>NC_090443.1:864947499-867772499 GCF_031143425.1 Pleurodeles waltl
TCTCCACTGATTCTGGAGGGGGCTTTGTGCCCAGGGTGCTTCATCCTTCTCGTGGCGGACACAGTAGCGTCAGTGCCTTTGGCGCTCATGGGCCAGTGGTGCTTGTGGCGGCGGTGTCCTGTTCAGGTGCTTGTGGCGGCGGTGTCCTGTTCAGCGGTGCTTGTTGCGGCGGGGTCCTTGGCAGCGACTCAGCTGTTGTCTGGCCCAGCGGGGCTGGTGTAGGCAGTCCTTTCTGGCCCAGCGGGGCTGGTGCTGGCGGTCCTTTCTGGCCCAGCAGGGCTGGTGCTGGCGCTCCTTTCCGGCCCAGCGGGGCTGGTGCTGGCGGTCCTGTCTGGCCCAGTGGGGCTGGTGCTGGCGGTCCTTTCTGGCCCAGCTGGGCTGATGGCGGTGACCTCCTAGGCAGCGGGGATGAAGGCAGTGGCCTCCTGGGCAGCGGGGATGATGGCGGTGGCCTCCTGGGCAGCGGGGATGATGGCGGTGGCCTCCTGGGCAGCAGGGATGATGGCGGTTGCCTCCGGGGCAGTGGGGCTGATGGCGGTTGCCTCCGCCGTGCTGCTCTTCCCAGACTTGCTGAGTTTCTTGTACCCCTTCCCCACCTTGGAAGGTGTCGCAGCTGACTCCACACTCCCACCTGTACCCCTGGGAGCGGCTTTGGTGGCTGGAGTCTTCCCCCTCTCCCGCCGGGCACTAGCCAACTTTTGATGCTTGATAGGTGGGGGACTGTCCGTGCTGTGGCTCCTTGCCACACTGGCTGCCCTGCTGCCTGGTGCACTCCAGAATCCGGTGACTACTGGCACCACTGGTCCCGGAGAAGCTGTGGCTGAGGTGCTAGGTTGGGACCTGGAGAGTCGGGCCCTAGGAGACTGACGGGGTGGGGGAGGTGAGGGAAAGAGGTCAAGGGTGGACAGGAAAAGTTTCTTGGGAACATTGGGACGGGTAGCTGGAGGGGGTTTGGGAGTGGAGGAAGAGGTTGTTATTGTAGGAGGTGTTCGTTTGGTGTCTTTGGGTGAAGGTGCATGCACTGGAGGCTGTCGTGAGGTGGATGGCTGTTGGGTGGGTGTGTGCCTGTGTTTGTGTATCTTGGGAGGTGGAGTCACAGACACACTGGGAGAGGACACGGGACGTGTGAATGGTAGTGGGGGTGGTGACTGCACATGAGCGGGGTGTGGTGGTGTGTGTGCTGGTGATGGAAGTAGTGGCTGTAGATGTAGTTCATGCAGGTGTGAGTGGAGACGAGACTGGGAGGGAGGAGGGAGACGAGGAGGAGGGGGACACAGTGGAGGCAGTGGATGTTGGTGTGTCTGCATGTGTGTGATGCTTGCGTGAGTGTCTGTGGGATGTGAGGTGCTTATGTTTGCCAGACCTTCCATTGTGTGTTGACGTGTGTGCATGCTGGTCTGATGGTGTGCTTGGGGTAGGCTGAGGTACAGGGGTGTGGGTCTGGGTGGAGGAAGTTGGAGAGGGGAGGCTAGAGACAGGGACAATAGCTGCCATCAGTGCTGAGGCCAGAGTCTGAAAAGCTCGCGGAAGGGCTGCCTGACCAGAATGAATGCCCTCCTGGAATGAATTTGTTTGTTGCAACTGCCTCTCTACACCCTGGATGGCATTCAAAATGGTAGACTGCCCAACAGTGAGGGACCTGAGGCGGTCAATGGCCTCCTCACTGAGGGCAGCAGGGGTGACTGGGGCAGGGCCTGAGGTGCCTGGGGCGAAGGTGATGCCCACCCTCCTGGGTGAGCAGCGGGACGGGGCAAAGGCTGAGGGGCTGCTGGGAGGGCGGTGCTGGTAGGGGGGGTGGCAGCTGTACCTGTAGATACGGGGGCACAGATGTGGCCGCCACCACAAGGTAGCTCCCATCAGAGGACAAGCCCGTATCACTGGTCTCAGCTCCTGTCCCCGCCGTGGAGCTCCCCTCGCCCTCCGTCCCACTGGTGAGTTCTGAGTCCGTAGTCTCGCCCTCCAGGGCCATGTTGGATGCAGCTCCCTCCTGCTCTGGTGTCACTGCTCCTCCGCCTGAGGATGCTCATGCACACAAGAACAGGGAGACCACAAAAAGGGGGTGGAACGACAGAAGAAAGACATGTTGAGTGCATGCATTATGGCTACCGTTGGCGGACACGACAGACACAGAAGCCCCCTGCACTACACTGCGCACTTGGGGTCCACTGTTCAATCCCTGGGACATGGCCTACAAGGCTATGGCTGACATCTGCACACGTGGATGTCACAGGAGCCTGACTAGGTGTAGTTGGCACTGTACACAGGTGGGGTGGGGTGGCACAGGGTCTGCCAGAAGAAGGGAACCTAACTAGCAACTCACCCTGGCCTAGGGAATCCCACAGCCCACCTGCCCACCCAGACACCTCCACTGCACGCTGAATCAGCTGAATGAGAGTGTACTCACCTCCTTGTGGCTGCTGCTGTTATGCCCTCAAGCGCCCATCCAACTCCGGGTACGCCACCGCCAGGATCCTGAACATCAGGGGGGTCATGGTGCGACGGGCACCCCTCCCATGTTGGGAGGCCATCCCCAGCTGGGCCTCCGGCATCTTCCTGCTCCAGTGGCGAATGTTCTCTCATCTCTTACGGCAGTGGATGCTCCGTCTGTGATAGACCCCCAGGGTCTGGACGTCCTTGGCGATGGCACGGCAAACATCCTTCTTCTGGTGGGCGCTGACCTACAGGAATTGTACAGGAGAAAAAGAAAAGTTATTACCAACTGCACCGTCACAGTCATTGGCCCCCATCCCTACCCTTGCCATGTGGCACATGCACTCACCATCGTTTCATGCACGCCTCAATCTCCCCCCCCATCTTTCATCCACCACACTCCACAGAGGCATAGCCCATACAGCATGCTCCCAGTGTACTTACCTGTTTGTCTGGAGGACCGTAGAGTAGCGTGTACTGGGGGAGGACCCCATCCACGAGTTTCTCCAACTCCTCCGATGTGAAGGGAGGGGCCCTTTCCCCAGACGCACGAGCCATTGTCTCTTCCAGACTGAGGTCATAGCAGCACTTGCAGTGTAGGTCCTCTCCTGTTGAAGATCAGGTATCGAGTGATTAAACAGATAGAAAATGGCGGTCACGTCTGCGGCGGTGCGTACCGTCACCACCGGCGTACATCCTCATTGGCTCCTGGGACCCATAGGGTCCAATGTTAACCAATGCAGAATTTTGCTGCGGTCTTCGACCGCCTACCGCAACGGTGTACAACGCCAGCGCAGTTACCTCACATCCCATTGTCCCACTTTACAGGTCAGGCAGCCGCCATTTCAGGGGCCCACATGGCTTTATTTTTAACTGCGTCACACATACCTAGGCCTTGCCTCAACACTCATACATGCTTATTTCGGATTATGAATCGTGTACTGTTTAAGCTGTGGGTACGCACCTCTGAGTTGCTTGACTCTGTGCTCGCTGTTGTCCTTCATAGGCACCGTCCGCTGTGACATGTGAGGAGATGGCAGCATCCTCCGGTGTACAGACCGCTGGTGGACCTGTCGACAATGGAGGAAAGACATGTGATAATCAACTACAGGCTTGATCGTGCCACAATCCTGGAACTGTGTGCCAAGTTGGAGCCAGACCTTATGTCAGCTATCCGCCATCCCACAGGAATCCCCCTCTAGTGCAGGTGCTGTCAGTACTCCATTTTCTTGCAAGTGGGTCATTTCAAACAACAGTGGCCATAGCATCAGGGATGTCCCAGCCTATGTTTTCCAACGTGTTGTCCAGAGTGTTGTCTGCCCTGCTTACACACAGGCGGAGCTACATCGTTTTCCCTCAGGTGGAGGATTTGCCTACAGTGAAAGGTAATTTCTATGCCCTGGGACATATCCCCAACATCATAGGTGCCATTGATGGGACACATGTGGCTTTGGTACCCTCCCGCAGGAGTGAACAGGTGTACAGAAACCGGAAGAGTTATCATTCGATGAGTGTGCAGATGGTGTGTTTGGCCGACCAGTACATCTCCCATGTTAATGCCAAATTCCCTGGCTCAGTGCATGACGCTTACATTTTGAGGAATAGCAGCATCCCTTATGTGATGGGGCAACTCCAGAGGCACTGTGTGTGGCTATTAGGTGAGCACCTGGAAGCAAGTCAGTGGGAATGGTTGTCTGGGTCTGGGGATATCCCTACAGGTTAGTGTGTGTCTAACAGTTGTCCCTCGCCATTTGCAGGTGACTCTGGTTACCCCAACCTGTCATGGCTACTGACCCAAGTGAGGAATCCCAGGACAAGGGAAGAGGAACGCTACAATGAGGCCCATGGGCGAACTCGGAGGATTATAGAGCGGACCTTCCGCCTCCTGAAGGCCAGGTTCAGGTGCCTCCATATGACAGGTGGATCCCTATTCTACTCACCAAAGAAGGTGTGCCAGATCATCATAGCCTGCTGTATGCTTCACAACTTAGCTTTGCGACAACAGGTGCTTTTTCTGCAGGATGATGGTCCAGATGGAGGTGTTGTGGCAGCTGTGGAGCCTGTGGACAGTGAAGACGAGGAAGCAGAAGAAGAGGACATCAACAACAGGAACTCTGTGATCCTGCAATACTTCTAGTGAGACACAGGTAAGAATACAAACCTGCCTACTACATGTACTTTAACACTACTACCTCTCTACTGTCTGTCGTTTTCACCGAGTGTATGGTCACTGAGTTGTCACTTTCCCTTACGATTTTTAGATGTGGGTCCCACTGTGTGACATCTGCTTTGTTTCCTCATGGACTAGAGCTGTGTGACATAGGTATGTTGACATTACAATTGAAAGAGCATTTTGACATAGTGCATGTTTTTGTGCATTATTTTATCATACTAATGTCTATCCTTGCTCCTCACTTCTCATTACAAAGGAGTCTGGTGCAGTGCCAAAGTCACTTTGAAGACAACCAAAGCTTAGGGGTCCCCGGAACTGTGTGTTCTTCCTACACTGAAGATGGCGCAGTCATTAAGCACCTGCATTCAACATTAAAACCA
Organism: Pleurodeles waltl; assembly: GCF_031143425.1. Lineage (NCBI taxonomy): Eukaryota > Metazoa > Chordata > Amphibia > Caudata > Salamandridae > Pleurodeles > Pleurodeles waltl. Next base: position 864,952,483 of record NC_090443.1, read on the forward strand.
CCAACTGCATTAATTGCAGGTCTGTGCACTATGGAATTTCACAGATCTTAGGGGTTGTTTGGTTGTATGTATTTCGGCGTATTTATATAACACATTCCTATCTGGAAAGCAACGGGGAGCTGAACAGAGGTGCAAGAACAGAAAGAACATTTTAAAGAACGTTTACAAAGAGGCAGAAATGAGGAATAGCATGGTGGGGTGTGAACTTGAGTGAACGGATGTGTAGGTGGTTTCTTTAGGTCTGATTTTAGCCGAGACCTAAAGACATAGGCCCTCATTACGAGGCTGGCAGTCAACAGACCGCCAGCTTCACTGTGGCAGTCGTACCACCTCGGACCTGGTGGTAAAGACCGCTGCATTACAAGTTGTAGAGTTTGGCAGATGCCAAACCACTGCAACGCCGCGTGGCCTGCCGGTGCAGTCACACCGACGCAGCTGGCGATGAGCTCTGCCTGACGGCCAGATTACAAGGTTGCAGGCTTTCCATGGCGGTCACCCCGCCACGAAAACCCTGGCGGTAATGCACCTGTCAACAGGATTCCCCATTCCTATCACCAGCGCATGCACACCCACGTGTCCACACACATGCACACATGCACCCACACACATCCACACTCTTACAAACATGCACCACACGCAGTCGCTACATACATCCCCATTCATTCGCAGACACACACTCAAACACGCACACTCAAACACGCATTTGAGCACTTACACGCACTCAGGCACACCCATGCACACAAACACCCCATTCATGCACACACACGCACACATTCAATCGCATACATGCACACATTTACCACCCCCTCCACATACTCACACTCATACTACAACCCCCTCCGCATACTTGCACTCACTCATGCACTCACACATGCAGATGCTTCCCAACCCACCGCATTCAAACTACCACACACGCACTCACACATGCAGACACCCCCACATTCAAACTACCAAACACACACTCACACATGCAGACACGCACACACAGACACCCCCGCATTCAAACTACCACACACACACTCACACACGCAGACACGCACACACAGACACGCCCTCCCTTGTCGGACGATCATTTACCTTTTCTGTCGAGGAGGTCGTCCAGGAGGGGATGAATCCTCACAGTTTTGCACCGCCACCACCACCATGCCAGTAAGACTCTGCCGAGCCATATTACAGCTTGAGATACGGCGGGCGGAGTCTTGCTGGCGTGGCGGTGCTGGTGATGTAACTCCATCAGTCAGACTTCCACCCATAAATGGGCAGAAGTCTACACACAACTCCAAATATGGAGGTCAGTATACCACCAGCACTGGCAGAGGGTTCGGCGGTCTCTGAAAAAGACTGCCAAAGTCATAATGAGGGTCATAGTGTTCAGACGGAGCATTTTGTGTTTTGCCGATAACTTTTGTGCCACATGATGAATCTTCACAAAAGTTTCAAAACGTATACATTAGTCAGTTCAGCTGATGTCTTGAACTTTTGGGGTGATCCATCAAGCGGGGCCGAAAGAAAGGAGGGGGGTCCCAAAACTGTAGTGCGCAGCTTGGGTTTGGGTGCATGCAGGAGGGTTGGCTGCTGGGCCTAACCATAGGCCAGGCCCTGTGGCCAACCCCACTGCGCATGGCCAAAGGCATGAGCGGGATGTTTATATTTCTGACTGTCCATGCTAAACAAAAATACATAGAAATTCACTGAAAAAACAAAGGTTACGGGGACGTTATAGTTAGGTTCTGAATTTACTCACACAAAACCTTAGAAATTCAACAATTATAGTTATGGTTAACTCAAATAACTATAACTTGCGCCTTCGCCATGTACAGCTAATTACTCCACATATTACATCATGATGACACCTTCTATGGCTTCATTCATATTATTACTGCAACATCTGCAATACAATTATTGATGAGAGAACTGTGCATTGTGAGGGCGCAAATTATAGTTAACTTAGGGTGCGAGTTATAGTTACTTGAGTTAGCCATGACTATAACTGCTGAATTTCTAAGGTTTTGTGCGAGTAAATTCAGAACCTGTAACTTTTGTTTTTTTAAGTGAATATGGGCTATAGTGAATATAGCCAGCCCTATACATCTATTGGTCTATTGTTGTGCCATTCACATTTTTAATTCCACCCACTAACGCATACATCATGGGGCAGTTGGTCATTCTTCGGCAGTTACCGGCCAAGTTCACTGTGAGTGATGCCATTCTGCTCTTTCATTAAGAGCACATCCTCACACGTACTTTCCATCACTATCATGGACTGAAATGATAAAGTGGGCCTTTGAGAGGCCAAATAAATATTTTACCTTTTTGTAAATGTTTATGTTTTGTATTTGTGAGGGCTAGGCAGACCATCAAAAATAAAGTTTTACAAAAACCTTGGCAAAACAAAACAAGCATTGACAAAGCTAAAATGCTAGCAGCCAATCCAAGACCTACTGGTTTTGCCAATGTTTGTTTTGAATTGTAGGAGGCTTGGTGAAAGCCTGCAGCACCCAGAGACGTCAGCACCCAGAGACGCATTTATGGACGAACGATCCAAGATAGGTCTTCCTCTCACGAGAGCATCAGATACCTTTATCAGACTTTAAGCAATCACGTTCTCGTCCGTAATCAGGAGGTAAACATCCCAAGACACACGTTTTATAACGGCATTATTCCCACAGCTGGTATACTTTGAGCTTTCAAAGGACAAGGGTCAAGAGCATGGGAATGAGTAATTTAAAACCCCATTGTTTGAAAGAACAATAATTAACTGCAAGGATTGAGTATCTGGCAACTGAAAGGACAGCAGCCTGAAACCTCTCTGTAACTTGAGAAGATTTGCATGAGCACATAAATTCCGCAAGCGCTAAGGGAGACATCAGGTTTCCTCGGACCCAGGTGTATATTCCTGCTCCAGGAACAGGCAAAGGAGGAGGTGGCGCATGCTTAACCAATATCTCCCAGAGTGATAAAACAACCGTGGAAACTCCCTGTCCGCATATGCACCTCCAAGGATAGCTGGAAAGGATCATGGTGGGGAGCTGTTGATGACAAGGCAAGCTCGGGGTGGGAGGTGACGGCATCAGGAAGCACATCTCAGACCCCTGAAGAAGCTTTGCCTGGTTCCTCCTTCTCCAGCACGAACCACAATGATTGCCTCTAAGCACTGCGAGGTTCTGAGGACGGCAGCCGGAGTGGGGGTCTTTGTCGCAGTTTGCATAGCCATCACGGTTGTGTGCCTGACGGTGGGCAGGAAGCCCAGCACAGGTACCGTTTGCATCTCCTTCACACTTTCTCTCTGTGCCTTTCCAGTTTCCTCAGAGTGGTGTTTTATTTTAAATATCTTCTCAATTTATTTATAGTTTTAAGTGGGATTGTGTGATCTCTAGTTAGTTGGTGGATACTGGAAAGAGGCACCCAATCCAGCCCCTTCCCCCAACCACAGTTCTCCTGTGCTCCACGTGCCATTGGAAACTGCTCTCTTTATTGTTTTTTCATCTTAGAGCCAGAGACACAGAAACTCTCTTTAAAAACGACCGAGTTTAAAGTAATCCTTGTCCCACACCTGTTCTTTCAGACGCCCCACTTTGCTGGCGGTGGTGGTACTGTGTGTGCTGACTTACTAATTCATAGAATGGCTGAGACCACCAGACTGATTTCATAGTTCAGTGCACTGACTCAAGCTCCTATAGGTTCATACCAAGGTACCATTTTGTGTTGAGTCACATGTTAATTGTGTTTCAAAGCACGCTGTGGTTGTATTCTCGTATGACAACAAAATCACAAGTGGGCACAGGTTATCCACCACAGATGGGGCAGAGAAAGGCACATCTCTTGTACTTAATATATGTCGAGCGAGTCCAAGAAAGGTAGGGTAGATTTACTAGGTTTTTGAAGAATCTCAGCAGTGCAACAAACGCTGCTGCGCTGAATTGCTCGAAAGGAGGATGGCAGAACGTGCCATAACTACTAATATATGGTGCTCTTTCTCTCTCGTCCTACACAGGTGCACTTTGGTTTTCACCACAGTGAAGGGTAGGTGGGTGATGTCAAGTATAGGGCTTTCTGAAGCTTAGATATAGTTTTAAACACTTTCCCCACTTTGTTTGTGTCCACACATGCAAGGTTGAAAACGTTTTCAGAAAAGTAAACATTTCTCAGACTTTACACCTGCCTCGAGTAGATGTAAAGTTTTCTGTCCAAGTCCTGTCTACCTTTCTAGTACATCGTTTTTTTTTGTCAAAATCCATGGGTAGTTGAATGAAGAATGCCAATGTACCATCTACAGAAAGCCCAGTGATACAAAGTAGCACAAAGCGCTACTGTGTATTACTTTAGGGTTACTTCCCAGTGCAAAGCAGGTTCGGCGTTAAAAAGTAAATCCCGAAACCACGTTTTGCAAACTGCCGCAAAGTATTAGTAATTCCGCGTCGTATTCTCAGTATTCTTGTGTCTGATTCTGTATTTATGTCCTCACCTAATTTAGTCTGAGCAGCGGGAATGTGTATGCGGTATTCATGGTAAGAGATCGTTTCTGGCTTTACACTGGTAGCGGACATCAAAATACATTTAGTGCACATCTTGCCCGTAAGACAGGCGAGTTAGGAGCGTGTAATAGAGGAAACATTTCTCACTGAAAACATCAAGTGCACACTTATGCATAACTCAACATGCTTTCTTATAGTAACGGCGTACCACGCACATTTGTCTGCAAAATATTGCTATACCAAGAGGAAACCCCTCGGCCCCTCCCAGGAGTATATAAGTTTGGTCAGTTGCAAAGCAATGCTTAACAAAGAAAATGTATCTCACTCGATTATTGTATTGTTTTCAGCTCCTTGGCAGGTCCACATTCAACCTATCGTTTGCTTGTTAACAGTCCGATAATCAATTCTATCCAGTTTCCTTATGATGCGTTGGACTACTATCCATGCAACCCAGAGCGACTAGTGCCACTTTGTAAATCAATTCATTTATTATGTAGTTAGTTGGACAAATGTGTACACACCCATATCATTGCGACCTTAAAAGTGACATTGTGAAGAAATGTGTGTGTGTGTGTTCCCACAGTGCTCCAGGAAGTCTAAGTATGGAAACCTTTCACAGGGTTTCCATGCTGTAAGAAGAGGGAGTGTGGGGCTACCAGAAACTGTAAATTAGCTGCAGGAGACTTTGCCTCCACCCAGATCAAAACACAGATACCCTCCACCACTTCCCAACAAGGCCGCCAGCACGATTACCTATTTATTACAGGGGTAGCCATAAGACTAGAGGGCAGTGGCCAACATCAGCTATGCAGTGCGAAAACCGCCACGCTAAGGTCAGCCACCACTGTCTGGCTGACGGCCTCTGAGTTCCAGTGGAACCATTTAAATTCCCTCAGGCAGTACTCCACACTCACTGCAGTAAGGAACATAATTCCAGGGATTGACCAGAGTGTTGGACATTGGTGATTCCTAGGATTAGTTTTTCCTAGAGAAGTCTAGCACACTGCAGCCAAACAAAAATCAGCAAGATCTGTTCCATGTACCACACACACATGCACTGTACTTGTGACAGTATTGTCAGCACTTCCTTTTTGCGGAGGAGTATATTAACATCCCCTGAAGCGAATCTTCAGTACTACTCTGGTACCATGAGATGCTAGATGGATTTTCTCCTCCCTTAATTTTTGCGAGTTTCCGAGATTTACAGCACGGAATGACTTGGAAATGGAAATGTTAGTGATTTTGTTTTAGCTCTTAGAAGGAGAATACATGGGAAAGGTTATTAAAAGCTCAGCGCTGGTGGTCTCCCTTACCACCATGCCTACTCCACACATGATCATGTTGGAATAGGGCAGTGAATACTGCCATTACATACCTGATGGGCAGACTTTCATGGGTTGATGACAGAGATAGTGATTCCACCATCCAATGAAATTGAGAACTCTATCCCCATATTGTAATTGACAGTTTAGGTTGAATGGTAGTATTTTGGCAGAAAAGTTATTATTTGTCAGGGCATAGATTAAGGCAGTAATCTTTTCTCCTGACTTCATAATATCGTTATAATATGTGTTATGTTATCAACTCCTTGTTTGTTTCTATGGGGATTGCGATGCTTGAATATTTTATGTTCACATTTGTAATTTCCGGTACCTTCAAGTAGTTTATGGCACTTAGGGCCTGATTCTAACTTTGGAGGACGGTGTTAAACCGTCCCAAAAGTGGCGGATATACCACCTACCGTATTACGAGTTCCATAGGATATAATGGACTCGTAATACGGTAGGTGGTATATCCGCCACTTTTGGGACGGTTTAACACCGTCCTCCAAAGTTAGAATCAGGCCCTTAGTGTTAGCTTTAATAACAATAAATATAAAATTACAAATAAAAGAATAGAACTCTAATTTTAAGGCCTTGATTTAGGGCTTAGAGAGGACGGGACATCTACCACAAATTGCCAAAAGACCAGTCCACCCTATTTAGACTATATTAAAATGTATAAGCATTGTATATAGGGACTGTGGGACTTCTGCCAATTTTTTGCAGATGCCACACATCCACAAGATGCTAATTCAGGGCCTCAGATATTGATTAAGGCCAATATCTTATACAGTTTTATTTCCCCATGCAATCCTTGCACTGGGCCCATTTTCCATTTTTTACATTCTAAAGATTCACTTCATTTTCCCCAATTGCCTACAATGCACATATATGTGTTGAGGGTGTTTCTCTATTTTGTAACATAAATTAAGATCTTCTGGAGTCTGATCAAAAGAACACAAGATTCATCACTGAATCCAGAAGAGTATCACCAAAAGCACAATAATGTATCTAGTTTGCAAGCCCTTTCCAATATAAATATGTCTATAGTGAAAGCTTTATGGCACCCCAAGGGTTAGAACAAAAGGGTCAAGCTTTGTTAGCATCAGGCGTGGAAGTTCAAGTCTCAGAGACGTGTTCCAGATAACCAACTTGAAGTGATCAAAGAGAGGCTACTCTGGGTAAGTGTAGGAGGCTGGCCTGGTTTGTAGTGGGTACCAAGGGGTACTTACACTCTGCACCAGGTCCAGTTATCCCTTATTAGTGTAGAAGAGGTGTTCTAGCAGCTTAGGCTGATAGAAAAGGTAGCTTAGCAGAGCAGCTTAGGCTGAACTAGGAGACATGCAAAGCTCCTACTATACCACTGGTGTCATATGCACAATATCATAAAAAAACACAATACACAGATATACTAAAAATAAAGGTACTTTATTTTTATGACAATATGGCAAAAGTATCTCAGTGAGTACCCTCGGTATGAGGATAGCAAATATACACAAGATATATGTACACAATACCAAAAATATGCAGTAATAGCAAAAGGAAGTAATGCAAGCAATGTACAGTCACAATAGATGGCAATGAGAGCACATATATATAGGGGCAACACAAACCATATACACCAAAAGTGGAATGCGAACCACAAATGGACCCCAAACCTATGTGAGCTTGTAGAGGGTCGCTGGGACTGTAAGAAAACAGTGAGGGTTAGAAAAATAACCCACCCCAAGACCCTGAAAAGTAGGTGTAAAGTGCACCTATGTTCCCCAGAGAGCACAGAAGTTGTGATAGGGGAATTCTGCAAGGAAGACCAACACCAGCGATGCAACAAAGGTGGATTTCCGGATGAGAGTACCCGTGGAACAAGGGGACCAAGTCCAAGAGTCGAGACAAAGTCGAGATTGGGCAGATGCCCAGGAAATGCCAGCTGATGATGCAAAGAAACTCCACCGGATGGTAGAAGCTGTGGATTCTGCCAGAATGAAGAGGACTAGGAACTTCCCCTTTGGAGGATGGATGTCCCACGCCATGAAGAAGCGTGCAGAGGTGTTCCCATGCAGAAAGACCGCAAACAAGCCTTGCTAGCTGCAAGGGTTGCGGTTAGGGTTTTTGGATGCTGCTGTGGCCCAGGAGGGACCAGGATGGCGCCAATAGCGTGAGGAGACAGAGGGGGCACCCAGCAAGATAGGGAGCCCTCACAGAAGCAGGCAGCACCCGCAGAAGTGCCAGGACAGGCACTATGAAGAAGAGTGAACCGGAGCTCACCCGAAGTCACAAAAGAAGATCCCACGACGCCGGAGGACAACTCAGGAGGTTGTGCACTGCAGGTTAGAGTGTCGGGGACCCAGGCTTGGCTGTGCACAAAGGAAATCCTGGAAGAGTGCACAGGAGCCGGAGCAGCTGCAAATCACGCGGTACCCAGCAATGCAGTCTAGCGTGGGGCGGCAAGGACTTACCTCCACCAAACTTGGACTGAAGAGTCACTGGACTGTGGGAGTCACTTGGACAGAGTTGCTGAGTTCCAGGGACCACGCTCGTCGTGCTGAGAGGGGACCCAGAGGACCAGTGATCCAGTTCTTTTGGTGCCTGCGGTTGCATGGGGGAGGATTCCATCGTCCCGCAGGAGATTTCTTCAGAGCTACTAGTGCAGAGAGGAGGCAGACTACCCCCACAGCATGCACCACCAGGAAAACAGTCGAGAAGGCGGCAGGATCAGCGATACAAGGTTGCAGTAGCCGTCTTTGCTACTTTTTTGCAGTTTTGCAGGCTTACTGAGCAGTCAGCAGTCGATTCTGTGGCAGAAGGTGAAGAGAGAGATGCAGAGGAACTCTTATGAGCTCTTGCATTCGTTATCTAAAGAATTCCCCAAAGCAGAGACCCTAAATAGCCAGAAAAGGAGGTTTGGCTACCTAGGAAGGAGGATAGGCTAGCAACACAGGTAAGAGCCTATCAGAAGGAATCTCTGACGTCACCTGCTGGCACTGGCCACTCAGAGCAGTCCAGTGTGCAAGCAGCACCTCTGTTTTCAAGATGGCAGAGGTCTGGAGCACACTGGAGGAGCTCTGGGCACTTCCCCTGGGAGGTGCAGGTCAGGGGAGTGGTCACTCCCCTTTCCTTTGTCCAGTTTCGTGCCAGAGCAGGGCTGGGGGATCCCTGAACCGGTGTAGACTGGCTTATGCAGAGATGGGCACCATCTGTGCCCATCAAAGCATTTCCAGAGGCTGGGGGAGGCTACTCCTCCCCAGCCCTGACACCTTTTTCCAAAGGTAGAGGGTGTAACACCCTCTCTCTGAGGAAGTCCATTGTTCTGCCTTCCTGGGCCAAGCCTGGCTGGACCCCAGGAGGGCAGAAACCTGTCTGAGGGGTTGGCAGCAGCTGCAGTGAAACCCCGGGAAAGGTAGTTTGGCAGTACCCGGGTCTGTGCTAGAGACTCGGGGCATCATGGAATTGTCTTCCCCAATGCCAGAATGGCATTGGGGTGACAATTCCATGATCTTAGACATGTTACATGGCCATGTTCGGAGTTACCATTGTGACGCTATACATAGGTAGTGACCTATGTATAGTGCACGCGTGTAATGGTGTCCCCGCACTCACAAAGTCCGGGGAATTTGCCCTGAACGATGTGGGGGCACCTTGGCTAGTGCCAGGGTGCCCACACACTAAGTAACTTAGCACCCAACCTTTACCAGGTAAAGGTTAGACATATAGGTGACTTATAAGTTACTTAAGTGCAGTGGTAAATGCCTGTGAAATAACATGGACGTTGTTTCACTCAGGCTGCAGTGGCAGGCCTGTGTAAGAATTGTCAGAGCTCCCTATGGGTGGTAAAAGAAATGCTGCAGCCCAAAGGGATCTCCTGGAACTCCAATACCCTGGGTACCTCAGTACCATATACTAGGGAATTATAAGGGTGTTCCAGTATGCCAATGTGAATTGGTGAAATTGGTCACTAGCCTGTTAGTGACAATTTGGAAAGCAAAGAGAGAGCATAACCACTGAGGTTCTGGTTAGCAGAGCCTCAGTGAGACAGTTAGTCATCACACAGGGAACACATACAGGGCACACTTATGAGCACTGGGGCCCTGGCTGGCAGGGTCCCAGTGACACATACAACTAAAACAACATATATACAGTGACATATGGGGGTAACATGCCAGGCAAGATGGTACTTTCCTACAGTAAGGTCAATAGAAACCAGATTGTGTGTGGTAAACCTGGCATCCTTTGCATGGCTTCCACCCCTGACTTTTTGCTTTCAAACCTTTTGTTTTGCTGATCTCATTTTTGCTGGCTTTAGAACTCTGTACACTTTACCACTGGCAACCAGTGCTAACATGCTTGTGCTCTCTCCTTACAATCTGACAGAATTGGCTTATACCCAATTGGCATATTTAATGTACTTAGAAGTCCATAGTAAAGTGGTATTACCTGTGCCCATGGCCTGTAAGCTAAATGCTACTGGTGGGCCTGCAGGACTAATAGTGCCACCTACTTGAGTAGCCCTTTAAACCTGTCTCAGGCCTACCATTGCAGCCTGTGTGTGAAGTTTTAAACTGACATTTAGACCTGGCAGAAGAAACATTTTACCAGGCCAATACCTTCCTTTTTAATACATTTAAGCAACTCAGAGGACAGGGTGCAGGGTATTTAAAAGCTTGGGCATGTGCTTTTAAGTTTTGCATGACTTGGTAGTGAAAAACTCTTAAATTTGTTTTCTACTACTGAAAAGCCGACCTCTCCTGTAGGATAACTTTAGAGTTATCTTATATAAGCTGTAACCTCCAAATGGGAACAAATAACCAGTTCATGTTTGGTGTCTTTGGAATTGTAATGTAAAATCCTCTCTTAAGGTAATGTTGGATTTTATATTACAATCTTAAAAATGCAACTTTCTGAAAGTTGACATTTTCCTACCTTAGCCATTTCGTGCCTTCAGCTTTCATCTGGGTCATATGGCTGGATGTAGGTGACAGTTTGACTTTGTCTATTCCTCCTAGACAGCTACACACAATAGAAAGCATAGGTGTGCCTGGATGGGCCATCACTGGCAGGGTGGAAGTGTGAACCCTACTCAAACTTGAATAGGTTATGTTCTACCTTCACACAAAGGGCTGCATACCCCTTGTAGTTAGTCTGGAGCCAGGTCAGGGGAGTCAGGACACCTGTGCACTTCGAAGGAAAATCTCAAGAAGCTTTTCCCACTTCACATGAGGGACCTGGTATAAATATTGGACTTCAGAAACAACTTTTCAGTACACGTCTGGACCTGTGGACACTCTGCCAGGAAGGACTCTTTTGCTGCTGAAAGGACTGCGACTGCTGCAATGCTGCCCTCCTGCCTTACCGGAATGATGTTTTGATGGATTGCTGCCTTACTGCCTGGCTGCCCTCCTGTCTGAGTCCAAGGGATGGGACGTGCACCTGAACCCAGGACTCCCAGTGTGACTCCAAATGCTAGTCTGCTGGCCTCCTGTTCAGAGCCACAGGGACATAACAGGGTCAAAGCCCCTGAACCAGCACCCAGATCCAGCTGAGTAAGCACCTGACCCCCAAGTGGTGCTCCTGAGGTCCTGGACCCTTAGTGTGGCTTCAGTGGTGCTGAACTGAAGTTTGTGGGCTCTTCATGACCACAAATGGGTCCGTTGGTGCCAAAACCTCATCACTTGCACTGCCCGCCAATGTGAAGTTACGTAAACCTAACCGTTCGCGCTGGCGCATCCACCACTTGCAGGAAGTGCCACTGCGAAGCTCTGGCTCAACTGTTTGTGACAACAACAGGATCCTCACTGTACAGCAACAACTGTCCGTGATGGCAGGCTTGCTCTTTGAGTTACAACGATGATTGTCAGTGACGCTTCCTTGTTCCTCGTGGCCCCCTCATCCGCGAACAGGACTCTTTGCGTTGGACTGAGAAGGTTACTTTTCAGCTGGAATAAGCTGGTGCCTGTATGTGACCTGTGCTCTATCGTGATTGGCATGAACTTGTGACTTTCGCCAAGACTCGCACATCCAGATTGCCTCAAGTAGTACCAGGGATTTTTGGTGCGATTTTCACCTAAATCTTTAAAATTGCATATTTCCCATTCTACTGATTGGATTTTTATTATTTTGGTCTTGATTTATTTAATATATTTTGCTCTAGTTTTCTAAATTGGTGTCGGATTTTTCTTGTGTTGTGTTTTCACTTTATTATTGTTTGAAGTGCTACACACTTCCTCTAAGTTAAGCAGAGATGTTTCAAGGCATGGGAAAGTGAGCTGTAGATGATATGGGAGAACCTTATTACAGACATTTTGTAGAAAAATGACCCTGTGTCATGCAATATCCATAACAAAAAGTTTCTTTTAGATCAAAATAGGACCTCACACATGAGAAATTGGAGGGTGTCGCAGAAATTATTTGCAGTAATATTAGTGAGCTGCTACTGTGTTACAATATTGAAAAACACATGCCACTATCCTTGAATACTAGTTGTAAACACATTAAGAATTTGGACAAGTGTGCCAGTGCACTGTGAGTGACCTGGACAGAGAGGGCATGAAACAACTGAAATTTGATCATAAATTCAAAGCTTTTCCGACCACGGGTCCCCAAAATGCTTAAGATGGCCCCGAACTTCTCAAGATGGCCCTAAAGTTAAGCCTGACTGCTCTGTTTACAGCTACCACGGGTCTAGGCACAGGTTAATTTGGAGTTTGCTTCTGCCTCACCCTGGCAAGGATTGTGGTTGCTGCTTGAGCAAAGGTTTCACCCCTCCTCAACCAATAACAATTTATTACAGTGAGTTATCGCATATATTACATAATTCTGTATTTTGGGAACCGATCAATCTATAAACCTCATCAGCAGAGTTTTAGGAGCTATAAATGTGTAGCATTTGTAACACATCATCTTGAAGACACTTTACACGTTTTGTCCAATAATATATTTAACAGTAGATGGTTCCCATAACAGTAGTCGTCTTCGTCACAGTCCTTTTCTTTCTTTTTCTTAAGAGGGATCATATGGTCTCTATGGGACATGTTTATTTGGTGCAGTTAGCATGAACACCAGGATTTTAAACTAAGAGTTGACTGTTTATTGAAAACAGTACCTGAGATACTGAGTGGTACAAATAATAAAATCCCTTTTCCTATGAAGTTCAGAATTTGCATTTTTAGTAAAAAAACAAATTGGTTTATTGAAAATCACACCTTGACAGTGAAACTGAAAGCGTTTGAGAATTCTTTCTGCGCGGTACAGATAACAATGTGCCCAAATGCCAATTAGAGTGCCCAGGATTTGTTTAGATTTCATGTAACGAATTCTGATGAAACAAATGACACTGGCAAATCTTAGCGGAGTTGTTTGTGGATGTCTAAATGCACTGTCATGCTTAAACACTAATTAGCTGGAGCAGGGTAAATTGACCCCCATTGCATGAAATTTACATTTTAAAGGAAGAATGTCATTATCAGGCTGACACTATCACTTGAATTTCACCAGAAAATTGTGATTACCACAAAATAACATAATATCCTTTGAAAATATGGGGGTTTAAATAATTACTTTGTGTGCAATAAAAAGAACCACAGCTGTAACTTTGTATATGTATTCCATCAAAAAGCATAGTTAAAATCATGTTATAGTTACAGTGCAAAACTTAGAAACCACTGAAATTCTCTATACTAAGCTAAGGAAAATAGAACGCACTTACCTACCATGCACTTTTTATGAGCTTTTGATTAGCCTGAACCCTCTCTCTTCTTTCTCCTGTGTGTCACAGCGCCAATATATACTTGATTGTAGTGCGTAACATAACATGAGCTCACATAAGACTCCACTGCTGACATCATTGATGACATTAACCAGGCATTCTCCTGTCAAGCGCTGAGACTATGCTGTAGTCTACCAATAGACTTACGACTCAGCCTAAACCTTCTCCCATTCAGAAAAGACCTAAAAACTCACCTTTCAAAATCCACCTAACCAGTTAAGGCCCTCGTTACAAGCAGCTCCTGAAATCCCAGTTTGGGCAGTAAATATGACTGGATGTTGGGTATGCTTTCCCAGCAGAACATACTCCATTAATGGAACATTATTCTTCAATTTTTTTAATATTTCAAAATCATTTTGGCTGTTAAGTTTCAATTTCATTTAATATGTTTAAAATGTTTATTATTGAACTCTCCTAACTTGACTGAATTCAGATAGAGCAGTATAAGTCTCTACATGTTTTCGGGGAAATCCCTACAAATCCATTCCAGTGAGTGGCGTTGAATATTAAGAATTTGGAACATATTAAAGGAAACTGAAACTTAAATGTGTCAATGATTTTGAACTTGTATTAATTAAATGGTGTACATGCTGTTGGAAAAGTAAACCCAGCATCCATATTTACCCGATTAACCACCCAGAAAAATCAAAAAGCTCCTGCTAGTTAAACAGAGCATGTGCAGACATTTCTTTTCCAGGTGTGCTTCCTCAGTTGTTTTAAAATTTGCAATCACTTCAAAATTTCTGGTTGTGGTAACCAGAATTGTGGAATTACCACATAACATAGTGCAAAAAAATGATGGGCCAACTCTGAGGACCTGATTTTAGAAGTCGGTAGATGGGTTACTTTGTCACAATGGTGACGGATGTCCAACCTGCTGAAATCTAAATCCGGTTAGATCTATAGCTATATATTTGGGATTTAGATTTCGGTGGACGGGATATCTGTCACTGTTGTGATGGAGTAACCCATTTGCCGAGTTCTAAATAAGGCCCTAAGTCTTTAACACCACGTCCAATCTGACCTCACAAATGCTAACATATTCTTAACATCTGAGTACTCTCCTCTACTTGGAGCTGTTACCTGAGTAGACCCTATAATGCCTGTTGATAAACAATTAAATCTCTACATTCCTTCATATCACCTCCTGGCTGACCTCACAGACATTAAACAAGCTGATGTTGCCCTACCTTCATGTAAAGCCCACTCTGGCTGATCTCACAAATATTACTGAGCAAGAGACTGTTTTTACACATCGCATATTATTATTTTTATATTGTCATTATTACTATAAACATTTATAAAGCACATCTTTCACCTCAAGGGTATCTTGGCCCTTGCCTTTTAAAAACAATTAATTAAGCCAGAGGTAATTTAATCTGTTAAATCAGTTTATGCGGGGAATAGCCAGGTTTTAAGTGTTTTCCTAATTTGAAGCCTATACTAGCTCTCAAAGGGGCTGGTAACTTATTCCAGAACTGTGCAGCCCTTACTGAGAAAGCAGGCCCTCCTGTCTAGCCTTCTGAAATTTAGGGATGCAAAGGAGGTTTTCAGTTGAGAAGCATAGATTGCTTGATGGTATATATATCGCTTGAATTTCCTTTGAAGGGGTATGGGGTCATAGGGGCATTTTTCAGAATTACCCTAAAAACTACATATAAAGATTTAAATGCAATCCTTTCCTTTACTGCCAGCCAGTGGAGCTCTAGATGGGAGGTAACAGAAGTAAACATTTTGTTACATTACGGAGCAGTGTGAACCACGTTGCTGCTGTCTTATTGGCCTGGTTCTCCAAAAATAGCTTATTGTCAAATAAAACCCCAGGATTAGGGACCATCAGTGATACTTCTAGGTTACTACTGTTTGTCCATGGCCAGAAATTGAAAGGGATTCCATTGGAAGATTTATTGGCTGAGAATTTCTGTTTTATTCCCATTGAATGTTAGGGATTTGTTGCTCAGCTAATTCGCAACATCTCTCAGACAGGTATGAAATGACTTCAATGATTCTGGACTAGCATTATCTAAAGAGAGAATCAACTGGGTATCACCTGTATAATTAACAAAATGGATACCATGAAATCAAATGAGGGTCTTTAGAGAGTGCAGATAGATATTAAAAAGAATAGGGCTTAGGGCTGAACCCTGGTCTACTCCAGAATCTATGACTTTGAACGCAGAGCGAAAAGGGGGGAGTGAGATCACTTGATTCAATTTTTTAGATACAATTTGATCCATTCCAGTACTTGCACATCAACTCAAATGTTTGCTAATCTGTACAATAAGCTTATGTTTAACCATGTCAAACGCTGCTGATAGTTTGAGTAATAACAGAACACTGTTTGACCTCTACCCACTGCCATCTACAGCGCATCCATGGCCAAAACCAAGACTAATTCAGTGACATGGGCTGGTCTGAATCGAGATTGCTCTTTTTCTAAGAGATTATGGTATTCCAGATATGTTGATAATTTCTTGCTAACGTATCATTGCAGAATTTTCACTGGGATCTGTACTTGATATATATGTCTGTAGCTGCTAAGCACTGAGGGGCCCGCTGTGGGCTTTCTTTAATGATGGGGTTATTAGTGCTGTTTTTCAGGCATGAGGGACTCGACCTATTTCCAGTGACTGGTTACAAATCCTTAATAGTGATGGAAACAAATCATCTGCTAACAGTATCCAAATTTTTGGAGGTAATGGGTCTAGTAGAGAGCCCGATGAGATAGGTATCACAGTGGATCTATGGATGTCCTCAGTCATTAGCACAAAGGACTCCAGCTTACTAGTGCACACATCCATGATATCAACCACTGTAGTATCTTCCTCCAATGACTGACCGAGCATTAGTGAAGTAAATTTTAGGTCTACCATAATTTTCTTAATCTTATTTTGGAAGAAAATCGATAAATTAGCACAGAGCACTTGAGATGGCTTGATCATTTGTTTAGTACAGACAGGGTTGGATAACTCCAAAGTGATCTCAAATATCTTTTTTGACCTATTTGCAGCTTTCTAGATAGCGCCTGCACCAGTTCCTCTCCAGCTTTTTCCACACTAATTTATTTTCTTTTAATGGTTCTATATACCAGGGTGCCAAAGGCCTTTGACAGAGCCTACTTTATTTAAATGATATGACATTGTTTAAGGCCTCTGTTATCTTCTGCAGTAAGGTATCATAGTTGTCGTCGATTGTCCCCTTAACATCAAAATATGTTTCCAAGTCAAATACCTTCCCGTCCTCTGGTCTAGTCAGTTTATACCATGATATATGTAGAGTTGTCTTCATTGGTTCTTTATCCTGAGCTATATATTTTAGCCGCTTAATATGGAAGACCATCAAAGCATGGTCCGTCCAACTCAGAGGGATAGGGTCATTAACAGAGATCAAATCTTCCGATGAGAAAATAAGATCTAGTGTATGTCCACCCTGATGCGTAGGACCTTGCACTAGCTATTGTAGTTCAATTACCTCATATGACTCTCAAATGTCTTTAAAAATTGCAGCGCCTCATCCTCCAGTCCGTCCACATTTTGAAGTCTCCCAAAATTGGAGTGTAAGAGGGCCAAGTTTGAAATGAATTCAATAAAAGGTTGTGTAAAGGAAATTTGCCAAGTCCGGTCGTCAGTTACATAAAATTCCAGAAAACATGCTACAATTTTTCAACTGCAAGGAGAAACCTAGAATATCAGCACCCTATATTTTATCTAGGTGTAAAGTGGTGATATTTCAATGCTCTTTAAAAATTAGAGGTACCCATCCCCCTCTTTTGCCCTCCCTAGGTTGATGCAGAACCTTATACCCTGGGGGGACATGCTATTCCAAAATCAACATTCAAGTCTTATTTGGCCATGTTTCAGTTATAAATAAGGCGTCCCTGTCATTAGTCTTTAATTGCATGTTAATACCTAGTGAATATTTCATTGCCAATCATGCACTCATAAGCCCACATCTGAGCCCATGAGGCCTTTCCTAACAGTTGAATAGGGGATTAATGGATTCTATTTCCATGTTAATCCTTTCCCCTCTTAATTTCTTTTTTAAGTTTAAAGAAGTTTATTAAAATCACAAATAACATCTTTAAAATGGTGATAACAGTGATATTAAACAATTGGATAACGTTTAGGATAAAATAATTAGATTTTTACAAGTGTCGTGTTGAAAAGTATATTTCACAAGTCAAAATATAATGAGAAAATATGGGAAAAAAGAATAAGAAGCGAAAAGAGAAAAATAGAAGTCTAAATAAGCATTCCTTGTGATTAAAAAATAGCACTATAATTTGAGAAATAAATTGATAAAACCAACTCAACAATTAGCACTAAGGTAAGTAAAGAGGGATAGTCTAGGAGATTTTGAAACTTCATCAACGATGGTTTGATGTAAATTAGCCCTTAAAGCATAACAATTTAGCATAGTCGTTATAGGTAACCAACAGACTTGTCTGTTAATAGCTAAAGTTATTGGAGTAACCAAATTATTATCTAATCTCTGATTATAACAAACACCATACCACTATCCTTGGAAAGAGATGTTAAGTATATTTTTGCATTTTTTGTTATTTGTTGAAAAGCTACAGCAATTAATAAAACTACAATTTGCACATTAATTTCACAATTTACCCAGATATCAGAAATGCTTTCTAAAAATATATTTGTGAAAGAAAAGGGTACAGAGGTATGAAAGATCTGATCAATTTGAGCCCCTACTTGAAGCCAAAATTGATATGTATGTGGACATTCAAATAACACCTGTTTCAAAGTTGAATTAGAAATATGGCATGTGCAACATGTTGATAGTATGGTAGAGTTTGTTTTATTTAAAATATGTGGTGTAAGTAATAATCTGTTGCATATAAAGAATAATGTTTGAGTAGTATTAGCTGCCCAGTATGTTTAGCACATTTGAGCCCATATCTTATTCCATAAGGAAGTAGGAAATGAAGTTTGTAAGTCATTTTCCCATTGTAACTCCAATGATGCTTTCTGTCTGGGTTGAGGTACAGAGTTAATATGAGAGTATATTTTAGAGGCTGGGGAAAGGTTGGTAATATTAGTAATAAAGGAGAATGAGTAGGGTTTTTAGAAGTTACAGACAAGAGAGAGTTCTATGATTGTGCAATGGCTGTGGTTAAGAGTTGATATTTGTTTTGATATGAGTTATGAAAAAAACTGTTCAGCCTGTGTAAAAGGAAGTAATGAAATATGCTGTATTAACTGATATATCCATAATCAGCCTTTTTGTGCCAAGACTACCAAAAACACATGCATTATTAATCTTAATAATCTTATTATACCAAATTGAGGAATTAAGAAATTGGTCTAAATTGGAAAATGTAGAAATAAAAATTTAATAATTTACAAGTCGTTTTAAGAACAGGTAATGACATATTAGATGGGCATTGAGAGAGAGAAACAAATTCGGTAAACATAAAAGGTTGAATTAAATATCATTCTAAATCAACCCATAAAGAGTTTTGATTTAAAGCATCCTCTTGATGTAAATGGGATGAATGTTTTAGAAAAAAGGCAGTATGATAAAGTTGAAAATTTGGGAACTTATCTCCCCCATCTTGTTTAGACCATTGTAGCATAGTAAGAGACATTCGAGATTTTGTTTATTATTTTATTTAAAAAAAATAGAATTAACTTTTTTAAACACACACGAAGAAATATTAATAGAAATGTTTGAAAGATAAAAAATTATTATAGGAACCAGCATCTTTTTAATAGAATTGAATCTACCCCACCATGAAAGAAACAAAGGATTCCATCTTGTCGTTAGATTTTTAAGGGTAGAAAAAAGAGCATCAAAATTAATAGATATGGTATCTTTCAACAATTAATGGACCACATGCCCAAATATTTTATTTTTGTAGGATTCCAACGAAAATTAGAAGATGTAAATTCATGTTTAAAACACAGTTTATTAAGTGGACGAATCTCACTTTTATATGTATTAAGGTTATAACATGAACTTTTTGCAAAAACAGAAACTGTATCTAAAAAAGGCTTTAAGGAAAATTTGGTTGAAGATAAATATAATATATCATCTGCATATACTGAACATTTGATATTTATGTCTTCTATATTTAAATCCTTGTATGTTAGTATTTTGGTGAATAGAAGATGAGAAGGGTTCAATTACCAAAATAAAGAGCAGAGGCGATAAGGGGGATCCTTGTCTAACTCCTCTGTGTATAGGGAAAGATGGAGAAGTTGCACTATTAACAAGAACTGATGCTTTAGAGGAGCAATATAGAATAGATACTAGTCTGATGAATTTTTAGCCAAATCTGAACCAAGAAAGGGTAGCAAAGAGGTAATCCCAATGAATGTGATCAAATGCTTTTTCAGCATCCAAAAGATATAGCAGCTAAAAATTTCGAATATTTTTTAGATTTACTCAAAATATAAAAGAGTACTCTAGCATTATCTGAAATATATCTACCTTTAATAAAACCTGACTGTTCCTTACCTATTAAAATGGGGAGTTAAGCTTCTAGTCCAATTGCAAGACTTTTAGCAAACATTTTGTAATCAGAGTTAACTAGGGATACTGGATGATAGTTTTTACATAATTTAACAGCTTTACCTTCTTTTGGGATACAAGAAATCAAAGCATCTTGAAAAGTACCAGATGCTGTGTTGGTTGTTGCAAAAAAGGTGAAAAGTGTGTGTAATTTTGGAACTAAAAGTTTTGATTAGTATAAATAGAATTCAAGAGGGAAACCATCTGGTCCAGGGGCTTTATTTGTTTTAATAGAGATAATTGCTTTCTGAATGTCTTGGAAAGAAAGCTCAGGATCTTGAGAAGAAAATCTATGTTTCAGTCAAATTCTTGTTGAATAGATTTTAAATAATTTTAAATGGAGAATGTTGTTGTGTATATTTTTTTAATAGTAATCAAAGAATTCATGCAAGATATCTTTATCATTAATTACTGGGGTTTGATCATTACGTAGTATCATTTAAATTTTAGTTCTCTCTCTTTTAATTTTCAGATACTTTTCTAGGAGCTTGTTAGCTTTAGTCTGTCCTTTATAATATTTGGCACTTGATCTAAGAAGATATGAGGCAGCATTATCTGGTGAAAATGTATTGAATTGTAATTTAGCTTTGACTAACTCATTTAGACAGTCTTTGGATTTGGATGTGTAATAAGTATGCTCAAGGGATTTAATATGCTTAATAATGTTAAGTGCTTTTTTAGTGTTTGATTTCCTTTTATTAGAGACATATGTCAGAATAAAATCGCGTGAGGTGGCTTTGAAAGCATCCCATGTTATTTCAGAAGAGATTTCAGATGTATCATTTCATAGAAAATATTTGTGTATAATTTCTTGAAACGTTTTAGTAGATGTAATGTCTGTTAAAAGAGAGCTATCAAAGCGCCAACATTTAATTTTGGGAGTAACATAGGGTAATTCCAGATCTAGGGTGACTGGGGCATGATCTGAAATTAAAACGGTACTAATCTCTACACCTAAAATATGTTGGGATAATGATTTGGATATAAACAAGTAATCAATCCTAGACTGGGAGACCTGTACAGGAGAAAAAAAAAGTGTATTCGCAACATAGGATTGCTAAGTCTCCATGAGTCGATAAGAGCTCTCCATGTAATAGTCGTAATAAATTGTTTATGCATATAAGTAGGTATACAATTAGTTTTAGAAGAACAATCTAAAAATGGGTCAAAAACAAGGTTACAGTCGCCTCCAAAAACTAAATAATCATCTGTAATAGACATCAATCTATTGGCAATATTTTGCCAAAACGTTTTATCTAGATGAGTGGGTACACACAGATAAAAAATTGTTATTGGTGTATTATTGATAATAAGTTGTAAAAGTAGCCAACTGCCTTCCGTGACATTTTCTTGTGATAATAATTTAACATGTAAAAATTTTTTTATACATAAAACAACTCCATTACGTTTACCCATGTAAAAGCATCTCCTACCCAATTATGTGTAAGTTTACGAATTTCTTTGTTGACATGCTTTTCTTGTAATAACAGAGTGTCCGCATTTAATTTGGCTAAATGTGTAAGTACCCTTTGCCTTTTAATAGGTGACCCTAACTGTTTAACATTCCATGTTATTGTCTGGAGAAAGATAAGTAATACTTTATATTAAAATTAAGAAAATCTACAAGATTAACAATATATCCATAAACAATACATAAATAAGTATGCATAGAAATATTGAAAAGAAAAACCTTAGAATGAAAAAAAAGAACCTGCATATACAAAAGCATATAAAAGGACCATTGAATAATAATAATTACAAGGTAACCTTTAAGCATTAAATAATTTAAGTTAATAGTACACAGCAGTTGAAAAGACATAAGTAAACTAAGGAATGTGTTATTATTAAAATTAAACAGAAAAAGACAACAATATGTACAAATAGGACTATGAAGAAGGAAACTGAGAAAGGGAATAAAGAAGAGCAAAAGAAAAGAGGAAAGGGAGAACAATAAGAGCAGTAATAATTAAAAATGGGGGACATAAGCTAGAGACTAACAAAATGAATATACCTATAAAACACATAAGAAGTTGAGGGTGGTGACACCACAAAGGGAAGGTGGCGACTGGAACTTTGACGAAGTCAACAGGAGAAGTGTCAGACCATACACAGAGATAGCGACGAAATTGTATAGGTGTATAACAAACAGTACCTGATAAGAAAAACAAAAGGTCATTAACAGGTATGGGATACATGAGGAAAGTAATATAAAATGATACTTATACTAATATTAACTTTTAAATAAATATGAAGAAAATTTTATCTAGAAATGAAAGAAGATTAAAAGGAATTCAGGTTGTTTGGGGATGTCCAGCTTTTCCTCTCAAATCGTTGCAAAACTGTGGGATCCTCATATACTGTAGTTTTATTTTTATAAGTTACTTTAAAAGAGCATGGATGAAAAAGGCCAAATCTTGCATTGAAAGAACGAAGAGCAGGTCTCATGTCCAAAAATAGTTTTCACCTCTCAGCCGTAGGTTTAGCACAGTCTTGTGAGGAAAACAAATGTGAACTCTACCATTAAATTCTTCCTTTAGATTTAACAGCTCTGAGAATTTGAAGAAGTTCTACATATTCTAAAAAGTAGATAATAATACCTCTTGGTTTTCATGATGAATATACTTGGTGAGACGAATGCTGTAGTCTGTGGCCTCTTTGTATATTCAATAATGTTGTAGATGGAACATCTAAAAGCTTAGGAAGAAAGGATTGAAAAAACATAATAGGATCTGACCCTTCCGTTCCTTCTGATAAGCATAAATGCGTAGATTATTTCTTCTACTTCGATTTTCTAGGTCCTCAGCATGTTTCTTGAGGTGAAGTACTTTGGACTTAAGTGTTTGCAAAGACTGAACTGTTTCTTCGACATCACTGACTCGTTGTTCCACTTGAGTGACTCTATTATCTGTAAGAGACCAATGATCTGTTAAGGTCTGCAAATTGTTATTGGTTTCCTCCATGAAAGGTCTCAAAGCTTGGATTTCCTCCAACAATAGCTGTATTGAGATAGTATTAGGAGATTTAATTGGTGAAGGAGGATCCTTTTTAGCTCATTTATTGGCCGAAGTCATGCCAGCATTGTGTTCGGAAGATGATTTATTATTTTGTATTGGAAGCCCATTGGAAGAAGAAGGTGTAACAGTCTCCAATGTATTGCTTTCCATAGTTGTTGCAAGCACTGAGCATGAGTTAACAATATTAATTGAAAAATCCTTGGCAGCAGCGGCTAAAGCAGAAGATCGTGTCTGACTCTTAGGCCCATATTTATACATTTTTAGCGCCGCATTTGCGATATTTATTGACACAAAAGCGGCGCAAACTTACAAAATACAATTGTATTTGTAAGTTTGCGCCGCTTTTGCGTCAAAAAATGACACAAATGCGGCGCTAAAAAAGTATAAATATGAACCTTAGTTCTTCCCACATAAGTTGTTCATGTATATTTAAAATTATTTGTTTGGGGAAGACTGACAAAAAACATTATTTTCGCATATAGAATATATTGCAAGATATTCTGACTGAATCTAACATAGCAATAAACATGTGTTAACTTATAGAAACCATGGGGCCAGAATTATTGGAACGCATATTAAAAATGATATTCTTGAAAATATGAGGCACATTAAAGAGAAAACTTTGTTGTTTGAATTCAAAATGGTGGATGCAATGTTCTTGTCAGCGCACCCGCTCATTAAATAAACATAAAGAGGAGCATGTTAACAGAAAAAACAGACTTGCGGGCAGTAGAAATGGTCCTATTGTCTTTTCTGCATTATAAATATTTGTTCCACCCTTTATATAGTGAAAAATGGGCTGACTTCTCCTGCGATGGAGCTTATGAAGTTGCGGCCATCATGAATCGGTGTCAAGCCACGCCCCCCCCCTTCAGTTATTTTTAATAGTTCCTACCTATCTGTTTTAGCTGATTTCTTGAAGAACGGATCCTTTCCCTCCATACTTGCTCTCTGTGCCCAGTTGATTCAAAAGAGCAACTGGCAGCATGTCTGGCACTGTGCTCAGTTGGTGCGTGGATAAGTGCACCAAAAATGGCGGCTGTTCAGTGTCTCGCAGCTCAAAACTGACTGTACTGTGATTTTCCACCCTCAGTAATTCCCCAGTGCCTACATTAGAACAATCTCAATTCAGATTCGAAAAACACTTTAAATACACCTAAACCATTTGTCACTGTCTCCTCAATGATTTTTGTGCGACATATCCCTGGTAGCAGCTTTCTTATAAGGCAAGTGCAGTTGTGTCAGATTCTGCCTTAAATCTACCTTCCTTACTCAGAAACAGTAGATTTCTAACAAAAAAGTTTGGCGTCAAGTGTCTCGCAGCTTTGTATGAACCAAACATGTTTAGCATCAATACCTCCGACCACTGTGCTTTTGTAGGTGAGTTCATAATACACATAAAGCCCATATTTTAATATCTATTAGAGTATTATCTGCCTAATATAGTAACTGGCACCTGATGAATCATCCCTTGGAACACTCTGGTAATCCCTATCATGTGACACCAGTGTCATTGCCTCATACCATCTGTGCCTCGAAAGAATGCGTGGGTGATGCCTATGTACTCACCGCATAATCCTAACTAGATGGTTCTGGTGTGATCAGTGTATTTAGGACAATAAGAATCCTATTCACTGTTCCCACAGAACAACCCAACATCCAGCAGAGCATGTTAAACTGGTTAGGCCTGGCCCAGGCCCCAGATCCCTCTTACATGGATTGGTCTGATCCCACTTACCTGGACTGGTCCTCCAACCAGTCTAAGGCCCTTTCGAGCCCAGCCTCTCTGCCTGGAGACCACCTCTTTCTTGCACTCCTTTTTTCTCACTCTCTGCTTATTCCTCTCGTCTTTTTCTCTCTCTTTGTGTCTATTTTCCGCTTTCCATCTTTGTGCCATTTTCTACTCTCTCTCTCTGCCTCTTTGAGCCTGTTCTTTCACTTTTCACTCTCTCTTTGTGCCCATTGTCCACTCACCACTTTCTTTCTTTGTGCCCATTTTTCCACTTTCCACTCTCTCTCTCTCTTTGCATCTTTATGCCTGTTTTTCTTGCACCTGCTTTTCCTTTGCACCAGTTAATCCAGGGCTTTCCTCCTCCACCCTCCCACACTTTCCCACATCCTCCCACTCCTTACCTGCATCTCTGTTGCATGCCCTCCCCCGACCCCTGTGACCCGCCTTACCTAGCCCTGCCCTCCATCCCGTGCTTCACCCTCTGTTCTTGACCTACTTAATGGTAGCTGCTGAGTGACCAAATTGAGCCAGTGCCTAGGCCCTAGCTTCCACTTACCTGGACTGTTCTGTGACAAGTCCAAGGCCCTTTTGGACCTAGCCTCGCCACCTTGAGTCCCTGACTCATTCTTGCACTCATTCTTATCTCTTGCTGTCTGCTCCATCCTCTTGTCCTTCTCTCCATCCTTTTCTCTCCCTGTGTACCCCTGTTCCACTTTCCATTTTCTCTCTCTCTGTCTTTGTGCCTCTTTTTGCCCGTTTTCCTTTGCGTGTGATACTCTGGTGCTTTCCCACCTCCTGTGCTTTCCTGCCATACCTGCTCCTTACTTGCATCTTTGTCATGTGCCTTCTTCCGCCTTCTGCACCCTGCCTTTCACTATCGCTGCCCTTCTCCCCCACAGTCTTCCCTCCAGGGACCTACTTAATGGCAGCTGCTGTGTGACCCCATTGAGCAGGTGCCCAGGATCCAGCTCCCACTTACCTTGACTGGTCCTTCAACCAGTATAAGGCCCATTTTCTTGTGCCTGCTTTTCCTTTGTGTCTGTTACTCCTGCACTTTCCTGCTTTCCTTCTCCTGCACTTTCCCGTCTTTCCTGTTCCTTACCTGCATCTCAACTGCATGCCTTCTTCTGCCTCCTGCAACCTACCCTTCCTTCCACCTCCCCACACTTCCCCTCTCCAGGGCTTACTTAATGGCAGCTGTTGCATCGCTGATGCGCCCAAAGCACAAAGGCAAGACTGTCTACACTTGTCCATGCATGGACCATGCCCAGCACTACTGAGCCTGGTCCAACCAAACGCTACCGATACACAGCCTCCAGCCTGCAACCATATCAACTGTTTCTAATCCTCACTTCCCTCCATGGTAGGACCTTTCTCATGCACTCACTGCCATTTCACCTGCGCCATCATACACTCCCCACACGCCACACACACCTCACCCATCTGGCATGCATGCTGCTCAACACCACATCTCTCAGAAAACACTCCAGGAAGATCTAGGGCACCATCGAAAGGCACTCATCTTCCGCTAAACTGCATCTTGGCACCCACCATTGTCATAGCCATGCCACCTGGCTACAAGATCTCCTGCCAGGACAGACAAGCAAATTAGGAGGAGGACTTGCAGTCATACATAAGGATTCCATAATCTGTACCACCTCCACCGACAAGGACACAACATTCATGGAGCACATGCACTTCCGACTTCAGATTGTCAACCACGTGTCCATCAAAGGCACCCTAGAGTACCAACCACCGTGAACACATGACGCCTTCAGTAACCTCCTCACACACTTTATCGCCCCATCGCCATTAGCTCAAATAAATTCCTCTTTCTTGGCGACCTTGACTTCAGTCTCAACGACTGAAAAGACTAATGCCACTGCCCTACACAACGCAGGACACACCCTTGACCCAATTTTCACAGCCAGGAACAAGTTCAAATTCAGCCACTTCATTCCGCTCAAAAAGAAAAGCAAATGGGGTAGTGAAGCGTAAACAAAAGGTACACACTGCTTCCTGGATAAGTATCAACAAAAATCAACGGTAGTGCACCCACACCGTTCCCAGTCAGTCAGGTTTGCCTCAGGATAATAGTGAGACTTTCACTGGCTACTCTCCTTCAGTGGTTTATATACGCCACTGAAATACTGGTAGCCAATAGCATCATCATAAGCTCTGCCCTCCACTAGGAGGTACATTTTTTCTCACCAGAGGTGTGGTGGGAATTTATGCAAATGTGAGTTAAAAATACTTTAAGTCCCTGAAACACACCCTTTTTTATTATTACAGACAGGGACCTGGGCAAGATTAAAAAGTGTAGGACGTCCTCAGGGCGTGCAATATGCCCAATTAGTGAAAGTAAAAATCAAAAAGGGTCAACATGTTTCAGCCGTAAGGTCGATGGCTTTCATCAGGACCAGGTAGATTT
The DNA here is from genome assembly GCF_031143425.1 of Pleurodeles waltl. NCBI lineage: Eukaryota > Metazoa > Chordata > Amphibia > Caudata > Salamandridae > Pleurodeles > Pleurodeles waltl. The sequence continues at coordinate 864,979,747 of NC_090443.1, forward strand.
CAGATCCCATTGTATATAGTAGGATATCTTCCTGGAACATCAACAGGTGTATTCACTCCATCACCCTGGGGCGTTAACTTTAATTCCCTGAAAAAATATAATAGAGTATTGACAAACACGCCCGCAGTCATCCTAAACATATTTTGTTCTCTACGTGACTATAGAAGTATGAGTTATACACCCCTCGCGTGAATGAGACTTATGAGGGTTATGTGATGCCGCAACAGGGTTAGTTTAAAACACTCTCTTAAGGCTGTGTCACTCATTATTAGCAGCAGAAGAACACTCAATAATGTCTTCTCATCGTGATTATGCATTCTCATTATGTTTCTTTGCTATGATAGGACCAAATATTAGAAATCCCGCCTTTACTGATTTCCTGTGAAAAACGTGAGTATGATCCTATTTACTCACATGGCAAGGATCTTAAAAAATGCCACAACTAGATTAAGGCTGAGAAAGAAAGGCACACCGGATGCTCGTAGCTAGAGTTTGTGGTGGGAGAGTGCAGAGTTTAAACTTTGCTACAGAGGGAAATACCATGTTCTTAGCAGCGTGCGAGCTCTTTTCATCGTGCTGTTTCCCAATCCGGAACTCGTCCAGGCATGGCGCATTTTTCAAGCACCTTTGTAAAGCGACGTCTGAGGAAGCTAGTGCAGGTCATAACAGGGCACAAGTCCTAAGTGGGGGTACAAAGCACGTTAGGCAGTATTCAAGTGACATCACAGTGCAACATCACACCATGACAGGAAGTGATATCACAACTCATGACCTCACAGGAAGTGACATCACAAGAAGTGACATCAGATCTTAACTCTTCACACATGTTTTGCGGTTCTATCATGAGTACATTTGATTGCATTATGGGATTTAACAAATTCGATTTTGTGTCTAGTTTGTGGCAAAGTCATGATGCAACCCGACACAATATGTGGTCCTCAATTTATAAAAAAAAAAATTTAAACTCTGCCACAAAGAATTCGCAACAAGGGGAAACATAACAGTACATCTATTCTGCTTAGTTGGTTACGTAGTCTGCATTTTAAAATATCTTGCGGGGTTAAGGCAACTACTGCAGAGATCTTTGTGTGCCCAGTAAATCCCAGGGAACAATAATAATGCTAAGATAACTTTTGAGGGTGACACATTTGCTGGAGAGACCTGTATTTTCTCTAGTCTCAGTTTTGAATCAAAGTAGCATGGAGGGGTAATGTGTCTCCTGCACAGCATCTGCAAATGACAGATTTTTATTTTATATCACTGAGTAAGCGAGTTACTGCTTTTAACACATTCTTTTGTTACTTGCAGTTCGTAAATTTACATTTTTCAAATAAAGCACAGCAAGCTGTGTAGGAAATGTGACTGCTACACCATCTAACCTTCACTGTCTTATGTAACACATCTTGTATATTGATTTATACATTTATAGAATTTATTGTCAATGTATAATGTGTACCTCTGATTTAAAGTGCTCTGACACCCTTCATTGAGATGAGTAGTGTTCTAAAAGAAAAAAAACGAAATAGTGGTATTTAAATTGTTGTCTTAATAATGGGACAGACTAATGCATCTGACCTTCTTACAGTGCATGCATATCTCATTTATAGGGGCTGAACAACGTAAAAAGTATGCTGTTTTTAAATATTTGTGAAGTGATAACAACAAGCTGTGCATCTTTGTTTCACCTCCCTTGCATTTGCATCAAGGTGTGAGGATCAGATAGCTCCCAGTCAGGACAGTGGAACAATCAGAGGCTTGGTGGCCCCTGAAATTTGGCCTTTGTTATGGGCCCAGCAGGAGTCTGAAATGTGAAAGCCCCCGCTGCCTGCACGTTGCTGCTCGAAACGAGAGCAGACAAGTTGCAGGTGCTGCTGAATGTGTCCCGGTGTCTAAAAATTACACCTGGACATGTTCAACATATTTCAGTGAGGCCCACTTCCTGCAGGGTGGACAGCATCCACCCTGTGAAAATAGTGGATGGACGCCGTGTACCTGCGTGTATCACCGACTTATGCGTGATACCAATTACTTGCCCTCATTAACCTGAAAAACTGAACGATGTTCATTAACCTAAAGGTCAGACTTACTGCTCGCCTGTTACAAAATGTCCTAATGATGGAAATGGAAAAAATTTAAAATAAAATAGTGGATTTATATATCAACTCAAACAAAATGAGGATGTCTACAAGCTCACTAAGTGTAGTGCTTATATCAAACACATTATTTTTACTAGTACCATCTGTACTGGTTACTGCAAGTAAAGCTCCTACCAAGAAGTATATATATGCTCACCCGGGCAAACCACTCCATCATCCACTTCTTCAGCGATGCACCCCAATCCTCCTCTGCCAAGACTACTTACAACCTCAGACGTAACTGGTACAAGATAATAGACACAGACTGGACCAACACTCTCACCGCCCACCAACCAAACTTCATTGGTGACCTGCATGGTGACATCAAAGCCTTCAAAAACTGGATCACTGCCACCTCAGGCACCTTAGCCCCCCTGAAGAACAACAGACACTGAAGAACCAACACACAAGCCAGCTGGTACACCGAGACCTAGGAAACTCCAAATGACCCCGCAAGCACTGGAGAGAAAATGGAGAACCAGTTGGGACATCACCACATGAAACAGAACAGAAGTCCACACTCGGTAAATACCACACCCAACTCAATGAGGCAAGAAAAATAACCCTAGCTCTCAGTCTGGAAAACAGCTCCAACAGCTGCAAAGAGCTCTTCAACATTGTCAAAGACTATTTCAGCCCTACAGTCGCCAACAACTCCATCACCCCTTCTCAAGACCTCTGCAAAAACTCTTCAATTTCTTCCACAACAAAAACCTAAACATCTACAGCAACTGTGAGCTCTAACATAAGACACAAGAACACATCAACCAGCCCCCCATTACCTGCAAATCGGTCCACCAGATCGCAAACTGGAAGCCCCTCACCCCAGAAGACAGTGCAGAAATCCTGACAACTATCCACTCCGGGGCCTCCACCTATCCCTGCCCCCACCATAATCTCAACTTAGAAGGAATTCTGGTCAGCTCCCACCTCACCCCCATCAAAAACACCTCCATCCTAAGTAGAACCTTCCTGCATACCTGGAAACATGCAGAAATCACAGCTCTCCTGAAAAAACCTACGCCAGACCCAAAAGAGCTCAGCAACTACATACCGATCTCACTCCTGCCCTTCCCATCCAAAATTGCAGATAAAGCTATCACCAAACAACTCTCCACCCATCTTGGACAACATCACCTACTAGACATCTCACAGTCTGGATTCTGCAATATCCACAGCATGAAAACCACTCTCATTGCAGCAACTGACAAAATCTGGACCATCATGGACAAAGGAGAACCCGCCACACTCGTACTACTCGACCTTTCTGCAGCATTTGACACCATCTCCTTGAAACTCTCATCACAAGACTCCACAACTCCGGAATACATGGGCCAGACCTGAGCAGCCTGCCTTACTTTCTCTCCAGCAGGATCCACCAAATCACACTTCTGTCTTACATCTTCAAACCCAAGAACCTCATCTGTGGAGTTGCTTAAAGATCCTCACTAATACCTGTCATCTTTAACGTCTACATAGCGCCACTCACCCACATAAGATCTCACTGAATCAACATTATATCCTACGCAGAAGGCATTCAGCTCATCCTCTCCCTCACAGACAACAACCGCATCCCCAAGACCAGCTTCAACACCTGCATGTCTAATGTAGCAAACTGGATAAAACAGAACTGGCAAAAGTTCAACACAAATCAAACTGAATTCTTGAACTTTGGGAACAAGAACTCTCCATGGGACTCTTCCTGGTGGCCATCAGACCAGGGACCAATGCACACTGACATCACCAAAAACCTCAACATCATCATGGACGACAGACTCACGATGGCCAAACAAGTCGCCTCTTCCGACTTTGTCATCCTACGTATGCTCCGAAAACATTCCATTGGCTCCCCACTGACACCAGATGCACAGTCACCAGGCCTCCGTCACCAGCAGACTACACTATGGCAACGCACTCTACATTGGCATCACAAATCAACTCATACAAATACTCCAGATCTTCTAGAACACCGCTGCCATACTCATCCTCAGCATCCCCCACAAAACACACATTATGCCCCACCCCAGAGAGCTACACTGGCTACCAATCCAGAAGTGCTGCCAATTCGAACTGCTAACAGTAGAATGCTTAACTTAAAGATAAATTAGTTTGTACAGGTTTCACAAATCTGGTAAGGGAAGAGGTAGAATGTGGAGATGGAGGTAGACTGTTTGATGAATAAAAGAACAGCTGCCCTTCATTGCTTTAATAATATGAGGAACCTGAAGTATGTTCGCTGAAGCAGATAGAAGGCGTCTGGCTGTACATAACGTTTGAAAACATTCTGGATATACCTAGCTCCAATTTGATGGATGGCACGATGGCAGATACACAGTGCTTGGAACATGTAGCATTTCTCAATAGGGGGCCTCAAGATGAGGCAATCAGCTGCCTTTTGAATAACCTGAAGACAAGTGAAATATTTAGTAAACAAAGGAATAGGCAGTTGCAGTATTCCAATCTATATAACCATGAGAGGGACAGGGAGATTATATGGTCCAGTGTACAGCCTCCCTACTAGTAGTGTAAATCAAAAAGGTACACTGTTCCACAAGAAAAGACAAGGATCTTCTAGGCACTTCTAAAAATAAAAGCAAAAGCCCTCACACATCCATTGGATGTCATGCTTCATCATAGGGCTTGCTCTTCATCATACTGGAGCTGCAATGTCTGACGGGCCCCACAAGGGGGCTCCTTGCTGGAGATCTTGATTAGTTCATGCTGTGGTGAGAGGATGCAGGAACAAATTTGAACCTACAGTCAGAGAATAGCTGGAGAAAAAAAAGCTAAAATTGGCTTGAGAACCTCAAATACCCACATTTTTATTGGTCATAAAGGGTCTCGGTCAAGGTTAAAAACACTAGGGAGTGGAATGGAGATAATGTTCCACGACACTACCAACACCCAGAAGGATGAAAGAAAAATCTCCCTTCAACCACTAGAAAAAGTCAACATGTTTCAACCCTAAGAAGTCCCTACAGATCAAATAGCGTTTTGTGAGGACCAAAATAAAGGGCATCTCCTAAGCTACACTACATACCAAATTGTGTAAGAGGGTTTGTGAAAGAAATTATGAGTTAATTTACTCAAAAAGCTGCGCATCTAACAGTCTAATTAGATAAGGATTTTCCTCTATTACGGATGGGGCTCCATGGGAAAATGCGTACCAAAGGAATGTTGTCTCTTTTATTGAAGCGACGGTCCGGCACCATGACCTACCCAGCGGCCTCATTCCAGAAATTTCCAATCTAGCCATTATGGTGGCCTGGACTACTGTTTCACAGAATGTAAAAGGAAGAATCTTTTTGAGAACTTTTTGGGAGAAAAAAAGCATATAGAAACAAGTTTGGAGATGTGAGACTGCAATGTTAAAACAAGAATTTGCAATGCAATAGGTCTCGCATTTGCAAGAGTTAGAGCTATTGGCATTGTAAATGAAAATGTCTTATACCCATGTGTTTTGGTTTGGAGTAGAGTGGATGTATGTGGTGTGGAGTGGAATTATGTGGGTTGGATTGGAATTGTTAGTTGTGGAAATGTGTGGGGTGGAATTATGTGGCGCTGTCTAGGCGTACCCTAATAACTATTATGATACTCAGTAACTCAACCTTTTGCATCTTGTATGTGCTGTAAATAATGGATGCAACTCCGTTCTTGTCTCAGAAGAATGAAAGACTATCTTGGCCCTGCTAATCTGATCTTTATGAATATAGAGATGTGTCTGCAAATATTGCGCTATTTTTTTTTATCATAGTGGTAAAAAATGTACTTAGTATTTCATTGATGGCTGCACCTACAAAAGACGCAATGCTGTTTTGAGAATAAAATCGTATGTGGTAAGGTTTGTAAACTTATTTAATTCACAAATAAAGTAGAAATGCATCAGATAAGGCAAAAGTTCTTGCTTAAAACAGGTGGGTAGTTAATTTAAATTTGCACAAAAAATGTATAGTCTCTTTATTTGTAGTCTTGGACAGGTGCATGGCAAAGACTATAAACATTAAAAATCAACATTAAAATTCGATACAGCTTCATGCAGTTCCCAAGCCCCGTTATACAGTCTGTACTTTATCCTTATCTGGTTGATGAGAAAATGTATTCTTTAAACTGTATGCACATTTTTAATCTTGAAATGACTGAAGAGATGACTGCCTAGGCTCGACCTAAAAAGACAACTCCCGGGTTCTTGAATGAGTGAATGTGCAGACCAACTGTGTAACACTGCATCATATTCTACCTGTGTATATATTTACAGGTTGCCTACCCCAAGAAAGCGCATATATGACTGATCACTAGGCACTCTTGTACACACATGACACCAATGCTCTATAGTTGGCAAAGCTTTTACTACCTCAAAGGACATTTATTGCCTCAACCAGATAGCCCTCATCTCACTCCAACACACAGGAAACATCACTTACAATGCCGTAAATGCAACAAGATGCATTTGCCACGATGCCTTTACAATGCATATGCGTTTACCATGCATGGCTTTACCACGCATGAATGGTAAAGGTTTTAAAGGTAAGTACAGGTAAGTATTAAGTGGTTTGAGTGATATATATATATATTGTTTAGGGTGGGTAACGGTTATTGGTGGTAAATGCATTGTATAGGTTTTTAGTGGGTAAGGGCATTTTTAGGTTTTCGGCTGGGTATAGGTTTTGGGGTGGTAAGGGCATTTTTAGGTTTTAGAGTGGGCATGGGTCTTCGGGTGGTAAGGGCACTTTTAGATTTTAAGATGGGCATGGGTTTGGGGAGGTAAGGGTGTCTTTAGATTTTAGGGTGGGTATGGGTTTTGAGGTGGTAAGGACATTTTTAGGTTTTAGGGTGGGTATATGTTTTGGGGTGTTAAGGGCATTTTTTGTATTTTAGGGTGGGTATGGGTTTTTGGGGGATAAGGACATTTTATAAGCTGTAGTGTGGGTAAGGGATTTGGGATGGGAAGGTGTGTTTAGGTTTTAGGCTGGGTTTGGGTTTTGGGGTGCTAAGGTAATTTTTAGGGTTTACAGTGGGTATTGGGAGTGGTAATGGGTGTTTAGGGTTTATGGTAGGTAGGGTTCTTGGGTGGAAAGGTGTTTTTGTGTATGTGTATATATATATATATATATATATACACACACACACATATATACATAGACATATATATATATATATACATATATGAAAGAAAAGATGTCCTGATCTGCGTGTTACGGCGCACTTAATTCTCCGGTGGTGCTGGTTTGAGGCAGGACAACCATATTTTCAAAAAACAAGATTCTCTTTCTGTTTTAGCAAGAGAAAACCGCACTCTGTTGTTGTGCCAAAAATACCTTAACTTTTAATACATTAGTGAGATCATAAACAAACAAACAGGAATCCCCTGACGCGTTTCGGTCTCACCAGACCTTGTTCACAGGTGTTTCCTGTGTGCTAATTTCGGCGCTTAAAATAAAGTACTCCAAAGTAACAGAAAAAATACTCAAGTTACACCACTTATCAAGGGTTACTCCATAACATCACTAAATATATATACTTTAACAAAGAAAAATTAAACGTGTCCATGGGACACACATCTCAGAGCCATTCAAGACACATTAGCTGAATTATACCACACCCTCAAGTGCACAATACTGTATCAAAACACTATGGCTGAGTTACAACGCCTGTCTTCTGAACAGTCTTGTCAGACCAGATAATAAAGAACCATCCACTCTGCTGAACAAAATAAACAACAAAGTGCGTTCCATACTAATTGATAAAAAGCGTTACTAAAAATGCACAGGATACAGCATTTTTATTGACCAAACTCAGTGGCATCAGACCCATGTGGTTAATGTGAATTCCCCTAACTAGTCCTTAATCATTGAGAAGGAGCCCTTTCGGTCTAGACTGTCTTGGACCAGCAACTCGCTCCCCCGCCTTCTCACTGTAGACTAGCTTAAATTGTTTCCTCCTCTCCTGTTTTAACATTGCTGCATATCTAGTACTAAACTATGTAAAAGCTCATACAGATATACATAAACACAATGCCATTTTGATTCATTCCAGTTGATTTCTGTCCCCCTGACATATTACTCAGTACATTTAGTAAGTTAAAAAAACATTTCCCTCAATTTCACATTGTATAAGGTTTGGTTTACTTTTCAAAAAGGTTTAGGTGAGATAGAAAAATACGATCCCTGTGAATGTCGTGTTTGTTCCCTAACTGTATACTTACTGTATATTAAACCGTTTAATTTTCCGGAGCTATGGGCCACATGTACAAAGCATTTTTGTAGTCGTAAATGGGGCGATTCACAGAATCGGCCCGTTTGCGACTAGAAAAATGCCTTTTGCGATGTACAAAGCCCAAACTGTGCTTCGGTAACTTGTTACCGAATCGCAATTTGGGTTTTGCAATTCGGTATTAGGAAGGAACGTGTCCAGGGCATCCCTTCCTACTACCAAGTCTAAATGGTATGTATGATTGTTTTGTGACTGAATGCGGTCACAAAACAATTGCAGTTAGCAGCAATTTCAAATTGGTGCTAACCCATTCGCAAAGGGGTCACTAAGGGTCCCCTTCCCCTTTGTGAATGCATGCAAAAATGTTTTTTAAGAGCAGGCAATGGTCCCATGGACCACTGCCTACTCTTAAAAAATGAAACTGAAACGTTTCATTTTTTTCTTTTTATAAGCAGCCTGTTTCCTTTATGGAAAACGGGCTGCGTTTAAAATAAAAAAGATTTCTTTATTTAAATGCAATCACAGACATAGTGGTCTGCTGGCCTCCATCACAGTGAATTTTGCGATTACAAGTGGGTCGCAAATTGCAAACTACTCTAATTAATAATGGAGGTCCAAGTTTCCTTCCTGTGTGAATGCCCATTAGGAGATTGAAAAGTTTGAGAGTGGGGAATCAAATAGGGGTATGGACCAAATTCCCCCTAAAAGAACAGAAGTTACTGAATATTGAGTTTGAGAACCCACTTAAATAGTGTTGTAAAAGTAGTACTGCATAATGCAAGTTTTATCCGCAAATCAAAGATCCTCCAGTCCATAAGTTGTGATTCTAATATATGTATTGATTTATTCGGTGATATCCGGCCTTTAAAGGCTTGACGGTTGCACACTGAACACAGCCGGCATGTGTTTCGCCCTCTGGGGTGTGTTCAGCTACGGCTTTCTCAAGGTTGCAAGTAATCAAGAATGAGCGGGTCAGATATTGAGGTGAACCTTCCAGATGTAGATAGGTTAGGGACATGTGAGAAACATGCTGTGCTCTCACCAGTCAGTGCAATTATTCCTAAGACTCCACGACAGAAGTGAGAGTAATGTATGAAGGAAACAGACAGGAAGTGCATCTTGTGATCCCGGTTTAAAGTAGCTTGTTTAAAAACAGTGATTAAAGGAAGAGTAAAAACGTATTTGTGTGTTAGCTCCCTATAGTCCATGTCCTGTTAGTCAGAGTTACATGAAAAATCCGAATTAAATCTATACACAAAGAATATGACCTCGTGGATATTAAATAGTCAGTGGATTAGTGTAGGTTTAACAGTGGTACTGGCACATCAGGCTAAGGTGAAGTGTGAAGCTAGATAGTATTAAAACTGTCCTAAAAAACCCACAAAAATAGTTAATCAAAACATACTTAATGTTGGTCAGCAAAAAAAATGATATCAAATGTGGTCTAAATAAGGAGAAAAATGGTGTCTCACATCAATGGCAAGTAAACATTGGAAGATCATAAATCATTAAATCAGCACTTGGTACTATAGTCATTTACAAAAGATTTGATTATAAATCGAAAACAGATTACAAATTAACACTTTAAAAAAAAGATGTTGAACAAGAAACTAATTCAGTAAACAATTAGCCAATATATGAGTAATTCGAAAAATAGTATTAAATCATGTAAAGAACTTTAAGAAATGTGTAGTTAGCAAGTGCTCCATAGAAAATGATTTAGGCTTGTTAGTGTGGTAGTAAAAGCACCCTTACTAAGTTATGAAAACTCACCCAAATACCGTTTGCAGTTTCGGAAAATAAATTGGCATGGAGCTGCCGAATCGGCGTTTTATTGCGGTGCCATATTGGAATAGTCTTGAAAAGCCACACACGCGGGACGAGATATAAATGGAGCGCGAGTTAGCAGGTCCTACTTTTGTTTCTAATAGTGTAAGGCGTGGAAAAAGGGATGATTCATATGGGCGCCATTTTAAACGAGGAAAAACCACAAACAGTTAGAAAGGGACAAGGGATTTATATTACCCTGGAAGATCAAACGGCTTAGTTAAGATTAATAACAAAATAAAGGGACAAACCTGAAAACAGCTATTGTATTGTTGTTGAGTATACAAATTCAGGGTATCATTTAGAAGGAGTTAAGTATCCTTTTTTAATAAAACATGAGTTTGCAAGTCCTTCTTTTAATTTGGTGACATGAAGTGTAGAAACAAGGATTAATTAATTGGGTGCCATATTTGAAGGGAGGGAAAAAACGCTAATATTAATAATGATAATACCCTTAAGGTAAATAAAAGCTTACTTTGCCCCAATAATTGGGGACAGGTTCAGTAATAACTAATGTATTAATATCAAGTGTACACTTTTAGATTACTTGTGAGAAAAGGATGTAGATCTTGTCTAGTCAAGTGTGTTGGCCAATTAAGTGTGAACTCTAATATGTTCTCTACCAGCGGTAATAATAAGAAAACTTACGCTCGTAAATAGAATAAAGGTGAGAAAGGAAAAGGCATAGTAGGTACAAATAACAATTTGATAATATCCATGTCCATGATAAAATGCAAATCGGGAATGACATGCACATATGACAAATAATAGTTACAGTTTATATGGTATTATTGTCAGCCTAATAATAAGAAAGATAACCCTATATATTCGGAGAGGTCCCAAAAGGGTCAACTGCTTCAGACTTGACTAATGAAGCCAATAATGCCACTCTGGATCTTTGTTGAGACCTCATTGTACGGTGTCATATTGAATGATGAGACGACTTTCATTTTGACGTAGTTGTAGTTCAAGGTTGCCACCTCTAGGGTGTGGTTTCAAATGCAGAAGTCCACAAAAAGTGAAAGTACGAGCATTTGGATGACACTGAAGAAAATGTTCAACCAAAGAAAATTTAATGTCACTTTTTTGTATATTGCGATAATGTTCTTGTATCCGAGTCTTCAAAGCTCTGATTGTTCTCCCTATATAGAATTTATTACAAGGACACAATTGATGAAATCTCGTAGAGCAAAAGGTTGATCATTGATCATTGATCGTGATGGATTTAGATTTTGAATGACCAAGATCGCAAATAGAGCACTTTGTACAGGTATAAAAGCCTTGCGTTCATCGTAAAAAACTTTGGTTGAAGTCAAAATAGAATGAAGAACACAGTTTGTCTTTCAGGCTGGGTGCTCTTCTGAACCCAATCTGAGGATGAGATGAGATGAATTGATTAATAGATGAATTGTTCTGAAGTAGGTACCAATGTTTACGTAATATTTTACAGATCAAATGATGACCATTATTGAAATGTGTAATAAAGCGAACAACAGAGTTCTTAGGTATAGTTTTAGATTTGTTGAGCATTATATTGCGATCTACTTTAACAAAATGTTCCTTGGCTTTCTTTAAGCTTGAGGGGTTGTAGCCTCTGGTAGATAAACGTTAAACAATTTCAGATGAAACTGCCTCATAGTCAGATGTATTGCTACAGTTTAATCGAGCTCTCCTGAATTCTCCTCCCGGAATGTTACGAATTATGCTAAATGGATGACAAGTTGAAGCATGTAGAATGGAGTTTGCTGCGGTACTCTTTCTATGAAGACGAGTATGCAATTTGTTATTTTCAATGTACAATGCAAGGTCTAGGTATTCCACTGTAGTTCTCGAAAACTGGTACGTGATTTCAATATTCCATCTGTTTGGTGTGAGAGAATCAAGAAAGAGTTGGAGTAAAGATTCCTGGCCTTGCCAAATTAACAGGATGTCGTCTATGTAGCAACCCCAAAAGATTATATATTGGGAAAAATGTTCAAAGTTATCATTCCAAAGCCAATATCTTTCTATGGCTCCCATAAGAATACATGGGTATGGCAGCGCAAATTTGGCTCCCATCGCCGTACCTTGTAGTTGGAGATAAAATTGTCCTTCAAAAAGGAAAAAGTTATTTTGGAGACATAACAACAACATTTCTGTTATCATCTGGTTCCGTTCAGTTAGGTGAACCAATCGTGGGGAGAGACAACTGCTAACTTCTTCAATCCCATCTTGGTGTCTGATAGAGGTGTATAAGCTGACCACATCTATGGTGGCAAGAATGTGATCTGGTTGCCAATCAATATTTTGCAGTTTTTGTAGTATATCCTTGGTGTCTTTAATGAATGAAGGCAAGTTCTGCATGAACGGTTGTAACTCTGAATCAATAAGAGTACCTAAATTGTAGCAGATAGAGTTGATTCCTGAAATAATTGGTCTGCCTTTAGGGGTGTGGCCACCTTTATGTATTTTATGTAACAAGTACAGAGTAGGTATGGTCGGATATTGTATGTAAAGAAAATTTCTTTCCTCAGAGGAGATGATTTGTTTAGAACACCAATGATCTAAAAGGTTCTTCAATTTATTCTGAATCTCACATGTGGGGTTTGATTAAAGCTTTTTGTAGCAGGTTGTGTTATTGATGTGTCTATGGACTTCATGTAGGTAGTCACTTTTATTAAGGATAACAATATTTCCTCCCTTATCGGCTTCCTTGATAACAACCATTGTGTTCTTTTTCAATTGGTTGATTGCTGTTTTGTGTTGGCAATTGATGTTTGATGGCAGGTATTGTTGTTTCTTGATATATTTGCGGTATTCCTGGTCAAGATCTTGAGTTACAGCTGTGAGAAATAAATCAATCGAGTTCCCAGCTGCCAGCACTGGAGCAAACGTGGATTTGATAGGGAGATCAAAGAGTTGGTGCGATGTAATCACAATATTTAACTCATAGGCTATTTCAGTAAGAGATACATCTTGTTCATCAACATTAGAAAGATTACTTAGTAGGCATATTGCCTCTAGATCTTTGACTGTAAGATCACTAGAGATCTGTGAAGGTTGAGGCGAGCAAAGTTTAGGTAGAAAAAAACGATTTAAGTTTGAGCTTACGAGTAAACTTAAATACGTCAATTTTTGTTTAGACGAGGTCCCCTATTGAGGATTTCAACTTGAGGGTATGATAGAATTGTATCGGATAGATTGACAACTAAGTCTTTGTCTGATCTCGATGTATCGCTTCCTTGCTGCAAGCTCGTGTTTGTATACTGTTTTTCAGTTTCTTCAGATGATTGAGCATCTGAGGAAGGTGAGGTCTCTGAACAACTTGGTAATTCTATGGTTGAGTTAGATACCTTGATATTATTATATTGTTTGCCAAAGGTATAAACTCGTCCTAGTTGGTAATCCGTTAGATCACGTCTACATTTTCTGTTTTTTCTCTGGATGATGTCTTCTTCATAGTGATCTATAAAATTGTTGAGGATTTCATAATTCTTTACAGTGATGTCACCCTTGTTAGCTTCCTCGATTCGTTTGTTAAGAGAGTCAGCCTCCTGTCTATATTTTTCGTATTCTTCTTGGGCTATATCTATAAGTTGACAAACCATATTATTGGAAGCCATCTGTAAGTTAGCTTCCCATTGTTGAAGTCTTACTTGGGACGTAGTGCCTGTTGGAGGAAAGATTACAATTCTTAAACCCTGTGGTATCAGATCGTGTTCCAATTACTTTTTTAGTGAAGCTACTTCCCACCATTTGGAGCTTTCCTTTTTGACAGCTCGTTCTAAGGCTAAGAAAGTGCTTTTCGCTGACAATGGATCAGTGGTAATAAATCGGTTTATGCCAGCACCTGAGGTACTAAAGACTTGATCAAGCTTAGTGCTTCGTTGTTCTCATCTGCTTGCCTGGTTCGCCATAGTGGTAAAGACAAAGAATTTAGTTTGAAAGGGAGCTAACACACAAATACATTTTTACTCTTCCTTTAACTACTGTTTCTAAACAAGTTACTTTAAACCGGGATCACAAGATGCACTTCCTGTCTGTTTCCTTCATACACTACTCTCACTTCTGTCATGGAGTCTTGGGAATAATTGTGCTGACTGGTGAGAGCCCAGCGTGTCTCTCACATGTCCCTAACCTACCTACATCTGGAAGGTTCACCTCAATATCTGACCCACTCATTCTTGATTACTTGCGGCCTTGAGAAAACCCTAGGTTAACACACCCCAGAGGGCAAAACAAGTGTCAGCTGTGTTCAGTGTGCAACCGTCAAGCCTTTAAAGACTGGAAATCACAGAATAAATCAATAAATATATTAGAATCACAGCTTATGGACTGGAGGATCTTTGATTTGCGGATAAAACTTGCATTATGCAGTACTACTCTTACAACACTATTTAAGTGGGTCCTCAAATTCAATATTCAGTACTCTCATTAATATTAATGAGGCATGTCTATTTATGACCCACCGGGAATTGCAAAAGAAACTCAATGGAGTTTCTTACATTTGGAATTGCGATTCCCTAATTGCAATTCTAATGGAATCGTAATTAGGAAATCACAATTACAAATATTTGTACATGTGGCCCTATGTACTTTGCGGAACAGAGAATGGATTCATTGAAGGATGCATTGACACTTTCTGCGTATACAAAGTCTGCACCATGGATTTACTCTGAGGTGGGCGATAATATTTTATTTAAGGAGGTGTCCCTGCAGAAGCTAAATGACACGGGGCACAGACTCGTAATGTAAGCTTAGGTGATCCAGCACTGTGGAGAGTCTTGTGCTCACTCTGGATGTTAAAACAGCAAAGTAATGACGTCTTTCTGCTGACTAATTGTTAACTGATAGCCTACGTGGTTTCAGAAGGATGCTTCTGCGGTATCAACGCATGGCTAATACTTCAGTTCACCTTCGCGAACCTAGGATGTTGAGAGAAATAGGAAGTGAAATAACCTATGTATTTCAGGGAGATCAAGCAAAGCAGTAAACCTAAAGCCTATATCTGAGTCCAAATTGACAGGCAGTTCACTGACAAACAGGTGTTGCACCCAAGTGTACTATGGAGACCTGTGGTGATTTTGCAACCTCTCCTGGCTATTGGGTCTTTTTCTCCTACTGCGCAGTGATGTGGACCCTGTGCCACGTGGCGGCAGAGTCGCACAGAGGGGAGATGAGGGACAGAGTGAAATTCAGCATGCATGGCAAAGGACAAGAAAAATGCCACGTTTGATCAGTGCGATCCTCCCTGGTCCATCAGCCCGGTCTTACATATATGCCCAGGCTAGCAAAAGGTCTCTGGGAGACCTATTGATGCAAAGCCATATGCCATCTTCAAAATCTTCTAAAATGAGTTGGGTTACAAAAATTGGTTCCTGGAAATGTGCAAAATGCAAAGCTTGTGAGTATGGGGTGAATTAAACAACATATGAGTGATACAATACCAAACAGCAAAACATTAAAGAATATATCACATGTGAAACAGATTACATTTACATGCTACACTTTTCTTGCAATAAGAATCATGTGGGTAGCACAACAAATAAAATAAAACTGAGGATTCTCCAACATATACGTGCTAGAAAGAATAGATATTTCGCTTATCCCATAGCAAACTATTTCTGGGAGAGACACAATGGAAACCCCAAAGAACTAAACTACTTTGGTATTAAACAAATTAAACAGGCGGAAAGGGTCGGTGTCCATAAAGTATATCTGAGAAGAGCAGATTCATATCTAATTATATATATGGGAACTGAAGCTCCCTTTGGTCACAATTTGAACACAGAGCTACATGGTCATCTGTGAGACATCAGTATTTGATTAGGAAATTAGAAAGTTTATTTTCTCACTCCCTAAAGTGCCTGAACTCTTGATATGAAGAGATATTGCACACGTTGTGTCTGGTTATAAGAAATGTGAAAGATTTCAAAAAATAGTTTGATGCACTTTATTGTCTTGAAACTAGGAACTTGAAATTAAATTAATGCAATACTTATCTAAAGGACTTTATTGTTTCCCCTTTATTGCCTGAAGCACTTTAGGATCATGTGGTTCCAGACCGAGGAAGCACTTTAATATATTTATTGTACTTCAACATATGCACTTTTCTGTATTTTAATATTATACTGACTTGATTAATAATTAGGCCTCAGTGGAACTCGCAGAGCTTTGCAGGATTCCGTGGAACTCTGCAAATGGGCAGAAGAATAGTTGTCCGCCCTTTTGCGCTGCTTCTTGAGGCCAGTAGCGTATTCTGTACTGAAAAATCAGTGCGAACAGTCCACTTGGTCTGCAAGGGCGTGGTCATTTTGTTTTCCTTGCTTCTGTCTTTTCTTGCTGGCTGCATTCCTTTTTCAATCTCTATCCATCCAACCCCATCTACTCTTTCCCATTCCTCCATCACAGCAATTTTATACTTATTTTGTTTTTTCTATTGTTGTCCGCGATTATTTTTGTGTTTATTTTACGTTTTCTCAACTTTTCTGCACTATATTTAATCCTTATTCCTTTAATGGCCTATCCTGTCTGTCCGCCTTCTGTTTTTCGCTGCAGCCCCACTCCTTCCTTCCGCCTCGACTCTCTCACGCTCTTTACTTTCTATCTATGGCAGAAGCAGGCAACACAGATGTCACCCACACCCCGCCTGCGGATGGCACAGAAGGGCAAGGTGTGACCATGCCCCATCTTTAGAGAAGCAGAGGTGGCAGGACTCATTTTTTGGGTGCAGCATGTTCGTCTCCGCATGCTAGCAGCATGTGGCAGGTCGAGCAAGGGCTATGCCTGCAGGAGTGTCAGCTGCTGTGGGGGTGAATGCGGCAGTGTGAGTGATGCAGCACAGGAAATTACTTGTCCCCAGCAACAGCTGACGCACACATGTCCTTGACCTGAAACAAGACTTCCTCAACCTGCTGGGTGTCAAGGTTGTGGGGCTTGGTGAGTACAGAATATAATAATATTTTTGTCTTCTAAAAATTCTAATGCATTTTTTTTTCAGGTAGCATGATTACAGGTAAGGCAAGTTTATGTAAGGGTTTTAATATATATATATGTATGTACACAATTACACACACACAATACATACATGACACAACACACTGGATTACATCCCTGCACAAAAACAATTGTTAGAGGCAAGGGCAACTCAAACCCCTGATAGAGTTCAGTAGTGGTGCATGGTGCCAACCTGATGGGGAGGATATAGGAAGCTGGTAATGTAGGAGGGTAGTGGAAGTTAAATGAATGACACTGTCAGGATTCTGTTCCCGTGTGAGCTAGGCAGATGCTCGCTTGGGCTGATTTAAGGCATAATTGTCAACTCGTCATCATGTCATTCACTATTAAATGATAATAAAGTATATCATGGCTGTCATGTAACTAATTTGCGTTCTTCTCTGCAGCTTTATCTCTTTATGTAGCTCATAGTTCCAGTCTCCCGGGTGTGCAGTACACAAAGTATGCAAAGGGGGACCGATTCGACTCCTCAAAGAGGGGTGGAGAAGCAAAGACCATTATTTGGAATGCATGAATAGACAAATTGTTATAGTTAGAGGTTTAGGATTATGAAAAAAGGGATAGACTGTCTGATTGAAAAAATGCAATTCTGTGCCTGTCAAAAAATGTGTTTGTACAGGGTACCATCAGCACTGCGACGGGTCTGACAACCACCACTTCCCCATCAGTACCGCAGCTGATTGTACTGCTACCTCCGTAAGTAATTTTTGTCCACAATTACTACAATTATGACCTTCTGTATACTTACTATTTTTTCATGTTGTTTGTTTGTTATCCCTGCATTTCCCTGTGTTTTTCTATATTTCCTATTCCCACAGCTGACTTTCTCCTGTCTGTACCTTTCTTCTGCTCTCATTTCTTAAGCTTCCCCTTGCCTCTCTTTTACAATTACATGCCTTGTTGTTGTTGTGTAGTACTAAGAGGGGAAAAAGTTTTTGGTAACATAAAGAGGGTCATACAGCCCGGCCTAAGTAGTACTCTAGTCACCAGACATAGTTGAAAAGCACAGGGGCAGAGACAGAGTGATCATCATTGTCATGGACCCCCAATGTTGTCCTATACTAGCAGTTTTCATGACAGTGCAGCACGGCAGGAATGAGATACCACGTCCACAACCAATACCATATGTCTTTGGCATTCCCTTCTACCCCTTATCCTTTCTTAGAATCATAGCCTAACCTTATCTTATGCCCTTCCCTTATTCCTGAAACCTCCTTATACTGATCCCTATCCCTCCATTAGGAGGAAATGTTTTTTTATGGCTGACCAATGACTACCTGGTTATTAAAACATTGTCAAAGAATAAATAACATAAACTTCTCAAATTGATTACTTTCCACAAAAAAAGGTACTGATAGATAGGTAACTTTACTTTTGTACCTTGTTAAAAATAAATACTTAGGTGGCTATCTGTTATCTAAAATAGGCGCATTATGTTTTTTAGTAGGCGCAGAGACCACCACCAGCAGTGCCGTCGCAGCTGGGACAGTGGTGGAAGTGCTGGCCACCAAGGGAGAGGGATTTGTCACATTGGTGGCAGGGACAAGTTGTAAGTCATCTTGCTTTCTTATTGACAATGTACTGTACTAGTTAAGTGAGGCAGATATCCCACCCATCACCACCAGTATCCAATCCTTTCTCTTGGTATCTCACCACTTAAAACTGAAGTGTGGTGTAATCTCTGGTGCTGCTGCTGCAGTTAGTGCAGGCGGTGATTGAATTCATGTGCGTCTGCTGTGGCACAATGGCACGAGGACCTCAGTCTGTAATGCACAAACCACAAACTGAAGACAAGGTGTGTTTCCCATTGCCCACTCAGTTGCCTACTTGTGCTTCACTTCATCATTCTTTTTTTTTTCATCCCAGCATGCCTAAAAAAGTCAATTATATCTCGGCATGTGATGTCTGTGTTACATTTCTCTACCCAAGTGAAGTTATCTTCCCTTTATGGATTGACAGTTTCAATATTTTTCCTCCCATCAATCAACATGAGATTCAAGTTCTTCTTCACATTGATTCATGGGAAGAAATCTTTTGGAACCATCAATCCATAGTACATGACCATTTATTGACACTCAACCAACCATTCTGTAGCTAACCCTCTACCTAGCCCAGTGCCTATAACTTACCTCCTTGTGGATTAATTTGACCCACCACCAAGTGAAGGTATTTCTTAAGAATAATCTGTGTTGGAGGCCGAAGTGTAATGTGAAACTAAGGGCTTGATTTATATTGTGGTGGATTGGATAGTCTTTGACAACTAAAAGATCCCTTTTGCTGCACTATAGTTAATCATATACTTCTATGTATTGTCTACAGTAATATGGTGGATGGGATATCTGTAATCTGCCAAGTGTGTGCCATCTGGTAGACTATCAGCCTAAACCTATAACCTAAATTTGGGTAGTAGAATGGCGGAGGGAGATAGAGAAGAGTAGGGTCATTGGAATTATAAGTTCATATAACATTCTACAATTGAGTTGCCCCAAAAACATGCTGCACAGTAACCAGACCCGCCAGCATGGCTCCATTAGGTTGCATAGTCAAGTATTAATTGTGAAGAATACATATAGATATGCCGTGCTCGTTAATGGCAGGTAAGGTAATCTAAATTTTTTAACACACAAAGTATGTCTTCTATTTCACTATGAAATTAAATCCTTTTAAAAATTCATGTTTTCTTTTCTTTTGATTATATGCTGGTGTTCTGGCTTAAAATTATTCCTTGCAGTCAGTGCTGTGATTGATTACCTAACTATGATGTAATGGATTGGTGGGAAAAACTTGTCCAGGTTGTGTGTGACTGACTGATACGACTACCAATATCATCAATCATCACATCCAAATAAAATTCCAATAGCCCTACAGGAACAATAAGGTTCTGCTACTGTACTGGGCCACTATAGACAGCATAAACAAGTGGTTGAGGTGAGCATCCCAATTTGTGTTTTTGTAATTTGTTTCTTTTCTTACTTTCTTGATATAGCTACTCCTGCTGATGGCGACAGGCAACCAGAGCCAGTCCACCTACCAACATGTAAGAGATAGCTGCCCTGCTGCCGCAGCAAAAGTTGGAGGCAGTGGCTGCCGAATATCACCAGCTGCGGGCCCTGAAACTTGAGGAGCAGGAGATGCATCACCCTCAACGCCTGGACTCACATCAGTACGGAAGAGACCAAAGCTACCATGAACTCTATCCACTCCGGTGCCCCCTCGGACCCCTGCCCACACTTCATCTTCAACAAAGCCGACGACATCATCGCCCCGCATCTCCAGACCATCATCAACAGCTCGTTTGCTTCTGCCACCTTCCCCGAGAGCTGGAAACATGCAGAAGTCAACGCCCTACTGAAGAAACCTACGGCGGACCCCAGCGACCTGAAGAACTTCCGCCCCATCTTGCTCCTCCCCTTCCCTGCCAAAGTCATAGAGAAGACCGTCAACAAGCAACTTACCAACTTCCTTGAAGACAACAACCTACTCGACCCCTCTCAGTCCGGATTCCGAGCCAATCACAGCACAGAAACCGCCCTCATCTCAGTCACAGACGACATCAGAACTCTGATGGACAACGGAGAACATTCGCCCTCATCCTCCTCGACCTCTCGGCTGCCTTTGACACCGTCTGCCACACCACCGGGATCCAAGGACAGGCCCTGGACTGGATCACCTCCTTCCTCTCCAACCGCTCCCAAAGAATCTACCTCCCACCTTTCCGCTCAGACCCCACCGAGATCATCTGCGGCGTCCCACAAGGCTCCTCGCTCAGCCCGACTCTCTTCAATATCTACATGAGCCCCCTCGCCGACATCGTACGCAAACACAACAACAACATCACCTCCTACGCCGACGACACTCAGCTGATACTTTCCCTCACCAAGGAACCCTCCAGCGCCAAGACCAACCTGCAAGATGGAATGAAAGACGTTGCAGAATGGATGAAACTCAGCCGTCTGAAACTGAACTCAGACAAAACGGAAGTCCTCATCCTCGGAAACACCCCGTCCGCCTGGGATGACTCCTGGTGGCCCACGGCCCTTGGCACCGCACCAACCCCCTCAGACCACGCACACAACCTCGGATTCATCCTGGACCCACTTCTCACCATGACCAAACAAGTCAACGCCGTATCATCCTCCTGCTTCCTCACCCTCCGCATGCTCCGAAAGATCTTCCGTTGGATCCCCGCTGACACCAGAAAGACCATGACCCACGCCCTCGTCACGAGCCGCCTGGACTACGGCAACACCCTATACGCAGGAACCACCGCTAAACTCCAGAAACGTCTGCAGCAAATTCAAAACGCCTCCGCCCGCCTCGTCCTCGACATACCCCGCAACAGCCACATCTCCGCCCACCTGAGACACCTGCACTGGCTTCCCGTCAACAAAAGGATCACCTTCCGGCTCCTCACCCATGAACACAAAGCCCTCCACAACAAGGGACCCGAATACCTCAACCGTCGCCTCAGTTTCTACACGCCCACCCGTCAACTTCGCTCCGCCAACCTCGCACTAGCCGCCGTCCCTCGCATCCGCCGCACCACGGCAGGTGGGAAATCCTTCTCCTACCTGGCGGCCAAGACATGGAATTCCCTCCCCACCAACCTCAGGACCACCCAGGACCACCTCGCATTCCGGAGGCAACTCAAGACCTGGCTCTTCGAGCAGCAGTAACCCCCTCCCCCTAGCGCCTTGAGACCCTCACGGGTGAGTAGCGCGCTTTATAAATGTTTTTTGATTTGATTTGATTGATGCAGGCCCAGGTCCAACATAAAGGTACCTCGGACAACCAGCCAGGCCTGCCTTCAACTCGGCCATGCCACCACCACCACCACCTACAGCCAGGGTCCTGCACTGCCACCTGTACCACCACTGTTCTCCTCTCCTCAGATGTAACAAACTGCCTCCTCCAAAACATCGGCTGGCACACCTTACGAGTGAGAAAGCACTGCTCCGGCAAGGGCAGCAGGACTTGGCCTATGAAAATGATGCCCTCAAGGCTGTTTTTTATTGATTTTTTGTTTTGGTGGGAGGGCATGTTGTGGGTTCAGAAGGTAGTTCCACAAAGTTGGGGAAAGGATTTTACATTGGATGTTTTGAGTTTGAACTTAACCTTTGGGGCAATTTGGCTTGGGGAGAAGGTGGGCCAATTGTGGGTATAGAGGGTGAGTTCTAAAAATAAATGGGTTTTAATTTTTTTTGTTGCAATTATTCATTATCTGTCTTTCTATTGCTAGTTGGCATATTATAATTTATTATAGCATTGTTGAGTGTACTGTTGTTCCCCTTGAACCTTCCCCACCTGAAAACCCTTGCCATGTATTATTCTTCAGTAGGTTACTTACCTCTCCCTGCAGTCCAGGTGTATCCTGCCACCAGAGTGGTTCTGTCTGGGAACAGAAAACAATCTGTTTCAATTGATGAGGTTTTGCAGCATCCAGCCATTAATCGATTATACAGTATAGTAGTTAGTGTAGTAACTGCCCTTGTCCTACTGCCTGTAACAATTTTCTTACTAGGGGTCTTTCAACATAGACAAAACTGTAACTTATCTCTCCTTTCAAAGAACAACTCAACTATTAAGTTAACAATTTCTTCTAGTTCTTTCTTATCTGAATTCATTAGGTGATGGTACTTCTTGAACATCTTCCCAAACTTTATTGCAGGGTTTCCAAAAAGGGTCTTCTTATTATTGATGGTGGTATTAGTGTTCTCTTCTTGTACTACCAGGGAAGACATCACAAAGCAGGGTCGCAATCCCACCTATTCCAGTGAAGTGAACTCCAAATGTTGGATTCATCAGAAAGATTATTTATTAATCACAGGCAACAAGACTAAAAGAAAACACATAGTTAGCAGGTTATTATCAAAAACTGAGACCAGACCACCATGACAAAAATGTCATGTACCAGTGTGCACTACAGTGGGACACTGGAACAGAGTCAGACAATGTTCTGACTCTTCTGCACTATGACAATGTGTTATTGTGTTATCCCTTTCATGAGTGGGTGGGTGAGTGGGGCTGGATTCGGGTATTGTATTGTTCAGGCAAGAAGATCCTGCAGTGGGTTGGTGTTACTTTCATCACATTTGCCCCACCAAGTGTGTGATCCATTTATGGTGTAAATTAAGTCACACCTCAATAAATTACACAACCTGGGGGAAGACGTTAGGAGTTTGATGAATGGATGGGAATGGAGAGCTGCGGAAAGGTGTGAACTAGACAAACACTACACAACAACAATCTTCATTAGGTTGATGAGCGGCACATCATCAAATCTGTTATGGAAGGAAATGAAGAATACAGTTCAATTAAATGCATTGGAAACAGTCCTTCAACCCCAGAGACTCAACGTATCATTAAATATCTAAATGTTCTGTCACCCACACAGTTCTAATAATTATGATTGGTAAAAGAAAAATTATACTGTACATGAATGCCAAATTGGGTGGTTGATCTGCATTTTTCTCAGAGAGGGCCGTCTTGGGTGCCTAAATAATAGAGGAGATTGACATGTAAGCTAGTGCACTAACTCTGCATTTCCCAAATCAACACACCTTTCTCCAGTCCAAAGGGCTGCAGAGGCATGATTCATCCTCATGTTGGTTTCCCTTTGAAGTAGATAACTTCCTTCTTCTGGCTGTTGAGGTAGTCCTGCCCTGACACCTGACTCTGAATAACAAATCAGTCTGACTCCAAACCCAAATGAGACTGAGAAAGATAGACCTGTAGTGCACTGCTGTTAATGAACATTAAGAGCAAAAGCATTTCAGCATTTTGGGTAGATTTGTATTTGACTGGTCTGGTCTCTGAGGAACACAAAAAAGTACAGCAAGGAGTGGACCGTGCAAGTAATTCTAGCTAAGTACAGATGGGAAAATCAGCACCCAAATGTTGCAAATCATCAAAATCAAGTTTACAAATTAGTTGAGCACCTTCACTGTCTGCCATCACATGAATCATCATCATGCACACTCACTCAATATATCACTAACTGTTGCAATAGTTATCTGTTCCAATCGATGCACGGTGGTAGCTCCATAATTGTTGTATTATGTCTCCTCTTTTCCCATGGAACCAACACATTGGCAGTCTTTTAATGATCTTTACTAGGGCAGCCCTGCTACGGAATGAACAAAAGAAGGATATGCATGGGACGGAAGCAGGCATTGTTTCCAATGTCCTTGAAAGGAATGAGGAGGCTCCTTCACAGCACACTTGGACAACTCCAATCTGGCCGTACATGAGAATAAATGGTGGGGCTGCCTAAGTAAGACACAGAATAATAATGTTCCTCTAGCTATATCAACTTTTTCCTGCAAAGCAGTTTGATGATAATCTGAAAGTACTATGGTGGCCTACTCAATCACGGAAATAGTGTTTGTCCTCAAACTCAGGGGGTTTGCCCAGACGTTGGTCAGCTAACACAGTTGAGACTGACTGATAATACTCACCCTCCTCTTGTGGTGATTCAAGAATAGAGTAATTATTTGGTATCAATTGTTGGTTCATTTTAATCATGGTCAATCTCCTCACATTTTGAGGGGAGAGACTGGTCCTTCTGACTGGGACAACTGCACCAGTTGCACTAAACACCTGTTCAGTAGACACATTGGCTACCGGAAAAGCCAGATACTTTCTTGTTTACCTGCTGAGCCCTCCCCATTAGTACATCTTCCCATACCAATAGACCAATGGGTTTTGGTCAAAGTAGACCTCTTTTGGGTTGTCCAGATAATCTTGAACCATCCTCTGGTCATTGGTGCTGCCACTTGCTTAACTTCTGTTGCCTTCACCTCTCCATTCGACTTAAGCCCTGCCACTTGAAACAAAGCCATTGCAGAGGTTGGGTCCAATTCTTCTGTTGCTGGTGGTGTTGCTGTTGTTAGCTGCTGTGAGATACCAGCACTTCACTCTTGGGAGGTTGAAGGCTGCGCGCCAGAACTTCTGCCTGGGATTCTAACTTCCAACTGTTTTCTTCCAGTTCTCTTGCTTGCTCAACAATCCACATATTATATAGTGAAACATTCCCTTCTGAAAAAGGATTTTTTTTGTACTGTGGATCAAGTATTGTGGCACAGATGTACTATTTGGAGGGCACAATCTCTGTTTGCAGCCTTGGATTAACAGAAGAGCAAAGCATTAAATAAGCTCTCAACCAACTCATGCATTTCTCCGTTCACTATGGCAAATCTTTGTGCCACCTTTTTTAACTGGTTTTTATACCAGATGCCACAACAGGATAGTTTGGCTCATCATACTGTCCTCCTTGCTGACTTCCTATGCGAAAACCTCAAAAGGAAATAGCATTTGAGTCAGGCATTTGACTAGGCTCCATTTGTCCATCATGGACATTCTTTCCCCAGTTGCATCTCCTCCTCTTTGAAGGACATAGTCAGTGATAGGTCTTTACTGCTCAAACAGATGTTGCAACATGTAGCAGGTAGAGTTCCATATTGTGGGTACTTCCTATATGAGGGCTTTAATTTGTACCCTATTAGCATGCAATGCTCCCCAACTGCTTCTGGGTTTTAAAAGAATGGATGAAATGAATGCAGATTCTTCTCCATATGGGTAGTATGTTACTGACTCTGTCTTTTTCTTTTTAGAAAGTCCTACACAATCAGTTTGATGCCATGTGGCAAACACAAGACCCTGAAATATCCATCATCTGCCATGGCCCTGACTATATTACTGCCATTGTCTGTGGCAACAAATCCAGTTCTGAGACCTCTGGGTCGCAGTCACTCAAACACCTTGTTAAAGTCTTCCAAGGTGTTTGCAGATGTTTGGGATTTCTCCATAGTGAACATCTCTACTGTTGCATGCCGCTGAATGTCCTTAAAGGTTTCTTCAGCGCTGAAACCTGCAGATAGATGTGGCCTAACCCCAACAAGAGAGAGCCAGTGTGCAGTGATACACATGTAATTAGTTGCTTGACAACTGGTCCACGTTTGTCATCAGGTGGATAGTGTGAATAGCACTGTGCTGCAAAGCTTGTCCAATCAATTGCAGCACACCGTGATAGAGCGCTGAAACAGCAACTCTGGCAAAATAGGTCTGGCTGGGAACCTCCCATTTCAGGCAGATGGTCACTACAAATTCTAGAAATCTCACTCCTTCCACAACAAAGGAGGTGGTCCAGCACTAACATTACAAAATAGTACAAATAAAATACAGGTGAATGCCCTCCATCAAACAACATCCTTATCCAAATGTTTTTTAACTTACTTGTTGAGCTGTCACGAAAACAAAGTCCTCAAAATCCAATAGTACATGTGCAGCAGGAATTTCAGACAAAGAGTGTGATCCCTTCACCTTGAAATCCAAATGGAAAGTGACCAGGAGATGGACAAAGTAATGAGAGGAACCCTTTGGACAGGAAGAGGAAGTTGAGTCTCTGACGCACTTCCATCCAGTTGAAAAAAAGTAAAGTAAAAACAAAATGCTTTTCACACTAAAAAACAACTTGACCCATCTGTTTGAGGAGAATATCAACTCCAAAAGGTATTTTTGAGTTGATTTAGCTATTTATCGAGAAGAAACTGCTTAAGAAGCAGCTGTAGTTGCTTGTGATCACCATAGTCACAAAATGGAGGCAGAAGGCTCAGTGGTAAGGCTTGGTGGCTTTCAGATATCGCTCTAGCAGGCCCAAATCTTGCATGTGAGCGCGCAGTTACAGAGCCTCATGTGCACCAAGGGAATATAATTCTGCCACCCACCGGGTGGAGGAAATTAACAGGCATTCCGTGTTACATGTGTAACTTGGAGTTACCTGAATTTCACCAACTCCACAAGCAAAATTATATTTCTGCCTGGGCTTATTGATGATTCAATTTGCACAATATCAAGGTAATATCATGAACAGTTCATGATGAACTGAAAGTTTATATTTGGAGTTGTGGGATATTAAATTGATGGTTTCAATCTCTCATTTAATGTTAAGGAAATCTGTATCAAAAGAGCATTTGTTTATTGGGATGAAATAGTTCAATAATTTATAAAATTGTAGCAAGCATTTCTTAATCACGTTGTTCATAATTATTTGTGAATGTACAGTGAAGCTCTCTCATCAAGAAAGAAAAAAGAAAAAACTGTTGTGTTATTAAAGATTGTAAAGACTGTCTGCTTGGTCTAAACTCCTGCCTGATATAATTATTGTAGGGAAAACATATTCAATCTGAGGATACACAGCGAAAAGTATTTTACTGTGAAGTTGTGGTTTGTGCCATTCATAGCTCACCCCATGCCCTAATGTTGTGTATGATGGGTGCCCTAGGTCAGAATAGGTTCAGGAAGTGGGAGGCCATGCAAACCCCTCCTCTTAAAAAAAAAACTGGCCCTGGAGATCGGGGTACCCACAGCCTAAAAAGGCTTGGGGAGGGCAGGCACTCACCTCCCCTTTAAAAAACATACGGGGATGGTGACTATCGAGGCTTGCTCTGGAGGTTATATATATATATATAGATATATATATATTACCTACTGGCAGTCGCCCGTAGGTACTTATAAAGAGGACCATGTTTCCATAGAAAAAGCGTTTTTTGACTTGCCTATATCTTTGGCACCGTTTAACAAATCTTCATGAAATTTACCCCAAAAAGTGTGCCAGTGATTCTTGTTGCACCCAGAAAGTTTCAGGGTTATCCCTCAAGCCGGGGTTGAGAAGAAAATGTGTGTTTCCCATGTTAATTCCCATAGGAGTTTTGAACATGACTACAGCCTGAACCGCTGGACAGAATTACACCAAATTTGGCAGAAAGGTAGCTTTTGGTACACAGATTATGCTTCTTGTTATTTGCTGTAAATGTGTTCAGTAGTTGTTGGGCATTTGAAGGAAATCCAAATTTGTATATCCCCGAGACCACTTCACAAATAATATCAAGCTCATGCAGGGATATGCAGAGCTCATATTGGCTGCCAACACTTCAACCAGGAAGTGTTGGCAGTTGTCTTGGGACTCACAGAGTCTCAGAAAAAAAAGATAATAAAAAAGAAAAAGGGCCAGGGTATAGACACCCTGACCCCATAACTCAGGTGCTGGAGTCCCAGAGGGACCCCGCCAGGGAAAAAAAGAACTTGAAAAAAAAAAAAAAAAATTGCCACACATTGGCAACAGCGTTGCAAATTTGGGGAAAAGTTTAAAAAAAAAACAAGCTCAGTTTCCTGTGCTTGTTTTAGTAAAGCCCCCAGGTGGGCTAGGTCCTGGGGGCACATCAAAAATAAAGGAGGGGGGTGCACTGGGGCCCCCTCCTGGGCTTATTTATGCCCCAGAGACTGCCACCTTCCCGGGTCTTAAATTAAATTGTTGGGGGTAGGGGGTGCGGCTCCCCCGCCCCAGGATCCTTCCACCTCCCTGGGGCAAAATATTTTAATTATAGTGGGCCCCACGGACCACCACCTCCCTGGGGTTAACTATTTTTTATATATGGGGGGCTGGGCTGCCACCCGCATCCCTGGGGACCACCACCTGAAATAATGAAGGGGGTCCGTCACAGACCCCCGGTCCTGGTGACCACACCACCTCCTGGGGCTGTTTAAATGTTGAATGGGGCTGCACAGCCTCCTTCGTGGAACCAGTAATGGCCCTTGGGATCATTACCCACAGCGGCCGGCTATGTCCCAGGGGGACCACCCCCTGGAAATAGCTGTTTGCTGTGACTTGGCGGGAGCTTTGACAGCTTCTGCCAAATCAGAGCTAGCACAACTCTCCCAGCAAATGAGAGATGTCAAACAGCTCTCGCTTGCTAGGAGTGGAGGTTTCCTCTGTTATCCTGCCTTCAGACATGCATTCCCGCCCTCGCCATGCACTGCTAAGTACCCCAGATATTACAGCACTCATGAGAACTTTTTTAACATCAATAAAAATATCAGTGAAACATTAGAAGTCAAATATTGAAGAAAAAACTGTGCATGGTGGGGGCGCAAGTTATACTTACCTTAGGACGCGAGTTATAGTTACCGTAGACCACAAGTTATAGTTACTTGAAATAACTTTAACCATAACTGCTGAATTTCTATGTTTTTTTGTGAGTAAATTCAGAACCTAATTATAATGTCCCTGTAAACCTTGTTTTTTAAAGTGAATATATGCACACACATATCAATACTTGCATTTAGAGGTACGACAAAAACATATTATATAACATATTCATCACAAAACCATGTGTTCTTTGCTTCATCAGCCTACAGCATATTGTCAGCTTCATCTGAAGATGAAACGTTTTCCTTCACAGGTGAGCCACAGAGGTCATCTCTTGTGCCTCAGCAGATGCCTGTGTCTATTATTCAGGTCGATGCCTCACTCTCTGACTTGCTATCCTTCAGGGTACCACCGTTTTTCAGCCTAAATTACATTAACAGTCTAGGACAGCATTTCCTAAACTATGGGTTGCGATCTACTGGTGTGTTGCCAGCCAATTACTAGTGAGTCGCAAAAGAGAAATTAATAAAGATACCTTTACATTTTGTATTTATCTTGTCACGTTTGCTGTGTCTCAAAGACAGAGGTCAAACGTAAAGTTGGCTTCTGAGAAATTGCTGCTTATTCTTTTAACACAGGGCTTGATGTTCACATTTCTTTCTCTGACTGCAAAATGAGACTAAAGTGAACACTGTGACAATATTGCTGGGGTACAGGGAGTGTGAAAGGAAAGGCTGTAATGTGTCCTTCTTTTTTTTCACACAACACAATGTAAATACCTATAAATGAACTGTACACATATTTCAGCATATATAAGCTGTTAAGAAAGCAAAAATTAAGTACATTTGTTGTAATTCTGAAGTGTCATGGAAACAGAGATTTTATTAGGATCAAACCAAATCAAGACAATTTTACTTGGTGATGCGCAAATGAAAATATTAACTGAAACTCCATTTCCACACGGTTTTATCAGAAAACCCATTTTTTTGGAAAATGTGCTGTCTTTAAATGACAGTGTGCTACCGCACAATGCTTCAGTAATATATTTACAACAGTGTGCTCCAAAATTCTCCACAAGCTACATACTACATGATTATCTCTCTTCTGCTAAATGCATTCACTATATTGTGTGTGAAGATAGAATTTTTCAATCTCCATAACTTCAGTGATTGATGTCACCACCCCCACTCAGAAAACTGTTCCAGCACCACTGGTGCAAAGCTGCTGAAGTATGTCCCCAATTACAGTTTTAAAACAAATCCCTGCAAGTATTCCCAAACAAGACTCCAGATGATGAGTCCAGTATTTTCTGATGCTGTGTTTTTACTTCATAAAGCCATTTCTACAGACAATGTGGTCACTCTACATGATCATTCACAATCCTCCCACTTTTGCCTGACTTCCACACACAATTTGAGAAATATGGTTGTGGCCTAATGGCGAGAGCTGCCAGATTTGGTCTGGGGAACCATGTTTGAGTCTTAACAATGGTTCTGAGTGGTTGCATGGCATTACCATGCATACCTTTACCATGCATGCTTTTACTACGCAGATGCCTTTACCAAGCCTGACAAGTATATTTATATATATGTATATAACAAATATTTTAATTCAATAAATGTTTTTATTTTTTTAGGGGAACCCCCCTTTTTACATTGAGCATAGCAGTACGTCAGTGCTGCGTTTTTAGACATGTTGTAATCTATTCTGTGGGCTTTAACCGTGCCCATCACTTTCATTTGTCCCTGGGCTTGCCTTTCAAAAATCCCTTGATGTCATTCGTAAATGCTTTAAATTTGTCCCGCCTTGAGGCTGTTTTGTTACCGCCTTGCAGAGTAACCCTGTTACATGGATTATTGCGCCATTGGCCATATACTTTAGTGTGGGTGTGCTATTTTTTTGTTCGGTCTCTCCCCTTTGAGATGAGCTCCATGGCAACCATGGCACTTTCAAGTTTTATACAGCGTGAACTACCAGTTTTTGCCTCTCCCCTTCGCGCTCCATGGCAGTCTGATGCTCAAACTTGAACTGAGGTTTTGGAGTGCTGAAGCTGTTTCATAAGTAATAACAAAGAAATCCTTAATGCGGCTCGCCAGGCACAGCAGGAGAGCCACAACTACAATATTCATTGTACTCTGGAAATTCACCCCATAATACTTTGTGGGGCATTCCTTTTACAAAACATTTTTGCAGGCGAGCAAGCATCAATGTTTTGTTCACTCTAAGGGAACTTTTTAGCGTGTCTTGTGGGAAGCCATTTCACTGTTGCCCTGACAGGCTTGATGCCAGTGTCTCACTCCCGGTAAGAAGTGATATTTGTATCTTTTTCAGGGTATTTCAGTGTGCCTGAACCCGTTAATGGTGATTTCATTGTGTCTGTTCTTTGTCAGAAGCTGTGTTAATACTTCTTAATCCATTAGGGAGTATATCACTTTTTCGGTTCATTTGATGGAAAGTGTTGGCATGTTTCACTTTATCTGGGTGTGGATAGGCTGTTTCTCCATAACAAGAAGGCTCCAGTTTCAAAACAGCACCATCTGGTATTTATAACACCCAGAAACGGTGTGAGGTGCTAAACAAAACGTAATACAAAAAGTAGGCATTACGGCTTCTGCATTGGATAATCCCCTCTGTGATGGCTACTTTTAATATTTCACTCTCTCATTAACAGTGTTAAGAAGTATTTTTTATTTTACAACACAACATTTGATCCCCCGGGGTTTCCAGTTACAATCGTTTTTTCAAATTTTATTTTACGTGTTAGTCTAAATGGTTCAAATTAGTTAAACTAAGACTACAAGACTCATATTGCACAGATTTCCTAACTGGTGCCTGAGACCGGAAACTAGTTGACTCATCTGCTAGACCTATCCCACTAGTGGTTTGTTTGTTTGATCTTTTGTTATTCCCCGCCTCTCCCTGCGAGGCGCCATTTTAGCACCTCATCGCCTGTATTGTATTGTAGCATTACTTTAGAGCTAATGGTAACACCAACTATGGTCTCAAGGCTCTGTGGCAAGGGAATCCATTTCCTTCTTGGTGACTCTACGTCGTAGCGCATCAGTCAGCTACGCTGTGCATTCTAGTGCTGTTACAGAATTGGAGTCATTTTATTTGGCTTTTGTCTCTCGCCTTGGCGTTCCATGGCAGTTTGAAGCGCAAACTCAATCAGAGGTATTGGAGCGTTGCAACCATTTCATAAGAAAAAAACAGGAATCCTCACCGCTCTCCTGGCTCTCCTGGGACAGCAGGAGAGCCAATATTACAATATTCACTGCATTCAGGAAACTCAACCCAAAATGATTTGCGGGGCGTTCCTTTTATAAACCATTTTTACACATAACTCAGCCTGTGGTGGGCCTAGGACAATGGGACCACCATTAAAACCTGTAGTATGACACTCTCTTTCTGTCTAGGTCATCTCTCGATCCCCACACTAGGTTGGTGGGGACCCGAAAGTAATAACCTCTCCCACAATTCAGTGTCTTTTTAAGCTCTCTCATGACTGGAACATTTGTTTTGCAGTTCGGCATAGGCTGTGTTTTAAGGTCCTTGTTTCAAATAATATTCCAGTAGGCCTGCTAGCCCTGAAAATGAATTTGTAAAGCACTATGCCCTGTAGGGGCTGAATATATGGTTACACTGCATTACTTTCTGCCATTCTATTTTCATGGATTTTGTGAGCCCTGGGCCAAACTTTTTTTTGGGGGGGCCTATTCATAACAGATTTGAATTTATGATCCAGTTCCAGCTCGTTCTGGCCCTCTTTGGCCAAGTCTCTGACAATGCACAGGCACACCCATCCAAATTCTTAATGTGTTTACATCTAACATTAGGGACAGTTTTGCATGTTTTCAATCCTTGTAACACAGCAGCAGCTCACTAATATTACTGCAAATAACCTCCGTGACACCCTCCAATTTCTCATATGCGAGGTCCTGTTTTGGTCTTAAAGAACTTTTTTTTTATGGATGGTGCATAAAACAAACACAATATCTTCTCTGAAAATGTCACTAAGAGTCCCTCACACATCATCCACATTAAAAGTAAATGTTCAAGGTAATCATGGCAAGACTCCCAGCAGTAAATGGAAGTGCTTTAGTTATATGCAGGATGACACTGTGTCAATCCTATGCTTATAGATTTTGCTGTACAAATGGCAAAAGACTTTGTCATTATCTAGCTCGGCGAGGATAGCACTGTGCTGATCCTATGCTTAAAAACTTTGCTAGATAAGGAGACATTTGAGGTGAGCAAATCTAGAGTGTCGCTGGTGTTGCAGGGTGCTCTTTACTAGAGCAGCACTCCACCTAAAATTGGGAACTTCCCAGAGTTCTCCTTTGTTTTTTGCATAATTTATGCGTCACTCTAACCCTGAAAGGGCCTTGGTTTGATATATATATATATATATATATATATATATATATATATATATATATATATATATATTTTGTGTGTGTGAGCAAGGCCATCGGTATGGCCAAAACGTGATTACGGTATCCATGCCTGAGTGGGTGTCTTATACTTCCTTGGATTCACTATTTGAGACCGGGGTGATCGTCCAGTCTGGCACCCCGCCCCTCTATTAGAGCAGTGGCCCATAACGAGCTGGACTGGGACTATATATACATTTATATGAAGTCCAAAATGAACCACCGGGATGGCCTCGTTTTAACACAAAATTTGATATGAGGTCTTACCAGATACACTGCTGCAGAAGTTTTTTTTTAATTTCCTAAAATCACTAGTATTAACACCAAGAGTTTTCAGAAGACTTGTGGTTTTAGTGAACAGATGCCAGCGATGAGCAGCCCACTCTGAAAAGTGTTCCAGCTCCAGTGCAGTTCGCCATCTGCTACTTTTATGGGAAGATCAATATCTTGGGCACAACTGTAAATAAGCTCTTTATTCTCAAATGATTGCAGGCTGTAGATCAAATGCATATAATGCCAGAAACTGCTACAAAAACAAAGGAAACCAGATGATATTCTTTGAATGTCCATTCTTGTCATGCCTGAATACCAAGCGGCTCTCTTGAGTTCTCACAAACTCAAGAATAAAATAGATGAATCCAAAGCCCATATTGGAAGCATACACCTTGCTGAACGCGACCAAAACGCTCATGCCCAGCACTCAGGAGTATGTCTGCCTTCACGAGGCAAGGAGTGCAGGTACAGCAAATTGGCCAAGTTTGAAGCATTTGTTGAAGCATTAAAAAGTCTTCATCTAACAATGCTTTCATGACCAAACCTGCATCATCGCCTCACAGAAAATTAAAATTTGACTCATTCATGGTACGAGTAAGAGAGGTCTCTGTCCACCACTTGTCACAATCCTCGTCATCTGGGTCCATGTTGACAGACTCAAGAATGCAAATGTTTTCTCCATTGAACTTAGAGTTGAATTTGAAAATGTTGACAGGCTCTCTGAGCTAGTGCTCAACAATTGTGCAAGTAGAAAGCTGGTCTTATTCCTAGCATACAAAAGTGTCAACATCATTGTTGTGACCCATGCTGATTTTACCAAACGGCCCCTCAAACCTGACCTTGTGATGACTTAACAGGTGCATCTATGCCTATGGCTCTCAATGGCATCTAAGGTGTCTCTGCTTTTTTCCTCCTCTTCTTGCATATGGCTTTCACACCGTTGTTAAGGACATTTATGCAGTTGAAACTGTTGCCATCAGGGGATATATTCCGTGAGTTTCAGGTCAATCAGATTTGCCCTGTTGCTGGTTTGAAAACTGAATTAATTACTCATAAATTTCATTATGATTAACTGTTAAGAAGTCACATAAATTAGAATAACATAGAGAAAATTGTGTGTCATGGAAATATGCCCATCGATGTGGCCATCATGAGATGTTTGAGAATCAATAATAAACTCACGTTTATAGTTTAATGATGTGTGCATGTAGAATAAAATGTATTAGTGGGTCGCATTAACATATTAGTGCTATATATTTGCTTAAAATTTACTTTAGGCATTGATTAGCTATGTAGTTTGGGCCTAGTCGACAAGCCTCATATTAAGTTACACAACAGAAATAATTAATTAAATATATATGTTCTGTGAAAGCTGAGAAATAATCTTGTCTATTGTTCACATGGTGCTGACCAAGCAATTTGTAAATGTCTTAAACTTTCTCATGAGAACTGCCTGTTAGAATGTCTTGCACTAGAAATGTTACAAAAGTATCCTTGATGCGTGAGACAGCGTTGTTCCCAGGAGCCAACAATGGATGCACTGACTACAGCTAGGATTGCAACAAAAAGGTTACCTGACAAACCTGACGATGGGAACAGGAGAAGAGGAGCCAGTCATTGACATGTGAAAGACTGTAGAGTTATACTTTAGATTTATAGTTTAGAGCTTATTGGCCCTACTGTAAATGTACGTTTTTCTAACCAATGACGTTGTGAGAAGATACTTTATGCGAGTTTAACTTAGCCTGTTCGCACTTGTATAGTTAGTTCCTTTCCTGATTTCTTTGAGTCCATTTTCTGATCCTGTTCGATCCAATCTTTCTCCCCTTGTTAGAGTCCTATTTATGGAGCACAGCAGTCCATGTATTTTGTTAATTTGTGTTAATGCTGATTCTTTAGCTTAATGTCCTTAAGAGGTTCAGTAAAATAGAGTCCAATTGTGGCTGAGCCATCCCCTTTCACTGTCCAATTGCTGATGTTGACCATACGGATGTCCACCTGACGAAGAAACCGCCTCTTGCTGACTCCTTGAGGAGAGGTATAACGAAATGCAATTTTATTGTGCTGTATTTGTGTTTTCTCTTTGGTACCAACCGTTATTTTGACAGAGACATAGTTAGATGTTTTCCAAATTAACTGTGACAGAATTGTTTTGCATGAAGCCCAAACATCCTATTCTAATTGGAAGGTTAGTTAGTATGCCAAAATGTTGACCATTGTCATTAACCAAGAATTGATTCTGTTCATCTGTCGAGTCTAGATGTATACTATTTCTGTTTTTCAGTTATTACTGTTATTGATCTGTACTATTACTCTTGAGTGTTTCATTATTAATGCTTTAGCTAAATTGAGATTCTTTTGATGCTTTGGTCAGCCTATGTTGTTTGTATACATTTATCATTTGGTTTTGAGACTAATCTATGTGATATTAGTATTGTTAATCTAGGAAAATAAACATTTAACTTTACTAAAAGGTGTGGTTATTAATAACCAAATGGGTAATGGTGCGTAAAGATTACTGACTTCAAAAGCATTGATGGTGTTTACTGATTATGTTGTTGTATTGTTGTTGAAGTTGTGGCATATGGTGGAATCACTCTAAGCGTAGTGAAAAGGTTCATTGAACCTCTGACACGTCCTCTTATCAAGTGAACTATAAAAGACCAAATAAGGCAAGATGCACTCACACTGGTAATATTCAGGATCAAAGATGGGGTGTCAGCTGATGCTCAGAATGCAAATAAACTCTTCTCTACAGATGCAGAGAAGCTCTTCCCAAACCTATTTCAAGGCATTGAAAACTAAAAGCGAGACAGATCCACCTTGATGTAAACAAAACTGTAAAACCTGTCACTAAACACTTCAGAAAGAAATCCAAAACCTTCTGGAGCAAGACATCATTCAAAAAGGTAGCAGGACCAATCCCGTGGGTTTCACCCATTGTCCCACTGCCCAGAAGTGTAACATTTGTATCTGCGTTGACATGCAACAACCAAATCTGGCAATTCAACTTCAGAGACATTTAGAACGAGGAAGAACAATTAACTCTACATGATCCTTCAGTCTTTCACTTTCACTTGGGTACTAAAATAGTCAATAGTTGCACCAGTCAATGTAATGTGGAAGCACCTTTCAGTCTGTCCAATATGCTATAATCAATACTCAAATACAGTACATTAGAATTCATAATAAATCCACCTGCAATCCTAAAGAGCATTTTGACTGCATTACTAATATTTTGTAAATCTGGGGTTCCTGTTTGAAAATGTCCAGTACGAGGTTTACACACGAGGCAAAAGTGAAAATGCAAATGTATTTGACATCTGCCGTCGTACATGCATTTTTAAAGGAATTGTTGGTGGTATCAAGAATGATATGCAACCTCGTAAGCTGGCATACTTGCAAAAACATTGGCATTGAATATCTCCAGGATAATTGCTTTCTTATGAATGTACTGCAGTGCAGTATGGTTTATGGTTACCCTGCAGTCAAGTGCTTTAAATGCAGCCCTGTGGGCAGTGATGCCCATGGACCATGTAACTTCATCTCGTTTGACATGAATGTTGAATGATGTGCAAAACAGTTCATCTGCAACCAAAACTTACATTTTGTCAGCAGCTGTGGCAGACAGTAGAGAAATCGGCCTTTCTTCGAACCCTACATTGTGCAGACGTGGTCTATATAACTTACAGAAATTCCTCTTCTCCCACAGAGACTAGGCATGTATGAGGAGAAAACTGGTTAGCCATAGGGTTAATCTCTGCTCTAATCGCTCTCCTTGTCAGCCTCTTCATTTCTGTATTACATTATATTATGTTTTGCCTTGTTTCATTATTCATGTAAGCCTATGCCTCTCCTTAACCATGAAGTTCCAGTCGCAAAGTATCAGCTTAAAGTGGCCCTACCGTGTTAACTATGCTTGTTTATCTCTGCCTCTTTTATTTTAATTAAGTACCAGTCACAATGTATTCGATCTGATGTCACTGTGACTAGAAGCAATTTAGTTCAGCAGCATGCAGATCACATGAAAAAAATAAACATAATGAGGTCTATTCACAAACTGCATTTCGTAGTATGTTTAGCAGTACTACAATAGTGCTACTAAACGTACTACAAATAACTGTTCATATACTTACTTGCAGAAGTCTATGCCTCCTCCTCTTCTATCTTTTATGTGTGGAGATCTCTGCACACAAAAGGTATACTTTCTGATAGTAAATGAAGGGAGTGACTGTAAAATGAGGAATACTTAGGAGAGGGGTTGAGGGAGAAGTAGGGGTGAGGGAGGGTGAATGGAGGGTTTCGACAGGTTTAGCAAGGGACAGGACTGACACACAAAAGCGTAAACCCCTTCCCATTTACAGACTGTCCTTCTATGGTTACTACAGCCACAAAGGACCCAAAACAGTTGCAAATGCTCAGAACTAGAGTAAGCCCAGCGCCTCACTTGATCACTCTGCAACATCTTCTCACAGAAAATAAGGCAGGTAAGAACTTAAAATAAACCCCCACAGGAAATAATGTTAAACAGATTAAATTACTTAAACTATTTAAAAAATAAAATTATATTTTTTTTAATGTATCAATAATATTTATTACAAATAATTAAGTGACTGTTAATTGACTTTTGATACTTGAAAATACATAAAAAATAAAAATATATATTTATGATCACTTTAGGCAAAAAAAAATTTCATTAAACCGCAGAAACAAAAATACTTTAAATGTAATATATTCGAAAGTATTACACTTTTTATTTTAAAGTGAAATGAATAATGCTGTAATGTGTATTTATTACACATTTAAAATAAATATATAGAATGAATTAAGATTTAACACAAAAACATTATTTCTATTTTTTTAAACTTTAATGAACTTTTAAACGTTTTCCTGTAAGGAGAGCTCCACCTAAATGTGAAAAACAACAATTAGTAACTTTACACTCATGATTAGGCTCCACTCCCTGCATTTAGGGCCTAGGGGTGGCCTGTCAGACTACAGCTTTGAGTAACTTTACACTTGTAAATGGCAAAATGTAAAGTTACTCAAAAATGAAAGAGGATGCTTATACATGTAGATGTACTAACATGTAAGTTTACCTTTGGAATTAGGCCCCAAGCATTTAGGGGGCTGTTTCACAAAAGCAGTACTACAGGACGTTCTCTTACACACCTTTGTGAATCAGACCCAAAACAACTAACTCCCTATTAATCAAAGTGCAAAGAGGGTACAGTCTTTTCTATTTGTATTATTTGTATAGAAATGTGCCTTAAATATTTTCCTTTTATACCCATTTTAGATGTTTTAGGCCCAATTCACAAAGACACTTAAGGGTACGTAAAAGAGTACTGTAGCAGAACTCTTTTATCTATTCTTGTATGCCTTTGTAAATCGGCTCCATAGGTGCTGGCTTAGCCTCTTCTGAATCTTTTGGGCATCAAAACCTGATGGGAAAGAGCATGTTAGAGCTAAAAACATGTTCTAACATGATTATAGCCCACATTTGTGATGTACTTGAGCTCTGAGTTATTATGTACCCCACCTCAGTACTGCGACCCTGCTATAGCCGGAACTTATTTTCAATGTTTTTTCATCACACCTTCCAGATGTTCCATTGGACACTAGCATGTTATGGTAATAATAAAAGAAGAGCTTTTTAAGATAATTTTCTCCCTTGTGTTTATTACAGACTTCCCTGACACAGTCTTCTTCAGCACTGATGACGACATGTTGGACTATCTATCCTACCAGTATAACATTGACAAAAAGGATGGCCTGCTCGCCACCTGGTACCATGCAGCAAACAAAAAGAGTGAACTGGAAAAGGCCTTAATGAGTAAGCATATAGCAGTAATGTTTATCTTTACAAGTATTTGTGGGGAGGTGTGGGGAGAAAACAGACTTACGGCCTCATTAAGAGGTTGGCTGTCCTAGGACCACCAGCCCCACAGTTGCAGTCGGACCCCCATGGCTGTGGTGGTCTGACCACCACATTTCAAGATAGGAGGGCGGACCCACCTACAGACTGCCGTCCCTGCCAGGATTAAATATGCCGGCAGGGTGGGAGGGGTCTTGGCTAAAGTCAGCCAATGGGTGCTGAACTCAGCATTGCCATGCTGATTACAACCTTGTTCTCCCTCAGCCTTTTCATGGCAGTTTCCCCACCATGAAAAGGCAGGCACAGAACAAGTGCATGGGGCCACAGAGGTCCCTCTGCCCAGCACCCTTGAAATGCGCATTGTCTACTGTGCAGACGGTGCACATTTCAAGGGTGCACCCTGCATGCGGCAGCATTGCAGCTGGCTCTATTATGAGCTGGGAACAAGGCTGCTGCACCTTTCCCACTGGGCTGGCGGGCGGGAACCTTGGTTCCCGCCCCTCAGCTCAGTAGTAAAGTCGTAATAAACCTGGTGAGAAGACCTCCATGTCCGCAGCGGTTTTCTGACCATGGGGCTTGCGGGCCTGCGGTTGGCCCATCAGCCTCGTAATGAGGCCTTAATGTGTATGTTGGGAAGCATGATATGTATAGTATTTCATTAATTTGACGCCGTTTGGAGTTTTGGTATTTGGTAGGGGCTGCCCACCTGTTTGATGTTGAGTGGTCAGTATGTTTGACTGGACAATGTATAGCAGTGGACCTTTGATGGCGCACTGGTACAGCTTTTAAGTCTGTACCTTATTGTCATTTCTTGTCCATATTGGCTGCAAGAAGCATAATATCCAGGCCTTTTCATGCCCTTGCCTCCACCAACTTACACCTGAGGTTCAGGCCAGCGGTTGTTTCTGCAATTTCTTTATGTGGTCTAGGACAAACAAGTGAACTTAATGTATGTATTATTTATTAGTATTTATAAAGCATGAACATTCACCTACAAATGGTCTCTTGGAGCAGTAGCAAAGTGAGATCGACAAAGCCACCTGTAATGAGAAGAGACAAGTTTCCAATTGTTTCCAAAAATGTAACAACTGCAGTTATGAATGATTAGGAAGAAGTGTGGAATTCCACGATTTTGTGTCTTGGACTCCAAAGCATTGTTTCCACAACGTGCCATAAGAAGTTTACGGACTGTAAACAGCACAAGAGCCTGCAATCTCTGATGTTTGAGTGGAGAGTATTTAAAGATTTTCTTACTCAACAGCAGTGTGTTCTGTGTCTAGTAAGTTTGGTACATGATACAAGCAGACATGAATAGAATGAGCTGGTTGACTGAGGACCAGTGTAACTGGTGAATGGGGTTACAAACAAGGCCAAACATTTTAGGTTTAATACCAGTCTTTCAGTTGCATTATGAATGTCCTGAAGTTTCTTAAGAGGTCCCTAATAGACTGAGTCAAAACAGGACCGGACCAAAGCATTGACTCTAATGACTTTCTCCACAAAGCACAAAAACAAACACACATGACTCAGAAGATGAAGGTGAAAGAAATAGAATTTGATGATTGAGGCAGTTTGCAACTCCGGGTTCAGCTATGAGTCCATTAAAATGTTTATGTTTCTCACTGCTTTGAATGGGGGAGCCTGGGCCCATGGACTGAGACCACGATCTGGAGTCCCAAGTATTAGAGCTTATGCTTTTTAAGATAAGACTTGTTTTCAATGGGTCTGGATTTAAAGGATTGTGGGCCAGCTACACTGGAAAGACTCCAAAGCTTGCTGAAAATTGAAAGTTACATTTTGATAATCTCTATGTACGTTAAGTCAGAGCTGAGTGTCATCAGCATACATAAAAGATGTTAGTTGGAGCCGGTGAAGTAAATTAGTCAGAGAGTGAATGTACAGAATGAAAAGAAAAGGAGAGAATTCAGATCCCTGAGGCACGCTCCGAGGCAAAAGTCCTAAATTCAGATGCATAGTAGGCCAGCCTATGCTACTTGTCTTCTGTTAGATAGAAAGGACAACAAAATCCATTTGAATGCAGAATGAAAGCTGATGGAATAAAAGCTGATGATTGACAGTGTTGGAAGAACACTGTCCCCACCACAGCTGGAGGAAGGGTTTCTTCACTTCCTCTCTTGGAGTAGTGACCTCAGAAATTAGGTACTTTTAGCTAACCAGTGCAGAATCACAATCCATGATGACCATTTTAGAATGCTGTAGAACTCAATATAATTGTTATAAATACAGTGCCACCATTCCCATCCATATTTTAAATAGTCCATATGAGAAGTCTAGCAAATAACAATGACCAATGTTTAAAGTCACTCTAAACAATATAATGTTTACTTATACAAATACGTAATACATTTTCTCTTGTGTACACAATATTTCTAGTTCAATGTCATACACTTTGGGTGCAGTTACCGGCTAACTAAACAATAATTGTAAAACTCAATGTTCATCCCAGCATAAATTGATGCACTTCTTTTTCGAACAAACCATTCTTTAATATAATACATTTACAAATATATTTTGTTGCAAAATATTCATCACGTCCATAACAATTGAATATTTCATAACAAGTATCTCATGATTACCCTGAAATTGGTAATGAAACTGTACATGTTTTGAAAAATCCAGCTGCTTGTCACAATATTGAGTGTATTGTATTCATACTATCGACTTGCACAATGTGAAGATAAGTATATATCAGGAAGTATAGATTTACTATTTTTAACTCTACTTCAATGTACCTTGAGGACACGTTAAGCCTATTCACATGGTGCATCTTGTAGTACTTCAAGTAGTTCTAAAATTGTACTACTCACATCCTACAAAATACAAATCCCAATCACATTGGCAAAGACCTCCTCCTTTCCTAACTTTTATGACTGTAGATCTCCGCCACAGTCACTGAGACATAATGTATGAATTTCAGTAGTAAATGTGGGAGGGACAAGGGGAGGTGGCTGGAAAATGGAGAAAACATACTTCTAAATGGGAGAGGTTTCATGAAATTTAAAGAGGCACTTGGGGGAGACATGGTAATGCAAAATACACCTCCACAAAAAGGTAAGGCCATTGCTACTCATAGACTTCACTTTTAAAGTTA
This sequence comes from Pleurodeles waltl, assembly GCF_031143425.1. Classification (NCBI taxonomy): domain Eukaryota; kingdom Metazoa; phylum Chordata; class Amphibia; order Caudata; family Salamandridae; genus Pleurodeles; species Pleurodeles waltl. The sequence goes on from NC_090443.1 coordinate 865,022,537, forward strand.
ATAATACTTCCCTAAAAGTATCAAAACAGCCCAGTCTTGGAGTAAGTCTAGCTGCAAACATGACCACTCAAAGGTACTAGGGCCCGTATTTATACTTTTTGACGCTAAACTGCGCTAACGCAGTTTAGCGTCAAAAAGTTTAGCGCCGGCTAACGCCATTCTGAAGCGCCATGCGGGCGCCGTATTTATTGAATGGCGTTAGCCGGCGCTAGCAGACCGGCGCTGCCTGGTGTGCGTGGAAAAAAAACACGTACACCAGGCAGCGCCGGCGTTGGGGAAAATGGCGTTAGGGCGTCTTAAAATGGGGCAAGTCAGGTTGAGGCAAAAAATTAGCCTCCACCCGATTTGCGCCATTTTTAACGACGCCCAGACGCCATTTACATGACTCCTGTCTTAGTAAAGACAGGAGTCATGCCCCCTTGCCCAATGGCCATGCCCAGGGGACTTATGTCGCCTGGGCATGGTCATTGGGCATTGTGGCATGTAGGGGGGCACAAATCAGGCCCCCCTATGCCAAAAAAAAACATTAAAAAAACCAAAATTATACTTACCTGAACTTACCTGAATGTCCCTGGGATGGGTCCCTCCATCCTTGGGTGTCCTCCTGGGGTGGGCAAGGGTGGCAGGGGGGGTCCCTGGGGGCATGGGAGGGCAGCTGTGGGCTCATTTTGAGCCCACAGGTCCCTTAACGCCTGCCCTGACCCAGGCGTTAAAAAGAGGAGCAAATGCAGGGTTTTTTGCCCCGCCCACTCCCGGGCGTGATTTTTGCCCGGGAGTATAAATACGACGCATTTGCGTTGCAGTCATTTTTTTAGACGGGAACGCCTACCTTGCATCTCATTAACGCAAGGAAGGCGTTCACGCAAAAAAATGACGCTCATTCCTCATACTTTGGCACTAGACGCGTCTAACACCAAAGTATAAATATGGCGTTAGTTTTGCGCTGAATTTGCGTAAAAAAAAACGACGCAAATTCGGCGCAAACGGAGTATAAATATGCCCCTAGGTACTGCAACACACCCCCATAGAAAGCAATGAAGGCATCGGAATAAAATAATCTCCTCTTCATAGAACTTAATATTAATTGCCTCATTGAAATACACACATATATATATATATATATATATAACGTTCAACACTCCCTTCAATACCAGGAGAACCAGGACACCTCCATTGTGAAAATTCAGTTTATTTCAGCTGGCTTTCAGTAGTAGTTTGTTTATAACAACAGAGTTGGTACGTCTACCCACTTGGGTAAAGAAGTCTCAGTAAACAAGTAGGATATAGTGAGTTGTCAATAAATTCTGAAATGATACCATTAACATGATAGGATTTCCTCCAGAGAAGCCATTTACGAGTATGTTTGCCCTTCGGGTGTTATAACACCTAATGGTAGTAATTTTGACGTGGGTATAATTATTAATGTTTATATTAAGTATATTGGATTTTAACTTGATAATATATACAGATATTTTATCCCAATGTCACAATGAATAATTTATAATTTAATAATTTTACAACTTTAGAATTTTGTAATAAGCTTTTATCTGGTGGACAGTAACATCAAGATTAATCCTTTTGACTAAATTTTGATATAAAGAATTTTACGTGAGATTTTTAACGAACTTTGGGACCAACAAGTTGCTAATTACTATGTATTGTAATTGAATGTGCACTTTAAAGATGGCCGCTACAATATGTGCCTTTGTTGAATGAATTAGGCCTTGTCTGTTGTTTATGTCTATGATTTACTTGGGTTATTTATGTGGAGCACTTTAGTAATGTTGTATCCATGAGTAAGGCTGTTGCCGAAACGCGTTGGATCTTTGTGCTGAAATAAACTGAATTTTGACAATGGAGGTGTCCTGGTTCTCCTGGTATTGAAGGGAGTGTTGAACGTTATATTAGGGCCTCTCGGAGCCCACCCGGGACCGCTGTGTTGGGCACCTGCATTCCGGGACTTGTGTACGAAATATATATATATATATATAGATATATATATTGTAAATAAATATATCTATATATATATATATATATATATACATAGATATATATATATGAGCAAACAAACTGGTCCTGCTTCTGGCGCGCTCTTTCATGCTGGTGCAGGTGTGAGGAATGGACCATTTCCTCTCAAAAATTCAAGAACAAACAGTTGCAAGCAACTTCACCACCGCACTCCAGGAGGAAATTATTTATTTTTATTGCAGTCAAAATTAAATCACCATCCTTCACCACCAACGCGTTTCGACCTACTGGTCTTCATCACAGTAAATTAGTCCTATCTCCATGTCCCCTCTTTATAGTGTCTCTCCTATAACCCCTATTAGTGCATTGTGGGACATGTAGTCTTTTAAAAAATAAATTAAGTGTTGTGCATTAAAAACCAAGATCCCCACCACCACAAAACCTGCCCAACGCTACACAAACTATATGAATTAATATGTGCAAAGAATGTCGCTGTTAACAACAATAATTATGTCCATTTCTCAACCTATCCTGTTGGGACTATAAACCTTATTTAATGCAATTGATTCTGTAATTCCTATATAAACCTGATGATAGATTGGTGCATTTATCTATTATTGTTTTCATACATTCTCATATACATCCTAAATTTACCTCATTATCCCCTTCATGTTTATCTATAAATGTCCTCTATCTATACATCCACAGGTAATCTTATCTAATAACTGTTAACAAGGGCGTTATATATCCTCAACCTGCAGATGATAATGCAGTTCTTCATCCCCATTCAGACCCCTCGGGCTTTTGGTTTTGAGCTGTATTATGAACCGTGACTCCAACCGTCTCAGTTGTAACTCTCTGTGTCCTCCCCTCTCATTACTATCTACACTCGCAATACCAAAAAATCTCGTCTGTCCATTTAGCTCCATCATGAGTCATAAGGTGTTTTGCAATAGCATAGGTTGTGTCCTTATTTTGCACGGCTCTAATGTGTTCCAAAATGCGTTTTTTGAAAGAACAAATTGTACTGCCCACATAACGCAGACCACATGTGCATTGAATTACATATACAACATAGTTGGAATTACATGTGATCCTTTTGTTGATAATCATCTTGTTACCACCAGAGTCCTCAAATTCCTTCACATTTATCCCAATGCAGCATGCTTTACACTTCTTACAGCAAACAAAACCAATTATTTGGCTTGAGAGACAGTTTGACTGTTCTTTGATCTGGAAGTGGCTATTAACCAAAAGGTCCTGTAGAGATGGTACTTTTTTATGGGTAACCATAGGTTTTTCCCCCACCAGCTTTCCCACCTCCGGGTCCTTCCTTATGATGTCCCAATATTTTTGAGATCAAATGGCTCTCCTTGGTATATGTCATTACAAATCTGATAGTTGTATCTTCCTGAGGTTTTATCATCATTGATTTGTTCAATATATTCTCTCTGGTTCAAGCTCTTGCTTTTAGTTCCCCAGCTCTAATATCTTTGTATTTGTATTTTCTTTGGAGAAACCTCTGTCTCGTCTCAGTAAATTTTTGTTCCATTTCACTCTCCGTGGAGCAGTTACGTTTTAGCCTGACAAATTCTCCATAAGGTATACTTCTTTTCAATGACATTGGTCAAGTTGGCGTAGCTCGGTGAGAAGGAAATGCCCATTGCTGTCCCGCAGATTTGGGCAAATATTTGATGATTGAATAGGAATATATTATTGTTCAGACATAGTTCTATCATCTTCAACAGCATTTGAGAGTTTCAACTGACTGATGTCACGTTGTTGTAAAAAATATTGCACTGCTTTCAATCCAATCTCGTGGTCAGTAGATGTATAGTGAGATACCACGTCAATGGTGACCAATTTATAGCCTTCTTCCCATCCAGTGTCAGCAAGAATACTCAGGAAATCACCAGTATCGTTGATATAAGAACTCAAGTTTTGTACTAACGGTGCCAGAAAATAATCCACATAAGTAGAAATATTTCCATATAGTGCTCCACAGCTCGAGACAATTGGATGCCCTGTTTTTTTTTTTTAGGCTTTTGTGTATCTTCAGGATACTGTAGGAATTGTCGGATTTTCATTTCTAAGGAATGTTTTCTCATCATCATTTAACAGACCAGCCTCATACCATGAGTCCAGGTATTTGTTTAACTCAGAGATCAGATCATTTATGGGATTTCTTTGCAATTTCAGATAGTGATTTTTGTCATTTAATTGACGATAAGCCTCCTGCATGTACTGTTGCTTCTCCATGATCACTATGTTCCCACCTTTGTCTGCTGGTTTAATTTCCAAGTTGTTGTTCTCCATGAGTGCCTTCAGTGTCTGCCCTTCTCGTATGGTGATATTTTCACTTTTCTTATTCTTGATCTTAACCAAAACATGGAATGTATCCATTCTATTACCTGGTGATGAATCTGGACAGAATTTAGATTTGGGCCTGAAGTCTGTACGACAATGTTTCGATGTTTCAATCTGCAGCTCCTCCAATATCTGTGTCTCTGTGAGCTGATCGTCTTCAAGATTACGCATCAAATCAAATGCAGTTTTAATATCCGATTTTTGTTGAATGATGAGACTAGGGCTGGTCAAACCTCCATCATTATTGATCGCTTTTTTAGGTACATTCTTTACAAAGAATTTTGCCAATTTTAGTTTGCGTACATATTTATATAAATCAACTCTAGTTTCTACATAGTCATAATGTTTATATTCACTGAAAAAACAAAGGTTATAGTAATGCTATAGTTAGGTGAATTAATGTTTTGAACTTAAAAAACACAGAAATTCACCACTTATAGTTAACGGCTCCCCTCTCCAAGCCATTTTCCGCAGCGAGATCCCATCTCCCAGGGCCTATGTATTCAAATAAAGGGGAGGTGAGCCACGTGGCCCCCCTTCACAAGCCTCTTTAGGGCCTGGTGATCCCATCCCCCACACTGTACATATATCTAAAAAAGGGGAGGGGGCTGAGCGTTTGGCCCCCCCATCCCGATAAAAAGCAATTTCAGCCATGGGGTGGGCTCCTAGGGGCTTTCGAGGCTCAGGGAGGGTGTCTGCACAGCCCCTTTCACCATACAACACATTTTGCCCTGGGGGTGGGCTCCCAGGGGTCTTTGAAGGCCCAGGGGGCTGGGCTACTCTGCCCCCTCCCCATTTTCACAAATTGTGGTCCTGTGGGAGGGCTCCTGGGGCCTCTGGTCTCACGAGCCCAACAGTCCACATATACAATACATTTTTACCATTAATTTCATAAACACTAAATGGATGTACACCAAATCACAAAGTGCAGAATCTACGGACCAAAATCTATCGTCCTGCCAAATTTGGTGTAATTCTGTTCAGCAGTTTTTGCTGTAGCCTTGTCTAAAGAAGTCTGTGGAAAATGCACGGGGATTTTGCGTTTAGGGCCCACCCCTTTTTTTCTCAGCCCCTGCTTGACGAATCACCCTGAAACTTTCCAGGAGGAGCTGAGGTGGATGACCTTTTTTTGGAAAGTTTTGTGAGAATTCGTCAAACGGGGCCAAAGTTATTAGCAAACCAAAAACACTCTTTTTGGAAAAGTAGACTTAAATATACGCTCCCTCAAGATTATTTGTTTAATACATTTTCAAATCCGCAAGATGGAGCCATGAGAAAGAAAGCATATTCTTTGTTTGGAGCTGGTGTCTGTATTGGCAGTGCGCTACCCTGGTTTCACGTTACCCACCCCCCTGAGTCTGTCTGGAGCAACATTTGGGTGTGTATATATAGAAATTATGGTTATTGATATGATAATTGAGGGCAAGGAGAAGGGTGCAGAGGCAACAAGTTGACCACGCTAGGCAGGCAGAAGGGGCAGTGGCAGTGCAACAGACCATGGAGGGTAGGGGAAAGGGGCCAGAGGCAACAAACCAACCGGGTAGGACAGGCAAGAGAGGCAGTAGCAATATAACAGACCATTGAGGGCAGATGTAAGAGGCAGTGGCAGTATAACCATACATGCCAACACACCTTTTTCAGGCAGGAGACTCACAATGTTTTTAAGCCCAAAAGGGCTTTATTTTACATGCCTCCTGCCTAAACTCTCCTCTTTTTCAATGTACATCAATGAGGAAAATCAATTTTCTAGATTTTGTTTCAAAATCTCCCTCTCACCAAGTTCAAAATGTTGGCAGGTATGGTACATTGGATCAAGAGGGGCAGGAGGAATGGGGTAGGGCCATGGACTTGGATAACAGAGGGCAGGAGGGACATGGGCAGGTGCACAAAACTGACCTTACAGTGCAAGCGTTAGGGGTTGCAGCAGCGCAATACACCACACAGGGCAAGCGGGATGGCAGTGCAGCACAACAGATCTTGGAAAGCAATAGGAGAGGTTGCGGCAGCACAGAAGACCATGCATGGCAAGGGGAGGGGTAGTGGCAGCACATCGGCCATGGTGGGCAAGAGGGAGAGGGCAGGGGGCATGCACAAAGGACCATACAGAACAGTAGGAGGGGTAGGGGCTGAACAGAGGCAAGAGAGGGCAGGGAAGGGGCTTCACAACAGACCACGCAGGACAGGCAGGAGGAGCAGTTGCAGCACAACAGAGCATGGAGAGCTGAAGGGAGTGGCAGCAAAATGGACCATGGAGAACGGGATGGAGGGGCAGGGGGCATGGAACTTGGACAGGCAGGGTAGAGGTGGCAGGGACAGGTGGCGTCCATCTGACCATGCTAGGCAGGTGGCAGGGGCATTGGCAGCTCAACAGAACACTCAGAGCAGATAGGAGGAGCAGTGGCAGGTCTATGGAACATTGTAGGCAAAAAAGGAGGGACAGGGGCATGCACACAGACATCAGAGGGCAATGGGAAGAGGGTAGGGGCAGCAAGCTAGGCACTGAGGTGAAGCAGGAGGGCCATGATTGGGCTTAGAATTGAGCACCAAAAGGCAGGAGGAGTGGGCAGGGACATCAAGCTAAATGGAAGGCTGTAGCAGCACATCAGACCAGGCAGGGTAGGAGGGAGGTGGCTGGTGTATGGACTTGGACAACAGAGCGTAGAGTGGTGGGCTGTAATGAGGAGGCAGGGGCATGAACTTGGACAATGGATGGAACAGAGGAGCGGGGGCATGACCAACAAGTTTGGGTGGGGACAGCACAATGTCAGTCCCTGCGTCCGAACCCCCCACCCCCACAGTGCATAGCAGTGGGCATCTTACTTAGCATTAAAAAAAAACTAGAAATCCACTGCAAAAAACAAAGGTTGCATGGACATTATATATTACATTGATATTATCATGATGTTATCAAAGATATCATGAGTGCTGTAATTTGTGGGGTAATTAGCAGTGCATGGCGAGGGCACAAATTATAGTTACCTTAGGGCACGAGTTATAGTTACTTAAGATACTTCGAACTATAACAGCTGAACTTCTATGGCAGAGGTCTTCAAACTTTTTAATGCCGCGCCCCCCCCAGTTGAAAAATAAAAATCATTGGGCCCCCCTCAGAATTTTTCACAATTATTTTATAAACATGGCAATGTTTAAATATGTATAAACCTATTTAAACATTGCAGTTAAGTACTGTTACCTTCTTAAAACTACAAGAACATGCTTCTGATTAAAACAAAGGCCTGTTATCTGTATAATATTTATTTTGGCCAGAGTCTGGGGCCCCCCCTGGAATCACTTGAGGCCCCCATAGGGGGGCCCGCCCCCCAGTTTGAAGACCTCCTTTCTATGGTGTTGTACTTTTAAAATGTGAGCCTAACTATAACGTCCCTGAAACCTTTGTTTTTTTTTTAAGTGAATTTCAATTTTGGTAAAACATCTATTTCCTAACTATAACGTCTGTTAGAAATGGGGTCTTTGGTTGGCTGTCAGGTTACCCCCTGTCCAAGCAAGGACCCTCACTCTAGTGAGGGTAAAAGAGAATCACCCTCAGTTAACCCCTGCTTTCCCCCTCTGTAGCTTGGCACGAGCAGTATACTTAACTTCAGTGTGCTAGGTGTAAAGTATTTGTACAAACACACACAGTTGCTTAATGAAAACACTACAAAATGAAACAACAACACATGCTTAGAAAAATAGAGAATATTTATCTAAACAAAACAAGACCAAAATGACAAAAATCCACATACACAAGTCAAGTTATCAATTAAAAAGCAAAAAGAGTCTTCATGTAGTTTTAAACACACACTAACACTGTTAGCGTGAAAATGTACCTTGAGTGCGTCAAAAATAACCCCGCACGGGCGAGGGTGCGTCAAAAAGGGCTTGCAAAGTGTAAATTTCACTCACGAGTGAGACCTTGGGTTGTTTCTCCTTTCGTCAGGTCAGGGTGCTTCGTTTCTTCTCTCCGATGCGTCGATCTGGTCAGCACTCTCGGGTCCGGGCAGGCATTGCGTTGTTCTTACACGCCCAGCGGTACTTGCGTCGGAAATCCAGCCGCACGATGATCCGAAAACCACATTGCGCGGATTGTGATCTCACCAGCCTCCTTCAGCGATGCTGTGCGTCGTTTCTCCAGCTCCATGCATCGATTGTTCAGTCACATTGCAGGCGAGCATCGACTTTCAGCCACGAAGTCGGCGGCGCATTGATTTCCCAGCTGCGGATTGGAGTTGAGTCGGTCTTTTCCATGCACGGCGTTCTGTGCATGGATTTCTTCCTCTTAGGCTGCCAGCTTCTCCTTTCAGGGTCCCAAGAACTGGATGGGCACCACAGGACAGAGTAGGAGTCTCTCCAGAGACTCCAGGTGCTGGCAGAGAGAAGTCTTTGCTGTCCCTGAGACTTCAAACAACAGGAGGCAAGCTCTAAATCAAGCCCTTGGAGATCTTCACAAGATGGAAGCCACACAAAGTCCAGTCTTTGCCCTCTTACTCTGGTAGAAGCAGCAACTGCAGGATAGCTCCACAAAGCACAGTTACAGGCAGGGCAGCTCTTCTTCCTCAGCTCTTCAGCTCTTCTCAAGGTAGAGGTTCCTCTTGTTTCCAGAAGTGTTCTAAAGTCTGTGGTTTTGGGTGCCCTTCTTATACCAAATTTCTCCTTTGAAGTAGGCCTACTTCGATGCAAAATCTCTCTTGAATGTGAAATCCTGCCTTGCCCAGGCCAGGCCCCAGACTCTCACCAGGGGGTTGGAGACTGCATTGTGTGAGGGCAGGCACAGCCCTTTCAAGTGTGAGTGACCACTCTGCCCCACCCTCCTAGCACAGATGGCTCATCAGGAAATGCAGACTACACCCCAGCTCCCTTTGTGTCACTGTCTAGTGAGGTGCACCCAGCACAACTGTCAAACTGACCCAGACAGGGAATCCACAAACAGGCAGAGTCACAGAAATGGTATAAGCAAGAAAATGCCCACTTTCTAAAAGCGGCATTTTCAAACACACAATCTTAAAATAAACTTTACTAAAAGATGTATTTTTAAATTGTGAACTCAGAGACCCCAAACTCCACATGTCCATCCGCTCCCAAAGGGAATCTACACTTTAATCATATTTAAAGGCAGCCCCAATGTTAACCTATGAGAGGGACAGGCCTTGCAACAGTGAAAAACGAATGTAGCAATATTTCACTGATAGGACATACAAAACACATTACTATATGCACAAACTTAACCATACACTGCACCCTGCCCTTGGGGCTACCTAGGGCCTACCTTAGGGGTATCTGATATGTAAGAAAAGGGAGGGTTTAGGCCTGGCAAGTGGGTACACTTGCCAAGTCGAATTTACAGTTAAAAATGCACACACAAACACTGCAGTGGCAGGTCTGAGACATGATTACAGAGCTACTTATGTGGGTGGCACAACCAGTGCTGCAGGCCCACTAGTAGCATTTGATTTACAGGCCCTGGGCACCTCTAGTGCACTATACTAGGGACTTAATAATAACTCAAATATGCCAATCATTGATAAACCAATTATATACACATTTTGTAGAGGAGCACTTGCACTTTAGCACTGGTTAGCAGTGGTAAAGTGTCCAGAGTAACAAAAACAGCAAAATCAGAGTACAGCACAAATCAACAACCTGGGAAACAGAGGCAAACAATTAAGGGAGACTACGCCAAGGATGAAAAGTCTAACAACGTCCCTGTAACCTTTGGTTTTTTAAGTGAATTTCTAAATAATAAAAATATTAATTCCAGAAAAAATCACCCCAGCACAGTGTGAGCCATCTCAACCTCCACTCGCTACAAATATCCTCTCCGTCCTTCACATGCTAAACGCGCTGCCCTGCACACAGCAAATGAACATAGAACAAATTGTACAAATACTGCTTGAGGTAACTGAACAATTAACATATTGAATAAAAACTACAACATGGGGAGAAGAAGAGGAAAGAGGGCCTCTCCCTGAATTACTGTCACCAAAGCTAAAGATGGTTCAGTGAAGGAAGTAGTTATCTCTTCCACACCAACTGCCATAGTCTGTTGAGGCAATTTGCTGGTCTGTTCTTTTTGACCCAATGTCTGACAAGTTGGTGTACCCATGATGAGGACAAAGGTCACAGCTTGCCTATAAAACGTGAGATTCGCAGATTGCCAGACCAGGTGAAAGCTAGTATCAAGGCTGAGGTGGCCAAGATGCTGGAGTTGGAGTGATTGAGCACAGTAGTAGTCCTTGAGCCAACCCAGTGGTACTGGTATCCAAATCAAACCCCAAAGGTTAGAAACTTCGGATTCAGATGAGGTTCTCTGTGGACTACTGAGGCCTAAATGCAGTCATTAAGACTGATGCCTACCACATATCTAGAGCTGATGAGCTCATTGATGAGCTGGGTCTGTAAAATATTTAACCACCTTTGACCTGACTTCAGGTTATTGGCATGTAGCCCTAACATGAGGAGCCAAGAAGAGGTATACTCCTGAAGGCCATTTTCAGTTAAAAGTAATGCCCTTTGTGTTAAAGAATGCCACTGCCACCTTCATTCTTTCTAAATGTTTGTTTTTCAGTCTTTTCCAGTTTATGGGCGACAGTTGCTGTGTAGTTTGCTTATTTACTGCATAAAATACATACCATGACTTTTTGGTCCCTCCAATAATGTTTGTAATCATCTTCAGTGAAACATTCTGTATTATTAGCAAAACTACGCTATAAAGCAGTTTACAGTCTACTTTCAAATTTTAATTGCTATCCAGATACTCCAAGTGTGTTTTTCCAGACATGCAATCTGTTAATCCCCTCCACCATTTTTGGAAACACCTAGGGAGCCAAGTATACCATGGAAGCAGTGGTATGATGCATTTGAGACATATTTGGGCGTTATTGGTGCATCAAGGTTCAGAGCAGAAAGAAAAACATGTTTGTTGCTGCATTCCTTAGGATTTGAAGGAAGATCTGTTTTTAAACACTCACCAGATGTTCAAATGGACGAAGGTGAAGAATTAGATGAATTTGAGGAAGCCCTATAAAAACTGATTACCAGATTTGATGCTCCACCTAGTTTGGTGGTAGTGAGACATATGATTTTTAGGAGGGAACAGGAAAGTGGAGAAGATGTGAATACTTACATGTCTGCGTTAAGGAAACTATCTTCAGAGTGTCGTTTTGAGACATTTACCGACCAGTTAATACATGATCAATTTATAAGTCACTGCTCTGATAAATCCATTAAACATAAGTTATTGTCCATGGGAGATCCATTATTATCTGATACTATTAGAGTCGCCAAGAGCATTGAAATAGCGAATAGATCTGCAAAGGAATTGGAACACGTACAGGTTGATCAAGTAAATGTTGTTCAAAGATCAGATGACAAACGCAAAATGAGTAAAGTGTCATCTAACAATTGGGATTTTGCCAAACACATTTTTTTCTTAAACAAACAAATATATGGTTCAGATGTGGGTACCTGCCACATCAGAAAGGAGGGAAAATGTGCCCAGCAAAGAATGTTCAATGTAGATCATGTTGCAAAACAGGGCATTTTGCTAAAGTATGTCAGAGTATCAGATGTAAAAATACTAATGGTAGTGCAGAAGTTGATGAATGTGAGGACAGGATAGATGATTTGATGAATGACATGCAGGAAATGGTTCTGGCTGTTGACGAAGGTGACCTTAAAAGTGGAAATCCTGACACTGTATTGATCTATACATTTTGGTAAAAAGTTGGTAAAAAACATTTAGGGTTGTTAGTAGATTCTGGTGCCAGAATCACTATGAATATGCAGGATTTGTTTGCGCAAGAGTGAGGTACACGTAAGCTAAATCTGCCAGATAGATCACGTGTTTCATACGAGGAAAGGAGGATTGATCTTGTGGATTTTTTTAAAGATATGCTTGTATTCAAAGGGCGACTGATTTATGGGAAGGTATATATGGCTGTCAAAGGGTTGAATATATTGGGTTGGTTCCATCAAGGTCTGTTTGGTACGGTGTTACGTCCAGGTACGTGTGAGCAAGTGACAGTTATTCGATATTTCTCTGATATTGAGAATTTACTGAATGAGTTTCTGAAAAAAAAAATCAGGAGAATTAGGCAAGATAAAAGGTTTAAAACACAAAGTAGAAGTCAAAGACAATACCATTCCCACTAAGCATAAATTGAGAGGCGAACCATTTAGTGTCAGGGATGATTTAGAAAGAGAATTGGAGAGTTTGCATATGAAAGGTATCATTGTACCTGTCGAGTCCTCTTTATGGTTGTCGCCTTTGGTGGTGGCAAAGAAGAAGAGTGGAGAGTTGAGAGTATGTGTTGACTTGAGGGCTCTCAACAGGGAAATCTGGGTGGACTTACATCTGCTGCCTAAAATTAGTGAAATGCCTACTTCTATTACTGGAGCGAAATTTTTCACTAAACTTAACTTAGCTTCTGTCTACCACCAAGTAGAACTGACATCTGATTCCTGTCATTAACCTGCATTTGACTCTCCTTGGGAGGCATATCAATACTACTGGATGCCGTTTAGGCTGGCATCGGCAGCATCAGTGTTTCAAAGAATAATGTTCTGTTGTCACATCTCAGAATCAATCTGTTCTATAAATTATCTTCGACTTGACATTCCTACTAGTTTTCACAAAATAAATTGAGTTTATTGTTCCTTTGGTTTTCACAAAACAATCTCTGTCTATAAGTAAGTACAAAGTTATAACTCTCCGATGCCTCTCACATAAATCACAAAGCTCTCATTGACAATTCCCAAACCATGATTCAGGAGCTTATCAGTCGTTGCCAGCAGAGAAGCTGAATCACGAGCACAAGTCAGGCAGTTATGCTGGTGTGTATAAATGGGCCTCACCTGATTACATAATCATCACGTGTATTCTAATTAAGTCACCCGAAGAGAGAAAATACAGTCAATTACTTGCAAGTCAATGTGTGTGCTTCACAGGATGTAAATAAAGGATATTTTTAAGTGACTCTGATATTTCTGGAATACTTGCTCTCTCTTGTTTTGTATTGCAACATTTATAAATTAACAAACCCTGATTCTCCAGTTACCACCACAGGCTGGGCTGATAATCATGATACTGAGGACATCAACGTCTCCTTTGAAACCAACTGAGTGTCCTTCGGGTCCATGGGAAAAGATTGGGATTGACTTAATAGGACCTTTCAGTTCTCTTCCATCTAAGTTATGATATGCTTATGTTATGGTAGATTACTATTCCAAGTGGCCATATGTGAAATTTGTAGGTGAGGCTAATTCTAAATTGGTGGTGTCTTTTCTAAAAGATATTTTCTTAGATGAAGGGTTTCCTAGGGAGCTGGTTTCCGATAATGGGGTACAATTTGTATCCGCTGAAGTAGAGTGTTTTCTGAATTAATGTGCGATTAAACATTTGAAAGGTTCACTTTACCGACCACAAACTAATGGATTAGTTGAACAGTTCAATTGTGTGGTTGGTGAATGTGTGCAATGGGCTTTAGCTAAGGAGTGCACGGTTGATGGTGCTGTGCAAATCATGTTGTGGTTTTACAGAACAACACCGCATTCAAGCACAGGAGTATCTCCGTTTGAAGCCCTTAGAAGAACAAAACATGCCACTTTATTTAGACCTGCTTGGTTGTCCAAATTTTTGAAACACTCAACATGCAAGGAAGATATTGAAATTAAGGTTCGCTCTAATATGAATAAAGCTCAAGCTAGACAAAAAACATACTATGATAAGAACAGAAGTGTGAAGAAAGTTCAGTTTGTAGTTGGTGACTGAGAATGGGTCAAATTGCCTAGTTTTATCAAGAAGGGTGACCCAAAGTATTCCGAACCATTAAGGGTTGACAAAGAGTATGGTAATGGTATTCGTGTGAATGGACGTAATTGGTGGAATGTGGGGAAAGTAGCCAAAATTACAGCAGAGGCTATAGATATGCCGCTCGGTGACCCACACAATAACTTGGGACACAATGTAAGTTTTAAAAAGTTCTTAAGTGTTCAAGGTGCAGTGATGAAAAAACAGAGTTTCATAAGGATGCGGACACAAAGTTGTGTGAAATGCCTGTTAGGAAAAGTGATACCTTTGAGGTACCATTAACTAAGAATGTATTTTTTTGCTTTATTTTTTGTGCTTAAGTTCTGTTAAAAAAAAATGTTAAAAGGAAAACTAACTGTAGTTTTTATTCAATATGTTCTTTGTTCAGTTGGCACGTACAGTATTTGTACAATTTGTTCTATGTTAATTTGCTGCGTGCAGGGTGGTGCATTTAGAATGTGAAGGACGGAGAGGGTGATTGTAGCGAGTGGAGGTTGAGACGGCTCGCTCTGTGCTGGGGTGATTTTTTCTGGAATTTATATTTTTAATAAACCATTTCATCTTCAACAAAGTTATGGGTGTGATCTCAGCTCATTTCAAATGTCTTCTATGTCATGGTAAAGTTTCTGCCTGCTAACATGGATAACCCTGTGAGGGTTTCTCTGGGTTTCTAGGCCTACAAGATAGGTGACTTCCTCTTTCATTTTTAATATAGGATAGGGCCCAGTCCATTTGTCTTGGACGGCCCTAGGTACTTCAGGCTCCAAGACCCACACCAACTGTCCTGGTTGGTATTCCAACATTAAGGACTTCCAGTCATTCCAGTGCCTAACAAGCTCCTGGCTCACCTCCAAATTTTTGTTTGTTTGCATACTTCATTTATTTGCCATTCTGAAGCAAAAACATGATCCACAATATCTTGCTTGGGCTCCTTGAGAGGTCTCTTCCAACCCTCTCTTACCAACCTTAGTGGACCTTTCATACGGTATCCAAAGAGTAGCTCAAAGGGACTGAAGCATACTCCTTTCTGAGGATCATTCTTGTAGGCAAACAACAGGCATGGCAGAAGAAAATCCCATCTCCTTCTAAGTTTTTCAGGCAAACCCATGATCATGCCTTTCATGGTCTTGTTCAACCTTTCCACAAGACCATTTCATTGGTGACGGTTGCGGGTGGTGAATTTATAAGTCACACCACACACAACCCTCATGGCTGGTAGATGGGCTGACATAAAGTCAGTGCACGGTCTGAGATAACCTCCTTAGGGAACCCAACCCTGGTGATGATTCCAAGGAGGACTCTAGCCATAGAAAGAGCAGTTCCTGTTCTAAGTAGGATAGCCTCTGGATTCCAAATGGCATGGTCCACTATCACTGGGATGAATCTATTTCCTGATGCTGTTGGGGGACTAGGTGCCCAACATTTCAAGCCCCACCCTTTCAAAGTGGGACCGCACCACAGATAATGCTATTATGGGAGCCTTTGGCTTGCCTCCTGTTTTGCCACTGGCTTGATAGGTGACACAGGAGTGACAGAACTCCTTCACCTTTTCAGACATCTGAAGCCACTAGAAATGGACAAACCTTTCTCATGTCTTGGCCGGCCCCAGATGCCCAACTAGCGGGATGTCATCGGCCAGGCTAAGAAAGAAAGCTATATTGTCAGAGACCACCACTCTCCAGGCACAAGGTCTTTCTTTTTAGGGTAAGGCTCCTTCTGGGCCCTAGGACTTTTGTAGGTTGGTCCACCAGCCTCCCTGCCCTTCAGGGTACTAGGTCCATGACCATTCTTCCAGGATCCCTTTACTTTTCCTCAAGATCTTTTGTGCTCTATTGGAGACACACACCCATTCAGAAAGACCCTGCATTTATTCATGAGTCCTTCTCTCCACTTCTGCCCAGCCAGAAGTCTCAAGGTCACTCCCCAGCAGATACTCAACTTGGATACAGGGGACACAGCTACCTTCTTAGGGATAATAAACACTCCCCACTCAAACTCTAACACAGCTAATGGATGTGACATTGTAACATTGTCAGAGTTGACAATCTGGTGCATCTCATCAGGGATTATTTGTTCTGGGGAAACCAGTTTGCCCATGACCATGGTTACGCCGGTATCTGTGTCCCCCAGAAACTGTATCTCAACCTCATTGAGTCTTGACCACTTCCTGTACTTTTCCATATTTGGAGGCCACTTGGCTAAGGGATTAACTTCCTCCCCATCCAGGGAAACTAACGTGGCCTTTGCATACCCTCTGCAATTCCTAGGGACCAATTCCACCCCTATCCCTACACCAGTAATGCCTTCGGAATGGACACCTGTGGGTGACCTTTTGGTGCACACAGCATCTCCACTCGGGTGCCCTGGCTGTTTGCTGTCATAGCACAGCCCAGCCTTTGACAGATCGAAATTATTTCCCAGGTACCCTCTCCCCTTGGAAGGGGCTGTTGCTTTTGTCTCCCCTTTGGCATCTTCTGGGGACCCTTTGAGAGATTCTCTCTTCATATCCTTGTCCCCTTCTTTCCCCTAAATGGGGGCATGACCCTCTTTCTTGGGATCACGCCATGGGTCATCTTGGGTACCCTATTGAGTACCCATTCATCAGCCATCTTTCCTTGCTCTCTAGGATTCAATAGCTTGGAATCCACTAAGTGTTGGTGTATCTTCTCTGAGGAACGGTAAGTTAACATGAGCTCCTTAACTATTAAATTGTAAACCCTGTCTCGATACTCAAACAGTGCACCCAAGTCTGCTCGACATGGGAGAATCATCGGAGTGCAGCTTAATCACCCAAGATGGACGCTGGCCTCCACCAGAGGGAACTGGTGGTTTCACTGTGACCGGAAACCAGTAGTCCAGTTTGCTAAACCAAAGAGGACTACAAGGGCTATTGACCCCTGTTGCCAATGTCACCTGGACTGTGGATCAAGAAGTAGCTCCAGGAAGATCCTCGTCAACCGCACGGCATACTCAGCGTCCTACAGCACCTTCAGTATGCTGTATCTCTTCCATCAGGGCCACTTTGTTAAAGTCTATGGCGGTTTTCCTATAGAGCCTGGAACTGAATTTGAGACTGCATTGATGACAAGGTAAATGTACATACTTGCACAAGCTATTTCTTGCTGCATATCATACTTACACTCCTCCAATTTGATTTAGAACCCCTCTTTTCCAGCAAGACAGCTCCATTCCAATTGTCTAATTTTTGGTCAACATACTAGCTTATCCACTGTTCTCAATCTGTTCAATGGCATTCAAAGCCATAGATCAACCAACATTTCTTACTGCATTCTCCACACTTAGCATCACCAACAAAGCCCTAAATGGGTTCATCATTCTTCCTACTTTGTGACAGTTACTTCTTTACTGCTGGCACTAGCAAGAGGGAATAGCTAAAGTCTCCAATGGGTGAAGGGCAAGGACGTATTTTTTTAAATTTGCCAAAGATGTATAAGTATGACGATACAGTCCAATGGATGGCTTTGTTGAGGGACTTGGATGAAACTCTTTGTCTGTTGGTATGTATGTACAGGTCTTTCTAGAGCACAATCCTAGCTGGAGAACAACCAGACACTTAACAAGGGCAAGGTGGTGATGAACATGCAGCCCTTTTGTAATTAACTCAATATTTGTTTCAGAAACAAAATATGAAAACAAGGCAAGGAATCAAAAATAATTTACAACAGGCCACATGTCACAATCAAAGCTTTGTACAATTCCAGTCCCTGTTAACCCCCCATTTCAAGCATCAGCTAAGTTGGACTTTAGCATGAAGGGTTCCACTTTGCTAGGATATCATGTCTACTTGCAAAAAGACATGCTGTTAGATCAGTTCTGTTCTTTTTTTGGCTGGTCATGAGATACACCTCATCACGCTCTTTTCTTCTTACCTGTCTTATTCATTTGTCCTATGTAAATCTGGTTATTTCTCCTGCTCTAGAAAGTATGGGCATCAGACAATTATTTGCATTAAAACTGTTTATGCAAATGCTAGTCTTGACCCACGACTGTCCTTTATAACAACTTGAGTCTCATCTCAAAACTGATGGAAAAATGTGGTCCCACAGTTAAATCACATTTGGGTGCCTCTGGCTGCCTGAGAAACATTCGTCCCCATCCTCCTGATTTAGCTAACTGAGAAGCAAGGTAGCAGTCAAGTGTAGCCTATATGTGGGACAATTTGTACTATAGATTGGAGCAAATTTATAGTCTAATTCTAGTAAATCAAATATAAAAGGTTTTCGTACAGCGCACACCCTGAACTTGCGTATTTGAAGGTTCTGTCACAAGTGATAATGGAGAAAAAGGAGGCTCTGTGAAATAAAATATTTGCCTACGATCATACACTTAAGTAAAGTGAGAAAGTTGGGATTAAGCCAGGCTTTCACCCTCCACCTGGGCATCCTTTTCTCTCTCCTTTCTTGCATCGAAGGTAAATGTTTTGTCTTTAATGTTTGGCTTCTGAGGGTACAACGTGGGTGGTAGACGGAAGTATATGAAAGCTCAGTTTGTTTGGGCTTGAGGATCCAAGAGGATGTTGCTAGAGCCCAACTCTAGATTCAGGATATGCCAGTGTAAAGCATAAGAGTTGGCTGAGAGGAGAAGATATTTAAATGTTCGACCTAGCAAGAGAATTGCCCATGAACCAAGAACTGTGCAGTTCATTGCTAGTGTGGTTGGTTTGTGTGGTTCTTCCTGTATTCTGGCCATGGGGAATCATACAAACTGAAATCATTCTATTTCTACAGAAATAGACCTCTCTACACTCCATAACACACGTATATTCATTGTCTTCATTCATCATCAATCAGTATGGGAATACTGCACTTAGGCCCTCAGAGGGTATTCAAGTGCCTCAATAAGACCTGACTGTTGCTCCAGATGTGGAGAGAAAAGGTTGGTCTTTACTTGTTACCCGCATGCTAGTGGGTTCCTCGGGGTGAATGGGTAGACAGTTACATAACATAGGGTATTGTGGAGCTGAATAATAGATGTTTATTGATATGCAACTCAATGGTACTCATGTTATCAACCTCAGAAGGATGAAAGGCTGAGTGGACCCACCAGGATTTGAACCTGTGACCATGAGGTCAAACACAGGCCCCTACAGTGGACGCATTGGTCTACTTAGCCACCATACCCAGCAGTGCCTTAGAGTAGTCTGTATCACAGCAAACACAGCTCCTAGCCTGGCTCCGATAACTCCTTGAAGTGCAATACATTATTTCCCTCCAGTGGGGTAGTTCAGTGAATCAGTACAGTACACCTTGTATAGTCAGGCTCTTCAGATAACAGTTATTGCTTTAAATGTTGTTGTCAGAACAGGTAGCCAATGCTTTCTACATAGAATAGGAGTAATGTACTTCTTTTGGAGCTAAATGTACAGTTTGAGGCACTCCCTCCTGTAGACGTTGCAGTTTGTATGTATTTCATTTAAAAGTGCCCAAATAGTGCATTGTATTAATCCAAGAATTTATTACAGCTTCCACTATTGCATCTTTTGTTTCTCTGCCAAGAACAGTGAAGGTCTTGTCAGTATTTTAAAGAAATGGCTAACAGAAGACAAAACGTGTTAACCTGATTTCTCAGAGACCCAGGGTTGTTATCATTGTGCGCCGGATTACTGTCACAAAAATGAGGCAAACCAGCACGCAAAGTGTGGAACCTGGACTTACTTTTTAGCACAAAACTTGTTTTGCACCGGAAAGCAGCCCTACATATACATTGTTCTGCGCTACCTTGCTTCAAGGGTGCGTTTCTTAGTAGATATGGCACCGTTCTGCCTGACTCAACGCAGTGCCGTAACTTAGGGTGCTGCCCTTTATTGTGTCAAATCTTAGTAATTCTGCCCCATAGTTTCATCGAAGTTCATCCCCAAAAGCTCCGTTTTGCCTGTAATCGGCATTTGAGATTTTCCTTTCATCATACTTTTATACAGAAACTCTAGGTTTGCTAACATATCAGATGTACTGATTTGAGAATTTGCATTTTTTCCATAACAGTCGAGACAATTGGACGCCATCAATTTTTCTATTTCTAAATATTCAGAACTAGTGACTCAGGCCCTGCCCATAACAGCCCTAAATGTTTTAAATATCTTAAACATGCCTCCAAGTGCAGGGATGTCTAATGAACTTAGGTGAACTCTTGCTAAAGGAATTCGCGTTGTTTAATAAGTTACATTATGTTTGTTGCATGAGCTACATGCCAAGTAGGTTCCAGGCACGGCACACCTAGAGCCGAGCCAGGCTGTTGTCTTGGCTCTAGCTCGGCCCTCCTTGACAACACGTTGGCTCGCCCATCAGCTCAAGCCTGGTAGCGTTTTGAGTGTGAGCCTGTTTTCCTAACCACTGTGGTTTCCCCGCCCCAGATTGTTATTGTCCTTGTAATCTGTGTTTTTTTAAAGGTATTTCCTGGAAACCCCTTAGGCAAATCTTCATAAGAATTTCTCCTCGTGGTGGGGAGTGTTCATTTCATTGTAGAAAGCAGAAGGCTTAGTATTATTCACACAATAATGTGCAAACACTCCAATTTCTTGTATTCAAACCCCATTATCCCTGCTGGTTTCACATCACTCGTATTATAGAAATCTAATATCTTTCCTTGCAGGGCGTGAACACCTCGGGCTTGCATTTCTTCTCAGAAGCTTTTTGTGAGGGCCCGTTCCTCGAGTGGTAGCCTATTTAGAGTGTTCGGGCTATTCGTGAGACAAACACATTGTTTTTTTAGCGTGAGAAATACAACCAGACAAAATCTATTTCTGGAAGATAATGAGTAAGTTTCTGTACACGCAATCACAACGGCGAAGTAAAGCTTGCGGAAAAGGAGGCTCTAGCGCTTCTGCGGCTAACCTGAACTAATCCACACTGACACCGGAAGTACAAATCAAAACTCTTCGAAAAGGAATCATTTAACAAAGAGCATTGTAATGTGTGCTGTAAGGGTATGATCCATATTCTGACAACGAATCAACCAAAGATTAATTTGTTGAAAAACATTGCAGAAGCTCAAACTTTTTCAGGAGACCATTCATTACCAGTGCTGCTGAGTGCCGAGGTTGCCAACTACCAAAGCTGGCTGGTGTTAAATCCACCGCAAGCCTCTTTCTTCCACCATGTTGCAGTTCCTCTTTCTGTCTCACTTTTGCAGATTTTTTTTCACCCCTGCTTTCATCTTGGTCACTGTTTTCTAATCTGGAGGAGGAGGAACCATTGAAGACACAAGCCAGATGTCAGGTTCTGGCTCAGCTGATGTCATCTTTAATTCTCGAGCCAAAAACGACCAAAGCTGGGCGATCTGTGGCTTCTGCTGCCCACCATCTAAAATCAATAACATTTTTCGAGAATGTCTTCTACTGTCAGCTTGATTTAACATGCAATGTGTATGACTTTAGCACACTAATGGTATAGCTTCACGGAGAAATAAAGACAGAGCATTAAAATTTGATATAAAACTAGAGGAAGAGATATCAATCTGTAATGAGTCAGTGGGCTTCGGTCTAGTTGACCAGCCCACAGGCTTCTGCGCTGTTCCCACAACCACACACCATGGTAAGAGCGTTGCCACCATTCAGCGAACTAGCTGACCCCCAAACCGCCTCCCCGTGACGGAAGATATGGATTGGTCAGTTAGAAAATTACTTTAAGGCCATTCGAGAACATGATGGGGCTGTTAAGAGGTCCTTGCTACTACACCTCAGTGGAGATAAAATATAAAAATTATCAGGCATCTACCCAGCACTTGTGCAGTAGATGAATATGATGCTGCCGTGAGAACGCTCAACGCATAGTTTGACTCTCATCTAAACTCCGACTTTGAGAGATTCAAACTCCGCCAAGCTCACCAATGCGAAGGGGAATCCATAGACCAATTCTATGCATGGCTGAGGGAATTAGCCAGCACCTGAATGGCTGATGACTAGCCCAAAGAGGTACGGGCACAGATTATGCAAGGCTGTCAAAACAAGACTCTCAGAGGGCTCATCCTAAGGCAACCCAACATCAGCCTGGATGACATCCTAATAATGGCAAGGTTGCTTGACAGAAAGTCCGCCGGGTTCTTGGAATCAGAGCGGTAAACAATCTCCATGTGATAGTGTTGTAGTTGTATGATCCAGCATTTTATTATGTGTGGTGAGGGGTGCGGAGCAGTGCCCTTGAAGAGAGAAACCGGGGGATGGTGATCTGTGACCACTTTGAAGGGCATCCCGCAGAGACAGAGGTGGATGTGTCCACAGGCCCAGTTGATCGCCAAGGCTTCTCGTTCAATCTATGCATAGCACTTTTCAGTTGGTCTGTGCGCTCTGCTTGCGAACACCACCTGCTGGGCTCATGCTCTTGGGTTAGGACAGCTCCAAGACCTACTGGGCTGGTATCCACTATCAATTCTGTCTTTTGTTTTGGTCAAAGTACACCATGGTGGTCTTGTTCAGAAGTGCTTCCATGAGGTCTTGGAAGGCCTTCTCTTCTTTCTTGCCCCATGACCATGGAGTCTTCATCTTTGTGAAGGATTGTAGGGGTTCTGCAATGGTGGCCAGGTTTGGTATAAACCAGCCACAGTAGGTGGCCATCCACAGGAAGCTACCCACCTCACTAACAGTCTTCGGAGCTAGGGCTTGTTTGATTGCCGGGGACTTTCCTGGGCCAGCCTGCACCCCATTCTGTTTGAAGATGTAGACAAAGAATTTGATGGACGTTTGAAAAAATTAACATTTCTCTCTTTGTGCAGGGTTAGGCCAGATTTTACCAGGCATTGGAGAGTGGCTTGGAGGTGTCAGTGGTGCTCTTCAGCAGTTGTGCCTTCCTAGGATCACAAAACTTGGTCATGCAGGGAAGCTGGGATTAACCTCATGTTTCCTGCTTCTGCAATTCAGCCACTAGATTGTGTAGCGGCCCGATTATGGGCCTATGCAGCACACATTGCAAGCGCAAACAATAAAACCACTGACACGCAGTATCGCAGTCGGGCTAAAAGAGCCGCGTGTGATCTTCCACAGTTTATTATATAGCCTCTGGTCTGAGGATGTTGTGAACTCCTTCTGGTGTGAAACCTGTGGGCTAGTCAACTAAACCAAAGCCCACTGACTCATTACATCCCTTCCCAACTTAGCTCTAAATGTTCATTCAGTCAGGATGCACACAAAGTCCCTGAGCCTTTGGCTAGGTTGTGGATTGGGTCGCAGTCCCTGTCGCCAGGGAGGAAAATGGTATGTGTCATCCTGGGTTCATGGTCGGCTCTTTCTGTTTCCCTGCTTGGCTCAGGTGCTGGACTCCTAGTGCCACTGATACACTAAAGTCATCAAAAATTGAAGAAAAGTCTGACTTTTCTTGTTTATCACAAGAAAACGAGTTAACAATATCTCCCAGTTCTCTTTGCCTAATGAGCCCCAGGCCAAATTCATTGTGAATACTGCTGCAGAAACAACTGTCCTGCATGTCTGAAGTAATTACAGAGCTGACTGTTACTGCTGATGTGCCTATTTGTTCTACAAAGAACAAAGTACTCTGCAGAAAACCTATGTTCTAAAGTGTGTGGCCCTTAATGACACTTCAGATCTACTTATTATTAAATGCACTCCACCAGAAACCAACTGCTTTGACTCTTCTTCAAATATCAATCAAGCTTTCAAAAGGAAAGACTTCAGGGCCCGTATGGGTATTAATACATGTTTTGCTCACTGGATGATTCTTCTGTGGCAGAACAGTAAACTTGTCAAGCAAGGTTGGTGTTGGATTTTCTTGACGTGGCTTTTCTTCTTCAAACTTCTTCAGCCAAAAGATTGCCATCTCTTTCTGATACAGACTGTGGGAGAGGGTATACTGTTAGTATTCCATTGTTCCACCTCTGGGGTAAACTGTACATGAACTATCTGCAGCCTGGGAATCACCACTGAAACTCATACAAAGGCCCTTTCTGACTCCTGCCTGCTTCCCATTTCTATCTTGCATGAAATTGGGGCTTGACTATAAACAGGGGGAAACAAGCAACATGGCAAATTAGCAACATGGAGAGTTCTGTCATTTAGCAAACAGGAGGACTGCGGTGGATCCTTGTAGGAACACTGAGGCTGTCTCTGCCAGGGCAGAACCCATTGGATTTATTAGAATTAATTAGCCAAGGCGATTACATAAAATACTGCACCAATATATGTGTAGATTGAAGTTGATAGATGAAAAAGTTACCTCCTCAACTATGGACTAAATCAGGAGTTTATTATCATTACTCTCATGTATCAACAATTTTTAAAATAATAAATCCAGCAATTTCCTATCCCTCGAATTGTATGTCTCCATTTGGAACTTCAAGGGTGAACAAACACTGCATTATTTATAACCAATGGTAAAGAAATATTTTGTGCAATCCATGTCTGGTGATAGGAATATTGTAGCACATCTGCCTATTCTGGATGGTCCCCCAGATGTTTCTTTTTTTCTGGAACCTATTTTTTCTGCCTTTTGGACTTTACACTGTAAATGTGGCCTATTTAAATTCACTATAAGTCCATTGTAAATAGTGCCTAGAGTGCATCTATGGTATCGAAAGTTAAATGTTATATTTGGGCTGCAGTATATGTACTCAGAACCCTAATATTTCCCAAAAAATGTATTTCTGCCAGACTCATCACTGTGCTCCTGCTAGGCTGCAGATTAAATCAACTGCAGTGACATATGTCAGGGAAAACTCTATTTGCCATGTATGAAGTTAAAAGCCTGTTTTTATATTCATATTGTAAACGCAGAGGGCAGGGTGTTATTATATAAAAATATGGGCATACTGCATATTGGGGTAAAGGTGCCCTCACCATGAAATAAAACTTGAAAGATATTTCGTTATGTAGGTCTGGATAGACTTTGTCCTAATAAGCCTTGGTGGGATTAAAATCTTTATTTTCCACCTCCACTTATGAAAGGGCTAGAAAAAGTTTTTTAAATCTGATTTAATGGTGAAATCAGATTTGTGATAATTTAAACAAAAAAGGTTACTTTGTAAAAATCTACTTCCGGCTGCCTGACCTAGAACTGGCCGAAAACCAGATCTACTGCTCATCACACTTCCCGGGTTGGAATACAGACCCTTGGCTGGGAAAGTTAACAACCCTGGCTCAAAGGTCAGTGGTCGCATGTGAGCTAAGGAAAGGCTAATCAGTGATAACTGCTGTTTACTTAGAAAGTATAGGCTATCTGCGAGTAGATGCAAGCAGTTTGCTGAACAAAGGGCAGCTTTAGCACTGCCTCTATTGAATTGAAGATATCAGGGAGGGCTTCTCCTATTCATTCCCATGAATCTACCAGACAGCCATTCTCTAGCCAGAGTACGAGGTAAAACCAGTTCTCTCACTCGTCCCTGCTCCAGAGCTGCAGTAAACATTGTTGACTGGGAGAGTTAACGACCTTGGTTCAGACAACAGCCTGCTTCTGAGCCCAGGAAAGGCCAATGAGTGTTAACCGCTGACCACTTAGCAAGGGTTAGCTGTCTAGGAGTGTACATAAACAGTTGGCAGGACAAAGGGCAGCATTAGAATGATCTATTTTGACTTGGAGATGCCAAGAGGGCACTCTCATTTTCATCCACAGGACCCCCTAAACATTCAGGCTCCAGCCACAGTGGGAAGGAAAACTAGTGTTGGCCCTGCCTGTTAGGGAGTGGCCAAGAAGCAGAAGACGTGTCATGATTTCTGACTTCTGACACTTGGCTGCTGATTACTGCTGGAAGAAGAGGACTCATACAAAGTAAAGAATTCCTGAATATTGCTGACGGCCAGGAATGGAACTCCAAGGGTCAAGTTGTTGGCTCCTGTGTACCTGCTTCATGGACACTAGAGAGGACTATACCCTGCAGGAGAGCTGTCTGGAAAGAGAGCTGATGTGCACAAGCCTGATCTGAAAACTATGAGCTGCAGCTTTGCTAGCAGTCAGAGAACCAAGTCTGAAGGTTAATCCTTTGACCAGGACAACACAATTGGTGTATCTAACCTCTGGCTTCTGCTCCATTGCAGTGGGCCTCAAATTGTACCAAGGCCCCAGTCCACTGCAATCTGTTGCTTTTCTGTAGTGCTTGAGATTTTGTAGACACTTGTTGCCTTAAAACTTTTAAAAATCAAACATCCAGTTCCTCTTCATCTCTTTTGATGATGTTGGCATCTATATGCTCATTGAATGTTTCTCTACTTCCCTAAAGTAGTTTGGGAATTTTAATGTCTTGTGTTCTTTACTTTAAAAGTGTTGGTAGTGCTTGAAATTAGCACGCCCTGCTCTGGGGATTGCCTGCTGCTTGCTTGTGCTATATCTATAACATACATTACAGTGATTCTACTAGAACTGTGTTTTGACCTAACTAGACTGGGTTTACTGAGTTGGTAGGAATCCCTGACTGTGAAATTAATGACCCCATTTCTGATAGCTATGAAAAAGCTCTATTGCTTCTCCAGAATGTAGCAACCCATCTGGTGTCAACGTTAGACAACCAATTGCTGTTCTTCAAGAGTCACAGTTCTGCTGATAAAGGAATGTCCTATGTAGCCTAATGAGACAATAAATTAGTGCTCTAACTTTCTACTTTGTCATTTTGGCAGGTAGCAGCATGGTTCTGGAAGCTGATGTTAACATTGAAGGCTTACACACTGTCAATGAGACAAACATTCCAGTCATGGCCCACCCGCCAGATGTGTACAGTGATAATACGCTCGATGAGTGGCTGGGAGCAGTCCTAGGTTCAAAGAAAGGTAATGCCTGGTGACTAGCGATAATATGGATTGTGTTTTTTCAATTTACTGATTATTGTTCTGGGTGTTATAAGTTTTTAATAAAATAAGAATGTTTACTAATAGGTACTTTCATATAATCATATTTTATGTTATCATGTAAAATATATTGCCAACAGCTCAGCCCCTGGACAATACTCCCATAAAGATTTATCAATTATTTTCCCTTTTCTTTCCTTAGTTATCTATGAGTTCATGGTTCCCCAAGTACTGTTAAGTCTCACTGAGCATTTCGGCTCAGTGTCAAATACTTCATCATTTCTTAATGCCCATTTCTGCTGAGACCATCCTCTCCTGGAAGTAGTCAGACACACATTTCCATTTCCTTAACAATATCTTAATGTCAGTCATAGTTCACAAAAATTTACCTGTACTATTATTATTATTTTAGGATAGTTGATTGCCTGTATAAGAATATCTGGGTGGAAATAAATTTATTGTGCAAAATGTATTGGCATTATTAATGAAACCCCGTTTTTCTTGAAATAACTAAAGTTCAGGGGAAGCTAAGGTGAGTAGTTGTTAATAAAGGATACAACAGAAAGCCTGGAAAGACAGCAAATTGCAGTTAATGAGTTATCAATCTTTTCTCCCCCATCATCATATATGAAAGATGAAATGGGATGAGAATGAGAGACTGGGACCCTGATTTATACTATTTTTGCGCCGCATTAGCATCATGTTTTGACTCACAAGCGGAGCAAACTTACAAAATATGATCGTATTTTGAAAGTTTTACCACTTTTGTGTCAAAACATAACAGTAATGCGGCGCAAAAATAGTACAAATCAGGGCCTGAGTGTGTAAGTGAATGACGTGAATTGATTCACAAAAATGCCAAGGTTAGTAGGAGTTACATGTGCACCCCCCTTAATCATCAGTTGCATTATAAAGTTGATCCTTTGTCACACAAAAAACCTGAAGGAAGGCTTTAGAGGAATGAATGGTAGATTTAAAAGCATCAGTGTCCTGATGTTTTGTTGGGGAAAGGGCAAATAATTATGACAAAGGATGGATGCCATCTTTACTCTGAGGAGTTCCACCCCTGGAATGAATGAACTGGATGAGCAGGTCATCCAACCCAAGCATCCTAGACCAGGGTTGATGTACACCACCAGTAAGAACACTGAAGCGAACTAGGCGTCCTCTCCTCCAAATACATCTACCAACCGTACTGCAAAAACTAAGACAGTCATAAGAGACGTCGCCTGGAAAACACCTGATGTTGTAGGTGGCTGATGAAGGAGAAGCCACCCCCTGTAATGCTTGGCTCCATAGTTCTATACAAGCCCATCAACTGAATTCCTTGGCTCCTCCAGTAATGAAGGTCAGCTATCTATACTGCACCTACTATACCCCGGCCCGTACAAGGGATTCATTGCAGTTTGCTAGATTGTGGAGTGAAAAGGAACTGAACAACATATCAGAAGACGTGTAACAATGCATGAGTGAGTAAAAAGAAGAGAGTGCCAAGGGTTGCAACTGTTGCCTGTTCGCCAGCTCGCTCACCAACTGAAATGAAAAACGACCTCAAAGAGTTTATGGCTTCCAAGTCCTTCTGGAACCCGAGTGGGCCTTTTGGAGCAAGATAGAGAACGTTCGGTGGACAAACTGCAACCATGACCTTGAACGACAAATTATAAAAATGAATCTTCGTGTGCGTTACCAAAAGCAGTGTTTTTTCTGCCTCACACAGGTGGGGATGGGAGTGGTAGAGTTTGGAGGATTGATAAAAAAGTCAGTCTTAGTCTATCTGGATTACCAAAACCAGCCACCGGAGAACAAATGAGACATTCTAAAGACTCGGAAGAGGAAGATTCTGTTTTAACCTTCCTCTGAAGAGGTCTAAGCTCCATCCTACTCTCAACTTGTACCTAACCACTGGAAGGCTAAAGAAGGGCCCGTCCTGTGTGGGAGAACCAGCTTTCAGCTAGATGGTGGAAGAAATACTCTGTCAAAACATGGAGAATGTTTAGCCACAAGCCAAAGCACTTGTCAAATGTCGGATGGACCATCTGTGGGCCTAGAAGAGATGGACTATCCCTTTAGCCCACTTTAAATAAAGCCTCCTGGTTCATACTTAGGCGCATTTGCACAGTCCTGAACACACATACTCGGGTTACAAGTATAACTGCACGAAGTACCAGCATGTATTAGTACCTATTTGTGCTATGGACGGGTCACGGTCCGCAACCAGACTCTTTGTAAAGTGCACACCGATACCGGTGCAGGGTTCAGCCTTAGGGTAGGATTGTGGTTGGAGGAAGGATTACAGTTATTATTTGAGTACCAGACAGAGGCATATAAATGCAAACTCACTCTAAGTTTGTCTTTGAATGAAAACATGCGCCTATTGCGTTTATGCTTGTTTCTATGGGAAGGATGTTTCCACTCTTCTCAGTGCCAAGCCCTCAATGTGGGTGGGATGTGCCAAAATAACCCTGCATACTCCATGAATATAATAGGTCTCCAGTTCTCCCTGACAACCAAAGATTTCGTGATTTTGTCCCCCAGATATGTTTAGATTTCCAACTAATACAGAAAATCTACTGAACAAATGTACATCAGTCCTGAAAAAGCAGAAAGAAGAAAGTGAGCTTCACCTGGATGCCAAATTTCGCATAATTCCACCCAGCAGCTGTTTTCTGTGACTCAACCTAAATATTCATTATAGAGTTAAAATGGAGAAATATGTTGAACCTCCACACTCCTTTCCCCTTCGACACATCAGTAAGAGTATTTAAATGATCAAACTAAGATAGAATCAGTTTTGTTAAATCTCGTGCAGATTCGCCCAGTACCCAGTTAATTCCCAAAATGAAAAATGCTTTGCCAATTTAAAGTGATTCCACTGTGCCATTTTTGCGGTCCCCCTAATGGGGGAACGTCCCATCTTGTATATATTATGCCTGGCGCAGGCGTAATGTGGCACAAGGGTTTACAAAGTGGTGCAATGCATTGTGCCAGTTTGTAAATATGGCATGGCAAAATTGTCCTCAATGGACCACATTTGCATCATAAAAAATTAAGCTCATGTGGCACAAGGAGGCACTAGGCCCTCTTAAATCTGGGCCTTTATGTCCACTTATGGCAAGCCATAAACTGGTACGGCTCATTTAGCCCTGACATGTACTTAAACAGTTGCGACCAGGGCCGACTTTAGGGTGGTGCGACTTGTGTGGCCACACTGGGCGCTGACCTGAAGGGTGGGCACTGACCTCAGTGAGGGGCGCTATGCTTAGCAATAAATTGCGATTTAAATGCACTTGCTACAGTTACTTGTGGTCCAGCTTTCAGGCAGAAATAAACATGTCAAGATAACTCTTGTGTTTAATGTTCCGGTAGAGGGAGATTTATTTTTGTCTAGTGGCAGTTTTGACGCATCATAAAGTAGCACAGAGGGTTAATATGCCTGCTGCAAAGAACAGATCTGTATTTTATGTGGTAACTGAATGGATTAGTAAAGCCAGCCTTTACCAGCGCTTTAAAACAAATGAAATGTACCTGAGAGAGGGGCTATGGAGAGATTAGGGGCACTTTTGCCAGGTGGTAGTGAGAGAAAGCAAGGAGAAGGCACCAAAAAAGTTTGTTGCACCAGGCACCACCAGCGCTAAAGCTGGCCCTGTTTGCTACGCACAATAGAAAATTCATGTGGCACCACTTTGGTGCTTTGCTAACACTGGATAGTTTACACCCTTGTTTTTAACTGGCATACTGTGCATACTGTGTGGTAAAACAGAAAAAACAATGATCTAGATACCATGTATCTGTCCCGAACTTCTAGTTTAAACGCAAATACCTTAGGAGAAAGTCCCTTAACAATTCAGCTGTTTGCTCCTGTAGATGATCTGTCATGGAAAATACTACTCCCTTAAATATCTTCATTAATGTTCCTGAGCCAGTCTTAATGTATGTAAGGGGGGTGTTCGCCCATTAGGGCTGGGGAGGGACGATGAAATGGGGCAAAGAAATCTAGGAGATTCCCTTGCGTCATTTTTTCCTGCACTTTTAACGCCTGCTCAGAGCACACTCCCCTCACGGAGCAGAGGTCGTATTCGTTGGATTTGGGGTTTGAGGGTGCATGAGGCCCGCATTGTTGTTTCTTTGAAACTCGCTTGCCTTTACAAGCTTTGGCCAACAAGTAATTACAACAGGAATTGCTCTCGGGCTTTGTCCTGTGAGTATTTAATAGTTTTTGCCTTATTGCAGTGATTAGTTTTCTTCTGGATACCAACGATTTTCTCCGTTTACTGTTCAAGTTCCCCCAGACACTCTCTAGACTAGATGAGACCCTTCTAACCTCCATAGGATCGAAACGCCGTTGGGTACTTTTGCAAAAAAAAAAAACACTTTTCCTATATGACACTGCACAATCTGATTACAGTCTTCATATCAAAACCGACAATGGATATGGTTGTTTGCTCTACCAATTTACTCTATATTGTTTATGCACTTTTTTGTTGATCATGGTCTTCACACACTTGGGGGTCACCAGTGCTTAATTTATAAATAACAAGGTGCCGGTGCTCAAAAGCCCTTCTCTTAAAGATGCAGCTGCTGCAATTAAATGTGAGAACACGGAATACTGAGACAGCATAATCCCGAAGCCATCTCGGGCCTGTTTAATCCATTTAAAACCACTCCCTACCCCTTCAGCTCACACTTGCAGTTTTCTGCTTTCTCTCATTGTGACGCTTTTTTGATTTTCTCTTCCTCCGTCTATCCCAAACGTGTCTTTTGCTCGCTGCAAATGCTTGAGGCAGAAGACTAAGCACCAGCCCTCAAAAATAAGTGCCGGTGCTCAGCACCGGAAACAACAAGCAAAACTTAAGCACTGGGGGTCACTATGCAACTTGGAATTACTGAGTTTACATTGTGACTGTTTAATGTAATAAACTTAGGGGGTCATTCTGACTCCTGCCGGCCGCGGTAACCGCAGGGCCGGCGGGAGCCGCCAGAATACCGCTGCGCGGTCAAAAGACCGCCGCGGGTATTCTGGATTTCCCGCTGGGCTGGCGGGCGACCGCCAGAAGGCCAGCCCAGCGGGAAACACCCTTCCATGAGGATGCCGGCTCCGAATGGAGCCGGCGGAGTGGAAGGGGTGCGACGGGTGCAGTTGCACCCGTCGCGATTTTCAGTGTCTGCAGTGACACTGAAAATCATGGTGGGGCCCCCAGGGGCCCCACGACATCCCATACCGCCATCCTGTTCCTGGCGGCCAAAACCGCCAGGAACAGGATGGCGGTATGGGGGTCGGAATCCCCATGGCGGCGCAGATGGAGGATTCCCCAGGGCAGCGGAAAACCGGCGGTACACCGCCGGTTTTCCGTTTCTGACCGCGGCTGTACCGCCGCGGTCAGAATGCCCTTGGGAGCACCGCCAGCCTGTTGGCGGTGCTCCCGCGGTCGTTGGCCCTGGCGGTCAATGACCGCCAGGGTCAGAATGACCCCCTTAGTCTGTTTTATAACTGAAACTCTACAGGTATATATTTATTGATCCTTTTATGACATTGCTGTGTTGTTCTATGTTGTTATCCATCTAATGGTCTTAATTAACTGTGCATGTTAAATAAATACATTCGAAAATTGAAGTTACTTGACAAGGCATTTGATTTTGTATTACAAGGCATTTGATTTTGTATTACAAGGCATTTGATTTTGGATTGGTTCAAAACGATGGGGGAGCAGGATATGAAAGTTGTTGTGTGTGACCGTACATATTTATCATTTTAGTGAGAATCACTGCTGCATATAAGTTAAGAATATATTGGAGATGTTCTTTGTTCTGAAGTTTAAAAGAGATGATGGCATTCATGGAGTGTTTAGAGTTTAATAAGGCATTTTACCCCAGCCTCAGTGATATGCCAGATTCCTGCAGAAGCATCATCATCACAAAGCCAGTCAAATTCTACTGCTGTATATGCTGTAGAATATCAGTTTGATTACAAAGAAGCACGTTTACAGGACCCTTTACAGGAACATTTACAGGACTATTAACTTTTTATTAAATTTTGCCTTAAAATTTTGTTTGTTACAACCGTGCATGATTTTGTTACATATTGGAGTTGTTTCTCCAGAAACATGTTTGTTCTTATGAAAACCTTTTCCCTCTTGTACCTACAGGCATTAAGTTAGATTTTAAAAGCATCAAGGCTGTTGCCCCATCTTTGGATATTTTAAATAAAACATCTTTAAAAATGAAGATCAACCGACCTGTGTGGCTCAACGCAGATATTCTCAAAGGACCAAATGTCAACCTTAATATTGCTATCAATGCAACAGAGTAAGTAAATGCATCTTTCTCAAATGTCACAAATTCCTTACATAGCAGTAGTGTATTTTGTTTTCTTATAGATGGTTGGAAATATCTGGAACATTTGTCCACAGGGGTCTTTCTTACACAGTCACAGTGCAGCAGTGATTTGCATTGGAAAATGATTGAAACTGGAGATACCTTTGTTTCAAAGAAGATAACTAGCAATTTTTCTAGAGCCAGACAAAGGTGAATTGAAACAGAAATATACATTAAAAAGATATATGGACAACCAATATTTGTCTTAAAACCTTTTGCAGAAAGAGATCACATAGTGATCCCACCAGGACAGGAAAATGTTTTCCAAGTTGTGTTTGTCAAGGTTCAGGGAAGAAACAAAAAGCCCAATTTAGAGTTTGGTAGAGAGGAACTCCACCATAAAGATGGTGTCAATCTATTCTACTAAAACTTGTGGTGACTGTAGGAAAGTACCCGGCTTTTGGCATGGCTACCGCCCTTTTTGCCTTTTGTCAGTGTGTATTGACTGTGTTCACTGGGATCCTGCTAACCATGACCACAGTGACTGTGCTCTTTCCCTCTAAATTTGGTTGCTTAGGGCTCAGCACATCCCACAATTGACATACTGGTGCCCCATATAAGTCCTTAGTATATGGTAATTAGGTACCCAGGACATTGGGGCACCAGGGGTTCCCCATGGGCAGCAGCATGCATTGTGCCACCCATGGAATCCCATGCAAACTATGTTTGCAGGCCTGCCATTGCAGCCTGCGTGAAAAGGTGCCCCAGGTCACAGTAAGTCACCCCTATTGCAGGCCCTCGTAGCCCAGAGGGAAGGGTGCAGGTACCTGTGTGTGAGGGCACCCCTGCATGAGCGGAGGTGCCCCTAGGAACTCCAGCTCCATTTCACTGGACTTCGTAAGTGCGGGAAAGCCATTTTACCTGTGTACTGGACACAATGGTAACTCAGAACCTGGGCATGTTTAGTATCAAACATGTTCGAATCATACCCCAATACTGTTGCCAGTATTGGTTGTGTGATTCCATGCACTCTCAGGGCTCCCTAAAGGATTCCCAGCATTGCTCCTACCAGTCTTCTGGGGTTTTCCGGGCAGCCCACACTGATGCCACCCCTCAGACAGGTTTCTGCCATCCTGCTGCTTAACCAGCTCAAGTCCAGGAAGGCAGAACAAAGGATTTCCTTTGGGAAAGGAAGGCAACACCCTCTCCCTTTGGAAATAGGTGTTACCCAGCTTGGGAGGGGTAGCCTCCCCAAGCCACCAGTATGCTTTAAAGGGCACATTTGGTGCCCTCCTTGCATAACCCTGTTTGTACCAGTCCAGGTACCCCCGGTCCCTGCTCTGGAGTGAAACTGGACAATGGAAAGGGGAGTGACCACTCCCCTGTCCATCACCATCCCAAGAGTGGTGCCCAAAGCTCCTCCAGTTGGCCACTTGATTCTGCCATCTTGAATCCAAAGTGGGCAGAGGCCCGTGGGAGCATCTGAGTGGCTAGGTCAGGTGAGTGACATCACAGCCCCCTCCTGATAGGTGATCACCCTGCTAGGTGACCAATCCCCTTCTTGGGCTATTTAGGGTCTCCATCTCAGGTGGGTCCTCAGATTCGACGTGCAAGATTCCAGAAGGACTCCTCTGCATCATTTACTTTATCTTCTGGCCACCGGGACTGCAACTGGACCCTCCAGGAACTGACAATCTGCAACTCCAGGGATGACTCCACTTTGCAACATTGTTTCTCAGGCTCTTTCCAGCAATTGCAACATTTCCCTGGCTGTGCATCCTCTGAGG
The DNA here is from genome assembly GCF_031143425.1 of Pleurodeles waltl. Taxonomy (NCBI): domain Eukaryota; kingdom Metazoa; phylum Chordata; class Amphibia; order Caudata; family Salamandridae; genus Pleurodeles; species Pleurodeles waltl. The sequence continues at coordinate 865,057,515 of NC_090443.1, forward strand.
GCAATGAGTCTTCAGTCTGCACAAGAAATAAGAAGGAATCTCCCTTGGAGTGAAGGAGTCACTCCCCTGCATCCGTAGGCACCAACTGCAATGACAACCAGCTGTGTGGATCCTCTTTCCTCCAGAACGGTGTGGATCATGCATCACAGGTGGTGGTCTGGAGTGGTCCCATTGGTCCTCTTTACCAGCTGTCCATCTTGGGAGACAGTAAGCACCATGACTCTTGCAGCTACCAAGGCTTGATTGTTCCTCCTCCAAGGGATCTTCAGGCTCCGTGTAGCCCTGGCCTCCAGCACTCTTCCCTGAAAAGCACAGTCTCCTGCCTGCTGCTCTAGCAACATGGGACTCCTCTTCAGGTGTGCTGAGTGGCCCTCACTGCAACCCCTGTGCCTGCTACCTGCTGGTCACCTGTGAGTCACTTGTGGGGGCTGCATCCTCTTCGTGCAACTCTTCCAGCTACTGAAGGTCCCCTCGGACTCCCCTCCTTGGGTCGAGTCCCCTGGGCCTTGCTGGTACTTTTCAGCCTTGCAAAACCTTCTTCTCCAACTCTTGCATTTGCCAAGGCTTGTTGTCCAGCACCACTGACTGACTGCATCGCAACTGTCGAAGTGGGACATCACTTGCATCACTTCTTGAACTCCTTTTCTGCTCCTGTGCTGCACTGTTGACTTTCTTCATCCACCGTCAACCTGGTCCTGCATCCACAGAAGGGTGGGTGGTGGCTCATGCCACAGCCGGACACTCCAACTCGAACTGGACTTGGCCCCTTTCTTTTGCAGATCCTCTTCTATTCAGATCCACCTTTGATTTCTTCCAGTCTTGCCTGGGTCTTGCACAGTCCTTTCCAAAGTTTTCCTGTGGGTTTGGGGAAAAACAGGTACTTACCTCTTCTCTCCTAGTCATTGAGGGGCACCCTGGAACTTACTTTTTGGGGTTCCTAGTTCCTCCAGCTCCCCTCTACTGATTCCACTTCCTTGGGTGGGGGACTGTCTTTCACATTTCACTTACTTAGTATATGGTTTGGTCTATTGCTTTCTATGCTAATCACTGACTTCTAATGTGTACATCCTAGTGGAGTATTGCCTATACAGTATTTTAGTATTTGTTTTACTATAATAAAGTACCTTTACTTTTGTAACACTGTGGTTCTTTCATATGTGTAAGTGCTGTGTGACTGTAGTGGTATTGCATACGTTTTGTCTCCTAGATAAGTCTTGGCTGCTCATCCACAGCTATCTCTAGAGAGCCCTCGCTTTCTAGACATTGTCTTCACCTCACTAGTAGGGGATACCTACACCTGGTGTAAGGTGATAACACTATAAGTGCTCACCACCCACTGGGCCAGCTTCCTACAGTGATCATATGTGAAACTCCCCTGATTATGACACAACTAATGTGGAAGATAAAGAGACCGCTCTCCGAGTTGGGGAAAAATGAAATTCTGAAGGATTGATAGGAAATGATGGCTATATGTGTGAGTTTGTATGTGTGGTGTATATGAAGTCGAGTGGATAAGGGGTTTGTGTTTGATTCTATGTCAATAAAAGGCTATTGTTTATCCATGAATTTGGAAATTTATGGTAACAATTGACAACATTTTTAGATAATGATGTATTTTCCTACATAATAATGTATTCATGTAATGTATTGGTACAAGTGAATGAAACAATACATTAATACTGACATAAAGGAGACTGGATGATTAAGAAGGGTTAACTTATAATTGTATGATTATTTCTTTGCAGAAGTAATACAATTCAATTTTAAACTTGAACTGAATCCAAGAAAAAGAGTCACTGCTATGCAACATCAGTTTTTGTCCTGATTCGCTGAGCAAATATGTATCTCATACCTGGATAGTAGGAAACACTAGCTATCAGGCTGTTGGCTAGCTCTATTTGAGTCTTAGGTCTAAGCACTCTAGAAAAGTTATTTCTTTCAACTAAGACACAGCTTATCATCTCTTACCACATTTGGTTTCTACATCTCTGATTCTTCCCAGCTACATAAATGTCTTCTGAAGTATGCAATACACAGATGGCATTGTTTACAGAACACTGCACAGATACTCCAGAAGCTGAAAAAATTAAACACATGGCTTAGGTCTTAATCACTAGCATTGCGTCCTCTACTTAGGAGGGCAATATTTAAGTCAACTTGTTTACTAAATAATCTCTTTCATGGCATGGTCCACCATTCAGAATAAATTAATGAACAACTATCCCTCTCAAACCATATTTTGATTTTGGTGGTTGGGCAGTCGCCCATCAAGGCGACGGAGTAAAATACTATGTTGCCCTGGTGGAGGCCCCAACTGCCAAATTTAGAATTGTACGTCAGGCCGACAGACATTTCTAGCATTCACAGGATCAGCCTAAATGCATTGTAACTTTGATGTATGGCTCCATCAAACATGATAGAGCTGTATAGCAAAGATCCTGTTTTTATTTCAAAAAGGAAATCCTGAAGCAAGATTTTTTTTTTAATAAAAAAAAAAAATGTCCCACTCTCCATTGTAGTTATCTCCCATGGCAGGGGGGGCATTAGTTTTCACTCCCGATTACCACCAGGGTTTTCCTGGCAGTGATGGGCAGTGAAAACTGACATATATGTCCACCCATCTAAATTAGGTGTGCAGACATACAGGTCAATTTCCAGCGGCCCTTACTCCATTGGGCCGTCGGAGAGGTGTAACCATAGTGGAGACACAGAAGTCACACCAAATGTCCTCCTGCACCTAAATAAATTTCTGAGGGTAGACCATTAAATTGGCAGTAAGCATACTCCATTACTGTTGCACAGGAGTAAGCTTGTTGTGGATATATAATTCAGGCCCTTGGTTATTTCACAATTTTTCTGCTAAACATGTTTCCTTTCCATCTGCAAAGATCTTGGGTTGTGCTTTCTACATTCTCCAATCAATCTGCTGACACTTCAGTACAAATGACGAGAAACCATTTTAGGGTGGTGATGCAAGGTTGCAAACAGAGTAGCCCTACAAAATTCTGTAGAACCATTTTGACTGTTTGAAGCGTGACTATCATTGAATAGATGGCGACAGCCTCCAAACGTAGGTCCTTTGTCAAGTAAGAACTCAGGTACTCAAATTCTGGACTATCCGGCCTGACTTTTTGACAGATGACAATCAGCACTGTGTCAAAGAATTGGTTATTTGTTCTATAACCTCATCCTGTTTGCATGTTTCTGGCTTTCCTCCTCTGCATTGCTTTAAATAGCGAAATCAGACATTCACAGGTCTGTTTCTTTTATAAATCCGTCATGTAGGAAGAGCCTAAGTTTGCTGCTGAAAACACAAACAGTATTGTTCCCAGTGCTCCAATGCCAGCCAAACCTGAAACCACACCTGAGCTAAACAGGTGCATTTAAAAATCAAACTATCAACACATTACCTCTATGTGTCAGTCGTGGGAGGTCACACATTTTATAATTTACCTCTATCATTCACCACCAGCCTTGCATCTCAAATAATTTTCAACTATACACACAATTTCACTCATAAAGTGGCAGTGGCAGATTTACTTATATTTGACGCAGTGCAGCACAGCAACTAACCAGTCCATTAGTACTTCCCATTGTCTCTGTCACATTCCCAACCCAGGACGTCATCTTGATATTAAGGGTATCAAAGTCCCTAAGTTCACCATTATAACAAAGATGTTTCCATTACAAAAAACCTGCCTCTTTCAGGGGAATAGCTAGGGCGTCTTTAGTCCACTCCGGGGAGCCAGGAGAGTCCCAAATCGCCGCATACTCATTATAATATGACAGATTCTCATCCCCCCTCATGATATTGTCACATAATTGCTTCAGAACTTTTAGAATGCTACTACCCAGAGCTCGATAAATCTCCATCGGTAACCCATCTGATTCTGATGCCTTTCCCAGTTTACCTGCTGAAATGACCCTTTCTACCTCACTCAGCTGCAACGGTTCATTAACCGCCCTTCTTTCCTCTTCATTCAGAGTCAGTAACTCTAATTCCCCAAGCCACTCCTTCAATATCTCCGAAGGCGGCTTCAAATCTTCAGTGTATAAGTCCTTAAAGAAATTGAAAAAGCCTTCTTCCACCTGCTCAGCACCTTTACTAATCTCGCCCGAGTCCACATCTCGAATTTCTGTCACCCGATTCCTGACCCTGTCTGATTTTATCTTCCAAGCCAACAATTTACTGCTGTTCTCACTAAACTCAAAATGCATCACCCTATTAGCTTCACATCTCAATCTAACCCTGCGATCCAAAAGAGCTGCCAACTCCAGACTGGCTGTCTGACGTTGCTTATATAAGTTGTCCAATTCTTCACCCTGCTCCTTACTTAACATTCCCTGCTCACAATGTTGTATTTGACTCTCCAGCCTACTTATTTCTTCATTATATAATTTCCTCCTATATGCAGCTATCCTAATTAGACATCCCCTCAAAAAGGCCTTAAATGCGTCCCAAACTATCGCTAAGGTAGCTGAACCCAAATTTATCCTAAAAAATTCCTCTGAATCCGCCCGCAATTCCGCAACCACCTCATCTTCCAGAAGCAAAGTTCTGTCTAGAGTCCACCTTTTTTCCCTCCTTTTTGTTGGCAACCTAAGAACTAAACTAACCGCTGAGTGATCTGATAAATGGACCCCAATATGTACTACTGACTCAACAAAGTCCCTCAAACCCGTATCCAACAGGAAATAGTCAATTCTGGACTGATGCCGATACTTATTATTATTATAACAGTAACCTCCCTCTGACCCCCTTTTATCCCTCCAAACATCATATAACCCCCATTGGGACATCATTACCTGGATCTGCCCTTGCATTTTCTCGTTTACTTTGGACCTACTACCCGCTGATCTATCTAATTCGTAGTTCAGTACAACATTAAAATCACCTGCCCATATTACAGGATCTAAATATTGTAAAAGACAATCTGAGAGTTCCCTTAATGGGCCTACATCATCCCTATTAGGACCATAGTATCCTACCAAGTTAAAGACATATTCAAAAGCAGACAGCTTCCCCACCACCCACCTCCTTAAGTTATCTATGGGGCCTTCCAGAAAAGTAATACTGGCATGTTTCTTAATTAGAACAGCCACTCCTTTACTACCACTCAAACAATTTGAGCTAGCTATTTGCTGAGCCCCCCTGCATGCCTTAAAAACTTCAAAACATTCCTCCCTGGGAAGATGAGTCTCTTGTAAGATCAAGACATCAAACAGGGCATCCCTCAAATATTGCACCAACCCTTTCTGCCTACTCTTTACCCTGAGACCATTTACGTTCCAAGACAGGAGTCTCAAGTTCTTTATTGCCACCTTTTGGCAACCCTAAATTAATACAAAGGCCTGAAAATTGCTTTATTTCACGGGGCAATTGATCAGCGAACATTAAAAATCCTTATAGCATTCCTGGTCACCATATGCCATCTCCATCTATATAGAAGTTTAGTTAGAGAGGGAAATACATTTTATAGGCAGAGGGTGGAACTTCATGGGATTAGCTAATTAAGAAATCTGGGTTTCCATAGAACAAATATGCTGCACAGATTTAGACTGTGCCGTATCTGTGGCTAATGAAGCCTGCTAGACTGATTCACTACAAGACCATTTACTGTGCAGCGGATTATAATTTTTTATCCATTTGTATATGACTTTAAATTTTAATAAATTACATTAATGTTTTGCAGATTTCTTAGACTTGTCAAAGAAAAGTACCCCAAGGTCACAATTTCACCTGGATGGATGACCCTCTATGTTCCTCAGTTACCAAACAATTCCTACACATTGGAAATGATCAAGGAAATGTACGACCTTATCAAGGACCTCCCGCAGCGCATCTCCTTTCCAGCAAGGGCCGTGATAGCGAAGTCCGCGTGGCCGTACTTCCGATGGCTGCTGCAAAAATCAGACAGGTAACAGACCCACAGAGGATGAACGTGTGAGGGAGCTGAAAGAGTAGATACTACAATATTCGCTGCACTCTGAAACTTGCCCCATAATGCTTTGTGGGGCATTCCTTTTACAAAACATTTTTTGCCCATAACTAACCCCACGATGTGCTCTTTCTGTCTAGGTCATCTCTGGGTCCCCACACTAGGTTGAGGGGGGGACCCCATTATAATAATATTACAAAATAACAAATAATGTCAATATTTTCATTTTTGCTGCAGATAGAGGAAGAAGGTCAAGGGAAGTGCTTTAGTTTAATGCAGGGCCACTGGGATTATGTGGCAGAGAGGATCACATTATGCTGCAGGGTTCACCAATTTATGTGTCCAGTTATGCTTTTTTAACGCCAATAGCTCTAACTCAAGCAAATGCGAGACCTATTGCACTGCAAATGCCTTTTCTTTTCAAGCAGCCCAAATATTTTAACTTCTTGCCACTGTCCCTGAAAACAATTGAAATTCCCTATTTGACCTGAAAACTGTAAATATTGACTTCCTCCATGTCCAACATTATCTGTTTCTGAGTTGTTGTTGTGTTGTGTCACAATAACATAGTTGTGGCCAATAGGCCTAAATTTTGGTGCAGGTTAAGCTCAAAAAGAATAATTACATAACCTAGAGAGGAACAGAAAACAACTACTGGTCAAATAGAGTCTGTCTGTTCTGCAACCTGGTGTGAAATAACAGTAGCCTTGGAAACAGTGCAAGATGACAGGATGTTAGCATTCTGGAATATCACCAGCTACCAAAGCGAAAGTTCTAAGACTTCCTACAAGGAGCATATTTATGAACACTTTGTGCCTCCGCAAAGTCACAAAAAATGATACAAAGTGTTGCTAAACTATTTCCTTGCCAGCGCAACCCATTTTTGGGGTTGGAAAATAGACACAAAAGAATCCTTTATTATTTTCTGCAGGTTTGTGATAAATGTACCCATTCCCATTCACCTTCCATAAGCTGTCTTCTGGGAATGCAGCCTCTGAATTGTGAAAAGCCCAAGCCCACAATGCAGATTTTACATTAGGAGTGATCTTTCTGAACCAGATCTTTAGTCTATTCATATGAGATGAATGTACATTTAACTAATCTAATTGAGAATTCTTTACATAGCCCATGGTTATTCTGAAAGTTTGAGCTGAATCTGGGCCTCATGCTGAAACATGAGACAGGATGATCCACAGGATGATCCACAATTTGTACTTGAAAACCATTATGAACAGGTCCACCGGAAGTAATACTATGGACCTTGAGGTCCTTGACATGGTTTTCCAGAGAAAGTACTTAGGGAACTCTGCTACTTTAAGGTACTGTTCTTAAAGTATTGCTTCTCTTTTTTAGGTACAGCATGACTCTGTGGCAAGGGGAAAAGGATCCCGTCACTGTGGAAGATCTTCTGTATTTCAGGGATAATAGCCAACCTGAAGAAATCTATTATGATATTTATGAGCCCACTCTCTCTCAATTTAAAGAAATTGCAAGTATGCGTTCATGTTCTTCTCCATTTTACTTATTTATGCTTTAAATATTTTCAATGTTTTTAAGTTATATAATACAGTGTTAAGAGATTACACATAACATTGAATGAATTTAACCATCTCAGCCCAGATCCTTCAAAGCTTTGCAAGAATGTTAGGTCCACTTCTGAGTGGGACGAATGAGGATAAAGTATTTACTGAATTGGGTAATTGCTGGCACCATGGGGTGAGATATTTCTAGAATGTGGTAAATAGTTCCTATTCCAAGTTATGGCTCAGAAAACCGAGAATTGCATGCAGAATTTGATTTTCATACAGCAAATTTCAGCAGCTGTGAACTGCCACAATGTGTCTTTGGAAAATAGTGAGAGATGCAGTAGTAATCACTGTCGCACTCAGAATTCCGATAGGTTCTGGAAAAGGCATTACGGAATAGGGCATTCAGCAATGCACCTGAAATTGGGACCTAAATGTCGTACAAAATAAGAGCAAAAGATACTGCAAGATAATTACTAAAAGAACCTGATGTAAACTGTTGAGATGGAAAATGTCCTCTTCATGGTAAAAGACGAGTACCCCTACCCTGACAGCCCAACTGTACTGTTGTCTGGATCCCTATTGCTGGTTTTTAAACTCATAGGCAAACAGGGATCATGAGAGTGTGCCATGAAATAGGCCTGTCTCATGGATTTCGGTTTTGTTGGACGAGGAGGGGCACCCAAAGCACTACCCTCATAGTGGTGGACGCCTACTGCCTTCACCAGGAGTTAAGCAGCACAAGCATAGTGGTGGCTGCATACCGTGAAGTAATCAGTAGGAATGAACAGGTCCTTTTTACCCTGTGCCACTGGAATGAGGCCTACATGCTCACTCACCTTTTTAAAAGTTTCACTGCTGTGTGTCTCACTCAGCACTGGCCTACATAATGTAGATGTAGAGTGCTGCGCTGCGCAGGAGTGGTGACCCTGTTCTGGATGTATGTGTGCCTGGAAAAGGTAAAATACAGGGATGGGCAGTGCTGTGCTGTTCATGCAAAGTTAGTGCATTTACTCAGTGTATGTATGACTGCAAGGAATACATTACATGGGAAGTGTAGTACTGTGCAGTGCGTGCACAATGAAATCAGATGCTGGGTGTATGTGTGCTTCCAAGAAGTATAACACATTAAGGGTGAAGTGCTGTGCAGAGTGCAAGGTAAGTGTGTGTGCTGGCAGTGTGTGTTTGCAAAAAGCACACCATTGCACCATGCAGCAAGGAATGAGTACTAAGCAGTGCGCACAGAGCTGCTGTATGTGCTTGATGGATAAGCACCAGGGATGGTGCAATACATCGAGGTGACAGTACTGGACAGAATATGTGCTGTGTATATACACTGAGTGCAAGTGTGCGTGCAGTGGTACATTACATGGGGGACCCTCGTTTCCATTTTAGGAAGCCCAGGCATGCCTGGTGAAGACACGAGAAGTAGAGGACTATCCCCAGACAGATTTGTGTATTGCTGTGCGCAGGGAGGGACATACTGAAGGAAAGGAGAGAGAGAGAGAGAAAGAGACTCCCCCTTTACACTTTAAAAGGGTGCTCTTTGATTTAGTAATAGATCACATGGAAAGGGCCGAGACATATCTCAGAAAAGAGATGGGGCTGATAAGGGAATTATAAGCAATAGGGCTCAGGATTAACCTTTTGATGTGCATATCACAGTGGCTGACATTCAGGTGTGAAATCTAGTTAATCCCATGACCTGTGTTGTGAGACTATCAGCTTCAGAGTCTCACCTGCTGTGACAGACAGCATTTGAAGAGAAAGAAAGTGTACACTTCAAAAGAAGCAGAACCCTAGCATAACAATTCAAAGACCCAGACCCTAAATCAAATTTGGTGTCTGGAAAAGGACTATAAAAAGACCTCAAAATTTGTCATCTGGAAAGCTGCCAGACAGGCTGTGTGAGGAGGGGACGCTCTGCCTGTGACCAGAACAGGGGATCAAGCCCTGCTAGTCTCCCTGCTAGGTGAGGGGACATCATCCAGGGAAACCAAGACGACCTGCCCTGGAGCCTTGACTACCAGCACCCGCCTGCCTGCCAAGACCAGTGTGCCCTGTGAGGAAGATTAGAGCGTTGAAGGGAGTGAGGTCCAGTGGGGAGCCCCAGCAAGAGGACTCCAGGGGAGGTGTGAGTAGACAGCTATGTACCGATCGGGTCATTGCCCATGTGCAGGAGTGACTCAGCAAACCCTGTATGCCAGGAGACGGCCACATTGCATCGAGAGCTGTGCAGGGATTGTCAAGCCTATACTGCCTTGTTGCGGTGACCCTATATGCCAGACGGGGCCACCCTAGATGTGACTGTGCCGGCAAATCGCCAAGACTTGTGTGAGTCTTAGCAGTGAATCTTATGCTAGGAGTGGCCACTGCGGTCTAGGTGATTGTTTAGGAGAGCTTGATGCCTTGCCAGTAGGTACTGCAGAAACGATGTATGACTGGAGGGCTCTGCTGGTACAGATTATTATCAAGTTTGGGCGGGCACTCAGGAAAACTGAAGCTGTGACCTGCAGGTCGAAATTGAACACTGAGACCTGCCCACCGACCAACCTTGTGCACTTCGGAGGATGCTGAGAAGACTTAGCTCTGTCACTGGGACCTGTTTGAGAGCACGAAGATCAACCTGTTCCGCCCATGCAGGGAAAAGCTGAACTTACGACGCCAAGGGAAGTCTGGAGCAGCTCCGATTGCTGTTGAGACTATCAACGCCACTGGGGAGAGAGCCTGCACCTGCCCAGTGATGCCACGTGTCTTGCAAGCAGCCCACCTCTGCTAGACTAGAGCATTGCACAGGTCTACGATCAGGGCACTTGCTGAAACAATGCTGTGCTGCTAGAGCATGTAAGACCTGATTTGGACCTTTCAGGTCACAGGGGACTCACTGCTGATACTGCTGTTGGCACCATCAACACTTGACTATTTTCTAAGAGTCAAAGGGGACTCTTGAGTAAGGCCTACTAGTGAGCATTTCTGGATGCAGCCACCAATAAATGTGAAATAACCCTAACCACATTGCAAGAAAGAAGGGTGGGACGGAGATTTGTCAGATAAACACTAGATCCCTAACCTCAAGGGGTTTGTGTTGTTGCTTATGAATGACAGGTACTTCTTTGAATGCATAGTTAGAAATAAAATACTTATTTTCATATAAAAACAAGTATTTGACTGGACATTGATTTATTGGAAGTACTGATTGCACTTTAAGATATTTTTTATCTTTTTATTTTAAACACAACAGTACAGATACAGTGTAGTCAAGAAGATTCAGGGTGCAGTCCATTGAAGGGGTATATATCATTCTAGCGTAGAGACACAGGCCCTCATTTTTAACCTGGCAGTCTTTTTGACGCCAGGGTTAATGTGGCGGTATCACCACCGACAGGCTAGCGGTGTATACCACCACATTATGAGTGTGGTGGGTTGGCTGCAGCCACCCACCACATCACCACTCATACCGCCATGGCCGTATCAACCACCAGAGATGTGCATGTCCGATCCGGCGGTCCACACATGACCACCAGTGGTATTATGAGCTGGCCTACTGCCATGGTTTTCGCGGCGGTACCACTGCCACAAAAACCATGGCGGTAGGGCTACCGGTGTCAGGGAATTCCTTCCCTGTCACCGGTAGGCGCCCCCGTCCCTCTCAGCAATCACCAAGCCCCCCCACCACACCCCCCTAGAATCACAGCACCCTCCACCCCCCTAGAATCACAGCACCCCCCTACCTCCCTTCCATGCAATCATGCACACGCACCACGCATACACCCATGCACAACCACTTCCATACATGCATTCACTCACACATACTCCCATGCATACACACTGACATATAGACACGCACTCACTGTAACATACATACACGCATTCACTCACAAGCATTCAACCATGTATACACCACAACACTCACAGACGCTTACACACATGCACACACACATTCATACACACACGCAGACTCCGCACACTCACACACAACACTCCCCACCCTCCCACCACCCTCCCCAGTTGGGCCCCTGACTTACCTTGTCCGGCGAAGAGGTTGTCTGGCAGGGAACTGGAAGGGGGTATGTTTGGTCAAAATACGGTTGGTGGCGTCCTACTGGCAGGGCTGTGCAGTTGGTAGCACTGCTACTGACGGGTTACCACCCTAAATGTGGCGGAAATCCAGCAGTAACCATATTATGGCGGGCGGAAGACTGCCAGCATTGGCGGTCTTTTGATGCCCATGGCTTTGGCGGTCTCGGTTTGAGACCGCCAAAGTCATAATGAGGGCCACAGTGGCATAAGAATGCATATACAGGTGAGTAACCCCAACTTCTTGGCTTCAGTACAGCAGACTTCTCTAACTTTCCAGCATCAAAATTTCTACCCCGAGACATCTCCATCGTCATGGTAAATACACATAGCACCCTACATTTTTTCAACTTTTTGGGGCATCCTCTGCTCTGGTAGACTTTTTTTCCAGCCTGACGACACCCTTCAATGTCTATTTCCCATTGTGAATCTTGGGAGGGGTAGAATTGTCCCACGATTTCACCATGTTGCCACCCCAACCCCGACCACAACTCTGTATATTTAGGCTAGTCACTCTCCCCGTGTATATTTTAAAGACGCTACTTGGCATCCACTGGGACCTCAATGGTTGCTACTCTTGACATCAATCTGGTCACCTTATCCCAGAAGGATTGGATAATTGGACATGCCCATAATATATGTAAAAACATGCTCTCTTTATAGCAACCTTGTAGGCAGTGATATGTAGGTGCCCTTCCTAAAGTGTCATTGCGCAATAGTAACTGTGGAGGATGAGGAGCTGGACCAGCCGAAACCCCACTCTTATTGCGATAAATCTAGGGCCTTGTAGCACTTCTCTCCCTTCCTCATCATCCAGGCCAGCCACTTGTTTACCTCATAGGGAGCCTAGTGTGTCTGGGGCATTTTTCGTAATCTTCTTATACATTAAGGAAATGGTCTTGTCTGGCATAGGATCAAGTAGTAGCCTTTCTTCCAAGGGGATGACTTCTCCACCTGTACCACCCAGTTTGTGCACTCCAAGGGCATGAACCATCTGTAAATAATGGTAATGTTTTGTGTACGCTTGTTGATACTCCACCTGTAGTGACTCAAAGGGCAAGGGCCCGTAACCTTTCATACAATTTCCATCCGGTCAATGCACTGGAGCCCCCAGCAAGAGAAATTCACCAGGCCACCCCCTCTGAGAGTAGATCGCTGACCCACAGGTGGGTCTGTTCCATCACCCTCCCCACCCAGCCCAGGTATTGTAAGGCCACTGACCACACCTCTTCCATTGTCCGTGTGTATCAGTAGAGTGTGTCTCAGCCCTTTCCTATATACTAACGCAGGGTAGTCCCTGGGCCCCATCGCCTCCCTGTCAACCTGGAGCACAGGCGATCTGCATTTACCCACTCATTTATTACTACAATCTGGGAGGCCCAATAATATGTAAGGATATCAGGGACAGCCAGGCCACCATCATAGACCCCCCCCTCTGAAGTTTGTGAAGGGCTATCCTGGCATTCCCACAAAAAAGACAGACTTCCTGAAAAGGGCCTGAGCCACAGGGAATGGGGTGTTTTGTAGGGAATAAATAAACCCAGACAGGGTTACTATTTAATACAAGTCAGCCCTACTTATAAGGCACAGCAGTAGAATCCTCCAGTGACTAACATCTTGATGGAACCTGTGCAAAAGCTCATATAAATTGCGTCTCAAGAACTCTGTGGCATTCCGTGTGACACACTTGCTCAAATATGTAAAGCCCTCAAGCGCTACTGGTATTGCATTCCTCTGCGGTAGGGCCAGCACCCCACCCACTAGTGGATACATGCATGATTTGCCCCAGTTGCTAGAGTGGTCTCCAAAGACACAATCTACCTGCAGCATCCTATCTACCGGAACTGATGGGTTGGAGAGGTATATCAGCATATTGCCTGCCTAAAAGAAGATAGGGTCCTCCCAGTCACCTCTTCCGCGCACCCTCGGAATGAGAGAGTTGCTATGAACCCAGGCAGCCAGTGGTTCTCTTGCAAGCACAAAAATCATTGATGACAGTGGGCATCCCTGCCGCGTACTTTTGCCCACGCTGAAGGTCCGCAACAGTGTGTTATTGACTCTGATCCTCACCACTGGCCTCATATATAGGTATTAAACCCAAGCACAAAACCTGGGACCAAAGTGCAAGCAACTTAGGACGGCAAAAAGGTAGTTCAACTGAATACTATTGAGTGCCATTGTAGTATCGAGGGAAAACACCATCGCTGGGTCCACATGGGCCTCCTACGTCACTGTGAAATACTCCATATAGGTGTTTCAGATTTAGCCATGTTCCTGTGCGGGACATAAAACCGGACTGGGCTGGGCGGATTACCCTGGTTATTACCCTGCGGAGCATGTTAGCTAGCATCTTGGCTAGCACTTTGGCCTCAACATTGAGCAATGATATTGGCTTATATCTCTTTTACATTGTATGAAGGACTAACCAGTAAGCAAATTGCTTTGTGTGGTATTAAGAAGGAGATATCGTACTGATATAGATTTACTTTTGTTTGTACTGCACAGGTTGATTACATATATCAACACTGAGTCCTGAGGATAGTCTTGCATACCTGATGGCCTCTTGAGACCGAAACGTCGACGGTGTCTCCTTAACACCACACAAAGCAATTTGCTTACTGATTAGTCCTTTATACTATGTAAGAGAGAAGGACCTATTGTTTAGATTGTGGATTGAGTCCTTATTCAAGTTAGGAGGAGTTCTTGCCTCTCCACGATCCCTGGATTCATGCCTAGTGAATTACATTAATGGATGATCTTGTTTCAAGAGGGGCAACAGTGTTGATGGGTTAATACGATTTAAATCAATTGAATGTTTCATTTTTCTGATACATTTGTTTCTATGTAAATTCACTAATAGATATTTGAAAACAGTACGCTTGTGTGTTTCTGTTAAGCATTTCGTCGGCTTTACAGTTGGACCTTTTGACCAACGCTAAATTAATATATGAAGAAATCCTCCAGGAACACTTTGCCGTTTGACTCTAAGGGACCCAGCACCAGACTCATGCAGACTGCCACTGGAGGCTGCGTGACAAGGTGCTCCAAAAAGTGAAAACATGACATGGCACACAGCCTGTGTGCCATGTCCTGTAACACTGCCTGTAAAATTTGTAAGCCACCATTACAGCAGGACTTACAACCCTAAGGCAGAGTGCATTATATTACAAGTCATATATGCATGAGCAGATATGCCCCTACTATGTTTTTTTCAATTCTTAGACATAGTAAGTGAACATGGAAGCCATTTCAAGTACATGTGCTGGATACTAGTCAATACGAGTTCCCAAGCTACATGATGGTTTCACTGAAACGATGTTTGGTATTAAACATCTCATATTAATAAACCCTCACTGATTCCAGTGATGGATTTATTAATACATACACCCAGAGGGCACCTTAGAGATGCCCCCTGAAAATATACCAACTGCTTGTGGGTTCACTGACTAGTTCTTGCCAGCCTGCCACCAAAAGATGAGTTTCTTACCCACAGGAGCGAGGGCCTTTGCTCTCGGGAGCCTGCTCTGGCCAGGGTGTTCCACACCCCTCCCAACAGAATAACCTGTGAATCTGCATTACAAGGCAGGAAGCTTCAAAGAAGCCTACCGCCTTTGCTATGCAGAAGTGGCTCACCTCAGGGGAGGATGCCGACAACCTGCCCAAGGGCCCATGTGGCACTTGACAGACAAGAAAATTAGCTATGTAGGAGGCATGTTGTATTTGAAGACTGACACACCCCTAGGGGGGCCAGCCTGAAGTGGACACAGCCTTCGAAATTCTGCCATCTTGTGAGTGGTGGAATAAGGAACTCTGGGACAGGTTGAAGCCCACTTCCCTCAGGAAGTGGTCATCTAGAGTGTATAGTGATAACAAGGGTAATTAACCCATTGGCTACTACCCTTCACTCCCCTTAACGCCCCATAAATTGAGTATTTAGGGGACTCCCTGATACCAGGAAAACAGATCTTTGCTGGACACAAAAGGAGTGGACAGGAAGCCTATTGACCCACGAACATGAGGAGCATGACGGACTTAGTGCCAACCTGCCTGCTGCACTTGACCCTTGAGGAGCAGCTGACCTGTCCTGCTGAGGCAGCATCCAAGATACCAGGACAGCTGCCAGTGCTTTGTAAATCAACAAGAAGAACTCCCTTGGAGCAGAGGATCTGCTTCCTTACATATGCAGACATCCAAAGAGAGAACTGTGAGAACCGGGATCGCCAAAACCCAATGCCGGACATCACCACTGCACCTGAGCGGCCTAGCCCGAGCTGAAGTAGGCCAACAGTATCAATGCGGTCCCAGAGCCCTCCAGAAGAAGCCCATCTTGAGTTAGCCCACTCTGGACTTCTCAACAGCGTCTGCAGCCTGTTTCTGCAGACCTCCCTGCTAGAAATGGGGTCTCTAGTTGGCAGTCGGTTTGCACCCTGTCCGAGTAGGGACCCTCACTCGGGTCAGGATAAGAGAGATACCCGTTCAGATAACCCCTCCTCACCCCCTTGGTAGGTTGGCACAAGGAGTCAGGCTATTCTCAGAAGCAATGAGTAAAGCATTTACACATAACACACAATAATAAGTGAAAACACTACAAAAGGACACCACACCAGTTTTAAAAAATAGCCAATATTTTATCTGTTTAACACAAAACCAAAACGATAACAATCCAACATACTGTGTTAAAGATGTGAATTTTGCAAGATTTACTCAAAATTACAGTTCCTTGAAGTCGATAGCTCTACCTGGGGCTATCACGGCGTCGGGATCAACAAAACCAACAGTTCAAGCCGGCTGCGGCGTTGCGGGCCAGCTACGGTGTCGGGTACCTTTGGAATTGCAGAGCGTCATGATCCTCGCGGTGAGCTCTGGAGAGTGGTGTCGCTGGTATTGCAGTGTCAGATCCAGAGTCGGTGCGGGATTCGTCGGGTCCTTGAAGTCACAAAGGGAAAGAGGGGAGAGAGAGAGGGCGAATACATTTCCTTCTGTTGATATGTATGTGTATTTTCTTATGTCAACCAAACTCTGTTCGATTACATTAATGTCTGGGCTTATTCGCCCTCTCTCCCCTCCCTCTTTCCTCTCTCTCCCCCTCCCCCTGCTCCCTCTTTCCCTTTGTTTCCCTCGTCCTTTTCACTCTTTCCGTTTTACCTCCTCTCGATACACTCATTCCTTTGGTGCACTTATGCTCTATGGGGTACCCAGTCAGTTTGGTATATATTGTCCTTTCATAAATTTCTTCGTTTTTTATTTAATTCACCTTAATTTGGCTGTTTTTTCCTTTGTCCTATTTTTATTTCTAGCATGCATCTGTTGTTACTATAATCAGCCCCAATATGGCGAGCTCGTCGTGTCCTTCTTTTATTTTTATTTCCAAGAGCCTTTATTTCCTCGCTTCCGGGTGCCGGGCGTCTTTTCTCGGCACACCCGGACCGGAGGCTTTCACCCACGGGTTTGTTTTTCTGGCGTCCGGCTCCACACTTGGGCCGGACGCGTACGATTCTTCGCGGTCGTTTTGATCGCACTGATGCAACCCCCTTTGAACGCGTGATATACCGCTTTTTAGCACTTGCGGTAAGGCTCATATTTTCCCCATTTATCCTATTTTTCTTTTTTACGCTTGGCTTCGTTTGTTCATTTAACTATTTCCACTCTTACTCTCTGGAGCTTTATGGATAGGTCTCCGGCATTTTGTCATAAGATTTATCTCATTGCCCCACGGTTTATCTGTAGTAATTGTAAGCACGTGGTATTTACATATATTTTCTGCCACTTTTTAAGCGATTACCTTACATAATTTTTATGACTTTTTTCTATATGGATGCATCTCCATTTATTCATCATTTTTATTCATTTAAGCTTTTCCTGGTTTCGTTTTTCCAGGCTATGAACCTACCCATATATTTGTTATCACTACTACTGACTGGATACTTTTGATGGTATGTTTCTCAGCATTTTTCTTTATTAACTTTACCTGACATTTGGTGACCCCCCCCCCCTTTGGGATCTCATTTCTTATTGGACATATACTAATACACCATGTATGTATATCTATATAAACATCGCAATCTTTTCAGTTAACCCAAGGTTTTGGGTATTTTTCGCGCACTTTTCATGATACTTTTCTCTTCCTGCATGGTATGGAACGGTTCATACTTGGGCTCATTACTTTTATCACTGTGTTGGTACACAGTATTTGTTTTCTCATCTCACTTTCATATCTTGCTTTTTATATACTTATTTAAATATTCATTTTCTATACAGTGGATAGCATAGTATATATTTATTTTTCATTACATTACAGCCCTGAAGAAGCCCCTCTGTTGGGCGAAATGCGTTGGCTATTCATCTCGAGTGTCATCTAATTTGTTTACAGAATTGCAACAACACATGGTTGTTATTTTATGTTACTTCTCTTGGCTCTAACTTTTTCATCCATGGAATAGTGTGGAATCAACACTTTGGACTTGTTATGAAACATTAAAAAAGGACTGTTCATCTGCACTACTGGAACTTTGGACTTCGGTTTCTTCCTTATATTATATATTCATTTGCTCATTTTGCGGTGCACCGCCTCTTAGAGCATTTTCCTGTGGGGCTGTTTCAGCCCTGTCTTAGTTCCTTTTTGCAGCAGGAACTTTGGTGAAGTTGCACGCTTACTGAAACTTAATAGTTGTTTTCTATTTGCATTTTTTCACTATTGGGCACTAATAGGGATTGTGCGTTGCTTATGAGCTTGCTGCAATTCTTGTTTGTTTGTCTTTTAATAACAACAACCCACCCTTATGAGGATATTGCCTTTGACATATACTTTTCAGAATAAGTAAGTAAGGCCTACCTTCTTTGTCATAACATTTCAATGGAAATTAATAACAATTAAGGAATCAGACATAACTATTTCCAGTGGACCAATAAGGCCTTTAGCTTTTACAAATGGCTTGACACTATACACAAAACAGGCCTACTTAAGTGCACATAAGGTTTAACCCCTTTGCTGCCAGGCCTTTTCCCAGGCCTTTTTTGGCAATTTGGGCCAGTTCGCGCTTAGGTCCTCATAACTTCTTGTCCACATAAGCTACCCACGCCAAATTTGCGTCCATTTTTTCCAACATCCTAGGTATTCTAGAGGTACCCAGACTTTGTGGGTTCCCCAAAGGAGATCAAGAAATTAGCCAAAATACAGTGACAATTTTGATTTCTTTAAAAAAAATGGGAAAAAAGGGCTGCAGAAGAAGGCTTGTGAATTGTTCCCTGAAAATGGCATCAACAAAAGGTTTGTGGTGCTAAAATTACCAGCTTCCCAGCTTTCAGGAACAGGCAGACTTGAATCAGAAAGCCCCATTTTTCAACACAATTTTGCCTTTTTACTGGGACATACCGCATTTTTGTTGTTTTTTGTGCTTTCCTTCCAGTTAGTGACAGAAATTGGTGTGAAACCAATGCTGGATCCCAGACAGCTAAACATTTCTGAAAAGATGACGCAATTCTGAATTCAGCAAGGGGTAATATATGTAAATCCTACAAGGGTTTTCTACAGAAAATAACAGCTGAAATAAAAAAATATTGAAATTTTGGTGAAAAAAACAGCAATTTTTCTCCACGTTTTACTCTGTACCTTTTTCCTGCGATGTCAGATTTTTTAAAACAATATACCTTTACGTCTGCTGGACTCTTCCGGTTGTGGGGATATATAGGGCTTGTAGGTTCACCGAGAACTCTAGGTACCCAGAGCAAATAAACAAACTGCACCTTGCAATGGGTTTTCCTTCTATACCAGGTATACAGCAAATCATTTGCTGAAATATAAAGAGTTAAAAATAAGTATGGAGAAAACCTTTGTATTTCCAAAATGGGCACAAGATAATGTGTTGAGAAGCAGTGGTTATTTGGACATCTCTGAATTCAGGGGTGCCCATACTAGCATGTGAATTACAAGGCATTTCTCAAATAGACGTCTTTTTTTCACACTGTCTTACATTTGGAAGGAAAAAAGAAAGACAAGGGGAAATAACACTTGTTTTTCTATTCTGTGTTCCCCCAAGTCTCCTGATAAAAATGGTACCTCACTTGCGTGGGTGGGCATAATGCTCGCGACAGGAAACGCAACATGGACACATCACATTTTTACCTTGAAATCTGACATGTTTTCTGCAAAGTGCCTAGCTGTGGATTTTGGCCTCTAGCTCAGCCGGCCCCTAGGGAAACCTACCAAACCTGTGCATATTTGAAAACTAGACACATAGGGGAATCCAGGATGGGGTGACTTGTTACCCAGAATCCTTTGCAAACCTCAAAATGTGGCCAAAAAAACACTTTTTCCTCACATTCTGGTGACAGAAAGTTCTGGAATCTGAGAGGAGCCACAAATTTCATTCTACCCAGCGTTCCCCCAAGTCTCCTGATAAAAATGGTACCTTAATTGTGAGGGTAGACCTAGTTCCCGCGTAAGGAAATGCCCCAAAACACTATGTGGGCACATCAAAATTATCAAATACAAAACTACCCCTTTTGCGGGGGTGGCACCTGCGTTTTTGGTCCTTGGCTCAGCAGTCAACTAGGGAAACTGACCAAACCCAGACATTTCTGAAAACTAGACACCCGAGGGAGTCTAGAGAGGTGTAACTTGTGTGAATCCCCCAAGTTTTGTTACCCAGAATCCTCAGCAAACCTCAAATTTAGCTAAAAAAATCAAATTTTTCCCACGTTTCTGTGTGGAATCACTGCACCGGGACAAATTTCCTACCACTCAACGTTCCCCTCAGTCTCCCGGTAAAAATGATACTTCACTTGTGTAGGTGGGCCAAGTGCCTGTGACAGGGAAGAGACATGTCGAAATTGAGGGGGAACCAAAGTGGGTCCAAAAGTGCAGTTTGGAAAAAAACATTTTTAGGCTGACAACTGCTGCAGAATTTTTATCGTTATAGATGAGACAATGCTGAGGTGAAGGAATATTGTGGATTCCTGCAGATTCCGGAAGGTTCCATCACGAAAATGTGGGGAAAATGTATGATTTCCAGCAAAGTTGGAGGTTTGCAGGGCATTGTGTGTAAGAAAATGGTGCGGGGTGCATGTGAAGCACACCACTCTTGAATCACCCAGATGTTTAGTTTTCAGATGTGTCTAGGTCTTGTGGATTTTTTTACACGCAGCGTCCCAAAGTCCAAAAAGTGCAGCCCTCACCCTTCCAAGTGGGACAATTTTGAGAGTTAGCCAAGCTCTCATGGCCCAAATGTAAAACCAAAACCCTAAATAATCAAATGTCCTCTTGCTTGAAGCGGGATAATATGTTTTAGTGTGCAGAGAGAGAGCTGAAAGACTGTTACCCCCTTCAGTTGGGGTGGGGGCATTACAAGGCCCATACTGGTTGGTAGCCACCACCCCACTATTATATATATTTTTTTAATCCCCTGGCATCTAGTATGCTTTCTGCCCCCCTGGGAAGTGGATCCGGGGTAATTGCCCCATCTGCCCACCGGTGGTAGAACAACTTTGGCCCCATTTATTTGGGGTGGGGGTATGGCCATACCCCCACCCTCTTATTTTGAAAAAAAAAGCTTCCCTGGTCTCTGGTGGGCTTTCTGCCCCCCTTGGGGGCAGATGGGCCTTCGAAAAATAGGCCAATCTGCCCGGGGGGAACAGATATGGCCAACAGTAATGTGCCACCCCAAGGGGGTGACCTTTGCCCAAGGGGCTGCCCCCACAAACAAAGCACACACATACACACACACCAATCCCTAGTGTCTAAGTGGTTTCTGCCCCCCCGGGTGGAAGATCGGCCTAATAGAAATAGGCCGATCTACCCCCCCCAAGGGGGGCATAAATGGCCTAAAATAATTTTGCCCCCCAGGGGAACGACCCTTGCCTAAGGGGTCGCCCCCCTTGCGTGAAATTGACGCAAAAAAGTAAAAATCCCTGTTGTCTAGTGGTTTCTGCTCCCCTTGGGGGCAGATCGGCCTAATAAAAATAGGCTGATCTTCCCCCAAGGGGGGCAGAAATGGCTTAAAAGTAAAATTGCCCCCAAGGGAGCGACCCTTGCCTAAGGGGTCGCACCTCACATACATAAAACAAAAAAAACCACAAAAAAATTATCCCTGGTGTGTATTGGTTTCTGCTTCCCCGGGGGGGGGCAGAAATGGCCTATAAATAAATTGACCCCCTGGGGAGCGGCCCTTGACCAAGGGGCCACTCCCTTTACACCATAAAAGAAAGAAAAAACATTTCCCTGGTGTCTAGTGGCATTTCTGCTGCCCAATGGCACTGCGATCGGGCAGCAGAAATGCTGAGAGAGACATGAAAGAAGAGGAAAGGCCTTTCCTCTCCTTTCATGCCTCTCTGCCCCCTCCAAGTGATCGGAGGAGAAATGCTTTTCCATTTCTCCTCCGATCCGTGCTGGAAGCTGACCTTCCAGCGCATTGGGGGCAGGCCTCTGATGAGGTCAGGGCGTGATCGTGCACTGACGTCATCAGACGCCACAGGGGGGTCAGGATGTGGGGGTGGAAGGGGAAGCAATTCCCCTTTCACTCCTGCCCAGGGGAAGGGGGTGCCAGGCCCCCGGGGGAGCGCTAGCGCTTCCCCCGTGGGCCCCTGTCTGGACGTAATGGTTACGTCCTGGGCACCCAAGCGGTGCTGCCCAGGGTGTAACCGTTATGTCCACGGCACCTGAGGGGTTAAGCCATCTGCATACATTCTTACATTTACAAATATAGAAAATAATACTAAACGATTTACAATCCCTCTTAAAAGGCCCTAACAAGAATCATCACAGTGACATTCTACTCTCTGGGTTCATCAGAGTGGGTGACCAACACGGGACCCTTTCCTTCCTTAAACACAATAAATCAGCCAGGCCTACTCCCTTTCTAACAACCTTTCATAATAAACAGTCCAGACCTATGGCATCTGGCATAACATTTCCCTGCACACCAACCAAACCTACAGCTGTTATCATTGGCTTGTCACCATAACCAACTCCGGCATACTGTACTGAACGTAAGATTTCCTACAAGTTCTAATGAACACGGACGCATTTTCTGCAAGGTGCCTAGCTGTGGATTTTGGCCTTTAGCTCCGCTGGCACCTAGGGAAACCTTCCAGACCTATACATTTATGGAAAGTATACACCTAGGGGAATCCAGAATGGGGTGTTTTGTGAGGATCTCACTGGGTTCTGTCACCTGCAATCCTTTGCAAACCTCACAATTGGGCTAAAAACACTCTGCAAAGCTCTGGAATCTGACGGGAGCCACAAACGTCCTTCCACCCAGCATTCCCACAAGTCTCCCGATAAAAATGGTACCTCACTTGTGTAAGTAGGCCTAGTGCCCGCGAAAGGAAATGCCCTAAAATACAACGTGGACATATCAAATTTTTCTAATGAAAGCGGACGTGTTTTCTACAAAGTGCCTAGTTATGGATTTTGGCCTCTAGCTCAGCCGGCACCTAGGGAAACCTACCAAACCTATACATTTATGGAAAGTAGACACCTAGGGGAATCCAGAATGGGATGACTTGTTGGGCTCTCGTCAGGTTCTGTCACCCAGAATCCTCTGCAAATGTCAAAATGTGGCTAAAAACATGTTTTCTGCACATTTTAGTGATGGAAAGTTCTGGGATCTGATGGGAGCCACAAACTTCCTTCCACCCAGCATCCCCTCAAGCCTCCCCATAAACATGGGATCTGACTTGTGTGGGTAGGCCTAGTGCCATTGACAGGAATTGATCACACAATGGTCAATGTTAGTCCTTACATGAGGGCAACTGTTGAGCCTGGGTGATCCATTTCTGATGCAGGCACTAGGCACAAGCACTCAAGTTGGGTAGCGTTTTTATCAGGACAGGTGGGGAAACACTGGGTGGTGGGAACTTTGTGGATCCCAGCAAATTCCTGTAGTTTGTGTGATAGAAATACAAGAAACAATAGAGGTTTTATTCAACATTTCATCTTTGCAGGGTATTCTGGTTAAGAAAACTTTGGGGAATCCACACAAGCCACACCTCTGTGGACTTCCCCGGGTGTCTAGTTTCCAGAAATGTCTGGATTTGGTAGGTTTCCCTATATGGCCGCCGAGCCGAGGACCAAAAACGCAGGTGCCTGCGTTACAAAACCAGGTTGTTTTGTGATAGATAATTTTGATGTCTCCACAATACAATATGGGTGGTGGAATTCGGAGCTGAACTAAATTTGGACGCTCCCAAGAGAAAGCTGTCTCTGTGCTTGCTGCTGCATGCACCCGCTCTCTGGGTTGGGCTAACCTGCTGTTGTCCCGCTGCACAGACTTGCGACAGCACAACTATCCCTAAGAAGAGGAGTTGTAGGATGGGACTCCGACGGCTGAAAAATCACTCCCAGAGTCTGCTCCATTGTCCTATCCCTCAAATGCTGTCTCAGTATCCGCTGTCTAAGTCTCTGATCCTACGTCAGAGCTGTCCTTCATAACCCAAGCTAGGGCTTGAGCAGCAGTCATCCAATGAAACACCATCCCTGCTACTGGCTAAATTGTCCTTCTAAAACACTAGCCTACGAAGACAGGCACAACATTGCTGGTGGGTTTGTGTGTGATGTGTGCAACAGTAAAGGTCAGTCACCTTAACTTCACTTCTTCCCTCAATCAGCAGGTTCTCTGAAGACACTGAAAAAAAACAAAAAAGACACACTATTACTTCACCTTGTCACATACCCATCATCACAGTCTTTAGCGCCTGTGGTTCCCAGTCCGACAATCATTTTTGGTGTTCCCAATCCCCATGACCTCTTCCTGGGATTCCCTCAATACCACTCAGCAAAAGTGCCCTTCATATCTACATAGCCCCCCTTGGACATACATTTCATTTGTATTATAGTGCAGGTCATGGCTGGCTTTACTAATCCACTCAGCTATTCACATAAAATACAGATTTGATCCTTGCAGCAGGCATATAAACCTCCTGCGCTCCTTTATAGCATCAAAACAGCCAGTAGACAAAAGTCCGATCCTTCTCTAGCAGAAACATAATCACAAGAGTTAGCTTGACTTTTTTATTGCTGCCTAAAAGCTATGGTTGAAATGCGTTGGTTGGAGTATGTGCATTGCTTTAAAGACGCACTCTGTGAGACAACTGGTGGCGAATATATGAATATGAATAAATATATATATATATATATATATATATATATATATATATATATATATATATATATGGAGAGAGTAATTCCATGCAACAAAATATATACATGTAGGCTTTAAAACTTTAAAATAGACTAATAATAATCCTCACGTAAATGCCTATTGAGTTTAACAAATGCTTTTCACAATAAATATGTCAGGCCTAGTGCCTTTATAATAACAATAACATTTGATAACAAACAGATAAGGCCTGTTGCCATGATCAATGGCTTGCCACCCTTACCAACTGAGTTCTCCTGTACTGAGTATAAGCTTTGCCACAAGCCAAAACGTGCAATGCAAGCAGTATTTTTAGTGGAAGCACACAAAATCTGCCAACTCAAATCATGTATTGATGGAAACTAACATGTGGCTGAAGCCTAAACCCTTCTGTCAGTTCTTCTCTGAAAGCTCATTTTTTATTGATCACATAAGGTCAGGCGAGAGATACACTATGAAGCAAGCTATGAAAGTCCATGTGGATTAGTGTAGCCCATGGCATCTCACACTGCTCTCAAACACTACACTCTGAAGTGTAAAGTTACTGATGGAAGGGGAGGCTGCTGGGCTACAATATAGTCTTTATTACTGCTCTCCTCCCATTTGTGCTGCTGCCAAAAAAAACAAGCACTGTAAATTATATAGTTATCTAATATACTTTTGAATTATTACAAAGCCATTTGTGCACCTCCAAAGGTTAAATGTCAAGTAACCATACTGCTGATGACTCAGGCAGCTGAAAAAATAAACAAAATAAACATATCTGTGTAGATTGGAAGCTTGTTTGTCTGTGGAAGCACACAACTTCTGGCCAACCAAAATATGTACTCCCTAGCACAAACATGTGGGTGGAGCCACAGCCCATCTCTGTAGTATTTCTGAAAATTGTTTTTTACGTTGATCGCATTACGTCTGCCCTGTTAAGCCCCACCTAAAAAAATCTGCAGTACCCGGAACCTTTCCCTAAACTTACTGTTAAATGATCCTTTTGTTATGGTTTTCACAATCAATATGTCAGACATACTGCGTTTATCAAAACGTTTCATATTCAACAATTACCCTTTGTGCTGGATATTAAAATATCTGAGTTTTAAGCTTTTACGGTATCATAAAAAATATATCACAGTAACAATGTCTCGCACTAAAATCACATCTCATTGGTTCCTGTCGCTGTATTAATGCACTTTGAATTAATTCCTGCCTCTTTTCTTGAATTAGGAATCTGCAGTTCAGCTTGTGTGGTGCACCAGCACTGCAAATGTGGCCAGTCCCTTAAGGGAAGCCTGGACCCAAACCGTCATGACGTCACCTCACCCCCTACTCTGCATGGCCTTTGATCTCTGGCCTTCCCTGCATCTAACCCTCCACTGCACACAACCCCCAGCAGCGTTCCAACATACAAGCTTTTCTATCAAAATATTGCATTTCTTTACGAGCACCATTCACGTGTTGCAATTTTTCACTCTCCCTGATTCTCTGTTTAATTTTATTATAAATCGGATCTTTGGCTCCTCATTCTTTTTCTCTTCATGCCTGTGTTGCTCAGGAGATAATTTCTCTCAATTTATTTTACCTTTTCTTTTGCATTTTGTAATGTTATGTTTGGATATGTTCTCCTCTTAAGTTTTTCAAGGCTTTCCTCCAGTTTTTGTCTGTACTGTTCACCTGAGGAACATTTCGGTCTAATACCAATGAATTCTCCATACATAATGGTCCATTGAAGTGACTGGGGTGTTTTTACCTGGTGAATGGTGGTCTGAACTATTTTCTACTCTTTATAGCCCTCTATATCAAGGAATAGTATTCTCTCTTCAGTAATATCGTAAGTAAATCTTAAATTTAAATACTTTTCATTCATTATTTAACAGAAATACTCAAAGTACAGCCCCAGGGCCGCATGTGGCCCTCTTGAACTTTACATGTTGCCTCCTGTTCAACAGCAGCACTGGGCTTCTGCTAAATAAACGAGCACACATTTATGTAAAGGTTCATTGGAGTTAAAGAAAGGAAATATGTAAGGTGCCCTGCACTGCTTAACTTAAGGAACCTTGTCATTTTTAAAGGCATCCTGCAGAAAATGTGTAAAATTATGACATAGGGGGTCATTCTGACCTCGGCGGTAAAAGTCGCTTACCGCCGGCCAGAAGTCCGCCATAACACCGCCGCGGTAAACCGCCACGGTCATTCTGGCCCACAACTGCCAAACCTCCAAAAACCCGACCTCCACTGAAGGCCGCCACATCAGCGGTCAGCGATAAACTGGAGATGACCAAACCTCCACCGTCACGCCAACAGAAATACGCCCATGCCATTCCGACCCACGAATCCACGCGGCGGTCTTTCAACCGCGGTATTCCATTGGCGGTACACACCGCCGCGGTCAAAATACACACACCTTTACAAAACCTAACCACATTGGACAATACGAAATACACACACCTGATACACATACAAACACCACACCCACACACCCATTACAATATAAAACACACACCCACATCACCCTCAAACCCCCACAAATCGAAATTCAGAGACAAGGCGCAATACACAGAGAGAGAGCACAGGGAACGCAAACCACAACACACACAGGAACCCAACATCATCACCCACACCACATCTACGCACAAAACACCACACACCACCACACTCATCACCACAAACACCACCCCACACCTCATCCACACCACCCCATGGCACCCCAAAGACACCCCAGGTTCTCGGACCAAGAACTCAGGGTCATGGTGGAGGAAATAATTAGGGTAGAGCCCCAGCTCTTCGGCACACAGGTGCAGCACACCACAATAGCCAGGAAGGCGGAGCTATGGCAAAGGATCGTCGACTGGGTCAACGCTGTGGGACAGCATCCCAGAAATCGGGAAGACATCCGAAAGCGCTGGAACGACCTACGGGGGAAGGTGCGGACGATGGTGTCAAGACACAACATCGCTGTGCAGAAGACTGGCGGCGCCCCCCCCCCCCCCCCACTCCACCCGAATTCACAGCATGGGAGCAAGAGGTCTTTAACATCCTGCATCCTGAGGGCCTCGCTGGAGTAGGCGGAGGAATGGATTCTGGTAAGTCTAATCTCAACTACTTCATCCCCCCCAACCACCAGCATGCCAACCCACACCCCCACCCTCACCCCCAACCCCCCTGCACACATCCTCCCTGCTAATGTCTCACCAGCACAATCCACCCAACCCAACACCAACCCCTGAATGCCAACACAAACCATGGACACCCATCACCTAAGCATGACCACTGCACATACCCATCCCCCCCCACAAACCACCCTCACAACTCCTCCCACAAGGGAATGCCAGCACTGGGGGACAAGGGCACCCACAAATCGCACGCCATGGCACACACAGAAGCAATAACCATACTCTTTTACCCCTGCAGGGCCCGAACGCCAACACACCGGCCAGAAGGGTCCAGAATTGTCCATCCCACCCCCAGAACAGGCCCCCAGTGATGACAGCAGCTCTGTCGACCTAGAACCTGATGACCAGCCCGGACCATCGGGGACCTCTGGACAGTCGGTTACCCTCAGGCAGCCACAGGCCACAGCAGACCTACCCCCCTCTGGAAACACCAGCACAGCACCCACCCAGCGGGCCCATGCCTCTGTCTCCAGGACAGGTCAAGCAGCGGTGTGTCTACCAGTAGAGGGCACCAAGGGTAACCCACCACCCCAACAACAACAGGGACCTGGGGGCAGTGGTAGTGGGCACACCATCCAGGGGACCGAGGCCCAGGAACAAAGGGGAACTGGGAGGGCTGCTGTGCGACAGAGGGAGGACAGGCCTAGGGAACCCACTGTCCAAGAGGCCCTCACCACCATCATGGGAGCGTAACACCACTCCCAAGAGACGATGGCGACGGTCCTGGCCAGGTTCCAGGAGATCCAGGCCATGCAGGAGGAACAGTACATGGGGTTCCGGGAAGAACTGCGCAGCATCAGTTCCGCAATGGGTACAATGGTGTTGGCACTCAACCAGATTGTCACCACATTGCGGGACCATGTGGCCCCCCAAAGGGCCCCTGCCACTAGCATGGAGGAAGAACAGCCCACCACCTCCGCCGGCGCTAGTGGTCAGGATGCCCCGACACAACAGCAACGGCCCACCCAGACCCCACCCCCTGCAGAACAAGAACCACCCCGCAAGAAAGGCCTGAGATCTAGGAAGAAGACAGAGTAGGATGTCAAGACCCCGCCATGCACGGATCCCCCCGGATGTCATCCCACTGTCCCACTTGTTCACCCTGTCCAACCTTGAACTGCCCCTGCTCCACCTTCCACAGGCATATGGACAATGCACCTGTGCGAACGAGAGTCTGGACTCTGCCATGGACATGCCTCCACCATCACCCATCACCCTTTTTGAACTATAGACCTATTTTTCAACTTCAATAAACACAATTATTGCACAAAAACCATCTGGAGTCTGCTATCTATTTATTTAAATCCAAATGTATTCGATATAACCAACCAAAAATTTCAAATTACATTGTGATGACAACATACCAGTGTCACACAGCGGTAGTCCATGGGGAAATAAACCAGAGGGCACTCCGTGGGGACCAGATCACTGAAATAGGAAGTGAAATACACAACTAAGTTACCATACATTGGGGTGAAAGGTTAGACAGTAGAGAGCCAGTACAGTTACAGATATAATACAATGCAGGAGTAGATTCTTACCTGTGTGTTACTGGAAATACTGCAGTATCACTCTGTCCCTGTTGTCTGTGTCGTCCTCTTCGTCTTCCTCCTCTTCACTCTCCGCAGGCTCCACAGCGGCCACAACACCACCATCTGGACCATCCTCCTGCAGGAAAGGCACCTGGCGTCGCAAAGCCAGGTTGTGAAGCATGCAGCAGGCCACGATGATATGACACACCTTCTTTGGTGAGTACATTAGGGATCCACCAGTCATATGCAGGCACCTAAACCTGGCCTTCAGGAGGCCGAAGGTCCGCTCGATCACCCTCCTAGTACGCCCATGGGCCTCATTGTACCGTTCCTCTGCCCTGGTCCTGGGATTCCTTCCTGGGGTCAATAGCCAAGGCAGGTTGGGGTAACCAGAGTCACCAATTAGCCACACACGGTGTCTCTGTAGCTGTTCCATCACATTAGGGATGCTGCTATTTCGCATGACGTACGCGTCATGCACTGACCCTGGGAACTTGGCATTTAAATGGGAGATGTACTGGTCAGCCAAACAGACCACCTGGACATTCATCGAATGATAACTTTTTCTGTTCCTGTACACCTGTTCATTGTCTTTTGGGGGGACAAAGCCACATGGGTACCATCAATGGCACCAATGATATTGGGAATGTGTCCAAGGACATAGAAATCACCCTTCACTGTAGGCAAGTCACCCACCTCAGGGAATATGATGTAGCTCCGCATGTATTTCATCAGGGCAGACAACACTCTGGACAATACCTTTGAAAACATAGGCTGAGACATCCCAGATGAAATGGCCACTGTAGTTTGAAATGATCCACTGGCCAAAAAATGCAGTACTGACAGCACCTGCACTAGAGGCGGAATCCCTGTGGGTTGGCGGATGGGTGACATCAGGTCTGGCTCCAGCTGGGCACACAGTTCCTGTATAGTGGCACGGTTGAGTCTGTAGGTGAGTATGACATGTCGTTCTTCCATTGTCGACAGGTCCACCAGCGGTCTGTACATGGGAACATTCCTCCGTCTCCTCGCAAGTCCCAGCGGACGGTGCCTAGGAAGGACAACATGGAGCACAGAGTCAAGCAACCCACAGGTAAGTGCCCACAGCATGCACAGTACACGAATCTCTCTGGATTGAATGGCTAGTATGATTGTCGGTGCAAGGCCTAGCCATGTGTGACGCAGTAGGAATTAAGCCATGTGGGCCCTTGAAATGGCGGCTGCCTGACCTGTAAAGTGTGACAATGTGAAGTGAGGTCATTGCGCTGGCATGGCACACCGTGGCGGTAGGTGGTCGCAGTCCGCGGCGCAAAGCCGCATTGGACAACATTGAACCTTATGGGTTTCAGGAGCCAATGGCGATGAGCGCCGGCGGTCGCGGTACGCACCGCCGCGGTACGCACCGCTGCGGCCGTAACCGCCATTTTCTCTATGCTTAATCACACGAGACCTGAGCATCCACAGGAGAGGACCTATACTGCAAGTGCTGCTGTGACCTCGGTCTGGAAGTGACAATGGCTGCTGCGACTGGGGAAAGGGCCCCCGCCTTCAGTTCCGAAGAGTTGGAGATGCTCGTGGACGGGGTCCTCCCCCAGTATGCGCTACTCTACGGTCCTCCAGACCAACAGGTGAGTACACGGGGGGCAATGCATAGTGGGCAATGCCTGTGATGAGTGGGGAGGATGTACGATGGAGGGGAGGGCAACGAATGACGAATGCATGGCACGACAGATGAGAGCATGTGCCACATGGCAAGTTTGGGGAGGAGGGGCCACTCACATCGAGCATGCAGAAAAGTGATGATGTTTCTCTTCCCCCCCTGTACATGTCACATAGGTCAGCGCCCATCAGAAGATCGACATTTGGCGTGCCATCGCCAAGGACGTCCGGGCCCTGGGGGTCCACAACAGACGGGGCACCCACTGCCGCAAGAGGTGGGAGGACATCCGCCGCGGGAGCAGGAAGACCGCCGAGGCTCTGCTGGGGATGGCCTCCCAACCTAGGAGGGGTGCCAGTCGTACCTTGACCCCCCTGATGTCCCGGATCCTGGCGGTGGCCTACCCCGATTTAGATGGGCGCTTGAGGACATCACAGCAGACACAAGGGGGTGAGTACCAGCACATTCAGCTATTTTACGCGCAGTGGAGGTGCCTGGGTGGGGGAGGAGGGCTGTGGGTATCCCTAGGCCAGGGCGATTTCTCTAGGCTAGGCCCCTCCGTGAGGTATGGTCTTGTGCCCCCGCCCCCCACCTCTGTAGGGTGCTTAGTAACGCTATTCATGGACCTGTGTTTTCTGTGTGGGCAGTTGTCGCCCATAGGCTTGTAGGGCATGTCCCAGTGAATGAATAGTGTACCCCAAGTGCGCAGCGTAGTGCAGGGGGCTTCTGTGTCTGTCCTCTCCGCCAACGGTGTCCCCAATGCATGCACTCAACTTGTCTTTATGTTTTCCACCCCCCCCCATTTTCTTTGTTTTTCTGTGAATGTGTGCATTAGCATCATCAGGCGGAGGAGAAGTGGCATCGGCACAAGAGGGAGCTGCATCTCACATGGCCCCGGAGGGCCATGCAACGGACTCCGACATGACCAGTGAGACGGAGGGCGAGGGGGGCTCCACCACGGGGACCCGTGCAGACGTCAGTGACACCGACACGTCCTCGGATGGGAGCTCCCTTGCGGTGGCGGCAACATCCGTGCCCACCGATACTACAGGTACAGCCGCCACCCAGCGCACCAGCTCCGCCCTCCCAGCAGCTCCTCGGCCTTCGGCCCGTGCCCGCACGGCCAGGAAGGCGGCCATCTCCTTCGCCCCAGGCACCTCAGGCCCTGCCCCAGTCACCCCTGCTGCCCTCAGTGAGGAGGTCATTGACCTCCTGAGGACCATCATTGTTGGGCAGTCTACCCTTTTGAATGCCATCCAGGGTGTGGAGAGGGAGGTGCATCAAAGCAATGCATACCTGGAGGGCCTTCATTTGGGTCAGGCTGCCCAGCAGCGATCGTTCAACGCTCTGGCCTCAGCACTGACGGCAGCGATTGTCCCTGTCTCCAGCCTCCCTCTTCTAACTCCCTCCACCCAGTCCCACTCCCCTGTTCCTCTGCCTATCCCATCCACACCTACAGACCAGCCTGCACACACCTCAACACCCAAGGGAAGCTCATCCAGACATAAGCACCACAGAACACACAAGCATTCACCCAAGCAACATACAGATGCAGACATGCCAACAGTCACTACCTCCTCTGTGACCCCCACCTCCTCGTCTCCCTCCTCCCTCCCTGTGACGTCTCCACTCACACCTGCAGGCACACCACCATCAGCCATTACACCCATCACCAGCACACCCTCCAGACCAGTCCGCACACGTGCAGTCACCACCCCCACTGCCATGTACACGTCCCCTGTGTCCTCTCCCAGTGTGTCTGTCACCCCCGCTTCCAAATCACACAAACGCAGGCAGACACCCAACCAACAGCCATCCACCTCACGTCAGCCTCCAGCCCAAGCACCTGCACCCAAAGACACCAGACTTGACTCTCCTACAACCACATCCTCTTCCTCCACTCCCATA
The DNA here is from genome assembly GCF_031143425.1 of Pleurodeles waltl. Lineage (NCBI taxonomy): Eukaryota > Metazoa > Chordata > Amphibia > Caudata > Salamandridae > Pleurodeles > Pleurodeles waltl. Next base: position 865,090,454 of record NC_090443.1, read on the forward strand.
CCCACTCCAACTACCCTTCCCATGGCTCCTAAAAAAATATTCCTCTCTAAACTGGACCTCTTTTCCTCACCTGACCCACCCCCTCCATCCCGTAAGAGTTCCACAAACACCTCAGCCGCCACCAGCCCAGCAACTCCCAAGAACGTCGTGCCTGGTTTTTGGAGTCCGCCCTTTCCTTGGGCTGGGACATCGTCCAGCAGCAAAGGCACAGCCAGCCCCCCCCCTGGGAAGAGGAGCAAAAAACTGAAGGGCAGGTGCGACAGGCCTGATACGCCTGCCCCCAAGGAGGGTAGCCTTGCACCGTCACCTGCCACATCGGGTAAGGGAGCCAAGGGCCACGGAGAGTCTGCCAAGGAGGGCAAGGGCAGCAAAGCGCAAAAGGCAGGGAGCAGCCGACCTGGCCATGAGGGCCCCACCAGCCCCATTCCGGGGGTATCGGAGGAGAGCCAGGGACCCAGGACTCCATCACAGGAGGGCCCGCAACGGAAAGGTCTGATGCTGACTGAGCGGGAAGTATTGGCCAGGTGTGGTTCACTCGAAACACAAGACAGGCACCGCTGAACAGGGCCCGCCGTGAGAAGCACCGCTGAACAGGGCCCGCCGTGAGGAGCACTGCTGAACAGGGCCCCGCCGTGAGGAGCACCGCTGAACAGGGCCCCGCCGTGAGGAGCACCGCTGAACAGGGCCCGCCGTGAGAAGCACCGCTGAACAGGGCCCGCCGTGAGGAGCACCGCTGAACAGGGCCCTCCTGTCAAGCACCGCTCCGCTGGGCCCTCCTGTCAAGCACCGCTCCGCTGGGCCCTCATCTCAAGCACCGCTCCGCTGGGCCCTCCTGTCAAGCACCGCTCCGCAGGGCCCTCCTGTCAAGCACCGCTCCGCTGGGCCCTCCTGTCAAGCACCGCTCCGCTGGGCCCTCATCTCAAGCACCGCTCCGCTGGGCCCTCCTGTCAAGCACCGATCCGCTGGGCCCTCCTGTCAAGCACCGCTCCGCTGGGCCCTCATCTCAAGCACCGCTCCGCTGGGCCCTCCTGTCAAGCACCGCTCCGCTGGGCTCTCCTGTCAAGCACCGCTCCGCTGGGCCCTCATCTCAAGCACCGCTCCGCTGGGCCCTCCTGTCAAGCACCGCTCCGCTGGGCCCTCCTGTCAAGCACCGCTCCGCTGGGCCCTCCTGTCAAGCACCGCTCCGCTGGGCCCTCATCTCAAGCACCGCTCCGCTGGGCCCTCCTGTCAAGCACCGCTCCGCTGGGCCCTCCTGTCAAGCACCGCTCCGCTGGGCCCTCCTGTCAAGCACCGCTCTGCTGGGCCCTCCTGTCAAGCACCGCTCCGCTGGGCCCTCATCTCAAGCACCGCTGGCCCATTGGCAGGCCCGGTTCTGTGTCGGGCAGGGCTTCACGAGGCACTCTGCCCACCATGCCTCCTCCATGATCAGTGGACTCTGTAATCCACCTGATGGACTGTGGGTTTGCAACCCCCAGGATGGCATAGTGGGTAACCCACCCACTGAAGAGACTTGTGAGACTGTGGCTTTGCACTCCCCAGGATGGCAATGTGGGCAAACCACCCACTGTAGTGACTTGAGAGACTGTGGCTTTGCACTCCCCAGGATGGCACAGTGGGCAACCCACCCACTGTAGAGACTTGAGAGACTGTGGCTTTGCACTCCCCAGGATGGCACAGTGGGCAACCCACCCACTGTAGAGACTTGAGAGACTGTGGCTTTGCACTCCCCAGGATGGCATAGTGGGTAACCCACCCACTGTAGAGACTTGTGAGACTGTGGCTTTGCACTCCCCAGGATGGCACAGTGGGCAAACCACCCACTGTAGTGACTTGAGAGACTGTGGCTTTGCACTCCCCAGGATGGCACAGTGGGCATGGAGGCCCTTCGTGGATCTGGCGTCGTGGACTCATGTGGCTGAGGTGCCCCCCCTTCCCTTCCCCCTGAGGTGCCTGTTTTTTATTTTTGTGATGCCCCAGCAGTGTTCTCTCCAATGGACTCGATCTCGTGTGTGGGCTTTGCCCATGTGTTGCTGCACATTGGCCCACGGACATTTGAACTTTGCAAAACTGTGCCGGACTTTTGCTACTTGTATATATATAGTTCTAGATGTGTAATAATTCTTTATAAATTGCTAAGTTCGCTATACTTTATTGTTGCTATAATATATTTCTATTTTTACAATCATTGCCTTTTGTCTTTGCATTTTTGTTTTGGGGGTTTGGGGGTGTCACTCTGACTTTTTAATCTGCATTGGTGTGTAGGTATTTCGGTGGGGGTGAGGGTGGGGGTGGGTGTGTCGCGTATGTGTGTGCCCGTACCCTTTCCTCCTCCCCCCTCCCCTATGTCGTAGGTGCAGTACTCACCGTTGTCGTCTGCGGCGAGGTACTTGATCCTGGAAGAAGAGCAGGAAGGCAATGGCTGGGAGGATGTGGAGTTCGGGTTCCATGCTGTCCCGATTCCGCGTGGAGTGTGTCGAGGTAAGCGTTTTCCATTGGAAATGTCTGTTTCCGCCGTGTTTTTATCGGCGGGGCTCCCGCCCCGGAAAAGGTGTCGGATTGGTGAGTCGTGATAGGGTGGGCGGTACATTGTCTGCCGCCTGCCTGTTGGCGGTGACCCCCGCGCTGTTTGTTTGTGCCGCCGTGGCGGTCGGAGTGTTAATGCGGCGGCCTGTGTTGGCGGTTCCCGCCAGGGTCAGAATTCCATTTTTTTGACTGCCAGCCTGTTGGCGGGTTGGCCGCCGCATTAACACTGACCGCCAGGGTCAGAATGACCCCCATAGTCTCTTCAAAATTCCAAAACTATATTTTATGAAGATGTAGAACCATTTCACCTTAGGACATCAGAATATAGAAGTGCAGTGAGAAGTGATATTTTTCAAATATAAATTTAGAAACATTCATCCCCCCCACAACAACATCAGTGGTGAACTAAGAGGCAACTCAATTGTTATGTGCACCCTTTGGGTGGCCTGGATTGCTATTATACACAAACAATGTTAATGTTTATTAAATCAAACACAGGAGAAGGTTTTGTACAGCACTCGTCCTGAAGTCTAGTATTTCATGATCCACTTATATGTGAAACAAAAGGAGGGAAAGTGAAGTAAAACATTTGCCTAGGACCACACAATTTGGTCATGTTGGGAAGATGAGACTTATTTCAGACTTTCTGGTTTCACATTCTGCAATTCAGCCACTAGATGTACATGCTTTGCTTCCTCCACACTTTCCTTAAACCTCTCCCCACCCCGTTCCCCGGCTGCCAACCTGCTGCAATCATTGGGCCCTTGGTAACACCATCAAACTTTTTGGCCCCTGTTTAAATGTCTGCGAGTTGCCATGTGTTAAAATTTTCTTGGAATTCTTCAATTGAGCCATCCAATATGAAAAATGATTGTCAATGTAACTATAATGTTGTATTGTTGACAATTCTCTCATTTGTGTCACTCAGGATACTCGTTACCACCACTCCATAGCCAAGTTTGCATAACTGAGGAGAATTCAATTGCCCATTACAGTTGTTATTTAGGAATTTATTAAAGAGGAAATAGTAGTTGGGGAGTGGCTTTGCCCATCGACAAGATAGCCGCACTCGTGTGAGGCTCTGCTGGTCGGGGTAATTAATCTGACTATTATCCACGACATTGGAAGGTCGTTGGACACTGACCAGGTGGCCCGATGCCTCAGATGCTGGGTGGGCAGAATTGCGGCAATTGGGCTGCCTGAAACTGAGACCAGCCCGGGGGCAGCCTGATTTGCCGGGCGGGCTGCGTGTCTGCTGTGGTGCAGCCTCCTCACTGGAAACATAAACTTGTCACTCCTCTTCCTGCATCCTACTGAATTTTGCTTGGAAGTGGTGAGCTAGCTCATTATTGTGCCCACCCCACCACGAGCGTGGCGGCAACTGGAGTTAGCCTGTGGGAGCAGTGATGGGGAAGAGGATGTGCATATCGCTGGAGGCAAGACTGACCACAGTGGCTCAGTGGCACGGTCGGGCAGAGCAGTTGCTCCCCCGCCTGTTGCCTGAATTTACTGGGAGCTCTCAGGAGGCGGCTAAATGAAACATTGGGTAACCGTTTCTTCCCACCCCGCATAAACCGGAGCTGAACCTACCCCTCCCATGGGCATGATGCAATACACAACGTTTTGGCACCTGAGGGGTGAGGCCTGAACTGCTGGATAGGGCCTATTCATAACATACCCATCTGAACACTCCCCAGGCCCCTCTCCCCTGGGCGATGAGGCAGGGTTTCCCCCATGGTGGGGACCACGGACATCTGGGCGCCCCCAGGCTGCGGGTGCACCTTGAAGAACTTCCTTTCACGGAGCCTGGCGTCTGGGACGGCTGTGGGCCTGCTTGTGCTCTGAATCATCATCTTGGGGGCAGCGGGCCCTGCATGAGGTGGGCTGTCCCCCACTCCCTCATCTCCTGGGTGTTGTGTGGTGAGCCTGGGTGGCGTGGTCCCACAGCCCCAAGCCTGCAACGATCTCACACTCATCCCTGCAGCAACACTTGTGGGTTCCTTTTTCCGAGTGGCTGGACATTATTTTATCTCTCTTGATGAGTCTCCTGACGTGGCTCTGACACCCATGGTGCATAATTTCTACATCACCTGAGCCAGCAACATGGGGAAGGTTGACCACAGGCAGACAAAACTCTTGTCTGATGCCCGCAGAAAGGCTGGTGCTTCAAATAAGATGTGTGATGATGAAGACCCTGTGGACTTCCCCCCCAGAGGACGCGGCACAGACTGTGTTGATCAAAACCAGGTTCCTAGATTTAAAACAGAGCCCAGTAGGCATTGATACCAAATTGGACCAATTTACAGACCGGATGGACCGGCTCAAAGACAGGGATGATGATCATGACTCCAGACTTGATCAACTCGAGTGCCACACCTCAGACCTTGATGACGGGCACCACAACTCTTATGAGAGACTTTTGCAAATAGAAAAAGTGCCTAAGGTTATCCGTAATACAAATGAAGACCTAGAGGCCCACTCTCAGATGAATATTCTTCGCATAATATGAATGCCTGAGTTAATTGCTAAGGTTTGAATGGTGAACTATACAGAGGACATACTGCAATTGTTGTTCCCCGAGGCCTTGTCTACGTTGATGGTAGTTGAGCGAGCACAAGGATCCCTGGAACCGAGGTCCCATCCGGCCTAACATCGATTGACTTCTGAATTATGGGTACCGTGACACTGTACATCGATTAACAGCTTCCCATTGCATACCAAAATAATACGCTCACCATTTTCCCGGATTACATCCCGGCAGTCCAGGTGGTGTGCAGAGACTTTTGCCGGTGAAAATATCCTTGCTCCAAGCAGACGCTAAGAACTCCTTGATATACCCAGCAAAACTGAAAATCCAGTTTGGTGGAAAATTGCACTTCTTTACAGATCCCAAGGCGGTTGCCAAAGATGTGAAATCCTTCCCGAAAAGGTCTGCTGGCCCCAACCCGGCACAAGATGTTAGTGACGATGTCCACCTCAGTGACAATGATTGAACAGTAGGAGAAATATAACTTTGATATTGCCAGCTGGCAGTTGCTACTGAATATACTGTACTGGGCTGCCCGGCCAGCCCGATGACCTTCAAACTCTTCTTTCCTTTCCTTTTCTCCCCTGTCCCTTTGATGTGATGGGATGATACTGGCCTCTCCACAGCCCCCTGGGATGAGTCTATGGACACCTGAATGTTCCCACTTTATGGGAGCAGTTGTGGGTTATCAGTTGGGTGGGTTCTGGAAGTCTGACCCAATTAGGGATCGACGTGGGAGGCAGGAGGTATGTTGTGTTTTAATATGTTGTTTATAGTTGTTGCAGCCCTGTCCAAGTTCTGTCTCCTACCACTACACTGCACTCTCCGTTCTGTCTACACTTGACGCTACAGTTTCACTCTGATGCATCCCATGCATGACTCTACATTGCCGCATGCCATTAGCAATAAAATGAAATGCCTGTCTTGGAATATCCATGGGCTAAATGATGCACCAGACATTTTCTTATTTGAGGCGTCCTGCTATTGATATCTGCATGCTGCAAGAGATACACCTCACAGCTGACTCCAAGTCATGGCTGCTCACGGGGTGGATTGGGGAAAGTCAAATTGCTCACTATTCCTGTTGTTCCTGAGAGGTAGCAATTCTCTTCTGCAAAGGACTCCCAATGGCGCACAAGAGAGGTTATTTGCAGCCCATCAGGTCATTATGTCATGCTATCCGGGATGATGTTTGATCGCCCTTCCTGTTACTACCAGTCTATGGCCCCAGAGTTGATAGTCCGGAATGTTTCACTGAAGTGTGGTGTCTCGTGGGTGGGCTCGGGCCTGGCAGTTTGCTCTGGGGAGGTGACTTTAATGTGGTTCTGGACCCTGCACTGGACCACAGCAGAGATACGTGGCTCTGACACCCGGCTGCAGCAAAGGCGCGGAACACCATCATGACAGGGCACAACCGGGTCGATTTATGGTGTGCCAGGCATGAAAATCACAGGGAAGGCACATGTATCAATACCACACACAACAGCTGGCCCCCAATAGACTTGTGGATTGGCACCAAAGATGCGGTTGTCTGGACCAGTGCAACAACACACCACCCACAGCCACTCTCTGACCACTCCTCTCTGCTTTTAGAATTGCGTATACCTGGTGGCACGCAGCAAACATTTTCTTGGCGACTACTGGCGGGAGCCTTGCACGGCCTGGTGTTTAGAGACGAGATACTGGCAGCCATTGACGACTATTTTGCCCATACTAAAGGTTCTGTACAGTCCCCTGAGATTCTTTGGGAAGCATTTAAGGTTGTTATCAGGGAGGCCTGTCCAGCCAAACAACATGGTATCCTCTGTGCGCTGCGCCGAGATTTAACTAATCTGAAGCACCAGCTTGGGGACTTGGAGTAACAGTACTATGCGTCGAAGGACGTGACGCTTCTTGCTGAGGATGGAGATAAACTCAATCAGTTTGATGAACCGGCGAGCCGTGAAGTGTGTTATTTGGGGAAGGCTGCGAGTGCTAAACGATATGGGGAAGGGAACAGGGCTGGCAAAATGCTTGCCAACTTGCTTCGCACACCCTGGGTCAGTGAATATATAGATGAGCTCAGGACGACAGGATGGGCCGCAGGTGGGAACCGCAGTGGTGCAACAGGTAACAAAGACCTTCTACACTACCTTATACTCCTCTACTCGCTCCCCTGGTGTGGAGACATATACTATCATCTAAGTCATTCGTAGTCTGCCGGGTGATAAGGCGCCAGGTCTGGATGGACTTACGGCGGTTTTCTACAAGAAGTACACAGACCTCTTGCTGCCACATCTCCTTGAGATGTACGCGGAATCCATTTAGCAAACTCTTGCCCCCCTCGCTGTTCGAAGCACTTATTGTCACTGTGATCAAACCTGGTAAAGACCCCAGCAAATGTGGCTTGTATCAACCACTGTGTCTGATTAATATTGACAATAAAATCTTGGCAAAATGGATTGCCTCCAGATTGCTCCCATTGCTGCCAACTATCGTCCTGCCAGATCAATCTGGGTTTGTCCTCGACAGGTCCACTTTATATAACTTGTGGACCTATTTCGCAGTGGTGCAACTGTCGTGCAGGAGCGTTTTTTTTGGACGCTACTAAAGTGTTTGATTTTTGAATGGTCCTTTCTGTTCGCACTCCTGGTTTGGCTGCCCCTTAGCCTCAAATGTATTTGCCTAATCAAGCTGTTACATACCAAGCCCTCAGCTAGGCTGCGTATCAACGGCTCCTTCACCGAGCCATTCCCAAAGACACGCGGCAAGGCTGCCCCTCTTTTGACACTTCTCTTCGTGGTGGCGATGGAGCCCCTAGCTGTGTGACTTAGACAGCATCCTCACCATCAGGGCCTTGCTTTCAGGCCATGAGCGATCCTAGAATTTATGTATGTGAACGATGTCACGCTCTTATCTTCGAAAATTGCAAATTAATTTGGAACCCTTCAAACGTGAATATCTCTGCTTTGGAGAACTCTCAGGCATTAGAATTAACTAGGTCAAGTCTGTGATACTCCCACTCATGGGCGTAACCACACCTCTTGCTTCTGAATATCTCCTATGCTGGGCGATGGAACCGGTCCACTATTTTGGACTCTGGCTAAGTAGGGACCTGGGTGAACTATGGGAGGCCAACTATGAAGGGGCAATGTCCTGGTTGGGGGACAAAGTAGACTCCTGGCAATCTCTGCCGCTTTGCTAACAGGCAGGACTGCCATAGCTAAAATAGAAGTCCTCCCCAAATTTTATAATCTGTTTATTAACCATCCACTACCGCTCACCTATCATTTTAGGAGAAAGGACCACTCACTGCTGGTTTCCCTGGTTTGGGGTGGGCAAGAAGTCAGGGGTATCATGGGAATTACTTACAAAGCCCTTCGAGCTGGGAGGACTGGATATGGAGTTGTATCACAACTGTGCCTAGGTGCAGTTTGCGCATTTCTGGATCCACCCCACACAATACGTACCCCACACCGCCCTGGAACATAACTCGATATAGCCTTGCAGCTGTCAAGAGCTATATATCTCCCCCCGTGTCGACCGTATGCTAGTTTAGATACTGTTGCGTGTCCGATCTGGGCATGGCATGAACTCTGATGCAGGACTGGCGCACGCATTCTACATACACACCATTGATGCCCCTACTAGATCAGCCTACCCCCCATATTGTGCAAGTCAGACATGCGCACGAGGCTTCAAAAAAGGCAGCTCACTAACATGGGCTCCTTGTACCCTGAAGGTCAATTCATTACGCCTGATCTTGCACTGCGGGAGCCCCACAATGCTCCCCTATACAAATTCACTTATTTTCAACTGCGCGCTGCAGTACATGTACAGAATGGTGATTTCCAGGCTTTGGAAATGCTCTTCTCCTCCCTGACACCCCGCAGATTGATAGCCTGACTGTATACCACTATGCAGACTACTGCACCTTCCATATCCCCTGATGCCAGAGCGCTATGGTAACGCAATTTGACCATGCCTCTTTCATACGCTAGCTGGAAGTATTGTTGCGCACATATCCACGCACTCTCCCCAAATTATCACCTGCGCCTGATCCACTTTACGTTCTTACATCCAATATATTACACTCCGATGCATCTTCACCGCATGGGACTCCGCTCGGATTCGCGCTACCAGCATTGCTCGGCTGTGGACGCCCACATTTTACATGCTGCTTGGGAATCCCCTGAACCACAAAGTTACTGGTAGGAGGCGTTTGACTTAGTTGACGCCCTGACGGGAACGGTGATCTCCCGCACCGCCCTCGTTCCCCTCCTGGGATATGTGAAAGACATCTCGGGTGGAGTTAGGAAAGTGGTGGGCATGCTACTGTTGCTGGCCAAGTGTAGGGTATCATTGAGGTGGGGACGATCCCCACGTTGGTCTGATTGGCTGAAAGACGCTGCATAGTGCCAGGAACAGCTTCATTTATATTAGGACTTCCGGCGAGTTCCCCCCCCCAACACATTTGGGCCACCCTTATGGGATTTTTACAGGCACAAGCAAAGGAAAGACCAGCATAAGTGATGGCACCACAATCTTTCTCGAGGCATGAATGTTATGATCGGTACCGCCTGAGCAAGACATAACTAATAAGTTCTGCTGATGTGTTCCTTGTGGGACCGTGTGAGTGCGCTACTTCTGCCCTCCTCTTTTGAGATGTTATTGTTAAGTACAGCCCTGGAAAGTTATTTCTCGACAGTATGCTCATACCCGTTGCTCTGCTACGGGCAATTCAAAAGCTGTGTATGATATCAAATATGCACTGTTACCATGAGGAGGACGACTCCTGGTGTTCCGTTTTTGTACGTGTGTTACACTGGAAAACTCAATAAATACAACTTAAAAAAAAGAGGGAGTAGTAGTTATTCAGACACGTTTGTAGCATCCTCAATAGCAATAAAAATTCCTGTATGTTGGTGGTTTTTATCTGTCCTTTAAACAGCAATTATATGGTGTCATCCCATATTAATTTGAGATGATTGTATACAGTGCGGTTACATCATTTCTGCTCATTTGTAGGTCTTAATCTTTTGACCAGAGAGGCAAAGATATGATCTATAAATGTTGCTCTGTTCTCACAGGGAAATCCTATCAATGAAATTATAGGTGTCCCTGGAGGACCATCTTTATTCTTTTGTATCTTTGAATGAAAGCATGCTGCCAAGATGATGGGAAATCTCGCTGATAGTTGTTCTTTCTCACACCAATTTTGCAATTTTTGTAATTGTTTTCATTGGATTCTCAAATATTGTACTGTATTTGGATTTATCTCTAGGTTGTCACAGAGCCTCTTTTTCATATTTGTATATGCTCCGTACTACACCATTTTACCATTATCCTCAGGTTTTATTATGATCATTGGATCTCTTTGTAAGTTATTTAAAGCTTCCATGTCCATCGTGGATACTTTATTTTGTTTAGCTGATGTGTTTTTATTGCTTTGCTATTTATCAATTTAATTGCTTATCACTTCACAAAACAGATCTATTTTACTCCCTGCTGGTATTGCTGCTTTTTAGGTCGAGCCTAGACAGCGCTTGCGCTGTCAGGACGATCTCTTGTATTTAGTTTGTGGAGTTGGACTCCTCCCATCGCTCCTGATTTGTGTGATCGCTTGTCTTTTAAAATGCCTTGCTTTCCAGTGGGTAATATGTCTTTCTGGTTCCTCCTTTTTGTAACTAGTTCAGTCCCCTAGAGCATCGCCTCATGACTTGTCAACTTCTGCTTTTTCCATTATTGTTACTGGCTCAGCAACTTTTTTTTTACTTCGTACTTCCCTTCATTAGCGCTGTACGCCTATCACTTGATCAGCACGGCATGCTGCGCTTTATCTTTAAAAACAGCAGCCCCCTGCTTTTCTTATGTTCTGCACGGCACAGCTTGCCCACCTCAATTTCTAACTTTATTTTTTTATTTTGTTCCATGTTTGTGTTGCACGATGGATATCTTTGCAGGACAGGAAGTGCACCGTACACCGTATAATCCTTCTGCTTCTCCTTCGGGACGTAGTTGCAATAGATCCGTTTTCTCACTCTACTATTAAACATAGGAAGGAGTCCTAAGGAGTTGTTGCGTCCTTCTGATTCCACCAACCTTAAGGTCAGCTCTGTAGCTTTTCTACAAGCTCTTTCGCCTCAAAATTGTTTATGCAGCCAGACCGCTCTTGATAACGAATAGTGTGTGTATAAACTGTCTTTCGAATTGCACAATTCTGGACATGAGACAATAGTAATGGTGTATTTAAAATCCTGAGATCTATGCTAACTTAAAATATTTAGTTTTGGCAACTTTACTTTAGGTTCTTGCATTAGTTCACACTGTAAATCGTAGTGTGGACGTAGGGCGCAAGATACGCTCATATCTCTCTTGATTTTTAGCTCTGTAAAACTTTATTCATTACAAATTACGTCTCAACGGCATGTTACGCATTTATTTTGCTATGCTTAGCATTTCTAAAATACAGTATGATTTGCAATTATTATTCTGTAGGAAATGCTCCAAGAAGTGTACTTCAACAATGACTTGAGAAACATCAGATATGAATGTGGAAAGAAAAATACAACTTTAAAAATGTGTTAAGTTTAAGTAAATTGTAGCAACGGAGACTTTTTGTCGCAGAATTGAGAGCTTGGGTATGATTGGCTCTTTGGTCAGTGCCTTCGTTAGGGGAACCTCAGTATATCTACTTAGTGGTTTATCCAGAGTGTTAGGCTGTATATGGGGCCATTTCCTTCCTGCCCATTCCTTTGAGCCGGTTATTTCAGTGTCCCCATGTGAACAATGGCATTTTGGTTCAACCTAGAATTCCTTTCTTGTCCCAACAACACACTCCAATACTATTTGGCTGACTCTAATTTTGCACTGCGATAGTGTGAGCTTTAGTTAACCTCAGCTTGAAGGAATGCTTTAACTTTGTAAAGTTACTAGCGTTTTTATTTACTCTTTTCTTTTGCCATTCGCCAATCCCTGATCAATCAGGGCTGCATTTGCTGTACTGCCGCCATGAGAGTTCTTAAGTTTCTCTCCTGAGACTGTCGCTTGCAAGACATTTTGTTTACTTACATGGGGTTGCGTTGCCCACCCTATTGCCAAAGCTGATGAGAGCTCGCCCACAGGTGTGACCTATTGGCATGGCCAATGCTTGTTTTCTCTTGCCTCCCTCAAAGCTTCTGCAAAGCACAGGGATCCCCTCCCTCACACCAGCCTTTCTGGATTGCCATATTGTGCTCCATGTTGTTTCACTAATGTAATTTTCTTGAAATCCTACTTCAATGTGGTGCTTCTACATAAGCGATTATACCGAGGAGTGCTTCGACATCCTTTGATAAAAAGTGAACTAGTGAATGGTCCTTGTAATCAGTAACCTGTGACCGTTGCAGACTCCCGGATGCAGTGTGACAGATTCCAATATTCTTGGTGCCACAGAAAAAAGTTGTATCTTCACAAACGATAGTCAAAACAAGTCAAATGTATAACCTTATTTGCAGAGATGACTGTAATTCTACACTTCTGTATTGGTGAGCAGCACCATTGTCAGCCTAAGCTCACTGACTTGCTCTTTAGTGCAGTGGTTCTTAACCTTTCAACTTCTGTGGCACCCCACTTAATCATTACTGAAAGCATCGGACACCCACTGAAACACTATTGGAATCAGTGGACCATCGCTGGGTCATTACTGGAAACCAAAGACTCCGGCATCAGCATTTTCAATGATCTAAACCGCAAACAATACACCAAAAACCGACAGAATTAAGCATTCATCAAACAAACACACAGTGATGAAATATATTATTCAATTCCTAAATAAAAAAAACTTCAAAAATGTAATTCGAAGTTTGGAGCGTTTCTAAATTCAATTGAGGGCACTTATCGTCCATAATATATAATGGAAGATATTGAAGATACTCCTATTCAAGTAACACCTCATCCAAAAGTAACTACATTCATAGTTTACACACAGGGATGCGAATGAATAGAGCCCTCGTGTAGGGTGGGAACACCGAATCCTAAATATTGATGGGACAGAATATTGTTATCACAATATAGAGAAGAAATTGAAGATACTCCTATTCAAGTAACACCTCATCCAAAAGTAACTACATTCATAGTTTACACACAGGGATGTGAATGAATAGAGCCCTCGTGTAGGGTGGGAACACAGAATCCTAAATATTGATGGCACAGAATATTGTTACCACAATATAGAGGCATACAAATTCAAAAGGTAAGTTTCTATACATTGTCTAAACCTAACTCCACATATGCATACATTGGTGATATATGTATCTTCAAGGTACACAGATGTGGAGAAAGAACAGTAAATCCTTCCCTCCCTCTGTACACTTACCTTTCAATATTTTGTCCCATCAATATTGTGGATTTGATATTCTCTACTACAATTCCCCTTTAGGCCGGTCCTACTTTTCTTCACTTGTTCCCTCCCACATCTATTGTGCTGTGCTGTGTTGCTTCATGGGTAGATCTGCGCTATAAAATATATAACTTTGCTCTTCTGTCGCACTGAATTCTTTTTTTAAAGGGTGCTAAGCAGTACGTGAAAGAGTGCTAAATTAGTTTTCAAGATGTTTTTGTTCATCGACATGCAGTGCCTCAGTGTACCGTTGGTAAGCCAATTACTTTTTGAATAAGTGACAGTTTAATTTGATTATCTGTAAACTGTGTAATCAGGCGTTTCTGTTTGGGATGTGTTGTTAAGGAGACAGATGGAATGTGCCTTGAATGCTTTATTTTTATGTAGGAGCATCTGGGGGTGTATGAATGTGCTCGTGCATTGGTCTTGCAGTGTAGAGTAGACTGATCATGTGATTCAGCCTCTTGGCCGATGTCTGTGACGTCAAAGTACAATGTTGAGGCTGGCTGAAACTGATTTTCTCTAAGAAGAAAATAAAGAGGGAGCGACCCTCTGCTGAAGGGCTGCGACTTCAAAAATATTATTGAACTTTACAAAATACAAGATGTTGAACAAACCATCATCTTCTTCCAGGTTTCCATTTAAGAAATGGGGTCTGGAAAGGGACTAATAACTGAATGACGGTATAGCTATATAGAGCTGCAGACCTTATTTATATGAACAAAGATCAGTCCGAATAAAAAAAAAAAAACATGGTGGTGTCCACCTGACCTAACTTCTGGACATGTTGTGTGATTTGCCAAGCTGATGAGGAATGCCTGTCCTGACTCTCATCAGTGACACTTACGGCAGAGTGGAGGCTCTAGGAGACACCACCTATGTGGAAGACATGTTAAATGAGTTACAAGGATGATCGCAATGCATGACCAGCCCCCAACACCAAAGGTGGATCTCCATGGCATTCAGTCCAACTGATACTACAGTGAGCTGTGCATTTTATTGGTAATAACTCAGTTTGCTGTTTCAGTTGCAGAGAGGGAGAGATCCACCCCTCCTGTTTTGTAGGGGTGTCAAACACTGTGATAGTGTGCATACAAGAGGGCCGATAGCCCTTGCATACAAAAGCCGATTAGTTTGGAACCACTTACAAAGCACCATGGGGTTAGAGTTGGCACTATAAAAGGCAGGAACATTTTGTAGAATTTTCTAGAAGAAAAAATGGGCAGATGTTTTTAAAGGAGGTTGTATTCCCTCAAGTCAAACAGAACACACCACCTCGCAAACAAATTCTGCAGGTACGGAGCTACACCACTGATTTGCGCCTTGGAGGCAATCCATGGCAGGCATGCCTAGACTTAATATAAAACCTCTCCTAAGTTGTATGTGCTGCACAGTGCAGTACGCATGCAAAGGAGGAAAAGAATGGAGAAATGAAAACATTTCTCCTTTTAATGCCTGCTTGTCAGTGGCGTTATTTGTTGGCGCTAAAGCCTGTCTACTAGTGTTAGTAGGTAGGTGTAGTATCAAAAAGCATGGGTGGTTGCATGGGAACAGCAATGTACCACCCATGTAACGCCCTCTCGGCGCTAAGTAACGCAAAGCAGTGCTTTGAGTTACTTTTAGGGTGCTTCCAGCGCAAAACAAGTAAGTAAATAGTTAAAAAATAGATTTTGAGTTGATTTGCATCACTTTTGTGACGCAAACACAGGGTAAAATCTTAGTAAATATAACCCTTTGTGTCCACTTTATTGCAACGTCGCCACGGCCTAACTGGAGCCTTTTTTGTCAGATATGTTTCTTGAAAACTACTTGTGCACGTCAAAAATACTACAGATTACGCAAATACCTTGAAATTAACAAACGACATTGCTTTATTTACATTTTGTAATCTGTGTTTTTTCACAGTGAATCCCAAACGAAAAAGGATGTTTTATTCTGGGGGAAGTCTGCAGAAATTCTTTCACCCAGATGACTCCGATGCCCTGTTGATCGAATGGTACGAGGTTGACAGCAAGGTCGCTCTGATGAGGCTTCTTCAGAGTAAGTAGTACACTGATGTAAATGACACTTCTAACACTAAAAACAAGCACAAGGACACATGAGAATCAGGTGCCACTTAATGGGAACGTCTGGATTCCCCTCTCCGCAAACTGGGGTTAATTCTTTTGTCCCGTGGACTAGACATTGTAGAATAATCTGCTTCAGGTTAATCAACCCTCTGTAACACTGCATGGTGGTCACGTGCTCATGTGATGGCGGCCCGCTCAGCGTGCTTTTTATGTTTTTTTTCAGAAACAGGCCACTGAAGAGAGCCTAAAAAAATAAAACAAATCAAATGCCCCAGATGTGCAGGGAGATTCATCCTTCTGTGTTTGGGATATTTCTGTCTTTTCCTGCCCAGCACTGCCAAACTTGCTTAGCGGAAGTGGGTAGAAAAATGTATTTTGGAAGGCCCCCCTTCTTTGGGGCGGGTCTTTTGACAGGTCGCTTAGTGGTAGGTGATCTGCCAGTCAAAGCTTTCAGTTTTTGGAGCCTCCTGACGCTCTCTTACATCAGGAATCTGGCAGTTTTCCACCTCTAAATGAGGCAAAAGGCCATGGATTTAGAGGGGCAAGAGAAGTGACAATTTATGACAGTGATCCTGCTGTAATAACCCTAAAGAAACCTATTTATCTTTTAATTGTAAAGCAGTCTAGCATCCTTGGGCTATTTTTGTGCTTTATAAAATCAGAAGAAATAAATACTTAAATATATAAATACAGACAGTTTAAAATGCCAGTGGGCAGCAGAATCAGTTTTCCCAGGCTATACTATCAAGTAGTTGATAGAGCGTTAACATGAATACTGTGGTATATTCTAGAAGATTCCACACACCTTTCCCCCAATCCTACAAAAATAATATACCAAAGCTAAATTACTAATCCTAAGCAAATAACTAATAAAAATATACATTACTACTACATGAAGAGGAAAAGGAAAATAAAAAAATGTGATACAATTCCAAAAGCACATACAAAAGCTTTTGGAAAATCAAACATGGATCAACAAAATAAAGGCCATACAATAAAACTGAAAATTGATCATGGCATAGAATTTAATGCACAATCACTTACTTTATGAAAGATGATGATCGTTTAAATGTTACCACTCAGTTCAGGTTCCAAAATCTCCCGTCTTCTACCTTTACTGCATTGCAATATGTTTTCACTATTTTTAAGGGGACCCAAGAGTTTAGAGAGACAGTCAGTTTTCTCTGGCTTCTTTACCATTACTTGGTCACCCACATTAAAGTTGCATTGAGTGATAGCTTTACACAGATCACAGTTGAACTTACAATTTGCAACATACTTCATTTTCTTCCTCAAACCATTTTACACATCCCACTGAACACAATTCTCTTTTCCCCAAATCATCCACACAGGACACATTTCCGTGATGGCTTTCCTTCCTCTAAACATTTCAAAGGGAACCTCCCCTGTTGTAGAGTGTGGAGTAAACATATAGGTATACAGGAAACTCTTAAGACCATTTTTCCAGTTCCTATCAGCACCCAGCTCCAATTGCACATACTTCTTGATTGCTCTGTTAAATCTTTCTACTGTTCCGTTCCCTCTGAATGATACAGTGAACATTTTCTGTGTTTGATGACCTTCTTTTTGAGAAACTCTTCCATTTCCCTGGTAACAAACTGTGGACCATTGTCTGTGAGTATGGTGTCTGGCAAAACTTCTCTAGTGAAAATGTAATTTAGAAAATCTATAATTCTCATTGTCTCTATGCTACTCACAACTCCAATCTGAGACCATCGAGAAAACTGATCAATGAGAACAAAAAGATAACAGTACCCTTACCATGTAGCGGACCCACAATGTCTACTACAATGGTTTCCTGTGGTTTCATGGGAACCTCTCTGATTTGCGTGGGAGGATTCCTTGTTTTGTATACCACATCTGATAGAGCCTTCTAGTTGAAGAGTCCTTACCTTGGAAATTCCCCTGGCGTTAGAATGAATCCGGAGATTTTTCTTCGAACAGTACCTTTGTGCACTGTCAGGTGGGGTCGGTCGATTTCACGTCTGTTGTTGGCGTCTTGGTCGTCGTGATGACGTTGCGGTCATACATAGGTGCCACTTTGGCGCTGTGACATCAGTTCTTTTCTTTCTGCGTCACGCCCAGATCCAGAGAGTGCTACCCTAGTCATTTTTTTACTAAAATCGACCTTTTTGTTATGTTTTTTGTGACTTTTTGGTGCGTTGAGGGATGTCTCCGAAGACCGGTTTCAAACCGTGGGACGCTTGTCACTGCATGATTTCGGTGACTCACCCACACCTGGTCTGTTTATGGTGTCTGAAGCACGACCACGACCCGAAGTCGTGCTCCGAGTGCCAGGCCATGCACCTAAAGGCTTTGAAGGAGCGGTCCCTGAAGCTCATGGCAGCTCGGCGTTCAAACTCTGCGTCGCTCCCAGTCATGCTAGAGAGGAAGGTTTTGAAATCACTCGTCCTACTCCAAATCTTCGGGTCATTTGGGTAAGAAGAAGTCGAAGAACGGCAAGCGTTCTTCAACTCCACCCCGTAGCTCGGCTGATGTGATGCGGGACGATCATCGATGCTGGAGGCCTCCGTCCGCTGATCCTACTTCTGGGTCAACTCCGTGCCTCTCTGAGTTTCTGGAAGCCGGCGCGACCCCTGCCCAACTCAAAGAGTTCTATGAGGCCATGCACCTCATCTTTGGGCAGACCGGCCCCCATGTGGCGCATTTGGGGGTCCTTCCGGTTCCACAGGCATGCCCCTCCTGATCCGACATCGAATTTGAGCAGATGCTGGTCATACCATTGCGACCTTACCAGGCGCTGACACTCATGGCACCGGTTGGGCCCACAATCGGTGTCAGCCCAATCCTCATCCCCGACGCCCCGGAGCAGCGTCGGCCGACCACGCTTCCAACTTCAATGGGCCTACTCACCCCAGGTCGGATTCAAACCCTTTTCTTATGAGTACAAATACAAGGAAGGATTGGAGGGTTTGTTTGACCCTTTAGAATACCAGCTGGATAATCCTGACTTAAACTGGGCACAGGAATTAGGCGAGGTTAGTGGTCTGGATACTTCTCCAGATAATGGCATGCTTTCTCCTCCCATCGTGGCTACAGCAGAGGGAGCCCCTTACTCCATGGTGGTCAGTAGGGTGGCTGAGATTCTTGGCCTTGAGCTTCCCTCTGTAACAGTCAGGACTAATCTCCTGACAGAGGTGCTTCAGTCTGGGGCTTCCACTTCAGAGCATTTCCTCTCTTTTAATGAAGCTTTCACCAATGCCCTTCTGGGTCTTGGTCCAGACCCAGCACAGGGGCTCCTGTGAATCGATCATCAGCCCGCCCTGAATGACACTAAATTACTGTCCCAAAACCCCACACCTGAGAGCCTTGTCATCCAGGCTTCTTCGTCCTCTGGCGCATTCCCATCCGCTCTCCCGGATCGGGGATCAAAGAGACTAGACCAACTCGGGAAGAAGATGTTTTCTTCCTCCAGTCTGGCATTTTGGTAATTGAACACAGCATGCCTTTTGGACCGTTACACCCATTCCTTATGGGATACGGTTGCACAAGTCTTGCCATGGATCCTGGAGGAGGCCCGGGCCATCTTCTCCCAAGCTCTTACTGATGGGAGGGACGCGGCTAAGTTCATGATTCGTTGTGGGCTGGACACGACCGACTCACTAGGCAGATTGGTTGCATCGACAGTGGCCTTGAGGCAAACCTTCTGCACTCGCTGGGCTCACTATAAACATTCAGGCTATGAAATCTCTCTGACATGGTCCAGATCTTGGAGGGAACTGTGAAAGACCTGCAGCGGTGGCTTTTGAATCGAGATGGGGTCAATGGCAGATCCCTCTCCCTTCCCCAACTAGATCTTACAGTAGTGACAGATGTGTCACTCTTGGGATGAGGCATTCACATGGGAGAGGCAGACAGCAGAGGTCTCTGGTCTCGGGCGGAGTCCGGACTCCACATCAGTCTTTTGGAGCTCTGGGTAATCAGACTTGCATAAAACCTCCCCTCTCTAAAAGGGAAAGTAGTGCAGGTGTTCACAGACAACACTACCACCATGTGGTACTGCAACAAGCAGGGCAGAGTGGGGTCATGGACCCCTTGTCAAGAGGCTCTACGCCTCTGGACATGGCTAGCACATCAGGACCCAACCCTGGTGGATCAACATCTGGTGGGCTCTCTGAACGCCAGCTGTCAATGCAAAGTCGGTCACGAATGGCATCTCCATCCGGAGTTGGCGCAAGGCCTCTTTCAGCAGTGTGGCGAGCCTTGGTTAAATCTGTTCGCCTCTGCAGAGAACATGCAGTGACAACTGTTTTATGCTTTGGAGTCTCTAAGCCAGCACTCACTCAGCGACGCTTTTTGTCTCGAGTGGAACTAAGGCCTCCTTCACGCCTTCCCGCCAATACCACGTCTGTCCAAAGTTCAGAAGAAGATCAAGAGCGACCAGGCCCAAGTAATCCTTGTGGCTCTGGAAGAGGCACGAAGAGTATGGTATCCAGAGCTACTGAGCATGGCTACCGATCCTCTGATCAGACTGCCCCTTCGGGAGGATCTTCTGTCACAGCAGCAGGGGATGGTTCTCCACCCAAACTTGTCAAATCTTTGCCTTCATGCGTGGAGATTGAGCAGGGACAGTTCACAGCTTTTGACATTCTGCCTGAAGTGTGTTTTGTTATTTTGGCAGCTAGGCCTCCCTCCACCAAAACGGTATACACCTCTCATTGGCATAAATTTGTGGCATGGTGTTCCAACAAGTCAGTTGATCCCCTTTCTGCCACTCTCTCTGAGGTCCTCTTGTTCATCCTTTCTTTGACAGTGCAGGGCTCTGCTTTGGGGACCCTTAAAGGTTACTTGTTGGCTATCTCAGCCTTTCTTAGATTGCCAGACCAATCTTCCTTATTCAAGTCTCCCATATTTGGAAAGTCACTTAAGGGACTCACCCATTTGTTTCCTCCGAACCCGTTCATTATGTCCAGTGGGACTTGAACCTGGTCTTGACTTACCTTATGTGTACCCCTTTTAAGCCGCTGCACAGTTGTCCCATGAGGCTGCTCACAATCAAGACTGCTTTTCTGATTGCCATCACATCTGTTCACAAAGTGAGTGAGTTTCAAGCTCTGTCTTCCAAGCCCACATTTGTGTCTGTTTACCCTGACAAAGTGGTGTTTCATACAATGGCCTACTACCTTGCTAAGACTGTTACACCTTTTCAAGTAGGCCAATCCATCACTTTACCTACTTTTTACGCACCCCACATCCTTCTCATGAAGAGGAGAGAATCCATCGTCTGGATCCAAAAAGAGCATTAACGTTCTACTTCAATCTTACTAAAGATTTCAGGGTGGACAATCAACTCTGGGCTCTGCTTTGCATCAAAATGTGCTACGCTTTAGTAAAGAAGCAACCCCCTGAAGGCTTGCATGCTCACTCCACCAGAGCAACTGCTGCTACCACTTCCTGTTCTGGACATCTGCCAGGCAGCAACGTGGGCATTCCTGCACATGTTCAAAAGACATTACTGTTTGGACAGTCAGGTCCGTAGAAATGGCTACTTTGGTCCTGCAGGACTTTTTAGAATGATCATGGTTCGCAGCCCACCTCCAAGGATGGTATTGCTTGAGATTTATTCTAAGGTAAGCAATCTGCAGCTAGATATCTCTATTAGATGAAAAAGTTACTTACCTTCGGTAACAATTTATCTGGTAGGGACCTGCTATAGTTGCAGATTTCTTACAAACCCACCCATCCTACCCGCTTGCAAACTGATGTCTAGGGAAAGGTATTTCTCTTTCTGGGCCTTAGCTCTTGAGCACCATTTTTAGTGTACTTCATGACTCTGCGTTCTGGCGTGGAAAGTTGAGAAAAGAAAGTGACGTCACCGCGCCGAGATGGAGCCTAGGTACGACCGTGACATCATCACTGCGACCACAACGCCAATGACAGACACAAAGTCAACTGCCACTACCTGATGGGGCGCAAGGGTACTGCTAAAAAAAAAAATCTCTGGATCGAGTCTGACGCCTGGAGAAATTCTAAGGTAAGAAATCTGCAACCAGTTGAATCATTACCAAAGGTAAGTACCTTGTCCATCACTCCCCACACAGTCCAAAATCTTCCTAATCAACCTCTTAATTTGCAGATCCATGTCAGTAGTTCAATCTCACCCTCCCCTTTGTCTTACTCATACCTTGGTGTCCTTCATGTCCCAGCGCCATGACTTTCTCTTTTAGTCTTTCTGGAGCAACCAATCTCATACCTCCCAACACCATTCCAATCTCACATGACATTTCTTTTCTTACTTTACAGTATCCTTGCTTATCACTTCTTGAGTCCAAGGTACAGTATTCTTGCTTATCACTTCTTGAGTCCAAAGTCCATCCCTCACGCATGGTTCGAATCACCTTTTGCAATACAAAATCATTCTCCACTGCCTCCATCCAATCTTCTTCTGAAATTGCACCTTCAGAGACCACACACATGTTCACATGTTCTTCATAGTTGCCATCACACTCTTCTATTACTGAGGTAAGTCTAGAAAGACAGTCAGCTATACTGTTCCGAACTCCTGGAACATACTGGATATCAAACAAATAATCTTGCAATCCAAATGGCATCAAGACCTTTCTTCAGAAAACTTCCACTTGCAGTGTTGCGTCAAGATCCGTGATGAGAGAGCCCTAAAAAAAAGGGGGGGGCATACTGAGATCCAGGAGATTGGGGACAGTCCCACGTGCGCGTTCGCGCCGAATGAAGAAATAGTAACTCTACCTTTGTGTGCAGAGGTTTTTCCCCTATTTGACAACTGGTGACTAAGCAAAACTATTGCGGAGTACGCAACGTCGGAAGGCCACCCCAGTCGCATCTGCATGTGACGTGGCTAACAGTGTGTCACTCGCACTGCTGGCCATATAGCGTAAACGGGAGCCCACCCCGATCATCCTGAAGACGCTCTCCTCCAGGGTCCAGGAAGAGGCACAGAGAGCTCACCCCAGCTATCTCCACTCACCGTGATCCGGCCCACGGCAGCAGCACCCAGCATGAGGTAAGAGGCCCGACTTCCACAGCCTCTGGATAAATATGCTGCAAATCTCCCGGTAACTCCTGCTAGACTACAGCTTTCCCTGGCTGCCATCTTGAAGTGAGGCAGCTCAGCCAATGACAAACAGGGCCAAAGGAATTCCCAGTTGAAATGCTATCGCTGCGGCAAAGACTTCCAGTACCATCTGTGCCCAGCGTTGGGTCAGCAATGTCACCACTACGGCAAAGAAAACCACTTTGAAAAGGTGTGCCAGGCCTCACAGAAGAGCATACAGCTGAAATCACGAGAGCCCAGGTTGCGTCATCATGCGAAGTCTGTGTGCGACCGACAAGACTGCTCCACCAGCTCATCCAGGTCAAGCAGTCACTCGCATGACACATACGAATCGAGACGCTCTGACTCCTGTGAGTCACGATCTCTCACACCAATCTCACAAGACAGTGAGGAGTACATTTGCATGGTCGCCAACCAAGACAGACTAAAGAACTACCCAAGGATGCATCTCCAAATGGGAACACACTCTACCACATTTGGAATAGACAGTGGTGCATCACTCAACTATATCAGTGTTACAGAGTACAACAGGATGAACCCGAAGCACAAAATACACAAAGTGGCTGTGCAAGTCTACATGTGGATGTCCAAAGACCCTATGCCATGTTTAAGGCAGTTCAAACACCTCTCACTTACAAAGACAGGACCACACAAGTGGAGATTCATGTGATCGAAGGGTCTGAGGCAGATTGCCTCCTCAGCTTGCCCACTGCCGAACGATTAAGGCTGGTGGAGATACTATATCAAGTGGAGGACGAATCAGACATTGTACGCAGGCTTCCAAAGCTATTCTCGGGACTAGGCAAGGTGGCACATTCCCAAGTCTGCCTGCACATAAATGAACAAATAACACCAGTGACTCAGCATCACAGAAAGGTATCCTTTCAACTTCAACAGGCGGTCAAGGACAAACTAAGAGACCTCCTCAGGGCTGACATCATCGAGAGAACCGCGGGACCCACCCTGTGGGTGTCACCGGTGTTGGTGGTGGCCAAATGAGGATCCGACAGCAAAGTGCGTCTATGTGTGGACATGAGAGCTCGATTCCCCGCCATTGAATGGGAAAGACATCCAGAAAAATGATCACACTACTCAATGAGGCGAAGGTATTCTCCAAACTGGATCCAAACAAAGTCTACCGCTAGCTGGAACTCTGTGAAAGTTCACCACGTTTTCAACACATCAAGGGCTGTTTTGGTTTAAATGGCTCAGCTTCGGCATCTCATCGGGCAGCTGAGATATTTCAAGAAGTGATCAGGAGAGTAATCCGACATATTGCCAATGCCCTTAACTATAGAGACAACGTCCTTATGTTTGGAGCCACAGTCAAAGAATATGTCAAAGCCCTGGATCAGGCATGTCAGGCTCTTCTGGAGGCCAACCTGACCCTCAATAAGGACAAGTGTGAATTTCACAGGTCCACTTTGAAGTTCCATGGACATATATTCTCCCGGGGATGGGATGAGGCCAGACCCCGAGAAAGTCAAGGCCCTCAGCAACACCCCTTACCCCCAGGACGCGTGGGATGTTCGGTCATTTCTGGGAATGGCCAGTTACTATGCCCGTTACATCAAGGACTGTGCTACCATCAGCTAACCCTACGGGAGCTGACCAAAAAAGGTCAACCTTTTCGGTGGTTGACGAGATGTGATCAAGCCTTCAATGCAATCAAGGACACTGTTGAGTCAGCCAGCTATCTGGCATACTTCAATCCCCGTAAGAAGACCGAGATCATAGTAGATGCCAGTCTGGTGAGATTCAGGCCATCTTAGTTCAGTATGACAAAGACAATCAAAGACGCATAGTAGCATATGCCAGCCGCAGCCTGACTGACTATGAGATGGCATGTTTGCAGCCGGAAAAGGAAAGTTTGTCCATTGTCTGGGCCTGTGAGCACTTTCACATATTTATATACGGGAAACACTTCAAACTCATCACGGACCATCAGGCTTTGATAACCAAATTTCGGAAAGCCCCAAGCCATGATGCCTCTCAGAATCGAGCAATGAGGAATTCGACTGCAAGAATACACATACACCAATATACATAAACCCGGGAAAAGCAACAAACCCAGCAGACTACATGTCATGGCACCCCAGATCATCCTTTACAACGAGACCATCACTAGCAGAGAGGTACATTCACTTTGTCATTTCTCAAGCAAGACCACAAATGGTCCCCCTTGAAGCCATCCTTGAGGCCACTGCAGCAGATGCCACACTACAAGACGTAACACAATGCATAAGAACAAATTGGTGGGGCCACATGGAAGAATTAAAAAACAACCAACTCAGGGACCTCTAAGAGCTAACATCCTTTCGACATGTAAAGGATGAACTAAACATTGCAGAGGATGGTCTCCTGCTCAGAGAAAAAAAAAACTGTCATTCCAAAGAATCTCGTCAAAGGGTGGCCAAACAAGCCCACGAGGGACATCGAGGAGTAGTAGCAAGCAAAAGAGCCCCATGGGAGCGTGTCTGGTTCCCTTCCCTGGACATAATGGTTGAAGCTACACTAAAGGACTGTCCACAATGCCAACTGGTCAGCCGAGAAGAACCTCCTGCGCTGTTACAAACATCCAAATTACTGGACAGAGTCTGGCAACAAGACTTATTTGGCCCCCTAGAGTCTGGCAAATACATCCTCATTATACAGGATGAATATTCCTGATCGCACAACAAGTATCGTCCACCAGGGCAGCCACCACCACACCAGTGCTGAATGAAGTCTTTGAGGCATGGGAAATCGCCATGACAAGACTGACAAAAGCTTTCTGTTCAACAGTCAAGAGTTTGCTGAATTTGCCAGACACCTCAACTTCAGACATCGAAAAATTACTCCCCTGTAGCCCCAGGCCAATGAGATAGTGGAGAGGTTCATGGCCACTCTGAAGAAAACCATACAACAAGCTGAACTGGCCAGAAGAGATATCCAGGTAGCACTGAGCGAAGTGCTGAGGGCATACCAAACCACACCCCACAGCACCTTGAACAAATGCCCGGCCACCCTAATCTTAGGCTGTACTGTGCACACCAGAATACTCACCTGGGAGAACTCAGCTTGCCATGTCCAGCAAGCCACTGATCCCGACGAGATAGTGGAGATGGACAGAACTAAGGCATTGGACAGGCGTTGGAGGGCCCAGCCATCGTCAGTCTACGAAGGAGAATGGGAACCTGCAGGCAAGAACAAAACACAAAATCGGACAGTCGGTACCATGAGCACCCACTGCAAGTAAACCAGAAAGGCACAATGGTCACGGCTGTTTCGGATGATAAGAGGGTGACTTGGAATATCACCCACTTCAAGAAATGTAAAACAGCACCCAAAGAGGCAAAGTCAGGAGTGAACAGAGATGTCACCGAAGACGCTTCCACACCAGCAGCGAGATCGGTCCACCCCTTTCCTCGGCTGTGAAGGAACCTACACGTCCTACCTTAGCAAGTCGACCACAGCGTGCCCGTCGCTGGCTTGTACATCTCATTGAAGAAATATAAAGGACGCCTTTCTGAAACAAACTCATTGTGCAAGCGGGGGGGGGGGGTAGGGAAATGTAGTGTTGCGACCAGATCTGCCACAAGAGAGCACTAGGACCTTGGGGACCAGGAGATGTCCAGGGAGGCCTGAGAGTAGGAAGAGGAAAGAGAGGGGACATACTAAGAGGCAGGAAATTTGGGATGTTTGCACCCGTGCGAGAGCGGAATAAAGAAATAGTAACTCTACATTCATGTGCAGTGGTTTTTCACTGATCGTATATGGTCTGTGTAGGAAAATGTCACTGTTGGCATGGTTACCCCCTAACGTTTTGCCTTTTGTTGATGCTAGTTATGATTGAAAGTGTGCTGGGACCCTGCTAACCAGACCCCAGCACCAGTGTTCTTTCCCTAAAACTGTACCTTTGTCCCCACAATTGGTACAGCCCTGGCACACAGATAAGTCTCTTGTAAATGGTACCCCTGGTACCAAGGGCCCTGTGGCCAGGGAAGGTCTCTAAGGTCTGCAGCATGTATTATGCCACCCTGGGGACCCCTCACTCAGCACATGCACACTGCCTCACAGCTTGTGTGTGCTGGTAGGGAGAAAATGACTAAGTCGACATGGCACTCCCCTCAGGGTGCCATGCCCACAACCCACTGGCAGTGGCATAGGTAAGTCACCCCTCTAGCAGTCCTTACAGCCCTAAGCCAGGGTGCACTATAACACAGGTGAGGGCATAGCTGCATGAGCACTATGCCCCTAAAGAGTCTAAGCCAATTCTTAGACACTGTAAATGCAGGGTAGCCATAAAGAGTATATGGTCTGGGAGTTTGTCAAACAAGAATTCCACAGTTCCATAATGGCTACACTGAATACTGGAAAGTTTAATATCAAACTTCTCAGCACAATAAATCCACACTGATGCCAGTGTAGGAGTTTTTGAAAAAATGCACACTGAGGGCATCTTAGAGATGTCCTCTGCATGCCAGCCCAACTACTAGTGCTAGGCTGACCAGATTCTGCCAGCCTGCCACATCCAGACAGGTTTCTGGCCACATTGGGTGAGTGCCTTTGTGCACTCTGTGACCAGGAACAAAGCCTGTCCTGGGTGGAGGTGCTTCACATCACCCCCTGCAGGAACTCTAACACCTGTCAGTGAGCCTGAAAGGCCCAGCTAGTAGAGATGCCCGCCCCCCGGACACAGCCCCCACTTTTGGTGACAAGTCCGGAGGAGATAATGAGAAAAACAAGGAGGAGTCACCCTCCAGCCAGGACAGCCCCTAAGGTGTCCTAAGCTGAGGTGACCCCTTCCTTAGAAAATCCTCCATCTTGCCTTGGAGGATTTCCCCCAATAGGATTAGGGATGTGCCCCCATCCCCAAAGGGAGGAGGCACAAGAAGGGTGTAGCCACCCTCAGGGACAGTAGCCATGAGAATCCAACACTGCAGTGAGGAACCCCAGGCGACTCCCATGACGTGGACACTCTGAGACGACCTCCCTGTACCCCCACGGCGATACCTGCAGAGAGAATTCAGAGGCTCCCCCTGACCACGACTGCCCAGTAACAAAGAACCCGATGCCTGGAAGAAGCACTGCACCCGCAGCCCCTAGGCCTGAGAGAAACCAACCACCGGTGCAGGAGTGACCAGCAGGCGGCCCTCATCGTGGCCCAGTCAGTGGCTGGCCCCAGAAGCCCCACCTGTGCCCTGCCTGCATTGCCAGAGTAACCCTCTAGTCCCTCCATTGATTTCAATACTAAAGCCGACACCTACTTTGCACACTGCATCCGGCTGCCCCTG
The DNA here is from genome assembly GCF_031143425.1 of Pleurodeles waltl. Classification (NCBI taxonomy): domain Eukaryota; kingdom Metazoa; phylum Chordata; class Amphibia; order Caudata; family Salamandridae; genus Pleurodeles; species Pleurodeles waltl. Next base: position 865,118,280 of record NC_090443.1, read on the forward strand.
TGCCACTGAGGGTGTATTTTGTGTGCCTGTTGTGACCCCGCGCCCCAGTGCTCTACAAACCCCCCTGTTCTGTTCCGCGAGGACCCAGGTACTTACCTGCTAGCAGAATGGAACCGGAGCACCCCTAGTCTCCCTAGGCGCCTATGTTATTTGGACCCTACTTTGACCTCTGCACCTGACTGGCCCTGTGTTGCTGGTCCTGGGTGTTTTGGGGTTGCCTTGAACCCCTAACAGTGGGCTGCCTATGCCCCGGAGACTGAACTTGTAAGTGCTCTACGTACCTGCTAAACTAACTTGTACTTACCTCCCCCAGGAACTGTTGATTTTTGCAGTGTCCACTTCTGAAATAGCTTATTGCCATTTTTGCCAAAACTGTGCACCTTACTGTTTTACTTCAAAGTTCCATACTTACCTGTGCATGCCAGGTACCTTACAATTTATGTATTTACTTGAATCCTGAATCTTTTGGGTCTAAAATAAATTAAGAAAATAATATTTTTCTATATAAAAACCTATTGGCCTAGAGTTAAGTCTTTGAGTGCGTGTTCCCATTTATTGCCTGTGTGTGTACAACAAATGCTTAACTCTACCCTCTGGTAAGCCTACTGCTCGACCACACTAAGGGGAACCCTTGGACTCTGTGCACGCTAGCTCTCACTTTGAGATAGTATATATACAGAGCCAACTTCCTAAACTGGTGGATCAGCAGTGGGGCCTAAGAGTTTGCATTTCCTGGACTACTCAGCCAATACCTGATCACACAATAAAATTCCAAAAATTGTCATTAGAAACTGATTTTTGAATTTTTGACTATTTGTCTACATTTTTAAAAGTCCTGCACGGGCCTTGTGTAAGTCCCTGTTAGCAATTCTTTTTAAGTTTAAAAGTTTGTAAAAGTTAGGATTTAAGTTCTAGAAGTCGTTTTTAGTTTCTTAAAAAGTAATCCCAACTTTTAGAGTCATAATGAGTCACGCAGATGAGATGGTGATAGAACTCAACCTCACCCCTTACCTGCATCTAGGGATGTCAGAGCTAAGGTCTCTCTGTAAGATCAAAAAGATAAAGACTGGATCCAACCCTACCAAGGTAAAGCTCCAGGAGCTCTTGGCAGAGTTTACAATGGAGCATCCCTCTGAGATGGAGGACCCTTCCTCAGATTGGGAAATTAGTGAACAGGAGGATTAACTCACCCCTCCTATCCTAATTAGTGAGGACAGGGCTCCTAGAACCCTGTCCCAACAAATCATAGTCAGAGAGCCTGGTTCTTCCACAGGGGAGTCCAGTACCTCTGTAAGGATTGAGAGCAGCCTCAATGGAGAGGGCATCCTTCTAGCAAGGATGGCTAAGAGATTAGCTTTGGAGAAACAGCTACTAGCTATAGAAAGGGAAAGAAAAGAAATGAGTTTACCACCCCTAAATGGTGGCAGCAACTTAAATAGGGTCAGAGAGAATACTGACATCCTAAAAATCCCCAAAGGGATTGTAACTAAATATGAAGAAGGTGATGACATCATTAAATGGTTCACAGCTTTTGAGAGGGCTTGTGCAACCAGAAAAGTAAGCAGATCTCAATGGGGAGCTCTCCTTTGGTAAATGTTCACTGGAAAGTGTAGGGATAGACTCCTCACACTCTCTGGTAAGGATGCAGAATCCTATGACCTCATGAAGGCTACCCTGATTGAGGGCTTTGGATTCTCAACTGAGGAGTATAGGATTAGATTCAGGGGGGCTCACAAAACCTCGAGCCAGACCTTGGTTGATTTTGTTGACTTCTCAATCAAAACACTAGATGGTTGGATAACTGGCTACGGTGTAAGTGATTATGATGGGATGTATAATGTATTTATGAAAGAACATCTGTTAAGTAATTGCTTCAATGACAAACTGCATCAACATCTGCATCAACATCAACATCTGTTAGACATAGGTCCAATTTCTCCCCAAGAATTGGGAAAGAAGGCAGACCACTGGGTCAAGACAAGGGTGACCAAGACTTCCACAGGGCGTGACCAAAAGAAAGGGGTCACAAAGCCTCCCCAGGGAAAGGGTGGTGAGACATCCAAGGACAAAAACAAAGAGTCTTCACAGGGGCCCCAAAAACCTGCTCGGGGGGTGAACCCGAGCCTCTTCACAGTCCACAAATGGGTATAAGGGTAAAAACTTTGATCCCAAGAAGGCCTGGTGTCACAACTTTAGACAGCATGGACACCAAACTGGAGACAAGGCCTGTCCCAAGAAAAGTCCCACAACTACTACTCCAGTTAGCACTGGAATAGCCAGTCTCCAGGTGGGATCAACAGTGTGCCCAGAGCAAATCAGGGTTCACACTGAAGCTACTTTAGTCTCAGAGGGTGGGGTGGATTTAGCCACACTTGCTGCCTGGCCGCCTAACGTACACAAATACAGGCAGAAGCTCTTGATAAATGGGAATAAGGTAGAAGCCCTGAGGAATACAGGTGCTGGTGTCACCATGGTGACAGACAAACTGGTTTCCCCAGGACAGTATCTGGCTGGACAGAGATAACCAGTCACCAATGCTGACAATGAAACTAAAGTCCATCCCATGGCAATGGTGACTTTAGAATGGGGGGGGGGTCACTGGCCTGAAACAGGTGGTAGTCTCCTCTGCAATTCCAGTAGAGTGTTTGCTAGGGAATGATCTGGAGTCCTCAGCATGGGCTAGAGCTCAGGACCCATGCAGACAATTCCCCTTAGGCCCACTACTGTCCCTGAGGTAGCCAAAGCACTCATAGGTATCTTTACCAGAGTGGGATTTCCTAAGGAGGTGGTTTCTGCCAGAGGTACCAACGTCATGTCGGCTTACCTAAAACATATGTGGAATGAGTGTGGGATAACTTACAAACCCACCACACCATACCATCCACAAGCCAATGGTCTTGTGGAAAGTTACAACAAGACATTGAAGGGCATGATCATGGGGCTCCCTGAAAACCTCAAAAGGAGATGGGATGTCCTCTTGCCATGTCTACTTTTCAGAGAGGTGCTGCAGAAGGGAGTAGGGGTTTCCCCCTTTGAGCTCCTGTTTGGCCATCCTGTAAGGGGACCACTGGCACTTGTAAAAGAAGGCTGGGAAATACCGCTCTGTGAGCCTAAACAAGATGTAGTGGACTATGTACTAGGCCTCTGCTCCAGGATGGCAGAGTACATGGAAAAGGCAAGCAAAAACCTTGAGGCCAGCCAACAACTCCAGAAGTTGTGGTATGACCAAAAGGCTGCAATGGTTGAATTTCAGCCAGGGCAGAAAGTCTGGGTTCTGGAGCCTGTGGCTCCAAGGGCACTCCAGGACATATGGAGTGGCCCTTACCCAGTGCTAGAAAAAAAGGGTCAGGTCACTTACTTAGTTGACCTGGGCACTAGAAGGACACCCAAGAGGGTGATCCATGTTAACCACCTTAAACTCTACAACTCTACAATGACAGGGCAGACATAACCATGTTGATGGTTACTGATGAGGATCAGGAAGCAGAGAGAGAACCTCTCCCTGACCTCCTCTCAACTGACCCTAAAGATGGCTCAGTAGATGGAGTTGTCTACTCAAACACCCTCTCTGCCCAACAGCAACCTGACTGCAGGCAAGTCCTACAGCAGTTTGCTGAGCTCTTTTCTTTGACCCCTGGTCAGACACACTTGTGTACCCATGAGGTGGACACAGGAAACAGTTTACCTGTCAAGAATAAAATATTCAGACAGTCTGACCAAGTCAAGGAAAGCATCAAGGTGGAAGTCCACAAGATGCTGGAATTGGGAGTGATAGAGCACTCTGACAGTCCCTGGGCTAGCCCAGTGGTCTTGGTCCCCAAACCTCACACCAAGGATGGAAAGAGAGAGATGAGGTTTTGTGTGGACTACAGAGGGCTCAGCTCTGTCACCAAGACAGATGCTCACCCCATACCGAGGGCAGATGAATGAATTGACAAATTAGGTGCAGCCAAATTTTTAAGTACCTTTGACTTGACAGCAGGCTTCTGGCAAATCAAAATGGCACCTGGAGCAAAAGAAGAGACAGCATTCTCAACACCTGATGGGCATTATCAATTTACTTTTATGCCCTTTGGCCTAAAGAATGCCCCTGCCACCTTCCAAAGGTTGGTGAATCAAGTCGTTGCTGGCTTGGAGTCCTTTAGTCTAGAAGATATTGATGCCTTTAGCTCCAACTGGCAGGATCACCTGGTCCACCTCAAGAAGATTTTGCAGGCCCTACAAGCAGCAGGCCTCTCTATCAAGACATCCAAATGTCAGAGAGGGCAAGGTACAGTGGTTTACTTGGGACACCTTGTAGGTGGAGGCCAAGTACAGCCATTACAACCTCGGATCCAGAAATATACTATGGAAATATAAACGGTAGATAGCTGTATCCGCTTTTAATATCACATACGCTGCCACTTCCACTTCCACTTTTCACAACTCTTTCCCGCCATTAATAATGTTCCTACTGATGTTTCAAACAGTTCATGACAATTTAGCAAGTTTCAGTTGTAGGTGACAATGAAGGAAGGTAAGTATTGTTGAATAATGTGCTCCCTCACATCTTTGGTTCCCCACTGATGAAGACCAAAACATATGGCATGGTTCATAAGCATCTGTCCCGACCCACTACTTTTGGGTCAAAGAAATAAATGAGTGTTTGTTCTTCCTTTGTTCCACTACATGATAGTAGACGTACTGACTTAGCACTGGTCATATTCTCATAACCAACCCCTTCCGCCCCAAACCCCTGGTGTCTTTTGCCCTGAGCTTTGTCCGTGCAGTCTGGTAAGAACACCTGTCCGGTAAGAAAGTTTTGCTTTTATGAAAAAAAAAAAGGCAGTTCCGAGTGGACTGTTCCCATGGGGAGCAAGGTCAAGACTGATTTACATATGGCTGGGTCCACACTGGGGTGATGCGGCAAGCAAAATAACAATGATTAAACCCAGATTTGTGACTAAGGGTGAGTGTTTGAAAAATTTCAACACTCTGTTCATCAATTTATTTTGTGGTGTTGCTATGTGCACCCTAATGCCCAGACGTGGGTCCCTTGCTCGCTGTACCACTGGATTGAAGCTAGCCTGGCTGATGATGGGTGATACCCCAAAACCGGTCCCAGGATGCTTGTTTCCAGTCCAGGAAGGACCTTGCCTGGCAGTTAGGGATGCACTGTTCCCATAGAGAGCAGGGTCAAGACTGATTTGCATATGGAGGGGTCCAAACTGGGGTGACGTCGCAAACAAAATACAGATGGATTCAACCCAGATCTGTGACAGGGGGTGAGTGATTGAAAACTTTTTGATCATGTGGGCTTACAGACACCATGTCACCTTGCTGCGCTGTCTGAAGGGAAGAAAACAGTAATCTGCCATATTTAACATTATAGGGTGCATTTCTGTCCTCTCCTTGCGCTGGCATACAATGTGCTGCCTTGCATCATTGCAGGCACCCTTGTGCCATCGTGCAAGGAGGCCTGTATTGTAGGCAGGATTGATGTTAAGAAGGAAGGGACACCTTCCTTCACAAAAATAATCCTTAGAGGCATTTACCTCTTTCTAAGTGTGCTGCAGAATGCCTCATGATTAGAAAGAGGGAACAACAGGGAGACATAAATATATTTCTCCTGGTTGTACACCCACTGGGACGGCATAGAATTGACACATTCCCAGGTTTACCTGTCTTGGTAAATCTGGGAATGTGCCAAAATCCATGGGTGGATGCATAGTAACGCCCATGCTCCACCCATGGAAAGCCTCCCCATGGCAGAGTAATGAAAGGCAGTGACTTACGCTGCCTTGTGTTACTCCAGGTTTTGCCAAGCCAGATTTTACCAAGTCTCATTCTAGGTTTTGAGTCACCCTGCATTACCTTGCATGGGTCAAGGGCAACTCAACACCTTGATAAATTTGGCCAATGGTGTCTACTTTATAACAGTTTTTCTGCTCAACAGTGTTCATATATGATGTAGTTTAACTTCATGTGAAGTTCCATTATGTTATTTGTGAAGCACCCTATTAATCCTTGAGATGCAGATTCACTATACAAAACTGATAAATAAATAATGATGAGTGTAAAGAAGGGAACATTTCAGGGAGCACTCCCATGCAGGGTAAGGGGATTTGGCCACATGTGACTTACATCCACGGCACGGTATTTTGAAATGCAATGCATTCAGTTTCCGGTTCTGCTATTAGGTGGAGCTTGCTGTCACACTAGAGCTTGAACACAGGAATAGTGCCACAGTCCTCACCCTATGTGCAAACAAACAAAACCTCAAACTGAGAGAAAGGGGAAGCAAAGTTAGCAACTTGGATCCGAGAGTGACTGCAAAAAGTGGTGTCAAGAAAATGACCTGCAGAATGGGTTTTAGATCCAACAAATTGGTAACAATTTAGGGCTGAAAAGCATTCCAAAACAGGCTGAGAAAGAAATCTCATCTAAAAAGATCTTTAAATTACTCTGGATTGCAGCATGGCCAAAGGACAAGTGATCCTGGCAAGAAGATCGTAGAAAAAGTATAGAAAGGGTGCAGGCATATCACGTTGCCCACTAAAAGGCTTTCCACCATTATGATACAAAGTTAAAAACGAGATGAAGAAAATGTTGATTCTACAGGAAAATACATGAGTATTTATTTTGAAGCGAGTATTAAGTGTTAAATAAAGATTATGGGGGCACCTCATAACCAGTTGTGTAATGAAACGTTAGGACGCCCACTCTGCAAAGAACATGGAGGACCCCCCTTCCCTGGCCCAGCACCTACCACTTTTGCTGAAGGGGTGCCCTGGGGCTGCTGGGGCTTATGTTATGCCACTGCCCATAACTGTATAGGAGGGAACATCACCACAGGGACGGGTCTCAGTGACCCAAATTTCATTAATACATCCAAGGCATCATTCTCTCTTGTTCCAGTGGAGCCTAATTACTGAACTCATTTTACTGGACTTCTTGTACAAACTCTGGTGAACAGCCAAGAATGTATCCTGGGTATATGGTGCAAGCAGAATGCACTGTAGACATGTAAATCTGCGCACCACAAGCCTTATAATACTTCTAGAGTGACAGCAGCAAGAGAGTAGAATTCAAAGACACAAAACATGTAGTGGTCATTGGTAAGTTGAAAGGCACTCAAGCCCCATTACACAGAATATTATCCCAGAATGATTTGTGTTACAAAGAAGGTTAATTTATATCAATGGCTGTATGCTAAAACAGAGCACAGCTTGAAGATACTACCTTGGCCTCTGTGCCATCTCGGGTCCCTCACTTGTTTTTTAATCACATATAGTTATTCAATTTTTTTTGTTTGAAACGATTTCTTTGACAACGATTGGTTATAAAAAAAAAACGTTAGAGGTCAGAGTGTACTTGAACATCTTACTTAGCAAATTGTATTTTTCTAAAGAAAAAACAAACTCACTATATAAAGTAGACCTCAAAAAAGGGGTTGTGGCTGTAGGAAAGGGCCCTCTTTTTGGCATCGTTACCCCCACTTTTTGACTGCTGTCAGCGTGTTTTGACTGTTTTCACTAGGATCCTGCTAACCAGGAGCCCAGTGATTGTGCTCTCTCCCTCTAAAATTGGTTGCTTAGGACTTTGCACACCCCTCATTTGGCATACTGGTACGCCCATATGAGTCATTAGTATATGGTACTTAGGTACTCAACTGGGGCACCAAGAGTTCCCCATGGACTGCAGCAGGTATTATGCCACCCATGGGACGCCCATGGAAAATGTGTCTGCAGGCCTGCCATTGCAGCCTGCGTAAAAAGGTGCATGCACCTTTCACTACAGGTCACTGCTTCAGGTCACTGTAAGTGACCCCTAAGGTAGACCCGCCTAGACCAGAGGTCAGGGTGCAGGTATCTGTGTGTGGGGGCACTCCTGCATGAGCAGAGGTGCAAGAGGTGCCCCTACGAACTCCAGCTCCATTACACTGGACTTCGTAAGTGCTGGAAAGCCATTTTACCAGTGGACTGGACACACAGGCCCTCATTCTGACCTCGGCGGTCTTTTCGCAAGACCGCCGAGTTACCGCCGCGGTGAAGACCGCCGACCGCGGCGGTATGCCGCTGTGCGCATTCCGACCGCTGGGAGCGTTCCGCCGGGAAACCGCCGGCAGCCAGACTGGCGGTCGGCGTGAAAGTGGAGACTGGTCAACCTCCACCGCCACGCCAGCAGAACACCGCCCCCAGAATTACGACCCACATTTCTGTGTGGCGGTCTTCTGTTGGCGGTGTGCTGTCGGCGGTCACGTCCCTATGGCTCCCGTCGCCTCCCGGAGGACCAACGCACAAGGTAAGTTGATCGTCCGTGAGGGGAGGGGGTGGGGGGGTGTTGTGTGATGTGTGCGTGCATGGGGGTGTGCAGATGTGCATGTTGGGGTGCGTGCATGTCGGGGTGCGTGTATGTGCATTTCGGGGTGGGGGTGGGGAGGGGGTTCGTACCACCTCTGGGGGGTGGCAGGGGGGTGGAGGGGGTGGGGGGAGGACTCGGGGGGGCAGTGGGGACCCCTATCAGTGCCAGGGAAGGAATTCCCGGGCCCCGATAGTGCCTACCGCCATGGTTCGCATGGCGGTTCCCGACCGCCAGAAACCGCGGCGGTAAGCAGGGTCATGATACGGGTGGCGGTCTTGGGGCGACCGCCGGGCCGGAGTGCGCAAACTCCAGCCCGTCGGTCATGATCGCCGTGGCGGTCGGAGTGGGGAAGTGGCGGTCGATCGCGGCGGTGACCGCCGCGGTCAGAATGCCATTTTTTGGACCGCCGGTCTGTTCGCGGTCCGACCGCCGCCTCTCCGCCGACCGCCAAGGTCAGAATGAGGGCCACAGTGTCCAGCTACATAATGGTAGTTCCGAACCTGGGCTTGTTTGGTATCAAAAATGTTGGAATCATGCCCCAATACTGTTACCAGTATTGGCTGTATGATTCATTGCAATCTAGGGGCTTCTTAGAGGACCCCCAGTATTGCTCCTACCAGTTTTCTGGGTTTTTCCGGGCAGCCAGTGCTGCTGCCACCCCTCAGACAGGTTTCTGCCCTCCTGCTGCTTGACCAGCTCAGGCAGAGAAAGGCAGAACAAATGATTTCATGCAAGAGAGGGAGGTAACACCCTCTTCCTTGGAAATAGGTCTGGCATGGCTTGGTAAGGGTAGCCTCCTCAAGCCCTCTGTATGCTTTGAAGGGCACATTTGGTGCCCTCCTTGCATAAACTGGTTTGCACCAGTCCAGGGACCCCCGATCCCATCTCTGGTGCGAAACTGGACAAAGGAAAGGGGAGTGACCACTCCTCTGTCCATCACCACCCTAGGGGTGGTGCCCAGAGCTCCTCCAAGTGGCCACTTGATTCTACCATTTTGAATCCAAGGTGGGCAGAGGCCTCTGGGCACATATGATTGGCCAGGTCAGGTAGGTGACATCATAGCCCAATCCTGATAGCTGGTCACCTTGCTAAGTGACCAATCTCCCTTCCTGGGCTATTTAGGGTCTCCCTCTTGGGTGGGTCCTCAGATTCGACGTGCAAGACTCCAGCAGAACTCCTCTGCATCATTTACTTCATCTTCTGACCACTGAGACTGCAACTAGACACTCCACAAACTGACAATCTGCAACTTCAGTGACATGTCCGCTCTGCAACATTGTTTCTCTGGCTCCTTCCAGCAGTCGCAACATTTTACCAGCTGTGCATCCGCTGAGGGCGACAAGTCTTTAGCCTGTACAAGAAGTAAGAAGGAATCTCCTTTGGAGTGAAGGAGTCACTCCCCTACATCCGCAGGCACCAACTGCAATGGCGACCGGCTGCCTGGATCTTCTCTCCTCCGGAGCTGCTTGGATCCTACATCACAGCTGGTGGTCTGGAGTTGTCCCCTTGGTCCCCTCTACCAGCTGTCCCACTTGGGAGACTGTACGCCCTTACCTCTCTTGCAGGACAGTAACCCTGTGCACAGCGACTCTTGCAGCTACCGAAAGCTTGTTTGTTCCTTCTCCAAGGGATCTTCAGGCTCAATGTAGCCCCAGCCCCCAGCACTCCTTCCTGCAAAGCACAGACTCTTGCCTACTGCCCCCACAACATGGGAATCCTCTTCAGGTGTGAAGAGTGGGCCTCAATGCGACTCTTGTGACTGCTGCCCGTGGGTTTCCTGTAGGGGCTTCCTCTTCCTCTTGTGACTCTCCCAGCTGCTGAGGCTCACCTTGGACTCCCCTCCTTGGGTCGAGTCCCCTGGACTTTTCTGGTCCTCTTCAGCCTTGCAAAGCTTCTTCGCCGTCTCTTGCATTTGCCAAGGCTTGTTGGTGGTTTTCCAGCACCACTAACCAACTGCATCTCGACCACCACCATGGGACATTACTTGTATAACTTCTGGGACTCCTGTTCAGCTCCTGTGTTGTACTGCTGACATTCTTCATCCACCGTTGGCCTGGTCCTGCATCCACAGAAGGGTGGGTAGTGGCTCCTGCCACAACAGGACACTCCATCTCGAATTGACTTGGTTCCCTTCCTTTGCAGGTCCTTTTCTGTCAGGATCCACCTTTGGGTTATTCCAGTCTTGGTTGGTTTGGGGGAAAGCCAGGTACTTATCTCTGCTCTCCTGGTTGCTGGGGGTCACTCTGGTACTCACCTCTTGGGGTTCCTAGTTCCTCCAGCTCCCCTCTTCCAATTCCACTTCCTTGGGTGGGGGGGGCTGCCTTTCACATTCCACTGTTTTAGTATATGGTGTGACCCTCCCCTAGGGCCCTCCCTATTTGCAATTGCTTTTACCAATGCCTATTGCTTTCTATGCTATTTACTAATTGCTAATGTATACATAATAGTGTGTTTACTTACCTCCAGTTGGGGGATTGCCTAGTCAGTATTCTAGTATTTGTGTTACCATATTAAAGTACCTTCATTTTTGTAGCACTGTGTGGTTCTTTCATGTGTGTTGGGGCTGTGTGAGTCTTGTGGTATTGCATAAGCTTTGCATGTCTCCTATATAAGTCTTGGCTGCTCATCCTCAGCTACCTCTAGAGAACCCTGGCTTCCTAGTTACTGTCTACACTCACTAGTAGTACCAGGACCTGGTATAAGGTGATAATACCATAGGTGCTCACCACACACCAGGCCAGCTTCGTACAGTCAGGAATTGGGTTTTTGGTTGAGAGGAGTGTGAGCCCTTCTCAAGCATCAGTCAGAATCCTTTTTGGGGTGAACCACAAACAGTCACTAAACTAACCTGTGCTTAACCCTCTGGTAGCTTGGCACAAAACCAGTCAGGCTTAACTTAGAGGCAACTGTGTAACATATTTATGTAGACATAAACAGAAATAAAGTAAGAACGCAAGGCAAGAAACAAACAAGTAGAATTTAATACATTATTTGACAACAAAAAGACTGGAATTTCAAAGTTTTAGGGTAAGTATAGTGCCTAAAAGCACAAAACGCTAACTATGGTTATCTGGTCGCGCCAGACAGAGACAAGGTCACAGATTCAAGCCGAATGAGATTGGGCAGGATACAGGACCCTGTTAGTCCCACTGAGAATTATAAATGTAGTCCTTGTTTGGGGCAAGGAGTCAAGTTATGCTGTGTCAGTTCAGATGAGGAGCTGCAAGGGCTGCAATGCAAGGTCTTGCATTGAGTTGTGTCACACTGTGTTGGTTCCAAGCAAACCCACTGTTGAGTCAGGTGGAGTACACCCTGATGCCAGACAAGAGTTTAGGTCCTGGGAGTCACCTCTTGAGGATAAAGACTCACTCCAGCAGAGGCCAGCAGCAAGACACAGGCAAGTTCAGATGAGTCTGGGCAGCTGGGCAGGTGCATGGCAGATCTCTGTAGCTTGTTATGTCTCTGTAGCTTAGAACAGGAGGCAAGTCATCTAGCTCTTGGAGTCATTCTGTGGTTCTGGGTTCAGGGAACAGGTCTAGTCTTCCTTCCTCCGGCACCAGGGTATTCCTTCTTCAGCAGTGAAGTCTTTCCAGCAGCAGGGCAGTAGAGCAGTCTTTCTTCTGAGTCTTCCACAGGTCCATGTGAGCTGAAGAGTGGGTCTGAGGGTTCTACTTTTATTCCTGGTGCTATCTTTGAAATGGGACTAGCTTCTGGAGTTTTCCTCCCACAGAGGTGTTTGATATTTCCTGCCTCCCTGCCCTGGATACAGTCTGTCTGCAGTCACAATAGGCTAGTTTAAAGTTTTTGGTGTGTAAGCAGAGTAACTGTCTTTGAAGTGCAAGTGTGACTGGTGACAGTTCTGCCCCTGTCATCAAGTTAGGACGGCCCAACCTGCGAACACCCTTGGCCTCTATAGTGATCCTGTAGGGCAGGAATACACAAAGGCTAACTGCTAAGTACATCTAACCATGTGGCCCATGAAACAGGCTGCAGGCACTAAATAGTTAGGACTAGAAAATGCTAACTTTAAAAAAGTGGCATTTTCAGAATTGTGACTGAAAATCTACTTTACCATAAAACAAAGTTTTAAAATACAATTCCTCAGACACCAAACATGACTTTGCTCCTGCTTCCACACAAAAGATACCACTTATTATATGTAATAATGTAACTCAATGTTATCCTATGGTAGATGTAGGCTTCGCAATAAAGAAAAACAAATTTGGCAGTTTTTCACTACCAGGATATGTAAAACTTAAAAATACATGTTGGACTTTTTATTTACAATGCACCCTGCTCTACAAGCCGTTTAGGACCTACCCTAGGGGTAACAAAGGTATTAAAAGTGAAGGTTTAGGCCTGTCAAAAGGTTTATTTTGCCAGGTTGAGATGGCAGTTGAAAACTGCATGCACAGATTGCAATGGATGTCTTAAGGGGCTACTTACGTGGGTGACACAATAAGTGCTGCAGGCCCACTAGTAGCATTTAATTTACCAGCTCTGGGTATATGGGATACCACTTTACTAGGGACTTATAAGTAAATTACATATGCCAATCAGGTGCAATGTTTAAAGGAGCGAGCACAACACTTTGTGACTGAAGCAGTGGTAAAGGTCAACAAAAAACGAATTCAGCTAAATAGAAGGGGTGAAGGCAAAATGTTTGAGCTTGACCCTCCAGAGAGGGCAAAGTCCAACAAGGGTCAAAAGCAAAAAATCCTATATTTGCACCCTTGTCAGATTTATATTCATGCGTTCACAATACTGTTTTAACTAGTGCCCTTTGAAGGTTTCAACTTTATTATGAGCTCTAATGTTAATTGAATTGGTAACAATTACGTTACTAGAGATTCATAAAGTTCTCAATCATCCCAAATGCCCTAAATCATTAATTTAACTCAGAAATACAAGGGGGTCACTAGAACTGCAGACAATTGGTACCCAATATCGACAGAAAGATCTGAACATCAAGGCAGTGTCAGGCAGTATGAAGAAAGGTTGCATTACGGCCGCAGCTTCTTAAACACAGATCATCATTATGCCCTTCTAATTGAGGAACTATATACATTTGTAGTTGACACCATGAGAGATTTTTAGTAGTGCCAGTCTGAAACTTTAAAGTATTGAAACAGCCAAGGCTAGACTCCAGACTAGTTTTTAGGAGGTCCAGTGTGTTCAAGAAATGTGTGACAACATTTATGTAGTTCAGGAATGCTGCTTTCTTTATGAGTGGTTCTGTCAATTATCTATTTTCAGTGGGAGAGAATTATTGAATATCAATTCTGCAGTCAAGAAACTGTTTCAGAGCTTGTCACTGTTGTAAATACCACGACAGGGGAGGGGAGTGGGGGGTGTTGTGTGTTTGTGTGGGGGTGTGTACATGTATGTGTGAGTGTGTGCATGAATGCGTGTGTTTGTTGTTGATTGCGTGCGTGTATGAATGTGTGTGAGTGCGTGCACATATGGAAGTGTGAGTGCATGTATGGATGGAACTCGGAATGCGTGTCTGCGTGTATGTTTTGATGTGTGTGCGCATGCGTGCGTGAATGGATGAATGCATCCATGCATGTATGTATGTGTGAATGAGTGTGCGTCTGCGTGCGTGTGTGTGTGCATGGGGGGTGTGGATGTAAGGGGGCTGGGGGCGTTTGGAGAGGTATGGGGGCCTCCTATCAGTGACAGGGAAGGACGCCACAAACGCCACGAAAACCATGGCGGTAGGCAGGGACATAATACCGCCAGCAGCACAATGGCAGCCGCCATGGCAGTCGGAATGGTACATTGGCGAGTTGGCTTCAGCCAACCCACCAATGTCATAATGTGGCAGTAAGTACCCCCAGCCTGTTGCTGGTACTACCACCACATTAACGCTGATCGCCGGGGTCATAATGACCCCCATAGTTTGGTGATCCTGATAGTGCGCTAGCAGGATTTTAATCATTAAATCAATGAACAAATATTTATAAAACCACAAGAGATGTGTCAAAGTTCTTCAATTTCACTCCTTTAATAGTCAATATTTTATTTTTACAGTTTACATGTTTACGTGTTATCACTTGTGATTAGCTTCTTTTTTTCTGTTAGCTCTTGTTCACATCGAGCCAGATTTACAAACCATATGACTAGGAAAGGATGTGCACTGGATTGTAGATCTCGTGTTTTCTTGCAGTTAACACGTTGTCACAAGCACGACTTACCTGTTAACTTTGGGGCATGATTGGCTTCACTTTGGTTTATGTCTATGCTTTTGGTGTACTTAGTTGGGGTTCCCATTATCCGTTAATGACACCATATTTGAAAATGTAATTACAGTTAACCTGATGAAGGGTTCTATTCCCGAAATGCACTGGGTTTTTGTTGGAGCGATTTACTTTCTGATATACATGAATTTCCAGTGGATTTGACGATAGAATTTATTGATTGTATTCAAAGAAGATTGATGTATTTAATCAACAATTAAAGGACTGAAATTAAAGAACTTCAACACATCTATTGTGGTTTTATGAAGATTTGTTTATTGATTTAATTAATGATTAAAAGCCTGTGGGCTCACCTTGGTGCTAGTGAGTCCCGGGACTGGACAGCCTGTTAGCTACCCACAATTATTTTGAGTTTACTTTGTGTGTTCGGGGCAGAGCACACACAAAGACTGTACACCCATAAAAGTGGTTCATTTGGTTTAACGTTCAGTACAATTTTGGAAAAAGGAGTGCAGTTAACGACTAATCAATAGTGATAGTGACCGACATTCTTATGCTGTCCAAACAAATGTTTAAGATTAAGTAATCACTAGCTCTATAATTATCCTGAGTCAGAGTGTTGCCCAATTCAGGGCTGGTGGTGGCCATTTTTCATGCTCTTATCACCAATTTAATGGGATCTGCAGACCCAGCCCAAACACGTTCCCAAGTATGGCGCCGGGATATCCCTTGTCACCAATTGCGTGCCTGTCAAGATGAAATTAGGGTTCCAACTGAGTGGATAACACAGTTGTTCATGTTTGCACGTGGCCCCCAAAAATGGTAATGCATGTCCAGTAGTGCTATGCCTCCAGCATAAGCAGGCCTACATTAGGTTCTCAGGGGGTTCGAGGAGAGCCCCTGTCCCATGGTAGAGTGCAAAGTAGAAGACGTATTTAGGAACCCTGAATGCCAGTTTTGAAGCAAGTATAACAGTTTGGGTGGCATGAACATTTTGTACAATGCTGCATACTCAATGAGGGAGAAATACCGTAACATACTTAGACTGCCAAAGATAGGCTTAGCCCTGCAACTGAAACCTAGAACATTCAGTTTCTAAACAATACAGAGAAATTCAATGACTATGCTGAAAGCTTTCATTTTTTTTTGCAGACCAAAATGGTATGATTGCATTGGATGTTGACGTGCACAAAGATGGTAATCCACTGGCATACCTGTCCAACTCATCCACAATGGCATTGGAAAGCTGCCTTGATTTGCTCTACACCAGCTCCAGCGTCTGGGGTGTCTTCCTAAAGATCAAAACAAAAGCAGCACTTACTCCGACACTCAGACTCCTGAGCGGGTTGTACAGAAGTGACTTACTACTGAACCCTGTCTGGGTCAGCATGGATGTCTCTTACGGAAGCTTTCGCAGTGAAGGATACATCGACGGCAGACAGTTCATTGACACCATTATCACAGACTTCCCTTATGTTACAATAGCCCCAGGTTGGCCAAGAGAAGTACTAAACAATGGCTACACTGAGTCCCTCATTGAAGATATGTTGAGACTTGTTGATGGCCTCTGGCAGGATGTATCATTCCAACTACAAGCTGTTGCGTTGAGCAAAGCGTGGAAGCCTGCTACTAAGCTGCTGGAGGTTTCACCATCTTACACCATCACTGTGGAGCACAATCCTACCCAAGGGGAATTCAAGGATGGATATTCCGGACTCGTGGACATCAGATCTCACACTGAAACAAGTGTCTACTACAAACTGCCGAGGGACTATAGAAATGAGTTCATGATGTCTGTCTACAGCTCCTAAGACAAAAGGTGTAAATACGCCATCAGGCACCTTTCAAAAGCCAGTTCTAAATTGTGCATCTACTAAATGACAGACTAATGATTTGCTGCATGGATTGTGTGATGCAGCTCAATGATTTTACTAGGGTTTGTAGCGTATTGATTTTTGTCTCCTTGACAATTTTACACACAAATGATGTTCTAGTCAAATTTGTGCTAAAGTTTTGCAAACTCCACATCTCCATAACGACACTTCCTTTTTCTTTTTGGTAGCACTTGACTCTTAGACTAGTTCTTTAACTTAGAATACGTGCAGAGAGCTACGTTTGATTTGAATAAATTGTGTGTTTTTTATCATTACATAATTACATCTATTGTATTTGGTCGAACACCAGTCATAAATGTATCTCACTTAAATGTGGAATAAAACCTTTTTATTATTATTTTAATTAATTTGGTGGTGGCAGAAGCCTTCTTTTTCTTCTAAGGAAAGGTGCCAGTTTTATATGTTGGCCTTTATGGCATCAAGCATCAGACTTTACTGGGGGGCGTGGATGCTTTTAACTTCACCCTAAGAAACAATAGAGAACAGGAGACTGTTCAGCTCAATAGTCTGGGTCACTTTATCATTTCTGGGAAAGGCTGAGCATGTATGTGTGTATGTACGTGTAGAAGGCACTTCTATAGCACAAAGCTAGCCAGGAAGCAATGGAGCATTAGCCAGAGGAAAGGAGCACGGGGTACAAGTCCAGCTCGTGTACAGTAAGGCAGGTTATCTTGTGCAGTGGTAGTGTTCTTTAAGGAGATCTATTTCCAATTTATTTCCGATCAGCATGAGGGTGGAAGCAGTTCCAATATCACTTGAGAGGTTGTTGCAAATCTTGGCTGCATAGATAAGAAGTCCTCTCTACTGACCTTTTTTCTTCTTGCATTGCTTCATGTTCAGTCTGGAGACATCTTTGTGTGGCGCATACGTGTAGAAATAACTGGATCATCACTTTCCCCATATCTATAGGCCATTTAAAGGCCACTGGGGCTCTATGTATTATCCCTCTCTATATTTGATAAATCCAAGCTGCAGTGAAGCTGCTAATCCAATCAAAGCCTCTGATGCACACACTTCCATGACCACCAGAGGTTTATTTAGCCAAACTAGGAATGACGGCACATTATTACTCTACATTGCGTATTAAATGATTTTAGGTGAGGCCATCTCTCTCGTGCTTCTCCAGACTGTGCAGTAACAGGTGCAGTGAGGAGACGTCTGTGCCTGCACTTTTATATGGGCGGTCACACACTGTAGAGCACGCCTTCTCTCTATTGGTGCTTTTAGTCACTGAGATAATCTGAATCTCAATGGAGGACACATGGCCTTGCTCACAGTTGGGATCTGGAGGTCGGCAGAGTAAATCCAGTGGGATGGAGTGTGGTGTGTGTGGCACGCTGAGAGACGTACGGAAAGGGGAATTCCATGGATGGCTTTGAAAAGAAGCCTATATTATGCCTCGTTTTGGCACACAAGCAGCTTTCCTGGTGCCAATGCAGAGTGGTGGATGATAACCACTGTAGGCTGATTGAACTGTGTTGGGCCAAACTGATGGAAGCAGAGAAGGACTGAGGGGTGTCTCACTAATATATTTTTCAACAGCTTAATTTTATCATAACAAGAGTCTTGGGGGTTTGCTTTAGTAAGAGTACGTGGTACCTGACTGCACATTGAGCAAGACTGTATTGAAGTACGAAAATTAAAGACCTGCACAAAAACTGTAGAATGATGTCGACCAAAGCCAGATTGCAGTGGCTTAGTTGTAAATGTAATGAGAGAGTCAGCATTAGTATGTCTATTCCATTTTTGTATTAAGGTTTGATTCAAAACTACATAATATAGAAAAATTGGATTGGATTGTTGCATGAGTCAGTTGAACACTACCCTAGGGTTTTAGAAAAGAAGGGGAGGGGAAGAGGAACAGTGTCAGGATACAGTCGCGGGTGATAGTGTGCTTTACAAACACAACTAACATGACAGATTGGAGGAACCACGTTAGTATGGGAAAAACCACACCTGGGACGCTCACTGAAGTCTAATATATGTTTAATGTGAAAATATAGCAGGCAGCAAAACTATTTTAACTGCAAATTTGTGATTTCAGTGGACCGCTGCTTTACCATCTCAGCCTTTGAGCCACACAATTCTAAATATTTTTCAATTTTAAACTTCTTTTATACATTTTCTGTAATGCAGCAAGCAGGGGATAGAACATGTGGTGCAATATAAAACTCAAGATAGTGGTGAACGAGCAGGTGCCTAGCACTTCTCCTGGGAAGAATGCAAGGAGACCTTGAAACATAGATACAGTGAGGTAAAGTAGAAAGCCAGCCTCACTAAATCTGCATTTTTCTGCTTGCGTTTACAAACTTCAAAACAAGGCTAAGCGTACTCGAGCAGTCAGGCTAAATGTGTAATGTGTAACACCAAAATACAAGATTGTGGTACTTTCAAACTGCGCTTTAATGTGCAGTAAAGCAGGGCTCACCCTTTTTTATGGTGAAGTGAAAACTTACAATAAATCAACAGTGTTCACTCTAATAATTTCAGCATTAATTTCAACATCAGTACAGTTTTCCTATGTATATAATTGTTAGCGTCATCAGTAATCAATTGATACTTTGTTGGGAATACAAACCATGAAATAAGGTAACAAATGAAATACAATATAATTCATGCACAAGGCAAAATAACCAGTAAAAATATATCTTACAGTACAGCAAGCAGGCATACAAAAAGAAGCATATTAGACCATAGAATTCATGAGTCTATCTTATTCCTGATTCTAAAAGCAGTATAAATAAAACTACTGACACACTTGCACTCCTCAGTATCATCAAGTAATTGAAGAAAAAGCAGGGCGGGTCTACCCTGGGTAAAATTAGCAAATCTAAGTACTGGGATCAGGGATCTCCTTCTAGGGGATGCATAACATTTGCAAAAAATCATAAAAGGAATGGCACTTTGTGAGAAAGTTACATCTCAAAGGCAGAAGTTTAAAGTGAAGAAACTCATGAGCATGCGTTGCAGATGGCCACTCTCCTCTGAGCTCTTCTCAGTACCCAAGTGACGGCTTCCATTGATGTCGAAGAGAGAGTCTTGCCTACTATCATATCGTATCTGCTGTTTGAGAGCTTTCCTGGTTGCTTTTTGGGCTCTTTTGGTGATTTTTTTTTCCAGAGTACATATTCCGGCTTGTTATGCCAGTCTGTTACACTTTTGCAGCTGTGTTTCCAGTGAGAGGATGTGGGGTCTCTGATGGGAAAAGCGCAGCTTCAAATTATCCCTCTGGGGTCTGGTTTAGCTACTGCACAAGAATTTGTAGCTGGTTCTCATCATTGTTCAATGCTCATCTGCAATTGCCTGCTCCTTACTGAGGCGCAAAAAGCAATCATTTGCATAAAAAATTGCTGTTTCATTGCCTGTTCACTTTCAGCTGCAACTTTTTTCTTTAAATTATTCTCAGTAAATAGCCTGTATGGACAATAATAACGTGTACTCAGCGAAAACAGCCCATATCTGCCCGCCTGTAAAATCAAACATTCGTGAACCTACAGAGCCATATTCGAGCACAATTTTGAAAGATATTCTAGCCATGCGCTCTAACACTGATTCCATACGTATGGATATTAAAACGTTTGGAAGAGATTTGGCTATGTAGTAAAATCTGAGACAGTAAATCTAGAGACCAAATCCTTCCTACTACAATTAAAATTTTCCCCGTGAAAAAATCTCTCATTGATTTAGAGAATTGCAATGGACAATTCATCTAAGGATCTTCACCCTGCAAAAAACACATTGATTGTATCAACAAAATATCCTGTTGAACTTTGAGGAGAAATTTGAGCTAGGTAATTCACACCGCATGCCTTCTTGTCACAAACTGAGTCATCCTAAGCCAGACAAATTATTTTCAAAGTTCTTCACCATCATCATCCTGTTATGTTAGGAAGGGTGGCTAGAGACATTCCTTCTCTCATGATTGATGGTAATATTTTATACATCATGATTTTGCAAAGTAAACTGTTGCCATGAGAAAAGGGTTCACAGCCTAAGCACCTAGATTTAGCAATCTCAGTTTTTAATATGGTCTCTTTGATCCTTCCACCATGAGAATAGTGAAAGGAGAAACTTCTAAATCTTTCAACCACACTGGTGACCTAATAATATGCCTAGGTCAACTTCATCCTTTATCCCTGAAATCTTAAGACATTACTGACACTTAGTTCTATGCCTATCTCTGATCTCTATCTCATAGTACATACTGATGATTGAAGCCCTGATGGCCGATATGTCTAGTGGTATATGGATTGGCAGTTATTCTCGGATGTGCACAGTTGTGCACCAACACCATTGTGACTATTATGTGCTTTGTTTTATATGTCTTTTTTCACTTCTATGAGCTGCTGTACCGAATTGCTACATTGGCCATAGTAGAATAAATATTTATACTTGTTATATATTTTCTATGCATATTTACTTCATCAACTATGGCTAATTCTTATAGCCTTAAAGTAACTTATCTTAATGTTAAGGGAATAAAACACCCAATTGAATGTAAAAAAAAGTATCAGAGCTCCACTTCTCGATAGCCTGTCCTCTGCCAAGTTCAGGCTTCCTAAATCTTTTCATCTCTTTAGTACCTGTTTTTTTAATAATACCTAAACTCACATACCAGTGGAGAATTCTCTTCTCTAATTGTTTCTCTAAACCTCATTTCTCTCATTTTAAAATTGATTCTTTATTGTTGACAAGAAATTTATGTCTTTCATCTTTAACCCTACTTTTGGATAAAAAAACATCTCAGATCATGTTATGATCTTGATGGTTTAAAATTAGAAGACTTTACTATTTCACACTCTAGTTCAGGTATCTCCAATAGCTGGATCGAAAGATACCATTAGCTCACTGCCTGCCTCTCAGTAGCTTGCACAATTGCCTGTCAGCTTGTTTGAAAATGTGCAGTTGCTCTTTTGCTAAGGTAGCATTAGCACTGTGCATCCTTTTCCCTGAGGCCTGGGGAGCTCAGGGTTCTGTACTTCTTTCTTTTACTCCTCTATTTACCTCCTCCTCTTCCTTGCACTTTCTCTTCCCTTTTTTTAGCGTTTTGGCCATTGTGGTTCTTTTCTTCCTCCCCTCTTTCTTGGTTTCACTCCTTTGTCATTTATTCTCACTTTCTTCCCATGTCTTTCTTTGTTTACTTCTTTCCTTCATCCTTCGGCCTTGTCTTTTTTTCCTTCTTTTCTTCCTTTGTTTCGTGCTGTTGTTCATTCTCTTTATTTCCTTTCTTCCTCTACATTTCTCATTTCTCTTTCTTTACTCCTAATTTCTGTTTTAGTCTACTTTATTTCTTCTGCTTTTTATCTCTTCCTCCTTCCTTCTTTTTATTTGTATCCTTCTGCAATTTCTTCCTCTACTTTCATTCACTCAGTTGTGATTTTTTTTACCCTTTCTTCTATTTTAGTTTTTTTCTGCTGTTTTCCTCCCTTTTAAGTTTCCTTTCATTCCCCTTCTCTTTGTTTCTTTGTTTCTTTTTATTTTCTTTCACTGTTCCTTGTCTGTTGCTTTCTTCCTTTCTATTTTTCTGCTTCTTTCTTTTTCTCCGTCTTCATTTTACTTTCTTCATTCCTTTCCATTTTTTTTACCTGCACCTTTCCATTTCTTACTTTCTTTTTGGCTCCCTTCTCCCTTGCTTCCTTTCTGCCACTGTTCCTCCTTCTTCATTCGTCATCTTTTCTTTTCTTCTTTCTCATCTTTCCTACTTCCTTTGTGTTCTTATTCTACACTTTTCTGTCTGATTTCCTTCTTTTTGCTCCTTTCTATTTAGGTGCGTAGCCTCTGCATATGCTCTCAATGGAAATAAAAAACGGAATTCTTCCCATTACATGTTTACTGTACCCCAGATATGTTAAATAATACCAATACTATATGGAAAAAGAGAGCAGTAAATATCTTGGAATTTTATTTTCAAAATCTATTAGATTATACTATCTCTCTCAATGATGATTATATAATTTAAAAAATGAAAGAGTATTGATAAATGGTCCTCTTTATATATGAGGTGGTGGGGGTAAATGGAGTCCATTCAAATTATTACTGTTCCACAGGTGCTATGCATCGTGTCTATGCTTCCTTTAAGATTGCCAAATCATCACTGCAAAAATAGATTATTTCTAATTTAATATGGAACAATAAAACACCATGAATCATTTACAAAAAACTCAAATTATGTAAATTCAATAGTTGTATTGGTTTGCCAGATTTTGACTGTTATCACACAGCTTTTATTATTAAGCTAGGTTTGTTATTGGTTTCAAAAGAATTGATACATCACTAGCGCCTTAACTGATTCAAAATGAGGAAAATTTTGCAAAATCAATTCCTTTGCTTGCTTTGTCTATATCTATTTTTAATGCAATTGTTAAATCTTTGTCAATAATAAAAAACATTAAATCAACACTTCTTGAACTAGACAATTTATTTCATTTAACCGCAACAGCATGAAAAATGATTTCCTCATGGCATAAACTTCCAATTAATTACCTAATAATATAAAGCTCTGGAGACCATGGGTTAATGCGGGCATCTGTCAAGCGGATGCCTTTTTATTCTTTTCAGAATTGTAACATACATTTTCTTCACCTCATCATAAGTATGAACTGTTATATACATTCTTTTTAAATGCTTTCCAATTGCTTTACCAGGTTCACAAATTTCGGAATTAGATCTATGTTTAAACATGCTTAATTTATCTAGACATAATTGACTTAAAATTATATAAAGAGCATTATAACAAAGAAAATACAAACTTAGCATATATTAGTAATTTTTGGAATACTACACTCTCCATGTCATTTGCTCTTGAAGAATGGCAAAAGATTTGGCCCTATAATACCTCTGGCTGATTACCTATTTCTTTATATCAAACAAACATATTTCTTTTGTTTAAATGTTTTTGGGTCCCATATTAAGCCATTTAATGCCAAACATTTTGATAACACTGAATGTTGGCACTGTAATCTTAACAATGGCTCGCCAACACATAAATTATTTGATTGTCCGATTATTTCTAGCTTTTGGTCTAATGTATGGAGCATTATAACAAAAGATTTTGTATATCCTAAATTCTTTAACTTTCACTGTGCTTATATGCAAGTCGTTTATATTAACATGTACCTTATCTCTTCTACAGAATACATTATTTCATGTTTTAATATCTCCAGGTATTAAATCCATTACTTCCAAATGGAAAGATACGTCCTTACTCTTGGTGCATCCATGGTGGTCTTGGATACTATTTACTAGACAAGGTGCAAATATTTCTGTTAATGAAACTCTACAGCCCTCCCCACCATCTGAAGAATGCTGCAATATGTTTGCCAAATTCTTCATCAACAAAGTGAATGCAGATTTTAGCCTCTTATCTACAGCTGCCACCCCTAATGATGCCCCTCTGGTAAGGCTGGGGTGAGGGCCTACCTTGGCAGTGTTTCCTGCTCTGTACCATGTAACCATGGGCTCTACGCTAAAATCTATCAAATCGGATGCCCTTTGGATCTGATTCCCCCTGTTATTCTTGTTCAGAGCAGCCACATTCTTCTGTCCACTCTTATGGATATCCTTAATCATTCTCTGGTAAGTGGCAACATTCCCCCAGCATGGAAACATGATTTGGTAAAACTGTCATAGTTGGACTCTTGCTCTAGGCACCACTGCTGGTTTAGGGATGACAGCACTTTTGTTTGTAGACGACTAGGCCAATCCTACAACAAGTCACAACTGTCGGCCCAACCCTCCCGGCTCACAAGCAGTTCCTCACCAAAAACCCAAACAGTAAAAGGTGATTTTGGCAGCCATTAAGCATAGACTCTAGAGTGCGACATCTCAGGGGGGGTTGGGGTTAAACGGAGATTAACCTTTTCTCACATGAGCAATAAGTCTCATTCACACACAGACAATGAAAGAGATGCAGTAAACTTTTCAATAGGTTTTATTAACAAGACTGCAATCTACTATAAAATGCATGAGCTGCAATAATTAGGATAACGGACAATGCAAGAAGCAGCTTTGTGAAAATGAGAGGCAGACTTGTGAAAATGATAGTTGTGAATATAAAGACCCCCACCATCTTGCAATAACACGGAATGTAAAATAGGCCCTAATATCATAGCATGGAGAACCTAATCTCTAACCTAAAGAGAGCTAGGTGTGATAAACCTAATCTGCCAGTTCCATGTCCATGAGAAGAGCTGTCCCCGCCCAACTCTTGTTACCTTGGAATGAAGTCTCTAAATCAGAATCCTTGGGAACATGGAGGCTGGGTCTGCATCAAGGTGACGTGTAGCATAAATAGCGTTGATGGCATCTGATAGGAATCCCTCTGATAACCTTGTCTGCGTGAGATGTATTTATACAGATCTTGTAGGACCCCTGACGCAGGTATGTTCCCAAACAATAGCTAGCTTGGGGTGGCAATTATATAAAACATTCCCTCAAAAAGTACATTATGTTCCTGTCATATGTAAGTTGGAAAGGGACATGATGTGAATACCTACGTATATCTCTTGTCTTTGACGCTAATAGTGGCACCTTTACAGACAGGCACTGATAACGTGAAATCAAAACATCTTCCCAACTATAAACATAGCAGCCATCTTGGAAGAAATAATTAAATGAATGTGCTAAAACAGAGCAGGCTAAGTCGGTTAAAAGTCATTAGGTAACAGGGGCATGGGTCTGCAAGCCAGAAAGCTAGGCAAACTTTTGATTCCCAATAAAACTAAATAGTATCCACTACAAAAACATTACTAAAAAAAACTACGGCCAATCCTCTTCTGGCAGAGAACAATAGACCAATCTCGCTTCTTCCAATATCCAGCAAAGTACTAGAAAAACATGCTAATAAACACCTGTCAGGCTTTCTAAAAACTCATAAGATTCCCTTTCATATTCAGGCAAGTTTCAGATTAGGCAGAAGTATGGAGACTGCTCTGCTTGCAGCCACAGAGGAGCTTCGTTTTATTTTGGACCTGGGTGGCTCAGCAGCTATGATAATGTTAGATCTCAGTGCAGCCCTCGATACTGTGTCACACCCCACGAGGATTCAGAGGATGAAGGGAGTTGGAATCACTTGAGATGCCACCAAATGGCTAGAAGATTTCCTGGGAAATAGGAGCTTTCTGGTGATGCGAAGAAGCATTTTTCTCAAATGTTCATCCCCTATCATTCCGGATCCCACGGGGATCCTCACTAAGCTCTACTCTTTTGAATCTCTATGTAGTCCCCTGGCCTTAGTGTCATATGCAGATAGCACTCAGATCATCCTGGCTCTTACCCCTGATGTTAGTCGCACGTCTTCACAGCTCAATTCATGCCTCAAGGTGGTTACAGAATGGATGTCTGCCAAGCAACCTGAAACTAAATAGTGATAAAACAGAAGCACTGGTGGTCGGTAATAAAAGCTACAGATGGCTGGAATTGTCATGGCCAGAAAATCGAGGAGAAACACCAGAGCCTGACAAGGCAGTAAAAAGCCTGAGGTTCTGGATAGACGAAAAACTTACAACGGAAACACAGGCCCCAAAAGCTGGCTAGGTCCTGTTTTGGCTTCCTGAGATAACTTAGAAAGTTTCTATATCTGCTACCACCTTGTACTAGGAGAGTGGTAGTACAGGGATTAATCTGTTCTCGCCTTGACTAGGGAAACTCCCTTTCCTTAGGGAGTCCAAAGTATGTGACAAAAAAGGCTTTCATGTGGTCCAGAACGCCACAGCCATAACGCCTTACAAAATTTCTAAGTTTAAAACAGTAAGTCCAGCCCTAGCAGCACTACACTGGCTGCAGATTCAAAAAACAAATTAAGTTTAAAGTGCTCTGCAACGCTCATCGTATCCTACATGAGAAAGGTCCACCCATTATCCAGAAATTCCTTAAGCCCTATGTTCCATGGAGGCCTCTTCGTTCTGGCATCAAAGGGCTTCTGACAGTCCCTAAAGTCAAAGAGCAAGAGGTGGTGGTCGATTCTTTGCATAACTCATACCGAAACTCTGGAACACCCTCACTTAGATTTCGGCAAATAAATATGCATCAGAAAACTCCTTAAAACTCATCTTTTCTGAAGCTTAGCTTCAGCTTAAGTCCATGTAATTATTTTGGCTGTTTCGTTGCTATTAGCGCCAGGAGGCCTGGTAAGTTAGCTGTGCCCTATACAAAAAAAACACTTGACTCATAATAACTCACTATTTTTTCAACTATTTGGGAAACCAATTGATGGATATATTGCTAATTCTCATAACTGAATTCCATATTTGTTATGTCTTACATGACCGACTATTTCTATTTATTAAGCATACATAAAATTAGCAGCTCTATTTTTTCTGCTTTATTAATTATTGTATTTCACACATAATTAATATTGAAGTACCTTGTAATCTATGTGTAATTCTTGCATAGTTTGTGTTATCCTTGGTTGGTATCTTATTGTTATTAGATACTACTTGTTGTAATGTCTTATAATAATATACATTGAAATAATAAAAACTGTTTGAACACAAAGACGCTTCAGACGTCAATCTCACTTTTAGAAATGTAAAGGGAAAAAGGCACATTTTAAAACATGTTAAAGTGAAATGGTCCCAGGTATTTTGAGCATTAGTTTATTATGGCTCCAGGCATTTTTGTCTTTTGGACAAAACTAAGGATTTTACAGTAGGGTTCTAAAATTCGAGAGACTGTTTTCTTATTTGGTAAAAAGATTTACTGGGACAGTCTATCTCATCCAACAATGGTCTTTGCACTAGCAAAAAAAGATTGGGTCTGCCCAGCTCTTGACAAATTGATTTTATATAACTTAGCTCTATAGCATTAAGATGGAAATCCTTTGCTAAGCAGTCCTTGATTAACTGTCTAAGTTTGCACAAGGATTAGAGCAGATAACTAACCACAACAGGAGCGAGGAAGCTGAATTCTAGCCTGTAAGTAGGAAAACCCCAATTCTTAATGACCTAAATGATGCGGACTACTCTGTGGGAGCGCTAGTAACCGTCTCCAAAATCTGTTTCTCTCAACCTTTAAAACTTGTGAATTAGCAAAGCCGCAAGCACCTGCACTGAATCACACTGAAAAAACCCACTTTGTGTTGGATAAAGCAACCATATGTGGTAGAGATTTGTAACACAATCTGGAGGAAAATTTATCAAACTAAAGTTAAAAACATTAGCCTGTGGGACATGGCAGGGGCGTCTCCTCTCCCCACCTCTGTTTGCTCTCGCAATGTACCCTCTTCTGGTGTGGGCTCGGCAGGAGTTGCATGATTGGGGAGGAGTGCTCGGGAAAACACGGGATGTATTTACTCTCTAATAGGGTTCAAGCTCTGGTTACTGGATGAGTTCGAGCCATTTTGGGGCTATGTATTAACCGTAGAAAGTCCCTGTCATTACATCTTGGTGCCCTGCTGGGTTCCCCAATGGGTCAGCTGCCTACAGTGAGAATTAGGCCACTTTTACTTCCTGGGTCATGCTGATGCACTTATGGGGCAAGCAACTTCATCTTAATGTCGGAAGGATGATCGACTCGTTGCACATGTTGGTCGCATTATGGAAAACACTGTTACGGTCTTTGATGGGCAGGGTGGCGATTTCCAAAATGGTGCTTTTGCAGCAGTGTCTATATGTGGTGCAGAATTCCCTTTGTACACTACGCACCAGTGTGTTTCAGAAGCAGGACTCCATTTTGATTTTGCTTCTTTGGGCTGGGAGGCATAGTAGGGTCGCACTATTTAACCTGACATGCCGTTACGAAAAAGGAGACCTGGAAGTGTTGCGGTTGGAGTTTTATTATTATGCTGCACAAATGCAGTAAGTGGCTAGATGGCTGGAGAGTGGGGCTAGTTATGAGAAACATATATTGGTGGGGGTGGTGGAGATTGCGAATCTCCCAGCTTTGTTGATGGAGGGCGATGGTGCATCTATGGATTTACCTTACATGGCCAAGCAGACTACACATTTGGCAGAAACTAGTGAGGTTTGTACTTAATAGGGCCCCCTTTCATAAGGAATTACCGGTGTGGATACACAGCCCGGTCAGGGGCATGTCTGACAACATGACCTTTCAGGCCTGGAATTAGGGTGTTTGTGAAATATTTGGGTACTTGTACCCCAATTAACTATTTATCACATTAGAAGATGGATGGACGGGGTTTGAGTTGGGCCTGGGGCACTCCATGCACTATGCTGGTCTGGCCGAGCTGGCCAGGGAGACCTGGACCACTTTTCCGGAGGCGCCGGTGCCCTCCTGCACGCTGGGAATCCTATTGCCATATGGGTCTAGTTGACACTTGGTGTCCTTATTATACAAAGCAATGGTGACTAATGCTGTGGGATGCCTGTTTCGGGCTCAGGTGATGTGGGAGATTGACCTGGGGGCGCCACTGACATAGACACTGCGCATATGTACACTCACAAAAACAGTATCTACCAATGATCAATTTGAGCGGGCCCACTACAACTTCCTGCATTGCAGTTACATGACCCCACTGAAGTTGCATAAAATATTCCAGACCCGGATGGACATCTGTCCAGTACGCAGGAGTCCAGGAGCTGATTTTCTGCACTTGGCCTTTGGGTGTCAGACGGTGCAGGATTTCTGGGCACAGGTAGGTGAGAAACTAGTACATACTATCTCATTGCAGTGTTCTCTTATCTAGTAGTCTTGCCTCTTAGGCAATATATGCCAGCCTAAGGGGCGCAAGATGGCATATAAATACCTTCAGTTTGCGCTGGTCCTTGCCTGTCGCAGAGTGGCCATAACATGGATGGGTCATTGTGCCCCGGAGACTGGGACCTGGTGCAGGGACGTTGAGGAGTGGACACTAGCGGAAGAAATACACATAAATCTAAGTAGGAGGGATGAGAGCGTAGAGGATGATGTACAACTATTGAGGGCCATCAAAACCGAAACACAGGAAAAATAATGGACTGGGAAGGTCAGGACGAACCAAGTGACCAGCAACCACAATGAAAAGGGAAAAGAATAGAGAACAAAAGCCTGAAGTGGACTAGTTGCAGAGTCACTTTAAAAGGCAGCTGCAACCCCTCAGGTAAGTGATTGCCATTTTGCAGAAGAAGAGAGAAGGAGCAGAAGATATGAGAGGAACTTTCTCAGCCCGCAGCTGCAGACTTTGTATGATGTCTTGTGAGGTCCGGAATCACAGAACCGCACAAAGAATCTGAGGCTTTATTGGTATTGTGTGCAAGTTTCTATAAGGCTGAACAGTCTCTTCCTCTTTTTACAATACTTTCAGAGTCTCTGAAGCAATGTCCAAACTCAAAAACAATCAACTTGACTAAAGGGTTTCTCTGTTTTCTGGTGTAATCTCTTGCCAATAATAGTTTTGATAAACTTGCTCTATTTCCAAACTCCTAATTCTAAGGGGAGTGCTTGTTACAGGAAATATGTCTTTCCCTAATGTCTGTTTAGTGGTGTATTGGACTCCCACCCAAATGATAAATCATGCTAGTTCTTAATGTCATAAATCATGTAAAAGACAGAGCTCTATTTTGCTTTATTTAAGTGATTAATCTTTCTTTACCTTGAAATTAAGTTATTTGCTAGAAAATTTCAGAAGAACACAAACTGTTTTTTTCCACCTTTCTTATTTTCTATCTTTTACAGGAAATATGGATTAATCAGCAGAAGATGGAAAAATGAGAGCTGGAACCCCGCAGGAAGATGATCGGAAGGTGAAGATTGCCAGAACTCGACTGGAGGCTGCCTGGAGAAAGAGAAAAGCTGGGACTCAACTGGGAGTAGGTCGGAGAATGAGGAACACTGGAACTCGACTGAAGGCAGGCTGGAGGACAAGGACCTTGACTTGTACTGGAACTCGACTGAAGGCAGGCTGGAGGACAAGGAACTTGACTGGAGGTCTGAGCAGAGCAATAGGTACGAAGTCAAGCAAGACCTCAGACTCACAAGCCTCTTTAAATAATCAAATGCCACATGTGCCTTTTGGCAGTTGATTGCTTGTTAAGGAAATTAGCAATTATGCTCATGACTGTGGCACATGTTCAATACTGATCACATTGTGAAGAGCACGTGTTTTGGCAGTTACAGTTGGAGTAGGTGGAAAAGCAGTTGGTTGCTTGTTAAGGAAATGAGCAATTATCCTCCTGATTGTGGCACATGTTCAATATAGATCACATTGTGAAGAGCACATGTCTTGGCAATGACAGTTGGCACAAGTATAGCAGGTGGGATACAATGTGCATAATCAACATTCATTAGTTATCAAATCAAATCAAATTAAATCAGGGTTTAAAAAGCACAACTACTTATCCATAAGGGTCTCAAGGCATTAAGGGGGTTTGTCCCCTGAGCTTCAGTTGAAGAACCAGGTATTAAGGTCCTCCATGAATTGGGTCGCAATGGTGAAAGCCTGAGGTGCAGGGGCAGGATGTACAAGGTCTTTGCCGCACTGTAGGCAAAGGATCTCCCACCAGCCGAGGTCTTCCATATGCGGGGTACGCTGACTAGTGCTTGTTGAGCGGAGAGGTCTGGTGGAGGAGTAGAAGGTGATGAGGTGATTGAGGTAGGCAGGCCCTAGGTCGTGGAGGGCCTTGTAGACGTGGACAAGGAGATTTAAGTTAATTCTCTTCTCAATAGGAAGCCAGTGAAGGTCTATTAGGTGATTGGAGATATGTTCACAGCGGGGAATGTCCAGGTTGAGTCTGGCGGAGGCATTTTGGATGTGCTGTAACTTCTTGACGTTCTTCTGGGTGGTACCAGCGTAGAGGGCCTTTCTTCTGGGTGGTACTAGTGTAGAGGGCATAAAAAATGAGACATTTAACCAGCATTGGTTCGAGGATGTAATGAATATACCTAAATACATCTGAATATTGCAAGCAACAGCACCTTACTGTAATCAAGCTCTTGGGTGTGCTTGTCTACCCACAACAATTGGCCTGAGGCACTAGAAAATATATTTAAATAATGAATTTGTACTTTCAAAGTCTGTGTCTTTTAAACAAATTCATTTATACATTTTCTCAGGGAAGAACCTTCCCTGCTCACAGAAGTCAGGCTTGCTCACTTAACTTGCTCAGTGGAATTTAGGGCAAGAATTATGTCCCACGACTTTCAATAATAACCAGCTGTCACTGTCTGTGTCACAGAATAAACAGCTATTCAACCCTTTCCAAGAATTACACTGCGTGGTCCTTCATTAGTGACAAATGCTCTTATAGCTCATTGGACACTCTTTAAGGAGTGCAATTGGGTATGGTGTAGTGCTAACAGTATCTGAGAGGACCTTGTCCTTCACAGACATTTTTGGCTTCACTGCGACAGAGAGCCTTGCACTCTGACAAAGCAGTGGTAGCTAACTCATATGCTAGATGTGAATGTGCTCTAATAATTACCTTTGCCTAATGGCCATTGAGGAGAAGACACTCTTTCCGATTGCTGCTGCTTGATTTGATGTTCTCCATGTGTGTGGCTCCATAAGAAGGAATAATACAATATTTGGCACAGGGATTCAAGAGTGCATCCAGGAATAGGTGTGCACCAGAGAAATAAGTTATCATTCATCATATGAATAGGAGGATTTCAATTATGAAAATGTCAGGCCACCTAATACGTGCGTGGAAGCAGATTGGAACTCCTCACCTCCCGCGTCCAATAGGACCAGCTTCAAGACAAAGCTTCAAGGCGAACTGTGATAGGATGAAGGTGGAGGGAGTTGGGATAGGGACTGTGGGGAAGAGGTTCTGTTGAGTCAGAGATGATCTGATTATTCCACTGATCCAGTGTCTGTCAGCCACCTCCCCAAATTCATTATAGACTATAAATTCTACCTAAAAGAAGAATTTTCCTTGGTTGGCGAATGGGAATGAGTTTCTGGGAGCTATCTACTGCCTTGAGGCATTTTGAGAAGTGGGAAGGTAATCAAATTACACTGGTTAGCCAGATTTCAAATGAAAACTCTTAATAAAATTATCTTATAACTTCTTAAAGGTTCAACCAATCTTTCTTACCACCTGCTGTTTAGACAAAACTCACTCAAAATACATTGCATGAGCAGGTACCCTTTAATCATTGTTCATCCTGCTGTCCTCAGTATCCAGATTTAGACACAGTTATTAGAAAGTAGATTTAATTTCCAGCAATGAGGAATATGAATAAAAGTTAGTTACTCACAAATTTTTTAACTCAATATTCATGCAAAACGAAGAGGGTGTATTTATTGCAGCCAAGATGCTTTGATTGATAAAACTGACCTCTCTGTACCACTGTTTCCTCGCAGTGGCTACCTTCAACTGGTTTAACAATGATGTTAGCCCATGTAAAGATTCTCCAAAGAAATTTGTATCTCCAATGCACTCCCCCCACTTGTTTTTTGGTGCTCACAGTTACTTCTCTATTTTGCTTACATTTTTTCTAGCTCAGGATGTAGGCGCTACCTCAAAGCTCAAAACACAAGCCTCTCATATCTCAATTTCAATAATTAAACAAGGCCCTTGCTGATGAGATGAGTCCAAAAAAAATCCACTTTTTCTGAAGAGCTGGCCCTTGCTGCTGCTGCTTCACAGGAATAACTGCATTAACTAGCAATAAGACATTGCATGTGGACTCTGTTTACGGACCCCGCCCAGCTCCCCTTTGATCTCACTAGAGTTCAAGCAGCCTCATAAGGGCCAAGATAGCCACCATTGTGGCATAGTTTAACCCAACCATATCTGCCTGCACACCAGTGTTTCAAACCATGCTGACTCCTCCAACACTCCATCTGTGAACCAGCAACCCTCTGATGGATAAGTGGGAAATTACTTGGAGTAGCTGCAGGGCACTGCCCAGGAATGGGAAGATCACTGGTCTTTTTGAAATTACTCTTGCCACCCGATGGGATAGTGGGCATCAATGAGGTGGTAGGCATTGATTCTTGGAAATCCTGACAGAAAAAGACAGTGAAGCATTGAGCTGTAAGAGAATCTTCAGCAGGTTATTGCCCCTGTGCTGTGTACAAGAGCCGTCTTTGGTACCTTTTTGGGGTAATTACTCTCAAAACACTTGATAAGGCACAAGCGGGAGGGGCTCTTTCACGGCCACTTTATGGATGGAAAAGTTGATATAAGATGCAGGTCTGAAGCACAGGGGATTTTTTTCTCTAACAAAGGGAATGAGTTCATTAGACTACTGATGGCTGGAGAGGAGACTTTGAGGAAAACAAAAAGTGATGGCTGAATTGCATGAAACAAAACAAAAGGTGATGAATGGATTGCTTGAATTATTCTCAAACACTTGTAATTACTCTTGGACGTAGTCAAAACCCCTGTTTTTTTATCCACTATGCCACCTCAGATAGGAACCAGCCACATGTAAGCTTGGTCCTGCACGAAAAAGGAACAGTCCGCCCTAAACTGCTAGGCCACGTCTCTTTGAAGAAGACCATAAGTTACTCTAGATCTGTTTCGATCTCCTGGGTATTGTTTGTATGTATGTATATTCTTGATTTTCTCGAAAATATACAACAGTTGGCCCTTGCCAACCCAGGCAAATTTTCCCTTAGATGGACAATGTAGAAGAAAGGTGGTTAAGCATAGAATAGTTGTACGTGCTGCTATATTTTGAGGTAGGGTCTCTGCCTTCTGTGGCAGATTCAGTACAGCCCATCCTCTTTTGTGTGAGCTGTTTCGGTTTCTTCTTGAGGGATACTTGAAGGTGGAGCTGACAGCATCCTGCCACTTAAGCAAGAGACGAGGGCACACCTCCAGCTACTAAACCTAATGGAGAGTTGCAGCTGTGCTGCTAAGCGATGGAGAAGCTCATGGTTTGTCAGTATATACACTAAAAAATGGGGGACAAGGGAGATTCAATGTTCCAGTGTACGCTCTCCCTAGAAGTAATCGTGAAAAAACAAAAGTACACTGTTGAACATGCAAAAAAAGTATACAGGCAGTTCTTTCAAAAGAGGGAGGAGCCCTCACACATCTTATTAGATGTCATGCTTCATCATGGGGCTCACTCCTCGTCAGACTGGCACTGAAATATCTGATGTGCCCCACAGGGGGGCTCTTGCCCAGAGATCTTTACTGATAGTGTGTGCCAAAGGAAAGCACGTAGGAATTAATTTCAACCTAGTAAAGACGAATAAGAAAGTAGGAGAGAAAAAAGGGAAAGTTAAAATTGACTAGGAAACCTCCAAACCCTACTTTATTGAATGCAGCAGGGTCCCGGTCACAGTTAAAAACATTGCAGAGTGAAGAGGAAATAATGTTCCAGGACTCTACTTAGAAAATGGTGGAAGGAATTAACTTCAACCATGAAATAAGGCCAACATGTTTCGCGCCTCATAACAGTCCAATCAGACCATATGGCACTGCTTCAGGACCAAAAAGGCAAAAAAACCTCTCCTGAACTGAAATATAAACTATATGCATCCAATACCTGTGAGTAACAAGGCAAATCAAAACAAATGAGGTGACTTACTCTATGGGATGCAAATATATTGGAAATGGATAAGGAAAAGCCTATAAACAAATAAAAAATAAAAAAGTAACATAAGAACCACATTGATTTATAAATATACTAGCAAAAAGCATACCAGAAAACCAAAGTGTGGATATTTGGGTTGACATTGCACTCAGTGTAAATACGGTGCTTCGCTAAATAGTCAAGTGAACACGAAAAAGAAAAAAGAACAGAAAAAAAAAAGATGTACCAATGCTTACCATCCTCAATTAGGGATGGAACCTCATGTCAGTATATTGTTCTGGAAGGGTGGAGGTCCATTTTTGCATATGAAATGAATCTGCTGGTCATTAGGGAAGGCTGATAGGCAAGGTTTTACAAGTTCAGGTCTTACAGAAGTAGTCAGCCCGCTTCTGTCAAAGTTGGAGCACAGCTGGTAAATTCCTGTTTCTCACCCTCAAGCGGCCAGAGGCTTTTTGTTCAGCCTGCATTTTCTAGCCTTGGACTCTTTTCAATGCCATTCTAGGTTGGTGACCCACTTCATTTTTAAGAGGAAGGCTGAACCAATTAAGTGTCAACTGGCAAAGGTTGGAGGTAGCCCACAAAATTCAGGCCACACCTCTTGCCACACCATTTAGTTGACTGGGTCAAGTCTTACTGGGTCAGAGCTACCTTTCATGGAGGAGAGAGTCCTGAGTGAGTAGAAAGGAGCTTGCTGGAGCATATTTGCAATAGTAGAACGTCTCTTTCTTATCCATGAATCCTAGATGCAGCAAAGGAGATTATCTGCGCTGTGCATTCCAGTGTGCTTAGCAGTGGGAGGCCTCTAAACTGTTGTGATGAGTGTTTTTTGTGAAGTTGAGAATACTTGTAGCTGGAAGATGATCATTAAATTATGTGAGTTTCGAGATCCTGATTTATGCATTAACCCTCTCGGATATTTGGTGCCAGACTCATGAATAAAGTTCTGCTAACTGAAATGGCAGTGTGTGTAGGCCCAGTTGTGGTACAAAAAGGAACTGGGCTTTGCTTGTGCACTACTATTGACCAGAAAGCATGGTTTTATTTGCACATTTACCTTAATTGGGCGAGGACGATTTACAAGTAAATGCTCAAGGACTTTTAAGACAACTTCAGAAAACTGAACACACTCAATGGTTAAAAACGAATAGGGGTGAAAACTGATGACCAGATAACCAGACCTGACATGCATAGGATCACCCTCCAGAAATTCCTGTAGTTAAGCGAAAAACCCTGTGAACTAATATCTTTTTCCAGAAAGTTGCAGACTCAATGGAAGATGGGTGCTGTGGAGGTTAAAGAGTTGACGGGGGAGAGTTAATAAAGATGGAGGTAAAATGGAACTGGTTGCAGGAGAAAAAGGAATTTCCTATGGGAAATAGTTATATGACTGTGGGCCATCATATCACTGGGTTACCTCTCAAATTGCGTTCATGCTGGTGATGGAAACGTCGTTCTCCAATCTGTAGTCTTCAAACAGCTCGGAGGTTAAGACTTGGGTTTATCCAGACATTTATTTAGTTTGATATTGAGGTAATGTTAAGGAATACCTGGCATATAATAGGTAATAAGTAACTGGTAAGGATGAATACCTTCTTGGGTAGACATGACAGATAGGTCCATGCACTGTACTGGACCTGGATAGGGAGAACTGGCTGCTACAGCTGAGTGTTGCGAGTCTAGCACAAATGGGAAGATTTCCCTAAAAAGTTAGTAGAGATGTTGTGCCTAAGATGTTTCAGATATTAAACACAAAAGTGGGTGAAACAACAGCGGTGAGTAAAGTGAGAAATGTGCCTGGGAGCTTACAAGAGGTGGTTCCTTGTGAGCTCAAAGTGTTGTGGAATAAAAGAAAACAGAAAGCCAAGTTAGCGCACAGTAGTCTAACACGGTTATTCCAGAAATAGCCAGCAAGAATTCAAAATAAACAAAGGCACTATGCCAAATCAATAGACCAGACCCTCAGTCCCTAGTCAGCTGAAACACGTAATGCTTAGCCATGCATTTGGTGCTACATTTACAAAAGTGGTCCCAGTGCAAATGAAATAGAAACAGGAACACGTCACAGTCAGAACCCTACAGAATGAGCAGGTTGGCCTCTTGTCTTGGGAAGAATGCAACAGAAACTTAGACCTACTGTTGTTACAAGTTTCTAGTTTCTGGAGTGGAGGGCTGAATTTACAATTTTCTGCAGTCCTAGTTTCTTTGTGCCAACTTGTGAATGAGGACAGTGGAGCTTGATTGTGCCATGTACAACACAAGATAACAGAATGGTAGTTTGTTTAAAATGAATAAATATATATATATATATATATATATATATATACAATACTGCTAAAGCTTTAGTGAGCTTCAAGGAGGCATATCATCTAAATCACCACGGATTAATAAACTACATGATTCATAAACTTTGTATTAACACTTGTTAAGGCACATACGCGGATTTACGTTCTCACAGCGTATTAGCAATCGCTTAGCCAGTTGAAGCGGCAGGATAGCTAGAATCATTGTCCTAGACTGGAATGCCAGACCCACAGGGTAGGGGCTGATCACTTTCTACTTTCCTACTTTGCGCAGATTATCACTTTACAGTGCCAGTCACAATGCTGGACTTGGTAGTGGCTTATCACTGGGCTCAGCTGCTTCCTTCTTCATTTAATCTACCATTTTTATGACACCAGATCGGACTTATTACAGTAAAAGAATGGCGTTTGATCTGATGATCTCTATATTGCATTATGAGTGAAACTTTCTAAGTTGAAACTATTCTGCTTTTGCATTGTAGTCTATACACCCAGGTCTAACAGGATGACTTTAGAAGCCATCCCAGAGTCATTGGATGATCATCCAACTACTGTAGAAGTCATTTAGATGTCATCAGACATCATCAACCCCCTGAAGTCATCGACAAGGTTTAGAAATTTCTGCCTGATGATTTGAAAATGACTCGAAAATGAGCATCTGATGACTTCACCAGATGTAATCGTCCCTGATGATCTGAGGATGAGTATTTGATTACTTCTCAAGATTAGAGTATTCCTGATGACTTGAGGATGATTTGAAGATGATTATTTGGTTACTTCATAGGCATTAACAAAATGAAATTGGCCTTGATGGTCTGGGGATGATTTACTCAGTACTTTGCTACCCTTTTCCCACTTTGGGTTCATTTTGTTAGAAAAATTAAACCTAAATGATAATTTCAAAATAAATTGTTCATTAGTGGACAATGAACAGCATTTAGCTATTCCATACATTTTCTGTTATATGCAAATAAGCATACAATGTTTTCTGTACTGAGGGTTGTTGTAGGATAATATATTTATTGACTTTTTAAATTTTAAACTGGTTTTATAAGGGTGAAAGCAATCACCCAGTGTTAAATTGAGCAATACTTAATTTTAATAAAGATTCTAATTGAGTAGTATAGAAAGGGCATTTAGATTAAGTTGCACTGCTTCAGGGGTAACTTATAGTATGGACAGGCACATAATGTGGTTCATTCTGTGCTTTATAGCAACCCTGACATATTAACTAGTGGTGTGTGAACATCACAATTTATTTTAAAGTTCCCAGTTAGAGATATCCCCTTATTAGAGCCTGAGCCGCAAAAAAACAAAAACCTGCTCCATCTACCCTCTTTTTCCCAGGAAAAGGCACTTTATCTGAGCCATATCCATCTTCCCCAGAGCTTGAATCAGATACTCCAGCACTTGCATCGTCACCATGCCTCTCTCCCTGTAGCTCAGAATGCTACATGGCGTGGCGTCCTGCAGCGAGGAAGTAGTCTAGTGTTTAGGGCAGTGGTGATTTTTGTCTGTGTGAAACCAAGCAAAGTTGGGAACATTTGCCCTCCTTTGAGGTGACAAGAATTAGAACCAATCTCGATGAAACAGAAACTGCGATATTATGAAGAAATGAACAAGGGGCACAATAACTCTGCTCTGCATTAAACCAGCTTATAGAAGTTGAGTGCAAAGTTAGTGTGCTATGTTTGACCTGGTCTGAAAGCCTCACTCCATGCGACCCCCCCACGACTTTTTTTCTTACCCAAAAGCACAAGTAGTTTGATTTGTCCCCATTAAAAAATAGCTCTGCCAAGTACCACACACCTCTGGCTACATGAAAGAATATTCTAACATTCCCTGGATTATCACAAGGTCTAAATTAATCATGAATATCGGGTGCGCTCAGATTCTTTTGTTCGCTCCAAGCACCAAAGTCTGCGCCCCACCTACTTGCTATATGAACTAATCACAGGGCCCCCAATGTGAGGTAAATTTCTATCTGTACATATCTGAATTCTTTGCACTGTAATTCATGGCCTACACTCCGTGCTAGTCACATGTGCGCGAACCGTAACACAACTAACAGCCCTGTTGCTGTACACCCTAAGCTTGTAATGTGCCATGTTGGAGTGTTTAAAAAGGAGCTCACTGCACCTTAGTAATTATATGCTACATACGGCCGAGCTTCGCAGAGTAGAAATTCTGAGGCACAACCTTCACTAAGCCAGCTTTCGGAAATGTATTACTGCCAGAATTTGTCCCTCACTATGCCCACATCTCACAATTCTTGTCCGCTGAATCCAAACACTGCTAAGTTCTTGCAGCTCTCTCCTTTCTCTGTTAGCAGCAGTGAGGCACTCCCGACCTCGCTTCTTGCACTGTTACTCACCAGTTTCCTCTGAACTGGGGCAGAAATGCCAAATTCCACTCTGCAGCTCGACATGCCAGAAGCCTCCCTCCACCACCCGTGTGTACTCTCAGATATCTCCAGCCCTGCAGACGCATCGGGGTCTGAAAGAATAGAGCTGTAGAATGACTGCCACAGACACAGGATGAGGAGGTCAGGATACTAACTTGGATTGTTGTGGCTTACCAGTGAATCATATATCACACCTGGAGGGCTGTTATTATCACTCTACATGTAAATTAAATGAAACTACATGTCCCAAAATGCAAGGTACTCTTGTTAAAACGGTAGAATGGAAAATGTCAACAATGACTAGGAATCACACTTGTTACCTAATGACTGTTAAGATATTTACTCAAAAAGTTATTGCATGAGTGCATCTAGTCCGTATTTTTGGCTTTGTATTCTGGGGGTTGTAGTCCTGATTTTATATTGGAATAAAGAGCACAAATCCCAGAATGCAAAATGAAAAACCAGACTGGCACAGCTGTTCACGCAGGGTCTGGTATTGTGAGAGCACTGTTTTTCTTTAGGTTTTATATAGCACAGGCTCAACCCGAAGGTACAGCTTGAAAGTCAGCAGGTCTGGTTCTGCTGTGGGTGGATGAAATTAATCTGCTACTGTCAGTTCCTGTCAATTAAGATAAATTGTCAGTGAAAGCGTCACTTGTGAGACGTGGAAATGTCAGACATTACCACACTGGAAGAATGAAAATGCCACACACAAGCAGACTGGAGGCTGGCAGCCCAGTGCTTCATTCCTGGCAGCATCTCATTGCCCCAGTCCCACTTTCCTCGGAGTAGCACTATTGGGCTATATTTGGGCTATGTGTGGTTGGATTTGGGCTACCATGCCTGTTCCTTACTCTTAGAACCTGGCTGGAACGGAAGCGGAAGTAAAGTTGCAGTGTGACCCAGTGAGAAGACGAAGCGCTGATGTGCTGGACTGTGCGCCGATTCATTGAATGAGAGGGAAAAAATTAACTCATTGTACCATTTCATCTGTATTTTTTGGGGGAGTGGGTAATTTTGTTTTGGGGGAGGGGAGGGGGAAGACATGAACAGTGAGGTCGGTATAAGTTCCCGCCTTTTCTCGTTCTTTAGGATACTTTGTAAGCACCGCGCTCTGACTGAAACGCGGGAGCCTACCCCTCTCTATTATGCAGCGCTTTATTCTGTTGCTTTGTTTGAGAGAAGTGTATATACGAGTCAGCCTCTCCTCCGTGAACTTTACCACGTAATGTACTCTTTTTGTAGTTGTGAGAATAAGA
The DNA here is from genome assembly GCF_031143425.1 of Pleurodeles waltl. NCBI lineage: Eukaryota > Metazoa > Chordata > Amphibia > Caudata > Salamandridae > Pleurodeles > Pleurodeles waltl. The sequence continues at coordinate 865,159,110 of NC_090443.1, forward strand.
CCCCGTTGGAGCCAGGGTGCATGAACTCGCCTCTCATCATCAGCAGTTAAGTAAGAATCAGTTGAATTACGTGCTCTGTTAATGAAAAGTGTGCTTGTGTGGGAGCGGTTGAATGTGGGATTTTGTGTTCTCCAAGCCAGATCGTGGACATGGAATTTCGGTCAGATCTGCTGGCCTTGGAACATGGGACCCGGGTTGGAGTCTCCGCTCTGGTTACAAAGCCGGTGTTCTCTGCATACAGCACTGCAGTACCTTTGGGTTAAGTTAGCTGCTATATAAAACCGCAAGTAAAAAAAAAATACTGGGACACCTTGGAGTGTCAGACCCTTGATTCCAACCTGTTCTGCCATTTGATTAGTTTTGTTTGACCAATGACTTTGTGTTTCACCACTGCACATATTAGTTGTTCAATGTTCACCAGTAGCACATTGTATGTTTTGTTCAGTTGAGCCGCCTATTGGCTTTGACATGGCATTAGCCATTACTTTCTGTATTCAGTTTAGCCGCCTATGGGCTTTGACATTGCATTAGTCATTACATTCTGTATTCTGCCTATTGGCTTTGATATGATGTATTCAGTTTAGCTGCCTATTGGCTTTGACATGCTATTAGATATTACATCCTGTATCCAGCTCAGCTGCCTATTGGTTTTGACATGATATTAGACATTGCATTTTGTATTCAGCTTAGCTGCCTATTGGCTTTGACATGATAGTATACATTGCATTTTATATTCAGCTTAGCTGCCTATTGGCTTTGACATGATATTATACATTGCTTTTTATATTCAGCTCAGCTGCCTATTGGCTTTGACATGACATTAGACATTGCATTTGATATTTAGGTTAGCTGCCTATTGCCTTTAACGTGGAGTTAGACATTGCAGTTGAGAATCCAAGCTGTATTTTTCCAAGCTGTGTTTTTGAACCAAGATGTTTTTCTCACAGTAGACTAGACCCGATAAGAGAGGGTACATTGGTTGACCCCCAGTCCCTGCTCTGGTATAAAACTGGACAAAGGATAAGAGAGTGACCACTCCCCTGTCCATCACCACCCCCGGGGGGGTGTCCAGAGCTCCTCCAGTGTGTCCCTGTCGTTAGCCGTCTTGGATTACAAGGTGTGGGGACACTCTAGGGACCTCTGAGTGGCCAGTGCCAGCAGGTGACTTCAGAGACCCCCTCCTGATAGGTTGGCTAGGGTTCCTGGAATCTTCTGCAACATCTGCACTTGGTCTCCTCTCTTCACAGGTCTTCAGGTCCAGGAATCCACCCGTTGTTGATTAGTCCTGCTTGGTTCTTGCAAAATCTCTTATCACGACTCAAAGTGTGTCCTGAGGAAACTTGCAGTACTTTACTCCTACTTTCCTGGGATCTGGGGTGGGGTACATCACTTACCTTTTCTTACACTCCAAGTGCCCCTCTACACTTGCCTAGGGGGGGAATTTGTGATTCGCATTCCACTTTCTTAGTATATGGATTGTGTTGCCACTAGGCCTATTGCATTCTATTGCATTTTCTACTGTTTGCACTATTCTATGACTGTTTAATCACCTGATTTTGGTTACTAGTGTATGTATTGTGTATAATACTTACCTCCAGAAGGAGGTATTGCCTCTAAGATATTTTTGGCCTTGTGTCGCTATAATAAAGTACCTTTATTTTTGGTAACACTGAGTATTGTCTTTTATTGTGTATAAGTACTGTGTAACTATATTGGTATTGCAGGAGCTTTGCATGTCTCCTAGTTCAGCCTAAGATGCTCTGCTACATCTACCTCTATACAGCCTAAGCTGCTAGAACACTGTCTACATTTCACTAATAAGGGATAACTGGACCTGGTATAAGGTGTAAGTACCTTAGGCACCCACTACAAACCACGCCAGCCTCCTACACTAAGCTTCACATCTTCCCTCCACATGCCTTTTTCACCTTCTGCTGCAGTCCACCTTTCCTTTCCACCATTTATACATGTCCCCCGCCCCCATTTGTGATCCATACTGAGCACTCCATACCCATGTGCTGCTCCACCCTCCTAGTGCACTTTGTAAAGGGGCATAACTTTTACTAGTGTAGCAGGCGCACTGGCACCGGGGATGTGAGGGTACCTATGCACTCTAAATATGGCTGAATTACACTAACTAACTAGAGGCCAAGCTGCCTTTGTATACATTGGGGCATATGGAACCTGTGCTGCTATCCATGTGCAGTATCCACTTTCCACTCCCATTGTTCCACCCTCAGTATCCGCAATCTTAGTCTGTTCTCCACCTTACTCACCTTTCTAAGCCCTTTGCATCCACTCTACAAGTCCCACATTCACTTTCCGCCATGTAAATCTACTTTCTGCATCTCCTTATTCTATCGTCTGTCTGCACACCACATCCTTTCATATTACCGCATCCTTGAATATCCTCAATGTCTGTAAATGAACTGTGCACATATTTCAGAATATATCAGAATTATGAAAGCACCAATGAAGCACATTTTTGTAATTTTGAAATGTGGTGGAAATATATTTTAGTATGATCATAACAAATCAGTACAATAGGAGATGACATTTCCACATATTATTGTTTGTACACTCTATACTTTGATTACTAAAATTGTGTGCCAGAGCAAATGTAATTGTCATTTCAATTGAAAGTGTGTTGTCTGTAAACCCAGTGCGCTACTACGCTTTACGTACTCCACTCTAATCCCTTTTACTCCATGACAAGCCACTCCACTGTATCACTCCAATCTATGCTGCTCCACTCTGACATGTTCCTACAGTCTTCTGTACTCTACACTTTGCCCCAGCCCTCTACTCCACTCTGACAGTCCAATCTATGACACTTCACTCCACTCCACTATACGCCACGCCCTCCACTCTACGCCACTCCACCCTACTCTGCGCCACTCCACCCTACTCTACAACACTCTGCTCCACTCTGACACTATACGCAACTACCTCAATGCCACTCCATGCCTCTTTACTCCACTCTATGACACACCACGGTACAACAATCTACTCTACTGTATGCCACTCTACAACACTATACTCAACTCCCTCTATCCCAATCTACAACACTCTACTCCACTCCACTCTTAGACACGCTATGCCACTCCATGTCACTCTACTCCCCTCCACGACACTCTATGCCACTCCACTCTGACAACCTACTTCACTCTATATCACAACACTGTACTCCACTCTACACAACTCCCTCTATGCCACTCAACTTTACTCCATTGTATGCCACTCCACTCTACAACATTGGTTCCCCATCGTTTTAGAACCACAACCCAATTTTTAATACAGCAAACATCTGCGACCCACTTAGCTTTAGTGGACATGAGACAAGTGTTTTTATTTGTTTTGTTTTTAAATCAAAGTAATCCATCGTGTGGCAGCACATTGTTATTTGCAGGTTTCACATTTTCTATTGAAATTGTCACTAAATGTGGAAAAGCATACAGTTTTAGAGATGACACTATATTGCACACAAATGACGTGTGGAAATCGAGTTCAGGGAATATTTCTGTGCAACACCAAGTAGTATCTTAATTTGTTCTGATCCAACTAAAATATTTGTTTCTGGCACACTTAAGAATTACCAAAAAAGTGCTACAGTTTGCTTCCCTAACTGGTGAATGTGTACAGTTCATTGACTGATGTTTACATGTTGTGAGTTAGGTAAAAATCACATCCTCCAGCTTCTCTTTCACACTTCATGTACCCCAGGAGCACATCATACTCCTTTACTGCACACTGTACATCAGCTTTCACACCTGCTCATCCACTCTTCATCAGGTACAGCTGATCATCCATTCTCCACCAGGTATCTCCACATATCTCTCCTCCACATCGTGCTGCACTCTGTCCATGCGCTCCCCACATTCACTTTTTGTTTGTATGTTTGAACTCTACCACCCACATGTGTATTCTACCCAGCACTTGCACTGCTGGTGTGTATATATATTGTTCACCCACTGGATCCACCATCTCTATCTGTTGTTCACCTCGATCTAAGCCTTCTGCATCCACTCTCCAAGTTTCATATCCACCCAGAACGCTGTTTATCTGTTCTTGACGAGCCAATCCAATCACCAACTCGTCTCTCATTGCACTACATCCACCTCTGCACCACCTTATCTGCTAAATACTATACTTAGGGACTCACAGCTATTTTCATTCTCTCCCCATTACAACTGCTAATATTACCATCTAAGTTCTCTCTTTCTGAACTTTCTAGCCTTTAAATTCATCCTCTACATCCACTCTTTTCCCACAACATGAGCTTTCCATTTCCACTAAACAGCCATTGACACTCCACATCTACTCATCTATGGCTTCCAAAAATCACTCTCTATCTCTTAAAACTGCTGTACAGCTCCTGCCCCCTACTTCAGATCTGATCTTCAGTCATGCTCTTCAAAGAAGCTCTCGATATCCACTCAGTGTCCACTGTGCCCTGGGCTCTTTACATGCACTCTTTACATCTCCTATCCAAAACTGCTCTGCCCAACGTATATCACACACCATATGCTTACTCTTCTGTCCAGTGCTGCACTGTTCTACCATCTACAAACAGGACTCAGCTCCTGACCTAATTACTTAGCTTGACACTGGGACAACTACAGCCCCATACTCCCCCCCTTCCTATGTTAGTATCTTCTCTCCACAGTCAGCCTCTGCTATCTACATACACTTTCCACATGAATATCCTCTTACACCGTATACCAGAATAGTTCAACATCCACTTACACTTAAAGCCCATGTTTACTCAGTCTCAACACGAATTATACCATTTGCCAAATGTGATTTAGAACACTTCTCACTTTATGCCTTACTGCCACACGTGTAGCACTGTCAGAAATTAAAGCTCCCAAGTCCTTCACCCACACTCACTGATAATACTGAATCACCTAAATCCACTTAAGCCATATGCTTACCATTCATGCAATCCCAATACAGAGCTACACACTGCACAACTTTATAAACCACTCTCATTAACACTTGCCAAGAGATTAGAACACAACTTGAGACACCCTCTACTCTTTGACAACTAATGATGTTATTTATTCAAACTTTTCATTCACCATAGCAATGTAACACCATTCACCCCAAACAGCCACTGTAAAGACCACAATTTCCCTCGGCTACTCACTCCCACTCACTGCTCACACTGTACCATTAACCCACACAACACCATATACGAGCATGCCCATACACACCAAAGCCATTCACAATAAAACTCTCTGCTGTCACCCTACTGCATTGAGTATATTGCCATCTTAACCAACGCAGAACTCATATGAAGTCCTCCCACAATACTTAGCAACAGTCTCTCATCCATAGCTCCTCAGTGCTGCTCTACACATCTGTGAAATTAACATGATAGTTTCAATTTAGAGACAAATAATGATACTATACATCAATGAAAGCTGCTGTGAATCCCTTCAAATTGGGAGTGATGTATGAAAATGTGATTTTTGTTATTCCCAATTTATTTTTTACATTTACGGTTATCATAGTTAGTAGTTGCTATAAGTTACTAGAATTGTAGTAGTACCACAACATTGTGTCTGGCAGATGTCTGATATACACTAATTGTGGGCTTCTTTTTGCTTAATAGTACAGTTCAATGCTATTCAAGTCTACAGGAACTACCATGGGTGGGCAACCATCATGGAATCATGTCGGAATAACCTATTCGGAAGCGCTTGTGGCGCTATAGTTAAGTAATAAAGTGACATCCAGAAGTGGTCATAAAGTTACAGTGAAGTGATATAAACAAATCCTGAAATAATCATGAAGTCCTTATGGAGTAATCAAACTCCATCCCAAAGTTGTCATGGAATCATCATGACCTAATCTGCACCCATCCCCTAGTTGTCATGGAGTCATCATGAAGTAATCTGCACTCATCCCCTAGTTGTCATGAAGTAATCTGCTCTCATCCCCTAGTTGTCATGGAGTCATCTTGTAGTTGTTAAAGACAATCACACATTTTCCAAGGCAGTAATCAGAAGGCCATCCTGAAGTAGTTACTGTGATGACTCTGGAGTCATCTCATTTAAATATGTTGCCCTATAGGCATACTTCAGGATGGTTTGGGATGATGTGACTGGATAATTACAGGAGTAGCCCAGGTGAAGTCATCAGATGACCTCAAAATGACTCCAGGAAGATCTTCCTTTTTGACTTGGGCAGGTTCCAAAGTCAAGCTTGAGAAAAGGATGAATTATAACTTGATTTTTTGTGACAGAAAGGGCCCCGACCATCCAATGTGCGAATTCTAATTTTTGAGGAAAGATTCTAGAGTATCTTGGAAAGGAAATCTTGCAAGGGCCAAATTTGATGCTCTTGTCTGTTGTATTGGCGGCAATCATCATTTGTTCTGCATTTTTAAGACAAATAAGGAAACCTAATAATATTCCATTATAAAGAGACAATTTTGCGTGATCAAGTGACTGAAGGAATCTGACTGTGTTAAATAAAACATTCTAGAAGTACCCGGGGCCACAGTGCGTGAGGACAGTAGTGATGTCGGACCTGGTGTGGTGCAGAGGGAATTACATCACTATTGGTTTTGTTTGAAGGTATTAGGAGGTGCTGAGATAGTTAGATGTCGCAATGGAGGCACTCGTTTCCATGTGAACAATGTGGATATTTTGGTCTTCCTTAAGTGACACGCAGTTCATTAGATCATATCATCACAAGACCAACTTTATCAGTAAGGGATGTATGCTCTCTCAGAGAATATGTAACTATGTAACATGATGACTGTAGGAGGATTTATAGAAAACCAGATGGAATTCAGCAGGAATGAAAGAAGAGTTGGCTAAGCAGCCATCGACTTAAGGAGGGATTCTTGTTTCAGTGGGTTGAGAAAAGTGGGTAACAAAGGCCCCGCAGGCCCCACGGTTTGGGGGGGGGGGGTCTCGAGCTCAGGGTGGGGAGATCCCCTCACCACATACTCTGACCTAGAGCTCCTGAGTGAATCTGGAAGGGGATCCTCCATGTACTTTGCAGGGGGGCCCTTAAGTTTAATTACGCCACTATTTGAGAAAGGAACCAAGAGGTGATGATGTGCTTTGCGTTGCAGAAAGTATAGATTGCTGCCTCAAGCTGGGGGTGAGGACTAGGTTAGTTTGATTATCTCGTGAGGGACACATGGGTCACTTGTTTATGGTTGTAAATGCACGTAGTGGTAGACAGAGTAGTTTGGAGAAATGTTTGGTGCTTACAGAGCGTCTATTTTGATTCCTTTGAACGTGCCAGACCTGCCCTCGGAAGGGATTTCAGCCCATCAGTCCCTAAAGAACATATTTTCAAACAGGGCATTCTTTTGAAAGATCATCATTTACATTTACCGGAATTGTGCATTACCTTCTATGTGACCAGGTTTTGCACTGAGGTCCTCTCTGTGGGAATAATGACAGTGATGTGCAGCGATCTTTCAAAGTAATGTGTACCTGCTTAGAAAGTAATGTCATTGTCTTTAGAGATCTGCAATAACAAAGTGTAGGAAAATTGGGTTTTTGTTTGGGGGATGAAAACCCTTGTCAAGCAGCAACCACAATCTTTGTCAGAGTGAGCCACAAAATTCACTATACTAACTTGTGCTTAATCTTCTGGTAGTTTGGCACAAAAGCAGCCAGGCTTAACTCAAAGGCAATGTTTTAAGAATTTACGCAGCACTTAAACAGCCAGCAATAAATTGAAAACACAACATGATAAAACTTCCACACCAATTTAGAAAACTACAGCAAAATTTAACAAACAAAATGAGACCAAAAATGGCAAAAATCAAATCAGTATGACCAGAGAAATGCAATTTTAAAGGTTTAAGTAAAAATAGTGCCTAGAAGCATAAAGTGATAACTGTGGGCATCTGGTCTCGCTAAACCGGGACAAACTCACAAGTTCAGGCCGACTGTGATGGAGTGTGAAGCTGGATATAACAACCAGTTTAGTCCATCTAAAAAAGTTACCTTCTCAAAGTCTGGCACATAGAATTCAAAACTTCAGGAGTTCACAGAAGGAGCTCAACTGATGCCAACCAAGCATCCATTACCTGGGAAGGCATCTCTTGGTTACCAGGGATTCACTCCAGCAGAAGCTAGCAGGGCTCAGGCAGGTTCAGTTGCAAGCCCAGTTGCAGGTCCAGTCAGGTCCAGTTGCAGCAGGTCAGCTGGGCAGTTGCTTGGTGGTCTCTGGGGCTTGTTATATCCCCGTAGCTCAGAACTAGGCTCCCAAATGACTTTTGAGCTGGTTAGCCAAGGACGAAGGGAGCAGGTTCTGTCTTCCTTCTCGGAGAGCAGAGAAAGCCTCAAGCAGCAGTGCAGTCCTCTGAAGAACAAGGCAGGCTTCAAGCAGGAGGGCAGTACTTTGAGGAACAAGGCAGACCTCAAACAGCAGGACACTACTCTGATAGCAGCAGGTCAGCAGCCGAAGGGCTGTCATCTGGAGAAAAAGGTAGCCCTTTTTCTATAACGTCCACAGGTCCAGGAGTGTACTGAAGAGGGTCCAATATTTATACCTGGAACCAGCCTTTGAAGTGGGAGAAACGACTAGGTTTCCCCCCACTTCTGCTTCTGGAATTTCCTTCCTCCCCTGCCCAGGCTCCAAGAGGTCTAGGGTGACAATAGACTGATGTTAAGTTCTTTGTTCTGAGAGTATGCTGGGGCAGCCCCTTTGAAATGAAAGTGGGGAAGCCCCTTGGAAATGTAAGCGCCCCTTCTATCCTGGGAGGGGTGCTTACATTTCCTAGTCCTCTTTTATCTCACTGGCTGGTAGGATAAACAAAGGGTAACTCTCACTCTATTCACAGTCACTCGACCCAGGGTATAAGCACCAAGGAGCATATTTACACAGAAGTGGCGCAGCGCCAAAATTGGCTGCTGTGTCACTTCTGAAACGGAGGGATGCACCATATTTACACAAATACGGCGCACCCTAGTGTTTCACTTAGCGCTGGCGCTAAATTTAGCTGCCAGTGCCAATGCAGGCATCCTTGCATCATAGTTCAAGGGTGTCTTTGTTGAAGGGTATGATTGTTTATGTGCAGGAAGGTATACCTTTCTGCACATAAACAATCTACAATGGTGGATTGTTACTTTTATGTGTGCTGCAGAATGCAGCACACATAGAAGTGGCAAAATGTAATTATTGAATGATTATTTATAGAACTCCTTCCTCCACATAAACAATCATTAATTGTGTTTTGCTCTTTCGTTGTGTTGCAGAAGCAGCACACATAGAAAAGGCAAAATCGAGGAGAAATAAATGTAATCTTTCAGCGTTGTGCCATGCTAACGCTACCCATGGTGCTGCCACAGGTTTACGAATTCTTGTCAATCTGTGGCAGCGTCAAAAGCAATGGGTGTTGCAGTGGAACGCCCACAACAACACCCACTGCAAGCCTCTCTGTCAAGGAAAACTGCATTTCCTGGTCATCCTTTGTCTCACTGTCTGGTAGGAATACACAAAGGGCAACTCCCACTCCATTCACAGTCATGTGACCCAGGATACAGGGCCCAAGTAATTAGGTCAAGAAAATGACAACTTTCTAAAAGTGCCATTTTCAGAATTATGATTTAAAATCCAAATTTACCTTTAAAGGGGATTTTAAATTACAATTCACTTGAGTGTTAACATGACATTTCTACCTGCTCTCAATCAAAAGTTATCCATTATTATATGTAATAAGGTAACTTTATGTTATCCTATGGGAGAGAGGTAGGCCTTACAGTAGTGAAACATTTATTTAGATTTTTCACTATCAGGACATGTAAAACTTAAAAGTACATGTCCAAGTCTTTTACATGTACTGCACCCTGCCCTATGGTCTGTCTAGGGCCCACCTTAGGGTGACTTATACGTGTTAAAATGGAAGGTTTAGGCCTGGCAAAAGGCCAGGTTGAATTTGCAGTTTAAAAACTGCACACAGTCAGACAGACTCGCTGTATGCACCTTTATCAAAGAGTGAAGCGTGCCTGTCCAGTACATCCCATCTGTAGGAGCAGGTGCGTTCTTTAAACGTGCTCATATTCCATATTACCTACTGTTGCCATGGTTGCATCTGGGTCCTACTTTTGGCAGCCATCAAGGGGCTGGCGGTTTAGATTCTTGGTAGCCCCATGCTTCCAGATGGAAATGTCTTTGCACAATGTGATGCACCATGATCAGCTGAACATCCTTAGCCTAATCCATCATGGCCGCCTATCCATTGATTTCTATGGCGTTTTCCCATCTCAAGATGTTGGAATTCACTTCCTTGATTCCTACTTTCCTTCTAGGTAATTGTTTCCCTATATAAACAGCTTGTAAATGCCTCCTGGTGTGTCACAACACTTTGCTTTTTTCCTGGCCTTACTTCTCTTTGTGCAGTGTGCTACTGCTGTTGTAGTGAATTTCAGAGGTTTTTTCTGCCTCATGCTTTTTCCTCCTGTTGGTTTCCTTAAAGGGCACTTTCTAGCTCCGTGTTTCTATCACTGGCTGGCAACGTGGCTTCCGGAGGCAATTGTCCTTTCTTAATATCCAGAACTTCCAGACCCAGACGTCAACCCTTGTGTCCAGCTCTTGAGACCCACAGACTGCAAAGACTGCCCTGAGGCATGTTTTAAAGGGCTACTTCAGTGGGTGACACAATAAGTACTGCAGGCCCACTAATAACATTTAATTTAAAGGCCCTGGGTACACATTGTACCACTTTACTAGGGACGTATAAGTAAATAAAATGCGCCAATCCTGTGTTAGCCAATATCACCATGTTTAAAGGAGAAAGCTGAAGCACTGTAGCAGGGATTTAGCAGTGGTAAAGTACACAGTGACCTAAAGCCCACAAAAATGAATTTCAGCTACAGGAGGTGGGTGAGTAGGCAAAAGGTTTTGGGGAATACCACTCTAAGGGCTGTCAGATCTAACAAAGAGGTGATCATAATAGAGTATGTCATATTGGCAGTGGGAGCTGAGGTACATTTTGGTAGCTACAGAAACATTTCACCATAAGATGTGAGTCACTGTTCCGAGGGGTTGCACCCGGTTAGGTTTAAAAATACCCAAAGTGTACTTACTGACACCGTGAGAAAAGTAATGAAGTTTAGTCATGAGAAATCAAAGGAATGTGTACAATGTGTGTTGTGTTTCTGAGGGAAAGGAAATGGGTGTGAATGCTACTTTTTTTATTAGAGAATTGATGCCTAAAAATGCTGAGTGTTTATCAAATGGGAGAGTCAGGCATCAGATCAATATTGCAATCTGTTTGTAGGAGACAAGGTCCAGTATGTATGTGGGCAACAGGTTTTGTTTGAGGAGAATGTGTATGCCTAAACATCTTTATGGATAGGGTCAGGGCCTCCCTTATTTTTGTTTCCTTGAAATTTGCTATACAGTATAAAGTGTTTGAGATTACTCCTAATTTGTTCAGGGCTAGTGATGCCTAAGTGTAATTCTGTACCATTCCAAACCCCCTGTGTTGTCCATGTAGAGGGTGCCCCACTGAAATGAATAGTGACACTAATGTATTGTTTTTTCTGTGTATGGTTACAGATTTGTGTCCCCAGCTTTGCTCATCACATGGAAATTAAAGACACCTCTCTGTGTCCTATTATTCAACCATTGAACATAGCTAGTTACCAGTAAAGATAAAACAGAGTCTAACATTATTACTGGATTATTAAAGCCAAACCCACAAAATGGTAAACAGATTTGAGGTTTTTCAGAAAGTTCATAAGAAAAGTGAAACTTGAAAATAAGATAATCCATATGTAATTTACAACATATTGTCTTGCATAGCCTCAAAAGTCTGTTGCTAGCTCTGCCTACATAAGATGTAGTTGTAAATGTACAATTGACAAAGCACCTCAAAATTATTTAGATAACATTGTGTTTACTACCCACATCAAATCCAAATTTATGTAGATGGGTAAACCTGAAACTTGATACACAATCTATCTAATGTCAAATGTGTTTCATAAATATACTTTTAAAATGCTCAGGTTAAAATAAATGAAAGCTTAAACAGAGTTCAGAGGGAAGTTGCAGAGGTGGGTAAATAGGGTCTGGTTTATAGCAAGATAGAAAGATGCACATATATTCCTGTACCATACAAAATGTTTATTTTTACAGCTTTGCTGTCACTCACCAAACACCACTACCACAATCCTTAAATACAAAAGGGTAAACAGGAAATATATTCCTTCTCTGACAACTACAATTGGTTTATGAGAGATTAGAGTTGGACGATTTCCATAAATGCCCAAGAAAACCAAGAATTCCTCAATCCATTCTGTGCAAATTAACAATACATGTTATATTTTTAAACATATTAAAGCAGCAACTATGCTTTAAAAAGATTACATCAAAGTACTGAAAGAATTTATTGGCTCATGCATCAGACTGTAAAAATGCCTGAGATAAGGTTTCTTCAAATTCCTGATGTTTATTGTGTAAAAGGGTCACTATTCATCACTGTGTAATGTTATAAAAAGAGTTTGAATTGTAATACTTTCTTTAAGTTATTTTTAAATAGTATTTATCATATTTGAACGTCTGCAATGCATTAGGTGGTTTAATTTGCAACTTCTTCATATGGGAGTATTTACATGACATTAATACTCGAGATTCATCTCAATATGGATTCCGGTAACATCACAGCACTGAATCAGCTCTTATTTCTACGACGGATCTGATTCGTAGGCAAGCTGACCAGAGAGGGTCAGCTATGTCGGTCCTGTTAGACCGGTCAGGGCCACTGACAGCATTTCACCTGCTTTGATGGTGCAAAGGCTGTGGCAGGTCGGCCTGAAGGGCAAGGATCTGAAGTTGTTGGAGACCTTTTAGTAGTGGCGACTTCAGAGCTACATCCTTCCAGCTGCCCAGTGGAGTGCCACAAGGGTCATCTCTAAGCCCCACTTTATTTAACATATACGTCACCCCTTTGGCGGAATTGATAGAATCGTTCAGCTTCCAGGTTTCGTCTTATGAGGACGACCCAGATCATTATGTCCATCATCGATGACTGGGAAGAAGTAACTGACAGGTTTAGCTTGTATATGGTAGAGATCAGCGGTTGGATGATAAAGAACTGCCTAAAAATGAACAGGGAGAAAACGGAGATCATGCTGTAAGGAATGGACAGCGCCATTTGAAATGCTCGCTGGTGGCCAGGAAACTGTGGTGCATTACTGGTTTCAGTCAAAGTAGCTAAAAACCTGTGGGTACTGTTTGACAACACCTCTTCTTTTTGATACTCAAGTTAACACAACTGAGAGCTCCTGCTTTTCGTTGGTTTGCATGTTGAAGAAAGTTCTGATCTTTCTTCCTAGAGATCTCAGGGCTGCAGTGACCAGTGCTTTAATCACATCTTGCTTATACTATTGCAATGCCCTGTATCTCAATGCAAACCAATTTTGTATTAACAAGTTTCAAATCATCCAGAATATGGCTGTCTGCCTTGTAAATGGTCTTCCTAGATACTGTTCAATTAGAGAGGGGCTGAGATCTTTGCACTGGCTTCCGGTCAAGAAGAGGGTGCTATTTAAAGCACTGTGTTTGACCCATAAATTTCTCTATGAGCAGGTATCACACTACCTTAGGATTATCCTGAGTTGGTATGTGCCAGTGAGAACGCTGAGATCCTCAGATCAATTCAAGGTGATTGTACCGCGTTGTAGGAAAGCTAGATCGGGTGCTCGGTGTTTCACGGCGGCAGCAGCTAGGCTGTAGAACTCCCTCCCTATTCTTATCAGGTGTTTGAGTTCTCATTTGCCGTTTCGTAAACAGCCTAAACATGGCTCTTCTTATCTGAGTAGTTGGTAGGGATGGTCCTACCGCATACCGGGGGGTTGATTTGTTCTTTCCTGTCCGTCCCTCTAGTTTTTCCTCGGGTTCTCCCTTCTTTTAGAGCTTTGATACCTATTTGTTTTAACACACTATAAAAATTACAAATATCATCAACTAGGAAGACATAGTAATGTACATGCCTACATCTGCTTCAAAGCATGCAGTGTTACTAAAAATGCCACTTATCTAAGTTATTTTACAGTAGTTATTTTAAGGAGCTTATGCGGTCAGTTCTTTAGTACAAAAAACCATAAATGTCATTTAGTACCTACTTTGTGAAAGTGCAATTCTTCACGCAATGTGATAAGTGTAAATAGGCCTGATATATGACTACAATAAGTTCCAAAAGAAAGTATGTAAATAGGTTATATACAGAAGGGTATATGAACAACGCCCAAGTGCTGGCCACAAACGTACTGTTAAGCAGCAACCGAATGAAGTCATTCCTTTATATGAACTGTCAACATTTAAGGAACGTTGGCATGTCAATTAAAATAATGTGATAGCAACACTTCCTGGTTCCTACTTCCATGCTGGAATTTAGTTTGTACCTCTGGTATACCATGCTAACAGGTTTATTCACCCTGTTACAATCTTCCTTGATGTCTGTTCAATTAGCTATTGTCCTTGAATGGCAAACGTTGTCCACAAACTCAGCGGTATAAAATCACTTCTTTATAACACCCACAAACACTGTACTAGGCACTCCCTTGTGTTCTAAAGTAGATACAAGTTCGATAATTCTGACTACCACCTCCTCTTATATTGCACCCTGCAAAAATAACATGAACCAACACCTCCTACATCTATGGGAAAGATGCACAGATGCTGATGTTACAGATTTTGGAGTCCCACGGAAATATCATCTTTATTTTTTTCAAGAAATTTTTCGCAGTTTTGGAAAGTAGTGTAGAGCTCGGAGGATAGTCCAACAATATTTGTAGTTACGTACGAGACGTATCCCGGGGTAAGTTGGTTGTAATAGGAAATCTAGAAAAAAATAAAGAAAAAAGAAGCAGTTTACTAATTTAAAGGCATCCTTTCCAGCAGATAACTGATAGTCCTGTTCATTTTTCAAGTTACTGAGTACAACTAGCTAGGTGGTATAAAGCCTGAACACATGTACAGACATCTCTACTCTCTTACTGATGGTTGTTCCAACTGATGCAAAGGGGAGCTTATCGTTCGTCGCACCAGCATTTGCTATCTGGCTAGAATGAGTATAAAATAAAATATACTTTAACAGAAACATTTGCATGTAAACATAAATAACAAGCAAATGTATTTTACCAAAAGTGCGAAAGTGCTTTCAAGATCATTTCATGTTATTTTTCCACTTGTAGTAACTTAACCTTGAAATACTTCCCAACTGTGGGAATTTCTTCAGGTATTAATATGCATACTTAACTATTGACATGTATCCCTGATGAGTGACCCTTTAAGAAATTAACCCTAGGAAAATAAAGTAAAGGCATATTGCTTACACTTGTACAATCACCCATGCATAACACATAAAGACAAACAATGGCAATGCCAATGGGTCTGGCCTTTTTAGTGTCTTTTTATGGAACGAAGTGAATTGTTTTAATAGCAATTTTTGAGGTGTTGAAGAAAAACATTGCAGACATATATTTGATAGAAGTGAAAACTCAAACATTTACATAGAAAGTAATAATTTGTAGCAACTAAACATTTTCTGTTTTTTTAAATAATTTATACTAGTTAAAACATCCAAAGTTTATTTAAAAAAAAAAAGACAGGTTTTTATTGTTTAATTTGTTATACAAATACAATGAAATCCCACAGAGTAAAAGGACATTTACTCAGTTACAGAATGAGCTAGTGCACATTATTCGGATAACGCGAATGGAACAGAGCACAGGGTAATCACTCCGTCGGAACACATTAGTCAACAAACACAGCCAAAGACAATAGGTCTCGTGTTGGGACCTACTGACTTTGCCGATGCAGTTTGGCTATGCTGTACAGCATTGGCAAGGCGGTGTTCAGCACAGCCAGAAAAAAGGCATGATGACGATACTGCAGTTGTCACATTATTTTGAGTGCGTGTATGTGAGCATGAGTCACTAAACATGCATGCCTACAAAATGAAACGGGCACCAACTTTTTATTTACCATGCCAAGATCGGTCAGTAAATATACAAAAGTTAAAAAGAAGCAGCACAAAAGTGTTTTTTAAGGTGGAGGGGCCGGCAGCAATTTGCTGTATAATACCCTCCCAAAAAACACGAAACATTAAATATTTTTTAAAAAAAAGAGTGCGTGCGTGGTGCCAACAGAGGAGGTGTGGGGAAGGGAAAAGCAACACACGAGGGAAAGCAAGATGGCGTAGGGAGAAGCACGTGAACAAGAAAGACACACGGATTGCGGGGAGGGAAGCATGTTTTAGGGTGGGAAGGACAGAAGCACACATGAGAGTGCTTGCAACACGGAGCCCAGGGCAGCATTTTGTGTAGGGGTGGGTATCTGGCAGGACACGAGGGAAGAGAACTTGATAACACGTACTCTCAAACAGTGCTGAAGCAAACAGAAAAGAGAGGTTCCCTAAAAGTGAGCAGTGGAAAGATAAAAGCCAGCCAATGGGAGAGCTAGTCAAGGATCTGTGCTCCAGGGGAGGAAGAAACAAAGGACAGACTGGAACTAGAAAAGATACTGGATAAGAAACAGAAGAGCTCTGACAGGGCTGCTGGGGAATGCAAGGTGGGGGTTGTATGAATCAAGCAGATAAAGTGAGTGACAACAAAAGTTCACCAGAAGTGTGGATGCAGCCGGCAGCGCAGGTTCTGAGGGGACCAGGCTGCAATGAGGAAGACAGGAGTGATGCTGATAACCACTGAATCCCTCGTCTCCACCTATTAAGCAACCCTTTGTTTAACAATCGCTTTGTTTGTGAACATAAACTTCAAAACTGGTGCTTTTTCTTTGCACCTTTAAGAATTATATGAATTTGCTATAAACGATTAGAAACATTTTTATGGTGAATCCATGGATTATTAGCACAGTGAAACTTGCGCGAGGCTCTGGCAAAGCTTTGCCCAGGATATAACCAGACACATTGCCAGGGACATTCTGGGTACATAAGACGAATCAGGGCAGACCATAACTTTTATTAAAAAAAACAGCTCTCCCATGCACTTATGGGTTTAATATTTTATTTGAAATAGGTGTGATGATGCACACGTGGGAGAAGCAACATGGAGTGGGGAAGCACAGGAGAGCTTGCAGCACATACGGAGAAAGCAACATAGAGCACGCAAGGGGGGAGGGTGCACAAGAGGGCAAAAGTTGGAAAAAGCAAGCAATCGTTTTAGAGTGCTTAAGAAAGAAAAAAAAGCAGTTCTCTGAAAGAGTGCATTGAAAGGGTAGAAGCCAGCCAGTCAGAAAGATGGTAAGATGGCCCTGCTCCAAGGGATGGACAAACACAAGATGGGAAAGCTGGGACAAAAAGTCAATGAACAGGAAGCAAGTAAAACAGTGATAATAAAGACAACCAATGGTAATCAATGAGACTGCTATAAGCCCCCGTAACTCTTGGAAAGCCTACAATAGGTCTTTTGCATCCAGTTAGCTGGTGCTGTCTGGTAGGCTAGACCTAAAAATGTATCCAACAACATCAGGCACAATTTGCAAAGCAATATGATGCTCGCTAATGCTATGTGTTAAAATGATCTACCCTATTAGCAAAAAAGTACATGTACACCACAACAGAATCTCTAAACACAGATCAAAACCAAAGATATTCTACTTGGCCATGCCGAATTAAAGGGCCAGAACAAACTAATTGAGCGACTATGCTAGAAACAATGACCATCTAAGGAATATCGCCACCTTGCACTGCAGTACAAGATTAATACACAACTGGAAAAGGTATAGCAAAGCAAATGTACTTGCACAAGTGATACCACAGAAAGGTAAAATATATTCCAATTTAACGGAAAAAATAATACAGAGTAGAAATGCAAAGTTGCTGAAAACATTTCAAATTGGCCCGAAAAGATAAATGCTTTCACCTAGAACAAAATGGACATAAAATGACAAATATTTTGGTAAATACAGCAAACTAGAATGTGTCTACATGTCAAAGCGAACATGAACTAGTGAAACTGAGGTGTATCAGTCTAGTAGGGGTGAAGATATTAAACGCACTGCGTGAATGAACGTATCTGGCAATGTGCTGACTATCACATGTATGTCCTTTCTACATGAAGGAATCACATTAACTATTACATCAACATCTTCCTTGTACATTGGGGCGGCCTTGGGTAAACGTTTATGGCTAGCGATTTCTCAACTCCAAGCCCTTCATTACAAGGAGGGAGGACAGTTACTGTAGGCAGAAGAAATAAAAGTCAGATTACAAGAGATGCAGCAGTAATACTGGGAGAGGGCCCTGAAGTACCTTGCCTCCGTTGGTCACTATAGGAGATGTTTCTGGGGTTTTTCTTATGCTGGGGACCATAGTTACCTCTGAATTACCAGATATGCTGCTGGTAATGTTACTCCTGGGTTAGAGCCTTCCACCCTATTTTTGTTAATTAATGAGTTGAGGGATTTCAATAGTTTAGCCTTCCTGAAGTAGATATCAAGATGGATTATTCTCAGTGCAAACCCTTTCTGACACCTACGAGGAAACTAATCGAACCAGTCTCTGGGCAGGATGAAGGCAGTAGCTGACTTCTTTGCTACGAGACTTGACAAGCTCTGGTCAGTGACTCATGCCTCATTGTTAGCATATCACTTGACATGAGTAGCGGGTTCGATCCCTTCCTATTCCAACGGGTATGCCCACCCACATCTACAGGCTCCTGTTTTGCATCTGGCTGCAATGCAGTACAGCAGCACATTGATTATTATCAATCGATTTTCAAAAAAAGGCTGAGCTACTATTGAGAGTGTCCATAAAAAAGCACTTGTCCAAACTTCCTTGCTTGGTCTGCCAAAAATTACAAAATGAAGGGTGGTCCAAGCGACACATGCTTAAAATACATTTACTCATGCACAATTCAAACATGCACAGCTGTTATTGACACCCGGGGGCATATTTAAGAAAAGTGGTACTGCACCCAGTGCAGCACCACTTTTCTTGCACCCCTTAGCGACCCCCTAACGCTAAGTGTGCGCCGGATTTAAAATATGGTCACCATGGTGGTAGTTAGGGTACTAGCATCTGAATTTTTGACACTAGCTTTGGAGGATTAGCGTAAAGAATTCTGACGCTTATCCTGTGAAGCACCCAGAGTTCCATCGTAAGCAACGGAAGCCTTAGGCATTAAAAGTGACGAAAATAATGGCGCAATTAAATCTCTTAGATTTCCTTGCACCATTTTTTAGGCCCCCTTAACAGGGGAACGAGGCGCAATGCATGCGTTTTTGCATATTCCCAATTTTCACTTCATCCACTGATAGACACGTTTCTAAAATCACATTTCCTCTTACTTTTTCTAGCTGGAGAATGGAGCAATTCAATTCAAACACCTGTAGCCAGTTGTCAATATCACTGTTTGGAACGTGGGGTATACGATTCTCAGTATGGAGTGCATAATAACCCAACTGAACCTGCCACTGACCGCGTGCTGCTGGGCCCCTTTAGGTTTCAATCTTCATCCTAATGAAGCGCTCCTCATGAGCCACAGCTGTTTTCCTTGGAATCTGGACAATTTACAGTCTCCCACAGAGTCTACAGCTCCGTGCTCCTCGCCATGATTAGCG
The DNA here is from genome assembly GCF_031143425.1 of Pleurodeles waltl. NCBI lineage: Eukaryota > Metazoa > Chordata > Amphibia > Caudata > Salamandridae > Pleurodeles > Pleurodeles waltl. The sequence goes on from NC_090443.1 coordinate 865,178,673, forward strand.
GAGACGTCTGCTGGAGGTTCTACTGCAAACTCTGGAATGCAGATTCAAAGAGGGAAGGCTCCCACTGATTCCCTCACGGACCACCTCACTATAAATGAGCATTATAGCACACTTCATCGTGGGAATTTACATCCGAGGTCACCCGTATGCCGCCGATTTGACCCTGACTGCATTTGTCGATGAAAAGGTACATATTACATGTCCGATAGCATTTATATAGCAGAGGATATGCTTCTTACATCACCGGCCTGGGAAATACCTGCAGCTCTAAAGCAACATGTTTTAAACGCAGCTGGGATACTTTGACCCTGCTTTATTTCATTTACATACCTGCAGTCTTGGCAACTGTGTAAGGCGCTTGTGCACAGATACCTTACAAGAGGCTCAGTTATGGAAACTTGGAAATAATCAATCTCTCTCTCTCTCTCTCTCTCTCTCTCTCTCTCTCTCTCTCTCTCTCTCTCTCTCCCTCTCCCTCTCCCTCTCCCTCTCCCTCTCCCTCTCCCTCTCCCTCTCCCTCCCCCTCTCCCTCCCTCCATGTGGTTGAGCCCAGTTCTTAGTAAGCTGCAGTCACTGCAAAACGTATGGAAACCAGATGGAGGGGGACACGCCACAAATATGTTATTTCTCACAAATATCAAGTACAGATTTGTAATTGTGGAGTAAATAACAGCCACTGGATGGCTGAAAAGGCTTCAGAAATGTGGTCTCATCAATGTCCGAAGATGAGCCGATAATTTGCAAGGGCCGGGTACGAAGCACTGGAGAACAATCTCCTGCAGTAGTGAAAAGGCAGGTTTTCGAGGTGCTTGAATAAAAGAAAAAGAATAACAATTAAACAATAGCTGGAAGTTTCGACTCAAGGGAACGGTTCTTCACATTACAGCACATAACGGCATGTTTTCAGAATGGGGTGGAGGGCTTCGCAGGCAACTCTTTGTCTCTACCTGTTGGAAAGTGCCTAGAGACCCATCTATCTTACCACATCATGAGGCCTCAGAGATATCACGCACTCAGGGGAGACACACTCACCCCCCAACAACTAAAGCTCTTGCCACTGGTGGATTCAGTCCGCATAACCCTCTGTAGAATACATTAAGAGGGCAACGTAAACATGTTATGAGCTTGCAGTCGAGACAAACCTTTTGATCACAATCACTTCGACAAGCTTGCCTTACCAAATTTGCACGTCACATCCTCTTCCCTGAAGACCTGTGTGTAATGTACTTCTGACAGTCAACATTTAAGCTTCATAAGGGAAGTATGTCTCCATCTGTGCCCAGTGCACATTGGCTTCACTATAAATGGGTGCCTGTGAGCAGCCTCATGCGCATAAAGAAAGTGGTTCTTTGCGGCTTCTGGGTCATGGTACATTGTACTACCCAGGGTCAATACTCTTCCAGCTCTCAGTGCTCCAGTGCGGAGTCACTATGGTCAAGGGTACCCATACCTAGGTGAAAAGAAGAACAAGGTGGCGCGTTGGAATAATGGCAAGCTCCAGGGGGAAGTGGCTGGCCTGTCAGCCGTTCATTTTAGGTTAGCTAATTCCCTGATGAAACTAGAAACATCACCAGCAGGAACTCCAAATTATTTGAAGAGTGCTCAGGCAGCATTAAATGACTCCTTTCCCACTGTGCCGTGCAGCGTGACATGCCAGTGTGCCAGTCTGCCATGCTGACAGTAGTGGTGAGTCTACCCACTTAGGTGTTCCACAACATTACAGTCTCCCGAGCCCAGTCACCCTTTTCTCCTAGCATACACCAGTCCCCTGATGCTGCCACTCTTAGAGTAGATGCGATGTACAATGTGCCATGGGAAAGGCAATTAATGAATTGTGTGCACAGGATTTATGCGCATGCAACTGTTTGTGTGCAGTAGTCTGAATAAGTGCGTACAAGAGTATTTATATGTATTGGTGTGTATGTGGCAGGGTGCTTATAATAAACTTAATGCAACATACAATATCGCCAAATGATCACATTACTACATATATCATTGCATTACTAGGCATAGCTTGGCACTTGGTTGGCACATGATAACATCGCTGGCATGTAATGGAACTGTCAGACATTTCAATGAAAAATGCTTGCTATATGATCTTATAGTGTGGCAGTGCCTCACAAATTATGACAATGCTTCCCTGAAGATGACATCACTGTTTAGATGATGACCTCACTGATCAAATGATGACATGGAATAACTTGGCAAATTATTCTCTTTCTGGGCCATATAATATCAGTGCGCATCGTACGACATATGTCTTAACTGGGTGTAAGAAACTGGGTTGTTGGTTGACCTGGGTGTGTAACTGGGCCAAGCAGCAAACACAATCCTTGTAAGGATATGACACAAGTAAACCGCAAATTAACCTGTGCTCTACGCCCTAGTAGCTTAGCTCAGAGCGGTCAGGCTTAATGTAGAGACAATGTGTAAAGTATGTGTGCAACACTTCAAACAATAACACTGTGCAACCACCCAAAAAAGGAGACCAAAACTGAGTTAGATAAATAGAGTAGATTTTAATAAATAACACAAGATCAAACTGACAAAAATCAAAGTTTTAAGTAGAGAAAGCGCCAAAAAGCACAAAGTGTTATTAGGGGTATCTAGTTGTGCTGGACCACGGAAAAGTCACAAGTTCAGGCTGACCGCAATGGAGTGTGGGCTAGCTACAGGGACCCAGGTAGGCCAGATAAACAAAGTACCTTAAATCTGGGTTGCAGAGCTTTGAATGAATCTGTGTTGAAGATTGGCACGCAACCAAGGCGCTGCATTGGTTCTGAGATGCGCCAAGGCTGCGGTGCAAGGGCCTGTTGCGTCAACATCGAGGAGCCCATCGACAGGGCTTGCATTGCAAAGGCAGGTGTAGGGGATGCATTGTGCAGTTGAGGCGATGCGTCTGTTTCGGGGTGCAGTGAACTTGAGATGTGGAGCTTTCAGCATTGTTGTCGAGAGATTCATTTAACTGCTCTGGGAAGCTCTGTGGTTCTGAACGTGATACATTGAACCCAAAATGCAGGATGCAGCAGCAATGCGAGTCTTTTGCGATGGGTCCAATCCATGTAGCAGTGACAATATGTGAGTTCTGCTTGAGGATGCACCCCTCAGCCGAGAGGATGCATCAGTTCTGCTCAGGGATGCATTGCTCAGCAGAAAGGATGCATTGGTTCATCTAAAAAGCACCTTAGGCCCACTTCCAAGGGACAGGACTGTGGCGGCACCACTTGGCAGGGTAGATTCACGGATGGCAGAGTCGAAGTGCAGAAGGAGGGTGGTTGGAAGTTTGTTAGGTCCCTGAGACTTCCGATAAAGAGGGCAGCCAAATAGCCCTTGGAGACACTTTGGGTTCTGAGTTCAAGAGATGCAGGTCCAGTCCTTCTCACCCTGACAAGAGGGCAGCAGGCCAGCACAGCAAAGCTGGAGTCTAGCAGAGAGCAGTCCAGCATAGTGACAGTCTTTTCAAGAGCACAGCAGTCCTTCTTACTGGCAGAGCATCCACAGGTCCAGAAGTGTACTGAAGTGGTGGTGTCTGAGGTCCACTTTTTATACTCAGTTGTGCCTTTTAAGTGGTGGAGACTTCAAAGGAATGTTTTTAAATTGCACAAATGCCCTGTCCCCCTGCCCTGGCTCAAGACAAACTACAGGGGGTATGCAGTCCTTTGTGTCGGGACAGGAAACAGCCTATTCCAGTGGAAGCGAGGCTGTGTCCAGCTCCTCTCTCCCATCCTGCCCAGGATGACCCATCAAGTCTAAACTAAGCTCCCATTGTGTGTGACTGTCATGGAGGAATGCACAAAACCCGACTGCCAACTACACCCAGTCATGTGGCCAGAGACTGGATGTAGGCACCAAGTTGTGGCTGTCTAGAAGGAATACACAAAACCCAACTGCCAAATACACCCAGAGATGGGTTACAGGCACCAAATGGCTAAGGCAAGAAAATACAAACTTTCTAAAGGTGGCATTTTCAGAACTGCAATTTAAAATCTGACTTCACCATTTTAGAATTTTAAATTGTAATTCCATGGCACCACACTTGAAGGAGTTATCTTCCCATTTGGAAATTACGCTTAGAAAATGTAATAAGGCAATTCCAATGTTACCCTATGGTAGTGATAGGCCGTGCAATAGTGATATACTATTGTTACCACCAAGACACTAAAACGTACATACTTTTTAAATACATTGCACCCTGCCCTGTGAGCTGTCAGGGGCCTACTCTACAGTACGAGTGACTTATATGTATTAAAAAGGAAGGTTTGGGCCTGACGAAAGGTTGATTTTACCAGGTTGACAGAGCAGTTTAAAATGCACACACAGGCTCTGCAATGGCAAGCCTGAGACATGCTCAAGGGCTGATTAATTGGATGGCACAATCAGTGCTGCAGGTCCACTAGTAGCATTTAATTTACAGCCCCTGCGCACATATAGTGCACTCTACTAGGAACTTATGAGATAAGTAAATTCAATATGCCAATTGTTGACCAGCCAATATTACAATTTTTTAGAGAAGAGTGCACAAACACTTTAGCACTGGTTAGCACTAGTAAAGTGTGAAGTGTTCTAATATCGCAGTATCTTTTTTATCTCTTTCATTGTCCCATCTGGCCCGTGGTAAGTAGATTTTTATCCTTGTATTACTGATAACATACTACAGGGAGGCAGGATTGGAAAATGAAAGCAAATATAAAGCAGACATTGGGAGTGATGATTTGCACATTTGGAATAGGGTAAGGACTGACGACAAATGACATAGCAATATTATTTGACATTGATATAAAGCATGGGGCTTTTTAATGATTTTGTTTGGAAATTGTGCTGTAAAATACACCAATTGGCTCAATGTATAGCAAAATTCTGCACGTATTCCAGATCTTCTTTTGGCATGGTTGGGCTTGCTAATTTTAGTCACCGTGTATAATTTAAGCCAAGTATTTATGCCCCAAATGTTATCAATAATAAAAGTTCCAGGGTTTATCTTCCAAGTGGTTGCATCAAACAGTGTTGGGTAAAAGAGGCTTAACTAGTTGCTGTAAGACACAACGCAATGTCAGTTGCAGTGTGGCCTTGAGCACACACAACCTCTAGCAGCTACATGGCTTTAACAGTGATCTGGACATCAGCTGCAAGTATTGTGGCAAACCACTAGTACCTAAAATAGAAATTAGCTCCTACTATGGTTGCACTGTATTTAATGTCCAAAATAACAAAAACCTAAATGGGTTATAACACAATAAATATTCGGAGAGCTTACCTTGGTCTTCTCATCTTTATCTTTCCAAATACAAAAGCCAGCACAAAGTATCTCTCCTCTTGTATACTCGTCGGTCGCTGGATGTGTAGGTAGTGTGACTGATCTGAATGCTACAACATAAGGATCACTGAAAGACAAGAGGCACTACTGTAACCATGGTTATATCAATAAACACAGCGAGCTTCAAATATGAAAAGTGATGTGATGTATTTAAAGGAATGCCAATTACTCTACAAACTTTCCATGCCATTCCATTATACTGGATCTGCCTACATCGTTCAGAATCGTACACTCTCGAATGCACGGTGGGTAGACCGAATTTATTAATAGATATTTGGTCCTTAAAGCATCGTGTTTACATGTTCGCTGACAAAGATGTTTGAAGATGATCTAAGAATTAACTTTAAGGGGTTAACTTTAAGAAGGGCATTAGCTTGGAATATTCACATCAAGCTTGCAAAAGGTGATAGGAGAAATGCTTCCAATAAATGTAATCACTGGCAATGGCTTCGGGTAGCGTTCCAACCCGTTGTTCTCTTGCTGTGCATGCTACCTACATTTGAACTCAGCGATGCAAATCAGTCTTTACCCAGATCTATTAGGAACAGATCAGCTTGACCTGCCAGGTCTGCCCTGGACTGGAACACAAGCAACATAGGACTGGTTTTATCCTGTTTGCTGCTGATCAGTCGGGTAAATATTCACATAACTGATAGCTACATTACATTTTTTTAAGTTGTAAGAAACAGGTAAAAACATGTCTGCACAGATGGAACTTGCAACTCAACTTACTTTCCAAGCAGAAGCCCCAGTCTTTTAACAGACCACACCTAGAAGTCTTTACAATGCCAACCTTTTATGCAGTTAGTAATTCGAGGTGTCTACTTTTAAATCCCTTGATCAACCTTACAAGGAGGCATCCACTATCTCAACTTGTAGGGCTACGCTGATCTGCCTAATCACTCACCTCCCAACTGGTGCCTATAACATTTACACTGAACTGCATGCTGTGAAAGGAGGTCACAACCATTTGGGAGAACGAGGAGGGCTTGTTTGGTAACTCTCCATGCAGTGCTCAAGGTGAGAATACCCTGAAAAGTAGTTGGGGAGGATTTATTTTCCAAAATTACTACAGACTGGTAAACATGTGATGTCACATACCTTCAAGGGTGTGGGGAGGCTCAGATGCATGTCAGGGGCATAAGACACACATTAGCTCATGTCCTGAACTTTAAGCTGGTGTGAGGGAAAGAAATCAGCTCTTGCCAGCTGCCTGTAATCTGGGAGGACCCTAAAAAGGCCATAGGCACCAAGGGCAACATGTCTGTGCAACTGGCATGAGTATCTGCCTGGGCTGAGATTCCATGCCTTCAACATTCAAATAAACGTTAGGGAATATCCTATGGCCTTTTTGCTACACACTGATGCATGTGTTCAACTTCAGCCTATGTTGAATCTTTATTGATCTATCCTAAATTTGATCCTAGAGTCTGGCATTCACTGCTTATTGGCTCCTGCAGTGCCAAGACCACCAGCTGAAATCATCTCCCATCCAGTTCGGTGGGGGAGGGGACTCGTTCTCTCCACCATCAGTCAGAGGTCTCGGTCTCACCCATCAAACTGACTGCAGTAATAGCCTAGCTCAGTCTCACTGGAGGTCACATAGCTTAGCTGCCACTGGGTCTAGTCAGGATAAATGACCTTCAGGCCAGCTTCTCCACACGTTGGAGGGCCTGACTTGACTCCATGGACCATACCAGTCAGTGTCCCACCATATACATATATCTTGGCATTGTGTTGAACAAACGCTCTCCTCCTTCGGCCTCCAAGCTGTAGCTGCGCTTGCCTGTCCTCATACCAAACCTTGCCATTCTGGCTTTTAGATTAAACTTCTCACCTGTTTGGTGGGGGTCGAGCTCTTCCTCACACTAACCGCTTGCCTTTCCATGGCTGATAATACAGTGAGCTTCTCGGAAGCCACAACTCACAAATTAGGTACTCCGGTACATTAAAGTGGGTGATGTTAACAGGCCCTCTTATCATTGTTCCAGAGCAGGAATCCATGGAAGAATGTGTATATGCTTGAGGAATATTCCCTATCACCTCGTAACTATAATGTTTTGATTGATGTGAAAGACAGAAGCTTGGCTAGGCTGTTTCAGACAACGAATTTTGGAGGCAGTGTCTGAGCTGCAAGACGTAGCTGCAGAATAAAATCAATCTTTAAGAAGGCAATAATCAGTCTTTAAGCAGGCAATCTGTCCCAACCAGGGTAGTTCGAGTTTTCTTCCTCGTCACCAGAGATCCTTAAGCAAAGCATCTAATAATAGTGGTCTGCTATAATCATACAATTGGGCTATCTAGCTCTCAATTTTAACCCTGCATAGTAAGAGACCGGATGCTGGGAAACTGAAGAACTAGTACATGATGGGATCCCCCGGGCCACCGTCATGGATTAGTTTACTCAGAAACCCGATCCTACAGTACATTCTTTCAGCTCCTCCACCTCTGTCAGCTATGAGTCTGCCGGGTTTATAAAATACTCACACAGACGTCTCCAGTAAACAATGCCAGTTTATTAACGCCCGAATCCACTGTCAGCCCCTGGATGTTGCTGTTAGAATGTATCATTTGTGCCAGGGGCTCCACTGAGAGGGAAAATAAAAGTGGGGAGGAGAAACCCCATCTCGTGTTCGTGCATTTGAGAAGGGTAATCGGAGAAGCTTTGGTATTATTGACATTTATTCTGAATATGTGACAGAACTACTAAGTCCTAAACAAATATAGCCTAAACCACTACTGCTAAACAACTAAAACGTCTCTACAACTAAGTACTGAACAACTACTGTCTAAACAACAATTGTGCCTGAAAAAACAATTGCCTGAACAACATATATATATATTCTAAACAACTAATAAACCATAAAAACCAAAAAGAAAACCTTACCTTACAATTAGTTGTTCAGGCAATTGTTATTCAGGCACAATTGTTGTTTAGACAGTAGTTGTTCAGTACTTAGTTGTAAAGACTTTTTAGTTCTTTAGCAGTAGTGGTTCAGACAAGTAGTGGTTTAGACCTAGTTGTTCAGGATGTTTCTCATTTATTCTACCGGGTAGACAAAAAAAAGCTAGCTAAGATGCATGTTTGGAGAGCAGGGTATAATTCTGAGAGCTTAAGTAAAAAAAATACCTATTAACCCTGTCAGAGGTGTACTGTGGAGGACATTCTAGATGTCCCCTTACTTCCTGATTTCGCTACTAAACGTAGATGGTAAAATATCAGCAAACATATTTGTTAATGAACTTACTCCACTATTATTCACTGTAAAGTTTCCAGAACTGCCCTTCTTAGTGCAGATAAGGCCTCTCACAGTTTAATCTTTCTTTCATGGGGGGCAATGTCAAGATAACATTTTTCTGCACAGTACAACAATGCTATTAAAATATACTGCTCGAGTACACCAGCCTTCATGTGCAATAATCAGACGGTGCAGATGTCTCATTGAAAGAGGTATGAACCAGGGTTGCCCCAATTGAGGCCTTTACAGAGGTCATCTATTCAGAATTACATGTGCACCATTCTTTTCTTTTCTGCACATGCCACATTATTGAATATTAGCGTTTTAGGGTGACATTATACCAGCAGCCAGGATAACTGCTATCAATGCAACAGAACACACTTCTAAAGACGTCTGGAAATTGTTTGATCTACAGGGAGTGCAGAATTATTAGGCAAGTTGTATTTTTGAGGATTAATTTTATTACTGAACAACAACCATGTTCTCAATGAACCCAAAAAACTAATTAATATCAAAACTGAATATTTTTGGAAGTAGTTTTTAGTTTGTTTTTAGTTTTAGCTATGTTAGGGGGATATCTGTGTGTGCAGGTGACTATCACTGTGCATAATTATTAGGCAACTTAACAAAAAAAAAATATATACCCATTTCAATTATTTATCATTACCAGTGAAACCAATATAACATCTGAACATTCACAAATATACATTTCTGACATTCAAAAACAAAACAAAAACAAATCAGTGACCAATATAGCCACCTTTCTTTGCAAGGACACTCAAAAGCCTGCCATCCATGGATTCTGTCAGTGTTTTGATCTGTTCACCATCAACATTGCGTGCAGCAGCAACCACAGCCTCCCAGACACTGTTCAGAGAGGTGTACTGTTTTCCCTCCTTGTAAATCTCACATTTGATGATGGACCACAGGTTCTCAATGTGGTTCAGATCAGGTGAACAAGGAGGCCATGTCATTAGATTTCCTTCTTTTATACCCTTTCTTGCCAGCCACGCTGTGGAGTACTTGGACGCGTGTGATGGAGCATTGTCCTGCATGAAAACCATGTTTTTCTTGAAGGATGCAGACTTCTTCCTGTACCACTGCTTGAAGAAGGTGTCTTCCAGGAACTGGCAGTAGGACTGGGAGTTGAGCTTGACTCCATCCTCAACCCGAAAAGGCCCCACAAGCTCATCTTTGATGATACCAGCCCAAACCAGTACTCCACCTCCACCTTGCTGGCGTCTGAGTCGGACTGGAGCTCTCTGCCCTTTACCAATCCAGCCACGGGCCCATCCATCTGGCCCATCAAGACTCACTCATTTCATCAGTCCATAAAACCTTAGAAAAATCAGTCTTGAGATATTTCTTGGCCCAGTCTTGACGTTTCAGCTTGTGTGTCTTGTTCAGTGGTGGTCGTCTTTCAGCCTTTCTTACCTTGGCCATGTCTCTGAGTATTGCACACCTTGTGCTTTTGGGCACTCCAGTGATGTTGCAGCTCTGAAATATGGCCAAACTGGTGGCAAGTGGCATCGTGGCAGCTGCACGCTTGACTTTTCTCAGTTCATGGGCAGTTAATTTGCGCCTTGGTTTTTCCACACGCTTCTTGCGACCCTGTTGACTATTTTGAATGAAACGCTTGATTGTTCGATGATCACGCTTCAGAAGCTTTGCAATTTTAAGAGTGCTGCATCCCTCTGCAAGATATCTCACTATTTTTGACTTTTCTGAGCCTGTCAAGTCCTTCTTTTGACCCATTTTGCCAAAGGAAAGGAAGTTGCCTAATAATTATGCACACCTGATATAGGGTGTTGATGTCATTAGACCACACCCCTTCTCATTACAGAGATGCACATCACCTAATATGCTTAATTGGTAGTAGGCTTTCGAGCCTATACAGCTTGGAGTAAGACAACATGCATAAAGAGGATGATGTGGTCAAAATACTCATTTGCCTAATAATTCTGCACTCCCTGTAAAGCGTTTCAAAACTCAGATTCTGACCCTTGATGTCTTGGCTTTTAATATTAATACTCGAAACAGAAGCTGAAACATCTGAAGGTCAAACTTCTCTCCAACCTGGCTTGGATTGGTGTAATTAACTTTGTAATGCTACTTAAAGATGTTAATAATTAAAGGAGACGGCAGGATAATCTTCTCACAAACTTCACCCATCAACTTCTTCCTTCTCTTCTCTGCCTCTCATAGGCTAAGATCCTAATGACAATTTTCATATGAAAGCAAAGAGAATCCACAAACTCAAAAATGCTTGCGCATGATACCTACACACGGGGCTGGCGCTACCCGACGTACAGTGCTATTATTGGGCTAAATTATCCAATTGTGTTTAAATGATAAATCCCGAAACAGGAAAACCTTTTTCTTCAAGTTCAAGAATCCCAGGTTTTATTTTAAAAACATAAAATTAAAAAAAACAGCATAAGGGGTGATTTATGAATGGGTGGTCATGTACTCCATCTCTATTTGCTTCCTGCTCGATAGATTCTACCATTTTTCGTAGAACCTACTGTTCTTAAATACTATATATGGCCAAAGTGCGAAGACAGGAATACATGGCATTGGTCAATCTGTTGCATTTCACAATACAATGAATGATTTGCACTTTTGTTACAAAATTTTAACGTTTTACATTACCGTTTTACATTTTTACTAACTGCATCCTGTCTAGATATTACATTTTTCAGAGTGTAAATCCTCAGTATGTTCTTTGGTCACTGGAATGTCTCTGTAAATGCTCTATTGACGCTACTGTTCTTTGTTTGTGGGACTCCTCCTAGCGATTTGGCCATTATAAAAATGAAATGGGCACGAGATTTGGTGTTTTTTTGTTCAGATCATTCATTTAATAAGAAGGCCTTGAAACATGACAATGTACAATAACAGTGGTATCAAATATCAGGCCAACTTGATTTTAATCCTTTGCAAATGTGCAGATACCAGATAGATTTATGTGGACATATGAGGTACTGGGAATGGTATCAAGCCTGGTACATATTCTGCCTACATGTTTTGTAGCATAATAAATCATAATTTCCTAAATAAGAATTGCTTTCATTTCAGTTGTATAAATATGACATTTTACCCTCACCGGGTAAACAAGACATAATTTCAAAGAGGCCCAGCCAATGCGAGGCTACATACCAAGTGTTCATTGCAATTTTGAAAGAATAGCAATTGTGCACAACAAACAACATAATCCATCAATTCACACAACACAAGTTGGAGGACATATTTCCCCTCTACATTCCCAGGATCCCAATGCCCTATAAAAGGGAGAGTGACTCAGTCATCACTAACGGGATGTAGCAAGAGCCCCGGAATTGAAATAGGAGAGTAAAGAACAGAAATATGGAAAGGACTGATATAACAGGGATAGGTAGCAATTTGGGATTAAAAGGTATACAAAAAGACCTAAGAGGAGGGAGAAGAATCAGGAGCTCACAGACCCTAAATGTGTATGGATAGTTAGAGTTTGTTTCTTTTGGTCGTGACTTGATGTACAAACATTCAACTGGTGTAGCCCAGAAAAGGAAAGTAAGAAGGGAAAGGGACAGCAGTGAGTATATGAGGTGTGGCAAAATAAATGAGGGGGGGGATAAACCTGCACTTGAGGCTCATCCTTTATCCCTCCTAACCATAGAACCCAATAGTAGCATTACTCAACCTCAAAGCAGCAGTATCTCCTTCTGCAAACCCCCTGTAGGCTATCCATACTTTAGCAGCAAGTCAATGATGTCTTATCCCTCGCTGTCTGTATGATCAAGGTTGTTCACATATGCTGCCCCTGCTGGAAAAATCCAGCTTCTATTCTCAGCTGAGCAGGGTATAGGAGCACGGCCACGAATCCCTAACCCCCACTTCTCGGACTCCTTTCCCAGTTCTTTAATTTTTTGTCTCCTTGCGCTAGTCCTGGAACTTAAGTCTGTAAAGAAGAATAGTCAACGTCCTTAGCAGAGTTCTCTGTCTGTTTGCACTGACCTCAGCAATTTTCACTGGTATGTTGCCTATCCAGGCGGGACAAAATCATGCCTCCAGTTTCTCCTCAGTCTTGCAGCATTTGTTGGTAGTCATTCCACTTTCTTAACCAATAAAACGGGGTCACTGGTTCTGGGTGAATGCAGTAAGGTTTTGAAAACTTGGACCCCATCCACCACCACGTGTATTTTGGTATGGTCCAAGTGGTCTGTGGCGGAGCGTGGCAATGGCTTTGGTAGGGCCATTAGCTGGTAGGAGTCCCACTCCATATTTATTTCTTGTCACAGACTTGTACTCACGTTTGCCAGAGATTCTATCAGTGAATAACACCAGTCTGAAAGGGAGCCTCAGCTTCTTAAAAGGGATCTTTCAATTAGGTTTCCTGTGAAGATACTGACAGGCCATGGTGTGCCATGTTCTTCAAAGTAATTTGAGGATTTTTTGAAGTTTTTCAATATTAGGCACCACAAGTGTGCTCTCTACCATCCATAGTCTAACTGAGTGGTGGGAAGGCTGAGCAGGGCCATAAATGAGGCAATACAACTGTCAAAGATCAGTCGACTGGACTGGAAGAAGTTCTTACATGATAGAATGGTAGCTTATCAGTTGTCCCCACATCAGGACAGAGGGAGGACTAATTTTGAGTTGTTTAGAGGTAGAAAAGCACATAGTAATTTAGTTTCTCAATGGCTGTGCTAGGTCAAAGGATGGAATGATGTTGGCAAAGGTGAGAGTTGGACATCAAAATGAGTCTTGATTGAAGACTAAAAGGAAGGTTAAGATCATATAAAAAGGTTGAACTGAAAGTGGGTACTTTGTTGAGGATATGGGCTCCTGTTGGTGTGCAGCTCTGATCTAAGTTTACACAACCATTTTGGGTTGTAAAATTGTTCCATAAAACTGTAAAGTAAGGGGATGGCAGAATTTATATTTGGAGCCGTGAGGCATCATGTTGGAGTTTATATGTGTCACAAGGAATCTATGCAGTTTGACAATTCAATGCAGCCGTCTGAGGCAACTCTTATAGCAGGCCAAGAACAGATCTTTCATTTGGGTTTGGCAGAGGGAATCAAATCAGATCGCAGGTCTTACTTGAGGAATTCCAGGATTCCGGATTATTGTCTTATCTAAGATGAGGTTGATATGGCAGATCTCCAGTTCAACCTTAGTAAAAATAATAATGTTTTAATATATTTGTGTGGGTGATAAATTGGGACCAGAAGAGCTTATTTATGTTTAACAACACATTATTTGCCAGACTAGTTTTGACACACTGCTAGTTTGGCCCCAACCATCAACAAAGCATCTGTAGGTGACATATCAAATGTGATAACCTTTTAACATATAATTTCAAGTGATGGCAGGTATGTATCAAATTATTTAGACAACTGGCTCGACAAGCTTGTCATTTTAACAACTCAGTACTTCTATATTTATATTATCAAAGGAACGACAGCACCTACTGTTTTCAACTGTTCTCTTGACTTTCTTTTTTTTTTTTTTTTTACTTCTCTGTCCGGTGAATGATCTGTAATTATCACTGCATTTCTATGGAATCAATACAGATTTGCCAGACCACCAGAAGAAATAAAAATCAAAGACAAAAAAAAACTGTGGCTTAAGCCTTCACTGTGCAAATGTGTCTGCGCTTCCTGCAATTGCAGACTAGCTTGCTACATCCTTCTGACGTCAAACAAAACCAAATCAGCTAAATATGATTCACACAAATCTTGCTTAAGGGGTCAAACATATTCAACCTTATAAATGACACCTAAACTTGACTGAGAGAATTGAGTGGTCAGATTATCACTAAATCTGCAGGGTGAACCCACACATTATTTGTAAGTCATTTAAAAAAAGTTTGTCAGAGCCTAACTGGGAATAACTGTTGGTAATTTGAGACCACCAGTAGTGCCCATTACCTAAAGATTCCTCTTCAAAACAGTAGGAAAACTAATCAAACACCTGTACAGAACCAAATATTAATAAACTTTTCAGGAGCCTACCTATCCATAAAAGGAGGACAATTTTAAGAATGTTTCAGGGTATGAATGATTAAACATACAACAACCATTGTTCAAGGCTATGCATGATTTAACATACTATGACCACTGCACTTTAAAGAAACAGCGGAGATCATGGCTGAACTTCAGAGAACTACTAAGTATCACAATGCAAGTCTTGATAGGGATAACAGTATAATACATATTAGAACATTAGAATGTTGGGAGCTCCACCACAGACAAAGGAGTGCTCTGGGCTTTTATTGGCTGGTAAAAGCGAGAGAGTCAACATTCCAATGTTCTTTGTTCACAGCAACAGCGGTCAACAAAGGCCTCAGGAGCCCGCGGGGACCTTAACCCCTTTAGTGTGGGCGTCGGCCGCACTACCTCCCTGGTGCGGGTCACGACCAGTGGCCGACACCAGGGAGGGGGTTTGAATTTTTTTTTTTTTTTTTTAGCCCTGGGAGACATGGAAGAGGTTCTGTGTCTCCCCCCGCCCGCCCCTTTGTGACGTCGACGTCACAGTGTTGTTTTCCCCATCGAAGTCCGATGGGGAAAATGGCCCCAAACGGCCTTCCCCACGTTCGGGAAGGCCTCGTATGAAAGGGGAGACTCTCCTTCCTGAACGCGTTTCCTGGCCCTCGATCGCAGCACAGCTGCGATTGAGGGCCAGGAAACACCACTAGACGCCAGGGATTTCACTTGGGGGGGGGGGCGAAGGGAGTGTGGGCTGTCGTCCCCCTAGGAAAACACCCCCCCCCCCGGGGGCCATATTTTAAAAGTTCGATCACGCCACCCCCAGGGGGCTAATTGTTTTTTTTTTTTTAAATAACAAAATTGACAGGGGGTCACCCGTAGGCAGGGCGACCCCCAGTGGGGCCATATTTTTAGATTTCAATGTTGGGGCACGCAAGTGAGGTAACATTTTATCGGGAGACTTGGGGGAACACAGAATAGCACAACAAATGTTATTGCCCCTTGTCTTTCTCTATATTTTTTCCTGCCAAATGTAAGACAGTGTGTAAAAAAGACGTCTATTTGAGAAATGGCCTGTAATTCACATGCTAGTATGGGCACCCCGGAATTCAGAGATGGGCAAATAACCACTGCTGCTCAATACCTTATCTTATGCCCATTTTGGAAATACAAATGTTTTCTTGATACCTATTTTTCACTCTTTATATTTCAGCAAATGAATTGCTGTATACCCGGTATAGAATGAAAACCCATTGCAAGGTGCAGCTCATTTATTGGCTCTGGGTACCTAGGGATCTTGATGAACCTACAAGCCCTATATATCCCTGCAACCAGAAGAGTCCAGCACACGTAACGGTATACTGCTTGAAAAAAAACTGACATTGCAGGAAAAAGTTGCAGAGTAAAACACTGAGAAAAATGGCTGTTTTTTTCAGCTCAATTTCAATATTTGTTTTTTTCAGCTGTTATTTTCTGTAGGAAAACCTTGTAGGATCTACACAAATGACACCTTGCTGAATTCAGAGTTTTGTCTACTTTTCATAAACACTTAGCTTTCCGGGATCAAGTGTTGGTTTCACACCCATTCCTGTCACTAACTGGAAGGAGGATGAAAGCACCAAAAATAGTAAAAATGAAGTATGTCCCAGTAAAATGCCAAAATTGTGTTAAAAATGTCGTTTTCTGATTCAACTCTGCCTGTTCCGAAAGCTGGGAAGATGGTGATTTTAGCACCGCAAACCCTTTGTTGATGCCATTTTCAGGGTAAAAACCACAAGCCTTCTTCAGCAGCCCTTTTTTCCAATTTTTTTTTTAAAAAAACTAAATTTTAGGTGTACTTTCGCTAATTTCTTGGTCTCCTCCAGGGGAACCCAGAAACTCTGGGTACCTTTAGAATCCCTAGGATGTTGGAAAAAAAGGACGCAAATTTGGTGTGGATAGCTTATGTGCACAAAAAGTTATGAAGGCCTAAGCGCAAACTACCCCAAAGAGCCAAAAAAGGGCTCAGCACTGGGGGGGTGGGGGGGAAGGCCCAGCAGCTAAGAGGTTAAGAGGTTAATCCCCTCCGGCTCCGTGAGGACTTTGTTTTATTTATTAGAACATTCTCCCGTCTAGTGGCAGAATGTCTTAATAGCCTTATAGCCCTTCGTAGCTGGGCCATACCAGCAATTAAAGGCCCGCTCCCTTGTTAAAGGCCAGAGCTGATGCTGGAGCAGACCTTTAATGGCCGGTACTGCAGGCTGTAAGGCTATATTACATTTGAGAAACGAATGACAAATCTATAAGCATATATTGCAAACATGAAAAGCCAATACTGTTTATATAAATGAATTACCTTTTGAAACATCAAATACATTATGCAGTGTGCACAAAAACTACACTTACCATACAAACAGATAAATGAATGATTTGTGTAAACTCATATGTGCGCAATAGCCAGACCAAAGTAGCTTTACCATCATAGACTAATCATTTCAGCGTACCTACCCAACATCACAGGGTGTTCTTCGTGATGCCAAAATAATAAAGTCAGTGAGTTTTTTGTCAGTGCTGCTAGGGGGGGTGATCACATGGTATATCATATCATCTTCATCGACTTGCTGTAGAAGCTCACATTTTCTAAACAACAACAAAATGAAAATATTTTAATTGTTGGCTTCTAGATAATCTTGTAGTATAATAACTCAGTTACGATTCTATGTATGATTCACAAAACAAATATGCATCTCATAGGTCAATGAAGCATAACATCATCTTTTACACAAATGGTCCAACCTAGCATGCAGTACTGATCCCAAGCTGTGCTGGGCATTGACACAGCAAAGGAATGGGCAAGTCAGCATAATTTAATTATTTGACTGGAGTCTTCACATTCTAAACGTCTGGGAGAAGAGCCCCAACAATAACAAGCATTTGCAATGCAATCTGTCTTTCATATTTCAAACAAGTTAATTGTCATCTTTTGACAAAGGCGCTCACGAGCAAACATTAAAAAAAATGAGTAGAAACTGAGAATAGACGACTTAACAAAATAAAATAAAGTTAGCTTTAAAAAATAAAACTTTGCAATTGAGTTTGTTCTGCTACGCACGTTTTTGCCAGTCACAAGCCTTCTCTTTCCAGGGCACTGGAAGTTAAAAAAAAAAAATAGTACCTCGATCACCTCGGGAGCAGCGGACGGGCACTAATTAAGTTGAAATTAATTAGTGCTTGATCGCGCTCCACAGAGAGGAACGCTAATGATGCCAGACATGCTTTGACAAATTATGTTGCTGTAAAGAAGAGTGCCACGCAAACCAACAAATGGCAAGCAACAGGGGGTTCCAAGCCCTTTACTGAACACAACAGCGTCTCGCTTTTGAGACACATGAGCAAGCGCATGCACTAGCAGGCTTGACCCTAAAAAGGACAAAGCTGTGGTATAACAATTTGGGTTATGTTTCAAGTAAGCTGGTTAGGAAGACAGTTCAGGCTCAATTATGTATCTACAATAGAAATTGCATGATGGTATCTACTTAAAGGGCACAAACGGCTACCCGACAAGGGTGTCCTAGCGGCTAAGAATTGTGATAGCCACTGGGAACGAAAATTCACAGATATGTGTTAATAACTTACCGTGAGGACATAAATCTATATGTGCCTTAACAAGTTCTCATATGTTGGTTTTGATTTCGTTCTCATACTTGCTTGAAACTCACTAATCCCCTAACATAATTGCACATTTACATCTATTTTAAACAAACTTCCACTTAATCATCTTGTATTGTACATTGCACATTTCAGCCCAACTGTCCTAGTCATGGTAGTCTTGTTCCGAAATTGGCAAAACGAAGTGGGGATTGCAGAAAATAGCAGAATTAGCTTTTATTCAAGAAACTTCTAACAGTCTTCCAAGGTCATCTCACATTCGTCTGAGAAGTGGTGCCTGGCACCTGCTCAGTAGTGCTTCTCTGTACATTTCTGGCTTTTGATCAATACTTCTAACAACAGATTCCTCGCCTTTTGAGCCAATTACAAAGCTGTAACCCCCACCCCAAAAGTTGCATGGTCTAGGGAGCGGTCTTTTCACCGGGAAGTCCTGCAGGACTGGTCAGGCAAAATGACCCTCCTTGCGGACTTAGGGATCAATACCACAATGCCTGGAATGGACAGATGCTCTTGTAGCAGCACTGAACCCCTCTACCCAGGACTGCAGTGGCAGCATTTGCCCTGGTGGAGTAAGCTTGAAGGTCCTCAGGAGACTCATTGTGGGCACAGCACAGTTTAATGCAAAGGTCAACCCACCTCATTAAAGTCAGTGTCTGGACTGCATTTTCTTTTTTTTTTTCTAACCAGCTATTCAGACAAAGTTGACCATCCACCCATTGAACATTAATTCTGTCAATATAGAAACTAACGGCCTGCCTAGGATCCAATCGGTGTAGCCTTTATCCCTCATTATAGGGATGCTGTGGAAAGAAGGTCAGAGGGAGCATACTGGACTGTCCCTCATAAAAAGTTATCATAACTTCCAGAAGAAGGGTCCAAAGCATTAACCTGTCAGGGGAAAAGGTGTTACATAGCAAGAGAACAGCTAACACCTGCAATTCACTGATGTGATGTGCAGAAGTGATGACAGTAAGATAAACCATCTTAAAGGTATCAATGGCATATGCTCAAACAGCACACATATCAAAAAGGTAAAGACAATGGATGGCTTGAATAAAGAGGGCTGATCAGACAAACCACGAAAGGCAGAAAGGTCAGTTAAGTAACCTTTAACTTTAGAGGTGGGTGAATCAAAAAATTAACAGGAGGAGCCAAGCCAGAGCAGAGCCAAGGGTCTGGCTAGGCTCTAAGAGCCTGTGCACGAATAGAGCCTGGAAAATATTTGGTATGTAAATCATGCAACAAACATTAAGGTAATATGATAAGGTGGTTGCACAATAAAAAAAAAAAGTGTATTCCTTAAACATGCAGGCCCATTTCACGTTAGTACTTCAGATTGAGAAGTGTTTATTAAAAGCAAGAGTTTTACACCATAACCTGGAAACATTCCTGTCCTTATCCTTGATGACAATGCTATTAGAGTAAAAAGAAGCAGGCCAGCTGGCATGTGTGGTCTAGGTTCTTATTAAAGATGGAGCAACATTATAAGCTATTAAACACAAGAGAGGAATTTGTATAGCACTTCCTTAACTCATGTATTTGAAGGTGCTCGCGTATGCGATAGTGAAAAAAAAGGAGGATGGATCAAATAAAGTATTTTCCTAGGATCACACAACTTGGTCAAGCTGGGAAGCCAGGGCTGATCCCAGATTTTCCAGTTTTAGGCTGCAATTGAGCCTCTAGTTTCTCTTTCTGACATCAAACGTTAATGGTAGAAAAACAAAAGGTAGAAAAATACTTTATTAGTTTATAAAAACCATAAACATACATATACAAAATACAATTACAGTTATCAATTATCCTAAAAAGTGTGCAAATGGTAAAATGTAAACAGAAAATAAAAAGAGGTCCTCAAAATTAAAATGAAGGAAACCCAAATACAATTCTGGACACAAACATAACGTATTATTTTAAGAGAGCATAATCACAACCATCCCTATGAGGACGTATAGCATTCTGTTATCTTAAGGTGCATTCAAGAATAACAAAACCCTTACATTGCCGATACCTAATGTCTACAGGATGGATTCTGAAGTTATGTGACTGAGCAATTCCCTTATTTGTCTAAAGGGTGTTGGAAGAGCTTGCTGGAGCTTCCCGGGCAGAAAATATTCTCAGAAACTGGATTATTCTGATATTTAGCTTTTCGTTACTTGGGTCGAGAGCTGTCATGATAGCCGACCTACAGGACCGAACTCCTAGGATGTTAAATTCTCTTCTCAGTAATTCCCTTCTCTGATTTCCCATAGCTGGGCAAACGCAGACCACATGGATTAGGGTCTCCCTAGTTTGATGACACAGTCTACAGGCCTGTGGATGCATCCCTGCCTCTCTTTTCCATTTCGGTAGGAAATCAAGATTTGGTAGATCTCCCAACCTCATCTGTATGAGGGTCTGCTTAGTTTTTCGTGCTAATGAGGAGGACATGATAGGAGATTCCTTATCCAATGCATATGAATTTAGGACCAACTATCCATGAGATTGATTCGATAGAGCCTCCATGTCTTCTAACCGGCTTAAGATTTTGGCTGATTTGTTAACTCCTTTTCTAAAAGTGGATGCCGGTAATGAGCTGCCCCACAGATCACCCAGCTCCTGTCGTGCTATGCTGTTTTCCCAGTAGTACTTAAAAAATTTATTGACCCTGTCAAGATTGATTTCCTGCCAGACTATATTTGCAAGCTAAATGTAATTTGTAACAGCCATTGACAAATGCTGCCGGTCTTGCCAATGATTGCTTTGTTAGCGAAAACTCTAGTCTGACTTGGGCTGGGGAGGCCGAGCTAGGAAGTTGGAAGACTTGTTTATACGATTTCACAAATAAGTTATCTAGTATAGCCACCTCCGCCCCCCTCATTATTACTGTCCCATATGTAAGGGTCGGAAGTAATTGTGCTCTCATAACCATGGTCATTGGTTTAGGGCCACCCAAGGATGGAATCTGCCAAGTTACCAAAGGCCCGGTTTAAGGTGTGTGCCTAATCCCTTATTACTTCTTTGTGGGCTGCAAATGTGCCTTTAGAGTCAATCCTGACCCCGAGGTATGTGTATGCTACTACTTCCTCAATATGCTGGCCACTCAAATACCACTTTCGACGTATGGTACGTTTACGATTAAGGGGGATTATTTTGGATTTCTTATAGTTTATTTCTAAATCATTAGCCAACGCATATCCTCCTAAATAATTCAAAGGTTTCTGTAAACCTATTCTGGAATTA
Organism: Pleurodeles waltl; assembly: GCF_031143425.1. Lineage (NCBI taxonomy): Eukaryota > Metazoa > Chordata > Amphibia > Caudata > Salamandridae > Pleurodeles > Pleurodeles waltl. The sequence goes on from NC_090443.1 coordinate 865,200,065, forward strand.
CTAAGCAGCAGCAGGTCATCAGCATAAAGTAGGTTGGATATTTGGCGACCCTTTAAACTTGGTGGGTGGGATGGCTGCTTGTCCAGTGCTGGAGATAGATCTGGTATGTACAAATTGAAAAGGAGCGGGCCTGTTACACAGCCCTGTTTCAGACAAACAGTGGTTTTGATAGGCCTGGATAGATAAGAGCCATCTCCCAATTTGATTTTAACCCAAGTGTTAGAATAGAGCATAATAATGGCATTTAATAGATTCCCCGGCATCCCCCACTGCTGTAGTTTTATCTATAATTTATCTCTGGGGACACAGTCAAATGCATCTTTAAAATCCACAAAGCACAATTAAAGGGGTGTCCCTGTAGCCTTTGCTCTATTGATTATTGAGCCCTTCCAGATGTCTGGGGCAAGGCCTGTTGCTGAATGTAGTTGAAAATTATGGTAAAGAAAGCCGCCCATCTTGATGTGCGCTGTTTAAAATATGGCCTGTGTAGGCCGTTGGGGCCAGGAGCACAGTCTGGGCATGTTTTTTTCTATTATCTTAGTTATTTCAAGAGAACTAAAGGTAATAGGCTCCTCAGGCTCCCTATTATCCGCAGTCATCTCCCGTTGGGCTGGGCTGGAGATATTTCTTTAAAATGAGATTTCAAGTATCCCACCCATATCTCCTCTGTGATGTTTGCGTTGTTTGCGGCGCTGGGGCCTTTCTCAATGTTGTTAATCAACCGACTAGAGTTTGCCAGTGTTGATGCATAATGTAATTTTGCCCATAGTGTTTCCTGCTTAGATCATTTAAAAAGCCAGATGCCCCTCTTTAATAGTTTATTTTCTTTCCGTAGAGTTTTTAAAATTAATTTGTCAGTTGCATATTTCTGTAATTGTCTCTGAAGCCTCTTCACTCCCGATTTCCTCAGTCGTATTGCCCTTGGCAAGAGTATAATCTATCTATGCCCCAGGTATGACCCCCTAAACCTGCCCCTCCCTGGAGATTGCTTAATGAGATTTTCTGTGAAGGACTCCAATATGGCAGCTACCCTTGATGGGTAATTAGCAATATTTTCCAGTATCCCACCAGCTTCCTCTGCTTGGGCTACGACCGAATATGAGCTCCATTTTAGTTGCTTTAGGTTTTCAGAATAGAGTTCCCATTAAGGAGGTTTGTTTCTTCCTGGATAGGCACTTGGCTCCGGATTGTAATTATTTGTGGATTATGGTCACTTTCTGAATGGTCTTGAATTCTAAAATCCCTCACAAGTTTGAATAGGGGGCATTTACCAGGGTGTAATCTAAGTATGAGACAACCTTTTCCGTAGCTCTTGTCAAGACGGGGGGGGGGGGGGGGGGGGACTGACGGTAGCCACCCATTTGGTGCAAAGAGACCTGCTAACTCACAGCTCTTAATTAGCTTAGTACCAACTTTGTCTTTCTTTATCCAGAGTGGTAAATTTTGAATGGGCAGTGGAACCGCTAATTGTACATGGTCCTCAGTTTGCATGTGGAATAGATTAAGATTAAAATCTCTGGAGACAAGCCAGTAGGCAGGATTATACACATTTTTTTAGTTGGAGCAGATGTTTTAACAGAATATTGGCTTCCAAATTTTTCTTTTTGGTATTAAAGTACACAGTAATCAGGATCAAAGGATCATGATTATTTTTTGCCCAATTATCCAGGCGAACCTACAGTGCGGGCTGATCTCCCATCTGTCCTCCGGACTATTTCGCCCCAAGCTTAGAGTTAATATAAATTGACAGACCTCCTATTGCCCTTCCAAACGTATTATGTTTCACTGCAGGTTTATAAAACTCCTCATAGCCAATTAGGGTATGATTCGTAAGTGCCCATGTTTCTTGCAGCATTATGATACCAAAGGAGCTCAAGAATTCGATAATCTCGGCATCTTTCAGCTTCGACTGAAGACCCCCTATATTCCATGAGCAGACACTTAATGATCCTTGCGTCAGAGGTGTTTGTTGAGCTGTCATTCAGGCTTTTCGAGATAATCTGGGGGTAGCACTGTTGGAAGCTGTTGGGTTCTTATGTCGAGTCCTCTGTGCGAGTCTTCCATGCATTCTGGAATTCCTGCACAAGACTCGACATAAGAGAACGGGGCTGGAGAGCGGTTGGGACGGTGTCGGTCGTTCTTTGTAAGCCGCCCTGCATATTTATTGGAATAAACTTACTTTGAAAGTACAGACGCTTCATTTGGCGACGAGGGAGCTGCAGGACAGTTTGCGCCCACGCGTGCGCTTCTTCTGTGTTCGACGCCGTGCCGGTTTTTCTTCTGGCACCAGTTTGAACGGACGACCCCTGTTCTGGACTTGGCGGTTCCGGATTTCATGGTGCGGTTGTGCACTGCTGACCCCAGCGTTGCTTCTGTGTCACTGCCTGATTTTGAGGCAGATCCTTCGAGGAGCTGTACGTTGGTGGCGCGTGTTAATCTACACGTGCGCGCTTCATGTTGCGTCACTGCCCTGCACTTGAAGTGTTTCCTAGCAACTGGGACACTCCTGCGCTTGAAGTGTTTCCTAGCAACTGGGACGCTCCGTCCTCGTGTACGTGCATCTTCTAATTGGTCTCGTCAGCAACTGGAACACTTTCACTTTGGTTCCTCCTGTAGATCGGAAAGAGTGGAATTTCTTTTCCTCAACGATCAAACTGTGTTTTCAAGACTTTTCTTCAGTGGTGATACGCTCATCTTATGCTAGCGTATCTTCTGCAGTTTTCATATTCTTCATAATTCTTACACCATTTCAACGGTGATACGCACACCCTTTTTGCATGTCATCTTTCCAGTAACAATTTTTAACTTTACCATTATCATATTAGTGGGAACTTATAACTAACTTGTTACCATGCAGCATTCCATCCTTCCTCCCCCTTTGTTTTCTCCTGATCCAGTCTCATCAGAGGCAGATTGGGATTCATGGAAGGAAGGTTTTGAAGCTTATCTTGATGCTCTCGATGGTGACTACTTTACTCACAAAAAAAAGTTTGCTGTGTTACGTCATTGTTTAGGTCCAGAAGGTCGCAAAATTTTAAAACACATTCCCCAAGTATGTGTTCCTTTGCCTGTGGGTGAAGGGGATGGAGGTATTGATGAATATGCTTCTGCTATTAAGTCACTGGATTCTAGATTTAAAGCATGTAAAAATGTTATAATGGAAAGGCACAGATTTTACAAAAGAGGACAGATTCCTGGGGAACCAGTAGCGAGTTTTGTGGGTGCTTTAAGAATGTTAGCTGTTTCATGTGATTATAAGGCGTGTGAGGATGAAATGATAAGGGATCAACTCGTTGAGAAGACTAATAACAAAAAGGTACAGGAAACTCCCTTGTCTACTCCAAATTTAACGTTAGAAAAGGCGGTAGAGATAGCAACTAGAATTGAAAGTACTACCATGTTCATGCAACAGATTAACACAGCCAGTGAGAAGGATTCTTTTCAGAAAATAGCAATGATCAAACAGAAGTCTAACAAATCTCACGTGAATGTCAAAGATGAAACATCAGTTAAGAAGGAGAACTTTAAGAAAACTGAATGCTTTAGATGTGGTAGTTCCTCTCATTTAGGCAATGTAAGCAGTTGTCTGGCCGTAGGAAAGAGATGTGCCAAGTGTTCTAAGATCGGACATTTTGCAAGGGTGTGCAAATCTGGATCAAGGGATAAGATTTCAAGGGATAAGATTTTTAGGTTACATAGTGACAATGGGGGTTGGTTAGATCCATCTACCAGTGAGGAGGACGAAATTCTTACTATTTCTGGTGGTTCTAAAATTGGCAGTGATAGCCGCCACAGTGTATTTTTTAATAAATTCAAGAGGCCTACCTGTAAATTGTCAATCATTGGATATGAAATAGTTGTAGTGGCTAATTCAGGTTCACCCTACACACTTGTGAGTGAGAAGGTATGGAAGAAATATTTTGACCATATTGAGCTTCAGAAGTCTCATATTAGGCCAGTGGGATATGGTGGAAAACCAGTGGAAGTATTGGGGGAGTATGAGGTTGAATTGAATTTTCAAGGTAATTTAGCTAAAGGAGTGGTGTATGTAGCTAAAGATGATGCCTGTTTGTTGGGGTGGGAGGATCAAAAGAAGTTAGGTATTTTATTGGACCCCAATAACCCCGATCAAGTAATCTTAAGCAAAAATTATAACCGCATGTTGTCTGTGGGATCTATCTGGCTTGATGCTTTTCCGGATGTTTTCAAGGATGGTATTGGTATGTTTAAAAACTTTGGGCACAAGATTAAGTTGAAGGAGAATGCTATTCCCAAGGTTCACAGGGTACGCAGAGTACCATTAGCACTGAGAGCAGAGTTGAAAAGAGAGTTGGACAGATTGTGTGATCAACACATAATTGAAAAGGTGGACGCGTCTGATTGGGTGGCTCCCATTGTGATTGCCCGTAAAGCCAACGGATCCATTCGCATGTGTGTGGATTTGCGCAATCTTAATGCGCAAATTTGGGTGGATTGTCATCCTTTGCCCAACATTGCTGAAATGCTATCTACACTTGGTAACGCTTGCGTGTTCAGTTTATTAGACATGACATCAGCGTAACATCAAATCAATTTGCATCCCGAGTCAAGGCAATTGACAGCCTTTATTACGCCTGAAGAGTTGTTTCAATTTAGACGCATGCCATTTGGATTAGCTTCCGCAGTGTTACAAAGAGTGGTAGATAGTTTATTCGGAAATATGGATGGTGTTATGGCCCTCCAAGATGACATTCTAGTCTTTGGCAAGGATCAAGATCAGCATGATGAAAGGATGAGACAAGTATTATCTACGCTGGGTGAGAGAGGGATTGTTCTCAGTGCAGACAAATTAAGTTTAGTACGTCATCAACTGACTACCTAGGTTATAAAATATCAGAACGAGGCGTGGAACCGAAGGAGAGTTTGGTCAAAGCTTTTGAAGATTTCCAATTTCCCTGTAATAAGGATCAAATTAGATCCTTTATGTGTCTCATTGAGTTTTACGCCAGATTCATTCCCAATTGTGCCAGTAAAACGTATAATATCAGGTCTCTCTTAAAAAAAAAAATGTTAAATTTGACTGGTGTCATGAATGTGAGCAGGAATTTGCAGCTATCAAAAAAGAAGTTGTTTTGGCCATTCCGTTGAAGGCCTTCGACACCAAAGATGAAATTGTAATCATGACTGATGCTAGTCAACTGGGTCTGGGAGCGGTTACAGTGGATGAATGGCAAGGATGAAGCGATTGCTTTTGCCTCACCCAGTCTAAGAGGTGCGGATGCTACATATTCGACAATAGAAAGAGAGGCTCTCGCGTGTTGGTGGGGAATTGTCCATTTCAAGCCTTATCTGTGGGGTGTGCATTTTACTGTCAGGTTGGACCATAAACCTTTGGTGCAATTATTTTCCACTTCAGGTGCGCACCGCGCCACTCCTAGAATAGACAAGTGGCAGTATAGATTGCAAATGTACGACTTTCATGTGGAATATGTGCGAGGTGCAAAGAATGTTCTAGCTGATTGCCTTTCCCGTCTTCCTCATACTAGCGTACTTGGTAAGGAGGAGACAAATGAGGATGATGTTCTAGTATGCTCATTGGAGTGTCAATTGGAAGGTGCGGTGACTGAAGATGAATGGAGGGAAGCATGTGATAGGGATAAACAAATGAAGGAAGTTATGGGAGGCATATCACAAGGATGGTCGGTTTGCAAATCTATACATTGTGAAGGGTACAAACACATTTTTGAGGAGTTGTCTGTTGTGAATAATATGTTGATGCGTACGGGAACTATGGTTGTTCCTGTGGGATTGAGGTATAAAATATTAACATTGAGACATGAAGGTCACATTGGTATACGGGCCATGAAGAGGAGATTAAGGGAAATTGTTTGGTGGCCGGGGTTGGACAGAGATGTGGAACACTTTGTGAGAGATTGTTTGCCCTGTGCTATTAGTGACAAGTCTCAGGTCACTCTTCCTTCTCCTGTTGAGGCAATTGAATACCCGTGAAAGCTTGGAGCAAGACTGCTGTGGATTTGATTGGTCCCGTTAATTTGCTGAATGGACAGGTGGAATATGGTATAGTATTAATTGATTTCTATAGTCGTTGGCCTGAGTTCAAGTTGGTGAAAGTTCCTACTGCTCATAAAGTCATTGAGTTTTTGGAATCCGTTTTTGACAGAGAAGGTATTCCCAATGAGATACTTACAGATAACGGGAGTCAATTCACATCTGCCCAGTTTTCGGATTTCCTGAGACACTTTGGAATTAAGCATGTTAAAACATCCCATTATCATCCTAGGAGTAATGGTCTTGTTGAACGTTTAAACAGGGCGATTAAGGAAAGCATACAACTGGCTAAGATCGGAGGTTTGAATTGCAAGGAAGAGTTGAGGAAGCTATTGTGGGCGGTGCAAACTACACCCAATGCAGATACGGGTGTGTCCCCTTTTATGTTATTGAGAGGAAGAGTTCCTGCAACCAAGTTGACAAGAAAATGGATGGGTAAAGTTGAAATTGAAAAGGGTTTGATTGAGAAGGTGAGTGAAAAGAGGTTAACTGCTCAGGACAAATATAAGGGGCGTCCAAGGACGACTGTTTGTGTTAAGGAGGGTGCTTATGTCAAAATTAAAAGTGCTCGTATTATTCAGAAGGGTGAATCTAAATTTTCGAGCCCAAGGAAAGTCGTCAAAATTTGCAAAAATGCCGTTATGTTGGAGGATGGCAATTGGTTGAACAAGGAGAGGTTGTCCTTGGCTCACGAGGTGGAATTAAAGAAAAGGACATGGGATGAGTCCACCAAGGTGGAGCAAGAAATGAAGGACATTCGGGGAAAGAATTCTCTTCGTGGTGTGAAAGTGTTGGACAAGGAGTCGGTGGACCCCTCCAAGGAAGTGTATGAGAAGAACAACGTGAGGAGAACGGCTTCGTCTAGAAACAGGATGCTTCCCAGAAGATTTCATATTTTTGTGCTTTAGAATAGTTGTTGTAATGTTTTTTTTGTGTTTAGCTTTGATTTTAGTTTTGTAAAATTTCATGTGTTAAGAGGGAGGATGTGTTGGGTTCTTATGTTGAGTCCTCCGTGCGAGTCTTCCATGCATTCTGGAATTCCTGCACGAGACTCAACATAAGAAAACGGGGCTGGAAAGCGGTTGGGACGGTGTCTGTGGTGGTCGTTCTTTGTAAGCTGTCCTGCATATTTATTGGAATAAACTTACTTTGAAAGCACAGACGCTTCAGAAGCCAAGACCAGTTGTCTTGTAAATCGCCATATCTCCTGGGTTGTCTAGCTATTATCCTTCTCCGGCCCTCTTCTTCCCTTATTTCTATTTGTAAATCTAGTGGAAGTACCGCACCTTGTCCTGGCAGGTCTTGGTCAGGTTCTCCAGCCTGGGGCTTCCCGGTTGATCCTCGCAGAACAGACCAGGTGGCTGTTTTTTGCCTGGTCATGTGGCTTCTCTGCAGTAACGGGTGCGGGTATCTTTCTTCTAAATAGTAGCATATTTCAATTCCCCAGTCTTTGAGGATGCTTCTTTTCTCTATAATTTGCATTGGTAGTTCCGGAGATGCAAATATCACAACAGATGGGTCTGTATACTGGCTGTTCTGCGCTTGAATGAATTTTATGGCGGTGCTGTCATCAGAACTCCCTGGTTCCAGGTCCGGGAGTGCCTTTATTAATTTGAGAATAGTGGAGCGATTTAGCACATCTTGGATTTATATTCTGGAATCCATAGTACCTGCAAGCCTTGATCCAGCAAGGCCTGATTTGAGCTGTCTGCCAAGTTGGACTGTGCTATTGTAATCTTCGCTGTATCTGCCCCTAGATGGTGGTTCCATACTGTCGCATCTGCCCCCTCTACTTTAGTTGTCACTTCTGCTGGCACACCGGGGGTGGGCCTCAGCTCAACCTGAGTAGGTACAAAGGGCGGCAATAGGATAGTTACTTGCTGGTCCTTGGAGAGCCCAGCCATACCCTCTGACTCTGGCCCTTTCAATGCCGGGTCAGGGGGCAAAAGCCCCTCATGGTCTAATGTCCAGGGCTGTGTTGTATGTGGGGGGCTTGTTGTCCCCACATCCCCCTCCTGCACTATATGAGGTGGAATTTCGGTATTGACTGTGAAGGCCACCTGGGTATTCTTTCTGCCCTTGCCCGCTTCCTCTCTATCTTAGTCAATCGGTGGCAGGGCTACCCTTCCAGATCTGTGGGTTCTATCATTTGGGATGTGTGTTCCAGAGCACTTCCTATTTCCCTGATTGTGTTCCCGTCTGAGTTACTTATCCTCATGGCTGATGTTATTTGCGGGCTATTCTGGTTCTCCTCCGAGGGTGTTGGCGGTTTGGGAGTTAAGGACAATGGCAATGGGGTCTCCATATCCATGCTTTCTTATTTACTTGAAAGGCGAATTTCCTTCATAATATCTTTAAAGATTACTGGCAATTGACCAATGCGATCTACTACCTCCTTATAAGAGCAAATGGTGAAGTCCTTAAGTTGTTTTTTTTGTGTGTCCTTGTTATTAGTGAGTTTAATTCTTCTAGTTTACCATCAATTCCTGCGACAAAAACTGCCATGGTTTTTAACAGATCTACCTGGATGTTAATTTTGTGGGACTGTAATTGCAGTGCTGTTACTGTTGTCTACATCCGGTTCAAAATTGTCGCCCATATATCCGTTGTGGGCGCCAGGATGGCAGTGGGCTCGTTCGAGTCAGTTCTTTGGGATGCCCAAAGGGCTTGAGTAATCTGAGTGGATCGCCATGCGCCCCTAGCTTCTTCTGGTGCCCTTAAAGCTGGCTCCTCCTGAGCTGCATTTTTCGGACTGATGATAGAAAAATTGTAGTATTTAGTTCTAAAGCACCTTTGGTGGGGGGCTGTTGCCCCTCTCTCCCCACGCCCTGCGGGGTGTTATCCTCATCACCCGGTAAGTTGGTTAGGCTATCCTGCCGGGAGAGGCAGGATGCTGTTTGGACTGGTTTCTCCACACCAGAGGGTATGTAGGGGAGCAATCTTTGAGTCTTAGTGTCTTTTGAGTCCATGGGGCTAGCCCTTATGGTTCTGACTTCCAAAATGCTGATGGTGGGAGATAGTGGTGGGGGGGAGGGGGGTGGATAGTTTTCTTTGTCTTCTGGGCCCCTTCTCTGGTCGAGGGCCTGATTCTCAGTCAATATTAAGGGGGGGAGAGAGTTTGATACTTAGTAATCCTGTTTGTTGTCCGAAAATAGTCTGATATTTTACGCGGCTTAGCTGGAGCTGGGGAGGCCCTCCCCCCGGACTGGAGGCTAGTGGTCTCATTGAATGGCTTGGCTATAGCCTCTGCCGTTACAAAGTCCTGTATTGACGAGGGCTCAGTAAGCGAGGTGGGGGGGCTCTGAGGACTCGAGAAAGGGGTTTCCTGGGAGACCTTGCAGGATAGACTCTGTTGTCTACTCTTGCTCTCCTTTTGTTTGCATTCTGGCAGGCAGTAGTTCCTCCTTCCTCTTTCTCTTGTTTATAAGTGAGGTCCTGCCTCGTATTCTGCCAGATCTCATCTCTGCTAACCGCAGTTAGGGCAAATGTGGGCAGTATGGCAAATAGAAGCAATGTGGTAACAGATGGTTTCTCGGTTAAGCTGGCTTATTGTGGGGCAGAGTTGGTAGGTGGCCAGGCGACTTAGATAGTCTAGCAGAGCTAAGATTGGTTGGTTGCTTAGTTGTTTGATACTTGATTGCTTGCTTGCTTGCTTGTTTACTTGTTTACTTTATGAAGATGTGAAAAACCGAGGAAAGGGATGTGAGTAGGGATGAGCAGGGGCAAGCGGGTCCCTCCAGCCAGCCCCAGAAGCCGCACCCAACCTAGCCGGGCCGCTTCCGCGGGGAGGCGGGGCACACACGCAGCAGTGGAGACTAAACCCACTGCGCTCGCCACACACAGTCACACACCCCCTTACTGTATGCTCCAAGGCCACCACTGGTCCAATTATTGTCTGCTGTCCTTTGTATACGGTCCACCGGCCAGTGTTGTCCCAGTCTCCTTCCCTCCTTGGACACTCCGCTGATGCACTTCATACTCCGTAGGCTGGGCAGCAGGTAGCAGGAGGGCGGGCAGGCAGGCAGGGAGCAGATGGGCAGGCAGCAGATGGGCAGGCAGGCATGTAGAGGGGGGCAGGCCACCGCTCACTCCACTGCGCACACTGTCTCTCAGCCGCCCCACTGCTCCCCCGAGTGCTGTAGAGAGACGACCGAGCAGGATTGACGACAGGGTAGGCACACCGGAGCAGCTGGCAGGTGTGCCTAGACCGCGGATGAAGCAGCAGGTGGGTCGCAGCTGGGCCGCGGGCCGGGCAAGCCCTCCTCTGCCCACAGCACCACTCCTGCACTCCCGCAACCCCGCACCCACTCCTATTCCCGCAGCAGGGCTCTGCAACCGCAGCTAGAGGCCGCGGGGTCGAAGGCCAAAGAAAGTGGCTGAAGAAAGTGGTGTCGGGTCAGAACGAGGGGGTACTGGCAACTGCAGACCCCTCCATGCCCCTCCAGGTCCGATGACCAACGGCACCCAGCCGGCAGCACGGGCCGCGATCCCACTGCTCCTCCGCTTCACGTTTCCGCATCGTCTCTCCGCACGCCAACCCGGAACCGGAAGAGGATTGAGTAAATCTCCTTCCTAGGTTGCAAAGGCATCAAACGTTAATGCTTGCCCTTTATTCTCAGGGGATGAGCTGAGAGTGTGGGTGACACTCAGAATTCACATGTTTTACTTGGCAGTTTTACATAGTGCATACTTGCCCAAGGAGATATGAGAGCTTTACAACAGACACAAACTATGTTACACCTTTTATTTTTCGTCACAGGGGGACTGGAAATCACAGGATACTAAGCTGAGGCCGAGAATTGAATCTGGTTCCCCATGTTACATGGTCTATAAGTATAGCCATTAGGCCACTTCAATTCCTGTGACAGCCCAGCTCGGTTTGGACCGAAGTTTCTAAGAGGACCTGGAGCTGAGCCAGTGCTAAGTATCACGCTTGAGCCTGGGTCAAGCATTCAGTGGCTCACCCACCTGTACTTAACTGTGCCCAGAGAAAAGGCTTGCTGAGTCAGACACAAACATTAGACAGCTTGGCTTGAAGAGGACCAGCCTATCTGTCCTCACACCTGGTAACAAACTTAGACGATCATCCACAGTAAATAGACTTTGATGATGGCCAACGGGCAGCAAAAAAATCAGATCCACCACCACTGGCGGAAGACAAAGCCACTTTGTTGTTCCTGCTAAATCTCCACACATTGAGGTGTAGATTGTGGAGGTTGAGGTTCAGAACTCCTCCTTTCTGGTGGAACAGCATATGCTCCTGAAGAAGACAAGCATAAATGTTCAGATCCAGCAAGCTGGCATACTGAGCAGCCAGAGCCCAAACCGAGATTATCAAGATGAGCCTCCTCATCATCGGCCTGAATGTGTGGAACATGTTTGAGCCTTGGACGGCATTAAAGTGGCTTTCAACCAACAGAACTAGCATGAAAGCAAGGCAACAGTAGGGGAATCCACCCAAACCACAGGCTTCATTTTAGTTATAATGTAGCATGACACAGGCCAATAGCTTGCTGCTGAAGTTGGCTCTGGATCAGACATTGGAACTGGGATAGAGTTTGGAACTGGTGCCTCTGGAGCTGAAGCAGAGGTGTGACCTGGCAGCAGTGGGGACCCAGACTAAAGCCGGATAAGGTCGCATGGCACCAGGGGTGGACTGCTTGCATAAGTTCAATGGTGACCTAAATGGGGCCATGGGGCTTGAAGACATGTCAGATGGATTCAGAGCCATTAAAAACAATTCCTTAAAAAAACCTAATGATGGCCTGGAAAAATTCAAGGCACATTGGCTCTCAGAATCCTGTCTGAATTGGATTATGCCTCCATAGTTGAATCTTTCGACTGCTCACTGAGTGACTTCTCCCTGAAGTAGAAGCAGCGGGACAGAGTAAACTGCCACTTGGACTTTTGGTACTTGCACAGGGACACTTCTATCGACTTTGTCTTAGAGTTACTCTAGGATGGTGATCCGAATGATGAACAGACCTTCATCTTTGAAAGGGATTGGTCTTGCTTGGCATCACACTCCCCAATGGCCACTGAAACCAAGCCACCAAAGACAGGCTGGGAGACTCCTTTTTGGGGAACACAGGGCAGCAAAGAGCTACTGAGCCTGGTTGTATGATGGAACCACACATGCTGGAACAACACATACCTTCACAACGCGGCTGGAACCATGACCGCGTCATTTCAACGCATGCATTTACCACGCATGCCTTTACAACAAATTTCATTGTAAAAGCATGCCTAGTAAAGGCAGGAGTGGAAACGCATGCATAACAGCATGTGTTGTTCTGTCATTACACCCCCACCTGCACTGAGGCCCAAAACTACCCACACCCCTAACACCTAAACTACCAGAACCCCCACCCGCCCTGAGCCCAAATAAAAAAATCTATCCAAACCCCGCCCCTATGAACTAAAGTACCATGACCCCCCACTGCCCTGAGCCGCACCCCTTGCCCCATAAAACTAAACTACCCCGGCACCTGCCCTGAGCCCTAAAAAAAAAAAAAATGATCCCCACCCCTGCACCCAAAAAAGTAAACTACCCTGTTTCCCCACCCGCCCTGAGCCCTAAAAAAAAAAACTACCCTAACCGACCACCCCAAAAAACTAAACTACCCCGACACCCCCACCCGTCCTGAGCCCTAAAACCTTCCCCTCACTAATAAGTAAACTACCCCCAAACTCTCTAAGCCCTAAAAAAAAAATATCCCGACCCCTTCCACCCATGCCTCTAAAAACTAAAGTATCCCGACACCCCCACCCACCCTAAGCCCTAAATCGACACCCACCACTAAAAACTAGCCCCCAACCCTGCCCCAAGCGCACTTACCTCACCATGTCCTCTGCCCATCCTCCATCCTCCTCCCGCCCTTCCTTAAACCTTCTCCCACCCCTTTAAAAATAAACTATCCCACCCCCACACGAAGCCCTAAATTAAAAAAATACCCAAACACCCCATTCCTGCCTCTAAACCCCCCCCCACCCTAAGCACTTTCAAAAAATACCCAAACTCCCTGCCCCGTCCCTTAAAAAAATTGCCCGCCCCGATCACCACAACCACCCCAATCCCTTAATCCACCCACCACCCCTGCCCCACCCCCACTTACCTCCCCGAATCCTCCATGTCCTCTCCTGAATAACGCATGTTTTTTTTCTGTGCCTTAACCACGCATATGCGTAGGTCAGCACATGCGTGCTTAAAGCACAGAAAAAGCCATGTGTGGTTACTCTTGCGTGGGAAACGTCTGTGTCCTTAAGGACACGTTGTTAAGGATGTTTCCCACTGGGCCTAAACCCTGGAGGTTCTGGTTAACTGTCTCTGTTGTACTGGGTGCTTCCTACTTTAGCTCTTAAATTAGGCCATGTATTACTCCTTCACCAGAAGACCCTATGTGCTAGCGATGGAAAGCTCAGAGCTCACAAATCCTACAACACAATTAATAAATGCCCAGCCCAGTATTTTTTCTTAAACAAAGAAAAGTACTTTAACACACACCAGAAGGAAATATTCCATATTATTATGATAAAATGCCCTTGGGAGCTATCAGGCAGTGCTGCACCTCTATCTGCTGTCTCCTTCGATCCTCCCCTTTGCCTCTGACAAAGCTTGGTTACTCTTAGGTCTAGGTCGTTTCCCCTCCTTAGCCTCCTTGGGGGAAGAGGTATTAGTGAGACTATGATACAGGTGAAGTTGTCATTCTGGAAGTTGGTGCATTCAGTATTTACTGCTCAGTCTCAGTTTTAAGTCTTACTACGCATGGTGGTTCAACCCCTGTTGATTCCATGCACTTGGCTGGCTCTCTCTGTCCAGTACTCTCACACCCTTTCTCCTAGGAGCTGACAACTTCATTTGTGCACCCTGCTATATCCACTAGGCCCACATTCCACAGTGTGCAGAGTAGGAGTGAAGTTGGGATTTTAAGTTGTAGTCCCGATCAGACTTCCTATGGAAGTTGCAGCACTCAGGGCCCCTGGCAAAGGTCGCAGGTACCACTTCTTTTGCCTATAGATGATGTAGGTAGATGTAGCCTTGCAGGGGCCTGAAGAGCCGGCAATGCATAGACCAGTTACTCCGATTTGACCATGCACAGGCCAGTTAGTATGGGAAGACGTGCCATACACTCTGGGAAGTAACTCTGGTTACTCTGGGAAGATGCGGTCGTGCACAGGCCACTTAATTCTGACACTCAATCACAGCCCTGACCGGGGCTCAGCATACTTTGTGGTTCCCGGCAGGAATCAAAGAGGAAAGACTGCAGGCCCACAGACATCAGAATCCACAGATGATTCTTGGTCCTTTTCTTTAGGGTGTCACGGCAGACACCTTGGACACGCTGTCACCCTGGACAGACACTCTACTTGCAAGATTGCCAGGCTCATTCTCTCTCTCAGCATGCATGCAGGTTTTAAAGCGCTTCAGGTTAGATACACAGCTCTTTCAGCAAGTGATCCTGGCATAGGTGATGTCCTCTTTCAGAAGATGCTTGTCAGGCAGACACCAGCTCTGGTTACACCGCACTCCTCTGAGTACTCTTTGGAGATCTCCATTCCTTGGCTCAAAAGGATTTGCAGCTTAAACAAGACACAATGCATTGAGGTACCACTTTTTCACACAAAAATTAGACGGGAGATGTGTATCCACTGACTGCAGGTTTAGAACCAGTTTAAGGAGTTTCAAAAACATGATACACTACCTATCAAACAATCAATCAGGATTTATAAAGCGCTGCAAATCAACAGTGAGGGTCTGAAGGCTAGTTGCTTTGCAGTACTCTGTTCTTTCTAACAACCCAGTCCTGAGTCCTTTTATGAAATATTAAAGAGGTGCTGCATTCCTAAGGTGCAGAGCAAGGTCGTTCCAGGCTTTCGCCATCAGGTGAGAGAAGGAGCGTCCTTCGCAGTTGGATCGGCAGATCCAGGTGGTGTCTGCTAGGAAGAGGGAGGCAGATCAAAGGTGTTTGGGTCAGTTGGTGTAAGGTAATTTGTTTGTTAATGCATGCTGGTCCTTCTTTGTGCAAGGCTTTGTTTGTGTGGGTCAGCATCTTGTACTGGCATCTCTTCTGGACCAGGAGCCAGTGTAGCTTCTGAGGTGCAGTGTGATGTGAGTCCGTCTGGGGAGGTCAAGGATGATCCTTGCTGCTTAGTTTTGATTTGTCTGTAATCTCTTCAGGAGACATACAGTGAGTCCTACATGAAGAGTGTTACCGTAGTCCCGCCTGCTGGTGATGACAGCTGGAGTGACAATCCTTCTGCCATTGATTGGGAGCCATCTGAAGATCTTACAGGGCATGCACAGGGTGTGGAAGCAGGTGAACGAGACTGCATTTACTGATAACTTGCTGTCCATGATGATGCCAAGGTTGTGGGTGTAGTCTGTAAGGGTGGGGGAATGGCAGAGTTTAGAAGATCACCAAGTGTCATTCCATGGTTACGTGTTGTTCCCAAAGATGGAAACTTCAGTCTTGTCTGTGTTGAGCTTGAGACAGTTGTCTTTCATCCAGTCAGCAAAGGTTCACCATACATATGTGGAAGTTGGTTCTGGTGGTGGAAGGGGTCTTCTGACAGAAAGAGGATGATCTGGGAGTCATCGGCATTTCAGATAATGTTGACTACGTGCGATCTGGTGGTCATGTACATGTAAAAGAGGCTGGGGCTGAAGGACGGTCCTTGTGGGATGTCGCAGATGATCTTCTTGGGTTCCAAGGTGAATGGTGGGAGATGGATTCTCTGGGTTTTTTCAGTGTGGTATGAGGTGATCCATTTGCGGGCATCTCCCTGGATTCCGATTTGGTGGCGTCTGTTGACCAAGATGTAGTGGGAGATGGTGTCGTAGGCGTCTGACCGCTCTAGGAGGATGAGGGCTGCTTTTTCTCTGTGGTCTAGGAAGGACCAGGTGTCATCCATGGCTATGATCAGGGCAATCTAGATGCTGTGGTTGGCTCGGAATCCAGATTGAGAGGGGTCCAGGAGGTTGTAGTGTTGCAAGTGTTTGGTGAGTTGTTGGTTAATTGCCTTTTCAAGAACCTTGGCCGGAAACGGAAGCAGGGAGATGGGCAGGTAGTTTTTCGGATCTCCTGTGTCAGTGGATGACTTCTTCAGCAGGGGCCTCACTTTAGCGTATTTCCAGTATTCAAGGAAGGAGGCTGTGATGATGGAGGCATTTAGGACTTTCTTGAGCTCGTCACCATTCGTCTTGCTACCGAGGTTGAAGATGAGGTGGGGACATGAGTGCTCCTGAGTTTACAAGTGATCACGAGTGTACGAGTGTCCAGTGTTTTATGTGCTAAAACCACAACAGGGACAGTGGCCAACTATCTGTCCAATGTCTGTCAAAGAGAGCACACTTGGTGCACCCCTTCAAATCACAGGACAACACCATGCCCTTACAAATTGAAAAGGGATGAACCTAAGCCTCTGAACACATGCCAAATTAGCGTGGCACCAGGTCCAAAATCAAAAACCAGAATACCAGATAAATGCAGTTGGGCACTCAGGGAAGAGAAGCACTACTGTACAGCATGAATTGGCATTTCCGTCCTAATGCTGTCTGGGTCTCTGATCGGCTTCCTACTGGATCGCTGATCGGCTTCCTACTGGCACTGCACGGCTTAAATATTGTGGTCTTAGGCAATAACAGCCCTGTACACAGTCACAAAAATACATTTTGAAAAAGGTTGATAAAACCTGCTGATAGCAGAACTGTGGATCAGAGTCAAAGGACATGGTAAAAGATGAACTAATGTCAATGTGCAAGGGTTCCGCCCATATGCATATTCATGACCTCACCTACAGAGGTGGGACAGAATTGAGATGGAGTCTTGTGGCGCCACCTGCCAGTGCACATGAGATATTGCAGAAAGTTTTCTGAATCAAGACTGGTGCCTAGGTGATTTAAAGAGTGAGGAATTTATGGCTAGAAGTACCCTTTAGAAATGACTGCTCATGCTCCAGAAAGTTAAAATGAGGGCCTATGTCTTATACATTTCCAAATATCCTTCCCTTCAATGTGAGAAACAAAGACTCTACAATTAATAACATAAGGAAAAGAGTAGGATTGTGCAAGAGAAAGGCATCCACCTAGACAACCTGACAGCATTGAGAACACTAACGACTCCCATTAGTACCACTATAAACTCCTAACTCAAATTATTTCAGTACAATTGTAAAGCAGACTTTGTAGAATTAACAACCACATATAAATTGGACACACAAAAGGCTTCACACGTATGACAAAAAAGTGGAATGCCAACATTGAGTACAATTTCCTCATCCTCTTTTATCTTTTACTCCGCAAACGTTATAACAGGAGATCAAAGGGTTGGATTAGAGATCCGAGGAACATTGATACATCCTGTGGAGATAAACAGAAAATTGGCAAACACTTACAGGGAGTTAGGCCTGGACAGCAGACTGTGAGCCCTTTTATTTAATAAATAAGTTAGCACATATCAACTCTTTCCAATGATGCTCCTGTTTGGTGTTCGTCATCTGGTGCATCACTCTAGTAGGCACCACAAATCCTTTACTAACAGGGAATTCTTCACCCTTGGTAAAATCATATAATGCAAGTATCACGATTACGTTGATGTTCAGGAAAAGTTCTTCAACAGAGTCTGTCCACTTCCTTTTGTGAAAAGAAAATCCCGATTTTCCACCCAGCGTACCCTAAGCAGGCCCTTTTCACAGTAACTACTGGTCTTTTTTTTCCTTTCTCAGCAGCGTTCCGATATGTACCATGAAAGTTAACTGCCTCCCCTCCTTTTTCCCCACTGTCAGGCTTTGTGTGATACACGTTTTGGTGATTTTACTGTTTATTGCTAGTTTTGGTAAGTCCTCGTAACCTTTCCTGCAACTGCTTTAGGTCATGACCCCAAAATTCAGATCGGGGCATCCGGGGACTCAGCGCCTCTCTCTCTCTGAGGTTGCTGGGTCTTGCACAGAAGAGCACGATGCAGATTCCTGGATTCCAACTGTCCCTTTTCACTGATGGGCCTTTGAGGTATTCCTTTCAGTTTCTTTCACGCCTCAGACAACACTATGATCTCCTCTCGTCTGCATCTCCTTCCAACCACCTCCTTCTATTCCTCACTGCTCGTCTCCTCAGGTGTTCTGCAATCATTTTTGTCATTCTGGCTTGTTCTGCTTCACTCCTGCACCTCTTCTGTGGGTCTTCTTGCACTCTGCTCCTTCTTTTCCTTTTATCTGTCACTTGATTTTTGCTCCGCTCCTTCACTTCCCCCTTCTTTTCATCACTGTATTCGCTCAATAAGGAGTTACTGCCTTCTAAATAGGATGGGCTGATTCACTTCCGACTGAGTCTAGGAGTGGTTTCCAGGTTTTCTGCATGGCCCACCCATTCAAGCAAATGATCATCAGGCTCTGTGCCTGACCCGGAAAAAATAGGAGTTTCACAAGGACTCAACAGTTCCGCGATCTATGACTTTGTGACAGGTGACCTGCCACACACCCATTTACTACAGTAGGAGGTCATGGATCTCACAGCCAAGTACAATGAAAACATGACAGAACTGATGTGCGTGACTATCCCACAAACACTAAAAACGCAAAAAAACTAAATATCAGCACATTAGAACTCATAGATGTAAACAAGGAAAGGAAAACTGTCCTACTGTACAAACAACATATTGTTAAAGCAACATGTGGAAACATAAAAAGGAGAAAGATCAAGCAAAAACCCACCTGAAAAAGATTTGAGGCTGTGAAACAATCCGCTCTCCTTAGAACTTGCTCACCATGCCATTTCAGTTTGGACCCAGCCACGTACAAATCAGTCTTGACCTTGCTCCAAAAAGCACAGTCCAGTCCAAACTGCTATTATGTGATAGCGTCAGTTTCTCATGCATGATGAGAACTAATGATTTACTTTTCTGTGTTTGATCACATAAAAAATAACCAAAGTTCACACAAGCGTCACAACTAACCAACAAGGGGTTCTCCGGGGTTATAGTCTCTCTTCTATCCTATTCAACATTGACTTGCAGTGTTAAGCCTTAATTTTATGAGTTTTGAACATCTCATATAGTTTACATGGAAAGTATATGACACACAGCTAGTGATATCTAAATATTATCTCCCAAGGATGGTATATTAATTGCGAATGTGCTTGAGGACACCCAAACCTGATGGGGCTCCACCACCCAAAACCTAACCCTATGACAGACAGGTGTGTCCTGTTATCACACACCGATTGCCTGTCCTGATTCAAACATTGCCCAATTCACTTACTTTATTAAACTGTACCTTTGCCTCTAGCCAACCTTAGAACCATAGACCTGCGTCCATGCACAGGCCAGTAAAGTTGGACAACATTTCACATTTGCTGTAGTGGCGCCCCTTATACGTTAGGATTATATTTAGATTAGCATGAATCACTGCCATGTATTTGGGAACCAACAACTACCTTGCACAAAAATGTTCTATTTCTGGCACAGAATACTATTGTGGGAGCATTGTCATTGAAATACCAGCCGGCAATAAGACAAAAAACATTGGCAAAGCCAACAGGCCTGGCTTATGAAAGTACTATCTAAGTTAATGACTGCCAGAGAAATGAAATACACCATAAATTACCTAAGTATCTAAGACAGCTTAATAGTTTTACAATGCCACATAAGTGCCCTTGAAAGGTCCACCTCAGGCAGCTGGACAAATAATAAAAAAATGATCACAGCTGTATGGAGGACAAGCACTTTTTTGTGGAAGCACACAGCTTTTGCCCAATGGAAACGTACTCCGGGCTCCCAACATGTGGGATGAACCACACCCCTCTCTAGAAATGCTCACGTATTGTCTGGCGAGAGCTGCGCTGTCAAACCAGACCATAAAAACTCTAAATCAATCCTTTTTAGGATGTGATCCCAGAGTGAGGGCCTCCATGCAAACAGACATCAGGATAATCTCATCCTACGAGGCTTTTAAAAAACTAAAAATCCTGCTTTCCTTTGCCTCTTTCCATCTTCTCTCCTTGTAACAGATTCCAACATGAGTTCCTTAATTGAAAATCTTACTCCTTACATTTGCTACTCACCGTTCATATCCTACACAGCCTGTGTGGTCGTTACATAGCAGTATACTTTACTGGACACTGTACTACACGTTTTTATAGTATATATCAAACATCATATTTTTTCCGAAACAGGCCGCTACTCCATCACTCGCTATATGTTGTCTGTGATATATAAACTTGCTAATAAATACATGTAAAACCCATGACGCAATAGAAGTTGCACAGAAGTAATTCTCAGTCTGGGAGTTTCGTTCTTTGAACAGGCGAGAGCATCTGGAGTTATCACTTACATGTAGTGCGGATCCCACTCGTGCCGGCGGCTTAGATCTGACAGGAGGAGGAAGGCTTGCCTTGGGTCAATACCGAGGGTCTTCTCTAATCTAATGGACAAAATATTATCCTCCTCCAGCGTGAATAGTTGGACCTGCCGGAGCAAATATATAACAAATGTCTTCAGTGACTGCTTAAACAAGTTATTAGCCCACCATAAACGTTCGCCAGTATACTGCTTTAATGTGATTGTACTGCCCCCGCAGAAGTGTCATAATTTACGTAACCAAGTACTTTACATTTCGACTGATAAATATATACTTATTTAAGTAACATCACGGTTGACATCATAAACACCACCAGTAATTGCACCAGTAAAGCCCAAGGGCTAGACAACAATATACCGTACAGTTAATCTTGTGCGGCGCATATAGGACTGAGCTTCCATTATGTGTACACAGGGTTGAAAATACATTCACAATAACCGAGTGTTTGTTGGTCCTATATTGTAGCCCGTGACGAAATGAAGGTACACCAAAATGGTGGACATCCTTTGATGTACACTCACTCATACTGCTAATCAGTGGTACAAGGTGATATCTGTGTGTGCCAGCAGCAGGGAGTGTATAATTGATAAACAACAAGGAGTGCAATAGGAGACATATCGTAGCTCCCTCAAACGTGCTTTATTCAAACCTATACTGAAACCTTGCCCTATTGTATGGTGTACCTACAATGAATACAGAAATTATCCGTTCAGTGGCATGCAACATTGGGTAAATGTACACCCCCACTAGTTTATTGCAGGAGGCGGCTCCTCCGTTAGGGCGGAGGAGCGTTGCCACTTGCCAGTAGCGGCAGCTGCAAAACCTTTCAAAGAAAACAATAATAAACTTTGTTTATTAGCGTTTTCTTTCCAAGGGGCGGGGTAATGGGGGTGACGAACAGTGAGGGGGAGTGCATCCTCACTGTGCAGGTATGTTTGGCCGGCCGTCTCAGGCCAGCCAAACACACATGCACAGTGTACTATCTCCAGCCCACTAGAGAGCCTGCACAGGCTCCCAGTCTGCCAAGGATCGCCCTGGCTGAGCACACCCAGCTAATCCTTACGCTGCTTTGAGCAGTGTAAGGATTGGACGCAGGGCAGGCTGGGAGCCTTGACCTGCCTGAAGCAGAGGAGCGGCACAGCGGTGGAGAAGTTAAGTGTTTTAAAAAAAAATGTAACGTTTGTTCCCCCCCCAAACACACACGCCGCCCCACCCCTTTCACGCCACGCAAGCGGCTCCTGGTTTATTGCTTCAACTGAAGCATGTGCTAAAAAAACTTACATATAATTGTAGGCATACTAAAATTAACTTTAAATTACCATTTCTGATGCATCCTTCTAATCGCATTTTCCTCACCTTTAGAATATCCCAGGCACATACCTGGATCCAGATGATATCTCAGCATAGTTCAGCATAGTTCCTGTGCACCAGAAGGTGGAGTTGTGCAGTTCTATGTTGACACCATCCGGGTTCCATCCAGGAACCGCTTGCTGGAGCTGCATATAAGTGCCACCCAAGCACACTTATGTCAGTTCCTTTCTTTTGATGTGTATGAATGTGGATCCGGAGCGAGCACCCAAAAGTTTCTCATCAGTTGACAAGTTTTGTTCCAGCGTGCAAGGGAACATGACGCCTCCTAAAACAACAGTTTTTGAACTTTTTAGGGGCTATTACAAACAGATTTCTGTGACATATCCCCACGAGTTTGGTCTCTAGTATTTCGGTTTGGGTTACTACTCAAAGACATGTGAGGAGTATCCCCATATACATCTACAGACGATCCAGGACCAAAAAAACAACCTGTAAGCATAAGACCAGTGCTTATGAAGTCAAGAGTGCAGACTCGTTCCTGCTAGCGGGGAGGCTCCTGTGACAGGTCTTCATTGCGGTCCAAGTCTTCGGGTAAGTTGAAATCCAAGAAGAGGCATAAGAATTCCAAGGGGGTTTGTTCCAGTCTTGCTATTCTCCTTTTGAGAAGTTGCAAGGACGTCCAGGTGCTGCTTCATCCTGCTCCCAGTTCCTACGGAGCAGCCAATTCTGCAACTGATCTCAATGCACCCTGAATTTCTAGATCTGTCCGCAACGTCACAACAGACTGAAGTTTTTATGGAAGCGTTGTTCCAAATTTCTGGCACTCTGTCAGCTCCTTCTGTTGCGCCTTTGGACCCCACAGATTTGTGGAGGGCTCAAGTTGGGGTACCGTCAGTGGATCCCTCTTCAATGCCATCTGTGTCCCCTAAACCTGTTTTAGGGTCAGCTCTGGCTCCAGAGCTGACTCTACATCCAGTACCAGGATCTACAGTGGTTCCTGCCATGCTGACACTGCACCTACTGTCCTGTGAGACTTCAACCCAAATCCATCTCGACCTTGACCGTGGTCCATCCTAGAACAGTTCCGATATGCTTGGCCCCAGCTTTACCAAGAGCCACCCTGCAGTGCTCCAACAACTTTCTGGATTGGACTCAGACTAAAGTCAACCAGCTTTTGGTGGCAATGTAAATGAGGATGAATTTCCCCCACAATATAATAATGACAACTTCTATTTGGTCCTATCAGAGGCCAGTGAATTGGACACTTACCCTGACACAGGGCTGGGTTTTCTCCCTGGTTCTTCAATAGAAAGGACTGCCTGATTGTCTGAAGTCCTGGACTTGCAGTTGCCATTTGTTGAGGTAAAAACCAATGTCCTCTCTGAAGTTTTGCAGCCTGAGCAGACCTCGTCCAAGCCCATGCTGCCATTCAACAAAACTCTGACCGACACTCTTATGGGTAGTTGGACCTTGTTTCTGCCTACCTGTGTACGAAATGGAACACAATGCCACAGCCCTCCCACGGGTGGCCCTGCTTTCTTGATGCAGCACTCCACTCCTGGAATTCTGGTATTCTCCTAGCCGGATTAAACCCAACTCATTCCCTACAACCCCCTTGGACCCCACCACATAGAGAATCAAAGAAAATGTAGGCATTCGGAAACTAGATGTTGTCTTTGGCTAGCCTCGCCCTTCAGTCAGGCACTGCCAGCTGTTTGCTGGGTAGGCAGTCCCATGCATTATAAGACAAAGCCACATAGATCTTGGCAGCAGTCTCAAAGTAATTCTGTACCAACCTTGCACAAACTAATAAGGTTGGCCAAGGCAAAGCAAAACATGTCAAAGTCAGAAGTGGACACTGCTGATTGCTTATGCAGAGAAGTGAGCACCAATGTGGTACTCCAATGGCACACATGGATACATTCTACAGGACGCTGGGATGACAATCTGGCATCACTATGGATATGTCTTTTGGTGGGTCTCACCTATTTGGCATGAAGGTCGACTCTGCACTAGAGCACTTCAAAGAAGGCAGACCCAGAGTGCGTTCCTTTGGTCTCCTGACAAACTGCAACAGCTTTGCACCTTTTGAGGCCTCCCCAGGGGTTTTGCATACAGGTAATGACAAAGCCCACTTCCTCAGCAAGGAGAGAACCCTAGTCCAATTGGCATTAGGGGTCCAGCAGACAAGGTTTAGACCCACAGAAACAGTAATCCTCCCAGCCCCATGCCCTCCAGCAGCAGCCTGCAAGTATCTTTAGTTTGCCCTTAGCACCCCACGACCACCTTGTGAGAGGCTGAATTAGTCATTTCCTTCAGGGCTAGCCTACCATAATATCCAACAGGTGGGTCCTGCAGATATTTCCATGAGGCTATATCTTGCCATTCTGATCCGCTGTGACTTTCAGTCGCATGAGAATGGCTTTTGGAGAAAAACGTGTCTATTTTACTGCAAAAAGTACAGTCTGTTATGGCACAAGGAGCCATAGAGAAGGTCCTGGCCTGAGAAATAGGACATGGATGTTATTTCACAGTGCGAAAAAATTGGAGGAGGCCTTTGTCCTATTCAAATCTCTGTCCTCTCAATTTCTTCCTGTGGAAGGACAAATTCAAGAAGCTCACTCTGGCCCAGGTTCTATCTACTCTGGATCTAGGGGGCATATGGTTAGCCTAGGGCCTGCAGGATGCTTATTTCCATGTTCTTGTGCTGCAGGCCAACAAGTGCTATTTATGGTTTAAAGGAGGACCAGGAGCACTTTCGGTTTTTTATGCCCCCTTCAGCCTCACCAGTGTCCAGTGAGTGTTCAAGAAGGTGATGGTGATAGCTGCACCATACCACTGAAGGTCAGGTGTACCAGCCTTCCTTTACCACAATGATCTGCTGTTCAAGGCCCTAGCCACTCATGGACCACCTCCAGACAATAAATATACTAGCATCATTGGGGTCCACTATTAACATGTCAAAGTCACACCGACTCCTTCGCAAAGGCTACCTTTTTTTAAAGCCACCCTGGTGCATTATCATGCCTTCCCTTCGAAACATTAAGTTCAGGACAACAGGCTATGATCCTGATGTTTCAGCCTCTGTCCTGGGTCTAAGTAAGGGTGGCTCAGAGGCTTCTTGGGCTATTGACCTCCTGCTTGTCGACCAGGCCAGATGACAGATGCGGGCTAAGCAGTGGAATTTTAAGTCTCAATGTGCCACCACTAAGGAAGCTCGTCAAATTCTCTACCCCACCCAGAGTCTACAATGGGGAACCGCACATCACTGTTAGTTTGAGGATGTCATCTGGGAGAGGTGGCGATCAGCAGAGGCAGAGAGCCATATCCACACCAAGCTGTTGGAGTTGTGGGCCACTGGGTTGGTGTTTAAGCCTTCCATCCATCCTTTAAGTGAAGGCTGGTTCAGGTACTTACTGACAATACCACTGTTATGTGGTATTGCAACCAACAGGGCAGAGTAAGGTGCTGGGGTCTTTGCTAAAAAGCCATGCGTCTCTGCAACTTGCTGACTCATCAGGACATTTCCCTGATTGTGCACTACCGAAGTGGACAAGCACAGCTGGCGATGCGTAGGGGGATCACGAATGGCAGCTACACCAAGCGGTAGCAGAGGGAGTATTTCACCAATGGGGAGAACCCTGGCTCAATCTCTTCACCACTGCTGAGAATAAGCAATCTTAGCACTTTTGTGTGCTAAAATTTCAGAGAAGGATCTCGGGATACATTCTGCCTTAAATGGAGCACAGGTCTTCTCCATGCCTTCCTGCCTCTGCCCCTCCTGCCTTTAATTTTGAAGAAGATCAGTAACAACAGAGCCAAAGTCATCCTCGCGACTGAGAATTGGGCCAGGAAAGTGTGGTACCCAGAAATTATGGCCAGAGCATCTGGCCTTTGGTCAGACTGCCATTTTAGGAGCATCGTCTGTCGTACAAGCGTGGCAGGGTCTTGCATCCGGGCTTGCACAATCTACAACTCCTTGTGTGGACATTGAACAGCTGATGTTGGCTGCATTCGATCTCCCTCTCAAAGTCGTAGACTTCATTCTAGTGGCCAGGCTTCTTTCATTAAAGTCTGATTATACGGGACGCTGGAATAGGTTTGTGGTTTGGCGTGGCACCCGTTATACGGACCCACTGGCCTTTTAGTGCTTACAGGACAAGCCATCCTTATTCAAATCACCTGTTGTGATTAGATTTAATTTCCTTACTGTTTGCATGTGTACCCCTTTTGAACTGATGCACAGCTGCTAGCTATGACTCCTGACCCTGAAGACTGTCTTTCTTGTTTGCAATCACATCAGCTTTTCTCATTAGTGAGCTCCAGGCTCTTTCTGTTCACCCACAGTACCCCATCTTCTTTGTGGACAAACTGGTGCGGAGCAAAAGTTGTGACTCCCTTTTGTGTTGGATAGTCTATCACACTTCTGACATTCTCTGCTCCACCTCATCTCTCGAAAGAGGAGGTGGCACTACATCATGTGGATACCAAAAGGGAGAGGATGTTTTACATCAATCGCACCAAAGACCATTGGATTACGCAATCAGCACTGTGTGGGGTCCTCTGTGGAAAAGAAAGGCAAGGCAGTGCAGGAAAGGCCTTTGTCCAGGTAGAAGCTCCTCCGGATTAAGACATTCTATGTGTTGGCCAAGAAGCAGTCTCCAGAAGGACTGGGGACTCATTCTAGGAGGGCCAAACCTGCTGCCACTGCACTGGCATGCAGAGTGCCTGCCCTTAACATCAGTCAGGTCATAATGTGGGCAGTAGTGCACAAGTCCATAAAGCACTACTGCCTTGACTGTCGGATCTGATGGGACGGGCATTTTGGCCATTTGATCCTACAGGACTTCTTGGTGAATGCCATTTCACATACCCTCCACCTTGGGAGTTACTGCCTTGGTATCTATTCTCCGACTGAGGAATCAGCAGCTAGAAGTAACCATCAGAAGAACAAGTTACTTACCTTCAATAACGCTCTTTTTGGTGGATACTATAAGCACAGATTCATCACTGTCTTTCCACCTCCTCATTCAGTGGAAAGGCCTCTTTCCCATCTAAAAAGGCCTGAAATTAGAGATCTTCACACTGGCACAGTTAACTGGTTTTTGAGTTCCGTTTCTTAGGGCGCAAAAAATGTCAAGAAAGAAACAGATGTAAGCATGTGTGGGTAGTGCTCATAAAGTGCCTCCAGCTGTCACTTCTGAGGCAGAACTGAGTTGATAGAGAGCTGCTTGATGCCACCTACGAAGCCTATGCTTTTGGATCCAGTCTGGTGCCTGGGGATATTCTAAAGATGAGGAATCTGCGTTAGCTAAAAGTATCCACTAGAAAGAGCGTTACCGAAGGTCAGCATGTTGTTTGTTTCAGCCCTGAGTAAGATGTATATTTTAGTGTTTATAGGGTTTCTCATGCCTCCCATCAGCTACTTCAGGGGACAAATGAACTAAATGCGATATATAACATTATTTGGCCATTTTCGTCTTACAAGTAGTTGACAGAGTATATAACTATCTTGTTATTTTGTGAGAGAAGGGGAGTGAGGAAGAGCATTAGTTTTGGGGTGTAGGATGTAAACATAGCTGTGGGCAATTGCGTTATGGTCTACATTGGCTTCGTGAAACAAGCTCAATGGGGAGCCGGTTTATTGTTTACAGGCCTGTTCTGCATGCCTGATTAGGTTATTACTAGGATTAGTTAAGCTTCTCTATTTAGAACCGCTTGTACTTTCCTTATTTTTTTTGTTGCCAGGAATGCCTAGAATTATCCCGCTAAACACTAGCAAACTTATGACGTTTATCTTGTTCGGAGGGGTGAAGAATGGACAGTGCACAGCGAAACAAATGCAAAACCAGGTATTTTTTCAAATCAAATTGTGATCCAGCCTTGAGGGTAATATTTAATACAGGGCTCTCCTTCCGTGAATCGGTTCCAGTGGGACCTGGGCTGAAAGTGTTTTCTGTTATTTTTGTTTCACAGAAGGATATTTGAAAATGGTAGTGATCTACACCTCCACAATATCCCCACCCTGCTCATGCATGTTTTAGATCATGAATTAGCATGTTTCAGTAAAACTTAAAGGTTCTTCTCGCAAAAATGAAGTATTTGTTTAAAAAAAGGACATGTTCCATTGTGTAGATACATATGCTCTGGAGCTACAAGCAGAATAGGTGAAAGGAGACATAGCCCAACATTTTCCCACATTCCCATTGGTTAGATAGGATGCCAGTCATGATTTGCTCGTGGAAGTGGCTTAAAAGGGCTACATAAGTGGGTGGCACAGTCAGTGCTGCAGGCCCACTAGTAGTATTTAATTTACAGGACCTGCTTTCTCCCTTTGTGACGCTTTTTCATTTGTCTCTCCTTCCGTCTTCCCCAAACGTGCCTTTTGCTTGCAGTAAATGCCTGATGTGGAAAACTAAGTGCGACCCTCAAAAATAAGTGCTGGTGCCCCCCCCACCCCCTGTAAAATACCGGCTCAAATTAATGCAATCATCACAAGCCCCTGGACTGTTGGAAATGGGTTCTTCTTTCCGTCTCTGCTCCTTTGTAAGTAAGTGTGCTTTACTTGTAGGAGCACCTTGTAGGCAGAGCTAATCTGGTGAACTGCAAATCTTTAACAGTTTCGAGATTAACATGCTGTGTAGGCTTCTGGAACTTGCCCATGGACTGCCAAGTGCTTGTTCAAAACAAAGGAGTTTCTAGGACCTGGGGTACCCTGGAATGTGCTTGTAGTCTTACATGCTTTGCATGTGAAAAGACATTGTTCAGGAGACTTCAACTACACTTTATGTGGGATTCTCAATCAATCAGTTTTTGTAGAGCATAACTACTCACCCGTGAGGATCTCAAGGTGCTGGGGGGGGGGGGGGGGGGGGTGACAGACAGAGCCTCATTCGAAAAGCCACGCCTTGAGGTTCTTCCTGAAGATGGTGAGTGATGGGCTTTGTCTGAGGTTATTCCAGCTCTTTGCTGCAAGGTAGGTGAAGGACCATCCTTCACCAGTGGTTTTCCGTATGCATGGCATGGTGGCCAGTGCTTGCTGGCCAGAGGAATCTGGCGGGGTGTGGATGGAGACGCGGTGGTTCAGGTAGGCCGGTCCGACGGTGTGTATGGCTTTGTATGTGTGGGTGAGTAGCTTGAAGGTGATTAGTTTTTCTATCGGGAGCCAGTGGAGGGTCCTCAGGTGCTGGGAGATATGTTCTTGGCGTGGTGGGTTGAGGACAAGTCTGGCGGCGGCGTTCTGGATGAGTTGCAGCTTTCTGATGTTTCTTGTTGTGGTGCCGGCGTAGAGAGTGTTGCAGTAGTCAAGTTTGCTTGTGACTGAGGCGTGGGTGACTGTCCTGCGGCAGTCTGGTGAGATCCATTTAAAAATGTTCCGGAGATTGCAGAAGGTGTGCCAGCAGGAGGAGGTGACTGAGTTTACCTGACGGGTCATAGATAAGGAGTCAAGGATAATGCCTAGGTTGCGGGCGTGCTCAGTCAGTGAGGGTGGGGTGCTTAGAGATGTGGGCCACCAGGAGTCGTCCCATGCTGAGGTGGTGTTTCCGAAGATGATGAGCTCTGTCTTGTCAGAGTTGAGCTTGAGGCAGCTTCCTCACATTCAGGTGGCGACGGCTTCCATTCCAGAGTGGAAATTCCTTTTGGCCGTGTCTGGGTATTTGGTGAGGGAAATGATGAGTTGTGTGTCATCAGCATACGCCACAATGTTCATTCCGTGGCTTCCGATGATGGCTGAGAGTGCGGTCATGTATATGTTGAAAAGAGTTGGACTCAGAGAGGACCCTTTGGGTTTAGATGTACAGTGAGGGTGCCTGACCCTCAGTATTTCCGGAGAGGAAGGAGTGGATCCGTTTCAGGCCTGTTTCGCGGATTCCTACGTCCTGGAGTCTAGTGCATAGTGTTCTGTGGGAGACCGTGTTGAAGGTCGCTGAGAGGTCAAGGAGTATGAGTGCTGCGGTGTGGCCGCAGTCTAGAAGTTATCGGATGTCGTCGGTGACTGCAAGAAGAGCTGTCTCCATTCTGTGGTTGCTGCGGAACCCGGACTGGGAGCTGTCCAGAGATTTGTTGACCTCGATGATATTTCGTAGGTTCGTTTTGTTGGCTTTCTCCATGTCTTTGGCCAGGTAGGGTAGCAGTGAGATGGGCCAGAAGTTCTTTGGTTGTGTTGGGTCAGCCAAGGGTTTCTTCAGGAGGGGGCGTACTTCCACGTGTTTCCAGTCCTCGGGGAAGATGCACATGTTGATGGAGCGGTTTATCGTGTTCTGGAGCTCGGGGCGATGGATGTGCTGGCTCTGATGTAGATGTGGTGCAGGAAAGGGTCTGTGGAGGCTCCGGAGTGGGTGCTGTTCATGATGCTTTCTGTTTCCTCCATGGTGAGAGTGGACCAGCTGGGGATGGTCTGGGTGGGTTCTGGGGGGGTGGGTCATTCGTAGGTTCTAGTGCTGGGTTGGTTTTCCAGGAGAAAGCTGTCATAGATGTCTTGGATCTTGGGGTGGAAGAAGGAGCATTTCAATATTTGAAATAGAAAATCTATCATATTACAAAACTAACTGAACTATGTCAGTAATACCAGGTTGACTTCTTCACTTTGGGTAGCGGTTACCTGTTGACTACATTCCTGTACTTTGAGACATATCAAGGCTTGATAGTACAAGTATTGAAATGATGATGCATTATATCTGTTCTGTCTGAGGCATAGCTAATGGTAAAAAACTTGGTTTTTACACCATTTTTCATGAAGGGACAAAGACAATCAGTGAGCCATGAACAATTTGGTGCATTTCAGTTTTTTGGGAGAGTTTGGTCTTCCTGTAGAAATTTGGGAATTTCTATTTTCGGTGGTCTCAACTGACATTGAACTACACACATTTTATCTTGATGTTTTATTCTGTGAGAATTATTTATGACAATGAGAATGCTACCCTGTATGATAAAATAGTTTTACTATTTTATCCCCCCTTTATTCTTTTGAATGGGAAGCAACATTATGCATATGACTTTATCCAGCGTGCTATGGTAGCAATAAACAGATTTGAAGATACACAATTAACAGCTGAATTAAACATTGAATGCATGTGTGAGGTTTCAGTACCGCCGTCAGTATTTAAACACGCTGATGGAGATCATGTAGCCTAAGTAACAGATATCTTCACAAACATTAAAACTACCTATATGGCTGTAGTACAACAGTCAACAATGAGGTACTCTGAAGAGAATTTGTAGACAAGAAAAGCTGCTGCAGCTCACATGGATTATGGTCTCAGATAAATAATGAGGTTTCTTTGTCTAATCACAATCATATACAGCACAAAGATCTTATGTGCGGAGTGACGCAGAGCTCCTCGCTCAGACCTCTTCAATATCTACATGACCCCACTGGCAAAGTCATAGGAGCTAACAAAATAAACATCCTCACATATGCTGACGTCATGCAACTGATACTGATCCTCATGCCCTGCTCACAAGCGAAAATCCCCAAAATCATCATAGACAAGAAACTGAACAAGTCAACTCAGGGGTCTCGGCCTGCTTCAACACACTAACGATCATTCAAGCCCTCTTCGCCAGCAGAGTAGACTATCCCTTCACGCAGAGATTATCACCCAGCTCACAAGAAGATTGCAGACCATCCACAACACAGCAGCCAGACTAGCCCTCAGCCTCCCCTGATGAGCCCACATCCCACCACACATTAAGGAACTACCCTGGCTCTTGATGCACACCCCCACACACTTTAAACTCCTCATCCACACCCACAAAACTCTCCACAACACTGGCTCTGCCTACCTGAACAGCCTCATCCACTCCCATCAACCTTCCAGACACCTGCACTTTCACGGTCTCTCACCAAGAACAAACCCCATGCATGCACAAAAGCAGAACACAGGTACCTGGTCCAAAAAGCCTAGAACAATCTTCCACAACACATCAGAGCCTCCTCCTCTCGTCTTACTGACTTGGCTTTTTCGAATAAGCCCCAAAGGCTGCCTCACACACCTGCTACAGAGCATCTGGATACTTTCACGGGAGATTAGTGCTCCATGAAAACACTGATCACATAACAAAAAAACTAACATATCAGGTGTTCAATACTCTAGCCTTCAGAAACCTGCTGGACATGGCATACAGCCATGCCCAAAACCAATTCCTCTACTATTTTCAGAGCACACCCGCTATGGGCATACGATATGCTTCTTGGCCATGCTGTGCTGTGTGTTCTATTTGAGGGTGTTCCTTTTTAGAAGGGATTCAACGACTGGTGTTTTTTCCACCCTAAATTTATAAGAATTTACAAATGTGCAAACAGCAAATATTAATTTGGCAAACAGCTTCAAAAACTTTACGTTTTTTTATTTCACTTTTTTCATAAAAAAAGGACATATCCAGTGCTCTGGACTGTGCACTGGTTCTCCCTGCTGTTAAGATGGGCTCACTTACCTCTCACAAGGTCCAAAAAAACATTTCTTCAAGATGTTGTTTACCGCTCACTAACTGGGAGGACCGATTCAGGGGACTAAGGGCCTCATTGCGAGTGTGGCGGTCTGAGGACAACAGTCACTGACACAGCCACCACACCCATCCTATCTGCAGAAAACCACCCCAGCAGACCCGTAGACATCCACCACAAGCACCACGCCTGCAGACAGCACAACTTCAGATACACATACATCCACCACATCCAGCCATCCCGCAGTCACCACCCCAACAGACACACACCCACCCACCACCACTGCATCCCTCAGCAACTCCACCTCCCGTTCCCCCAAGGCACACAAACGCCAACACTCACCCAACCAACAGACACCCACCACACACAAACATACCTCGCATAAGCATGCATCCATGACATCCACACCTATACTGTCTACAACCACTCCCTCAACCTCCAAATCCTGGCCCCCTTCTGGTGACCGACCCTGTGTGTTCAAAAACTGTTCCTATGTGAGCTTGATCTTACCCTTCTTCTCCCCACCCCGTAACACACCCAAAAGGACCCCATCCAGCTCCAAGACATTCCCTTCCATCTCCAAGGCCTCCCCTGCAAGCACCCATTCCCCTCCCCGCCAAGAAGAAGCCCACCTCTCCAAAGAAGACTCCAACCCCTCCCAAGAAGACAACTTCTCCTAAATCTGATCCCCCCCCCGCAATCCCCCGGATAATACCGGAGGTGACTGCCTGCCCCCTTGATGCCCTTTCCTGTGGAAGTTCCATGACAGCTGGGAGTCAAGTTTAGGCACAACAATGTGCTATATCAGGACTATTTTGGCCTGCCAATGGCCTTTGGAATTTAAAAAGTTTCTGATTTAATAAACCCAAACAGTTTGTGTTTTTGGGTACACATTTGTCCTGTAATTCCTTTAACACCATTATGTTGTCCCTGATTAATTTGTGTTGTGTGCCTGCAGTTATGTGTGGGTGACCCTGCTTGCTGCTCCATGTGCTGTTGATTGCAGTGTGTGAGTTTGTGGGCAGTGCAAGTGTCCACCGAAAGAAGCGTATATATTGTGTCTGTAAATGCAATGTTGGTGTCATGGCATTGTGTAGTATTTGGTGTGGTAAGTTTTTCTTTTAGTGTTGTGCAACGTGGGCATGTATGGTGTTAGACTTGCTCCCTGATAAGGCTTCTGTATGTATCTGATGTGTGTCATCTTGAGTTTTGTTTGTGCAGACATGGAGTGTGTTCTGTTGTGCTTGCTGTGTTTGAATTTGCCTGTGCCTGTGTCCATTTAGGTGTGTCTCTCTTTCAGCTAGTTCCTGTAGGGGTATGTCCCATGCAGTAGGAGTTGTATGTATTTTGATGACTTGCCCTTCCCCATCGTGCAGATGTGCATGACGTTTAGGTTTAGTAGTGTTTATCCCTGGGACCCATGTAGGGTAATTTCCTAAGCACGTTTGAGGGGGCTGTTCGAAGTGGTGTATGTTGCAGTGCAGTCCCCTTTCCTGGGTGTCACAGATGCCCCCCACCACCATTTGTGCAGGTATAGTTCTCATGTTTTCTTTGCATTTTTGTCTCTGTGTTTTGTGCATGCCATTGGGCTTCCATTGTGCTGTGATGTATGTGATGTGTGTGTCCATTGCAAGGCTCTTTCATCATGGTGTTGTTTGTGTTCCATGCCACTTCGATAGATATGTGTGTTGTATGTGTGGACAGTCCCTGGCCAGTGGTGTGACAATGTTGTGTAGCATTCACTGTCCCTGTGCCTGAGCTGTGTGGCCATGTGTATTTGTATAGTGTTGAGGTGCAGTGTGTGTGTGTTGCCCAAAGGGGGTGTATAGTGACTGTATGCATGTCCGTGTTGATGTATGTTTGTGGGTTGAAAGGTGTACCTGCTGCCCATGGCATGCCCCCCATGATGTGTAAGAAGGCACAACACGCTGTTTTTAAGCTTAATGATACACATAGGTGTGTGTTCTTATGGTTGTTGGCGTCCACCGCAGCATGGATTTCGTTGTCTTTGGAAGATGATCAGCAGCGGCATGACGTGTGAAGGGCTCCATGGCGGCACCTGACGTGTAAGTCTGCCTGCAAGTGAGTGTCTCTCTTTATACTGTCCATCTCCTTTTTCTGATACATGGTGGTTGGACCGCCAAAGTCACATTGTCGTGTGCAACTGCGTAATGACTCTGGTGGCAACACAGACTCCGCCGGCCTGTTTGTGCTTCCTTGTAACTGTGGTGTTCTGTGCTACTTGGCTGTGCCTGCGAACTGCCGGCAACCGCTGGTGGTCTTTTTATAGTACAACCGCCATACTCGTAATACGGCGATCCGACAGCCAGATCGACAGCCATCGGACTGCCACCATTGCGGTCTGCAGACCACCAAACTCTTAATCAGGCCCTTCCTCTTCTGGGACAAGTATTTCAGACAAATGATGCTGACCCCAATTTAGCCACCTTTTTGGGAAGATCCATAAAAGACCCTAAGTGATGCATCAACAGATCTTGGAAGGCATGCCAAGTTAAGCTTCTTGACGTGTCAGGGCCTCTTTGAAAAAATCTAGATTTGGCATTCATGGTCAAAGAGCAAGGCATTCCAATTGACCATGATGTTCTGGGGGGTTGGACACAACAAGACATCTGTATATTGGGTAATGCAAAGAATTCCCTGAATTCAGAAAGCCGCAGATCCATTTTCTTACAAATTGACCCTAAACTCTGCACGTTGCAACAAATGAGGCAGGTTCTTCATATGAAGGGTTACTATTCAGAGTCCTATTTATGAAAAAGATGGTTACATTTTTGAGTACTTTCACATCCTTTGACAAACCTCAAACTGCCCTTAAAAAGGTATTTCACCCTCACCTTTCCACTAGCACTGGCAGGAACCAATCAGACAACCACTTATCTTACACCACGCTCCCTGTTGAGGAAACTTTCGACGAAGGGGTTCATAAACAACAACCAAAGAGACACCCTTTTCTTTCAAACCAGACACTGTGGATACAGGGGTAATTTCGTATGCTGAGGTAACAACGGACGTTCAGTGAATTCTGCCTTTCAAGGTAAGTCATCAATATTTTAATTTGGTGTTGTGGGGGAGGACTAGACATTATTTTTTTTATTTGGCAACAAATCACCCAGGATACATGGATACGTGTGTAGTTGTGTTGGTGGTCATGGTTGTGTCATGTGTGGATGTAGTGTTGTTAGAGTGTGTCGATAGTGTAAGAAAGATATGATGTGTAATGGATGTATATCAATGGGTGCTTTCGGAAATACGTGTTGTGTGGTGGTGGACTGACAATGGCTACTAGTGTGAATGTGGTGTGTTGAGTAGTGTGTTGTGCAGGGGGACACCTATGGCTGAGGTACAGTGTGCGTGTGCATGTGTGTGAGACTTACCTCTATCCCATAGCCACTGCCATTGTTCGATGTCCATTTGGTCCTGCGACGTCCTCCCTCCATCAGCAATCCGCAGCCAGTACACTACCTGAGAGTTGTAACATCTAACTATGGGCGATGGGAACCTGCCAGCCAGACGGCTGGGGAGAGCATGCTGTAATGGCGGTCGACGGCTCAGCTGCAATACATCTAAACATGGGTGTCGGACCGTCACCTGCCTGACAGAGTACTTGGGCCCACCACTGTGGCAGACTGGCTGTAATACCGTCAAGGTCTGAATCAGGACCTTATTTCAGTGTTTTACTTCTGAGCCACACCAATAGCAAGACAAACATTTAAAATTACAGATTACAATTTCCAGATGACAATGGGACCTTGCAGCAAGGACAGGTGGATCTTTTCTGGTCATCTTTTTTTTTTTATTATTTGGACATCTGACAGTTGATAGGCCATTGATTATTGGTCTCATGGGATGTGGAGGTCTTGAATAATCATAGTTTTCATTTTTTTCTGCAAAGAGGTTACATGTTAATGTAACATGGACGCTGAAAATAAAAAGCGTTAAGAGACTGCATAAACCTAAACCTCCATGTCCTTAACAGAATTGAAGATCCTTGTTCACAAATGCTATACATTTTTCGATTAGTGTGTCACAAATGTTCAAATACTTGCAAAAGTAATGATGTCCAGTGGGAAAGATTATATATGAAAAACGCATATTTTGTGAACCTGGAAGTTCAAACAGGGAGCTAGCAATGCCTAAACAGATGTTAAATATTAACTAAGTAACCTGCTTTGCTGGAAATCACCCAACTCCCTCGGTTTGGAGGCAAGTGAGCCTATTGTTTTAAATATAGGGACTTTATCTACAAGCAGCTCTCCTGTCATTAAAATATCGGACATGTTTCTTTGTGTCCTCGCATATCCCGGTGTTCTCACTCCTATCTGTTTGTAGGTTTGGTATTTTTAGTAGTATGTAAAATATTTTTTGACCCACAAAGTTTCGTGTAGATCCGAGTTTTCATACTTTACAAAGACTGTGACCTTTACACAACCAAATTTCAATTCGCTATTTCTTCCCCCACAAGGAGGGAATGTTCAATACAATGTCACAAAGAGGAAACGTTTGCAAACGACACAAAGCTACAACATTTCCCTAAGACCTTACCAAACTCTGCCACTTTGCATACACCTAGTTACATTGCTCTCCCTTCATTATTTCTCAACCATCTCCTCTACCTAAGTCTTACAAATAAAAATAGCTCATGGTAAATGTTCTGAAAGATGTGCAAAATATATTATTACCTGAAAGTGAAATATTGGAATCTTCACCATGTGCACGCCACAATAGCAACATTAAATGGAAACATATCCATTTATTGTTCAATTACCAATGCCAACGTAAAAGTAATATACTGTCAACGTACAGTCAGCCATATTTAGAAACGTGTTATAGAATCACACATGAATTAAAAATGCAATACATAAATGCATTATATGTCAAATTGTTTTTATTGCAGTACCTTATTAGCTTCTGTTGCAAGCATCCAGTTTGACTTTGATACGAGTATCTTCAGCGAAGACACATTGTTGTAGCTCAAATAAACCTAGAATTACAACGTTAACACTTAGCCATTGTTCACTATAAACACCAGGTCAAATACCAACATCATCAGAATATTTCTATAAAGCCAAATGTGAGGGAAAATGCTTGAAGGTGCTTTTTTTTTTAACAAACATTATAAGCAGGGCTACTAGAATAATGAAGCAGGCGATGGCCAAATTATGCGACAGGGTTAAATTAATTATGTGGCAAGAAAAGGCGCACTATGTGGTGTGATACAGCACATTTTCTGAGAGTAGTATTTCATTATTGTTTATTTTCACACTTCTAAACACTGTCTGGGCATTGGTTGTACCGCATTAGTACCAGTTTAACACCCACATATAACACTAAGCAACAAGAATTTGACCAGTCATTCTGTAAAGGGTCTTCCACTACGTGCCAACATGTGTCATTGCATTTTTTTAACCATTTAAGGTAGAAACATTTTTTGTTGTTGAAATCAGCAGATTAAGCAGCAAATGATGGATTATCTGGAAAACACGGCAAATCTATAATTATGCGAAAAATACCACAGCCGCACAATTTCAGTGACCCTGATTCTAAGAGGAGACAAACAAAAGGAAAGGCATGGTAGAGGTTCAAGACGAATGGAAATACACAATTCTTGACATTCTTAATGAAAAAAACAGGAATGTGTGACAGCTGTACACTAAACTCACGACCTCCCCCCCCCCCCCCTCACCCCCACAGCATGAAGATCTACGTACAATGGCATGAATTAAGCTGAAATGTCTTCAGCCGCTTATATATTATACCAGAGTTTATAGTATGTCGGCTATCAGTGCACCACTTAATAATTACAGACATGTAGGAATGATCTCCTAAAATGTTGTTTTTTACATCCAAGAAGCAAGAGAATTAAGACCCAGGCAGACTATCTAAGCTTGATCTATCTAGGATACCGTTTTAGCAATTTGTCCCAAATCTATATATACATTCAGTATTTTCACATTTTGACCCATTAAGTCAAATATGTCCCACTCATATGATGTTTGTGAATTAATGGAAAAACGAAAACTGAGAAAACATATTGGATGCAAGAATCATTGTATAGTTTAGTACTGTGTACATAAACATAGTACATCAATTTAGCACATAAATGTTTACTTCCTTACGGGTAATCTGAAAATTACCTCAATGCACTGGTCCAAACTAGTACCAATATGGCACTCTTATTAAATAATACGCCAATTCTTAACATGCATTTTCATTTGAGAATCAAATTCTGTGCATGTGCTGGACTTGCATTTCTATTTTGGGGATATTGAAAAAAAGAGTAAATGTGGCAAAAATTCACAAACTGTATGGCTACTTTTTGTTGACTATAATCTGATATAACTGCCAACTTGTTGCGGGTATTTTCTTACTACTGTTGAAATTGTTGCACAAGCCATATAGCCTCATTTGAGATGAATACTTCCCCTCCGTATAATTTTTTGTTATCTTCAGGTCTTTCATGAATATTTTCCCTCTCCTAAAATGTATTATTATTTTCAGCTCCTATAGTGGCTGTCCATAGAAAGATGTTTCTATTTTGTCAAAAGACGTAAATGCAGTTAGTGTGTAACAATGTGATGTCTAAAGAGAAGAAAGATGTCGTGATGCCCTAAAATAAATATTTGGGGGCATAACTATCTGACCACTTTCACAGCCGTTTCTTTCATGCTCTGTGCTATTTGACCACTATGAGAGCCATTTTGCCTCATGCTCTATGCTAAGGCTTCTTCGTCTCTACAGCTGTGTCTTTTCTGGGGTTGAGTGAGACTGTTTTCATGCTGTGGGTGCCAGGGCCTCTCATGTATCAGAGGATTCACATGCTTGAGTCCGGTGTTGCAGCGAGTCTGGTCCTTTCTCTCATTTTTTACAATAACACTGAAGCCTTTGAGACAGAGCACTAATAGAAAACCTCTTCTGGGTTTCTCTATAAGATGGAACTGATCAGTGTGGAATCTTTGGAGCTTGGTATGTGGAGCCCCCAAGATAGCCACAGGTTAGTTCAATGGGTGATGGAGCAGCACAGAGCAGTAATAAAGGTATAGAGGACCAGAGCCAAGACTATAGGGATCCAAATCTAAGGCAGACTCCGCTGGTGACGAGTTGACTCTCTAGAAGTATGAGCCCATGTTGCATCTTAAGATTTGCATCAACATACCCAATTTTTAACCCATCAGCTTACAGTCATATTGGATTATGCAGGTGTTCTCATCACATATTGTTAAAGATTGGGGAGTATCCTTGAAGCAGTGATGTCACAAAAATGTGAAAAGAAGCTAGCAGGACTGATGCCTTCTTCAAACAGAACATGAGAACATGGAGCACATAGACCAAGGTGAGGCAGAAAATGAACAGGAATTTTCCAGGGGGGAAAAAGATGCTTTTTTAATGCATTCACTCCATATATGCTAATCCAGCCTTAAAGATGTTCACACTGAGAAGGATAAGACAGAAGGGAAGTACAGGATGGAGGCATTGGTTTAAGGGTGACAGAAACAGTTATTGCAGTGCTGCAGAGACATCAAATGGGTGGTCCACAGAATTCAAGCTATTTTCTTACCAAACTATCATCACAATGGAGAATAAAACTGGGAGTTGAAAACACTCATATAAAGTTGGTGATACAAGTCACTGGTCAGCCTTCGAATTTGGGATGGAAATGTTTTGATAACTGGGTACATTAATTGAGGCGTTACTGGGTGCTCGGAAGGGAAGAAATTGGTAACTGTGAGGAAAGCCCTGAGACGGATCTATATTACAATGTCAGTAGGACCTACTGTGAAAATCAATACATCACATTTAAAACATTGGGTAGTACTATGTTGGGAGTGCCATTATATCCCAAGCCATTACCATTACAATAGTCATTACACCACAGATACTTTTTTTAACTATATATATATATATATATATATATATATATATATATATATATATATATATAGTTCTGCTGTGCATTAAACCCCGAAAACACTGAAATTATCTATAACTCGCAAAACAGGTATGCAAACCACATCTGGCATACCAAATGCCATGCTTAAGACATAACCCTTGACGTGCAGATAAACTTACAAATGTTGTAAATAATATTAAAGATGAGATTACATATCACTTTACCAATACCACTACGAAAAAGAAGACTATGAATATAATATTATTTTTTTGGTTTCAATACACATTGCCATTTAATTACGTCATGCTTTTTGTGTTGTTCCTTGATGGTATAAATATTTTGAGCATTGCATCTGGTGGGCGAATTTTGATTTCCATGTCTGTTGTGCAAGTTATGAATTGCGGACTGTAAGGAACCCAATACGAAAGGCTGTAAGAAGACACAGCATTGAGAAAGTTGGTCCACATCATCCTGGTTAGCGAAGGATAAGAGGGGGGGCATTATCAGAAAAGACGAGCATTGAGTAAATGGAAAAGGTGGTGGACAGGCCTCTGGAGACTAGAGTGACAGGACAGGAGGAGGGACTTTAAGGTGCAAGGCCAATAGAAGACTAGGAAGAGCTTGACGTGAACTTCCAGGTTAGCTTAAGTACAAATAGCAGAACAGAGGAAATACCCTGGCAACCTCATTGGTGATAGGGCTCTCTGTAGCTGTTCGTTCATGTATTGTTGGTGTCTTCCAAAAATGATTGTTGAGTTTTGGCTTTCCTCTCATCTGGTTCCCCCTTTGTCTTTCTGACTTAGTTGCTCGGAGGCTTTGTTCCATTTTTGATCTCTGCCTACTCCTGTCTAGCATTCTACATGTGTGACTGTTGGTGCACCTGAGTTTCAATAGGATTTCCGAATTTCTCCAGTGTCATCAATTGCCTTTTCACCTGATTATCAGCTGGGCGGACAAGAGGTTTTGGAGATATTAAGCTACTATGGTCACACACAGTGAACTGAGGAGTTCATATTTCTAAATTGTTTCCTTTCCAATAGTTCACATATCAATAAAAGCCTGCCCCCAATAACTGGCATTGGAGACGTGACTGGATATCTGATGATAAATGTGTTAAGTTCGAATCAGTGGGCCACAACCAATGTTTTTCTTGGGCTCGCTCTCACAAACCCCATTTTTCCCTGGAGTGATTGAGGCTCAGCAATTACTTTATTTTTCACGCCCTCATCTCTCTTCACAGTGGATATTGGTGGATTATCTTGCCACAACACTGCAGCAGGAGATCACTTTATGACACGTTCTAATAATAACTTGAACATTTCTATAGTTTTAGGTTTCAATGGGCACCCATAACTTCACTTTAACTGTGTTTGTTTAAGGGAATGTCTAAGGTTTCTTTAGACATCTATTAAGGAGTTGTACACAAAGCGAACTCTGACTTCACTTTAACTTTTGTATTGTCAAGTTATTTTTTTTTTTTTTTTAATGATATACCACATTTATCGGTTCCCTGAACCCAACTTGCTGTGGGTGGCCATCCAAAGATGGGCACAGACAAAGGCCATGGGTGGAGGGTTTCATCCAGGCGTTCAGCCCTTACAGCCTTTGGCCAGCCACTGTGCCCAACCACTGCTGGAGGCCAACCTCTGAGTGTGACCACTAGCCAAGTGCAGTAAGCACAATTGTAGTGTTTTTTTTAGGGTTATCTATTCCTGTGACCTCAGGGGGTCCACGGGACCAACGGAGGGTGCAGAAGTTTCCTTCAATAAAACATATATTTTCCTTTATTTCTAAGGACTTTTTTGAAAATTTACATAATCCAAACATAAACAAATATAAAAAACAATACAAAGAAAGTATGAATGTGTATAAGCTGATAAGAAAAACAAGAGCACAAAAGATAAAAGCAAATCATACAAATGAGAATACACAAGTCGTCTAATAGAATCGATAAGGAAGGATTGTGTTAAACAGTATGCACTGCAATAACAATGTGATGGCAAGGAGCAAAATTAAAGTGTCACCTGTGCAAAGCAGAATCATTATCAGAGGTTAGCATAAAATCAAAATGTACATTGCCATGAGAAAACGATTATAGATATTAAAGAAAAACAATGGCTGAATTAAATGGAGTACTGAGGGAGCATAAAAACAAAAATGGATATGTGCTCGGTGTGAGAAGGATACCAGAAGGGGCTGATTCACGCATATGTGGTTGATTAGCAGTGGAGGGAGAATGGTGACGAAGCCTCATAGAGGTTTACTCTTAGCTAAATGTACCCAACAATGGTCCATTCTGTGATTTCCATGGGGTGTGTTATAATGCAATAAAGTCTGTACGTCTCACATGTGCAATCCAATTCAAACATGACTTGAAGGCGGTGGAGGCAATGTTTTTCCAATTGGTAACAATGGGCCTACAGGTGGCTGTTGGAACAATATCTAGGAGTAGTGCATCACTGAAAGAGTTCAGTCGAGGGTCCATGGATAGAAACTCAAGTTTTAGCTGAAAACCAAATAGTGTTGATAGAAAACTGAATATTTTGTCCCAGAAAGTATTGACAGCACAGCAGTAGAAGGTTAGATGCAGTAGATCACTGGTTTTCTTTGTTACAGTTCCAGAAAATTTGGTCATCTAAGAGACCAACTATGTGGAGACGTGAGGGGGTCCAAAAGTCTACGAAGGAGCCAGAATTGTGTCTGGGAAACAGCTTGTATCCTTTTTTGGGAAATGACCTATTTCCCAATCAAGTTCCAGTCCTCTTGGGATTTGGTTTAGTTATGTTGAGATTGGTTGTAAGAGTTTGTAATATCTTGAGACCTAGTGTCCAGATATATTGGTTATGGTAATCAGCCTAAGGAGAGAGGGGTCTTGGGAAGGAGGTTTGACGTTAGATACACCTGATTTAAGTTTAAGGAAGTTGTAAAAATCCATGTTTTCTAATCTGAAGTGGTTTTGGAGCTCTTTGAAGCTATGAGGGTAGTTCTTTGAGCCTAAATGTAACAAAAAGTGGATGCCTTCAGAGGACCAGGTTGTCGAATAGAGTCGAGGCCCATTGATCTTAAATAACGTGTTATGCCAGAGCGATATCATGTTAGAAGATTTTATCAGAACAACTAGGAGTTGGTCTAATTTTAACAAGGCCTGTTTAGTGTTGTGAAAAATTTGTTTGGCATGTAGGGATGTTTTAATGTTGTTGGATAATAGTATTATGGGGTGAAAGTCTTCCAGAATTGCTCGTTCGACTAGAAGCCAGGCTAGAGAGTAGTCTAGTGGAGGAGAGAACATGGAGCTTTGCTTTGCCATGAAAGCAGTTCTCCTTGAGCTTTTATTTTGCCAAATAAAATTACACAGACGTTTGTCAAGTTTGTAGTGGATGTCATCTAAAAGGGTAAGTGGGAGCATGCACGTGAAGTAGTTTACAATAGGTGTGACCATCATTTTTATGGTCTCAATGCAACCTCACCAGATAATAAATTTGGGGTTCCAGCTGTGCAGAACTATTTTGTATTTTCTGTAGGGCATTTTTTGTTATGTTTTAATGTATCGACTAGGTCTGACCTGAATTCTCTCCCTAGAGGTAGTCTGTTTGCCATGCCAATCCAGAATCCTCCAAGAGGTCTTTGCAGAAGAGGATATTTAGGCCCTTGACTTCAGATTTGTCTCAAAGGAGGCTGTAGCCTGCAACCAGAGCATATCTATTAATAGTACTAATAGAGCTTTGATAATAGAAGGGTGGGCATTATCTGTCACAATCAGGATGTCATCAGTGCACGCCGCTACTTTTATAATGACATTGTTGAAGTTAACACTGGAGATTAAATTATTATTTTGGATATTGCAGAGAAGTGGCTTTAGGGCAAGAATAAACAGGGAGTACTAGACAGAGAGGACATCTTTGCCAAGATGGAATTTGGACTTTGTTTCCCTAAGAAAGATCGATAAGACTTTATCAAATGCCTTCTTGCCATCTAGAGTAATGGGCAAAGTTTAGAAGTGTGTATTTTATGCTCTTTCTCAAACATGGCATAATAATTGAGTGTTGTCATTGGATGTGCGACCTTTCATGGAGCCTATTTGAGATCCACTGGTTAGCTTGGGTAGAAGTGGTTCTAAACGTTTAGATAAGATATTGGCATCTAACTTTTTTAGAGAGCTAGATCTATAGTTTTTAGCTAGGGTTAGGTCTTTACCGTGTTTGAGAATAACTACTATGGTACCTTTGCTTGTCGTTCCAGGGACTAACCCAGTTTCAGCAAAGTGATGAAATAGGGCAACCACTGTAAGTATCAATAAAAGTGAAAATGTTTTATGAAAATTTGAGATAAAGCAATTCGGACCTGTGGCTTTTTGCGACTTGAGGGATTTGATTGTTAGTTGTATTTCTTCTTTGCTACTGTCAGAGTTACGTTTTTGACTCTCCTCTTGGGATAACTGTGTAAGTTTTAGTTTATCTAAGTAGGATTTGCCGGACTCGGTAGAGGGTTGAC
Source organism: Pleurodeles waltl (assembly GCF_031143425.1). Lineage (NCBI taxonomy): Eukaryota > Metazoa > Chordata > Amphibia > Caudata > Salamandridae > Pleurodeles > Pleurodeles waltl. The sequence continues at coordinate 865,244,623 of NC_090443.1, forward strand.
AGTCAGTCTGTTATAATGACTCACAGAACTCTGAATACTTCTAGAATCTTTGGAAATTCATTTGTATATTGTTCTCTTTGTCTTTAATGTAAATAATATTTCTTTGTTTTTTTGTGTGTTTCAGATGGGATGCAGCATTTTCCCTGCTTTACTCGTCTCACATAATTACAGACTTTTGAATTTGCTGATCCGGACCCCTACCTTCTTACTTCGTAACTTGTTATATCATATTTTTGGTTTGTTAAAAGTGTTAGGGTGGTGGAGTCGAGATTTGAAATATTAAGTGCTTCGAGACGTTTAATCCAAGTTTCTAAGGCACTTATCTTAATATTATGTTCTTGGTTTAATTTTGCTTGAATATCTGTTAATGTGCCTCTGATTGTTGCTTTTATTGTGTCCCAAATTGTGGGCCTCAAGCTATCAGGAGTCTTATTTTCTCTAATGTAATTAAATATAGTTGATTCTATGTGTGATCTGAAAGTGTCAACTTTTATTGTTTCATCACTCAAATGACATTTGTTATTTTGGCTCCTTGGGCCCCATTATCAATTGTGATTTGGAGACTGCTTATACAGGGCTTGACTGGGGTACATTGAGTGATAAGTGGACTTCAAATGAGCCATAATTCACTTTCCAAACAATCCTTGGCACAGCAAATGTGGGGTACAAAACAAGTATAAAAGATAAATACAAAGAAACAGAAAAGTAAAAACCCAACCCAAAAAACCCTTGCCCTCCCCTATTCACCACCCGTTCCATCCATAACAAATAACTTGAGGAGACAACAGAGGGACAACAGCCGACAGCTGCAAGACCAATAAGTATGTAGTAATTTGTAAGATACTCAAACTGACAACCTTGGGTCACAAGTGTCATAGAGATAAACCACAGGCCCAAACCTAGATACAAGGCACTGCAGTTAACACAAAAGCTAAATTTGTGGACACAATTTAAACTGAATAATCAAAGGGATAGGATCACCGAGTCACCACTGCTACCCTTCTGAAAGTTTGTATGATGATACTAAAGATGATGCTAAAGATGCTAATTAATATGCCTTAGTAGCATAAGTGTAAATAAGCGACCATAAAATGGGCATAGAAAGGTATATGCTAGTATGACCAGTTGGCAACAGAGGGTGCTGATCAGGATATTCCTAACTAAACGTTCCAACCAATTAGTAGTAAGTAATTTAGTGTATAGGCATATGGATTTGGTAATTTCTATCACTAACAATCAAGCATTGACTACCAATATGAATCAATCAAACATTTTGCAAAAACAAGTATAACAAGCATATGTGAATCTTAACTGTAGACAAGCAGGGTATCCGTTCCATGTAGAGTCGAACCAAAGACCATTTGAATGATATGTTTGCTCGAATCATCAAGAAAAATTAAAGCTTTCTTTTATTAGAATTAGAGGAACAGCCTTTTAAATTTCCATTTTGTGATCTTCATGGTCATTTAGGAAAGTAGTAAGGTCTTTCATGTCACAAAGATATAGAGTTTGCCATCCATGAGCACTCAGAATCTTGCAGGACCAGTAAACGAAAATTGGAGGTTCATTTTTTTGAGGCTAGGACTCAGGAAAGCTTTCCTTGTTTCAACTGTTGTTTTCGAGTAGTCTTACGAGATCTATATTTTTTGCCCATTCCACAGGATATGATTACGCTTACATCTGTAGTTGAGGATCAACTCTCTATGGTAAAAACACAGCTGTTTGAAGACCATTTGTCTCATTATTGATTTTGTTTGCAGGCTTAAATGAGGGTACACAATGTGCACATTCAAGTTCAAAGTCTTTGGTGAAGGCTTTGCCGGTGGCTTGTGGAAGCCATTTTTCCAAGAAGGTGATGCATGAATCTACAGTCTTCTGATCCTTCTGGGATGCCAAATACATGCAGATTGCCCCTGCGGTTCCTGTCTTCTAATTTGGCTACCTCTTTGTGAAGATTAATCATTGATGATTGGAGCATTCTGAGTTCTCTCTCTGTTTTAGATGAGAGGTCCTCCACGGCACTGATCAACTGCTCTGCATCAGACAGTTTGTCACTGATCGTGGACCTCAGCCAGCTTTTTTAGAATCATTTCCATAGTAGCATTTATGTCTGTTTTCCCCTTTATCGGTGAGTCTGGAGAAGAGGGTCAGCCTTAGAGCATTTTAGTGGTGATTTGGGGTCTTTGTCTGCCACTGTGCAGGTACTAATAGCTCTACTAATGGTAGTGCGACTCAGGGTAATGAGGCACAGGTTCGAGGGCCAGTCCATTATATCAGGAAGCCAGTGGTGTGCAGCGAACTGTGTAGCTTTAGAATGATTGGGATGGTGCAGTGATAGTTTAGTGTTGTTATCTCATCTATAGTTGTTCAATGCTGCAGATTAGGTTGTGAGAGAGAGTGTTCAGATTGGAAGTTGTGTGTCCATTAATCTGCAGGTTTATAGTTGTATGACATGGGGATGATATTGTTGGTATTAGAAAAACTCTTTGAAAGTAGTGGGACACAAACACTTAGGCCCTCATTACAACCTTGGTGGGCGGCTGAAGCTGCCTGCCAAGATTGGATCGCCGGGCGGCCGCCAATGCAGCCGCACCCCCGCCGCAGCCATTTGGAGATCCCCGCTGGGCCGGCGGGGATCTCGGCCGCAACACAGGAGCTGGCTCCAAATGGAGCCGGCGGCGTTGCGACGGGTGCAGTTGCACCCGTTGCGCTTTTCACTGTCTGCATAGCAGACAGTGAAAAGCTGCACCGGGCCCCTAGGGGCCCCGCGACTCCCGGTACCGCCAGCCTTTTGGGGACACCTAATCCCCTGGGCAGCGCTGCAAGCAGTGCTGCCCTGGCGGATTACAACCGCCGAGCCCATTGTGGCAGGAAACTGCCGGCCCCAGCGGTGCGACCGCAGCCGTAATGCCCTGGGAAGCACCGCCAGCCTGTTGGCGGTGTTTCCTCCAGAACAGCCCTGGCGGTTTTGGACTGCCAGGGTTGTAATGAGGGCCTTAGTGTGCTATTCAGGTACAGGGGTCTAGTGGGCAAAGGAAAGGGCTTATGGGCTGTACTGGCAGACCTCAGATCTACAATTGGTGTACAGCAAATAAAAGTGTATGTGCTCATGTGTTCGAGAGGCACAGTCAGTTGAAGTATGCCATGAGCAGTTTTGTCATTAATACAACCAGATCACATGAAGCACTCAGGAGGTACAGGGGTTGAGGTGATGTAGGTAGAAGCTTAGGAGCTGTATTGGTAAAGTTGCAGATCTATAATTCCTGGTTGATAATTAGGGAACATTGGTAAACGATAGCTGGAGAGAGCGCAGACAGGTCCACGAGTTACTTGGAGTGTGCTCTGAGTGGATTTGGTAGCTCAAAGACAAACTAAGTATAGTAGCCAAAGAAAGAAAAATCATAAGTGTTGAATTCTGAATTTACAAGCTGATATCAGGAGCAGCACACGTTATATTAAGGCTGAGGTTTTACTGTGGCACATTTGGCGGCCCCATCTTAAGGTCAGGCATGTTTAGGTGTGCCGGATTTTGTCAGTGCATTTCTTCAGTGCATAGTATTGTCGGCAAGTGGGATGTGATCAGCAGGGCTGCAGCAGGAATAATGAAAGGGGTTACCTGGTTAGTAGTTGCAAAGTCGTCCTGAGTGTGCTCTAGTTAACACTGAGGTTGAAGCTGGTAAATAGGCTGCAGCCATTTTGTTGATAAAGTTGCAAGGTGGATAGAGAAGCAGTATTCTCAAAAAGTCCACAGAAATTATTTTTCGCTGAGAACAAAGAGTGTTGCTATATTCCTTCAAGCATACATTCTCATCTGTGGTCACTTGCCATCATTTTCATGCTGTGTAGATGATGCAATCCTGGTTTCTCAGCCCACGCCCTCAGGATTACGCTGCCATTCGACTCGCTGTCCAAGACACGCCAACCCCTGCCAACCCCATGCCCCCAATTTTTTTATATTAATTTTCAACTTAGGGGTGGTCCGTTCAAACAACCACTCATGGATCTGGGGGTCAGGCTCGCCTGCCCTCTCATGCCCATTTAGATTTTAGTTTTTCCAACTGTGCCCTTTGGTAGCCAGGCAATCACAGTGTGGCAGATTTGTGACTACACAACCAGATTTGCACATCTGGAATGATTAAGAGGAGAAAAAGCTTACTCATCCTAGAGTGTGCCTTTATTTTCTTTTACTGGATTCACAAATCCTTTGTGGTTTTGCAAATCTGTGCTTGATCTGCAAATTACAATTCCACATATCCACCTCTCAAGCCCACACAAAAAATTGTACATTAATTCCTGGAAAATGAGTGAGTTGATCTAAAGCACTTCTGTTGTGCTAAACTTCATCCAATTCTCTTTAGCCATTCTTGCTCTATTAGAGAGCAAAAAATCCTGTGATAGGTGAAAATGGAAATATTTTTGACCCACTTTTTGGCTCCCGCTTGGTGATTTTATATGGAATTTGCCATGCCAAACCCAAATTAAATTATAATTTTATTTGAAAGTTCTTCACAGTCAAACAGCACCAAATGTATTTAAAAAACAATAAATGCTTTTACAATGCAAAGTCCTAACCATAAGTACACATGCAAAGCATACATACATATATATATATATATATATATATATATATATATGGAGAGAGAGAAAGAGAGAGAGAGAGAGAGATAGAGAAACCTGTAGTGAAAGAGTTATTATGAGGACGGCCCATGTTTCACAAGGCAAAGCCTTCAGTGGATCATGGTGCCCTTCCTACCCCTCAAAAATGGCAATAAACTGCATGTTAAACTATGCATATCTACATATATAAGCTATGCCATATATTTTATGTGCATTTGTTTTATATGAAGGTATATAAGCAAAACCCAGAAGAAGGGTGTTAACATTGTATATTGAAGAGGCCCACTGGGTATTAAGAGAGCTGTAATATAATTATAACAACACTCTGTGAGGCAGTACCTACTGTGTTTCTCATGCCAATGTAGCTGTAATTCCAATGATGATAAACTGGAATTTAACCTTTACACTAAAGTAATAAACATGAGCATGTGAGCTTATCAATATATTAACTCTTGGTAACGTTATTGCCATACAATTAATATATTTATGCCATAGCAATGAAAATAAATGTGACCCAATAACATTATGTAACACATCTGTGCTAATAAAGATCCATTCATGCATTTACTACTGCAGTGCAAGAGTCAAATTCAAGTTTATTAGGATAGTACAGCAAACATAATATGGAAAATCAATGTTACTGCCCCACAGAGTCCACGTAACAATTACTTTACACAAGGGAACAACTTTCATAATAGTCACAATATTGCTTAAGTGTGATTTTATCTTCCTGCATATATTTAAGCCCATGCATCACAATTTTGGTCAAATACCTTTTGTTAAAACAAATGCACATGACTAAATGCTAAGGCATGAACCATATATGCAGATCCGAAAAGCATAATATGCTATTTATTACCATTGTTGAGGGAGGAGTTATAGTTATAGTTAGGTCAGTTGTTCCATAGGAAAACCGTTTTTTTGTGCTATAACTTTGGCCCCGTTTGACAAATCTCCACGATATTTTCCAAAAAGGTGCTACTTTTTTTACTATTTTATGCATTTAAAAAGTTTCAGGGTGATCCTTCAAATGGGGCTGAAAAAAATCCCTATGCATTTTCTGCAGACTCCTTTAAGAAGGGCTACCACAAAAACTGCTGAACGGATTTACACCAAATGTGGCAGGAAACTGGATCTTGGTCCACAGATTGTGCTTTTTGTGATTTGGTTTAAATCTGTTTGTTTGTGGGAAATTAAGGTAAAAAAGATAGTTGCATATCTGGATGGTTGGGTCCACAAGAGGCTTGCAAGAGCGCAAATTCAAAAATGGAGTTAAGAAGCCCATTTTTCCTGTGAGCCTTCTCACCCCCGCAAGAGCGAGAAACTGCAGTGAGTCCTGTGGGAGCGAGCACTCTGATTGGCTGGCTGCTGGAGGTTTAGAAATTAAATGGCCGCCATTATTGTTTACTGTGAAAAATAACAGGTGTTGTAGAAATGAAGTAAAATGGCTATATAAGGGAGCAGGAGGAAGGCATATTGCCGCCCCAGATCATGACAGGAGGTCTATAAGGTTTAACTATTATGATGGAAGGGCATGTATATTGGTTTTTTTTTAATTGTGATTTTGTGGGATGATGAAAATTAAAAAGAAGCAGGTGAGTTTTTAGTACATTCTACAAGGAGAAAGGCATCCTTTCTCCTTTGGTATTGAATACAGGGAGTGCAGAATTATTAGGCAAGTTGTATTTTTGAGGATTAATTTTATTATTGAACAACAACCATGTTCTCAATGAACCCAAAAAACTCATTAATATCAAAGCTGAATATTTTTGGAAGTAGTTTTTAGTTTGTTTTTAGTTTTAGCTATGTTAGGGGGATATCTGTGTGTGCAGGTGACTATTACTGTGCATAATTATTAGGCAACTTTACAAAAAAAAATATATACCCATTTCAATTATTTATTATTACCAGTGAAACCAATGTAACATCTCAACATTCACAAATATACATTTCTGACATTCAAAAACAAAACAAAAACAAATCAGTGACCAATATAGCCACCTTTCTTTGCAAGGACACTCAAAAGCCTACCATCCATGGATTCTGTCAGTGTTTTGATCTGTTCACCATCAACATTGCGTGCAGCAGCAACCACAGCCTCCCAGACACTGTTCAGAGAGGTGTACTGTTTTCCCTCCTTGTAAATCTCACATTTGATGATGGACCACAGGTTCTCAATGGGGTTCAGATCAGGTGAACAAGGAGGCCATGTCATTAGATTTCCTTCTTTTATACCCTTTCTTGCCAGCCACGCTGTGGAGTGCTTGGACGCGTGTGATGGAGCATTGTCCTGCATGAAAATCATGTTTTTCTTGAAGGATGCAGACTTCTTCCTGTACCACTGCTTGAAGAAGGTGTCTTCCAGGAACTGGCAGTAGGACTGGGAGTTGAGCTTGACTCCATCCTCAACCCGAAAAGGCCCCACAAGCTCATCTTTGATGATACCAGCCCAAACCAGTACTCCACCTCCACCTTGCTGGCGTCTGAGTCGGACTGGAGCTCTCTGCCCTTTACCAATCCAGCCACGGGCCCATCCATCTGGCCCATCAAGACTCACTCTCATTTCATCAGTCCATAAAACCTTATAAAAATCAGTCTTGAGATATTTCTTGGCCCAGTCTTGACGTTTCAGCTTGTGTGTCTTGTTCAGTGGTGGTCGTCTTTCAGCCTTTCTTACCTTGGCCATGTCTCTGAGTATTGCACACCTTGTGCTTTTGGGCACTCCAGTGATGTTGCAGCTCTGAAATATGGCCAAACTGGTGGCAATTGGCATCGTGGCAGCTGCACGCTTGACTTTTCTCATGGGCAGTTATTTTGCGCCTTGGTTTTTCCACACGCTTCTTGCGACCCTGTTGACTATTTTGAATGAAACGCTTGATTGTTCGATGATCACGCTTCAGAAGCTTTGCAATTTTAAGAGTGCTGCATCCCTCTGCAAGATATCTCACTATTTTTGACTTTTCTGAGCCTGTCAAGTCCTTCTTTTGACCCATTTTGCCAAAGGAAAGGAAGTTGCCTAATAATTATGCACACCTGATATAGGGTGTTGATGTCATTAGACCACACCCCTTCTCATTACAGAGATGCACATCACATAATATGCTTAATTGGTAGTAGGCTTTCGAGCCTATACAGCTTGGAGTAAGACAACATGCATAAAGAGGATGATGTGGTCAAAATACTCATTTGCCTAATAATTCTGCACTCCCTGTAAACTGTCAATTCTTTTTTTCTCTTTTTTTTTTTTAAATGTTGCGATCTCAGAGGACTCTCACTGGATTGTGCACAACAGAAAGTAGTAAGCGTTTCCTGAATACAGTCTGGTATGCACACTTATCAATGCAGAACGCAGTCTTGCTGGAGATGGTAGTTGTCTCTTCTTGCACAACACTATACAGTTCAGTAATCCAAGTGAGAGGTCTCAGAGTAGAAGCCAGTCCCTCCACACACACTACTGTGCACATCCGTCATATGACATAGAGGTCTCAGTCGGAAGGCCAGACCCTTCCTACACCCCAGAATGAACACCCATCATCCAAGAGAGAGGTCTCAGCGTAAATCATTGTCCTTCTCACACCCTACTATGCACACCAGTCATCTGAGACATATGTCTCAGCGGAGAGGCCAATCTCTCCTTACAACCTACTATGTACACCTGTCATCCAAGAGAGAGGTCTCAGTGCAGAGGCTAGTCTCTCTCTACACCAGAGGTTTCCAACATTTTCTATAGTGAGAGCTACTTCCAATCAGTGAAAATTATAATGAGCTACCGAAGGCTAAGCAACTTGCGCATTGTTACCAGATGCCCCCATGGCCAGTCTAATTGGCTTCAAGCCTAATGTCCATACAATCAGATTCTATGGTTTGAACAAAATACTTTCACTAGTGGTACCATAACAGGGCTGCTGTGTGTGTCATTGAGAGCATGGTCCAAAGAGATTTATGAACATGTGCGTGTGAATAGGATATATGTGTGCAGGTGACAGAGACTGTGTAATATGTATTTGTGGCACAGGACATACCTTTCACCATATGTGGCACTGTTACATGTATAACACAAACATACAACCACTTTTTTTTTAATGTGAGAAATTTAAAGGGCAGAAAAATATTTGTGAAAATGTTCAGAATATGGAACATTTTCTTCACCATCAATGTCTCCCACTTACAATAAGGGCTGCATTTTTCTCTTATAAATTTGGCACTGTGTCACGAAAATTGATCTAAAGACTTAACTTTGTTTATATGGATTCCATAAAACTCATTTACATTTTCTCAATTTTCTTCCATTTTCAAGTGTCACATTTGCAAACAAAAGGCATCTTGCTTCCAGTGGCCTGTATATGGCTATATTTGTAACAGAAAAATACACTTGTTTAAATGGAAGGAAATGTAGGTGCAGAAACATGCTTCATAAAATGCTAAGATGTAATTGGCTTAATTAAAATTGAAGAAAATTGGAGAAAGACTTTAAGATTTGGGCCTGATTTAGAGATGGCGGAGAGGTTCCTCCGTCACAAATGTGATGGATATTCCGTCTGCCCTATTACGATTCCATAATATCCTATGAAAATCTTAATACGGCGGACGGGATATCTCTCACGTTTGTGACAGAGTAACCTATCTGCCAAACGCTAAATCAGGCCCGTAATGTTTCATAGAAAGATTTCTTCACTTTAAATTTCCCCCATTTTTTTGTTATAAATATGGCACAGTGTCTACAGGCCACTGTGACCAAAAGGCCTGCTGTTTGTAAATGTGACACTTTGAAATGGGAGAAAATGAAAGTGTAATTTTCTCCCACTAAAAAGCATTCAGAAACATCATTTTGTTCTCACACTCTAATATGAAGTCGAAAAGGACTTTTGTTTAAGAGTTTAATACTTCAGTCAGTTCTTCACCTCTGTGCCCCAGTTTGGCCCTTAAATCTGAAAGAGCACTGCTCATTATCAGGCTCTGTTATCTGCAGCCTGATGATGATAATGTAAAGTAAACACAGCCTTACCTTAATGTTAAAAGAAAAATGTGACTGTGCTTTGCTTATTTAAAAATAAACTCGAGGTGAACTACTGTGGAGGAATCTGGGAGACACTGATAGCTCGGTCCCTGGGCTGTATGGCTCGAGGAGAGGGGCAGCATTCCCCTTTCCCCCAAAATAAATAAATTGGGCCTTGAGGATGTGGTCCCTGGGGCTGAATACTGTTCAGGGAGGGCAGCCTAATGCCCTCTCCCCTAAATAAGTAAAGTGGGCCATACGGGACCTAGTTCCCAGGGCCTAAAAAAAGCTTGTAATTAGATGAATATGTCTGTGATAACTAAAAAAAAACACAGAAATTTACCAGTTATAGTTAGCAGAGCTAACTACAACTTGCACCCCGCCATGCACTGCTTATGACCTCACATATTACTCATGACATGTCGATGACATTGTTAATTACACTACTGATGACATCACTAATTCAAATGCTACTGTTCTCACTGACATAGTTTTTTAAAAACAAAAACAGATTTATTTATCAGACCTAAGAATGTTCATTTAACCTCTGTTTTTTTCAGTGAATTCTTTGGTGTGTGTGTGTGTGTATTCTACTGTTTGCTAAATGCAGCACTGCAGATTTTCATCCAGTGCTGAGCTGCCCAACTTTTATGAAGTCTTGGCCAAAGTCGGCAAGCACATATTCAGATCTAAGAGAGGTCTCATTACACACTGCCATCATGGACACCAGAACAAAACAGAGTAGCGGCAGAGATATGGTGGAGATCATTGCTGTGTGATGTATGACATTACATTACATTACACCAGTCACTGATATTTCACAACACTAGTCAACATTTGTTTATTTGTTTTTATCATTAATGTCATTAAACATAATTCACTACATTGATGCTCCCAACACTTTATATTTAAAATACAAGTCTGTAGGTGCATTACCGTATAAATTAAATATCTACTCTCTTTTTGAGCTCATATGAATAAGGAGGGCATAAAAAGTATTTCCAAAAGGACTGAAGAATGTTGGTCTAGCTTGACAGCACAGCTGTCACCAGGCGTTATATGAGCAACTTAAAAAAGAGCTTTCAGAGTAGTAAAGAGAAGTGCTTTTGCTCCACCCACATGTTGATGTACAGTAGTACATGCCTGTAGTGCTTCCACAGAAGAAGCTGTGTGCTTCCACAGCAAAATCAGGTCGCCTGAGCCAGAGTTTTTTTTTTTGTTATAGCAAGTACAGCTATTGTCTTAGAACAGAGCTTGACCTTTAGGTCAAACATATGCCATTACAATGACACATTTCTCCAATATAACTATGGTGTATGTTTTTCGCTGCAGCAGCACAGACTGGAAAAGAGAAGAAAACGAAAAATGTGCTGCTGCATTGCAGTACCAGATGCCTCCCCTTTGCATCATCAGTTTCAGACATACCATCACAGAGCACACCTTGAGAGAATGGTGTTTTTCTTTCTAGTTCTTAGTTTGAAGATTTATGGGCTAAGGGGACTTTTAAAGTTATTTGGCTCCCAAACTTTCATTTGATTATTCATTTTAATAAGTTATTTAATTACAAAAAATTACTGTTAGAGATTGGGTTCCAGGTTGTCAGACTATGCACCCTGTACTAGTAGGAACCACAATCCTAGTCAGGGTAAGTCAGATACACCCTCTGGTATGCTAGAACAGAGCAGTCAGGCTAATTTAAAAGGCAATGTGTAAAGTATATGTGAAACACACACACAGTAACACAATGTAAACACCACAAAAAGACTCCACACAGGTTTAGAACAATGGTTTATTATATTCTAAAGAAAATAAGACCAAAATGACAAAAATCCAATAAATACAATTTGAGATATGAATTTCAGAAGAACAAGTGTAAAAATAGTGCTTAGAAGCAAATAGCAGTTATGAGGTTACTTAAGGTTGCACTGGAGCCAAACAAAGTCACAGTTCAAGCTGACTGCAATAGAACATAGGCTGGGTACAAGAGCCACGCAGGCATGGGGAACAGAATACCTTGATCCTCATCGCAAACACAAGATGTGGGGTTGATGCATCTGTAGATGCGTCAATGTCACTCCTGCAGTAGAGGGATGCGTTGATTTTTCCCACATGCTGATGGTGATACGTTAGTTTCTGAAGCCATTGTACCAGGTTTCTCCACACTGTTGAAGGGATCCATTGGTTGCCCTTCAGTGACGGTGGGGATGTGGTGGTTTCAGTGCTGTGTCAATGCAGATGCGCCAGGTGCCACTTCCAGCAGACAGGGGATGCGTCATTAATGCTGTGGTTCCGGAGAAGTTGCTTGGGCTCCAACTGTGATGCACCGATTTTACTCCTGCAACATCCCGGAGTCTCTAGCAACAGGAGGCAAACCAACAAGCCATTGGAGATCACTTCAGTTGCAATGCTGAGTCCAGCTCTTCATCAGTGGGGTCAGAATGCAGCAGGCAGGAGGGCAGCACAGCCGAAAAGCAGTTCTTCCAAATCAGGGTAGTAGTCCTTGAAGCAGCACAGCAGTTTTTCTGACAGAGTGCAGTTGTAGGTCCCGAAGTGTCTGATTTGGTGGGGTCAAAGACCCAGTACTTATATTCAAAAAAATACTGTATTTCCTCATTTCTAAGGTGACCTTTTGGATCCCACTTGTGATCCCTGTTATTTCTGTTGCCATCTCCTTCCCCACCATTATCAACTTCGCCGGTATCGGGAAGTCTGGGGAGGAGCTATTGGGGCATGTTATGGGGGCCCTTAGTACCACTGAGCAACACAGAAAAGCTTACCTTTATAAAGACATGTTTAGGGCATCAGTGGTAGTACTTTCAGGACTACATTCTGTGGTTTATGTACAGTGGAGGTATGCTGCATTGCCATATGGGTAAAATGAGCACCGTCCCACTAATGGAGTCATTTTACAGAATGTCAAATATTTTGCTGTTATACAACATTATTTAATACCATAACCATAATCAGTTAACATGAATTTTCAGCAAATGTAGAGATAAATGTGCAAGCGTTGTTTCTGATTCATTTTCTCCAATTATTGGTGTAAAATTAGGAAAAGCTTTTGCTTGTGCTCTGGTACTTTTAGGCAAGATACACCAAAATTTAGTCTATGTTACTGTTCTACATTTGTCAGAATAATGGCCTATCTACGCCTGCCTTTTTAGGGTCGAGCCTGCGTTGCATGCGCTCGCGCATGCGTACTGCAGCGAGACGCTTTAGGGTTTAGAAAACGGCTTGGAGCCCTGTTGAAGTCACGTCAGTGTTTTTCATTGGTTCGTGGGCTTGCCTATTAGAATCTGCTTGCTTTCATTAGTCGAAGGCATGCATACGTCATGCCTTTTCCGGTGGCTAGCCCTCCTCGAGCGCATCGACCAAGTTCAGAAAACTTGCGAGGCTCGCTGTTTTCTGTCCGGCTCGTGGACAACTTTTTCTCTAATTTACTAGCGCGATTTCGCTTGGCAGAAGTTGAGCGCTTTACATAGTTAATTGCACTTTTTCGGGTTACGTACATAAATGCACTTTTGCCGATAGGTGAAAAGTTGGGTTAGGAGTTTACAACGCTATCAGCTCTAACATGAGCAAACCCGAGACCCGTTGCATTGCAAATGCTTGTTAGGTTTGGCATGACAGTGCAGCTGCCTGGGTGACAAATGTTTTGCAATTCTTTAAAATATGCAGAGTGGCCTTTGGCGTGGCTTCACACAGAGGAGTATTACCTTCTCACCTCATGCTATCAGCTGCCAAAGTATCCTTCCACTTTCCAGAACGTGGTTCCATTCGAAAGCAAGGATTATTCTAAATCTGAGTAACAAACTCAACTATGCTGTTTGCCGCATTCAGCAGCTCCTTTTTTCCCCGATATGCATTCTACACAGAAAGCCATATCTCTGCTGCTTTTCCAGGCATTTGCAAAGCCAGCAGGACAGACTTTACTGTGCTAAACAGCTGTGCATATAAAGCATGCACACAGTATTTGTAAATGCCTATATTTACATTGTTGGTATGTTAGAGCCAGACCTATCGGTTTTACAAATGCGTGTCGTTTTTTTTGGCATCCAGGCGCCAGAAGGCCTGCATCAGTCTCTCTTCCTGAAATAGGGCGAGAGTGCTGCTTCAGGAGAGGCGTTATGCTCAGAACTAGCCTCTCGGTTTTGAAAAGTTAAGAATGTGCAATCCAGATACTTTCAGGGTCCGACAGACCCAATCTGAGCACAAAATGAACAGGCCCAGATTAGTGTTGCACAAGGTACTCTCCATATACACCTTTGTACAGTTTGTGCAAGAAATGGGAAAACAACAAACTTGAGTAGTATTTGGACGTGTTTTGCATGCCTTATTGTCCCACATTCCGCGTGTAGTACCACTAGTTAAGGGCCGGTGGTTAGTCTATGGGAAAACTGCAAACAACAGAAGTTTGATGGGGGCGACCCCATTTTACCACTACTATGTGGACCTAAATGATTTGTTTATCTGAGTGATGCGCATCTAAGAGTTAGGCAGCAAAGAATAGACATTTCCGAAGTCTCCGTCTCCAAGAGCCATCACAATGGAGGTAATGCCTGAAAGTAATTTAAGAAGCTACGGAAATGGCCTTTTATGGTTATCTCTTTGTATCCTTGAAAAATGTATGCGGGTCGAAACTTTCAGCAACAACAAAGTTGGATCAGAAAAAGACACTTTAAAATGTTATTTTAGAGGCACGATAGGAAGGCAAAACAACCAATAACACATTTGCAGGCTGCTTTCATTCAAATACCACTGTGATCACTGCAGGGTCCATTTACATTACTTTAGCTCTACAGGCATGATATTATTCAGTATATCATCTTCTAAGTATTACAGCTGAATGTACTCCTTACAAATGCATGCGTTCTCCATGCAGTCTTTCTTGCCTCACATTATGCCCAAAAACCCAATAAAAAGATTTATAAAGAAAGAGGTTACCCGGTTACTTGGATCCCAGTGGACGGACAATGGTACTTCACACTGCTTACAAGAGATGACGTATTTCCTATGACAAAAAGTTTTGATTGGTTAAAATATTGTTAGGCAGTCAGAGTCATGTGGGCATGTAAGGCAATCAAAACACGTCTCAAGTACATATCTGACAGGTGTACTACACACTCAATGTTTGCCGGTGCTTGCAAGGGCTGGAAGCTGCAACATATTTTCTGGGTACCCGGGATTACTTCCCCAACAATAATCAGTCCAGAGGAAGAGAGATAAAGACAGAATATGGAGAAAGAAGGACGAAGATGAAAAAGAGAGGACAAAAGTGACAAATTGGTGAGAAACCCGACATAAAAAAGAACCTGCAAGAGTCGGATGAACACTGGAAATACAGAGTGGTGGGAGAAAGAGGTGTGAGGGGGACAGATATTGGCAGCCTTGGTATTTGGCAACTGCTGCAATCAACAGCGCCCCGTAGTGGGGTCATAGGATACATTTACGTCGGTAGAGAAGGCATAAAATAACATTTTAGACCATTACACTTATCATTCTGCTTTTGTGTGTGGTTTATCTCTTAACAATGGCAGACTTAGTCAGCTTCACAAGCTGGGGTTGTTTCAAATTCACAGCAAAAAAATGAAAAAAGTGGTAGATGTGATTTTTAGAGGGTGCTATAAAAAAAGCAGTCCAGTGGCTTCAGAGAGGTTTTAGCTACTTTTGGACAACATCGCGATCTTAAAGCAGTTTTAATATACTTAAAACAGATCACCCCCTCCTATCAGCTGCCTGTTAATAATTCGCACAAGACTCCTCAGAACGCAGAGTGTAACCGCGGCCACAAGGGTGCGCTGCGGCCTCTCCCACAGCAGACCTCTGTTATTGGTGCTATGAATGGGAGGAGCACACACTGCTGGAGGGAGGGAGAGGGGGCGTGACGCCGCTGCTACAGTTAATTAAAGGGCTAATAGCATAACAGACATTGGAGCCTGTCAAGAATGATAGCTATTTTATGACAAGACCGGAGGCTCCTATTATGCAGTTGTCTTTTCTTTATTTTAATAGCAGCTCCAGTCAAGATTCACTACAACTCCCATAAGGCAAACCACAAGTAGCCAATGGGAGAACAACAGTAGTCCATAACAGTGCACCAATCACCGTCGATTCCACGGAATAATACCCATCTTGACTGAAAACAGCCCTCTTTTCTTGCTGCTCCTCAGTCAAGATAAGTATTATTTCGTTTTTTCTCCTCGATTTTATAGTTGGCACGTCATTTGTATATGTTTGGCATCAATGTTGTGACTTTAGTTTTCTTTGTGGATCGCTAAATCGGCTTGTCAGGCGCAAGTGTTTTTGCTCATTTTCCCGGCTCGCACGCGGCCGGTAACGGTCTCTGTGACCGTTTGAGTTTCCTCAGCACGCGTTGGCTTATTTCAGCCGACGCGCGTTGAAGAAACGGTTCACTTACCTCAACGCTGCTCCTGGGGCTCGGCTGAGGCTCGTCGGAGCAGACTTTTCGTCCTTAGGGTCAATTTCACTTCCCGGCTCCGTCTCTTTTCAGCTAACTCCGCCCGTGGGCAGGGCCAGATATCTCCTTTCCTCTCTGTGTGAGAGGTTTAACCCTTACAGGCCAGATACCTCTTTTCCTCTCTGTGTGAGAGGTTTAACCCTTACCTGGCTTGGCTGAAGGAGTATTGTGATTTCATTTTGTTACCATGGATAGTTCTCAGCCTCAGTTAATTCATGAGGAGGAGGAAGATGTGTTAAAAGAACATTTAAATGAGTTTATTCAGTCTTCTGTGGATCAGGCTATAGTTACCTCTTGGCAAAAACTGTCAAAAAATTTGGAACATTTGGTGGTTAATATCGTGTCCAAGACCATGCTGGCCCATTCTGCGGGGGAAAGCAGAAAGCATCCAGTCTCCTCAAAAAATAAAAAAGAGACGCTAACTGGAAGTGACAATGTTTCACACATGGCGGAGGACGTGGTTCCTCATGGGCCTCCTAATAAGGAGGGGTTAATAGCTAAGTCTATGAGAAAATGCATGGTTAAAACCAAACACATTTCATCTCCTATTAAAATAACAAAGATTTTGGACACTGATGAGGAAGAAAACGTTCCAGAGTCGGATGAGGGTAGTTCGGATGAGGATGTTGGAGGGTTGCTTTTCCCTCCTCCTCTCAAAAAGCCCAAATATGTTTTGGAGTCCTCAGCCGTTCTGGATTCTGAAGGGGTACCTATGTTCGATCCAGGAGATATACAACATCCGAATTCCACAGAGTGGCTCCCCTCAGAACATGTGGCGAATTATGTCACTGCAAGACTTCGTACTCCCTTGGATAAACAGGTCCGGGGGAAGTTAAAATCGGAGTGTCCCTGCCCAGCTCTGTCTTCTAAGATAACGGCGACTCCAGCGATTGATTCTTCGCTCCTGACTTTCTTTACCAGATACGGCAAAGATCCCCGTAAAGGGGTGGATAAAGCCTGGTCCACATGTCAGGATAAGCTTTTGGACATTGTGGGTCCCTTGACACGTATATTTGATATAGCGGAAGCAGCTCAGCTGGAACAAGTCGCCATTGACCCCGAAGAGCTCTCCTTATGGGCGCAGCGAGCTGTTTGTTTGTTAGGAAATGCTAATTCCTCCATTACTCACGAGCGGAGGAAGGGACTCTTGCTCAAGTTGGACCCAAAGTTAGTTAACTTAGCCGGTTCGGATCCGGGGGTGAAAGCAGAAGGGTTACTGTTTGGTGATTCCTTTATTAAACAGTTAAGCAAGTATGTGACCACTTTTTCTTCGTTGGATAAGGCGCAGCAATCTTTGAAAAAGATGTTAGCTTCTCGGGTTTTCACCAGGGCCGGCAGAGGTAGGAACTGCTTTGCCGGCCGAGCTTATGCCAACCAAGGTTCCCGCGGTACCTACCAGAACACCTATCAGGATTACAGGCCTCAATTCTATCCCCAAAGAAGCAGGGCTTTCAGGGCAAAAGGAGGCCGTAGCTCCAGAAGTGCGACCCAACTCGGTAAGTCAGACTTCCTTTACTCCGGTGGTGGGGGGCCGCATTGCGTTATGTCTGTCAAAATGGGAGGATCTCACAAAGGATCCTTGGGTTTTAAACACAGTGCGAGGTTATGTTATAGAACTCTTGTCAGAACCTTTTCAAGAGGTTTTTCCTCCCCCTCCTCAGTTTTCAGATCAAATGACAGATTTAATTTTGTTGGAGATTCAATCTCTGCTGCAAAAACAAGCTATTGTCCCTTGTCCTCTAGATCCTTCAGGTTTCCTCAGTTCCGTTTTTCTGGTTCAGAAAAAGAACAAGAAAATGCGTCCAGTCATCAATTTGAAACAGTTCAACCAGTTTGTTCTTTATCGGTATTTCAAGATGGAAACTATTCTTCATCTCAGAGATACCCTTCTTCGGGGCGATTGGTTGGTAAGGTTGGATCTTCGGGATGCTTATCTGTCGGTTCCCATTCATCCCGTCTCGCAGAAGTTTCTCCAATTCCACTGGGCAGGTCAGTATTTTCGTTTCACCTCTCTTCCTTTCGGCCTTTCCTCCGCCCCGTGGTGCTTCACAAAATTAATGAGGCCAGTAGCGGCTTTTCTCAGGGCTCGAGGCATACGCCTGGTGATTTACTTGGACGACATTTTGATCATGAGTCAGACTCGCGCTTTGCTTTTGTCACAAGTGCGTCTTGCTTTCGTTCTGTTGGAAGATCTAGGTTTTATCGTAAATTACGAGAAATCTTCTCTAGATCCATTTCAACAAATCGAGTTCCTAGGCTTTTTGGTAGATTGCGTATCAGCTACTCTCCTTCTACCGTCCTCAAAGATCAAATTCATAAACTGTTTAGAGATGCTTGCAGGCTTCTTTGCAATCAGGAGCCTCGCAAGAGACAGGATTTCCTGTTCGGTTCTGCTCAGAATGGACAACATTTCGGCGGTGCGTTACATCAATCGGTTAGGAGGCACAAAGTCCAGGCCTTTAGCGGAATTAGCGAAAGGGTTTTGGGAGTTTTGTCTTCAAAACAAAATCTCGGTTCAAGCCGAATATTTTCCGGGCAATCTCAATTTGGTAGCGGACTGGTACTCCCGTTTTTTTCGGGACTCCAGCGACTCGATGCTCAACTTACAGGTGTTCAACGTCCTACTACACAAGTGGGGTCCCTTCCACATAGATCTCTTTGCTTCACGATTAAACACTCAGCTTCCACGATTTTTCAGTTGGCTTCCAGACCCTCTAGCTCTAGCCTTCGATGCGTTTACTCAGGATTGGTCGTCTTCCCTCAATTACGCCTTTCCTCCTTTTATCTTGATTCCCAGAGTTCTGGCACAAGTCAGACGTCAGCAAGCTTCTCTAGTCCTCATAGTCCCTTATTGGCACTCCCAGGTGTGGTTCCCTTCCCTCCTGGAACTGTCAATCGATTCCCCGATTCTGATACCCTCCTTTCCAGATCTCCTGACCAATCATCAAGGCCTCCGTCACAGTTTAATTCTTCAAGAGTCCCTGATTTTATCGGCGTGGAAAATTTCGGGGAATCTCGATCTAGCGTTTCAATTTCGGCAGAAGCTGCAGCCTTCATTGACCGGGCTACAGCTCCTGGAACAAAGAAGGCTTATAGATCAGCTTGGTCTCTCTGGTGTTGCTGGTGTTTGGGAAGACAAGTTGATCCCATTACAGCGGATGTGTCTTTGATGGTCAATTTTCTGGCGTCGGAAGCCAGTAAAGGTAAGTCCTTTCGTACTATTAATTTATATAGATCTGCGATTTCTTCGATTCATGATTACTTCCAAGGGAAGCCTATTGGCGAACATCCGCTGGTTTGTCGTCTATTAAAGGGAGTAAAATTTTCTAATCCACCAAAACCTAAATACAGTTGTTTATGGGATGTCAATACAGTTTTAACGTTGTTTGGCTCTTGGCCCGACAATCCTTTGTTATCTTTGAAGCAGTTATCGGCTAAGCTTGCTATGCTTTTATGTTTGGTATCTTTTAAACGGTTATCCGATGTTAGAGCTCTTGATGTTACTGCTCGTTATTTTACTCCCTCCGGAGTTCTGTTTAATGTAGTGAGACGTACCAAAACTAACCTTTCTTCAGTTTTTTATCCCTTTTTTCCTGATCATCCCAAGCTCTGTGTGGGTCAATGTTTAAAAGTTTATGAACAACGGACAGCCGATTTGAGAAAGTCCTCTTCTACTCAGTTATTGATCTCTTTTAGGAAACCTTACAATCCTGTATCCTCTCCTACTTTGGCCCGTTGGGTTCGCTGGATTATGACTTTAGCTGGTATTGATACCTCTGTTTTTGGTGCGCATTCAGCTAGGGGAGCCATGGCATCTAAAGCTTTTTGGGCTGGTTCTCGTTTGGAGGATATTCTCAGATCGGCTGATTGGTCTAATGATAATGTATTCAAAGTGTTTTATTGCAAACCGATTCAGTATGCTTCATTTAATGTGATAGATTCGCTTTAAAATTGCATAATAGGAGCCTCCGGTCTGGTCATAAAATGTAGATTTTCCTAGTAATTTATGAAGGAAAGTCTTAATTTTATTAAAGACACGGAGGCGAGTATTATCCCACCACTATAAATTCTAACTCTGTGATTTTATTACCCTCCCTTTTTAGCTTCTACTTCAACACAGCAAACCTCTGCATAGAGATCGTTTAGGTGCGATGGCTTCCCTGATGTTTCCTTTCAAGGATTCTCAAGCGACGAGTCGACAAGACCTGCCTGTTTTCCTTCAGAGACTTATATTTTATCTACAAGAAGTTTTCTCGCTTTGTTTGGCATTTTGTGTTTGTTGGGTTATTATTCCATTGTTTACTTCTTATTGAATTCCGCACAAGGAAAGAGGGCTGTTTTCAGTCAAGATGGGTATTATTCCGTGGAATCGACGGTGATTGGTGCACTGTTATGGACTTCTGTTGTTCTCCCATTGGCTACTTGTGGTTTGCCTTATGGGAGTTGTAGTGAATCTTGACTGGAGCTGCTATTAAAATAAAGAAAAGACAACTGCATAATACTCGCCTCCGTGTCTTTAATAAAATTAAGACTTTCCTTCATAAATTACTAGGAAAATCTACATTGTCCCTTACACCGCCTGTGTGTACACCCACGCCTGTGGCTCGGGTCCATCAAGTGGGTGAGGGCTGATAACTAGCATCATTGACCTAAGTTTTCACTTCATTCTGACCTGCTTATACGCTTTGTATACGTCAGTATCATTTACTCACTAAGATTTTCCTTCAGAAACTCTTACAGTTAATTATAAACATGATAAACAGAGGAGTCAACTCTTTCTCTGTTAATGCTAGCTGGTCCACACTATTTATGACTCCTGTCCGGACTAGAGGTTTGGCGGAATTCCATGCAGAGGTTCCCCGTGACAGAAATTACTGTTTAACCCGTATCTCTGCATGGAATTCCGCCTATTACCAGTGCGACCCCTCATAATAGGGAACAACTGCACGGGCACAGAATTACTGCGCAGTACTCTGCCGGGGTGTTCCCTACTTCAAGAGGTTTAACACTCCCATTTACCGCCCGTTTCCAGCAGGCGGTGAACGGGAGCATTGGCTCCTCGGTGGGGATGGAGGGAGGAGGCTGGGACGGGAGGGGAGGAAGAGAGAAGAATAGCCTTGGCAGGGGGAGCAGAATTGCAGCCAAAGCCTCGCGCCATTTTAATGGCCGGAATCTTAAACTAGTAAAATCGGGTATAGTGTCCCACACCCTGGGAAACCGGGTGCAGGAATACAGTGTCACACCTTGGAATACGGCTCTGCCGGATTTATAATCATTCCGTAAGCGTTTTGATATAAAGTACATATTTAAACAGACGTCTCCTTTCTTCTCGCATTTACAGAGGGGGAGCTGCAATGAACCCTTACATAAAATGGCTAACACACTAAAAAGCTGTGTTGAAAAGACACTTGTGGTTGACTAATGTAGATGACGCATTCTTCGGTGAATATGGCAATCCACAACGTAACATTCTGGCATTATGTGCTTCAGGAAAGCAGCTTTCAAGAATCTGGATCAGGGTGTTCGCTTTTTGGATCTCGGCTGTCTCCAGTGACCCCCTGATGGAGACATACATTGTAAATTCTATGTTAAAATCCATTTTTGGAACCTCCAGTTCAGACCTTTTAAATTGAGTCCAGTTACTCGTCTGCTGGGGTAGGATTCTCTGTGAAATCTGACTATACAGGTGATTGTAGCACAACACTGCAGGCAGACCTACTGAAATAATTGGTCATTTTGGGAACATTATAAAACTCTTCTTGGACTGCAAGTGTCCTTATTTGTAAATCTGGAGAAGTTGGAAATCTATATCCTGTTTCATATAGGCATCACGGTGGGTACAGGCCTCAGTGTTAGGATGCAAGCCGCTGTTTTACCATTTTAGCTATTATTTGTGATTTATTAAATTGTTAATGTCATTAGTAAAGCCAGAATAATCCAAGCAAATTATTTGGATGGTGAGGAGGTTAATTTAAAATGACTGATAATCGGTTTCGCTTTCCCTCTGTCTCATTTAAAGTCCCTTAATACGCTTTCTTTAATTTTATCTGGAATGGAAGTCAGACTAAATAAAGGTTCATTTTTAGGGACGCCCGTTTTTAACTTTTTGAAAATAAATGCCCATAATCCCTCTTCTCAAATTCCCTGGCACTCCACCCATCCCAGGGGCCAACGGTGTTACCTATCTGTTTCCAAGTAGCATATTTACAACACTCACCGGTCTAGTCTGATCTTTTTTCTTGCACTTGCTTCCCGATATCGCCTTTCACCGTCCTAGAAAAGAGAAATACACTGTCACCTTAGTGCACCGAGGAAGTGAAACATTTCGTCTCTACGTAGTACAATTATTATTTCACTATACCGACTTGATGTATAATTTTTATGAATGAAAGACAAATATAATATTTACACATTAAACCGAGAAGGTAAGGACATTTAGAATCGGAATTCACAAATGCGAGAGTTCAGTCATCTAAACAACTCTATGACAACTGACTAAACATTATTCCGAGCCTCATTCGAACTGCCCTGCAAATCCAAATCGGACAGTAAGTTTTCGTTCGCGTTCATTTTTTTTATTTTTTTCATCTGGGTCAATCATTAGGGTAAACTGTAAATGTTGAGTTTACACAGCTCAGGGCGGTACAGATCGCACAACCTACTGATACTGCCCACCACAGTATTTATCAGGTGCCACTCTCCACCCAGGATTCTGCTGACAGGATTCAGAATGAGCACCTTCCAAAGGGGCATCTTCAATAAGCAGTAATAACCTAACACTGTAACTGGGAACGCCCTGAAATTAACTGATATATGCCGAGAGCTACAGCGGCATCTGAAGTTAGGGGCATCATTATGAGGGGAGAAGAAACCTCAAAGCATCCAGCAATGTAAAGTCACCACGTGAATCTTCTTCCTAGTAACGTGATGGTTTTCTATTTACAAATTAAAAAATATATACATTTCATTAAAAGACACGGATCTCAATGCCCACTTGAACCTTGCTGCTATATGCCTGTAAAGGTAAGACAAACTCAATTACCATTTAAAACGGCCTTTTTAACAATGTGTCACCGAGGAGCAGTACAGTAGATTGTGGACAGAGGCACCTTACCGAGTGGGAGAAGAAGGTTTGTGAGTAAACAGTCTGGCAAGGTCATGCTTTGATTACTTACGGGTAACCCTCATTACTCCTGGGCCTGGTCTTCCTTGTCCCAATCCCTCCGTAACCGAGGGTGAGCCTCCTCCCCAGATAGTTACTCCTTGAGCTGCTGACCGAGAAGAAACAACTTGACTCTAAAATTAGAGTATGGTCTACTTATAGTTCACTGATTTATCCTAATTCCTTCTTACAACTAGCGCCCTGCACCCTCTCTTCATACCCAAATATCAAACCTTAAATTTAGGATGTAGAAGCACGGGGTCCTAAGAGTCCGAAAGTAGCAGGAAGTGGATTGACTGGGATGAGCAAAACTAGGACCTGTAGCAACTATTACCAGCAGTAATCAAATCATTACTTCCTGGTCCGTCTTCCTCACCTCAGTCCATACGTAATGCAGGGTACACAAACCTAAATACCCTAAATTAGAATATAGGATCCAAACCCAAACTTTATTATTGAGTCAAACAAAAACAGTTTCTAAAAATCTGAGATATAAGTGAACCGCTATTTGAATTCGAAACACTTCGGCGATAATGAGTGTTGAGGCGGGAATGTCCCCTGCATGGCAACACAGACATGACAGCCCTGCACTGCATCATCTAGCTGCATTAATCTGGTATCCTGACCTTTCTTTTGGACCTCGTGCACGTGGCAATCATGCTTATAAACTAGGCAATTCTGCAAGCTGTAAGATCCAGAGCTGAGCTCGGTTGTCTGGAGGGCTGCAGCTGCTCATCAAACCGATTCATTAAGCATCCGTAGTTCGCTTTCAACAGCTCATTGGGTTCTCTGCGGAGTCAAACCCCTAAATCTCTTACCGGCTCTCTTGCCCACGTTAGCAGGAATGCTTAGGTTAACTCCCATGTTGCCTCTTTCAGGGGAAACAATATCGACTTGGTCCAGTTTATCACGATCCCGGAGAAACTTCCAAGCCTGGTAAATTTCCGGATCAAGAGGTTCAAATGATCAAGCGCTCTCTCCCATACACGGTGAAATCATCTGCGTAAGCAAAACTATGATTCTGCAGGATGTAAATGCCTGATCATGATATGCATGATGTTGCCACACCCGAGCCGCGAGAGGCGCCAAGGCTATGGCAAAATTGGCATCCCTGCCAGGTACCTCGAAACACCTGGAATGGGGAGATAAGTGCTCCATTCACCCACATGCGTGCTACAGACTGCGATACAAAAGACCAATTCATCACTGAAACTTGGGGCTCATTCCAGTGCACAACAGCAGTGCAAAGAGGTAGGGCCATTCCAGTAAATCAAATGCCTCCGTAGCATCTAAGAAAACCGCAGCAGTGCTGAGGCTGGGGTCGATAGTGTGGACTGTGGTGAAGAAGATGTGCAGATTGTGGGCCATGGAGCTACTAGGAACAAAGCTCGACTGGTCCGGGCGGACAATGGACGGCAATAGTGGAAGAAGTCGCAAGACAATTAATTTGGCAAGGATTTTATTGTCAATATTGAGCATTGATAAGGGACTGTTTGACAGAGTCCTCCGTAGATGTGTAGCATTCGTTGTCCAAACCTCGATATCCTGTGTAGCCAACCAGAAGTCAATGGGCGACCATGTGGTATGTGTAACCCTTATGCAGGTGCCCTCAGTAGTGTGCTTGAGCTGCAAGTGCCAAAGATCAATGAGATAATTGTCCTTGATTAGCAAGCATAGTTTGGCCGTTGCTCTCGGTGGGGTCTTCTAGTTTCACTGGACCTATCCATCACCGCATCTAGCCAGTCGCCACACCTCAGTAAAGAAATTAGGGGCGTATACAGAAAAAAGTTTGACTGGGTGTCCTGGAGCACGCCGGAAATAAAGACATTTCAAACCAACAGGTTGCACAGTACTCTACTCGTGTTCCATGGTAGACCTGTACGGATCAGTATAGAACCCCTTGCGCATAATTAGAGTAATATCAAGCATGTCTTACGCCCAACCATCCCTCTTCTAGTCGCGCATGCATGTCCTCTGTGAGATGTAGCTCTTGCAGCATGCATATATCTATCTTATGTCTTTGTAAGTATGCAAGGACATGCAGCACTTTACGCCTATTATTCAGACCCTGAACAGTCCAGGTTACACCGTTGATATATTGCATTTAGTTCAGCCAGAGGGTGTGGGTATCCTCGTCGCATTGTTGTAGTCACCAAGCATGAGACTGCACCGCAACACACTGAGTAGCAATTAGGGTGTGTGGGGGACAAAAAAACATTTAGCAGCCAGCAGGCCATTTGCAATAACACCCTTAAAACATATCGCCCACTCTGACCCCCCAATCAGGCCAAATTTCACTAACCCAACCACCAAACATCTACAAAGAAACAGTGTAGGCATTTTGGGATTCAACCCTAGTAGGGCATCATAGAACCTGGAACTCTCCCCAGCCAGTGTCTAGCTGGGTTGCAGGAAAAGTATATGGTTCTGGCAATCAGGGTCACCCAGAGGGGCCATCAGTGGCAATTACTTAATCGTCACTGTCTGCAGTTTTGCCGCCTCCAGTACACTTTAGTACCTTGATCTCCCAGACAGGCAGAAACAGCATATTTTTGGTTACATAGAAGCAGCCTCCTGCTAGTTGTACAGGGAGAAATCATTGTAGCCGTGTAATGTTCCCTGCACATTGCCCTCATCTTAGGAGCAATGTCGTTAGTCTCAGGATGTTGCCAAGTACGCACCAGCTTAGCGTTCCACCATCAAACAGCTCATGTGTGGTCAGACCAAGCATCTCAGTCATTGTCACTCAGATGCCCCTATCCAGCATCTCTTGCTACTGATGATGAACTCTCGTTGAGTACAGGGATGCTCTTAACAAACCTGAGGGCCACCTACAGATCTGTGAAATAGTGGGTCTTACCAGAGTGTTGTATTTGTAGCTTGGCTGGGTAAAGTAAAGAGTAAGGAGTTGCTCCGTGCGTTGGAGCAAACACTTAGCAGGTAGAAACCCCTTCTAGTGGCTTGCATTGCAATGGTAAAATCAGGGAAAATTGAAATTTCATTTCCTTGATAGTGAATTGGCTGCTTCTCTCTTGCCAGATGTAGAGCCGTGTCCCTATCTCTGTAGTTCAGCAGCCTGGCTATAATGGGGCAGCCAGGTGCCTCCGGGGGAGGCCGCTGTCCTAGTATCCTATGGGCCCTTTCCACAGTGAGCATGTTCAAGAGTGTGTTGCCAAACGGTTCACGGAGCAACGCCTTGACATAATCCATCATATGGCCCATTGCCATCGATTCTGGCAACCCTAGGTTGTTCCTCCTTGATCGGGCTTCCAGATCTTTGTTTTTGTTCATGATCACTTCTAGCACTTTTTCCATCTGGAGTAATTTCTCTCCTGCTGCAGAATGTTCATCCTCAACGTCCAATGTGCGACACTCGAGTAGGTTTATGAATTCTTCGTGTTTATGAACTTTATCTTTGAGATGGTCAAACCTGTCCGTCAAGAGATCTATTTTAGCATCAATGGCAGTCAGGCTCTGCTTAAGATCTAGGAACATGGAACGGATGTCTACTGTGAGAGGTGAACTCTCTCATTCTCCCGATTCAATTAGTGGTTGTCAGGAGGAGTGTCCATCATTTGTGTCTGCCTGCATTTTTCAAAGGTGAGCTTGGAATGTCTTGCATCTGTTTTCCCCATCATTTATCTGGCACCACACAGGAGTTCTCAGGATCAGGTGGAAGGTAAGCACAGTCTCATGAGGATGGGATCGTCACTCTTCAAGCAGGTCCAGCCACTCCCCCAGGGAAGTGTTATTGGGGGCACAAACAGACCCACTCCTCTGCATTCCAGAACCTGGGATCTGGTGTCTCCCGAGTCAACAGCCCAGCAGCTCAAGTAAGCGATATCCATGCAAGCAGTTACAGGTTAGACTCAGGAGTCCTCCTCAGCTCCTCGCAGGCCTGACCTCACCCCAGTGCTCTGATCTCGGGGGCACGAGCAAGCCATTTTCTCCCAGTTATCCTGTAACAGAGGGAACTCCTCCTTGGCATCAAACAATGCACAATCAGCGCCTTGAGGCATGAACACAGCTGTCTCCAGCAACAGGGTACCAGTTACTCATGCTCACGTAAAGTAGCTTGTCTGTGTCAATGGCCGATTGCACCGTAAGCAGGCAGGGCCACCTCTGCTGGGCAGGGATGCAATCGCCACCCACTTTCAGCTGCTCAAACAGCCCATGACCTTGTAGCTGCAGGTCTGCCACGAGAAGGGAAGGAGAACCAAACTCCCAAAGTGGGAAGGGTATGCCCAGACGTGGGTCCTGTGATCAGTGTCACTGGATTCAAGCTAGCCTGGATGATGAAGGGTGATACCCTGAAACTTGTCCCAGGATGCTTGTTTCCGGGCCAGGGAGAACCTGGACTGGCAGTTCAGGCTGGACTGTTACCATGGGGAACAGGGTCAAGACTGATTTGCATATGGCTGGGTCCAAACTTGGGGGGCATAGAGAGTAAAAGAACACTGAATTAAACCCAGATCTGTGAATGGGGGGTGTGTGTTTAAAAAGTTTCAGCACTCTGTCCATCATCCTTTTGTGTTGCTAAAGGCACCCAAAGTGGGAAGGGTCCTGGGCTCACTATGCCACTGGATTCAAGCTAGCCTGGCTGATGAATGGTGATACCCTGAAAGCAGTCCCAGGATGCTTGTTTCCAGGTCCTGCAAGGACCTGGTCTGGCAGTTCGGGCTGGACTGTTCCCATGGGGGAACAGGGTCAAAACTGATTTGCATATCGCTGGGTCCAAATTGGGGTGGCAAGGTGAGCAAAAGAACGATTGATTAAACCCCGATCTGTGACAGGGGGTGAGTGTTTGAAAAGTTTCAGCACTCCGTCCATCATCCTTTTATGTTGTTAGAGGCAAAGTATATAAGCTGCACACAAACAGTAATAGAGTGAAAACACAACACAAGAAAAATCCAAAACCAAATAAAAAAAATAGAGAACATTTGTCTGTGTGGGAGGAGAAGTTGTTGTCGCAATGAGCCGCTGGTTGAAGTCTTGGTGAAGCCGTCGACAATGGCAGGAAAAGCCTCTGAGTGGGAAACGCTGCATTTACAGGCCGAAGAGGTCATCACTGATAAGGAGCCTGTCACCATTGTGCCCAGTGAAAATGTTTATCTTCAGACAAACTACGTTTTGGAATTGGAAAACCTCCAGCGGGACAAAGCTGCAGGCTGTAGCCGAAGAGGGCTCCACAAGGCCTGGCACTGAAGCGGAAAGGTCCAGCTGAACAGAATTTGCTGCTACAGAGAAGAACATAGCAGGAGCTACTTCAAATTCAGGCCAACCAACGATACATATTGGGCAGATCGGTTAGCAGGTAGGTCCTGGTCTTCAGTCGGTTCTCAAGGAAGTTTTTGGTGAACATTTTTCTACGTCTCAAGTTTTAAGGTTAGGCAGGAGCATTACCTCTAAAACCAGTTCCAAGGGTCCATGACATCGGGGACACCACTTGGGTGATTAGGACTCACACCAAAAGAGGCCAGATGCAGAGTTGAAGGCCTTAGGGGCTTATTATGCACATGTAGCTCACACAGGACTTCAGCCACCTAGCCTTTGATGTCACTTCTGGTGGTCCTGGGTTCAAGGAGGTGGCCCACTTTTCCTTCAGGCAGCAAGTCAGGCCTTTAAGAGGCAGGGTAATCCTCTGGTAGCAGCAGGGCGGTCCTCTGGGTTCAAGGCAGCTTTTCTAAAGTCGACCACTGAAGAGGTGTTCTGAGAGTTCAATATTTATACCTGGTGCCAGCCTTGTAAGTAGGGGATTTCCTATACTACACCACATCTGGTTCTGGAAAGGTCTTCATTTCTCCTGCCAAGGCTCCAAGAAGTCTAGGTTGACAAAAGACTAGCGCCAGGCTCTTTTGTGTGTGCTGGAGGCAAGCCCTTTGAGGTGTAAGAGGGGCAGAGAACAGCTCTGCCAAAAGCCATCCTGGCAAGATGGCCCAACAACTAGTCACCTTTTGTCTTGGTGACTGGGGGAGAATAAACAAAGCAAAGAGAAGAGCCATTCACAGTCATGTCAACAAAGACACTGGGACAAGGCACAACTGGTTAGGACAAGAAAAAGGCAACTTACTAAAAGTGGCATTTTCAGAATTGTGATTTAAAATCTGACTTTGCCGTTAAAGAGGATTTTAAATTGCAACTCATTTGAGTCTAAATATAATATCCATATCCGCTCCTAATCCCACGTTAGCACTAATTAAAGATAATAAGGTAAACCAATGTTATCCAATGGGAGAGATAGGCCTTACAGTCATGTTAAACAAATTTAGGAATTTTCCACTACCAGGACACGTACAACGTAAACCCACTTGTCCAACTTTTTAAAATACACTGCACCCTGATCAATGGGCCCTTTGGGCCTATCTTAGTGCTGCATGTATGTATTAAAAAAAAGAAGGTATAGGCCCGGCAAAAGGTTTAGTTTCAAGATGAAAAATAGTCCCTCGTTTGAGGGTTTTGGCTAGTAAAGAAACACCATGTGAAGAGGAGATCTAGAAATATAGTTGGGTGTCATCTGCACACTTCTGCTGTGATATGTTGGATTTGTGAAGTAAAGCTCCAAAGAGTCTGAGGTGCAGGCTAAAGAGAAGGTAGATAAAAGAATGGAACCATGGCAAACTCTTTGAATGAGCAGAAACTGATTCATGAGTGATAACTACCTTGATCTTTTGTGATTAGTTAGTTAGTTAAGAGGCGAACTGTATCCCTAAATCTCATGCCATGTTAGAGGACTTCTAACAATGAAGCAATCAAGTAGCATACCCATCAAATGAGCGAGTTTCGCACGATGTTGATTTGATCATTATAATAAAAGGAAGCAGAGAACAGGTAGGTGGTTGGGCTTCTGTGTGGACACAGTGGTTGTTAAAATTCCTGCTGAACATGTTGCTTGAGTATTGCATCAAGTGGAGAGTAAAGTGTTCCCTGCGCTGTTCAGTGAAAGTCGAATTATCATTTGTTGGTGACAGATAATATTCATTCTGGTGTAAGAAGGGGCAATCGATTTGATTTGAGTCCTAATCCTAGACACTTGAAAGTGAAGTAGGGTTTCCTTTTAAGGGTGTTTTCATTTATGACAGCCACTCCACCCACTAGCTTTACTACAAAGCAAGTGATGACCTATCCTGCCCTGAAAAAACCATAATGGTTTAAATCCAGAATTTGTTAACTCGTCTTGTTAAGAAGAACAGATCAAGATTCAGAGAGAAAAATGTCTTCTCAGTCTCAATGCAATGTTTGGCTGTTGATCTGCAATTATGCAGTAGAAATGAAACATATGGTAGTCACCATACTCACTGGCATTAAGGCTAGTGGATTCTTACTTTTTTTTCTCTGTTCCTCTTAGAAGGGTGATGTTGGAGAAGAAGTGATTCGTGACGTGTCAAAGTAGTGTTTTTATAATAAAACAACTGATGTTCCAAGAAAGGATCCCCACGTAAGAGTGTGTATGTTTCTGTGAACATTGGAGACAAAGCGTACCACTTTTGCAGGCAACCTATCTTACTGCAGCCTTGAGAAAAGCACAGAGTGAAAGAATGTCTTGTTTAAAGAACGTCTTAGCCAACCTAGGCTAAGAACAGCTAGATAGAGAAAATAAAACACAACCGCAAATGTGGCTGTTGTTAAAATATTATAACAAAGCTAGAATAAAACATATCTGGCCACAGACCAAAACGTCTGACAGGAGGTCTGCCCTGGCTGTCAAGGCAATAGTGCTTTGTGAATGTGTGCATTGATGCCCACATCACAGTCTGACAGATGTCAAGGACACATGCAGCATGCCAACGTAGTGGTGTCAGTCTTGGCCCTGGTCGAATGTGGCCTCTGTTTTTCTGGAGGGTGATTTTTGGCCAGTGCATAGCAGATCCTAATGCAAAGGACTATCCACCTTTCCACAGTACATTTCTCCACGGTCTTACCTTTCTTTGTCTCACAGAACCCCACAAAAGGTTGCTCACCAACCTGATGGTCTTTGGTAAGATTGAGGTAAAACCTTAAAGCTCTTTTAAGATCCAGCCAATGAAGTCTCTCCTCCTCTTTCGAGGAATGGGGGTGGGGGTTTCAAGGAATGTTGGGATGGTGAAAATAAACCAACATGAAAAGGGATTACAACTTTTAGCAAGAGTTTGTCTAGAAAAAGGTAGTTTAGGATGGTTGCACTGAAAGCTTGGATTTCACTCATGCAACACACTGAAATGATCATGATAAGGAAGACTATTTTTAAAGTTAAGAGATGCAGCAGACAGCTGTGCATTGGCACGAAGAGTACACATGAGAAAAGTCAGGATCAAATTAAGATCCCACTATGTCATCACAAACTGTTTAGGAGGGAACATGTATGTTAAACCTTTTTATGAACCTCATTACAAATGGAGATTTAAATAAGGACAGCTGGTATGCAAAAAAACACAAAGAAAAAATAAACAATAAAACATCTAGCAGTTTGGCTTGCAACAGGACTCCACACCAGACCACAAATGTGTCCCAGTGCCCGGATGCTCATTCCCACAAATTTCAGGTACTACACTCTCCCGGCTCAATCTGGAGCCACTAGTATGACTTGGGCAAAGTCGTTCCTGGTCATTTTCAGAACCTTGGCAGGAGAGGTAGAGGATGAAAGGCATTCAGGAACCCTATGCCCCACTCTAGAAGGAATCGTCTCCCAGAAACAGCCTTCTTGGAAACACTAGCAGGCAAACGTTTTGACACTAAATGTTCCCAACAGTTATGAAAAGATCTAGCTAGGGTTCTCCCCACTGGCGGAATATACCCTGTGCAGTCTCTGGTGTGACTGCCAGGCACTACCTCTGTGATTCTCTGCATTGGCATCAAAGATCCAACTAGCTGGTTACGGATCAGGGTGATGTTCAGATGGTCCAGGCAACTCCATAGGCATACAACCTTTTGGCACAGGTCCTAGGATCCTCCTCTGCCCTGCTTGTTGCAATAGCACATGGCAGTGGTGTTGTTTGTGAGAACCAGCCTTCCCTTGAGGACAGCAGGAAGGCATTCAATTCCAACTGAATAGCATGCAACTCCAACAGACTGACCTCCACAGCCCAGAAGAGACACATCTGCTACCACGGTCTGATCTGGGTGAGCAAAGGAGAAAGGTCTGATGCTGGTTTAACTGCGGTTGAACAACCATTAATGGAAATCTTTTGAAGTCTCCTCTGAAACCTAAATGGAATCCAACAGGTTCCCTTGGTGCTGGGTCCACAGACTTCAGATTCTATTGCAGAGCTCCCACATGCCATCTTGCATAGTCAAAGAGCATGACCAATAGGCCATCAAGGCACAGAACCCTTCTCATTGAGACCCAGGATTGAGGTTGAAACATTAGTATCATACCCCAAATGTCCTGGACTCATGACGGAGGGAAGGCCACAAACTGCACCGTAGACAAGGGAAGTCTCTGTAAAAGAGTCTGATGCAACTTCATCACATTGATCCTGAACTCTAATGATGTCAGGAGGTTCAGCGTTGTGTGGTGGTGGTCTACGACCTTCAACAACCAGCCATCAGGGTAGGGGATGACTGGCATACCCTCCCTCCAAAGATGTGCCTCACCCACCGCATCACTTTTGTGAACACTGAAGGGTCGCTGGTGAGGCTGAAAGCGAACACACTAATTTGAAAATGATCCTGGCCTACCTTAATCCACAGGCAATGCCAGTGTGACTGCAGGACGGACACATGAAAGTAAGTGTCCTGCACATCCAAGGCTGTCATCCAGTTGCCTGGATCCACAGAAGATAGAACCTGGGCCGATGTCAGTGCTTTTGCCAGGAAGGTGTTCAGAAGGAAAATAACTAAAAGAGGAAAATGGCCTTCATCCTTCAGCTCAAAGAAATAGATGGAGTAAAAACCAATATTTATTTCCGAGTCCAGTACTTTCTCTACGGACAGTATAGTGTGCACCTCTTGCAATAAGATAGACAGATGCTCCTCTTAAAGCTGCTTTGATGTAGATGTGACAGGTCGGAAAGTAATGTAAGTGCATAGCCCCATTAAGCAAGCTGGAGGGCCCATCTGTCAAATGTGACAGCTTGTCACCCTTGGAGAAAATGTTTGATTGTGCCTCCCACAGGGTCGTCATGCACTGCACCACCATACTAGTGGAGTACTTTGTCCTAGAAGAGAACTTACATTGGCCAATCTTAAAGTGAAGCTAGTCAAAGAAAACCTGTTTCCTTAATACCTCAGTTCGCTTTGACTCCATGTCAGGGGTGGGAGAAACAGAAGGGTGGAGGCAGTTGGTTCTTAGGAAATGAATTGGGATTTACCTTAATTGCTGGTGGAAGTCTGGACCACCAGGCTTTACAATGTTGGATGTTGAGTCAAAGAATCAGGGTCATGGGGCACTGGTCCATGCCACAGGCGGGCATGAGCAAGGCTTAGACCTAGGACTCATCAATGTATCAGTTAAGGCTTCATTGAACGGCAGTAAAGATTCAGAGAAAGCCTGCCCAAGATGTAAAGCATTATTAGGAACATTAAGCTTGGCCACCACAGAAGGAATTTGTAAATCCAGAAGCTCAGCACCATGTCTAATCACTATGGCAAAGGAAGTACTTTCTTCTGTTGGTGGACCTGGGGGAAAATAGGATGTATCAACCCAGTATCAGTGAAAGTATTAAGCTCATGGGCTTCTAGTCAATCCAAGTACAAATTGTCATCATCATAATGTGGGGGAAAATCTTTCCCAACACCTCTGTTGTCTCCTAGTGGTGACAAACTGATCAGAGTTGGAAGCGAAAAGTTGGTGAAGCAATTAAGGGTAGCCCTCTGGTAGAAGCAGTGTTTAGTCTGACGCTGACTATACTGGAAGCGGGTACGTCGGAGTGAAATGGCTGCTACCATGGATGAGTGAAAAGACGAGTTTGGCTCAGAGTTGAACTTCGGCGCTGGCAAGGTGTCCCCCTCTGGCACCAGTGGCATCAACATCAAAGGAACTAGCACAGATTGAGGAGCCGGAGTAGAAGTATGCATTGGAATTGGTGAGGAACGCAAGGGAGTTCAAGAGGCGCAGACGGTACCAAGGTGGATCCAGCAACAGAAATCCAACAGGTGGCCACTGTGGATCACTGAAGCCATAAGGCACACCAGATGGAAAAGAAATAGTGCTAACAATTTGCTACATGGCCTCAATATATTGTAGTGTCACTGATGACCCAGAAAATAATAGTGAAATGGTCTCCTCAATCAGTAATCAGCACTCAGACCAAGTAGCTCATTTATGTCCCTGCAACTTCAAGGAAGATAGAGCATGGACGGATGTGGATGAGTTCCGCTTAGCTTCTTGTGTTTCTGCTTTGATTTGGCCTTTGACTTACCAAATTACTTTGACCGTGAAGAGGACCTGTATGAATGGCACCGACAGTGGAACAGGTCTGCACCCTTGATTTCGAGCATGACTTGTGTGGCTTTTTCCAAAGCTTGGAGATGTACAACTTCGATTCATGTCAAGATTGCGGTTGGATTCATTAGGGCACCTTCTCTACACAACCTGTGGAATGGTTTACACCCTGTAGTTGTAGTTTGGGACCCTGTACATTTGGGACTCTAGATTTCAATTTTTGGAAGAAATAAGGGGGGAGATTGGAAGTCAGCGTGCAGGGGTGGTGCCTATCTCCAGCTCCATTCTTTTACTTTGAGGGTTAACAAAGTCAAACACTAAGCTGCACGGCTCCACCTAGATGTGCTCAGGGGCACTGCTGTGAAATCTTCCACATCCAGTCTGACTACTGGGGATAGTCTAAAGGTGAGGAATCTACACTTAGAAGTATCTATCCGAAATACCATTACCAGATCTCTGGAAGTAGGCAGGCACAGATGCTCAAGTGACTATTATCGAGTTGATTGATACAGAGGGTAGGTAATCAGGTAGGGAAATTGGCGCCCACCTCAGAAGCATAATGTTATCGCTTCAGGTCCTAGGTACCAACGGATGCACAAAGATGTGAAGAACCACGTGACATCAAACTCAAAATACAGACAAGACATGACTTAGGAACAGGGAATGGACCAATTGACAGACACCAAATACAACAGGGCAAGAGGTTTGCAGTGTCCAGGGTTGGAGACAGTGGTCTAATTATCCCTACAAAAAAAGAATCACTGGCAAAGCTAAAAGGTCTTGCCTTGGGGACCTACTGGCTTTGACAATAACGTGCAGCATTAGCAAAAAAGTTTTTTCTGATGCTGCAACAAACATGGTCCACTTATGAAATGATGCTAGCATAATTTTTCTGTTAACCAATCAAAAGTGTATATATAAACACACATACTTTCACTGAAAAAAACAAAGGCTAAAGCAACGTTATAGTTAGTTGTGATAAAAGGATCAGTTTTTTTTTTTTTTAAAGAAAACCTTAGAAGTTTGAAGAACGATGTGGGCAGGTGCATGGATTCACTTGAAATATGCCTGTCATTTATTAGGGGGTGTTGGAGGTGGCACCTGCGCAGGAAACGCTCAAGTCCATATTAGACAGATTTCCACTGCCCTCCATCCAGCTAGAGAAGATGACATGCATGATAATTAGTTATTCCAGGACAAATGTCAAAAGTCCCTTAAATAAGTCAGTTTGCAAAATTTGGTTTATTGGGTCAAAGTTATTTCTGCTTTAAAGAAAAGTTCTTAAATTCACCAAAGTATAAAACGAGATAGTGGGTTAACTCTCTATACATGATACTAAATAAACTTAACCAGGAGGCTAGTGTGCACCCATCTTTAAAATCCAGCAGAAACTGTAGGACACTCGATGTGGTGGCACCTTCAAACCATCACACACTATGGGGGTCATTCTAAGTCTGCGCGGTCGAAAGACCGCTGAGGGTATTTTGGGATTTGCCCTGGGCTGGAGGGCGACCGCCAAAAGGCCGCCCGCCAGCCCAGGGCAAATCATCCTTCCCACGAGGACGCCGGCTCAGAATTGAGCCGGCGGAGTGGGAAGGTGCGACGGGTGCAGTGGCACCCGTCGCGTATTTCAGTGTCTGCAAAGCAGACACTGAAATACAAAGTGGGGCCCTCTTACGGGGGCCCCTCGGCACCCCATACCGCCATCCTGTTCCTGGCGGGAGACCCGGCAGGAACAGGATGGCGATATGGGGTGTCAGAATCCCCATGGCGGCGGAGCGCGCTCCGCCGCCATGGAGGATTCACATGGGCAGCGGAAAACCGGCGGGAGACCGCCGGTTTTCCGCATCCTACCGCGCCCGAACCGCGGCGGTCAGAATGCCCTGCGGGGCACTGCCGGCCTGTCGGCGGTGCTCCCGCCGACCCTGGCCCCGGCGGTCTCTGACCGCCGGGGTCAGAATGACCCCCTATGTCCTCAAAAAACAAAGATGCTGGACTCTAAATTAAGAGCCACAGCAAAACACTTGAACGGAAATGTATGAAAGACCGCTATTTCTGCGATCAAACCGTGTTTCCTTAATTAGCGTATTGCTGAACCCAGTTAGCAAGGACCTTTGCCAAAACTTATGTCCATGTGTGTTATCAAAATTAGTTTATTTCTGCATTTTGTTGAGTCACATCCCAGTAAAGATACCATTATACTGCCCTTTTAAAATCTACCATTAATGAGTCAGTTAGATTTTTCAATGGGCTTTCATAATTTCCTACTCTGCAATGGGATCTAAAGCAAACCTTGCCTCGTGAACACTTCTTTGGAGCCTCATGGTGGAGAAGAATAAACGTTAAATTTATGATCGCTCGCTTTACTCTTGGTCCTTAAGCTTTTACTCTTTATCAACTTCAGGATACCCTGACATCAAGTGATGGGACTGGAAACTGCTTCTACATCTGTTCATATAGAGCATGTACAACGCAAGCATGAATGATTGTCATCCCTGCTTGTATGCACCATTATCAGTTCACGTAACAATCAGTGGGTATTTTGACCAGTGGCATCTACCGAAGGGTGTTGAGAAAGAAAAAGAGCCCACAAACTAAGAGAAATGTGGGTGACATTTAAGTGAGAATAAGAAAGGAAGAGAAAAGAAGCATTGGACAGCTGAGGAACAAGAAAATAGGTTGCAGAGCTTGAAAAAAAGCCTCAACAGGTGTAGGTGGAACATGTGCGTGGTAGCCTACTGAAACGCCCACAATATGTCTCCGGTAGATACATGCCTGGAAGATGTCACTGCAGCCGCCCTCGCTATGTTGATGATGCAGTTTAAGCTTCATTGAGTGTGAAACAGTGAGTGATTGCAGCTTTGTAGTTGCCACAGATCCCCAGCTAAAAGACACATGTATGGCAGCCTCTATCGAAGCTGTGGAACACAGCTGTATATCCCCACGGTGAGGACCCAGGCATGGGTGGCAAAAGATGGGAGCGGAGTAAAAAGCCTGCTCCTCCCACCCTTACTGCAATAAAATGGGCCTCCTGAGATGGTGCCATCTTCAACTGCAAGGCTCCTGTGGCAGGAGGCTACAGCTATGGTCTTGTAACAAAAATATTCACTAGCTTTCAAACACTGGACATGCCTTTCCTTGCTGGAAAAGAAGGGGAGAGCTCTGCTGCACCGCACAATCAGGGCTCAGCAACTTTGACACAATCATGTCAGTCCTTTGCCACTGAAGGACCTCATGTGTCAAATGATCAAACAATTGTCAATGAGAGTCTCCTCTGTCGATGAATCACAATGCATCATCTACAATACACCTTCTAACGCAATCTGCATCTTTGGTGGGGTTATGTTGATACAGGATGTACAATAGTTTGCTTTGTTACGTCACTTCTGGTTATTACAAGTGCAACAGCATGTGCCGTTATTTCTTCAGGCAAAGTGTAGGTCATCAAAGGACAGTGACACTTTTCCATTAGGGGTTCTGCATTGACTTTGTTTGGGTCAAACCTTATCTTTGAGACCTGTGTAATCTGTTTACTCATAGTATAAATTTATATTCCGGTTTTTCTTAAGGCATCCATTTGTAACTATATAAGTCTACAAACATTAGGGGACTGAAAATACACAATAACAATATGTGCATTAAAAAGAGTCATAATGCTAGAAAATAGTTAAATATCTTGAACAACTGGCTATGATTCAGGACAATTTCTCCCGGATCACTGCAAATAATCTCCATAAAGAACAATGTCGGGGGTTGAGGATCATTCATTAACTAATGCACACTGAATGTGTAGAAATTTACAAAACTGAAGATGGAAGTTTGCAACAGTCGACCTGTGGATAGTTTATTCTTTATTTCACAAAATCACTTCACTCACCACTCCAAATTTTGGTTTGCGTTGTTATATAAATATTTCCCTTCATATGCTGTCCTTATGTATTGGTATTGTCATTTAGATTCACTGATCCAGTAGAAGGTCCAACAAACTCTTCTGCCTCAGGTTTAATTGACATTGTTGTGGGGTTATGCAATTTCTGTAAATCACTAATTTGTTCACGCCCATCAGTATGTTGTTAAAACAGACTTTGGTTCGCACTTTTTTGGTGATATGCAATTTTTTTCTTACTCTCCAGGGAGTGCACTTTGCGTTAATGATATGCCTTGCTTCAAGTTATTCAAAGACAGTGTATATCTCAGTTGTATCACTGT
Source organism: Pleurodeles waltl (assembly GCF_031143425.1). NCBI lineage: Eukaryota > Metazoa > Chordata > Amphibia > Caudata > Salamandridae > Pleurodeles > Pleurodeles waltl. Next base: position 865,283,444 of record NC_090443.1, read on the forward strand.
TTTATTACAAGGATGGTTTCAACTAGATGGAACAGGCGACAGGTACAGAAGAGAATTGTTATCGATTGGCTCAGATATCTCTAACAGAGTCATCATGGTCCATTTTCCTAACACACAATTTGGTGACATTTTGATAAATGGCTTCACTGTGCAGTGATAAGGTGATTGTCTGAGAATCTACCTAGACTTTGGCATTAGGAGCCCTGCGGCCATTCGGATCATTAATCCACAAACAGCCTTATGCAAGGAGTACTTTTTTCATAACTAGGAATTCATTATATGATCTGAGACTTTTTGATTAGTCAATGCCCTTAAGACTTGAGTGAATGTAAATAAGAACTAATCCTGAAACACCGTTAAGCAAGCTAAGATAAAATACTTTTATCACTGATTTCACTGTACCCTATTTCGACACTGACGTGGCATTTAGTGAAAACTATTCATTGTTTTTTTAAATATCACTATCAGTAAAAATGAAATGATTCTTAGAAATCTCTTTGGAAGACTAAGCTCATCGTTAAATTGCAGACATACTTATTGTGGATCTCCATTTTTCTCAATTAAATCTAATTGATTCAGTTGCTCTGGGTAATATTCAATATATCTAGTGAGAAATAATCACATCTGAGAAAAGAAGTAACAGGGCTTTTCACAATATCTAACCTATGAACTGTTGCACGAGAGAATGATTCCTTGTGTTCCCAGGTTCAGCAGGCTGAACAAGGGCACCTGGAAGAGGTTCCATTGACTTAACTTGCCCTTTATTAGATGATGGACCATCCGAAGTCAACTAGACGATTGTGTCTCGATTAACTTGTTGGATAGTGAATCCCTTTGTAAGCTGCAACGCGGCCATGGGATTGTTGCAGAAGCAGCCTGATTACATAGCTGTTTTATATGACTATTTTTCAATATAAGTTGATTACCAATAGACTGCAATGTAACCTTCTATGACACCAGAGTATTGTAGAGAAAAGACCACACTCTCCGGCCCTGTAAATCGTCCAGTAATCCAGTCAGCGAGTCAAAAAGTGCTTGGCACACCACACAGACGATCTGCATTGGCGTATTACCTTTGTTGGAGCCAGTTCATGATGGGAGGGACTTCCAGAGATTATACAGAAAAGCAATGGGTGAAGGCAGCACCAATCTAGACTGCCATAAGGGCACCCCCTGCTGGCTAAAGCAAGTCACGGGTCATTTCAGTTTATCCATTAATATGGCTGAAGGTGCAATAAAGCTAACCTGCTGCAAGACAGAAAAACAAGTCCTAGAACATTAGCTTCATTTCCACAGCTTTTTTGCCTTGTTTGTGCATGAAGTCCACCCTTCTAGGCCACAATCCAGGAGCAAGGCGGTGTACTTCTGAACAAATGGTGCCAATAGCTGGCCATGATGGTTTCTCATGGAGAGCCCAGCAGACTGGTATATTTTCTTGCCCTATGTCTGCAAATATTTACCTCTTTATCGATGTCAGAGGACACTGCGCTTAACAGATGCTAACATTACAAGCAAAGATTGGGCATAAAGATACCACATACACTGAAATTACCTTGAAAACCTGGTATTTCTTGTCCAAGCACTTGAGTTTTCAGGTGCAAAGAAGGCTCCTTCCAAATACCCAGGGTCTGGTTCAGAATGTCTTACTCGATGACATAAGTTGGCTTAAGAGGGGGAGATATCACGGTGACCTCATTACCTGACAGGGGGCACCAGGTAATTCCACCCATGTGAACCGATCATGGCACAGGTTCCTGCCAGTAGGATTGGTGATTACCAACTGCAATGTGGGATGGTAACAGGGACTCCGCACTGAGAACACCACACCTGTTAGTAGCCACAAGATACTCATGGCAGACCCCTGGGGGTAGAGCTGAAGCACAATGCTGATTTGGGAAGGGACGATGCCAGCAGACACAGGTGTTGCAGGCTCTATCACACTTGCCCACTGCAGCCATCTGAGCAATACTGACAACGGACCTTTGGGATCAGCTTGGACACTCTCTGGGTCCACTACCCCACATCTCCAACAACCATACCAGAATCACAAGCCAAACACTTAAGAAGTAATAGAACCACAGCTCACTAACTGCTACATGACAGTTAACCAGCAATAACATACAATTTGTTTACTCATCACAAAAATCCTGGTGGGTGCACTCTAGTGCCCTGAATTGAAAGTAAGGAGGCGTTTTCAGGTCAACATGAAATGTTATAAATTAACACTTGATTCTACAAATTGTCATTGTAAATGAGCATCTATGTTTTATTTCACGTTGTGTAGTAGTTTTCAAAGCATTACCTCTGGTTCCGGCCTTATACGGGGTAGGGTACAGGGTTGGTTTTTGTCATCATAAACCACAAAGGTCATAAAGGCACTGTTGATGTGTCTTCTACTGACTTCTCCTTCCTGTCGGTAAGCCTCCACGCACACCCCAACCTCCATACTGAAAAAAGAGTGCAGCAGGTCACATAAATAATCTCAAACACAACCACCAGCACAAAAGACAACTGCCTCCTCTAAATGAGCATGATGAACACGGATGTCTCTCGTGATAAAGTGCCACGAAACAGCTTCTACAGCGATAACCACTGACTATAATTTCCATTACGCTGAGTTGGTGCACTCATATATTAAAATACTGTAAGTCTACAGTGGCACTTTTTTAAACTTTATAATGTCGCAATAAAATATTAGAAACCACATTAACCAACTCACACGGCATGAAAACACCAAAGAGGAGGTAATGGTACAAAGGAGCAACACACCATATCAATCAGATCTGGTTGGTCCCTTCAAAGCTTTAGGTATTGTACCCAGTCTGTCCATGCTTGTACAGTATATGAGATAGCCTTTAGATGGCCTGGGGTGGCTCACACTTGCATGTCCTTTGCTGTTACAACTAGTACCTCTGTGGACTGCACACGGCCAGAATGCCCCCATATTTCACAACTGGTCCTGGACGTTGTGCTATCTGTAATGGTTGCCACTTTTATCGTGGGACTTCCCCATGGCTCACCAATTTTGGCGTCACTGCTATAAGCGGTTACGATACAAAGTACAATTCAAAAGTGGTGTGTTAATGTGTTAATCAGTGATGTATTAATCAGAATAGGTTATGGAAAAAAGGGCTTGTGTTGTGTTTTTTTCTCAAGCAACCAAGAATTCAATGGAACATAATGACAAACAAATTGGTGCACCGCTCTGATTACCGTGAACTGTGTCCCAACAAGCAAATGGAAGATAGGAATCTGGGCTCATTTGTTCAAATAATAATGACCTCTCTAACATTTGATGAAGCCTACTTCTCTAAAGCACACCTTTCAGTTCTCTTTAATTGGCTTTGTTGAGATATCCTTCCACACATTAATCTATACTACTTGGCATTCTCAGCGCCAGTGCCGGAAAGGAAAGCAGGGTGAAACGCTGTTCTCACTACATATAGGAAATTGTAAAGGCTCACCTGTTTTTGAATGCGTTGTTGACAATAGCTTTTAAAAGGAGGCGGTCCCCGACCTGAGATGGCCCCCGGAAATGGAACATTTCTATTGTCTTCAGAGTTGGGTGGTCGTGGCAGAGACGGCTGGGGAAAAGAAAGCAGATGAGCAATTTATTACGTAATGGCAAAACCATTATGTTTAAATTACTTGTCATTTTTGAACTAGTGCATTCAGCAGGCAGCAAAATGTGCTCACATCCTCGGGTAATTGAAGGAGTGTTAACCCCTGTGTAGCCTACAAATGCTTAATTTACACTATTGGAGTATATCCAACCTATTTTCAAACCCAAAGGTTAGCTGGAAAGGTCTTGTTTTTTTAAGTCCAGTTTATCAATATTCTTATTATGTTTTGAGGTGGGATATATTTTATTGATTGAAAAATACACATGAATACAAAATACATATCATGATGAAGTATTAAGAAAATAATCTTTATGGTTATTTGAAAGGCAAAGCCTGCAATGTGCAATAAAGGCTCAAGTGTCTTGCAGAAACCTAATGCTCAGTGGTTCGGACACCGTTAGGCCACGTTTTCTTCACCTGGAGCCCAGTACATTTAATGCCACTGAAGAGGTTAATAAAAACACTGATTAGCCAATCATGGAACTAAATCAGGTTATGTTGTGTGCATGTTGGGGATTTCACAGGTGTATATCTTTTTTGCAAAACATGCCGGAATGTTCTAATAGTGTTCTTTATATTGGTCAGTTTCAACAAGAAAAAAACAATCACTGAGTTGATCTGAGCAAAATGGTCAGAATTCTGGAAGCGGATATACGTTCCTCTCATTTTAAAAGAGGAAAATATAATAATTCCGACATGGACCAGAAAACTCTTCATCTCAAAGGTATCAAATACAAGGAGATGGACATTTTAGTTTCATATGCTGTTCTTAAGAAGATGTAAAAAAATTCAAATTCCTCGATGAATCAATTGCAATATAATTTTAGCAAAATTTAGCAATGAATCGGAGGCTCCAACAGGAGCTTATTATGTGTCATATAAGTGCACGTGTGTCCATTTCACTTTCTACCTTGCAAGTTCTCCCGAACAAACATACACAAGAAGGCTGTGTGGTGTCTACTAGTCACGGATGTAAACTGTAGAACAAAAATATATTTCCACTGATCACCAATGAAATTCGAAGTGTCTGGGGTTGGAAACAGCTTTAAAATAGCTTGTCTAAGAAGTCCTGTCCTTATTTCCTTGTGTGAAGAAATAAAACAAATATGATATTCAACAAGCACTGGCAAAACCAATAGGTCTGCTCGTGGCAAAGTGACAGAATGGATATTGTCTTTTAATTTTATAACGAGCATATGCTACAAAAATTAACAAAAACGCAAGCATGGTACAAATTAAACCTGGCAGCCCTATGCGTGTAACAAAAATGTTAAATAAAAAAAAAAATCAAATATAGTTCCATTAGAATGGAACGAGTGCTTCCTACCTGGTAGGTGTACTTAGAACAGGTGTGTTTTTGCACATTACGTGGAAGTATGATTCTTATTGGCACAAAAAAAAGATACTATGGGCCTTTGAATTACAATAACTATTTAAAAACAAAAGGATGTCTAAAATAAACAACCACTGGCAAAGCTAATGGTTCTTGCCTTGCAGCAAGACCCATTAGCAAATGCAGACCAATTAGATTTGCAATTTTTTAAAATGTCAATCTTGGCCCTGCTCCCCATGGGGACCAGTTTTGGGGGTATTACCCCTCATCAGCCAAGCTAGGTTAAATTCAGTGGCACAACTAGCACAGGGCCTATGTCTGGGCAACCCTTTCTACGTAGGGCGACAAGTGCAAAAAGAACAGATGATGGATGGAATGCTGAACAATGTCAAACATTCACCCTCAGTCACAGATCTGGGCTTAAATCCATTCTTTTTTCGCTGGCCGCGTCATTTCAGTTCGGACCCAGCCATATGCAAATCAGTCTTGACCCTGCTCTCCATGGGAATAGTCCTGAACTGCCAGGTAAGGCTCTGTGTTGCTATAGTTGCCCTAAGTGGGAGGGGTATGCCCAGACGTGGGTCCGGTGCTCACTGTGCCACTGGAGTGAGGTGCTACTGTGAGTTTGGGTGTTCCAATTGTATGCTGCATCTGAGGATGAGTGTGTATGGGTTGTTCTGACTAATATATTCTGTGGGGGTTAGGACTGTTTATTTCTCATTCTGGTTGGAATTGGTGTGAGCTCAATGATACCCAAATCTATGGAATATCTCTGCTGGGTTGGATGTGCGCTTAGTGTTCTGTTCAATGTGTTCTACTAGATGTTGCAATACAACAGTTTGTCTCCATTATGAAAAGAACCTTGCCCTTTAATTTTCTTAGACTAGCTTTCAGAGCCCTTCCTTGTTGCCCAACTGATGTGGGATCAGACACTTTGAGATGCCCACGAGGCTGCCTTGTACTCAACAACTTGTTGAGTGTCTTTCAATATTTTCGCAGTGTGTTTAGTTTTCTGCTTTCCAGAAGCTTACTTGTTATGCATGACTTAGTTTTAATTTATGTAGCCATTGCACCAGAGGTGGTACTGATGCCAGGTCTAGAGATGTATTGTAACTTTACACATTTTTTTTCAGTGTACCATTCCCTCCCAATAACTCATATTTCTCTATTACTTCAAACTTCACGCCTCACATCCCAGCATTCCTGGATGATAGTTTTTGATTTGCCCACGACCGTGTAGCGAGTGATGACGGGGTTCCGATATAAGTTGGTACACATGTGATTGCTCATGCTTGTTGAACAGTCACTCAACCAGGTTAGCAGAAGAAAGATTTGCATGGTGTCAGTGCCACTGGTGGTGTGTGGCCTAAAAACCTGGAGCTCCTGCATGGATCCCAATCACAGCCAGATGTTGCCGTAAGAGCAGGTTATCAAAGGTGTTGAAGACTATTAGCACTTTGCACACCAACAACACGGTGCTGTGCCTCCACTCTCAAGTCCCCAAGCAGAGAGCAGAACAATATCATACTTATTGCTGGCCTGAACCTGTCCGAATAGGGTTCAAGTATATTATGCCTTTCAACAAACATGCGGTTACTTTATCTTCTAGGAGTGTGATGGGGCTTGAATAAGGGGTAAAGAAACTGGTTGAAAATCGTAGGATCTTTGACAAGAAGGCTTTTCATAATTCGTATCATTACAGCAGATTAAAACTGGGGGAGAAGAGGCAGATGTCTAATGGCCTGTTCATCAAGTCTCTCAGCTCTAGGTTAACAACACCTGAGCATGCCTTATAGATGCGACCTGATTGTAAGGAGAGCCGCAGCACATCCACAAGGCCAATTATTAGAAAGACTTCTGTGATGGAAAGAAAAGTTTACTTGATTTAGAATAGGCCAAACTATGGAGAAATGTTTTCCTCACTAGGCAGATTCGAAGGAGAAACAAGAGATTCAGGCTTGATATTAAATCTAATGGTTTAAAATTTCAAAGAGAAGAAACATGTTTTCACACAAATCCAAGAATGGAATAAAGTTGTAGCCAGTAATTTCATAGATTACACAGAATAGTTATTTTTAGATATTAGAAATGAAAAGAAAACCTGTTCAGAGAAGTATGTTCAGGCTTGGTTTCACAGTGCAAATACATGCGATGCATATTGTTATTAATTGTTTAAAGTATTCACAGGGTGAGCTTTGGCTCTGCCCACAGGATATTTCTCTGTCATGTCATGATATCGTCTATTTGGAACCATCCCCCCTCTTTTTGGGTGCTTACATTACAGTCCATGAGGGAGTATTTTACATACCAAATGTACTCTTAATTATCACACACTAAATTATTTATCTCACAGACGCATTCTATAATGAAAGCAATCTGTTTTAGGTTCCCCCCCTGCAGCAGGCGTTTTTAAAACATTTACTCGTAATTCAAAATGTGGGTCACACCTATTAGCTTTGTCAGTGTTCGTATAAAATTATGATCATGTGATTGCAGGTTTTTCTCCTCTTTGGTAGATCACGTCATTGTGTTAATCTGGAGGGCTGTTTCAAGTGTGCTTTTTACCTGCTGGAGATGACTGGGTAAGTTATTTGCAGCAAGGATGCCTCTGAACTAAACTAACTGGTTTAAAATGATGCACTGTCATGTATATTCCATAGATGAATTGAGAAGCTTTAGCCAAATAACAGTTTTTTCAGGACGTAAAATGACGAAGTTTTAATTCGGCAGTTCTTAGATGACAGTCCCAGTCAACACAGGTCACGGGGTTCCTAACAAAATCTTGTTCATATTGCTTTGAAAGTTGTTGCACGTTCATCCTTTGTTATGTGCATAGGATAATAAAGAGACTTGACAAATAATCCGATATTGTGAGGTGTAATGATGAATAGTCAGGTAAGAGTACTAGGCCAAGACCCTAAAACTAGAGTTGCACAAAGTTGTATAGTTACCCGATTCTCAACTTCACACCTTACTTCACTTTGCAAGTTTGCCGAAGAGTGCAGATTTGAAAATAAGGCAGCTTTATCCGCTTTTCATAGCAGCAGAAAGTCATTCAGACAGTCATTCAGAGGACAGCGAGTTGAACTGCTGCTATTGGGCAACCATTGCTCTCCAATGCCCTTCAGCATGCACTGTCGCCTGCTGGGTTAGCTCTCTGCCAACCTCCATAGCAAGATCTGTGTCCTTCACATCTTGTCACATCCTCAGAGATCCTGCACTTCTCCCACCTATGTCCCGGCCCCATCACACGCCGTCATCAGCCTTAGATCTCTGAAGGAGTGTTAAAACTGTAGGCTTTCCCGCCCTTTATGTGTGGAACATACTTCATCTGAAGAACAGCACTGTTGTGCAGCACATGGGTGGGGAAGCCTCACACTGTCAAAGTAGTGTCTAGACAGGAAGCTTCACCAACCTTTGGGGAGGTAAAGTTTCAGACTTCATTGGCAAAGATTTCCACTTGCCTGCCCCAATTGAGAAATGCTTGCAAATCACATAAATCAAGTATAGAGGCCTTGTCGAGACAGACATTGAAATCACCCTACGCAGAGATCAGCTTACAAGTAAATGAGATCTGAGCCATCAATTTTAAGAAAAGAACTATGGAGGCTCGTGGATGGTCTAGAGGGGAGGCTATGTAGGAATAAAGCAGCAGCAATGGTCCAGGGAGGACTCAAAGATGCTGTTAGGAACTCAGAGCCTAGAAACATGCTGCTGGTAGGAGATTTAGTACCAAACTGAAGAATGTGAATATGTGGACACATTTTCACAGGCTACAGGTCCTGATTCACTACTGGGACCTAAAGGCACAGGGAGGGCCAGACCACAAAGTGCAGGCCCTGCATTCTTCCAAGCAGACCTGCTCTCCAGACTTAAACACACTGTGCATGACAACTTTATCAAAGGCATTAATATCCCTAACCTACAGGTAGACATAAGGGAACACGCTCCTGTCACCACTGCACATTCAACTGCGGCAGAACTGCGCAAAGAGAATCCCAAAATGATAGTGGGAGATGGGCCAAGTGTTTATCTAGGAAAATTACTCTGTGAATGAGGAGGCAACATCATCTTAGTTTAGCACACCCTCAGATCCACCCAAAACACCCAAGTTATAACAGTGGAAAAAAACATTTGAAATTTACAAAAAAATCACTGCGTATATGTGCAAAATGTATTTCATGAATAAGTGAGCATGCAAAATGACACTTTTTCTCCAAATGTAGGAAATGTTTTTGTGAATTCCACCACTATTAATATTCAAATGAGAACTAAAGAAAATAACTGATCCATCCCCATTTTTGCACTCATGGACCTGACACACAATCTTTCAGCTGGGAGACACCAGGGTGAAATTAAAGAAAATTGCACTAAGGGGTTCAATGGGGTGCCCACTTTTGGTGCCCCTGGGACACTGTAGTAATACAGAAGTGGTCCATAGACTATCTTAAAGGGTATTCCCTCATTTGCAATGGGATGTGTCCCCATGAAAAGAGGGAAACACTTTGCCTCTGTGCCTGCGTCCATAATACCAAGGCCTGGGCACAGAGGCAAAGTGTATATCAGGAGGCGCACTGAGTGTGCAGCACAGTCAATGCGCGCTCTGCAAGGGGGAGCAAGTGGGCTCCATGGACCCACCATGTATCCCCTGCATGCAGGTGTAGTCACTCATTGCACCCACCTACAGGGAGATCTGTTCCCCCTTTGCAGAGCATGCGGAATGCAGTGTTCTCTGTGAAAGGCGGAGCAGCTGCTTCAAACACCCAAAAGGACTTTCACTGTGTGTTAGCTGAGAGTTTGAGGGTGGCACGTTATATTTAATACAGCACACCATCCCTGTTTGCATCTGATGCTTCTCATTAAAGGTGCGCCACGGGACAACCAGTGACAGTGCGCCATAGGTATAATAATACGGCCCCAAAGGCCATTTCATGAAGGGCTGCTTCAGCTCTGCGCAGAAGTGAGTGCCTGTTCTTTTTCCTGAGACACCTAAAGTTCATACATATAACTTGGAATGTCTCTGAGTTAATGCATGAAGTTTATAAAAACAGTTGGAAACAGAGACTGCCTATCTCTACTCACCGTTCCGACTTGTTCTGACTAAAGTTTATGCATTAATTAACTCGAAGAAATTCAGCATTATATGTATTAACTCTACACTCCTCTTGGGCAAAGGGCTCAATTCTGCAAAGAGCCAGTGCACCGGATCATGAATGCCCCAGGCCTGCTAGCAATCGAGCACACATTGGAGCTAACCAGGCCTCTGTAATATAGCAGTGTACCACTCCTTAAACAAGTAGTTCAAAGATATGTGAACACGGTCCACCCCGAGATGACAGGAGGAAGCCTGATATAACACAGCAAGGCATTTGTCCAGCACATTTAAAAAGGTGAACATAATCTGTGGTAATTGCCACTACAGTTCTTATGTCCATCTCTTTTTCTACTACTACTTGGACTTGGGAGATGCACTGTTTTCTATTTGGAGAAACATTTCATTGGAGAAATTATACCTATTAAACAAGTTATTCCACAAAAATGCCAAAGTCCCAAAAGATCCAAAGGCACTGCAGTGAAGTGGAGTTGGTAGCAGACAGGGACTAGGAAGGTCCTTAGCATTCATCTAAATTATGTGCAGATATCCAGATTCGGAACAGGAGGATGGAAGGGTTTGAGTCTTCTCAAACAACTATTGAAAAGAGACTTCCAGGCGAGCAAAGGCACAAGGAACGCACAAGTGGTAAAGGTCGGCAAATAACATGTTTGATCGAACAATCTGCTAAGATAAAACCCTTGTAACTCTGTAAGGGAAAATTATAGAAGGAATAACTTGCACATTTGTGGATACCAGAGGGGTGTTAGGAGAGGAAATGCCCTTGCCTTTAAGTAAATGTGCGTTTTTTAATCTTTCAACAGCAGGCAATACCTAAAGCACTCCCCTCCCCCCCTCACCACCCACTAGCCCTGCCACCCCAGTCTCTTTGTTAAATGGAGTTGCTGCAATGCCAGAGGTCTGTTTTTCTTAAATGCCAATATTAGCTCGTCTGGGCTACATACGTCTCTATGATGTTGCCGAATTGAAGTGCAGTAGTCATCTGTGCTCGGAGGCGCTTTGATTATGACAACTCCTTGAAGTCTCTACTAAAGGAGTCTAAAAGTCGGCCCCATTATTTGGAGAAGGCTCTCCCCCAATGCTCGTTTGGACAATTTCCCCAAGCTGAGAATCCACCACAATCTTCCAATCCTATTATCTTCAGACAACAGAATCTGCTTTCCCCAAAGGCTCAGAATAGTTGGATTAGCTGCAAGCCGAAGGTGGGATATCAGTTTATTTAGTGGACCACATAGTGGATAAATATCTGGTATGGGAAGTCCCATGAAAATCACCTCAGCATACCTGGTCAGGTCTAACCCAGTGACTTGTTCAATAGTGACAATATTGAGGTCCAGAAAGGGTGTATATTGGGACAAGACCAGAGTATGTAGGTAAGGGATGTCTCCTCCACGCATCTCTTCCAGCAGAGAGGGCTACCACCTCTGCTCATGAATAGATGTGTTGGGTGAAGTGCCAGCGGTATAGTATCTTAAGTGTTTTTTTCTCCCTCCTGAGTGGGCAGCATAGCCGTTAGCACGATTCAGAATTTCTTCTCATGGGTCATGATCTAAAGTGATACCTAGCTGCTTCTCCCAGGTTTGCAGAAATGTGCGCCTGGTGAGGCATCGAGTGGTGCTAGGCATGTATATAATAGAGATGGCACGTTTGTTATCTGTGCAATGTAAGAGGTACTTTTCAAAAGATGTAAGAGCCCTTGTCTCCCCTTGCTTAATTCTAGGGCTTAATAGACAGTGACGTAGTTGTAAATAGCAGTATCATTCTGTCTCTGGGATATGCTACTCTTCCTTAGGGTGTTTGGACGATTTTATGAAGCCCTGCGTCAACACGTCTCTTAGTATTTTGCACGCTTCTTGCAGGAACTTGTATGCGGTTCTGGTCAGTCCAGGTGTGAATTTGCAATTTCTCCAAAGGGGTGTAAATGGGAAGAGGAATGTGGTGAGGCCCCACTTGACCCCCACCCTGTCCTAGAGTTCCAATGTTGCCCTCATGATGGGAGGAGATGTTGTGAGAAGGTAGCCTCTTTCTAGCCTTGTTACCCCCACTTTTGGCCTGTTTGTGAGTGTATGTCAGGGTGTTTGTCACTGTTTTCACTGTCTCACTGGGATCCTGATAGCCAGGCCTCAGTGCTCATAGTGAAAACACCATGTTTTCAGTATGGTTGTTATGTGTCACTGGGATCCTGCTGGTCAGGACCCCAGTGCTCATAGGTTTGTGGCCTATATGTATGTGTCACTGGGACCCTGTCACACAGGGCCCCAGTGCTCATAGGTGTGCATGTGTATGTTCCCTGTGTGGTGCCTAACTGTCTCACTGAGGCTCTGCTAACCAGAACCTCAGTGGTTATGCTCTCTCATTTCTTTCCAAATTGTCACTGACAGGCTAGTGACCATTTTTACCAATTTACATTGGCTTACTGGAACACCCTTATAATTCCCTAGTATATGGTACTGAGGTACCCAGGGTATTGGGGTTCCAGGAGATCCCTATGGGCTGCAGCATTTCTTTTGCCACCCATAGGGAGCTCTGACAATTCTTACACAGGCCTGCCACTGCAGCCTGAGTGAAATAACGTCCACGTTATTTCACAGCCATTTTACACTGCACTTAAGTAACTTATAAGTCACCTATATGTCTAACCTTTACCTGGTAAAGGTTAGGTGCAAAGTTACTTAGTGTGAGGGCACCCTGGCACTAGCCAAGGTGCCCCCACATTGTTCAGAGCCAATTCACTGAACTTTGTGAGTGCGGGGACACCATTACACGCGTGCACTACATATAGGTCACTACCTATATGTAGCTTCACCATGGTAACTCCGAATATGGCCATGTAACATGTCTATGATCATGGAATTGCCCCCTCTATGCCATCCTGGCATTGTTGGTACAATTCCATGATCCCAGTGGTCTGTAGCACAGACCCTGGTACTGCCAGACTGCCCTTCCTGGGGTTTCGCTGCAGCTGCTGCTGCTGCCAACCCCTCAGACAGGCAGCTGCCCTCCTGGGGTCCAGCCAGGCCTGGCCCAGGATGGCAGAACAAAGAACTTCCTCTGAGAGAGGGTGTGACACCCTCTCCCTTTGGAAAATGGTGTGAAGGCAGGGGAGGAGTAGCCTCCCCCAGCCTCTGGAAATGCTTTGTTGGGCACAGGTGTGCCCAATTCTGCATAAGCCAGTCTACACCGGTTCAGGGACCCCTTAGCCCCTGCTCTGGCGCGAAACTGGACAAAGGAAAGGGGAGTGACCACTCCCCTGACCTGCACCTCCCCTGGGAGGTGTCCAGAGCTCCTCCAGTGTGCTCCAGACCTCTGCCATCTTGGAAACAGAGGTGCTGCTGGCACACTGGACTGCTCTGAGTGTCCAGTGCCACCAGGTGACGTCAGAGACTCCTTGTGATAGGCTCCTTCAGGTGTTAGTAGCCTTTCCTCTCTCCTAGGTAGCCAAACCCTCTTTTCTGGCTATTTAGGGTCTCTGTCTCTGGGGAAACTTTAGATAACGAATGCATGATCTCAGCCGAGTTCCTCTGCATCTCCCTCTTCACCTTCTGATAAGGAATCGACCGCTGACCGCGCTGGAAGCCTGCAAACCTGCAACATAGTAGCAAAGACGACTACTGCAACTCTGTAACGCTGATCCTGCCGCCTTCTCGACTGTTTTCCTGCTTGTGCATGCTGTGGGGGTAGTCTGCCTCCTCTCTGCACCAGAAGCTCCGAAGAAATCTCCCGTGGGTCGACGGAATCTTCCCCCTGCAACCGCAGGCACCAAAAAGCTGCATTTCCGGTCCCTTGGGTCTCCTCTCAGCACGACGAGCGAGGTCCCTCGAATCCAGCGACACCGTCCAAGTGACCGCCACAGTCCAGTGACTCTTCAGCCCAAGTTTGGTGGAGGTAAGTCCTTGCCTCACCTCGCTGGGCTGCATTGCTGGGAACCGCGACTTTGCAAGCTTCTCCGGCCCCTGTGCACTTCCGGCGGAAATCCTTCGTGCACAGCCAAGCCGGGGTCCACGGCACTCTAACCTGCATTGCACGACTTTCTAAGTTGGTCTCCGGCGACGTGGGACTCCTTTGTGCAACTTCGGCGAGCACCGTTTCACGCATCCTCGTAGTGCCTGTTTCTGGCACTTCTCCGGGTGCTACCTGCTTCAGTGAGGGCTTTTTGTCTTGCTCGACGTCCCCTCTCTCTGCAGGTCCAATTTGCGACCTCCTGGTCCCTCCTGGGCCCCAGCAGCGTCCAAAAACGCCAAACGCACGATTTGCGTGTAGCAAGGCTTGTTGGCGTCCATCCGGCGGGAAAACACTTCTGCACGACTCTCCAAGGCGTGGGGGATCCATCCTCCAAAAGGGAAGTCTCTAGCCCTTGTCGTTCCTGCAGTATTCACAGTTCTTCAGCCTAGTAAGAGCTTCTTTGCACCAACCGCTGGCATTTCTTGGGCATCTGCCCATCTCCGAGCTGCTTGTGACTTTTGGACTTGGTCCCCTTGTTCCACAGGTACCTTCAGACAGGAATCCATCGTTGTTGCATTGCTGATTTGTGTTTTCCTTGCATTCTCCCTCTAACATGACTATTTTGTCCTTAGGGGAACTTTGGTGCACTTTGCACTCACTTTTCAGGGTCTTGGGGTGGGTTATTTTGCTAACTCTCACTATTTTCTAATAGTCCCAGCGACCCTCTACAAGGTCACATAGGTTTGGGGTCCATTCGTGGTTCGCATTCCACTTCTGGAGTATATGGTTTGTGTTGCCCCTATCCCTATGTTTCCCCATTGCATCCTATTGTAACTATACATTGTTTGCACTGTTTTCTAAGACTATACTGCATATTTTTGCTATTGTGTATATATATCTTGTGTATATTTCCTATCCTCTCACTGAGGGTACACTCTAAGATACTTTGGCATATTGTCATAAAAATAAAGTACCTTTATTTTTAGTATAACTGTGTATTGTGTTTTCTTATGATATTGTGCATATGACACTAAGTGGTACTGTAGTAGCTTCACACGTCTCCTAGTTCAGCCTGAGCTGCTTTGCTAAGCTACCATTATCTATCAGCCTAAGCTGCTAGACACCCTATACACTAATAAGGGATAACTGGGCCTGGTGCAAGGTGCAAGTACCCCTTGGTACTCACTACAAGCCAGTCCAGCCTCCTACATTGGTTGTGCAGTGGTGGGATAAGTGCTTGAGACTACTTACCACTCTTGTCATTGTACTTTTCATAAGAGAAAAATATACAAAACAAGGTCAGTGTATATACACATAGCCAAAAAGTTTTGCATTTCCTCTTTGCACTCTTTTCTAAGTGCTGAAAAGTACTTCTAAAACTTTCAAAAAGTTCTTAAAAGTTTAAAAAGTTTTTTTCTGTCTTTCCAAAAAGTTCTGAAAACTTTTTTCTCTTTCACTTTAACTCTCTCTAAAAATGTCTGGCACAGGCCAAAATGTTGAACTGTCCAAACTTGCATATGATCACCTTAGCTGGAAAGGAGCAAGGAGTCTCTGCATAGAGAGAGGTTTGAGTGTAGGGAAGAATCCTTCCTTAGAACTGTTAATTAATATGCTTAGAGTACAGGATAAGGCCATAAGTGCCCAATCTGTAGAAAAAGTAGCTAATGGTTCTCAATCTGATCCAGGGACTCCCCCAGGAAAAGGTTCAGGAAAGAAACTTCTCAGCCTGCCCATTACTAGACAGTCTAGCATAGTTGGTACAGAGGTTGAATCACACCATACTAATGGTGTGCTCTCACATTATACTGGTAGCCAAGCTGTTAGGGTGCCCTCTGTAAGGGACAGGTCTCCTTCTGTTCATTCCCATCATACCTCTGTATCTAGAAATGTCCCTCCCACCCACCCTGATGACAGATTGTTAGAAAGGGAGCTCAATAGATTGAGAGTGGAACAGACCAGACTGAAGCTCAAGAAGCAACAGCTGGATTTGGATAGACAGTCTTTAGAAGTAGAGAAGGAAAGACAGAAGTTGGGTTTAGATACCCATGGTGGCAGCAGCAGTATTCCCCATAGTCATCCTGCAAAAGAGCATGATTCCAGGAATCTGCACAAGATAGTTCCCCCTTATAAGGAGGGGGATGACATTAACAAGTGGTTTGCTGCACTTGAGAGGGCCTGTGCTGTACAGGATGTCCCTCAAAAGCAGTGGGCTGCTATCCTATGGCTATCATTTAGTGGAAAGGGTAGGGATAGACTCCTTACTGTGAAAGAAAGTGATGCCAATAATTTTACAGTTCTTAAGAATGCACTCCTGGATGGTTATGGCTTAACCACTGAACAGTACAGGATAAAGTTCAGAGAGACCAAAAAGGAGTCTTCACAAGACTGGGTTGATTTCATTGACCATTCAGTGAAGGCCTTGGAGGGGTGGTTACATGGCAGTAAAGTTACTGATTATGAAAGCCTGTATAACACAATCCTGAGAGAGCATATACTTAATAATTGTGTGTCTGATTTGTTGCACCAGTACCTGGTAGACTCTGATCTGACCTCTCCCCAAGAATTGGGAAAGAAGGCAGACAAATGGGTCAGAACAAGGGTGAACAGAAAAGTTCATACAGGGGGTGACAAAGATGGCAATAAGAAGAAAGATGGTGAAAAATCTCAAGAAAAGCATGGGGATAAGGGTAAAACCAAAGATCCCACTTCAAATCTTAAACACTCTTCAGAGGGTGGGGATAAAACAAATTCTTCCTCTTCTTCCCAACCTGCACACATTAAAAAGCCTTGGTGCTTTGTGTGTAAAAACAGAGGCCATAGGCCAGGGGATAAGTCCTGTCCAGGTAAACCCCCTGAGCCTACCACCACTAATACATCAAGCTCTAGTGCCCCTAGCAGTAGTGGTACTAGTGGTGGGACTGCTGGCAACAGTCAAGCAAAGGGTGTAGTTGGGTTCACTTATGGGTCCATAGTGGAAACTGATGTAATCAGTCCCAAGACAGTTTCTGTCACACCTAGTGCCATTGGCCTTGCCACACTGGCTGCTTGTCCCCTTACAATGGATAAGTACAGGCAGACAGTTTCAATAAATGGTGTTGAGGCCTTGGCCTACAGGGACACAGGTGCCAGTTTCACTTTGGTGACTGAAAACCTAGTGCCTCCTGAACAACACATCATTGGACAACAGTATAAGATTATTGATGTCCATAACTCCACTAAGTTTCTTCCCTTAGCTATAATTCAGTTTAGTTGGGGTGGAGTTACTGGCCCTAAGCAGGTGGTGGTATCACCTAGCTTACCTGTAGACTGTCTCTTAGGTAATGACCTAGAGGCCTCAGGTTGGGCTGATGTAGAGTTTTATGCCCATGCAGCCATGCTGGGCATCCCTGAGGAATTGTTCCCTCTCATTTCAAGTGAAATGAAAAAGCAAAGGAGAGAAGGCCTGAAAACTCAGGATCCCTCTCCATCAACAGGTAAAAAGGGTATCACAGTATCCCCTAACCACCCTACCATTCAGGATACTATTCCTGTGGTGGGAGAAACCTCTCCTGGGGTGGCACCTGCTCTAAGGGAATCATCAGCTGGCAAAGCTGGACTCCCTGAGGTGGAAGTACCTCTCTGTGGGATAACTAACATTGGTGAGAAAAACAGCACCATTTTAGTTAACATGGAGCATCCCTCCAACCCTTCCAGAGAAACTTTAGTGCAGAAACCCTGCACTACCTCACAACACTTAGGACAGCATCCCTGCCCTAGTGTGGAGCTCATAGGACAGCATCCCTGCCCTGCTCCAACTCAAGAGAAACAGCATCCCTGTTCTCTCTTCCAGCCAGATGGACAAAGTTTTTGCCCAGCTATGGCTTTTCTGAGACAGCATCCCTGTCTGGCATTTCCATCACTACAAATAGGTTCAGTGGACAATTCCCACTGCTCTAAACTAAAACTTACTGATAGAAACTCTGAAAATACATCTTCACATTGTTGCTTAGCTAAAAAACTTCAAACAGGGTGGTTTACATCCCCACAGGGAAGTAACCATATAGTGGATGATAAAGGGAGTAACCAGTCTATTGCAGAGCTACTCTCTACTTATCACCACTTAGACAATAAAGTCTCAACTGGCCAAGGTTAGCCTTATTGTCCTTCGTTTGGGGGGGGTTGTGTGAGAAGGTAGCCTCTTTCTAGCCTTGTTGCCCCCACTTTTGGCCTGTTTGTGAGTGTATGTCAGGGTGTTTGTCACTGTTTTCACTGTCTCACTGGGATCCTGATAGCCAGGCCTCAGTGCTCATAGTGAAAACACCATGTTTTCAGTATGGTTGTTATGTGTCACTGGGATCCTGCTGGTCAGGACCCCAGTGCTCATAGGTTTGTGGCCTAT
This sequence comes from Pleurodeles waltl, assembly GCF_031143425.1. Classification (NCBI taxonomy): domain Eukaryota; kingdom Metazoa; phylum Chordata; class Amphibia; order Caudata; family Salamandridae; genus Pleurodeles; species Pleurodeles waltl. The sequence continues at coordinate 865,301,833 of NC_090443.1, forward strand.
ATGTATGTGTCACTGGGACCCTGTCACACAGGGCCCCAGTGCTCATAGGTGTGCATGTGTATGTTCCCTGTGTGGTGCCTAACTGTCTCACTGAGGCTCTGCTAACCAGAACCTCAGTGGTTATGCTCTCTCATTTCTTTCCAAATTGTCACTGACAGGCTAGTGACCATTTTTACCAATTTACATTGGCTTACTGGAACACCCTTATAATTCCCTAGTATATGGTACTGAGGTACCCAGGGTATTGGGGTTCCAGGAGATCCCTATGGGCTGCAGCATTTCTTTTGCCACCCATAGGGAGCTCTGACAATTCTTACACAGGCCTGCCACTGCAGCCTGAGTGAAATAACGTCCACGTTATTTCACAGCCATTTTACACTGCACTTAAGTAACTTATAAGTCACCTATATGTCTAACCTTTACCTGGTAAAGGTTAGGTGCAAAGTTACTTAGTGTGAGGGCACCCTGGCACTAGCCAAGGTGCCCCCACATTGTTCAGAGCCAATTCACTGAACTTTGTGAGTGCGGGGACACCATTACACGCGTGCACTACATATAGGTCACTACCTATATGTAGTTTCACCATGGTAACTCCGAATATGGCCATGTAACATGTCTATGATCATGGAATTGCCCCCTCTATGCCATCCTGGCATTGTTGGTACAATTCCATGATCCCAGTGGTCTGTAGCACAGACCCTGGTACTGCCAGACTGCCCTTCCTGGGGTTTCTCTGCAGCTGCTGCTGCTGCCAACCCCTCAGACAGGCAGCTGCCCTCCTGGGGTCCAGCCAGGCCTGGCCCAGGATGGCAGAACAAAGAACTTCCTCTGAGAGAGGGTGTGACACCCTCTCCCTTTGGAAAATGGTGTGAAGGCAGGGGAGGAGTAGCCTCCCCCAGCCTCTGGAAATGCTTTGTTGGGCACAGGTGTGCCCAATTCTGCATAAGCCAGTCTACACCGGTTCAGGGACCCCTTAGCCCCTGCTCTGGCGCGAAACTGGACAAAGGAAAGGGGAGTGACCACTCCCCTGACCTGCACCTCCCCTGGGAGGTGTCCAGAGCTCCTCCAGTGTGCTCCAGACCTCTGCCATCTTGGAAACAGAGGTGCTGCTGGCACACTGGACTGCTCTGAGTGGCCAGTGCCACCAGGTGACGTCAGAGACTCCTTGTGATAGGCTCCTTCAGGTGTTAGTAGCCTTTCCTCTCTCCTAGGTAGCCAAACCCTCTTTTCTGGCTATTTAGGGTCTCTGTCTCTGGGGAAACTTTAGATAACGAATGCATGAGCTCAGCCGAGTTCCTCTGCATCTCCCTCTTCACCTTCTGATAAGGAATCGACCGCTGACCGCGCTGGAAGCCTGCAAACCTGCAACATAGTAGCAAAGACGACTACTGCAACTCTGTAACGCTGATCCTGCCGCCTTCTCGACTGTTTTCCTGCTTGTGCATGCTGTGGGGGTAGTCTGCCTCCTCTCTGCACCAGAAGCTCCGAAGAAATCTCCCGTGGGTCGACAGAATCTTCCCCCTGCAACCGCAGGCACCAAAAAGCTGCATTTCCGGTCCCTTGGGTCTCCTCTCAGCACGACGAGCGAGGTCCCTCGAATCCAGCGACACCGTCCAAGTGACCGCCACAGTCCAGTGACTCTTCAGCCCAAGTTTGGTGGAGGTAAGTCCTTGCCTCACCTCGCTGGGCTGCATTGCTGGGAACCGCGACTTTGCAAGCTTCTCCGGCCCCTGTGCACTTCCGGCGGAAATCCTTCGTGCACAGCCAAGCCGGGGTCCACGGCACTCTAACCTGCATTGCACGACTTTCTAAGTTGGTCTCCGGCGACGTGGGACTCCTTTGTGCAACTTCGGCGAGCACCGTTTCACGCATCCTCGTAGTGCCTGTTTCTGGCACTTCTCCGGGTGCTACCTGCTTCAGTGAGGGCTTTTTGTCTTGCTCGACGTCCCCTCTCTCTGCAGGTCCAATTTGCGACCTCCTGGTCCCTCCTGGGCCCCAGCAGCGCCCAAAAACGCCAAACGCACGATTTGCGTGTAGCAAGGCTTGTTGGCGTCCATCCGGCGGGAAAACACTTCTGCACGACTCTCCAAGGCGTGGGGGATCCATCCTCCAAAAGGGAAGTCTCTAGCCCTTGTCGTTCCTGCAGTATTCACAGTTCTTCAGCCTAGTAAGAGCTTCTTTGCACCAACCGCTGGCATTTCTTGGGCATCTGCCCATCTCCGAGCTGCTTGTGACTTTTGGACTTGGTCCCCTTGTTCCACAGGTACCTTCAGACAGGAATCCATCGTTGTTGCATTGCTGATTTGTGTTTTCCTTGCATTCTCCCTCTAACATGACTATTTTGTCCTTAGGGGAACTTTGGTGCACTTTGCACTCACTTTTCAGGGTCTTGGGGTGGGTTATTTTGCTAACTCTCACTATTTTCTAATAGTCCCAGCGACCCTCTACAAGGTCACATAGGTTTGGGGTCCATTCGTGGTTCGCATTCCACTTCTGGAGTATATGGTTTGTGTTGCCCCTATCCCTATGTTTCCCCATTGCATCCTATTGTAACTATACATTGTTTGCACTGTTTTCTAAGACTATACTGCATATTTTTGCTATTGTGTATATATATCTTGTGTATATTTCCTATCCTCTCACTGAGGGTACACTCTAAGATACTTTGGCATATTGTCATAAAAATAAAGTACCTTTATTTTTAGTATAACTGTGTATTGTGTTTTCTTATGATATTGTGCATATGACACTAAGTGGTACTGTAGTAGCTTCACACGTCTCCTAGTTCAGCCTGAGCTGCTTTGCTAAGCTACCATTATCTATCAGCCTAAGCTGCTAGACACCCTATACACTAATAAGGGATAACTGGGCCTGGTGCAAGGTGCAAGTACCCCTTGGTACTCACTACAAGCCAGTCCAGCCTCCTATAGATGTACAGCATTTTTGTCTGGTCGGGTCAAAGTTGCCAGGGGATCTCCCACAGGCATGGGTCCTGTTGCCACTGTGATGTCAATCATGCACCATCCCTTCTCTGTTTCTCATTGTTCCCAATAGTTAAGGTAGCATAGGTGAGTTGCAGCACTGTAATTGGCTAGACTGGGAATTCCCAGACCCCATTATCTTGATGTGGCGACCTCGGTTTTCCCCTGATCCTCTCTGCACTACCCTGCCATATGAGGGTGTAACAGATTTTCTGGAGGCCAGCTTTGTATTCCCTGGGTATTCGCAGAGCGAGGGCCTGAAAAAGGTACAATTCTTTAGGCAATATCGTCATTTTGAACACTGCTATTGTACGGAGAAATGAGAAGGGTTTATGTTTCCAGCTGTTGAGTTCACATCGAAAGCCTCATTTCAAGCACTGGAAGTTTATATCCCTAGTTTTAGCTAGTGTGGGGGAGTTGTACTAGAAGGTATTCTGGTGCATCAGTTTCACGGTTCCAGATTTGGCCTCCAACTACAAGAACTTTTCTCCATATTTTTGTGGAGTGGGTCCGCTAGTGTTCCATCTCGAGTTCCACACCTAATTTAAGGTGGAGTTCCTCTTAAGGTTTTCAGAGACATGCAACTTCAACTATTAGGATACCTCAAAGGAACACCTTTAAGGCATCCCAGAGGGTGGCCATGTTCACTTCCCCGTGTCATTATGGAGGAAATAGTCTTCTATTCCCTTCTGGACATTATTGCAGTCACCAGGCCACACAAGAGGTAGTCTTGAAGTAACCAGGTGTTGGTAGTTCTGGGTCCCTAAGAACCTATGTTGGTTAGCATATAGGAGACTGCTCTATTGTCTGAGAGAGTAATAGTTTGTTGGGTGGAGTCTGTTAAGTTAGGCAGCGGGCGTGTATCCAGTAGAATACAGTTGAGTCTAGTGTATGTTTTCTGAGCTCCCAACAAGTAGAATAGTCACAGATAAAAGGGTGGAGGGTTGTCCATGCATCGACCAGTTCTATTTCTTCCAGCAGCGTCCTACTTGTAGGGGATATGGCTGTTAAGCTTTCCCTCCCTGTTAGGTCAATATCTACCATGGGGTCAAGGACTAAGTTAAGACCGCCTCCAAATATTAGAGATGCGTTAGACCAGGCTGTCAGGGTATGGATTACATATGTCAGGAAAGATTCCTGGGCTGTAGACCGATGCCAGAATGAGTGAAATGCCTCTCAGTGAGCCCAGTATGACCACCCATCTCTCACTAGCATCCTGTAGGGTTCCTTTCAACACCAGTGGGCAGTGTCCATGTATGAGGATGCCCACTCCTGCCGACTTTTTGCAGCCAAAGGGGAGAAATATTGATCTGGGTAATCTTTGGATTTGAAGCGGTAGTTATCTAATTGCAGAAGATGAGTTTCTTGGAGGAGTCCTATGTCTGCTCAGAGCAGAAAAAATTTGCATAGGATGGAGTGTTGTTTATTAGGGTTTTTGAGACCACAAACATTGTAAGTGAGAACATGAAGAGCATTAGTGGGCATGGTCATGTCACAAGAGGTAGTGGCTTAGTTGTTCGTATAAGAAGGAGGGCCAGTGCGGACATGGTCGGGGTGGACTGCTATTTTCTCCCAGAAACCAAGGATCCCCATTTGGAAAAGAACAAGAACAGCAAAAATAAGAACATTGTAGTCTTAACTGAGATGGAAGTTGGTAGATGGACAACAATCCTGTAGGGTTCTTTAGTCAACAATGTTGGTCCAGTAAGGATCAGGACTCCACTTCTGTAGGAGAAAGGGGCAACTGTCAACACAGGTTGAAGCGTCACCAGCTGAGGTCGGCAGTGCCCACATAAAGGCTCAGTGGTCATGTTGCTCCAGCTCGGCGCATGGGGCTGCCAATAGAGTCAGAGAGTACTTTTTGTATATTTTGTTGTCTTGATTGTTTTTATGACTGAAGTCAATTTGAACAAAATAAACATAATTGAATTGAGATGAGAGGAATTGTGTTTCTAAATTTACTTGCACAACTTATTTCATTCTTGCTCCTGTTGGAGTTAATAACAAGAGTTTCTCACAAGTGAGTCTATCGCAGAGACCTCATGTTTGCAGCCCAGGGTGATTCTTGAACGTTATATATATATTTCATTCTTTGAAAGGATGTGGGTGGCAAAGGCCTCCATCAAATGGGAATTTATGGGACAGCCAGGGGAGTAAATCGCTACTTGGATTTGGCTTTATATTAAGGTGACAAAGCTGATAAACACCCAAGGTCTTAATAGTACCTTCCTGACTCTTGCATAGTTAGGAGATACTGTTTTATTTTTATTCATTCTTGTTTTGCCCTTGTGGTATCTTGCCTTTGCTAGGGTCCGTTTGCTGATCACATTCAGACAGGTTGTCAATTCTGTTGAAGTTGTTTAATAAACATTTTTTAACAAAATCCTTTAACAGTGGACTAGAGGATAAACAGTCCTGGTCATCTATGAAATGCAATCCAAATGTTCACAAAAGGTTTTACTTATAGACTATCCCGGTGAATGTAATAGTTCTTGTGAGGAGCAGCCTAATAAGGGGGGGGGAGGGGGATGGTGAAGGGAAGGAAGGATGGGAAAAGGTAGCAGCTAGAAGTTAGAGGCTAGTGTCCAAGGGAACAAAGACATGAGGGGGAAGGGGGGTCAGGGTGAAAGGGGGATGGGAGGGGTTGGGTTGTACAAGGGGGGACAGAAGTAGTGTATGGTGGGGATGAGAAAGCGGTGAACAGATGTGTAAAAGTATGTGTTAGCGGTGGTGGAGGTGGGAGGAATGCTGTTATGGTGTTGCTAGCAAAAGGACGGGGAGGGCAGGTAGCAGAGGGGGTTATCAACGGACCAGCGGTGGTGGGGGGTCTGTAAAAAAGAGAGCCCACACCTGATTAAACAGGGCAGCCTGATCCTGGAGGTTATAGATGATTCTCTCACGTGCGGCTATTCGAGTCATTGACGCTATCCTCTCATCCGGGGTGGGAGGGTCCACCGATCTCCAGTGGCGGAGGATATGAATTTTCTGTCTCTTCATTTTAAAGTTTGCATGTGTTTCACGTAACTGAACTGGTCAATATGCTGACTGTCTTGTTACATTTGATCTTGATCTCAGAAGGATCTAGCGTGCACACATTGGGAAATTGATTATTGAAACACAATATGCCCCTGAATTGCACTAAAGTGTTCTCCTTGATTAAGCACCACTGAGGAGATGGGGCATTGCTTCATAAAACTTGTCACATAAACGTTGTGACTCATTCATTCACTCACATAAACGTTGTGCTGTTTGGCTAAGTGTTGGTTTAATGGGCTATTTTTGAACAGGTTTACATCAAATAACCAGGGTATATACTTTTGGTGACCAAATGAATTAAGAAGATGATGATTCAGGAGGTTGTCACAGATGCAGAGGGAAGCTACGAATTACTTTCACTGGCAGTCCTATGCACTGCGACAAGTGTGCAGAAACAGGATGGGAGAATCCCTTCCAACACAGGCTACGCTATGAACACATACTGCCAAACATTCACTCCAGCCCCAAACAGCACAAAATGAACAAGTTCTCCTCAGTGCTTCCTGGCCACACTGGTAAAAAGCACTATTTAAATCCACAACACACAGTAATTGTTTTAAGTACATACCTTGCTGCAATTGTGGCAACATTTTCCATCCATGCCATGATCTGGCCACCAAAAGTGTTCCCTTGGTGATTTGCGTGGGGAGGCAAAACAAGTTCCACGCTCTCAACCCTTGTATTTTGCGCAGGGACCTCTTCGGCAACACTTTCTTCTTTGTCCCTTTCTGTCAGACAAGAAGCAATACAAAACTTAGAAATGTCAACACTTTCTATAACAGAAGTATATGCTTTATGGAGGACAGGTTTGTGATAGACCCGAATGAGCTTTTAATACCAACTGAAAAGTACACCAGTGAAGAGCAGCAAACTATAACCACAGTGAACTCTGTCTAACATTCAGTGTTAAACTGATTTACTAATTGTGAATGTTGTCATCAACAAATTCAAGAAAACTACAGAAATGTGATATTCTCCAATAAATCCCCAAGGAAGAACAAAGAGGCTGGATTCATACGATTAGCATCTGTAAGGAAAGGCTTATGGGCCTCCTACGTATATAAAGGCAGATGGAGGATGTTGATATGGAACACAGGATTTGTGCTTCCCATAAAAATATTAGAAATCCTAGGTTTGTGTAAAAATATGTAACCATCAGTTCTATAAATCAATAGGTACCTGTCAATGTTCTCAACCCAAAACACGGAGAATGTCTTCTGCAGGGATCTTTTCTCTGTCTGTGTCGCAGCACACTGAGGACTTATCCAAGGGTTGGTCAGGTTGTTATTTTGTAGATAATATATCTTTTTTATTAACAATCATTTACATAAAGCATATACACGTGCAGTTCATTTAGCTTTAACTGGATCACATGCATGTAAATTCTCAGTCTCAGAAACGGTTCTATAGAGACTACAAAATTCTCATTTGCAACCAACTGGTAGTATTATGTTCTTGGCGTTTGCCACTGTATCATCATCCAGGCCTCGGCCTAACCCCTCCCGCACCACCCAAATACTGTGCATAGCCGACCTTCAAAAGTTACAAGTTTTAACAAACAAAACTTGTAAGTGGAACAATCATCAAAACAATACTAAAAAGAGCCTCATTTCTATCCAAAATGAGGGGGACAAAATTTACCATGGCACATTGATATTCCTAGCTCTGTGGTGGTGGTTCAGTTATCACTTGTCGGCTGTAGCACATTTTACTGCACAATATGTAAAAGTGATAATAGTAAAAATTATATTTGTTCTGGGTCAAACTTACCATCCTGGATTGAGCTTCTCACAAGAAGATCCTTAATAATGTCCGTATGGAGTAGCCGCATACGTCGGCGTTCCGCAGCAATGCTATGCTCTGTATGTTCCTCTTCAGTCAGAGGGGTGAACGGCTCTAATTTTACCTGAGAAGGAAATATATGCATTATAAATGTTCACATTTCTTTCAGTTAAGGTAAAATATATTAATTTGTTCACCACATTTAACACATTTAATAACATGCTTATTAGCGGGACAGCAAGAACAGCATTCAAAGCCTGTAACTGCTGGTTCTGTCAGTACCCGGACAGATGCTGCCAACAATATCAGCAGGTCCAGTCTGCACTGTTGCGGTTCTTCCTGTGTGAAGAAATTAGTTTGTTTTATTTTGATCTACTGTTGTGTTTTAATTGTGTATGGTATTTTCACTGATGCCCGAATTGTTTAAAAACACAAAGAAAAATAAACAGCAACATATTGTTAAAGTTTACATGTCACTGTTAGAGTTGAAAGGGTGCACAGAATTATGATCATGTTATGAAACATATTGAGTTCATATACTCACTATTCAGTTGGTGCTTAGCAAAAAGGCGTGGTGGTTTTAATATGAATGTGTAAGGAAATTCATTCTCACGTTATTCCTGCCACCTGACATCATAGATCACAAGGTTTATTTTTCTCAAATTACTTTGGTGATGTGAATTAGCTGTTCACAGCCCTCTCGTGGAAGAAGTGGGACTTCAATTCATTCCATGACAGCAGAAAGCACAACAGTTCCTACCGAGACTGCATCAAGGCCATTGTCTTATAACAATTCGTCAACAGCAACATAATTTGGCCTCATCTGAGAGAGAAGTCACAGACTGGAAAACAGAAGTTCAGGTATGCATGTGTGATGACAACATCTACATACTGAACTCTCATGAACAGAAATCTGTTGGTGCTCATATTAGGCACCTAGGGATCCTTAGAATGCGCCATATTGTAGGTTCTTTATTTTCATGATCTCCCCATTCTGTGCACTCGCTACAAATATTCTGATTTCTCTGATAATCTTGCTAGATTAAATCTGCACCAAAATTTGCTTAAAATGAAGCCTTTAAATGACAGTGTGGATTTCTTTTTTGTGTGAATATTGGGTAAAATGTTGCCTGAACTCACAACAATAAATCGAAATGCTTGACAGTCTGGCATGTACTGTTACATGCCTAACCACATATTATTTCCTTACCTTTGGTAACAATCTTTAAGGTGGTTACCTGCAGATGTCTTACTTTTGAATATCCCAGGAGCAAGCAGGAATGGATCAAGAAAACGTCTGCAATAGCTCTCCAGCAGATGGCACTGACTTCGTTTTGACATCAGATGTGGAGATGTGATGACATCAACGGAGTCATAAAGCAAAAGGACTGGTACATAATGTAAGTTCCACTCTTTTTTTGCCATGACTTCCAAGATGTATTTGAAAAGAGGGATACCTGTATAATGGGGCAATGCATAGATAACTTGCCATTTTATTGTAAACGGAGCTAATACTTTGGCTAGAAGAGGAGACAGAAAAGGGTTGTGAGGAATTAGCTGGTAGTTAGAGTAACAAACAGGAAGTTTGTTACAGAATGCAATTCAATTTTTCTCTGATGAATACTTCTACCTGCAGATTTCTCACCTTTGAATAGATTTGCATGCAGTACCTCGAATGAGGAGGGTCTGGAGAAAGATTAGATTTGCTAATCTTGAAGACCAGAGCAGGTAAAGAGACCATATTCAGAATCTAATCAATAATGCTTTTTGAAGGTGTGGTGAGAGGACCACAAAGCCACCTTGCATGTTTGCCACACCTACACCTCTAGCTAAGGCCGCTGTGGAAACCCTGGCTCTGATGGAATGAGTCCTCCTTCCTTCCTTCAGGCAGTTCTTTGTTAGCCAATGTTTAGCAAATGTCAATACAAAGGGCAATCTATTTAGAGAGTGTGTTTCTGAACCGCTTTACCCTTTTTACACCCAGTCCATACAATTAAGAGTTGGTCATCCAATCTGATGTGCAATTCATGTGAAAGTTGATCGCTCTACTAGGGTCCAACCTATACAGTCCTTCTTCTTCCTTAGATGAGGTGGAGGTAGACAAAATGTTGGTAATTTGAAAGATTGTCCATAAGGGATGGGGACTCTGTTTTTGACAGAAAAGCAGCCTTAGTTTGAAGCACCAACTTGCCTTTTGAGAAGCATGGGAATGAGGGGTGAGCAGAAAGGGCTTGAAGTTCTCTATCACAACTAGTTGAGGTAAGGGCCAACAAGCAAACTGTCTTGAGGGTCAGTAGTCTCAAATGACAACTGTGCAGGGGCTCAAATGGAGTCCCCTTAAGAAATGTTAGAACTAGGTTGACGTCCCATTGTGGCACGATAAACAGTACTGGTGGATACATGTTTGTCAACCCTTTAAGAAATGTTTCAACCACCGTCGATTTGAACATTGAGAGTTGATATGGCAAACAAAGGCTAAGAGATTCCCCTTGAATTCAGCTACTGCACAGACTCTTTGAGGGTCATTGAGGGTCAGTGTAAAATGTAGTACACTAGACAGGGATGCTTTGAGAGGATCAACCCCTAATTCACTAGGAAACAAACTTGTTCCACCTCCCGGAATAAACCAATTTGGTAGTGGGGCAACCTGTAGAAAGTATCACGTCTACCTCCTCCAGCAGAATCTCAAAAGTGTCAAGAATGCAACCCCTCAATTTCCCTGTATGAGAAGATTGGGGTGCAGGATCTGCCCTCCTGATTAGTTTAAAAGATCCATTCTGAGCAGTAGACAAAGAGGGGCTACTACAGCAAGGTGCCGTAGGACTGTGACCACAGTCTTCTTGGACAGTCAGCGGCAATGGGAATCACCTGGACCCGGTCATGATGAATCTTCATCGGCACACAAGGAACCAAAAGTATGAAAGGAAACACATTGTGAAGTGGAAATTTCAACATCAACTCAAAAGCGTCCCCTGAGACTACCCGCAATGGCATTGGAAGGCACAGAATTTTGGGCAATGAGTGTTGCTGTGAGTGACAAAATTCCCCGTCTGAGATATACCCTTAAGAGCAAAGAGATCTCAGACTCTCTTGAGGTGAAGGCCCACTTGTGGTCAGCAAGATGATATCAACACAGGGTGTCCACTCTGGTGTTCAAGGATCATGCTAAGTGATTGGCCATCAGCCATAGACCATGTTGATGCACCTAGGTCCAGAGTCTCAGGGCTTCCCAACAGAGAGACTGAGATCGAAATTGAGATCCCGCTCCTTCCTATTTATTCAGGTATCCAGTTACAGTTGTGTTGTCGGTCAAGATTTAGACCAATTAACCAAAAAGCTTCTCTCCTGGACCTGTGTCTTTTACCCATCAATATGATCTCCAAAGGTTGAGGCGCAGGTGTTAGTGCAGATGACGACAGGGTATGCAGTCCCAGAGCTGAAGGCACTTGAGGTGAAGAATCGACTGATTTCAACTGCAGTGTCAAGGCCAATACCACAGTGGTTCACAGCCCAAACTATGTGCAATCAGGACCGACATTGGAAGAGACACTAGCAACGATGATGTAGGGTCAGTTAGAGTTTGGATTAGAGGTAGTGCTAGAAAGAACCAACAGCAGGGATGTTACAGAACCAAAAGGGCCCCAGACCTGTCCCCATGAGTCCATCCAGCACACCAGAAGGGATGGCCGCTTTCTTAAAAAGATCCATCATTACTTGCAAGTAGCTACACTGATCTGCTTCCAGTGCCGGGTACTACTGGTAGATGAGCATAGATGCCAGTTGTGGCCATGGAGAAGGTGCAGATTTTGCTGGAGGGGACAGTGTCAGATCTGGAATAATTGAAGACACTGCCGGAGATTTCTCCACCAACTCCGGCTCTAGTGTAGCTGAAGCAAAGGGATCTTGCATGCTTGGAAGGATGAGGGGAGGAAGAAGAACGCTTCTTCTTGTGGTGTCATTTATTTTCCCTCAACAACGTGGTTGAGCGTGGTGATCTTGAAGGGGCCCAGAGCCTTTCTTATTAGAGTGACCCTTGCCTGGTTCGTCTACAACTCCAACAACTTTAATCAGAGTGAGCCATAAACAGCTTTGCCTGGTGCTCCTTGATGGTGTTAAGGTGTATTTTAACAGAGGTCAGACAACAATGTGTTATGCCTTGAAACGAGGCACCACAGACAGTCTTGTGTGGGTCTATGATGGACGTGTCCATCACATCATCAACAAGGCTTACAGACTGAGCGCTATGGTGATGACATTGTCCCTGCTGCACTAAAAAAGGAATAACTTTCTATGTCAGGAATGTCTGTGAGGGCGAGGCTCAGGACCATGTTGAATGGCGTGGAAAAAGAACAAATGATTTTAGGACACCAGTCCTATTGCTATAGAACGCCATTGATGTCATCACAACTATGTGTATGTGTATGACGTTGCAATAGAGTCAACACCATCTGCAGGCACCAGAGATCTAATGCATACATTTTTTCAGATCTTGTCTTGCGTATGGGATATTCAAAGGTGAGGAATCTGCAGGACGTATCCATCAGAACATGTCTGTTCTCCCGGCTCAGGTGGTTAAGCTGGTACATAGCTCTGGTTGCCTGAGATCAACAGAACACCTAACCACTTTGTGTTCATGGAAATATCCCTGATAATGTAAGAAGGCCAGGTCTTGTAACTATTTGCTCCTAATTCCCCACACCACCACTGCCACCTGGAGTCTAAATAGTCCCCGACTGCTGCTGGGCCCAAAAACAACATTATATTTTTGCCATCCTGCACCATCAGCTTAGCCTAGAAACGTGGGGAAGCCTCATCAGCTAAGGAGATCAGCTCCATGTTCAATTGCAGTTATTGCCTTAACATAAGTATTGAAGGTCTGAGGTCCCGGAAGACAGGGACCCTAGAACCTTCTAACACTTTCAATCTTTTACTCACTATGCCTGCCCTGCTACGCTGCACCTTCACCTGCAGTCATATTTCTCCCCTGCCATATCTGTCACTTCCAACTGGAACAAGGCACCCAGAGACTCAAGATTCTCCACCTCATGCCTCTTTACCTATCCTAAACTCATGCCAGCTAACAGCAGCCACAGGGATAGAGAAGCGCTAGTGTCAAAGATTGGTAGCAATCACGAAAGCTAGTTAGCCTTACCCTTTAAAATAACTTTTTACCGTCAGGGGGGGCGCATCTTTTTTAGGCCTCACCTAGGTTATAGTAAAAGAGCAGAAAACCATTATCACCTTTTTAATTTGATGTGCACGTGAATAAGAGTAGAGTTGGAACAGAGTTTTCAGAAGAGGAGGATGAGTTAATGACATCTGAATACATGACTCACTCTGGAGCATTCTAGTTTTATTATCATCTTTATCAGTTTCTACTCTTGAAAGGAATGTTTCTTGGATCAGCACGTATGTGATGCATTGTTGTTAGAATAGTTTTGGTTCTTGCTCCGGGGGGGGGTGTTGTGTTCCACAGTCTTAGAATGCTGAAATGCTAGAACGCTTTACTTTAGTTTGTATTTCAATGTTCTATTAGAGGCAGTTCTTTCTCCTGGTGTATGCTGACAGGCTGTGCCACTAAAGTTATGAAGAAAGACCTATTTCTGCACTCCTGGGTGTTTGATCTTTACTAATTTGAAGGCAAGGGCTGAGGGACATCTGGTGGAGTAACCATTCACTGCAGCATGTTGTTTTCTCCATCTTTCAGACCTTCTTCGATGTAATGACGTGTGACTCCCTGGGTGTTTCCCCTAATCAGCTGTGCCAGCCTACTATGATGGCTATCAATCACTGGTGGAAAGCATTTGCACTACACTGCACTAATGAATGGGTGCTATGTATGGAAGGATTTTGCGTTATGTAATGAAAGTGGATCCATGTGGCCACATTAGGTCAAGTTTTGTTTAGGGAACTCCGTCTTCTACATATCCTTCTTCAATGCAGCAAAATGACACACACAATGGTGTGTGACTGACATTTTGTAGCACTGGGAAGCATCACTTCCTACCCGTTTAGAGAAATGGCAGGCGGGCATCATTAATAGGTCAGAGCTCTTAACAAAGAAAAGACAAACAGTTGATTCAATTTAATGGGCACCACAAAAAAGTTTGTGCGTTGTAATTTTGGGGATGTTTAGTAAGTGCTAGTTCATTGTAATACACACAATGCATATCCCATTAGAAATTTTGGGAAAGGCAAAAAAAATTGATCATGGCAATTTGGACAGAGCTGAGAAGGGCAATAAAATCAAATACTCAACAGCGCAAAGTCCTAAATTGTCCTCTTCGGCAGGGCCCGAAAGCTTTGGGTGACAGAATGCTGGCCACCAGACCTTGGCCCTGCCCTGCTGGCCAAAAAAGTGGTGAAGAACCTTGGAGTAAAAACTGACCATGCATTATCTATGAAAGATCAAGTAAACTCCGTCTGTGCCATGTGTTTTTCGACCTTGAAGCTCCTTAAAGTTGTTCCTTGGCTGCCTACCACATCCAGGAAAAGCCTAGTTCAAGCACTCATTATCTGCAGGCTGGATTATGGAAATGCCTTACCGGTAGACGCCAACAACTCTCTCCTGGCTCAGCTGCACATGGTGCAGAACACTGCGGCCCACCTTATCTGTAATCTACCTACTCGGTCTCCATCTGCGTTCACCTGGGAAAAAACTACACTGACTGCCTATTAGGAAACAAACTGTTTTCATACTTTGCTGCCCGACTCACAAGGCTTTCCACACAGCTCAGCCGGCCCTCTTACATTCCTAGCTCAGATACAACCAGCGGTCCAGGCAGCTAAGGTCATCTAATAAGACCCTTCTCAATTCTACGCGTTCCGTACTGCCAGACATGGTGGCAGATCTTTTTCATACCTAGGCCCTTACCATTGGAATAAACTCCCTCTTTACATGCCCTCCTGCTCTGACTTCCAGATTACAGATGTTGAAAACCTGGCTGTTTTGATTTGTCTGTCTGTGGCCTGGCATTGCAAGCAATGAGATACTCTCTTGAGAGTGAGTTGTTGCGTTTTACCAAGTACGAAATAATAATAAATACAGTGACTAACACACCCTTCTGTGGTACTTCCCTTTTTATAAATAGAATACTTAAGCTGTCCGGTAAGAGCAGAAAGAAAAATATGCCAATTCATCAGAACACACCGTCAACACGTAGTATCAGGGTTATTTGGTTTGTAGACTACTACTGCATCATGATGTAGTGTTCTTTAAAGAGGTGAGTCTTCAGCTCTTTCCTAGATTAGAGCAGGGTTGGGGCAGGCCTGGTGCATACAAGGGTATTGTTCAATGTGTATGCATGTCTTTGCACTGTGTCAGCCATTGGGTCGTGATGACGAAGGGAACATTGCAATTTGGTAAATTCCGAAATAAGACACACACACATTGCACCATTGCTCTGGATCAGAAGCATACCATCTCCAGAAATGTACAAATGGCAAGTGCTGATATCCTGCAAAGTGACCCAGAAAGTATATTTGAAGTGTAAAGGAAGGGCGGGGAGGTTATTTCAACATTTGCTTCCAATAATAAGTTGGAAACACCCCCATTACACATTTTGGCTTTAACTGCCGCCACCACTATACCACATGAGTACTGGCAGGAACTCAAGGACTCCTGTTATGAGACGTACAAAAGAGTCCCTCCACAATTGGCTCAAAGTGTTAACACGTATGATTTCATAAAAAATAATTTCTGGTACTAGAGAAAAATCCAACCCAGGCTACTTATTGTAAAGGTTATGTTGCATCACGTCCTGTGACATCAAGTAGTCAGAAGGCTGCCATATCACTTCTTGTCATTTTTATGAATAACACTACCTAACTTTTCTGGCCAAGGATGGGGACCCCACATGTGAACTGTTCCAGGACCCCAATGTTCCATTTTCTTTATTGAACCCCATTGAACAGACATCATGTAGCCAGCCTTTTATGAAGGCTGCCAGCCCCAACAATAGTTGAAATCTAGAATCACACCTGGAAGCAGTAAATAAATGAATTAGTAACTCCTCTGGTAAAAACAAACCTAACAGGTCTACGTTTCTCTTTGATCACACTGGTGCCTTTTTGTACTTAATCCACTCCCAGCATGAGACATAGGTCTCACTTGGTACCTTTCAATGCAAGTCCAAATGTCAAAAGCTTAAATACTGTCCTCCACTAACTACACCTTTTTCTAAGGTCAAACCTCGCCTTCCCAAAACCCTGAGATCACTTGTGCAATTTCTATTTCTTTCCCATATCTACTGAGAATAAACATTGCAGAATTATTTCTATCCAAACAATTCTATTCTCCACTCAACAATCAGATTGTCAACTAGTGCAAAAAAATAAAAATCCATGTACACGCCCATCAATATCCACTGACTTCCTTATGCAGAATGCATCAACTTCAAGGCTGACTACATCACCTTTAAAACCATCCATCGTTTTTAATCCTCCTATCCGATCCATACTCAGTAGCTAGAGAAATACAAAAGCAAATCTCATCGGGCCATGAACATTTCCTGTACCAAAATAAAGGAAATACATTAAAGGATCTCTTTTCATGTTACCTACCAAGGATATGGAACAAGCTATGTGAGATGGTCCCAAAAACGCTAATCTGTTTGCCTTCTGATAAGCATGGTAATCCTTAGATATGCTCTACCCACCGCTTGACATAAATTCCAGCAACAGATTGATCCCTCACCTCACTCTAAAACACTCCCTTTTATTGTCCACTTTTATGATAACCATTGGTATACTTTTGTTATTAAAGGTTGTAGTTTTTATTCCCTTGTTCCGCTGTGTGTGCTTAAGGAATACTGAAATAAAAGGGAAAAACGAAAATGCAACACATTTTTTACAGTATTATTTCAAATTTCATCATTAGATTTGCTACTTCCCACTCTCTTCTAGGAGTGGTGGTTTTTTGTTACCAGAAACACATGGTCAGTGTGATGTGTTGCCAGTCTCACCAACATATTGATTCTGAAGTAATTTTCATCGAACTTTATTTTTCCTGTGGGCATTTTTATATTAAAATAATGTTTGAAGTTTTTATTGTGCAAATATCACCTGTTACTGAATACCCTCCGCTATAATGCAACATATTACTAGCATCCCCACCATCTCTCAGAAAACGAGTTCCTTGTCTAGAGAAGGAAATGAGCAGTGGGATCTTCATATGTACCTTTCAGCTTATTCACATTTTTATTTTGGTCCTATGTCAATTGGTGAGGATCGATTCCATATTGGTCTGGATACTATCAAGGACATACAGCAGGTCAATGTATGGCATTTTATCTAAATACATTACAAACAAATTTAGTTTAGTTCTTTTATCTTTTCACCTTGTTAAAATTGCATGCATTTAAGTGTACTTTATCCATACCTTGCCGGTCCCATCACCTTGCGCCACAAACGTTGCATACGCCTGACAGACCTTCCATTGTTTTCCACTGAAAAGATCTTCATAACAAACTTGTATGCCAACCTGGAAATGATAAAGGAACACATTGTCACAAAACCAAATTATCCTACACAAATCACTTAAGACATCTTAAAATAAGGCTATTTAAATACTAGGGAATAGTTGAAAACATATCTTCTGTGCTATTTCCCATTACAAACGTTTGAGAATTGCACCTGCCTAACTAGACAGTGGAAACTAGTTTTCAAAGCCTTCATTTGTATCCCTGATACACAGCCAGTACAATGCAAGTGCACCCTGCTGCACATCCAGTGCAACTGACCACTCCCATACCTCTGGTCAATAGATGTACCCCGAGTCCCAGATATTTTTCAGGCTGTCTCATGCACTCTTGCTTTCTAATATCAGATATGTTCTGGAAAGTCATGATCTCACTACGGTCTAAGCTTATCGATGGGTGTCTGTGGACATCTGTAACAAGACTCTAAGATTACAATTCTATCCTACACCTTTGCCAATGGATGACCAATCAGAATATACCAGGGAACCATGATCGTATAAGAGCAAACCGGGTTACAAGCAACTGAGAATCTTTTTGTCAAACCGAACGACAACTTTAGGAAATATATATATATATATATATATATATATATATATATATGTGCATCTAAAGGGAAATCCTTGTAGATAGTATGCAGTAGAGATACACAGACAATCGGCTACTTTGCAAATCTCCCTCATCTGCCTAACCACAACAGCGATTTCAATGGCTCTGATGGAATTAGCACAAATTAATTCCAGAAGTGTCCTTTTCCCTTCGACCTTCTAACAGTGACTGGTGCAGGAAAGATTCCAGAGGGTGGCAGAAGAAGATAAAGCAATTAACCTGCTTGGAGCAATGTCACAGTAGGTGCAAATAGACTAACAAATGTCCCCAAAACCCCTGGTTCTGTGATGGGTGACCTTAAATGCTCTTCAGCCCTATAGGGTGTGCAATGGATTGTATAATGCATTGTGGAAATGTAAAAACACTGTCCTGTTTGCTATAACTAATCTCCTCCAACCAGTTTTTGCAGCTTGTCTTGTTTGTGCTAGCCTACGCTACTGGGTGTGCCCATCTCGGAGCCTTGCCAGTTGATATGCAAATATTTGCAAACCAGCTTGCTAAGCCAAAGGTATTTACTTTTTGGTTACTTACAAAATCCATTTACCACTTCTCATGAGCTCAGCTAGGCACCTGCCTGTTCTCTTGGTAAGAATTTTATCATGGTATTGATACTAAGAACTGTGTGTAGTAGGCTATAATTCTGGGCTTGGTCGCATCTCATGGAGTCTACATCCATTGCTGGTATAAATAAATAAATAATGCATTAGCAGCTTACAGGAGCGGGTGGGCGGGTAAAGCAACATGGCAGGCGGGGAGAAGCAACATGTGGGAGAAATCACGAGTGAAGGAAAGCAAAGTTGGTTGTGAAATGTGGAGGACAGAAGCACTGGGAAAAGACAGCAACACAAGTGTGGATGATGGAAGAGAAGCCCACAGGCTGAGAGCGGCAACACCTTACAGAAGCCATACTGAGAGCAGTTGTGGGGGGAGCATGCAAGGAGAGACAGCTGGAAGACATACACTCTCATGAAGTACTTCACACACACAAAAAAAAAGAGCTCCCAAAAAGTGAGCAGTTGTGGAAGAATAGAAGGACTCAATCATGGAGGTGGTAAACAGGCTATGCTTTGAGGGAGGAATTAACACGAGATGGACAGCATAAAACAAACAAAGCAAGCAAACAGAAAGCAAGCAAATGTGAGTGACAAAAGGCAAAGCCAGTAGTAAGCGATGGACAGAATGCATTTCTAGGTCAGCTGTCAGCATGTTCCCAAAATGTCTATGCAACCAGACAGTTGTGCTGTCTGGTAGGCTTCTACCTAAAAAACACAGGGACTGCAAAAGCCTCAACAGGGTACAAGCCACGTCAATCTGCAAAGTAGCACTTTTTATACTCTAACTTTGGTGCACGATAAGGGGAGATGTAGTACACTTAGGGGCATGTGCACCCATTTTCTGCAGACAAGGGCAGTGTAGCATTACAGAAGGGGCCACAGACTTATGTGGCCCCTTCTGTAATACAGATAATGCAGTGCCTATGTAGAGAGGGTGCTGTCCTAAGGGGGCCTCCTCTCATTAGCATGGTGGTGTGGCCTGATGCTAATAAGGGATACACTTTGCCTCTGTGCCCGCACCGTATTAAGAACGTGGAGGCAAAGAGATCCTAAAGAGGTACACTGACAATACACCACAGAGAGGAGGTGCACAGTCAATTCACCCCCCGTCCCATGTCCAACCCAAGACACTCTCTGAAAGGGAGGAAAGAGGGTTCCATGGACCTCCTAAGCATCCCCCTGCAGGGAGGTGCAGTCTCCCACTGTTCCCACATACAGTGGGATCTTTGTTCCCCCAACCCCATAAAGGGCAGGTCAGGTGCCACTTGCACTGTGAAAGACATAGCAGCTGCTTCAAACAGCTAATCCGCCTTTCACTAGTGTAGTTTGTGGCTGCCATGAGAGTAGCGCTTTATATGTAATAGTGTGTACTGCCCCTGATTGCGCTCAGCTCACCTTGTTAAAAGTGTGCCACAGTCGAACAGGGACAGTGCATCCTAAGTGTAATATGGTGCCTACTGTATAAAACACCCTAGGTCTTCATTCCAAACTCCCCGGTATTTTGGGTGCT
Organism: Pleurodeles waltl; assembly: GCF_031143425.1. Classification (NCBI taxonomy): domain Eukaryota; kingdom Metazoa; phylum Chordata; class Amphibia; order Caudata; family Salamandridae; genus Pleurodeles; species Pleurodeles waltl. The sequence continues at coordinate 865,321,781 of NC_090443.1, forward strand.
AAAACAGCAGATGATAATACCATTACTGCCAGATGCAGTATTTACTGTGAGCAGTATTACCTCCCAGTTCCAAGCAAACCCCACACCTAAGAACGTTTCCTCCATTCCAGGATATAACCCCTGAATTTTGCAGTGACCCCAGCACAATTTCAGCCAGGTGTTACCTCTGCAAGTAAAAAAGTGTATTGCAGATATGCTACTTGTAAATCTGGTTGCTTCTACATCTGAATTGGGAATACTGGCACAGTCAGAGTGAGTAAAGTAGTAATTTATTTAAAATGGGCTAAACGATCATTAGCTATTAATTCTCCTAGTCTTTACAGAGTATACAGCAACTCTCTTGTAAGTAATGTGCAGAAGTGTGAACATACTGCTGAGATTTGACAGCTTTGTTAATTCATCCTCATATAGCATAGTTTTAATAAATTAGTTTTACCTAAACTCAAGCCATATTCTTGCAATCAACATGCCTCTCCTCCATTACTGTTTCTGGAAATAATTGCCCTCAATTACAAGGGCAGCATTGGGAGAGGATACAGGCGGAGTGGCGAGCTGCACGACACTGATGTCCTTCCTCCACACGGTGGCCCTAGAGGGTCACCAGGTAGAATCCACACGTGGCAAAGCCTGCTGAGCCCTATGGAATTCTGTTGATTCCTAAGGGCCCGGGGGCCCCAAGGCACCCTGATAATCCTGCAGATTGCCATCAGTAGAGTGTGCAAAAGGGCATTGCAATCACAGTACCAGCAAAAAAAAGAGATAGAGAGAGAGAGAGAAAAGAAAAGAAAACACTAGAGTTTGCTGAAATTCTTTTATACAAACCTCCATACTGGAATTAAAGGCACGGTTGACCTTTGCCTTCAGGTTTACAACTTGACCAACACTACAAGCAAAAGAACATTGTTATTTAGTAAACAGAACGTTATTGGTTTTATATTTGTATTGGGATACAGGTCATATGAATGGAAACATGTAATCAGGCAACCTATCCTATTCATATCAAGCGCTCTGCAAGTTTTTATGAATAATTGTGACCGTTTCATTAAGTACTGAAATTGGGGCCTTACTACTTGCAATATTAACTGCACTGCCTCGATCAGAAACTGAAAATGCCCTTCCCATACTTGACAACTTACTTTGTGCAGCTGCTGAAGACTTCAGCCTCAATATATATATATTTTTTTTTATCTCTAATATGCAGCACACCAACTTCAGAACATACAAATGGAAAAGACTAATATAACCCTATAGGCATTAAGGGTTCCTCAACTCTTAAACCATTTTCGGTCAGGCTAAAGACAGATTTTTCAGCCTGCCAGATCTCACAACCCAAACCAATACACAGGAGGAACTTTGGGTCAGGCCGCTTAAGCCACTGGCTTCTCCTTTGGGTTAGCGCCCTTCAGCCATTGCTTTGGGACTGTGTCCATCACATTCTGGAACAGGCCAGAGCAGTATTTATGTCTCCTGGGCACGACATTGGCTACTATGTTTCATTCTACCCCATAGCGAGTGCTTCATTACAATACAAAAGGTGGATTGTTTTTTATTGCAGGAGCAGTTTGCAGGAACTATTTGTCGAACAGGGAAGCAAACCTACAAAAAGGCTTCCCTCAATAAAAGCAACACATTGTCCTTTGTTACTGCTATACTCAACCTCTTTCAGTAAGGGTCCAGATAACGGTGGATCAGTGGAGCTTAGGTAAGGTGTAATACAATGGGAAGGTTCTGAGTCATACAATATTTTTACAAAGCTTTTATCACCCACATACCTCTGATTATCGTTAAATTAGTGTGTTATAATTAAGAAAAATAAAAAACAATTCATTCTTCAGGGTTATTGATACAGGTTTAAATACTGTGTCAATGACATCACTTCCGATACCGTATAAATGCAGCACTGGGCTTATTCCAAATGAATTCCATGTCGACTAATAGGCCCACAGTCTGTTTCCAACACTCGCGCTCTGCCATTTTGTACACAAATGTGTCCTCCAGAATAAACAGAGGGCACCTTTACAAAGTTATTGGGATACTCCTTCTCCCACCTCGCAGCAAAGATCCGGAACAGCCTTCCCCTCCATCTCTGGACCACCACCTGTCAATCAGAATTCCAAAAGGCACTCAAGACATGGCACATGGCTGATCGAATAAGCCCACCTGGACCTGCTAGCGCTTGGATACCCTACCGGGTGATAAGTCGCGCTATACAAATCCATTGATTGATTGATTGATTGATTGACTTTGCACTCAAAATCCCTAGTGAAAGGCACACACAAAAGACACTCCTTGACACAGCACTGCTATTTACAGTACAATATTGTTCAGTTTCTTAAGACCAATTCCAACAGAATTTTCACCTCAAGTATTTATATTCAGAAACTACATCAAGAGCATTTTCATTAAGTGGCCTGGCAAACCTATTGACTTTTGCGAGGCATAGGTATTACTATAGGATCTTTGTCCTAGTAGTCACACAGAACTAGAACAATCTACTGTACTGGTATCCAGGTCAATAGATCTCCAAGATACACTGCGCTCAAATTTATGACTAAAGGAGTTGACAATTTGCCCCTTTTGTCAAACTTTGCATATAACTGTTCACAAGCTCTTACTGGTGTAATATATGTTGCACATTTGTCTTTTGTTGTGACCTCACTTTTATGGACACTATGCCGATCTCACCTTGTGAAACACCCGTTGATATAATGTTCTCTTATAATTCTTAAATATAGTTTTGTTTTTGGCTAAGTGGTTTGTTGTATGTCACTACATAAGCTGTCTAAGGGGGGGGGGGATTTTTTGACCCTATTACCAAAGAGTTGTTTTTCTTTTTAATTTAAATTTTTTGTGTCAATGCGTCTTCCCGACGGTACAATTCTGGAATTTTATATTTATTAGACCCAGATTCTGAGAGGTACTGGGTCCACAGTGTGTATATTTAACAGAATCCTAAATTAGGCATAATGTTAGACTCTGAATGTTATACGACTGAAAGGATCATGCATTAACCCAAGCTGCAGCTACCCGGAGATTCCTAATCGTTATTCAAAATAGAAGACATATGCCAGTGATGACTTTAAGAATTAGGGAGCCACCCGATGCCCTCAGAGATGTCAGAGAGGGCTTGAGATGAGCAAATATAGTTCTTGGCTGTCATTTGAATAGTCCCTTGGCCTGGCTCCCACTCCTTCGCTTAAAAGAGGTTTGGAACAATGAGAAAATTAAGACACTTTTCATGTCAAAGTAGAAGACTGAATTAAAACAGAACCTATGATAATTCTGTATGTCTGATATCATTGCACGCTCATTTATGAATACATCAATGAGTAGTTATTCCATGAGATTTACATCAAATAATCCATGACTAGGTGGGTGGCAAAGATTGCATTATCTGTTTTTGGTTATTGACAAAGCAAATAGAAGCTTTCAACAACGTATTAGTTTAAAATCAACCTATGTTGATTTAAAAAATTGATTCTGAGATGGTCTATTGGTTGACATTTTAGACAATTTCAGGCTCCTAACATTATAAGAATTTTGGCGGCATGTATTAGTTATTAGGTCTCTGACAGACAGCACATGCACTGTCTGTAGTAGACCTGTTGTGCTCAATCTGTAGGCTTCAGCCCGCCCATAGGCTTACCATTTGCTTCCTCCATCAACACTCTCATATCCTTTGTCCCCATTTGTCCGTGACATGCATGCGTCATGCCATGCCTCTTCTTGTGTTTAGCCCTCCCCCAGTGCATGGACCAAGTATTTGTTTTCATCCACTGCTCCCATTTTAGGAGTTCATTTTTTATTTGCGTTTCAGCAATCTACGCAAGTGCAGTGTTTTTATTTTTAATTGAGCACTCCAGGAGAGTGCATTTTTTATTTTATTTTTTACAGCCGCCTCCCTTTTTGTAGTTCTCTGCCCCCTTTATTGAGCTTTATATTTTCCTCTGTCGTCCATTTGCTATTATCCCACCCATATCCCCAAGTGTTGTTTCAGCAGCCTGTTCTTTCTGTACATCTGAAGCCCCCCCCCCCTCATGTTATTCCGGCTGCTTTGAAGATACCATTTGCGTAATACACAATGCTACTGGATTGGCTTTGAGTTTCGCCATGGCTTGCAACTTAGGATTAGTCCCTGTGAGCAGTGTTTGTTGCCATGAAGTGGAGGGTGGACTGGCAAAAAACACAGCTTTGGCGGGTGGAAATGGCCAGCAGGATGCTACTGCAGCAGCACTAGTATGTGTGTCTGTGCATTTTAAATCTTTCAGCACAGAACTGCTGCCCTTTTGCACTTCACACAGCCTAATCACGAAAAGCTGCTGCCACCCCCAAGAACTTCATGATTTTTCAGGATTAATCAATATTTTTGTTCAGCTCACACCCCTGCAAGGTCCTTATTGCACCAGTTTCTGTAATGTGCAAGACAACTTAAGGGCACTTTCATACCATGATGAGCACAATTTTTGATAAGCTTCAATCCCTGATGCTTTCTACCCCCAACGCCCCTGCTGCTTCCTCATGCTCGTATTATAAAAAAAAAAAAAATACACTTTCACTTTTTTTTTCCTTTTTAGTTACCAATCCAACTCTGTCTGGTATCTAAAAACTAAAAACAAAAAACAGCTCTGATCAATCACGTGATAGATTCAAGGGGAACTCTGCAGAGCGCCATTCATTCTTTTACGTGAGAATAATAATAGAATAACTTATTCACAATCGAGGATTCATATACACACCATCAGTCATGCGAAGAGGTCTGGGCATGGCACTGCTCAAGTGGCCCATGCACATTACCATTCACTGTGCCCGTGGTTTTAACAACGTTCATTCATGCACACGTCTAACACAATTTATTGCTGTATACATGTTGGCTCCCAGCCATCCTCGCACTTGAGACAGGAAATCCTGGCACCCGAGGGATTCCCTGCTGCTAAAAACCCAGTCGGAGGTGGGGAACAGCTTCCCCACCTCCTGAAGCTGTTTTTTCAGTTTTCAGGGAAATGACGATCAGTGCACGCGGCACTCTTGGAGCTATCCCTGCCCCGATCACTTATCCAGACAGGAGAGGTATTGTTGGAAAGGGGAGACTCTCCCCTTTCCAATGGTATCCCCCAAGTGGATCATTGCTTGGGGGATTGCCCAAGGAGGGTGATCCCCGAGCAGGGATCCACTCCACTAGACACAAGGGAGGCGGAGCGGCCACTTGGGCAAGGGCTTTTGCTCCCCCTATATTATTTTATTTCGGCACAATTCAGTCTTTCTGACCCCCGTGGGTTGCAGATGGGGGCAATAGCCCCCAATCTGCCCCACCCCAGGGACTGAAAGCCTACCAGGCGCCAGAGTTTATTTTTTTTGTTTAGAAAAGTGTGAGGGCTGCCCAGAGTGGGCTCCACAATCCTCTCTCCCCCTCAAAATAATAGGCAGTCTTTCTGCCCCTTCCCCCCCTGGTGGGGGGGCAGATGGGGTCATTACCAACACTAGACACAAGAGATTTATTTTTTAATAAAAGGGGGGGCTGCCCATCATGGGCATGGCCATGCGCCCACCCCATATAAATGGGGACCAAAGTCTTTCTGCCCATCCCCGGAGGGCAGACTGGGGCAGTAGCCCCAATCTGTCCCCCTGGGAGGGACAGGGGCAGAAAGCTCACTAGGCACCAGGGATTTTTTCTTGAATACGGAGTGGTGAGTAGCTGCCCACAAATGGGCACAGCCTTTCTGCCCCCCCTGTGGGGGAAGATGAGGTTTATTACCCCCAATCTACCCCATGGGTACGCTGCCACGTAATAAAACCTACCAGACCCAGACACTTCTGAAAATTAAACATCTGGGACAGTGCAGGGTGGTGAGCTCCGCATACACTATTTTCTTACCCACAATGCCATGCAAACCTCCAACTTTGCCTGATATCACATATTTTCTGTACATTTCTGTGATGGAAACTTCCTGAATCCGCATGAATTCACAAAATTTCAGCTACCCTGCATTGCCCTATTTGTCCCGATAAAAATTCTGCCCCACTTGTGTGGGTGTCCAAAGCACAGTCAGCCTAAAAAAGTATGAAAAAATGTCCCTTTGGACCTGCTTAGGTCCCCCCTCAATTTCTACATGTTTTTGGGCCTTCTCTGTCCCAGACACTTGGCCCACCTACAGAAGTGGAGTATCATTTTTATCAGGAGACTGAGGGGAACGCTAGGTGGTAAGAAATTTGTTCCAGCGTGGTGATCCCACACAAATGTGAGGAAAATGTGATTTGTTTAGCTAAATTTGAGGTTTGCAGAGGATTCTGGGTAAGAAAACGTTGGGGGATCCACCCAAGCCACACCTCCTTGGACGCCCTGGAGGGCGTAGTGTTCAGAAAAGTCTGGGTTTGGTAGGTTTCCCTAAATGGCCGCCAAGTCCAGACCAAAAACACAGGTGTCCCCCTTGCAAGAACAGGTCGTTTCGTGATAGATAATTTTGATGTCTCCACAATACTTTTTGGGCCCTTACCTGTCACAGGCATCTGGCCCACCCACACAAGTGAGGTAGCATTTTTATCGGAAGACCTGGGGGGAACGCTGGGTAGTAGGAGATTCCAGAACTTTCCATCACAGAAATGTGAGGAAAATGTGTCTTTTCAGACAAATTTTGAGGTTTGCAAGTGATTCTGGGTAACAGAACCTGGTGAGAGTCACACAAGTCACCCCATCCTGGATACTCCTGGGTGCCTAGTTTTAAAAAATGTACAGTTTTGCTAGGTTTCACTTGGTTCCGGCTGAGATAGGGCCCAAACTCCACAGATAGGCACATTCCAAAACAAGGGGCAGTTTTGGGTGAGAAAATGTGAAGTATCCACTTTACGTTTTGGGCCGTTTCCTGTCGCGGGCCCTATGCCTGCCAACACAAGTGAGGTACTATTTTATCAGGAGACTTGGAGGAATGCTGGGTGAAAGGAAGTTTGTGGACTCCCTGAGATTCCAGAATGTTCCATCACAGAAATGTGAGGAAAATATGTTTTGTTAGGCAACTTTTGAGGTTTGCAAGAGATTCTAGGGTGACAGCACATGGTGAGAGAGACACAACTCTGGAGTCCCCTAGATGTCTAGTTGTCAAAAATGCACAGGTTTCCTAGGTTTTCCCAGGTGCTGGCGGAGCTAGAGCCCAAAGTCAACAATTAGGTACACTGCAAAAACAGTAAGTTTTTAGTGGAAAATTGTGCTGTGACTACATTGGGTTCGGGACCATTTCCTGTTGCGGGCACTAGGCCTACCCACACAAGTGAGGTACCATTTTTATTGGGAGACTTTGGGGAACACAGAAAAGTAGAACAAGTGTTATTAGCAACTGTTCTTCTCTGCATTTGCACCTTCAAAATGTAACAGTGTGTAAGAAAGAACTAATTGTGAGAAATGCCCTCTTATTCACACTCTAGTATGGGTACCCCCAAATTCACACATGTGCGAATAACCACTGCTTCTAAGCTCCATATCTTGTGCCCATTTTGGAAATACATAGGTTTCCTTGATATTTATTTTTCATTCTTTATGTTTTACTAAACGAATTACTGTATACCCGGTACACAATGAAAAACCACTGCAAGGTGCAGCTCAGCTATTGGCTCTGGGTATCTTGGGTTCTTGGTGAACCTACAAGCCCTTTATATCCCCTCACCCAGAAGGGTCCAGCAGAGGTAACAGTATATTGCTTTCAAAAATCAAAATCTGCCATAATTAGAAGTTACAGATGAAAACATAGACACAAATGGCTGGTGTTTTTTTCAACCCAATTTCAATATTTGTCTTATTACAACTGTTACTTTCTATAAGAAAACTTAGAAGGATCTACACAAATTACCCCTTGCTAAATTCAGAATTGTGTCTACTTTTCTGAAATGCATAGCTTTCTGGGATCTACTATTGGTTTCACACCCATTTCTACCACTAACTGGACAGAGGTTAAAAGCACAAAAAAATAGGAAAAATGGGCTATATCCCAGTAAAATGCAAAAACTGTTTTGAAAAATTAAATTTTCTGATTCAGGTCTACCTGTTACTGAAAGCTAAGAAGATGGTCATTTTATCACCGAAACCCCTCATTGATGCCATTTGCCAGGGAAAAAATAGATGCTTTCTTCTGCAGCATTTTTTTCCCAGAAAAGCAAAAATGTAGCTGTATTTCAACTAATTTCTCGGTCCCCCATAGGGGAATCCACAAACTCTGGCTACCTTTAGAATCCCCAGGGTGTTGCGAAAAAAGGATGCAAATTTGGTGTGGGTAGCTTATGTGGGCAAAACGTTATGGGGGCCTGCCCTACATAGCCAAAAACGGCTTAGAACCGAGAGGGGGCCTCTTATTGCGCAATAACCTACAGAGTATTATTTTCACATTCGTGCTGTAGCCAAGACAACCTGCTGAATGCCACTCCCCGGGTCATGTGCTGCTCATGCAAAGCCGACTTTTGTAGACAGAGCACTGCCCTCAGCTGGATGTGTGTGGCACCTTTGCCAAATAGCAATGCAAGCGCTTCGAGGACACCTTTCTCTCTGCCATTCTTCCGTGGCTATCTCTGAAAGTGGCCTGGGATGTAAATGTAGGTGGCTTCTATATTTCAGGATAGATACCATTCAGATCCTGAATTGTCTTGGCTTTCTCAATTCCCCGAATCAGTCCTATACTACCTGTTTTAAGTGTGAAATGCGTCTGCAATGCTGTAAGTACAAGTGCCATGTCTCCCAAAAAATATTTGTATCTTTGTGATCGGGCGTCGCAGGGAAAGAACAATATGAGCAATATATGTACTAGCACGGAATTGTATATACACACACAATACTCACACCAACTACTTCCATGTAAAGGTCAAAGCAAACTCTTTCATCTGTTGCACTTATGAGACGTAAGACTTCATTGTTACTGTCGCCACTGATGAAAATGCATTGTCCTTCACAGATAGAATCACTGCAATCACAGGTGCCAACCGAGGAGGCATCCAGGTCCGCAGAGGAGGAGCCACCTGCATGCATTTGTGTTTTTTTTTTTAACAATACTGCCCTGAACTTTAAACCTGTGGCCTTAAGCCATAGGCAGGCACGTCAAGGACAGAGCTAGCTAAGGCACTACTCGGCTATTCCATGCGCCTTCAAGAAAGCGATTCTTTCCTTTTAAAACAGTTTTTCATTAACATAAACTGATACACATTCATACATTGCTAGCATGTATGATTACTCCAGAAAACTACAAATAACTCGTGAAACACCAGGACGGTGTGGTGTGTAGATGCGCCCTTTGTTTGATGTGGACCTTTCTTTTAGGTTACTTTCAGATTATGCAAAATGTCCTTCTTTGTAGTAAGGCCACACATTTGTCAGACTCTTCACTCCAGGAATTTTATTCCTGGATAAAAGTGTGTTTAACATTGTCTCTGGAAACCACAGATTACCTAGACAAAATTGACTGGCGGCGTCACAAGCTTAATATGTTGTTCTTCTTTAGCAAAGCTGCACAGCATCAGGGGAGCTGAAAGGCTAAAACCCATTAACAAAACCAATAGACTACAAAGGTGAGACCTATTGGCTTCGCTAATGCTTGTTTGTTTTAAACTATATCGAATTAATAAACAACTGATGCTGTGCTGACCTCTAAATTAAACAAATAGCGCCACCATATGTCAGACTGTCATAAGTGCTGGTGTTAACAATTAATCGCTGGTGCCGAGTTCCAGAAACCTGTGGCCTAAATAAAGCACTGCTCACATACCCTCTCACAGGAGTCTGATATCCTTCGGAATTCCAAACTGCAGACATCAAAGTCATTCTTGTAAAGCCAGGTTCCAAGCCAACAACGTCCTGGCTAGCCATCACCCAATCTGCAAAGGCCCTCTCCTATGTAAACTAATTGAAAGAGCTGCCAACATTTACAAAAGTATGTGTGTGGTGTTTGCATAGAGCAAACCAATTTGAAAGGCTTATCATCCTAAATGAAACAGACTGAATCTAATACACAAACAGGTTTCTGCCAAGATAGGAGTAGAGAATGTGCACAAAATTACAACACAAGATGATATTAAGACGAGTGGGACTCGCAACTGACTAAGTCCTTCCTAAAAGGCCCCTCATCCCATCATTCCCTGCTTTCTGTTCTTACCCTTCAACACCAAACAAAAGATTTTCTCAAGATTCAACAATTCGCCCCTTCTCTAAAGTATATCTCAGAATTATGCTGGACCGGTGCTCTTCTTTCAGTCTCAGATGCTACAGCTATGCTCACGATATGTAAATTTCAAATCCCAGCGAACCTAAGATTCATTTGCAACCGGCTAATGTCTCTTAGTCTAATGGATGCACAGTAATTTATTCATATAAAAACAGAGATAAGAGCCTGTTTGAAATGATCATCTTCCAGGTACCGATCTTCTATCCAAAAATGTTTAGCCCATTTCCTAACCTATCACTCCAATAGAGAAAAATATGGGGTGATCATGGACTCAAACCTTACCGATTCTTTAAATGAACAGAGTTATGAAAGAGTGTTTTACATGACGAAATGTCCAAGCTTCTCTTACTTACAGTCCCCCTCAAATGGATAGGAAACCCAGGTGTCCAATACTCTTCCAAATAGACGACACCAACCTCACAGCTTTAAACCAAGTATTTAAAATGCTACAGTAAATCCAGAAAGCAACTGCAAGACAGCTCCACAACCTCAACAGTGGGTCACACATTCCCCATGTTCTGTAGTCTCTACACTATTCAAAAAGACAACACACATACAGGCATACATACAGTGGAAGACTATATGTTTGCAGGTACATTGGCACACACAGGGGAATGGGAAATTCATAAATGTGTGGGTGAGCATACATGGATATTTAGTAGGAGTGGGCACATGGAAAAAAGGCAGATGCATAAATAAGAATAAATGTGGGGGGGGTGAGTTATTTATAGATGGACCAATGACTGGGGTCAGTGTAGCAATAAGTTAGCATATCTAGGTGGGTGGAAGACATTGTTGTAGATGAATGTGTTTGTGAGGGTATAGGAAAGGTTCTTCATCTATGCATCAACTCAGTATAATCACCCATCCCTGCGACCACTCATTCTTCCATTTCCTCACTCACTCATCCAAGCAGCCATTCAAACTACTGGTCAACCATTCACCCATCCAAGCACTCCTTTGTATAACAAGTAATTCAAATATCAACTCATTTTTGCATTCGCTTACCAGCACAAACTTGCCAATCAATGCAGAGGCGCTTTCACTTATTATAAAAATAGGCCAGGCTTATTGACTTTGTCAATACAACTCTTGGCTTAGCCTATAAAGTCTCACGTGTGTTTGATGCAAAACAGCCAGCAAGCAATAATAATGCGAAGCATATGCCGCTTCAACAGACCAGCTGGAACTTGCAATGGTAAAAACCATACATTAGACCATCATATGTATACAACTGTTCTCAATACAAGCAAATCGAAGCAGGAACAGATGGCTGAGAATGATACCAACTGACACTCAAAAATGAGCAAGTGCCAAGATCTCCTCTTTAGAAAGGATGTGAGAAGACCTTGACAAACAGACACAGAAGGCACAGACAGGAGCGGACGCCACTATTTTCTAAAATTCTTGCTTTCTTGCGCCGATCCTCTCAGAAGGGTACACTTACAACACCTCGAAGAACATGAGCAGCTGTAAGGTATTTAATAAAATGGCAGCAGTGCATTAATGTGTGTGCCTCGGCATGCATGCTGGGGTAATGGCGGTCAGCAGTGCATTAATGTGTGCCTCGGCATGCATGCTGGGATAATGGCGGTCAGCAGTGCATTAATGTGTGTGCCTCGGCATGCATGCTGGGATAATGGCGGTCAGCAGTGCATTAATGTGTGCCTCGGCATGCATGCTGGGATAATGGCGGTCAGCAGTGCATTAATGTGTGTGCCTCGGCATGCATGCTGGGATAATGGCGGTCAGCAGTGCATTAATGTGTGCCTCGGCATGCATGCTGGGGTAATGGCGGTCAGCAGTGCATTAATGTGTGTGCCTCGGCATGCCTGCTGGGGTAATGGCGGTCAGCAGTGCATTAATGTGTGCCTCGGCATGCATGCTGGGGTAATGGCGGTCAGCAGTGCATTAATGTGTGCCTGCATGCATGCTGGGGTAATGGCGGTCAGCAGTGCATTAATGTGTGTGCCTCGGCATGCATGCTGGGGTAATGGCGGTCAGCAGTGCATTAATGTGTGCCAGCATGCATGCTGGGGTAATGGCGGTCAGCAGTGCATTAATGTGTGTGCCTCGGCATGCATGCTGGGATAATGGCGGTCGTTAGACTGGTATAAAAATGACAGCAGTTAAATAATAACATCAATTAGTGCGTGTTAATGGTTCATGTTAAGACATTTTCATGACACACATACTGATGTTAAGCCAGACATAAGTAAATCTACTTTCTCACGGATTGCAACAGCACGTCTTAGAATCCACCCATACTTTGCTGACTCGTTTATTTAAAATGGTTACTGTCTTCTTTCTAATATATTAGGGTGTAACAGTGTACGCTGCCACCCCCACCCTGCCCCTCCCGTCTGATGTTAAGATGTTGTGCTGTTACGCCACAATCCAGGCTGCAGTCCGAACTGCTCTTTGCAGGTAGCAACCTGCTACATCTGTTCAAGGACAGCAGAGAGTTCACTTGAGTTCATTTCATCCTTTTTAGCCCAGTGCATTCTTACCGCACCATTACTTATTAAAGCTGTGTGCCGGCCACAACTGGGAAAATGTAAGACGGGTGGGGAACGGGACTACTAAAAAAATAAAATATAAAACAAAGGAAAACAACTCATTTACTGCTGCAACTATACTGAGAGGAAGGTGGCTTGATGCAGGCAGCCACATCTGCTGAATCGCTCCAGTCAAGTACAGGCTGGGTGGCATCCAGCACCAACAGGTGCACAGGTACTGCAGACCCTCCATGCAGGACCTATGTGAGGTGGCTGCAGTGTTGCCCCCACCTCACTGTCTGCCTTCTTGCACTGTAGCAGCTCCACGCAAAACCACTGTGTCGGAGTTTTCTGATGAAGGAGATGGGCTCCTTTGCTGTGCAGTGCTTACTAGTCCTGGCCACTTGATATGCCTCCATAAAAAAATTGTTGTCCAGAGATTTTCATTATTGATTTGTGTTTTTGTATCATTAAAGAAGCAATTTAGCTTGGTTAGACAATGCTAATCTGTGCTGATTTTTTCTGGGCGACATTTTGAACAAGCCGATTCAAAGCGTCACGCTGCCATGAGCACAAGCACGAAGGAGAGACACAAAAGGAAAAAGAAGTTTGCTTGCAGTCAAACGTGTCAGCAAACGAGCAATTATCCATGTAACAGAATCGATGGCCAAGGTGGTAACAAAACTGCCCCAGGGAGGGATAAACCAATGTTAACAAAGGATTTTTTAAAGGCAAGCCCATGAACAAGTGATAGTGATGGGCGTGCGGTGGGCACGGTTAAAAGCCCACAGATAGATTACAACAGGCCAGAGCGCTTGCGCGCTCAACCTAAAATGGCAGATGTGTTGCAGTAATAATGTAATCTTTAAGGAACCATGAGCCCTATGTACTTCATTTTGGTGTCAAAACATAGATTTTGGGAGTCAAGTAGTCTTATAGAGACAAAAAATAACTCCTCAGAGCAACCCTTCCTCTATTTCCACAATTGTGGCTTATAATGATGTGTTTTCGCCATCATACTGGCAATTTATTTAAAACTTTTTTTTGTTTCAGGTTTTCTGTTGATTCAAATTTGTAAACATGAGCGAAGCAGGTGATAGCAGAGGATCTTTATCTCAAGACAGAGTGATGCTAACTACAAAATGTGAGGACTTTATTAACAAAGAAAAATGTATCATACACCAATCTAATCTGAAAGGAAAGCTAACATCAACTGCAGCTGGGCAGAAGAGAGTTTGAGATGCTGCAGAAATACGGCAAGATGACGTTCACAAAAGATTGGAACTGATGAGCGAAGATGATACAATATTTTATCATTGTAACAACAAGTGCTACAAGTCATAAATAATAGAAAAAAGCTTGGAAAAAAAGTAATAAAAACCGACTCTTCTGAGAAAGGGACGACAACCAAACCCAATGACCAATCACTTAGAAAATCGATGGCTACCCATTGTCCACCTCCAACAACTGATCAGAAAACAGAGGATCTTCAATGTATTATCTGTGGTTTAGCCAGAACAAGGGCCACATGGATTGACAAAAGAACAAAGTACAGAGTATGTGAGTCTCAAAGGGCAAACATGTTTTTATCTGTAGGTAGTTTCTTCCAAGATGAAGTTTTCAGCAAAGCAGCTGATCTAAACAGCAAGGTGAATGTGTTTGCTGCTGATTTGTATTCCCACCTGAACTGCATGTGTGAGTACATTCAAAAATATGAATGTACAATGAGCTCCCAAAAGCAAAGTAACCGCCAGCCTTCAGTTAAGTTTGCACTCTTTGAAAAAGCAAATTAACTTTTAAAGCCACTCTTGAGTGCTGGCTACAAGTTCACACTCAGAGAGATCAGAGAAATAATGGTCAACATTGATGAAACTGTACTGATCTATAATAATGAAATTAAGAGTTGGCTGGTGAGAATGTACAATGACAGAACTAGTACTTGTCAGTCTAACAAAAAGAATGAGCCAAGTATGGTGTTCTCAGCTGAGTTGACTCCTTAAGTTCTTGCTGCCAAAATAAGATCACAGGATGCAGTAAATTCAACTGGAACCATTTAAAGAAATATCCTGAAACAATTAGACTTTGGACGTAATGACAACTTTTGTGATGCTCCGCAAATCATCAGAGTCAACAAGAATGTCTGATGTAGTCTTTACCATTTTTTACATCATTGTTTAATATCAGCACAGCAAAACTGTTGCAAACAGATTTTCTTGAGTTCAGAACAGAAGCCAACAACAATGATGATGGTTTTGAAGACATAAGAGAAGAAGTGGAAGACAATCTCATGAATAGGCATGCTTACACTGTGCAAATGTACTATCTTATCCAAATCATGTTTTACAAATTACATCATGGCAAAAAAAAAAAACTCCTCTACACATGATGACTGCCTACGCAATCTATGGAAAGAGTAGGGAGCTAATAACTTCAATGAATAGGACCGGTGCATCAACAAGTTATGACATAGTATGGAGCAGGAACTTGTGAAACCGACAGCACTCCACTTTCAAGTCACTTTACAGAAAAGGATTTACAATTGCTGCTCTTGATAGTTTTGATTTTGAAGACAGCTCTTCTTTGCCTGGAACATCCAGCACACATGATACTGCCATGGTGCTTTTTCAAGACTGCATCAATGAAGTAGCTGCTGGAAAACAAGCTGTGTCCGCTGTAAGCATAAACAAAGCTGCAAACTTATAATCCATCTGCCTTGCCAATGTGTGAAAAATCACTACAGCCATCAACACGCCCCAGTCTACCAGAAAATTCCAAAGTGGCTGAAGACATGAATCTTCTTCTACCTAATGCTGCAGTCCGCAAAGCTGATTAAATTGAACTTATCATATCGCTGTTTTGGTGAGGACTGAAGGATCAAGAAAAGCCTGTTACTCTGTGGGCTGGAATTCACGTTCTGATCTCCCAGAATATCGTGCCACTTAAGAAGGTTGGGTTTTTACCAGTAGTTCCATCTCCAGTCACAAACTACGCAAAATTCAAAGTGTCCACGTTCAGCTTGAAGACCAGCCTTTCATGCAAATTTTCTGCAATGAAGGTGTTTTCCGTATTGTAGCTGACATTTTTATGAGCAATCCAGTACAAATGAACGATTTTTATCAAACGATGGGCATCTTCCACTTGACAAAAGTTGTGTTGGGGTGTGCAGGAAGTGATCTCAGTGGATGTGACATAAACAATGCACTTATTGAGGCTGAAATATTTGGAAGCAAAACTGTCCAGTCAGTATTGAGCTGAACTCATGTTGGTTCGTTACAAGGTATGCTCATCATATCTGAGGCTACAAAAACACTGTGCTGGAATGCCTTCTGCTGCAAGGATGACAAATTAGGTTTTGCATATCTTATCTTAGAAGTGAACAAGGCACAGGGTGCACTTCATTCAAAAGACACTAAGCAAAGCCAAGCAAAGCAAATGCAATGTTCAGTACACTCAGTTCAATATCAGAAAACCTAAAAAACAAATTCATAGAGTTTGCCAAAGAATGTGAAGAAAAATCAGAACGTCGCAAGTGCTGAGGAAATATTTTACACATGATAGCTCTAGTGAAAAACTTGGTACATGCTGATTGGGAGCTGCATGTGAAGTCTGTGGAGTCACTGGTGGCAGTTTTGTTTGCAGAAACAAATAAAGTAAAGTCAACTATGAAAATGTGT
Organism: Pleurodeles waltl; assembly: GCF_031143425.1. NCBI lineage: Eukaryota > Metazoa > Chordata > Amphibia > Caudata > Salamandridae > Pleurodeles > Pleurodeles waltl. The sequence goes on from NC_090443.1 coordinate 865,338,143, forward strand.
GTAAAAGTGATAAACATTATTTTTCCTACTCTGATCATTTGGTGTACACATAAAAGGATTAAAAGCCATTATTACGTGTTTCATTTCTATATACGTCTCTTCTTCCTCTATTATAGCCTCCATTTTGGAAAATGGAGGAAAGGTTCCTCTGAGGAGTCATTTTCTGTCTGTCTAAGACTGCTTGACCTCCAAAACTGAAATATTACATCATCACTGCAACAGATCTGCCATTTTAAACAATGTTGTCCAGAAAAACTCAGCCCGGATCAGCAATGTCTAACCAAGCTAAATTACTTCTTTAATGATCCAAAAACACAAATCAAAAATGAAAATCTCTGGACAACATTTTTTTTCCGGAGGTATATCAGGGGGCTGGGATTATAGTGTATGTGTGTGGACTAACACTACTCTACAAGGTAGATAAAGAAGTCTCTAAACAGACTTAGAACAATTACTTTTTGGATGAACTATTTAATATGTCAAAATCGAAGGCAGTAATTTTCTACAATACACAAGCTAACATGAAATTAGATATTTGGGAGCTTTAGTTACCACCACAGCATCACCTTCTTAAGGCAACTACAGAGAACTGTGGTGCACAGTTGGGTTTACAAGAAGCAAGAGAAGGATCAAAGGGTACTTTAGAGACCAGCTGGCTGCCGGTTTGAGCATCTATCATGTATTGCTCCATCACAATTCCTATTCAGTGACACACCAGCAAGGAGTTTTGTGCTCAGGGGCTTTCTGTAACAGGGGGTGTTAGTTTGTTCTCTCAGTTTGCAGTTTAGCAAATTCCAGAGTCTGGAAGCCTAGACACTGAGGCCCATATTTATACTTTTTTAGTGCCGCATTTGCGTAGTTTTTTTACGCAAAAGCGGCACAAACTTACAAAATATAATGGTATTTTGTAGGTTTGTGCCGAATTTGCGTAAAAAAAACTATGCAAATGCGGCGCTAAAAAAGTATAAATATGGGCCTCAGTTATTTGACCCCAGACGTCTGTCACCAGACGTTCCCTTTATATTCAGTTTCAAACATTTGTCTATTGTCTTTAATCTAAGTTTATGGATGCATTTGTGGAAGATGCAGGAGGTAAATATAAAACAGCCTCATGGTGGCCTCTGAGCAAATGTATTCAGAGGACCAAAAGTGGAAACACTTAAGGGGCAGCACCAGAGTTGGTTACAGTGTAGTTCTGAGCCACTGCATCCAGGATTAGTCCTATTCTGAATCTAGCCCACTGTGTTTTGTTATGTGCAGGCCCCAATTAAAGACAGTGACTCCATGAGGATGAGCTCGGTTTGGACAGTGGTGCATAATTTGACTGAGTCACCATGGCACTCTCCTAGAGTAAAAAGAAATGGTGTATCATTATGCACGCCCTTTAGTAGTCTCCCATCACCTGACTCATCCGTTATCTGACCAGTGGTATTGCAACTATGTCATCGCCCACTGCAGCCATTTTTGATTTAGGTGCTGCTATGTTTTGCCTGACCTTGATGTGACTATCATCAGGACACGGATTTCCACGATCTTCACAAATGAAACATCTGATGTAAAATATGCAAAATGGTGTAATATCTAAACTCGTCATGACATGCAGGGCACTAGCATTCCTCAAAACGCATAAATCACAAAACTTAACATTTGTATCCTACATGATTCTTTCAACAATGGGCCCTCTACTTTTAAATCAGAGGGAAACACAGAGTTCTGATAGCCACAGAACTAGACAAATAAAAGAGAAACACTTGTTTCAACAAATGAGCTGCTGTGGCTAACTTCATGTTTTAGAGTTTGACTTAAGGCTATAGAGATAAGTGTCTAGACCACGGATTGATGCTTGCCTAATAAAGATCTAGTTAGACGGTTGCCAGTTTTTTTGGAAAAGGAGTTGAAACTTTCTTTCTGTTTTGATGTGGACCGATGATTTTAACAAGAACTAATTGGCACTCCAGGAGCAGAGTACAACGTGCATATTAAAACCATGGCATATTCATTGGTCTGTCGCTGTACTAATTACAGTGGGCAGTCGGGTACAATGGAGATGCAACTGCCTGCTTCAAGCATATGCAAAAAAATCCCTCTTCTGCTCCAGTGAACCTTGCAGCTACAGAATCATCAAAGAGACAGGTAGCTACAAATGATGGGGGCTGGCAGTGCAATGGATCTCCAAGGCTTCTGCTGTTCATCAACAGCGTATGGATTTAGCTACAAATAAGACAACCCTCACCCTTGTTCAGATTATGCTGCATGCAAGGACACTACAGCTGTGCTTGCCTGTGACTGGCAGCAGTGTGGGAGAATAGATTAACTGTGGATCCCTGAACAGTCTAATGAGTGCATTTGGAAGGGGCACTATTTGTTTCAGAAAACTTTCTGTACTGCAGGTATAACCCCTGCGATGTTGAAGTCCACAAAGAATTTCTGTTTATTTCTTCACTCAAGTTTGCAATGCAAAATGATTTTGTTCATTTCGTCATATAAATTTGTCAGCAGTCCAGAAATTAATCTAGAAAATGTTCTAAAAATACCTGCTTATTCAATGATAATTAACTCCACTAAAACGCGTTCACTGCCTAACAGACAAAATGCTGCATTTTGCATTACTCACTTAGAGAACAGAAAATCTATTTTTACCATGTATTTCAAAGAAACAAGTGTTCTTTCTTATAAATATCACCTGGTCTGAAGGACTTCACACTTTCCACCTCCAAACATCAACATTTTGAATGGCATTACATTGGTAGATTTTACATTTGTAATAATTACCTCACAGATATTACATTGGGGATACCTTTACATAGTGATACTTTACAGGAATACTTTACTTAGCAGGTAAGGTGGTCAGTGTAATATTATATTTGCCTGTGCTTATGTATATGTTCACCTATTTATTAGGCTCTATGTATTTATATATATATGTAGTATTCACTGACAAAAACAAAGGTTTCTGGGACGTTATAGTTAGGCTCACATTTTAAACCTACAAAACCATAGAAATTCACCGGTTATACTTTAAGTTATCTCAAGTAACTATAACTCGTGCCCCAAGGTAAATATAACTCCTGCCCCGCCATGCACAGTTTTTTTTGTCAAAAATATTACTGCAAATATTACATTGATATTATCAATGATGTTATCAAAGATGTCATGAGTGATGTAATTTGTGGGGTAATTAGCAGAGCACGTCGAGGGCATGAGTTATAGTTACCATAGGGCACAAGTATCCCTACTTCTCATCCATCATCCTTACATCTCATTCCTGCTTTGCATCCCTATTTCTCATCCATCATTTCTACTTCTCATCCATCATCCCTATATCTCATCCATCTTTTCTACTTCTCAGCCATCACTACTTCTCATCCATAATCCCTACTTCTCATCCATAATCTCTACTTCTTATCCATAATCCTTACTTCTCACCCATCATCCTTACTGCTCATCCCTACTTCTTTTCCTCACCACTACTTCTCATCCATTATCCATACTTCTCCTCCATCATCCCTACTTCTCATCCATCTTCCCTACTTCTCATACATCATCACTATTTCTCATTCCTCAGCCCTCAGTCATACCAACACACTTTCAATGTCACAAAACACCCCTTCACACTGATAGGGTGACAACGGCCAATCAGAGTTAAGAAAGAAGTCTGCACTCTATTGATCTAGCCACTGAAAAAACAGCCTTTTCATTGCCCATGCTGGTTGAGGATAAAGGGGAGGAAATACAACTGGTGTTTGCTTCCAGTGAATCCAAAGCTACATAGCAAATCATTTTATTTGAGTGTTTTTGTTTGCATAGGCTTCTGTAGAAAGCTCAGTTGTTTGATGGAGAAGAGGGCATGCATGACCTGGGCCATATATCAACACTTGGAGAGAGGGCTGAACAGTTCATGGGAAATCTTTTCTGGTTTTGGTTTCATATGTAACATCTCTGTCCAGGCCTTGCTCTTTCTAGTTTTCTACACAATCAAAACCCAGCCCCTGCCAACTGCAAGGAAAGAAAGAAATGCTATTGCCAGAGTTAACGGCAGCCTCGGAACAAAAACATTTTTTTGCTACACATAAAATTGAAACCAGAAAAAGTTTCTAATGAACTATGTTACCCTGTCTCCAAGAGTTGATTTTAAACATTTCATTTGTTAGGATATTAAACTAAAACCTGATAACGTTTCTGATTGTCTGTTTACCTCTGTTTCCAAGTGTTGATTTATGGCCCAAGTCCTTGTCTTACCCAAACCATCACAGCTTTCTAGCAGAGGCCTGTGTAATTAGAAAAGCTTTTTAAAAATAATGAAATGCTGTACAACCTTGGATTCACTGGAAGCAACCTGCACAGTGTGCAACGAGAATACTTTTTCCAGTGGCTAGACCAATAGACTGCAGCCCTCCTAACTCTGATTGGCTGTGGCCAACCAATCACTGTGAATATGTGTTTCACAACATTGAAGGTGTGTTGGTCTGATGAGGGATGAGGAATGAGAAATACGGATGAGGTATGAGAGGTAGTGATGAAATGTAGGGATAATGGATGAGACGCAGGGATGATGGACGATTCATGAGAAGTAGGGATAAAAAAATAAGGCTAATAAATGATTGATGAGAAGTAGAGATAGGAAGTATGGATAATGGATGAGAAATAAGGAAGAAGAATGATAAATAGGGATGTGGAAGAGAAATAGGGATGTGGAAGAGAAATAGGGATGATGAATGATGGGTGAGTATTAGGGGTAACGGATGATGCATGAGAAATAACAAATATGTATGAGAAGTAGGGATGATGGATGAGAATTAGGGATGATGTTTGGTGGATGAGAAATAGGGATGATGGATGAGACATATGGCTTATGGATAAAAAGCAGGAGTGATGGATGAGAGGAAGGGATGAGAAGTAGAGGTGATGGATGAGAAGTAGAAATGATTGATGAGAAGTAGAGATGGGAAGTATGGATAATGGATGAGAAATAAGGAGGAAAAATGAGAAATAGGGATGGTGGATGGTGGATGAGAAATAGGGATGTGGATGAGAAATAGGGATGATGAATGATGGGTGAGTATTAGGGGTAACGGATGATGCATGAGAAATAACGAATATGTATGAGAAGTAGGGATGATGGATGAGAATTAGGGACGATGTTTGCTGGATGAGAAATAGGGATGATGGATGAGACGTATGGTTTATGGATAAGAAGCAGGAGTGATGGATGAGAGGAAGGGATGAGAAGTAGAGGTGATGGATGAGAAGTAGGGTTGAGAAGTAAGGATGGTAGGAGAGAAGTAGGGATAATAGATGAGAAGTAGGGTTGAGAAGTAAGAACGCTGGATGAGACGTAGTGATGACTGATGTGAAGTCAGGATGATGGATGAAAAGTAGGGATGAGAAGTAGGGATGATGGAAGAGAAGTATGGGTGATGGATGAGAAGTAGGTAGGATGGATGAGAAGCAGGGATGAGAAGCAGGGATAAGGGATGAGAAGCAGGGATGATGTATGAGAGGCAGAGAGGATGGATAAGAAGTAGGGGTGATGGATGTGAAGCAAGGATGAGAAGAAGGATTAGGAATTAAAAGCAGGAATGAGGAATGAGAAGTGGGGATGAAGAATGTGAAGTAGTGATGGTGGATGGGAAGTAGGGATGAAAAGCAGGGATGAGAAGTAAGGATGAAGAGTGAGAAGTAAGGATGATGGATGAGAAGTAGGGGTGGGAAGCAGGGATGATGTACAAGAAGTAGGGATGATAGATAAAAAGTAGGGATGAGAAGCAGGGATGCGAAGTAAGGATGATGGATAAAAAGCAGGGATGACAAGTAGTGAAAATAGACGAGAAGTAGGGATAATGGATGTCAGTAGGGATGAGAAGCAGGGATAAGTGATGACAAGTAGGGATTCTGGAAGAGAAGTAGGGATGATAGATGAGAAGTAGTTATGAAAGATGATAAGTAGGGTTGAGAAGCAGGGATAAGGAATAAGAAGTAGGGATGATGGATGAAAAGTATGGATCAAGGATGAGAAGTAGGGATGGGAAGCAGGGATGATAGACAAGAAGTAGATATGATGGATGAGAAGTAAGGATGAGAAGTGAGGAAGATGGATAAGAAGCAGGCATGAGAAGTAGAGATTAGGGGTGAGGAATGAGGATGTCCTAAAATGGATGCTGTACCACCAACACTCTGAATCTGCACACATCAAATGTCTGTTTGTCTAGCAGAGTTTTAAGCATAGGATAGGTCAAGCTAAAAAATGACAAAGGCCTTTTACCACACCAGGCACAGTATTACATATTTGGCTTGGTACAATATCAGCCAAGCCAACCTGCAGTAAAGAAATGCAACCACTAGGCAGCTCGGCATGGATGGTACTATCTAAACCTATGCTTAAAGACTTTGCTGTAAAAATGGTAAAAGGCTTTGCCACTTTCAAGCTTGACATGAATGGCACTTTACTAACCCTCTGCTTACAAATTCTGCTAGACAAACAAACATTTGAGGAGACAAGATTCAGAGTGTCAGTGATGTTCTCTGGTACTCTAAATAAAGAAGTTTCTCTCCACCTAAATTTGGGAACTACCCAGCGCTTCCTGCTTCCTTTCTTTCACATATATATTTTGTTAAGGACAGGGCACTTAAAACTAGGCTACCTGCAAAGTAAAATGTGTGATTTAAAAGACTGAAAGGTTATCTGTGATGTAAAGACTACCTAAGTAACCACCACAATGTAATGACTCCTGATGTAACTTCCGTGATATGACAGTAACATACCCATTTGTTCACAACACCTTACATGGTACCATTGCTGCCCACTTGTGAACACACATGGGCACTTATTTACACTGCTATACAGGGTAGCGTATCAAATAGATTACTTTTCCAGTGTGTGGGTCCAGTAGGTCCCTGAAATAACTAAATATAGACTAGGTACACGTTTTTGTGATGTCACATCATCTATTCTGTTCAGCTTTAACTACATACAATATTGCATATATATCTCATTTCATCATGTGAATAAATGTCCATTTTGCCTTTGAGGACAGTATGATAATAATCGATTTCAATAGAGAGTGAAACCAACGGAAAAGTCATTTAACAATAACATACAATGCTACTTAAGAACCTTGGATTCCCTTACTAGTAAAAGGAGAAAGGTAATACTACCAAGATTGTGTTAAATAAGAAAATGGTGAAGACTTTAGAAAAGTGATAAATTCTGCTAGGGCTCAAATTCCGATCATAACAACTGCACTGCTGCTGCAAAACGTTTGTGAAAGGGGGAGGAAGAGTTTGACATTCTTAGACTAATGTTTGATTGTATTACTGAATATTCTAATGTTTGATTGTATTACTGAATATCAGCTCCAACAATATTGGGGCACAATAATATCGAGAATAAAATATCGAGGGACGTAATATCAAAAGGTAAGTGCATAAAGGGAAGTGTAGGTTTACTATTCCTAACTACACATCTACATAACTTGATAATATATGTACAGTATTCGCACATTTTAAGCGGCATTAGGTGTAGCAAATTTAGGCTTACCGGTTGATATTTTACTGTAGCTTATCTGTCCTCGATATTGTGGTTTCCCTAGTCAGGGTACATACATAAAAATTTTAATATGAATGATTCTCATTGGCAAGAGGACATTTAGCCTTGAAACTCTACAAGAACAATTATGTTGATTTACTGGATTGTAACTGAAATACATAAAACAGAAGGAGAGAGGTGAGCACGAAAACATACTAGGAGTAGTTGGTGACTCGTTACTTTAGCACTAGAAATAGAGACCATATTCCTGTCAATTTTCTAAGACATTTTGGTACAATTTGTTACACAAATCTATGGATTGTGGGAAAGGGAAGAGAGGCATGTAGTGTCTATCAACTCTCATTTATTTTGAAAACTTATTTTGGGGGTTTTGGAGACGGTCAATTTTTTCCCATCATTAGTTTCCGTTTATGGTTATTAGTCAGTACGTTTGTGGGTGAGTTCGAATAGATTTCGGTTGTTTGAGGATTTCGTAAAATCAAGCACTTATTTTTGCACTGATAAATATTTAAATTTGCTTACTTCCAGGGATTGGATGCAAGTTCGTATCATGGTGAGTGAGAAGCTCGGATTAATGTTTGGGGGGGATAGGATGGGGGTGGGAGAATTGGAGGCAGACAGAGAGCAAGAGGAGAAACTGGGGGCCCCGTTATTACTAGGGAATTTGCAGTGATGGTAGATTGATGAGGTTGTATAGAGGTCATAAGCTTTTCGTAAAAGAATGTCACTCTGCCACCACCAGTTTTCTTTTTTGTGTGATCTATGGCAACATTCAAACTAGCTGAGGTCAGTTCATGGGTAGTGGAGTATGTTATTTCTTCATCCGATTTTCAAACGGGCAACTTCCCAAGAACCAATATCCATCTCTTAGGGAGACCATACTGCCTCACAAATCAGTATCCACCTGGACCACATTGAGTCAACAGATGATCTGCACGAAGCATCATACCTACTTGGAGATTCTTGGACTGCGCCGAATTTAAGGTTTTTACCAACTGCCACCTCACACTCTAAAATTCCCACAAAACATATGTTTGCACGAAACAAAGTTCCATAAACGATCTTCAGACATCAAATGAAACCACCTCTCACATTTAGGCCCTATTTACAGTTTCGGTAGAATAGGATGAGCTATTTACCACATAACTTTTTAACTTGCAAACGAGGCATAACATGAGGAATCGGTACGTAAAGCACTGGATTGTGCATGGTTCGCCTTTTTATGGGTTTTATTCCACCTTCCAACTAATATATTTTGGCAGGTTTGACCTGCCACAATGTATCAGGCAAAAACTGCGAGGGTGTGATAACTAGCACATAACTAAGCATTACGGTTTTCAGCTTCAACATATTTCTGCTGGTAAAAACCCACCAGACAGGAATCTACCTGTTCAGCGGACACTGAAAACCACTGAAGATTGGCCTGTAAAGGGCACCAGAGACCAGGCAAAAGGAGAAAGCTTGACACATTGGAACTTGTTTCACTTATTTACATTTCTCGACATATATGAATTCACAGGCAAATAAGTGTCTTGTAGTACTAAGATGAAGGAAAGATGATGCACCCTGATCTTAGGAAACTAAGGTTGTATGAAACTGTAATATGCTTAAACTTGCTTGGCTGCGTTCCTTATGGGTTTCATCCTACCCGGCTCAGAAAGCATATAGACTGAGGTGATTGTGTAACGTGACCAGCATTATTTTTTTACAATTTCATAATCGTGCCCCCCAACACAGAAGAATGGTGATTCAATTGTAAATCATTCTCAGCTTCTACACCCCATGCAATCTTCAGTCATTTTGCTTATTGTGCAGTTTCTCTGCATGAGAAAAATACCTTTTTTTTCCTTATCTGCTTCCGCATCTAAATATTGATATTTGGATCACAAGTGAATCCAAAATTTGAAAATGTGTACTCAAATCTGTTCACAGATAAAGAATAATAATATGCTTTGTTTATTGTGGTCTGATACTAATTTCAGACACGTAATGCTGTAAGAAATAGTTGTGCCAAAAGCATTATTTTTTATCAACTGAGGAAAGATGAGAGGCTCAGTGTGCCTTCTGCTTTTCATCCATGTGGCCTTTGGGATGCACAGAGATGTGCGCAGTAGCTGCGAGATTCTGCTGTCTTATGGGATAAAATGTGTGATTTCTAAGAAACAAACACCTAATTTGTTTGGACACATCAGAACAGAAACACCAATTGGTGCAAAACATCCTTTAAAAAGCCTTTACCATTTTTGCATTACTAGTTGCTTGATGCCTATAATTAGAGTGTTTCACATTACACACGTTGTACTAATGGCCAGTATTTATCACGAGACATCTAAACTGAAATAATTTCTGGAAAGAGGTTTGTAGGTATTCTTCATATGTTTGTGATTGTATTATCTAAAGGAGGTTGCTACCATGTAGGCTGCACTAAACATTATAACGTATAACTGATTAGGTGAGTTTCTCGCCTTCCAGCAATGCAGTGAGTCGTTCACACAAGGGTCAGCACTTTATATACACAATGTAGCATATAATCATTAACAATACTTCTGAAAGACAAAGAGAAGGTAAGGTAAGGACGGTGTGAATTTAAGTGTCTGGGAAAGTCACTGAACTAACTATTGGTAAACAAACCTCTGTCTCCGGAAAAGCTTTTTTGCTGCCAAAATGTAAAAGCACTGATAATCACTGATTTTCAGAGGTTGGAAAACACTGAAAACTACCCACTTGAATAATCAAAAAATAAACAGAGGAAACCATACATAAGAGTCTACACGAGGATCAGCATTTAGAGCTGCACTGCGGATATGTTAGCCTCGTTTGGATAGTTTAACAGTGTGGCCTATTTTTCAAGTTTATTTGCGAAGTTCACAAAAGCAAATCCCTTTCTTTCTTTGAGTTATGTGCCTTTATGTTAGTGGTGGCAAAATATACTGAAATGCAGAGTTAACCAGGAGTAATTAAAACAATTAAAACATTTGTTATTATTAAACGTCAATGGGATCTCAACTGCTGTAGGAAAAACAGCACTGCGTTTGTTCCCTTGATACTGTGGGCTATAGGGGCCTCTTCTTTGGAGGAGATAGGTGGCACGTGACGCACACTGGTGTGCTCTTTCCACTGAACTGCGAACTCACAAGTAGTAAGAGATTTCACTGGATTCGGACAGGAGACCGAACAGTCTTACCTTGCTGTGACCAGCTGTACAGTAAGGATATTGCAGATTAGTTTAATAAAATTAATTGAAAGAAAATGGCACCAGAAATTGTATATTTATTAAATACACCAGAAGACACTGAAGCTTTTTTCAACTACTGATAATACTGAACCTTCAAGGGCGCTATGGACTTTTTACCAAGGTCCATACTTAGCAAGTGAAGTACTTAACTTTGTGTTCATAAGAGGTAGTGTTCTATCAATAGTAATTCCTTAGTAACCAACACGAGTAGGTATCTATATTGCAACTGTTCAGCTGTGTACATGAGGAGGGGTCTCAGCTAGAAAAGTATGCAATATAATAGCTCTATGCAAGTGAAAGTGTATTTTGTTGTACACACCGAATAAAAACAGGATTTCATGAACTAGTAAATTACTGAATTGCAGCAAATGAAAAGATGATGTAAACAATAATAACATTTCAAGAATTCAAATGGAACTAGAATGCCTACTCGTTTGGCCGACCCGAGTGCCAGACTTTGGTCTCGTTTTGGCAGATCTGAGAGCCAGAGGTTGGCACGGTGTAGGGAGCATCATAACATATTCAAAGGGTGACTCCTAATATTTTATCACCGCTAGTCAAATATTTTTGCCACGTTTATCTCATTAATATTAATCACTATAAATGATATGGTTGAGCAAGACAGCCAAATGCATGCACTGTGCTAAGGACCCAGACGCCCTACAAAATCCTGTGAATATCCTGTACTGCGTGGGGCAGAAAACTTCTACAAGCCCCCCTCTGGGTGACAGGAACATGAGATTACCTGAATGTGTGTATACTGATGGCCGTGAAGACAGAGGACTGGGAGGAAGACACTGCCTGATGCAAGACAGCGGTTGAGGAGGAAGCTCAAAATGGTGCTGCCTATTGCTGGGTACACCACGGGGTCGGGCCACTTCGCTTGCAGTTTCTAGGGGGAGTGCAAACCCTTACCGGAGGAGCCGAGGGAGCTGGACCACAGATACCCAGAGAGCAAGACCAATCCAGAACACTCCAAAAGTAAAAGTAGAAGGAGATGGCATAATCAAACTGGAGCACCAAACTGACATGGACATGGGGGGCTGTGTAACTGGAGGTATCCCTGAGGGACAATATGATGAGGTGGGATGAAAACCAGGAACTCCTGGAATGTTTCGGGGGATGGCCTTGAGAGGGGGAACTCACCCGTAAGTCAGATACTGCTACATATGTGACTGGTAGTGCAGCAGATAAAGAAGCCACATCAGTGGTATGGTTAGTGATATGTCTTGGGTGTGGGGCGAAGTGAGAATAAGCATTGTTGGAAAACCACAGTTCACAAAACTTTGGGCCTTATGATGCCTGATGTGGCACATCTTTCTTTGTTACCCACTGTGGATTAAAGCATTATTCAACAAAAGCAAGAGCCTGAGGACCACCATGGGGGCATGCAGGTCACCTCAGAGGCCAGGAGTTTGCAGATCACTTGTCCAAGAGAAGCTCTGTTGGGGTATCGGAATAAGACAGGAATGGCAGAGATGTAGTTTGAAGTAGAGTTGTCAATGACTAATCCCTGGGTGATGAACTACAGCCTGACAGCCAAAAATCACCCGCACAGAGATTTAAAATTTGGTATAGATATCAGGTTTTTTTCTAGTAGCAACCTATTTAGGATATGGGAATTTGAGTGAGAAAATGGGATGCCCTTCAACCTGTTGAATGGACAGACACTGGTTTATTAGTTTTCTGAGATTATTACAGACATTGTACGTCAGCAGCTCACATGAGAATTTCTCACATATACTACCACACCATTCATATATACAAATATGGGAAAAGGTACAGAAATCACAAGTCGTTGTGACCCATGTAGACAAACAGTTTGACAGCAGACTCATGGTAAATCTACAGAGATGGGTAGAGGCTTGGAATGGTCATATGACATTCTTGTCCAGGCTAATCCTGAAGTGTATGTTGCTGTTTAAATACCGTGGAGGGAAAGGAGAGGTCACACAGACCATGGGTGAGGCAGTGGTGATGGTCACATTGAAACCCAATAAAATAAATCCATCTCAATGTACTTCCTACCACCCGATAGTCCTCCTTAATATAGATGCAAAACTCTTTACAAACATTTTAGCTAGACACCTCAATTGCATTAGCTGCAGTCTGGTACACCAGAGTGAGACTGGATTCATTCAGAGGCGGAAGGCGGCACACATATGACATTATTAGATCGGCTACCCATCTGATTGAGAAGACATTTCTCCGATTGTCCGGTCATTGGATGCCAAGAAGGCCTCTGACAAAGTGCATTGGGCCTTCTTGCACATAACTCTCCATAGAATGGGGCCCTACATTTTTAAAGATGATCTTTGCAAGCTATGCAAACCCCGTGGCCACAGTCAATATGAATGGACACCTCTGCCTTATTCCTGCTTTCTAGAGGCACAAGGCAGGGCTGCCCTATTTTGTCCCTGCTTTTTGGCCTTTTGTTGAAGCCTTGGTCTGCTTTTCTGCTTTATCTGATAAACTTAAGAACTAACAAGGATAATGTTTGACCTGCAAGAGTTCAAAATTTCGTTCTTTGCCAACAACATCTTGTTAACGCTAGGATCTACAGTTACCTCCTTGTCAACAGTAGTTCATCTACTTTAAGCCCCCCCCAACCCAGTTTTGATGGAGCTATGAGAACAGACCTCCACTCATGGGGAAAACTGATGATCTCCTGGCTGGGCATAATTAATTTGGTTAAAATGAATATCATTCCACACCTATACCTTTTCCTAGCTCTCTCAATATGGGTAGATCCCACAAAGTTGGAATGTATCCAACGCCGACTGATGTCATTTATCTGGAAGGGAAGAACTCCTAAACTCCTACAATAATTGTTGACGCAGCCCTGAGAATCAGGCAGTTTTAGGGCCCAGATTAATCCCACCTATTTTCCAGTAGCCCAAATTCGTACAGTAGTAGAATGGTCCATGCTGGAGTCAGGGAAGAACTGGCAAGGAATTGACCATGCAGTATTACGGAGGCCTCTCTAGGACTCTGCATTGTTGAACAGGCGAAGCAGACCACCCTGGCATATGTTAGCACCTTTGTGTCCACAACCCTCAAAACGTGTGATCTATATGATGAGTCACGCGAGCAGGTAGCAAACCCATCCCCCCTACACACCAATACACTACAACTGTGCATTCACCCGAGTCCTGGAGGGACGGGCCTTCCACAAATCAGAAGGGCATGTACAAAAACAATCTCTCCAAGTCCTTTCTGCAGTGTAAAACCATGTTCAAGCTCCTGGAGTTTGAGAGTCTCCACTATGCCCAGCTCCGGCCCTGGGAAACACATTCCAGCATCCACTTTGGAGCTACCAGAGCTAAAACGCCTTTCTAAATGATTTTTCCCAAGCTCGTAGGCAGGCGGGGTATGACCTTCATGCTGTATGATTGACAGGACATGCCCCCCCACCTGGAGACGCAATAATGGATGGGAATAATCCCTGGGCTTGCAGGGCACTGCCAAGCAGTGAGTCAGAGTGGGCAGGGATATATACTCTTCACAACCTCAACAGGGACATAATGCATTATAAGGTCCAATACGACTGGCACTCCTTATGGACTACATCGCCTGTACCATAATGCATCTCGATGATTGGGGGGTGCAGTGCCCTCAGCGAAGCGCTCCATATACAGTGGGCCTGCCCAGTGATCCAGCCCTTCTGGGAAGCAACCACCAAGTTCCTTCATGAGATACTGGTATATACTATTCCCTTCATACCAGAGGTGATGCACCTAAAGCAAGTACAATGCACAAATGGTACAAGTGCCTTCAGTGCCTGGGAGCCTCAAAACTGACAATAGCCTAAACTGGAAGAAGGTGAAAAGTCCTGCAAGTCCTTCAATCATGCAATTGTACCATAGAGTGTGGACAATATTAGGCATGGAACGTTTGACTCACCTAATGTTTGGCCACAAATGGAAACCACTCTACAAGCAACTTACTGGAGGCCCTGCCAACTTAAGTCTTCCACCATTCTGGAGAGCCCTGGGTCTCTTCCATTAAAGCAGCACTAAGAGCTTACACCCTTGCACAAACACATGTGTTTTGAGTGTGGTGGCTGGGACAAGATACTATGGGATTTGTCGGCTGGGCAGTCGCAGCTTTTTGAGGGAGGGGGGACCTTGTGTTAAGGGCGGGACTTATCCTCTGCCAGTTGGGGCCCCAGGGCCCCATGCATGAGGTACAACTCTTGGAAGGGGAGTACATGGACAAATACATGTACCTTTAACAATCCCTATTGCTGGAATGCTAAAGTGACTTTTGTAACCACAAATTAGCTATATTTGACCCATCTTTGGATGAGAGACGGGCTAATGGTTGTCCTCCTCTCTCTTTAAAAATGTTATTAATAAGATTTACAGAAAATGGTGACATGAAACCTGTGAGTCCTTGATAGCTATGAAATGGTAGAGGGTATCTACATTCCTTAGATGGTATGCAATAGGGATCGCATTCCTGCCCGAGACCCTTCTTACAGATGCAGTATTCAGAAAATGTGGTGGCCAATTGTACTCTTCCGAATTTTTGTCTTACACAAGAAGAGTGTTAGTATGGGTAGCATTAGAGGTCCCCCTCCTGCACCACTATTCGGTGACAGACACATATGGGAGATATGTTTGAATGCATGGACTAATGCAGGGAGTGGGGGTTTGCTTCGTTAACATACAAGCACCAAATGTAGATGAAGGGTATATTTCTGGTCCATGTTAGACTTGCTGACACCCTACATTGACATACCCAAAGTATAGGCAGAGGATTTTAATTGTGTTTTGAATGGTGAAATAGAAAGACACCCCACACACCATGCACAAAACTGGGAATTGTTGGGATGCTGCGCGAAGTGACTAGCAGAGTGGACTTCTTGATAGTTGGAGGGTTCCTCACTCTGCTTGGATGGCTTTGTCCTGCTACTCGACTACGTAAAAAAAATGCACTACAGATTAGATATTACTGATCACACAAAACTTATGGCTGACAATCCAGGCGCCACAATATATGGGTAGATTCCTATTAGATCACTCACCGTTAATGATCGAGTATAGAGGCGCACAGGCTTTCTCCCCACATAGGGACTCAACCCCGAAACAATACAACACAAGGCCTTTAGGCTGGACATCTTAGCATCGATGGATACTTATACAAAGAGCAATTGGATTACAACTGCCAGCCATCAGAGCTACAGAACATTCAAGGTGGTTCTGAGGGAGAAATGCACAGGTAAAACAGACAGAGCTAGTAGACAACTAAAACATGGCTTGATTCAACAGGAAGCGGGAATAGCGCAACAACAAAGACAGGGCCCCGGAAGCCCCATAAATGAGGCAGAATTCTTACAGCCTAGGTGTGAAGTAGGAGAATATGGACAATTCCAGAAGACTACTGGCCAGGTTACTGAAAATGAGAGGCCTGCTTCCATAATGCTGGTGCTGCCTAGGCCAGATGGTACCATGGTGGCCTCCCAGATAGAGGTCAATGAGATCCTTTCACAGTGTTGAATAAAGGTATGTAAACAACCAGGAGACACTGATAGTCGTCCCTCAATCAGACACAGAGAGACAACTATCTGGGACATATGCAACTTCCAACACTCACTGAAGACTTGAGAGCCGAGGTGGAGTTAGACTGCCACAAAAAATTTAGTTGAGGCCATTAGGGCACTGCCTCGGGTAAAGGTGACAGGCACAGATGATCCACCTCCCAGAGTTTTATCACACTTATGTAGCTCTTGAATAGCCTACCAAAAGGTTATAGAAAGGCCAGACATATTGGTACTCTGCCACAGATTCTGAAAGAAAGCATATTTGTGACGCCCAAACCGGAGAAGAATGACACAAATCAGGGGTCATACTGATCACTATTGGTGATTAATGTTGTCATAAATCGGGCGTGGCTTCGGGCGTCAAGATGGCGGTCGCACTCTGGACCCCTCCGTCATCCGCCCAAAGTTATCGCGATTTAGCGACCTAATGGTGCCATGCCAACCGTCCACGCAGTCTCTCCGTCCCGCTGGGATCCTGCTGTGGTGAGCGGTGGTGAAGCCGAACCACGTACACGCGCTGCGGCCCGAATGTCAAAATGGCCGTCGGAGCCGGGCCGCCTTGACGCAGCCGACACTGAGCTGCCTGCCCCTTGGTGCGGCTGCCTTGGACCAGAGGCGCCGTGAATGATTGGGAGGGAGCCGGCGCTGAGCTCCAGGGCGCGAGCCCCTGTGGATTGAGGGGGCGGCGCTGCCCCAGCCTGCGAGCGGGGTTCCTGATGGCACGGGCCGCCTTGCACCCCTGCCTGACGGCGATGGCTGCAGGAGCCGCGGCGATCGATCCGCTTCGAAGAGAGGACCCCCTTGGATTGGCCCGGGCGGTGGGGGGCTGCGGGAAGGCAGGGGAAGAGGCTCAATAAAAGGAAGAGGAGCCCGGTGTCTCGGACTGCCTCCGGGTCCCAGGCCAAGTGGGGCCTACTGCAGAGTGCCATAGAGGTTTGAAGCGAACCGACCGGACGGGGATAAAGGCCCCTGGGCCCCTATCGAGTCGCGCAGCCGCAGCGCAGTCAACACATACCCACCAACATCAGCCGTGGAGACCGGCAACCGGGGCCGGGGTGGACCCGCGCGGGGGAGTCACGCCCGAGGGTGTGGGGATCTAAATCCCGCGCTGGAGTGTCCCCGGAGCCGGAGGGTGTCCCTGAACTCGTGCCTTTCGGCGATCCTGAGCTGGGGTCACCCGACGAGGTCCCGGGCGGGCCCAGGTGACTCTCCGGGGGTTTCCCCCCGCCGCGTTTGACGATTTGGCCCTCCCAAGGGGAGGAGCGGACCTGCGACCACTACGCTCCAAATAAAGAACTGAGATCACGCTAACTTGCCTACCACGAAAGAGCCCTACCAGCGGATGCCCGCCCTGAGACACGACCTGGAGCACCTCAAAAAACTATACAACTGACCCTCGCCCCCGCGCCAAGATGGGGAAGGACAAGGCAAACAAACAACCGCCGGCCTCCCAGCAAAAGATCGACCAGTTCACGACGCCGGCGGGTCCCCGGGGAGGGGGAGACGCGGCTGGTGGAGGCCCGGCGCCGGACAGAGTGAATGCCATCCTCCAGGCAATCCAATCATCGCAAGCGGCCGTGGAGACCAAAATCGGGGAAGTACGAGAGGTTGTGGGCCTTATTCGGCAAGACCTCAGAAACGCGGTGAGTCGAATCACCGAGGTGGAAGCCCGGGTTTCCCAGACTGAAGACGAGCTAACCGACCTCAGAACCAAGGTGGCCCAGCTACAAACTCGAACCAGTGAGCTGCACCGTTGTGCGGAGGACGCAGAAAACCGATCAAGGCGCAACAACCTGCGCTTCATCGGATTCCCGGAGGGCGTAGAGGAGGACAAGGCCCCCGAATTTCTAGAGCGGTGGATTAAGACCTGGATGCCGGATCAAACTCTTTCACCCTGGTTTGCGGTCGAGCGTGCCCATAGGGCCCTTGCCCCACGCCCCGCACCGGGTGACCCAAAACGCCCGATGATTGCGCACTTCTTTAACTTCAAAGACCAAGACACTATCCTTAAAGAAGCTAGTCGCTCCGAAGACCTCCAATGGGAGAATCATAAGATCTTAATCTTCCCAGACTACACCCGTGAAGTTCAGACCCGCCGCCGATCATATGAGCACGTAAAACAAAAGCTTAGAGCAATGCAGCTCTCATACATGCTCCTCTTTCCTGCGAGACTTAAGGTCCTCATGGCCGGGAAGGCGTACTTTTTTTAATCTTCCGAGGATGCGTGGGACTGGCTAACGGAGGAGGGTGTCGGAGTCCGGAGGGGTCCCCTGAGACCGGTGGGGGAGGCCTCCCGTGAGGGCCCCCCCCCCTTGGGGAGACCCCGAAGGAGCCGGAGGCGTACCAGATCCCGAAGAGGGAGGCGAAAAGACTCAGGCACTCCCACGAACGGCGAGGCAGCTCGAGACCCCGATACACAGACCGAGGGAGCTCCGGTCGGACCCTCGGGATCCCGGGACACAACCCAAGCTGCTGATGATAACCGCCTGAGCCAGTCCCCGGTGCTTGGTTGATATGAGTCGTTAGGTCCCCACCGAGATACGCTGGGAGGACCTGGGCCGCCCGGCCCGCACCCGCGGGCCCTGGAGGAGACATTGCGGGTGGCTTCGCACCTGCTTAACGCATGCCACGCAAAATTTGAATTATGACTGCTAATTGCAATTGATCCGACTAAAAGGAGGGGTCCACCACTCCACCCCAACGACAGTCCTTCTGGCTGTTTGGTTCTGGTTGGGTACTTGGGCGACAGATGCATCCAGGGAGGGAGTATGGGGAGGGGGGTGGTTGGGGGGTGAAGAGTTTGAAACGGGTTTAGATAGTAAAATGTTGATTAGTTTTCTTTGTTGACTTAATATTTCACTGTTATGTTTGAAACGGTCGTCCCGGGGTCCACAGACAGGTACTCAATACCGTATAGCACCCACGCAACCCACGCCTGGCCCTCACTAACTCAGATCATCTCATGGAACGTAAATGGCCTATTAGACAAGATCAAGAGATCCGCAGTACTCAATACTCTCCGCAGATACTCCCCCTCAGTGGTCCTATTACAAGAAACCCACCTCCTCGGGACTAGGTGCCCCATGCTCGCGCGAGGAGGGTACGACAGAGTTTATCACGCAGGCTTCTCCAGAGGGGTGGCCATTCTACTCCACCGCTCACTACCCATAGTGGTTACAGCCACGGAATCCGACCCGCAGGGCAGATTTGTAGCAGTTACGGGGATTCTTCACGGGTCACCGATAAACCTTGTATGTGTGTATGGCCCCCCGGCGGGACTTGACGCATTCTTACTCTCACTCCACCACGTGGCAGCGGGTCTCCCCCAGGGTACTACCCTGTTGGGAGGGGACTTCAACGCCGTCCTTGACCCCAGTCTAGATGTATCCGGCGAAATCACTGCTAGTAGATCCAACCGGGCCTCGAGTCTTAGCAGCTGGGCGGAGAGCCTCGACTTGTGTGAGGTGTGGAGAACCTGGCATCCCAGGGGGCGCCAGTACACGCACACTTCGGCTGCCCACTCGACACAGTCCAGAATAGACCTCGTATTTATGCCTGCTCTAGACATCACCAGAGGAGATGCTACCTCGTGGGGTCTCAGACCACGCGCCAGTGTGTGTCCGGCTGGGCGGTGCGGACCCCATCAGACGCCCGACGTGGCGCCTGAACGCATGGTACCTACAGGACAACGACTACACCCATGAAATTAGGAACCACCTCACTCAATATTTCGAGCTGAACCTGGGATCGGTCCGATCTCCAGGTACAATATGGGTCGCCTGCAAGGCCACTCTCAGAGGACATGCCAAATATCTCCTGCGTTCACGAGAACGTGCCCGAGACTCGCGAGTGTCTGAGTTGGAGGCCAAGGCGCTAAGCCTGGAGCGCCAGCAAGTGACCTCAGCATGGGCCTATATTTTGAGACAGCTTACTATGGTTAGAGAAGAAATTAAGCACTTAGCGCTAGAATCAGCAAAACATATTTGGAGGGCCTCAGCAGCACGAATATATGGCTGGGGGGATAAAAAAGGGAAACTCTTACACTGGCTGGCCACCCGCCGTCTAGCCAACAGGGTCATACCTGAAATTGTGGAGGACTCGGGTTCTCTTTCCAAAACACCCACTGAAATCGCGCAAAGTTTTGCTTCTTACTACGCGCGCCTATATGCAGATCACCCCCGACCCATTGCTGAGAGAGAGTCTCCCCTTTTAAACGACATAACTCTTTCCAGAGTCTCCCTGGCGACAAGGAATAGACTTTTGGTCTCGCGGAAATCGCTAGCGCGATCGCCAGTCTGGCACCGGGCAAGACCCCGGGGCCAGATAGATTCCCTGCAGAGTTATACAGCAAATGCGGTGACATTTTGGGTCCCCACTTGCTTAGTATGTACGAAGAAGCTGAGAGACAGGGCCGCTTCCCCACCGGGATCGACCAAGCCACAATTGTAGTGATCCCCAAGACCCAACCCCCGTTGCGACACTGCTCGGCATACCGGCCCATCTCACTTCTAAATACGGAGATCAAAGTGCTGTCCTCGATCCTTGCCTCCAGACTGAGGGAGGTGATGCCCACTCTGGTTCATCCTGACCAGTGCGGCTTTATGCCTACCCGCAGTACTCGGCATTGCATTAGGCGGTTACATCTGGCCTTGGCGCATCACAAGACCCTGTTGCATACCCCCCTGGCGTTACTCCTACTCGACTTTGAAAAAGCCTTTGACACGGTGGACTGGTCCTTACTCGACCACGTTCTGCAAAGAAATAGACTCGGGCCTAAATTCCGAGGCCTGGTGAGGCTCCTCTACTCTAATCCGACGGCCTGGGTACAAGTGAACGGAGTGGTCTCCGACGCGTTCCCCATCGGTCGTGGCACCCGACAGGGATGCCCGCTATCCCCACTGCTCTTTGCGTTAATAATAGAGCCCCTGGCGATACTGCTGCGAGAGGACTTGAAGGTTGGCCCTGGCCCGCCTGCCCAGAGGACCGAGTAGCGTTATACGCAGAGGATGTCCTACTGTACATTTCCAACCCGGCTAAAAGCGGTCCTCGCGTCCTGCAAATTCTGGGCCTCTTCGCGGAGGTCTCGGGACTGATTCTAAACCCCAATAAGTCCCTATTGGTCCCCCTACATCGCTCCCGGGAATGTGTGGACTGGCAGCGTAAATCCCAGTGCGAAGGAATAGTTTTAAATATTTGGGAATACACGTCTCACTACTCTCTGAGCTGACATGGGAGCTCAACATTACACCGCTAACCAGAAGAATCAGAACTGACCTACAGCGCTGGAGGACCCTCCCCCTAAACCTGTGTAGTGCTTTCCTCTTATCTAGTTTTAAGCACTAACATAACACAACAGAAATGCACTTCTGAGGTCAAAGAAGACTTTTATTCAGATTCGAATCTGCCGGACCTCGTGCTGGAGCTTGGCGCCAGCTGGCAGCAATCCCGTGTGGGTAGATGAATCTCTTTCTCGCGGCTGACAGGGGTCATCAGCTTGCAGACCTTAGAAAGATGAAGCTGTGAATAGTTCCCACACGGTGAAGTATTTGTTTTGCTTTGCATTCAATATCTTATAAATATAACCTGCTGTGTATATTGCAAACTGATATATTTTGTTTGATTAACGCGGACTTGAAAGCTACTAATTCGTCATACATAAAAATTGGGGTTGGGGAAGAATTAACAACAATAAAAGTCTTCTTTGACCTCAGAAGTGCATTTCTGTTGTGTTATGTTAGTGCTTAGAAACTAGATAAGAGGAAAGCACTCCAATTGGTACCAGGAGTGGGGTCGGTCATTAAGAGGTGATTAAGAGGGTGTTGACGAGTTGGTAGATTTCTAAGTGCACACTTTAAAAGTGTAATCGTTTTTGTTGTTTGGAGAATTACAGAAATTGTTTTTTTTGGAGAATCACAGTAGCACGGCAGACCATGTCTGGGAATGCATGTATTGGTAAACTGCCTGATGGTGCTACGAAAAACTGTGAATTGTTTTCTGTTTGGGGAATTACAGAAGAAAATGCATGTGTAGCTAAAATGCCTGATGGTGTTTTGAGAAATAATTCCTGTTGTACATATGTAGAAAACGTGTCTTTTGGAAGTAATGATGACAGAAAGGTTTGGATACCTTTATCTGCTTACAGAGAAATGCAGGAGAAATGTAGGAAGTTGGAACATGAAAATAGGAATTTACGTGAGCAAATTAGCCCGACTGAAAGTTATAAAAATGAAGAATCTTTCTTTTCCCATTCCAGTAATGAGGGGGTTAAGACAGCTCCGAGCTGCACTGAGTTTTCGTGTGAGCCAGGGTTTTTGGCAGCCAAAATGCATTCCTTAACTGATAACACGGACGAGAGAGCTCAGAGTTACCGTTGCAAAATGCACAAGTAAAACGAAAGAGTTTCATTAGCTTGTTTGATTTTTGGAAAAAGAATAGCTCTCATTTGAGAGAAATCCTAACACTTTTGTATATGGTCACTGTGAAAAATTATATGCAGCTGCGCGCTTGTGATTTGGCAAATGAAATAATGCAGACTTTAGGTTTTTGCGCAGTGCAAGAAGGAAATACTTATGTACATGTAATTCAAGAACAAGGGAAGAAAATAGTGCCCCTAGCTAGAATCATACACTGGATCTGGTATTTGCAAGACAGGGCTAGAGTACCACAGATAAAAGAGTTACCAATGAAGTTGAATGCACCATTTGAATTAGTGTCCACTGAAGATAAAAAGCATGTTTGTTTTACTAATGATTCATTGACTGAAATGTTGTTTTCTGGCACAGGAGAAGGAACAGCGTTGTATAATGTGTGTCAGATTTTAAAGCAAGAGCTACGTGAGATGTGTCATTTTTACGCTGATTTTTGGTTCATTGCTAATGTTTTAGCACCTAACTGGTTCAATTACCTTGCAGATGTTAATGAGAAAAATTCAGAGAGAGAAGTGTTCACCCA
Source organism: Pleurodeles waltl (assembly GCF_031143425.1). Taxonomy (NCBI): domain Eukaryota; kingdom Metazoa; phylum Chordata; class Amphibia; order Caudata; family Salamandridae; genus Pleurodeles; species Pleurodeles waltl. Next base: position 865,361,420 of record NC_090443.1, read on the forward strand.
GAATTCTGCCTTAGTGGGGATGGCTAAGTGGGTGCCCCAGAAATGTGAACAGCTGGGAGAAAAAGCCACTTACAGGTGGGCAGAGATGAGAGAGATGCACATTCCCCTAGATTTGATAAAAACTGTGCAGCACGCACAAAAGCAATCTGTCATGCAAGCAGTCACAGAGCAGTTGGGGAGAGGAAAGTTACCAGGACAGAAATGGCAAATTGATCAGGTTTTAGGGAAAGTGATTGCTGCAGATTACCAAGGAAAAATCGAAATTATGCTGATACCTAGAAAAGAATCTGATTTATTCATACAAATTGGAGACAGAATGGCCCAAATTGGCAAAAGTGCAGTGAATGGAGGTTTGGTAAAGAAGGAGTCTGCCCCAGCCCTTCTGACAGTGCAAGAAAAGGGAAGCTGTGGTGCAGCAGATAAAAACCTCAGTGCTGATGTGTGGGCTGAAGCCCCAAGTGATCCTCCAAAACCTACAGAAAATATAACAAAGGGCCCCAAAAACGTCCTGCTGATTATAATACAGGGAAAGAAAGAGGAAGGGCGCAGTTTAAATGAAAAATGTTATTTGCAAGAAAAGTCATACTTGTTTCTTTTGCAGATCCTACCACGTTTCGCCACTGTCCCTGAGTGTGCTGTGTGGTCCCCCTTCCGGTGTGTGCGTGTGGGGTCGGGGAAGGGACCGAATCCCCAACCTGAACCTGGCTGAGTAAAGTGCCAGCACCATGGATCCATTTTGCGCAAACTGCGCCTTCAGTTCAAGTTCAACTTGTTTGATTGCATTCTTCCACTGGAACTAAGCTGTGTTTTTTTTTTTTTTCCCTCTCGTATGGAACTCTGACTTTGGCTTACCTTCCAGTATACCTTTCAGATGGACCGTGCATCTTTACATGAGTAGAACTCATGCCACATCAAATTGCTAACACTGTTGAATTAGAGACTCACTCAGAGTATAAAAATTGCCCAGTCTTTTCTGTATAGATGTATCTGATGTGAAAGGTTATGAGATCAATGTGTTAATTCAAATGTGACTTGCTGATAATGTTTTTTTTGTGCTGATGTTTTTGTTTTTGTTTGAAACAAGAGATATGTGAAACAAAAATTCATTGGTCAAAGGGCGGAATGTACTGCCATTTGATAAAGTTTGTTTTGACCAATGACTTTGTGTTTCACCACTGCGCATATTAGTTGCTCAATGTTCACCAGTAGCACATGATGTATTCAATTTAGCTGCCTATTGACTTTGACATGCTATTAGATATTCTGCCTATTGGCTTTGACATGATATCATATATTACATTTTGTATTCAGCTCCGCTGCCTATTGGCTTTGACATGATATTAGACATTGCATTTTGTATTCAGCTCAGCTGCCTATGGGCTTTGACATGATATAAGACATTGCATTTTGTATTCAGCTTAGATGCTTATTGGCTTTGATATGACACTAGACATTGCATTTGATATTTAGGTTAGCTGCCTATTGCCTTTAACATGACATTGCATTTGATATTTAGGTTAGCTGCCTATTGCCTTTAACATGGAGTTAGACATTGCAGTTGAGAATCCAAGCTGTATTTTTCCAAGCTGTGTTTTTGCACAAGAGAACCAAGATGTTTTTCTCACAGTAGACTAGACATGATAAGAGAGAGTACAAGGGTGTTGTTCTCTCTGCTTGAGCTTGGGAACAGGAGTAGTCTTGGAGACCTGGCCAGTCTCCAAAAGGCTTGCTCAGTTTCCCAGGTCTGAGAGGAGGGGGCACACCTTTGTAACGAATGTAACAGGCTGCAGAGAGTCAGATTCGAATCTGCCGGACCTCGTGCTGGAGCTTGGCGCCAGCTGCCAGCAATCCCATGTGGGTAGATGAATCTCTTTCTCGCGGCTGACAGGGGTCATCAGCTTGCAGACCTTAGAAAGATGAAGCTGTGAATAGTTCCCACACGGTGAAGTATTTGTTTTGCTTTGCATTCAATATCTTATAAATATAACCTGCTGTGTATATTGCAAACTGATATATTTTGTGTGATTAACGCGGACTTGAAAGCTACTAATTCGTCATACATAAAAATTGGGGTTGGGGAAGAATTAACAACAATAAAAGTCTTCTTTGACCTCAGAAGTGCATTTCTGTTGTGTTATGTTAGTGCTTAGAAACTAGATAAGAGGAAAGCACTACAACCTGCTAGGTAGAATAGCACTCTACAAGATGATGATCCTCCCCAGACTCCTATACCTATTGCAAAACTTCCCACACCCCATCCCCAAGAAATGGTTCAAAGAGATGGACACGGTGGCGCATCAATTCATGTGGAATGACACCCGTCCGCGCCTGGCGCTCAAAACCTGCCAAAGAGATGTCTACGACGGGGGTTGGGCATGTCCAACATCCTTTACTATCTCTTCGCGATGCACCTGCTCGTGATCAATGACTGGGTGGGGGGCAGGTGGTCGGACCCGGCGTACCGACTGGAACTCCGATCGCTGGGCTACCCGTGGTTCTTTGATGCCCTGTACGGGGGCCCGATCTCCCGGGATGTCCCAGAAGTGACCAAAGTGATTTTATTGGGTTGGCGGGAGGCCCAGAGGCGGTCGGGGTGGTGGGGGCGCCTTACCCAGCAGACCCCGCTATGGCACGGGAAACACTTAACGGAAGTGGCGGGCCTGGAGGGATTTCAGAAATGAGACAATATAGGTATCTCTACACTGGGCGATGTTTGGGGAAGATCACATATGTGATCATTTGAGGACCTCCAGGAACTCTTTTCTCTAAACAAGACACAATTCCATAGGTATCTCCAGCTCCGCCACGCCCTACTAGTACACGTGCAGGCAGGAGACAACATACCCGAATATAACCCCATGGAGGCGAAGGTACTGATGGGGAATCTGGGCAGGGGAGGTGTTTCCCAGATATATCGTACTTTGATCGCCAACACTGCTTGCTCCCTGGGGGGGCTCCGCCAGAGATGGGAGGGATGGGTGGGTCCTATGGAGGAGATGGACTGGGGCGAAGCGTTGATGGCCCCTCGTACCCTAACAATGGCCACTTGCTTCCGATTAATACAGACTTTTTACCTCCACACAGCCTACCTCACACTCACCAAACTACACAGGGCGGGCCTCCAACCCACAGCTGAGTGCCCACGATGCATGAACCCCGCGGCCGATTTCTTCCACATGGTATGGACATGTCCGGTCATGGTGACCTACTGGGGGGCGGTCCTAAAGGAAGTCTCGGGAGTCTTACAGGAAAGCATAGAAAGGGAGCCACTGCCTCTCTTACTTGGGATTATGGGAGACACTGGGTTGAGAAGATCGGATCGAACCTTCCTTGGGGTGGCATGCCTGGTGGCCAAGAGGGATATAATGGCGAACTGGAAAGCCAGGGGTGCCCCAGCATTGGCTAAATGGAGGCGAGGAGTGGACTGGTGTGCGCAACGTGAGAAACTGGTATACGAGGCCAGAGGATGCCCGAATAAATATGATAGGATATGGGGTAAGTGGGAGGCCGCAGCAGTCACTTAGGCGGTGCAGGACCTTCATTTACACTGTGATGCCTGGGACCTGGGACTTGGGACCGGCCACTGTTAGGTGCCCTGTTGGCGCCTTGTTAAATGTATGTATCATTGACCTATTTTTTCGCAAAATCAATAAAATGTCTTTATAAAAAAAAAATATTGTCATAAATTGTAGCAAATAGACTGCTTCACATAATGGGATCCTTAGTCTACAATGATCAGTGCATCTTCAGTCTGGGCAGTAGAATACTCATGAACCTCAGAAAACGTAGTTATACGATGCATGGAACAGAAAGAACAGGGATTAAAAGCACACTGGTAGCATTTTATAATGAGAAAGCATTTGATATGCTAGACCTGGATTATATGTTTGCATTGTTAGAGAGCATAGGCTTTGGCCCTAGTTTTCTAGTGTGGATCCGACTTCTGAACAAGGAACCCATGGTCCAGGTGAAATCAGGCGGGTTGATATCGGAGAGGTGGAAAATAGACAGAAGCACCAGACAGGGTGTCTACTGTCTCCACTGCTTTTTAACTTGGCAGTGGAGCCCTTAGTGATAAAAGTAAGGAGGGTGATGCATGAGCGGGGCATTAGGGTAGGAGAGAGGGTAACAGTGTCAATGTATGCTGTTGACACATTAACATATTTGTCAAAGTGTCAACATTCTATTGAGATGATCAATACACTTGCGGTACGGCATGGGGATAGCCTGCCACAAGTGTAGATAACATCCACTGGGCGGTGATACTCAGTTGCTATTAACTAAGCTTATTCCATCCCATTAAGTGGCCGCTCAAAACAACAGAATCCGAGCTTACAACGCACCATACAAATCCTTAGGTGAACATTCACCTTTCCACCATTCAATTTCTTTAACAAATAATTTTATTTTACTAAAATAAAGCGGTCAGGACCTTCTAGAAAAAAAAAAAAAACTTACAGTTTAATAAAACAGTCAAAACGAAACACGATTGTTCCATTTTAAAATGTGGTCCATAACATGAAGATCACAAGTTACCTTATAGTTTGCTCAAAGTAGATATCGTCCACGGAGGCAGTAACACAAGGGCAGCCAGCATGTTTTTCAGCTGAAAATGACAAATAGAGAACTTTTACTGCATAAAAAGACATACCTTTGAAATGCTGATATAAGTCGCCAAAGGATGCAAAATAAGACTGATGTATTGCTCAATAAACAATTAAAATGTTGCATGTATTACTCAATAAACCTGTATTAGTTTTGATATAATTGGACGTAAGTGTTCAGATTTTGTGGTAGGCACCTGTTCAAAAATGAATGTCGCCATGGATTTTTATTTTCAGGAATGGCCATTAATGTCTCAGAACTTAGCACCTGAATTAGGCTAGTGTTCCATGATGGCTTAACATCTATATTATTTTCAGAGGTTTTGTTTACACCACAATGTGTAATAAAGCTGCTAGGGTGCACTCGCCCTGTGATCTTAGTCTGCTAGGTTATCTTGATTTAATCTTCTGAGTCGAAGCTGCGGTGATGCCATGACAGTTCATGCTGATCCTTCCAGGGAGGAAGACCCTGAGTCAGATGAGTCAGGGTTACAAAGAAGAAGACTTTTTTCATATCTGGTTAAATTGAGATTTGGCATTCCAGGCCATGCAGAGGACACATTCACTGTAGAGCAGGATCACAACAATGAAACTGCCAGCAGGTAAATTTGTGGTTGGTTGTTGTTCCACTGGAAACTTTATCAACACTGCAACTTCACTTATATAATCAAGACAGCATTGAATTATTTGTGTCAATTTAATGTCAATTCTTAACAACTGATTGTGAGAAACTAATATCATTGTGATAATATCACAGGATAATATCTTGCATATAATTTGAATTAGTGTCTTACAACGCATTAATACAGCTGGCACAAGACAATAATTTACTTAACAAATATCAGTATGTATGTATGTATGTATGTATGTATGTATGTATGTATGTATCAGTACCAGTGTGATACATCAACATCAGAGGACCTTTTACCTACAATTATTAGCAGAAATCACCTACTACCTAGCACCCCTTTCTAATTTTAAGTCCACAATTCATGACACAAAAATAATATGACAAAGATATAAGGTTCCAATAAGTAATCCAAAACCTCGTTTGTTAGCCCTCATGCTTACAATCAGCATGAAAGTAGTGACAACCAGCTCTTAGGGCCAGATGTAGCAAGAAAAAAATTAGCGATTTGCAAATTGCGAGTCAAACCGACTCGCAAATTGCAACTCGCAAACTGGTATGCAGAAAGGTGTCTCAGACACCTTCTGCGACTCGCTATGGGGTCGCAAAGACCCACCTCATGAATATTAATGAGGTGGGTCGCAAATTGCGACCCCATAGCGAGTCCCTGCACTCCCAGGGATGGTGGCCTGCTGGAGACAGCAGACCTCCAGGTCTGTGACTGCTTTTTTAATAAAGCATTTTTTTTTTTTTTTTTTTTATTGCAGCCCGTTTTCCTTAAAGGAAAACGAGTCGCAGTTCCAAAAAATAATGAAACCATTTGGTTTCTTTCTTTCAGAGTAGGCAGTGGTCCATTGGACCACTGCCTGCTCTGAAAAAATATTTTCAGCGACATTCACAACGTTTGCGAATGCGTTACCAGCCACTTCAAGTGGGTGGTAACTGCGAGTTGGTTTGCGACCGCATTCGCGGTCACAAAGCAACTCAGCATGGCGATGCGGTCGCAAATAGGAAGGGGACACCCTTCCTATTTGCGAGTCGCATCCTCAAATTGCGAGTCGGTCCCGACTCGCAATTTGAGGATGAGCATCGCGATGGCCATTTTGCATGTCGAAAACTGCGTTTTTCCCAGTTTGCGACATGCAAACCGGTTGCTACATCTGGCCCTTAGTTTACAATTATTTGTAGAATTATAAATCAAGTGGGTGTAGGTGTCTTAAATCGATGGGTTGTGACGATGGGAATATGTTATCTTCCATTATGTGCATCGGATTTCTCTTTAGTGAATCAAAAGTAGAATGTTTGGCCAACATTCAATCCTACCTGCACGTTGAGGATCATAACCACATCCCCACCACATATACTTGAGAAGGACATATATTTTATCTACGTGGCCCACTGGGGCATTGAAAGATGTCAAATCTTTGAAATCTCAGACTTAAATCATGTGACTAACAAGAAGCAATCCTTTCATCTTCATTTAAAGTACAAAGCAGAATCAAAGCACAATTCACCTAGATTTGAGTTTCAGTCATTCTGGAAAGTGGTACACATATACACTCCCAGAACCTATGAGTTAGAAATGGGGTCTCTAGTTGGCAGTTGGTTTGCATCATGTCCAATTAGGTACCCTCACTCTATTCAGGATAAGGGAGATATCCACTCAAATAACCCCTGCTCACCCCCTTGGAAGATTGGCACGAGCAGTCAGGCTTATCTCAGAAGCAATGTGCAAAGCATTTGCAAATAACACACAGTAACACAGTGAAAACACTACAAAAGGACACCACAGTGGTTTTAGAAAAATAGCCAATATTTATCTGTGTAAAACAAGAAAAAAATTAGAAAAATCCAATAATCAGTAATAAATATATGAATTTTGCAAGAATTACTTAAAGAGTTCCTTGAAGTCGATAGCTCCACCTAAACCAAAGTTCAGGCCGGCCGCGGCGTCGCGGGCCAGCTGCGGTGTCGGGAAGACCCGCAAACAGTACCTTGGAAATGCAGGGCATCGTGAGCCTCGCAATGAGGTCCGAAATCAGCGTCGCTGGCGCTGCGGTGTCGGTTCCAGAGGTCGGTGCACAGATCGTCGGGCTCTTGAAGTCATACGGTTGCAGATCGAACTCCGGGCTGATGAAGTCAGGAGCGCTGGTGTGGATGGCGCCGGGGCTGCGGTGCGAAGAGGGACGATGCAACGTGCGGTGCCCATAGGTCACAGTGCAGGCAGCGGCTCATGACGGCATCCAGCGGCATTTGTGCAGAGGAAAACATTTATCAAACTCATTCCATTATCTGTGTCTGAAAAGGTGGTGCTGAATTGGAATATGCGGCATGTGAAAAAGTTGATGAACAAGGTATGGTCATGAAGCAAAGCACCTTCTAGGAAAAGGTAGCTATCATTGACTGAGGTTTGAGGCATGGTCTTTGGATGTGTGAAGAATCTCCCTTTAATCAGCTCGACTGCTGCAAGGCTGCTGGTGCAGTTCCAGCGTGAATCCTGATGCGCCGTATCCAACTCGGGCTCCACAAGGTTGGTCTTCGGTTCTCAGAACTTGTGCTATATAGGTTTTGTGGTCTTGAAAATCCTCTGAGCAGCAAAAGGCATTATCCCTATTTAACAAAATTGCATTTTGTTGGATAGGTGCTGCAGGGCCCCTCAGACCTCTCCTTTACGCTGCCCATCAATGCAATAATTGCAGTGCCAAAACTTCCTTCCCAGTCTCATGGAAATATTTAGTGCTATTTCTAACAAAACCAGTACACTTCAAGAGAACTGTAGGAGTTTTTACAAACAGGACAAGTCATCCCAAAGTTCACAATATGAAGTACTTGGAATTGTGACATCTGTTTTGGCTTCCAGGTTCTGGCAGTAGTAGCCACAAAAGTTTGCATAATCCAATAGCATACTAGACACAGCAGTATTCCTGGGGATCGCATCAACAGACCTTATTCAGCAGCCTTAGAAAAACCTGTTCCAATCAGAGATTTCGATAAATACCACAGCAGTTTTTTGAACAGTTCCACCAGGATGTCTTTCAATGCACACATTAAGCTTGAAATGAGGGTCAGGAAATCATATTTGCAGGGTAAGCATACCACTGGAAGGTACTCCTATTCCCCTAAATTGATGCAAGTCCTCTGAGACTTTCTGTATTGTTGCGGAAATCTCAGAGGCCACTTCCTGTCCAACGCAAGATAGCAGTGTCCTTTCTCACAGATCATCACCTCAACTTGACAGCAGTCCATAAACCCATCTATTTTATTGTGCAAAGGAAGCACACACATCCATATAGAGTGATAGCCCAGAGGCCTTATGTGGTTCACTGATCCACAATATACAAACCAGTTCTCTGCGGACAAAAGCAGTAAGAGTTTAACATCTCCTTCACAAGTTCCAAGTAAGATTCAGACATTTCCAACTACTTTATCAATGTATTAATTACATCCCAGTCCAGGTAAGCAGTTACACCTTCAATCACTTGTGGCTAGATACAATTATAAAAGATATTTCTCATATCTCCTGGTCAGATTGAAATAATTGAAAATTAATTTCAGATGTGAGTTCTAGTCTAGCAACATCCATAAACAGCAGAACTTCATATAGATAGTCTTGAACATAATAGAGATCCCAATTTACTGCCATCTAACTTAAAGGAGGAGGAGCTATGGGCAAGGATCTCCCAGCAGACTTTGTGGCACATAAATGCCACATAAGGGAGGTTTGAGAGGTAAACATTCACGAGCAACATTCAGATGGTGTTGTAACCCAATGAGGATGGCAAATAGATGACTAAATGTAAGTTCCATTTTGTGGTAGCAAATGAAGATATGTCAATTTTTCCTTAGGGCTTTTGTCTCAATGTCAGAGACATAAAACACATGTCCCAAAATTAGACATAACACACAAGAACAGTTCCTGTTTCAGGCCAACAAAAGTAGCAAATAGTGTAATCTTGTGCTCAGCTGTCTACTTTACATCCTGCAAGGGTAGAAATTCAAGAACAGGGCTAAATCTGAATAAGGCAGATAATGCTGAAGAGAACAGTACTGGGCATCTCTGCCACCCATTTTTGTTTCTGTACTGTAGTCACTGTCAAACATATTCCTTCCTCAATCTCAGAAAACGTTGCCACTTTCACAATATTAGATGGTAGAATGTACAGTGGGGGTTCCTGTTGGATTGTGGAAGAACTACAAATTTCCTGTCCTGATAATGTAAAAAGTGCATTAGCTTTCCCATTTTAATCCCAGATCTGTATGTTATTATAAAGTCAAACACAGAAAAGGTGCGCACGCATCTTAATTGCTTGCCCATCAATGCCTAGGCGGACCAGCATAGCAACTCCCTCTTCTTGTGATTAGTGAAAACCTTTATTGAGTAAACCTTACCCAGTGAATAATATCTTCACTCCATGACCCAAGCCTTAACAGTTTGTAACTACATTCCCATGAATGTGTAGTTTTTCTGAGTGAAAGTTAATGAGTGCAGGGATAGAGGCTGTATATTTTTTTAATGCCCCTATCCCTCTAGAACAAGACCCTGCCCATGGGCAATACCTATGAAGCTCAAAACCCAAAAAACTCAGCATGTGTCCTGCACACAAATAGAAATTACATCCGAATCTCATCAGTTATCCCACTTGACTGGAATGATCACTCTCCCCCTTCCAAAATTGCAGTAACCTAAACCTATTTCACAATCCAATAATCCTAATTGTGAATGGGGCAAACTCTCCCAAAAACTAATTCAATCTCTAGATCAACCTAGACCAGCCCTCACCTTCCTGAGGCTGTTCTGCAATTTAACTCTTAGATTACAGATAACCGTGACCCTGCCCATTGCTAAAACGTGAAATCTTATTTTTGTGTACAGGAGGTGTGCTCCGTTTTTGTGCCTTTCAGCCAAAACATGGAACTTTCTTCCATTATCCATCAGAGAGATTGAGAATTACCTAGATTTCATGAAATGCTGAAGACTCATCTCGTCATTAACTAGACAGGTATTTAGCTTCTGGGCTGAGAATAATCCAAAAACACCCAGATACCTTCCTGGGTAATAGTTTTTTATGCAAAAAATGTTTTCATCATCATGATCACCAACAAACTGTGTGTGGAACTGATATGTTTGGCCTTGCAAGCAATGTGTTGTGCCCTTACCTAAGGTGGTCAAAACCAAACATACATGTAAATGTTCTTCCAACGTGCATATTTTGCAAAGCTCAAATCAGTTCCTTCTTCAGAGCTTCTTGAAAAAATGGGAGATATCATCTAGATTGCTACTAAAAGATATAGGAATCCTAAAGTGTCTTCAGTGATGAAATATTGATAGGCTGTGGGTGCACTACACAGAATTAATGTCATCATCATTTGGTACTATTCAACACCGAATGTTGTCTGAAATGTGGTTTTCTAATTTGTCCCCAGCTCCACACTCTCACCATATGGTATGCCCCTCTTATGACCAGACTGGTTAATCACTTGTACTCTTAACATAATTCAACAACACTAAGATCAAGGGGAATGGATACATTTTGTCTATTTTAAGTAAATTCTTGCAAAATAATCACCGAAAGCCCTCAATTTTTCTCCTTTTTAGGCATTACAAAACGGTGAGAGAAATGGAATAGTTAAGACTGAATGTACATATTTTGTACAGGGTTTTTCAATTAGTCTATTAATTCAATTCACAATACTTTATTTCCAAGAAATAAATTCTTAAAGAAATATTGCACATTTCCTAATTAATTAAACAGAACAATTACACATACCAAAAAATCAATACTGCGCAGCATACTTTTAAAATAATTCCACCATGCATAAGTGAAACCTTTAAATTAGAAAAAAACAACAAAATAAACATTTAAAATTTCGCCACACCGAAGCTAAAAAAAAGTCCACAAACCAGAGTCTCACATCCATTGCAGCATTAGAAAGGGAAAGCTGACTAGTAACATAGAAAGGGAAAGCATTGACTAGTAACATAGAACTCACTCTGTCTCTGTAAGACATTTATAAAGTGCAATGTGCCTCACCACTAAACATCATCACAGGTGGCTACTCAGTTGACCTTATGTGGCGCCGCGTGCTGCGCCGCGAGCCGAACATTCGGCTCGGGCCGCACAATGCGTTTGCAGGACGCAGCGCGCCCCCAGTCTGTTGTGTGCTTTGCGAGGCCCCAGATTGGGCATGGGGCCTCGCTCGGTCTCCGTGCACTGCGTTTTTTGGGCATCCTGAGCCCTCTTACATGTTCTTTTCTTCGTTTTCTGGGACATCTGGTTGTACCTTCCTTTATGTTTTTTCCCCCTTCCCATGTTCCCTTTTTCTTCCCAGCATTCCTTGTTCCCTATTCTCTATGGTTCCTAGTCTATTCTGTTCTATGTACTTTTCCCTATCTAAGATGGTGTCCTTTTACTTCCTGTTGGTCGTTTCCTATTTAGTGGTATTTAAGGGATGTGTTTCTTTCTTTCCTTGCGCTGCAACACTTTCTGTTTAGATAGTGTCTTCGCTCCTGTTTCTTAGCCTTTCTGCGCTAGATCTTGTCTATCTCGTGTATTACCTGTATTTTTGCCTCTGTTGATTCCTGTTCTTTTGTTCCTGTTTCAGGAATCTATCTGTTTGGAGGTTTTTTCCATGGCGTACAGCACCGTGGCTACCAGAAAGAGTCGCCCCTTTCTGGGCCAGAGCCAAACATTCAAGACCCACGCCACTCGATCTGCGGATTCCAGGCGTAAGCAGCACGTGAGTCGTGACAGATTGCAGTGCCAAATTCTCCCGACATCCTCTAACACCATGGATGATACAGTGGCAGCTGCTGCAGATCCTGATCAATCTCTTCTGACAACTATTCAGCAACAGGCTCAGGAACTGCAACAACTACGCAATGAGAATGCTGCGTTACGACAGGCTTTGGCTTTCCGCAGTGGCGATGTTCCGACTATCTCCGCCTCTACTCCTCGTTTCTCCGGTGAACCAACTAAACTGCGTGAATTCCTTGATGCATTAACGGTGTATTTTGCCTTCCGACCTACCCAATTCTCCTATGACAGGACAAAGGTGGGATACCTTATCAGTGCGTTATCCGGTCCTGCCTTGGCCTGGGCAACCCCGATGGTATCATCCAACGACCTGGTATTATCGGACTATTCCGCCTTCGTGAATCGATTCAAACAAATGTTTAGTCGTCCAGGATTGGAGGCCTCTGCGAAGGAAGCCTTATGTGACTTCCAACAAGGCTCACAAGATGTCCTTCAATATATTACGCGCTTTCGTCAGCTAGCAGCAGAGACCACCTGGGTGGAACGTACTCTGGTGACCTTGTTTCGCAGAGGACTTAAAGAAGAAATAAAAGATGAGTTAATACACTCCACCAGAGTTGAAGATCTTCGTGGTCTGATGGATCAAGCACTTCCCATCGAATACCGTCTCCAAGAACGACGATTGGAGAAGAGAAAGAGTAGAGGATCTTCTCAGCCAAGCACTTCACGGGGTTATCTGCATCGTTCTGAGGAACCTCGCATTCCTGCTAGAGACATTGAGGGAGAACCTATGCAAGTAGATACCACTCGAGGCCCGCTTTCCGTTAGCGAGCGGGAAGACAGACGTAAGAAAGGATTGTGCCTGTACTGTGGGGCTGCTGGCCACATACTTCGGACCTGCCCTGTACGTCCTCAAAGGCCATCGGGAAACGCCACTTCCCGCCCTCTGTAAGAAGGGAGGGGACGGGATCATCAGCTATACCTTCCATCAGTTCATTTAAGGACAATGCCACGTCCTTGTTCATGTTACCTGTCATGTTACAGCTACCTGACGGCCGTCAAAAAAGAACTATGGCATTACTAGATTGTGGCGCTAGTGGTATTTACCTGGATAAGACTTGGGCCACTACTCAACAAATTCCAACACAACCCAAAGAACTTCCAGAACAAGTGCACACAGTGGATGGATCCTTAATATCCTCTGGTCCAGTCGATACTACTACCCTGACATTAAGTTTACAGTTTGGTAACCATCAAGAACACATCTCCTTTGATCTCATATCATCCCCCAACCATACCATCATTCTAGGAATTCCGTGGTTCATAAGACATAATCCGTATGTGAACTGGGAAACCCGGACTATTTCCCTGTCGTCACAGTTTTGTCATGAGAACTGTTTTGCTTCCGACAAATATTGGTCACCTAAAAGATTGACACCTACTGAAAGTACTACCGGGTATTCCATCAATACTGTCTAAGGAGTCCCTGAACACTATTTAGAATTTCAAGATGTGTTCCAAAAACCATCCAGACCTGTGTTAACTCCACATCGAGATTACGATTGTGCAATTCCCTTGGAACCTGGAACTGTCGTTCCCTTTGGGAGGATGTATTCCCTCACGGAACCCGAAAAGGAAGTTCTAAAGGAGTACCTGGAAGAAAACTTACAGAGTGGTCTTATTGTTCCATCGTCTTCTCAGGCAGGGGCTCCCCTCTTTTTTGTACCCAAGAAGACAAAGGATCTTCGTCCTTGCTTGGATTTTCGAGGCCTGAATAAGATAACTATAAAGGACCGTTATCCTTTGCCCCTCATCAAGGATATTCTAGAGGCAGTCAGAGGGGCTCAACGTTTTACTAAAATGGATCTACGGGGAGCCTACCACCTTTTACGTATTAAAGAAGGAGACGAGTGGAAAACAGCTTTCAGGACCCCATTTGGTCACTTTGAGTACAAGGTTATGCCTTTTGGTCTCACTAATGCCCCCGCAATTTTCCAAAGATTTATGGACTCTGTGTTTTCTGATCTTTTGAACCAAACGGTTGTAATCTACTTAGACGATATTCTTATTTATTCTAGACGTCCTGAACTGCATTCTTCTCACGTGAAACAAGTCCTTCAAAGACTCCGGGAACATCAACTATCTTGTAAACCAGAAAAGTGTGAGTTTGACAAGACGGATGTCAAATATCTGGGTTACCATTTAAGTTCCACCGGCATAGCTATGGACCAAGAAAAAGTACAAGCCATCCTAGATTGGCCTTCTCCTTCCTCTATTAAGGAAACACAATGTTTTCTAGGATTAGCACATTTTTATCGGCAGTTTATCTCAGACTTTGCAAAACAAACCAGCCACATAACTCACACTCTAAAGAAGGAAAATTTAACGAAAGGGTTTGTCTGGACTAAGGCGGCTGAAACAGCTTTTCAAGGTTTAAAGAAGGCTTTCACTCAAGCTCCCATCTTGAGACACCCAGATACCAACAAACAATTTATTGCAGTTACCGATGCTTCCGAAAAAGCCATCGGAACTGTCTTACTCCAACAACAAGAAGATGATGGCCTTGAACATCCTGTTTTCTATTTGTCTCATGTACTCTCTACATCGGAACAACATTACACAGTACTAGAAAGGGAGTTATTAGCTCTGAAAACAGCCTGCCTAGAATAGAGACAGTTTCTTATGGGTTCCAAGGAGCCTTTTGAGGTGAGAACAGACCATCGTAATCTACAATGTTTACGTAATTTTGTATGCCAGAATAGTCGCCAGGCGCGTTGGGCCTTTTTCTTCAGTCAGTATGATTTTTACATCACCTATATTCCTGGATCCCAAAACATTCTGGCTGATGCTCTGTCTCGCCGTTATCCAGATTGTACTCCTACCCCATCTCAGTATCTACTTGAGCCTCGTAAGATCATCGGAGTAGCTCAGTCTTTCCTGGATGCGGTACAACTGGAATATTCCAGCCTGTCTGACCACGAAGTAGAGAAATTAAACCCCCTTATATATAAAAAGCAAGGATATTATTATTATCAGAACCTGTTGTTCCTCCCTACTAATAGAGTTAGAGAAAAGGCATTACAAATGTGCCATGATTCGCCGGTTGCGGGTCATAAAGGCATCAAGGCCACACAAGAACTTCTCTCGCAATCTTTCTGGTGGCCTACCTGGAAATCGGATGTTGAAAGATACGTTCAGGCTTGTCCCATATGTGCTCAAGTAAAGATTCCCCGTACCAGACCTGCAGGATTACTACAACAATTGCCTGTTCCACCAGCTCCCTGGCACACCATTTCTACTGATTTCATGTGTTCGCTCCCTCCATCAGCAGGAAACCGGGTTATCATGGTCACTGTTGATTCCTTTACTAAGATGGCTCACTTCACTGCCCTGAAAAAGTTACCTACGTCCCAAGAACTAAGCCAGATATTTATCTACCATATTTTCCGTCTCCATGGACTTCCACATACCATTGTATCTGACAGAGGACCTCAGTACATTTCCCAGTTTTGGAAATATTTTTGTAGGACACTAAATATCAATATAGCACTATCATCGGGTTTCCATCCTCAAACCAATGGACAGACTGAGCGTCTTAACCAAGGATTAGAGCAATACCTTCGCTGTTTTTGTAATTCTACCCAGAGCAACTGGAACACTTACCTCCCTATTGCTGAATTCTCCTACAATAATACTGTCCATAGGGCCTCCAAGGTCACTCCTTTTTTCTGTTCTTATGGCTATCATCCTACTTCTTTTCCTACTTCTCCTCAGTCTTCCTCTCCTCTGCCTGCGGTTACTTCCCTTTCCAGACGACTTCTATAAATCCATAGACTAATTCGATCCAATTTGTTGAACACCAAGAGATATATGAAGAAAATAGCAGACAAGAAACGTAGGAACATTCCAGACTATCACCTTCAGGATAAAGTCTGGCTTTCATCCAAATTCTTGCCTTTACGCCTTTCTCAGAATAAGTTCACACCCCGCTACTACGGGCCTTTCCGTATCCTTCAGCTGATTAATCCTGTCACTGTCCGTCTTCACTTGCCTCGTACATGGAAAATTCATCCAGTCTTTCATGTTTCCCAGCTCAAACCTTACGTACCTGATCCTTACTCTCGTCAGTTTCCTTGTCCTCCTCCTGTGTTAGTGAATGATGTACCTGAATATGAGGTACAAGAAATTTGTGATTCTCGTATCTTTCACAAACGCCTTCAGTATCTGATTCATTGGAAGGGTTATCCTCTCAGTGAATGCTCTTGGGAAGATGCATCTTCTGTTCACGCACCTCTTCTGATTCGTCATTTTCACTGCCTTTTTCTACACAAACCTGGGGCCTCGGGGGGGCTACTTGTTGTGTGCTTTGCGAGGCCCCAGATTGGGCATGGGGCCTCGCTCTGTCTCTGTGCACGCGTTTTTCGGGCATCCTGAGCCCTCTTACCTGTTCTTTTCTTTTCTTCGTTTTCTGGGACATCTGGTTGTACCTTCCTTTATGTTTTTTACCCCTTCCCATGTTCCCTATTTCTTCCCAGCATTCCCTATTCTCTATGGTTCCTAGTCTATTCTGTTCTATGTACTTTTCCCTATCTAAGATGGTGTCCTTTTACTTCCTGTTGGTCGTTTTCTGTTTAGTGGTATTTAAGGGATGTGTTTCTTTCTTTCCTTGCGCTGCAACACTTTCTGTTTAGATAGTGTCTACGCTCCTCTTTCTTAGCCTTTCTGCGCTAGATCTTGTCTATCTCATGTATTACCTGTATTTTTGCCTCTGTTGATTCCTGTTCTTTTGTTCCTGTTTCAGGAATCTATCTGTTTGGAGGTTTTTTCCCCTTTTCAGGGTTTTTTTCCCTCTGGCGCTATTTCTGAAGGGTACGGTCTGTACTTGGCGTTTCCATTGCCTACAGCACCGTGGCTACCAGAAAGAGTCGCCCCTTTCTGGGCCAGAGCCGAACATTCAAGACCCACGCCACTGGATCTACGGATTCCAGGCGTAAGTAGCACGTGAGTCGTGACACCTTAATGTGTATTTCAAATTGCCCAGGACTGCCAGAGCATTCTATTGATACAGTCAAGTTTGCTTTCCTGTTGTAACCATGCCACCATCATGAGGGAGGTGCCAACCTAGAACTTCAAAACCTAGATGGGGGGAGACCCTGTCTTGAGTGATATGATTTTACCCAGATATTGACCTGTGGCAATGGCCACATCTCGATGTCTAAGGCCTCATACTAAATTTAAACCCATATCTCTCAACAGTATCCATACTTTTTGAAGACAGGGTGGATAATCTTCTTCCTTTCCATGAGGAAATGAACACAAGTGGCTCACTGAGTATTTCTTACCCCGCTTACAGGGGCATTGACCATCACTCTCAGCTATTTCGGGCTTTAACCCTGGTATTCGCCAACATGGGTCAATTCCCACCTTTAATCTCAGGATTTAATTACGATGATATTATCTGGGATTTCGTGGAGGAACAGAAAAAAGTTCATACTCTCCTGAGAAGCTAAGGTATGGACAACTGAACTTTTGGCCTTAAGATACTGAAGGTTTTCCTTCCAGCTAGTTTCAATAGCACATTGCCTAAGGGTACTCTTTATTTGGCTAACTTTAACCACCACCCCTCCTTCCAAATACATGTCGGGGACTCCCACACGCTTTAGCATTATTATCACAAGGTTTTTCTAACTGAGAAGAGGTGACAGAATCTCAGGGAATATGGACACAGTTTATTGGCAGGGACCCCTATTCTTGAGCCAAAAATAAAGTGCAGGGCTCTGGCATCTGCCAGTGCACTCAATGTAATGGTTCTCAACTCCCATCTTACAGCTTGAATCATTATGTTTTTGGGTAAGTCAAGAAGCAACTTCAAGACACTACCTTCAAGTCCTTCCCATGGGACTCTTCGGTCCATTACCCGCACCTCTGCTCCATAAAGAGCCAGTGGAATCAGTTGACCCTATATAAACCTACTTAGCGGGACAAAGGAATAACTGCCATATTTGCAATCAATCCTTTTTAAACCATTCACCTCTGCTGAAAACGCTAGTTTCCGAGAAGCCATATGTTTATCCCACCTACACTGAAAAAATCATGCCCAGATATTTATTCTCAGTAACTTGCTCCTGCCGCACCTTCTCCAAAAACTAAGTGAATTTATTTTTCTTACTGGCACAAAACAGGGTTTTTGTCTTGTCAATGTTTATAGTTGGCTTGTTTTCAAGACAGGAGTAGTTTAGGGCATTTAGTTTTCATTGTAGCCCTATAAGCATAGGTTCCAACACCAGCAGATCGTCAGCGTACATAAGACAGCTGATATACCTACCCTCAACCTTTGGAGAGTAACTGTGTACTACTTAACGTCTGGGGAGGCTGCCATAACCGATTCTCTACTGGGATTTTCCTTGATAGATTGCCCAGCCTGTCCAGATCAACTTAAACCCAATTTTCATTATCAAGCTTCATCAAAAGGTCTAGCAGGGCTCCAGACAAATTCCACTGCTGGAGTTTTCTCCAGAGCGTACCTCTGCCCACCCTGTTGAATGCCACTTGGAAGTCAACAAAGCAACAGCAGAGGCTACCTACCGACTTCACTGACTTTCTTGCCACATCAAACAGTGAGAGCCCAGAGTGAGAGAGTGGTCCATCGTAGAATGCCCTGGTCTGAAAATTCCCTGCTCAGTAGGGATCAATCCAGTATCAAAAGCCCAGGCTAACTATTTTCTCTCCTTTCTTCCGCACAATCTTCTCTCCTTTTTTATATTCTCTTCTCCTGCATCTTCTTTGTACTTCTCCATATGTTTAATTCTATCGCTAGCCCTTTTCTTCATATGTATGGCAACAGAAACTTTCTCTTGGGTGCGCCTAGCCATTAGCAGCACCTGCCACATTTCTTTGACCTCAGTGGATTCACTGTTCCCCAGTTCCAGAAGCCTTCCAGAAGATGTTCTGCAGAGATGTCTAGAGAGGTCAGCTATAATACAAATGCTTTCAGTCTCAGATGGCTGGATTATGGTTTCCACAATATACGGTTCAAGGGCATGGATACCCAGTATATTGATCGCTGCAGGATTATCTAGATATTAAACCATTTTTTAAAGCTAGTCTGTTATACCAGCCCTTTGTAACATGACAGGCTATATACTAAGTCATTACAGATTCACACAACTGCTAGCTAGGGTACTTGCAGAAATTTCCTGATTGATCATTCCTTCTGAATGAATGGTAGGTTTGGGTAGTGCCAACCACTTATATATCAGGAATAGGAAATATCATGAAAGTTGCCGGCTTTAGAACAGCATGACTCAATGTCCTGTACAACTGGCAATCCCATTCACACATCAAACGCTTGATTGACATATCATATGTGATAGGTGAGAAGGGAGTTCAGCTAATGGCCGCCGAATTTGTGGTCTCTCAGCTGTGACAACAAACTCACAGTGATACTACTTTTCATTTCAGGTCCTTACACACAACAGTGTGGCGTCCCACCGGGGTTCATCATATGCCCTTTATTATTCAACATGTACCTAACCTCCTGATTAGACCATTCACATGTTACAACTATTTATACGACACCCACATATTTTTTTTTGTTGAATGGAAGGGCTGGAAGAACTTTACAATTTAAAAAAACTTAATGACTGCCTTCGCACCACAAACAAACGGCCCACAAAGACAGAGCTTATCACCCGTGGACAATGACAAAAATACTAACGTACTGCCATATCGCCTAAGGAACATGAGGCTCCACTAACAATATCAAGAGACGTCAGAAACCATGGATTCAGACCTATATTTGATACCATATGTTAACAACATAAAGCATAGTAACAAAACAATAGAAAATAATACTTAACATCTTCCCATGCCTTGGATACCAACAAAAACTGCAAGACATCCTCACACTCGTAATCTCCAAGCTTGATCATGCCAACAGCGTATACTTTGGTGCACCCGCATTCATCATGCGTAAAATACAACTCATCTAAAATGCTACTTCAAGATTTCTTCTCTGCACAAGAAAACACATTACTCCAGCCAAGCAATCACTCCACTGGCTACCTGTTTCAAGAAGGGCAATGTTCAAGACACTTTGCATTGTGCACAGAGCCTTCAAGGAAAATGGGTGCTGTTCCTACAAGCTAAATTCAAGGAATACAAACAAATCAGGACACTGTGCTGCAGACTTGCACCACTTATCATACCAGCGTACCAAAAGAAATCCGTTGGAGGCACTACTATCTCAGTACAAGCTGCCAATCCCTGGAACACAATACCAGCCGGAAGTTGAAGCAACCAAGGGCCTATAAACTTCAGAAGAAAGTTGAAAACATGACTCTTTCAAAAACAACTACCCCTTCACACATCCTGACAACAGAACTCAGAAAGACAGTTCATCGCAGCAGACTATGGGCAATACTTCTGGAGCTAGGAGCAGATGAGGGCTTGGTTGTCTTTTTGAGGGCCCTGCACAGCGGAGTGAATGCTACTGTAGGTTTTGGTCCAGGAGGAGAATGCAATGACATTCTCAATCTACAGCGTGGTGTTCGCCAAAGCTGTATCTTGGCATCCATTTTGTTTCTCCTTTACATTAACGGTTTAAATGCCACCCTACAGGCCTCAGGAAAGGACTTGCCTATGATTAAGTCCATTTCAGTACCGGCTCTGCTTTATGCAGATTATGCTGTTTTGCTAGCTCGTTCCTCCAATGGTCTGAGGGCTTTAATTAGCTGTTTTGTTGACTTTATGGACAACTTATATTTGGAAACAAATATTTTGAAAACTAAATGTGTGATATGTAGTCTGTAAGCCACCAAAACTGGTTCTTTGTGTATCAAAAGCTAGCATGTCTAGCAGGTGATTAACTTTTATTGGAATCCTGTTCAGGGCTGAAAAACCTACTCCACCACTCCTATGGTGAGTTTTATTTTATGAGGTCGAGCTATTTTTAGTCTCCACTCCACTCTGCTGGCAAGTGGACAAAGAAGAGGTGTTCTGTTCAGTCAGAAACAATTAGCAATTAAGATGCCTTTAAATCTTATTCTTGTCACATCTGCTCTGTGTTCAGAGACAGAGGTCAAAAGTCAGTCTGTCTTCTTGCAATGCAAATACTTTTCCTTGTGACTGCAGAGTTCCAGGATATGGTAAGGTGAACTGTCTGACCTATGTGAAATAAAAGGCTTTTGGTATCAGCTTTTTCCTAACACACAACATTTATATAACTAAGTCAACTTTACACATTTTCAAAATATATTTCAGTAGATCTGAAAGGCCAATTTTTGTACTTCTGTATGATGAATAAAATATTTTAATAGGATGAAAAAAGTCAGAATACTTTACTTGGTATTGTGCAAATTATAAATGTTTTCTGAAACCCAATTTTCATAGATTATTGTTAATACACTATATAGTTTTAACAGTAAAGTTGCAAGTTAGTGAGAAGGTTTTTGGACATTTCTTGGAAATGTACTGTCTGTAAATGACAGTGTGCTACCACATCATGCTTTAGTAATATATTTATTTAAAGTGTGAACTGCTGTTTGCGCTTCAACCATTCTGTGGGGGCCCTGTTTGATATGGCTAGAAGGGTAGGCAATAAGCCCAATAAGCTTCTTCTAGAGGTCTACTCATGAAAGTGCTTACCTGTTTTATCATACTGCTCTGAAATATGGTGTTACCGGGATGTATCTAAGGTTCAAGTAGAGGAGAATCAATTCTGTCAGTGTTTGCTCGGTCTCCCCCCTTCAACACCTCATCTCTTTTTATACAAGGAATTGACTGGGGCTGGACTATGTATCCGACTCTATTAATGGTGCGCCTTTACTTCTTTGGGTGTCTGTTTGTTCCAACAGACACACATCCCTTAATCAAGAGATCATATTTGACTTTGTGAATTGTGAGAAGGGCATTTCCATTCCATGGCTAAGTTATGTGCAATCTATCTCCAAAGCCTTAGGTTAGGAACTGTTTACTCCCCCCCACCCCTTTCTTTCACCAAAGCAGACATCTCAAGGGTCAAAATGCATTTTGCTAAACACAGGGTGGCTTCAAGTGAAGCAGTTGAATAGAGGAATCCTTTATTGCGTGACTATGCTATGGTCCAAATATCACCCCATCTTGAACCATACTTGACATGGATTATTAGCCCTTGGAAAATTTTGGTTAGGAAGCTTTAGATCACTGCTTTGCTTTCCCTTGGGACAGTATGATAAATGATCTGTTTTAGTGTGTCCGTGTGAGGAGTCCTCTGTACAAACTTTGGACAAAATTTAAAGGCATTTCTATTTGCTCATTCGTTTTCTGAACTCTCACCCCTTTATACAGCTGCCTCTGTTGTTTTGGGAGGGGGATGACAGGAGATTATTATCGGCTGGCCTGGCCCTCAAATGCCATCTGTGGCTATGACCCTGGAATGCAGAGGAGATGAGTGGAGTAGAGTAGATTAGAGTAGAGTAGAGTGGGATAGAAAAGAGTAGAGTAGAGCAAAGCAGAGTGGAACAGAGTAGAGTGGAATAGTATGGAATAGTGTAGAGTGGAATAGAGTGGAGTGAAATAGATTAGAGCAAAGTAGAGTGGAACAGAGTAGAGTACAGCAGAGGAGAGTGGAATGGAATACAGTGTTATGGGGGAATAGAGGGTCGTAGAGTGGAGTGGTATAGAGTGGAGCGCACAGAGTGGAGTAAAGTATTGTAGAGTGGAGTAGTACAGCACAGAGTGGAGTAAACTGTCAGAGTGGAGTGGCATAGAGTGGAGTTCAGTGTTGTAGAATGGAGAAAAGTGAATGTTGAATAGTTGAGGGGAGTAGAGTGGGGGGGCGTAGGGTATAGTGGTGTGTTGTAGAGTAGTATGGAGTGGAGTGGCATCTCAGAGTGGAGGGGAGTGGCGTGACATAAAGTGGTGTGTCGTTGAGTGTCTTAGAGTTGAGGGGCATAGAGTTGAGGGGCATAGAGTTGAGTGGCATAGAGTGGAGTGGCATAGAGTGGAGTGGCATGTCCTGGAGTAGAGTGGAGTAGCATGTCAGAGTGGAGTGGTGTGTGGCAGAGTGTCCTAGAGTAACACGGCATAAAGTGGATTGTCTTAGAGCGGAGTGGTGTTTTGGAGAGTGGAGTGTCATAGAATGGAGTGGCGTGGCATAGAGTGGAATAGAGTGTAGGGACACAGAGTGGAGTAGAGTGGTGCAGAGTAGAGTGGCATAGTGTGGCGTATGAATGGCTTGGTAGGTCACTGCCATTACAGACAGCACATTTTCAGTTCAAATGTCCATTACATTTGTACAGACATACAGTCTTACTGATAAAAGTATACAACGCACAAATGATAATGTGTAGAAAAGTCACGACCTAGCGTATTGATCATACTAAAATATTTGTTTCCATCACACAACAAAATTACTAAAAAGTGCTTCATTGTGCTTTGATAATTGATACTTTTTTACATATCTGCACAGTTCATTTACAGTCATATAAATGTTCTTGTGCGCTACAAAAAAAGCTTTCCTTTCACAGCAGGATTGTCACATAAATAATCTCACTTTGAAGTCAGAGTAAGAAAGTAAGCACTAAACTCCCTCAGAAGACAGAGTCTGACATTTGACCTCTGTCTTTGAATGCACAGCACATGTGATAAGATAAGGACAATTTAAAGGCCTGCATACAGACAGGCTCCATGAGAGGGTCTAACTCATGCTGGACAGCCTAAAACAAATAAAGCTAGCAAATAGAAAGCAAGAAAATGAACCAGAGTACAAGTTTTTTCCTTTGTCTGCATGTTTTTTCTACAGATAAAGAACAACTAACAAGCCTAAATGCATGGATTCACTGTCTGAACCCAAACAGCAAGCCAACGGCTCGATCCTGACCTAATTTAATGTAGATATGGATTGCAAGAAATCTTTTTTTTCCTTTCATTCTTACTTTCAACCTTTATCAAAAAGGAACACAAAATCTATCAATTTCATGCAATCTACAGTATGATTAGAAACCTATGCAAGACTGACTTTAATGTCACCAAAAAAACATCAACAATAGACTGCTGCTTTTTCTTTTCCAGCAACTCAGATTCTACCACTACTTTTTCAAGTAAATGAAACAGGATATGTCTCCAAGACATAGACCAAGATCACCACAATTAGCTGTCACGTGACTTGATCACCATCTATTAAACATACTCCTAAACAACAGGTTTTTTTCTTAAAAGCTGTTTTTAATTGAACATTTTTCAAACTAACAAAAAACATCAATATTTGTAACCTTGGTCATGGAACAATCATAATCAAGCTGTACAGGGATGTCTCTTGGAAGAAGTACTAGATAAAGCTTTAGCATCCCATACACTATACTGCATGTCTAGAAATAAGAGGGAAACCCTAAACTGTTGGGTTGTGAAAGGCCTCCTGCATTGCTCTTCAAAGCCCCACAAGCTCATCTTTGTTTGTTAACCTATGAATGGACACTGCCTGCAGTTCTACTGTTCTTTCCACCAGGATTATATTCTACAGTAGATGTATATTCCAAGAGGTTAACTGAAATTCAAGCTACTGTAGTTATAGATTGTTTCAGTTTCTTTCCAAATAAAATGAACTATGGTCCGTTTTTTTAAATGAAAGTTCTTACCCACAAATATGGTGTGAATTTTTCTACACTCCAAACATATGCAAGAAGCTCCATTTCTATCACTGAATATTTCTGCTCTACCTGACATAACATCCTAGAAATAATTTGTTTCCTAATAAATCTAAATTCCAAATAATTTCTTTCCAAATAAAATTAACTATGGTCTGTTTTTAAAATGAAACGTCTTACCCACAAATATGGTGTGAATTGTTCTACACTGCAAACATATGCAAGACCTCCTTTTCTATTTTCATTTTCAGAATATTTATGTTCTACCTGACGTAACATCTTAGAAATAACTCCTTTTGTAATAAATCCAAATTATTTATTTCCAAATAAAATGAACTATGGTCTGTTTTTAAAATAAAACGTCTTACCCACAAATATGGTGTGAATGTTTCTACACCCTAAATATATGCAAGAAGCTCCTTTTCTATAACTGAATAGTTTTGCTCTACCTGACGTAACATCCTAGAAATAAACCCACTGTATGCTCAGGCTTCCCATCAATTTGAGAAAGAGCAGCACCTAAACCATATTTAGGAACATGAACAGTTAAAATGGTTTCTTCCCTTCCAAGAATGGTTGTAATGCCAAAGCCTGTACTATTTCTGGTTTGAAATGTCTTGAGCATATTGTCCCATTCTTGCACGGATTCATTCAAACACAGCTCCTTTTTTCAACAAAGATGCAAAACACTCAGTTAATTTGGCAACATTCTTCATAAACTTTAAGTAGAATTCACATAATCCTAAGAATAGAATTCACATAATCTTAAGAAAGATAGTAATTGTTTGCTATTCCTTGTTGCAGGTGCTTTCACTAAACTCGGTTTCTGAGAATACATGACCAAGAAAATCATTTTCTCTTGTTTTACAAACACATTTTTTTTCTCTATGAGTCACCCCTCTGTTCTCCAGAATACCCAAAACTTCATCTAGAGCTTTATCATGATCATGTTCATTATCTTTAAAAAAAAATCTATCATCCTACAGTGCTACCACTTGTCGATTTCCCTGAAACATGACTGACAAAAGTCTTTGGCAAACAGCCATGGCTGATGCCAGCCCAAATGGCATTCAACACAGCTGAAAAATTACATCAGGGTGCTATACTGTTAAACGCCAAGTCTGTCGTTCAAGTTCTATTTGATGATAAGCTGCCCTCAAAGTCTAGTTTTGTAAACCACTTTGGACATTCTATTGTTGTTATTATTTCTTCAATTCTTTGCAGCGCAAAATTGTCAACCCAAATGGCTTCATTAATATTTCCTAAATCTACACACATTCTGAGCTCACCAGATTTCTTATGTGCCAAAACAATGAGAGTCAACCACAATGTACACAAATCCTTTAGCATATTTGACGGATCATTCCTAATACTAAAAGAAATGTTGTTAATTTATGTTCTGCTGTTGAAACACCTTGCTTGACTTTGCTAATATGTGAAACATAAAATTCTTTCTAGTTTATCTTGAAATAATACTTTGAATTTTTCTTCCCAACAACCTTTACTGCAACTTTGTTAAAGTGATTTATCCTATTCTCAGGGCCACTGGAATAATGTGATTATGTGGTCACAGTGATTTTCACATAATTATAGATTTGCCGCATTTGCCACATAATCCATAATCTGTCGCATTATGTGCAATTTTCAAGCTCAATAATTTCAAAAGTTACTAAAAATGCTGAGACATGCGCTGCTGCACAGCACAAGGCTCTTTACAAAGCTGGAATGGTCACCTATCTGTATTTGGTTGTTAAACTGGTACTACTCAGGTGCAGACAATGTCCAAACAGTGCTACCAAGTTTTAAAATGATGAAATAATGAAGTAATACCATTACAAAATGTGCCACATTATGGTTCATAATTTGTCTTTTCTTGCTGCATAATTTACTCAACCCTGCCACATAATTTGGTCCTCTCCTGCTGCATAATTCCAGTGGCCCTGCCTATTCTTCTAAAACATAATTGGTCTATTTAAACCAGGTTTAAATGTTAAACTTAATTCAGCTTGGCGCAACCATCCTAAAACATTTATTGCTACATAAACCTGACCTTTAATAGATTCACCTAGAACTTCATTAATGGAAATAGCCTACGAGATCTATTTAACTACCTTCAAAAGCAATCATTAACACACCTGTTGGTAATAAAGCTTTACCAGACCAAAATTGAATGAATTTCACTTTAGATACAATAGTAATGGGTTCCCCTGTATCTACAAGGAGCCTAATTGCTTTTATATTAATAAGTACTTCAATGACAAGATCAGAATCAATTGTTTCATTATTTGTGCTTTCTGTTTTTACTACTACATCTAGCTCACTACTATTAACATTTCAGCTATATTCACTTGTGCACTCTTCATTCAGTACACAACAAACATTGTTCTTTTTCTCCCCCACATACTCTAGAAAATTGACCAATTTTTCCACAGTTTCCACATTGGAGACCCAAATATTTTTAAAAGAATAAACATAAGAAAATGTACCACATCTGTGGTAAATAACGTTGATTGTTCCCTGTTGTACCTGACTAGTTGACATACTAAAATTAGTGACACTCTTTCTTATTACCAAGAGAACCTTTGTTAGGATATTTGTTAATCACAGCACCTGAAATAATCAACTGCAAAGTATAGTTTTCAAACTCACAATTTGCTGCTAACATTTTTAAAGCTGTAAGGTATCGATACTTTCACAAGGATTCTGAGATCTTGTAAAGAAAGATAATTCTGCATAACTATATGTTTTGTTTTAGAAACATATTTGTTTAATTCTGCCACCACTATTTCAAACTCATCAGGATCTGCACCATCTGGGGTGGAGGGGGTTATACTATGGTAAATGATCAAACACAAACTGACCCTCTACTCCTAAATGGTTATACATAAGTCTCTGCTATCTTTCAGGGCGGTACCTTTGACCATCTTTCGCACCCAAATATGCTTTAAATGATTGAATCCACAGTTTCTATTCTAATGGTAGTTCTCCTGGTTCTTGAAGAAATGCAGCCAGAGAAGTTACCTTCTGCACAATGTAAAACCAGAATGCAACACCACGCAGAATAAGGTTTTATTAAACCGCTTGAAGCATGCAAATTCCTGCAAATACTTTTCACCAGAAGTGTGCAAACTGCTGTAATAAATCATGCAGCAAACAAGTTCAGATTCTAAGTATGCAATTCCCTATGAGTAATTTGCACAAAAAGCGTGCAAATCTCTCTTATAAATCTTACAGCAATGTGAAGCGGTGAAATGAGGGAAACTGAGCTACAGATGATCATCACCATCTTCACAAGGGATTTTATTGTTTGTAATATTATTAGTTTTTTATTTTTTATAATCCTTGTATGAAAGGCAGCTATGTTTCATTCTATGGGCCGAAAGCACTTTAATAAATTTAATTTACTTCCAGGTCAAGGGCATAGCCTGACCTGACCTACTGCAGACAATTCTTAGACAAATTTTGGATATCTTTAACTGGCTAATGCAGAATTTGTCTCCCTAAATGAGGGAACCAATGTGATGTCAAATTTCGGGAGGTGCTAGATGGATGTGGTAGGAAGCTAAGAAAAAGATTAAAATGTGGACATGGCTCTGTTCTGCCAACATCTCAAAATGTGTGTGATCTAGATGGTTGATATCTGCTGTCTGTGGAAGATGAGCACTTCCAGAGGTGTAGATAATGCAGTTACCATCAGGAATTTGGGAACATGAGGGCCAAGCAAGGCTTTATGCATCAAATCAAGATGAATAACGGGCCATTTTTTCAAGGAAGGTAAGTTTAAGTAATACTTGCAGATCCTGTGTATTCAGGAGTCCATAATCATGCCCAGCTGGCCACAGATCATATAGAAGTTCATGCATACCCTAAAGAACACACCTATATCACAGAGGAACAATCCATCCTGGCGCAACTGAAGTACTGGCACCCAAGAGTTCCATGTGCTTGAGGTACCTCAACTTCTGATGATGCAGAAAAATGCATGATGGTGACAGGCATCTAGAGTAATAACACTGTCACAAGGAAGGGTGGGCATGTTCATGGAGGTCAGTGCAAAAATGCCATTTAAGAGTAAGACCGGTACTCTTCCTTTACAAGAATGGAAGAAGATACGCTGCCTTAGACGTGTTTTTTGTATATGTGTATTTTTTCTTAATGTATTTATTGTGTACTGTACTTCAATGGTTTTAATACTCACGCAATAAAGAATATATATATATGCCTTAGACGTCTGATCTTTTTGAAGGAGCATATGGCAAAAATATCATAGTAAACAAAGCTGTGAATTTTTTATGAAATGCTAATGTCTTAAAATAACAAGCATCAACAAAGCTAATAGGTTTTGCCTTGGCAAGCTGGTGCAATGGTTATTTTTTGTTTGGCAAGCATGTGCAGGTCACTTTTTTTTTCTTTTTTTTTTTTAAAGCACGCTGTTTACACTTGGTGCCCCATATGATTGCAATAATAATTTTAATAGAACAAAAGTGGTTTCTATTCATGTGCACTTAAAACAGGTATAGAAACCATTTTACTTTTATGCCCATCAAATTAAAAGATAATTTTTATTAGTGCAAAGAAAAGGTGCTATTGGTTTTAATTACTGTAACCTGAAAACATGGTTTAAACAAACAAGGATACCTAGAAAATGCGGATACAAATTGGAATGAGAGAAAAACCCGCCACTGAATGCACTTCTTTTTTTGCAGAGGTACAGATATGAGCAGATAAGGAATCATCACTTACAGTGCAAGAGACCAATGGAAGAAGTGTGCTTACTCATTTCTCCATACCTTATGTAATAAAAGTGGAATATATATATTTATATATAGTGAACCTATGTAGATAGATGTTATTTTTTATTACAAAGCTAGCACAACAGCTAACCCTTCCTTTAGGCTAGACTGAAAATCAACATTTCCAGGTGCTACTTAGACTGAAAGAGTATGTGCTTCAGTGAGAGGCTTGCTTCCTAAGTGTTAAATGTTAAGAGAAATGTATAGAAGTCTCAGAGCTCTCAGGTTTCCTATTACAGAGAGTCCTAAATACTAAGATTTTTCAAATCGTAAAATTGTTCTCCTGATTTCCTGATAAGAGGTACAATAAGTCCAATAGTCTTTGCAAGGGTGAACAGCTTTCTTCAGACAGTCCAGGATTTTCATGGACGGTCCCGGAATCGTCACAGTTTTAATAAAAACGAATAAATGTCTCGATTTTGGGGAGAGGGTCGGGTGAGCATGCACATTAAATTTAAAATAGAGTGCCGGCTCACATTCCCTCTGGATCTCTTATGTAAAATAACCTCAGGGGAGTTGTTAGAGTGGTTATTCAATGAAATTATTGTTGGCACTATTTTTGTTTAACTTGTAGGTAAAGTTGGCACATCTTTATGTCCATGTTAGGTTTTACGAAGAAGCTCTGTATGTGTTATTGTTGGTTCATTTCTGTAGAAAAGAAAAATACTTTTATTGGTCATTGCGCACCTCTACACGTTCCATCTCGTAGGCACATATGTGCTCTTATCAAGCCCTGGTTGCATAATTTGCTTTTGTGACTTTAAGCTCTGTTTTTACCTTTACAGATACAAAACTATGAATCCAAGAATGCAAATAGACTGATTTAGCTACTCATGAGCTGTCTGTAATATCTTCTTTTAAGATAGGTAAAGCTCATCGAAATGGTGCAAACTCCTAAACGCTGATTTTCGTTTGCCTAACATATAATCCAGTTTTCTCACTGCATTTCTCATCAAGTTGCAGCACATGTCCCAGTTTTTAGAGAGGGTACACTCGATACAGATGGAGGCATGTTTCCATGTATTCTGGTAGAGAATTATTTATCAGAAAGCAATTTAATTAATGTGGTAAATACAGCAATCAAATGTTGCATTTAATTCCCCAAATGACATATTGTCTGTCTTTCCTATATTCAGGACCACTGGAATTATGCGATTGCGGCGACTTTCACATAATTAGATATTTGCTGCATTTGTCACATAATCCATCATCTGTGCCATAATCTGCAGATTTTAACAAAAAATAGTTTCTAGCTCAAACGGTTCAAAAGTTACGTAAAAATCAATTTGTTGTAGCAGGGTGGAAGGCCATTTACAAAGCTGGACTGGTCACTTTTCTGTTGCTTATCATATTTGGCTATTAAATTGGCACTAATGAGGTGTAAACAATGTCCAGACAGTGTTACCATGTTTAAAAATGGCAAGATAATAAAGAAATACTATTACAAAAGGTGCCACATTATTTTTCCTTTTCTCGCCGCATAATTTGGCCCTCCTCTGCCAACTAATTCCAGTATTCCTGCCTATATTGGTCAGCGCTGTCAATTAAGTCCTTCTGAACTCCTGCGTGTATGAAACATTATTACTACAATTGTTAGTGGACTGTCTCGGTTTTTGTTTTACGAAAATCTGGCCAACGTTGCCTTTGCAAACATTTTAATAAGCTCTTTAATATTAAAGACCACCACTGTTGCATTTTGCATGTTCAAAAAATGCACAGCAAGTGACAGTGGATTTGAAAGAACCGTAAATCATACCTACAAACTCTCGTAAATCACTTAAATCACGGATTTGAAAAACTCCACAACTGTTCACAAATTAGGAGATCAACTGACATCCTGCTCCCCTGAGACATCAACAATGCGACGACCGACTAAATCCAACATCCATTAGTAAATTACATTAAACTAACAACTAAGAGCGTTTAATAAAAAGCACGTCTGTGCAAAGCGAAAAAAAAAATATATATATATATATATATATATAAATATACACATATAGACACACACACGCGTTACAAATATTTATGTTTCTCAAGTAGCTTTAAAATTACTTTAAGTATGTACGCTATTTTATTATCACCTAAAAAAAATCTAAATTACAAACTAATTCTATTTTGATAAGCCAACAGGATATTGATCATTTCAAAATGACCGTTCCAAGATGGCCGCTGTGTTTGCATGGCATGAAGTGCAAGATCAGT
Source organism: Pleurodeles waltl (assembly GCF_031143425.1). Taxonomy (NCBI): domain Eukaryota; kingdom Metazoa; phylum Chordata; class Amphibia; order Caudata; family Salamandridae; genus Pleurodeles; species Pleurodeles waltl. Next base: position 865,393,025 of record NC_090443.1, read on the forward strand.
GGACGTTGTTTTCAGTACAGCTCCCAATCCCTGTTGAGTTTAGCTTCACTACCCCGTTCGCGCCCCTCACACACCCACCTGAGAGACAGGCCGTCGTGTCGATCCACTTCAGCAGTTGGCCGACGCCGAGCTCTCCCCGGTGGTTGGCGTGACAAGGCATGACCATCTGGCTCATGTTCACCTCGGTGGGGTTGCGATAGCCGTTGGTCGAGGCCATGGTCGTGGTGGCGGGCTGTCCCCCGAAGTTGCAGGCTTAAATCGGAGCACTCAAAGGCTTAAGGCAGCGACAGCGAGCCTCCTTTTCCCCCGAGTTGCTAGACCACCACCTAGTGCGAGAGATTAAACATATACTGTGAATATTTCATTTCCCAGCATGAGTATTCCAATGTCATCCTATATCGTTTGCTGCAGCCGGTCGCACGCTCCTCTTTTCGCGCACCTTATTCCTTCCAAGGATTGGACATGCGCTGCACGGGTAATCGCTAAATCTTTTAAAGGCGTTCTTCCCCCCCTCTTTGCTAATGTCATGAACCGCCCCCTGCAGGCGAAACAAGTGTAAAGTTTTCCACTTTCTGAAACTTTTTTTTCAGCTGCTAGATATATTATGATAAGCCCATACACACCTGTAAGTGTAAGGGACTTTATTTTCTTAGTATGTGCCTGTTCCTCCTACACTGTGGGTGTGTGTTTAGTCCCTCCCCACCAGCTCCCTCACAAGACTACAAGTCCTGAATTCAAAGGAAAACCCTGGACTGGCACAGCACATCACGCATGGAACTGTGTAGTTATCAAACATAAAATGTGAACATTGCAATAAATTCAAAACAAGCTATCGAATTTGTGTAGTGTATATGAAATATGACGCAGCAGAGAATTATTTTATAAGTGGTATGCATTCCCAATTATGATTAAACGTGAAAACACCAGGTAACAAGTAAGTACATTCACTTACACTCGCACAACTAATTCCCTTGAAGTGTAAACGTGGCAGCCATGTAGGGTTTTCCGATGCACTACTACTCAAATGACGAATGGTCATACAAGAAAGGAAGACCATGAAAGATCAATTAAACATTTGTAATAAAAAATAGTATCGTAAGCTTTTTTGTGTCGTTTGCATGTTTGAATAAAACGATGTACATTTTACATATTTCAAAGAACGGTTTTGGGTGTGCTCATAAGTAATAACCCTTATTTGTTTCAAAAGATTTTTTAACAACAGTTAAAGTCGAACTGTCGAAGAAGAAACTCGCATCACTTGAAATGAACCTCTTTGCCTAGTTGAGCGTGGTAGTTTTCTTATTTTTCCTGTTGGTCTACCTTTTAATTTCGGCCTCGCTGTGATAGTCCGTCTTCTCTTTCACAAACATTTTGGTGTATGCACTGAGGAATGCAAAAAGAACAAGTGATGGACGGAATGCTGAACAAAGTCAAACATTCACCCCCAGTATAGAGATCTGGGCCTAAATCCATCGTTTTTTTGCTGCCCATGCCATTCCAGTTTGGACCCAGCCATATGCAAATCAGTCTTGACCCTGTTCCCCATGGAAACAGTCCGGCCCGAACTGCCAAGCCAGGTCCTCCCTGGACCGTAAACAAGCGTTCTATTTGCATTTGTCGCCCTAAGTGGGAAGGGGATGGCCAGACGTTGGTCCCTTGTTTCCCATGCCACTGGATTCAAGCTAGCCTGGCTAATGAGGGGTGAAACCCCGAAACCGGTCCCAGGATGCTTGTTTCCAGTCCAGGGAAGACCTCGCCTACAGAGTTTGACATTTCGGTGCACATTCGCAGAGAAATGTAAGAGTATGTAAATGCTTACTCCTATAGTACTCCTTACCCATACTCATAAGTGCTTTTGTGAATTACCTACAAGTATTTATCTGTCCTTCCTTACACTTTGTATAGGGTGATCAGATCTTTAGTAGGATGCTAATTGGCAACATTTTCATTTTTTGCTGCAAATAGAGGAAGGAGGTAAATGGAAGTGCTTTATTTATATGCAGGGCTACTGGAATTACGTGGCAGGAAAAGACCAAGTTAGGAGGCAGGGTTGATCACTTTATGTGGCAAGAAAAGTCCAGCTATCAATTCACAATGCCAATACCTCTAACTCAAGCAAAGGAAAGACCTATTGCATTGCAAATGCTTGTTCTATTTTGTGAGTGACTGCGTAAATATGTCTTTCTATATATGTTCACTGAAAAAAAAGGTTAAAGTGACGTTTTAGTTAGGAAATATTATATTTTGCTTTACGTTACAAAAAAACCATAGAAATTTGCTGAAAAAAAATGACGGTTAAAGTGAGGTTATAGTTAGGTAAATTTCAGGTTTCTCATCAATTTCATTTCAAATGTTGGAGTTATATTATAAATTATGTCACAGAAGATGTCATTACTGATGTAATATGTGGGGTTAGTCGCAGTGCATGGTGAGGGGGCGAGTTATGTTTACCTTGGAGCAAGAGTCATAGGTGGTCATTACAACATTGGCGGTAAAAGCCGCTTACCGCCGCGCAGAAGACCGCCAACACACCGCCGCAGAATTCCGCCACAGCTATTATGACCCACATTTCGGAATCCACCAAAATTCAGACACCCACACAAGTCCGCCACACCAAAGGTCAGTGATAAACTGGCAAAAACAAAACCGACACCGTCACGCCAACAGAAATACGCCCACACTATCACGACACACGAATCCACGCGGCAGTCTTTCAACCGCGGTATTCCATTGGCGGTACACACCGCCACGCTCAAAATACACACACTCTTACAAAACACAGCCACATTGGACAATTTGAAATACACACACCTGATACACATACACACACCACTCCCACACACCCATTACAATATAAAACACACACCCACATCACCCACAAACCCCCATGCCAAAAAATTCTGAAAGAAGGCCAGAGAGAGAGCACCAGCAAGAACAACAGCATCCACAGGCACACAACACCATCACCCACAGAACTTCCACGCACCTCACACAACACACCACTACATATCAGCACACTTATCACCACACACTACACCCCACACATCATCTACACCACCCCATGGCACGGCAAAGACACCCCAGGTTTTCGGAGGAGGAGCTCAGGGTCATGGTGGAGGAAATCGTCCGGGTAGAGCCACAGCTATTCGGATCACAGGTGCAGCACACCTCAATTGCAAGGAAGATGGAGCTATGGCGAAGAATAGTGGACAGGGTCAACGCAGTGGGACAGCACCCAAGAAATCGGGAGGACATCAGGAAGAGGTGGAACGACCTACGGGGGAAGGTGCGTTCTGTGGTCTCAAGACACCACCTGGCGGTTCAGAGGACTGACGGCAGACCCCCACCTCCTCACCCACAACTAACAACATGGGAGGAGCAGGTCTTGGCGATTCTGCATCCTGAGGACCTCGCAGGAGTAGGTGGAGGAATGGACTCTGGTAAGACAAATCTTAATTATTACATCCCCCACCCTCACCCTCACCACCAGCACCCCAACTCCTCACATATGTACCCAACATCACAAACCACCCATCCCAACACCAAGCCCTGCATGCAACAACAAAGCATGGACACCCATCACTAAAGCATGCCCACTGCACATACCCATACAACCCCCTAAACCATCTACACACAAGGTCCCACACAGGAATGCAAGCACTGGGGTACACAGTCACCCACCCATTGCACACCATGACACACACAGATGTAATAACCATCCTTTTATACCCCTGCAGGACCCCTACCCAACGTCAACGGACAGGAGGGTCCACACATGTCCACACCACCAACAGAACAGGCCCACAGTGATGACAGCACCTCTGTACAACTGGATCTAGATGACCAGCCCGGACTATCGGGGACCTCTGGACAGTCGGTTCCCCTCACCCAGTCACAGGCCACCACAGACCTTCCCCCCTCTGGAAACACCAGCACACCACCCACCCAGCGGGCCCATACCTCCGTCCCCAGGACACGTCAATCAGCTGTGTGTCCACCACTACAGAGAACCCAGGATAACCCACCACCCCAACAACAACAGGGACCTGGGGGCAGTGGTAGTGGGCACACGGTCCAGGGGAAGGAGGCCCAGGAACACAGGGGAAGTGGGAGGGCTGCTGTGCGACAGGGGGTGGACAGGCCAAGGGAACCCACTCTCCACGAGGCCCTCTCCTCCATCATGGGAGCATACCACCACTCCCAGGAGACGATACTGGCTAAGTTCCAGGAGACCCAGCGCCTGCAGGAGGAACAGTATATGGGTTTCAGGGAGGAACTCAGAACCATCAGCTCCACCCTGGGCACCATTGTAGGGGTGCTGAAGGAAGTACTCAACACCAGGAGGGTCACTGTGGCACTACAAGGGGCCCCTGACACTAGCATGGACGATGAACTGCCCACCACCTCCGCCGGCGCTAGTGGACAGGACGCCCTGCCACAGGACCACCACACCAGCACCCCACCCCCTGCAGAGGGAGAACCACCCCTCAAACGGTCCCTGAGATCCAGGACAAAGACAGAGCACGATGCCAAGACCCACGCCAAGAAATGAGACCACCCTGATTGTCATCTTACTGCCCACTTTGTCACCCTGTCCATACTTTAACTGCCCCAGCTCAACTTCCTATGCCCATTTGGGCAATGCACCTGTGAGACTAATAGACTGGACTCTGCCATGGACATTCCTCCGCCATCACCCCTCACCATTTCACTACCCCCTCCAATATTGAGCACTTAAATAAACACCCTTAAAGCACCAAACAATCTGGAGTCTGTCTGTGATTTCGAAATAGTGTATTAGCAATTACAGTGACAAAATGCTCTTTCAATTGTAATGTCAACATACCTATGTCACACAGCTCTAGTCCATGAGGAATCTAAGCAGATGTCACACAGTGGGACCCACATCTGTGAAATCGTAAGGGAAAGTGACAACTCAGTGACCATACACTGGGTGAAAATGACACACAGTAGCGAGGTAGTAGTGTTAAAGTACATGTAGTAGGCAGGTCTGTACTCTTACCTGTGTCTCACTGGAAATATTGCTGGATCACTGAGTCCCTCTTGTTCATGTCTTCTTCCTCTGCTTCCTCCTCTTCACTGTCCACAGGCTCCACAGCTGCAACAACACCGCCATCTGGACCATCCTCCTGCAGAAAAGGCACCTGTCATCGCAAAGCCAAGTTATGAAGCATACAGCAGGCCACAATGATCTGGCACACCTTCTTTGGTGAGTAGAATAGGGATCAACCTGTCATATGGAGGCACCTGAACCTGGCCTTCAGGAGGCCGAAGGTCCGCTCGATCACCCTCCTAGTTCGCCCATGGGCCTCATTGTAGCGTTCCTCTGCCCTTGTCCTGGGATTCCTCACTGGGGTCAGTAGCCATGACAGGTTGGGGTAACCAGAGTCACCTGCAAATGGTGAGGGATAACTGTTAGACACACACTAACCTATAGGGATATCCCCAGACCCAGACAACCATTCCCACTGACTTGCCTCCAGGTGCTCACCTAATAGCCACACACACTGCCTCTGGAGTTGACCCATCACATAAGGGATGCTGCTATTCCGCAGGATGTAGGAATCATGCACTGAGCCAGGGAACATGGCATTCACATGGGAGATGTACGGGTCTGCCAAACATACCATCTGTACATTCATCGAATGATAACTCTTCGGTTTCTGTACACCTGTTCACTCCTGAGGGTGGGACCAAAGCCACATGGGTCCCATCAATGGCACCTATGATGTTGGGGATGTGTCCCAGGGCATAGAAATCACCTTTCACTGTAGGCAAATCCTCCACCTGAGGGAAAACGATGTAGCTCCGCATGTGTTTCAGAAGGGCAGACAACACTCTGGGCACTAGTTGGAAAACATAGGCTGTGACATCCCTGATGCTATGGCCACTGTTGTTTGAAAAGACCCACTTGCAAGGAAATAGAGCACTGACAGCACCTGCACTTGAGGGGGGATTCCTGTGGGATTGCGGATTGCTGACATCAGGTCTGGCTCCAACTGGGTACACAGTTCCTGGATTGTGGCACGGTCAAGCCTGTATGTGATAATCAAATGTCGCTCCTCCATTGTCGACAGGTCCACCAACGGTCGGTACACCGGAGGATGCCGCCATCTCCTCACATGTCCCAGCGAACGGTGCCTATGAAGGACAACAGCGAGCACAGAGTCAAACAACTCAGAGGTACGTGCCCACAGTTTACCCAGAACACCAAACATACACAAAATGTGGCCTGTATGTGTGTTGAGTCTAGGCCTAGGTATGTGTGACGCAGTTGGAAATGAAGCCATGTGGGCCCCTGAAATGGCGGCTGCCTGACCTCTAAAGTAGGACAATGGGATGTGAGGTAACTGCGCTGGCGTTGTACACCGTCGCGGTAGGCGGTCGAAGACCGCGGCGCAATTCTGCATTGGTTAACATTGGACCCTATGGGTCCCAGGAGCCAATGACGATGTACGCCGGCGGTGACGGTACGCACCGCCGCGGACTTGACCGCCATTTTCTATCTGTTCAATCACTCGATACCTGATCTTCGACAGGAGAGGACCTACACTGCAAGTGCTGCTGTGACCTCGGTCTGGAAGAGACAATGGCTCGAGTGTCTGGGGAAAGGGCCCCTGCCTTCACATCGGAGGAGTTGGAGAAGCTCGTGGATGGGGTCCTCCCCCAGTACACGCTAGTCTACGGTCCTCCAGACAAACAGGTAAGTACACAGGGAGCATGTTGTATGGGCTATGCCTGTGTGGAGAGGGCTGGATGTAAGAAGGAAGGGGGGAGAGTGCTGCGTGCATGAAAGACGGTGAATGCATGTGCCACATGGCAAGGGTAGGGATGGGGGCCAATCACTTTGACGGTGCAGTTGGTAATAACATCTCTTTTTCCCCTGTACATTTCATGTAGATCAGCGCCCACCAGAAAAAAGATATTTGGCGTGCCATCACCAGGAACGTCCGGAGCCTGGGGGTCTACCACAGACGGAGCACCCACTGCCGGAAAAGATGGGAGGACATTCGCCGCTGGAGCAAGAAGACAGCGGAGGCTCAGCTGGGGATGGCCTCCCAACGTGGGAGGGGTGCCCGTCGCACCATGACCCCCCTGATGTTCAGGATCCTGGCGGTGGCCTACCCGGAGTTGGATGGGCGTTTGAGGGCATCACAGCCGCCACAAGGGGGTGAGTACACTCTCATTCTGCTTACTTTGCGTGCAGTGGAGGGGTCTGGGTGGGGGAGGTGGGCTGTGGGTTTCCCTAGGCCAGGGTGAGTTCCATAGGCAAGGCCCCTCCGTAAGGCAGGCCATGTGGCACCCCAGCCCACCTCTGTAGAGTGCCAAGTACACCTAGTCATGCCCCTGTGTCATCTATGTGTGCAGATGTCGTCCATAGCCTTTTAGGCCATTTCCCAGGAATTGAACAGAGGAGCCCAAGAGCGCGACGTAGTGCAGGGGGCTTCTGTGTCTGTCGTGTCCGCCAACGGTAGCGGTAATGCATGCACTCAACATGTCTTTCTTCTGTCTTTCCCCCCCCTTTTTGTGGTCTCCCTGTTCTTGTGTGCATTAGCATCATCAGGCGGAGGAGCAGTGGCACCGGAGCATGAGGGAGCTGCATCCCACATGGCCCTGGATGGCGACACTACGGAGTCTGAATTCACCAGTGGGACGGAGCGCGAGGGGAGCTCCACGGCGGGGACAGGAGCTGACACCAGTGACACGGACTCGTCCTCTGATGGGAGCTCCCTTGTGGTGGCGGCAACATCTGTGCCCCCGCATCTACAGGTACAGCCGCCACCCTCCCTACCAGCACCGCCCTCCCAGCAGTCCCTCAGCCTTTGCCCTGTGCCCGCTCACCCAGGAGGGTGGGCATCACCTTCGCCCCAGGCACCTCAGGCCCTGCCCCAGTCACCCCTGCTGCCCTCAGTGAGGAGGCCATTGACCTCCTCAGGTCCCTCACTGTTGGGCAGTCTACCATTTTAATTGCCATCCGGGGTGTAGAGAGGCAGTTGCAACAGACAAATGCATTCCTGGAGGGCATTCATTCTGGTCAGGCGGCCCTTCAGTGAGCTTTTCAGACTCTGGCCTCAGCACCAATGGCAGCCATTGTCCCCGTCTCTAGCCTCCCCCTCCAACTTCCTCCACCCCAACCCAATCCCCTGTACCTCAGCCTATCCCAAGCACACCTACAGACCAACATGCACACACCTCAACACCCAAGGGAAGCTCAGGACAACATAAGCACCACACATCCCACAGGCACTCACGCAAGCATCACACACATGCAGACACACCAACATCCACTGCCTCCACTGTGTCCCCCTCCTCCTCGTCTCCCTCCTCCCTCCCAGTCTCGTCTACACTCATACCTGCATGCACTACCTCTACAGCCACTACGTCCCTCTCCAGCACACCCACCCCCACACCCCGCTCACGTGCAGTCACCACCCCCACTACCATTCACACGTCCCCTGTGTCCTCTTCCAGTGTGTCTGTGACGCCCCCTCCCAAGATACACAAACGCAGGCACACACCCACCCAACAGTCATCCACCTCACGACAGCCTCCAGCGCATGCACCTTCACCCAAAGTCACCAAACGCACACCTCCTACAACCACCACCTCTTCCTCCACTCCCAAACCCCCTCCAGCTACCTGTCCCAGTGTGTCCAAAAAACTTTTCCTGTCCAACCTTGACCTCTTTCCCACACCTCCCCCACCCCGTCCGTCTCATAGATCCCGAACTAGCACCTCAGCCACAACATCTCCGGGACTATTGGTGCCTGTAGTCACCGGAATGTGGAGTGCAACGGCCACCAGGGCAGCCAGTGTGGCACGGAGCCACAGCACAGACAGTTCCCCGCCTGTGAAGCATCAGAAGTTGGCCAGTGCCCGGCGGGAGAGGGGGAAGACTCCAGCCACCAAAGATGCTCCCAGGCGTCCCATTAGGAGTGTGGAGTCATCTGTGACACCTTCCAAGGTGGGGAAGGGCCACAAGAAACCTGGCAAGTCTGGGAAGAGCGGCACGGCGGAGAAGACCGCCATCATCCCCGATGCCCAGGAGGCCACCGCCCAGCTGCCCATGAGGCCACCGCCAGCATCAGCCCAGCTGCCCAGGAGGCCACCGCCAGCATCAGCCCAGCTGCCCAGGAGGCCACTGCCAGCATCAGCCCAGCTGCCCAGGAGGCCACCGCCAGCATCAGGCCAGCTGCCCAGGAGGCCACCGCCAGCACCAGCCCCACTGGGCCATGAAGGACCGCCAGCAAAAGCCCTGCTGGGCCATGAAGGATCACCAGCAAAAGCCCCGCTGAGCCATGAAGGACCGCCAGAAAAATCCCCGCTGGGCCATGAAGGACCACCAGCAGCTGAGACCCTGCACAGGGCACCGCCGTCTCAAGCACCGCTGCACGGGGCACCGCCGTCTCAAGCACCGATGAACAGGGCACCAGGGCACTGCCGTCTCAAGCACCGCTGCACAGGGCACTGCCGTCTCAAGCACCGCTGAACAGGGCACCGCCGTCTCAAGCACCGCTGCCCAGGGCACCGCCATCTCAAGTACCGCTGAACAGGGCACTGCCGTCTCAAGTACCGCTGAACAGGGCACCGCCGTCTCAAGCACCGCTGCACAGGGCACCGCCGTCTCACGCACCGCTGCACAGGGCACCGCCGTCTCAAGCACCGCTGAACAGGGCCCGCCGTCTCAAGCACCGCTGAACAGGGCACCACCGTCTCAAGCACAGCTGAACAGGGCACCGCCGTCTCAAGCACCGTTGCACAGGGCACCGCCATCTCAAGCACTGCTAGCCCATGAGCGGCAGTGGCACTGACGCAACTGAGTCCGTCACGGGGTGAATGATGCACTCTGGGTACCATGCCCCTCCAGAACCAGTGGAGACTGTCATCCACAACCTTTGTCCTTAGCAGGATGAAGCACTCTGGGCACCATGCCCCTCCAGAACCAGTGGAGACTGTCATCCACAACCTCTGTCCTTAGCAGGATGAAGCACTCTGGGCACCATGGCCCCTCCAGAAGCAGTGGAGACTGTCATCCACTTGTGAGACTATGGCTTTGCACTCCCCAGGATGGAACAGTGGGCAACCCACCCACTGTAGAGACTTGTGAGACTGTGGCTTTACACTCCCCAGGATATGGCAGTGGGTAACCCACCCACTGTAGAGACTTGTGAGACTGTGGCTTTGCACTCCCCAGGATATGGCAGTGGACAACCCACCCACTGTAGAGACTTGTGAGACTGTGGCTTTGCACTCCCCAGGAAATGGCAGTGGGCAACCCACCCACTGGAGAGACTTGTGAGACTGTTGCTTTGCACTCCACAGGATGGATCAGTGGGCAACCCACCCACTGTAGAGACTTGTGAGACTGTGGCTTTGCACTCCCCAGGATATGGCAGTGGGCAACCCACCCACTGTAGAGACTTGTGAGACTGTGGCTTTGCACTCCCCAGGAAGGAACAGTGGGCAACCCACCTACTGTAGAGACTTGAGAGACTGTGGCTTTGCACTCCCCAGGATTGAACAGTGGGCATGTGGCCCCCTCGTGGATTTGGTGTCGTGCACTCAAGGGGCTGAGGTGCCCCCCCCTTTCCCTCCCCCTGAGGTGCCTGTTTAGTTGCTCTCTGATGCCCCTGCAGTGTTCTCTCCGTCATGGTCGGGGCTCTTGTGTGGGCCTCGCCCATACCGTGTGGTCCCAGTGTTCAACTGACTTTCTTAGTGCACTACCTGGACTACTATGCTTGGTATATATTTTGTCAATGGTGTATATATATATTTCTGCCTACTTGCTTTTAATATATTACAATGGTTACACTCATTTTCTATTGTCTTTGCATTCTTCTGGGGGATTTGGGGGGTGTAACTGTGATGTGTTGATATGCATTAGTGTGTGTGTTGTAGTGGGTGAGGGTGGGGGTGTTGCGTGTGTGTGTCCCTGTTTTTTGCCTCCCCTCTCCCCTGTGTCGTAGGTGCAGTACTTACCGTGGTCTTCGCCGCCGGCATTGGTGCTCCTGGTAGAGGAGCAGGAAGACTATTGCAGGTAGAATTTGGAGTTCCGGGTCCATGGGGTCCTCGTTCCTCGTGGGGTGTGTAGAGTTGAGCGTTTTCCCTTAGGGATTCCTGTTTCCGCCGTGTTCTTATCCGCGGTGAATCCGCCCCGGAAAAGGTGGCGGATTGGTAGGTTGTGATACTGTGGGCGGTACATTGTCTCCCGCCTGTCTGTTGGCGGTGACCACCGCGCTGTTTGTTTGTACCGCCGTTGCGGTCGGAGTGTTAAAGTGGCTGTCTTTGTTGCCAGTTTCCGCCACGGTCATAATTGCAATTTCTTTACCGCCGTCCTGTTGGCGGACTTACCACCGCTTTAACACTGACCGCCAGGGTTGTAATGACCACCATAGTGTCTTCAGATAATTATAACCGTTGAATTTCTGTGGTTTTGTGCGTGTAAAATCTGAACCCAACTATAACGTCCCTCTAACCTTTGGATTCAAGATAGTTCTGGCATACAAAGTGCTATTAGCACCCACAAGTGACTGAAAGCATCCCATGAAGTAGGCAAAGGATATATATCTTAGATAAACCTTTGAGAATTCTGCAGTCGCTCACATTTTATTTCCGAAAATCCAAGTTGCAGCAACTTAAATAGCAATTATCTGAGTATACTTTTGTATTCATTTTTATTTATCAATTGGATTTGTGTCACAAGGGTGACTTTCAGTTCTTATTATACAGCTATAGTAATGAGCATGTACAGGCTAAAAGACTGGAAGTCACCCTTATAATATGTGGTCGATGACGGCTAAGTCTTGAAATATGTTCTAAGCTTTTCAACATTATCACAATAAGATAATTATCTCTGCTTGCATTTTACAATCCAATAATTGCAAAATTAGCACAGGCTGACAGAGATTCCAAATAATTGTTGTAAACATATCTCATAATAAAATAGATGTACTTTATTATGGATGACCTAAGGTCCCACCCTGTCATCACCTTTCTTGCACACAAAACCTGGTCTCAGTCCAGTGTTTTTTCTTTGATTCTCCACAATTACTGCTCTCAAAGAACACGTCCCCACTTTTCTGCATTCATCTCTGAATTCTATCGTGTCTGCTGCTAGATCTTTGGGGAACTAGTATCAAGCGTTAAAAGTAAAAAATGTAGTTATGTTTCTCTTAGTGTAAACTTCCAAGGGGTCATAGGTGACTTACGGACAGGGCTGCTTTTTCAGGCAACAATACTACATGCTGAGACCAGTAGACCTGTAAATACAATGGGAAAATAAAACTACATATCCAAGAGTGCTCAGTGCTGGCTGCTGGATGAAGAATGAACGCTGAATGAAAGTTTCAGGTCATGGAACATGTTGACAGCTGTTCTCCTTCAGGACTCTTCATGGTAAGATTTCTTTTTCTTACTTCACAAATTTATTACAAATTTTGTGCTGTTTTCTTTCCATTTGGAGTCTGTACTTGTTGTGTTCTCTCTCTTATTTTCTTCCAATGTATACATAATTTGGTTATACATTTCTTGTGAATTTTGAAATAGGCCTGAATCATTTTGATAGAAAGTACTTAGGCTGTAACATTGCACAGCTTTACATGGTATTTTAAGTTTGTACAAGGGGTGACACCAGGATCTCAAACCCCCACCCCTCTCCCCACAGCACAGGCATACCTCTACACTACAGCTTACCACAAAATGGCAGCCAGTAACTCTACTCTTTTTCGCCGTCCTCCCACTCATTATCTGATATAACATGTTTCATCATTTGATAGCATATACCAATTCACTACCAGATTCCTCATCCATCAACGGAAAAGGCATATACTACATGAAAGGGTCTGCAGGACCTTACCAGATGCATGCAATATCAGCCCTCTAAACTAGCTACTTAATATTAACCAGACATGTCTGTGAAAATCAAAGAACTTTGCCACCCGAGGTGTTGTTCCAAAAGATGAGGACTTCTGTCTTGTCCATGTTGAGCTTGAGGCAGTTGGCCTTCATCCAGTCTGCAACGTTCACTATACATCTGTGGAAGTTGGTTCTGGTGGTGGAGGGGTCTTCTGACAGCGAGAGGAAGAGCTCGGAGTCAGCAGCATAGAAGATGATGTTGAGTCCTTGCGATCTGACAATGTTGGCCGAGGGAGGGGGGGGTGTCATGTATGTGAGGAAGAGTGTGGGGCTGAGGGACGATCCTTGGGGGACGCTGCCGATGATCTCCTTGGGTTCTGAGGTGAATGGTGGGAGACTGATTCTCTCGATTCCTTCAGTGAGGTATGAGGAAATCCATTTGAGGGCATCTCCCTGGATTCCGATTTGGTGGAGTCTGTTGATCAAGATAGAATTTTATCGGATCTGTTGGATTAGGAGGGGTGTCACTTTAGCGTATTTCCAGTCTTCAGGGAAGGAGGCTGTGGTGGTTGAGGCATTCAGGACTTTCTTAAGCTTGTCGCCAATCGTCTTGCTAACAAGGGTTGAAGATGTGGTGGGGGCATGGGTCCGTGGGTGCTCCTGAGTGTACGGTGTTCATGATGGAGATAGTGGCTTGAGTTGTCAGAGGGCCCTGAATGGGTGATCAGGTGTTCGGGGTTTGTGGTTGTGGGAGTGAGAAGGCTGATGCTATCGGTGGTAGGGGGTTGGGGTTTGAAGTTCTCATAAATGGCTGATATCTTAATTTCAGACCCCCTTACCTGACATCTCATAATGGCAATCATGTAAAGACCCTTAGGAAAGGCACCCAAACACTATTTTGAGGACAATAAGGCTTCAGTGAAGAGCCCAATTACACTGTGAGAGGGGCACAAGGCTACCATCAGGGGAGTCGTCATCACAGGGGAAATAAGGGATGGGGGGGAGAGACATGCTAGATCGGCTACCATAGAGGGGGAATTGACTCAGTTGAAAAGCGAATATGGGGCTATCCCAATCCCCTCTGGCAAGATAACCATGGACTTAAAGAAGGCAGAGTATCAGATAGTCGCCAACTACAAGGCCAAAATGGCCCACCTGACTAAAGAGAAAAGGAACTATCCAGGGGGAAATAAGACAAGAAAATTGCAAGCATGGATTGGAAATAAAGAACGAGACAGCATGTTTGTTAGAGAATTGAAGGTGGACTCTGAGAATACAGGGAGAGGTAGTGGTGAGATAGCGGAGAAATGTGCCAACATTTGAAACATTTTACTATTCCCAAATGCTGGTCCCTGACCAAGAAGTGCTAGCTTTTATAAATGATTGCCCCCTGAGGCTTTTATGGTGAGGAACATACGATAGACCTGGAGATGGATATTATGGCAGAGGAGGTATTCTCTGCAATGGCCACATGCAATCAGGGAAAGCCCCGGGATAAACGGGTTCCCGGTTGAACTGTTTCAGAAATTGCGGAGGTGGACGGCAGCCCCTCTAACGCAACCTTCAAGAAGGCATTTCAAGAAGGAGAGCTACTGGACAATACCACTTGAAGACTGTGGTGTTCATTTCAAAGGCAGGGAACCCCCCAGATAGATGTGACTCATACCTGCCCATATACCTACTAAATGCAGATTTCAAGATCCTAGCCAAAAATCTTAGCAGCTAGACTAAGGGCAGTGGTGACGGAGTTGGTACACCCAGGCCACAATGGTTTTAGGCCAGGGAGCTCAACCAGGCTGAACCTGAAAATGCTACATTACCAACCGTGCAGCGGCAGGGGCCTTTTTCCGGTGGGAAGGGTGATCGTTGGCTAGACACAAATATGGTCTTCTCCTCAGTGGAATGGACATACCTCTTTGGGGTGCTGGGTAAGATGGGGTTTGGCCTCAAATACATTAGGTGGGTCAAATTACTTTATGACTGTCCAAATGCCAGCGTGTGGGTTAATGGTCATCTTTGCAAGAATTTTGAGTGAGGAGGGGCATTTGTCATGGGTGTCCACTCTCGCTGATGTTGTTCTGTTTGGCAGTAGAAGTGTTGACAGAATGGGTACGAGTGGATGTGCAGGTCTGGGGATGGCCGAGCGGCGACAGAGGGGATGAGTGCATGTCACTGTATACTGATGATATCATATTGTATCTGACAAACGTGGACCCAACACTTGACAGGCTACAGGATATTTTTGAAGTGTTAGGGAACATTCAGATTTTGCCATAAATTGGGACAAGTCCAGTTTGATGCAGAGGGAGACCCTTGCTCTTCCGCTGCAGATAAAGACCAAACAGTTTAAATATATGGAGATCAGGATAACTAAATGTTCAGATCCGTACTATGCAATGAATTTGGGCTCTCTGCTTAAAGGGCTGGAGCAAGACAGGAAACATTGGCAGTCTCTGCGCCTTTCATTAATGGGGAAGGTGGGTGGCACTCCCCAGGTTCTTGTATGTCCTTCAGAATAACCCATATATGATCAAAGACGGGTGGACGCAATAGTGCAAACAGTACTCTGGACGGGTGGAGAGACTGTGTCAATATGAAAGCCCTTCAAAGGTCTAAATATGAGGGCTGCATCGCCCTGCTGAATGTGAGAAAATACCCTGAAGCAGCACAAGTGAGTGTAGTAAATGACTGGGTTAGCCCGACATTTGGGAAGACAGGATGGGAAGAAGAGATAGGAATTACTTGCATGCGCTGTACGGGGGTAGGTTGCGGCACAATGCATGCCTAGCGTTGGGGACTGTGGTGGACAACTAGAGGAAACTGACCAGAGAAATGGGATGGGGCCACAGGCTGACCCCAAGGACACCAAAGTGGAGGGCTCCATATTGTGACATTGTGGCTCTGAGAGGGTTTCGGGGATGATATGACATTGGATTTTCTACTGGTGGATGGATGGTATGTGAACAGAGTAGTTCCCTTTAACTTCCTTAAAAAGGAGTATCGGATGTCAGAGAAGCAATGGCTGTGCTATGGTCAACTTAGACATGCCCTCAGGGAATGTGTGTCTCTAGGAGAAGAGAAATAAGGCAACTCCCCGCTGGAAAGTAGATTCCTAGATGGGAGGATCAAAAGGAAATTGATCTCATTGACATATGGGATGGTGATGGGAAACACACAGCTCCTCCGTTGAAATTGCAGGCCACATGGGAACAGGACCTAGGGAAGCTAGATGAGGATGTCTGGCAGGAGGCTTTGGAATTTTCAGCTTTGGTGACAATAAAGTTGAGTTTCCGCCTGATCTAACTAAAGATATTACACTGGGTCTACTACCCATACACCCTGCTATCCCTGCTATGTCGGATAGACCAGGGTGGGAGATGCGTATTGCCTTGGGGGCTAGGGGCTGGAAGGCATTTTCCTACACACACACTCTGGAGCTGTCCCTGCATACAAGCCTTTTGGGAAGCAGTTGGAAGTTCTGTAGAGGAGGCAATGGGACTACCCCTGGAGCTACAGCCACAACTGGAGCTACTAAGTATAGAGGGCCCAACAGATCATTCCCACTATCGGAAGCTATTACTACATTTGGGTAGTATGGTGAGAAATGGGATATTGCTCATAAATGGGGTTCTGGTACTCCCCCTACGCATCAGGACTGCGAGCCAGGCATTAGGTATTATAAAATAATGAAAACGGAAATCTACAAATGAAGAGGGTGCCTGAGGAAATGTGATAACATTTGGGAAGGGTGGGGCATGAAAGTGGGTTGAGAGAGGGGTGAAGGTGGCACGCAGGTCCAGTACTAGTTGAGGGGATGGTGACATTTGATTCATTCACCTCCACAGATAACAACTGGGGATGAAGGGAGAGCCACGGAGATGGAGAAGATGGGCTCCGATGTGGACCCTGCTTCTGTAGTTCTGATATGTAAAGACTTTGGGATGAGAAGGGTGTTCGAGGGATGTCGTGTTTTGTATATTAATGTACTTGTTGTTCTGCATAAAACAATAAAAACGTATATAAAAAAGTAAAAAAAGATTTCCACCCCAATATGCATGCACAACGTAAAATGTCACGAACAAAAAAAAAGTTCTCCAGGAGAAATAAAATACAACAGATGTCACCAAGAAGCCACATGCTGAAAACTTGAATATGCACTATATTGTTTATCACAGATCCACATACAAACTACCACATACTCCCCACAATGCAAAAATCTGAATTATTTAATCCCAAAACAGCTCTATGGTCAATCCTAACTACAAAAACATGCAAGAAAAAGACGTGTCAGAATACCATGAATTGGTCCTATGGATTCCTTATTTACACCCACATATGCCTACCAAAACATTTCCACCCATATCCAAATATCCCCAAAGATTCAAAAACTGTCAGCCTAAGGGACACATACACACAACCAAAATCCTCAAAGACAGCAAATCTGTCTGACCATATTTAAATGTTAGACATTAAATAATTTCTTTTTTTTTTTTTGATAAAGAGATTTTATTAAATTTTGCATAAAACAATTATGAATACAGTACAACATGATGCCAACGGGCATCAAAACAGTAATGGTCAAGTCCTCGGTCCCTGCCCCTTTTATTACTAAATGTTGCTCACCATCCACTCTTAAAGGCCTGCTACATCCTCCCATTTCCCCCATATCTTCTTATGTTTGTGTAAGCAACCTCTGGCCTCGTACACAAGTTTCTCCCGCTGCGCACACCAATCCACTCCCCGTCTCCACTTAGCCAGGGCCGGAGCCACCCTGGCCTTCCAATCTGCCATTATGTCCCTTTTGGCCACTAGACACGCCACCCCTAAGAAGGACCGATCTGCTCTTCGTAGCTCTGTATCTCCCATGACCCCGAGAAGGAGGGGCAGTGGTGACCTCTTTACCTCCTCCTGTAGGACCTCAGATATCTCTTGCACCACCTTTTCCCAATAGGCCATTATAATCGGGCATGTCCATACCATGTGGTAGAAATCCGCTGTATGATACCTGCAGCGGGGGCATTCCGCTGTGGGGCGGAGGCCTGCTTTATGTAACATGGCGGGTGTGAGGTATGCGGCATGTAGGAAATAGGATTGTATTAAACGGAAGTGTGTGGCCATTGTTAGGGAGCGTGGGGCCATTAGTGCTTCTGTCCAGTCCGCTTCCTCCATGGATCCCACCCAACTCTCCCACCTTTGGCGAAGCTCTCTTAGGGGTCCCCCAGTGGCGGTGATTAAGGTGCGATAAATCTGAAAAACCCCTCCCCTTCCCAGGTCTCCCATCAGTGCCTTGGCTTCCATGGGGCTGTTCTCGGGTATGGTGTCTCCTGTCTGCAGGTGAACTAGTAGGGCATGGCGTAATTGGAGATATCGGTGGAACTGTGTTTTGTTTAAGGAATATTGTTTCTGGAGGTCTTGAAAAGATCGTATATGTGTCCCTCTCCAAACATCTCCCAGCGTGGAGATCCCTATGGTGTCCCATTTCTGGAAGCCCTCCAGACCTGCCACATGTATCAGCTGCTTCCCATGCCATAGCGGGGTTTGTTAGGTTAGACGTCCCCACCACCCCGTCACTTTCTGGGCTGTACGCCATCCCAGTAGTACCACTTTGGTCACATCTGGAGTATCCCGGGGTATCGGGCTCCCGTAGAGTATGTCAAGGATCCGTGGGTAGCCCATTGTCTGTAATTCTAGTTGGTGTGCGGGGTCTGTCCATCCACCTCCCATCCAGTCATTGATTACAAGTGTGTGCATCGCTAGATAATAGTATTGAATTTTCGACATGCCCAGTCCACCCTCATATACATCCCTCTGACAGGTTTTTAGCGACAATCTTGTACGTGACCCACTCCATATGAATTGGCGTGCTAAAGAGTCCATCTCCTTGAACCATCTCACTGGGATGGGGTGTGGGAAATTCTGCAGGAGGTATAAGAGCCTGGGGAGAATCATCATCTTGTACAGCGCTATTCTACCCAGTAAATTCAAGGGGAAGGCCTTCCAGCGCAGAAGGTCGATTTTGATTTTCTTTGAAAGCGGCGCGACATTGAGTTCCCACACTAGCTCAGGGAGAAGTGAGCTATGTATCCAGAGGTATTTAAAGCTGTTTCTCCGTACAGGGATATTTCGTTGCCAATCTATACAGTCGTGCGAGCGATGAAGGGGGATCAGTAAAGATTTGGCTGGGTTCAGGGTCAGCCCTGAGGCTTCCGCGAAAAGTCTAAGGATCTCTAGGACGCGTGGGCCGCTTTTGGATGGGTTGGAGATATACAGGAGCACATCATCTGTGTACAAAGCCACTCTGTCTTCCGAACCAGAGGGCCAGTGCCAGCCCTCGATCAGTGGGTCGCTTCTCATTAGTATCGCCAGTGGCTCTATCACTAGTGCGAAGAGCAGGGGAGATAACGGGCATCCCTGTCGAGTCCCACGGCCAATGGGGATTGGGTCGGAGACTACTCCATTCACCCTGATTCGAGCCGTCGGGTTAGAGTATAGGAGTTTCACCAATCCCCGGAATTTAGGTCCGAGCCCGTTTTTATATAGGACCTGATTGAGGTAGGACCAATCTACCGTATCAAAGGCCTTTTCGAAGTCGAGTAAAAGCAGTGCCAATTGCGTATGCAATAGCGCTTTGCGGTGCGCCAAAGCAAGATGTAATCGTCTGATGCAGTGCCTTGTGCTACGAGTGGGCATAAAACCACATTGGTCAGGGTGCACCAGCGTGGGCATTGCCTCCTTCAGTCTGGAAGCAAGGATCGAAGAGAGCACCTTGACTTCCACATTTAGGAGCGAGATAGGCCGGTACGCTGAACATTGTCGTGATGGGGGTTGGGTTTTGGGGATTACCACAATAGTGGCTTGATCAATCTCTGTTGGGAAGCGGCCTTGATTCTCTGCTTCTTCGTACATGTTGAGCAGGTGGGGACCCAGAATATCGCTACATTTACTATAAAATTCCGCTGGAAAGCCGTCGGGGCCTGGTGTTTTGCCTGATGCTAGTCCCGATATTGCGTTACAGACTTCTACAAGATCGATGGCCTCGTCCAGTCTGTCTCTCACCTCTGGGGTTACCCCGGGAAGGGTAATCTCATTCAGTAGGGGGGACTCTCTCTCAACAGCAGGGTGTGGGTGCCTGGCGTATAGACGGGCGTAGTAGGAGGCAAAGCTATGTGCGATTTCCACTGCTGTTTTGACAAGAGTACCCGAGTCATTTAAGATCTCCGGTATAATTCTGTTAGCCATGGGGTGGGTGGCCAGCCAATGCAGTAGCTTCCCGTTTTTATCCCCCCATCCATAAATTCGGCCTGCTGAGGCTCTCCACATGTGCTTGGCCGAATCTAGCATTATATGTTTAATATCTTCTCTTACCCTGGTCAGTTTCCTCATGGTCGAGGCCGATGCCAAGTTTTCATGTTGGCATTCGAGTCTCCGGGCCTTGTTCTCTAGCTCGGTGATCTGGGAGTTTTGATCCCGTTCACGGGACTGAAGAATGCTTCTGGCATGTCCTCTAATAGTGGCCTTGCAGGCAGCCCATAACATTCCTGGGGACCGAACCGAGCCCTCATTTAATTCGAAATATTGGCCGAGGTGCAACCTGATCTCTTGGGTGTACTCTGTATCTTGTAAGTGCCACGCGTTCAAGCGCCACATAGGCCGTCTGATAAGGTCTGCTCTACCCAGTCGGATCCGTATTGGTGCATGATCGGAGACCCCCCGTGGAAGAATCTCTGCCCCTGCGACTTTTAAGAAATCTAGGGCGGGCATGAACACCAGGTCTATTCTGGATTGCGTCTGGTGGGCTGCCGAAGTATGTGTGTATTGGCGTTCTCTGGGATGCCAGGTGCGCCACACCTCACACAATCCGAGGCTCTCCGCCCAACTACTTAGGGCTGAGGCCCGCTTGGATCTATTTGTGGTAGTTTCCCCAGAAATGTCCAGCTTTGGGTCAAGGACCGTGTTGAAGTCGCCTCCCAGTAGGGTAGTTCCTTGGGGTAATCCTGAGGTTACTCGGTGGAGCGAAAGTAGGAAGGAGTCAAGATTTGCCGGGGGCGCATAGGCGCACACCAAGTTTAGCGGTTGTCCGTGAAGAGTCCCCGTGACCACCATGAATCTACCTTGTGAGTCAGATTGCGTGGAAGTGATTACCATAGGCAAAGATCGGTGGAGCAGAATGGCCACTCCTCTAGAGCCTCTGGAAAACCCTGCATGATATATCCTATCGTATCCTCCTCTCGCAAGCATAGGGCATCTGGACCCAAGTAGATGGGTCTCTTGCAGGAGAACTACTGAGGGGCAATACCTGCGGAGGGTGTTAAATACTGCCGATCTTTTGATCTTGTCTAACAGGCCGTTTACATTCCAGGAGAGGACCTGGGTTACTGAGGGCCAAGCGTGAGGTGTGCCGATGTTGGGCATGTTTGGGTGCAGGCCCAGGGATGACCATTTCGGACGTGACCGTGAAATTTCAAATCTACAAACCAGGCTAACTAATTTGTCGCCTCTTAAACCTAACTTAAACTTCCCCTCTCCCCTAAATTCCCCCCCTCCCCATACTCCCCCCCCGGAAGCATCTGTCGCCCATGTACCCAACCAAAACCAGACAGCCAGTAAAACTGTCATTGGAGTGGAGTGATGGACCCCTCCTTTCTTTCGGATCAATTGCAATTAGCAGTCACAAATCAAGCGTTCAACACCATACTCTAGGAAGTCTCTGGAGCTATCAATGTTAATCTCGCTAGGGGTCGCCCGAGAGGATCAAGCGAAGCCCGAATCCCCCTACGTCTCGCGCAGGGGTCCCACACCTCCCGTCAGCCGAGTACCGGAGACTGACTCAATCGCCCATCCTCGGCGGGTCGGGACGGTGTTCGAGACACCGGAAGAATCTCAGTGTTAGATTCGGCATGAGGACCAGAGTCCCGAGCTGTTTCATCCTCTGCAGGAGCGATCGAGTCTTTCTGTCTGCCTCTCCGGGATCTGGTGCGCCGTCTGCTCCTCCGGGGCCCCTCTGATGGTGAGGGCCCGACATGTGGGGTTCTTCCAGCGGTCCCGGAGGGACCCTTTCGGGCTCCGATGCCCTCCTCTGTCAGCCAGTCCCAAGCTTCCTCAGGAGAATCAAAAAAGTAGGCTTTCCCAGCCATAAGGACTTTGAGGCGTGCGGGGAAAAGGAGCATGTACGAGAGCTGCATTGCCCTTAGTTTTTGCTTAACATGCTCGTATGACCTACGGCGGGTTTGGACTTCTCTGGTGTAGTCCGGGAAAATTAGGATTTTGTGGTTTTCCCACTGCGTACCCTCTTGCCGCCTCGCTTCCCTGAGGATATTGTCTCTATCCTTAAAGTTAAGGAATCGTGCGATCATCGGGCGCCTCGGGCCGCCCGGGGGTGGGCGAGGTGCGAGCGCCCTGTGGGCTCTTTCAATTGCAAACAAGGGTGAGAGGGATTGGTCAGGCATCCAAGATTTGATCCACGTCTCCAGGAATTCGGCTGCTTTGTCATCCTCTATGCCCTCCGGGAAACCTATGAAGCGTAAGTTGTTGCGCCTGGCCCGGTTTTCCGCATCTTCTGCACGGCGGTGAAGCTCGCCGGTTCGGGATTGTAGCTGGGCCACTTTGGCTTTGAGGTCAGACAAATCGTCTTCGTTTGGGAGACTCGGGTTTCCACTTCCGTAATTCGGGTTACTGCATTTCTAAGGTCCTGTCTGATGAGGCCCATGTCCACTCGCACCTCACCAATTTTTGTTTCTACGGCTATCTGCGATGATTGAATAGCTTGGAGAATGGCACTCACCCCGTCCGGGGCCGAACCCCCACCAGCCGCTTCTCCCCCTCCTCGTTGGCCCGTGATAGTCGTGAACTGGTCGATTTTTTGTTGGGAGGGTGGAGGTTGTTTGTTCGTTTTATCTTTTCCCATCGTGGCACTTGAGGCGGGTGTCAGGTGGGCCACACCTTCCTTAATGCGGTTTCAAGCCTGAGAATTTAGTGCGTTGTTAAGTACCTTGGACTGTGGGGGGGCTCGCTGTGTCTGATCACATACGGACGGCCGGCGATGGCCCCTTCTTTTCAGGTCCCTTTCTCGCTCTCTCCACCAGTTGGGGGGGGTCCCGTCTGAGTCCCAGACCCAGGCCTCTCCACCTTAAGGGCTCTGCACCTCCACTGTAGGCCCCGCGCCGTCACGACCTCGCTCTCAATCTCTCGAGTCGTTCCGACCAGGGTCCAAGGTTAACCAAGCACGACCCGGAACCCAGGATATCCACTTGCCCCAAGGTGTTGTTCTCCACTGCTCGGCTCGCAGTCTAGATTCTGCTGCAGTCCAGCTCGCGCTCCACCCGGGCCCGAGAGAGGCGGGAACCAAGCCCCCAGGCCCCCGGGCCCCTTCTTGTTGCTGCAGGGATGGGGGAGTGGGGGTGTCACCGCTCGTCTTCTCCCTCCACTCCCTCCCGATCTCCGATTCACTTCTTTGCCCCCCCGGGGGCGCCACTCGGATCTCCGGGCGGGTCCTGATCCCCAGCACGCCTCCAGATTTAAATTCCCTCCAGTAGGGGGATCTCGGGGGCCAGGGCCTCCGCCACGGCCCCAGCGCGGCACTGCAAGCCGCTCGGGCGGCCAGAGAGGGCCTCCAGTCTCCCAGGCCGCACCCGCGCCTCGTGAGCCGGCGCGGCGCCGCTCACCCGGTGTCCTCCTCCTCGACAAGGGGGGGTGCCTGTCAGCACTCCAGCGGCAGGGATCCACCGTCGGGGCGTGCCCCAGCTCTCACCGGGCCTCTCGCCGTCCCTCAACCTGCAGCAATCGTCTCCCAAGCCCACCTCAGATCCGCCGGGTGCATCTCGCAGTGGCCGCCATCTTGAACTCCTCTTTACGGGATCAGCCGAGCCGCCGTATGAGGGCGAGCCGCCGGCTTTTCTCCAAATCGCCCCAGCAGACTTCTCCACGGGCCCCCGGGACACCGGGGAGCCATGTACAGCGTTTTTTGCTCCCTTGGACCGCGGTAGTTAAGGGCGGATGACGGAGGGGTCCAGAGCACTCTCAGAGTGCGACCGCCATCTTGACGCCCAAAGCCACTAAATAATTTCTTATATTGTACGCTAGCTGATATCAATTTTCAGTTTTGTAGTTCACTGTTATGAGAACTTGTACACTTACCAAAGTTATTCATCAAATTGTAGGGCAGCTAGGAAAACTCCCATTACTGCCATAAAGCTAGAGACATGACATTGATTAGGACAGGACCTTATATACGGCTGCCATAAGGACGGCAAAAGCCAACTGGGAAAGCAAAACATTTGATGATCTCTTAGAAACTTCTACTAATAATGACCATACGACTTTGGCAGATAGTGAGTCAGGGAGGCAAGAACTTGGTTAAACCTTTGGAGATCTCCATTCAACCAAGCGAGTGGGTGATCTGATCTGCATATAGAAAATATGCCCAAATCTTCCAAGCAATTGCTCTCCTACTAGTTTGCTAGATAATCTAAAAATATTTTCTGCTAACAGGTTCTGGGGAAGTATTGGAGTGACTCAATGAGAATAAGATCTAAACCACCTAGAGAATGGATTTAGACCCAGGACCGGAACTGTAGACCAGGTTTTCCATTTTCTAAGGGATAAGTGGAAGACAGTTGATATCTGTGGTGGGCATGGGAGGGAGCACTTTTTGTCACATTCATTGACCTTTGACAGCCTTTCACCTCGTTCCAAGAGAAAAACTATGGGAGGTACTTTCTGGCCTCGGAATCTCAAATAGCTTGTTCACTATTATTATACAGCCTCATTAATGAAATTATGTATGGATCGAGTGGGCCCTAAACAGTGAACTGACTGAGAAAATTGCTGTTGAAAAAGGAGTTCACCAGGGTTGTGTTTTGGCCATGGCTTTTTCCTTTTATTTATTAACAACTGCAGAGAGTTTTTGATGAAATGTGCAAACGACTCTCCAGTCAGATGGTTCCCGCATTAATTTTTGCCGTTGACTTCCTCCTTGATAGGTTCCATTTCTTTTATAAGCAACATGGTCTGGAAATCAATGCTCTAAAAACCAAGTTAAGGAACTATTACACTGAGGAGCACATAATTGGAGAAGGTAAATGAATTAGAGTATCTAGGAATTTGCTTGTCAGAGTAGTGGAGCCCCCAGATTTCAAAGAGCTGTTCCCAGCTTAACCACTGGGCTTCTGCCATTCTCAGATTTGTCAAAAGGGCCCCCTTCCAACCAATTTTTGTTTTCCACGATAGAAGTATACAATGCTCAAGCTAAGAATGGGGACGAGTTCTGGGGAAATTGCTCCATTGCTTCTTTAGGAATTAGAGAAAACACCTTTATAAGGGTGCTTGTGAGTATGAGGGGAGTTACTCCTTTACTTCGCCTTATGCTTGGCCTCACTATTAAGTCTATTATAGAGTTGAATATGTTAAGACCCACACTTTATTGGCTTCCAGTATGGTCTATGGGGGAGCTGCAGCTGTATAGAGAAGCCCTTAGTGATACATTGACAGTATTCAGAAGATCCTGTGGTTAGTCTACATTAAACAGTCACTAAAATATTTGGGGTTGGGTAGTTATTGGTATACTCCTTCTAGTTCAACACCCATAACAGCTTTTGTCAAACATAGGCATTGAGCCCAATTTTTTGCCCGTAGTGAGTTCTCAAACTCCACGGATAGACGCACCAGGTCTTTTCTCTTACATAAAAACCAGTTTAGGGCAGTGGAATTCTTAAATTTCATTAATCCTGCACATGCCAGATATCTTGTTTTGCAATTTAGTTATGGTATTCTGCCAATCACCACTTTTCCCTCAACATGGTTGTCACTGCCAGATAAATTCAACCTGTGCCCGACATGCTGCCATGCTGCTGAAACAAAAGAACATGTATTCTTCTATGCAACTTACTCTAAAGCAAGATCCAGGTAGATAGTGCCTATGTGTCATTTACTCTGACAAACCGTGAAAATGCCCTGGAAGCTTGAGAAATCGACCGCAAGCGGGTGGTGGTTACTGCAGGTTCCAAATTTTTGTATGCAGCATGGATGATTAGACAGAAAATAATGGTTACTTGTAATATTTCAACTAATAGCAACATGACGTGAGCACTTCATCATGGAAGATTTTATTTTATTTTAGCCCTGTAATAATTTTGTCTTGTACATGATTACTTTGTATTTCAAACCAATTTTTATCTGCATTTATCTGCCCCTTGAAAATGTATTGTAGAAATTGTGTATGATAGAATGTTTTATGATGGGTTTTACATTTGTATTTGTTGATGAGTGTTTGATCTGTCAATAAACTGATGATTATTATGACACTTGGTCTGTGGTCACTGGGAAATCATCCTGACTTCAGGCAATCTCGAAGGAAACTGGAGCGATCTTCATTGCATCTGGTCCTTGACATGAACAGAAGTTCAATTGAAAATGACATTCAGATCGTAAGAAATTATCAGAAAAAGTAATTAAAGAGCCACCTTGGAATCTTACTTGTGGAAAATACAGATCTTGGTTGTTATATCCAGGGAGGACCTCACAAACTTATCCAGTACTTCAAAGTCATCAACAGTATCCAGATGCAGTGGTAACCTGAAGCTCCAAAACATGCATATACCCTTCAGATACATTTTATGTCAAGTCAGAGCCCTTCATTCAGAAACAAAAATATCTTTGTAACTGTGTAACTTTGTCCATCTGAAATACTGAACCCTACCTGAAGCAATGACCATCTCAAATTTGATGTCAGGAGTATGGTCATCTGGGGCCTAATCATATAAAGTGAATCTTTTGCTGAGACTTTAAAGCAGTGGTAAATCAGCCAGTCTGGAAGGAAAAGCCAAACCTTACCATTCCATTTAAAACCCAAGAAGCCCTCAGATTTTATAAAATCATATACATCAGTTATGCTATGTTTATAATAAACAGTTTATTATTTATTTATGATTTGTTTTTTATTTAGTTCTAATATATTATCAATTTGTTTAATAAAAGCATGGCACGGATAATAGTGAAATGCAGTTTTAGCAGGAAAGAAATAACAAAATCAAAAGATAGTGCTAGCTTTATATAAAATAAGGTGGAACAAATGCACAAGACACTTGGTATAAAGTAAAACGAAAACAAACACAATTCCAGCATTATTCATAATTTTATCAAAAAGGAAATTATGAAGATAAAGCCCCCACTTACTTATTGGATAACGAACAGAAAGCAAGAATCATTCCTCTCTGTTAAAATTAATTAATCCTTTTCCATCATGTACGACGAACTAAAGACCTCTTATTAGAAGTAAGTGTTTAACATCAAAAGCCAGTGCTTCATTTGAGCCTTTGGTTGCTACTGGGCCCCAGTGGCACTAATTTTGGGTACCAGCACTTATTTTTCCTCATCTGATATTTACCTAGAGCAAGAGAGAAAAACACACAAAAAGGAAAAGAAGGAGAAAAAGAGATCCAGGAGAACCTTCACAAAGCGAGAAAGCAGAAACCTGCCAGAGTGAGACAACAAGCACTGGCAAAGCCAATAGGTTTTGCCTATCAGAAATCTATTGGTGTTATCAATGTTGTTTACATGGCTTATAGTCAAATTTTAGTGATATGACGTGGCCAGCACTGACCCCTCATAGTGCTTTTTTTCACTTTAAGCCATGTCTCACACCAGCTCAACTTCTGCGCAACATGTAAAAAAAAATAATTGGCAAAGCCAATAGGCCTTGCCTATACAAGAGCTATTGGCTTTGTCAATGTGTTTTTGCCATATGGTATACTGGATTTGTTGGAGTAGAGTGTCATCAAGTGGAGTAGGGGGAGTAGAGTGTCGCATAGCTGAGTAGATGGGAGTAGAGTTCAGTGGTTCGGTGGAAGAGAGTGTCATAGAGTGGAGTGTCGTAGAGTGGAGTGGGGTGGAATAGGGTGGAGTGGATTGAGGTAGTGGGGTTGATTGAATTGGAGTACAATGGGTTAGGTTGGGTTGGATTGAGTGGAGTGGGATGAATGGGATTGAGTGGCCTGACTGGATAGGGGGGATTGGAGTGAGGTGGATTGAAATGGGGTGGGAAGAATTGGACTGGAGTGATAGGACTGGGATTGATTGGATAGGGGTGGGGTGGGGTGGTTGGATTGGATTAGAGTAGGGTGGTTTGGAGTGGAATGAATTAGAGTGGAGTGGGGTGGATTAGACTGAACTAGTGAGGGTGGATTGTACTATACTGGAGGGTGGGGGTTGTACTAGTCTGGAGAGGGATTGGATTGGAGTGGGGTGGACTGGAGTGGGGTGTATTGGAGTGGGGTGGGGTATATTGGAGTGGGGTGGATTTAAATGGGGTGGGGTAGACTGGATGGGGTGGATTAGATTGGAGTGGGGTGGATTGAAATGATTGGAGTGGGGTGTATTGAAATGGGTGAGGTGGACTGAGATGGGGTGTGTTAGATTGTGGTGGAGTGGAGAGGACTGGTCGGGTGGATTGCATTGAGGTGGGGTGGATTGGAGTGGGGTGAAATGGAATGAGTGGTGTGGACTGTAGTTGGGTGGGATGGAGTGGGGTGAAGTGGACTGGGGTGTATTGGATTAGCATAGGGTGGGTGGAGTGGTGTAGAGTGGACTGCAGTGAGGTGAACTGGATGGGGTGCATTGGGGTGGGGTGAGCTGGACTGAGGTTGATTGGTGTGGGGTGGGGTGGATTGGAGTAGGGTGGGGTGGATTGGAGTGGGGTAGATTGGATTTGTCTGGTTTGGGGTGAATTGGATTGGAGTGAGGGGACTGGAATGGGTGGGGTGGATTGTTTTGGATTGGAGGGGGTGATTGTTTTGGTTTGAAGTTGGGCTGATTGGAGTGGGGCAGACACTTTTGAATTGGAGTGTGGCAGATTGTTTTGGATTGGAGTAGGGCAGATTGTTTTGAATTAGAGTGGGGCAAATTGTTTTGCATTGGGGCAGATTGCTTTGGATTGGAGTGGAGCAGATTGGTGTAGGGCAGATTTGAATGAGGCGGATTGTTTTGGATTGGAGTGGGGCAGATTGTTTTGGATTGGAGTGGGATGGATTGGAGTGGGCTGATTGTTTTGGAATGGAGTGGAGAAGGTTGGAGTGAGGCGGATTGGAGTGGGGCAGACTAAAGTGGGACAGACTGTTTTGGATTGGAGTGGAGTAGATTGGAGTCGGGGTGCAATGTATACATAAATAAATTCAGGATTTGTAAAGCACTGTAAATCACCCGTGAGGGTCTCAAGGCGCTGAATTGTTGCCAAGGGGAGATTAAGTGATTTGCCTAGAATCACAAGATGTTGAGCCAATGCCGAGACTCAAACCTGGTTCCCCCAGTGCCGAAAGAGGCAGCTTAGGCTGTTACGCCACACCCTCTCCCATTTGGAGTGGGCAGACTGTTTTGGATTGGAGTGGAGCAGATTGGAGTGAGGTAGTTTGTTTTCTGTTGAAGTGGGGCGGATTGTTTTTGATTGGAATGGGGCAGATTGTTCTGGAGTGAAGTGGACACATTGTTTTGGATTGGAGTGGGACAGCCTGTATTGGATTGCAGTGGGGCAAATTGGCTGGGACAGATTTTTTGGATTGGAGTAGGGCATATTGGTTTGGATTGGAGTGAGGCAGATTGTTTTGGATTAGAGCATTGAGAAGGGTGGATTAGTCTGGAGTGCGGTTTGGTGGATTGGCATGTATTGGAGAGGTAGATTGGAGTAAGGTGGATTGAGGTGTACTGCACAAATATGTGTTAGAGGATAATTTCAGAAATTATACACATAAGAAACAAACAATGTTGCTTTGCAATATTTAGAACAAGATAATCCTCATCGTTTAAGAACAGCACCACGAGCAAAAACAAAAGAAAACATAAGTGCAAAGTGTGAACAGAAGACTTGGCAAAATAAAATAAAGGTGACTATAGAAAATAAATCTTTGCAGTTTGGTTTGTCCTGCTGGGCACGTTTTGTCTGGTCACACACCTGTTTGCACAGCACTAAAAGTAAAAAAAAACCATAACAGTAACGCAGTCACGTAGCGAGGAGCGGAGGGACACTGATTAAGTTGAATCAATCAGTGCTTGGTCCCTGCTCCACAGAGAGTAATGGAAATAATGCTACGTCTGCAGTGATGAATTACGAGGCTGTAAAGAAGCGTGCCAGGCAAGCCAACAAATGGTAAACAGTGGGTGGACTACAAGCCCTTATTGTTAACAAAAGTGTCTCCCAAGCGTGACTCATGCGCTAGCACATGATCTCACAGGCTGGACCCCAATAAAACTCAAATCAGTTAATCATTGTGTTAGACTTTTCATCCTTGGCGTGGTGTCCCTTAACTTTTTGCCTCTGTTTCCCAGGTTGCCGAAGTGTGCTGGGCTCTGTTTTTGCTGTTTTTGTTACTCTGGGCACTTTACCACTGCTAACCAGTGCTAAAGTGCAAGTGCTCCAATTGGCTTATCCATGATTGGCATATTTGATTTACTATTAAGTCCCTAGTAAAGTGCACTAGAGGTGCCCAGGGCCTATAAATCAAATGCTACTAGTGGGCCTACAGCACTGGTTGTGCCACTCACATGAGTAGCCCTGTAATCATGTTTCAGACCTGCACTGCAGTGTCTGTGTGTGCAGTTTTAAACTGTAAATTTGACTTGGCAAGTGTACCCACTTGCCAGACCTAAACCTTTCCCTTTCTTACATGTAAGGCACCCCTAAGCTAGGCCCTAGGTAGCCCCAAGGGCAGTGTATGGTTAAAGTAGGACATATAGTAATGTGTTTTATATGTCCTGGCAGTGAAATATTGCTAAATTCGTTTTTCACTGTTGTAAGGCCTGTCCCTCTCATAGGTTAACATAGGGGCTACCTTTAAATATGATTAAAGTGTAGATTGTCTTTGGGAGCAGAAGGACATGTGGAATTTGGGGTCTCTGAGCTCACAATTTAAAAATACATCTTTTAGTAAAGTTGATTTAAGATAGTGTGTTTGAAAATGCCACTTTAAGAAAGTGAGCATTTTCTTGCCTAAACCATTTCTGTGACCCTGCCTGTTTGTGGATTCCCTGTCTGGGTCAGTTTGACAGTTGGGCTGGTTGCACCTCTCACTAGACAGTGACACAAAGGGAGCTGGGGTGTAGCCTGCATATCCTGATGAGCCATCTGTGCTAGAAGGGAGGGGAGGAGTGGTCACTTACACCTGAAAGGGCTGTGCCTGCCCTCACACAATGCAGTCTCCAACCCCCTGGTGAGTTCCTGGGGCCTGGCCTGGTCAAGGCAGGATTTCACAATCAAGAGAGACTTTCCTTTGAAGTAAGCCTACTTCAAATGGCAAAATGGGTATAAGAAGGGCACCCAAAACCACAGACTTTAGAACACTTCTGGAAACCAAGAGGAACCTCTGCCTGGAGAGGAGCTGAAGAGCTGAGAAAGAAGAGCTGCCCTGCCTGTGACTGTGCTTTGTGGAGCTATCCTGCAGTTGCTGCTTCTGCCAGAGAAGGAGGGCAAAAACTGGACTTTGTGTGCCTTCCATCTTGTGAAGATCTCCAAGGGCTTGATTTAGAGCTTGCCTCCTGTTGTTTGAAGTATCAGGGACAGCAAAGACTTCTCTCTGCCAGCACCTGGAGTCTCTGGAGAGACTCCTACTCTGCCAAGTGGTGCCCATCCAGTTCCTAGGACCCTGAAAGGAGAAGCTGGCAGCCCAAGAGTAAGAAATCCACGCACAGAACGCCGTGCGGGTAAAAGATCGACGCAACTCCGATCTGCGGCTGAAAAATCGACGTGCTGCCGGCTTTGCAAATGAAAATCTACGCCTCCTGCAACGCAACCAGAAGATTGACGCATGGGGCTGGAGAAACGACGTACAGCATCGTTGACGGAGACTGGTGAGATCGCAACCAGCGCTACGTGGTTTTCCAATCATGATGCGGCTGGATTTCCAACACAAACACTGCTGGGCGTATAAAAACAACGCAAGGCCTGCCCGGACCAGAGAGTGCTGACCGGATCGACGCATCGCTCTCCTGCAGAGAGAAGAAACATCACACACTGACCCGACTAAAGGAGAAACGACGCAAGGTCTCGCTCATGAGTGAAATCGACGCATCGCAAGCCCTTTTTTATGCACACTCGCCGGTGCTGGGTTATTTTTGACGCACCCAAGGTACATTTTCACGCTAACAGCGTTAGTGTGTGTTTAAAATTACATGAAGACTCTTTTTGCATTTTTAGTGATAACTTGACTTGTGTATTGTGGATTTTTGTCGTTTTGGACTTGTTTTGTTTAGATAAATATTTTCTATTTTTAAACCTAGTTAAGCCTGCCTGCTTGTGCCAAGCTACCAAGAGGATAAGCCGGGGGATAGCTGAGGGTAATTCTCTTTTACCCTGACTAGAGTGAGGGTCCTTGCTTGGACAGGCGGTAACCTGACTGCCAACCAAAGACCCCATTTCTAACACATGGGCATTATTACATAAAACAAAAAAACTTGACATTCCATGCTTTGAAGAGCTTAAAACACTTGGGGTGTGTGACCTAATGTTTCTATTTAGAGAAAATTCCACCCGCCCCTTTTCAGCCTAACACGATTCCACTTTTGTAGTGGTGCACAGACACCTTTTGTTTTCCTCAAGAGCCCTTCCTCTTAAGCCTAGTTAGTGACCTAACTGTGCACACCTGCCAACAACACATGAACTATTACCACAGGCCCTCGCCCTGTTCAGTTTTGGAACAATGTGCGCTCTTCAAGCTGATAGGACAGTGATTAGAAAGGGGGTCAAGCAGACCTTTTCACCGCATGGGTATCAACTTGTCGCTCCGATGTACCTCTGAGAAGACTACGGAGTCAAGGGCACACACACCCAAAGGCGTAAAAGGGGTGATTAGCGTGCTAAGGGCCTGATTAATTCAGCACTACTATGGAGATGCATTACCACTTCCAAGGAAGTGAGAGGTAAATGTTCCCATGTGTGTATATGCAACATTGTGATGGTTTTTATTAGCTTAAAAAAATTAAGTTGGATTTGTTCCCATGTGTGGTAGGAGTCTTGGGGCTGGGATGGCAATAGGGAATGAAACGGTGTTGTCTTAATAATGAGCAAGAATCAAACCTAATGTATCATATTGAAATCCAAAAGCATCAAAATAAGGTAATATCTGATGCCACCTGATTTACCTTACCATTATTTTACTCTATGATTTGCTGATTACTAATAGCTAGATCTGCAACTGGAGCCTTGGCCCCATAAGCTACTTAAAAATGCATTATTTGATCAATTGATTATTGCAGAACAGCTTTACAATCACAACCTTCTGTGCTCTGCAGAGTAGTTTCCCCAAGTCATTTCCCTTTTCCAAGGTGCAAATTGGTTCGCTAGGAATTAGCCCAAAAGTACGAGAAAATGTTCCTACAGTTGCCAACCTTCTCTGATCGATGTCTGCTTAGCAAATAAAAGATCGGCAGGAGATCATGATTTCGGTCCCGCACTTTATTTAAACAAATCTGTGCATTCAGGGAATTGCATCCCATAATTACTTCAGCTGGACTAACACTGGAAAGGCACTGCCTTCTAAAAAATAAACCATAAGACTGGAGACAGAGACCTGAACACCTGAGACAAGCACCAAGCTAGCGTAAGCATGGCCATAAGAGAATAAAGGCCGCTCATTAGAACAAAAGGGGGTTGTGCTGGCCGAGCTCGGGCAGATGCTCAGGCTACCATAAACGTCACATGCTCATTTTATGCTCATAAAAGTGTACAGACGTTAAGGGGTCAGTACAGACAACGCGTGTGGCATTTTAACGAGTCTAAGCAAGGCCTCTCAGAGTATCTACAAGGGAGCCACCGACTGTGTCTTTATCCCCGTCAGGAAAGTTCTCCTGCTCAGTATCTGATGGATATCACCAGCGTAAAGCCCTCCTTCTACTTCACTTGTGTTGGAGTGTAGCTTTTATATTCAATATTAACATGAAAAGCTTGCAAAATAATGTATAAATGATGCTGAATAGAAAACGTGGTAGGATAAAAATGAATGCACATGTTTGAAATGTGCCCACGGGGAGTGGCCACCAATGTATACAATGATTAATGAAACTGACTAATAATGAATTAATAATGTACCAATGTATGATTTTGTATTAACATTAAGAGTTAAATGTTAAGGGTTTGCCAAATTAATCACTAGGCCTTAGTTAGCAAGGGTCCGGGCTTAGCTGCCTGGTCTCATATTAACTGTGTTTTTCTAATGTTCAATGTGCTGTCTTCCTAAAGGACGTGAAACTGTACTTTTCCAGAAGCGAGAGAGATGTGTGTGTAACCATAGTAAATTCTTTCTCACGAGACCCGACTTGCTTAAGGAGACATTCTTGCTGAATGTAACAGTGTAATTCGCAACAGGTACAAGGTCGTCTATGGTAAAGACAATGGAACTACTGACTGGAGCGACGAGTGTAACTTTTCTTACCTGACATTCTACCCGCTGAAGACGTCAATCACAGGAACCAATAAAATGCATGAGAACTGTCTTAGGTGAAAATTCCAATAAGGTGATCAACGGATTATTGGACAGAGATAACGATGCACCAAATATTACCCAATTGGAAATTAGAGACTTGTTCGACAGATTCAATATAACGACGTGACACAAGGAGAAATCAGCCATTCTTGGCATTCTTCCTCGCCACTTTGATGCCATTACCTAGCCATTACGCGCCTTTTACTGAGCCATTATAGGGACACTCTTGCTATGGTACCCTGCCTTAAGACTTTGTTGTTCTGATACCCTAAACCATCCTCATCCTCTCTTTGCCCTATAACGCGCTTCTCCTCCTTATGAGGGAAGCATTCCTTCATACCCTATTTTGCTGAGACTCTGCTGCTTATCTTGGCTGATGGCGAATCGACTGCTAATCTAAGGACGAAGACTGACTCTGTATGCTGACTCATTACAGAGGGTAACTATATGATAATGAATTGTAATTGTCTGTTTGCCTTTTCTTTCTAGGTACCAACTGCTCTTTTGACAGAGACCATAGTTAGATGTTTTCTAAATTTGTGTTGCTAAATTGGTTTGCATGAAGTTCAACATGCTGATGCTAATTAGAGGTTAGTTAAGGAATTCACTAATATTGGGTGCAAATAGACAAACGACTGAATCTTTGCTTTGTTGAATACTGCGTTAATGATACTAATGATGCTAAAGTTGATTCATGCTGACATCATGCTTTGTTCTGATGTTCCTGATATTTGCTTTGATAAAGTCTTATTCACATTGCCATATTATAATGCTTTTGATGTGCTTATTGGTATTGAGACTAATAAACATGACATTAGAATTGTAACTAATAGGGTATAAATAGCTAAACCTTTATTAGCTTTGCGTGATCATTTATTGGCTGGAAGGTCATGGTGTTTCAGTCTTATTGGAGGGTATTGGTAAGGCGAATCGATTAGTTATTGTGAATACTGATGAAGTAATTGATCTATTGATTGAAATGCCAAATAGCTTCTCGTCTTAAGGAGCCCCCAATCAGGGTCAAAAGGTTCATTGGCTTAAAACGAGTCCCCATATAAATAAATTAGCTAGGTCGGGACGTGTTATCACTTGCAATCCGTGCTCTTCAGAAAGCCCACCATCCTCGACACAAAAACCCGCAAAGTGCCAAGTAGACTGGAAGCTTTGGCAGCCTTTGTAGCTCTCAACAAATCAGGCCAAAAATGCAAGTCCAGCTGGGACAAGTAACCAGGAATGAGAAAACAATGGAAAGATAAAACAGAGAGAAAAAGATGACAAGAAAAAGAAAGGAAATAAGATAGAAGAGAAAGATAGTAAATACAGAATGACAAATCCAAAAAGGGGAATAAGGATCAGCAGTGGAGGAGAAACAAAAAGAAGAAACATGAGAGAACAAGCAACGCACTGAGAATGAATGCGTCCACCCCAGAAAGGAGGAGAGATAACAGGACAATGAAGAGAATGAGAGAGGATATGGCATAACGGCTAGAGTGGCTGACTTTGAAGCTAGGCAACCAGAAGCTTAACATCCTTTGATTCTTGGTTGATCACTTTATCTCTCTTTGCCTAAAAATGAATGAGTCTGTGTTCGTGTGTAATGCAACTGGCTCGTGTATAGTGCTCAGATACCTTCAGAGTGTAGAGACAAAAGGTAACTAACATGCAGCTGCCAAACATGCTTGCTCACAGATATCAAAGTAGGTCAGTGGATGAAAAGGAGTACTTAGTCCATGGGCCACTGATAAGAAAACCACACAAAGAGCCACAGGAAATAGTATGCAACAACCAATAGAAACAGAGGAAAAGTGGCAAGCACACAAACAAATGAAAAGTAAGGACAGGATGTAAGCCTCGGTTAAGAGTTATATTAAATATAGTAGACTTCACAAGCACAGCACACACGCCGTGGAGGCGAAACCTAAAAAGGGACAGGAAGTATCTGGAAGTCAATTAAAGAAACATGAGATGGATTTCAGACTGTACAACCTTGGTATTCAGCACATTGACATGTAACAGTGCTAGCTGCAGGCTTCTAAGCAAAACTTTGGACACTGCCTCTCATTATTTTACAAATAAAGCAATGCCAAAAGCCACTGCAGATCGCATAATGTACATTCATCTATGATCAGAAAATGGGTTGAAGGGAGGCCTTACGTAGAGTTTTGCCGATTGGATACTCCATAATAAACGTGGCAGAAGTCACATCCACCATTTTACAAGTGCATTATGGACTGTGACACTTTTAATATGGCGGAAGGAATATTGACCACGTTTTGACAGTGTGTCCCATGTTACAAACTCTTCATAAGGCCCTAATTTATTAAATGTTGATAGCGATTGGTGTTTCACTTGGGATTTTAGCCTTAGAGGCTGTTTTCCAGCAGCTATTTGGCAAACTATTTAATTGTGTAATTCATTATTTGTTCTGAACACCTAAAATGTTTAAAGCTAAATTACTAACATCCTCCAAATGTTCGAATTGTGATAAAGGCGAAGGTACATTGGCTCACAAGATTTTTTTATTGTAGCACAGTTACTTATTTTGGGAGTTTGGTGTGTGAAACAATCTGTAAACTTCTCCCTTTAAAAGTAGTATCACTGTGATAACTTATCTATAAAAAGGTTATGTTTTGTGTGAGTTATCTACTCGTGTCATCTGCTGTTTATCTATAAAAACACGTAACTTGTGGTAATAATTTGTTTTAATTATTTTTGAGTCCATTTAGGTGCGTTGAGTTTGGGTAACATTGTATTCCTACCAACCTGATTGCACTAGCACAGGCAGTTTAAACAGCATAAAGATAGCTTTTTTTGCTATGGTACTGCATTGATGTGCTTAATACTATGTATGCAGGGCACTTATTTCCGATGTAGCATTGTATTCTCCAACAGAACTGGACCTTGAGTTAGAAAACTAATCACAATAAGCCAGGAGTGTTCAACGTAGGTCAAGGAGTTGTATGCCATTGTCTATGTAAATAATCTACATTTAAATACACTAACCTTAAAGTTATCCTTAGTGGATATCCTGGAAAATTGGGTTGGATCCCACACTTCTAGATCTACACTGGACACGCCTGAAATGAGTACTATTGCCATGATGGGCTTATTTCTGGTTAAAGTTTTGAAGACACATTTGTCAATTACACAAATATTGCCTGTGGGAGTGAGTGCCTACGTAGTTAAGTTTGCCACTTCTTTACTTACACAAAAGTAAAAATAATAGGTTAGTTCAGTGAAATAATATATTATATGTTTATTTTGGGTCGGGGATAATGTGTAAGGGCTATTATAAACTTCTTTCTTTGAATCGCTGGCTAGAAAAGTGCTTACTTGTAGGCAAACGAGTGAAGCACTCATTCTTCGAATTTTTGTTCGCAGTTGGCCTAGAAAAATGTAGTAATGCATTTCTTTCTGTACACGCATTGGAAAAAAAAAACACATTCATGTGGTAGTACAATGTGGCTATCCACTTCGCACAAAAAGGCAATGATAAAAGGGACGTATTATTCTAGCACCCTAGCTGGCCGTTAAGGGAGTTACATTGGGATGAGGCATCAATGACTCTTCCCCATAATCCTATCTAGGATTATTGCTAGTTGCTATCAGTGATTAATTTGTGCCAGCACTTGCAGGTAGTGGGCACTGACACACATGGTTAGGGATTGGAACTTATTTTTCATCATAAAAATTTTACCCATAGCAAAAGAGAAAAAGGCAGTAAGGAAAATGGAATAAGGAGGATGAAGAAAGGGGCTTTTAGAGGGCCGGGTACCTAAGGGTCTTAGACCCGGCAGTAATTAAGTAAAGGACATTGAAAAGGGCCCCTTAACAGGCCCTATATTCATGTCCATAACTTTAATGTCAAAAACAATGATCGATTTCTGAACAATTAATGTGAAAAACGATATAAAGTAATCCAAGTCCGCGATTTAGTTCCTGTTTATTTTTAACATTCTTAGGGAATGGAGAATTAAATAAACTATTTCCAGGATGTGGTGTTTCTGCAAAATACTGACAAGGCGAAAGTAAAAGAACATTCTGTGTTTCCTGTTCAGTGTGTGCATTGTGTGTTTGGGGGATAGTGAAGTGAAGGAATTGTATTCAGGCGAGAGTTAAGAGGGTTCTGAAAAGGAAAGAGATGAGGTGTAAGACATGCAGATGGAGGAAATGTGGAGAGAAAAAGGGTGTATATGTCTAACAGAATTACCATAGCGGAAGGGAGTGATCAAAACACTCGGAAGCCCTCTTCCCCTTCCACATGCCTCGGTAATGTTTAACTCACTGTCTCAAGTTAAGAATCAAAACATGTTCAGTATTATTTACAATGAAGTAATTGTAACTCATTCATCACCATCATCAATCAATCAAACATATACAGAGCAGGGAAAATCACCCGTGAGGGTCTCGAGACGCCGGAGGGTGCTGTCATTTTGCTGGATCATTACAAAGCCAATAGTCCTGGCAGGTTATAAGTGTACGTCAGTGGTTGTGTTATATATCTGGATGCAATAACAAAGCTAAGAGAGAAATCTAAAATACAGCTCGAGTGGAACAATAGGCGAATCTGAGAAATTTAGTTAACATGTTTAAACCACGAGATCCCCTGCTTTTTTCATCCTACTTTAAGCCCTGAGGGAGAGAAATATAGGTAAACAGTGAACATGGAGAAAATGGTTAAAAAATAACATGCAAGAGCTAAAGAGAGAGGAAGAGTAGCGTGGTGGAAGAAAAAGGTATGATGTGGATTTTACATTAGGCAGTCATTCTATTTGGTATTCAACAATCCTGACAGTGGGCACGTAAGAGAAGCTTTGAGCCCCTGCATTTATGTTTTAACAAATTAAGCAATGGTTGCTATTAATGATCTGGGTCACCTGGTGAACCTGAAGTCACAATTACCCTTTCCCCCTCTATCAAGGTATCCTTTCTGGTTGGTGACAATCTACAGGGCGGATAATTGGGGAGCTGCCCGGAGCAGTTCACCCTCCCACCATTGTTATGACTTATCTGTCAGCACTGCGCAGAGTTGGTGGTGATCCTAACATAGAGCATACAATTGCCCCATCGGTGTAAGATGGAACTGTACACTTTATTTCCTGTAGCAGTAGGGAGGCCATGAGAAGAATCTTGCAGTTATCCCTTAGGGAACCACTGGCATTCTGAAGAACTCTGTGACTGACCAATAATCGCTCTGTGATCACTAAGGGATAATAAAGTGGGATGTCCAGAAGAGGGGGTTGAACCTCCGGTAATAAAGTACTCACTGAATGTATGATGAAGGTAACATAAATTATTGATAATCTTGTATCCTTCGGTATTCAGAATCGGTGTCTGATTTTAGTGCATTGATTCGATTGAGACTACCTAGATTGTGCTTAAATTATCCTTACTGTGTGGTTATGGTGAAATTCACTTGCAACACTTGTATTCCTCTACAAAGAGAGTGGTCTGCTTTTCTGCTGTCATCTGGATTTAGGAATACCATTGCACGTGCTGCTTTAAAGAGGAGACTGGTTGAGGGCGGCAGTGCTAGGCAGCTATCGAGAGGCAGACCAGCTCAGGTTTTGTTCCAGTAGTATTTTAATGTGATGGTTGTCCTCCTCTAGGAACCCATGAGGCCTTGCTTAGCAAAGCACTTCGTGTGGGAGAGGATTAGTGAAACTCCTCATCCACCACTGGACCTGCATATCTATTAGCAACTACAACTGCCCCATTCTCGTGCCTGATGGATTATGGAGCCCTGCCTTAAGACCACTCTCTGTGTCATCTGTTTGAATGATGCATCTATACTTCATGCTGTATTGTGCTGTCATTGCGTGATAAGGTGTGGATGTGTACTTTATGTCAAAAAATGTGCCCTGAAGCTGATGGTCAGTGGCATGTTTGAAGCTACACAAAAACTTAAACTAATAGACAAATAAATAAGGATTCCAGGATACAAATCATCATATGAAATGCTACCCGACCAAAAGCCAACATAAAATGAAGTTTACTACTGTCTTAATTCATTTTATAATAAAGTTAAGTATTGAGCCTGGACGTGGACCTCAGCTCCCATGAGAGGTGCAGGAAGGAAGTCACGCGAGTCCAATGCTACATATTCTGCAGGACTAGCAGCGAGTATCGTTGGATGTGCACACTGTCTGCTCGCATACAAAAATAACTTCTACAACACTATGGCCCTCATTTCGACCGCGGCGGTCTTTTTCAAAGACTGCTGAGGAACCGCCGTGCTGAAGACCGCCAGTGCAGGTGGTTTTCCGCGCGGCGTATTATGACTGCTGGCAGCCCTCCGTCCTTTTTCGGATGGAGAGCCACCAGCAGCCATACTGGCGGTCAGCGGGGAAGTGGAGGTGTGAGTATATAGAGAGGGTGTGTGAGTGCGTGTATGCATGTGGGGGGTGTTGTGTGTATGGGAAATGTGTGTGGGTCGGTCTGTGTGCATGTCTGTGTGTATTTGTGCGGGTATATGTTGTTGCAGTGTATGTGTGCCTGTAGGGGTGTGTGTCTGTGCATGTTGGGGGTGGGGAGGGGGTGTTTGTCTGTGCATGTTGGGGGTAGGGGTGGGGAGGGGGGTCCTGCCACCTTTGGGGGGTGGCAGGTGGGTGGGGGGGTGGGCGGAGGACTCAGGGTGGGGGAGACCCCTATTAGTGCCAGGGAAGGAATTCCCTGGCACTGATAGTGCCTACCACCATGGATTTCGTGGCGGTTCCAAACCACCCGAAATCCATGGCGGTATGCAGGGTCGTGATACCGCTGGCGGTCTGGTGACGGCTGCCGGGCTGGAGACCGAAGTCTCCAGCCCAGTGGTCATCACCGCCCTGGCGGTCGGTATGGAGAAGTGGCGGATGACGGTCATAATTCCATTTTTTTTCCCCGTCGGCCTGTTGGCAGTATTACCGCCACTTGTCCCTCGTCTGCCAGGGTTGTAATGAGAGCCAATGTCTGGTAACATGGGGCGTGCTTAATATTTTGCCCATGCATATAATAATGTTGGCCAATAGGCACTAGACCCAGAGCCTTAAAGGGCCAGGCAAGGCCGCGCGTTCCTTCATTCGCTCACTTCCCAGCAGCACGATGTTAGGTTCAGTGCTGCATTACTTCACTTCATGAACTAGAGCTGGTACTGCTGCGAGACATCGACGGCCGTGATTCCGCTGCCAGGCGGACAGTGTCGTCTGCAACTTATTGGCGCGTAATCAAAGCGAGCGACTCGGCCTTGAGGTGAAGGATGTGTTGTGCACCCCCATGCGCTCCACGTGAGTAAAATCCACGGCACGTGCAGGTCCTGGCGACCTCAGGTAACCTCTTTGCACAAGAGCACGAGAACACACACCTCAGCGTCTTCCACTTTCCAGCTAACCAATTGGGGTCAATGTTCACGGAATACCGTTTTACACTCGCATCAGTAAATACAAGCTTTGCACAATAAGCACCACATTCAACATTTTAGTCTCATGTACACTTGTATTAAGGACAACCAAGGGCTAATTTAGATATGTGGTAACCACATCACTAGTGTCCCCCTGTTGCAATCACGAGTTAGATTGGCCTGCTCGCTTTGCGTACTCATTTTCAGTATGGAGATATTAACGTGAGCACCAGCATGCAAATTCCCGAAGCTTATTAAGTATCCAATAATGGCAATTAAAAGTATTATCGTATGCCTCTATATTTGCACGCTTCAATTTTCATTTTTTTATTTTAATACTTTCTAGCACGGGTGCTGCAAAAATGTAATAGTCAATGCCACCATGTCCTGTGAGTTGTGAAGATTAAGGGGCACATACATTAATTATCTAAGAGCTAGTGGGCACGCGGTGCCCAGAGTAAGCAGGGGCAAAACAGGGTACATGAGCGGTATGTAGAATAGTTACTTGGAATGAGAAACAGCAGATTCTCGAGAACTTTTCCCTTGGTGCCTGTTGGTTGCGCTTGCTCGTGACTGAGGTTTGACAGTATTTCAGAAGAAGGCCTTTTCTTTACTTGCCCTTTCGGTAGGCACTGCTAATGACACTAATTAAGTACTACTTCATGTGAACAATAACAAAAGAGAACACAATGACAAGCAGCTATCAAGGCAAGACATATAATTAAGGATAGGTTAAGTGCGGGGGTGGGAGGAAGCTCCTTTCTAAGTGCTCAGTAACTAGAGCAACATTAAATGTCTAAGCTTGTGCAATTGGCCATTTAGAGAAATATGTGTTTTTAACATAATTAAGAAAGAAAATTGACATAACCTTGTTTGCC
Source organism: Pleurodeles waltl (assembly GCF_031143425.1). Lineage (NCBI taxonomy): Eukaryota > Metazoa > Chordata > Amphibia > Caudata > Salamandridae > Pleurodeles > Pleurodeles waltl. The sequence continues at coordinate 865,435,612 of NC_090443.1, forward strand.
ATGGAAATTGCCTTAGACACATGCTTTATGCACCCGAGCTGTAAATAATATTTAAGTCTTCACACTCATTGTTCCCTCTTGTGATGAGATTATTTTAGCCAAATTGTGTACAACAGCTATACTTGCACAGAAGGTATGCACAGATTTGATTGTTTATGTTTTTGCAACCTTAATTAGGATAGATGCAGTACTACTTAAAAGGACAGATTTAATTTAATACCGAAATACGTGGCAAGAGTGAGGCTATTGACAACAAGGCCATCCACGGCTACAAAATGAGAAGAAAGACTATCACCCCTGGTATCTTGCATTGATGCAGAGGCAATAGGGTAATAGAAACATTTAAATCGTGTTGTTTTACTACCTCTAAATTATCTATTCTGGATGTGCAGCTTGCTACACACTGAAGCAGTTGCCATCTTTAGGCCTCCAGTGCGGCTCTGTCACCAGCCTGTGTGCTCATGAGATGAACGAACGTTGCGGGATTGCCTTCAGGAATTGTAGGAGCAGTGACCCATCCACAAGTCTTTCCCTCACCTTTGGGAACCCACGCAGCCACAAAAAGTGTGGAGCGAATATGCCTACCCTTCCCACACTGTAAAAAGTGATGGTTGGGTGAAGTCGAGGTATAGAACTACATTCGCTGGAAGGTGATTTTTGGGACGGAAAAGTTCTCTGCGTGCACCCTGCTTCGAGTGCCCAACTGTACTATTGTCTGGATCTCTATTACCGATATTTGTGGTCATAGGCAAACATGGAACATGCGTGCACACCGCAACATAGTCTTGACTCATGGATTGCAGTCATGCTGGCCTGGGAGGGGCGCACAAAGCACTGCCATCATTGTGGTGGAAGGTTACTGCCTTCACTAGGAGTTAAGCAGCACAAGCGCAGTGGTGGCAGCATGCCATGTAGTGATCAGTAGGAGTAAACAGTAGGACCTTCTTAACCTGTGTCACTGGAGTGAGGCCTACAGGCTTACGCACCCTTTTAAAATTTCTGCTGCTGTGTGTTTAACTCACCCCTTGGCCTACATTGGTTAGATGTAAAGTGCTGCACAGTGCAGGAGTGGTGACACTGTACTGCTTGTATTTGTGCCTGGGATGGATACAGTAGGGGGATAGAGCAGTGTTGTGCAGTAGTATATGCATGGTGAGTGTGTGTACTGGGTAGATGTAAACCTGCAAGTGATATATTACATGAGAGATGTAGTGCTGTGCAATGGAATCATGTGCTGAGTGTATGTGTGCTTGTGAAAGGTACTGTACATATAAAGTGAAGTGTTGTGAAGCAAGTATGGTGAATGTATGTGCTGGCAGTTTGTATGTTTGCTAAGTAGAACACCTTTGCACAATACAGAAAAGCTGCAGTACTGAGCAGTGCACACAGAATAAAAGTGAGTGCTGAATGTATGTGGGTCTGCGATGGCACAATACTTAGAGGTGACAGTACTGACTAGTGTATGTGCTATGTCCATACACTGAGTACAGGTGTGCGTGCAATGGTACATTACATGGAGGACCCTGGGTTCCATGTTGGTGCAGAGGAATCCCCCAAGATTTGTGTATTGCTGTATTCCTGTGATCTGGGTGGGACACACTAGAGAAGGGATTGAGAGACTCACCTGTACACATCAAAGGGTGCTCCTTGATTCAGAGAGAGATCACAAGGAAGGGGCCTAGACACATCTCACAAAGGAGATGGGGCTGATAAGGGAAACATAAAGAGTAATGGCTAGGAGCCCGGAATTAAACTTTTGATGCACATATCCTGGTGCCTGACGTCCAGGTGTGAACTCTAGCCCTCACATGGCCGATGTCGTGGGACTATCAGCTTCTGAGTCTCTCCTGATGTGTCCGCCTTTCAACGGGAAGAAAAGAGAAGCGAAGAGTTTACTCTAAAAGAAGGAAAACCCCAACATAAAACGTAAAATACCCAGACCCTAAATCACATTTGGCGTCTGGAAATAGACAATAGGAAGGGGAGGTTGAGACCAGGGCTGGCTTTAGGGCAGTGCGACTAATCAAGCCGCACCTGGTGCTGTTTTGGTGTGGGACCCTGTGCTTAAAAATAACTTACAGGTTTGAAATGGTGAACTTCCTTTAGTGTCCAACAGTTTTCAGGCAGCAATAAAAATGCCAAGATAATTCAGGCGATTGATGCTACTGCTAATGAGAGGTCAGAATTTTGTCTAGTGGCAGTTTTTACTAATCACAAAGTAGCTCAGAGGGATAATGTGCCTACTGCAAAGAACATGTACCATGCAGATCACAAAACTGTGTCAGTGAACTATAAGTAGGGCTTTAAAAAAATGAAATGCATGTCAGAGAGGGGCCATAGAGAGGTGAGGGGCACTGTTGGAAAGTGGTGAGAGAATTCATGGAAAAGGAGGTCACAAACGGCGCCAAAAAAGACTGTCGCACCAGGGGCCACTAGCGCTAAAGCCGGCCTTGGTTTAGACCCCAAAAATTCATCATCTGTCAAGAAGCAAGATGGGCTGTGTGAGGAGAGGGAGCTTTGCAAGACTTGTACCTGTGACCAGGACTGGGGACCAAGGCCTCCTAGTCTTCCTGCTGGGTGAGGGGACATCACGCAGGGAAACGAAGGCCATTTGCTCTGGAGCCTAGTGCACCAGCACCTGCTTGCATGCAAAGACCAGTGTGCCTCATGAGTGTGCCTCATTAAGAAGAGGAGACCACTTTAAGAAGCGAGGTCCAGTGGGGAGCCTTGTTGAGAGGACGCTCAATGTGTGGAGACGGCTGTGTACTAAATGGATCATTGCACGTGCACAGGATTGGATCGGCAACCCCGTAAGCCAGGAGAGGGTGCTGTGAACTTAGTTGTGATTAGAATGCCATGCAGGGAGTGTGAACCCTGTACCACTTCATTGCAGTGACCTCACACGCCAGGAGGGTCCACCGTGAAAGTAATTGCTGCCAACAAAGCAATGGCAGCACCATATGCCAGGAGGGGCTGCCGTTGTATGGGTACCAGCAAAGTGAACACCAAGGCATTGCCAGTGGGTTCCGAGGAAATCTTGAATGCCAGGAGGAGGTGCCAGTACCAGGTAGTGTGAAGTTCAGGCCAACGCCCGGAAAATTGAAGATGCAACCAGTGAGTCAAGAACAAGCACAAAACCTGCCTCTGACCTGTACCGTGAACTCCAGAGGACATTGAGAGGGCACCACCGTGTTATCTGGATCAAACCCCCCACTTCCCCTCCCCATTTGGGGAACACTGAACTTACTGTACCAATGGAAGCCATTAGCACCTTCAGTCACTGTTGGAGCTTGCAGCATAGCTCAAGGAAAGCATGCACCTTCTGGGTGCTGCCATGAAACCCAAACGCAGACCGACTAGACCAAGCAGGTCTACAGCATTGTGAGTGCCCCTGTGGTCAGGGCATCTGCTGAGATGCTGCTGGATCCAAGGGGGCTCACTGCGAAAGGCGCTGTAGTACCACCAACATTTTTGACTATTTGCTAAGAGTCGGAGAGGACTCCTGAGTAAGGCCTACTAGTGAGCATTCCTGTGTGCGGCCAACAGTGAATGGGGAAAAACCAGACCACCTTAAAATGAAGAGGGTGGGACAGGGACATGCCAGTTAATCACTAGAGCTCCCAACCTCAAGGGGATTGTGTTGGTGCTTATTAATGTAGAAATACTTCATTGAATGTGTAGAATTAGAAATAAAATACTTATTTTTAATATAAAAAAACAAGTATTTGACTTTGATTTATTGACATTGCTGAGTACACTTTGAGTTATGAGTCGTTTTAACTTACCTGTACCTACACTTCTGCTCAGGATCCATATTAGGTCGGACCCCGGGACATCAGGAGTAAAAGGCCTCAACCACCATGGTTGGGTTCAGTAGCCCCATGCATGCCCTGTGGCGTTCTAAAAGGGTTCTGACTTTGTAGCACCAGAAAATCACTGTCAGAATATCCCCCGACATAAATATTGTCTCTTAAATTTTATCTACAAAATATTATCCCTTTGAAGACAGTGGAAACAAAGGACATGATATATACATGTCAGGCAGTATTTCTGTATGCAATATTCTGACATACAACCTTGCAGATATATTGATGCACTACTGTGACCTGCCCTCAGTCCTCCTTGAACGTATGAGGAAGGGGCCCATTAGGACCCCTGAGAAAGACCAGAACTGGTGGTACAGAGGGTGGTGGTGGCTCATACAGAAGAGAAAATTCAAAGGCTGGGAAGGAAAAGGGAGTAGTGACAGCAAAGAGCCACTACCGTCTGTGCAGCATGGCCAACTTTGCCAGAGTGAGGAGGGCAGATTATAAACATTGTCCCTGTGCTTTTGGTTATGTGGGGGTCGGGCAGCCTGCAGGAGGAGTTTAATACTATTTGGCTAATAGGCTAAACATATCATCTAACAAGGGGACTCGAGTTCTAAAGCACTTTATGAGAATGTACCAGACATTATACCACACATGGAGCAAATTACTTAAAACGTTCTGGTTTTCTTGAAATAATTAGGTCTCCCAGTTGGATTGTTCATGAAATGAATTGTCAATTGAATAACAATTCCTCGTGGAATCTTACTTGACTTAATGCAAGCATACACAATGCAATTGTCATGGCACAGTAAACAGCAGCATTCTTTGGTTCAGTTTCAACTTCAAAAATGTGTTAGGATTTTGTTCATAGTCTGCAGCAATTACCTGATGCTTTCTAATCCCAATGCCTTAACATTTGTTGTGTCATTTGTTTCACTTGGTTTGGTGCTCATTTTCAAATGGCTTTAGTCTCTTTCATTTTGTGTAACACCCTTGTTTTGCTGTATGCCTTCTAAAGAGTCCTCATTGATACGGTATGTTGTACTATAGCTGGTGCTTGGCTACGCTGTTTTATCTCCCAACACATCTTTCCTAACCAAACGATCCTTCGATTGAAATAAAATATGTCTATCTTGCCATCCCTTTCTCTAGTACTCCAGTATGTTTGTTGCACATGTGTACTGTTAATCTATCTTTCCTGACATTTCTGTTAAAACAGGTGAACACATATACAGGGAGTGCAGAATTATTAGGCAAGTTGTATTTTTGAGGATTAATTTTATTATTGAACAACAACCATGTTCTCAATGAACCCAAAAAACTCATTAATATCAAAGCTGAATATTTTTGGAAGTAGTTTTTAGTTTGTTTTTAGTTTTAGTTATGTTAGGGGGATATCTGTGTGTGCAGGTGACTATTACTGTGCATAATTATTAGGCAACTTAACAAAAAAAAATATATACCCATTTCAATTATTTATTATTACCAGTGAAACCAATATAACATCTCAACATTCACAAATATACATTTCTGACATTCAAAAACAAAACAAAAACAAATCAGTGACCAATATAGCCACCTTTCTTTGCAAGGACACTCAAAAGCCTGCCATCCATGGATTCTGTCAGTGTTTTGATCTGTTCACCATCAACATTGCGTGCAGCAGCAACCACAGCCTCCCAGACACTGTTCAGAGAGGTGTACTGTTTTCCCTCCTTGTAAATCTCACATTTGATGATGGACCACAGGTTCTCAATGGGGTTCAGATCAGGTGAACAAGGAGGCCATGTCATTAGATTTCCTTCTTTTATACCCTTTCTTGCCAGCCACGCTGTGGAGTACTTGGACGCGTGTGATGGAGCATTGTCCTGCATGAAAATCATGTTTTTCTTGAAGGATGCAGACTTCTTCCTGTACCACTGCTTGAAGAAGGTGTCTTCCAGGAACTGGCAGTAGGACTGGGAGTTGAGCTTGACTCCATCCTCAACCCGAAAAGGCCCCACAAGCTCATCTTTGATGATACCAGCCCAAACCAGTACTCCACCTCCACCTTGCTGGCGTCTGAGTCGGACTGGAGCTCTCTGCCCTTTACCAATCCAGCCACGGGCCCATCCATCTGGCCCATCAAGACTCACTCTCATTTCATCAGTCCATAAAACCTTATAAAAATCAGTCTTGAGATATTTCTTGGCCCAGTCTTGACGTTTCAGCTTGTGTGTCTTGTTCAGTGGTGGTCGTCTTTCAGCCTTTCTTACCTTGGCCATGTCTCTGAGTATTGCACACCTTGTGCTTTTGGGCACTCCAGTGATGTTGCAGCTCTGAAATATGGCCAAACTGGTGGCAAGTGGCATTGTGGCAGCTGCACGCTTGACTTTTCTCAGTTCATGGGCAGTTATTTTGCGCCTTGGTTTTTCCACACGCTTCTTGCGACCCTGTTGACTATTTTGAATTAAACGCTTGATTGTTCGATGATCACGCTTCAGAAGCTTTGCAATTTTAAGAGTGCTGCATCCCTCTGCAAGATATCTCACTATTTTTGACTTTTCTGAGCCTGTCAAGTCCTTCTTTTGACCCATTTTGCCAAAGGAAAGGAAGTTGCCTAATAATTATGCACACCTGATATAGGGTGTTGATGTCATTAGACCACACCCCTTCTCATTACAGAGATGCACATCACCTAATATGCTTAATTGGTAGTAGGCTTTCGAGCCTATACAGTTTGGAGTAAGACAACATGCATAAAGAGGATGATGTGGTCAAAATACTCATTTGCCTAATAATTCTGCACTCCCTGTATACTATTTTTCTTTAAGGAATTACAGCTTCTTTCCAATTCGAGTCATAGCAACATACATGCACAGAGAGTGTTAATAAAACACTAAGGTGCTACCTATAAAAAGCAAGAAAATATAGCTATATATACAATGTATCTTAAAGGGATACTCTAAGAATCAAAGAATGCAAGCTTGGACATTTAAGTACAACGTCCACTAAAATAACTACAGGCTGGGAAGCCTCTGCTGCAACTTTGCACATCTGTCAATACCTGAAAAGTTTAAATATCAAAAAGCATTCCACTTATTGCTTTATGGCAAACTCAGAGGAAGACAAAAGACATTTTAAATCTCTAAGGGCACTAAAGAAATATGGATCTTTCAGTAAAGGAACAATATCATTATCAATGGCCCAGCGTGTTACATATTTTCTAGAATAATTAACAAGTCTGGCATCTGGTTCTAAACAATATTATTTATGGCCGAAACTATCAAGAGTCTACCATTAACTCCAGATGTTTGATTAGGATAAAAAAATCAATTCACCTTGCCAGGAAATGTGCAAGGATATTCTGTGCTACAGGCAAAAATTGTTTTGCTAAAGGAGCGCTCCACCGCCAGAGAAAACGGTTCTTTTTGCTGTCTTCTTGTAATGTGGTGCCACTTTGTGAGCACCATATGCAAACACATTTGTAAAGACTTATGCAGCAGACCTGAGCCTGGCATCTTAAAATAACGAAATTCAAGCAGTGTTATCTGGCACTTGCATCACTTAGGCGGTCATTCTGACTTTGGGGGGCGGCGGAGGCCGCCCGCCAAAGTCCCGCCGTCAGAATACCGCTGCGCGGTCAGAAGACCGCCGTGGTAATTCTGAGTTTCCCGCTGGGCTGGCGGGCGACCGCCAGAAGGCCGCCCGCCAGCCCAGCGGGAAACCCCCTTCCATGAGGATGCCGGCTCCGAATGGAGCCGGCGGAGTGGAAGGGGTGCGACGGGTGCAGTTGCACCCGTCGCGATTTTCAGTGTCTGCTTGGCAGACACTGAAAATCTTGGTGGGGCCCTGTTAGGGGGCCCCTGCAGTGCCCATGCCATTGGCATGGGCACTGCAGGGGCCCCCAGGGGCCCCACGACACCCGTTACCGCCAGCCAGGTTCTGGCAGTCAAAACCGCCAGAACCAGGCTGGCGGTAAGGGGGTCGGAATCCCCATGGCGGCGCTGCCTGCAGCGCCGCCATGGAGGATTCCCTTGGGCAGCGGGAAACCGGTAGGACACCGCTGGTTTCCCGTTTCTGACCGCGGCTGTACCGCCGCGGTCAGAATGCCCATGGATGCACCGCCAGCCTGTTGGCGGTGCATCCGTGGTCCCCGGCCCTGGCGGTAGGCAACTGCCAGGGTCGGAATGACCCCCTTAGTTTTATCCACCTAGCAGCTGCCCTTTAAGGTAATGCATTCCACTTGTATGTGTTGAATCTGATTATGAAAATGAATTGCATATGTATGAATGCCATGATGTTATGTAAAACAAGCACGGGAAGGGGACAGGGCCTGCTCCGCACAAAATGCCATGTCCCAGAAGGCTTCCTCGGACATCTTCAATATTCATGAACAGATTGTGGGGGTCATTCTAAGCAAACTTACGCCGCCAAATGACCGCTCCGCGGTCAAAAGACCGCGGGGGCCATTCAGACATTCCCGCTGGGCCGGCGGGCGCCCGCCGGCCCAGCGGGAAAGGCCCTGCAACACAGAAGCCGGCTCCGAATGGAGCCGGCGGTGTTGCAGGGGTGCGACGGGTGCAGTTGCACCCGTCGCGATTTTCACTGTCTGCTATGCAGACAGTGAAAATCATGCTGGGGCCCTGTTAGGGGGCCCCTGCACTGCCCATGCCAGTGGCATGGGCAGTGCAGGGGCCCCCAGGGGCCCCACGGCACCCTTCCCGCCATCCTGTTTCTGGTGGTGAAAACCGCCAGAAACAGGCTGGCGGGAAGGGGGTCGGAATCCCCATGGCGGCGCTGCTTGCAGCGCCGCCATGGAGGATTCTCCCAGCCGGGGCTAATCCGGCGGGAAACCGCCGGACCCGGCTGGGCGACCGCGGCTTTACAGCCGCGGTCGGAATAACACATGAAGCACCGCCAGCCTGTTGGCGGTGCTTCCGTGGACAGCCACCCTGGCGGTCTATGACCGCCAGGGTTGGAATGAGGGCCTGTGTGTCCTGTTCCCATGCCAATAAAACATCCTGCCTTTAGAGACCCCACCACAACAATTTCCAACTTCCACAGCTTGCACAGTGTTAAGCGCTGAGGCTAGGACGGGACGGCAGGGCCCGGAGTGCAAGGCAGAGTTCCTGCGGACCTTAAAGCAACTGGAGTGAAAGAATGAGTCCTGACGATGGCTGACACTGCAGCATCCTCCGTAAACCGAACAACAGCTGAAAACGGCCGGCGGCGGCTTCAGCAATATCTATATTTTGTGCTTTGAGTAGCGCAGTCACTGCAGCACTTTCCACAATGCAAAATGACTGCTTGTCAACCCTTTCATAAAATACTTGAGGAATTTGTAATTTCCCCCAAAATATTGCAGGAGTGTAATTTGCATAGTACATGTACTGTTGGGGGAGAGTGCGCTTTCACCAAATATTAGATGTAGAATTGTAAATTTGACCTGGCAGTATCTGGCATGCCCACCGCTTCCCTGACACAGGAATGTGCTGCTACTACAGGGCTTGAGCTGTGGTGCCTCCCCTTGTTGCCAGCAGCTGGGCCAGGAGTGGAGTGATGTGTGGTATGGGGTAGTTGCACAAACACCAGCGTTTGCGTGATCCACTTTGCGAAATAATGGGAAAGTGACAGTAACAAAGTGACAAGGCCTAGGTAAAGTGCACCGCCAAACAAGCTGATCCGATTGAATAAGCAAGAAATACACAGGGACAGTCCACTTCACAGATCCCCACCACAGCAATATTTCATATTTGTACTGAAATGTGTGAAGGGCAGGCGGGAAAGGGCTATGATATTCAAAAACTGTTGCAAGAAATAAAACAGTGTCTCCAGACGCTCAGCAGGAAAACAGATATCCTGAGCAGCTAGACAAGCAAGCCCTGAGAAAACATGGCCAAGAGGTGCATTTCAGATACTGAAGATGATATGCCAGAGGTAAAGAAAACGACCCCAAAATGGACAAAACTCTGGAGACCAAAAAATCCGAAAATGAAAACCTGGAAATGTAGTCTTGGTGCATAAAATATCCATATTTTCAGCACAGTAGAATCAACCAACGGCGGCAACATGGAGACCATTTTTCCATCCCTCCTTGTTGACTAATATGGCAGAGATAGTTTTCACGATCTTCATTGTGGAAAAAGTGCATAGATCACTAGAGCCAACACCCGTCCCAGAAACACCACCTTGGAGGGTAATGGAAAGACTGTTGAATTTAAGGAACCTGGTCACAGTTATTGGATTAGCCAGAGAGCACCATGACATAGTACATGAAGGTTCTTCAATATTTGTTTTCCTGATTTTACACCACACATGGAGGAGGCCCGATGAGCATTCAGCAGTGTCAAGAAGAAACTAAAGACACTGAACATGCAGCGTGCCGAGCTTTATACGATCAGCCTTAGCTTTGCCAATGCAGGTAAGTTTTGGGTGTTCAATTATCCACGGGTAGAATCATGCTAAAAATAGGAGTTGCCTCACCATGAATCCCAGTCAAGAGATATGGAAATGTGGACATGAATGATTAACGTGGAAAATTCGGCCGTCTGTCTTGAAAACTAAATGTACGTTGCAGAGCCTAAGGCATCCCGTAGCCAAGAATTAGAGTTGCTATATAAATACCCTCCCTCATCCCCCTCCATCTCTTCTTTCCACTGCTCAACACAATGCCCACTTTGGAATATGGATGGAAAAGATCTGATCTGAAATTACACCCGGATAGAAGTGGTGAAATAGTCTGGGTGGCGACACAGTTGATATAGAGCTGAAAGGGCTCACAGACGGCAGACCTTTTACAAATAAGAGACAGCTAATACTGTAATACAGTGGTGGATTTTTGCTTTGTAAGACCCCGGGCCCATATCCACTGCACCACTGTAAGTTAATGTAAACAAGACCAAAACGACAAAAATCCAACACACACAAGCAAAGATATGAATTTTTAAAGTAAAAAGAGTCTTAATCAATAGAAATCAATGGATGCGTTGTTTTAGCACAAAGTACCTGGTATGCATCAAAAATAAAGCTGCACGTGTGAGGAGTCCCTTCCTGCGCAAAAACAATTGTGCCAACAACGCAGACACCTTTGCACCATGGTGCAGTGGTGCCTGCGTGGGCCTAGGCACCAATTTGTGCACCGGCGCAGGCAGAAGTGACAGGAATGCCCCGTATTTCGTTAATACGGTGCATTCCTGCCCCTTTCTTTTTGACGCAGGGCAGCGCAGCAAAGTGACTTGCTGCACTACCCTGTGGCAAAAAACTCCTAAATTAGAGCCCTCAGTTTCTCTACTTGAGGAAATCAGGGACTTCCTAATGGCCTGCTCAACACCTTTATCCGCCGTCTGTACTTCTGTTCGTCAATTGACAAGTGTATTGTAGTCCCCAAACTGCACATAATAGTGGATGGAACACAGGCCATATTGTCACAGAGTACCCTGTGTGGCAAAATTTTAAAGGCTTGACCACATTTTGATGTGCTTTTTAGGGGACCTATGTCTGTAATACAAGGGCCACCCTGATTGCCCACAAGAGCCAGAGTAAGTGTAATAAGTCAAACAAATGTCCCGTGGGACTTATTCACCAACATTTGTACTTGCTTTGAAAGTGTGAAAACTCAATAAGTAACTTGTATCATAACAAATGTTATTGAAAAAGGGTATGTGACACAATATCTTGTATGATGATTGTTTTCACATCTTTAGTATAAGGACAATATACATTTCCTTATATATCCAAATTAGTACAGCTGACACAGTGCTAAGACAGTGAACAAGTATATATATACAACAACATACAACTTTGGGCTCTGTTTAATGCCTTGTTCTATGTTGCTGTATAAATACTTGTTCATCGTCTGCACTAATTTGGATATATAAGGAAATGTAGCTTCAAGTCGCTAGGGACTGAAGGAATTACTATAGTTTCACTAGGCAAATCTACAGGATTAGTCAGAATTCTGATGAGGACAAAGACATGAACATGTAAAAAAAGCATATGGTAGGCGTGCTTTAATGGAATATTGCATGGTTCGAAGGCAAGTAATAAAGGTTTTACAGGTACATATGCCATCACTTCATATTCACCTATGGATTTAAACCCATTGTGCCCCACTCGCCTGATACTGAATAACTCCCTCACTCAACTAAGCGATGGCTCCAAACCATGCAGATTGCAGCAGGCAGCCTCCTCCCTCAACATCCCAAAACACACACACCTGGCACCTGAAACAACTTCACTGACTCCCAATCCACAGCTCTTTTCAAATTCCTAAAACACACATTTCAAGTTTTACACAGCACTGGGCCAATATACCTCAATAACGCCTCAGATTTCAGAAACCTTCCAGACACCTTTGCTCAGCACAGGCAGCACCAGAGCAATAAAATACTTCTAATTGGCTCAAAAACAACAGAATGACCTGCCTCTACACGTATGTGTTGTCTCTAAAGTTAGTTCATTACGCACAAAGCTGAACACTTGTCTCTTCGACTAGGTTACTCCATGTATCACCCCTGACTGCTCTTGAATCGGCAACGTGATACCCTCTTGGGCGATAGTGCATTTTACAAACAGTTCATACAATTACAGAGAGCTCTGCACCCAGCGCTACACGTAAAATGTGTGACGTGCTTGCCATGTTGATCCTCCGTCACAATGTAGTAAATGTTCGGTTTTTTGTCTGATAAGTGCATTACAGTTACAGCACTGCACATAATGGTGGATGAGACATTTGCTACTTTCTCACAGATAACTCTGTGTGTCAAAAGCTACCGTTCTTCATAGTTTATGATGTTCTCTTTAGGGAACTTCAGTAGTATTTCCCAACATGTTTGCCTTAGTTTCAAAGGTAGATATGCTCATTCAGATCAAGTAATAACACCTGGGAGGCATACTCGGACACCCCCAACGTGCATCCTCAAACAGGAAGGACTTGGATTTACCCAGTGAGTGCACTAAAGCCGCATGTAAGACATGTCTTACTGAGTCTCATGTGGCTGTCATGGGAGCTAGGCATGCATTTGGTAATGTTCAGAAAGGTGGAGGCAGTTACTTGACAGGTGGTAAAACGTAGTCAAACTGATTCTGTCCTGTGGTATATGAATGTGACGGGCCCTTGCATGGTGGGGTAGTGTTGATGCGAGAGCAGTGATCTGTTGGATTGGGCCTGTGGCCAGCAGTATGAAAGTCTTGTGTCTGAATGGCATGTGAATGGACCAAAAAGCAGTTGGTGCCTTGACTTGGCTTTATGGCTCACCTTTAGACGTCTTGGTTTCAATTCTCAGATAGTTTCATAAGTATTTGTGCTTTATTTTTGGAGCTGTTAAAACCAACCAGTGTGAGTGGTGAATTAACTTAAAAAAATAGTACCACACTTAAGTAAGTAAGATGGCACTTACTAGGAACTCCTTGTTTCTTTTTCTCATTATAGGTTGCTGTGGATTTTGGGCCCTAGCTCATCTGGCACCTAGGTGAACCTGCACATTTTAGAAAACTAGACAACAAGGGGAGTCCAGGGGTGCATGACTTGCATGGCTCTCACTAAGCAATATTAGCAAGAAACCCTTTCAAACATCACACTTAGAAAAGAAACACACATTTCCTTCATATTTCTTTGACGGAAAGACATGAAATCTGCATGAAGCAACATGCTTCCTACCACCCTGATTTACCACATGTCTCCTGATAAGAACGGTACCCCACCTTTGTGGGTGACCCAAGAGAAAACAACACAAAAGGCCATAAATCACTATGTTGAGAGATACGCAATAGGAGTAAGTGTGTTATTTGGGGCCGCACTGTGGCACCACCTATGCAAACCTACAACCACAGACATTTTTTAAAACTAGACAACCAAGAGAGTCCTGGGTAGGGTGCTTTGATTGCATCCCATGATGTTTTCTTACCCACAGTGCTCTACAAACCTCAAACACTGACTGAAATCACTCATTGATCTTCCATTTCTGTGATGGAAGCTTCAAGAATCCACAGGAGTCCACAAAATTCCTACCACTGTGCATTACCACACTTGTGCCAATAAAAATGCAGCCTCAGTTGTGTGGTTGGGCCTAGTGCCCAATACAGGAATGCTTAAACAAATGTCAACAGGAACCCTCGCCATGGGTTCGCATTGACCTTGGTTTAACCCGTTTCTGTCACAGTCACTAGGCCTATCCACACAAATGAGATAGCATTTTTATCTGGGAACCTGGGGAAATAGCTGTTGGTTGGAAGTTTGTGGCTTCCTACAGAATCCAGAACTTACTATCACAGAAATGTGAGGAAATTGTGTTTTTTAGCAAAAGTTTGAGGTTTGCAAGGGATTCTGGGTAAAAAAAAACTTCCTGAGACCGATGAAAGTCAGCCCAGTTAGGATACCCCTAGGTATCTAGTTTGAAAAATGTACAGGTTGGCTAAGCTTCCCTAGATGCTGGCTGAGCTAGAGTCCAAAATCTAGAGCTACCCATATTAAAAGAAATGTCAGTTTTCAGTGCAAAATTGTGATGCGTCCATGTTCTGTTTTGGGCTATTTCCTGTCACGGGCACTAGGCACAAGGTACAGTTTTTATCGGGAGACTTGGAGGAATGCAGGGTGGATGGAAATTTGTGGCTCGCTATAGATTCCAGAACTTTACATCATAGAAATGTGAGGAAAATGTTTTTGTTTTTTTATTCAAAGTATGGGGTTTGCAACGGATTCTGTGTACCCACACAGATGAGGTACAGGTTGGTTAGGGCCAGATGCCAGCTGAGCTAGGGTTCAAAATCTAGAGCTTCCCACATTGTGGAAAAATGCAATGTGTCCATGTTGCATTTTGGGCCATTTTCTGTTGCAGGCACTAGGCCTACAAACACAAGTAGGTCAGTTTTTGGTGGAAAAATGCGATGCACCCATGTTGTATTTTTGACCATTTCCTGTCTTGGCACTAGGGTTACCCACACAGGTAAGGTACCATTTTTATTAGGAGACATGAGGGCAATGCGAGTAAAAGGAAGATTGTGGCTGCCCGCAGAATCTAGAACTATAGCTTTCCCTGATCACCCATGGGTTTTTCACACTGGTTTACACCACAAACTGGAATTAGGTTGAGAGCACATAAAATAGTAAAAATGGGCTACCTCTTCAAAAAATGCCAAAACTGTTGTACAAAATTAGGTTTTTTGATTCAGCTCTGCATGTTCCCTAAAGCAGGGAAGATTTTTACTTTAGCACAGCAAACCATTTGTTGAGGCCATTTTTAGGAAACAAACAGACACTTTTATCCAGAGCACATTTTCCGTATTTTCCACACAAAAAAACTAAAACGTTTGCTATATTTTGCCTAATTTCTTGGTCCCTGCAGGGTTAATCCACAAATCCTGGTTACCCTCAAAATCCCTTGGAAAACTGCACATTTGGTGTGGATACCTTTGTAGAAAAAGAGTTAACGAGCTCTTAACGCAAACTATCCTAAAAAGCCAAAAAAGGGCTCAGCACTGGTGGTGGGTGGAGGCCCAGCAGCTAAGGAGTTAACACTGCAATTTGCACATTAGAACAAATGTATGCCTCAAATGGAAGGGGAAAGACACAGCAAGAGATATATTCCAACCTAAAGATATTCAAGGACATGGCAAATAGAGAAGATAAGGGGCATATTTATCATTGAGCAACACGAGGGGGCTCCAGGGTGACACTACTACTAGGTCAGACTTATCAAGCCACGCAAGGCTGCAAAAGGTGGCCTTGCGTGGCTTGATAAATCTAGAGTAACAACGCCACACAAGGCCACCTTGGGTGGCCCTGCCTGACTTGATAAATCTAAAGTAATACAATGCAGAACAATACGTTGCATTACTCAGCCCCAGGGCGGCGTTCCATGGGTGGAGTGTAGGTACTCCCATGCATCTAGGCATGGATTTTGGCACATTTCCAGTTTTACCAACACTGGTAAACCTGTGAATGTGTCAAAATGCTACACCTTCCCATGGGAGACCCAACAAGAAGAAATATCTTTATTTCTCCTCGTTGTTTTCTCTTTCAAAGTGTGCTGCCTTCTGAGGCACACTTAGAAGGAGCAAAATACCTCTGTGGATCAATTTTGTGCCCCTTCCTACACAAAACAATCCTGCCTCAATGCAGACACCCTTGCACCAATGTGTGAGGATGCTTGGTTGGTGCTAAGCAGCCAAAAGGCCACCAGCGGAAGAAAAGGGCATGAATGTGCCATATAATGTTAAATATACGGCGCGTTCCTGCTATTTTCCTTTAATGAAGCGCAGGAAGGTGGCTTGCTGCACTATGCTGCATGAACGTTTGATAAATTTGCCCCTAAATCCCAAGGAAACTATGCAGCTGTGAGGACATAGAGCAATGGCAACATCTCAGTACCCCCAGTAAAATACTAGGTAGAATATTACGCCCCACATGAGCTGTATATAATATTACAAGTACAGAATCCTCAGATAAACACACTGCATGAGATACCCCAAGTATACGGAATTGCTTCAGGGAATTTAGCAGCTACATGCATCAGATTTATGGAATTGACATAGACTCACAATGACAGCTGAAGGACTCGCATACAGAGCCCCTATTGCAGCCAGTCACAAAGGAAGATATAAAAAATGCAATTAAAAACGTGTCAAAAGCCCACGCACCTAGCACAAATGGTACGGTAAATTTCTGCAAAACATACATAGTTTTCCTATCCCCATATCTTGGTAATGCTAGCTGAGGCACATGGTTGATGTGTACTTCCCCTGTAGATGAAGGCACAAATAATTACCATTCTCAAATCTAAGAAGCTGGAGAGCGCCTGTGCCTAATATAGGCCGATACTTCTCTTTAATACTGATACAGAAATCCTTATCAAAATCCTGGCAGACAAAGTCCTCCCAATGATGTGGGGTCTGATGCTCCTGGACCAGGCTGGTTTTATCCCTCACCACTCAACCATATATAACTTAGGGTAAGCTACAAGCATTCTTCAGATCATTGAAATTGTTCAGTCTAGATGTACAAGCAACAGCTGTATTCCTAGATGTAGGGAATGCATTTGACTTCTTTGACTGTGGTTTTAAAATGGAAATTGGGCATGGGTGCCAGGTTCCTGTCTTGAGTATCTTGGTTATATAGAGATTTAAATGGGCAAGATCACAACAAATAATTCCAAACATGGGAATAGGCTGTGATTATCACTATCTATCTGCCCATGGAACCATTGGCAAGCGTGAGCATTACCAACTGAATTAGACTTGCGGGTAAGGAAACAATGACATTATTATATGAAGACAATATGCTGTCGATACAGCAGAAATTTAATTATTGGTCCTCGTGTCAAAGAGATCATCTATGCTTGACAGGTCATGCACTATGTTCCTCAAAGTATTAATAGTTCAGTTGTAAAGTGGTGCGCAGAAAGCCATATTAACCTGCATTCATAATAGGTAGGCAGCATGAAACCCATGTGGTTTTAGTTTTATGTTTAAAGAACAAATTTGGTTCTATGTTATAGTTCATGATGTAAGCTAACAGTTTGTATTAAAATGATATTAGATTTCATGGAAAAGTGTTTTAAAAGTAACATGAGAATGTAGTAATAGCCTATAGTTACATGAAAGGGTTAACGGAATCTTTTTGTTTTAAACTTATTTTAACATGAGCAAGCCTAATAGCTTATTAATAATGAATTTACAGTCTAGAGATGCTAAATGTATATTAAATGCATAAATGAATGTGCTGTTTTAATTCACTTGTATTAGCATAAGTGACGGCTCCAAGGCCCTGTGTCGTGACTGTGCAGAAAATGTTTATTCATTCATGCTAACGTGAACTTTTTTTCAGACCTAATTCTCATGAGAAAGCTAGCTTGGAAATAGATGTTCTATTGTTTCACGCATAGAGAGTTTGTGAATTTGGCCTTCAATCCATTACATTCGGATCTGTGTACAGGCAACATACGTAAAGTTTTACTTGTTGGTAATGGGAACTTTCGGCAATGGTGCAGCCTGTGTCGCATGATCGATTTCTATTGGATGTTACATCTTCTGTGTCATATGGAGTGATGGAAGGAAGACTCAGCTTGCCCTCTGAACTTTAATATTTAATTCCCCAAATGGATTTGCAGCAGATCTTTCAGCCTACTGTTTAGGAGCTTAACCTCTTTGACTTTGAGAAGTATACTCCTCTCTACCCTTTGAAGTGCCTTGCTGAGACTTAGAAAGATTTTTTCCATGATTCTTGATCGAGCATCTGAAATGCTGACGCCTCCCATTTTTTACCTACTTTTTGTCAACCTTAGTTAGTCTCTTGATTTTCCAAATTTCCTTTTACCAAATTATTTTTGTGCTTTTTGCCTTTTTGCCCATCCGTGCTTGTCCTAGCACATGTTAAATGGATTTTCTAATTCATGGATTTCCCTTTGTCAAAGTTATTAAAGAATGAAGGCTTAGACCAAGCTAAATGACTAACAAAAGTAGGCAGCACATGTTTCATTCTTTTCAGATTTTTGTATTGCTCTAATGTTTTGCCGTCATTAAGTGTTTAGTGTTTTTAATGTTAGTTTGTCTGAACTTCTTTAGGACGTTTAGGCAACCTATAATGATTCTGCACCTTTGTAGTCTTATTTTGAGAATAATTTATGTAACTGAGCATTAATTTGTAATAAAGCCCTTTGATCTTTGTTTCAGCTTGAAGTATCAGTTGTGTGACTTAATGGGTCATACTGTAAATTGAAACTGATTTGTTAATGTTTTATGCCTGATGTCTCTACATCCTTACCTGCTGAGTGAAAAGATCCAAAGACCTCGTCCTATCACATATCCTGCTAAGGAGAAAATCCTACAGCACTGCCATATGTTTCACACCATCACACCAGAATATTAGTTTTTCCCTGCACTACACAAATTCCAGCAATATGTAAAAAATTCTGGGGTCGAAGTTAGCTGGAATCAATAAATATTTCTTCCACTGACAATAAAGCCCAGTCACATCAAAATTCCCTCTGAGGTGGACAGATGATTCAGTAAGATATTTGTGTATTAAAGTACACTAGGATCCACAAGTGTTATTTTAGATAACTATGGAGTGATTATAAACTAACTGACACATTGCATAGACCAATGAAATAAACACCTCCTATTGTTTACTATCCACGTTATTGCCCCTAAACTGCTTTACTGTTTTCTTCACATACCTATTGCTCCCACTAAAGCATGTTTCAGTCCCACTTGGTAAGCGTCACCTGGGCATGTAAGCAGCCAAGGGATAAACCATGACACACTTACACAGCCATGTGAGTGAGGGGAACTCTGTGTACTAGACATCGAACAATGCTACTGTGAAGCCCAGAAATAATTTGCCCCCTTCTGAACACATAGCCGACAAGAGCTTACACCTGACAGCCAAAACCTTCTCTCTAGCATTGATAATCTTAAATAAAAATTGCAGACCTAGAGTAGGATTCAAAACTCACGCTTTGATCTCATTAGAAAACAACCCCTGGCTACCAGCAGCACTAGAAATCAAGGCTGCTACGCAACTTTCTTGTCTTGGAATTAAGTATGTAGGGTTTTTTTTTCAGAAGGGGAGTTTATAAGCCTGATGTTGTTGTGGAGCAATTTTAGTGACGCTTGTGTGCACATTATTTTAGTAACTAGGCCTGTGGCCTGTGCCCTTTACCCTAGTAACGTTTCATTTTATTTCATTTATTCTTTTAGAAACTGCCACATTTTTGGTGATGTTTTATTTTCCTTTATCTTGCTTTCCTTTCGCCTAGGAAAGCATTTACATTTCTTAGCACGACTTTCTTTCACTCTGTGCTGTTTTCAACGTTGCAAGGAGATAGGATTGTCGGTACAAGTAGTACATTGCGTCTCTAACATTTCTCAGAAGCATACACATTTTTATGTGGGGCACCTTTCTTAGAACACTAGCTGTTTTATTATATAAACATTTCTCTGTCCCATGCACGTTAGAGAGAGTTTCCAGCCAGATGCCCACAACTGCATGCTGTCTGACTTCATTACAGCTGCTCGCTGAGACTACCAGTTCCTGGCCCATATGGGGATGGTGTCTCTATAGACAACAGGCTTCTCCACTACTGTCATACTTAGGAATGGGGGAATGATGTCTTCCTGGGGGTCCTGAAGGACGGAGTAGTGCTTATTCTGCTGTAATTACAATACATAGAGGGTAACCCAAAAACATCCCAAAGGACCTGGGTAAATCATAATATAGAACTACATTGGTCCATGTATAAATTAACCATACTATCTTAATGAACAAAAACTCAATTTCATCTCAAATAAATTGTATCCATGCAACATAAAACACAATCATTTTTTCACAAAACTTTCATATCAAAAATGCAAATTGTTATTAATGCATCTTTATGGCTCCATACATCGCTGTGTCATATTCCTCATAAAAACAAATTGTAAAATTTTCCCCAACAAAGATGAAAAAAAGAACATTGTGCTAGAGAAAAGTGCCCGTGATTAGAAAAGAAAAGGAATTATTCAAACCTTTTGTAAGTTATTTGCGTCCATAAGCCTGTTGGTTGACCACTCTACAAAAACCGAATGACCATCAAATCTCCTCAAGGTATGGTGATTCTGGTCATGAGTTAACCTGTTGATGGAATTAATAGACCAATCCAGGCTAGTCGTTTATCCAAACAAATTTCGAATTGCATTTCTCTACTTTCTACGTGGAAAATCTACATCACAAACAAATCCAACAAATCACTTCATGATGGAATCTAACAAATTACATAAAAACTCACAATAGTCCAATATTAAGGGCTGCAATACATATTGAACATCCAGGTTAATTAAACCCAGTTAAACTAGTAAGTACTATGATTCATCCGTTTCAAAAAACAAATTGCCTAGCGTTTACATATACGTTGGTCCTAAATTTCAAATAAAACCACCCAAGTCAACTAATAATATACCTTACTATGACCTCACAGTACTTCAACAATAAAGGCTGAACAGTTCATTTGTAACCATCCAGCTACACAAGCTCACCTTTTCACTCCTGGTGGGTACTACCAATTCTCACTTTCTTTGAACGTGACCAGGAAAAACCAGCGCCTAAATCAGTTTCCTCCCGTCAACGATTACGTAGGTCTAAATATGTCTGGAATGCAAACTTGCATCAGATTCACTCAGATCTTTTAACCCCTTCCTACCTCAAAGTGCAACATATCTTGAACACGGCAAGGACAACCCACACTTCAAACAATTTCCCTTGCATCAAAGAGTATGTAGGTGCAGATATGTCCAAAGTATGGAAACTACGTCAGTGAGCCAATTACACTCAGATCTTTAAACCTACCCTCCCTCTAGGGGCATCACATCTCAATCCTTTTGTTTATTCCAATCCATGTAAAAATAGGGCCCTCAATAACTTCTTTCTATTCCTACATTCTAACGAACCCTCCCGTAAACTAAGGCATATAAAACCTCATTTATAGATTCCAACGCTTACATAAAATTGGACAATTTCTGAGAAGACTGAAAAACAATTCAAAGCAACTTATTTGTGCATACCCCCTTCATGAAGCACACAATCATTATCAAATAAAGAGGGGGGACATCATCAAATATTAACATAGTTAAGCAAACAATGGAAAAGAATACTAAATTGTGTACTTATCCAGGGCAGCCATTGACATCAAAATGTTGAAACCTATTTAATTTACAAAAACATTTCAAAAAATGGAATTCTCGCTAGGTAGAATGTGAACCTAAGCCCAAGATCAACCACTAACAAGGCTGGTCACCTGTCTTGTTATTTCTTCATATTCATTCAGACCCTGCAATACCATATTCAAAAGATGGATCCATTTACATTCACCTAAGTTAAGAATATTGGATATGTCCCCTCCCCGTGCATTCATAACAACCTTTTCAATCACACACCATCTCATGCTTTCTGCAGAATGATTCTGGGTTGTGATGTGGTCAACCAAAGGAGCTCCCTGTACTTTGCATCTAATGCGACTACAGTGTTGTAAAATGCGCACCTTGATCCTTTGTCTCGTCTGACCAACATACAATAAGTCACAAGGGCATCTAATCACATAAATTGCATTCATCCTGTTACAATTAGTATGTTATCTCAATGAAAAGGTTTGACTATTATAGTGGAATGTTTTAATTTCCAAACACAATGTACATGCTATACAGTTGCCACATTTGTAAAGTCCCACAATCTGTGGTAGCTGCCACAAAGACTCAACCATAGGTTTCAGAAACAAATCTCAGTATTTACATATAGGTTCTAGAATTGAGCACACCCAGATACTTTGGGACAACCCGGGGGTCTATTCAAACTCTTATGAATTTTGGGAAGTGTACAAATCGCAGGAATACGGGGATGATTTTTATTCAGTAAATCATGCTCCAAATCTGTAAGGAACCCCATCATCAGCCCATCATCAGTAATCTTTTTAATCAAACCTGCAATCGCTTTCGTAGGATTCGAGTTAAGTTTAATATAACTCACTCCATCCATTAGTTGGGAAAAAATGTCAGCCTTATAACATAAAACATTAGTAGTGTAGGTAGGAGTTACACATCTTGCATAGTGACAGTATGGTGAGACTTTTCTTGTGTTTCACTTTCCTTGTTACCATTTTGCTTCTAATATACTTCTTCATCCTAATTATTGTGTTTCATGTTATTTTACTTAATTAGCAGAAGATTCAATAAATCCTATTGAACCACTTCCTGCTTCTGTTTTTCTTTGCAAGTGTGAAACAAATGTAACTGAGTGAAAAGGATGGGATCTGATCCACCACGATTTCCCTGAGAAGTCACAACTTCAGGTGCTCAGTTGCCACAAATCACCCCTGCTCTTGGCAATGGGGGAGGTGCTGCTAGCTGGCAGGAAATGGATTAGGCCGACAGTTGTCACATGGTGTGGGATTGGACTCAGTTCCCCACAATTCAGGTGGTGCTGCCGCCCAAATGCAGCAGCCTCATTTGTACAATGAGAGCCAATGCAACGTGGTACTGCCAATGTTTGGTCAGGCACTGATTTTCGGATCTTCCTGAGTATCTCTGTCTAACCTTGTGCTAAAGGCACCTCAATACTATATACAGAGACATCCGTGGTATTGAGGATTTCTGCCTCAGCTAGAAAGGTAGCACCTATTCGATGTAGGTTGTTCATGCTTGAACTTTAAAAGGCTCAATCCCCATTTGGTGTCCTTATCTCTGAACAGGTACATTTACCATGGCAAACCCACAATGGGTGGTAACTCCAGTAAACATGCAACCTCCCCTTACTGCTCATTTGTTAGCTAAATGCCTTACAGCCCGGGGGGGCCTGTTACATTTGTAGTTGAGGCTTATCCAGCCTACAGAATAGAAACATTTCCTTCTTGGGTCAACTTTCTATTGGTTGATGGGAACACTAATAATAAATCATTATACACGTGCTAATATACCTGCACAATACGGAGCATACGTATATTTAGGGATACCACTATCCTTTCAAGACCACCATAACTGGCTTGACGGCACCCTACCCCACACAATCCTACACGCTAGGTTAGGTCCTCTGAATACCTGGCCCTTACTGGCCACATACACACCGCATCCTGATGCAGGCACCCTGGTGGTAGCTGAGGTACACTGCTCACACACTGAGGTTACAGCAATAGACTCTTAGAACAGTTTGTAATGAAAATATTAAATACTAATCCAGTACGTGCTGCTCCAGTGCAACCACATGCAGTCGCACCAGGCATTAACCCTGTGACTGTACATTCAGTTATGGGTAAGGTACCCACCAAACGGGAAGAAATTCTGTTTTGGTTAGCTCAAAAAATAAAAACACTTGAGGCAGTATGGGGCTGGGCTGAACCTAGATTTGGGGATGCAATTCATAGGCAATTTTGCCACTGTGTCTTCAATAATATTTAGTAGTCTTAAAGGGGAAGCAATAGCACTAGCAGTGCGCATGCAGCTTTGGGATGTTCCTGTACAGGATCAAGAATGCAAGCTATGAAGATTATCACCAACACCTGCTCTAGTATTGATCGGGATAGTCTGGGAGCCAGACCTAGTAAACCACAATTACAGGGTATCCAATAAGGATTCTACTAAGCAAGCACCCAAGGGTCCAAAAAAACACTAGGATAAACAAATACCTAAAAAAGAAAGGGGAGAATCTCTGCAATCGGAGACCCCTCAAAACTGCTATAATCTTAGAAATACAGATAATATAAAAACTCCTGATAGATATTAATAAACTGATACATGCCAATCTCATTCATTTCAGGACTCACCAGATAAATGCAGTGAGAGAGGTGGGTGGTCAGAGCAGTGAACTGATTATGTGAAACAGAGTCTGAAGTTTGTGTTAAAAAAGAAGAGAAACGTCCCCCAAAAAAACCTCAATTCAAAAAGCAGGAGGCAGTGATTTCTATATGAAATGCCACTCAGGGTGAGAGCTTTACTGAAAAATAGGAAGTGGGCACTGGCCCTGCTAGACAGCGCAGCAGAGGTCACAATAGTTTGCCAGAATCTTCAAGAGCATCTGGAGGTGAAAGCAACTAATTACTTTTTATAAGTCAGGGCTGCGGACATGTGCGTCTCCACACTTGATAGGGTGTATAAACTGAAAATACAATTAGAAGGAGATATTGAGCGCACAATTGACGCTATCTTTTGGTATCCCGTAACAACAATTTATGATATTTTGTTGGCCGAAAAAGATTGCCCACCAGAATTTGTCTGTAATCTCCCATATGGGGAACAGGTAATTGAACCCTCTTTCTTGCCCCTTGTTCCAAGAGAGCCCAGAGAGGC
This sequence comes from Pleurodeles waltl, assembly GCF_031143425.1. Taxonomy (NCBI): domain Eukaryota; kingdom Metazoa; phylum Chordata; class Amphibia; order Caudata; family Salamandridae; genus Pleurodeles; species Pleurodeles waltl. Next base: position 865,460,208 of record NC_090443.1, read on the forward strand.
TTGCGTCATCGATTGGGTGAAGGCGCTACCATATAATATCAATCAGATCCCAACCACATCCTCAACCACAATATCCCAAAAAGCATGAAGCTAGAGCACCCGTGATCCTCAAGAGTACCAGGGTGTAATTGAACCCTGTGCCTCACCAATGAAAAACCCATTTTTCCCTGTAGCTAACCAGACCATTCATACAGAATAGTATTAGACTACAGATATTTAAATAATCAAACACACACATTTGCCATTTAAAATGCACATAGCACAGCACTCATTAAGAATATAGTGCGCAAAAAATACAAAACAACCTTGAATATTTCCAACTTTTTTCTGCCAAAATATTGCGCCTGAAAGTAGGGATTTAACAAGTTTTACCGCTATAGGCTCGCAAAAATGTTTTTCCTGGCTCCCACAGGGGTATACAAACAATCCAGGATTGTTTTCAGCCCGTGTTACTTCAATTTACACGACATTGACCCTGAGGCATTGTCTTACATAGACGATATCTACCTTATGGATGATGATCTCGCACAACATATAAAATGGGTAAGCCGCATTGTTGTGGGATTTGCAGAAATAGGTTACAAATTTAATTAAAAAAAAACTAAAATAGCCTTCCTTCGTGTCCTATTTTTGGGATATGAATTATCAGATGAAGGCAAGAGCCTAGCGCCCCAATTTCTAGAAAAATGGGCACAACTGCAACCACCGAACACCATCAAAAAGCTCCAGTCATTGTTGGGCTTTTTAAACTTTGACAGAATTTACATTCCAGATTCTGAAAAACATTTACATTTACATTTGGTCATCAGACGTTCAACGAGAGTTATACCATCCCTACTGCATAAAGATCATGTCTGTATTCCACAGCTGAACAAGGTTTTGCTCCCACAGAAAAAATTCGGACTGCTGTTCAGATTGCTGTCATTAATGAGAGAACTCCGACCCAGGGAAAATGCATTATTGTCGTATCTCTGGTCCCAGCCCTCTAGGTTGTCACAAAAGCCAGCGTTCCTAACAACAAAGCACTACATCCACGTTGGATTCAATGGGCAACGTCTCTGACAGCAACTGATGTTGAATATGTTTTCGACCCTAAATTACAAACTCAAGAATTTCTCCAATATGAACTAGAATACCCAGTCCCAGCTAACATTTTACCTATTGAACAATATTGTACCATAATTTACACTGATGGTTCAGCCCAACCAGCAATAGGCAATAACCATCAATACTCCGCTGCCTATGAGGTTGTGAGTGGCTATGTGAAAGATTGTGATATCCATCCACAACATACTTACACGCAGACCTTAGGGGACTGCACTGCACAATTAGCAGAGCTTAAGGTTCTGTTGATGGCACTGGAACACATGGATCCAGAACAGTTAACACTAATCATCTGTGATTCATATTACTATGTCCAGTCCTTCAATGATACCTGCATTACAGGTGCCAACATGGGTTCAGAGATTCAAAAGGCAACAAGGCAATTTAACACAGACTACTGTGGGGGAAAGTAGTGGTTCTGATAGAAATGCTACCCAGTGTCCATGTAGTTCATACATTGGGACATCAACGTGTTGGAATACATGTTATAGGCAATACTTTGGCTGATGCGGTGGCCAAATCAGCAGCAGCTATGGCTTCTGTTGCTGCAATAACTCGTTCACGGATGAGGTTGGATGATGAAACATTTGCTGCTGTGAAAGCTTCAGCTGAAAGCAAGCCCATGCCAGTGGCATATCCTGCCAAATATTCCTACCACATATCTAGCCTAAATATTGTCCTAGTAACAACACAAGGGGTGGGTGATTGTGGGATCTCCAACAAAGATCAAGGACCTAAGTTGATCAAAGCAGTGCATGAGGGAGTTGTTTATGCCCATGCTGGTGTGGTGGCTACTAACTCACTATTACAAGCACGCTATCGGTGGCCAGGTCTATACAAACAGACCAAACAATAATCCTTTGCTGTGACATCTGTCAGCAAATAAAAGGGTCCACCGTCAAATACCAATCGCAGACACCCCTCCTAACTTCCAGTAAACCTCTACAATGTATGCACCTGGACCACTGTGGTCCCTTGACACCTGATGGTGCATACAAATACATCTTAGTTGCTGTCGACTCATGCTCCAGATTTCTATGGGTATGACCACAATGCTTAGCTGACGCTCAAACTGTTATTAAAGATTTGCAAGTCTTTATTGGCACATATGCAGTTGCGGCGTTCCACTTGGACCAGGGCCCTGCTTTTGCCTCGAGGGCCTTCAGGGAAACCATGGCTTTGTTAGGTGCCCAACTGTATTATTCATCTCCGTATCATCCTGAGGGAAATAGTGTTGTGGAACAAAGAAACTGAGATTTTAAGCAATCCTTAACAGCAAGATAATTAGGCATGGGTCATAGTTGGCTTACTCACCTGTATGGAGTCCAGAGAGCACTTAATAATCTGCCCAGAAGGTCCTTGGGAGGGCTTACTCCTTATGAAGTCCTGTTCGGAACACAAATGTTTGTTCCAGATTGTGATGGTTCTGGCGCAGAGGAGGCAGATACACCTTTTGACATAAATGAATGTGTCACTGTCTTGTAGGACTTACAACACTTATGTGATGACAGCGCATCTGTCAGTGCTTCCTCTTTGGGAATAAGGGACGCACTAATAACACCAACCAGTTGGATTCCAAAATTTGGGGATTGAGTGCATGAAAAGATGGCTGTGAAAAAGGAGTTTGGTCCTTCCTATTGTGCACCGGTTGCAGTCCTGAGAAAACAAGGTACCAGAACTGTTATTCTACCATCGCTGCCTGGTTCCAAAGAAAACCGCTTTGTGCCCATAGACCATGTCAAGCTACACCATATGGCTGACCCTCCACAGCAGACCTAGAGGACTTCTGGGTAGTACCAGACTCCCTCTCACTATAGATCAGGATGTTCCTCTACAGGTTTTGAGCAGCAATACTGACACTTCCCCAAGCTTGGGGAGGGTGGAAAATGATCTTTCATTAGCCCCACTAACTTCTTCTGTGACAAGTAACGTCCACAAAAATGTGCAATTTTTCTCATATTCAACTCGAATGGGTGGAATCACCTACTATGAACCAACAAGGGAGACTTTGGCCAGTTCTCCTAATCCAAACACGCTCCATTTTTTGCACAAACAGCTTCTGGATATTTTGCTGACGTCAATGACTCTTTCACTGACTCATCTGCCTCTTCTGCAACAAGACTGTCAAGAGCACATAAGCTGATAAAACTAGCTCAAAACTAACGATTTCATTCGTCCATGGAACTATCTGTGACTCTTAATAACTGTACTTGCCTTCCTTCTTTGGGCTGGGTTTGTCTTTGTTTTTTTCTTATAACAAGGTCATTACCTTCCTGACCACTCTACAGTTGATCTGGTGGATGAGGTCTTAAAACTGATTTTTTTTTCCCATAAGGTCCGCAGAGAGTTGTCTCTAGTGAACATTTCAGCTATACCAGTTCCTGATGGGATTGTTTGGGATAAAGGATCTTTTGATATATATGGCCCGATGGAGGTTATTCAAATTCCATATGTATTTAAACTTTCAATGAATGATGTAATAACACCTGGAGTTGTTTCTGATGACTGGGATGTAAAAACAATTAATTACATGTTATCTGATCTACAGTATTTTACTGTGTTTGAAAGTGAAGATGTTTTTCAATCAAAAGAAAGTTATGGAGATATGTTCTGTTACAATTATGGACATCATTTTATTAATAGAGCAAGTACCCCAAAGACTATCTTTAGTTACACACAATGGGAATATTGTCAAACTCCGCCAGTGGGGATTTCCAAAACATACTATGAAAAGTTTGCATATTTTTCTGGGCATAATGTACACAATGCTGAGTCATATTATTTTAAATTGCCTATAATGGAAATGCACAGTGTTTTATTGACTTATACAAAATTGATTTATTCTGATTTCTTTTTTTTCCCAGTTGGCTATAGAAGGCTATGAATATTGGCTAAAGTTGATTGACTTAAAGAGTATATGGGGAACTAAAAATTGGCAAATAAAGGGAAAGGAAGCTTTATTTGGAGCATGCCTGATACCTATTCAAGTGATATTTTTAAATGAAACTGTACAACAGACAAGCTGTTTAGGCTTGACAAAAGTAAGGAATTTAATTCACTCAGTTTCCCTGCCGCTGCTAAATTTAACAAATGGCAAAAATGCATTAATGCAACTGAAGATCAGCTCAATGGGTGGGTCCAAACTGGAACATTTAACGAATCACTTTCACATCCTGGTGGTGGTTATTGTGGCCAGTGGACACAAATTGTTGTCATGTGCATTTTGTAAACTCCACAGGAGGTTTTAGAACAAGTGGATCAGACCCTCGCTATGTGTCATCAGAACATTTGGGTATAGTAAAAACATACAGTGTAGGAAACCTATGCCAGAAATGGTTAAAAAGTTCCTCCCTAGATGCTGTTAAAGAACACCGCAGTCTCCTGTCTAACAACACAGCCTTGCAGGGTTTCCTGTTAGGCTCCAGAAGACAACGTAAAAAGCGCTTCTTATATGCAATTTATAATGAAATTTGGAAACTTTCCCAACAAGAAGCTGCTGCATGGTTAAGGCAAATAGATCAGGACAAAATTACAGAAAGCATTAGCCATAGATAATGGGATTAATATATTTTTAGACCGAATATACACTTTAAACAACATAATTTCATATGCAATAGACATTGTACAAAGTGACATGTCATTTTGACAACATGGACAAAGCCAACTTAAGTCTATTATGCAGTTGGGATGACCCTACAAACATTTAAATCTGGTCGCATTCCCTGGAAACACGTTAGCTCAAAGGACATTTTTTCAGCATTTAATATGATGCAACAAATAATGGCTAAGAACGAAGCAACTTATGTTAAACATTGAAAAGTTAGAAAAGTTGCCTTTTATTGTAGCTGAAATACCATCTTCTGAATGGTTAATATACAGGGTTATCAATCTGCCTATTTAAACACTGCAATTTACATCTTGCTTAAAACACATTTCAGCGGGTTGATTTGAAAGGCTGGGATATAGTTACAGCCATGAGGTGTGGGAGCTATCCTTTTCATACAAATGTGTCAATGGCATGAAAGAGGTCTTTCTTAATGGCAGTGAATGCAAGACTTTTGTAAGACATTTGATGGTTTACAGGCAGTTGTCCTTGCACAGGGCGTGCAACGCTTCAGCAGCGAATTTAGCTCGATATTTGAAGGGAGTTCCAGTCCCCTTGATTAGACCAGCGTTCCAGGTGCTTTCTAATGGAAGTTACATGCTTCTTAATAGTGAGAGCTGTTGTGGAATGTGAGCCGGAATTGCTTATGTAGTTTAGGTCTCCCAGATTGTCACCTGTTATGGTAATGTTCTCTTTCCCCCTACGAAACAGATGAAAGTAGCAGATACTTTGCCTCATTATGCTATTTCAAATGTGAACTTTGACGAGTTAAGCAGACTAAAAGCTCTGTTGTTCCAAAAACACGTGACACTGACATCTGCACACAAGACCTATGAGCTCCAAGTGGCAAGGCCATCTGCAGAGATACAGTCCCTATAAGCTAAAAAAATTCCGAGACACTTTGGTGAACTCATGGGACGGATTTTTAACGCATCCAGTACTACAGGGATGGTACATTTCTTTAAGGCAGGCTTTCTGGTTTTGTAAGCACTTTCTCCTCTATAACTGGCACAATACCTTCAGCCATACACTCAATATTTTTGAGTATTTTCGGGGATTTCCAATTACTTTGGCTATAATAGGTGGCATCTTGCTGTTACTGTTTTTTATTCGTAATGACTGTTCCACCGCAACAAGGAGGACTGATGGTGCTTCCACCAGTCCAACTGTGTTGTGAGTGCACGATGCAGTATTTTGGTGCACCACTCCCGGAAGAACTGGAGAGTAACTGGTGTCTGTCATTCAGACTGGTTTTGGATTGTGTGCAGCCCATGCCTGGTGCCCTTTTAAATGTGCACTAAAAGTTTGTCTTTCTACGTGGCGCTTACTTTCATTGGGCGCTGATCTGTTGATGTTCTCACTGAAGGCTCATTATCAGACATGCGCGTTGAGGGTGCGTTCACTATGTGAAGCCATTTATGAGCTGCCCTTTGTGGATCATGCAGCTCTTGCCTCGATATCCGGCACAACGCAGAATGCTGCTGCCTCAGGTGGAGCACAGGCTTTGGAACACGAGTGCTCTTTGGTTTTCCTTGGCACCGATTTGGTCACCTTACCACCTGCCGAAGTGAGCCAATTGTCCCAGCTGTAATTGGAGATTTTCAAGATGACATTGACTTTTAACAATTCAGCTTCTTGGTGTTACTGCTAAGATTTTAAATTGTCCATTTCAATTTTTACCAATATGCCTGCTCAAGTACCTTTTGACTTGTCACAGTTGACATTTATGTATATAAGTTATAAAATTTTACATTTTAGTTGCTTTTAATTTAGGGATTAGGCTGCTCTACCACTTCTGAACCGACAAGGGGAGAGTGTTGTGGAGCCATTTTAGTGATGCCTGTGGGCAAGCTATTTTAGCAACTAGGCCTGTGGCCTGTGCCCTTTAGCCTAGCAACATTTCATTTTATTTCATTTTAGAAATGGCCACATTTGTGATGATGTTTTATTTTCCTTCATCTTGCTGTCCTTTCACCTAGGAAAGCATTTACATTTCTTAGCACAACATACTTTCTCTCTGTGCTTTCTTCAAGGCTGGAACAAGATAGGATTGTCGGCACAAGTGGTACATTGTATCTCTAACATTTCACAGAAACATATGTATTTTTACGTGGGGACACTTTTCTCAGAACACTAGCTGTTTTATTATATAACATTTTTCTGTCCTATGCCCATTAAAGGGAGGTTCCAGCCAGATAACCACGACTGCATGCTGTCTGACTTTATTACAGCTGCTCGCTGAGACTACTGGTTCCCTGGCCTTTATGTGGATGGTGTCTCTACAGACAATAGGCTTCTCCACTACTGTCATACACATGTATGGGGGATGATGTCTTCCCGGGGGTCCTGAAGGGCGGAGTAGAGCTTATTCTGCTATGCTCTAATATAGAACATTAGTAGCGTAGGTAGGAATTACACATCTTGCATAGTGACAATATGGTAGGACGTTTCTTGTATTTCACTTTCCTTGTCACCATTTTGCTTCTAATATGCTTCATCATCGTAATTATTGCATTTCATGTTATTTTATCTAATATGCAGCTGATTCAATAAATCCTATTGAACCACTCCCTGCTTCTGTTTGCCTTTGCATGTGTGAGGTGAATGTAACTGAGAGAAAAGGATGAGAGCTGATACACCACGATTTCCCTGAGAAGTCACAATGTCATGCACCTGGTTGCCACAGATCACCCATGCTCTTGGGCATAGGTGAGGTGCTGCTAGCTGGCTGGAAATGGATTAGGCCGACAGTTGTCACATGGTGTGGGATTGGACTGAGTTTCCCACAGCTCAGTTGATGCTGCTGCCCAACTCCAGCAGCCTCATTGGTACAATGAAAGCCAACGCAAAAATTTGTTCTGAACATTTATACTACAGACTGTGACACACTCCCAGAATACCTGGAGTAGCCGGATGTTGTGCCAGCCCTGTCGTTGGTGCTCGGAAACCCAAACTCATCCCACTGAATGTCACAAATATATTAATCAATAATGACTGTGGATCTGCCATCCACCTGTAAAACAAAACAAAGGTGGATCTTCCACAGACAATTACAGAAAAACAATGGTGATACTGCTTCATATAAATCATATAGATCTCTCTAAATATCAAACATAGACTTGTACACATTAAAATTTAGGTAGACCTATTCTGGCACATTCTACATATGGCAGCTGCAAATAAAATACTACTAGCAAGGCAAACCACACAGCTCAGAAAGAAAACCTGATATATTGAAGGTGTGCAGGAAGTCTGCTGAGAAGATTCCTGAGAAGACACAGGTAATACAGTGTCAGTTAAGCACATAGGACCTCATTACAACCCTGGCAGTAAATCCCACTTTCCGCCGTGCAGAAGACCGCCAACATACCATTGCGTCCACGGAACTCCGCTACAGGTATTACGACCCACAGCTCGGAATCTGCCACAATACAGACACCCACCAAGTCCACCACACCAAAGGTCAGTAATAAACTGGCGATACCAAAACCAATACCGTCACGCCAACAGGAATACGCCCACAGTATCACGACCCACAAATCTACGCAGCGGTCTTTCAACCGCGGTATTTCATTGGCGGTACACACCGCCGCGCTCAAAATGCACACACATTTACAAAACACAACCACATTGGACAATTCGAAATACACACACCTGATACACATACACACACCACACCCACACACCCAATCCAATATAAAGCACACACCCACATCACCCACAAATCCTTACAACCAAAATTTTGAAAGAAGGCCAGAGAGAGAGACTACCTAAAACAACACCAGCATCCACAGACACACAACACCATCACTTACACAACATCCACGCACCTCAAACAACACACACCAACACATCCCCCTCACACATCACAACAGACACCACCTCACACATCACCCACACCACATCATGGCACCTCAAAGACACCCCAGGTTCTCTGAGGAGGAGCTCAGGGTCATGGTGGAGGAAATCGTCCGGGTAGAGCCACAGCTATTCGGATCACAGGTGCAGCAGACATCCATTGCTAGGAAGATGGAGCTATGGCGCAGAATTGTCAACAGGGTTAACTCAGTGGGACAGCATCCAAGAACACGGGATGACATCAGGAAGAGGTGGAACGACCTACGGGGGAAGGTACGTTCTGTGGTATCCAGACACCAGATTGCTGTACAGAGGACTGGCGGTGGACCCCCACCTCCTTCCCCACAACTAACAACATGGGAGGAGCAAGTCTTGGCAATTATGCATCCTTAGAGCCTCGCAGGAGAAGCAGGAGGACTGGACTCTGGTAAGACATATCTTTACTACTCTATCCCCCACACCCCACCTGCATGCCATCACATACCCCCACCCTGACCCTCACACCCATCACCCCAACAACCCACAGATACCCCACTAACACAACCCACACATCCCAAAACCAAACCCTGCATGTAACACCAATGCATGGACACCCATCACCAAAGCATGTCCAGTACAGAGACTCACTCATGCCCCAAAATCACCAATCACACAAGGACCAAGCCAATAATGCAAGCACAGGAGTAGAGGGTCACTCACCCATTGCACAAGATGGCACACACAGATACAATAACTATGCATTTACACCCCAACAGGACCTCTACCCAACGGACAGGAGGTGCCAGACATATCCAGTCCCCCCACAGAAGAGACCCACAGTGATGACAGCAGCTCGGCACGCCTGGATCAAGATGACCAGCCCGGCCCATCAGGGACCTCAGGACAGTCGGTTCCCCTGACACAGTCACAAACCACCACAGAGTCTCCCCCCTCAGGAAACACCAGCACAGCACCCACCCAGCGGGCCCATCCCTCTGTCCCCATGACACGTCAATCAGCAGTGTGTCCACCACTACAGGGAACCCAGGCAACCCCACTAACACAGGACAATCAGGGACCTGGGGCAGTGGCAGTGGGCACAAGGTTCAGGGGACAGAGGCACAGGACAACAGGGAAGCTGGGAGGACTGCTGTGCGACAGGGGGAGGACAGGGCCAGGGAACCCACTCTCCACGAGGCACTCTTCAACATCATGGGAGCTTACCACCATTCCCAGGAGACCATGGGCACGGTACTGGCCAAGTTTCAGGAGACCCAGCGGCTGCAGGAGGAACACTACCTGGGGATCAGGGAGGGCTTGAAGTCCATCAACACCACCCTGGTCACCATTGCAGGGGTGCTGGCAGACCTTCTCAACACCAGGAGGGACACAGTGGCACACCAACGGGTCCCTGATACTAGCCTGGACGATGAACAGCCCTCCACCTCCGCCGGCGCTAGTGGACAGGAGGCACTGCCACAGGAACAACAGGACACCAGCACCCCACCCCCTGCAGATGGAGAACCACCCGCAAACGGTCCCTGAGATCCAGGAACAAGACAGAGAACATTGCCAAGACCCCCGCCAGGAAATAAGACACCCCTGAATGTCACCCTTCTGTCCCACTATGTCACCCTGTCCATCCTTAAACTGCCATTGCGCCACTTCCTATGCCCCTTTGGACAATGCATCTGTGAAACAAATAGACTGGACTCTGCCATGGACATACCTCCAACATCATCCCAGCCCATTTTACAACCCCCTACACTTATTTGCACAGGAATAAACACACTTCAATCACAAAACAATCTGGAGTCAGTCTGTACTTTCACTAATGTGTAATTGCAACATCTCTGAAATATAGCAATGTCAATGTACTTGTGCACATACCAATGTTACACAGCTGTAGGCCAGGAGTAAACATAGCAGAGGGCACAGAGTGGGACCCAGATCTGTGAAATGGAAGGTCAAAGTGACAAGTCAGTGTCCATACACTGAGGGAAAATGACAGACATATGCTAGCTCCAACAATAGTATGAGATGCGGGAAGCAGTGACATCTTCTTACCTGTGTCTCAGTGGAAGTATTGCATGATGATGTTGTTTCGGTTGTCAATATCCTCTTCTTCTGCCTCCTCTTCTTCACTGTCCACAGGTTCCACAGTTGCCACAAGACCACCATCTGGCCCATCCTCCTGCAGAAAAGGCACCTGGCGTCGCAAAGCCAGGTTGTGCAGCATACAGCAGGCCACGATTATCTGGCACAACTTCTTCGGTGAGTAGTATAGGGAACCACCTGTCAGATGGAGGCACCGGAATCTGGCCTTCAGGAGGCTGAAGGTGCGTTCGATTATTCTCCTAGTTCGCCCATGTACCTCATTGTAGCGTTCCTCTTCCCTTGTCCTGGGTTCCTCACTGGGGTCAGTAGCCATGACAGGTTGGGGTAACCAGAGTCACCTGCAAATGTCGAGGGACAACTGTTAGACACACACTAACCCTTAGGGACAATCCCATACCCAGGCACCTATGTCAACTGTATTGGGATCTTGGGCTCACCTATTAGCCACACACCGTGCCTCAGGGGTTGCCCCATCACATAAGGGATGCTGCTATTTCTCAAACTATAAGCATCATGCACAGAGCCAGGACAATTGGCATTGACATGGGAGATGTACTGGTCTGCAAAACACACCATCTGCACATTCATCGAATGGTAGCTCTTATGGTTTCTGTACACCTGTTCATTCCTGCGGGGGGGACAAATGCCACATGTGTCCCATCAGTGGCACCAATGATGTTGGGGATATGTCCCAGGGCATAGAAGTCAGCTTTCACTGTGGGCAAATCCTCCACCTGAGGGAAAACGATGTCGCTGCGCATGTGTTTCAGCAGGGCAGACAACACTCTGGGCAACACATTAGAGAACATTGGCTGGGACATCCCTGATGCCATGGCCACTGTTGCTTGAAAAGACCCACTGACCAGGAAATGGAGTACAGACACGACCTGCACTAGAGGGGGTATCCCTGTGGGATGGCGGATAGCTGACATCAGGTCGGGCTCCAACTGGACACACAGTTCCAGGATTGTTGCACGATCAAGTCTGTATGTGATTACGATGTGTCTCTCTTCCTTTGTCGACAGGTCCACCAGGGGTCTGTACACCGGAGGATGCGTCATCTCATTCCCTGCACTAGCAGACGTGCCCTATGGAGGAGAACAGCGAGCAGAGTCATCCAACACTGAGGTATCACAATGTGTTATTTGCAGAAACATTATTAATCCGCAATGTGCCGGTATCTGTCTGTATTCCCGGCCTAGATAGTTGTGACGCAGTTATTATCCATCCCATGTGGCTCCATGAAATGGCGGCTGCCTGACCTGTAAGGTGGGACAAGGGCATATGAGGTAACTGCCCTGGGGTTGTACACCGTCGTGGTGGGCGGTCGAAGACCGCGGCGCAATTCAGCATTGGTTAACATTGGACCCTATGGGTCCCAGGAGCCAATGATGATGTACGCCGGCGGTGATGGTACGCACCGATGCGGACGTGACCGCCATTTTCTGTCTGTTCACTCACTTGATACCTGACCTTCAACAGGAGAGGACCTCCACTGCAAGTGCTGCTGTGACCTGTATCTGGAAGCGACGATGACTACAGTGTCTGGGGAAAGGGCCCCTGTCTTCACTTCGGAGGAGTTGGAGACACTAGTGGATGGGGTCTTCCCCCAGTACACGCAACTATATTGTCCTCCAGACAAACAGGTGAGTACACTGTGAGCATGCTGCATGGGCAATGCCTGCTTTGAGTGGTGTGGATGGAAGTTACATGGGGGGGCTGAGGCCTGCATGTGCAGATGGTGAGTGTATGTGCGTCAGGGCATAGGTGGGAACTGGTGGGCTATAATTATGACGGTCCGGACGTGTGAGTCATTTCCTTACCCCCTGTACCATTCCTCTAGGTCAGCGCCCACCAGAGAAGGGTATTTGGCGTGCCATTCCCAAGGACGTCCGGACCCTCGGGGTCCACCACAGACAGAGCACCCACTGCAGTAAAAGATGGGAGGACCTGCGCCGCTGGAGCAAGAAGACGGCAGAGGCCCAGCTGGGAATGGCATCCCAATGTGGAAGGGGTGCCCGTCGCACCATGACCCCCCTGATGTCCCGGATCCTGGGGGTGGCGTATCCGGAGTTGGATGGGTGCTTGAGGGCATCACAGCAGCCACAAGGGGGTGAGTACACTCTCATTCAGCTGACTCTGCGCGCATAACGAGGTGTCTGGGTGGGGGAGGTGGTCAGTGGGTTCCCCTAGGCCAGGGCGAACTTGGTAGGCAAGGTCCCTTGTGAGGCAGGTTATGTGGCACCCCCAACCCCACTAGTGGTAATAGCTATCTACACCTAGTCAGGCTCCTGTGACTTCCAGGTGTGCAGCAATTTGGCTTAGGCCTCGTACCCCATGGTCAGGTGAAATTTCTAGGAACTGTTAGTGCATGGCGTAGTGCAGAGGGCTGCTCCATGTGTGTTGTGTCCGCCAATGGTAGTGGTGTTGCATGCACTGAACATGTGTTTCTTCTGTCTTCTCCCCCCTTTTTGTGGTCCCCCTGTTCTTGTGTTCAATAGCATCATCAGGCGGAGCAGGAGGGAGCTGCAACCCACTTGGCCCTGGAGGGTGAAGCAACGGAGTCTGAAGCCACCAGTGGGACGGAGGGCGAGGGGAGCTCCACGGCGGGGACAGGAGCAGACACCAGTGACAGCGACACCTCCTCTGATGGGAGCTCCCTTGCGGTGGCAGGCACCTCTGTGCCCACCGCATCAACAGGTACAGCCGCCACACCCCCTACCTGCACCGCACTCCCAGCAGCCCCTCAGCGTGTGTTCAGTGCCCGCTCACCCAGGAGGGTGGGCATCTCCTTCGCCCCAGGCACCTCAGGCCCTGCCCCAGTCAGCTCTGCTGCCCTCAGTGAGGAGGCTATTGACCTCCTGAGATCCCTCACTGTTGGGAAATCTACCATTTTGAATGCCATCCAGGGTGTTGAGAGGAGTTTGCAACAAACAAATGCATACCTGGAGGGCATTCATTCTGGGCAGGCGGCCCAACTGAGAGCATTTCAGGCTCTGGCCTCAGCATTGATGGCAGCCATTGTCCCTGTGTCCAGCCTCCCCCCCCCAACTTCCTCCACCCAGACCCAATCCCCTGTACCTCAGCCTATCCCGAGCACACCATCAGACCTGCATGCACACACATCAACACACAAGAGTGGCTCAGGCAAAAATAAGCACCACACATCCCACAGGCCCTCACACAAGCACCATCCCCATGCAGACACAACAACATCCACTGCCTCCACTGTTTTCCCCTCCTCCACGTCCTCCTCCTCCCTCCCTGTCTCATCTCCACTCACACGTGCATGCACTACATCCTCAGCCACTACCTCCATCACCAGCACGCCCATCACCACACACCGCTCACGTGCAATCACCACCCCAAATACCATTCACACATACCCTGTGTCCTCTCCCAGTGTGTCTGTGAGCCCTCCACCCAAAGTACACAAACGCAGGCACACACCCACCCAACAGCCATCCACCTCACAACAGCCTCCGGCCCATGCACCTTCACCCAAATTCAGCAGACGTACACCTCCTACAACCACTACCTCTTCCTCCACTCCCAAACCCCCTCCATCTTCCCGTCCCAGTGTGTCTAAAAAATGTTTCCTGGCAACCCTTGACCTCTTCCCTTCACCTCCCCCTGTCCTTCCCCTAGGGACAGGCTTTCCAGGTCCCAGCCCAGCACAACAGCCACCAAATCCCCAGGCACAGTGGTGCCAGCAACTGTGCGGTCATCGAGTGCGCCACCCATCAGGGCTGCCAGTGTGCCACATAGCAAGGGCAAGGACATTCCGCCACCTGCCAAGGTGAAAAAGGTGCCCACATCCCAGAGTGAGAAGTCGAAACTACCAGCCACCAAGGGCTCAGCAAAATCAAAAGGGGATAGTGGCAAGACAACTGCGGCACCATCAAAGGTGGGGAAGGGCCAAAGCAGAAGAGCAGGTCAGGAGAGGGCATGGTGGCACCGACTGAGGGACCAGTGTCACACCTTCTGTCCACGACCACAGCAACCTGTACGGCGGCGAACACCGCTAGCTGTCCCGCCACCACAACCGCCACCTGCACCGCCACCTGCACCGTCACCGGCACGTCTACAGCCTCACCGAGCCCGAGCCTCTTCCCCAGTGGGCAGCCGTCCGAGGCTGCAGGAGACGTCCTGATGTGTCCCTCAGCAGGTGTTGACCCATGTACCGCTGCCACAGACATCGCCACAAGCACCGCCGCCACAGACACCACTGCCACAGACACCGCTGCAAGCACCGCCACTGGCGCCGCGACGTACTTGGACAGTGCCACCACCGCTGACATGGCTACCATCCCCAGTGGTCAGTCGTCCAAGGCTGGAGGAGAGTTCCTGGACCCTGGGCAGCTTCCATGAGGCATGACTTCCATCACTGTTTGCACCTGTAGGTGGAAGGCGAAGCCGCAGCAGTGTGGGGTATGTCGCTGCCTCCATGGCGTATCATGCTACCTGTACCTCGCCAATCTCGTGGCACGCACACCCAGGTGAGGGAATTGTACCGGCCACACTGCACGTGGAGCACTCTGGGCACCATGCCCCCTCCAGAACCAGTGGAGAATGACATCCACTACCTCAGTCCTTGGCAGGATGAAGCACTCTGGGCACCATGTCCCCTCCAGAACCAGTGGAGAATGACATCCACTACTTCAGTCTTTGGCAGGATGAAGCACTCTGGGCAAAAGGCCCCCTCCAGAACCAGTGGAGAATGACATCCACTTGAGAGACTGTGGCTTTGCACTCCCCAGGATAATGCAGAGGGCAAACCACCCACTGGAGAGACTTGAGAGACTGTGGCTTTGCACTCCCCAGGATAACGCAGTGGGCAAACCACCCACTGGAGAGACTTGAGAGGCTGTGGCTTTGCACTCCCCAGGACCAAGCAGTGGGCATACCACCCACTGGAGAGACTTGATAGACTGTGGCTTTGCACTCCCCAGGATAATGCAGTGGGGAAACCACCCACTGGAGAGACCTCAGAGACTGTGGCTTTGCACTCCCCAGGATACAGCAATGGGCATGGAGCCCCCTCGTGCAGCAGTGGCATTGTGCGTTCATTTGTCTGCGGTGCCCCCCTCCCACTCCACCTGAGGTGCCTGTATATTTTCGATCTGATGCCCCAGCAGTGTTCTCTCCGTTTCCAGTCAGGTATCTAGTGTGGGCTTCGCCCATGCATTTTGGGCCCAGTGGTCCACGGACAATGATTGGTACACTATCCGGACTTGTGTAGTTGGTGTACATATTTGAATATATAGAATTTTGACTATCTGATTTTTCATGATTACAATGGTTACAATCATTTCCTTTTGTCCTTGCGTTCTTCCAGGGGGCGGGGGGTGTATATGTAATGTTGCTGCATGTATTTGTGTGTATGTTGTTGTGGGAGAGGGTGGGGGTATTGCATGTTGCGTGTGTGTGTGTCACTCTCTTTCCCCCCCCCCTGTGTTGTAGGTGCAGTACTCACCGTGGTCGTCGCCGCCGCTGTTCGTACTCCTTGTAGATGGGAAGATACACCAACATGGGCAGGACCTGTAACTCGGGCTCCATGGTGTCCTGGTTCCTCGTTAGGTGTCGAGAGGTGAGTGTTTTCCCTTCTGTGTACTGTTTCCACCGTGCTTTTGATCGCGTTGGTTCCGTCCCGGAAAAGGTGGCAGATAGGCGTCTGAAATACAGTGGGCGGTACTTTGTCCTCCGCCTGTGTGTTGGCGGTTAACGCTGCGGTGTTTGTTTCTACTGCCGTGGCGGTCAGAGTGTTAAAGTGGCTGTCTATGTTGGTGGTTTCCGCCATGGTCATGATCCCATTTTTTTTTCCGCTGGCCTGTTGGCGGTATTACCGCCGCTTTAACACCGACCGCCAGGGTTGTAATGAGGGCCATAGTCCTTGCTTTTTAGTCAACCGCTTATTCAATCTGAGACACCCACTGCTTACTATCAGCCATCCTCAGATCCTCTCATACACAATTAGCTGGCCCTTAGAGACCCTCCATCAGCCTCCAGACAGCATAAATACCACAGTTCACCCTCACAGAAGTTCAAAGAAACACTTTCCACTTGCAGATAGCTCTCCTAGAGTGCAATATCACTCTTGGTTGCCCACAGCTTTCTACTAGACACTCACAGCTAGTTCTTCAGCTCTCAGAGACCTTTGACATGCTCTGAAACACCACCTGAAGGCCATCAGAGACACTCCAGTCAGGCTGTGAAAACCTTAAATCTATCTTGACACCCCCTAGTCCGCCCAAAACACCTCCACTCTACTCTCATATTCCCTGAATTGGCCATCACTATTTATCAACATATCCTCAGAGATATTAAGGCACAGCCATGCTTCCAACACCATTGTTTAATCATTTGTTACCTTATCAAGCCCTTGTCCTACTGTCAGCCACCCTCACCATTCATTAGATCCCTCCAGATTTCCCTCAGAGACCCTCAGTCTGCTTTTAAAAGTTCCTAACAGGCCTATGGAGGTCCTCAGCTAGCCACTAGACACCTTTACTCTAGCTTAAGACACCCCCAAACCATTCACTGAAACCACAAACTGACCCCCAAAAGGCTTCCAGGTGGCTTTCAGTCTGATCCTTATTTACCTCACTTGGGCCCTTAGAAATATCCAGCTATCTCTTAGCCCACCTCGTGAACACACAGTCTGGTTCACCATCTGTTATTTAAACAACAAATGTGTGCTCCTACAGAATCCTTGAAATCTGATACCTTTAGCATGACCTTGGAATACACAGACATGCTCTGAGAGACCTGCGGAATGTCCCTACCCTCAGCTGATCCTCAAATGATCTCAGTCAGTACTCAGTAACTGTTGCTCCTAGCGCTCCCCCAGCCAGCCCACAGAGAACTTCAGTATGCAGCCAGAGTGCGATTTAAAGTCAGGCAACCATTAAGTATGTCATTGCCAGAGACTATTCTCTCTCTCTTTTGCTGACATACTCCTCTGGAGGCCAGATGGATTAAGGGCCATGGAGTTTTGGCCATTCGACCGATTACCCGATTTAGAGTGGGAGGTCAAAGGGCCAGTTGTTTACTCTCCAGTCTAAATCTGGTCCTATGTTATTTTCTCATCTGTCTTACCCTGTAGCTTTCTCTTGCATCATATTATATCTTTCTCCCATTTCTTCTTACACTGCTTCTTTCCTTTCTCTCCCTCTTATCTTTCAATCCTCTTCTTTAAAGTATCCTTTTCTGTGCTTGCACTCTAGTTTCACTTGCACCATATTTCTTCACCAGGGTCGAATGTCTATCTAAAGCAGTCTTAATCTCTTTGAAGAGGACATGGACTTTGATTCCCCAAAATATCTTGGGTAGCAGAAATGACATCACACATCCTTTGACCTCAATGGTATCACAAGAAGTGACATCATATGACTTTTGTCTCTGAATCCTATGAAGTGATACCACTGGACCTTGATCCTGATAACAGCACAATAACTAAGATATCACTGCAACTAGTTTATATTTCAAACAAATATTGTATTGGTCAAGCGCAAGGAGATCCACGCATGAGGACTTCATTTCTCATTATGCATCTACATGTAGAAGATGAAGAAGCCAGACTTCATTCCTTGTCCTCTATCCCCACAGGAAGTGAAAGCACTGTATTTCTCATCATCGATCTGCACAGAAAGTGACATCACTTCCTTCCTTCACCCTACATAAATCAACACTTCAGGGTGTCCCATTGCCAAGGGCTCACCAGCAAAGGGCTGACACGGATAAGGACACTGCCCGTTTGGACCTGTTTTATGGCCAGGAACGGCACTGGGCCAGAATCCCATTTGACTGACACTTACACAGTAAGATATAATCATGTACCTCATCCGGCACCCCAAACTACCAATCCTCAAAATTACACCCAGACCTAGCATTTGCACAGCACAAAGATCCAACCTCCTACACATCCCACTTAATACCACACATCCTGAAACTACAGAATATACACTCCAACTCATACACCTTAACCCTCGCTCTGTAATACTCCATGCACCAGACATCACAGATCTCATCACCAGTCACAAGCTTGACATCGTCTTCATCCTCTTCATCACAGAAACATGGTTTACCCCCACATCCTCACATATCATAGACATCCTTCATCCCATAGGCTGCAACATCCTTTGTGTGGACCATACACATAGGAAGGGAGCACCCTCACTGTCACACCTTAGTCCTCCTGGTCCTGTGCCTTTGGCAGGCAAGTAACACTCAAATCCATGGAGCTGCTGACATGCATTGCCCATGCATTGCCCACTCACTGCACCGTAGACTACCACTTTCCATTTAATCTACAGGCCTCCCAGGTGGAGCAAGGACTTAATTGATGATTTCTACTACCTCCCAATCTGACATATTCACACCACACTGACTCCAACTTCCCAGACAACATAAGCTAAAAAACAAGAGACATCCTCTTCAAGCTCACTCAGCGTGGTACAGCATGTCACACAACCAACAGACTCTAAAGGCCGCATCCTCAACCATGTCTTCCCAACATTACCAACAATTCAATACATACTATCAATGCCACTGGACTAGAAAGGCCACTTTGCCATCTCTATCTTCCTGCTAAGCATCCTACCAAAAAAATAAAGTCAACCCAAAAGAGAAGACCTAACTTTCCGATCCTTCAACGACTTCTTCATTGACATCCTAATACCTGAACTCATCTCTCACACTATCAACTCGACGTCCGACCCCAAAACCCTTCGAAACAACTTCATCACTTTTTTGGAAAACTAGAGAACATCCACACCTCAATTAAAACATGCAAGGGCAGGCAACACATTTAGCACCCTATCACTTTTTAAGACTTTGGCGTAAATCAACAATCCATCCGCACACAGGAATGAACATGGAGAAAAACAGAACTCCTTATACCCTCATGACACTGATGACCTTCTGCTCAGCATGTAGACCGCTTATCACATCATCCACTCAAAGTACTATATAAGGACCATCAATGAATCCACCAGTGGAAGCAGAAAGCTTTTCAATATAATCAACCATTGCATCAGCTCCCTGCAAGACCCATATATCCTCACGCCACAGAAAGTGCAATGCCTTTAACTTATTTTTCAGAGACAAAATACAGAACATCCAAAAGCATGTAGAGTCTAGCAATGGTCATCCTTCAACACCCTATACCTATATCTTGCAGATCTCACCAAGATACTCAATTCTTGCAAAGCCACCTCTTATAAGGTGATATCTAACACTCATCCTTCATCAAAGTTCTCTCTGGGGACACTCTCACCCTTATTCACCATGTGAATACCTCACTCACTCAAGGCATCTTCCCAGAAACTGTTCAGACAGGCCAGATCCTCCCACTCCTAAAAAACACATATACTCGACCCTGATGAACTCGCAAATTACTGGTCCATCACTCACCTAGCATTCATCGGCAAGATCAGTGAAAACGCAATATATGTTCCACTCCAAGATCACGTTAATATTAACCACCCCCTCTGCAAGTATTCACTATCTATTGTAGACAATGCCCTGCTGACTAGAGATAAAGATGACCCTGCCTCCTGATATTGCTGCATCTCTCAGTTTCCTTCAACACAGTTGACCATCTCACTCTCATACACACCCTGGAGTCCTGAATGGGATTCACTGGCAATGTCCTTCACTTGTTCTCCTCCTTTCTTTCCAACCAACCCTAGTTGGTTCACATGGACACTTCCAGGTCCAAAAAAGATCCCTATCACCTGTGGAGTCATCCAGTGTTCCATGCTCTCCCCCGACATCTTCATTGTCTATATGAAGTCCCTTTTTGCTCTACTCACCAATATGCTGGTGATATACAACTGTACTTGAAAGTCTCCTCTGCTTCAGAAGTCCAGCGCCTCAGACACTGTCTGCACATCTTACAGACCTGAATGTCCAGCACCTACCAGAAGCTCAGTTTAGCCAAAGCGAAATTTCTATTACTTACTAAGAACAATAAACAACAAACCCCAACTTTCACTGAATGCCAAGTCACTTGGATTCACTCAGGCCACCAATCTCATCCTTATGAAGCATAGATGTGACTGTTTTGTACACATCATTAGGTACGGCCTAGAGATAGCTTTAGTTGGTTTGCCATCCTTGTAATGAAACAAATCATTCATAAAAAAACACTATAATATATAATGAGCTTTGGCTCAGCTCTTTTCATCCATTCTGTTCAACAATCATTTGCATTTGCTTCTGCTGACTGCAGCATACAACACGGAGCATCTTCCATTAGCTGCCTTGCGCAGTGAATGGCTGCATTTTACCTGCTCAAGTATGCATATCAATATAAAAAGAAGTGCCAGAGCATTGGTCCAAGCATTCCCTGTTTGCTTAAACTATGTCTTAAAGTTGCATTAATTCATAATCAATAGTACCCTTTTCTTTGTGCAAATAAGAATCATATTTTTCAGTGGCAAGCATTAAAACTAAAAAAAGGTTCTGTTAAAAGCACACTTGCCTGCTACGAAGGATACAGTTCTATTAAAACTGTATTCAGGTTTTTTTATTTGAAATTGTTATTGCAAGGATATGGCATTATGGTGGTCATTACGACCCTGGCGGTCAAAGACCGCCAGGGGTAATGTAGCGTCCGTACCGCCAACAGGCTGGCGGTACGGAGGCCCTCATTACGACCGCGGCGGTAGCGCCACGGTCGCACCGCCGGGGCTGGCGGTTTCCCGCCATTTTAGCCCCGGCAGTGATAATCCGCCAGGGCAGCGCTGCCCTGGTGATTATGACATCCCTACCGCCAGCCTGTTTCTGGTGGTTTACACCGCCAGGAAGAGGCTGGCGGTAAGGGATGTCCTGGGGCCCCTGGGGCATGGCATGGGCAGTGCAGGGGCCCCCTAACAGGGCCCCGGCCAGCTTTTCACTGTCTGCATAGCAGACAGTGAAAAGCGCGACGGTTGCAACTGCACCCGTCGCACGGCCGCAACACCGCCGGCTCCATTAGGAGCCGGCTCCTATGTTGCGGCCTCATCCCCGCTGGGCCGGCGGGCGCAAACTTGGTTTGCGCCCACCGGCCCAGCGGGAATGTCATAACAAGGTCGTAATGACCCCCTATATTTTTTATTTTTTAGTACACCCTTGCAATAATAAAAAATAAACATTTCATCAGCTTGCTTAATACCCATTGACTTTGTCAATGCATGCTTTTCATGCATTCAAAATGCTGAAGCATGGTAACAAGTTTTTGTTTCCACTTGCTTCATTTTCTGGTGTATTTATGAAGTCTACTAAAGATTATTGCAGAGTGGAATGCAAATTCCTTACCAAAACAAAAGGTGTAGTTTCCCAGGTGGAGCTTCAGAAAGTAAATACTGCTCATTGAGACACAGTTTACCTTCTGTTCATGAAACTGCTTTTGTCACCTCTGAGGGCTGGAGTGGCAAGGGCAGTGTCAGGCGTCAACCCCTGGAGACTTCTAAATAATGTCCATGGAAGGGAGATGAGAAGGAAAACGCCCTGAAGCCTATTATATTATTCCCACCTCGTCAATTACTCTAACTCGATACTTTCAACGGTAATTGCTCAGCAAACAGATGCATTAAAAGAAGACACAAACAATACGAAATGAATTGTATAGCTTCTTGCTTCTTGCTTCTCGCTTTTCTGCTTCCCTGTAGTGAATCATACTAGACTGGCTTTACTTGTACATCTCCGTGTACACTTTTATTTAAAACGTGTTTTCCCTCTGACCCAAGGCACTTGGCTGGCTGCGGTCGTCCTTGAACCATGGAGTGGGCTGGATGACAATCTCCTTGTCCCAGCCACCTTGAGGAAATCACCACTTCACCATGTTCACTGGGTCCTCGTTGGATGCCTCGTCATCTTCCATTCTCTCTGGAATCCATGCTACTCCCGGGAACTGTGCAGTCCTCGCCCATTCTCGTGCTTGGCTGTCCACACTTTCTCCTTTTCTTTGCCTCATTCCCTCAATGCCCTGTTTGCCTACACTTCCAACTGGACGCGCCTCCCCCTTGGTGCCATGCACGCATTATCCTATTGTGGTTTTCCTGTTCCTCCTTCTGGCTATACTCAAAATCAGCTGTTCCTTCTGTCCCCTCCCCTACACTATCCTGCGTGTGTCAAGGAAGATCAATTAGAATCAGGTATCCTGCCACACAAGCATTAAAGCCTTTGTGCTAGTGCATCCCTGATGCACTAACACATAAGCTGTTTGCAAATGGCAAATATTTTTGCATTTGCATCTCTGTTAAATTTAATAGATGGAATGTGTTGCTACCATTGACTAGTAGCAGGATAGCAGTATTTTTTAAATGTCTCCCAGTCAAACAGTTGTGTTATATATGGATAGGCAAGCCCTTCCAATAAGTCAATTGTGCACATTTTGAATTCCACATGAATGGGTTGGTCTTGTGGACAGTGGTAGTCCCCAATACGTTCCAATACGAGTGGGTCATTCAACTGCACCATGTGATTTTGTGTTTCATACAACACTACTTCTTCTCACCCCACAAACTACCAACATTGGAATTATGTACTACCTTTTCTTTGTGCCAATAAGAATCATATTTTTCTGTGACAAGCATTAAAACTAGGATCAGGAGAGTTGGAATACAGATTGAGGCTGCCCACGAATGAAACACAATGGAAAGGAAGCTGCTACCTTGTTAAATCGGTGTCATGTAAACATGAGCTGTTTCAGTAATAGACCCTTATTATCGCACCACACCTGCGCTGTGCAGAATCAGGAGAATATGACAGGATGTAGGACACCCGAGAAGTAGTAAAGGACGGGCACTAGGACCCATAGAAGGTAGCAAGTGCCCGCCAGTGACAGTAGCAAAGTGGAGCCCCCGCCTCAGGTGTGTGTGGCCAGGCCGAACTTGAAACCACTGCGGGTGCTGGTCCAAGGGTTATTTAAAGAGCTGACACAGTTCAAGTGCAGAACATTGTCTGAAGCTATTGCTGGACAGTGAATGCCATTGTATCCCAGTGGACAGCATTACATGGAACATTACGCATACACCAATGCATTGGGGCGAGAGATTTAAAAAAAGTACTCTTACTTCAAACTCATTTGCATCTTGTTACGAGTTCCCACGTCTTAGCGTGTCCACAATCGCTCCTCACGACTGTCCAATGAACGGATTGGTAGGTTAGGAGATGGTAATGTTTGCGTGACAGAATACCACAGAGAAGGGTCGCATACCCTTTGGTCATGGCAATTAGTTGTCATAATAGGGGAGTATAGTGTTCACCTGTGAGAGGCAAACTGTGGGCCTCCTGGGCAGGAGCTGCCCAAACCAAAGCTGGCCAGTGTGCGTCATCTGCTCCTTCCCAGGTTCATGATGTCTGACGCATTAAGGTGCACAAGTAAACCTATACTGCTAAATTTTTCTGCTAATTGACTCTTGAAATATTATGTTATTGGAAGCTCCGTCTTACATATCCACTTCCAAGAGGTATGATGATTTACCACTTGCAGGATTTGTCCTTCTTTTTCTTCTCTTAAAGCTTCCTGTTTTGTGCATCACTTTTTTCCTTATTCTTGCAGAGGCGCTCTAACGTGTTACTATTACATGTACCTCTTAGTTGTACCTGTACTTAACATGAGGTTTGACTTGGTGCAGCAACATACTTAGGGGCATATTTAAGAGATCCCAACACCACCGGAGGGTCACTTTACGTGACGCTCCAGTGGCACTAAGCTCTGCTCCATGTTTCCAAGGAGGTGTAACACCACTTTTATGTGGTGTTATGCTTCCTTGTAAATATGGGCCCCACTGACACAGTTTTCTGTGTCAGAACGGCGTGCAATGGGTGTTGCTGTGAGCGTTCCACCACAACACTCATTGCTTTTGACACCGCCTCAGATTTACACGTTGTCGTAATCCTGAGGCAGTGCCATGGGAAAATAAGGAGGAATGCTTCTATCACCGCGATCACCCCAACATTTTCCAGGAAGGAGTAGAGGTGGATGACATTTTTTTGGGAAAGATTTGTGAAGATTCTTCAAACGGTGTCAAAGCACAAAACCAGAGCAAGTCAGCAATTATAGTTAGAGGTATTTCAAGTAAGTATAACTGGTGGCCCAAGATAACTATTGCCCGCGCCCCTGTTATGCAGTTTTTTCATCAATAATTTAACTTCTAATGTTCCACTGATATTATTATCGGCGTTTATAAAAGTTATAAAAGTTGTTATGAGTGCTGTAATGTCTGTGGTAATTTGCAGTGCATGGCGAGGGCCTGAGTTATAGCTACCTTAGGCCGCGGGTTATAGTTACTTTAAATAATCTAACTATAACTGCTGAATTTCATTGGTTTTGTGTGAGTAAATTCAGAACCTAATTATAACGTTCCTGTAACCTTAGTTTTTTTAAGTGAATTTCTAGGTTTTTTTTAAATTCTATTTCCTAACTATAACGTCCATGTAGCCTTTCATTTTTTCAGTAAATTTCTATGTTTTTTTTTACATAAAGTAATTTTCATTACAATACGTTAATCCAACCATCGCCGCGCATGGCAGCAGGGCCACCCTCCCCGGGCTGATTTTGGCCCCAGGGATTCCATCTTCTGGGGCCCGGCCATTCGTCCTGGGTCCCCTGCAGGGCACCCAGTGTACAATGGTACCGCGGGAGGAACCTCAACACCCCCACGGCTCCAGCTGGCTTCCCGCCTCCTGCGGGAGCAGGCACTGCTTTTGCACACAGGGAGCTGCTAAACATGCAGCTCCCTGTTTACAAAAGCAGTTGTTTTCAGAGATGCAGGCAGGTAAACTGAGGAAACCTCCGCTTCCAGCAAGTGAGAGCTGCCTGACAGCTCTCACTTGCTGGAACAGGAGAGTTTGCTCTGACTTGGTGGGAGCTGTCAACACTCCAGCCAAGTCAGAACAAACAGATATGTCCTGGGGGTGGGCACCCCAGGACATAGAAGGAGCCAGCCATGGGGGGTGACGGTCCCCAGGGCCATTATTGGCTCTACAAGGTGGGGCTGCACGCCCCCCTCCAACATTTAAATAGCCCCGTGGAGGTGGTAGTCCACAAGGCCAGGTGTCCGCAGGTGGGCTCCCCACATTTATTTCACAGTTAGCCCTGGGGAGGTGGCAGTGCCTGGGGCTGTGGGGGAGGCCATATGGTCCTCCCCCATTTGAAATTCTTGTTTTGCTCCAGGGAGGTGGTGGTCCCCAGGGTGTGGGGGGCTGCGCGGCCCTCCTGCATATTTTTCTGATATCGCCCAGGGAGGGTGGTGGTCCTCAGGGCTAATACAAGCCCTAGGAGGGGGGTCCTGTGCACCTGCATCCTCTTTCGATCTGCCCGCAGGACCTGGCCCACCCAGGTGCAAAAATAAAGTCCCAAACAAGCACACCGTGCCCTTGGGGATGAGGCCAAAAGAGTGGCCCTAGGGGTTGGGGTCCCCGGGGCCTAACAAGGCGAGGGAAGGGGGGCACAAGACCCTCCTCCCCTTGAGTGACCCAAGAGATAGGGATTCCTGGGGCTGATAATGGCTCCTCGGGGGCCTTAATTTGAAAAAAATGGTACTGGGTGATGGGGTCTCCAGGATTAGGCCCAATAGCCAACCTCCAACTGTGCACTGCCAAACCTGTATGTATCACAGGGTTGGCTGTATGGGAGGTGTTGACTGCAGGCCCTGCAGCCAACCCTCCCTGCCGTGCACAGTGGGGGGTTGCATTTACTTATGGTAATTGATTACTACTTAACATTAAAAAAAACTCAAGAAGTTTACTAAAAAATCAAAAGTTAAAATAATGTTACAGTTTGGTGAGATATAAAGATCTATTTTCTTTAAAAAAAAGCTTAGAAATTCACTGAAAAAACAAAGGTTAAAGTAACGGTAAAATAGGTGAATATGTCTGTGTCAACATTAAAGTTTAAAAAAAAAAACACAGAAATTCACGGGTTATGGTTAGCAGCCCTAACTATAACTTGCATCTCTGCCATGCAGTGTTTATGACCTCACAGTTGACATCACTCATGACATGTTCTATGACATAATTTATGACATTACTGATGACATCTCAAATGCCATCTTTAATGATAAAGTTGGATTTTAAGTCATAATTCTGAAAATGACACTCTTAGAAAGTTGGCATTTTGTTCTTCTAACCATTTGGTGCCTGCAGTCTGTATCCTGAATCACATGACCATGTGTAACTGGCAGTTGGTCTTTGTGCTTTATTAACAGACAGTGAGACAAAGGGGAAAAAGGTGTTAGCAGGATAGGCCATCTTTGAATTGATGAGGGGGAGGTATTGTCACTGACCACACTTGCACATCCTAAAGGTTCCACCGTAGAAGACTCACAAAGGGTGTCACTCCAGTCTACTGTGCCCCCAGGCGAGCTGGGGCCAGGGCAGAGAAACAGGAAATTTCAGAAACTTCCCCTACTTCAAAGCTGGCACCAAGTACAAATATTGGACCCTCAGGCCAACATTTTCAGTATACTCCTGGGCCAGTGGGTGCTACAGAGGAAAGGTGCCTTGCTGCAATGCTGCTTGAGGCCTGCCCTACTTCCTGAGAAGGAAGACTCAACTTGCACCTTTCATCTCAAACTAAAGTGACTATCGCCTGACTTACCCCCTGTTCTGAGCTATAAGGAAATATCAAACTCTAAAGGCATCCCTGCATCTGCCCAGCTGACCTGCTGCCTGAACCTGCAAATGGAACTGCCTGAGCCCTGCTGGCCTCTGTTGGAGTGAGTTCCTAAGCCCCAAGAGGTGCCCCCCAGGCCCTGGACCCTTGGTGTGACATCAGTTGTACTCCATTTCCTAGAAAATAAGAAATCCCAAAATCTTGGGCTCTCGGCGACCGTGAAACAGGCCTGTTTACACCAATATCTTGCCACATGTGCCGAACATCAACGAGAAGCTCCAGTGAACCCGACTCTTCATGCTACAGTGACCACCAGTGATGTCAGCAACAGGAGAGCTGCATTTTGTGCTACTGCATCGACAGCCCGCACTGTCCGCCAATGGGAATCTCCAGCAGCAACAGCCTGCGACCACCGACCAGATGTTAGCGCTACAGCAATGACCATCCGATACACCCAGCCTGCTCTTTATGCCACACTGAGGACCACCCACACCACTCTCCCTGCACATTGTGGCCCCCTTCAGAATGAACTGGACTTGTTGCGCAGGACTCTAGAAGGTAACTTTTTCAGTCGGACCAATCTGGTCCCTCTATCCAGCCCACGCTCCATCATTGTCAACCTGAATTTGTGACCTGCAGAATCAAATAACTGCGAGTGGAGCTTTGTGCTTTTAGATGCTATACTTACCATAAATCTTTGAAATTGTATATCTTCGGTTCCACTGGTTGGATTGTAGTTGTTTTAGTCTCAAATAATGTATTAAAAGTTACTAAATGTTTCTAAATTCGTGTGGGATTTTTTTTTGTACTATATTTCCGTGTTATTACAGTTTGAACTGCTGCATAACTTTACAAAATGCCTCAAATTTAAGCCTACTTGCATTTGCGCAAGCTGCCAGAGGGTTGACCACAGATTAATTTTGGGTTTGCTTATGTTTCACCCTAACAAGAATTATGGTTGCTGCTTGAGTAGGGTTTCACACCCCTGAACTAGTAACCCAATTTTCTACACTCTAAATATTTCAAAAACCGTGACTAGAGCATGCTACTGTGTACATACTAACATGACACAGATGTGGTTTTGATCATAGTCAACAAAAAGAAGGTTCTTGTGCCTCACGCGTCACTTGCTTTGTTCAGACAGCTGACAGGAAAAGAGCAGCAAGTGTTCAGAGACCGAGAATGGCGGCACATTCTAACAATAGACACTGACTACAGACAGCATAGTGCAGTAGTTTTAACGCATGAAAAACAACAGGAGAGTATTTTTGCAATACAGCAGACACAAAAGACGCCAGGTTACAAGATCTGTCTGGGGACTCTTGCACTTTGCTGCTATTTACTTAGCAACAGAGTATGTATTGAAAGCGTGTGGTATTGTGCTTCAAGTGATATTGTGCTCCATTCCTAACATTGGGCCTGATTACAACTTTGGAGGAGGTGTTAATCCATCCCAAAAGTGACGGTAAAGTGACGGATATACCACCAGCCGTATTACGAGTTCCATAGGATATAATGGACTCGTAATACGGCTGGTGGTATATCCGTCACTTTACCGTCACTTTTGGGATGGATTAACACCTCCTCCAAAGTTGTAATCAGGCCCATTGTCCCAAAGGGTGAGAGATTCTCTTGTTTATTTACTTTTCAATTTAGAATTTTAACTGGTCCTTCCTGTTCAGAGATGCCACCGGACCAGCATTTTTGCCGTTCTGACCGGTATTTTCATTCCAAGAAAGGTTAAAAATAATCGTGAAAACTTTCAGAATCTAGGCCTATTTCCCCACTGAAATATACCCCTGAGGTACAAACTATCACAAAAAAGCACACCAAACATATTCTGAAGTTGCCTGAATTATTCCTAAACAGTTTTTAAAGCACATAGTGGCGTATGTGCAGTGTTAACAACAGAAGGCAATGGATTTCAAAAGTTTTTTTTTAATGAGAACCATCACCTCGCCCATCCAGTTCCTTAAAACATGTACAAGTGGGTAGTATTTTTCACTTCGAAAGGTATCCAACTCTTGCCACAAGCTTGTGTCCTAGGTCAAGTCTGTTTACTGCTGCCTACGTGCTGAGTATTCTGGCTTCAGTTTCTGCAACCTTTAAGATTTCAGCTCCTACTTCCTCTACATATTGGTTAAAGGACTACATCAGATATCTGTTGATGGAGCTTTGGGTTTTGTCTCTATGTCCTCCTACTAGGACTAAGCATCACAAGACCCTGCTGTCTAGGCACATGATGTAACGGAATGTATTTGGAGTTCATACTTAGGAAGAATTTCTCTCATCTCTCAAAATCGGATAGATCCCTCCTCCTATCAAGAAATTGAACCCTGAGCTCGGTACCATCACAAATATCCGTTCCGAGGCAACATTAGAGTGAAGGTATCTGCATCACAACTCATTTCCTAAATTTCCAGTCTGGATTTCATTCCAGATATAGCACTGAGACCGCCACAATTCATTTACAGTTAATGCTCTAAAACCCCTAGACAAGAAGGATGCACGCTTGTTGGTTCTCCTTGATTTCTCATGAGCATTCTACACCCTAGACCACCTGCCGGTTTCACGCATCCTGATCCTAAGAACAGCTTCTAAGGGTCCTTTCAATCACTCCTCTCGTCAAGATCTCAGTTTATGAAATTAGACTCTTTTGAATCGTCCACACAGCACTTAAATGTTGCATCCCATAAAGGGCTGTTCTCTCAACATACCCAGGTATGTAGCTTAGTCGGTGAGATTCACATTTCCCAACTAAACAAGTGGGGAAAATCAATGCAGGCATACCTGATGCGATTCTGGGCACCCACACCCAACTACCGTTCCAAGAAAGAATGATTTATTTGAGGGAATGTCACACCCCAAACACCCCTGAAGCTACGCACTGAACATGCCTGATTAACGAATATTTGGAAACTCTAACACCAAGAGCTGCTGTCCCAGTACTGAAACACTGGTCGGACTGGGACAGATAATAGGCTGAGGCACCAAATTAAAAGTGGCTCCCATTAGAGAATCAGATAGCCTTAAGATACGCTGTGTGTTTTGTAATAAATGAGAGACTGCATGCATTTGTACTTGTTATAGGCAATGTGTGCGTTAATATTCGGAAACTCTTCAGTACAAACTGGCCCATTAGATCATAAAACAGGCCCACGGCAGCAAAAAACAGTCCATACACTGATCTGTGAGTCCAACTCTTCAGGTATTGCCATATTGCACTATAGGCCACTGTGACCCTGCTGAGACATCCTGAGAGTTTGGACAGTGACCTCTATCCTGTCCTGAACCATGAGGTATCAACCCAATATTGAGGCATCCTGAGATTGCACCTATCTCTTGACCTGCACTTCTGTCCACCTACTGAGACATCCTGAGAGGTCTGGAGCATAGCTCTCTCCTCACCTACTGCATGCACCACTGCATGCACCACTGTACCTGTCCCGAGATATGCTGCGAATTCCACAGGTGCATGTTTATCCTGGTGTGAACAATGAGGTGCTATCCTAGATGTTAACTGACAGGCATCCAGAGAGCTCTGACTGTGCACAACTATCAAGACATGCATCATGCACTATTACCCCAGTACTGAGACATGAGTGTAATTTAAGAAGTATGGTTTATAGTAATGTATTGACCTACAAACTGTAGGTTTAAGTCTCAGTCACAGAGGTCAAAGGTAGAAGTGCCTGTTACACAGATCTCAAGAGCACGAGCCTATATCCCAGTAGAACAGCCCGGAGGTGTAATGCATCTGCTGCAGTGATCTGTTTGTAACACATAGACCAGATTTTTGGTGGAAAAAAGCGTACTTTAAGACCATGGCAAGATGATAGCTGGGGTCAAATGTGTTTATTCACAACTGACCACCTAAATATGTAAGATGGCATTTTCAGACAAAATGAGCGCGTTTCCAAAAAATGCAAGTTATAGGTATAATTCATGGTAATTCGGAAGCAGCTTTTTGATGATGATATGATATTATTTTTGTTTTTGCCATGATCACCAGATCTAGGATAATTTTAAATACTTCCTTTTCCACCAATTTTCCTCCAATTTTTTTATGCTTTTGTGTTCTATATAGGTTGGTCAGTTTAACTGGTCTGATGTTCTTAAAAATGGGCCATTTGCCAACTTTCATTAAAAAAAAATTGACAAAAAAAAACAACTCTCTGGAAAGATGTATTTCATTTGTAGTCCTTAATAGATGTATGACAGAATCCTGAAAGCCATTTCAATGTATGGCTTTATAACGCAAGCGTTATAACAAAAATGCCTTTCCAGCAAAAGGCCTTTACAAAGAAATGTATTAAAACAATTCTGCCTTTACAACGAAAGCCTTTACCATGGAAATGTAAGTATTTAACAAGTAAGTATAAACGATTTTTACATCTATATAAAGCTATATATAAAATATCTCTGTCTCTCTCTCTCTCTCTATATATATATATATATATATGTGTTATATATTTAAATATATAGGGTTTATTTTCTTATTTTTACCTGTAAAATACTTGCTTTTTTGTGGCAAGGCTTCTTTGGGAAAAGTATATATTTCAACAATATATATATATATACATATATATATATATATATATATATATATATATATATATATATATATATATATATACACACAAATACACCCACATATATACCTTTTAACCAACAACCCCTGAACCCTAAAAAAATTATTTCCCACCCCAAAATTCCCTTACCACCCAAAATCTCATACCCCCAAACCCTAAAAATTTCCATACCACCCAAAACCCCATACCTACCCTAAAGCCTAAAAATGCCCTTACCGCCCAAAAAAACAGACCCATCCGTAATACTAAAAATTCCCTACCCGCCCAACAATTATACCCACCCTAAAACCCCAAATTAAAAAAAAATAGAAATTCACTCCAAAAAACAAAGGTTACAGGGACTTAATAGTTACGCACACATTTGAAACGTACAAAAACATAGAAATTCACCTTTTATAATCAAAGTTATCTCAAGAAACTATGGGCCAGATGCAGGAAACGTTTAGCGAGTCGCAAACGGCAAAAATTGCCGTTTGCGACTCGCTAAACGCATTTCCCTATGCAGGAATGCATATTGCGAGTTGGGACCGACTCGCAATATGCATTTCAGAATCGCAAATAGGAAGGGGTGTTCCCTTCCTATTTGCGATTCGGAGTGGAATGCAATACCATTTGCGACCGCATATGCGGTCGCTAAGGGTATCGCAGTTACCATCCACTTCAAGTGGATGGTAACCCACTCGCAAATTGGAAGGGGTCCCAATGAAATTGGAAGGGGTCCCAATGGGACCCCTTCCACTTTGTGAATGGACCCACAAATATTTTTTCAGGGTAGGTAGTGGTCCAAGGGACCACTACCTGCCCTGAAAAAAAACCGAAACTAAAGGTTTCGGATTTTTTTTTAAGTGCAGCTCGTTTTCCTTTAAGGAAAACGGGCTACACTTAAAAAATAAAAAACTGCTTTATTTAAAAGCAGTCACGAACATGGAGGTCTGCTGACTACAGCAGGCCTCCATGTTTGCGAGTGCCTATAGTCGCTATGGGGCCGCAATTTGCGACCCACCTCATGAATATTAATGAGGTGGGTCTTTGCGACCCCATAGTGACTTGCAGACGGTGTCTGAGACACCGTTCTGCATACCAATTTGCGAGTTGCAAATTGCGAGTCGCAGGGACTCGCAATTTGCAAGTTGCAAATTGGCTTTTTGCTACATCTGGCCCTATAACTCATGCAAGGTAACTATAAATCGCTACCTTGCCATCCACTGCTAATTACCCCATAAATTACGTCACTCATGACATCTTTGATAACATCATTGATAATATCAATGTAATATTTGCAGTAAACTTTTTGATGAAAAAACTGTGCATGGCGGGGGCACGCGTTACAGTTACCTTAGGACACGAGTTATAGTTACTTGAGATAACTCTAACTATAACAGGTGAATTTATACGGTTTTGTACATTTAAAATGAGAGCCTAACTATAGTGTCCCTGTAACCTTTGTTTTTTTCAGTGAAAAAAAAATATATATATATACTAAATCCTAAGAATACTGTATATATATATATATTCACAATTATTATATACTTTTTAATAGATATTTACACACACTAATATATGTATGTACACACACACACATAGATATACATTTAAAAGCTTTTTACTTTACCTGCAATATATTTACATTAACCACATTTTCGTTAGAAAAGGCATCCGTTCTAAAGACATGATCGCTGTAAACAATACTGTTGTAAAATCCTTTCATTGTAAATGTAAATTGTTAAAAAGGTCTTTGTTGTAAATGCCTCCCGTTGTTTGGCTTTCTGTACAAATGCTATTTCCCATCCTTAATGGATCAATGTGCTTTAAAATACTTCATTGTTATTGTGCACACCATGCACGTCAGTTTGGACCCAGCCATATGCAAATCAGTCTTGGCCCTGTTCCAATGGGAACAGTCCAGTGCGAGCTGCCCAGCCAGGTCCTCCCTGAACAGGAACACAAGCAGGAACACAAGCAGCCTAGGATTGGTTTTGCCGTAGTTATGGGTTCATTAGCTGGGAATAGCTTGGTTCCAGTGACACAGTGTGAACTGGACTCACGTCTGGGCATACCTGTCCCACTTAAGAGGACACATTTAAGTGTACAAAACAGTGATGGATGAATGTAATGCTTGAATTAATCTAAAACACTTGTAATTACTTGAGGAGCAGGGTCAAGGTTGTTTGTTTTTTGATGCCCTATTTGTGAGGGATATACTCTGAGATGGGTCCCATGTTCACTGTGACCCTATACTTGGCTGATGAGCTCATAATAAGTACGAACCTCATCCTGGGTTGCTTGTTTTCTGGTTCAGTGAGGACTTGGGCTGGACTGTTCTTATTGGAGTAGATTGAAGGCTGATTTACATATGGCTGGGTACTAACTGAGGTGGCATGGTGGGTGAAAACTGATGGATTGGGAGGCATCCCCGAGCTAGCACCAGTCGCTAACATTATTTCAAGCACTCCATCCATCACTTTGTTTTTTGATTCTCCAATTTACCTAGCCATTAACCCTCACTTCTACCTTGTTATATTTAGAGTAAAATCTCTAGTTCAAAATGGTTTCAAATGCCTGATTTGTCACTGACATCTCCCACAAATGCAGAGATGAGGTATGTCAGAGGATGGTAGGAGCTGCATATTTTCCTAAAGGTTTCTTGAACTCCCTATCCAATATTAACATGCTGCAGTAATAAAATGCCCCATTAAACATCCATTTCTGAACAGTATCCTTGGGGAAAAACCACGACATACTACCAGTGAAAGTGCTTTAACATCCTTTCAACTCAAAACCACTCCTGGATCGAACCTTCAGAGTAAACAACACAGCTGACGGTGTAAGGCAGATTCAATGGGTTATTCCTATGCTACTTAGTAACACCCTCAGAACATATATAAGGGCAGTTGGTATAATGCTCTTTCCAATGGGTTGCTGCTCTGCCAATCTTAAATGTACTTTTCAAATGATATAGTATGGCTGGTTGTATACCTTTATGTTGATCAGAGCATATACTATGGCTAATGTATAATGACCATTCCTCTGAGTTGGTCTTCTGCAATTTTCTGGATGAACCGCAAAGAAAATGACATTCATATAGGTTGCTCCCTGCTGTTCCTGAGTCAAAACCACAGAACATATATTATGACTTGTTGTACATATTAGCCATTCCTATGGGTTGCCCTCTGGTTTCCCTTGGTATACTCAGAGGAAGTATCTATCTGCTACGCCTGGATGAACTCCGCAGCCTTATGCTAGAACTGCCTTTATTGGTCGCTCTTCTTGTGCTCCTGGTTAGATCTTTTAGAGGATATAGCAAGGTGGGTTGTAAAAAGTCAATTTCTTTGGAGGCTTTCTCTCCCACCTTTGGGTGAACTCAACATAACATAGCTGGCTTTATCCTTTCTGTTAGATTTGACATCCCTGTCATGGTATTCCACAAACTATTTGCCTTCTCTCCCTTACTTTGCTGAACTTGTTTTTGTTGACATTAGGACTCTGCACTTTACCCCTGCTAACCAGTGCTAAAGTGGTTGTGCTCTCTCTTTAAAACATGGTGAAACTGGCCTACACCTAATTTGCACATTTAATTTACTTCTAAATCCCTAGTAATTTACACTGTCTCTCCCAATGGCATACAAATTAAAGGCTACAACTACACTCTTATACCAAGCACTAATGTTGCACTGTAAACATGTCGCAGGCCTGCACTGCAGCCTGTGGTGCAGTTTTAATCTACCACTTCAACCTGGCAAAGTAAACCTTTGTTATGCCTAAACCCCCTTTTTAATACTTATATTTCATCCCTAAGGTAGGCCCTAAAGGCTCTTAGAGCAGGGTGCCTGGTATTTAAGAGGTAAGACATATGTGTATACATTTTACATGCCCTGAAAGTGAAGGACTCTTCAAGTAATTTGTTTACTGTTGTAAGGCTTATCGCTCCGCTAGACTCACATTGGGTTTCTTTATTACACTTAATACGTGCTAATTTCAGATTTGGAGTAGGCAGAAATATGCTGTTTACACTCAAATGAACTGTGATTTAAAATCATCTTTAGTAGGAAAGTCAGATATTAAGTTACTATTCTGAGAATGCTTCATTTAGAAAGTCGTCAGTTACCTGTTGAAACCAGATGTGCCTTTCTGCCAGTGTCCTGGTCACATAACTGTGAATGGCTGCGCTGTTGTGGATTGTGTGTTGCTTCCAGACAGTGAGACAAAGGAAGCGTAGGTGTGAGGGGAGAGGGTCCTCCTGTCAAGATGGCTAAGGATGGTCTCTGTCCTACCCTGATTACATTTGAAAGGGCCCTGCCTCCAGCCTACACACAGGAACCTGACACCAGGCTTCCCTTGGGTTTGTCACCGTAGACAGCTTGGAGTTAGGACTTGTGGAAGAGGAAGAACTGAACATAACCAGTTTTGGGGTAGGTCCTGGAATTCCTGCACACAAAGGTTCGGCACCAGATATGAAAGTGGGACCTTCAAAACCTCTCATAAGAACTCTGCTAGACCTGCGGAAAATTCAGAAGGACAGACCTGCTGCAAGAAGGATTGCCTTGCTGCTGAAGAAGGAAATTGGGCCTGTTTGCCATGATCTCAGGCTACCCAGAATGGCACCAAGAGTCAGTTGGCTGACCTGTGTGAGGACACAACAAGCTTACAGAGATCTCTCTGAAACTGCTCAGCTGACCAGCACCAATTAGACCGGCCTGGACCTGCCTGAACCATGCTGCTGGCCTCTGCTGGAGTGAGTCCTGATCCTCAAGCAGTGTCCCCCAGGTTCTGGACCCTTGGTTGGCATTAGTGTGAACTCCTCTTCAAGAAAAAGTGAAAATCCTGAAGTCTGGGCTCCTCATGACCTCAAAGTGACCTCTTTGCTTTAAGAATCGACCACCAACTGACAGCGATCATCTACAACAACCGGCAACACCGAGCCAAAAACAACCGTCTGCAATGATCAACCAGCACAAAACTTGAGAGATGACCAGCTCTTCATGCTACAGCAAGAACTATCTGTGGTACTCAACCTGCCTCTCGTGCCAACAGACTCCTCCTCCTCATAGCCCCCTCCAATGTGAATGGAACTCTAGTAGTCAGACGCGAGAAAGTAACTCTTCAGCAGGACTATCCTGGTTCCTGTATCTGAGCAACGCCAACCTGAACTTGTGACTTTCCTCTTTTTTTGCACGAGCAGGT
This sequence comes from Pleurodeles waltl, assembly GCF_031143425.1. NCBI lineage: Eukaryota > Metazoa > Chordata > Amphibia > Caudata > Salamandridae > Pleurodeles > Pleurodeles waltl. Next base: position 865,497,250 of record NC_090443.1, read on the forward strand.
AAGCAGGAGTGGCTCTTTGTGCTTCTTGGAGCTATTTTTACCTAAATATAAATATCTCAGATTCTTCTGAGTTTTGTCAGTCTGTTATCATTTTAGTTATCAAAATGTACCCTATTTTTCTAAATTGGTTTGGGATTTTTCTTCTTTTGTGTTTTCCCTTTATTACTGTTTATGAGCTGCATAAACACTTTACATAGGGGGTCATTCTGACCCCCTCCGGCGGCGGTAGCCGCCGGCCTGGCTGGGACCGCCAGAAGACCGTCCCGCGGTCAGAAGACCGCGGCGGTCATTCTGGGTTTCCCACTGGGCTGGCGGGCGGGCGACCGCCAAAAGGCCGCCCGCCAGCCCAGTGGGAAACACCCTTCCACGAGGAAGCCGGCTCCGAATGGAGCCAGCGGAGTGGAAGGTGTGCGACGGGTGCATGGCACCCGTCGCGAATTTCAGTGTCTGCAAAGCAGACACTGAAATTCAAAGTGGGGCCCTCTTATGGGGGCCCCTGCAGTGCATGGCATGGGCACTGCAGGGGCCCCCAGGGGCCCCACGACACACCTCACCGCCATCCTGTTCCTGGCGGTCGGAACCGCCAGGAACAGGATGGCGGTGAGGGGGTCGGAATCCCCCATGGCGGCGCAGCAAGCTGCGCCGCCATGGGGGATTCCCAGGGCAGCGGAAAACCGGCGGGACACCGCCGGTTTTCCTGTTCTGACCGCGGCCAAACCGCCGCGGTCAGAATGCCCTGCGGGGCACCGCCAGCCTGTTGGCGGTGCTCCCGCCGACCCCGGCCCCGGCGGTCCTTGACCGCCGGGGTCGGAATGACCCCCATAGTGCCTCCAAGTTAAGCCTGACTGCTTTTGTGCCAACCTACCAGAGGTTAAGCACAGGCTAATTTATTGACTTTTGTGGTCCACCCTGACAAGGTTTGTGTTTATTATTTGAGTGGGTCTTCCACCTCTCTCAACTAATGACCTAATATCTTATACTTTCCTATTCATATATGTTGTTCCTCTGGTGCTCGATAGACTCCTTATGATTACCCTATGACTGACTGTATAATTGTTGAACATCTGCCATTTCACATTGGGAGGTCAGAACATGCACTATGGCTGGTGTATAATGCCCATTTCTAGGGTTGCCACCTACTGCTTCTGAGTGGAATCTTAAAGAACACAGGAATGAGTAATTTGTGCAAACAATCACTGTGTGTCGCTTTTTGCCACTCCTAGGTGGACCCCTAAAGCATATGCAATAGATGGTTGTAAATGTTACTGAGGAAGTGATTGGAGGTGTTCCAAAGTTTAGGACTCTGCAGTCCCAGGTAACTGCTGGCGTAATTCTCCCAATTCAGTGGCATTGATGTATCAGATGAAAGGATGCCCATTGAAGGTTCCTTGTTGGAATATATTAGGAAGCCAAGTTATGTGGGAATGTACGTCCTTTGCTCAGTAAGATTTATTGATCAGGCATAATAGCTTGAATTTGACCTTAGAGTCCACTCAGAGCCATTTAAGACATGAGTAGTGTCTCAGCTGTCAGAATCTGATAATCATGCTACAGGTTAAGGAATTTGCATGCTTACAGTATGAGAAATGAAAAAGGTTCCGCTGCCGCTCAGACACAACCCTGGGCCCTTTGAAGTTTCTCCAGTCCGGCTGTGTACACAGTCGGCCTGGAGAAACCTAAGTGCGCATGTGTGTTTGGACAGCTATATTAGGCCGTCCAAACACACATGCGCACTTAGTGGACCCAATTCCTCATCCCCCCTCCCATCTCCCGTGGCCCAGTTCCCCCATTCCCTGCACCTGCTGGCTGAGCCAGCAGCAGAAAAATAAAAAACAATATTTAAATATTGTTTTGTGTTCCTGCTGCTGGCTCTTAGCCAGTGGGGCGATGCCCCTGGATAAATCCATTTATCTTCTGGAGCCTGGATTGAATCTGTCAGAAACTGGAAGCTCTTGGAAACAGGCAAACAGTGGTGCTGGAACAATTTTCAGATTGGCGTCGTGCTATTGATGTTGTATCGCCGTAGTTATAGGGTCTGTGAGAAACCCAAGCTTCCTACAAAAACTCAACTATAGTAAATGTGCCAAGCCCACTCAGCAGGAGAGGGGTAAGGGTGTAGTATGTAGTTGCTGGTGCATTTTGGAGCACTGGCGAGGTAGTGCACTGTCATTTACCAACAGTACATTTCCTGTTGATTTGGCCATTAAATCTGAATAGACATGCAGTTTTATTGGTGAAACTATATCGTGCAAAAGTGGATTTCAGCAAATATTTATAATTTTTGCATCAATAAGTGTCTAGTTTTGTTTGATCCTATTAAAGTCTGTTTTCATCACACTTTAGAATTACAGAAAATAGCTTAAGTTGTGTCTTCCGAATTGCTGATATATTTTTTAATATATGCATAGTTAATTTACTGTTATTTAAATGTGTTACAAAAACCTGCATACTACAGTCCTTCAATTTGTTCCCATTCGATTGTCACCTAGATCCCTTTTACAAAATGCTCTCACTTTGCAGCCAGAGAAATAAAAGTACACCCTAGATTCTAAATAAGCAGGAATTTGTGAGAAGACATAGCCTGAAATCCAAAAGGTTTATTTCTGGGGGGGGCTGCAGCACCACCCAGCACCCATGCAGACAAACCCTTAGCTGGACAGTCACTTTCTAGGTACATTCAACGATCACCGTGAACATCTCATTTGGTGAATCAGTTGGACTGTAGCTGACCGAGTAGCCTTAGCACAGTTCTAGCTGACCAGTTACTAATGAATTCTAATGGATCCAGGTGTAATGTATGATTTTGGAGATTTGATGTGTTCAGCTGAAAAAAGCAAGGCAAATTCTACAGCGTAGTACAAATATAAACTGATTAGATACTAATATTCAATTTCTATATGCAAAGAATCGATGGGGATGTTCTTTGTAGAATTTGGCAGGTTTCCATCTGGCAGTCACTGGACATAGAGCTAAATATAAACTATTTTTGGGTGACAAACAAAATTTGCGCAAAATTCCAAATGTGGCTGCTCAGGTTAAATTTTTGCTCTAATTTCTGGAGTCAAAATGGCATACCCCTGTGGTGTTTATTAAATGATAACCATTGCTATGAACCATTTAAATAATATGCATAAAATGACAAAAAAGTGCCGGATGTTCTAGGCTATGAAGAAATTACGGCCACGGCAAAGCAGCAGTGACTTCTCAGTAGAATTGCTGTTCTGCTTCGACGAAATGTAAAAAAACGAAAGGAGACTGTCAAAAAGCTGCAAGGGGAGCTCCTGGCTTATGTGCATTAATTTACACCCTGGAGACCTTGGGAATATTAAAAAAGATGGATGGATATTTTTAGCGTGCTCGGGTACTGTGAAAGCAAGTGTCTGTCCTCATTAAAATCTCCAGCCTCTCTCAGCTGTCACATATAAACGCTGTTGACGGATGCAGGACCGGGGTCACCATGGCAACGGGAGCAGCGGCGTGGGTGACAGCGTTCTTACACTGTAGACCCTCGTCTGACCTGATTTCAGCAAAAGTGAGCATTTAAACCCACTGAATACCATATTATAATTTATTAGTCGTATGCGGGTTATTAAAAGATGTTTGCGTCAGGGAGCAGAAATGACATGAAAGAAATAACATTAGAACACTCAGTGTAATAACACTGCCCACGTCTGACCTGGTGCACCGGAGGCAGAAAGCAATTTGTCCAATTTTAACCGATCTGCGCCTGATCTACATATCGTGCTCGCTCTCAGGGTTGAGGGATACAGAGGGGCCACTGCGGCAGGTCGTGCAGTCAATCCTTTGTCTGTCTCGCCTAAGCCTAATGAAACTGGTGTACTGATGAAGTATGATTAAAAACAAAATAATAAAGCACCCGCATTTCATGGGAAGCAATTTGTAAAATATTGCACTTTTAAAAAATAAATAGACCTTGCGGCTTGTTCACAACTAATTCAAATATGCTTTCAACATTTTGGACATCAAATCGCAGACTTTTTATTTTTACAACATTTATTTCGTATATTTTCAATAAAAGTGTTCTATATTTGCAGTAGTGATAAAACTACTGCAACATGAAAAGCGAAAACATATAAAATATGGTAAGAAGCATGGACGTTAATTCACTGAAATGCCAGAGGTAGCGGAAGTGCAAATACATGCACTTTGACCTCCACTTTCACTTACACACACTTACTTACACATACACAAAAACTTCACACACACACACACACTCTCTATCTCATACCACACTCTCCCTGGCAAGCATGCACACAACATACATTTAAAAACATTTTTTACTTATCTCAACTATCATGGAAGGGCATATTCCACCTAAGTGTACACCATTTTTATTACACTTATAGTGACTAATATATGATATATAGTATTATTCACTTTTAGTGTAATAAAACATTGACATAAGACAAAGAGAGTGAAACACCAACTGACATCATAAGCACGAGCTCTCACTGTTCCAGGCACTGAATTTGCCATCTCTGAGGCCAGGTGTTGCAAAGGCAGTGCCAGGGCTAGCAAAGGGCAAGCCAGGGGTCTCAGCTGCGACCCCTGCCGACCCCTAAACGGCGTCCATGGTAAAAAGCCCTAAAAAATAAAGCAATTAAAATCACATTGTTCACCAAACCAAAATTAATTTTATGACAAGCCTGGAGGCTCTTATTATGCGTTTCTTTTCTTACTTTAATACATAGCAGCAGTCAAGAAATATACTACAATTCCCAGAAGGCAAAGGAACAATAGTCAATGGGAATAAAAACGTAGTCCGAACAGTGTACACCAATCACACATATACAAGGGTATTATGACGTCACTTGACTTCGAACAGCCCTCTTTTCTTGCTGCTCGCAGTCAAGTTAAGTACCCTTTTATCTTTCTCTGCATAAATTTTATAGTTGTGAAGTTTTATTTTGTGTTATTAATAATTGTAATTCTGCAGCTCGCGCTGTGCTACGCGCTGTGCTACGCGCTGTGTTGCTGGATTATTTTCCCCTTCTTTCTACCAGACGGCAGGTTGTTGCATTTCCTTTCAGCGCCCGGCGGCCCGCGCGCTAAGTCCATTTGCCGAATACCCCCTTCGGCGTGCGGCGGGGCGCACGCTGTGTTTTCAACTGCCGGGTTTCCTCACGCGGCAGTTAGAATCGCCGCGCTTGAGGAAACTCCGGCGCTCTATAGGTCTTCTCTCCCCTGATGCGCTACATTGATTAGTCACTGGTTTTAGCACTCCCTTACCTGCTGCTTGACAGGTTAACGTTGTGGCTCCACAGCTCTTCCTTCTCCTTCGTTTTCCCTTCGGCTGTCTTCCAGCTTAGCGACGCCCATAGGCGGAGCTTCAGTGGCTCCTTTTCCTTGCTATTAACCCCTCACTTTCTAGTTCTTATTCTTTCCCATCATGGATTCTGAACTCCCCTTCACATGAGGTTGACGATATCAGGCAGGAACTGTCTGCTTTTATAAAATCCTCTGTCCAACAGGCAGTTTCCTCTTCTATGCAGAAAATTTCAAAGAACCTAGAATTTTCCTTTTCTGACATGATTTCTAGGTCTATGTCGGCCCATGCTGCGGGGGAATGCAGTCAGCACCTTTCTCCCAATAAAAATCCCCAAAAATCTAAACAATTGGCGCAAAAGAGAAGTGAGATTTTCTCACATGTGGCAGAGGACGCGGTTCCTCAAAAGGCTCCCTCCAAGGAGTATAAACATTTGGACATTGGGAAACCAAGTTTAAAACACAAATCCAAAGAGAAAAATGTTATTGCTCCTTTGATAATATCGTCCATCCCTGATACAGATGACGATCTACCAGACCTGGACTCTGATTCCAATGTTTCTAACAATGGAGACGATGGTACCTTTTCCCCCCCACCCACTAAAAAATCTAAGCCATCCTCCCTTCAAACTTCCAACCTTTTAGACCTTGCGGGTTTCCCGATGTTTGACCCTTCCAATATCTTTCACCCTAACTCTACTAAGTGGGTTCCTGCAGACCATGTGGCACAATATGTCTCTGCAAAAATGAATTGTCCCCTAGATAAACAAACTAGAACAAAATTAAAATCAGAGTGCCCTCACCCCTCCCTTTCCCGTAATCTCTCTGTCACCCCCTCTATTGACCTCTTACCCGTATATTTGACATCGCTGAAGCAGCCAGAATTGACGGCTCCTTCATCGACCCTGAAGAGCTTACTTTATGGGTCCAACGTACCTTTTGCCTCCTAGGCAATGCAAATTCCGCTCTTACGCATGAGAGACGCAAGGGTCTACTCTTGAAACTCGACCCCAAACTCATCAACCTGGCGACTGTCCAACCCAATGCTCAGACCGACGGTGCTCTATTTGGAGAGTCTTTTATCAAAGACTTAAGTAAATACCTAGCAAATTTTACGTCGCTGGATAAGGCTCAACAATCACTAAAGAAGATGTTTGCCCAGCGGGTTTTTGCAAGGGCTGGCAGAGGAAGGAACCGCTTTGCCGGACGTCCATACCACAACCAAGGTTCCAGAGGATACCACAACGTGTCTTTCCAAGAGTATAGGCCGCAATTTTATCCTCAAAGAGCATGAGGTTTCCTCTCCAGAGGCTTCAGGAACTCGAGATCCTCTTCCCAACCAAGTAAGTCCTATACTTTCTTCTATACCGGTAGGAGGGCGTCTCTGTTTTTTCCTACCAAAATGGTCGGAAATCATGGTAGACCCTTGGATTCTCCACTCTGTTCAAGGTTATTCCATAGAACTGTATGCAATTCCTATTCAGACTCAGTTACCCCCCCTCCCACGTTTTTCCTCAGACATGGCATCCCTAATTTCCGCGGAGGTGCAATCCCTTTTGCAAAAACAAGGCATCGCCCCTACCCTTCCCGATCCGACAGGTTTTACCAGCTCAATTTTCCTGGTTCAAAAGAAAAACAAAAAAATGCGCCATGTGATAAACCTCAAGGCGTTCAACCACTTTGTAGTCTATCATCATTTCAAGATGGAAACCATCCTCCATCTCAGAGATACTCTTCTTCAACAGGATTGGATGGTGCGGTTGGATCTTCAGGATGCGTATCTAGTGGTTCCAATCCACCCTCATTTCAGGAAGTTTCTCCAATTTCAATGGTCAAACCAGTATTTTCATTTTACCTCTCTACCCTTTGGTCTCTCATCGGCCCCATGGTGTTTCACCAAACTCATAAAACCAGTGGTAGCCTTTCTCAGAGCTCAAGGTGTCAGACTCATCATCTACCTCGACGATATCCTAATAATGAGCCAGTCCCCACAATCCCTTTCGTCTCATCTATCCCTCACGTGCTCCCTCCTATCAGACCTAGGTTTTATCATAAACAGAGAAAAATCCATCCTAACCCCTTCCCAAATTATAGAATTCTTAGGTTTCCAAATAAATTCAATCTCTGCCACTCTTATGCTTCCCTCTGCAAAGATCAAGACCATAAAGTCGGAAATCCTACAAGTCCTACACAGTTCTCAGATCTCTCTCAGAACGTTAGCGCGAATTGTGGGTTTCCTCTCCTCTTCAATCCAAGCTATTTTCCCAGGCACTCTCCACTACAGAGCCCTTCAAAGATTAAAAATTCTTCACTTAAGGAAAGGCCTCTCATACGCAGATATTATTCCATTATACGTCGATTCTCGCACAGAACTTCAATGATGGATAGACCATTTAGAGGCCTGGAACGGAAGGACTATCTTTGCATCAGCCCCAGATCTAGTATTAGAATCAGATGCAAGCCAATCCGGCTGGGGGGCCCGATGTGGACCAATCTCGACTGGAGGCACATGGTCGTCAGAGGAGTCCAAAATGCATATCAATTGTTTAGAGATGCTTGCCGGCTCCTTTGCAATCAGAAGCCTTGCAAAAAACAGAGTTCGCTGTGCCATTCTCCTCAGAATGGACAACATCTCTGCTGTTCGTTATATCAATCACCTTGGGGGCACAAGATCCAAACCTCTGGCGAAACTAACAAAGGGGTTTTGGGAATTTTGCCTTTTAAACCACATTTCGGTTCATGCAGAGTACTTTCCGGGCTCTCAAAATGTGGTAGCAGATTGGCATTCTCGTCATCTTCGAGATTCAATCGATTGGAAACTACACACTTCAATATTCCAGATCATTCAGAACAAATGGGGTCCTCTTCAAATCGATCTTTTTGCGTCTTGCCTCAATTCTCAGCTTGCCCAATTCTACAGCTGGCATCCAGATCCATTGTCATTGGCATCAGATGCCTTCTTACAGGACTGGTCCCCTTCCCTCAATTACGCCTTTCCCCCGTTTCTCATGATCAGCAGGGTGCTGGCCCATATCAGGCGTCAACAAGCCTCTTTAATTCTCATAACTCCCTTTTGGCAATCACAAACTTGTTTCCCAGCTCTTCTAGAACTATCAATGGATTTCTCGATTTTGATTCCTTCCTTCCCGGATCTACTGCTCGACCCTCTAGGCCGATCCCATCCTCTCATTCTGGACAATTTATTGACTCTCTCTGCATGGAAAATCTCGGGCAATCTCAATCTTTCCCGAGCATTTCGACAGAAGCTTCCCAATATATCTCACAGTCATGGGCCCCAGGCACAAAAAAGGCTTACTCGTCAGCCTGGTCTTTTTGGAACAGCTGGTGTCTGGGAAAACACATTGATCCCTTTTCAGCGGATTTGATTTTTATTATCAACTTTTTAGCGGCTGAAGCCAGCAAAGGCAAAGGTTTCCGTACTATCAACCTATATAGATCAGCTATCTCTGCCAATCATGCTCTAGTCAATGGAAAACCTGTGGGAGAACACCCTCTGATTTGCCGTTTACTAAAGGGAGTAAAGTTTTCAAATCCTCCTTTGCCTAAATATAGTCATTTATGGGATGTTAATATTGTTTTGAAATGTATTCTGTCATGGCCTGATAATCTCATGCTTTCGTTAAAAATGTTATCTGCAAAGTTGACCATGTTATTGTGCCTTGTTTCTATTAAACGTCTCTCAGATGTTAAAAAAGCTCTCGATATTTCTAATTGGCAATTTACACCTACAGGGGTTTTGTTTACTGTGGTTCGTCGAACCAAAACCAATTTATCCTCAGTCTTTTATCCATATTTTCCTGATCACCCGAAACTATATGTTGGACAATGTTTAAAAGCGTATGAATCAAAGACTGCAGATTTAAGATCTTCTTCTCATTCTCAATTACTAATTTCATTTAGGAAACCCAACTCTCCTGTTTCGGCTGCTATCCTAGCTCGGTGGGTTAAATGGTTGATGTTTCTAGGGGGCATAGATACCTCTATGTTTGGAGCTCACTCTTCCAGAGGGGCAATGGCTTCTAAAGCGTTCTGGGCAGGCTCCCGCTTAGAAGATATTCTTAAATCTGTAGACTGGTCCAATGTCAATGTATTTAAAGTTTTTTACTGCAAACCTATCGATAATGTGTCTCTGAATGTAATTAATATGCTTTAAACTCGCATAATAGGTGCCTCCGGTCTTGTCATAAGATGTAGACTTTCCTCGTCCCATGACGGAAAGTCTTAATTTTATTAAAGAAACGGAGGCGAGTATTTTTCCTCCACTTTCATTAACTTTGTTTTTTATTTCCCGTCCCTTCTTTTAGCACCACTGGCCATCACTCAACCTTCCACTTAAGACTCCTTCTTCAGCTTGGTTTTTTGCTCTTCAAGCTTCCATGGCACCGTTCAAAGCAGCCCTTCCCTCCGGAGTTACTTACCAGGATCTGTCTTGGTTACCTTGGATTTTGAACTTTTGTTACGATGTTCTGTCTTTTATTATGGCAATTCTCATTCTGTTTTCTATTGTTCCACTGTTTAATTCTAATTGACTCTCTTGCAAGAAAAGAGGGCTGTTCGCAGTCAAGTGACGTGATAATACCTTGTATATGTATGATTGGTGTACACTGTTCTGACTATGTTTTTATTCCCATTGGCTATTGTTCCTTTGCCTTCTGGGAATTGTAGTATATTTCTTGACTGCTACTATTTATTAAAGTAAGAAAAGAAACGCATAATACTCGCCATGGGACTAGGAAAATCTACATTTTACAATAAAATACATCAATATAAAAAATAAGTGTTTAAAAAGTCAGTCTGTTAACCGCATCAAAATATTGCATTTGATAGAGCAAGCGTAATGGCACCATTTCAACTTAGAACATGATATTTCTTAAACAAAAGTCTCAACTACTGTTTCTTATATAGGAAAACTTTCAACTAGAGTATGAATCAAAGGTGTTATAACCATCCTTAACATGTACATATACCACATTTATTTAAATCATTCCAATAACCACAAGAAGCAATATCTACTCAAGACATTAATAACTCACAGACTTTTTTGTGCATCGAAATTTCCCAAAGCTATCCCATGTTGCTAGAAATCCTAAATAATATTTTTTAAATTCTGGAGACTCTTTTCTGTATTAGATAATTGTGGTCACTCATTTGCCTGTTTTTTTAAAATTTCTTACAAACTATTGTTTAATATTGGTAATAATTCCACCTACTCAAGGATCATTCATTTCTGGTAATTACCTCACAGAGGGGTTGCTTTCCTTCACATATTCTAGATCTAAAGCAAGCCTCTCCTCCAAGTTAACTACAGACAATTTATAGGCCACATGGTTACATAAACTGGTTAAGAATTTTACAGGTCTATGCTTTGCTGCTACACCCCCTAGAACATAAATTTAATTCGGGCCCAATTGTTTGAAGCATTGTTGCCTTGTGTAGATTCAATAAGTTTTTCATAATTATGAATTTGAGGATTCCATAACCTATTTTACCGTACAGAGCTAGTACATTACTATCATCAAAAAATAATAATATTTATTGGACAGGCAAAACCTTTATTAAAAGCCTCGTACTGAATCCCCCATACATTGTGTCCAGTGGGAAAGCTTGAAGTATATCCTATTAGTTAAATAAAGACACCAGTAGACAACTTTTAGCAACAATCACCAGATCCAAGTTGTAATCAACATAGCCGTTCAGTAGATGCCCCATACAATCTGTCCGAAGTGTTGGCTTGTAGAAGCAAGTTGCATTTGCCCAAATATAATTTCCTCTAGGCGTTAGCACTAATAGCTCACCCTTTTTAGTACCCCACTTTTCAATCTTGGATAACTGCTGTCTTCAAAATAGCAAAATGAGGTTGTGTATTTGTTTGGAAGTACAGTTCAGCTGCATGCCTTGTCTTCAAGAGAGACTTAAAACACTCTTCCTGGCGCTAAAAATTAATTATATATTTTGCTCTTAGGTCGAGCCTAGACAGCGCTTGCGCTGTCAGGTGATCTGTTGTATTCAGAATTGGGCTTGTGACTCCTCCCCTTGCTTTTGATTAGCCTATGGTCTGTCTTGTTACATTTTTTTGCTCGCTAGTGGTTCATTTGGGTTTTAGCACCCTCCTGTTTGGAAGTTGTTTATTCCCATGGAGTGTCGCCCTAGGACTTGTCGTCCTACGCTACTTTTTATTTTATTTTTGTGCTTTGGAACATTTTTCTTTTAAAGCGTTTAGAGCTTTTCGTGCAGTGCACTTGCTATGTTTCTTCTCATGTTTAATGGCGCTATTTGTTTAAATATACTTGGATAGATTAAAGGCTTGTTTACAGCTTGTGGACGATTTAGTGTATTTGAAGAGAAAGCTCTGAAACGTAACACATGGTGTTTTATATTCGCCGTGTGACTCCATCCTGGCGCCGGGTTGTTACAAAAGGTGTGATTCTGTGCATTTCTTTTGAAGTGCTAATGGTTGCCTAAAGCCTAGAATCACACTGTAGTGCTTTAAAAACACTTGCAACACATTTTTATTTTTAGAAAACAAATATATGTCCACAACTCACATTAATGCAAATTGTGCTTTTTAAGGAAAAGCTATTTTACGTTTCTGGACACGCGTTATTTTACGTGTGCTAGTTGTGGCAGAAGGGTTTATATTTACATTGCATAAGGGCTAATATTTATTTGATTCTAAAAAATACATATTTTGGTATTAAAGACAGATAACAAAATATCAGGTAAAGACATACACATGCATATTTTGATGAAGAAATTAATGGTATTTTAAGGATGGTGAATACATGCGGTAAAATAATTGTTCCTGGTGCTGCTCGCTGTTTTATTGTCCGGTTCCTTGTTATTGCTGCTTATTTTTTCATCTTGGTTAGAAATTATCTTTATTGTCAAAGCTTCCATTTCCATTTCATACAATTATATTTTCTCATTTGCATGTAATTTTGCAGTGTACTTCATTTCACCCTTGTGTCCATTTCACAAAAACTCACCTTTGTGTCCCAAAGATTATAGCTTTCCAATCTCCCTTGAACTAACACAGAATTTGCATAAACTACACAAATTGAAAATGATGAAAACTTCCAATCTATGGACATCAAAAATCAAATATCAATAGAATGGTTCTTTATCAATCCACAAACAGAAAACTTTGAAAATGAATTGATGCAACACCTACCAACAACTGTGGAAATATTTTTTTTGCAATGGATGCATAAAGGACATTGTAAAACAAATTAACTTAGTTGAAAAAATATTATATATGCAAAAACAGTTAATTGAAAATGTGTTGAAAAAAATGCATGTACAAATGTTTCAAAGAGAGGGAGCACACTGCCTACACTCCAGCAACAAAGTATGACCCCAATGCATTACGGTAAATACAGTCAAATTCATAGTCCATTCAAAAAGTAATAAAGTCTTTCACCTCCGTAGGTGCTGTATATCCCTGTACACGTGTTTCTGGGTTTAGCCCGTCATCAGCAGGGAGCGGCATGGTATAGGGGCTTGCTTGAAATGGCACCAAATGTCTTCTTGGGTTTAAGTACCACTCATGGTGCACAGGTGCCTCCCAAGGCTCATCAGCCGTGGCTCAAGGGAGCGTCATAAGGACAGTTTCAAAGAGAGGTAGCACACTGCCTACACTCCAGCAACAAAGTATGACCCCAATGTATCTTGCTCTATTTTTCTAACTTGGCGTGGGAACCTTTTTTAGTGGTGTTTTCACTTTATTACTGTTTGTAATGTTGTACAAATACTTTACACTCTGCCTCTAAGTTAAACCTGGCTGCTCTGTGGCAAGCTACTAGAGGGTTGAGTATAGGTTAATTTGGGGTTGTCTTGTGCCTCACCTTGACAAGCATTGTGGTTGCTACTTGACCAGGGCTCTCACCCCAGTCAACCAACAACCCAATTTCTCACAGTATTCCCTTGCTCCATTGGAGAATGGACCTCATATTATACAGTCAGTCATGAATGTAGACAGTTGCCAGTATATGTGTATAAATCTGCCTTGAAGCACCATTCCCTTGTGCTATGCATCTAATCGGGGACATATTTCTAAACAGAAGCAAATCATTTTCCTATGAAGACGTGTACTTCCTCCCAATTCACCACTTATACAGAATATGCATTTATATTTGTTGTTTGGTTATTTTCAGTAGTGTAGACAGTCTATAAGAGGCCATCAGAGAGCTTTATGCATTTTTAATTTTTCAACAACTGGGAGACAGACGTAAACAGAGGGACAACATTACTGATATTTGTGGCTTATGCTACGTTTAACGAATTCTGAAAAGGTGTATCCATCCTTGTATGTGTTGGTATTAATATAGCACCTATCTAGCTGGGAAGCAAGTAAGCACTGTACATTGTCATACCCATGAAAAACATTGCATTTAAAAGCTTTATACTTTAGGAACGGGTACATTAAGTAATTTTCCCTAGAATCACATCTTTTCCAATGAAGTGCAGAGGCTGGCATTTAAGTCTAGGTCCCCAGATTCAAAGTAGTCAGCTTTCATGAGACCATACCGCCCAAAGAAGTGGAAACATAATTATATTTTTTGTAGTCATTTATATTGAATATTTGCTTGTATTTTATAGGTACCTGCGAACTCAAGCATGTCTGTTCATTACACAAATAGCAAAGGTATGTGGAGAATTTAAAATCATATCACTTGGTCATGTTATAGGTTATTTATTACCGCCCATCTCATCTGATATATGCTAATAGTTTCTGATAATCGTTTCCCTCACAATCCTAGCAAGCCTTAATGTGTTTCACTGGGGCTAGTAAAAATCATCATATACTTGTGAAACTGAACAATTTGTTATCAAACTAACTGTGCATTCACCTTATTCCCCTGGCGAGAAGCTAATCAAACAAATTTTTAATAAGAAAAGAACCTACAATTACTGAACTACCATCAAACAATAAAGTGGCTTAACTGGAAACTAATTGTCCCTAGTCTTAGACATGACATTCCAGTTATTTTCACTTAAGCGTGTTTCTTTTTGAGTTCCATATTGCTATATTCAGTTACCCTGTCCGTTTTCTAAGGATGGTGTGATAACTGCAGCACTGTGTACCAATGCAGACGTTTCTGCATTAATATGTACATTAGGCCATCATTACTTTCGCTATATATTGTCACTGGTGATAACCTGGGCTGTCTCACCAACTTCAATGTCTAATGATCAATTGTTTGTCTATGATAAGCAAAGTAACTAACCACCTAAGCACGTGTTTGGGAAATTTGTACAAATCAGCGATGCCTTGATCACAGTTCTCACTAGTCCTAGAAACGATATACCGAAGGCATTTTATAGTTTCCCAAATATATGTCCACATATGTGTTCTAATTTCTGCAGTTTCCACAGAATATGTATCACGCATTCTTGAACTCACCTACACAGCCAACAACTTTTAAATCATATTACAGTTCGGTCCTGTGTATCTTTTCTGATGTCCACTGGAATTCCAGGATAATTTTGAGCTTTACAATTTTCTGCGTGGCTTCCCTCACACCATCATTATGATTTCACAATTACTATTGCTCGTGTGCTTTTGTGAAGGTGTATTTCACCTGATATTAAATTACACAGAGGTAATATTTGTCATTCACTTAGAATAGAAATTAGTATATAATCCACAATTTTGCCCCTCTAATCCATGTTCAACGCTATGGAGATGGCAGAATTTGGCAAAAGGTAAAGTCCCCCAAAAGAGTAATATAAAAAACTGAATTACCTCTGCTTGTCCACTGTAATTTATCACATTTGGTACTTTCTTGTAGTAAAATAATGCCCATATTTTGGTCTCTCCCTTAAAGGACACAATCCCCTCACTCACTTTGTCCACTTTAGGAGCTACAAATTTAACACAGGCCACAAGTAATGTTGATGACTGGCAGGTCCTTTCAGCCCTCAGAAAAAAAAATAGAATTAAACAACCCTATTTCATTATGACAGGTGATCTGGAAGAAAAAGCAGCCCCAGAAGGTTTAATTATTATACATGAACCACACATTTTCTTGGAAGATCTGATTTTCAGAAAAGAATTGTCATACATGGAGAGGAAGTGCACAATGGATTCGTTAATTTTAATAATGAATACAGTGAACAGAATTTTGGATGCTATGCTAATAGAGATAATAGCCAAGGAAGAGACCCTCCAAACACAGTAACTATCAGTCAATGCAAGTAAAGAATGAGAATAAAGGAAATAAACATTTTAGTGACAAACTTTAAAAAGTATCCTAACACATGCCAAGATAGGCTAACTCAAGAAGGATTTAGAGACATGTAGTAATTAAACTAGGGTTTCTTTCCACTAAACAAGATTACTGTTAGAAATGGGGTCTTTGGTTGGCAGTCAGGTTACCCCCCTTTCCAAGCAAGGACCCTCACTCTAGTCAGGGTAAAGGAGAATCACCCTCAGTTAACCCCCATTCACCCCCTTGGTAGCTTGGCACAAGCAGGCAGGCTTAACTTCAGAGTCTAGGTGTAAAGTGTTTGTACCAACACACACAGTAACTCAGTGAAAACACTACAAAATGACACGACACTGGTTTAGAAAAATAGGTAATATTTATCTAAACAAAAAAAGACCAAAGCAACAAAAATCCACCATACACAAGTCAAGTTATGAAATAAAAAACAAAAAGAGTCTTAAATCCTTAGAAAGCAGTGCTAGCACTGTTAGCATGAAAAAGTACCTGAGTTGTGTCAAAATAACACCGCACGGTTGAGTGTGCATCGGAAAAGGCCAGCGATGCGTCGATTTCTCACTCACAAGCGAGACTGTGCATCGTTCCTCCTCCGGTCAGGTTGGCGTGCGTCGTTTTTCCTCTCCACAGGAGAGCGATGTGTCGATCCGGACAGGCCCCCTCGGGTCCAGGCAGGCTTTGTGTTGTTTTTCCGCACCCAGCGATGTTGCGTTGAAAATCCAGTCGCAAGGTATCACAACACTGCGCTTCGTGGGGTTTGCTTTGTTATCAGCCTCCGTTAGCGGGTGTTGTGCGTCGTTTCTCACCCACATCTTGGAAGGTGTGTCGAAAATTTCCACGGTCTGTGTGTGGATTTTCAGTCTTTGGCTGCCAGCCTCACCTTTCAAGGGTCCAGGAACTGGACAGGGCAGCACTTGGCAGGGCAGGAGTCTCAGCAGAGAGTCCAGGTGCTGGCAGGGGAAGTCTTTGATGGCCCTGAGACTTCAGCAACAGGAGGGAAGCTCAGGTCAAGCCCTTGGAGATTTCTTCACAAGCAGGAATGCACAACAAATTCCAATCTTTTTTTTTTAAACCAGATTTTATTAAGATTTTCAATTAGTCATTTTCTACATCAACAATGTAATCTCTTGCAAGGCAAATTCCAATAATATATTTAGCAGGCTGGTTGCATTACATTGTAACAGATCGTGGTCAACAAATTACTAAATTATTACTTAACACTACCCCCCCTCCCCAACCCACCCAACTCCCTCCCCTTAGAGAGCCCTGATTCATATGTTAATAGTGTTAGTGGAGTAGCCCATGTCATACTTGTGTGAAGTTTAGCAACTGGGGCTAGGTGCATCGCAGTTCATCTTATTTTAACCTCTCAGTCTCAAGTTTCAGGACCCAGGTTGAGGCCCCCATAGCTATGAGTTCTTGAACCATGTAAGCCCCTCGACTCGTGAGATCACTAGGAGAATACTCAGGTCTGGGTGTTGGCTTTAAGAATATCAATAATCACCTCCCAGTCCTCCGCTACTTCAGGGGGGGTCTAATTCCTCTTTTGGCCTCTCGATGGAGGATAGCCCCTCACTGCTCGCCCACTTAGATAATTCACTTTTCCACTGAGGCGTTCCAGGTCCCCTCGGGTTTTTCCAAGTTGATGCGATCTCTCGCTTAGCCAGTGATAAGGCCAAGTCCTGGAATCTATCTGTGACTTTGTGTTTAGCAGAGTGAGTAAAACCGTTGAAGAGGCATTGGTCCATGGAACAGGGTACATCCCTACTCAGAAGGCGCGCCAGGGTTTGGCATACCTCTGACCAGAAAGGCTCCAACTGGGGGCAATTCCAGAACATGTGTCTGAATTCTGCCCCAACTGACCCACATCTCGGGCAGCACTCTGTTGCCTTCCCAAAGTATTTGTTGATGCGTGCTGGAGTCAGGTATGCTTGGTGCAGCACGTAGAAATTTATAAGCTTGAATCTGGCATTTCGTGTTGCCCTGGGTAGGCCCTTCAGAATGCACCCCCATTCTTCCTCTGGGATATCCCGGTTCAGATCTTTCTCCCAAGCTTGTTTAAGGAGGGTCATGGGGGTTGTTCTGTCCACTCGTATCAGTCCATACAGGGTTGAGACTACTTTAGATTTGCCATTTGCTGAAGATAAATAAGTGCAAACAGCCTGTGTGAGAGGCTCAGTCCCCCTCCCCTGCCAGTGCCTGCGGATACTAGCCGTTATTGCCCCATATATTAAAAAGTGTCCCCCTGGTAGGCCAAAATCCGTCCTGAGGGTCTCAAAGGACATCAATGCACTGTCCTTAAATAGGGACCCCACCGTAGGGATCCCATCTTCCACCCAGTCCCTAAGCTCATTCCAAGTGCCCCGATGTGGTAGGGCCTGTAAAGCAAAAACAACAAGTGATGGACGGAATGCTGAACATTGTCAAACATTCACCCCCCAGTACAGTGATCTGGGCCTAAATCCATCGTTTTTTTGCTGCCCATGCCATTCCAGTTTGGACCCAGCCATATGCAAATCAGTCTTGACCCTGTTCCCCATGGGAACAGTCCAGCCCGAACTGCTAGGCCAGGTCTCCCCTGGACTGGAAACAAGCATCCTGGGACCGGTTTCGGGGTTTCACCCCTCATCAGCCAGGCTAGTTTCAATCCAGTGGCATGGGAAGCACGGGACCCACGTCTGGGCATACCCTTCCCACTTAGGGCGACAAAGCAAAAACAACAAGTGATGGACGGAATGCTGAACATTGCCAAACATTCACCCCCAGTACAGTGATCTGGGCCTAAATCCATCGTTTTTTTGCTGCCCATGCCATTCCAGTTTGGACCCAGCCATATGCAAATCAGTCTTGACCCTGTTCCCCATGGGAACAGTCCAGCCCGAACTGCTAGGCCAGGTCTTCCCTGGACTGGAAACAAGCATCCTGGGACCGGTTTTGGGGTTTCACCCCTCATCAGCCAGGCTAGTTTCAATCCAGTGGCATGGGAAGCACGGGACCCACGTCTGGGCATACCCTTCCCACTTAGGGCGACAAAGCAAAAACAACAAGTGATGGACGGAATGCTGAACATTGCCAAACATTCACCCCCAGTACAGTGATCTGGGCCTAAATCCATCGTTTTTTTGCTGCCCATGCCATTCCAGTTTGGACCCAGCCATATGCAAATCAGTCTTGACCCTGTTCCCCATGGGAACAGTCCAGCCCGAACTGCTAGGCCAGGTCTTCCCTGGACTGGAAACAAGAATCCTGGGACCAGTTTTGGGGTTTCACCCCTCATCAGCCAGGCTAGCTTCAATCCAGTGGCATGGGAAGCACGGGACCCACGTCTGGGCATACCCTTCCCACTTAGGGCGACAAAGCAAAAACAACAAGTGATGGACGGAATGCTGAACATTGTCAAACATTCACCCCCAGTACAGTGATCTGGGCCTAAATCCATCGTTTTTTTGCTGCCCAAGCCATTCCAGTTTGGACCCAGCCATATGCAAATCAGTCTTGACTGATGAGGGGGTGAAACCCCGAAACCAGTCCCAGGATGCTTGTTTCCGGTCCAGGGAGGACCTGGCCTGGCAGTTCGGGCTGGACTGTTCCCATGAGGAACAGGGCCAAGACTGATTTGCATATGGATGGGTCCAAACTGGGGTGGCATGGTGAGCAAAAGAACGATGGATTAAACCCAGATCTGTGACTGGGGGTGAGTGTTTGCATTGTCAGCACTCCGTCCATCATCTTTTTGTGTTGTTATAGTTGCCCTATGTGGGAAGGGTATGCCCAGACGTGGGTCCCTTGCTCACTGTGCCACTGGAATCAAGCTAGCCTGGCTGATGAGGGGGTGAAACCCCGAAACCGGTCCCAGGATGCTTGTTTCCGGTCCAGGGAGGACCTGGCCTGGCAGTTCGGGCTGGACTGTTCCCATGAGGAACAGGGTCAAGACTGATTTGCATATGGCTGGGTCCAAACTGGGGTGGCATGGTGAGCAAAAGAACGATGGATTAAACCCAGATCTGTGACTGGGGGTGAGTGTTTGCATTGTCAGCACTCCGTCCATCATCTTTTTGTGTTGTTATAGTTGCCCTATGTGGGAAGGGTATGCCCAGACGTGGGTCCCTTGCTCACTGTGCCACTGGAATCAAGCTAGCCTGGCTGATGAGGGGGTGAAACCCCGAAACCGGTCCCAGGATGCTTGTTTCCGGTCCAGAGAGGACCTGGCCTGGCAGTTCGGGCTGGACTGTTCCCATGAGGAACAGGGTCAAGACTGATTTGCATATGGCTGGGTCCAAACTGGGGTGGCATGGTGAGCAAAAGAACGATGGATTAAACCCAGATCTGTGACTGGGGGTGAGTGTTTGCATTGTCAGCACTCCGTCCATCATCTTTTTGTGTTGTTATAGTTGCCCTATGTGGGAAGGGTATGCCCAGACGTGGGTCCCTTGCTCACTGTGCCACTGGAATCAAGCTAGCCTGGCTGATGAGGGGGTGAAACCCCGAAACCGGTCCCAGGATGCTTGTTTCCGGTCCAGGGAGGACCTGGCCTGGCAGTTCGGGCTGGACTGTTCCCATGAGGAACAGGGTCAAGACTGATTTGCATATGGCTGGGTCCCAACGATGGATTAAACCCAGATCTGTGACTGGGGGTGAGTGTTTGCATTGTCAGCACTCCGTCCATCATCTTTTTGTGTTGTTATAGTTGCCCTATGTGGGAAGGGTATGCCCAGAAGTGGGTCCCTTGCTCACTGTGCCACTGGAATCAAGCTAGCCTGGCTGATGAGGGGGTGAAACCCTGAAACCGGTCCCAGGATGCTTGTTTCCGGTCCAGAGAGGACCTGGCCTGGCAGTTCGGGCTGGACTGTTCCCATGAGGAACAGGGTCAAGACTGATTTGCATATGGCTGGGTCCAAACTGGGGTGGCATGGTGAGCAAAAGAACGATGGATTAAACCCAGATCTGTGGCTGGGGGTGAGTGTTTGCATTGTCAGCACTCCGTCCATCATCTTTTTGTGTTGTTATAGTTGCCCTATGTGGGAAGGGTATGCCCAGACGTGGGTCCCCTGCTCACTGTGCCACTGGAATCAAGCTAGCCTGGCTGATGAGGGGGTGAAACCCCGAAACCGGTCCCAGGATGCTTGTTTCCGGTCCAGGGAGGACCTGGCCTGGCAGTTCGGGCTGGACTGTTCCCATGAGAAACAGGGTCAAGACTGATTTGCATATGGCTGGGTCCAAACTGGGGTGGCATGGTGAGCAAAAGAACGATGGATTAAACCCAGATCTGTGACTGGGGGTGAGTGTTTGCATTGTCAGCACTCCGTCCATCATCTTTTTGTGTTGTTGTAGGGCCTGTAAAGACAAGAGGGGTAGCTCTGGTGAATAGGGTGTCTCCACCTTGATCCTGGGCAGGAAAGTCTTCCACCACTGAGTCAGGATTTTTAATTCAGGAGGGTCCTGTTTCCCATCCCTGGGGCTTCTCAATAGGATCTCAAACAGTCTATGCTCCTGCGGAGTGAACGCCTTCACGTTCATTCTCGCATCTAATCTATCTGACATCCAATGCACCAACCACTGTAGCTGTGCCACTAAATAATAGGCCTCGAAGTCAGGGACCGCCAGACCACCATCTGTGGACTGTCGTTGAAGGTTAGCTAGGGCTACCCTCCTCCACCTCTCCTCCATATAAATGATATTACCATGGCGTCTAATTCTTTAAAGATGGCTTTAGGAATCCAAATTGGTAACACTGTGAAATGATACAGCAGTCTTGGTAGTACAATCATTTTGAGGACTGCTATCCGCCCAGCCACTGATAGTGGCAATGTCTGCCAAAAAGCCATACGAGCTTTTATGGAACGCATGGAGCTTCCAATATTGCCTTCAAGGATGTCTTGGGAATCATGATAGATTTTCACTCCCAGATAAGGGAGTCCGTTCGGAACCCACCTGACCAGTCCCAGGTTCAGCGGTGGCGCACGTAGTCCCCCCAATGGGAACAGGCCAGTTTTGTCCACTTTTAAGCCAGAATTTCCCTAAAACCTGGAAAGCATCTGCTGCACTCGGGGTAAATCTCTCTGGACATCTTCTAGGAATATTAAAAGATCATCTGCATAAAGGGCTATACGATGTCTCTCACCCCCTGCTGGTATACCCGGACCCCCTTTTCCTGCTCTGGCTGCAGCTGCTAAAGGCTCCATTGCCAACGCAAATAAGAGAGGAGACAATGGGCAGCCCTGCCTTGTTCCACGCTCAACCTTATAGTTATTGGATATTGTTTGCCCTGTGCGCACTCTGGCCGTGGGTTTGGTGTATAGTAGTTTCACCCATGAGATGTATTCGGGCCCAAGTCCGAGTTTGGCCATCACTGTGTATAAAAATTCCCAATCTAGGCTATCAAAAGCTTTCTCTATGTCTACTGCCAGGACTCCTATAAGGGTAGCTGTAGAGGCCTGGTCTCTCATGATGGCTATTAGTCTGCGGATGTTGCCAGCTGTATTTCGCCCAGGGATGAAACCTGCCTGATCTGGGAGTATCAATGAGGCCATGAGTGGGAGGAGTCTAGTTGCCAAGATCTTACTGAGGATTTTGGAAATCAAGGTTCAGCATGGATAAAGGTCTATAAGCCCCCACCTCAGTTGGGTTTTTACCAGGTTTGAGGAGAGGGACTATGACCGCCTCGCGGGTAGATGTTGGTAATGCGCCCTGTTCTTTGGAAACTTTATATAGGTTTTCTCATCTTGGGGAAAGTATGTCCATGTAGGTGGCATAAAATTCAATGGGGAGTCCATCTGTCCTGGGGATTTCCCTCTAGCCAGACCCTTCATGGCCTCCCTAATTTCGGCTAGTGTGATGTGCCCCTCTAGTTGCTCTGAGATCTCTGGTAACAGTGGGTTCAACTGTAGTTCAGTTAAGTAATCTTCATTGGATTCCCCAACGTAATTGAGTCTTTTCCTGTATAAGCGTTCGTAGAAGGTCGTGAAATGTGAGTTAATTTGTTCTTGCCCGTATATGTGATTCCCCTGTTCAGTGGTTAGATCCATAATAGTAGGGGACCTGATGGATTGAGACACCACCCAAGCAAGTAGTCGGCCTGCCTTATCCCTCTCTCTGTGCACCCGAGCCCGTGCAGGATAGCTCCACAAAGCACAGTCATAGGCAGGGCAGCACTTCTCCTCAGCTCTTCTCCTTGGCAGAGATTCCTTTTGATGTCCAGAACTGATCTAATTTTCAGGGATTTGGGTGCTCTTCTTATACCCATTTTGGCCTTTGAAGTAGGCCTACTTCAAAGGAAAGTCTCTCTTGTTTGTGAAATCCTGCCTTGCCAAGGCCAGGTCCCAGACACACACCAGGGGTTGGAGACTGCATTGTGTGAGGGCAGGCACAGCCCTTTCAGGTGTAAGTGACCACTCCTTCCCTCCTTCTTAGCACAGATGGCTCATCATGATATGCAGGCTACACCCCAGCTCCCTTTCTGTCACTGTCTAGAGAGAGGTACAAACAGCCCAACTGTCAAACTGACCCAGACAGGGAATCCACAATCAGGCAGAATCACAGAATGGCTTAAGCAAGAAAATGCCTACTTTCTAAAAGTGGCATTTTCAAACACACAATCTCAAAACCAACTTTTCTAAAAGATGTATTTCTAAATTGTGAGTTCAGAGACCCCGAACTCCACATGTCCATCTGCTCCCAAAGGGAATCTATACCTTAATCATATTTAAAGGAAGCCCCCATGTTAACCTATGAGAGGGATAGGCTTTGCCTGGGGAAAACCGAGTTTGGCAGTGTTTCACTGTCAGGTCATATAAAACACATTAGTATAGTTCCTGCCTTAAACATACACTGCACCCTGCCTATGGGGCTACCCAGGTCCTACCTTAGGGGTGTCTTATATGTAAGAAAAGGGAAGGTTTTGGCCTGGCAAGTGGGTGTACTTGCCAAGTCGAATTGGCAGTTTAAAACTGCACACACAGACACTTCAGTGACAGGTCTGGACCATGTTATCAGGGCTACTAATGTGGGTGGCACAATCAGTGCTGCAGGCCCACTTGTAGCATTTGATTTACAGGCCCTGGGCACCTCTAGTGCACTGTACTAGGGACTTACCAGTAAATCAAATATGCCAATCATGGAAATCCAATTACACATACATTTTACATAGGAGCACTTGCACTTTAGCACTGGATAGCAGCGGTAAAGTGCCCAGAGTAACAAAAACAGCAAAAACATTGTCCAGCACACATCAACAACCTGGGAAACAGAGGCAAAATGTTAGGGGAGACCACTCCAAGGATGCCAAGTCTAAAAATTACTATACTATTCATGATACAATAGCAAATAAATACAGAGGCAAAATAGAGGAGAGTAAACTGGAGCTTTACTTCAAGTGACAAATTGAGCAGAAATGAGGGACCAAGCACAAGTAGAAATGCTTATCCACAACCGCCAAATTAGTTTGAATTATTTCCAGCAAGAGGGCAATGTGGGGGAATCCCACATCCATTTTCTGAGTGAGGTCTTGCCAGACAGAGAATTTGGTATAAAAAGCAAAAGGAAGACAGGTGGACAGATAGCCTTTCCATAGGGACAAGAAGCAGTGGAAAGCAGCACTAGAAATTAGATTACATTAGAAAAATTGAATTTAGTTGTAAATCTGTCTACTAAACCACGTACAGAAGCAAAACAAGCAGTGCTTATCAAGGGTCTCTGATTTTTACCTACAAATTAACACAATAACTTTTTTTTTTTTTTTTTTTGCAAATTTGTTTATTCGCATTTTATGTAGGCAATACAGTCAATGCAGAAGAACCCATTGGGGCCGAACAATAGCTAACAACAACAGTATAGCAGATGTTGGAAATATATTATCTCGCAATTTCATCAGCAAGAGAGAGAGGGAACCGTTGAACCTCCAGCAATCTAAGTAGCAAGGGGGCGCAGAGGGAGGCGGGGGGGCAGGGATGAGAGCAAGGAATCATCATCAATCTTAGGAATCAAGGCACTCGGTTGAGGGAAGGTGAAAGGGGCACACACCTGTGGGCCAGGGCGGGTAACTAACAGCAGCTACCACCCTACCTTATCCATTCATTCCACACCCAAGAGTAAACCATCACACACGGTCGCAACCGCTACCCTCCTTCTCCCATACACTCACACATGTAATGGCCTCATGTATGCAGCGATCTAACAAGATTAATAAAACTAAGGCGGTCATTCTGACTGCGGCGGTCGGCGGTCGCCACCCGCCAAGCGGTTCCCGCCGAAAGACTGCCCCGCGGTCAAAAGACCGCGGTGGCCATTCCGGCTTTCCCGCTGGGCCGGCGGGCGACCGCCAGAAGACCGCCGGCCGGCCCAGCGGGACAGTCCCTTCGACAATGAAGCCGGCTCGGAATAGAGCCGGCGGAGTTGAAGGGGTGCGACGGGTGCAGTGGCACCCGTCGCGATATTCACTGTCTGCTAAGCAGACAGTGAAAATCTTTGTGGGGCCCTGTTAGGGGGCCCCTGCACTGCCCATGCCAGTGGGAAACCGGCGGGAAACCGCCGGCTCCCCTTTTCCGACCGCGGCTTTACCGCCGCGGTCAGAATCGCCCAGGAAGCACCGCCAGCCTGTTGGCGGTACTTCCGCCGCACTCCGCCATGGAGTCAAGGTCAGAATGACCCCCTGAGTTCCCTATGTTCACTGGGTCAACGTGTTGGTGCCAAAGACTATGCACAAGCACAATGTTCGTGCATGAACTGTAGGCTTCGGGCTCCAGCTGGGCTATTAGGAGAGTGTTAGTAACGTCTGCCCAATAGATTGTCTAGTTTGTAATACCTCAGCAGATTTACAAAAACTATTTAGTGTTGCAACGACCCAGCAGAGTCCGGAAATTAATAGCCAAGGGCATCCCTCGCACCAAGGGGCAAAAAACATGAGTCGGTAGGTGAGTGGTAATGAAAACACTGAGCATGTACGCAAAAGAGTTTGAACATGTGCGTTTTGGTGGATAATTTTAAAAGGGTAGACACATGTAGAATGTTTACTCTGCCATAATAGAAAAGAGATGATGTGATGGTGTTTTTGCCTTTTAAATCGAGTTACACTAATATGTTTCAACAGAAACTGGTTGACAATGGTCAAGGTGGGGTAGCTTCTTTCTTGTTATTTTCACCTTACAGTTTAGGGTCAGAAAATACTTACAAGTCTTTTATGGTCCTGAAGAATGCATTTGACTATAAATGCATGAGAAAGAAAACAATAATATGTTGACCAAATAAAAGGTTTATAGGCAACAAGAGCATAAAATCCCATTTTGAGAACTGAAAATAAACCCAGCATACTTCTCCAAAATACACAACTTTACTGCAATAATAACCACTGGGTGAAAAAGCAGATAAAAAATCTGGCACAAAAAAGAGATCACAATGAGCCCTCTGAGCAACAGTCACTGCTCTACTACCAATTCCTAGAATTTTTCCACAACCCATTAAGGTGTGCGGGGATGAAACCGAGAGGGCATTAATCACAGAATCAAATACGTTTGTCTAACTAGGGACCTTATTAATCACAGCACTAAGACAACAAATGAGGATGGAAGACAATGAGGGATCACTGGAAGATATAGTGTCCACCAAAAATATTAACAAAGGGAGATCATTTTTTGCCTGATGAATACTTCTTCCCACAGATTCTAACCTAGTGAAGAAGTGACTAGTTGAATATGAAGACATTCCGATTCCATGGAAAGGATATGGCACAAAACCAATGACACTTCTTGTTCTGAGCCTTAGCAAAGAGATCCACAACTGGACACCCCCATCTGGAGAAGATCATTTCTGTCACTTTTGGGTAAAGTTTTGGATGAAGTTACCACTCGTGGTCTTATAAGGAGGATAGGTCAGAGTATCCGCTCCCACATTGAGGGTGGCCACAAGGTGAGCTGCTAGTAGAAAGAGGCACTGTTGCAGCACTAATTTTCCCCTCATCACTTCAAGATGGTGGACAAGGAGTTGGTAGTCCTTTTTCATTCCCTGATCAACTCACATGACCCATTAACAAGGCCATACCTTGATTCCTCCCTCATTGACCAAAAATGAACTATAAAATGGATGATTGGATGAATGTATCTCACCCCTACTCTAGCAAAACTCCTACAATACTCCTGATTCAGCTCTTCACTCTAGAAGAATTCATACAATACTTCTATTCAACTCCTCTGTAAGTGCCCTGGTCCCGCTCACCCTGTTAGTGGGAACACTACACAACTCATTATATACCCATAGTTACTGCTCCATCACTTCACCCAAGAGCTGCTACTTTATTAAGCAACCAGATTATTGTCAGTGAAAATATAGTTGCAGATGTGGTTGACCTTCCAAGCTAGCCACGTTTTCCTATAAGCGATTTAAAGGGTGATCAGCAACCTGTTCATAGGTGTTTGAAGCAGTCCACTCAACTTACTTGCCCTTCTTTCAAGTGATCTTAAATATAAAGTGCATCAAAATGATCATCAGGTATTTGTAATTCAAGTTCTTTCTGATGTAGCATGTATAGTACAGTAAAGAAAGTGTAGGTAAAAGCTGGTACAGTAAGGAGTTTAATGCAAGAAGAATTGTCTAGTGTGAGCTGCAGCCATGTAGGATAACAAACATTTCTGAATGCCCCAAAAGATGTATAACTTTTTTAGAACCTGCATATTTCCAATAGAACGTAGTGTACACAAGAGGGCCTCAAACACTTTGTGGAGGAGTATGAAAACATGGAGGGATTTTTGTAGCAGCAGGGAAATCCATAAGTGTTCTTGCTAGAGGAAAAACATACAAGTCCAGAGGTTAGATAACTGGCTAGGTAGGTTCAGATGTGGCGTCCTATCCATCGCTTCCCCTGGGAGGCTTGGATAATGTTAACAAGAGGGTAAATCGCTAAAAGAATTGTAGGGCACAAGGAGTCTAGCCCAATAAATCGGAGGGTAACACAGGCCGGCTACAAATGGAAGCACTTCTCATAATCATAGGATTCTGACGACTTCACAAAACATGGCATGACCCTTGGCCCAGATGAAAAAGAGCCATTGTATGCATTTAAGATTAATTTATTAATCCTGGAGATAGCCAAGGCCTTTTGGTTTTACTACGACTGTATGTGTAATGTTCTTCCTTACATGGACTTTCAGTCAGCTCTCTACATCCACTGGCCTGCTATGGTGACTTTCACATTTTTCTACCATACTCCAAAGCATACAGCATGGGGTAAAGGGTCTACCCACTTTAGTCATTGGCCAACTGAAAGGAAGTGCCGCAGCCGGGCAGGTGGGGAGTACAGTGGTTTAATGTAGGTGGCAAAGCTCAGTAACTTCACTATAACTGATGCCATTCTGCCCTTTCACAAGTAGCACAGTCTCACACACACAAAGAAGTTCCCTTAAGTGCCAGGGACTATTACCGCAATGTCTACTTTTTTAGATTAAAAAAGTATGATTTCTTTTAACCAGTGTTTTTTAGGATCAGTGAAGGCTCGCCAGCTGACTCCACGAACCATAACATATTGAAAAAGCCGAAAGGCTGGCTGTCAAAGCCAAACTTGTTAGCTTTGCCACTGCTTCTTGGAAACGTGTGACTGCATCATCTGAACAGTGATTCCACATGAAAACAATTTAAACAAGCAAATGGTGAAGTAACTGTTATTTTTAGAAGATCTGTGGTCAGACAGCTGAGCTGTGTCCAACCCTCCTCTACCTGTAATTTACGCAGAGGTTAAACATACCTGTGAGTGATTGATAATAACCATTTAAATAGTTTTCCATCACGCAAGACGCCTGGGTTTGAGTGAATGCCCAAGGATGGCATAGTGTGCAGTGTTTTATCATGAGGTAAAATGTCTGCACTACCCGTACACAAATGAATGTAAAGTGTTCCACTGAAGCTTGTCCAAGGTGACATTGTGTAATTCAGCTCGCAGTGGAAAACACTGCATGTGAGCGAGCGTTAGATTCCCCCCAAGGCAGTGACCTGATCGCAATTCATTGTAAAAAAAAAAATAGCACTGAGATATAATTGCTAGAGAGAGGAATTAGCGGAACAGTTCTTATAAAGCACCGCAACTCGATTTTTGAAATCTAATAACTTTTTTAGGATTATGTACTCTGTTACCTCGACTTTATGTTATTATTTCTTTATTTAGTTATAGTATTTGTAAAGTGCGAATAACAAAATGTGTCCTTGAGCTGTCACTTACTATAAATATCCAACCAATAAGGTTTCGGTAATTCTTTGGGGCAATATCAAAAAGGTTTTCATTTTTCCCCTCAAATTCCAGATACTTAAAAAGGCATCTGAGATACATGGGTAAAGTGTTCCAGGCAGGGGGTACTTGATAAAACAGAGCCCACCACCCTGACATTCTCCCTGGGATTCTCTAATCTTAGATACACTGACGGGACATCACTCCGAAGAGCATAAAGTTTTGGGTTTGTAGCGTGAGAATATTTGTCACCATTTGTAACTAGGAGCTGGAGCTTGCGGGCAGCCCAGGGACAACACTTTACTATAGTTTATGCATGCACCGCCAGCTGCTTGGGAAGTGAATAATGGCTGTCCTCTGGAAGAAAACAGATGAGTTTCCTCAAGACCTTGAAGTGGAGAAACCAAGCAACAGAACTCTTAGCAATCAGGGCTTTGAAGGATTAATCAGTGTATAATTCCTCCCCTTTTGATTCCTGTCCGTCTTGAAAGGGGCGGGATAGAGACCTAAAGTGTCTGACTACTAGGCTGAGCACCAAAACGAGGGATGTCTGCCCAGAACCATTACCTCTGTTTTATCAAAATGTAACTTAAGGTAATTTTTGGACGATCATTTGCCCAGTGCTTGGGGCACAACTGAAAATCTTTGTGGACCAGTTTCAAATGACCATTCTGTTCAAGAATCAGCTATGTATCATATGGAAAGTGCATGCAAGAAGGATAAAATGGTCTAATAAGGTATGAGGAGGCTACTCAGAGATTAACTAGAGTGGGACTGAGGGCAGAGCCCTGAGGAACTCCACAGAAGAGATGAGAGGTTGAAGATGTGAAGGGAGGCATGATGACTGAGTGTGGTCCATAACTGAAAAGTGGATCCAGTCCACTACTCTTCCCTTACTCTAGTCCCATGGAACCTTTTTACATATGTATCATGGCAGGTGGGCTCAAAGGCCACAGAAAAGTCCGAATGGATAACGGGGTCTACACCTACCCGATTAGTCAGCACCCATTACTTGTTTTTGACTGCAACCTCTGACTACAGCTTGCACTGACGCAAGCAGAGTTGTACTCAATACAATTAAACAGCTTTCAACGTCCTTTTCCTGCCACTTTGTGGCAAAAGGTAACAGGTAGATTGGTCTGTAATTACTTAGCATGATATCTCACTGCGAGACAAATATTATATTATCTTTATTTTTTTTTCAATATTTTTTTTAATTTGTACACTTTTTTAAAATATTTTTTTAAGTCACTGTTTTATTGCGCACATCTTGAAATTAACCATAAGGTACCAGTCTTGGAGCATTACTTTTGTTTTACAGAAAATGCTGTCAGAGACAGATGTAGACAGGTGCTATAGTTGGTACAACAAAACGATTCTCACCCATAGCATTGCTTCTTCTGTGCATGAATAGAGACTATAACTACTGAGAGAGAGAAACAGAGATGAAGTATAATAGCAGATGAAAGAGAGGCAGAATGTCTGTGCCTATGTGTGTGTGTTTGTGTGTGCGCGCGTGTATATGTACAAATCATCAGGTGCATGTGCTCGTGAAGAGTGTTCATACAGTTAGCACACATGCAAGTTGGTTGGAATAACACAGTTAAACATAGATTTCTGTACTCTTGTTAGCCTCCTTTCATCTTAAAAACCAAAAGAGATGTGAATTAGCTCCCTTCATTGTGGTCATAGCCTCCAGTGACCACGGTCATAGACCATAAACGACTCACTGATCTAAAGATGGTCAGTGATCAAAAAATATGGCAAGATCAAAAGCGAAACTCTTGTCAAAAGTCATTGACATGGACCAGAAAGTTTGGACATTTAAACGTTTAAAGAATTTGCAGGCTTATAGTATTACATCAACTATATGACAAGGATAATACATATATTTACAATTTAAGTCACAGATAAATTGATTTACCAGAATTTCATGATCAAGTGCTGAACCAGGTTTCCCGTTTCCAAGAGAGATCATTTGACCACTGAACCCCATTCCCTACAAATTATGAAAGCAATCGTATCCACAAAACACCTAAAACATCCATGAAACTTAGAAACATCTGCCTTCCACCTTAGTTCACTAGTAAAATGAATTCTGCTATCTTGTAAAGCGCTCTGTACCTCTACACGCCTGAGATAATAATGAACACAAGCAGATTAAGCAAATAAATAAATATTATTTCGGTCATCCAGCTTTGAGTGTTACATGTTTAAGCGAGGAAACTCTGAAGCCATAGCGCAAGCCTTCAGTGAAAAGTGCAAACACGCACGTAGGGTGCAGACGGGGGACGTCTAATGTGTGAATTACCACAGGGAAAATATATTTTCTAAAGTACTTTAAGGTCAATGTTTCTCTCAAATAATCTGACATTACTGACAGGAAGCTTTCATAACTAATTTTGGTAAGAATTCTAGCTGGGGGCTTCCTGCTTGCTTCCTGGTGTGCTGCCTGTGTTGATAAAACCCAGCGTGTAGCTGGACTTAGTAGAAGGCTCAGCAAGTGCCAGAGACACTTTTTGAAACCATATTTACATCAAATTGAGGCCATTAACATATGCCTACATGTTGTTTATGAGCCACAATGTGCACGTCTCTTTTAAGGGAGAAAAACATAGCATGGCATAGCATGGTGGCTGGTGAGTGGAGGCACCCACAGGCAGAGGCAAGTAGTATCCCCATCACATTCTGTCGATCTATTTTGGAAGAACAAGTGTGGGGATACTGGAAGGTTGCATCCCATATCCACTGGTGTATGAGGGAGTGCTCCTTATAGACCATCAAGTATACTAATAAAGTGATGGAAAGAATGCTTACATTTATCTCAGCCACTGGTAATTACTCAGGCTGCATCCCCACCATCGTTATTTTGCACACCATGCCACCTCAGTTAGGACCAGTATACTAATAAATATGGAGTGGAGAAGTGTGGCTCAATGGTTAGAGCGCAGAAATCTGGCCCGGGACCAGGGTTCAATTCCTGCCTTGGTGGGTCTTGGGCTCAATTTCCTCCCACCTGATCATTCTCGCATTGGTGCCTAATCTAATTCGTGGGTCCCACTCTGTAACTCTGGGCAATAGCTTGCTTAATCTCCACAAAGGCCCCAACAGCGCTTGGATGCCTGGCTTCACCTTGGAGGTTGCCCAGGAGTGGGCACCTCACAGGGAAAAGCCAGGAGGGGTTCCACAGTGGTATGTGTACACTGCCTTGAGACCCTAACGGGTGAGTATACAAATATGAAGTTTATAGTTTACCAAACCATATGCAGATCAGTCCTGACCCTGCTCTAACGGGAACACTGTAGCCCGAACTGCCAGGCCATGTCCTTCCTGAACAAGCCAGGGCCAACCCTGAGTAATTACCAGTGGCAAAGATTAAGTCACGCATTCCCTTCACAGTTTTTTGTATACTCCTTGTACACCTTGCAGTCTGTGGGGCGGGGCCTGAAAACACTTCTCAACTGGGGGCACCACACAGCAACATATACATCACCATTCCATTTCTGTTTGGTGCTCCTGGGAAGTGCTGGGTAGGAATAGCCAGGAGAGTGCAGAGGGCAACAAGCCACTTGGCCTTTTTTATGGTGAAGAGCAACAACTTTATGTTGTTCTTTCTACGTAGCTATCACCATCCGCACATTGTAAATGTACCAAAATGAAGGCCTTTATCCTATATCAGTCCGGGGGACATCCAAAACATGAACTATTGCTCCTACAGCAACTTTACCCCTTTGCAATAAGAGCAATGTAAATGTTCTATATTTTGACTACTACTTAGCAGTTCATACTAAGTGGGCGCTCTGCTCTGTAGAGTCAATCATAGGGGAGAGTGGAAGTGGGAGCGATAGCGTGATGTGCCAGCAAAGGCAGGGTGTGGCCGGTGGTTCGTGGCTTTTTATGGGTGGTGCAGATGGTGGTGAAGGCTATTCTCAACAACTGCTTTCTAGTTGTTATGCCCCACCCTATGACCCTTCCAGCGTTGGTGTGAATTCCAGCAGAACTGTTAAGAAGACTTTTAATGGATGCATGTGTGGCAAATTCTTGTAGTGAGTGACGGAGACGATGGGAGCAGGGAAGGTGGCCAAAAGAAGCACTTGACAAGTTCAAGCAAACAGACCCAGGTTCGAGCTGGAACAGCGTCGGGTTATGCAGGAAGCTGCAGAGGTGCTCAGCCTGGATGCTGGTGGATGCTGATTGCTTGGTTGGGAATTGAACATGACGTGCACGTAGAGCAAAAAGGAGATGCACACTTGCAGCTGACATGTGGGGCTGCAGCAGCTTTCTGCACTATTTAAGGGCGTCACTGCACCCACTGCGCGGGATGTGGACTTGGAGCTGACGTGCTGCGCTTCTGTGCACTGGGACAACAAGCCCCAGGAGACCCAGGGGCCATCGGGCGTGGGGCGCCTACTTTCTGCACTATTTTAGTGCCTCGCTGGCTGCACCCAGTGAGTGGAAATGGGCACTTGGAGCTGACGTCCTGGGCTGCTGTGTACAAGGAGTACAAGCACCAGGAGCCATTGAGAGGACATCTACTTTCTACACTATTTAAGTGCCTCACTGCACCCACTGCACAGGACGTGCACTTGGAGTGATGTGCGGGACTGCTGCACACGGGGGCTACAAGCCCCAGATGTTCCAGGAACTATCAGGCGTGGGGCATCTACTTTCTGCACTATTTAAGTGCTTCACTGCCCCCGCAACACGGGATGTGTACTAGGAGCTCACAGGCGGGGGCTGCTGCGCAAAGAGACTACAAGCCCCAGGGAGCCCAGGAACCATTAGGCTTCAGTGTCTACTTTCTGCACTATTTGAGTGCCTCACTGTACACGTTCCACATGATGCGTGTCATACGCGCCTGGGCTCTGCCCGGATTATGGGCAGGCCAGTATTCGCCCATCATCAACTGCCAGAGGCTGGCTGTTATGTCACTGGCAGGGTTTAGCCCACTTTAGCAAACCCATAGAGGGGAAGTTGCAAGGGTCCCCTCCCTGTGCCCAGTGCTTAATTTGTGCTTGTTGTTTCCGGTGCTGAGCACCGGCACTTATTTCTGAGTGCCGGGGCTTATTCTTATGCCTCAAGCATTTGCTGCGAGCAAAAAACACATATGGGAAAGACGGAAGAAGGAAAAACAAAAAAGCGTCATAAAGGGAGAAAGTAGAAAGTTGCAGGATGAGCTGAAGGGGTAGGGGTGACCGTAAATGGATTGAAGAGGCCCGAGATGGCTTCAGGATTACGCTGCCTCGGTGTTCAGTGCTGGCAGATTTAACTACAGCAGTCTCGTGTTTAAGAGAAGGCCTTTGAGCACCCGCACCTCTACACAAATTAAGCACTGCCTGTGCCACTATAACGGTTTAGACCATACGTGGTGACTGTTTTCAATAATGAGACTCAGGGTCTCCTGCCCGGGTCAGTGATTAACAGTAATGCTGGAGTGGCATCTCTTTTGAGCGTTGGGTATTTACACATGCCCCCACGTGCACGGCCTTACCAGTACTACGTAGGGGCGGTGGGGGCAACCATAACACTGCCCACCCCACCACTTTGGCTCCTTGAGCCAGGGCTCGGCCGCCAACAAAGTACTGGTTCACGTTTGAATGTTATTTGTAAGACTGTTCACTCATTTTTTTTACGTGCTGGGAGACGGTGATTGTGCTATTTGTGGTGTGAATTTGTGCCTTGCACTGGAATCGTGGGGAAACGCAAACTGAGATACGGAAAAGCTAGGACTGTCCTAGAAAATCCTCTCTGGACACAGTTATTACGCAAACTGTACTATCATAGACAAAGAGATCCAAATAGATGAAAGACATCTTTATTTTATTACGGCACTCCAGAGCTAATTTCTGCTATCATAGCTCAATCTGACGCTTCTGTGCCAGCTCATGGAAGCGACCTTGCATCTGGTATGACGCGTTTCTACCATCGGCGGCCCCTTTTGTCCAACCAAGGAATCAGTTCCTGTTACTCCACCCCCACAGGCTATTGCGGGGCCTAATTGCAGGACACAGTTCAATACTGAGAACCAATCAAGCAACAGCCTACCAATATAACTATATTGGGTGCCTTTAAATGTGACCTTATTAGGCAGGTTAATGATAAACTCAAAAGTGTTTTGATGCCTGTCTCCGGTCCCTCCACGAGCGCCTTGGACGTACTAAAAAACACGTATTCCTATTATGAAGTAGAGGGTCACAGACAATCACTAGGCATGCTCCACAGCCAAGCTCTATGTATTTCTTGCAGCTGGTTCGTCCTGAGGTTAGGCCCCAGGGGCTGAGGCTACGATAAGGGCCTCTTGAGATACTAATGGGTACCTTGACTCGGAGGGGAGAGTGCCTATGTAACCAGCAAGAGATGCGCATCAATCTTTAAACCTCCATGACCTCACCCATAACTTAAGTACCAGAGCCGGCAAGACCAGTATGGAATCTACCACCTGCATTGTGCCCATATGTTTTAATTTTGGCTGATGTGCCTTTTTTAGACTAACAGGTCATGGAAACCACAGAATAGCTCATTAACATGGTGACTCATTGGCTGCATGGGAACACTGAATGTAGGGGGCAGGTGTTTAGTTAGATTTTGTTATTAGGAGGGAGAGTTGGGTTGATCCTATGGAGAAGGAATACATAGGAGATTGTATATTTGTTAATTTCAGAAGCCCACTTGTTGCTGGTGATTTGATTCAGTCATCATACGCTGATCATACATGCTATGGTCTATTCGAGTTATCCTGCTAACTTTTTTTTTTTTTTTTACAAAGAAATAAATTACTCAGATTAGTATAGCATGGCTAATCATCCATGAGGGTATCCAGGTGCTGGCCATAGGCACGGGAAGATTAGGTAATTTGCCCAGACTCACAGGATGTTGAGATGATGTTGAGACCTGAACTTAGATTCCCCGGTCTGGAGTTGGCAGCTCTTGCCGCTGCACTATATCCTCCCCCTTTCTTACAGGGTTCCTTTCAGGGCCCTGAAACCACCAGGAAGGGTTTCGGTAGGTGACCAAAACCCCACATTTTATCCTCTTGTGCTTACATCTAAACCAACTCATAATCAATATTCAGTTATTTTATAGTGCACTACTCACCCGTAGGGTCTCAAGGTGCTGTGGGG
This sequence comes from Pleurodeles waltl, assembly GCF_031143425.1. Lineage (NCBI taxonomy): Eukaryota > Metazoa > Chordata > Amphibia > Caudata > Salamandridae > Pleurodeles > Pleurodeles waltl. The sequence continues at coordinate 865,533,105 of NC_090443.1, forward strand.
TACGGCCCAAGGGTTCAGTCAAAGAGCCAGGTCTTGAGGTCCTTCCTGAATTCAGGTAGCGATGGCGACTGCTTCCATCCTGTCTTTGAAATTCTTCTTGGCTGTTGAGGGGTTTTCGGTAAGGGAGATGATCAGCTGGGTGCCATCAGCGTAGGATACGATGTTCATACCATAGTTCTTGACGATTGGGGTGAGCGGGGTCATGTAGATGTTGAACAGTGTGGGGCTCAACGAGGATCCTTGGGGTACTCCACAACTGATTTCTGTAGGTTCTGAGAGGTGTGGCAGCAGCCTGACTCTCTGTGTTCTGCCTGTCAGGAAGGAGTGTATCATTCGAAGGGCCTTGCCGTGTATGCCTGCTGTGTGGAGTTTGGCACATAGGGTGCGGTGGGACACTGTCAAAGGCGGCTGAAAGATTTAATAGGATGAGGGCTGCTGTTTGGCCACACTCAAGGAGAGGGTGGATGTCATCTGTTGTGGCGAGCAGGGTGGCTCGATGCTGTGGTTAGTTCTGAATCCTGATTGGGAGATGTCCAGGATGGTGTTGTCCGCAATGTGTTGGCGGAGCTGATCGTTTATTGCTTTTTCAACGAACTTAGCTGGGAAGGGCAGCAGCGAGATGGGGCGGTAGTTCTTGAGAACCGTTGGGTCGGCTGTGGGTTTCTTCAATAGTGGGCGGATCTCAGCATACTTCCAGTCTTCGATGAAGGTTGCTGACTCTATGGAGCAGTTGATGGTATTGCAGAGCTCGGGTGCGGGCGAGGCACTGGCCTTGATGAAGATGTAGTGGGGTCAGGGTTCGGTAGGGGCTCCGGAATGGATGCTGCTCATAATGGAGTGAGTCTCACCTGTTGTGAGTGGGGTCCAGGGTTGCAGGAGCCGTGGGGGTTCGTTGGATTCTGATTGGGGCATTATTGGTGAGTTTGGAGAGTCTTAGAGGTCCTGAGATGGAGGGATGTTAGTGGTCACCGCTTGTGGTTTGGTGAATTCTTTGATGACGTTGAAGAGTTATTTTGTGTTGTGTGTGGTGGCGTTAATGCAGTCCTGCAGGGATTTTTCCAGGTGATTTGATGAGGCCATGGTGGGATCTTGTGGCGGATTTGAAGGCTGCAAGGTCTTCTGGGTATTTGCTGTTCCTTCATTTCTTCTCCATACGCCTGCAGGTGCACTTTGATTCCTGGAATGTGGGAGTGACCAGCTGGCTTTCTTGGTGGTGTATTTCCCTGTGGTCGTTCGGAGAGGAGCTAGGGTGTTGGCGCAATAGGGGATCCATTTGTGGAGGTTGTGTGCTGAGGTGTTGGGATCTGTTGTGTCGGGGGTGGTGAGTTGCTGAGGGTGTTGACGATTTGCTCTCTGTGGTCTGGTTCCATTTCCTGTGGGGCATGGGCGAATGGTGTAAGTGTGCACTGTAGGTGTGGAAATGGAAAAGTGGATGCAGTAGTGGTCATTCCAGTGTAGCGGGGTTGAGTCGCTGATGGTGATGTTGCTGCTGGCGGAGAAGATGGGGCTGAGAGTGTGTCCGGTGCTGTGCATTGGTGGGGTGACCAGTTGCTTGGGCCTGATTGTGTCCAGGTTCTTGCGTAGCGATGAGGTGATGTGGTCGCTGAGATCGTCGATGTGGAAGGTGAGATCTCTGAGAGTATGTAGTTGCTGGAGGCGAGTGCGTGTAGTCGCTGAAAGCTGGGCGTGGTCTGTAGATGAGGGTTTGGCAGGTTATGGTCTTCGGGGTGGCATGCACTTGGAAGTGGAGGTGATCCGTGGGAAGGGAGAATTCTTGTGTGTTCATTGTTAGTCGGAGGGTGGTCTTGTGGATGATGGCTATGCCGCCTCCTGATCTGGAGGGTGGCTCCTTGCGGAGTAGCTTGTAGTCACTGAAGATGGCGATAGAGATGTCCGGTTTGGATGTAGTGTTTGTCCTTATCTCGGTGAGGAAGGCGATGTCCCGGAGTGTGGCGTCTATTAGGTCCCAAACACTCCATGGCGTGCTTCTGCAGGGAGCGGACATTGAGGAGGATGCACTTGAGGTGGTCTGAAGGAGCTTTTGGCGGTTCTGCGGCTGGGAGGTCTGGCGTTTGGCATGCGGAGAAGGTGAGGTGGCAGCAGGAAAAAGATCTGTGGGTGCCCTTGAGGAAAACTTGGTGGCAGGTGATCCGACGTCTAGGGTTCAGTGCAGTGAGGGTTCCGGTGTCATATCGGTGGATGGTACGCAATCCAGGGTCTGTGGCACTGGTTGCGGTCTAGGTGCAGATGGGCGCAGATCAGCCTGCTTTTAGCGTGGCTTCTGCGTGCCATCAGCGCGCCCGCTGAACGCAGCTATGCAGCAGCCATCCTTAAGAAGGGGAGGGCGGGAAGGCGCCGTGAGGGCAGGGGGCAGGGTCGCGGGGGCAGCAGTGGCAGGGAGCAGGGAAGCAGAGAAGGCAGAAAAACAGATACAGATAAAACAGACAAAACAAGGAAAATTGAAAAGACAGACCGACCAGACAGTCACAGATGGCCACTAGGCCCTCAATGATGAGGCGCGGTGGGTGCCTGCAGGTGGAGGCAGGCCTCCACCATAGAGCCAGTAGGTTCTGTCAGCGGCAGCAGCAGCAGTGAACACGCAGGAGGATGCGACATACGCTGGCCAAAAGATCAGATACTCAGTTTAAAATGGAGTGCCAGAAAATGATTGACATCTATGTTCTCTGGGGGAGATAGCCAGTTTTATATAAGAGAATAGACAGGCAACTGCTTTCTTACATTCCTCTTTTCTGCAGAGGTTCCCATGCCCAGACTGTTGAAATGTGGAGGTAACTCCATTGGCCTGAGAGCCATGTCTAGCCATTGGTCCCTTAATCCAAAGACTGTGTAGTCGTGGAGTCTAACTCAATTAAGATAGTTAGTTGGAACAGTCAATATTTTATGTGCTGGGTATCAAACAAATTAACCCTGGAAACCTGGGTTGATTACGTTTAAGCATATGACATTGTTTTGTTACAGGAAACCTGTGCCGCAAATGAAGTTTTCTGTGACAAGTTTATCTGTTATTTTGTCCTTGGAGTTCCCTCAGTCTATGGATGGGCACAAGTGGGTTTGACCTCATGGTTTAGGAATACCCTAGACTGTGTTATCCATTTAATTCTAACACCAGTAATTTGTTTCAAGCTTTTTGTTTGGCCTGGCATACTAATTATTTCAGCATGGTAAATATACATTTTATAATGATAATTTTACAGCCAGTGTTAGTCCAAATTTCTGTATTTTGTTTGATTTTATAGCCTGGCCTGATATAACATTCGCTATGGCAGATCAAGGCACAACTTAAACCTTGCAGGGATCTTTAATGCTAATCTCAGGAATTTTTTTGTAGCGTGTGATAGTAATATATTTGATGTTGGAGACTATTTTGAGACATGATCGCAGGTACTGTCAGCTGGACTCCGATTTGATAACTTTTGATCTCTGTAATGCAACTGAGTGTTATGATCCCGTCTATCCTACTTCTGCCACCTATGTGAGCAGCCTTTGCCAATCTGTAATTGATTACATCTTTGGGTCCAGTTCTTTGCTAAAACGTGTTGTCTGGGGGCCAAACGACTTGGTATTTACAGTGATTACAATTCACTCATAAAAGCGCTTAAAACACCAGCCAGAAGGTCACAGCGGGGAGCAGTTGAGAACTCGGATCTCAAATTTTAAGGATATGGTGTAAGGCTTGTTGGGAATCAGCCCCATAAGGAGTTCATTCACTGAACCTTATGTTTTCATCACCCATCCCTGTTTGATTGATGTTTGTAATTTAATGTGTCTTCTCAGATCGTAATGAGGGACTTTATGCAGTTGGGAAATGTCATTAGGTCCGAACTAACAAAGCCCAGTGTACCGCAGAAAGATAACCATCCTTCCTGGTTTAATGGCACATGTAGGAAAGTGAACACGAAGCTGTGCATTCCCCTTCAGGGGAACCCATGAGACAGGCATCTCATCACAGCCTGCAGAAGAGAGTACAGGTCTGCCCTGAGAGAGGGGAAATCTGATCTGCAGAGAAACCTATGAGATAAGCTGTTCTTTTCAGGTAAGACTATGAATAACAGGTTATTTTGAGATACTGTTAATAATAATAAACTAGCTAACTGCCCTAGGAGCAGGTTGGCCATAAATATTGCCCCAGACCAATGAGTGAAACACTTTCTACAAATCTACTCCTAAGTAGATTTAGTTCAGGAAACTTCTGATCAGCTCTTGCCTAATTTTCCCCTTAATGTCGAGTTTTCCTTGGGTGAAGTGGTAGAGGCCATTCAACTCAGCCCCCTCAGTAAAGTGCCTAGTCCTGATGGGTCCCAATGGACCTTCATAAATTTAACTTCGATCTGTGAGACTCACTTCTCACCAATTGTATTATTCAAGCTTATGAATCTGGTTTCCCCGCCTCTTGGGAGATAGACATTCTCATGCCCCTTTTTAATAAGAGGTGTCATCGCAACCCTAGGTGTTATCATCCGATTTCACTTTTAGATAGCACTGTGAAGATCATTGGTCAAGGTTTTGTATAATGGCTAACTCCACGGATCTCCAATACTCGCATACTTTAAAGGGTGCAGGACAGCTTCAAGGCTGGCCTGAGAACGATGAAACAATGCCTAACTCTCCATCTCTTGGTAATCAAATATACTGTTGCTAAAGTTCCATCTACCTAGCCTTTATATACCTGACTGGCGCCTTTGATAGTGTAGTTAGGTTGAAGCTTTGGGCACCTCCAAAGTCAATGGGGATCGGGAATGGTTGGTAGAGCTTTCATGTGTTCTCCATTACAACCTTGCTACGTCTGTCAGATATGGGTCAAATGGAGAACGTACTGAGTCTTTTAGCTTGGGCTGGGGGGTACAGCATGCATGTGTTCTCTCCCCAGTGCTCTTTTTATTATTTATCATTGGGTTGGAAGCCACCTTGATATCAAAGGGCAGTGACATGCCAGTTGTTTAGAATAGGCCTGTTCCTGTACCACTGTATGGGGAGGGTGCTGCCTTGCTCTCCAGAACACCCAACGGATTAAAAATCCTATTGGACACTTATAGTGACTCCAGGGGCTCAGTGAATTTAGGCACTAATTTAAGCAAAACGTTATAATGGTGTGTGATCCTAAAAGCTTAAAATCCTAGAGCTCTGACCCTCCAAGGTAAGACGATTGCTTGAACTCATGAGTTCCTGCACATTGGGGTCCTTTTTGATACACAGAGCACATGGGCCCCTTGCCTTGCTAGGAAAAAAATAATGCTTTATGAATGTGATTGGCTTTGTTTTTAATTTCGCCTCTTCAATACGAAAGAAATCAACTGCATATTCTTGGAAATTTATAAAAAGTAAATGTCTGCCGGTTCTAACGCATGGTTCTCGTTTATGGAGGTATAAGAATGTTAATGGCCTTCAAGCTGAGGAAAACAGATTTGATAAGTGCTTGCCTGGCTGCGCACCTAATTGTTCAACCTATTTAGTACAGCAAGAGCTGGTTTGGAATATTTTGGAGACATGATCAACTGCCCCCCCGCTGCGTGATGTTAAATTTTGAGTAACCCTCCTACACATCTTTTAATAGAGAAACCATTGATGGTTGTCTATCGTTTGATCTGGGTAGCAAGGTACTAGATAGACATTCCCTGTTTTTTAAATGATCCCAGATTACTAAATTGGATAGCGAGAAAGGGAGAACCTCAAGTCAGAGAGTATGTTCTGATCGTGACAGCAGCTGGCCTGGAACCACAGCTGCAACTGGTCTGTAATACTTGGGCTATAAGCTACATAACAGATTTAGAGAGGGTATTATTAGATCTCATTTATGCTCTCTGAAGGGCAATATGTCTCAGTTTCTATCTTCGCCTGTCCATATGATGAGGTTTCCCCACATAGTTTGCTCATCCTCATATTCTTTTGTAAATTTCATAGTCAATTGCTAGGACATTTTTAATGCCAGTTCTTAGGGGCACAAGTCTTACAAAATGTCTTCCAGCCTTGCTGTTTTTTAAACAATTGCTGAATTCCCCGAAGGTTCGATTTACTGTTAGCTCCTTCCTCAAGCTTGTTGTAAGTCAGAGGATATTGTTTATTTATTTTATCTTAGGTGGGAGCTTTTTACCTTACGTTGTTTTATTAATGTTGTTTTGATGGTTTATATGATGAATTTGGACTTATTGCTTACTGTGTTCTTAATGATTGTATATGTTTTTATGATGATTTATAATGATCAAATAAGGCTATTGATTGATTGAGTGAATGAATGGATGTGCAGTAAATGCGTTGTGAATTCATAATTGAACAATAGAGTCAAGTGATACAGAAGTCAAAAGTGAAAACCAATACGATTTCAAGATGTATCTTCACATGAGTCAATTAAACAACAAAATCCATAAGCTAGCAACTGATTCTGAAATACTTCATTGGTGTCTGGTCATCTAGAATTCCTACCAGGGATAGTTAAGAAACAGTCAATCTACTGATTTCTGTTGCAGCACACAGAGGAAAATTGTTAAGTAAATGAAATAAGTATTGGCAAATCAAACAGGTCTGGATTTAATGTGCTAACTCAGGTAGCGTTTAGCATCTTAGAGCAGGACACACTGGTTGAGAGTCATCAAAAATGGACAGAGAGGAATATTGTTGTAAAGTAGCTCCTCAAGCAGTTGAATGTAAGCACTGTGAAAAGAGGTGGAAGAATACAGTGAATGACGTGCTGAGAGATGAATATTCCACTGGGCTGAGCCAATACATGGCTGACAAGTCTCAAGCCAATGTTGAAAGAGGCAGGTAGACAAATGTCAATGTTGGAAAGAGGGCTGGTCCAAACCCACTCTAAGTACATTGTAAGTGATAGGTCTAGTTGACAGCTGTCCTGTGACAACCCAGACCTAAACAAAATTGCGAACTTAACAGCTCAAGCACCCTTGTTACAACATACTGAAATAGCCACACGGCAAATGCGAGACATTGTCCATGCACCACTTACAAGGATTGACTTTACATTGTACCTGATGAGCCAGCATGTGCACAAGAGTTTGTGACAACCCGGTGGTGCAGTGGTTCCCAACCTTTTGACTTTATCATTAATGGAACCCAGGGACCCCCACTGAATCATCATTGGAATCTGGGGACCCCCCACTGAGTCATTACTGGAAGCTTGGGCCCTAATTTGTCAAAATCTATTAATATTTTTTAATCTTCTAAGCAGTCGCAGTCCCCCTGAGAAGGCTTCGTCGACCCCCAGGGGTCCCCGGACCACAGGTTGGGAACCACTGCTGTGGTGTAATATTGGAGCTGCTCTCAAGTACAGTATAAAGATGCAGGAGATCGTTTTGCCTTAGTTCATTAGCTATGCATTTTATAAGTTTGTCTACAATTCACATACATTTTCACTGCCTCCTCGGGATCTAAATCAGGACCTACCTGTTTAGAGAATCAATACAGGCGAGAGACGAACATTGAGAAGAAATAGAGAGTACATATTCTCGTGTGTGCGCGCGCTTCCGTGGCTTTTGTTGTCTGTCTCTATACTTGTATGAGAGAAAATCAAAACGTGCATCAATGCTTCTTTCAAACAGATATTCTCTCCCTCCGTCCCACCCACCCCTCCACCAAATATTGTTTTCTTTCTTTTCACAACAATCTTCAATGCATCATTTATGACGGCTGACACGCAACGACCAAAACCACAAGTAACTCAGTGGTTAGGCAACATTGGGTGGTTTTCTCAGGTGAGAATGTTTGTATAGTTTCGGAAAGGACACACCCGCCTATTTCTGAGGAAAGGCAAACTCGTTGTCCTGCCCACAGTAGTCTGTACTTTGCTGGATCCCTGAACTTTACTCTTTGGGCACTCGGATGACACCGGTTTATCTTCAGATAATACTGGTATCAGAAGAGATCATTAGTGGCTGTGCGTGTGGTGACTTCTACTCAGATAAGCATTTCCACCTTCACCTACCTATAAAGATCTTCCAATACGCTACGTCAAATTTTCTGTCAATGTGTAATAATAATAATAATAATAATAATGATAACTTGTGTGTAGATCTAACTAAGGTAGAACTAAAATAACAAGATACAGAGTAATACTCTGGGCCTGCCTCTTAAGCACTGGTTTGGTCTGGTCACCTTCCTTCTGATGTGTCCTTCACATTTTGGACAAGCCCACTGGAGTATCTCCTCTTCAGAAGTCTCCAGGCCTTTTTTGATGGATGAGCTGTGCAAGTCTGCCTATGGATTGCTTTGTAACAGATAGTGATCACAATGAGTATGCCATGATTAGTGTCTCAAGTTATATAAGTCCACGTACAGAGTGCTGTACTACCGTTGTCATGATGAATGCCAGAAGTGAATGACCATGAACAAAAGAGACAAACAGAGATGATAACAAAAAAAGCCTAATGGAAAGCATGTTCGCAAGACACATTGAAATTGTCTGGAAAGTTTGAGGGGCTGCTCATATCCAATGCTGACCGTCTTCTGTGAGGATGCATAAGTGAATAGTGTTTCTCATCATGATCTGAGTAGTTTGGAATATGTTTCTTCTACTCGGCATGCTCTTGTCGTGCAGTTTGCTGCCACAATTGCCTGGTCAGAGTTGCCCAGGTGGTCTGCGGGGCATACTTTGAGCACAGAGGACGTTCTCTATCTCTCCTCTAAACATGTGATAATGAGCTATTTCTATTGCCTATGTTGCTTTGTTTTTCCTTCAGTCTTTGGCCTGGCAAAGCAAAGGGAACTAGCATTAGAAATGCAGTGTCAGCAAGCATGCAATGATTAGTGTGTAAAGTTGTGTGAGCCATCCTTTGAATTTCATTCATTGGCCCTGACAAAAACAAAGAGTAATGGATGAAATATTATCAGCCACTCGTAATAACTCGGTGCTACATTCTAGTCTGCAGGTTTTATGCCCACTATGCCACTTCAGACAGAGACCAGTCATTTACAAAACAGATTTGGTCATTCTCTGAATAGGAACAGTTCAGTCTGATCTGCCTGGCCAAGTCCCCTCTGAATGGCAACACAAGTAAACCCAGGCTGGTTTTGACTTTGTTGGGTCTACTCAACAAGGTGTGGCTTGAGTTTTATGGCACTGTGAGCCACGGACCCACCGATCAGCAAACTGGTCACAACTATTGTGTCTCACTTGAAAAAATATAAAAGTGATGGGTGGAAAGTTTGAATTAATCTCAGCCATTGACAGTTACTTTGGACTGCATTCCCATCATAGTTCATCATAGGCCCTTGCCTTTTTTCTGTTAGGAATTGTCCATCCTAAACTGGTGAACCAAGTCTGTTCTAAGGGAACAAAACCAACACAAACCAGTTTTGGCCTTGTTGGGCCTACTCAGTGAGGTGCAACTTGAATCATACGGCACAGTGAAAACTGGACCCAAAAATGGGCCTGCTAGTCTGACTTAAAGCATCTCATTTAGAAAACCTAAAAAGTGATATGTAGAATGGTTAAGCTAATCTCAGCCATTTGGAGGTTGCAATTGAGTTCATTTTTTTATATTGACTCTACCACTTCAGGCCAAGGCTACCTCCATTCAAATCAGACTTCATTACTCTTTTGAGGAATGTTCACCTGCACTTAACTTCCAAGACATTATGACACCAACTGCTTATATGTTGCTTCTGCACCCACTCTGGGCATCAGATAATGATTGTACAAACCAATTACATTAGTCTGACACTACCATATTGTAGCAAATTGGTGTTAACCCTTGCAGGCATCAGTGTCATGAAGATATCTCTGGCTAATGATGGCCTTAGCATGATGGTGGTAGGTCTTGGCATCTTTTGGACATCCTTGGTATGATGTCCAAAACTGCTGACTTAATGCTTGCACTGGTGTCCATATCATGATGGTACCAGTTTCTGCATAATGGTCCCACTGGTATCGTGGGGCAAAATGTTGGTACATTGTGTTTGAAGGTAGGCCTGCTGATGGCTGATTGAAAACAATATTTGATTGGTTGAATAAAAGAAGCCGCTTGCATCTCACTCTGCTTATGGCAAGCCATACCCGTAGGTTATGTGAACATTTCTAACAAGTTCCACTCATCCATGCATGCAAGCACTTGTTGATAAACTTAATCATTCTTCCATCCTTTTACTCATTTATCTGATCTTGCATACAATCACTCGCGTATCCATCCTTGCGCTCATCCCTCCATCCATGCAATCATTCACTCATCCATCCATTCTTTCAACCACTAACTCATTCTCATGTCACATTACCCTTTAAAACATTCATACAACCAAAAACACACAACTAGCTTTGCCACTGTTTTTTGTATAGTGTTTATAATACACATCTCCTGTTTCTAACCACTGTGAATTACACCTGTTGCTATTACTCAATGTATCAATCTCAAATGGATGAAAAGCTGAACTGACCTGGTCAGGATTCAAACTCAAGCTCTGCAGCTCACTAAATATCAGCAGAAAACTAGCCATCTTGCTGCCATTTTCACGTTCTAAGGGTATTGTCAAATACACAACAAATCTCTTCAGTGGAGGACACAGCTGCATCTCAACCTAGAATTCACCATGGTACATAAGCATGTTAGAAAAATAGACTCTCATTACAAGTGCCTCTGAATTACTGATTTGGCAGATAACTCCCTTTAGCAGGCATATAGGGACACCTGAATGATATAGTTATAGCACAGGCAGTATTACCCCAGGTGCTTCTAAGGACACATTTACCAGATCAGACCTAGTGGATTTTGTTGCCAGAGTGTAGGAAGTTGGCTCTGTATATACTATATTAAAATGAGGTATAGACCCATATGTATACTTTTTTAGTGCCGCATTTGCGTCATTTTTTGATGCAAAAGCAGCGCAAACATACAAAATACAATTATTTTTTGCAAGTTTGTGTCATTTTTTGCATAAAAAAATGACGCAAATGTGGCGCTTAAACAGTATAAATATGGGCCCTAGTGTGCAGAGAGTCCAGGGGTTCCCCACAGGCCTAACAGAGGCTAAAGTAGATAATACTAATGCTCTCTTTTGTGGTAGTGTGGTAGTGTGGTCGAGCAGTTAGGGTTATCAGAGGGTAGAAAAGCATTTGTTGTACACACACAGGCAATACATTAAGCACACACTCAATGAATAACTCAAGGCCAATTGTTTTGATATAGCAAAAATATATTTTGTTACTTTATTTCTAAAACCACAAGATTCAGTTTGCAGGTCTAAGTACATTTGCAAGTAAGTAGCAAACATATGTATCAACACTACTTTGTTTCAATTTGGCAAGTTAAATGGTTTTCAAGAAAACAGCAAATATCTGTTTTAAAAGTTGACAGTGCAATTTTCGAAGACAGTTCTAGGGGAGAAGAAAAGTTAGTACAGTTTTGAGGTAAGTACAAGACTTACAGTTCCAGTCACCGGGGGTTAGGATGTTCACAGGTTGGGGTTCAAGTTAACCCCAAACACCCACCACCAACAACACAGGGCTGGCTGGGTGCAGAGGTCAAAGTTGCTGTCAGCTTTAAAATAGAATCCTATGGGGACTTGGGGTACTCAGAATCAGGCCTGCTTGCAGGTAAGTTCCCGTGTCTTCAGAGGGGGGACCTGGGATGTTTAGAAGAGCACCGGGTGGGGCTCACCAAACACACACCCTCAGCATCACAGGGGCAGCAGAATGCAGGGTGCAAACTTAGCGTCAGGCTCCCAATGCTTTTCAATAGGGGGACCCCAGGGGTCGCAAAAATGCTGCAGGCTAGGTCCAGGGGGTCAGTTCTGGAAAATCACAGGCTGGACAAGGAGGAGGGCCGTCTGCTGAATGTTGCGGGACCGGTGGTCAGATTCTCCAAGGCCAGGTGGCTGCGGATGCAGGAGTACCTTTAGGCATCGAGAATCTTCGTCCAGTTCTCTCGCGGTCGGGGGGGGGGTCCTCCGGATTTAGGCTGCAGACATCGTCATGTTGGCCAGGAGGGGTCAACCCAAGGTTGACACTAGGTTGGAATCGCCTGGGGACTGATCTGGACCAGTAGGCCGCCTGGACACAGGCTGTGGGTGTCGGGTACAGAGTGGGCAAGACTCACGGATCTTGGGCAGTTCTGGAGTCCTTTGCTGGAGTTTCTTTCTGGACAGGGCCGCTGTCCACAGGAGATCTTAGTCCTCTGGGATGCAGGCAGTCCTCTTGAGGTTTTTAAGAGGTCGCAGGTCCTGCAGGATGCCTCACCTTTTTGTAGCAGGGCTTCAGAAGCTGGAGACGGGCCTGAAGGGCTGGAGCCAAATCAGTTGGTGTCTTTGGTCTTCTCTGCTGGGGGTCAGCTTAGCAGTCCTTCTTTTTTCTTCTTGTTGTCTTTAGAGGTCGCCAGAAATCTGACAAGCTAGGTTCATGGGAGCTCTTAAATCCGGAATTTAGGGGTGTTATAGGGGTCAGAGGACAGTAGCCAATGGCTACTATCGCTGATGGTGACCACACCCTTCTGGTGCCCACTTCCTTTGGGGAGGGAGACACAGACCTAACTTTATTGGTCCCTGTCATCCAAATCAAGATGGAGGATTTTGCAAGGGGGTCACTTCAGCTCTGGACTACTTAGGGATGGTCCTAGCTGAAGTTGTAACTCCTCCCTGTTTTTCCTAACTTTCCCTTCGGATATGCTGCCAAAAGTGGGGCTTTGTCCGTTGGGGGGGCATCTCCACTTGCTAGAGTGCCCTGAGGCACTGTAACAAGAGGCCTGAGCCTTTGAGGCTCACCGCCAGATGTTACAGTATCTGTAGCAGGGAGGTGTGAAGCATCTACACCTAGTGCAAGCTATGTTTCTAGTCACAGAGAGCACAAAGGCTCTCACCCCAGGTGGCCAGAAACTTGTCTGGATTTTGCAGGCTGGCACAGACTGGTCTGTCCTGCACTAGATGTTTGGCTAAAATACAGGGGGCATCTCTAAGATTCACTCTTGGTGAATTTTTCCATAAATCCAACACTGGCATCAGTGTGGGTTTATTGAGCAGAGAAGTTTGATACCAAACTTCTCAGACTTCAGTGAAACCATTATGGAGCTGTGGAGTTCGTAATGACAAACTCCCAGACCATATACTCAGTATGGCCACACTGTACTTACAATGTCTAAGAATGGACTTAGACACTGTAGGGGCATATTGCTCATGCAACTATGCCCTAACCTGTTGTATAGAGCATTCTGCCTTAGGGTTGTAAGGCCTTCTAGAGGGGTGACTTACCTATGCCACACACAGTGGTTTGTGGACATGGCACCCTAAGAGGGGTGCCATGTCGACTGTCTTTTTCTCCCCACCAACACACACAAGCTGCAATGGCAGTGTGCATGTGCTTGGTGAGGGGTCCCCCAGGGTGGCATAATACAGGCTGCAGCCCTTGGGGACCTCTCCTGGTCACAGGGCCCTTGGTACCATGGGTACCTTTTATAAGGGACCTAACTGTGTGCCAGGGGTGTGCCAATTGTGGGAACAATGATACAGTTTGTGGGAAAGGACACTGGTGCCTTCAGAGAAACCTTCCATCTTCCAATTAGTAATAGACAAGTGGAAATCTGAGTAGAATGTATCCTGATAAGACAGATCTATCCTGCAAAGCAGCCTTAGCAAAGTATTGGTCAACAAATAAAAAATGCTATCCCTGTCCCTGGGTCTCTTAAATCGGTCTTTGGGTGCATACTAATACTAGATAATGTACTTAAGAGAATCTTTGGTCCAACTTTCTTTCTTTAGCAATTAAGGGTCCAGGGGTGAGGGAACTGTGACAATTCATTGTATACACTTTTTAAGTGTCAGTTAAATCAGAAATATTGGTCATCTCTTGCACCTTTGACATTGCTGATATTGGGTAGGGCTAGCATGCAGATCTCCTTATTGAGTCTTATAAATCTTTCGCAAAGCAAAATGTATGAATGAGCCCATAAATATTCTTAATAGGTTTAGAATTAACACATGTGGTTTATTCTATTTCTCTTTCATGATTTCAGCATGGGTGTATGCAGACTATGCTAAAAAAGCTGAGTCAATGCAGCATTTTTATGAGGGAAACAGCCTTTTCTACATTGCCGGAGCAACCCATAGTGTAGTCGTGCAAGCGTTACCATGCTTGCCTGAACCACGCTTGTGCCTGACCCACGTAAATGCGTAAGCGACCATGCATATGTGTGGTTCAGGCACACAGCAGGAACAGCCGGGAGAGGATCGCGGCGGCCAGGTAAGTGGGGCTGGGGCAGGTGGTGACATTTTTAAGGACAGGGTGGGGTAGGTTTTAGGGCTTAGGGCGGAGGCAGGGGGTCGGGGTAATTTTTAGGACAGGGTGGGGTAGGTTTTAGGGTTTAGGGAGGGGGTCAGGGTAGTTTTTAGGACAGGGCGAGATAGTTTTTAGGACAGGGTAGGTTTTAGGGTTTAGGGTGGATTGTCAGGGTAGTTTTTAGGAGAAGGGGAAGGTTTTAGGGTTTGGGTGGGGGGGTCACAGTAGTTTTTAGGACAGGGTTGGTTAGGTTTTAGGACAGGGTAGAGTGAGGGGTTGGGGTAGTTTTTAGGAGAAGGGGAAGGTTTTAGGGTTTGGGTGGGGGGGTCACAGTAGTTTTTAGGACAGGGTTGGTTAGGTTTTAGGACAGGGTAGAGTGAGGGGTTGGGGTAGTTTTTAGGATAGGGCGGAGTAGATTTTAGGGTTCGGGGTGGTGGTGGGGTGTCGGGGTAGTTTTTAGGAAGGGTGGGTTTTAGGGTTCAGGGCGGGGGGGTTTGAGTAGTTTTTAGGACACAGCGGGTAGGTTTTAGGGTTCAGGGCGGGGGAGTCGAGTCGTTTTTAGGGTAGGGTAGTTTTTAGGACAGGGGTCAGGGTAGTTTTCAGGACAGGGCAGGGTAAGTTTTAGGAGGTGGGAGAGTCTGGGTAATTTTTAGGACAGGGTGGGATCGTTTTTAGGACATGATAGGTTTTAGGGTTTAGGGCGGGAGGTCAGGGTAGTTTTTACAACAGAGCAGGGTAGTTTTTAGGGTTTAGGGCGGGGTGGGAGAGTCAGGGTAGTTTTTATGGCAGGATGGGGTAGTTTTTAGCACAGGATAGGCTTTAGGGTTTAGGGTGAGGTGTCAGGGTAGTTTTTAGGACAGGGTGGAGTCGTTTTTAGGACCAGGTAGGTTTTAGGGTTTAGGGTGGGGGTCAGGGTAGTTTTTAGGACAGTATAGATTTTAAGGCTTAGGGTGGGGGTGGGGGTGGGGGTGGGGGCTTGTGGTAGTTTTTAGAACAGGGCAGGGTAGGTTTTAGGACAGGTTAGTTTTTAGGGCTCAGGGTAGGGGCGGGGTAAGGGTAGTTTTTAGGAAAGGGCAGGTTAGGTTTTAGGGTTTAGGGCAGAGGGTCGGGTAGTTTTTAGGACAGGATGGAGTAGCTTTTAGGACAGGGTAGGTTTTAGCGTTCAGGGTGTGGGGTCGGCGTAGTTTTTAGGACAGGGCAGGGTAGGTTTTAGGACAGGGCAGGATAGCTTTTAGAGTTTAGGGCAGGGGTCAGGGAAGTTTTTAGAACAGGGAAGAGTATGTTTTAGGGTTTAGGGTGGGGCGGGGGCCAGGGTAGTTTTTAGGACAGGGTAGGGTAGTTTTTGGGGCAGGGTAGGTTTTAGGGCTTAGGGTGGAGTCAGGGGGTCGTGGTAGTTTTTAGGACAGGGTCAGTAGGTTTTAGGACAGGTAGCTTTTAGGGCTTAGGGCAGGGGTGGGGGTCAGGATAGTTTTAAGACAGGGCAGGGTAGGTTTTAGGGTTTAGGGCGGGGGGTTGGTGCGGTTTTTAGGACAGGGTGGGGTAGTTTTTAGGGTTTAGGGCGGGGTGGGAGAGTCAGGGTAGTTTTTATGGCAGGATGGGGTAGTTTTTAGCACAGGATAGGCTTTAGGGTTTAGGGTGAGGTGTCAGGGTAGTTTTTAGGACAGGGTGGAGTAGTTTTTAGGACCAGGTAGGTTTTAGGGTTTAGGGTGGGGGTCAGGGTAGTTTTTAGGACAGTATAGATTTTAAGGCTTAGGGTGGGGGTGGGGGTGGGGGTGGGGGCTTGTGGTAGTTTTTAGAACAGGGCAGGGTAGGTTTTAGGACAGGTTAGTTTTTAGGGCTCAGGGTAGGGGCGGGGTAAGGGTAGTTTTTAGGAAAGGGCAGGTTAGGTTTTAGGGTTTAGGGCAGAGGGTCGGGTAGTTTTTAGGACAGGATGGAGTAGCTTTAGGACAGGGTAGGTTTTAGCGTTCAGGGTGTGGGGTCGGCGTAGTTTTTAGGACAGGGCAGGGTAGGTTTTAGGACAGGGCAGGATAGCTTTTAGAGTTTAGGGCAGGGGTCAGGGAAGTTTTTAGAACAGGGCAGAGTATGTTTTAGGGTTTAGGGTGGGGCGGGGGCCAGGGTAGTTTTTAGGACAGGGTAGGGTAGTTTTTGGGGCAGGGTAGGTTTTAGGGCTTAGGGTGGAGTCAGGGGGTCGTGGTAGTTTTTAGGACAGGGTCAGTAGGTTTCAGGACAGGTAGCTTTTAGTGCTTAGGGCAGGGGTGGGGGTCAGGATAGTTTTAAGACAGGGCAGGGTAGGTTTTAGGGTTTAGGGCGGGGGGGTTGGTGCGGTTTTTAGGACAGGGTGGGGTAGCTTTAGGACCAGTACGTTTTAGGGTTGAGGGAGAGGGGGTTGGGATAGTTTTAGAACAGGGCAGAGTAGGTTTTAGGGTTTAGGGTAGGGAGGGGGTCAGGGTAGTTTTTAGGACAGGGTAGGGTAGTTTTTGGGGCAGGGTAGGTTTTAGGACAGGACAGGGTAGCTTTTAGGGCTTAGGCCGGTAGTGGGGGTCAGGATAGTTTTTAGGACAGGGCAGGGTAAGTTTTGGGGTTTAGGGCAGGGGATGGGGTGATTTTTAGGGCAGGGTGGGGTAGCTTTAGGACCAGTACATTTTAGGGTTGAGGGTGAGGGGGTCGGGGTAGTTTTTAGGACAGGACGGGGTAGGTTCGACCTGCCAAAATTTAAAAACGCTTGAGGTATTTAACGCATTCAATAATTATCAGATGTTTTAAATAGCTTTTACCTTGTAGTTCCAATCCGTGCATAAACATGGGTTTACGCGTGGGTCGGAATTAACAGAACCCAATCATAATCAGGCTCATTGTCTCTTTTTACCCTTGAATGTCATTTTCTACTAATAATAAAAGTAGAAGTCATCTGCGAGGAGACTCTAGAAGGCAATGATGTCTTCTGGCAAACCTGGAAAGAGCAAGGGTCTTTCAAATCTACGAAAAGTATCAGCATCCCGTTCTCTGGCATGGTTTGCGATCTACAGTTGCCTAACTTTTGGAGTGAAGCCTGCGAGTGCATGCGCTAGTGCATGTGTCTCACTTACAAAACTTTGTTGTGTTCTGCAAAGGGCCTGGAGCCTACCTGTTGCTGACCATTTTTTGGTTTGCGTGACACTCTTCTTTACAGCCTCCTAATTCGTCAAGGCACGCCTGGCATAATTTCCGTTTCTCTGTGTGGAGCAGGAATCACACACTAATTTAATCAACTTAATTAGTGCCCGCCCGCTGCTCCCGACGTGATTGAGGTATTATTTGTTCTTTTTATCTTGGAGTGCCCCTCAAACAGAAGGCTTGTGACTGGCAAAAACATGCCCAGCAGGCACAAAATTTCAAAGTTTTATTTTTTAAAGTTAACTGTCTGTAATTTTGCCAATTCCTAGTTTCTCAGTTTCTACTCATATTTTCATTTGTTTTTGGTTGTGGGCGCTGTTGTCAAAAGATGATAATGAACTTGTTTGAAATATGAGAGACCTATTTCATTGCAAATGCTTGTTTATTCTTCCTGTCTTGCACCTCCCCACTAACTGGGCTCACCATAGCACAGACTATCAAGATAAAAACCTTCCTGCAGCATAATAGAATTCATAAAGCATATCATGGGAGGTGCAAAGTGATGTATAAGCACCACCTATTGATATTATATTTAGCATGCCTCTCTCTCAAACTTCCTCCTCCATTACACCATTACACCGATAGGTACAGAACTGCAGGAAAAGAGTACTTTTCTAGTCACTCACAGTGGCATGACAAAGGCCCCTGCAGCCCCAGCTGTGTGCAGGGGGGCCTGAGCTCCTGGGGCCCCGCTCAGCACAATACCCTGGCCTGAGAGCTCCTGAGTGAGTCCGGATGGAGGGCTCCTACATGTACTTTGCCGGAGGCCCCCCCTAAAGTTTCATTACACCACTGGGCACTCACACATGACACCAAACTGATTCCAACACAGGCTCATAACAGTTAATACACCCTGCAAGCCATGTGCTCTCCCACAGTGTAGCTTGCTACACATGTGAAAACGTGCTTTAGCGTTCCGCAATGGAGTGTGAAGCCCTATATAAATGTGTCTTTGTGTTGTAGTTCATTACCACATCAATATGTAAATTAAAGCACATGTGTTGTGTAGAATGTGAGAATATTACTTGGGCTTCCCATTGAGTGCTGCTCCAGGCTCCAGAAGCAGCCTGGTAAAGCTATGTGCCAAAGTACCCCCGAGCTCTACGCACATATGCTATTTCTCTGCTTAGGGGCACAGTAAAAGCTTTAGAAATCCTGAGTCATCGATTTGCACTATTTGTCTGCTTGTGTAATAAGGAAAAAAAAAATCTACCATGGAAACAACTGAGGAAATTGCTTGTTACACCTTTGTTGAACTGCCCATTGATGATTTATTGCTTACATATTTACTTGCATTATAGATTTTAACACAGAAATCATTAGTAATCAACAAACATTCTTTGCTAATGATAATAATAATAATATAATAATAATGCCTCCAAAAGAAAATGGAACAAACATTGTTGGATTTAAGATACCCCCATGTTTGACACCTGTAAAGTGGACAAAAAGTATTTTCCCATTTCTTATTATTTTAACACATAAAAATGGTGTGAAATCAGCCAAAGTAAAGAAGAAACAATGTTCACGATTTTCTACATTTCTTTGGCTGATTGGACCTCCCTTCACAAAAAGAAAGGGGAGGAGCCCAGACAAACAGCTGGATACCAGCAGCTCGATTACAAGAGGCACAGGGAGTTCCTCTTCTAATCGAGCTTCCTCATAGAAGCCCAATCAGCTCAAAAAACATGCTTGTTTATGTTTTTTTTTACTTTTCTCTGGCTGATGGGGTTTTCCGTCACTAGTAAGAGAGGGGAGTGCCACAGGGATGGAGCTGCTCTTATTCCTGCAGTGCTCCCTATATGCACGTATTGCAGATGTTGGCAACTGGCTAGCCACTGATATAGTTGAAAAGTTTGGAGTGTCCCTCATGCTATAGTATTCATTTACATATGTTAGAAAATGCATCAAGTTAACGTAGAATTATGAGTTTGAAATGTAGAATTGACAACACGTAGTCATTTTAAATGTGAACAAGTTTAATCAAATGCTAGAAAGCTTGGTGGTATTTGAATATTATTGAATGTTAACCAAACTAAAGTGATGTATTCATGTATTTTAGACTCTGGACTAACAGAATATATGTAAACAATATTGAATTTCTAGTGATTTATATTTTCAATATGCATGCAAACTTAGAAAAATGTAGTAGTGCATCATACGTATTGAACTGTGCCAGCCACAATAATACGTTTTGGAATAATATATTACATGAACACTTATGAATCATATCTATGTTCAAATTACAATTCACATAATGGAATTAATGCTTTATTTGAATATAAATGTGTTATTTTATTTCTTGTGTTAGCCTAACTGAGACCTAATTCAGTTTTGTGGCTGTGCAGAACTTGCAATGTCATTCTGTTTAATGTGAACTTTCTTTTAGATTTCGTTCCCATGTGAAGCTACAGGGAGTGCAGAATTATTAGGCAAGTTGTATTTTTGAGGATTATTTTTATTATTGAACAACAACCATGTTCTCAATGAACCCAAAAAACTCATTAATATCAAAGCTGAATATTTTTGGAAGTAGTTTTTAGTTTGTTTTTAGTTTTAGCTATGTTAGGGGGATATCTGTGTGTGCAGGTGACTATTACTGTGCATAATTATTAGGCAACTTAACAAAAAACAAATATATACCCATTTCAATTATTTATTATTACCAGTGAAACCAATATAACATCTCAACATTCACAAATATACATTTCTGACATTCAAAAACAAAACAAAAACAAATCAGTGACCAATATAGCCACCTTTCTTTGCAAGGACACTCAAAAGCCTGCCTCCATAATACCTGCATGCACTTCCCTTCTCAGTGTTTTGGCCCTCTTATTTTAGCACCCATATTTGGGTAGTACAGTGTTTCTGTTGCCAATATTTTGATAACATGTTAGGTGAGCAGAAATGTATTGAGTCGTAACACAGCAAAGCAGTGAATTCAAAGTCCTCGCCTACGATTAGTGGTGCATAATTAATCACCAGACAAAGCAACATGCTCAAGGATGCAGTCGCCAGAGCACGGCATAATGACAGTGTACAGGCACCAAGGTGGCAGAGACTGTGAGAAAGGGGCGGGATCTCTGCGCCTGAAGCTAATGTAAACATAATATTCTGTACTGCCAAGTCTGTGCTCAGAACCTGTTTGAATTACAGAGATTCTACACAATCGGAGCTTTATTTTTGAAGCCCTTAACATGGGCCATATCAACAAATAATTTCATGCCATGTTTTTTGTGTAAGTGTCCTGGATTGTACGCATCATACTTAGTTTGTGAGCATTTGCACGCTGCTAGTGTCCGGGTTTATTTCTGGCGTGCACTCCAACTAGATAGGATCACGGAAGACCCTGAAATCAGGGGTGTAGCTCCCACTAGTGCAGCAGGTGCAGGGGCACCGGAGCCCAGAGGCCTGAAGTGCTCACTGAACCCTGGTTATTGCGATATTTCACAGTTTAAACGGTGGCCAGAGGGGACATTTCCTTCCTGCACTTGGGCTCATGACACACTGGCTACGCCACAGCTGGAAATCCTTGTCAGGGACAAGGACTTGAGCACACAAGCAAATAGTTCCGCCCTTCCAAGATATTTACACAGCAGAAAGTACACAAGCCTTTTTGTGGCACGCAAAGTTACAGCGCTTCAGTGCTTTTTCTCCAGATAATCTTGAGGTAGGTCCTCTGGTAAAACAACAGTAGGCAACTAACTGCCTTCTGCACCAAAAATAGGGGCGACATTGCAAACATCAAACATGACCGTGTTATCCAAGAAGGGAGAATGGGCATAATGTCACTTCACCTACAGAACCCAAAAACATTACATCAGTGGTTGTGGAAATACGTCAAAATGCCAAGACGTCTAACTGGTTTATACAGTTTTGGAACACTGCTTTTATGATAAAAACTTTGAAGTGAAATCCCAACAGGACTGAAAAGTTTGGGGCACCTTATGAAACTGGCAGCACTTGTTGGTTCAGACCCAAGGTGCCCCCGATGAACACCAGAAGACCAGGCTCTCAGGAAGTACAGGTTATTTAATGAAATTAATCGTCTGGTAATTTAGCATGCTTTGCACAAACACTAGGGCCCGATTTAGAGTTTGGGGTATGGGGTTACTCTGTCACCAACGTGACGGACATCCCATCTGCTGAATTACGATTCCACATAGAAATCGTAATACGGCGGACGGGATGTCCGTCAGGTTTGTGACGGAGTAACCCATCCGCCAAACTCTAAATCAGGCCCAAAAGAAGCTGCCATGAACTACAACGTGCATGAGGTATCCAAGAAGGAAGTTCATCTCTCATGATGCCTGGGGACGCCATAGTTACACCTGAACTGTTTCTGACCAGAGGCGTGAGCTGGTTGCTTAGTCTCCCAGCACCTATGCACAACGTGGGGGGCCCCATCCTACACACGCCCCATAGGGGGAATCTGTTTTCAAGTACTATGTAAACTGCTTTTTAATACCCTTCTACTTTGTTATGTCCGTGCTTCTCACCCACAAAAGGTGATGCAGGAAAACCTGCAAATAATCTGTCCAACAGGCCATTGCTCTGGGTAGCATTCCAACTCATTGTTTTCCACTCACAGTGACACTTTAGACAGCGACTAATGCTATGGAAATCAGCACCGATCCTGATCCTCATGGGAACAGACCATTCTGGACTGCCAGACGATGTTTCCTTCAGAAGGGGAGATAACCAACCTCAGAACATTTTCAGCCTTGTTAGGCCTCGTTCTTGAGGTATAACTTGGAGCTTGTGGCACAGTGAGCAAGGGACTCACATTTAGGCATGCCCTTAGCCGCTATGATGTACTAGGTTGCAGTCTCAGTGATTGCTAGTAGCTGAGATTAATTCAAGCATTCCATCCTTCACTTTATTCATGTTGCAGTAGATGTGTTAAGTGCAATAGGTATGTCCGGACATGGGTCTCATGCTCACAGTTCCACACGACTCAAGCTGACACTGGTGAGGCCAAAGAAGGCTGAAACTGGTCTGGTTTTGCTTTTATTCCCTTATGGAAAGGACCTTTTCTGGCAGTTCGGGATGGACTGTTCCTATTGTAGCAGGACCAAGACAGATTTGCATAGAGCCAGTCTGTGTATAGTGTGGCATTGTGGATGAAAAATGATGCACTGGAATGTGGCCTGGGAGAATGGATTACTGTTTTGAAGCAAAATTACTGAAAATTACGATATTATGGCCGTTCACGTGACTATGAATAATCTCATACAAAAAAGCAGTCCACAGGAGCACAGGAACAATTAAGTGACCATGAGTGACTGCTGTTGTTCATGTTCTGTTGCATTTGGCCCTATTTTCTTAGTGCAAAATGCATCCAAGGGCCCATTTTAGGTGCAAGGATGAATTTTGCACTATGAAATAACACAAAAATGCTGGGTTACATTACTTGTGTAATTCTGCTTAATCTTGTATAATGTTGCTGTAATCTCACTTAATTTTGCTACAGCAAATTACACAAGTTACACCCATGCCTAATGAAAACTGATTTGCATGTCAGTGGGCCCAAATTTAGGATGCATGGTGTGTGAAATGGCAATGGATTTGGATGCAGGCCCAGGTAATAACCAGTGACTCAGATTCATGCAAGCATTCCATTTGTGACTTTTTGTATTCTTCAGTGTGACACTCGAAGTGCGACATGTATGCTCAGACATGGGCTTCGTGCTTACTGTGCCTCTAGAACCAAGCTGCACCCAACTGATGAGCCC
Organism: Pleurodeles waltl; assembly: GCF_031143425.1. Classification (NCBI taxonomy): domain Eukaryota; kingdom Metazoa; phylum Chordata; class Amphibia; order Caudata; family Salamandridae; genus Pleurodeles; species Pleurodeles waltl. The sequence continues at coordinate 865,556,217 of NC_090443.1, forward strand.
CAATCAGGGCAAAGCTGCTCTTTGGTTGCTTGTATTATGGTTCAGGGAGGACCTGGCCTACAGTTTGGACTAGACCATTCCTACTGGAGCAGAGTAACGACTGAATTTCTAATGACTGAGTCCAAACTGAGGTAGCTCGGTGATCGAAATAATGCTAGACTGGGCTAAGATTAATTCAAGCATTCCATCCATCACTTTTTGTATACTTAAAAATTGTCCCAGACAGAGTGGCCACGAACTCACCAGTGTGTTAAACCATTGCCAGAGCATTTAGAAAATCCTTAGTGGACAATAACGATATTGTTTTTCAGTACTTGAGAAATAATAGCTCATTCATTTTAGGAATTAACATTTTCTGAGTCACCATTCTTTCCACGTTTGTGCTAAACCCAATAAAGTTACACAGCTTGTCTTTTCAACTTTCCACAGAAAAGGGTGTGGACTAGAGAGAATGTCCCTCAAGCAAAGTGTAAAAACAAACTGAAGTTGAAAGATCGGTTTACCATTCTGTATTTCACTTAATCGCATGCATTCTGCTCACCCAACAAGGAAATATCTACAAATTACACAACGAACAGGAAGCTTATGGTAAAATAGAGGATCTCTTGTTGGAGTAATATTTGCTGCTGGAATATTATTTGCTTATTATTTAAAAAACAAATTATGCAGCTTTTACAAGACCTGATTGGTATCGCAGCCCTTGACTTTATAAACAATGTCCTACTGCAAACAAACAATTTACATTAGGTCAGTTGTGATGGTTACTAAAGGATCAGACCATAGCAAATGTGAACAGATTCATATTAACTTATTGTAAATATATCTGTTGGATTTTTGAAGTAACAGGCTCGGGCAGGAAGAAAGATAATATGCTGTGGGGCCGAATCTAACAGAGCTGGTGTTTTTTGAGATGTTTTATAAAGTCACAGTGAAGACAATGCACTCTTCCTAATCCAGCAGTCAAAGAAAGATGGCTGCCTGCAGTGGGTGAGAGCAATAGGCTCCTATAGGCCGAACTAGCCCTCTTTATAATTTCCACAACACTGTCGGGAGTGTGGGGTTATCTGGTATGTGGGAGGGGGGAATCATGGGCATCCAGACATGCAGTAGTATGAATCCATATCTAGACATTGAGGGGGTCATTCTAACCCTGGCGGTCGTCGACCGCCAGGGCTAAAATGACGGGGGCACCGCCAACAGGCTGGCGGTGCCCCGCAGGGCATTCTGAAGCGGCGGTTCGGCCGCGGTCAGAAGTGGAAAACCGGCAGTGTCCCGCCGGTTTTCCGCTGCCCTTTTGAATCCTCCATGGCGGCGCAGCTCGCTGCGCCGCCATGGGGATTCAGACACCCCATACCGCCATCCTGTTCCTGGCGGTTCGGCACTGCAGGGGCCCCCGTAAGAGGGCCCCACAAAGAATTTCACTGTCTGCATTGCAGACAGTGAAATTTGCGACGGGTGCCACTGCACTCCGCCAGCTCGTGGGAAGGTAGTTTTACACTGGGCTGGCGGGCGGCCTTTTGGCGGTCGCCCGCCAGCCCAGTGTAAAACCCAGAATCACTGCAGCGGTCTTCCGACCGCGGAGCGGTATTCTGGAGGGGGAACTCTGGCGGGCGGCCTCCGCCACCCGCCAGAGTTAGAATCACCCCCTGAGTGTTATTATTATTATTATTATTATTATTATTATTATTGTTGTTGTTGTTGTTGTTGTTGTTATTATTATCACTATTACAGGTTCAGAATAGCAACATGCAAATTCATCCATGATCATATTGTAAACTATTTTATCTTAAAATATAATTTTCACAAAGTAAGCCATAACCCATAAATAGGCTTTCGGATCATGGGCTAATGGCTGTCACATCTACAACCAGTTTAACGAAGAAACCCCTTGTGTTATCAGATTTGTTGAGCATGCAAACCTGTTTATCTTACTATTCTCTTTTATATGAACAACAGCCAGTTAACTTTTCTGGTGATTGAAAGCCACAGGCAGGGGAAGCTGAGTGCCACTGGCAATGCTTAATTTGTAAAAATATTAAGTGCAAGGGCCCTGGCAAGGAGGACCCTACTGCTTGCACCACCCTTTGCCCTGGGTAGTGCTGCCAATGACAGTACCAACAAATGTAATAACACTCAAGCTTCTACAAGTGTGACAATTCAGATTATTCCAGGCCCCGTAAGCTATAAAAATGGCTTGGGCGACAGCTATTAGTCATTTTCAAAGTATATTGAAGTAATAAACAATAGTTGTTTCGTTCATCTCTAAAGCAAACAAACAGCACCACCATGTGGCAGGCTGTCATACATGCAGGTGTCGACAATTGAGTGCCAGTGCCGGGCACTGGAAACCACTGGCTCAAATTACGCACTGGCCATTGGGCTGTAACAACAAACCTTGCAATCAGGATAGTGATAAACCTTGCCCACTTTGAGGACAGACCTACATGTTTTGAGCCTACTATTGGCAGGGTTACCTCAGGTAGATAGCTGCTAACATATTATGCCAGTAGACCTGGAGACCTTTGCATGACCACATCATATGCAGCCAGGTACAAATAGCAATTGTTGGATAAAATATGGAAAACCTGTCATTTTGAATTTGTTTGTATTTCACAGGACTTTAACATCAACATGAAAACATACACAAGAGCCACCCCATGAACCACTACTCTGAATTTCCAAAATTTTCCCATCTTGCGCAATGAGCTTGGAAGTCAGTGGGTTAACATTAGTGCTTTTTTGACGGTCACTTGAAAGAGCATAACATCTAGCCATTAAGTTCCAAATTTTGGAGCAGGAAAGACAGATATCCTGGCTTCTTTAGTTGATCAAAATTTGTAATCTTTGGCAACATTCTTAATCCTATGTCTCTGTTCTATTATCTGCTCTAAATTTTATAGTGTCCTGAATGCAATTCAAGATTTCAATGCACACTATACACTTATATATGGTTTCACTGCTGAGCAAAAGACACACATCCCTCTGCCCAAAATAAATTCTCAGTTTTTTTGCCAGCAAGAGGGCTCAGTGTGGTAAGTGCTTAATGCTGACACTGGTTGGTGTGTCAATCAAATCACAACTGAATTCTAGCAAAGCAAACTGAGACTTTCATCCTTCTAGGGTGGATCAGTTTTGTACTATTAACATGGGTAACAGAACACTTTTTATTTACAGCACTAATAAATGGAAAAACTACACTTCTAAGTAATTGTCAATAGCTAATATCAATGACATTGGGGGACATGGCCAGACCTGGCCAGGATGGAAGCAAAAAGGCAACAATCCTAAAGGAACCCGAGAAATCCACTAAAAAATTACCACTTCATCATCCACCCTGCGTGTTTGAGAGACCACTGCTGTATTCTGGAAGTCATCCCGATGAAGAGGAGAGACAGCAAGAAACTGCTACGAGAGTCGACCGCTTGGGGCCTGGCGGGCTCAAGACATAGGCCGGCATTTTGTAAATGACAGCTTGCAGAAGAGCTGTGGCCCACAGTGAAGAGGCTGTCCTTGGGGTGCTTAGATGACAAACTTGAGGATGAAGGAGTGAAGGGCACAGAAGGAATCAAAATGTCGCAGAAGAACAAACGGAGTGACTGGGCAAGAGAAAGAATACCCCTTCCCCTTGAGGAGCAATAAGGTCCGGAATGAATGAGAAGAGAGAGAGAGAGAGGACAAGAGAGGGGAAGAGCAGCGAGTGAGAATGAAGCTACAGAAACAAGGTGAGAGGCAGGTGGGAACCCATCTTGTAACTGGGTTGCCCTCTTGGGTGAAGGGATTCCGCCCTACGCGGTGACCTTGGGTAGGCAGTGGGGACTCCTGTCTGCTTTATAGCCATTACAACTCTGCAGCAGATGTGCTGAGATTGCTGAGAGTCCCCATCTGCTCCTATGAGTGCAAAAGAAACATCACCAGGCAAAAGGACATAGTATGAAATAAAAACCTTGAAATGTGCCAAGACTGACAAGAGAAGATCTGTTCAGCAAAGTAAAATGGACAAATATGCCTTTCTGTGATCTAGAGCTGTTGATTCCCTGCTAGATCTGACAATTCACAAGGGAGAATTGGCATGGTCAATAATAGATAGGCAGATCCTGTCCTTAAAGACATTCTATCATCCTTACGAAATGTCAAAGCTATCACTCAAAATGAAAATAGACAGCACTAATGTAAATCTCCTGAGAAAAGACATTAAAGTGGAGAGAAAGTGTTCTGTAATGAAAAGCAATAAATGAAATGCAAAACGAAACCTGTAACCTGCACAAAATTATCAACAGCTGAAAAACGCAACAAATCAACTGCAAAGGCAAAGCTGAAAGATTATGAGGGGAAATCAAGAAGGAACAACATTCAAGTAGTGGGAGTGCCAGGAAGGTGTCAGAACCCCAGCATAAGAGTTATTTCTGTAGACCTGGATCCTCAACCAACTAAAAACAAAAGGTATTTTCAGATTTTTTTTTAATAAAGCTTACACATAGAACTCTAGTCCTTCCACCAAACCTGGGAGCCCCCTGAGGACAATTACAGCATTAACATTCAACTAGCGAGATTGGATTGCCATATTACATTCAGCAAAGCAACAGAAACACAGTCTTAAAGACTTTTCCTTAAATCTACAATACCAGTGATATAGCTTTGATGAGGTCAAAAGGAGACTACAAGAGCAGGACATGAAGGCCCTCATTACAACCCTGGTGGTCAGTGTTAAATCGGCGGTAATACCGTCAACAGGCCATCGGTAAAAAAAAAAGCGATTTGGACCCCGGCGGTTACCGCCATCCAACACCGCCACTTTAACACACCGACCGGCAGGGTGGTAACAGCCACTGGGCTGGAGACTTCGGCCTCCAGCCCGGCGGCCGTCACATTCCCACCCTCGGGATTACGACCCAGCCTACCGCCATGGGTTTGGTGGTTTTTGTACCGCCACGAAAACCATGGCGGTAGGCACTATCAGTGCCAGGGAATTCCTTCACTGGCACTGATAGGGGTCTCCACTGACCCCCACCCCTCCCCAGAGTCCTCCCCAACCATCCCCCACCAACTCCTGCCCCTCCGTACATATACACACAAGCACCCATATACACACTTGTACACACGCATACCCACTTCCATGATGCGGTCGGCAGTGTTTTGCTGGCGTGGCGGTGCTGCTGTCAGCGCTACCTTACCACCGTCCACTGCCATGACCAGCGGCGGTGTTCCGCCAGATTTCTGGCGGAATACCATCGGCGGTCATAATCCGCGTTGCCGGCTTGTAGCCATGTTGGCGGTATGTTGGCGGCCGTGGCGGTAGGCGGTCAATACCGCCAATGTTGTAATGAGGGCCTAAGTACATGATGCTATTTCCAGCGAAGCTCCAAGTCATTTCAGAAGGAAAAACATAGAACTGGATATGACCAGATGAAGCTTGAGGTGGACAGAAAGATGATGTGCAGTGGAGGAGCCCAAGATCCATAAGAAAACAACAAAGACACCTTGTTGATCAAGATACTTGTGAACTTATAGAGAGAAGGAAAAAAGCGCTGGTACAGGGCAGCAAGACTCTAGTTGGATAGAACTTCGCGAAACATCTAGCTATCCATATGTCTAAGATGATGGCCCTTCATACACTCAACAGGCAGAGAACAACTAATGTGGCATGATGAGTAGAAGATGCTCTGTTTTAGGCTAAACGAATGAAAGCTTGGGACGAACATGCACATTATGAGTGTGAGTGAGATGCAGAGAAAGAAATGCCATGAAACCTTACTAATGAAAGGGATTGTATTCAAAAGATTACGTATACAAGACCTTAGTGGCAAAAACACTTGGTGGTGTGGGGGTGGTTGGAGGAATCCAAACATGGATTTCAGGTTGGGGGAAGAGGGATATCAAGGCTAGCCATCATTAAGCCTGTTATTGTTTGTGGTGTGGGCCTACATGGCGAGTAGAGGTTGGCAGGCATTATGCGAGTTTGGGGGGGCAGGCAGTTAGAAGCCGGTGACACTAGATGGCAGGTAGAATTGGGTTCAACTGTACTAGTAGTTATGATTGGTTTGCAATTTTGTAACAGCAAATGTCACAGGCTTTAGGCTTTTACAAGGGAGCAGGTCATGGATGAGGGAGAATTAAGTTTGAGCATGTGTGGCACTCATAGACCTGGAGAACCCACCACTTAGACACTTAAGGATACTATTCTGGAATGTTAATGGCCTGGTGAATAAATAAATAGTTTTAAAAAAGTGTGGCCTTCCTATACCTTATGAAGTATGACTCAGAACTAGACACAGTACACGAGACCCAATTAATGGGAACAAATTGCAAAACCCAGGAGAGAGGCGGGTACGGACCAGTACCTCACTTAGGTGTCACATCAGATTGAAGGGGGGCAGTGATCCTTATTAAAAGATCAGTACCCTTTACGATGGACATAAATGGATTGCTGGTCATAGGCAATTTGTAGCACTAATGGGGCACTGGACTGGAATGTCTCTTAGTGTTTGTTCAGTGTGTCTACCACCAAAGCTACAGTTCTACAAGCCAGGGAAACTGGGTTTGGCTATTCTTCAAATGACGGAAGGCGCTTTGATGTTTGGCGGTGACTTAAACCTCACCCTAATAACGAGCTGGATAGGCGAGACACCTAAAATAGTAAAAACGACTTCTCCTCATAAACTTCGTAGATGCTTTGAGCTTTATAGATATATGGCATGCACACCACCCAAAAGAAAGACAGTATTTATTTTATTCCGTGGACAAAATGCTGGACTTTGGACACATGGATTCTTAATGATAAAAATTTGGTAAAAAGAACTACATACCTCCACTGACTTTTCTGAAACTATCAATACACTACAGTTCCCCACAACAAAACTGGAAGCCTACATAACAGTTATCAGGAGTTAAACAATTTCTCGTGCTGGTTGGTGTTGAGACCCTGGGTACTCAGCTGGACATAAGCAGTATCAAGCCCTAGTTATGAACAAGGCATGCAAATAACCCCTAGTCTCTAAGAGGGAACTATACAAAGTTGGGAACAAAGCTGTGAAGCTATCTGCATAGCTGATATAGGGAGCATTAGGGACGGACTGGGTCCATGAACTGATAACCCCATCAGGGACAAAGGCTCAAGATAATATAAATATCGTAGGTATGTTCTCAGAGTACTACTGCCTTCTTTATATCAAATGGAATAAAATGGAGAAGGGTGAAATCTGAGCCTTTCTAGGCGACATCAAAATACCCAAACTCTCCAAGGATGACAGGTAGACTCTTGAGATAGACATTACATCTGAGGAGATAGCCCATCAAAAAACAACAATCAGGAAAGGCCCGGGCTATAACAGCCTACCATTGGTATTCTACAAGTCAATAAATATCAAATTATCCACCCATTTACTTAATATGTTAAGAGAGTTAGCCATTGAAGGATGTTTATCCTATGAAATAAGGCACGCCTCCAAACCAATGTGCATCCTATAGCTGATATCTCTTCTCAATGTAGTAATTAAAATATTAGCAAAATTATTGGCCATTCAATGGCAGAGAATTGTCGGCACACTAGTACACCTGGATCAATTGGGCTTTATGCCAAATAGGCGTACAAGATCCAATCTAAGAAGGGTCTACGGGCACATGTGGCATGCTAAAAAAAGTAGTAGAAACAAGAGTAATCCTGTCACTAGGTGCTACCAAAGTCTTTGACACCCTTGAATGGCCCTTTGTTTTCCAGATACTGGAAGAAATGGGGATTTGGCCCTAACTTTATGCAGTGGGTAAACTTCTATACAAAGAGGCAATGGCAAGGATACAAATAAATAACACCTGGTCCAGTCCATTCCAATAGAGCGCGGGTAAAAGGCAGGGCGGTTCAGTCTTGCCAAAGATATTCCCATTAGCACTAGAGTCCCTAGCATGTTGGGTCTGGAACGATCCGCTGCTAAGAGGGCTGTGCTGGGACAGCGCATGGAAAAAAGGATATTGATATATGCGGATGATGTGCTTCTATACCTGTCTGAACTGGAATTAACTATTGGCAGATTCCTACAGTTAGTTATGGTATTTGGAAAGTCCTGTAGGCGTCAGATAAGTTGCAAAAACAATTCTGGTTCCCTCTGATGGGTTGGCTGATGGGAAGATCAATTTGCTATTCATTAACTATATTTCTGGAGGATTTAAAAAAATTGGGAATATATGTAATCTGGCACGATTTAGCTAGGAGAAGCTCCCTCCTCAGCTTGATAACTTGAAGGAAGCAGTAAGATACTGGCGATTGCTCCTGCTATTGCTATTTGGCTGGCAGGTCATGTTTAAAATGATAGCGCAAAATACTGCTCATTCGGTCTTCTAAAAAAATTTACACAAAATGGAAGCATAGATTAGGTGGGGTGAGAAACCTTCACAAACATAACTTAACAAGCTTACAAATGAGCTTTGGGAGAATACCCTTGCCAGATACACAAAAATACTAGTGGTCCTACCAGCTCACAGTACTTAATGCTTGGGCACCCCTTGCACAAGAGGAGTCCACTTCATGATCGAGAGACACCCTGTGAGTCTGATGGGATATCCCACAGCCCTGTACAGGGCCACGGTAGTCAATAAAGTTCTACAGCACACTAAAACAGTGTTGAAAACGTGGAGGGAGGAAATAAATTCTTAGGATGGAAAGATGTGCTGACGTAGGAGACACGTCAGTGGAAAAGTGATATTCTGAGGAAGGTGGGAGCACTCCCCAGATTCAAAAAATGGGACTGTATTGGAATCAGCAAACTGGGGGATGTTTTGGGAGATGTGGAACCAATTTCCTCATAAGTCCTTAAACAAGAATAGGAACTGGCAAATTCAGAAACAAATAGGTACATACGACTAAGGCATGCACTTACAGCACACAAGGATCACCACATCACAATAGAAAGCAGTTCCCCACTGGAAGCTAGGATGCTTTTAGACCATCTCTCCAAAAAAGGCCATATCACTGATATACAGGAAAATAAGCAATAATGCCCCAAACCTCCTAGGGAAAATGAGAGAACACTGGTAGAAAGACATGACTACATTAGATGATGATGAATGGGAGGAAGCTCTCAGAGTACCAATGAATGCCAGAACATAAGCAACTACAGAAACATTTCAACATTTTAGGGTCTTATCATTGAGTGCCGCTCCAGTCAATAGTCAGCTTGGAGTCAGCGTCTGGTCACATCACTACACCGTTCATTGCCCTCAACAAACACAGAATCTCCATTCTCTTCTTGTCAATGTTTGCATTAGACGCAGCTGCATGGCCATCTTTTCTATAAGATGATCCTTTAAACCACAGTTGTGCCGATTCCCCCTTCATGGTTCCTGCTAGGGCACTATTTGGTTAAAAAAATAAAGATTTGGAAGATTAGAGCTCGTATGTACTTCAGGTAGAGAGAAAAAGGGACAATTTCAGATGTTCAGATTTGGTCATGTTACGCTTTTTGACTAATTCTTCCTCCCCCATTGAAGACGTACTAAGTGCTCTTAACTGGCTACATACAAATCCATTTTAGGTGATATGAAAGATAGTCTAGCATAGACAAATAGTTGGAACTGCATTGTGTAGTGTATTTAATAGTACTACAGTAGTAGTACTCCTGTGCTGCAAAATGCAATTCACAAACCAATGTGTCGAGACCTCTGCCTGCACCTCTCTGATCTTTTGTTGTTTGATGTGAAACAAATATTTGCAAATGTCCCTCTTTGGGAGCCAAGCGAGAAGGGATGCAAGCCATGCCAAAGCAGGTTATACTTCGGTGTTGCTTATTTCTGACAGGGAAAGTGACTACTTTCAACTGGCTGAGTCACACATCTAACTTAATGTACTCTAACATTTTATTGTATTAATTCTAGACTTAATTAAGATTATTTCACATTAGTATGTATAATAAAACATTTTTGTAAGTTTAATAAACTTTAATAAATGTTCCTATACTGCACCGCAGGGACAACTTTGCACCAATGGTGGAGACTTCACTTAGGTGTGGAACGTTCTGAATAGCAACTTTACACGTATAACTCCTGTTCTAGGAGGCTCCACCAGGGGGGCAGAGACATGTAAGTCTAAACGTAGGAGTAATTTTACACTCTGAAAAAGTGCATAGCAATTAGTATACATGTACTACTAGGTGCAATGGTAGATTTACAAGTGAATACATTTTACAAGTGTAAATGTACATTTGTAAATAGGGCCCTATGTGAAGAAGGAATCTCCCATCCTATGGGGCCAGCTGCCAATGCTACTCTAGAAAAGGAAAATCGAAGCTCTTGTGAACAAAAGACTTTTCATTTAGACTTGAGGTAAAGTAGTAGTTTTTTGTTTTTGAAGAACAGTCTGCACCGGGAACCACAAAAATACAGTTAAAATTAGACTAGCACACTCCATCTTGAAATAAGTTGGAATATCGAGTATGTCTAAACCACAACACGGTGTTGGAGCGAGGGAAGGCATATCCACAGCAATTTTGAAATCTTGGGGCCAAACGCTGAGTGTTATTTCAGAGTCTTACACAGTACCTTACCATTATTGCTGCACAACAAAGCGTTCCACATTGAGCCAGCCAACTGGAACAACTTCTAGTCTTCGCTATGCCACGGTCCAGCCCTGCAGGTAGCTCTAATTCACTTGCCTGTGTTAGTCTGTATTACTGGTTGAGGTTAATGCATGGAATAATCCTTTGTATGCCTAAATAGACGTTGGGGGTGTGGTCCAAGTAAGATGGTAGAGGATCAGTAAGCTGCTTGTGGCTGTGGTATACAGATACGTGCGACTACAGAATAAATGGCATGGATTAACATTTGTATGGGATGTTGCAAACCAGAGGTCGACGAGGTTGAACAGTGTGAGATTGTGCAAGTGTGCAATTATAGGACGGTGACCTGGGTCTGGTGAGTCATCCAGAGCAGGCACTGTGGATGCCTAGGCCTAGTTCAACAGCAGCCTGTAGCCAGTTAAAGGAATATGGCTGGATATCAATTTTGTGACAATGAAGATGGCCAAATTTACAAATATTTAGAACTATTTTGCAAGAGCGATGATCGAAATGCTCCAAATGTTCAATTAATCAATCAATCAAGGGTCTTGTAAAGCGCAACCTTGTCCCCCCGGGGGTTCTCCAGGCCCTGGAAGGATGCTGCGAGCCTTATCCAACTGGCAATGGCGGTCGAAGAGACAAGTCTTCAGCTGCTTTCTAAGGTCCTTCGGAGAAGGGGAGGTGCGAAGGTGGAGGTCGTTCCAGGAACTGGTGGCGAGGTGGGAGAAGAAGCAACTTCCAAAGCATTCGTGGCAGATGCGGGGGACGTTGGCCTAGGCGAGGGAGGCTGAGCAGAGTTCTCTGGTGGGTCGGTGGAATGTGAGGCGTTGTTGATATAGGCGGGTCCGGCGTTGTGAAGGGCCTTATATGTGTGTGCGAGGAGCCTGAAGAGGCATCTTTGCTGGACAGGGAGTCAGTGGAGGACCCTGAGGTCGGGAGAGATGCTGGTTCTTCTGAGGAGGTCAAGGACGAGTCTTGCTGCCGCATTCTGGATGGTCTGGAGGCCATTCATGAGCTGTTTCATGGATCCGGCATAGAGCAGCTGGAGATGAGGGCCTGGGTGACTGTTTTCCTGGTAGAGATGGGGATCCATCGGAAGATCTTGCAGAGCATGCAGAGGATGTGAGAGCAGGAAGATGAGACAGTGTTGTTCTGGTGCTTCATGGTCAGTTGGGTATCCAGGATAATCCCGAGGTTGAGTGCGTTGTCGGTGGGGGACCGAGGGCGGCGGGCCACCATGTGTCGTCCCAGGGGAGGGCGTGTTCCCGAAGATGTTAATTGCAACCCATACAATGGATGCATGCCCATGCTGGGTATATGACAGAACTGATTGTCTATGAAGTAAATTCTTGACTTCGTTAAGGGAAGAGAGCAACAATAGATGAAGGGTTATTTTTAGTACATAGCTGATTTGAATCTGGTTACAACCACAACAATAGAAGAAGATTGAAATTCCCATCAAGGTTATTGACCATAAGTCACTCAATATGCTCTCAAACTCAACATCACTAATGATGTTATAAATAATGTTATTAACTACATGACTGACTCAGAACAATATTCTGCTTGATATGAACATTAAAGACTTCTGCAGTTTCACACAAAACTAATACATATCCTTGCAGACATTATGGGTAGCTATAAGGCTTTGGTATCATCTACAGTATGCTGATATTGCGATGTCTTTGAAGGTGAACTATATATAAAGGAAAAAGGTGTTGCAGTTGCACGTGCAATTCAATAATACTTTCATTGACATTTAAAGCAATTATATGATTGTAATACCACTGTCAGCAACTACATGTCTCACGCTAAACAAGTAGATATGATACGAATGTATTTCTACCCAAACAAACCTTTTTTAACAACATTAGGATAGTGAAAGACTCAGAAAAAACATAACTTTCTAACCTGTATGTTGCAGTTTGCATGCTGCTCTTTTATGACACTTCATAGCTCACTGTGCTAGAATATGAATGTCATTTATGAATTGCACAGTAATAAAAGAGTCTCTGGGTCAAAAGTAGTAACTCACTGACTGAGCAACGCACATGTAATACAGTTCTGTGATACTCATGGTACACGTCCATCGCAGCAGGCGTATTAACCCTCTGCGCTACTTCAGATGAGTCAAGACTCCCATTAAGCAAAACTTTGATCTCAATCCCGCAGGAACATTAATCACCAGAGTTATCTTGACACTTCTATTGTTGCTTGAAAACTACTGGATATAAAAACTCTGCATCAGGTGCTTCCAAAACTGCTGCACAAAAATGGCGCTCAATTACAAAACCGGTTCACCGCCCATCCAGCCTCCTGAGGAAACGCCCGATGCCCGGTATGGCAATTCGGGCCTTGTCGTCATGCACAGTAAATGTTGTTAAAGGTTGTAGAACCACTTTCACTATCTAGATACGTTAAAAATAGCATGGAATTTACTTGTAACACTGCCCTCGATGCCCAAAGGGCGGCTGGATGTAAGGCTTGTGTCACACCTGTCATCATCCGCATAAAACAAAGGTCGTGAATGCCTTCTATTAGTCAATATCAAACTACACCCTTGTCAACATGGGCGGGCCCGAAGGGCACCCCATAAGATTTTTCTGCAAATCCACTCCCACAATCCTACGGGACAGTACATAGAGCCAGCCGTACAATGTCTAGTGTTGGATTGAAGAGCTAAAGAGGTGATCATGAGCGGATGCTCATATGTAAAAAGAGTCCTGGGTTAGCAGCTGGTTGTGATAGTGCATGATGACATGATTAATTAATTGTACATAGAGGCCACTGACTGAATAATCATCAGAGGAGCACAGAGGAAGCCGGAACCTGCATAAGTAGTTGAGTGGATCAGCTACTGTACACCGATGGTGAGGTCAGCGCCTACTTCTGAATCTGCGCCAGCTAGTAATGCTGTGAGGGAGGACAGTGGCGTGATCTAAGCAGAATACAGCTTTATTAAACTTTGGCAAGATGTTTGTATACTGTAAACAAATATGAACAATATCTGTTTTCAGGATGGGTGCCTTTTGTTTTAAGATTCCAGTGTTACATGTACTGAGCAAGAGCATCCCTGTCTCCAATGATGTCCTCAAGTTACCCTTCCCAGACACTCAGGCTTAAGGCACTGATCTTTATTTGGTGCACACTAAGGTCAGATAACCTGTCCCTGCGACGAAAGGCCCTCGCTAAATTTGGATTGGTTGGTCGAAAATGCCCATATTCCATAGTGTGATTGTATTACAAGGATTATTGATGTCAACCCACAAAGTGCATTACAAATTAGAAATAAAGCGCATTTTAGCAAGATCCTAGGTGGCTTTTTTGTTGGCAGTGCAGCCTTTCCTGCATATCCTTCTCGGCTGCAGCTGGAAGGGAAGTGACCTTCGCTCTCTGTTAGAGGGAGAATGAGGAGAGGGGAGCCATGCAGCATGCTAGGCCAGTAAACATAAGTATTTCCTTAGGTCTGAATGAATATCAATCTGTGACTTGAGTCAGCTCCTTTTTTGTATAATGGAAAAAGGGGACGTTGCCTGCGTTGGTTTACGTGGTTTAGTAGCATAAATACTCACAAGGCTTCATCCCTCTTTAATTGTTTCGGGTAGCAGTGTGTGGAGTAAGAGGCCGAGAAAGTGCCCTCTTATTGTGAGCAGGAGAAGGTGCGCATCCTCTTGCCTTCAGCATTCGTGCATGTCCGTGGTTTTTCAAGAACAACTCTAATACGTTTCCTTACATTTTCTTGCATTTTCTTCTTCAAAAAGACAGCAATTGTGCTGATTGGTTAATGACCTTTTTAAACAAGCAATGGCAAATCCAATAGGTCTCACTTTCATTTTAGTTAGAAGGCAAACCTAATGCCTTTGCCTAAGGCGTGGGTGCTCATTATTTCTATTTCAGCAGTGGCCCCGTCTGAGGGCTACAGAAGTGCATATACATAATGTAAGCCACAGTTTGAAAGCCCTAAGTATGGTGGGGCCTAGACAGGTCTGTGGAATACATTTGTATGCATACAAATATACGGATAATACAGAATTGTAGGGGGAATTGTGTGGGAAGACATAGACTGGTCTATACTACAGAGCCTGGACTACAAAATGAGTGAATAACATGGAATCTCAGTGGCAGGGCTGAGGCTTATCTTTATCATAGAGATGTAAACACACAAAATATGGATAGAAAGAAACCTTTTATGGGACGGAGAACTCCTCTGCATGGGAAGGAACATGCACCCCAGCCCTGAGTGCCCAAGTGCATTGATGTCTGGAGCCCTAATGCTCATCTTTGTTGTCATAGCCAAACAAGGATTGTATGTCTGCACCAAGACATAGGCCTGCTCTCGGATTGCAGTCTTGTTGGACAAGGGGGTCGCCAAAGCACTACCATCATAGTAGTGGAAGGCTACTGCCTTCACCAGGAGTTAAGCAGCTGGCGCAAGGTGGTAGCAGCATTCGGTGTAGTGATCCGTAGGAGTGAACAGGTCCTTTTTAACCTGTGTCACTGGAGTGAGTCTTAAAAACACACTCACTTTTAAGGTTCCACTGCTATGTGTTTAACTCTCCCTTGGCCTGCATCAGATTGGTGAGAAGTGCTGCGCAGCACAGCAGTGGTGTATCTGCGCTGAGTGTATGTGTGCCTGGGGAGGGTACAATATAGGGATGATGCAGTACTGAACAGTGTGTGTGTGCCTGGTGAATGCATGTGCTAGAAGTACATGTGCCTATGAGTTGCCCAGTACCTAAAGAATATAGTGCTGTGAACTGTTTGTAGGACAAATGCATGTGCTGGGTGAATGGCGTACAATCCATAAAGAGTACAGTGCATATATGTTAAATGAATATGCCCGGATGCATGTGTGCCTACGAGTGGTAGAATACATAAAGGATACAGTGCTGGCCAATGTGTTCATGTTAAATTGAGGTGCTGGATGTATGTGTGCCTATGAGTGGTACAGTTCAAGGATGGTACAGTACTGTGCAGTGTGTCTATGCTGTATACATGCACTGAGTGTATGTGTGCCTCTCAAAAGTACAATACATGAGATCCCTTGTTAGAAATTGGGTCTCTAGCTGGCAGAGGTACACACCATTGTCCAAGTAGGGACCACAGTCCTACTAAGGGTAAGTCACTACACAATCTAAATTATCCGGTGCTCACCCTCTTGTAGCTTGGCCTAGAGCAGGCAGGCTTAACATAGAGGGCAATGTGTAAAGTATTTGTGCAATTACTCATACAGTAACACAGTTAAAACACCACAAAAAGTACTCGACACCCATTTAGGAAAATAGATAATATTGATCTGAATCAAATAAGACCAAAACAACAAACATCCAATATGTACAAGTCAAGTTATTATATTTTAAAGGTTTAAATGAGTCTCAATCCTTAAGAATCAGTGGTTATATCCTTGTAACACACAGTACCTAGGATGCGTCAAAAATAACGACGCACGGGGCCACAGAGGAGGAGATGTGTTGAAAAATAAGGCGCTGGGTCGGATTTTCTGGTGTGGCACAGACAATGCATCATTTCGTTCCATGTGCAAAGTGATGCATCGATTTTCAGGAGCGCAGCCTTGGTTTCTCACTGCGATGCAGGGATATTTTGACGCCCATGGATGATGCTTTGAAAATGCTTGATGTGCTGTGCTGGTAAGAAGAAGCAGGTGCTGCGTAGAGGATACAGTAAAGTTTCAGCCGCAAGGCAGGCCTGCGTCAATTCCTGCAGGCGTTGTGTCGATTTCCCGACGCACATGGATTTTCTTCTCTTTGGTGACGTTTTTGTGGTCCTGAGACTTCAGAACAAGAGGCAAGCTCAATCAAAGACCTTGGAGAGCACTTGTGGGGAAGGCAGAGTCCTTCCAGCAGAGTCAGGGGCCAGCAGGCAGCAGGGCAGCAGTCCTTCCAGTAAAGCAGTCCAGATGAGTCCTTTGGGCAGCCAGGCAGTCCTTCTGACAGAGTCCAGGTGTAGATCCAGACATGTCTGATTTGGTGGGGTCACTAACCCAGTATATATACCCAAAAATGCCTTTGAAGAGGGAGAAACTTCAAAGCGTGGTTTTGAAGTGCACAAGTTCCCCTTTCAACTCAGCCCTGCCTGCCAGGAGCCATGTGGGGAGTTTTCTGTCCTTTGTGGGAGGGCAGGCCACTGGCCTTTGAAGTGTAAGTGAGATCCCCTTCACCCTTCCTGCCCAGGGAAACCCATCTGTATGCAGATGAATGTAGATGCAGTTGAGTGTCCTGTGTTTATGGCTGCCTGGATGAAATGCACAAAGGGAGCTGTCAACCAGCACAGCCCAGACGTGGATTGCAGTCAGTCTGTAAGGCACACATGGCAGTAAGTACAGGGAAATGCCTACTTTCTAAAAGTGGCATTTCTGAAATAGTAATGTAAAATCCAACTTCACCAATAAGTAGAGTTTCTTACTACCATTCCAACCATACCAAATATGACAAGTCTACTCCACTCAGATCAAAATTTACCACTTAAAAGTATATAAAGGGATTTCCAATGCTGGCCTATGAGAGGAGCAGACTTTACAGTAGTGAAAAACGATTTTGGGAGATTTTTCACTACCAGGGCATGTAAAACGTATAAGTCCATGTCCTGCCTTTTACCTACAAAGCACCCTGCCCTATGGGTTACCTAGGGCCTACCTTAGAGGTGACTTATATGTAAGAAAAGGTTAAATTAAGGCTTGACAAGTAGTTGTAAATGCCAAGTCGAAGTGGCAGTAAAACTGCACACACAGGCCTTGCAATGGCAGGCCTGAGCCATGGTTAAGGGGCTACATATGTGAGTGACACAATCAGTTCTGCAGGTCCACCCGTAGCATTTAAATTACAGGCCCTGGGCACATCTAGTGCACTTCACTAGGGAGTTATAGGTAAATTAAATATGCCAATTGGGTATGAGCCAATGTTACCATGTTTAAGAGAGAGAGCACAAGCACTTTTACCACTGGTCAGCAGTGGTGAAGTGACCAGAGCACTAAAATCCGCAAAAATGAGATCAGAAAAATGGAGGAAGACTGGAAAAAAGTTGGGGGAAGACCACCCTAAGGCTGTCAGGTCTAACAGCCCTGAATTCCATTTTGGGATTCCCAGGCCTAAATGGGGAAACATGGAGCTGAGGTAAAGGGATTCCCCCAGGCAGAATTGTGCACTGCTGCATTCCTGTAAGCTGGATGGGATACACACTGGAAAGGGGAGAGAGCGGCTTCCCCTGTATACTTGAAAAGGTGCTCTTTGATTCAGTGAGAGATAACAAGAAATTGCCTGTGCATATCTCAGGAAGGAGATCGGGATGATAAGGGAATCATAAGGAGTAGGGCTGGGGGCCCGGGGATAACCTTTTGAGGCACATATCACTGTGTCTGACATCCAGGTGTGAACTCTTGACACTCCCATGGCCTCTGTGGTGGGACTATCAGCTTTGGAGATGCTCCTGCTGTGACAGACTGTTTTTCAAGAAGAGGGAGCGGAGGAGTGGGCCCTTCAAAAGAAGCAGAACCTCAACATAAAGCTTCAAAGACTTTGACTCTAAATTGCACTTGCTATCTGGAAATGGACTATAGGAAAGGGAGTTTGAGACCCCAAAAATTGTCATCTGCCAAGCACCCATACAGACTGTGTGAGGAGGTAAAGCTCTACAAGACTTCTGCCTGTGACCAGGACTGGGGGCCAAGGCCTGCTAGTATTCCTGTCTGGTGAGGGGACATCACCCAGTGAATCCAAGACCACCAGCCCTGGAGCTTGGAGCTCCAGCATCTGCTTGTTTGCCAAGACCAGTGTGCCCTGTGAGGAAGAGAAGAGCGTTGGAGGGAGAGTGGTCCAGTGGGGAGCCCTGTTGAGTGGATACCCTGTGTGAGAAAATAGCTACTGCACATATCAGTTTGCTGCTCATGTACAGGTGAACCCTGTATGCCAAGAGAGAGCCACCGTGAATTTACTCGTGTGTCATGCTGCGCCAATCAGGCTGGAGCCTAGGCATGGTCATGAGGCAGTGATCCCATATGCCAGGAGGGACTGCTGTGGAAAAGACTGCCGTGCAGAAAGAACTAAACACTTATGCAGTAGCATGGTGGCAACACCATTTGGCAGGAGGGGCTGCCATGGGAAACACTGCCATGCTATGAGGGCCATAGCCTGTGCAGTAGTGAAGCAGAGACCCTGTATGCCAGGAGGGGCCACCATGGAGAATTTCACTGTGTTGATTGGGCCACAGCCCGTGAACAGGGAGTGGCAGTGACCCAGTATACCAGAGGGGGTCACCAGGATCACTAAGGATTGCGACTGGTTCTGCCCTCCTCGCTGGGAAGTGAGGAAGGCATGGGAACTCCTGTGCATCATTATCCAGATGAGGAACTCAAGACATGAGCATCATAGCCACTCTTCATCGGGAGTGAATAAACACTCAACCCGCAGGAGGAGCTGCAGAAAGCCTCCAGTCACTTTAGGAGCACAACTGCGATAGAGAGAGATTTTGCATCTGCTGAATGCAGCCGTCTGTGCCATGTGCTGCCAACTTACCTGCATGTGGCTGCAGCTGCTGTAAGCGCCCGCCGACAGGATGAGCTCAGGAACTCCGAACGCTTTACACCTGCCTGCCCAGGTAAAACTAGTTTCAGAGCTGGAACACTGTTGACTGTAACTTAGAGTCAAACTAGACTCTTGAGACTCGGACTACTAGTAGGGCATACACTGGATATTACTAATAGTGAATGGGGAATACCTACTATCGCTAACATGAGGGGAAAGTGGGACAGAGAAACACCAAAGGAACACTATAGCGCCGACCTCAGAGGGAATTGCATGATTGTTTGTGAATGTCCTATATTTCCTTTGTGCGGGTTAGCAGTAGAAATAAAATACTTCTCCTTTTTTCCTGAAATTATTTGGCTGAAGAATGATTTATTGCTGCTGCTGCATGCATTTTGAGTTGTGAGACCATCTTCACTAATCTGTAACAACTCCCCTACACCCAGGGAGCACTGGACAGCTCAGACCATGCCTACCCTGAGAGTCAAGTGCAGAAGGGGTACTCGGTTCAATTACTCAGAACCCATAGTATGTCAGGCCCCAGAACATAGGGAGCAAATGGCCACAACCCCACATGGTTGAGCCCAGTAACCCCTACTTGCCCAATGATCACCTGAAAAGGGCTTCTGACTCTCTCATCATGGCATGAACTACATGTGTGTGTAGCGTAGAGCAGTGTACAGTGTTTACAATGCATAGATAAAATAGAACATCTCTAGATGGTAGGGCCAAGCGAGGTCTGTAATATAGGACAGTGAGGACACTATTTATAGGTATAATGGAAGCTTTCAGCAGTGTAGAGCCTATGCTGGTTCTAGACAGTGGTATGGAAGAAATGCATAAGCCCTCAAAAAAACATTTGTACCTGTGCTTCTGTAATTCAAAAGGGAAACAGCAGAACTCTCAACAGAGGAGTGTTACCACAGATGATAGAGGACTGGCACTCCTCAGTAGGAAGCAAGAACACTGGGATAGGGGACCTGCACTTCCATCTCTCCATTCAAGCACTAATCAAAGAGTGGTGGAGCACAGGTACTGCACAGGTAGAATAGGCTATATATAAAATTGACCCTGACCTAATCAACAAAGGTCAGCAGTTAAATATAAAGGGCTTTTTCTCCCATGGTGCGGTAAATAGGGATTATTTATTTTGATTGATTTGATGAGTAACAAATACACACCATTAACCCAGCTACCTCTGTTGGATCCCCTGTATTGCCTAGAAATTGTTCTTTCTGCTGATTACCTAAAAAGTATTGGTAAAATTGGCAACATGTTTATCAGCTTTCATTGTAACTTTTGAGACTCAAACGTCATGTAACAACCAACTGAAAGCTAAAAAATAAATTGCTCCTCAATTTCAATAGCATAGAAAGCTGCTGAGTGACGGAATTAAAACTGCTTCGTGCAATATAGCGCTGCAACAAAAATGAGGCTCTTTTAGTGCTGCAGCACTAACACCTGGAACAGATGAGCGGACCTCTCCCTTACATTGGGGCATGTCTGAACATATATTTTATCGGGCTATTGGAGCAGGATGTAGCTCACAGCTGGAGGTAGTTGTGGTGTCATTCAGGAGACTGTCAGCACATCTCTGAAGCCTGTAGTGGTGGATTCAGTGATGCTTACCTTTTCATTGGGCTTAACTTCTTGTCTTGTAGCAGTGCTTAATTTGTAAAAGAAAGAGTACTGTTGACCCAAGCTCTGCTCGGAAGCCCACCACCAGGACAATTAAATGTTGGCATGCTCAAAACCAAGGCTCGGTAGTCTAAACCCACCTGAGGCCTCTTAATGGCCCTTTATCTCATTCTTGCAAGTTCCTGCTTTCTCTGTGTGTGGTGTTTTCCTGTCTTTCTCTTCCTCTGTTTTACTGGTTAGTGTGTTTTTCCCTCTGTTGTTCTCGACAAATGTCTTGTGTGAAAAAATAAGTTCTGGTTCCCAGAAATGAGTGCTGGTGGCTTCCGCCAGCAACCACTAGCTCAAATTAGGCACTGGTGTGAAGGGCAGCTCTTCTAGCTTCCACCCAAAGAGGGATCTGCGAAGATTTCACTTTGATATCTCATGCAGGCCCACAAGTGCTGATTGTATAGGCGCTGGAGCGAGTATATAGTGACTGACAGTGCTTTACATAGAAATATAGAAGTGAAGGTCCTCACTATTTAGAGTACCTGTTTGCTTCTGAGAAGTGCTGGTACTCTCCCATTAAATGTATTGCAGCAGTGCTGAGAAGTGCAGATACTCTCCCTGACAAATTAAAGAAGTGCAGGTACTCAGTACCGGAGAGTACATACCCATTTAAAGCACTGGGGACCGAGCTCAGAAGGACAGCAGGCTACAGCCTATTTTTGCACCTTGCGGAGATAGAGACTGGGCACG
Organism: Pleurodeles waltl; assembly: GCF_031143425.1. NCBI lineage: Eukaryota > Metazoa > Chordata > Amphibia > Caudata > Salamandridae > Pleurodeles > Pleurodeles waltl. The sequence goes on from NC_090443.1 coordinate 865,577,671, forward strand.
GGGAGCAGGCAGCTGAGACAGCAGCAGTAGCTCAGGCCCATAGGTACCTGTGAGCCCACCCGCAGCCAGAACCTGGACGGTAATCACATCATTGTCTCCATGTGTTAGTAACAAATCAACACTGATTTTTTTTCTGGACGGCGGGGGGCACTCAGACCATGGAGGATCTGGGGGCCCTTCATAAAAGAAAACGAAAATGCTTGTAAAGAAAGAAGAGGGCGTAAGTGAGAAATGCGGGAGCTGGGAGTGGGATCAATAAGGAAATGAACCAGCACATGAGGAAGAACACATGCACTCTCATGCAGTACTTAAAAAAGAAAAAGTGATAAGTGGAAGGATACAAGTCGTTCAGTCAAAAAGATGGTAAAAAAGCTATGCTCTGGGGTAGGGTGAAATGCAGAGGAGAGGTATGCTAGCCATCAAATAGGAAGCAAGCAAATGCCAGTGACAATAGGGCCAAATGATGGTATGTAAATGGATGGACTCTAAACTCAGTGTTAGTACTTACTAACCCCACAATAAGGCGATTGCAACCGGATCTGTTGAACCGTCTGGCAGATTCGACCTAAAAAGCAAAATATTGGTCTCAAAAAAGAGACACAAATTGCCTCTGCCTCTCTTTCCATTCGAGTCCTTTTGAGGAACCATTCTCAGAATATCACACTTACAAAAAACCAACCACATCACCAGTACCCCGATGCCACTAACTCCACCTTCACTGTCAGTACGCTCATACAACTTCTCCACCTTCACTGTCAGTACGCTCATATAACTTCTTCATTCATACCTTCCATACACTCTCAATGATGCCACTGGCTTAGGGACCTTTCATGCAACAGAACTGTTACTAAGGGACTGATTAGAGTTTGGCGGTTGGGTTACTCCGTCAGAAACATGACGGATATCCTGTCCGCCCTATTATGAGTTCCTTAGGATAAAATGGAATCGTAATACGGTGGATGGGACATCCTCCACGTTTGTGACGGAGTAACCCCTCTGCCAAACTCTAAATCAGGCCCTTAGGCTTGAGCCTACCAATAACACCCTCAAGATCACACTCTAGAGTAAACTCATAGGACATGTGTACACATGTTTTACTTCAAATAGCAGGTCACCGGGGATTTCATCCAGGTAGTGATTGGGTCTTACTGGTTCATTGCTGTCCTAGAAGCAAATACCCCTTTCATATATGGAATCTTTCAATATTACTGCACAACTGTCCTGTAATTCGTGAATACATTTGTCCATTTCTTTGCTTTTGAAGGGCCCAATTCATGTTATGTGAAATTGAAAGAACAAACTGGACACCTGTTAATTGCCCCTGCCCGGGAGTTTGCTAATCAACTGTAGGACAATTTGTAGAAGATTCAGAAGAACAAGGGATTTTGCACAAATTGTGCAAGGTGCACAAACCAGTACTGGGATGTCAGACACCCGTAGGAAACAGAAATTGCACCTAACGTGTAATCTACAGGACATGGGGACCGCCGGGTCCTACTTTATACGGCACATATAATTCATTAAAACTCTCATGTCGAGCCAGGTTCTGGAGCCTCGTGGATCTATAGGAGGTCAAGTTCTGCCAGGTATTTTGAAGCCGATTTTGCCCTTGCACAGTTCACTCAGACTGCACCTTCACCACGCGCACTGTTCGCCTGGTTGCTTAACACTGCGTTGTTGTGAAACGCTGCGTCAGTGAGTCCATGCTCTGGTGCGTATGGGACGCTTCATCAATAAGGTGCGCTGTGAAGCTCCGAAGTCTGACTGATAGCGAACTACCTGGCAGTACTGCCAACACGCAAAATAAATAGCATTTCCCTCCCGCAGGCCTTTGCACAAGGTTCTGAATTAGAGTTACAATCAGGGTTGCCACATTTCTCAGAAATAAATTATATTGCTAAAGCCAAGTGCACGTTGGTGAAAAAGAATGTGTGCAAGACCCCCACTGTTCTTTTGCGCCATGGCAGTTACCCGTCTGTTTGCTTAAATAATAATTTAGACAGCTCTCGAACACCGTTGTCAAAAGTAACTTCTTCGTGTATTTGCTGTTTTAGGTCTGTGCTCCAAAAGAAAAAATACCGGATTGCACTGTTTTCTTGCTATTTTTTAGCTGGTAGAGACATGAAAATAGAAGCCGAGTAAAAAAACAAAAATATTGGCCTGGTACCAGCCCTCAAAAGTGCTGAAATGTTGCCTCAAATGCAGTGTATTAGAGTTTCTAAAACTTTTAAACTAATGAAGACTAGCCCAGTCTTGCCACCTTGCTGCATAAATCTATACAATTAAAATGCATTAACTTCATGCTATCCAGTCTAGGACTGTAGATGACTGTGTTTCCTCACAGCTGTATTTAGCAACAAAAAAAAAAAAAGCACGATCGTTCGTCAGACACACTTTTCGGCGCAGCAGGCAGAGCGTTTTAAGCAGTCTTACCGGTTTTCTAAGTTGTAAAACCAGACAGTCCGCAGCTCGTATTCAGCATGTCTCACGTTCACGCGACGCAGCTCTGGCTTCTCGTGCCCCCATTTCACTTTCCTCAGACAGAGCAGCTGAACTGCCCGGAGCCAGCAGCGCCATGTGATAGCAGCCTGGATTCACTTGACCCCCGTGGCAATGACCTGCCTTGAAGGTGAAGCGTCCTCACGCCAGACCACCTGCTGGACTTCCCAGCCCCACGCTGTCCTCGCGGCCTTGCACTCAACGCCACATCACTGTCTTCTTAGGCTCTGGCAGTGCCTGCAAACACATGCACACCCACTTCCTTAAAACTTTTTTAAGGTGGAACCTTCTATGCACTTAATAAGTACGCTGCACTTTTTTGTTCCCTGTTGTTTCGTCGTATTCTATTTACAGCATGGCATGGTTGTGCATTTTCTCTGACTACGCAATTTATGCAAGTTGACCACTGCTACCAAGTTTCGCAGGTCCAGCGTGACTAGCTGATCCACTCCAGTTTTTCTTTCCATTCTGGGACTTATGGTCTTGGTTTTATACTGTCAGAAATAGTACTTCATGTCCGAGGATGCACAGAAGTAACCGGACTGAGCGAGTAGTTGTAGTGCATACATGACAATATTTTAGAACAGCAAAGTGGGAGATTTAAAAAAGCATGATAGGGAGAATGTATTTTCCCTGTTGACTTCTATTGAAGCAGAGGCAGTTTCAGGTGGGAGACAGCCAAAATAAAGCCATTTTTAGCTTCCAAAATTAGGAGTCTTTCACCTGAAACTATGATATTGCAGAGTTGAGAAGTACCTGAACCAAAATTGTCATTCATATCCAAAATTCTCAGCAAAAGGTAATGTTTCACGAAAGTATTCCAGTGGCTCATCTCCCAGTTCTACGTATCTCTTACCATGAGGCTGACCAAGAGCAAGGGATCCCTCTTTCCTTGAATAACATCAGAAAAGGAATCAGCTGGTCCTGCTTGCAAAGGTTGCGTTATTCAATCTACTTGTACTCTTTTTAGATGCATTCTTAGCTCTCCCTGATAAGCCAAAAAGGCACAAACAAATGATATGATTTCCTGAATGCAAAGGGCATTTCAATATACATTGATAAAACTTTTTTATAACATCAAGCAAAGGTAAGAACTCTTCATTATCATAAGTAAGAGAAGGAAGAAAGTTTGTCAAAGCCCCATTCAGAGAGCCACAGTGCAAGCAGGATTTACTGGGCCCAACTGTGGTAGTTCAGACCTTTTAATCTTGATATCCCGGGGCCCGGCCCCGGGCTCAGAAGTGACTAGAGGTTGACACCTGGATGCCAGCCTCAGACATATGTGCTTTAAAAAGTTACCAAAGGACCCCAGCCCCACTCTATATTAATCTATCAGCTCTTTCTCCATCCTTAGATGTGTCCAGACCTTTTTCACCACTGACGACCTTTCAGAATCAAAGAGCTCCTATTGAAGTGCGTCAAAGAGCCTGGTTCTTCCTTCCTGCAATGTGTGTCCCACCCAGCTCTCAGGAATGCAGCAATCCACAAATACGTCTTGGGGAAACCTCTACGTCTCCCTCTCCCTGCACCCGCAGCAAGATCTTGGTCTCCCAAAAGCAAACCGATTGTCTTCCTTCTTCTGTGCTCTTTATAAGTGTACACATACTCCTGCACCCACACGCACTTTGATCACCTCTCCTAGTCTAAGCAGACCGCAGTCCATGAGACAGGCCTAGGTTATAGCATTTAAATGATTCATTTTCGCTCACAACCAAAATTTGTTACCAAAGATCCAGATATTTGAGCAGCTGGGCCACTCAGGGCAGAATTACAAGTCTGTCACCATGCAATGAACTTTGTTTTCTAACAGTCTCCTTGGAAATATGAAACAAAGACTAAATGATAGGACTCGAGGAAGGATCAGGTTTAAGAATTGCACCATTCTGAAAAAATGGATTGCACAACATAGTTAAAAGCCTACCCACTCTATGGGCCAAAGGTGTGGAGCCACTGCAAAGGTAACAATGCAGAAGAGACATTTAAGATGTGAAGAATTCAGAGGTTCAAAAAATGAGAATGAAGAGATCTAAAAAAACAATGGAAGATCCTAAGCATGTGACATAGGATGACATGATGGGCTAGAAAGAGAAATATTCTTGAATAACGCTGAGACTAGGATATTGGCATCCTGAAAATAAATCAACATTCTGAAGTCCTTTTATCACAAACCACTGAGAACTCAAAGTAGAGAGGGCGATGGAAACAGTCCCACAGAAATTGTAAAGCATAAACAAGTGAACACCATTTAAAAGACAATGAATGAGGGAACACCATTCATCAAATGAAGCCCAGTGCCTAGAATAAGACATCAAAGTAGCTCTCCTACAGTTTTGGATGGCTTTCACATGGTGGGGAGGAAGGTCTTTAATCTCAATCTTTCAACTTCCAAGTCAACAGAAATAGTTTGAGAAGCAGAAGCAGAAGCAGAGTCCAATATCGGAGAAGTGATGGAAGCACTGGAGGATCCAAGAGGAAAAGACTGCTAGAAATGGAGAAAGAGAGAGCCATCTGCTTTGTTTTGGAAACGAAGGCTCTGCCAGCATCACCTCTGCTAACTCCTACTGAATTTTGGAAAGGAGCCTTGGAATCAGAGGAAAAAAATACAGTAACCTTCAGGGGCCGTATCACAGATATAGCTCATTATCCTTGTTTGGGCTGGGTGCACCTTTTAAAAGGTGTGCCCGGCGCAAACAAGGAAAATGTGCTGTATTGGGATAAACGCGCTGCCCCAAGGGCAGTCACGAACGTCGCTGCCCTGGGGACAGCGTATTAATATGAAAAATACGCTTTGAAGCCACTCCGTGTTTCACAATGCAGGCAGGAACCCACCTGAACTTTTAGGGGGATTTAGAGATCCCCTTGCAGGCAGGGGCTGTAAAAGACTGCACCTGCCTGCAATGGGATATCTGAGGGTTCTCCTTTCCCCCCTCCAGAGTGTAGGAAAGTACCATCTTGCCTGGCATGTTACCCCCATATTTCACTGTATATATGTTGTTTTAGTTGCATGTGTCACTGGGACCCTGCCAGCCAGGGCCCCAGTGCTCATAAGTGTGCCCTGTATGTGTTCCCTGTGTGATGACTAACTGTCTCACTGAGGCTCTGCTATCCAGAACCTCAGTGGTTATGCTCTCTCATTTCTTTCCAAATTGTCACTAACAGGCTAATGACCAATTTCACCAATTTACATTGGCATACTGGAACACCCTTATAATTCCCTAGTATATGGTACTGAGGTACCCAGGGTATTGGGGTTCCAGGAGATCCCTATGGGCTGCAGCATTTCTTTTGCCACCCATAGGGAGCTCTGACAATTCTTACACAGGCCTGCCCTTGCAGCCTGAGTGAAATAACGTCCACGTTATTTCACAGCCATTTACCACTGCACTTAAGTAACTTATAAGTCACCTATATGTCTAACCTTTACCTGGTAAAGGTTGGGTGCTAAGTTACTTAGTGTGTGGGCACCCTGGCACTAGCCAAGGTGCTCCCAGATTGTTCAGGGCAAATTCCCCGGACTTTGTGAGTGCGGGGACACCATTACACGCGTGCACTATACATATGTCACGACATATGTATAGCGTCACAATGGTAACTCCGAACATGGCCATGGAATTGTCACCCCAATGCCATTCTGGCATTGGGGAGACAATTCCATGATCCCCCGAGTCTCTAGCACAGACCCGGGTACTGCCAAACTACCTTTCCCGGGGTTTCACTGCAGCTGCTGCTGCTGCCAACCCATCATACAGGTTTCTGCCCTCCTGGGGTCCAGCCAGGCTTGGCCCAGGAAGGCAGAACAAAGGACTTCCTCAGAGAGAGGGTGTTACACCCTCTCCCTTTGGAAAAAGGTGTTAGGGCTGGGGAGGAGTAGCCTCCCCCAGCCTCTGGAAATGCTTTCATGGGCACAGATGGTGCCCATTTCTGCATAAGCCAGTCTACACCGGTTCAGGGATCCCCCAGCCCTGCTCTGGCGCGAAACTGGACAAAGGAAAGGGGAGTGACCACTCCCCTGACCTGCACCTCCCCTGGGAGGTGCCCAGAGCTCCTCCAGTGTGCTCCAGACCTCTGCCATCTTGGAAACAGAGGTGCTGCTGGCACACTGGACTGCTCTGAGTGGCTAGTGCCAGCAGGAGACGTCAGAGACTCCTTCTGATAGGCTCCTCCAGGTGTTGCTAGCCTATCCTCTCTCCTAGGTAGCCAAACCTCCTTTTCTGGCTATTTAGGGTCTCTGCTTTGGGGAATTCTTTAGATAACGGATGCAAGAGCTCATCAGAGTTCCTCTGCATCTCTCTCTTCACCTTCTGCCAAGGAATCGACCGCTGACTGCTCTGGAAGCCTGCAAAACTGCAACAAAGTAACAAAGAAGACTACTGCGACCTTGTAACGCTGATCCCGGCGCCTTCTCGACTGTTTTCCTGGTGGTGCATGCTGTGGGGGTAGTCTGCCTCCTCTCTGCACTAGAAGCTCCGAAGAAATCTCCAGTGGGTCGACGGAATCTTCCCCCTGCAACCGCAGGCACCAAAAGACTGCATCACCGGTCCTCTGGGTCTCCTCTCAGCACGACGAGCGAGGTCCCTTGAACTCAGCAACTCTGCCCAAGAGACTCCCACAGTCCAGTGACTCTTCAGTCCAAGTTTGGTGGAGGTAAGTCCTTGCCTCCCCCACGCTAGACTGCATTGCTGGGAACCGCGTGATTTGCAGCTGCTCCGGCTCCTGTGCACTCTTCCAGGATTTCCTTTGTGCACAGCCAAGCCTGGGTCCCCAGCACTCTAACCTGCAGTGCACGACCTCCTGAGTTGTCCTCCGGCGTCGTGGGACCGTCCTTTGTGACTTCGGGTGACCTCTGGTTCACTCCACTTTGTAGTGCCTGTTCTGGCACTTCTGCGGGTGCTGCTTGCTTCTGAGTGGGCTCTTTGTCTTGCTGGACGCCCCCTCTGTCTCCTCACGCAATTGGCGACATCCTGGTCCCTCCTGGGCCACAGCAGCATCCAAAAACCCTAACTGCAACCCTTGCAGCTAGCAAGGCTTCTTTGCAGTCTTTCTGCACGTAAACACCTCTGCAAGCTTCTACACGATGTGGGACATCCATCCTCCAAAGGGGAAGTTTCTAGCCCTTGTCGTTCTTGCAGAATCCACAGCTTCTACCATCCAGTGGCAGCTTCTTTGCACCAACAGCTGGCATTTCCTGGGCATCTGCCCACTCCCGACTTGATCGTGACTCTTGGACTTGGTCCCCTTGTTCCACAGGTACTCTCGTCTGGAAATCCATTGTTGTTGCATTGCTGGTGTTTGTCTTCCTGGCAGAATTCCCCTATCACGACTTCTGTGCTCTCTGGGGAACTTAGGTGCACTTTGCACTCACTTTTCAGGGTCTTGGGGTGGGCTATTTTTCTAACCCTCACTGTTTTCTTACAGTTCCAGCGACCCTCTACAAGGTCACATAGGTTTGGAGTCCATTGGTGGTACGCATTCCACTTCTAGAGTATATGGTTTGTGTTGCCCCTATCCCTATGTGCCCCTATTGCATTCTATTGTGACTATACATTGTTTGCACTGTTTTCTATTGCTATTACTGCATATTTTGGTATTGTGTACATATATCTTGTGTATATTTGCTATCCTCATACTGAGGGTACTCACTGAGATACTTTGGCATATTGTCATAAAAATAAAGTACCTTTATTTTTAGTATATCTGTGTTTTGTGTTTTCTTATGATATTGTGCATATGACACCAGTGGTATAGTAGGAGCTTTACACGCCTCCTAGTTCAGCCTAAGCTGCTCTACTAAGCTACCTTTTCTATCAGCCTAAGCTGCTAGACACCCCTCTACACTAATAAGGGATACCTGGACCTGGTGCAATGTGTAAGTACCCCTTGGTACCCACTACAAACCAGGCCAGCCTCCTACACAGAGGGCTGCCATCAAGGGGCAAACTGACAGTGCACCGCATTTAGGTGGCACACTGTCAGTACGTCTCCTGACAGCTTCTTTGCCTCTGCGCCCACATGTATGATACTCCATGGGTCCAGAGGCAAAGGGGTTCCCTCATTTGCATGATGCCACACAGAGTGATCGCCCTTTGATGATAGTGCTGGTTCTTTATGTGCACTTGTGCTATCAGTATTACATAAGGGGATGCACAAGCGTCTGCAGCCCATTCTGTAATACCAAAGTGCCCTTAGGGGCGCCAAAGTGGGTGCAGACGCCAGTTGCGCCCCCGGGGCACTTCGGTAATAAGGCCCCTGGGCTACTTCACTACTACTGCATAAACCCTGTGAGGTTCTCCTGTCTGGAAACCATGAGCAGGAACTGGGAAGATGAGCGCTGTTTCTTGAAGAACGAAGCATGAGATATAGGATTCCAAACCTCATGCATGATTTCTGAAACCTTGCTGGAGATAAATATAGATTCTGAGACAATGGGAATAATCTTCTAAGTTGATCTTATCCAGCCCTCTGATGTGTACTGTGGTTAATACTAGAATTTGTGTCTCTGCCCAAGTTCCTACTTGAGCTGCAGAGTTCAATGATTTGGAATAGATGCTCCCATTATGGTTAACAAACATTACTTTGGCACTATTATAGGTATTGTCTGATCTCACCAGGATGTTGTGATGAAGTACCCATTGCTGAAAATATAATGCCCTCAAAGCTACAGTAAGCTCTCTCCAGTTTGAGAACTTGTGACACTCCTCACTGTGGACCATCTGGCTTAACAGGAGTGGAAGTCCAGAATTCCATTCTATCCTAGAAAGCTAGTATTGTCATAGTATTGGAGATCCTGAATGCATCACAAACCCCCTGAAAAGATTCAATGGCTCTGGCCACTACTGAAATTTGGTTCTGATTTCCGAAGTGAATGGAGCAAGAGACTCAAATGGATGTGGACTCAGAGATCAAAACATTTGTAGAGGCCACAACAAAGTACGCAGATTAATTCTTGCCTATTGCACAGTGAACAGACAAGCCGACATATAGTCCTGCACCTCCATCCACCTGCTCACTGGATCCTGCTGAATGAAGGGAAAGCAGGTTAGACAGCAGGGTTTGAAGATGGATAGCTCCCACTTCAGGAGGAAGCCTTTGCTTAGGTTCTTCCTGAATTTGACCTTATAAAAGTTGTGTCTGTGGATGTATTGAGGTGGCACTCTGGAGCATTCCGGAGGAACTTAAGTCAGTTCAGGATGGTTATTGGCACTTCCAGCAACAGAATCATCATGACCTGTGACAGGGCTTGGATCAGCCAGTCACAGAGGTATTGGTCAACCTGCATTCCTTGGAGATGAAGATGTGCCATAGTTGGTGCTGAAGACTGAATGGGAGAACCTTGACCTACCGTTGCTGATCCAAAATGGTAGTAATTTACAGGAACTATATGTAAATAGTCATCCATCAGGTTTATTCTAGCCATAACAGTATTCAGGGGGATCAGAGAAATGATTCCCTGTGAAGTATCATTTTTGAATACTAATGTTTTTTACACATCTGTTTGCCTTGTTGAGGTCTGGCACAATAAGCTAACCTGATACCCGAGGAACCACGAAGATGATCGACTAGACACCCATTCATTATTCTGGTTCTGGAATTTTGGTCTTCTTCTCCATTAGGGCATGGAGGCTTTCCTTCACTGCTTTCTTCATGATGGGGTATTTTGACCTTAGCATAGGAATGGTCCCAAATGCAGATGCAGAGAAAGGAACTCTATTTTTTCCACCTTTGAGCAATATCTAGGAGCTACACATCTGAAGTTGATTCTTGCCACTCCTTTAGAAAGTGCTGAATTCAACTATCATCCTGCAGCACATGGTCGATGTCTGCCTGGATCCTGGCATAGTCAGGAATGAGAATACAATGAAAAATAAATTAGTGTTGCAATAACAATGTGGGGTCTACAGACTAAAGACACATGTTAGGGGAGTAAATGATGACATACCGTGGAACAAAATCAACTCTGTGTGAGCTGATAAGGAATTAGTAAATCAGTAATTGTGAAAGATTGGTTTGTTAGTTAACTGGGGTGGGAGCCCTAGTCAAGCAAAAGCCATAATCCTTTGCAGGGTGACCCACAAAAGGCCACTAAATTAAGTTGTGCTTAACCCTGGGTAGCATGGCACAAACGTCAGGCAGGCTTAACCTAAAAGCAATGTATAAAGTACTTATGCAGCACACAAACAGTAATAAAGCGAAAACATAACATAGGAAAAATCCAAACCTATTTAGGAAAATGGAGTAAATGTTAATGACTTGTTTGACACCAAAATGATAAAAATCCAATCAGTAGAGCTGAAATTATGAATTTTTAAAGTTTAACTTAAAGTTTAAGTTTCAAAGAACTAACCGTGGATATCTAGTCACACGCAACCGGGTCAAAGTCGAATATTGTGGCCAATTGTGATGGAGTGCAGTTCAGAAACAAGAAGTGTGTTGAGCATGGTCACCGCTTACCTTCGGACTTATAAAACTTTCCGAAGAAAAATGTTTGAGAAGGTATAGCTGAGTGGGGCAAGGCTGCAGGAGGTGTCTGGTGAAAGAGTGTTGTCGTTGGTTGACCTTGGGTCGATGCTGTGGTGAAGATATCTATGTTCAGATTTAGACGCCAAAATGGGAGTAGAAAAACTCCAGGAGAACAAGGCAGAAGGCTGTGTAGCTGAAGACAGTTAGACGAGGCCGGATACCCCTTTGATGAAGGACCGTTGAAATGGATTTGCTGCTAAGGAGAAGAATGTAGCAGGAGAAGCTGCAAAGTGAATCAGACCGCTGATGCGCCTCGAGCAGATAGATGAGTAGGTTGGACCGGTCTCCTCCTGGTTCTCAGAGCACTTTTTGGGCAAATTTTGGAAAATGGCCATCTAGGCACCTTTAGCACCACAACCAAGGGTCAAGGACTGAAGGGACACCTCTTGGGGATTCAGGACTCACTGGCTGGGTCCAAGTGCGGGTTGAAGATGGTGGGTGCCTGCTATATCCCTGTGGCTCTGAACAGGAGGCCAGCACACTAGCCCTTGGTGTCAATTCTGGTAGTCCTGGGTGCAGGTGTCGATGTAGGGCTCAACAGCAAGTCTGTCCTGTAAGGGTCAAAGGCAGGCTGCAGACAGCAGGATAGTTCTTTCAGGTACTGTGAAGCAATCTTGCACAGTACACAGCAGTAGATAGTCCTCTGAGAGTCCTTCTGGGGGTCCAGTAGTTAGCTGAAGAGTTGATGTCTGAGATCCTCCCGAATGGCCTTTTTCTGAAAGGTGGGAGAAGTTTCTGGAAAGGTTCTTTGAAATGCATGGAATTTCCTGACTCTTCTGCCCTGGCTCCAAGCTGGCTGGAGTGACAAAACAGGGTTGGTAGGCCCTTTGTGTGAAGGCAGAGCCCTGGCTATTTAGGTATAGGTGAGGTTGTGCTTAGCTCCGCCTCCCCTCCCTGATAGCAAATGGTCCGTTGAGGCACACCTAATCCCTCTATCATCAGGAGTTCACAAAGTCTGTCAGCTACACACAGTCATGTGACCTGAGGCAGGCTGCAGACACCAAGGGCTGAGGATAGGAAAATGCCAACTTTCTAAAAGTGGCATTTTCAAAATTGTAATGAAAAATCTGACTTTATCACTAAAGAGGGGTTATCATTACAATTTCATAGGACCACATGGCAGCAGTATGCACCCCGTCCAAGTAGGGACCACAATCCAAATCAGGGTAAGTCACAACACAACCTAAATTATCCTGTGCTCACCCTCCGGTTGTTTGGCACAGATCAGATAGGCTTACTTGGAAGACAATGTGTAAAGTATTTGTGCAATAACTCATACAGTAACAAAGTGAAAACACCACAAAAAGTACTCCACACCAGTGTAGAAAAACAGATATTATTTATCTAAGTCAAATTAGACCAAAATATCAAGAATCCAATGTACACAAGTAAAGTTGTGAATTTTTCACGGTCAAATCCTATTCTATTGCTTAGAAACACAAAAACTCCAAACAGGGCTATTATGACGTCTTGACGGAGTCGTTCCCAACAGTCCGATGCCAATCGCGAGGGAGTGCGGGTCGGTCATGGAGTTGTACGTACCCCAGGCACAGTACCTTTGGAAAACGAGGAAACGAAGACGTTACACAAAGTTGGGGAGATGAGGCGTCACTGGAGCCGGTGCTGTGTCAGTTCCTTACTGCAGCCGGGGAGGTGAAGCGTCGGGTCCTTACTGCCAGGCAGGGGAGGTGGTGTGTCGGTTCAGTCTAGTTGCAGGGAAAATGATGTGGCTTTGGTGGCGAGCCGTCGGTTCCTTACGACTCAGCATGGTCAATGAGTCCAGCAGGTCTAGATGTGGTGCGTCAACTTTGCAGTGTTGTGATCACACCACAGGACTTTAGCTGTGTTGCAGCGATGTCGGGCATGCATTGCAGGTTGGGGTCATTGCACTCAGTGAGGACCACAGAGCTGGAGCAGGTTGCAGCACAGTGTTGGACAGCGGTGCCAGTTCTGGAGTCGCTCTGAAGTCGATTGACTAGCTAGGAGCTAGTAGATGAAGTCTTTGTTGGCCTTGAGACTTCAGACCAGGAGGCAAGCTCAATCCAAGCCCTTGAAGAGCACTTGTGGAGGAAGGCAGAGTCCTTCCAGCAGAGTCATGGAGCAGCAGGCAGCAGGGCAACAAGCAGGATAGCAGTTAGTCCAGAAAAGCAGTCCAGGTGAGTCCTTTGGGCAGCTCAGCAGTCCTTCTGACAAAGTCCAGGTGTAGATCCGGAAGTGTCTGATTTGATGGGGTCACAGACCCAGTATATATACCCAAAAGTACCTTTGAAGTGGAGGACATTTCAAAGAGTGGTTCTGAAGTGCACAAGTTCCGCTTTCAACTCTGCCCTGTCTGCCAGCAGCCCTGTGGGGGGTTATCAGTCCTTTGTGTGAGGGCAAGCCACTGCCCTTTAAAGTGTAAGTCGGAGCCCCTCCACCTTTCCTTCCCAGGGAAGCCCATCTGCATGCAGATAAATGCAGATGCAGTATCCTGTGTTTATGGCTGTCTGGGTGGAATGCATAGACCAGATGTGGATTTGGGACAGGTTTTAAGGCACAGATTACAGTGAGAGCAGAGAAATTCCTACTTTCTAAAAGCAGCATTTCTAAAATAGTAATGTAAAGTCCAACTTCACCAGTAAGTAGGATTTCTTACTACCATTCCAAACATACCAAATATGACAAGTCTATTCCTCTCAGATCAGAAATTACCACTTAAAAGCATATAAGGGGATCTTTAATGCTGACGTATGAGAGGAGCAGACTTCACAGTAGTGAAAAATGACTTTGGGAGCTTTTTACTACCAAGACATGTCAAACTTATGAGTACATGTCCTGCCTTTTACTTACATAGCACCCTGCCCTATGGGTTACCTATGGCCTACCTTAGAGGTGACGTATTTGGCAGGAAAAGGGAATGTAAAGCTTTACATGTAGTTTAAAATGCCAAGTCAAAGTGGCAGTGAGACTACACACCCAGGCCTTGCAATGTCAGACCTGAGACATGGTTAGGGACTACTTATGTGGGTGGCACAAACAGTGCTGCAAGTCCACTACTAGCATTTAACTTTCAGGCACTGGGCACATATAGTGACCTTTACTAGGGACTTATAGGTAAACTAAATATGCCAACTCGGTATGAGCCAATGTTACCATGTTTAAGGGAGAGGGCTCTAGCACTTTAGCACTGGTCAGCAGTGGTAAAGTGTGTAGAGTCCTAAAACAAGCAAAAATGGGATCCGAAAAATGGAGGGAAGTAGGCAAAAAGCTGGGGGAAGACCATCCTAAGGCTGTGAAGTCTAACACTAAAGAGGACATATCTACTTGCCCCTAATTAAGAATTACAGCTTATTAAATGTAATAAGAAATGTTATCCTATGGGAGGGGTATACCTCGCAGTACTGAAAAAAAAATGTAAGCTTTTTTCACTACCAGGACATGTTAAAAGTAAATATCCAACCTTTTAACTACACAGCACCCTGCCCTGTGGACTACGTAGGGCCTACCTTAGGGGTGACATGTAATAAAAGGGGAGTGTACGACTTGACACAGGTTTAAATGCTAAGTCAACATGGCGGTTTAAACCTACATTCATGTTGTATTAGCAGACCTGGTACATGTTTTGAATTGCTACTTAGATGGGTGGCACAATAAGTGCTGCAGGCCCCCTAGTAGCATTTAATTTACGGGCCTTGGGTATATGGTATGCCACTCTACAAGGGACCTACAAGTCAGTTAATTATGATAAATATATTTAAGCCAATCAAACCATGTTTGGGGGAGTGAGCACGAGTACTTTAGCTCTGGTTAGCAGTGGCAAAGTGCATAGAGTCCTTAGGTCAACAAAACCAAATTCAGAGAAAATTGGAGGGACAAAAGGCTAAACATTTGTGGGTGACCCTGCAGAGAGGGCCAGGTCCTATAGTGATTGATTACACACTTAATGGTAAGTGCATTTTATTTAGAGCTTACTACCCCTGATGAAGCATTGAAGCACATTACGCTGGGAAGCAATCTGCTCTGGAAGCCCACATTAGTCCAGTATGGTTAGTCTTTTGCCTAAGCAACCCATTCCATGTTTTTACTCAAGGTTCTTTATGGTGGATTAAATAGGAGTTATCTGTGATCACTGGTGGGGGGAGGGATGGGGTGTATGTTACACCTGCATATGCTGGGTGGGTTTAATGTATGAGCTAGAGGAGGTCAGGTATTGTTAGATTGCAAGGGTATGATGTTCAGAGGAGGAGAGTTTGTGTTCTTGTGAATGAGTTGTGCGCAATGTGAAAAATAGAATAGTGGAGATTAAAGAAACATGCATATGGCAGAGTAAAGTTGTGCTCAGAGAGAGAAGACAGGCAAATGGGGGAAGGAGAGGACAATTTTGAAGAACAAAAAGGAGAGATTTAGAGGATTTTGTTTTTGATGGCATTCAATTAAAGGTTGCAAGACTATGGAAAGCAAGAAGCAAATGTGCTTTTAAACATACTGCTATTTTATGTATTTTTGACATGCACTAGAACCAGGCAAACATAAGTCTACTACTAAGCTACTGCTAAATTACCAGTCCAGCCAGGTCACTTAATGGTCTGAAGTGTTGGAAGTGAAAAGTAATGTCTGGATGCATATATAGTGAACTATTGAGAGCTTAAGCCTGC
Organism: Pleurodeles waltl; assembly: GCF_031143425.1. Classification (NCBI taxonomy): domain Eukaryota; kingdom Metazoa; phylum Chordata; class Amphibia; order Caudata; family Salamandridae; genus Pleurodeles; species Pleurodeles waltl. The sequence goes on from NC_090443.1 coordinate 865,593,321, forward strand.
TGTCAAAGGGAGCAGTAAACTCAGAATTATAGCAGTGTAAGAAAATACATCGGTAACAAATACAAGCACTGAAAATGCTGGAGCATCTGATTTCGGATGTTCATCCTCAAGTGTGGCTCTAGGTACTAACTACAAAATCAAAGTGGGAGCCATTAGCATATGTCTGGATTAGATTGGTACAAGATGAAGGATGAAGACAGCTTCTCTAGACAGTGGAAGTGTAATGCCTGCATTTCTGTGGCTGGAGGGTGGAGATGCAGACACTGGTGTGAGTGTAAGAACTGTGACCAGGACTTTAGAAACGAATGTACTAATTAAACAAATCGGACTGACATTAGCATTCTTTCTGTTGCTAAGGTGGATTTCTCTGTGGATATTGAACATGAATACCTAGGAATACTGTCAGAGAACTTTTAGAGGGACAAATGCTGCTGTTTTCACTGGACCTTTCACTAGAAAAACATCCTGGCGCATTACAATGGGGGCTCCCAGGGGTTGGCATCCATTGGGTATCCGCCCCCGGGAGCTTCGGGCGGGTGGTGCAGTTCATGTATTTTAGTGGTCAGGATTGGCAGGTTCAGGTATGGGATTGTGGTCTTGGCTAGGTGACAGTTGGGGTCTTTCAAAGGGAATGGACACATTTGTAGTGTGCTGTGGTCTTGTCAGGTAGGTCAGAGGTGGTTGTTTTGATCATAAGGTAAAACATTGTTTTACCATACAGGGTGTTCAGCAATTCGGGTGTGGTACAGCTAGAGAAGGGGCTGCCGTTAGCGAGGCTTTAGAAACCTGATGTGATGCTAGGAGGGAGGATTTGATAAAACCAGGTAAGCCTGGGTGGGCCTTACGTGCTCAAAGAGGGAAGCTGCAGGCCGGGAGGTATACGCACTGCCGCAACATGAAGAAAATTTTAAATTAGGTCCGGTTGTTGTAGATATTATGTCAGGTGAATCACGGCGTGGCAAGGAAGAGGATTTGTCACATGCCTTACCTCTGGCGGTGGTGATTGCAGTATGATGGTAGGGTGTACAGGCCGGTTCCCTCCCTATCGGGTAGAGGGAAGCATACAGCCAGCTTGAGCGGTGCAGGAAGAGACACCAAGATCCAGCAGCCAAAGGCGCGTGCAGAGTCGGCACAGCCTCAGGGAACTTGCATGTCAGAAGGGGCAAGAGCACTCATGTAGCACAAGAGGTGGCAGCAAAGTGCCTGCAGCTTATCAGGCCCCTGGTAGCACAAGATGCGCTTTCAGTTACAAAGGCACAAGTACCATTTTATACAGGGCCTAAGGGAATTTTGGTGGGGTAAAAGCGGGCGACAGTATTAGTTTTGATTAAAGGATCTAGTGAACAGCCTAAGCATAAAATTATAAAGTTGGGGAACAAAAGAAAACGTTTCAACAAAATGATGTGGTAAAGGGACTGAAAACAGAACAGGAATCAAACTTTTCTCCCTGGACAAGGGAAGAGTATGTTGTTAAAAGAGCAAAGGGGGTATATGCTCCTAGACGTAACAAAGAACAAACAGGAAAATGGGTGTGGATGCCAGACACAAATAGAGGAGCACAAGAAGGAGAGAGTGAGAACATGTTACCATCCAGAACCACAGCCCCCTCAAGTTGGGGCGAGATGCAGGGCAAGGCAGGGATAAAGCTGGAGTATGAGTCCAGCATAAGTCAGCAGCCACCGGTCAAGTTTACAGCGACTTCCGAACGCCAGTCTGAAGAGACTGAAGAGAGGGAGGGCTTCAGTACAACCATCCCGACAGCAAGGGATCAGAGGACAGCAGTGAACAGGATGTGGCAATGCATAGGATAGATGCTAGAGTGTTTGACAGTGGAGTGGATGATGGGGAATGCCCACATAAGAAATGAAGTGTCTGAGTAACAAAGATGAAGAAGAAGAGTTGGAGGAACTCATGCCTGTGAAAAGAAGTTGGCGACGGTACAGACAAAGAAGTAGGACAGCAGAAGATATCCCAGAATAGCCAGCAGAGACTAAGAGCAGGTGAGCAAGGTTGGTGAGGTTGTTAGGAGACGGGAGGGCACAAGGAAGTTGTGGAAGTAGTTCATAGAGGAGTAAGTACTTGTTGTGTGGACAAAGAAATAGGTACAGATAAAGAGCTAGAAGAATCCAACAATGGGGACAAGCAAGGTGAGCAAAGTAAAGGTGGGCATGAAGGACAGGGGAGCAAAAAGGCAGATAAAACAGCTGAAAGCAAACAATCCAGTGAAGTAGAAGAAGGGGCTTAATCGGATGGTTTGAAACAATTACTGCACCTGGCGGTATCAATGCCATTGGGAGCACATCTTACCAATAAGCCAAAAGAGAATATATGGAAAGGAAAATTCATTAACATGTACAAATCATTGGACAGGAAAGTGCAAGCGAACCAAGGCTCCAAAGAAGAAGCATGGGAGCTAGTAAGGAGACCTAGAGTACCTACAAATATTAATACATGGGCATCAGCATTTTACATTTGCGCAAATGTTTATTGTGAAAAGTTTCTAGAGAGATCAGTGCCAATATTTAAATAGATTTATACCATTAGAAAGGCTCACATGGATTTTAGTGGTTTTTCATGGTTACACTACGGTGAAGAGTGTAGCGCAAGGTTGGGGTTAAAACCTGACAAACCATGGGGTAAAGTTGACAATGAACTGTGGTTACATTAGAGGTACCCGACACTCCCACCACCAGCATTTCACACTGCAAGTGGTCTAACGGTACAAGATCAGCCCTTTCTGGGGCAGCCACCTCAGTTGGAGGAGAGGGGATGGGGTCAAGTTCAAGGGGCAAAAATAAGACATGCTGGAGCTTTAAGAGGGATACCATCAGAGAAACCATGCAAATATAAATCTGAGTGCGCAAAATGTTGGGAAAAGCACGTCCTCATGCAGTTTTTTGGTGAACAAGCAAACAGGAGTTTTAATGGTCAGAGGAGGGATGGGGAGGGCAGTTTCAGCCTGGTAACAAGGGCTTCTACTCCAGTTAAGATTGAAGTTTAAACTCATGGCTGGCCTATTATCCTTACAGAGAAGATGCATTGGTTTTGGAATGGGATTTAGAGAAGGGTTTCGTTTAGGTTATCAATGTCCCAGGCAAAAAAGGTTTGCAGAAAATTTAAAATCTGCCAGAGAACACCTGCCGGTGGTGAAACACAAATTAGCTAACAAGACAGCTGAAGGGTGGTTGGTAGGCCATTTTACAGGGTTGGCCACCACCGGAGGAGATGGTATCCCCAGTTGGTGTTGTACATAAGAAAGCTGAAGGTGAGTTTGGGCCGATCTATCATCTATAATGGCCTGCAGGCTTCACAGTAAATGACTTCATTGGCCAGGAAGATACTGCAGTGCAATTCACATCCGTAGATGTGGCTATAGCACTAGTGAAACGCCGTGGGTTGGTTCAGAGTCGGCTAAATGTGATATTAAATCAGTATTGTTGCTGCTGGTTCGTCCTTTGGATTTCTCTGTGTTAGATATCCAATTTCACGATCCGCTCTATGTTGACAGGTTTTATCCATGGGCTGCGCAGTTTCTCGCAAATTGATTGAGGCTTCTAGTAAGTTTCTGCAATGGTGCTTTGCCTTTAGATTCAGTCACGGGCTGGTACCTCATTAGTTGGACGACTTTATATTTGTTGGTGGTTGTGAGACAAGTGAGTGTAGTACAGTGTTACGACATTTACAAAACATGACACAACAGTTTGGGGTTCCTTTGACACCGGAAAAAAACGGAAGGCTCTAGAAAATGCCTTCTTTTCTTCTGCATTGAGCTGGATACAGGGCAAATGGAAGCCAGATTACAGCAGAACAAGATTAAAGAGTTTGTTTTACTGATAGAACTGATTTCAGCACCCAAGTTACAGCTACATCAGGTGCATACGTTGTTAGGTCATCTAAATTTTACATGCCGAGTTGTGAGAGCAGGGACAGCATTTCGCTTTGGTTTTGCTATGGCAGGAGTGAAATTACCAGACTGTAGGATACAAATTTCAGCTTCAGTTTGTGCTGATTTGAAAGATTGGCTAATGTTCTTGAAAGGCTTCAATGGTGTAACAATATGGTCATTAAATGACAACATTGTCTGTTCGAATCACCTTTTCTCAGATGCTGCAGGTTCAGGTGACTTTGGTCTATTTTTGGGAAGGAAAATAGTGCTTCAAAAGGTGACCAGCCAGGTGGATGGAGGAAGATAGAAGTAGTGCCTTTTTTGAGTTTTTTCCTCTGCTGTTGGCAATTGGCATGTGGGACAAAGTCTTAGCTAAAAACCAGTGACATTCCATGTTAATAACAGAATGGTGGTTGATCTGGTGAATGGCTAGAAGGCTAAACACAGACATCTAGTGAAACTCTTGCAGTGTTTTATGCTCAGGTGTTTAATGTTTAACATTGTATTTAGAGCTAAGCATGGCAGTTGTGGACAATAACATTGTAGACACATTGTCTCATTCACAGTGGCAGAGACACCATGTTTTGGTGCCCTGAGAAGATCTGACAAAGACAGAAGTAGCACATGAATTTGGGACCTAGGAGACTGAGAATGTTAAAACTGATAGAAAACTCGATTGCAGCAACTACCAGAACAGCATATAGTGAGGCGTGGGAATAATATTTTAACAGTGGTGTGGGTAGAAGAGGGTAAGATGAGGAGGATATGGAGGTCAGATGAAACAATGTGTCCAATTTATAATGGGTAACATTGACAGAGGAACTGCAGCCACAGCATTTACAGGAAAACTGGCTGGCATAGCTTTGTATGGTAAATTATTTTGGGGTTATGAAACCTCAGCAGGAGAAATGGGCAAAAGGGTGTTACAAGGGTGGGCTAAGGAGAGGAGATGGGGGGGGGCATTAGAGGGTGCCAGTGACAATGAAGTAATTGCTGTCTTTGATAAAAGGCCTTTAGAGAGATCTGTTTTTCTCTGTTTATGCTGTTTAAGTTATGCATGTCGTGGTTATTTTTTGGAGCATTTTGGGTTTTGGAACTACTTGGTAGGGTCAAGAAATGTGGTTTAAAGGTACAGGATGTGGGACGGCATGAAGGAAATTGAGGTTGTACATGAGAAAATTGAAGACTGATCAGACAGGGAAAAGGCCCAAGGTTATTTTTAACGCTATACAAAGTTTGGTATGGCCGGTCGGGCGTGGCAAGAATTTGGAGGGTGGGGGCGCAAGAAGGCTAGGTGCACACAGTAAGAGGTTAACGGTGTCCCGAATTTTGGGGCTCATGAGGAAAGTTTTGCTACTACTGGGAGTGAATCATAGAGGTTTTAGTACTCATTCCTTTTGGAACACATTCCTCAGCGTCTCTGGCATGCAATGAAAGAGGTAATGAAATTGGGCAGAGGGTCATTAGAATGTTGCTTGAATTCCACCAATCAGCTTCAGGAGGTATGAGAAGTGAGATTAACACATTTACCTTTTTCATTATAGGTTGTTGTGTGGTGGGACCTAGCATGGTGATTATTTCGATATGGATTATTGGCCATTCTTCATTGAATGGGCACTGAAGCAAGCATACATTTTTTTCTTTTTTGGAGAAAACTTGGGTTTTCATTCTGATTAAATACAAGTAAGATCATGCCTTGGTGTGCTGTTAATACACTTAGGGTAGAATGATTTGGTATTATTATCTGGTTTGACCTTGAGTTAATTGGAAGAATGTGGGTGGGGACATTTGTTTTCTGTATTGCGTTAGTAGCGGGAAGAGTCTGGAAAGGGGCAGTGAATTATAATGCAGTGGTAAGGACCAGGCATAAAGTAAATAGGGAAATGCTGCTCTTTTGAAGAGCAAAAGGGATAGGATGGATTGAACATCAAGAGATAGGACTTTATGTTTTAGAGACACAGCAGAGCGCACTTGTCTTTTATAGCGAATGGGCTATACTTGCTGGAAATAAGGGACCGGTTGGCTACAAAGTTGGCAGTAAATAGGTGATGCTGAGAGGGTATTGGCTGTGTACTGTGTATGAATAAAGGCTGTGGCGACAGGCACTGCATCAGTTCTGAGCAAAGGTATGGGTGTTGGGGGGGGGCAGGAAAAGCACCTTTGGCAGGGCTTTTCCTGGTGGCAGGAATGGATGATTTTATGCTAAGCTGGAAGGGTTCGGGGCCTTGCAGGGCAGACCTTGACAGAAGGAACACCGGGGAGAGATAGTTGGGGCATGTGTGAAGGATGGAGAGTGGACTGAAAAGGGATGGAGAGGAATGGTTGCAGGGCTTTTTTGAGGGATTGTTTATGTTGCGGGAGAGGATTAAGGGTGGAGGTGTTAGTCATCAATTGTATTAGTGAGGTGTTTTTTCTTATGAATTGTTGTAATGTAAATAAGTTTTAGCTGCATACCTATCCTAATAAAGTGCCCTTTTGCTCTTACACCGTCCTGTTTATTTCTGTGCCGTCCCGCCGTTAAGGGACCTAGCCGTAGAATATGACGCAAGGCACATATGCATATAATGTGAAAATGGGGGACTCACTAAACCTTAATATTTTCATTAAACGATATAAAAGAGGACTGATTATCGTGAATTCAGGTGCTCCTTCATGTGAAACGCATCACTGAGCTCGGGAACTATCTTTTCCAGGAGCCTAGTGAAAGTCACAAGGAACTATGGCCCTCATTATGAACATGGCAGTCCGTTCTGCTCTGCTGGCGGTGGCGGTAGAAACCGCCAACAGAGGAGAGGTCCGGACCCCCAAATAATGATCCACACAAAACACACGCATCCTGCGAACCACCCACCGCCAGGAGAGGAGTGCCGCCGACGATGGCAGAGTCCACCCACAGGCCGTCGGAAAGGCCCAACCCGCCAATCAAATAATGAACCACCATTCCACTGCCAGTTCCAGGGAAGGAACCACCGCCACACAAAGCCAGCCAGAAATGAACCAAATATAAGGAACCACGCACCGGAGTCGCACAGAACGCGCTGCGTCAGCCATGGATAGAGAGCTGCAGATCATGCCAGCCCTGCTCCTTGCCATATACCTCCAAGACTGAGACCGCTGACGAAGACGACGACGGTAAGTACTGCAACCTACGACACAAGGGAGGAAAGGGTACAGTTACATACCTACCCACTCCACCCATCCTGCAACGCCCCCAACCCTTCACAGCAGCACAAGTCATACACCCCACAACAAGAGGTACTTACCCGACACAAGGCACATCCAACTTGACCATAGTACATACAAAAGCCCCACACCCATAAAAAAGTGAAACAAATGACCAGGGTTCAATGGCCACACAGAAACTTTATTCACAAGCTCACAGAGCCAACAGTGCAAACAGGGCCAATGGCCAGTCCGTATTTTCCCAATTGTCATGGGCCACAATGGGCCCAACCTGACTCCCACAAGTGCTTGGTACTCCACATAATGGGGCACCATATGGGCATCCAGGCACCTCACGGAAGGCGGGCAGGGAGTGGTGGGAATTTTCGACGGGGGTGGGCCTTTGACTTTCTTTTGGAAGCTGGAGGGGGGGTGGGCTTCTCCTTTGAAAGGGGTGGGGGCTGTTTGGCTCGGTGGAGCTGGATGTCCTAGGCTCTGTCCGGGCTTTCTTCTTATCTGGAGAAGGGGCACGGGAATGTGAAGGGCGGACAGTGGTGGGCTGTGATGTGGAAGGAGCGGAAAGGGCAAGGAGGTGGACACGTTTGGGGACAAGACGGGGTGGGCCAGTGGGTTGGAAGAGGTCAGCACGGGAGAGGAAACGTTTTTTTGGAGCCATTGGGGTGGGCGTGGGAGTGGAGGCAGAGGGAGTGGATGTATGGGGTGTAGGAGTGCGTGTAGTGGGTGCAGGTGACTGCTCAGTATGCTGTGGTGTGGTTGATGTCTGATGGGTGGGTGTCTTGGTGCGTTTGTGTGTTTTGGGAGGTGGGGGGTGGACACAGTGGGAGAAGACAGACAGCTAGTGTGGATGTATGTTGCGTGGGTGTCTGCAAGTCTGGTGAGTGTGCTGCATGTGTCAACTACAGTAGAGGTGGTGAGTGCAGGTGTGGTGTATGGGGTGCATGTATGGCTGTCTGCTATTGTGGTGAGTGCAGGAAGAGGAGCAGTAACAGTGAGTGAAGGTGCAGTGCATGAGGGTGTGGATGTAGAGAGGACAGACAGGGAGGCGGAAGAGGTGGGCAAACTGGGGGAAGTGGACGTTGTTGTGTGTGCAGGTGTATGTTGACTGTGTGAATGCTTGTGGTGGGAGGTGTGGTTCTTGTGTTTGGAAGTGTGCTTCTTGTGTGTTGATGTGCTTGTCAGCGTGTCTGAATGTGTGCTTTGGACGGGTGAAGGGAGTGGGGTGCTGGAAGGGTTAGAGGAGGTTGGAGGGGGGACGGAATGGCCAGGGAAACTGGCTGCCATCCGAGAGGAGGCCAGTGCCTGAAAAGATCTCTTTAGGGCAGACACGGCACCGTGAATGCCATCCAGATAGGCATTTGTCTGCTGCACCTCTGATGCTAGCCCCTGGATGGCATTGACAATGGTTGTCTGGCCTACAGAGATGGTTCTCAGGAGGTCAACAGCCTCCTCTGTGAGGGCAGCAGGGCTAACTGGGGCAGGGGAGGAGGTGCCTGGGGCGAAGGAGACGCCCACCTTTCTGGGTGGGTGGGCACAGGCAACTCGGTGGGGAGCAGAAGGGAGGGCGGTGATGGAATGTCACGGTAGTGGTGTGTGCACTAGTGTCCGCCACTGCCGGGGGCCCCATCGGAGGAGGTCTCAGAGTCACTACCCCCTGTCGTAGTAGCCTCCCCTGTGGAAGTCCCCTCGCCCTCCCACCCACTGGTCCCCTGTGCGTCGGTTGTCTCAACCTCGGAGGATCCGTGGGCCGCTGCCTCCCCATGTGCCGGTGCATCAGCTCCCTCGCCTGATGTTGATGCTGTACCAAACCAACACAAGAGAACAGGGATGGGGAGACAAAACAGGAGAGACACATGTAAATAGCTGAATGCAGGTACAGAATGGTCAGACATACACACACCCAGAAAACACTCCCAACAGGCAGCACCGTTCACTATGCCCATGGCCATGCCCCTGACCACTGACCAGAATACTGCTCTACACCCATCCCCTGAAATACCTTAGGAGCCGAAGTAGGTGTTCAAGTTTCAAGTTTAAGTTTATTGACTTGGTTAATTAAAACCATCGCAATTCCAAAATGCATAATAATAATAAGGATACTTTGCCTACTCATTATGTTAATAGAAACCCATAATAAAACATAAAAGCTTAGTTGAAACTAAAACATATCATGATAAAGAGTTGTGCATAGCTAAAATGTTCTCCACTTAATTCCAACCTTGGTCTAGAACTTAACTTTAGGACTTTCTTACTCCCTTAGTAACACTGTAATAGTAAATGAGTGAAGCTGAGTGAGAATCCTAAGTAGTACCTAGGGCTGTTTCCTGGCTGGAATTAAACTTTCTGAGCTTTACTAATCATAAAATAATGGCCCTTGCACACTCGGCTTCAACTTTATTCACTAATTCTTTCTGAGCCTGTACCATGAATTAGGTCCCTCGACAGGAAAACGGGATTGAAAGTCCGCTAAGCCAGCTTATAATGGCCGGTCTGCATGAGCGTATGTTCAGTGTCTTAAAAATGTTTTTGGGATATAATATCCTGAGGCCTAGCAAAGCTGGGCACGCACAAAAAATTTGTTCTAGTGACTCTTGTCTGTACCCACACAGTCAACAGGAATGTGTCAGATCCTGCTGTCTCCATGAAGAGACCATATCCTTTGTTTCCATCAACCCAAAGCAGAAAAGCATGAACCGATGTTTCAGCGACTGAAGTAGGTGAAACCTGACAGGGACAACCCTACACCCTTTGGGGAACATACAGTAGATGGACACCAGCCAATTTCACTGCCTCTAAGCAGCATGAGCCCTATTGCACACCCAGACATCCTTCCAAACTGAAGTATGGTCAATGAGTACTCACCCCCTTGTGACTGCTGTGCAGCCTTCAAGCGCTCATCCAGGTCTGGGTACGCCATCGCCAGGATCCGTCGCATGAGGGGGGTTAGTGCCCGGCGGGCACCCCTTCCACGTTAGGAGGACTTCCCCAGCTGAGCTTCACTGATCTTTCACACCCAGCGCCGCAGGCCCTCCCACCTCTTTCGACAGTGGGTGCTCCGCCGGTTGTAGACCCCCAGGATCCGCACCTCCTTGGCCATGGCATGCCAATGTGCCCTCTTCTGGTGGGCGCTGACCTTAAAGGGCGACACAGAAATGGAACACAGAGGTCAGGCACTTGCACGATAGGAACAGCTGGCTAATCGTCCGCTATGGGACGGACAGTACTCTCAGACATACAGGACAGTCGCACGCAGCATGCCATTCACCATGGCCCATGTAGGCTCAGAGGTGCACACATATGTCCAAGCAACACCATCCATTACACACACACAGTGCCCTCCAAACCCAGACTCATCTGTACCTCTGGCCGTCCGTCCAGTTTCGCGTACAGGTGCAGGACCCCGTCCACTAGCTTCTCCAGTTCTTCTTGGGTGAAGGCCGGGGCCCTTTTCCCTGCAACACGTGGCACATTCATAGCCAGAGGCAGTCCACAGCAATACACAGAGTGGAGTACCTGTCCGCACGAGATCAGGGAGTCAAGTGATCAAACGATGACGAACGAACGTACGTTCCGCGGCGGTGTGCACTGTCACCGCCGGCGGTGATCATGATACGCCAGGATTCCCCAGTGCCATCCATGTTAACCAATGAGGGTGCGAACAGCGGTAAACACCACCTTAGGCTGTGACGTCAACCGCTAGCGGTATGAGGTCACTTCCACAACGAAAGGGCAGAACAACAGTGGGCAGACATTTTGCCTTTACCTACGCATCTACAATTCATTAATACTCACAATGCAGGCCCTACTAGCCACATGAAGCACCTACGCTTCTGTCCATTCAGTATTGTAGCCAACATGAAATACTCTGTCCCATCATTGTGATGTACATTTATATCTGTCAGGTAGTAGATATTGTAGAGACACTGCAATGAACAATGCCGTGTATATAGGATGATAGTGTGCCAATGTATGTGTTTTCATCACTCCCTTTTGTAACCCCTCGTAGGTACCGACCCTTGTGGCATGGAAGGGCACCATCGGTGTACAGACCACTTGTGGATATGGGGACCATGGTGGAGCATCAGATCATAATCACTTACAGACTCACACGTGCAACTATTCAGGACCTTTGTGCATTACTGGATCCTGCACTAACTCCAGCAAATCATGATCAGCATGCCATTCCAACTGAAGTGCAGGTGCTCTCCGAACTCCATTTCCTGGCCATGGGCTCATTTCAAGTGACCGTAGGCATGGGTGCTGGATTTTCACAGCCAATGTTCAGTCAGGTACTGACAAGATTTCTGAATGCATTTGTACACCATCTGCAATTCTATGTGAGGTTCCCCCAAAGTACTGACCTCCCTGCCATCAAGTCTGACTTCTATGCCTTTGCCAAAATTCCCCATGTCATAGGTGCCATCGATGGCACACACATAGCTATCATCCCTCCAAAAGTGAATGAACAGGTGTACAGAAACAGGAAGAACTTCCACTCCATGAACATCCAATTGGTATGTACTGCAGACCAGTACATTTCCAACGTGAATGCCATGTTTCCAGGCTCAGTCCATGATTCACTTGTGTTGAGGAACAGTAGTGAGCCACAGAAGATGGAACAACTACAAGAGGACAGAGGGTGGATCATAGGTAAGTTTGCATGTCATTAACTGACACATTGCAGAAAACCAGCCTTTCTGACTAAGGGACATTACAATGACGGGTCTGTATTGCACCATTTACTGGGTGATTCTGGCTATCCAAACTTGCGTTGGCTCCTGACACCAGTGAGGAATCGCAGGACGGATGCAGAGAGGAATTACAATGAGGCCCATGGACGTACTAGGAGGGTAATAGAGCGAACTACAGGTCTCCTGAATGGTTAGGTTCCGGTGTCTACATATCTCTGGGGGTTCCCTAGCCTATGGCCCTGATAAGGTATGTAGAATAGTGGTGGCCTGCTTCATGCTGCACAACGTGGCAGTGAGACATTCTATCCCCCTCTTGGAGGTGGAGGGTGCTATAGGTCCTGATCAGCTACCTCACAGAGGTGAGGAGAGTGATGGTGAGGATGAGGAAGGGGAAGATGTAAATTCCAGGAACCAAATGATACAACTCTACTTCCAATAACTGTTTCGGACTTAAGCCTCTCATTGGGGTTAGTGACTAATACTGCCAGTGTGCTCTGTCATATAGGGGGGTCGGTCATGATAGGCAATACATGACCCACTTCTGCTCTGCATGGTAGTGACTGAATATATATGCATTCCTTCCTTGCCACCATTTGGGCACACAGGACTACCATCATGCACAAAATTTACAATAATGTTTTTCTCTGCCAGTTGCATCCATACTCCACTTTGTTCACAATTTAAGACAGGGGACAGTGTTACAGGTGTGAAATGTGTTTTATTGGTAGAAGTAAGTGAATTGTGCTATTTACAGTGATGGGAGTCGTAAGGGTGGGGGGTCCTCAAAACCAACTTGGTGGCAGCCTTGTTGGATAGTATTGATGGGTCCATTTTGTTGAACAGTACTTCAAATTGCCCTCAGCTAAGTTTTGTTGGGGAATGGGTGGGATGGTTGCTTTGCATTTGTAGCAGAGTCAATTGTTGGAGGGGGCCTGGTTTTTAGCTGGGTTTCCAGTGCCATATCTTGGCCTAAGAGTACGTTTGGGCGCATGCTGTGGAGCTTCTTGGGGTGACATGGTTGGCCCTTGGGTTTCCTGGGAGGGTAGTTCCTGGGATGTTTCTGCTGCTTGGGTCATCTGATGCTGGTTGTCCATGGCTGTTGTTGGGGCCTCTTGTCCGGTGTGGGTGTCAGACTGTTTTTTTACCAACTGCAGCAGTGCTCCTGCTATGGTGGCCATTGTGGCATTGTGCTCTTTCCACTGCTCCATGGCCTGTTGGTGTTGTTCCTGCTGCATCCTCTGACTTTGCTCAAGGGTGGACACAATCTGTGCCAACCTGTCTTGGGTATGTTGGTAGGCCCCCGGTATACCTCTAAAATAACGTCCTGGGCTTGCTGCATCCTTCCTGTGGCCTCCCCCCTGGCCCACTGGGACCCTTGCACTTGCGCTAGGCCCCTGTGCCTGTGTCCCCTGCACAGGTCTGGCAGTACCACTTGTACTGGGGCCCTCGCATTCCTGCATGTTGGGAGTGGGAGACTGTGGCCTCTGTACCTGTGTTCCACCAGTCTGCACCCTGGGTACACTGGTGTGGGTACGCCTGCCCTGGGCTGCTGGTCTTGACTGGGCGGTAGGGGTGAGAGTGGTTTCCTGTGTGGGGGCTGCTGCATGGTGAGAGTCCAGGACTGTGTGGGGGCCTGTCTGCTCATCAGTGACCAGGGATCCTTCCCCAGTGTCTTGTGAGGTGCTTCTGTCTCCCTGGAGGGCAGTGGCACTTCTTGTCCCGTCCGTTAGGGTTGTATGGGTGGTGGTGCCTGTTGGGGGACATAGACATGTCTGTCACATATGCATATAGGTTTGAGGTGTACAGGATTGGGCTATTTTGTGCTGGTGTTACTTTCAGTGGCCTTCCAGGGTGCCTTTGTGAGGTTGACATTGCATTTAGCGCCAGTGTGGGGTTGCATTGTGGTGATGGGTATTGTTCCATTGTGGGTACATGCAGGGGTGGGTGGCTGTGCACAGCGGGAGTGATGTGGCCCTGTTAGTGGGTGTGAGGTCATGCAGGGGTGTGGGTGTGGTGGGTAATGGCTGGGCAGGGCGTAGGTCCAGGTGGGTGTGGGTGGGGTGGGGTGGTACATGCATTGCAGCTGTGGTGTATATGGGGTAATTGTAGATGACTTACCCGAGTCCATTCCTCCAGTGAGTCCAGTGAGTCCCTCTGAGTGCAGGATGGCCAGTACCTTTTCCTCCCAGTCGGTGTAGTCAGGTGGTGTTGGTGGCAGTCCTCCCCCAGTCTTCTGCACTGTAATGTGGTACCTGGATGCCATGCCACGGACCTTCCCCCGCAGGTCGTTCCATCGCTTCCAGATGTTGTCCCTGGCGCGTGGATGTTGTCCCACTGCATTCACCCTGTTCAAAATGGTCTGCCACAGCTCCAATTTCCGGGCGATGGTTGTGTGCTGCACCTCGGCCCGAAGATTTGTGGCTCCACCTTCAGGATCTCACTCACCATGGTCCTTAACTCCCTTTCGGTGAAGCGTGGATTTTTTGGGGGGACATGGTGAGTGTGGTGGATGGTGTCGGGACTGGGAACAAGGTAAGGGTGCTATTCTGTGGGTGGGTGTGCGTCTCCTGTATGCTGGCGTTCGCTGTCTGGCTCTGGTGCTCGCCGTCTTCTTGTCCGGCTTTCGTTGCAAGGGATTGTGGGGTGTGTCTGGGGGTGTTTTATGGGGCGCTGGATGTGTGTCAGGTGTGTGGGTGATATGCCTATCCAATGTGTGCACTTCTTGCTGTTGAGTCCACTTGCCGCCCGTGGCAGTTGCAGCCGCCAATGGTCGTACATCCTCCACTGTCCGCCGAGGTGATTTTTGCATCATTATTTGGAGGGCGGGATGTGGGTGTGCTTGGCGGTGGCGGGGTGGGATGGGTCTGGATTCCTGCCGACATTGGTGGGGAGTGGTGGTCTGGGCAGTTTTGGCGGGGTTGGATTTTTCGTTCATTATATGGCGGGTTTCCATTCACCGCCAATGGCGGAATTCTGTTCACCTCGGACATGTCGGTCGGCGGTCTTTCCCGCCATGTTCATAATGACTGCCTATATTTGCCAGGATCCTCAGGCACAGATGCAAGACCCAGGACACAGCCTTATCATACCCTGCCTAGAACCACATCAATATAAATAACCTGAATTTATGAACAACATTTGTGCATCCAGGAACACGGAAGAGCTCAAGTAGGTGTGACGGCAATATGGTACCCTTAAAGTAGTGAGTTTAAGAACTCCGACCTACTGTGTGGAGTAGGTAATCATTTATTTTTACTACTACAGACCGGAGGGGTTACTTAGAGACTTTACCATTTGTTTTCTACCCTACAAAAACAGAGTGTGACCCTTGTTTGCCTACGAGGCAGCACTTTGAACGTTTGGAAGATGAGAGACTTAGCTTCTTTTATTTCACTAGTTTGCAGTACAGTGCATGTCACAGAATCTGACAACATGATATATTTAGATAGTGTTAAGTGTCTTTGATTTATGAATGTATTACCAACTCAGAATAATCTAATAGGTAGATTATACATTCATAACTTGCCATGTGCAGTGTTTGTGTGTCTGTATTGTTTTTAAAGTGGAAAAACAGAGGTGGAAATGATTTGTTGCAGCTACACTTAAATAATGTTGTTTTTGGAATATACCCATGAATACAAATGAACCTATTTCCTCCAGACACTGTTTTGGGCAGTCTATTCATGCAAAGTAATGCTGCATGTTTTATGCTATGTTATGTTCTTCTGTACGCTCCCCGACTGTTAGGGGCAGGACACATCAATAGCTTTTGGCAGGGATATACAACAGTCCTGATGAAATCCTGGGACACATAAAGGCCTATTAGAAATTGGGTTGTTGGTTGACTGGGGGTCTGAGCACTGGTCAAGCACCACAATCCTATTTAGGGTAAGGCACCAGCAATCTCCAAATTACCCTGTGCTCACCCCCTGGTAGCTTGGCACATAGCACTTCGACTTAGCTTGTAGGCAATGTGTAAAGTATTTATGCAACACTTCTAAAGGTAAAACTGTGAAACACTACACAAAAGAGATCCCACAGCAGCTTAGAAAACATAGAACACATTTTAATAAATTAAACAAGACCAAAACGACAAAAATCTTGAGTTTCAATATTTTTAAAGAATAAACTGTAAAACAGCACTTAGAAGCAAGAAGCGCCAAACGGGAGTATCTGGTTGCCCCGGACTGGGACAAAGTCAAAAGTTCATGCCAACTGCAATGGAGTTTTGGCCTGCTCTAGGGACCCAGTTAGGCCCGCTTGAATCAAAGCACCTCAAATCCTTGTTGCGAAGCGTTGTGTGGGTCCAAAACACAGATCCATCATGCTGCTAGGACAATGCATAAGTTCCAAGATGCGGTGAGCGGAATAGGGAGATACAGATGCGTCGGCATCAAGGATTCTGTCAACAGGGCTTGTGATGCGAAGACCAGTGTCGGGGATGCATGGTGCCATCAAGACGATGCATTGGTTCCAATCCACGCAGCAGCAGCAATGCAGAGGTTTGGGTACGTCGTCGTCGAGGCTACCTTCGAAGAGGGATGTGGGAAGGTTGCGTAAAGTAACATGTGCTGGGGTGATTCCGAAGGCGATGCACTGATCCCAAAATGCAGCAACGCAAGTCTGTTGCGTCCCTTCTGTCCCACACAGTAGCAGAGACATACCAGTTCTGTTCCACGCAACTGTGACTTTGTGTTGGTTCTGCTTCCCCAACAGAGGATGCTTCGTTTCGCTGGAGAAAGCAACTTAGGCCCACTTGCAAGGGTTCAGGACTGGGGTGGCACCAATTGGCAATGTAGACTTACAGATGGCAGAGCCAAGGTGCCGAAGCAGGGTAGTTAGAAGTCTTTTATGTCCCTGAGATTTCAGATCGGGATGCCAGCCAACTAGCCCTTGGAGTCACTCTGGGTTGGAAAGATGCAAGTCCAGTCCTTCTCACTCCCAGGCAAGAGGACAGCAGGCACAGGTCAGCACAACAGAGCAGGAGTCCTGCAAAGCACCAATCTAGCAGGCCTTCCACAGCACAGCAATCCTTCTTCCTGTACAATTCTTCCTTGGTACAGTGGAACACCCAAGTAGAGAAACAAGCACCTGAAAGGTAACAAGTCAACATTTGCAAAGTGCCTTTCACTACGCGGCAAGACGCGTTGCTACGTTTTTTAACAACTTTTGAACCATCTAGAAATATTTTTTGTCAAAATCTGCTGATAATGCAGCAGATGATGGATTATGTGGCAAATGCAGCAAATCTATAACTATGCGAAAAACGTTGCAGCCACACAATTGCATGATGCTAGGAGTCCTGTCTATAGCCCAATATCTTGACAGTTGCCCTTCACGTGTGTTTTTAGATTCCAGCAAGTAATAGTTAAAAAATATACAAGCAGGAGAAATGAAGTTGATTAAGCGAGGCTGGCAAGCAATACTTCCTTCCTGTCTACACACACACCATGCCAGACCAGGTTCAACGAGGTCAAACTTTGTCTCTTTCGCAACTCCGTCAGAATGCCATACACACGTGTCTGGGAGGAATGCTGCGTAATAAGCATCTATTTTTGTTTCTCATTACAAATTATTTCACAATAATCCTGCACTTGTTGACCTATCCTGAAACCTGACAACCACTTTAAAACTTAAATGTGTTGGGCAATCTGTAAAAGACTTGGGGAATTTTATCAAATCAATAATGTAAATGAATCAATGAGTAAGTACATTTATAAATGTATCTTTGTATTCTTATGGGACGGAGCAGCGAGTTCTAAAAAATGGCACTTCCATAAGAGTGATAGAAACACTTGCATATTTGATTTTAAGTTTGTATCTGGGGTTAGTTAACATAAGATAAACCTAAATGAATGAATCAACAAATTAATTAAATAATTAAATTGTAAAGCGCACACTAATACCACAATGTGTGTCCTGGCACCGGGAGGAGTCCACTAAGGATCCTCAGGAAAATTAGGAGATGGCAGGGATGCTCAAATAGATGCCATTACACTCATCATGCCTAGAGTTAAAAAGGAAGCCAACAACAACATACAGCAAGGATAGAACAGATTATGCTACAGTTTATCCTACTCAGACAAGCAGTAGTGGGTATTAAAAAAGCATTTTGAAATCCATTCATTGAATATCTCCATAATATCATCCACGCATGACCAAGTAGAAGGGAATTAAAGATCAGGGCTTTGCTATCAAACAATTCCTTTTGGAGACCAAGGACAGATAATTATGTGCCTTTTGCCATTCAAATCACACATTCTTCATTGCCCCTTAACTCTTCAGCTCCCTCAGTGAAGAAATATGTTAGATCTTATGAAACTAGAAAATCAGAGAGCGATATTTATCCAGCTTGATAAAATTACACTTACTTTAGATCTAAATTGTTTGCTTGCATATCATGGCAAACCCAGAACATGAGGTTGAACCAGTTTCACAATAATGAAAAGATTTTACTGACTCAGCTGGAGAAGAGCCATCATATACAAAGTAATGTCTCCTCATAGCAGCAATATTACTGAAAGTCATTTTCAAAAACAGAGCTGATAAGATTCGGATTGAAGATTGCTCCCCACACTTTATTGTTTTCAAGAGAAAAGGAGAAAAAACACTGAAAAGGGCCTACTGCCCATTGCGGTTGTGCAGCAATGTGCAATCATCCCAGTTGTACAGCAGAACTGGTCCTGCAAGGGAAAGGAGGGTTTACATCACCAACTTCCAGAGGTGTAGACAGAAAGGGCACCCAGAAAACTAAAATATATCAAACGGTTACGTGGAGATTGTCTGTTTGCTACAAAAAGGCACTTCTGAGGTTGCTACAGTAGCCCAGGATCAAAGGATGATATGGAGAAGACCAGTCGAGGTCCTAATTACACAGGCAAGTAGCAACTGGTTGAAGACCTGTAAAACAAATAATATATTTCAAAGTCCATGACACAAAGCAAAATTAAGCGCATCATGTGGAAATCTTCTTTTTTGCTTACCAGAGTCATGCAATCCTTTCCCTTCAGGGGTAGAAGAAGTGACCAAGTGAAAAACCTTTCTTACTATTCCAAAGTGTGTCGGTGCCACCATTAGTTCTTCAGCACGAGCGCATGTGCATGACCGTGAATGCTCAATACCGCACTCATATATGAGCACATTCTTGTTGCTGGAGTTTTTCATGTGGTAGACAGTCAGCACTATCAGCTGCCACAATCAAGATGTATCATGTGGCTCATGGGCTTCACCAAAGCATTCACCAACTCTGGCCATTTTGAGATCAGTAAAAATGACGGGGTGCTCAAAGGCATACGGAGATCCTACTGTCCACAAGATGGATGGTAGCAAGGTTATCCTACAATACTGTAGAGCTATGCCGAGGTCCAGCCACATAGATAAGGGTCATTGTCAATCTAAAACCTCACCATAATGAGTGCTGCAGGCAACATACACCAGTGCAGACCCCCTCTAAAATCCTCTTGGGAGGCTCAGGATGATTAGCTCCTAAATATGTTTTATATGTCATAGCTAAATACCTAAAACAACTTGGTTAGGGGGTTTCCCTCAGACCAGAGCATAATTTGTAAATAAAGAGGTGCCGGTGCTCAAAGCACTTCTCTTAAACACGAGGCCGCTGTAATTAAATCTGCCAGCACTGAATACTGAGGCAGCGTAATCCTGAAGCCATCTCGGACCTCTTCAATCCATTTACGGCCACCCCTACCCCTTCAGCTCATCCAGCAACTTTCTACTTTTCTCCCTTTATGACACTTTTTAGTTTTTCCTTCTTCCGTTTTTCCCATATGTGTGTTTTGCTCGCAGCAAATGCTTGAGGCATAAGAATAGCCCCGGCCCTCACAAATAAGTGCCGGTGCTCAGCACCGGAAACAACAAGCACAAATTAAGCACTCCCTCAGACAATGCAAAGCCTCTCTAAAAGTATCATTGTTTCATAGCTTAGTAGAATACTAACTAGTAAGCTTGAGAATTATTCTGATGAGGGGCGTGAACTGACAAGAAAGAGAAAATCCACAGTTTAAAGAGGCTACCACTTGCAAACCTAGATATCTTCTAAGTAATCCTACATGGGCAATGCTGGAGAGCCATGTCTAGTCCTCATGTAGTAGGACTGGTGAGTGTACTGGTGGAATTGTTTAGGAAAACCATTGGAGTGGCATACCTACCTCTTAAGGCTACAGATGATGAGAATGGACATTGAACCACAGTGGAGGACAACAGAGGCAGGGAAGGCAGAGAAGAATGGCTGGCTCTCTGCAATCTGAGGCACTAGGCAAGGATTCAGAAATAGGCATATGCCCTTCATGCCGCCTCCAAACTTAGAATCTGGATCTGTTTTTTGTGGAGGCGAAGTAATGCAGATTGTGTCCCTTCCTTCTTCCTCACCCAGCCTGGCACCCCTTATGTTCAATGTTAGTTGGTGGCACTAGGGGGTTAGTGAGAGCCTGGCACTCTGATGGTGGTCTGAAGATTTAAGAGACCTGCTGGGGACAGCAATCTGGCTGAATAACATTGAGAGCAAAAGAGTGACTGGAGAGCGATAGGTAGTACCAAAGAGCTAGGTTGTACTATGGAGCTACTCTTTTTATGGGGAAGAGGCCCAGGGCATGATATTGAAACTCACCGGCTGCTGGGGTTGGCTTCAACTTCTCGGGAACCCACCTTCCTGATGACATCCACTCAAAGAGGTAGTTGAGGAGATGGCAGAGTGATGCCCCTCAGTAAGCAGTTTGTGGAGTGATTGAGGGGCAAGCAGAACCTGTTGGCATCTCAAAGATGGGTAACATTGAAACTCCAACTATGCCTAAGTGGTAACCTCATCTGTAAAATGGCGGAGAGTCTCATTCTTCACACCCTGGAACTTGACAGCTTTTCCTCTGTGGAAGTATTGTGGAGGAATGTGGATTCACTATAATGACTGGACTGCAAGGTGTGGAATCAGGGGCTTTCTGGAAGGTCTGCATAGCTCCAAGATCTTCTAAATCTATTTGGCTCAAGAAGCATGGAAAATGAAAGAGATCCAAAGCCCATGAAGCATAACCTGGACAAATATGCATTCTTAAGAAGCAACACACATTGAGATGAATGAGGCTGACCCCTTTCTATGCAATGGCCTTGGTGCAAAGAGAGACTTCAAAATTTACACTGGAGCACAAAATTCACACGCTAAGCTTGGAACTGAATTGCATTCCATCAGAGGGTCCCTGATTGGGTGGAGTAGTCTGAAAAAGGTTGGGAAGGCTTCACAGCTGACATCAAGGTGCTCAAGGACACCCTAAAAAACAACAAAGGAAATCATTACAGTTGCTTTCTAGTTGAGCGGAAAATGTTGAGGGTAGATGTAGACGAAACTATGTGCGACTGAATGAGGTCCTGGAGAAAGCGGAAGGCCTGAGTGTTTACCTTTTGGTCAAAAGGTAGAATAACCAAGTACTTCCAACTGAAGAGATTGTCCTCATTTTTATTCTGATGAGTGCACTGTCATGGCCTTGGTCCATCCGCGGTAACCTGGCACTCTGCCTACAGCTATAACAGCATGACTCCTCAAATTCAGGGCCAGGGACACCATACAAAAGGCAGCTAGGCCTTCCCACTGCTGCAGCATGTAGTTCTGGAAGGATTAGGTACACTACTACTGGAGGTTCTTAATGAAATGCTGGTGGTAGGGGGGTTATTTGATTAGGAATGAAGACCTGGATAGACTGTTGAATTAGAGAAGAGACATACAGGACCAAGGCTGCCTAAGAAACATATGGGACCAGGGCTGCCTAAACCCTCTTTACACCATGTCGTGACTGCAGGTAGAACCTCTAGGATAGTGCTTGAACGCAAAATTGACTGGGTCCAAGTAGAAATGAATGTCTTGTATGCAGACTTTTAGAAGATCTCTGACCAGGTAGGTTCAACTGAAAACTTTTCGTGTGGTTGACCACTGACCCAAAGGCAGTGACATGGCCATAAGACTGTTTGATGTGTAGACAAAGGAGCACAAGGACAACAATACATTTTTCTTTTACTTGGGCATCCACAACTCCTACTCCGGATTGGACTCTTTCTTTGTCCCACATAGGCATCTGTATAGATTTATGGAAGTAGAAAACTTAGCATGGAGTATATATGGCCTCTCCTCTTTAATGATGGTATTGGAATACTCAGGGGTCAAACGGTAGGCTGCATGGAGAATTTAAACATAGGAACTCGAAGATCAAGTGATTTGACTACTTGTCTGAAGACATGTAAGTTGTGTGACGAATGTGCCTCATACCATTCTACCCCTCTTTTGAATACTGAAGATAAGGTTCTTGCAAAGATACTGGCCAATTGGCTACAAGAGGTTCTAGAGCAAATACTGTATACACATCAAGTGAGCCCCCTACATCAGTGATCGAAGCCTACATATAAATTTTTTTTACTGTCCCATTATTTAATCCACAGATGGGAAACCCTTAAGGGGCCTTCTCGTATGAATATTTTATACTTTAACTTTTTCTGTGAATGATTGCAATAGAAATTAAATCGGTTTTCAGCTTCTAATATTATTCGAGTGCTGTGAAAGTCTGCATAGTGAGGACAAATCTATACATTTTACCCAACAGGTGGTGTGTCAGAGGATGATAAGTCCCAGGGTATGACTTTCCATGTCCTATGCTGGAAGCAGATCATTTTAATTTTACTTTAGAAAGCTGGTTGTACTAATGAATTGAACTAGTGAATTTAACAGATGTTAATCCAGTGGGTTCATATTTCCCACATAAAAACATTTTGTTATCAACTATTTCAGGAAGGTATAGATTATGGACCAGGAGCAATTGGCAGTATCCTTCCTTCTCAAAGCCTATGCTCCCCTATGTTTATCAACAGGAGGTGCAGGATGAGAAATACCATAGGCAGGATTCACAAAAAAGTAGTAAATCTGCACCGCTAGATGTATGTCTACATGTGGGTATTGATTTACTACATTTTGGAATTTACAAAACATTCCCAAATGTATGACTGAAACGCTGCATGAGGCACAGGTTTCCAGGTCTAGTACTGGGAAGGTCCTTTGACTTTGAGTAAGGACAATAAGTAGAAGCCCCTGTGCAAATGCACATTTTTACTCTGAATGGAAAGACTGGAGAAATCATTTAAGATGATTTAAGGGGTTAGATTGCAGTTTAGGAATGTCCATTCCCAAACTTCCAAGGCATACTGTTCCTTGGAACACTCACTTCTCACCACTTTGAGTAAAATTACCAGCATAGACTAATCTGCACTCATGGCAGAAAAATCTGCACTAGTAAATTCATGTATGGCATCAAAGAAACCCTTGGTAAATTTAGACGTAAACTTACTTTTACAATCAAACTTACTTTTTTGAATCGGGCCTTAGATTATGTTAATTCACCACTGAGCTTTTCTTGCACAATTCTAATGAAGATCATTCAAATGACTGGGGCCATGACTAGTTGGTTCTGCTTTTCGGAGCACAGTCTTTCCATTTCACTTCATTAATTAATGTAGTGAAAGATGTCAGGAATATATGGGTATCTTTTAATGAGGTCTTCAAATGACTCTAGAAAGTGTGGATAGGCTTTTCCGTTGATAGACAGCCGTAGCTTTCTAAATTCTTAGAGACAATGCCTCAAAAAAGCATGAACAGAGAATGGTCAAAGCATCAACCTCTTTTAGCATGCATATAAAGCCAATTATTCCTCGTGGGTATTAGAAACGTGACATAAAACATATCACGATCAATTATTAGATCTCTAAAAGTATTTGTCAAGTATGGTGACTGGATTATGCGTTTCTACCATGTTCTAATTTTTCTTTCAATTTTTCTTTACATTTTATTTTAAGAGAAGGTTGATAAAATATAATTACACTTTCTAAGAGTTAAATTCTTTAGAAAATATGTTTGGAGGCCTGAGGTGCAAAATCAGTTAACAGAGAAACTAAAAATGTATAGTGTGTTATGTGTTTGTGTGTGGATTTTTTCATCTGTTGGTAGTTTGTGTGTGCCTGAGTGTATTTGCATGCTCTATGTCTTTGCAGAAAGGATCGCATATATGTTAGGCTACGTTCTTGCGTTTCTTAGACTATCTGGATTTTGATACCTTTGATTGCAGAGGTTCCCAACCTTTTGACTTCTGTGGACCCCCAATTTATCATTACTGGAACCCGGGGACCCCCACTGAATCATTATTGGAATGCCGGCCACCACTCCACCCCCCCCTCCCACTGAGCCATTTCTGAAACTTGGAGCTAAGCTGTTAATATTATTTAAAGGGTAATAAACCTAATTGCCTGCTAAGGGAGATCAAACAGACAGTAAGGCCCACATTACTACTCAAGTGATAAATACTGGGCCCTGTGGAAACTTTTGTTTACAAGGGGATTGGAACCACAAGTTTTGTGATAATTAGCACAGCCTTGCAGTTTTACTCTGATAGTTTCCAGCAGGCCAGCCATGCCAAAATTGATCAGCAAATAGGCCTGGCAAAAGGCAAAACATGGAATTCGATGTTAAAAAACAATTCTGCTTGTAATACCCCATTTTCCTGTAGAAAACTCACAAAAGGAGGTATTTACCACTCATAGTAAATACCACATCCTGGGGTAATGGTATTTACCATGTTTGGTTAATACCCCCACCCTACTCCATCCAACTTCTAATGAAGGCCATAGAGAGTCACAGTTAGCACCTGGTATGTGTGCGTGTAAGTGTAGACCTGTACCACTAGCAAACTATGGTGCATATTTATACTGTTTAACACAAAACTGCGCTAACACAGTTTTGCATCAAATTCCTTAGTGCCTGCTAACGCCATTCCATGCCATTCCATAGCGGCAGCCATGCGCCATATCCATGGATTGATGCACACTGGCGCTAAGGAATGGCTAGCGTAAAAAAAAGACGCTAGGGGATGGCGGTAGGGACAAGGGTTGGAAATGACACTAGGCTGGTCAGTGGCAATAAATATGCTGCTAACTAGCCTAGCATCATTTTCTGATGCACTAGCACCCAAATATGACTCCCGTCTCAGTAAAGACAGGAGTCATGCCCACCACCCCAATAGCCAGCAAAAGGGACCAGTGTCCCTGGGCAAGGCCATAAGACCCAATGCCAGGCAGGGGGCCCATGTCCGGGGCCTCCAATGGCACACCAAAAAAAAACCCAATACCTATAGTTACCCAGGATGGGGTCCCCCTTCCTGTGGTGTCCCTCTGGTGTGGGTGGGGCTTGGGGTGGGCATCTGTGGGCCCATTCCATGGTGTTTGGCCATGGAAATGGGTCCACAGGTACCCTAACTCCTGGTCTGACCCAGGCACTAAATAATGGTGATAAGCAGGCTTAGCACCCTTATTTGGGTCTGCCTCCTCCAGGCGCGTCGTTTCTGCGCCGGAGGATAGCTATGGCGCTGGGGGGTTAGTGTCATGTTGTGGACAGGAACGCCTACCTTGCATCTAATTAGTGCAATGTAGTTTGCAGCATCCACAACATGACACTAACTCCAATATTTTGATGCTAGATGAGTCTAGCGCCAAAATATAAATATGGAGTTAGGTCAGCGCCATTTTAGCGTCAAAATAGATGATGCTAAAATAGCACAACCCAAGTATAAATTGCACCCATGTGTTATGGCTTGTGCTTCCTTTGACTTAGAGGTACAACAGAGTCTAGGTCCTTTAGAAAGCCTCCTAATTCTTCCAGGTTTTAAAGGGACAGTCTTCACTTTGAGACACTTACGTGCCTATTTATACTTTTTGACACAAAATTGCAGTAACGCAGTTTTACCTAAAATTCCTTAGCGCCATTCCATAGTGGTAGCAGTGTGCCATATCTATGGATTGACGCACTCTGGTGCTAAGAAATCGCTAGAGTCAAATACAAAGATGCTAGCTGTAGGGGGGGGGGGGTGGTGGTAGGGACAAAGGCGCTAGTGGGTTAGAGATGATGCTAGGCTGGTAAGCGGCAATAAATATGCCGCTAACCAGCCTAGCTTCATTTTCTGATGCACTAGCACACAAATATCACTCCTCTCTCAGTAAAGACAGGAGTCATGCCCACCACGCTAATGGCCAGCACAGGGGACCAGTGTCCCCTGGGCAAGGCTATAAGACCCAGTGCTTGGCAGGGGGCCCCATGTCCGGGGCCCCCAATGGCACACCCAAAAAAATAATACTTACCTATACTTACACAGGATGGGGTCCCCCATCCTGTGGTCTCCCTCTGGTGTGGGTGGGGGTGTTGCCGGGGCATGGGGTGGGCATCTGTGGGCCCATTCCATGGTGTTTGGCCATGGAAATGGTTCTCCAGGTACCCTAACGCCAGGTCTGACCCAGGCGTTAAATAATGGCACTAAGCAGGCTTAGCACTATTATTTGGGTCTGCCTTCTCCGTGCGTGTCGTTTCTGCACCGGAGGATAGATAGGGCGCTAGGGGTTTAGCGTCATGTTGTGGACGGGAACGCCTACCTTGCATCTAATTAGCGCAAGGTAGTTTGCTGCATCCAGAACATGACCCTAACTCCAATATTTTGACGCTAGACTGGTCTAGCATCAAAATAAATGATGCTAAAACTGCGGAACACAAGTATAAATATGCACCTTAGACCTACCGACAGTTTCGCACTTGGTAACGTGAAATGACTTGCCATAAACAGCTCCATTGGACCACTAGGATTTAGTTCCGTTCATTCCCATGCCTTCTGTTGCTTAAAACAATCGAATGGAAAAGACATTGGTTACGGATGATAAATATGAAAGCTTGTTTCATTCCAATGATGAAATTCACAAACACAAAAAAACGGATTCACTGAAAGAAGACACCATGTCAGGCTCTGAGCCTCAGTGACTGAATTTATCCGAAAAACATTGAGAGGACAGGGGACTGGACGATCTGAAATTACGTATACACTCAACATGGTGAATTTCATGGCTGTAATATCAATAATACATGAAACCTTTCTTGAATGAGGTGTGGAATTAGTCATCTCCAAACCTATATACCTAAAACATCAACATGGATGTTTTCCCTCCTTCAGCAGCACAGTAGCACATGAATCCCTGGCCTGTAGCCAGGGGTAGATGTTTTCGATGAGCATAACACCAAGCAACTAGAGCACAAAAGGGATTTCAAGGTTGGATAGGGTTGTGTTTCCTGCCAAATATCTTTTTTAAATGGCACAACCTGGTCAGAAAAGCACAACATTGTTTGTCTTCGATTACAATTATTTGTGATAATTCATAGAAAATGGAGCCCTTTCGAGCACATTGAGCCAGGATCTTTGGGAATGTTTCAGGAAATATGTATCATATTGTATTTGGCAAGCCTGCCCAGGCAGTGAAGTTGATGAAAACGGAATAGAACATAATTGTAATTATTCATGGAGCTGTTCCTTCGGCATCAAGCAGCTTTGGGGAAATATGTGGCAAATGCTGCATTTCTAGACACATTTTATTTACAATCGTTGATAATAATTGAAGGGGGTGTAGAGACAGTTCTAAACACATTGCCATATAGTTATGAGTACACAGACATGTACTTGGCCCTTATGTTGGTGTCACTGTTAAATCCCTCAGTCTGCTATGTCAGTGTGGGGTCCTCTGTGCTAGTGTCTTGGTGTCAAGGTTTGTGGCCCACGCCAAGGTTTGAAGACCACTATCCCATGTCAATATCCTTGCTTCGGGTTTGGAGCCTCTATGCCTGTTTTCTAGTGTCAGTTTCCTAGTGGTAGTGTCCCATTGTCTCCATGCCAGTGTCTTTCTGTCTTTACCCTTTTCAATAACTTCATTCATTTCAGTACATCAGTGCCCTTGCTTTTGTGTTAATGTCATTTCAGTACAGCAGTGTCCCATGCCCATCAGAATTGCTCCCTGTGCCATTGGCCCTACTATGTGCCACTGCTCTGTTAATGTATCCCAGTGTCACTATTTAAGTGCCAGTATATTTAGGAGATATATAACGTACACATTTTCTCTAAAGCACTGAGTTTACTGTTTCAGACTAAAACTGTGAACGTCTATTATCGATTGTACATGTTTTTAAACATACATTTTATTGTAACTATGATTATATTGATTTTAAGACTTTTGGTGAAATTCATATGTGTGTAGAACTATAGTAAAATAAATAAAACAAATACAACAGTGCCAGTACTAGCATTAGTGTTTGTGCCCCAGGTCAGTGTCCCACAAGAAGTTACTGTTTGCTTATTGTTAGACTTGGCATCTCTGGCGTGGTCTCCCCTAACTTTATACCTCTGTTTCCCAGGTTGTTGATGTGTGCTAGACTCTGTTTTTACTGTTTTTGTTACTCTGGGCACTTTACCACTGCTATCCAGTGCTAAAGTGCAAGTGCTCCTATGTAAACTGTATGTGTAATTGAATTTCCATGATTGGCATATTTGATTTACTGGTAAGTCCCTAGTACAGTGCACTAGAGGTGCCCAGGGCCTGTTCATCAAATGCTACTAGTGGGCCTGCAGCACTGGTTGTGCCACCCACATTAGTAGCCCTGTAATCATGTCTCAGACCTGCCACTGCAGTGTCTGTGTGTGCCATTTTAAAGTGCCAGTTTAACTTGGCAAGTGTACTCACTTGCCAGGCCTAAACCTTTCCTTTTCGTACACGTAAGACACCCCTAAGTTAGTCCCTAGGTAGCCCCATGGGCAGAGTGCAGTGTATGGTTAAGGTAGGACATATACAAATGTGTTTTATATGTCCTGACTGTGAAATACTGCCAAATTCTGTTTTCACTGTTGCAATGCCTATCTCTCTCATAGGTTAACATGGGGGGTGCCTTTAAATATGATTAAGGTTTAGATTCCCTTTGGGAGCAGATAGACATGTGGAGTTTGGGGTCTCTGAGCTCACAATTTAAAAATACATCTTTTAGTGAAGCTGGTTTTGAGATTGTGTGTTTGAAAATGCCACTTTTAGAAAGTGGGCATTTTCTTGCTAAAACCATTCTGTGACTCTGCCCGTTTGTGGATTCCCTGTCTGGGTCAGTTTGACAGTTTGGCTGTTTGCACCTCTCTCTAGACAGTGACACAAGGGGAGCTGAGGTGTAGCCTGCATACCCTGATGAGCCATCTGTGCTGGGAGGAAGGGGAAGAGTGGCCACTTATACCTGAAAGGGCTGTGCCTGCACTCACACAATGCAGTCAACAACCCCCTGGTGTGTGCCTGGGACCTAGCCTGGGCAATGCAGGATCTCGCAAACAAGAAAGACTTTCCTTTGAAGTAGGCCTAAATGGGTATAAGAAGAGCATCTAAACCCCTGAAAATTAGATCACTTCTGGAAATCAAGAGGAACCTCTGCCTGGAGAAGAGCTGAAGAGCTGAGGAGAAGAGCTGCCCTGCCTGTGACTGCGCTTTGTGGAGCTATCTTGCAGTTGCTGCTTCTGTCAGTGCAAGGGGACAAAGACTGGACTTTGTAATGCATTTCTGTTTGTGAAGAAATCTCCAAGGGCTTGTCCTGAGCTTGCCTCCTGTTATTGAAGTCTCAGGGCCATCAAAGTCTTCGCCTGCCAGCACCTGGACTCTCTGCTGAGACTCCTGCCCTGCCAAGTGGTACCCTATCCAGTTCCTGGGGCCTTGAAAGGTGAAGCTGGCAGACCAAGACAGAAAATCCACGCACAGGGCGCTGTGAGGGGAAATTGTCGACGTACCTTCCGAGACACGGCTGAGATACGAGGCTCCGCCGGCTTCGCGGCTGAAATCTATGCTCCACCTGCATTGCGGCTGGAAGATCGACACACGCGGCTAGAGAAATGACGCGCAGCACCCGCTGCTGGAGGCTGATAACATCGCAATCCACATAGCGCGGTTTTTCTGATAACGTGCGGCAGGATTTTTGATGCAAACCTCGCTGGGCGTGGAAAAACAACGCAAAGCCTGCCCGAACCCGAGGTGCCTGTCCGGATCGATGCATCGCTCTCCTGCGGAGAGGAAAAACAACGCACGCCGACTCGACCGGATGAGAAACGAAGCACGGTCTCGCTTGCGAGTGAGAAATCGACGCTTCGCTGGCCTTTTCCAACACACACTCGCCTGTGCGGTGTTATTTTGACGCAACCCAGGTACTTTTTCATGCTAACAGTGTTAGCACTGTTTTCGAAAGGATTTAAGACTCTTTCTGCTTTTTAATTCCTAACTTGACTTGTGTGTGGTGGATTTTTGTTGTTTTGGTATTGTTTTGTTTAGATAAATATTACCTATTTTTCTAAACCTGTGTCGTGTCATTTAGAAGTGTTTTCACTGAATTACTGTGTGTGTTGGTACAAATACTTCATAATAGACTCTGAAGTTAAGCCTGCCTACTTGTGCCAAGCTACCAATGGGGTGAGCGGGGGTTAACTGAGGGTGATTCTCCTTTAACCTGACTAGAGTGAGGGTCCTTGCTTGGACATTGGGTAACCTGACAGCCAACCAAAGACCCCATTTCTAACACTTATATGCTGTTTAACATCTAATTTGAAGTACTAAGGGAACAAAGGAACCTTATAGGCTGAGGATAACCAGTGATGACTGATCTGGTAATCCAGAAAAATGGATGGGGGTTGATGAGTGTTTAAAACTAGAGTGGTCATCATCAGGTCGCTAGTTCAAATCTCAGCAAGACTGACTTAGCACTCCATCCTCCCTGAGGTTGGTAAATTTAGCACCATAAAAAGGGTCACAGTAAGATTCATTGGCTACAATAATTAGACTTGGCAGAAGTGCAGTATGAAGTGCTCTATAAAAACACAAATGATTATTGTGCAAATAAGTGAGTTGACAAGTAAAGCTTACATTTCACAAGGCAGTGTTGACAAGTAAAACAAGCATTTCACTATTGCGTTCATTACAGTGAATCATGCAGCATTAAGGCCCTCATTCTGACCTTGGCGGTCTTTTCGCAAGACCGCCGAGTTACCGCCGCGGTGAAGACCGCCGACCGCGGCGGTATGCCGCTGTGCGCATTCTGACCGCTGGGAGCGTTCCGCCGGAAAACCGCCAGCAGCCACACTGGCGGTCGGCGGGAAAGTGGAGACTGGTCAACCTCCACAGCCACGCCAGCAAAACACCGCCCACAGAATTACGACCCACATTTCTGTGTGGCGGTCTTCTGTTGGCGGTCTTCTGTTGGCGGTCACCTCCCCATGGCTCCTGTCACCTCCCAGAGGACCAACGCACAAGGTAAGTTGATCGTCCGTGAGGGGAGGGGGTGGGGGGGTGTTGTGTGATGTGTGCGTGCATGGGGGTGTGCGTGTGAGTGTGTAGAGGGGGTGTGTGAGTGCGTGCATGCGGGCGGGGAGTGCTGCTGTGCCTATGGGCAATGTGTTTAGTTCGGCGGGTGCGCATGTCGGCATGTATGTGTGCGGGTATGTGTCCCCGTTGTGTATGTGTGTGTGTAGGGGGTGTGTATATGTGAATGTTGGGTGTGTGTGCATGTCGGGGTGCGTGTATGTGCATGTCGGGGTGCGGGTGGGGAGGGGGTTCGTACCACCTCTGGGGGGTGGCATGGGGGTGGAGGGTGTGGGGGGAGGACTCGGGGGGGCAGTGGGGGGTGGGGGAGACCCCTATCAGTGCCAGGGAAGGAATTCCCTGGCCCCGATAGTGCCTACCGCCATGGTTCGCATGGCGGTTCCCGGACGCCAGAAACCGCGGCGGTAAGCAGGGTCATGATACCGTTGGCGGTCTTGGGTCGACCGCCGGACCGGAGTGCGCAGACTCCAGCCCGTCGGTCATGACCGCCGTGGCTGTCGGAGTGGGGAAGTGGCGGTCGGTCGCGCCGGTGACCGCCGCGGTCAGAATGCCATTTTTAATACCGCCGGTCTGTTCGCGGTCCGACCGCCGCCTCTCCGCCGACCGCCAAGGTCAGAATGAGGGCCTAAGTGTATTCCCAGATGACTGTGTACGTTCATTTGAAAATTAAATAAATAGTTTGAAGTTTGTGCATGTCTCTAATTTTAATCTGCATGCTGTACTTCTTAAGAGGTGAAGAAAGGGTTAACATGAGCTAAGCTTTTGTCCTGAAAGCAATTTTTTTACTTTCCGGTTGAAGTTGGGAGGTCTCCTTGTGGCTAGGGCCCTAATGAAACCTCCTTGCTTCAACATCGAGAGTCCTGGATTTGAAATTTGCCACATGCAAAGTATTTTTCTAATTCCTATAATTGACACCGCTTCTTCTCTTGTGTCTCATCTTGTCTTATGAGTTTGTCCTTCCTTCTGGCCCCCCAAATAAAGTATATCCTCCCCTTTTGAAGTGTTTTGGTCTTGCCCACATAAATTAACTTTGAATTGCTGCACCTGATCAGAAGAGACCCTAAAGAGATCCTAAATAAAACATTTCCCTTTGCTCAAACATTTTTCATTGCAGTGACTGTAGGAAAATGGCTCCCTGTTGCAGTTAACCCCCACGTTTTGCCAGATATTTATGTAGATTTGACTGAGAAGTGTGCTGGGAACCTGCTAACCAGGCCCGAGCACCAGTGTTCTTTCACTTAAAAATGTACCATTGTTCCACAATTGGCACATCCCTGGCACACAGATAAGTCCCTTGTAAAAGGTACCAGTGGTACCAAGGGCCCTGTGACCAAGGAAGGTCCCTAAGGGCTGCAGCATATGTTGTGCTACCTTAAAGGGCCCCTCACCTAACACATGCACACTGCCATTGCAGATTGTGTGTGTTGGTGGGGAGAAAAAGGCAAAGTCGACATGGCATCCCCCTCAGGATGCCATGCACACGAAATGCTGCCTGTGGCATAGGTAAGTCATCACTCTAGCAGGCCTTACAGCCCTAAGGCAAAGTGCACTATACCACAGGTGAGGACATAGCTGCATGAGCAATATGCTCCTACAGTGTCTAAGTCTATTTTTAGACATTGTAAGTACAGTGTGGCCATATTAAATATATGGTCTGGTAGTTTGTCAAAACGAACTCCACAGCTCCATAATGGCTACACTAAATACTGGGAAGTGTGATATCAAACTTCTCAGAAGAATAAACCCACACTGATGCCAGTGTTGGATTTATTACAAAATGCACACAGAGGGCATCTCAGAAGATGCCCCCTGTATTTTTACTCAATCCTTCAGTGCAGGACTGACTGGTCTGTGCCAGCCTGCCACTGAGACATGTTTCTCCCCCCCTGGGATGAGAGCCTTTGTGCTCTTTGAGGACAGAAACAAAGCCTGAACTGGGTGGAGGTGCTTCTCACCTCCCCCTGCAGGAACTGTAACACCTGGCGGTGAGCCTCAAAGGCTCATGCCTTTTGTTACAGCACCCCAGGGCAGAGGATAATGAGAAAAACAAGGAGGAGTCACCCACCAGTCAGGAGAGCCCCTAAGGTGTCCTGAGCTGAGGTGACCCCTGCCTTTAGAAATCCTCCATCTTGAGCTTGGAGGATTCCCCCAAAAGGATTAGGGATGTGCCCCCCTCCCCTCAGGGAGGAGGCACAAAGAGGGTGTAGCCACCCTCCAGGACTGTAGCCATTGGCTACTGCACTCCTGACCTAAACACACCCCTAAATTCAGTATTTAGGGGCGACCCAGAACCCAGGAAATCAGATTCCTGCAACCTACACAAAGAAGAAGGACTGCTGACCTGAAAGCCCTGCAGAGACGAAGGAGACGACAACTGACTTGGCCCCAGACCTACCGGCCTGTCTCCAGACTCAAAGATCCTACACAGCGACACATCTGACAGGGTCCAGCAACCTCTGAGGACTCAGAGGACTGCCCTGAACCCGAAGGACCAAGAAACTCCCAAGAACAGCGGCACTGTTCAACAACAGCAACATCTTTTCAACAAAGAAGCAACTTTTAAAGAACTCACTCTTCCCGCCAGAAGCGTGAGACTTCACACTCTGTAACCGATGCCCCCGGCTCGAGCTCCAGAGAACTAACACTGCAGAGAGGACTACCAGGCTCCCCCTGACTGTGACTGCCTGGTTACAAAGAATCCGACACCTGGATCAAGCACTGTACCTGCAGCCCCCAGGACCGAAAGGAACCAACCTTCAGTGCAGGAGTGACCAGCAGGCAGCCCTCTTCCTAGCCCAGTCGGTGGCTGGCCTGATAAGCCCCCCTGTGCCCTGCCTGCATCGCTTAAAGTGACGCCCGGGTCCCTCCATTGCTTTCAATAGCAAACCCGACGCTAACTTTGCACACTGCACCTGGTCGCCCCTGTGCCACTGAGGGTGTGTTTTGTGTGCCTGTTTGTGTCCCCCCAAAAACACCCCGGTCTGCTCCCCGAGGACACAGGTACTTACCTGCCAGCAGACCAGAACCGGAGCACCTCTGTTCTCCATAGGCGCCTATGTGTTTTGGGCCCTCCTTTGACCTCTGCACCTGACTGGCCCTGTGTTGCTGGTGCAGTGGTATTGGGGTTGCCTTGAACCCCCAACGGTGGGCTGCCTATGCCCAGGAGACTGAACTTGTAAGTGCTTTACTTAACTGCAAAACTAACCAAACTTACCTCCCCCAGGAACTGTTGATTTTTGCAGTGTCCACTTTTAAAATAGCTTATTGCCATTTTAATCTATACTGTGTGTACTACTGTTTTAATTCAAAGTTCCTTACTTACCTGTGTAGAGTACCTTGCATTTTATGTATTTACTTCAAATCTTGAATCTTGTGGTTCTAAAAATAAATTAAGAAAATATATTTTTCTATATAAAAACTATTGGCCTGGAGATAAGTCTTTGAGTGTGTGTTCTTCATTTATTGCCTGTGTGTGTACAACAAATGCTTAACACTACCCTTTGATGAGCCTACTTCCTGCTCGACCACACTACCACAAAATAGAGCATTAGTATTATCTAATTTTGCCACTATCAACCTCTGTGGGCATCCCTTGGACTCTGTTCACACGATCTCTCACTTTGAGATAGTATATACAGAGCCAACTTCCTACAGTGACATTCTCAGTTTCCAGTGACACTGTACTGCCTGTGTTGGATCCTTTGCTCTTATGTTTGAATATGGAGGCAATACGTGGGCCTTAATCTTAAGCCTAGTACAGAGAATGAATGAGCTGATAGATTGCTTAGGGGTGTCATTCTAGCATATGCACGGATAGAGCTCCAAGCGCCTCTCTGGAGCCCAGTGACATATACACTCTCTCCTGCCCCTTTAAGGGGCTTTTGCTGCTTTTAAAGTCTTTCACCTTGGATATAAATAGTTAGTAGGTGGGAAAACCTGAGCCAGTACCTCTTTAACAATGGCTATTCCTAGTAGTGCTTCTTTATGTCAAACATTGAGTTGTGGTGCACTGGGGGAGAACCTCAATTCCTAAAGTGCAAGTCTGGATCACTGACATTGCATTCTGCAGTGAGCAGCTGGAATGCTATTGGGATCTTATGGTCAATGCATCCAGACCAGCAGCCATTTGGGGCCCAGTTGTCCCATACCTTGCCTCTCTGGAACAACCTGAACACACAACAGGTATAACACCGAGTGAATAAATACCCCTTCAGTCCCCATTCCCGAATCTGATGCGTGACCAGCTTTCCCTCCCTGCCACACCAGGGAGGGCATTATACTGAGATACACTTGCTGCCCCCGCTCCCCATCGGGGATACCAATGTGGCACTCACTTCTTGAGCTACTGTGCTACCTGCATATCGATCACTACACCTCACACACCACGACCTGCCTGCCACTATATGTGCAGCTCTGCATACCAAATGTCAGGCCCCACTTGATCTTAAGTGCTTTATTGTACATGTATGATGTATATGAATTACTAATGGCAATAGAAATGTACTTATCAAGATGCTTGTACATTTGTGAAACTCATAAATTTTTTTTTTAAAGCAATGGATATTCCATTGTATAGAATTTTATTTCATAGCCATTTATTGTGTCTAAGCCATTACCTAAGGGTAACATCAACGATGTAAATTAGCCATTCCCTGCTCCCAAATAAAGTTCATCTCAAACTGCTGGGCCACAACCAAACTGCTGGTTATTGCACTTAAGAAAGAAAGAATATGTTCCTTTCTGTATGACACCTAATAGCATACTGTAGGTAACACACTAATGATGATGACTGGCAGGTTTGTTGGTTGTATTTTGTTATATTGCAAAATGTTTAATAAACAAACAAAAAAAAAAAATATAGTATTTCTATTATAAATTAACTGAATATAAATATATGCTTGTATTCAGTACAAACGTTTTGTTATAAGTCTTGAAAATATGTTGGATACAGATTAATAAGTAAGATTATTTGGTCTATTTATCTGGTGGTTTTTAGAAATTGGGTTTTTGGTTGACAGAGGTATTCACCCTGTCCAAACAGAAACCACAATCCTAGTCAGGGTAAGTCAGATATGATGAGTGATGGTCTTAGTATATAATTTAAAATGAGATAAGTATATGAAAAATGTGTGAAATGTAATATAAGATGTTTAAAATGTTTATTATTTGTTTAATGTATCAGTAGAAATTTTGTTTATATGTTTATAAGGTGGCAATCACGGTGTTTTTCATATAATCTTTAGATATTTTTAAGTATACATGACAATACAATGTACCATTTCAATATGGCCGACACTTTTTTGTAAAGAATGAAGGGTTAGTAGTCGTCCGTTGTCCATGTTTATTTTGAGAAGGCAGTAATGAGCAGATATTTAACCATTCAATATGTATGGTATA
Organism: Pleurodeles waltl; assembly: GCF_031143425.1. NCBI lineage: Eukaryota > Metazoa > Chordata > Amphibia > Caudata > Salamandridae > Pleurodeles > Pleurodeles waltl. Next base: position 865,629,708 of record NC_090443.1, read on the forward strand.
TGTTTGACCTGTGAGCAAGGAGCTAAACCTCCGAAACGCGTCAGGATTCTTGAAAACTAAATAAACACACTGCTGCATAAGAAAGAAAAAAAAAAAAAAAGAAAGAAAGAGCTAAGGGATACAATTTAGTAGGGATGGATAGATAAAGTACTGTCTATCAAGATGGCATGACATTTTGAAATTTGAAGAAAAGCCTATTTAGGTTAAGGAGAGAGTATGGCAGTGGTCACATACCCAACAGCTAGAATAGGGTATGTTCATATTGTCAGCAGAAACGCAAGATTTAAAAACACCCGCTTCAGAGTTCCTTGTGCATCCAGTTTTCAGGCAGCAATAAAAATGTCAAGATAACTCTTGTGATTAATGTTGCTGCTAGAGAGAGAGAGATGCAGTATTGTATAGTGGCTGTTTTAACTCGCCATAAAGTAGCACAGGGGGTTAATATGCCTGCTGCAACGAACTCTTACCACGCAGATCACAGGTCTGTATTTTATGTGGATAGCTGAGTGGATTACTGCTGTAGTTACAGAGATTCTTTTTTACCCAGTTCATAAGATAACCATAAAACAGAATACTGACTGTTACCAACTGTCATCAAAGAGCTGCATGCAAACTGTGAAATAGGCTTGGAAGTTAAGTTTTTTACCCCCCGTTTTTCTTTATCTATTCCTAATGTTGCTAAAAAAGGGTTCATTTGGGTAGATATACATTCTTATAAGTAAAGCCAGACAAGGTTTGTTTGAGTAGATATACATTCTCATTAGGAAAGCCATCCTTTAACAGTGCTTTAAAGCAACTGAAATGTCTGTGAGAGAGGGACTATAGAGAAACAATTTTGCCCGGTGATAGTGAGGGAATCCGAGGAGGAGGAATTGGGGGGCACCACATATAGTTGTCACACTGGGCGCCACCAGCGCTAAAGCCGGCCCTGACGGAGTGGTCCTGTTCTTGAAGCAGCTGAAATGTACGCTCCACCGCAAGAAAGCCCAGTGGGAGCTCAAAAGAGGTGGGAGCATATGTGTTTATCCTCTAATCTGCCAGCAAAGTATTTTCGATATTCAAATGGAAATCCCTGGACACCTTTTTATATGAGGGTTTGAGAGAAGATTTTTTTTTTTAATTTAGCGTATTTCTAGACATTTTAATTAATTCTGACTTTTTATAAATGTTGTATCTTTAATGTAAGTGTTCAAAACTTTTCATCTCTTTTGTTGTGGAATCCAATTTCGAACTAACATTTAATGTTACTGTAGTGCTATTACCTCTATTAAAAAGCCAATATACAGAGACGGTAATAAGTCTATTTCTGCATATAGGCCAATAAGTGGTTACCTAAAACTATCTGTACCTCACAGACCCTTATCACTCCTTCCTTGTAATATTGCTTCTTAGCAGAATACAGAACGAGGACCTAAACTATTGTGTCCCTTGTATCTAGGAAAACCCCATTTTCACTCCTGTCTGGACTTTGGAAGAATAATGCAATTCAAATGACATCAACACCAATTTCCTGAAAGTTGAACTTATTATTTGGCGCAGAAAACAAAACTCACATCTGTGCTCTCAGCTATAGTGTCCTACTTAGTGATTAATTTGTGCCGGTGTTTGCTGATGGTTGGCACCTGGCCTCCTTTGTGGGGGTCAGAACTTATTTTTTATTCTTTGACTTCGACCCAGAGCAAGAGAGAGGAGGGAGAAAGGAAGGAGAGAAAGATAAGAAAACAGTGAGAAAGGGTGAAAGCAGGAACGAATAAGAACCTACAAGAGAGAGATAGAGAAACAGGAAGTGGATGAGGTTGGAAGATAGAGGCTTGAGGTAAGCAGCCTTTCCACTCGGCCACAGTGGCATTCGCTACACTGGTATGAAATAAGCATCCAATAGGGGGAAGGATGACCAGATCATGTTGCAGCTTGCACTGCCACAGATATTAGGCTATTATTTTCCCATTTAGTCCTTAAAATCTATTAAAACAATTATTTAATCTTGGGAAAATCAGTTTTCCGTCTAAGAAGCCGCATCTGCATTCACCTATGTATCCACGCTGGCTCCTGTTAAAATGTTAACAACAGCCCAAAGGCAGGTTATCTCAGCTGCCACTGTGCCGCCCGTCTCTCTGCACTGTGTGTATTCAGACAACCTATTGCTGGTAGAAGTCTTCTTAGGAGGCACTGTACTCCAAGGTGATATATATTTTCTGTTATAAATATTTAGAAATTAGCTATCAAGAAAATATTATACAAATAAAACAATTCTATGTTCGATGGTAATATAGGGACGAGAAAAAGCAGGAGCTGTACTAAAGTGGCTGTCAGAGTTAGTGGAAGCTAACTAACAGACCCAGATATGTTCTGAAAACACACCATAGAAAAGTAGAGAGTAGGAGGTCTAACGAGAGGCACTTGCGGGTTAAAAACCACTAAAACTTACTCACCCTCTTCACAAAACCTTATTTTAAAATGTGTTAGGTCTATGGGCAGAGACAATTTAGAATGTTAAAGTAAATAGGATGAAGGTTTTCCACAACTGAACTAAAATGTGCATTAATATTACTTATTCTGTGTTTGAACTCACACATGTATTATCAGGAACCATTGCAATGGAAACAAAGTCATTATGATCTGTTTTACTGTGTTTTTCTGACTTAGGTTAACTAGGCCTCAGTTAAGCCTCATGTCTCTGTCTTTGTTAAAATGGCTGCCAAATTATGATGTTCATTCTGTTTATATTTCTCATTGGACGCTACATGCAGCAAGACGTACATTGTTCATTTGCAAAACATACTGTTGTCGAAGATCTCCCTGGAGGAAGACTTTTGCTACTTTCTAAGGCTCTTCCTGCTAGCAGACTCTATTGCATTCATTCGCACACGTTTTATATTTATGTATCTAGTATGTTCTGCCACCTCCAGATGGCAATAGACCAGAAGGGGGTGATTCATAGTGGGTTAGTGCTCAGATGGTAGAGCTATTTAACTTAAAAATATATATATGATTTGTTATAATACACCATGCTGACTTTGGGGTTTCCATGTTTTCCTGTGCTGAAAATGCATACATAAACCTTTGAATTTGGTGGTTAGCCAGATCTTTTGAGTCTCTACTAAGGCTGATTTTCTGTTAATTTGCTACACATTGGAGACTTATGTCATGATTTAGATCTTGGTGGATTTGGTCCATCCATCGTTTTTCTGCCGGTTTCTCCGTCCGCCTACTAGGTGGTCCGCCTGCTCTATTTAGATGTTAGCAGGTTGATGAATGAAAGTCCATTGGAGTGCCACTGTCTCCGTTAGATTTTTCCTCCTGTATTGACGGCTCCATAGGCAAAAGTGGCTGCTGGAGGGAGTACAGCCAGTTTTTCCACCAGGATAATTATGATGTGCCTTCCTGCCGACGTAACTGTGGTGGGTAAACCTCCACACCTGAGTTGGCAAATTGAAAGGGATATAAGCTCAAAACGTACCTTTTTTCTCTTTTTTTTCACTTCCCTTTCCATTATGATCGTCTAAGTCCTTCCTTTGCTGCTGCAACTTGATCACGAAGCAAATAAACCCTGTTGTCACTGGAATCGAAGGCAACTGTCTTTTTTATCTGTTATCTTTTGAACTGTCTGTTCATATTAGCTCTGGACTCAGACATTTTTAATTCACACTTACAAGCAAAATTTTAATAATGTGCGATGCATATGTGTGTGTAATGTGGTTGTTTACAGAAGTTAAAGAAACACACATGTATAATTTAAGTTAATTTACACATTTGGTGCAAGCTGCCTTCATGTTAATGGACACCTACACAAAAAGTGACATTCATCCCAAATTCAAGATATGTCCATACAGGTGTGTTCAATCATTTTTCGTAAACTATCAAATCATATACATGTGCACCACACATTATTGGAATAACATAAATTTAATAAAATGTAGAAAGTTCACTAGACAAGTCAAAACATTTGTTTACAATAAATGTAAAATCAATGTTAGTTCAAAACTAAGAACATCATATATTTATTAATGTTACATTTCCCTCTGCCTAGTGCATTTTTCTGTGGATTCCTACATTTTAATTTACTCTAAATTTTTAAATATGTAACGCATATGTGTTTATTTTTATTACATCAATATAAAACAAACACACCTGTATTAAGACTTAGACAAAGATAAAAATGTTTAATTTTGTTATAAGTTACCATTATCAGGATGAATTCTTACACCAAAATGTCTATGTCCAATACAAATATTTATCACTAATGTTTGCATTGTACAAATATGTTATTTAAAAAAAGTTTTTGTGTTTACTGTCAGAAATGTAAGTACATTTATGTATCTCCCATTTTCATCATTAACATTGTTACTAATGAATGACTTGTAAATGAATAATAATGTCAGGACAAACTTGGTAAAAATAATATAATTTTATAAACAAATTAGATACTCATAAATGAAGGACAATCATGATGCACAACATTAGCCTGTAGGTTTGTTGCCCAGAACATGCCTCCTAAATAGACTGAAAGGGGTAACATCCTTAGGAAGGGGCATCTAGTGGGCACAGAGCAGGCACCTCAAGGATCATTGTTGGGAGGGGTGGATTTTGGTTTCACAGGGTTTAGAGACAGGTAGGACATTTATTTGAGGGGTGAGAGAGAATTGGGTTTGGAAGGTAGAGGGAGCTGGGGTGGTTGATGTGTGTGTGTTTGTCTGTTTTGCAGTTGCATGTGGGTCTGGTATATGTTGTGTATATTTGGGTGCGTGTTTCTTTGAAGGAGTTTGGTCTTCCGATGAGTGTGTGCGTTTGGTTGGTGTTGTGTGTGTGCTTTTGTGTGAGTGTGTTTGGATGAGTGTGCTCTTGAGGTGGTTGGTGTGGGGTGTGTGTCTGGATGTTTTGCAGCTGAATGTGTGTCTGGTGTATGTTTGGGTGTGTATGATTTAGCAGGTGTTTGGTGTTCAAGTGAGTGTGTGTGTTTGGGTTTGGTGGGTGTTGTTTTGCGTGTAGGTGTGCTTTTGTGTGAGTGTGTTTGGATGAGTGTGCTGTTGAGGTTGCTGTTGTGCTTGTGGGGGTGGTGGCGGTTGTGGAGGTGGTAGCGGTTGTGGGTGTGCTGGTGGTTGTGGTGCTTATGAGTGTGGTGGTGGTTGTGGGTATTGTGGTGCTTGTGGGTGTGGTGTTGGGTGTGGTGCCTGAGGGTGTAGTGTCAGAAGTGTGTTTATGTTGTTTGGGTGCTTGTATATCTTTGTGTGTTTCAGGTCATGTGTGCGTATGTGTGCTTCCTGTGTCTGTAGGAGTGGTTGTCTGTTAAGAGGTGAGTATGCTTGGGAGAGGAAACTTGGGATTTGGGATGAAGAAAGGACCTGAGATGGGGCACACGATTGTGTTGGTTGGGGGGCTGTGGTCACTGCATGCCAGACATTGAACTATGAATGTATGAATCAGTCAATCAATCTGGATTTATAAAGTGTGACTAATCACCCAATAGAGTACCCAAGCGCTTGCACATCCCGGAGGCTTATTCGAACAGCCAGATCCTGAGGGCCATTTGGAATTCTGGAAGTGAGGTGATGGTTCAATCATGATGCACAACATTAGCCTGTAGGTTTGTTGCCCATAACATGCCTCCTAAATAGACTGCCAAGGGGTAACATCCTTAGGAAGGGGCATCTTGTGGGCACAGAGCAAGCACCTCAAGGATCATTGTTGGAAGGGGTGGATTTTGGTTTCACAGGGGAGGCTGATCCAGGTTTTTGCTGCGATGTGAGAGAAGGAGCGTTCTCCATTTGCTTTGGTATATGCGGGGAGTATGGGCAGGTGAAAGGGAGGCAGAGCATAGTCTTCTCAATGGTTGGTGGAAGTTCAGGTATCCAGAAATGCAACCATTTGTTGCATTTAGCAACTAAGGACCTGGATGACATTCAGGATCGGAGGCTGGCCTACAGAGTGCAATTGTGCTCAGGGGCATGGGGTGAGGTGCCTGCGGAGAAGGAAATCCCAGCCCTTTTAGGGGTCGGGTTTAGCCAACTGGGGGGAGCAAGGAGGAGAGTGGAGATGGGTCTCTGGGTGGCAGACAAGGATCAGGATGGTACAGTTTCTGTAAGGTCCGCCACCGCTAGGGACTGTTCGCTTGTAGAGGCCTCCGAAGATGATGAAGAGCTGGTGGCCTCCACTCCAGCTTCCTCCATGCCACTGTGTCCATTGGTGTTCAAGGTCTCCCCACCCGACACACAGTGGCTAGCTGCTTCCCCGACTTTGTGACCTATGTCCCCTTTGCCTGCTCCTGGAGAAGCTGAATAGACATTTACAATAGTTTTATTGTATCTGTGTAAATAAAACTGATCATGAGGGTTTTTCACAAAACAATTTCCAAATGTTCATATTTCACCTGCTTCAAGGCTTTCAAACCTAGGTTTACTTTACCATTATCTCATGAATGGAGAGAACATCTTCCGAACCTGCTTGGTCACAGTTTTGTAATTTCCCATCAATATTCCCATACACTTTTTGATCATTTCTCTTAAATATTTTCATTTTTCTCCAGACAGTTTTTATTTTTTAACACCACTGAATGGTTCTGATTGTTTGTTTTGAATAGTAAACTTATGTCACAAAAAACAATATCAAGCAAAACAACCTTTGCATACTGTAAATTGTCCATCCTCAAATGTCCATTTAACTAATCTCTTTTTGATCATTATGGATTTATCGTCTGAACATACCTAAGGACATAAAAAGGTTGTTTTTGGGTATGTGTTACTCTGTGACCAATGTGTACACATTCCTATCTGTTTTTATCCCAAAATATATACCTATCAAATTTTGTTTAAAAAACAGGCTGGCTTACATACACATTTGTGAAGGATTAAGACACCATGCCAAAATGTCACCTTTAACATAAATTGAATTGATTTTTTGATAAAAGCTTATTTGTAATATGTTTTTACTAAAAAAAAGTTGCAATTTTTTCTCATGTTTCTAGTCATTTTGCCTCACATGCTCACTATTGTTTGACTATAATACCAACTCATCAATGTGACGTTTAGAACATCCACTGTTTCATAAGTGCATTTCTGCTATGTCACCTGTAATCAGGCCAATGTAACCTCCTTCACAATTGTGACCGGAGCATCTCACCTGACACAATCATAAATTGCAGCCTGTTTGGTACAACTGTCACATATAACATCAAACAAACTCATGTACGTCTTTTTCTTAGGCAGGCATGTATCATGTTCAACAAAAAAATATACAAAACACATCATCGTACACCTTTTGCAGAACCTACACCTTCAAGAACTCTTCTTGTGCATTCAACATGTGCCAACCTTTATGTTGATGCCATAATTTATTGCTGTAACAAAGAATAGTTATTTAACAAGAAGACCTAAAAAATAACTGACCTCCTTGATGCTGCTGTTGGGCCCTCAACTGCCCATCAAGCTGTGGATAGGCCATCGCAAGTATGCAGGCCAATAGAGGGGGTCAGGGTGCGACATGCATGCTTCTCATGTTGGGAGGGCAGGCCGAGCTGGACTTTCACTGACTTTTTGGCCCAGCATCGTAGATCCTCCCATCCTTTTCGACAATGGATGCAACGCTGCTTGTAGACCCGCAGGGTCTGCACCTTCTTTGCCATTACCTTCCAGATGGCTTTCTTCTGATGGGCATTGACCTGTATGGATACAAAAAAATTAAAGGAAAAAATATATTTTTTGAGTTTTTTGTTTGTATTGACGTAACACAATTTTGAGAAAACAATCACAAGCATTTTGAAAACGTTAGAACAGTATGTTCTGTTTCCTAATTTCTCTTACATAAATCTTAAAATTTGTAGTGACCTGTTGAGTACCCTTATCTCTTATCATCTCCTTATTTTACTAATCCAGGCCAGTTACATCATCTAGGCAAGGGGTAGAGAGAGCTACTTTTGATCAGTAAAAATCATTGTGAGCTACTGGAGGCTAAACAACTTGTGCATTGTTACCAGACACCCCCACCCCCAGGTTCATTGTCTTTAAACATAATATCCAGAGAGCCAGATATTATGGTTTGAATCATACACTATGACTAAGGGCATTATGAAAGGTCTGTCCAGTGTGTCAGTGAGAGCACAGTCTTTAGTGATGTATGAACATATGTGCAAATGAATGTGAAACATTTGTATGGGTGAAAGCCTGTGTTGTATGTACTTGCACCACATATGTGGCATGTGAGAAAACTGGGCTGATTGCAGAAGCCCCCTAACTTTTTGCTCCCATTTTTCACTTTTTGCTGGTGTTTTCCTGACTCTGAAGATGCCCTGGGCATTGCTAAACAGTCCCAGGGCCTGTGCTCTGATTAAAATGGTTATGCAAATTAGGCTAATTATAATTGACTGTGTCAACCTACCTATAAGTCCCTAGTGTATGGTAGGGCATGTAGGTTTAGGACCCCAAGCATAATTAGTGCACCCATAAGTGCACTGCTGACATGCCCAGTGTCATTTTAAATGCAAAAAGAACAGTTGATGGACGGAATGCAGAACAAATCAAACATTCACCCCCAGTCACAGATCTGGGTTTAATCCATCCGTTTTTTTGCTCACCATGCCATTCCAGTTTGGACCCAGTGATATGCAAATTAGTCTTAACCCTGTTCCTCATGGGAATAGTCCAGCCCGAACTGCCAGACCATGTCCTCCCTGGACCAGAAACAAGCATCCTGGGACCGGTTTCGGGGTATCACCCCTCTTCAGGCAGGCTAGCTTGAATCTGGTGGCATAGTGAGCATGGGACCCACGTCTGGGCATACCCTTCCCACTTGGGGCGACAAATGCAAAAAAAACAGTTGATGGACGGAATGCAGAACAAATCAAACATTCACCCCCAGTCACAGATCTGGGTTTAATCCATAATTTTAAAGGCAGGCCTGCCTTGCTGGATGCTTCTAGATTAAAGTTACCCTCAAATTTGACCTTAAAATGAAAAGTACTTCCAAAGCCTTAAACTACCTTATTTTTACATAAAAGTCACCCCTAAAAGAGTTACCTCCCCATGATCTCTTGACACGAGGTATATACCTCAAGGAATGTCGAGAGAAAAGTGATCTCAAGTGTCTAGAAGGAGCATAAATGGAGATCCGCCTTCTAAAAAAAAGAGGGCCCCTATTATGTAAGGCTCTATGAATAATACACATAGATTTGAAATGAATACGCTGTTTGATCGGGAGCCAGTGAAGTGCCACCAGTGCCGGTTTGGCAGAGAGATGTCTGGGGGAGATAATAAGAAGTCTGGCTGCTGCGTTCTGCACAATTTGCAGCTTCCTTATTACGTACTCTGGGGAACTAAGATGCAGGGAGTTCCCATAGTCCAGACGAGAAAGAACCAAAGCTTGGACAAGAACTCTTCTGGCATTAAAAGGTAGAAGATTAAAAATCTTCCTGAAAGCCCTGATCAAACCAAAACAGACCACGGAGATTCTTTTTACTTGCAGCTCCATCGTCAAACGAGGGTCAAGCAAGAAGCCTAGGCTTTTTACATGTGCCTTTGGAGGAGGTGGACTACTAAAAGCCTCCGAATGTAATGCCAAAGGGGAGGCAGGGGGACTATTGCCTACAATCAGTACTTCCAATTTACCATCATTAAATTTAAGTTTAGATTGGGTCATCCAATCACCTATATCCTTCATACAACAAGCCAAATTAGCGGAAGAGGAATCCCAAGTGCTATAGAGGGATGCCACTAATTGGGTGTCATCGGCATAGGTGACCATTGAAAGATTATAAGGAGTGACTACTTTGGCCAAAGATGATAGATAAATAAATATTGAAAAGGGTTGGACTCAGGGAAGAACCCTGAGGAACTCCACAAGTCAGAGACACAACGTCAGAGAAAAAGGAACGATCCAAAACTTGGAAAGATCTCCCTATAAGAAAAGAAGAAAGCCAAGAAAGGGCTATGCCTCCTAGCCCTAGCTTGGAAAGTCTATCACAAAGAAGAGTGTGATCCACAGTATCGAAGGCTGCACTAAGATCAAGAAGGATAATAGCAACATGACCTCCTTGATCTAAAAGTTGACGAGCCTATTCAGTCACCGTAAGTAGTGCTGACTCCGTCTTATGTTGAGCTCTAAAACCCATTTGAGTAGGATGTAGGAGCTCATGACTCTCAAGATAAATGGTCAGTTGCAAGTTAACTTGTTTCTCCAGAATCTTCGCTAAAATAGGGAGGAGAGCAATAGGTCTATAATTATCCAAAACAGAGAGATCAAGCTTTGGCTTTTACAGAAGAGGTTTTATAATAGCATGTTTAAGGGACTTAGGAAGAGTGCCTGAAGACAAGGAGCTGTTAAGTATTTCTGTCAGAGGTGTGCCCTAGTTGCCCCCAGGGTTCGGTGCAGTGTAACTATAAGCAGGGACCTTATAAAAATATGTTTTATAAGCCCTGGTGAGGAAAAATAGCCAAATTAGTTGTTCCCTCGTTGTAGTGAATGGGCTCCAAAGGATAAAATGGTGGACTTTATTTTAATTAACAAAGTCTCAAAAGGAGCTAGATATATCAAGTTTGGTATCAGACTTAGGTGGTCATTCCGACCTAGGCGGGCGGCGGTTGCCGCCCGCCCGTCGGAATCCGCCTGAATACCGCCCCGCGGTCAATTGACCGCGAGGGGTATTTTGACTTTCCCGCTGGGCCGGCGGGCGATCTGATTCAGATCGCCCGCCGGCCCAGCGGGAAAGCGCCTTCCACAAGGAAGCCGGCTCGGAATCGAGCCGGCGGAGTGGAAGGCGTGCGACGGGTGCAGCAGCACCCGTCGCGCTTTTCAGTGTCTGCATCGCAGACACTGAAAAGCCTAGTTGGGCCCTGTTAGGGGGCCCCTGCCGTGCCCATGCCATTGGCATGGGCACGGCAGGGGCCCCCGAGGGGCCCCGCGACCCCCCCTACCGCCATCCTGTTCATGGCGGCTTTCCCGCCATGAACAGGATGGCGGTAGGGGGGGTCAGAATCCCCTCGGCGGCGCAGCGAGCTGCGCCGCCTTGGAGGATTCTAAGGGTCAGTGGAAAACCGTCGGGAGACCGCCGGTTTTCCCGTTCTGACCGCGGCCAAAGCGCCGCGGTCAGAATGACCAAGGGAGCACCGCCGGCCTGTCGGCGGTGCTCCCGCCCCCGTTGGCCCTGGCGGTAGGGAACCGCCAGGGTCAGAATGAGGGCCTTATTGTTATAATAAATCCAACAACTTGCCAATGTGGAATTTAAAGTAACTAGTTCAGGGAAAGAGTTTTAGAATTCTACTTGAAAATTGCCAACTTCAGCTCTGTAGTGCCCTTCTCTGATTGGCCAGCCTCTGGCAGCCTGGCCAGGCTACCTTGATGAGGTGTGAAGTGGCCTGGGCTGAACACAAAGGAAGTGCCTGGGAGAGGAGATCTGCCTCAACAGATGGCAGAGATATCTTCCTGTATCTTCCCAGACTTCCAGGATTTCACTGGGGCTCCTTGAAAGGGAATCCAATGACGTCGACTCAAAATCGGCTTGCTGTGGAGGGTCGTCCTACGTCGAAGAGAAAAAGCTCCCAAAAAAGTGACAACGTCCGAACGTTACAATTTGACTGGGACTTCCCATGCAGCATATCCGAGGAGGGTTCCAGGGACGTCGAATCCAATTGCAACTTTGACCCGGAAGAAGATTTCCACCCTGAAAAATCATCTAAGTCCGAAGGTAGAATTCTTCACCAAGGTTTCCTGCAACGCATATCCGAAGAGGGCTCCAGAGAGGCTGGATCGGATTGGTGACTTTGTCCCACTGAAGAAAATCTTCAAGAAAAAGACTAAGACCGAGGCCTCCCTGTAGCCGAGCAGGGCTCCATTGTGGTTGGCCTAGAATTTTGACTTTGCCCTTGTAGAGTGCGACCAGATTGGCGCTTTTAGTTTTTATGCACTTGAAAACATTAAGGCCCTCATTACAACCCTGGCGGTCGGTGGTAAAGCGGCGGTAATACCGCAAACAGGCCAGTGGTAAAAAAAAAAAAGAATTATGACCAAGGCGGAAACCGCCCACACAGACAGCCACTTTAACACACCGACCGACACCGCGGTAGCAATAAGCACCGCAGCGGTAACTGCCAACAGCCAGGCGGAAGACAATGTACCGCCCACTGTATTACAACAGGCCTGTCCGCCATCTTTTCCGGGATGGTACCAACGACATCAAAAGCACTGCGGAACCAGAACACAGAAAGCAAAGGACTCACCTCTGGAGACTCAAGGAAGAACCACGACGCCATGGAGCCCGAGTTGCACATATTTCCCATGATTGTATACCTACTCATTCACTCCGAACATCAACATCGGCGAAGACGACTACGGTAAGTACTGCCGCCTAGCACACAAGGGAGGGGGGAGGAAAAAGAGAGTGATACACACGCGCAACACACAACACCCCCACCCCGCCCCCACCCCCACCCCCAAAACCATACACACAAACAGATGCAGTAACATTAAATACACACCTGTAACCCTCAGGAATAATGCAAGGACAAAAGGAATTGATTAAAGTGAGTGTAATAAGATAAAATACGAGAAATTTGTGATTCAAAATCCAAACAGTATATACATATATATATATACAAATGGAGGGACACTGCCCAGTCCTCAATGTACGTGGGCCACAGGGCCACATCACATCGGCCAAGGCCCCACTTGACTCCTGCAACAACACTGAGAGAACACTGCAGGGGCAGCAGGTTGAAAGTACCTAGGGACCTCAGGGGGACGGGGAATGGGGGGGAACCTCAGCCAGAAGATAGTACTTCTGGTCCAACACCACTGGTCCTGGAGGGGGCTACATGCCCTGTGCGATGTCCTGGGGAGTGCAAGGCCACAGTCTCTCTAGTGGGTGGTTTTCCCACTGCTTGGTCCTTGGGAGTGCAAAGCCACAGTCTCTCTAGTGGGTGGTTTTCTCACTGCTTGGTCCTGTGAGTGCAATACCACAGTCTCTCTAGTGGGTGGTTTGCCCACTGCGTGGTCCTGGGGAGTGCAAGGCCACAGTCTATCAAGTGGGTGGTTTGCCCAGTGCTTGGTCCTGGGGAGTGCAAAGCCAAAGTCTACCAAGTGGGTGGTTTGCCGACTGCTTGGTCCTGGGGAGTGCAAGGCCACAGTGTCTCTAGTGGGTGGTTTACCCACTGCTTGGTCCTGGGGAGTGCAAGGCCACAGTCTCTCTAGTGGATGGCTTCTCCACTGGTTCTGGAGGGGGCATTGTGCCCAGTGTGCCTCCTTCTGGCAAGGAGGGGTGAGTGGATGGCTTCTTCCACTGGCTCTGGAGTGAGCATTGTGCCCAGTGAGCTTCATCCTGGGAAGGATGAGGTGAGCGGATGGCTTCTCCACTGGTGCTGGAGGAGGCATTGTGCCCAGTGTGCTTCATCCTGGGAAGGATGGGGTGAGTGGATGGCTTCTCCACTGGTTCCGGAGGGGGCATTGTGCCCAGTGTGCTTAATCCTGGCAAGGAGGGGGTGAGTGGATGGCTTCTTCCACTGGTTCTGGAGGGGGCATTGTGCCCAGTGTGCCTCCTCCTGGCAAGGAGGGGGGTGAGTGGGTGGCTTCTCCACTGGTTCTGGAGGGGGCATTGTGCCCAGTGTGCTTCATCCTGGCAAGGATGGGGTGAGGGGTGGCTTTTTCCACTGGCTCTAGAGGGGGCATCGTGCCCAGTGAGCTACATCCTGGGAAGGATGGGGTGAGTGGATGGCTTCTCCACTGATTCTGGAGGAGGCATTGTGCCCACTGTGCTTCCTCTTTCCACTGGTTCTGGAGGGGGCATTGTGCCCAGTGTGCTTCATCCTGGCAAGGAGGGGGTGAGTGGATGGCTTCTTCCACTGGTTCTGGAGGGGGAGTGGATGGCTTCTTCCACAGGTTCTGGAGGGGGCATTGTGCCCAATGAGCTTCATCTTGGGAAGGATGAGGTGAATGGATGGCTTCTCCACTGGTTCTGAAGGGGGCATTGTGCCCTGTGATGCAGGTCTTGGGGAGTACAAGGTCACAGTCTCTCACCTGGGTGTCAGACCCACAGGATTTGCAGGGGCCAGGATGCACTACAGTCCATGGAGGTAGGAATACACACTGCACAGCGGCGGTGACGGCTGCTCAGTGGTGGCAGTGGCGGTGCTGGTATCGGGGCTGGCAGTGGTGGGGGAGGCTCCAGCCCTTCCCCTGCATCCTCGGACGGCTGCCCACTGGGGCTGCTGCTGCTGGCAGTGGTGCTAGAGGCAGTGCAGGCAGTGGTGGGGGAGGCTCCAGCCCTTCCCCTGCAGCCTCGGACGACTGCCCACTGGGCTACTGCTGCTGGCAGTGGTGCTAGTGGCGGTGCTGGTGTCGGGGATGCCAGTGGTGAGGAGAGGCTCCAGCACTTCCCCTGCAGCCTCGGACGGCTGAATCGCCATGGTTGGTGGTGGGGGCTCAGAATCAGTCTCAGCACCAGGCCTCCTGTCCATCCTGCCTGCAGGTGCAGGCCCTTTGCCCTTCCCCTTGGCAGCTGGTGGTGCCTCCTTGCTCTTCCCCTTAGCAGCTGGTGGTGCCTCCTTGCCCTTCCCCTTGGCAGCTGGTGGTACCTCCTTGCCCTTCCCCTTGGCAGCTGGTGGTGCCACCTTGCCCTTCCCCTTGGCAGCTGATGGTGCCTCCTTGCCCTTCCCCTTGGCAGCTGGTGGTGCCTCCTTGTCCTTCCCCTTGGCAGCTGGTGGTGCCTCATTGCCCTTCCCCTTGGCTGCTGGTGGTGCCTCCTTGTGCTTCACCTTGGCAGCAGATGCAGGCTCACTGTCAGTGCTGATGGTTGGTTCCCTGGAGCCTCTCCCACCTGCAGTAGCTGCCAACACTACTGTGGCCGTGGACTGGGTGGCTGAGGTGCTAGCCTGGGTTCTGACCACCCTGGCCTGACGTGAAGGACGGGGGAGAGGGGTAGGAAGAGGTTAACGGTGGAGAGGAAAAGCTTCTTAGGGGCACTGGGGTGGGAAGACAGTGAAGGTTTGGGAGTGGAGGAAGAGGGAGTGGTTGTTGGATGTGTATGTCTGCTGTGTTTGGGTGCAGGTGCATGGGCTGGATGCTGTTGTGAGGTGGATGGCTGTTGGGTGTCTGAGTGCTTGCATTTGTGTACTTTGGGAGGGGGTGCACAGACACAGTGAGAGACGACACAGGGGACGTGTGCATGGATGTGGGGGTGGTGACTGCCAGTGAGGGGTGTGTACTGATAGGTGTGCTGGTGAGGGGAGTAGTGGATGAGGATGTAGTTCATGGAGGTGTGAGTGGAGACGCTACTGGGAGGGTGGTGGACGAGGAGGAGGAGGGGGACAGAGTGGAGGCAGTGGGTGTGGTTATGTCTGCATCTGGATGGTGTTTGTGTGAGTGCCTGTGGTATGATGTGTGGTGCTTGTGTTTGCCTGAGCCACTCCTGTGTGTTGTCTTGGGTGCATGCTGGTCTCAATGTGTGCTTGGGATAGGTTGGGGTTGAGGGGAATGGGACTGGGCAGAGGAAGTTGGAGGGGGGAGGCTAGAGACAGGGACAATGGCTGCCTTCAAGGAGGAGGCCAGAGCCTGAATTGATCTCTGTTGGGCCGCTATGCCAGAGTGAATGCCCTCCAGGAATGCATTTGTTTGTTGCAAATGGCCTGCTAGCCCCTGGATGGCATTCACTATGGTTGACTGCCCAACAGAGATGGATTGCAGGAGGTCAATAGCCTCCTCACTCAGAGCAGCAGGCTAACTGGGGCAGGGCCTGAGGTGCCTTGGGCGAAGGGGATGCCCACCCTCCTGGGAGAGCAGGCACTTGAAACTCGCTGATGGGCTGCTGGGAGGGAGGTGCTGGTATGGGGGTGGCGGCTGTACCAGTAGGTGGGGTGGGCACAGAGGTGTCTACCACCAGCAGGGAGCTTCCATTGGAGGAGGTATCACTGCCCGAACTGTCCCCTCCTGTCTCTGTCGTGGTGCTCCCCTCGTTCTCCGTCCCACTGGTGCCCTCACCGTCAGTGGATTCAGCCTCCTGGGCCTTGTGGGATACAGCTCTCTTTGACGCCGGTGCCTCTGCTCCTCCGCCAGATGATGCTAATACACATAAGGACAGGGTGACAAAACAAAAAGGAGCGGGAAGAACTATGGATACACTTGGTCAATGGCAGCAAAAACACCACCGTTGGCGTACACGACACACACATACACAGGGAACATCCCTACGCACTATGTAATGCACTACCAGTCACAATGCTAGTCACCAGCCTAAGGATAGGAATACCTAACGCCAATAGCAGCATACCTGAGACCCACAGACCCCTGCCCAGTAGTGGATGCCCACTAGCTTGGTTGAAGGTGGTGTTCATCAGCCCCTGCCCAACATGGAACCTACCCAGCAATGTCCGGCCTGGCCTAGGGGCACCCACAGGCCCACATCCCCCACCCAGAGACCACCCCACCACGCACCGTAGTATATTGTGAAACTATACTCACCCCCTTGTGGCTGCTGTGATGCCCTCAAGCGCCTATCCAGCTCCGGATAGGCCACCGCCAGTATGCGGGCCATCAGGGGGGTCAGGGTTCAACGGGCACCCCTTCCCAGCTGGGCCTCCGCCGTCTTCCTTGCCCAGCATCTCAGGTCCTCCCACCGTTTGCGACAGTGGGTGCTCCCTCTGTCGTAGACCCCCAGGGTCCGCACGTCCTTGGCTATGGCACACCATATACCCTTTTTCTTGTGGGCACTGACCTGCAGAAAAAGATACATTGAAAAAGGTATCAGTCATACCATCCGGCCTGTTGCACTCATGGCCCACCATGGCCCTCACATCCCCTTACGAACAGACATTGGCCACCATACATGCATCACGCTGCCCAGAACCCTTCCACCAACCACCCCTACACGAGGCCCTCACACACAGCTCTCCATACATCCATGCCCCTTGCATCGTGCTCACAGTGTACTTACCTGTCGGTCTGGAGGCCCATACAGCATTCGGTACTGGGGTAGGACCCCATCCACCAGTCTCTCCAACTCCACATCGGTGAAGACAGGGGCCCTTTCCCCAGTGAAAGGAGCCATGGTCGATTCCAGGCACAGGTAACAGCGGCCCTTGCAGTGTAGGTCCTCTTCTGTTGAAGGTCAGGTAGCAAGTGAGTGAACAGATAGAAAATGGCAGTCACGTCCGCGGCGGTGCGTACCGTAAGGGCCAGCGTACATCACCTTTGGCCACTGTAACCCATAGGGCCCATAGACAACCAATGAGGTGTTGCACAGTGGTACTCCACCGCCTCCCGCAACAGCGCACAACATGAGCAGAATTACCTAATTTCCACCTGTCCCTCCAAACAGGACAGACGGACGCCATTTCAGGGGGGGGCAGGCCATGGCACCTAAGTATACCACAGTACACATAGGCACCATTTGGGCCTATCCAATGACATACTGTTACAGTCACAACATTCAATGCAGTGTAGTGTTTGGAAATGTGGAATACTGATAACCTGCTCCCCAGTTTGCCCCCTAGATTACAAGTGCTGCAGATGAATAGGAGATGGAGACACCCCCTGTGTACAGACCGCTGGTGGACTTGTCAACAATGGAGAACAGGCACATTTTCCTCACCTATAGACTTGACAGGGCACAATCACAGAGCTGTGTTCCCAACTGGAGCCTGACCTGATATCTGCTATCCGCCACCCCACCGGGATCCCCCCTCTTGTGGAAGTCCTATCTGTGCTCCATTTCTTGGCAACTGGCTCCTTCCAAGTGACAGTGGGCTTGGCAGCAGGAATGTCACAGCCAATGTTCTCATTAGTGCTGACCAGAGTGTTGTCTGCCCTGATTAAAAACATGCGCAGCTACATCATTTTCCCCCAGGTGGAGGATTTGGCCACAGTGAAAGCTGATTTCTATGCAATGGGACATATCCCCAACATTATTGGGGCAATTGATGGTACACATATTGCATTCCCCCCCCCCCCCCCCGGAGAAATGAACAGGTGTTCAGAAATCAAAAGAGCTTTCACTCGATGAATGTGCAGATAGTGTGCCTGGCGGACCAGTACATCTCCCATGTCAATGCTAAGTATCCTGGCTCTGTGCATGATGCCTATATCCTGAGGAATAGCAGCATCCCATATGTGATGGCTCAACTACAGAGACACTGGGTGTGGCTAATAGATGAGCCCTGGCTCCCACCCAGTACATGTTGGTGTATAGGTATGGTGTGCGCCCTAAGGGTTAGTGTGTGTCTTACAGGTGTCCCTCAATATTTTCAGGTGACTCTGGTTACCCCAACCTCTCATGGCTACTGACCCCTGTAAGGAAACCCAGGACAAGGGCAGAGGAACGTTACAATGAGGCACATGGGCGAACAAAGAGAATAATTGAGAGGACATTCGGCCTCCTGAAAGCCAGGTTTCGGTGCCTGCATCGAACAGGTAGATCCCTGTGCTATTCACTCAAGAAGGTGTGCAGGATAATCCTGGCATGCTGCATGTTGCATAACCTTGCCTTGAGATGCCAGGTGCCTTTTCTGCAGGAGGAGGAGGCTGGAGAGGGGCCTGTGGCAGTAGTGGACCCTGTGGACGGTGAAGATGAGGAGGCAGAGGATGAGGATGAGGACAACAGAACAGCTATAATACGACAGTACTTCCAGTGACACACAGGTAAAACACTGTAACTTCACTTTGCATTGACAGTTTAGTATTTGACATTGTACATGGCAGGCAGATTCTCCCACTTCCATGGTCACTTACTGTACCCTTTGGCATCTCTATTTTCAGATATCTGTGCCCCACTCTGGCACCTGGTGTGTTGTCTGCAGCCAACTACAGGTCATTCCTAAGTATACATTACTGTACAGTTGTATTGAAGTGTTTAAACCTTGTTAAATGAATACATAGTTAAATCCTTTGACATACTCCATACTTGTATTTTTTCAAACTGTATTTATTTAAGTGCTAAGAGGTAGAAGGGGATGTGCAATGGGCTGGGGGGATGAAGGAGGAAAGTCCAGGATAGAGTCCAGTCTATTTCTATCACAGGTGCATTGTCAAAGGGGGCATAGGAAGGGGAGCAATGGCAGTTCAAGGTGGACAGGGTGACAGAGTGGGACACAAGGGTGACAATCAGGAGAGGCTTATTTCCTGGCCGGGGTCTTGGCAATGTTCTCTGGCTTCTGCCTAGATCGCAGGGACTGTTTGCGGGGTGGTTCTCCTTCTGCAGGGGGAGGGGTGCTGGTGGCCTGTTGTTCCTGTGGCAGGGCCTCCTGTCCACTAGCAGCAGCAGAGGTGAAGGGCTGTTCACCGGTGTGGCTAGTGTCAGGGGCACGGTGGTGTGCCACTGCCTCCCTCATGGTGTTGGCCATGTCTGCCAGCACCCCTGCAATGGTGACCAGGGTCCCCAGGTGTTGTCCCTCCTTCAGCCACTGGGTCTCCTGCAACTTGTCCTCCCAGCTTCCCTATTGTACTGTGCCTCTGTCCCCTGAACTGTGTGCCCTCTGCCACTGATCCCAGGTCCCTGATCGTCCTGTGTTTGTGGGGTATCCTGGGGTCCCTGTAGTGGTGGACACACTGCTGATTGACGTGTCCTGGGGACAGAGGTATGGGCCCACTTGGTGGGTGCTGTGATGGTGTTTCCTAAGTGGGGCGGCTCTGTGGTGGTATGGGACTGTGTCTGGGTAACCGACTGTCCGGAGATCCCTGATGGGCCAGGTTGGTCATCCTGTTCCAGGCGAGTAGAGCTGCAGTCATCACTGTGGGCCTCTTCTGGGGGGGCGGATTAGATGTTGCTGACACCTCCTCTCCGGTGATGTTGGGTGGGGGACCTGTGGGGATAAAAATGCAGTGTTATAGTTTCTGCGTGTGACATCTTGTGCATGGGTGTGTTGCCCTGTATGGTTGTGATTGCCCTGTCAGCTTTGCCTTGTGTGAGTAGGAATTTTGTGGGCTAGGTGATTGTCTCTAATGTGCATGCTTTCGTGATGGGTGTGCATGCAGTTTTGTGAGTGGTGTCCATGCATTGGTGTTGCATGCAGGGCTTGGTATTGGGATGGGTGGGTTGTGATGGTGGGGTATATGTGAGGTGGTGGAGTGATGGGGGTGAGAGCAGGGGTGGGAGTTTGTGAAGGCATGCAGGTAGGGTGAAAGTAGTAAAGAGTTGACTTACCAGAGTCCAGTCCTCTTGCTACTCCTGCCACGCCCTCAGGATGCAGTATTGCCAAGACTTGCTCCTCCCATGTTGTTAGTTGTGGGGGAGGAGGTGGTGGTCCACCACTAGTCCACTGTACAGCTATCTGGTGTCTTGCAACCACAGAACATACCTTACCCCGTAGGTCATTCCACCTCTTCCTGATGTCGTCCCTAGTTCTGGGGTGCTGTCCCATGCCATTAACCCTGTCCACGATTCTCTGCCATGGCTCCATCTTCCTGGCAATGGATGTCTGCTGCACCTGTGCTCCTAATAGCTGTGGCTCTACCCGGATGATTTCCTCCACCATTACCCTTAGCTCCTCCTCTAAGAACCTGGGGTGTCTTTTTGGTGCCGTAGGTGTGGTGTGTGTGGTGTGTGTGAGGATGTGTGGGGTGATGTGAGGTGCGTGAATGGTGTATGGGTGATGGTGTTCTGTGGCTCTGGTTCTGTGGGTGCTCTTGGTGTTTCTCTCTCTCTCTCTCTCTCTGTTAATTCTTTTTAGTCGGAAAGGGTTGTGAGTAATGTGTGTGTGTGTGTTTTATAGTGGTGTGGGTGTGTGGGTGTGGTGTGTGTATGTGTGTCAGGTGTGTGTAGTTTCATTTGTCCAATGTGGTGTTGTTTTGTATGTGTGTGTGTATTTTGAGCGTTGCGGTATGTACCGCCAATGGTTTACCGCAGTTGAATGTCCGCCGCAGTGATTCGTGGGTCATAATGCTGTGGGCGTAGTTCTGTTGGCGTTATGGTGTGGGTTTTGCTACCGCCAGTTTATCACTGACCTTTGGGCTGGCGGACTTGTGTGTGTGTCTGTATAGTGACGGATTGCAATGTGTGGGTCATAATATGGGTAGCTGTAAACCGCCACGGCGGCGGTATGTTTGCGGCAGTCGGCATGGCAGTAAGTGGGACTTACCGCCAATGTCATAATGAGGGCCTAATTCTTTAATAAGGCATATCTCTGGTTCCTCTTACCTGATTTTAAGCATTTTTATGTCATTTTAAAGATAGAAATATAATCCATTTGTATAAATTGGTGTTGGATTTTTATTGTGTTTTGTGTTTTGCTTATTTACCGTGATTTTTAATTGCTTTACACATTTGTCTCCTAAGTTAAGCTTTGTCACTCATTGCAAAGCTATCAAGGGTTGAGGTGGGATTAATTTATTGAGACCTATCTGGACTTAGTGGGGGTTAGGGCCTATTAAGTAGCTACTTACCTGCCCTTACCCATAATCCACTTTCCAACATGGCACATATGTGGCACTGCTGTGAAAGTTGGTTGTGATATTCAAACAGATACTGCAGCAGTATACTGGAATGACCTTGTGGCCAAAAACAACCGACTGACATGATTTTGACTACTGGTGTTATTGATGTTGGATTCCTATTGTGACCCAGAAGGTCTGAATCCAGCTGATGAAATAAATCAATAAAGGTTTTCCTATTAAATCTGATTTTTTTGTGTAATATCCATTTTTTCCATGGTGGCTCTGGAACTGTAAATGCGAAAATGGCACTGAGTATTTGGGTTATGCATGGGTTGTAATGTTTTTGGAAAACATGAAAAACAATTCTTTGTTACAATTTTTTTAAAATACCAGTTTTTGATATGTTATGTTTTTTTTGTAATTTGTAAAAATGGAAAGAGCATTACCTTTTTTAATAACATTTACATTTTAAAATGTATGAGGCAACCCCTTCCTTACTGCACTGGCACCAGCTTGTCTTGGGACACTAAAGAGTAGTGACAGACCCTTTGTGAGTATGTTCAGGAAGAGGCTTTGTGGTGTGCAAGTGTGGTAGATGACAGCTCTTCCCCTTCGTTAAGTCAGAGTGGGCTTTTTTGGAAACATCTAGCCTCCATTTGTCTTACTGTCTGGGAGCACTACACAAAGACCAACTGTTAGCTACACCAAGTTGTGTGACCCAGGTTACAGGCTGCAGGCACTAAATGGTTGGGAGAAGAAAATGCCAACTTTCTAAAAGTGGCACTCAAAATCCGACTTTGCCTTGAAAAGGGCTTTAAATTACAATTCATTAGACACCAAACACATCTTTCCCACCTGTTCCCAATAGAAAGTGATCACTTAGTAAATGTAATAAATTAACCCAGTGTTATCCTATGGGAGAGGTAGGGATTGAAGTAGTGAAAACAAATTTGAGAGTTTTTCACTACCAGAACATGTAAAACTTAAAGTACATGTCCAGCTTTTAAAATACTGCAACCAGCCTTCTGGGCTGTTTAGGGCCTACCCTAGGGATGGCTTATATGTATTAAAAAGGAAGGATTGGGCCTGGCAAAGGTTTAATTTGTCAGGTTGAAATGACAGTTTGAAACTATTGCACACACAGGCTCCAATGGCAGGTCGGTAAAATGGCATTTTCCTTCATTTTTGTATCGTACCTTGAAAATTGCATTAACCCTTCATGTTTGTTTCTGAATTTCTATCTAGAACTTTCAATTTGACCCAGTTCTTTCTTACTGAATGTATTTATAAAATTCAGTTTGAATCTTGTCGCTTAGGCCCTCATTATGACTTTTTGAAAGACTGCTGAAGTCGCAGGCACCCAAAGACCGCCAGTGTTAGCACCCAAGGATTTCCACCCATTTAGGGGTGGAACTCCGACATCGTCGGTCTAACTGACACCAGGTGAGAGGTGGTTCCACCGCCAGCACCACCACGCCAAAGGGATGGTGGTGCGGTGCTGGAAAACCCATCCCCTCCAGGATGACCACTTCGTCCAGACAGGTAAGTGGACCTTCCGAAAGTGTTTGGGGGGGTGTTGTGTGCATGTGTGTGGTGTGTGCGTATATGGGTAGTGGTATGGGTGTGCGTGAGTGCGTGTGTGTATATATGTGTGCATGGAGGGTGTGCATGTCTGAATGGAAGCGGAGGGGAGGGGGGTGTCGGGTGAGAGTGAATAGGTGTGTGTATTGGGATGCATGTGAGTAGGGTGTGTGTATGGGTGTGTGCGAGCGAGTGGGGGTGTATATCAGGGAGTGTGTTGATGAGTGGGGGTACGTGTATGTCAGTGCGAGTGTGTTGATGAGTGGGGGTGTGTGTATGTCAGTGTGAGAGCGAGTGTGTTGATGAGTGGGGGTGCACGTATGTCAGTGTGAGAGCGAGTGTGTTGATGAGTGGGGCTGCGTGTATGTCAGTGTGAGAACAAGTGTGTTGATGAGTGGTCTGCGTGTATGTCAGTGTGAGAGCGAGTGTGTTGATGAGTGGGGTTGCGGGTATGAAAATGTGCAGATGAGTGGGGGTGCGTGTATGAATTTGTGAGGATGAGTGGGAGTGCGTGTATGAAGGTGTGCCAGTGAGTGGGGGTGTTTTTCTGTCAGTGTGTGAGTGAGTGGGGTGTTTGTACATATGCGTGCCGTCGGGTGCAGGGGTGTTTGCAAGTCTGCGGTCGAGTGGGGAGGGTAGGTTTGTAAGTGTGCGGTCGGGTGGGTTTGCAAGTGTGTGGGTGTTTGCAAGTGTGTTGATGCATGTGCCAGTGACAGGATTGGGGATTCCTGTCACCGGTTGCGTAAAAACCCTGGCGGTGTGACGCCACGAAAAAGTCTGGTGGTGTGCCAACTTGTAATACCGCCGGCAGTCATACGGCTGTCGACGGGCTGGAGGTGCTCACCTCCCACCCGGCGGGCCCACAGCCCTGGTGGTATCGGCAGCGTTGTGGCAGTCATAATACGACAGTCTTCACCGCCGGTCTGGTGGTGGTAAGACCGCCCCATAATGAGGGCCATTATCTCATAGGCTTTGACATTAGCATTGTCCCAGGCACCCGCAAACTGGGTATGCTACTGTCATGCAGATTAGCTAAGAGATAGTGCAACCACATTTTGGTGTCATAAGTGGGAGACAAGATAGGATTAAGAGATAAGAAAAGAGATCTTCTTCAGTATGATTTTTATCCTGGTCTGGATTTCACCTATACTCCACAGAGGGCAAGGGCCACCAGTGAGGGATGTGTTGGGAGCTAGCTCATTCAATTTTTCAACTTTGTCCCCTGGCATAGCCTCTGATAGTAGCTTTACTGGCTGCCCAGAGGGTGCCAACCGAGTGAACTGAGTCCTCATTAATTTTGAAATAAGCCTTCAGTTCATCCCCAAGGGTCTGCGTGTTGGTTTCATGTTGGAGATAGCAAGCATTAAGATGCCACATGGGACATGGGTCACTAGTGGAGGAGCGTAGGCGGAGGAGAAGAGGGGCGTGGTCCTAGATTGCACAGAGAAAGATCTGGACTTCAGACACCTCACAGCAGTCAACAGCTGGCATGAAAATAAGGTCTATGCGAGATTGAGTATGGTGCGCTGCAGATGTGTGGGTCTACTGGCTGTGGTGAGGCTTCCATACCCTCCATACATTTCAACGACTGAGAGCAGAGGCCCAGTCTGAAAAACGATGAGCACCAGCCTGGCGAGAGACAGATGGAAGGCATGTGGCATCTATGTCTGGGGAAGGGACCTTGTTGAAGTCACCTCCAACTGCTGTCAGTCCCTCAGGAGGGCTTTGGATGGGTCTCCGAGGAGGGCAAACAGTGCTGTAGGGGACACATATATACAAAGAAGGTTGATGGTTACCCCTCAACTGTTCCCGTAAGGGCAATAACACATGCCTGAGGTCCCGCGTTTTACATGTGATGGTCATGGGGAAGGAGCGACGGAGCAGGATCGCCACTCCCCGGCAACCACTAGTATAGCCAGAGTGAAATACCCTATTGTAGCCGTGATGTGCCAGAAAGGGAGAAATGTTCCCCATCAGATGGGTCTCCTGGAGCATCAGGGCATCTGGGAGGAATTGGTGTGTATATTTCAGGACCTCTGCATGCTTCACGCGGTCCAATAGCCTGTTAACATTCCAGGACAACACCAGTTAAGGTAGGGAAATTCCTAATGGGCAAAAAGGTCCAATGATATCTGACTCTGCAGGGAAGGTCTTCCAAGGCATTCATTTAGTGTGTTGACTAATCAGAGCACAGGCTTGGGAGGCCTTGATCCCGCCCAGCAGCAGCAGACGCGGCACATGCTACGCTGCCCACCTTACCGGCAGCGACAGGAGGCGCATAAAGGTATTGCCTTTCACCCGCGGCACGGGACTCACAGAGCACATGTGGAGGAGGCCTTGATCCCGCCCAGCAGCAGCAGTAGACATGGCACAGGCTACGCCGCCCATCTTACCGGCAGCGCCAGAAGGCGCATAAAGGTACTGCTTTTCACAAATGGCGCGGGACGCGCAGAGCACACGTGGGGGAGGCCTTGATCCCACCCAGCAGCAGCAGACCCGCCACAGGCTACGCCGCCCACCGTACTGGCAGCACCAGGAGGCGCATAAAGGTACTGCATTTCACCCGTGGTGCGGGACGCACGCAGGCTTGTCCCGGGCGAAGAGCGGGCCCGTCTGCGCCCGTCAGAGCCCAGAGGAGGCTGGGCTGGTCCACCCCTCAACATTTACTGGTATTTGAGAGATAAAGCGGTGTTTGAATTGCCAACCTTGATGAGGGAGCTTATTATTATTTAGGGCACAAGAATACTTTCTCTATAGTGTTTTCTTGGGCACCAACCTACACTGATGTTGCATCTACCTATGTCCTATGTTTGAACCATAATAGTCCTATTGGCCTCTATGTTAATAGGAGGCCTAGTGAGGAAATAAACACGTCAAAGTAATATTAAATAGGTAATTCAGTTTAGGATTGGTGCCCAGGGATGGGCAAGAGGAAGTAATCAAATGCAAAAACTACACCCCTTCATGAAGATCATACATCAATACTAAAGTATGTCTCAGGTGCAATGGGGGCTATAGAAAAGCAGATTTCAAATGTAGAAGAAAGCCTGTTGGCACAAGGGAGCCCTATAGGGGCCTCATCTTTGCACAACAATCCCTCTAATTTCGACCCTGATTCCACTCACTGGACCAAGGTCATAGAGAGTAGTAACCAGGATGAAGCCCAAAACAGCTCTATGCAATACGCAAATAAGTATATTAGAGGTCAGTGATTTCGCCCCTCCACCTCAATGTACACAAAAGCCTTGAGCATTTCAGAGGGGAAATGCTTCAAATTCTTCAACAGCTGAACTCTGTAATAAGGCAATACAAGTACTCAACTTACTGGACAGCCCCAAATTAAAATCGTCACAAAGAAACCCCCTCAGAAGATAACTGTAACTACAGCAAAATTGCATGTAAATATTCTAGACACAATTAAAGCCTTAGAACTTACAGTTAAATCATCACTTGATATCCTCTTAATTCATTTAATTCAAGTGGAGAGTAAAGTGGTGTCCATACTCGATTTATTGAAGTCACGACCCGTTGATCCAATTCCCACAACTCTTCAATCTAATGGCACAACCCACTTAAACTTACATTTAGCAACGGAGTTGCAATCCCTGCCAATTACATCTGTAGCCAAGCAGCCTCCCACAGAGTCATGTACATACGTGGAATGCTCTCGCAGTGTACATCAAACTACAACAGCGTATACAAGCGCAGGTGGCCCTGAGAGCCATAACACGTCTTACTCTCCCCCGGATACTCCACTTCTCCCATACAACACCTTGCAACTACCTCCTGCGGTGACTCCCTATGTAGTGGTCCTTGCTAATGTTCCTGCTACACCAAGCCATAACCGGGAATCATGGATGTCGCTAAGAAATAAATCCTTAAATTGGATAGGGTCTCGAATGGAACCTGGTAAAATTGGCACTCTATTCGAAAACATAAAGATGGAGAGGAGAGTTAAATGGGTAGGTATGAGCCAGAAATCATTAATGGGGGATTGTGTGGTACTCTCATTTAAATCTCCAAGATTGGTAGAAAGAATCCTACAGAGATTAAGGGGGTCATTCCAACCCTGGCGGTGGGTGATAAAGCGGCGCCCAACCCGCCAACAGGCAGGCGGTCAAAAAAATGGAATTCTGACCCTGGCGGGAACCACCAACACAGGCCGCCACTTTAACACTCCGACCGGCACGGCGGGACAGACAAACAGCGCGGCGGTCACCTCCAACAAGCAGGCGGCAGACAATGTACCGCCCACAGTATCACAACTCACCAATCCGCCACCTTTTCCGGGGTGGGAGCCCCGCCGATAAAAACACGGCGGAAACAGACTACGAACGGGAAAACGCTCACCTCTATACACTCCACGAGGACGGAGGACAGCATGGAACCCGAATTAAACATCCTACCAGCTCTTGTCTACCTGCTCATCTACCACGAGTACGAACTCCGGCGCAGAAGACAACGGTGAGTACTGCACCTACGACACAGGGGAGGGGGGAGGACGAAAGGTTACGGGCACACACATACACCCCCCCCCAACTATCAACATACCAATGCAGAGCAACAACTGAGTGACACCCCTCAAGCCCCCCTGAAAAATGCAAAGACACAATAACATTTTAACATAAATTTATGTATAAATTAGGTTAATTGAAGTCATGGAAAATTATCGTCATGAAATATCAAAGCAAAAATCATGAACAGTGCGAAAGCTATGTACATAGTCAATAAGTCCTGCTCAGTGTGTCAAATATCCACAGTCCGTGGGCCAATGTCTACCAAACACATGGGCAAAGCCCACACAGGAGACCTGAGTCCGTTGGAGAGAACACTGCTGGGGCATCAGATGACAAAACTACAGGCACCTCAGGGGGAAGGGAAGGGGGGGCACCTCAGCCACAGGAGTCCACGACGCCAGAACCACGAAGGGCCCACCATGCCCACTGTGCCATCCTGGGGAGTGCAAAGCCACAGTCCATCAGGTGGATTACAGACTCCACTGGTCATGGAGGAGGCAGGGTGCCCAGAGTGCAGCGTGAACACTAGCTCGACACAGAACCGGCACTGTCCAGGGGCCCAGCGGAGCTGTGCTTGACAGGAAGGGCCCAGCGGAGCGGTGCTTGAGACGGCGGGGCCCAGCGGAGCTGTGCTTGACAGGAAGGGCCCAGCAGAGCGGTGCTTGACAGGAAGGGCCCAGCGGAGCGGTGCTTGAGACGGCGGGGCCCAGTGGAGCGGTGCTTGAGACGGCGGGGCCCAGCGGAGCGGTGCTTGACAGGAAGGGCCCAGCGGAGCGGTGCTTGACAGGAAGGGCCCAGCGGAGCGGTGCTTGAGACGGCGGGGCCCAGCGGAGCGGTGCTTGAGAGGAAGGGCCCAGCGGAGCGGTGCTTGAGACGGCGGGGCCCAGCGGAGCTGTGCTTGACAGGAAGGGCCCAGCGGAGCGGTGCTTGACAGGAAGGGCCCAGCGGAGCGGTGCTTGAGACGGCGGGGCCCAGTGGAGCGGTGCTTGAGACGGCGGGGCCCTGCGGAGCGGTGCTTTACAGGAAGGGCCCAGCGGAGCGGTGCTTGACAGGAAGGGCCCAGCGGAGCGGTGCTTGACAGGAAGGGCCCAGCGGAGCGGTGCTTGAGACGGCGGGGCCCAGCGGAGCGGTGCTTGAGACGGCGTGGCCCAGCGGAGCAGTGCTTGAGAGGAAGGGCCCAGCGGAGCGGTGCTTGAGACGGCGGGGCCCAGCGGAGCGGTGCTTGAGACGGCGGGGCCCAGCGGAGCGGTGCTTGAGACGGCGGGGCCCAGCGGAGCGGTGCTTGAGACGGCGGGGCCCTGTTCAGCGGTGCCTTTCTTCTCGGCGGGGCCCTGTTCAGCGGTGCCTTTCTTCTCGGCGGGGCCCTGTTCAGCGGTGCCTGTCTTCACGGCGGGGCCCTGTTCAGCGGTGCCTTTCTTCACGGCGGGGCCCTGTTCAGTGGTGCCTTTCTTCACGGCGGGGCCCTGTTCAGCGGTGCCTTTCTTCACGGCGGGGCCCTGTTCAGCGGTGCCTTTCTTCTCGGCGGGGCCCTGTTCAGCGGTGCCTTTCTTCACGGCGGGGCCCTGTTCAGCGGTGCCTTTCTTCTCGGCGGGGCCCTGTTCAGCGGTGCCTGTCTTCACGGCGGGGCCCTGTTCAGCGGTGCCTTTCTTGTCTATCAAGGGAGCCAGACCTGGCCAGGACTCCCTGCTTAGTCGCCCTCCGACCGTGCAGTTGCTGGACCCTCCTGTGACGGAGTCCTGGGCCCTTGGGTGTCCTCCGTCACACCCGGGATGGGGCTTGTGGGGCCCTCCTGGTCCGCGCCCCTGCTGGCCTAATGTCACCCACAGCCCTCCTCCCCCACCCAGGCACCTCCACTGTGCGTAAAGATAGCAGAATGTGCTGGTACTCACCCCCTTGTGTCTGCTGTGATGTCCTCACGCGCCCATCCAAATCGGGGTAGGCCACCGCCAGGATCCGGGACATCAGGGGGGTCAAGGTACGACTGGCACCCCTCCTACGTTGGGAGGCCATCCCCAGCAGTGACTCGGCAGTCTTCCTGGTCCCGCGGAGGATGTACTCCCACCTCTTTCGGCAGTGGGTGCCCAGTCTGTTGTGGACCCCCAGGTTCCGGACTTCCTTGGCGATGGCACGCCAAATGTCAACTTTCTGATGGGCGCTGACCTATTTGACATGTACAGGGTGGGAAAGGAAATTTCAACATTTTTCTGCATGTTAGATGTGATTGCACCCCCCTCCCCAACCCTGCCATGTGGCACATGCTCTCATCTGTCGTGCCTTGCACTCCTCATTCGCTCCCCACCCCACCATCTTACATCCACCATACACAACCCAGGCATAGCCCATTCAACGTGCACCCAGTGTACTTACCTGTTGGTCTGGAGGACCGTAGAGTTGCGCATACTGGGGCAGGACCCCATCCACAAGTTTCTCCAACTTTTCTGAAGTGAAGGCAGGGGCCCTTTCCCCAGTCGCAGCAGCCATTGTCTCTTCCAGACCGAGGTCACAGCAGCACTTGCAGTATAGGTCCTCTCCTGTGGATGATCAGGTCTCGAGTGATTAAGCAGATAGAAAATGGCGGTCACGCCCGCGGCGGTGCGTACCGGCGCAGTGCGTACCGCGACCGCCGGCGCACATCGTCATTGGCTCCTTAGACCCATAGGGTGCAATGTTAACCAATGAGCCTTCGCACTGCGGTCTTCGACCGCCTACCGCCACGGTGTGCCACGCCAGCGCGTTGACCTCACATCCCACTGTCACACTTCTCAGGTCAGGCAGCCGCCATTACAAGGGCCCACATGGCTTAATTGCTACTGCGTCACACAGGCCTAGGCCTTGCATTGCCACTCATACAAGCCTTTCAATGCATAGCGATTCGTGTACTGTGCAAGCTGGGTGAACGTACCTGTGGGTTGCTTGATTCTGTGCTCCATGTTGTCCTTCCTAGGCACCGTCCGCTGGGACTTGCGAGGAGAAGGATGAATCCTCCTGTGTACCGACCGCTGGTGGACCTGTCGACAATGGAAGGACGACATATTATACTTCGATACCGACTTGACCGAGCCACTATACATGAACTGTGTGCCCAGCTGGAGCCAGACCTGATGTCCCCCATCCGCCAACCCACAGGGATCCCCCCTCTAGTGCAGGTTCTGTCAGTACTCCATTTTTTGGCAAGTGGGTCTTTTCAGACAACAGTGGCCATGTCATCAGGGATGTCTCAGCCTATGTTTTCTAAGGTTTTGTCCAGAGTGTTGTCTGCCCTGATGAAATACATGCGGAGATACATTGTTTTCCCTGAGGAGGGTGATTTGGCCACTGTGAAGGGTGATTTATATGCCCTTGGACATATCCCCAACATCATTGGTGCCATTGATGGGACCCATGTGGCTTTAGTACCCCCAAAAGACAATGAGCAGGTGTACAGAAATCGAAAAAATTACCATTCGATGAATGTCCAGGTGGTCTGTTTGGCTGACCAGTACATCTCCCATCTAAATGCCAAGTTCCCTGGGTCAGTGCATGACGCGTATGTCATGCGAAATAGCAGCATTCCTTATGTGATGGAACAGCTACAGAGACACCGTGTGTGGCTAATAGGTGACTCTGGTTACCCCAACCTGCCTTGGCTATTGACCCCAGTGAGGAATCCCCGGACCAGGGCAGAGGAACGGTACAATGAGGCACATGGGCGAACTAGGAGGATTATAGAACGGACCTTCGGGGTCCTGAAGGCCAGGTTTAGGTGCCTGCATATGACAGGTGGATCCCTAATGTACTCACCAAAGAAGGTGTGTCATATCATCGTGGCCTTCTGTATGCTTCACAATCTTGCATAGCAACGCCAGGTGCCTTTCCTGCAGGAGGATGGTCCAGATGGTGGTGTTGTAGCAGCTGCGGAGCCTGTGGAGAGTGAAGAGGAGGAAGACGACGGGAACGACACGGACAACAGGGACACAGTTATACAACAGTATTTTCAGTAGCACACAGGTAAGAATCACCCACGCCATTTTACATTTACTTCTGGCCTCCTGCATCTCTACTTTCTGTGTTTCCCCCCAGTTCCTTTTAACTGATTTTTGACTTTCCCTTCCCTTTTCAGAGCTGTATGACCCACTGCGTGACTTCTGCTTTGTTTGCCCATGGACAAATGCTTATTGACATTGGTATGTTGTCATCACAATGTCACAGAACATTATTGCACCGTTATGTGTAATACATTTGTAAAGAATACAAGCAGACTCCTGAAATTTGAAGTGCAATTGGTGATTTATTTTAAGTGCTGCATATAGGTCCATGATAGTAAAACGGTGATGGGTGGGGGTGGAGTAATGTCCATGGCAGAGTCCAGTTCTCAGTAGCACAGGTACATTGTCCATATGCCTGTGGAAGGATGGAGCAGGGGCAGTTCAAGGTTGGACAGGGTGACAATGTGGGACAGTGGGATGACATCAGGGGGTATCTTATGCTGGCGGGAGTCTTGGCATCCTACTCTGTCTTCTTGTGTGATCTCAGGTTCCGCTTGCGGGGTGGTTGATCTTCAGCAGGAGGTGGGGTTCTGGTGGCCTGTCGTTGTGTGGGGGCCTCCTGTCCACTAGCGCCGGCGGAGGTGGTAGGCTGTTCGTCGTCCGGGCTAGTGACAGGGGCCCTTTGGGGTGCCACATGGTCCCGCAATGTGGTGACTATCTGGTTGAGGGCCAGGACGATGGTCCCCATTGCGGTACCGATGTTCCTGAGTTCGTCTCTGAACCCCATGTACCGTTTCTCCTGCTGTGCCTGGATCTCCTGGAACCTGGCCAGTACCGTCGCCATCGTCTCCTGGGAGTGGTGGTATGCTCCCATGATGGTGGTGAGGGCCTCTTGGAGAGTGGGTTCCCTGGGCCGGTCAACCCCCTCTCGCACAGCAGCCCTCCCCTGTTTCCCCGGGCCTCTGTCCCCTGGACGGTGTGCCCACTACCACTGCCCCCAGGTCCCTGTTGTTGTTGGGGTGGTGGGTCAGCGTGGGTGCCCTGTAGTGGCGGACACACCGCTGATTGACGCGTCCTGGAGACAGAGGCATGGGCCCGCTGGGTGGGAGCTGTGCTGGTATTCCCAGAGGGGGTTGGGTCTGCTGTGGCCTGTGTCTGTGTGTGGGGAACCGACTGTCCAGAGGTCCCCGATGGTCCGGGCTGGTCATCAGGTTCTAGGTCGACAGAGCTGCTGTCATCACTGGGGGCCTGTTCTGGGGGCGGGATGGACAAATCTGGACCCTCCTGGCCGGTGTGTTGGCGTTCGGGCCCTGCAGGGGTAAAAGAGTATGGTTATTGCTTCTGTGTGTGCCATGGCGTGCGAATTGTGGGTGCCCTTGTCCCCCAGTGCTGGCATTCCCTTGTGGGAGGAGTTGTGAGGATGGTTTGTGGGGGGGGATGGGTATGTGCAGTGGTCATGCTTAGGTGATGGGTGTCCATGGTTTGTGTTGGCATTCAGGGATTGGTGTTGTGTTGGGTGGGTTGTGCTGGTGAGACATTGGCAGGGAGGATGTGTGCTGGGGGGTTGGGGGTGAGGGTGGGGGTGTGGGTTGGCATGCTGGTGGTTGGGGGGGGTGAAGTAGTTGGGATTAGACTTCCCAGAGTCCATTCCTCCGCCTACTCCAGCGAGGCCCTCAGGATGCAGAATGTTCAAGACCTCTTGCTCCCATGCAGTGAATTCGGGTGGAGTGGGTGGGGGTCCGCCGCCAGTCTTCTGCACAGCGATGTTGTGTCTTGACACCATCGACCGCACCTTCCCCCGTAGGTCGTTCCAGCGCTTTCGGATGTCTTCCCGGTTTCTGGGATGCTGTCCCACAGCGTTGACCCTGTCGACGATCCTTTGCCATAGCTCCGCCTTCCTGGCTATTGTGGTGTGCTGCACCTGTGTGCCGAATAGCTGGGGCTCTACCCTAATTATTTCCTCCACCATGACCCTGAGTTCTTGGTCCGAGAACCTGGGGTGTCTTTGGGGTGCCATGGGGTGGTGTGGGGTGGTGTTTGTGGTGATGAGTGTGGTGTGTGTGGTGGTGTGTGGTGTTTTGTGCGTGGATGTAGTGTGGGTGATGATGTTGTGTTCCTCTGTGTGTTGGGGTTTTCGATAGCTGTGCTCTCTCTCTCTCTCTCGCCTTCTCTCCGAATTTCTAGTAGTGGGGGTTTGTGGGGGATGTGGGGGTGTGTTTTATAGTTGATTGGATGTGTGGGAGTGGTGTTTGTATGTGTATCAGGTGTGTGTATTTCAAATTGTCCAATGTGGCTGTGTTTTGGAGCTGGGTGTGTATTTTGACCACTGCGGTGTGTAACGCCAATGGTATACCGCGGTTAAATGACCGCCGCGTGGATTCATGGGTCGTAATGGCATGGGCGTGTTTGTGTTGGCGTGACAGTGGAGGTTTGGTCATCTCCAGTTTATCGCTGACCGCTGATGAGGCAGCCTTCCGTGGATGTCGGGTTTTTGGCGGTTTGGCAGTTGTGGGTCAGAATGACCGTGGCGGTTTACCGCAGCCGCAGCGGTAGAATGGCGGTCTTCTGACCGGCGGTAAGAGCCTTTTATCGCTGAGGTCAGAATGACCCCCTAAGTGCTCAACAGGTATCTAACCATGAAATTTCATTACTACCATTAGGCTATTTCTACCAAGGCAATAATGGTCAGGACCAACCCAGAAACTGGACTCCCTCCTAGTAATAGATTTCAAGCTCTCTTGCCCCTGGAAGAATTGAACTGACTGAGCAATGATCTGGCCGGCTGTAGCGGGTGGGTTACCCCCATGGAATCTTTATCTGACCCATTAAACAATAGTGAGTGTATTAAGGGCAGTAGCGGGGAAAAACTTGTGGGAACTATTAATGATCAGCACAACATTAGATCTGGAGGGTGCGAAAGAGGGGATCTCGTTCACTCAGCCATTCACTCATTTCTTCCTCCAAATGAAGTAGATCTTGTTACCTCTGATTCAAACGAAGCAGGGGTTGTAAGACCAGGTCTCGATCTTTTGTTCTAGAATGTGGCAGGTCTCCGCAGCAAGATTGAAAACACCGAATAGTTAGGCTTCATTGGAGCATTTTCCTGTTTGTGCCTCCAAGAAACCTGGTGGATCCCATACATATAAATGAATACAGGACATTCCATACTCCCGCGATCCCCTCCATCCATGGCAGGTCGAAAAGGGGCCTTGTACTCATAGTTGAAATGAGCTTGATCTGATAAAGGTGATTGGGCTCACTTATAATGCTTGCTATCAGGTGATTGTGTGCAAACTACAAAATCTGTTACAGTTAGTCATTATAACCTTTTACAATAACACTCCTTTGTGTAGAATTTTGAATATAATCAGACAATTGCAGGATGACCTGGGGTTAGTGTGTAACTCCACCAGGAGAGAGACCCTGATTGTATGGGGAGCTGATTTTAATATACACATGTGCACACAATCCTCTGAGAAAGTCTGTGGCCTATATCAAAGGAGTAACGAGGCACAAGTCCACTTCACTCACAACTATTATGGTAACATACTCAATTACACCATGTTTAGGTTTGACTTATCATTTTCAAATGAAATTTGTGGTAGTAAATTGCAATTTAAACCCACCTTTAAAGGCAGACGCGCAAACACAATAATTGATTTTACATCTAATAACTTCTCTCACAGCGTATCCAACTATCAGACTCATGATATTGTACTTAGAGATCATTATCCTTAAAGCATACATCTTGCCTTGCCTTTGGATAAAAAGCAGCATAGGGGATCCCCGGGCCATCTCAGTAATATAGAATTGGGTTCTAGAAATGGGTATTCTCTACGCTGGTCCCAGATTGAACCAATAGGCTTTCTGACACAGCTGCTTAGCGACTACACTAAAGATTTTGAGATCTGCCTTGCGGATAACATACACCCACAAGAATGTATCAGAGCTTTTACCGCAATTACACCTGGGATTAAAAAGTAATTTAGCTCTAGTGTGAGAATGCCGGGACTACAGAGAAAAAAGTCTGGTTTGACTCTGAATGTACACAGGCTTATAAACTTCTCAAGAAGGCCCTACATAATTCGAAAAGAAGTAAGAGCGAGATTTCCACACTAAGACGAGTTTAAGAAGGCCGTTAAAAATAGGAAAAAATCTATAAAAGAAGAGGTTTTGAATACCCTGTACGAAGCAAGCCTTAAAAACAATAATGTTACATTTTGGAAGGTAGTAAATTTCCCACTGCTGGGAGAAAAAGAATCTCTCAGCATAAAAATAGCTATTACGGAAGAGGAATGGATTGCCCATTTCTCTGAAATATATAGCTCTAAAAAGACGATCCCAGATGCAGATATTCATAAAGGCGACTTGTTGACTATTACTCCACCGTTTAGTATAAATGAGGTCACTGAAACCATTAATGAAAGCAAGAGTGGGAAAGCACCACGCCCAGATGAAGTCCCAGTGGACAAATATATAAGTCGGATACTGCATTTTGGGGCCCTTTATTGACACAGGTCCTCAGAGCATGTTGTTCCACAGGTTTTATTTCAACTCAGACAGAGTCCATCACAGTACCAATATTTTTAAAAGGAGATTGTCCTAACCCTGCCTGTCACAGATCAATTTCGCTTCTCGACACTTTTGCAAAGATGGCTGGCCAGATTATTTTGAATAGACTACAGGAGTGGGCTGGAACAAATAATATTCTGTCGGACTTGCAGTACGGCTTTCGCCCAGGGATAGGAACAGTGGAACAGGCTCTAAACTTAGACATCCTGATTCATAAATACACTAAGGTTAAGAAAGGTAATCTTTACATGGTCTTTGTAGATTTGACCTCGGCGTTTGATTGTACGGTCCACAGCAAATTATGGTCCACCTTGACTCACCTGGGGGTAAATGAAACAAGAATCCATTTCATAAGGGAGTTATACTCTGGAAGCAGAGCAAAGGTAAGGTTTGGGGTGCACGGGGAGTGCACTAGCTAGTTTAATATAAATCAAGAGGTACAAGGCTGTGCATTAACACCATTCATTTTCTAATTATGTATAAACAAACTCGAGACAGTGTTATTAACCAATGTAAGTATTTACCTCAAATTGGCCATCGGCCAATACTAGCTCTTTGGTACGCCGACGACGCCGTACTTATGGCACAAACCCCACTAGCTTTGCATTGTCTTTTGGCAACCTTTGCTAATCACAAGGAAGAACTAGGCCTTAGAGTTAATTGCTCTAAAACATATGTGATGAAATGTGGCACTAACACTACCAAGAACTGCGCATTACAATAAAGGGTGAGAAAATAGATGTTACATCAACATTCTCGGACCTGGGAATTCTGTTTGATAACAAAGGCACCTGGTCCCAATGTATCAGCTCTAGGAAATTACAGTTCACTAAAACCAACATAGCTATAAAAAAATTCTCTAAACGAGTAGGAAGGATCACCCCAAAAGACATGCTGACCATTTATAGTGCTAAATGTGCCCCTGTTGCCATGTATTGGGCTGGCCTATGGGGACATATAAAGTGAAATGTGCTGCAGATAGCGGAAAATGATTTTTTAAAGTCATTTTTAAATGTTCCAAAATCCACCTCATCATTTGTGTGTCATTCAGAACAGGGGGCTACGCATATTGCACATAAAAGTTTGGTCTTCAGAATACGTGAGCCTGAACTGAGCGATTTTCAAAGATTGTTTAACCTTAAATTATCCATTGCGTATTCCCTGGTTGGAGTATATTAAGAACTTTTTCACTGACTTTGGCCACCCGGACTACTATGCTACACAAGATATAATGGGAACATTGAGCAGGAAAGATCTTAGAATGGAGTGCCTTACCCACCAGGCTGATTTAAAGTGGGCCATTGAAGCACAAAAACCTACTGTAATGAGGAACCAACTGATGCAGATGGTGGATGGCATGGAACCTTATCTACAGTATATTTTGAACCCCAGGCACCGTTTTGTTCTCAAGACAAGAGACATTCCATTGATTTGTTAGTTTTCCTGTAATGAATGATTGGAGTGCTGTACTGGAGAACTGTCTCTGCGACTCAGCCTTGATACAAAGTACAATACATACAGTCCTATTTTGTAAATTGTATATTAGCCAGAGAAATAATTTTTTAATAACGTTTTTGAAATCTCTACAAATACGTCAGTGTCTCCCGGCTTATCTGTACCTGCACACTCTTCCACCAATCGAAATATGCAATGGTATTGCAGTTTATCTATGCTCAGTGTTGAAAGCCAGAAACGGTTTTTAGATAACTTCGTAGGTGTTTCAATTACAAACTTTGCTATGGCTTAAAGCTTTCTTAACAGTTGTGCACAATACATATGGGAATATGTCTCCTTGTTTTACCATCATTAACTGATGCATGCCACCCACGGAGTTCAATTGTTAATACAATTATGTTAACTTTTTCATTGTTTTATATGTGCTTTTATGGTTGCTAATAACAACTGATTAAAGCATTTCTACTACAGACTAATCATGCATCCGGGTTGTAATGTACGAGTTGCAGTGTAGGTGTGTACCTGAGTGTAGCGTAGGATAGCAATGTATAAAAACAAGCCAACCCCCCAAAAACATAACTTTGCGCAATCCCATCCCCCAACAACCTCCCACCTCATACTTCCACCCCAGAAGCATCTTTCACCCATAAACTAGTAACTAAGACACAAAACAACTTGGAACCAGGAATGGAGTGGTAGACCTCTCCATAGTGTAGGATCAAGTGCAGCTATCAGGGAAGGAAACCTACAGCCAGTAGCGAGGTACATTGTCTTGTTGCTGCAAGGAATCAGGGAGTTAGTAGGTTAAATCTTGTGGCTTTGAAATAGGTCGGTGTCCGCTATCTGCTCAGTGAGAGGTGTGGAGTCTGCAGCACGGAGGTCCTCTTGACTCAGCTGTGAACCCGCTACAGTGGTAGGTAAGGATGAAAGCGTTGGAAACGGCGGCTGATCCCGTAGATGAGGGGTCAGAGAAGGTGAGTTTGCTCTTTTTGCGCCATGGCCCCTACGGGAGTGGGTGCGGTTTCTTTTCAGTTTTAGAGCTGGGACTGTTAGAACTGGTTCAGAGGGCTTGGTCTGCAGAAGGGGGAGCCACCCTGTTTGTGGAGAGGTCGCTCCTTGGTGAGCCGTGTTCAGGCAGCCTCCGAGCATTGGAAGAAGTGGGACTTGTTTGCGTAGACAACTCTAAGCCAGGCCGGTGAGAGAAGCCTGCAGGAGAGGCCATTCGCCTAGAGCTTTTTCTTATGTGCCACATAAGAACGTCGCTGTAGTTGCACCTCTCTGGTGTAATCTGGAAAGATAAGCACCTTAGCATCACAGTATTTAATATCTGGATGGGAACAGGCCTACCCTGAAGGATTGCGTCTGTGTCTTTGAAGTTTAGGAAGCAGACTGTCATGGCACTATGTGGCGCCCCGGGAGGCGGCCTAGGGGTCAGGACCCTGTGCTCCCATTTGATCGCAAACCAGAGGGACAGCTGCTCTGGTGGCGCCCACAATTTAATCCAGGTTTCAAGGAATTCTGCAACCTGCAGGGGTTCCAAGTCCTCAGGTATCCCCACAAAGCAGAGGCTGTTTCTCCTGAAGCAATTTTCATTGTCTTTGGCATAGCGATTGAGCTCTGCCCTGCACGAGAGGAGTTGGGAGACTTGCGATTTCAAGTTGGTGGCATCATCTTCCACTGTAGACAGGTGGGTTTTGGCCTTGGTGACAATTCTTGTAGAGTTGCACAGGTCTGGGCATAGAAGAGCTACATCAGCGTGAACCACTCCAGCCTTGGTTTCCACTGCAGCGTCGGAAGTTTGAAAGGCCTGGATGATCATGGCTAGGCCGCTCTCCAATGACATGTTTCTTGGCAGCACCGCTACCAGTGTGTCCATGACCTGTGGTGTATTGGTCCAAGAGGTCTGGGAGGCCACTGGGTGGATGGGTCTGTTCTTGCTCATGTTGGTGAGGAGATGAGGTTTCTTGGCAAGCCTTCATGAGGTTCCCAGCCCACTTGCCTCAGCAATATGGCAGCACGAGCAGTCCGGCCATGCTAAAAGACGCCCTCTGCCAGCACCTACCCAGTCAAGAGTAGGGATATCAGTTGCCAGGCGAGACTATCAGGATCTACAAATAAGGAGCTAGGTCCCAGGAAGCCAGCAACTCCAGTCCCACCGACAAAGCCAGACACCGTACCTGGGATATTGGCTGTGTACCTGGTGCTGATATATCTTTTCATTATGTTTGCAGGGAGCTGGACAGAGCACTAGGAGACACTGGTCAATCAGCCAAAGACAGAGGGATCTGAGGTGCTCCCTTCAGGTAGTCTGTCCCAGTACTACAGCCAGGAGCTGGACCTGTCTCTCCATAAGAGGAGCAGCGCACTTCAGGCCTCAAGCATCCCAAGCCCCCAATGGCCGGTCCAGGCAATCAGGACTCTCAGCAGTCTGTTGGAGTCAATAGGAGCAAAAAGAGCACCTTCACCCCTCCCCGACCGAGCTAGCTGGTGGCAGAGTAATGTCTGTACCAAGGGATGCAGACGGGTGGACCGTATAAAATTTACTCACAGATGACTGGGCACATCAGACCACTGCTTTATGGCTAGCAAATGCAGCCCTTTAAGTAGGGGGTTTGAGCCCCTGGGCCACGGGGCGCAAGACATCTGGGACACACCATCAATATAGCAAGGAGGGAAGGAGATTGGATGCCACCAGAGGACTTAATTGTAGCAGAGGGGCCTCCCTTCAATTCCACCCCCACAGGCCCAGTGTTCACAGGAGCTGTAGGGGGTCCGCTGCATACCCCGACATACCAGCAGCTCAGGGAGCGAACCGGTAGCTCCGATGCAGTATCCAGTAGGCATGGCACCTGCCCTAGCCAGCAGGTGCAGGCAGCCAGGATCACGTGCCGTCACCCAAGCAGTCCAATGTCTGTGAGGTTGATTGGAGGCTCTGCGGGTACCAGGCCTGATTGGGTCGCTCCAACATGGGAACCAGCAAGGCCCTTCTTCCCATGCACAGTCCTCCCCCTGTGTCAGGGGACCTCCGATGCAGGCAGAGGGTGAGTTCCCATGCACGATCAATGCATTCAGAATGGTTAGTCCCCGTTGATCAGTCTCTCAGCATTTCGAGCGATCCCTCGGGCAGACAGCAGCAGGTCACCAGGCGGCAGACCCGGCTAATACTTTATGGAGGTGCTTCAGGTCACGCCACACGCTGGGGCCCAGCGGTGCCGTTGTGTCTGTCTCACGTGGGCTGCCATGTTAGGAGAGAGTAGTAACCTCACATCCTGGTAGACAGAAGGGACATCAGCACCTGTCCTCAATTGGGCAGCAAATGTGGCAGGTTCGGATGTAATGGAAAGCATTTGCATGAAAAGCAGGGTGTCCTGATGGCTTGTGGGCGGCAGCTGATAACAGAGAGGGGCAGAGCACTCTTAAAGTGCAACTGCCATCTTGATGCTCCAAGCCATGCCCCATGTTGTGATTTCAAAGGCTGCTAAAGTATTTAGGATTTGTAGTGTGAGAGTGCAAATTTATATTAATCATACTGCATGTGAATTATTTGGCCATGCTTCAGTAATTTGTGGTTCAGTAAGTGGTTTAAACAATGTAAACTTGATGTTTTTGTCATAACTGTGAGTTGAGGATTTTTTTTTTATTGTTTTGTCATGGTATTTTGATGAATTGAATTACATATGCATCAATGAAGCTGTTGAATGTTTATGCTCATTGTAGCTTAAGGTAATCAGATTCATCCTAGTCCAAGATCTCAAGATATTGTAGAACTTGTCAGCAGAATAGTGTGTTCTTTGAGGTGCCACATACCCACATAGGTTTTCCTCTTGATTTTCTGTATTAATACAAATTTTGAACTTTAAGATTGAATATGTTTAATTTAGATTTGTGTTTGTTTATTCTTTGATGCACTAATCAGGGGTGGAATATGGCCAGACAGGGAATCTGCCTTAGTGTGAATTTTGTGATTGATAGATGCCATGGAGGTACTAGTTCTGTTTCGATCAATTGTGGTATTGATTTCCATCTATCTCTAGTTTTCTTTTAATATTTAGGTTGAGCAGACACAATTTTTTTGTTTATTTGTGTCTGTTTCACAGGGAAAGGCCTTGTGCTGATCACCATTCACAGAAGAATCATGCTGCAATTGACAGACTGAAGCTGAGATCTGTGTTGGGATTGATGAGAAATCAAAAAAACTAAGTATTGGATGGAATGCTTGAATTAATCTAAGTCTCCGGTGATCGCTAGGGTCGTATCCCAATCCATCATTTTTCACCCATCATGTCACCTCAGATTGGACCCAACCATATGCAAATCAGCCTTGACCCTGCTCCAGTGGGAAAAGCGCACTAGAATTGCCAAGCTGGGTCCTCTCTGAAATGGAATACAAGCAACCTAGGACTGGTTTCGCCCTGATAGGGGCTCATCAGCCAGATATTGCTTGTTTCCAGTGGCACAGTAAGCACAGGACCTACACATGGGCATGCCCTTCACACCAAGGGTATCAACTACAGCAACAGCAACAAACTAATGGATGGAATGTTTTAATTAATCTCAACCACTGGCAATCGCTCGGGCGGCATCCCAAACCATTTTTTTTTTCGCCCACCATGCCACCTCAGTTTGGACCCAGCCATATGCAAATCAGTCTCGACCAGATTAGTGACTGTTTCAAAAGTGCTTTGGATTGATTTGAATACATTGTTTGAGTAGGTTAAACTGTCATTCCTAAGGATTTGTGGACAGAATGCAAAGCAGCTGTTGCATGGACGGCAGAGGAACTGGCAAGGGTTCAGCCAAATAATGCCCTAGTTGCCCTGGCTATGGAGGAAAGCAAGCAGTAATAGAAAGTGACAGAGAAAAAGGTGAATAAGGCAAAAATAATGAGAGCCACACAGTGCATGCATATTATCATCGTTAAAGTGGCCAGATAATGACCTTGTATTGTATTATTATAAAGGTCTGGTTGATGTGACAAAATCTTTCATCAGGTGAATTTGGCAATACTGCCAACAAAAGAGGTTCAGTGCCATGTACTACAACCTGGAGACTGGGCACATATGAAAAAGTCAGTCTGCTAGAAATGCCTAGAGCCACGCTAGAAGGGGCCAAATCAAGACAGACGGTGACTAACACTGTTGTGAAGTGCTCTAGAATCCCATAGTGGATACATGCAGCTCACACGAAGAGAGTATAGACTGGAGATATAGAGGTGGAGATAACAACTACTGATTTACAGCGTCAAGCTCAAGGACATTGCATGGATCCAGCAGGGGGAGAAGTTGATCATGGTGAAGGTCCTAGTCGCCAGATTGAAAAACAGCAAATTGAAATTGAAGAAGAAACACTGTTGCAGAGCCAGAAGCAAAAAGAAGAAATATAAGCTTGTGTACTTGGTGATCCAGCTTGTGAAAAAGTAAAGCTGAAAATTGGAATCTCAAGAACCCCCTTAGTGAGCCAAGTTGCTATGTCAATCAGATCACAAGTTTAGCTGTGAAGGAGAAGATTGAGCAGTGGAAACAAGAAGATGAGAACATACATCACAGAAATAAGTGGACTTTATCAGATGAAGTGAAAGTTATTGATCTAACGAATTGCTGTTAGTTTATATTTAGAGGTGAACTAGAAGAAGAAGAAGAACCTCCTTGAACGTTTGCCAAGTCTTGGGGACCTTTGAGCAGACATCTTTGAATGAACAAGAATTGAATGATTTTGTTTTGTACCTTAGGTATTCAGAAAAAGTTAACAGGGTTTCCGGAACCTTATGAACTGAAAAAGGAGCTTGATTCCTGGCTTTGTATTTCTTGAATTTTTGTACTTCCACTTCATACCCTTTTGCACTTTTTTATTTGTCCTCACTAAAAGATGGCATACAGCACATGCTCTAAAATATTTTGTATGTTTTCTTTAAGAATGATATTAATAATTTTTGTTGGCTTGTTGTTATTCCTAATTTCTCTGATTGGATATATTTTTACTTCAAAAGGTGTATATATCTGCCTTCCTCAACTAAAAAGTTTGTGACGTGTGCCCTTGTCACATAGGCGGTCATTCCAACCCTGGCGGTTGGTGTTAAAGCGGCGGCAAAACCGCCAACAGGCTGGCGGTAAAAAAAATGGAATTCCGACCGAGGCGGTAACCGCCAACAGTGACCGCCACTTTAACACACCGACCGCCACGGCGGTACAAACAAACAGCGCGGCGGTCACCGCCAACAGACAGGCGGGAGTCAATGTACCACCCACAGTATCACAACCTACCAATCCGCCACCTTTTCCGGGGCGGTAGCCCCGCCGATAAAAACACGGCGGAAACAGCCATTTCGAAGGGAAAACGCTCACCTCCATACACCCCACAAGGAATCAGGACAGCATGGAACCCGAACTCCACATACTCCCAGCGATAGTCTTCCTGCTCCTCTACCAGGAGCACGAACGCCGGTGCAGAAGACAACGGTGAGTATTGCACCTACAACACAGGGGAGGGGGGAGGAAAATAATTACGGGGACACACATACGCGACACACCCACCCCCACCTACTACAACACACACATCAATGCATAGCAATACATCACAGTTACACCCCCCAAACCTCCCAGAAGAATGCAAAGACAAAAGGAAATGATTTTAAACATTGAAATATATTGCAATACTGCCAAAAATATATATACACATCAAAAACTCTTATATACAGAAATGTACAAGTCTGAGCATTGTAGCAGGCATTGTCCGTGGACCACTGGGCCCAAATCACATGGGCAAAGCCCACACAGGATACCTGACTCTAACTGAGAGAACACTGCAGGGGCATCAGATAGCAAAACTACAGGCACCTCAGGGGGAAGGGAAGGGCGGGCACCTCAGCCAGATGAGTGCACAACACCAGATCCACGAGGGGCCTCCATGCCCACTGTTCAATCCTGGGGAGTGCAAAGCCACAGTCTCACAAGTCAAGACAGTGGGTGGGCTGCCCACTGTTCAATCCTGGGGAGTGCAAAGCCACAGCCTCACAAGTCTAGACAGTGGGTGGGCTGCCCACTGTTCAATCCTGGGGAGTGCAAAGCCACAGTCTCACAAGTCTATACAGTGGGTGGGCTGCCCACTGCTCAATCCTGGGGAGTGCAAAGCCACAGTCTCACAAGTGGATAACAGTCTCCACTGGTTCTGGAGGGGGCCTGGTGCCCAGAGTGCTTCTACCTGTGCAGGACAGAGGTAGTGGATGCATGTCCCCACTGGTTCTGGAGGGGGCCTGGTGCCCAGAGTGCCTCGTGCAGCCCTGCCCGACACAGATGCGGCCCAGCCCCTGCCGCTCATGGGCCAGCGGTGCCTGCGATGGAGTGCCCAGTGCAACGGTGCTTGAGATGGAGTGCCCAGTTCAGCGGTGCTTGAGATGAAGGGCCCAGTGCAGCGGTGCTTGAGACGGCGGTGCCCAGTTCAGCGGTGCTTGAGATGAAGGGCCCAGTTCAGCGGTGCTTGAGATGGAGTGCCCAGTTCAGCGGTGCTTGAGATGAAGGGCCCAGTGCAGCGGTGCTTGAGACGGCGGTGCCCAGTTCAG
The DNA here is from genome assembly GCF_031143425.1 of Pleurodeles waltl. Classification (NCBI taxonomy): domain Eukaryota; kingdom Metazoa; phylum Chordata; class Amphibia; order Caudata; family Salamandridae; genus Pleurodeles; species Pleurodeles waltl. The sequence continues at coordinate 865,674,692 of NC_090443.1, forward strand.
CGGTGCTTGAGATGAAGGGCCCAGTTCAGCGGTGCTTGAGATGAAGGGCCCAGTTCAGCGGTGCTTGAGATGGAGTGTCCAGTTCAGCGGTGCTTGAGATGAAGGGCCCAGTGCAGCGGTGCTTGAGACGCCGGTGCCCAGTTCAGCGGTGCTTGAGATGAAGGGCCCAGTTCAGCGGTGCTTGAGATGAAGGGGCCAGTGCAGCGGTGCTTGAGACGGCGGTGCCCAGTTCAGCGGTGCTTGACATGAAGGGCCCAGTTCAGCGGTGCTTGAGATGAAGGGCCCAGTTCAGCGGTGCTTGAGATGGAGTGCCCAGTTCAGCGGTGCTTGAGATGAAGGACCCAGTGCAGCGGTGCTTGAGACGGCGGTGCCCAGTTCAGCGGTGCTTGAGATGGAGGGCCCAGTTCAGCGGTGCTTGAGATGAAGGGGCCAGTGCAGCGGTGCTTGAGATGAAGGGCCCAGTTCAGCGGTGCTTGAGATGGAGTGCCCAGTTCAGCAGTGCTTGAGATGAAGGGGCCAGTGCAGCGGTGCTTGAGATGGAGTGCCCAGTTCAGCGGTGCTTGAGATGAAGGGGCCAGTGCAGCGGTGCTTCAGACGGCGGTGTCCAGTTCAGCGGTGTTTGAGATGAAGGGCCCAGTGCAGCGGTGCTTGAGACGGCGGTGCCCAGTTCAGCGGTGCTTGAGATGAAGGGCCCAGTGCAGCGGTGCTTGAGATGGAGTGCCCAGTTCAGAGGTGCTTGAGATGAAGGGGCCAGTGCAGCGGTGCTTGAGACGGCGGTGCCCATTTCAGCAGTGCTTGAGATGAAGGGCCCAGTGCAGCGGTGCTTGAGACGGCGGTGCCCAGTTCAGCGGTGCTTGAGATGAAGGGCCCAGTTCAGCGGTGCTTGAGATGGAGTGCCCAGTTCAGCGGTGCTTGAGATGAAGGGCCCAGTGCAGCGGTGCTTGAGACGGCGGTGCCCAGTTCAGCGGTGCTTGAGATGAAGGGCCCAGTGCAGCGGTGCTTGAGACGGCGGTGCCCAGTTCAGCGGTGCTTGAGATGAAGGGCCCAGTTCAGAGGTGCTTGAGATGGAGTGCCCAGTTCAGCGGTGCTTGAGATGAAGGGCCCAGTGCAGCGGTGCTTGAGACGGCGGTGCCCAGTTCAGCGGTGCTTGAGATGAAGGGCCCAGTTCAGCGGTGCTTGAGATGAACGGGCCAGTGCAGCGGTGCTTGAGACGGCGGTGCCCAGTTCAGCGGTGCTTGAGATGAAGGGCCCAGTGCAGCGGTGCTTGAGACGGCGGTGCCCAGTTCAGCGGTGCTTGAGATGAAGGGGCCAGTGCAGCGGTGCTTGAGACGGCGGTGCCCAGTTCAGCGGTGCTTGAGATGAAGGGCCCAGTGCAGCGGTGCTTGAGATGGAGTGCCCAGTTCAGCGGTGCTTGAGATGAAGGGCCCAGTGCAGCGGTGCTTGAGACGGCGGTGCCCAGTTCAGCAGTGCTTGAGATGAAGGGCCCAGTGCAGCGGTGCTTGAGACGGCGGTGCCCAGTTCAGCGGTGCTTGAGATGAAGGGCCCAGTTCAGCGGTGCTTGAGATGGAGTGCCCAGTTCAGCGGTTCTTGAGATGAAGGGCCCAGTGCAGCGATGCTTTAGACGGCGGTGCCCAGTTCAGCGGTGCTTGAGATGAAGGGCCCAGTTCAGCGGTGCTTGAGATGAAGGGGCCAGTGCAGCGGTGCTTGAGACGGCGGTGCTCAGTTCCGCGGAGCTTGAGATGAAGGGCCCAGTGCAGCGGTGATTGAGATGAAGGGCCCAGTGCAGCGGTGCTTGAGACGGCGGTGCCCAGTTCAGCGGGGCTTGAGATGAAGGGCCCAGTGCAGCGGTGCTTGAGACGGCGGTGCCCAGTTCAGCGGTCCCGGCCATGGCGGGGTGCTCATTTGCCACCTGTCCTGTGGCTGGCGGGGCCCTCCTGCCCATCTGTCCTGTGGCTGGCGGGGCCCTCCTGGGCAGCTGTGCCGGGGCTGTTGGTGGCCTCCTGCCCACCTGGGATGGGGCTGGCGGGCCCTCCTGGCCAGCTGGGCTGATGGCGGTGTTGTCGGGCGTGCTGCCCTTCCCAGCCTTCCCTGATCGCCTGTGGCCCTTCCCCACCTTGGGCGGTGTGCCAGCTGTCTCCACACTCCCTGCCGGAGCCCTGGTAGGGGTTTTATTCCCTGGTGTTTTCACCCTCTCCCGCCGGCCACTGCCTATCTTGGGATGTTTCTTCGGGGGTGGGCTGCCTGTGCCTTGGCTTCGCACCAAACTGGCTGCCCTGGTGGGTGGGGCACTCCACTGTCCATGGCTGACTGTGATGACAGGGGCCGATTTTGTCGTGGCTGAGGTGCTGACTGTAGTCCTATGACATGGACGGGGTGGGGGAGTTGGTGGAAAGAGGTTGAGTTTTGACAGGAAAAACTTTTTGGGAGCAGGGGGACGGGTAGGTGTAGTGTGTATGGGAGTGGAGGAAGAGGTTGTGGTTGTAGGAGTTGTAAGTCTGGTGGCTTTGGGTGCAGGTGCTTGGGCTGGAGGCTGTCGTGAGGTGGATGGCTGTTGGGTGGGTGGCTGCCTGCGTTTGTGTATCTTGGAAGGGGGGGCTCTGACACACTGGGAGAGGACACAGGGGACGTGTAAATGGCAGTGGGGGTGGTGACTGCACGTGTGCGGGGTGTTCTGGTGTGTGTGCTTCTGAGGGACGCAGTGGCGGAAGATGTTGTGCATGCAGGTGTGAACGGAGAGGTGACAGGGAGGGAGGAGGTAGACGTGGAGGAGGGGGACACAGTGGAGGCAGTGGGTGTTGGTATGTCTGTATGTGGATGTTGCTTGTGTGACTGCCTGTGGGATGTGTGGTGCTTATGTCTGGCTGAGCTTCCCTTGGGTGTTGAGGTGTGTGCAGGCTGGTCTGATGGTCTGTCTGGGATAGGCAGAGGTACAGGTGATAGGGTATGGGTGGAGGAAGTTGGAGGGGGAAGGCTAGAAACAGGGACAATGGCTGCCATCAGTGCCGAGGCCAGAGTCTTGAACGATCGCTTAAGGGCCGCCTGAGCAGAATGCTCTGGTGCACCTCCCTTTCTACACCCTGGATGGCATTCAAAATGGTAGACTGCCCAACAGTGAGCGTCCTCAGAAGGTCAATGACCTCCTCACTGAGGGCAGCAGGGGTGACTGGGGCAGGGCCTGAGGTGCCTGGGGTGAAGGAGATGCCCACCTTCCTGGGTGAGCGGGCACGGGCCAAACGCTGAGGGGCTGCTGGGAGGGCGGGGCTGGTGCGGTGGGTGGCGGCTGTACCTGTTGTTGCGGGGGGCACAGATGTTGCCGCCACCACAAGGGAGCTCCCTTCAGAGGACGAGTCGGTGTCACTGATGTCTGCCCGAGTCCCCGATGTGGAGCACCCCTCGCCCTCCGTCCCACTGGTGAATTCGGAGTCCATTGTGTGGCCCTCCATGGCCATGTGGGATGCAGCTCCCTCGTGCTCCGATGCCACTTCTCCTCCGCCTGATGATGCTAATGCACACATGAACAGGAAGACCACAAAAAAGGGGGGGGGGAAACAGAATATAGACATGTTGAGTGCATGCATTGGTGACACCGTTGGCGGACAGGACAGACACAGAAGCCCCCTGCACTACGCCGCGCACCTGGGGTCGACTACTCAATCCCTGGGACATGGCCTACAAGCCTATGGACGACATCTGCACACATAGATGACACAGGGCCATGAATAGCTGTACTTGGCAACCTACAGAGGTGGGGGGCGGGGGCACAGGGCCATGCCTTACGGAGGGGCCTAGCCTACAGAAATCGCCCTGGCCTAGGGATACCCACAGCACTCCTCCCCCACCCAGACACCTCCACTGCGCGCAAAGTCAGCAGAATGAGAGTGTACTCACCCCCTTGTGTCTGCTGTGATGCCCTCACGCGCCCATCCAAATCGGGTAGGCCACCGCCAGGATCCGGGACATCAGGGGGGTCAAAGTCCGACTGGCACCCCTCCCACATTGGGAGGCCATCCCCAGCTGAGCCTCCGCCGTCTTCCTGCTCCAGCGGCGGATGTCCTCCCATCTCTTCCGGCAGTGGGTGCCCCGTCTGTGGTGGACCCCCAGGGTCCGGATGTCCTTGGCGATGGCACGCCAAATATCGATCTTCTGGTGGGCGCTGACCTATATGAAATGTACAGGGGGAGAATAGTCATTACCTTCTGCACCCTCAATGTGAGTGGCCCTCCATCCCTACCCTTGCCATGTGGCACATGCTCTCACCGTCGTTTGATGCATGCCTCAATCGCTCCCCTCCCTCCCATCTTTCATCCATCCCACTAAACACAGGCATAGCCCATACAGCATGCTCCCAGTGTATTTACCTGTTTGTCTGGAGGACCGTAGAGTAGCGCGTACAGGGGGAGGACCCCATCCACAAGTTTATCCAACTCCTCCGCAGTGAAGGCAGGGGCCCTTTCCCCAGTTGCATGAGCCATTGTCTCTTCCAAACCAAGGTCACAGCAGCACTTGCAGTGTAGGTCCTCTCCTGTTGAAGATCAGGTATCGAGTGATTAAGCAGATAGAAAATGGCGGTCACGTCCGCGGCGGTGCGTACCGCGACCGCTGGCGCACATCGTCATTGGCTCCTGAGACCCATAGGGTTCAATGTTAACCAATGCTGCATTGCGCCGCGGTCTTCGACCGCCTACCGCCACGGTGTACAACGCCAGCGCAGTTACCTCACATCCCATTGTCGCACTTTACAGGTCAGGCAGCTGCAATTTCATGGGCCCACATGGCTTTCTTTTTACTGCGTCACACATACCTAGGCCTTGCATCAACACTCATACAAGCCAGTCTATGGATTAAGAATCGTGTTCTGTGCTTACGTACCTGTGGGTTGATTGACTCTGTGCTCGCTGTTGTCCTTCATAGGCACCGTCCGCTGGGACATGGGAGGAGATGGAGGCATCCTCCGGTGTACAGACCGCTGGTGGACCTGTCGACAATGGAGGAGAGACATGTCATACTGACATACAGGCTTGACCGTGCCACTATTCAGGAACTGTGTGCCCAGCTGGAGCCAGACCTGATGTCAGCTATCCGCCAACCCACAGGAATCCCCCCTCAAGTGCAGGTGCTGTCAGTGCTCTATTTCCTAGCAAGTGGGTCATTTCAAACAACAGTGGCCATATCATCAGGGATGTCCCAGCCTATGTTTTCCAAGGTGTTGTCCAGAGTGTTGTCTGCCCTGCTGAAACACATGCAGAGCTCCATCGTTTTCCCTGAGGTGGGGGATTTGCCTACAGTGAAGGGTGATTTCTATGCCCTTGGACATATCCCCAACATCATAGGTGCCATTGATGGGACCCATGTGGCTTTGGTCCCCCCCCCACAGGAGTGAACAGGTGTACGGAAACCGGAAGAGTTATCATTCCATGAATGTCCAGATGGTATGTTTGGCAGACCAGTACATCTCCCATGTTAATGCCAAGTTCCCTGGCTCAGTGCATGACGCGTACATCATGCGGAATAGCAGCATCCCTTACGTGATGGGGCAAATCCAGAGGCACCGTGTGTGGCTAATTGGTGACTCTGGTTACCCCAACCTGTCATGGCTACTGACCCCAGTGAGGAATCCCAGGACAAGGGCAGAGGAACGCTACAATGAGGCCCATGGGTGTACTAGGGGGGTGATCGAGCGAACCTTCGGCCTCCTGAAGGCCAGGTTCCGCTGCCTCCATATGACAGGTGGGTCCCTATTCTACTCACCAAAGAAGGTGTGCCAGATCATCGTGTCCTGCTGTATGCTTCACAACCTGGCTTTGCGACAACAGGTGCCTTTTCTGCAGGAGGATGGTCCAGATGGTGGTGTTGTAGCAGCTGTGGAGCCTGTGGAGAGTGAAGACGAGGAAGCCGAAGAAGACGACATAGACAACAGGAACACAGTAATACAGCAATATTTCCAATGACACACAGGTAATACTCACCGGCATACTACATGTACTTAAACACTACTACCTCTCTACTGTCTGTCGTTTTCACCCAGTGTATGGTAACTGAGTTGTGACTTTCCCTTCCGATTTCAGAGATGTGGGCCCCACTGTGTGACATCTGCTTTGTTTCCCCATGGACTACAGCTGTGTGACATTGGTATGTTGGCATCACAATGTAAATAAGCATTTTGGCACTGTAATGTCTAATACATTTGTTCAAAATCACAGCCAGACTCCTGATTGTTTTATGCAATAACTGTGCTTATTAAAGTGCTCTATATTGGAGGGTGGTTGCAAATTGGTGAGGGGTGATGGTGGAGGAATGTCCATGGCAGAGGCCAGACTATTAGTATCACAGGTGCATTGTCCAAATGCCTGTGGAAAGTGGAGCTGGGGCAGTTTAAGGATGGACAGGGTGACAATGTGGGACAGTTGGATGACAATCAGGGTGGTATCCTTTCCTGGCGGGGGTCTTGGCATCTTACTCTGTCTTCTTCCTGGATCTCAGGGACCGCTTGCGGGGTGGTTCTCCTTCTGCAGGGGGTGGGGTGCTGGTGGCCTGTTGGTCCTGTGGCGGGGCCTCCTGTCCACTAGCGCCGGCGGAGGTGGTAGGCAGTTCTTGGTCCATGCTAGTGTCAGGGGCCCTTTGTGGTGCCACAGTGTCCCGCAATGTGGTGACTACCAGATTCAGAACCCCTACGATGGTGCCCAGGGCGGAACTGATGGTTCGTAGTTCCTCCCTGAACCCCAAATACTGGTCCTCCTGCAGGCGCTGGGTCTCCTGAAACCTGGCCAGTACTGTCGCCATCGTCTCCTGGGAATGATGGTACGCTCCCATGATGTTGGAGAGGGCCTCATGGAGAGTGGGTTCCCTGGGCCTGTCCCCCCTGTCGCACAGCAGCCCTCCCAGTTACCCTGTTTCCCTGGGCCTCTGTCCCCTGGACCGTGTGCCCACTGCCACTGCCCCAGGTCCCTGTTGTTGTTGGGGTGGTGGGTTAACCTGGGTGCCCTGTAGTGGTGGACACACCGCTGATTGACGTGTCCTGGGGACAGAGGTATGGGCCCGCTGGGTGGGTGCTGTGCTGGTGTTCCCAGAGGGGGGAAGGTCTGCTGTGGCCTGTGGCTGTCTGAGGGGAACCGACTGTCCCGAGGTCCCCGATGGGCCGGGCTGGTCATCTAGATCCAGGTCGACAGAGCTGCTGTCATCACTGTGGGCCTCTTCTGGGGGTGGAGTGGACATTTGTGGACCCTCCTGCGCGGTGACGTTGCGTTGGGGTCCTGCAGGGGTAGAAAACCATGATTATTGGATCTGTGTGTGCCATGGTGTGCAATGGGTGGGTGCCCGTGTACCCCAGTGCTTGCATTCCTGTGTGGGGGCTTTTGTGACGGTGGTTTGGGGGGGGATGGGTATGTGCAGTGGGCATGCTTTGGTGATGGGTGTCCATGCTTTGTGGTCGCTTGCAGGGCTTGGTGTTGGGATGGGTGGGTTGTGATGGTGAGACATTTGCAAGGAGTAGGAGTGATGGGGGTGAGGGTGAGGGTGGGGGTATGAGTTCGTATGCTGGTGGGGTGGGGGGGATGAAGTAGTGAAGATGAGACTTACCAGAGTCCATTCCTCCAGATACTCCGCCGAGGCCCTCAGGATGCAGGATCGCCAAGACCTGCTCCTCCCATGTTGTAAATTCTGGGGGAGGAGGTGGGGGTCCGCCGCCAGTCCTCTGCACTGCAATGCGGTGTCTGGATACCACGGAACGCACCTTCCCCCGTAGGTCGTTCCACCGCTTCCTGATGTCATCCCGATTTCTTGGGTGCTGTCCCACAGCGTTGACCCTGTCGACTATTCTGCTCCATCTTCCTGGCAATGGACGTCTGCTGCACCTGTGTTCCGAATAGCTGTGGCTCGACCCGGATGATTTCCTCCACCATGACCCTGAGTTCCTCCTCAGAAAACCTGGGGTGTCTTTGCGGTGCCATGGGGTGGTGTAGGTGATGTGTGGGGTGGATTGTGTGGTGCTAAGTGTGGTGATGTGTATTGGTGTGTTGTGTGAAGTGCGCAGTAATAGTGCTGGGTGATGGTAATATGCGCGTCTGGGTGCTCGGTTCTCTATTTCTCTGTGCGTGGTCCCGATATTTTAGGAGTGGGGGTTTGTGGGTGATGTGGGTGTGTCTTTTATATTTAATTGGGTGTGTGGGAGTGGTGTACGTATGTGTATCAGGTGTGTGTATTTGGAATTGTCCAATGTGGCTGTGTTTTGTAAGTGTGTGTGTATTTTGAGCGCGGCGGTGTGTACCGCCAATGGGATACCGCGTTTGAAAGACCGCCACGTGGAATCGTGGGTTGTGATAGTGTGGGCGTATTTCTGTTGGCGTGACGGTGTCGGTTTGGTTATCGCCAGTTTCTCGCTTGCCTTTGGTGTGGCGGACTTTTGTGGGTGTCTGTATTTTGGCGGTTTCCATGTTGTGGGTCAGAATGACCGTGACGGTTTACCGCGGCCGCGGCGGTATGTTGGCGGTCTTCTGACAGCGGTATGCACCTTTTACCGCCAATGTTGGAATGACCACCATAGTTTATAATGTATTGTTTTTATCAGCATTTTCCATGAGCAAGCATTTTCGTCATTATGTCTTTCAGATTTTAAAGCTTTGCTGAAAGAACTTCCTATACTTGAAGACTCTGGGAAATGCATCAGTTATTCTAAGTATGTAATGAAGATTGCACAGCCTAACTTGAAAGTTAATAATATTTAAAAGGAGCATGCATGTAGTCTGAGTGAAAAAAGAGTGTGAGTTTGTTAAGGAATACAATCAGAGGTGATATTGGAAAGATGTCAGTAAAATTAGAGAACACATTGAAGCTGAGGAGAGTTTTAAAAATTCAAATGCGTATCTAAGGCTGAGAATGGAACATGAAAGAAAGGAGAGTTGTGCATGGTGTGAGGAATCTCCAAGAATTAGGCCAGTACAATTTGTTCGCGAGAGTGAGTGTGATAGGAGCCATGTGATTGGTAATGAGTTTTTGGTTGGCGAAGAACCAATGTTTAGAGGAATTTCATTTTTGCGTTGTAAGACTGACTATTTAACTGGCCTTGTAATTGGGTGGGAAGCTGCTTTCTTGCTTTGGTATTCCCTCAGGTTTACTTTGTGAATGAGATGTGTGATGTTGTTGGCTTGCGACCGTGAAGCTTAGATTTTGACAAATTGTGTTAGATGTGTTGGGTGCTATGATTCAATTTATTGGTGTGGCTATGAATGATGTGAAAATTAGAAGAGTATCTTCGCTTGTAGATTGCCTAATACGTAGGAGCACTAACAAAAATAAACCAGGAGCTAATGGTGATGCGTGTTATGATTATGCAGAACCATCTGTGCTTTATATCCTTCTTGCGAAGAAGGGTGGCGTCAGTTGGGTTTTGAGGATACATAAGTGCTATACCTTCAGCCTGGATAACAGTAAGCTTATTAATCACTATATAACCAACATTACTAATATCTCTAGTGAAGCAAAAGTAATTGGGGACTATGGTTTGTGAGAATTGGTTGATTCCTGGTTTGGTGAGATTGGAAAGGGGTTTAGGAATGTTAGTGGGTAGTTTCATCGTTTGGGTGGGGGCATGCTGCATGTCATACTAACCCATATTAACCTATGTAATTATTGTATTAATTTGTGCAATTATTCAATTTCTTTTGTTTACATTCTCTGAACTAGCCTTCTCAAAGATAGGACAACATGTGGGGTACGAAGAAGGTGTCAACAGCATGCAAGTTGAAGTATGAGGAAATGGAGTTGGAAGACGTAAAAGAATGAGTACATGACCAACAAAGATGTTGGAAAAATTGAGACACAAGAGGCAGAAAATGCTGCACACTGTATTGTAAATAGTTTGGGGTTCAGTGATGGTGTAATCATCAAAGGGGGATCTGGTGGATGTTTTCCACTTTTGAGCTTGAATTCCCACATGTGTATTATCATGAGCTATTGCAATTACAACTAAATCACTATGAAATGTTTTAGTGTGTTTTTTTCTGACTTGAGATAACTAGCCCTCAGTTAGGCCTCGTCTCCATCTTTGTTAAAATAGCTGCAGGAACATGATTTCCTTTCTTTGTTAATATTCCTCGCTCAACACTACATGCAGCAAGATGTGCTTTGTTTATTTTATAAGACATATTGGCCCTCATTACAACATTGGCAGTAAAAGCCGCTTACCGCCGTGCAGAAGACTGCCAACACACTGCCGCGGCCGCGGAATTCCGCCACAGCAATTATGACCCACAGTTCTGAATCCGCCAAAATCTAGACAACCACACAAGTCCGCCACACCAAAGGTCAGTGATAAACTGGCTATAACAAAAACTCCACCGTCACGCCAACAGACATACACCCACACTATCACGACTCTATAATCCACGCAGCGGTCTTTCAACCGCGGTATTCCATTGGTGGTACACAACGCCGCGCTCAAAATACACACACTCTTACAAAACACTACCACATTGGACAAATCGAAATACACACACCTGATACACCTAAACACACCACTCCCACACACCCAATACAATATAAAACACACACCCACATCACCCACAAACCCTTACGACAACAAATCACGAACAAAAGCCAGAGAGAGACAGCACCAGAAAGAACAACAGCATCCACAGGCACACAACACCATCACCCACAGAACTTCCACGCACCTCACACAACACCCCACTACATATCAGCACACTTATCACCCCACACTCCACCCCACACATCACCTACACCACCCCAAGGCATGGCAAAGACACCCAAGGTTCTCGGAGGAGGAGCTCAGGGTCATGGTGGAGAAAATCGTCCGGGTAGAGCCACAGCTATTCGGAGCACAGGTGCAGCACACCTCCATTGCAAGGAAGATGGAGCTATGGCGAAGAATAGAGGACAGGGTCAACGCAGTGGGACAGCACCCAAGAAATCGGGAGGACATCAGGAAGAGGTGGAACGACCTACGGGGGAAGATGCGTTCCGTGGTCTCAAGACACCACCTGGCGGTTCAGCGGACTGGCGGCGGACCCCCACCACCTCCCCCACAACTAACAACATGGGAGGAGCAGGTCTTGGTGATTCTGCATCGTGAGGGCCTCGCAGGAGTAGGTGGAGGAATGGACTCTGGTAAGACAAATCTTAACTATTACATCCCCGACCCAACCTGCATGCCAGCACATACCCCCACACTCACCCTCACCCCCAACACTCCAACTCCTCATATATGTCCCAACATAACAAACCACCCATCCCAACACCAAGCCCTGCATGCAACAACAAAGCATGGACACCCATAACTAAAGCCTGCCCACTGCACATACCCATACACCCCCCTAAACCATCATCACACAAGGTCCCACACAGGAATGCAAGCACTGGGGTACACGGTCACCCACCAATTGCACACCATGCCACACACTGATGTAATAAACATCCTTTTATACCCCTGCAGGACCCCTACCCAACGTCACCGGACAGGAGGGTCCACACATGTCCACACCACCAACAGAAGAGGCCCACAGTGATGACAGCACCTCTATCCAACTGGATCTAGATGACCACCCGGCCCATCGGGGACCTCAGGACAGTTGGATCCCCTCACACAGTCACAGGCCACTACAGAGCTTCCCCGCTCTGGAAACACCAGCACAGCACCCACCCAGCGGGCCCATACCTCCGTCCCCAGGACACGTCAATCAGCAGTGTGTCCACCACTACTGGGAACCCAGGCTAACCCACCACCCCAACAACAACAGGGACCTGGGGGCAGTGGGCACACAGTCCAGGGGACGGAGGCCCAGGAACACAGGGGAACTGGGAGGGCTGCTGTGCGACAGGGGGCGGACAGGCCAAGGGAACCCACTCTCCACAAGGCCCTCTCCTCCATCATGGGAGCCTACCACCACTCCCAGGAGACGATGGCAACGGTACTGGCCAAGTTTCAGGAGACCCAGCGCCTGCAGGAGGAACAGTATATGGGGTTCAGGGAGGAACTCAGAACCATCAGCTCCACCCTGGGCACCATCGTAGGGGTGCTGAAGGAAGTACTCAACACCAGGAGGGACACTGTGGCACTACAAGGGGCCCCTGACACTAGCATGGACGATGAACTGCCCACCACCTCCACCGGCGCTAGTGGACAGGACGCCCCGCCACAGGACCACCACACCAGCACCCCACCCCCTGCAGAGGGAGAACCACCCCGCAAACGGTCCCTGAGATCCAGGAACAAGACAGAGCACGATGCCAAGACCCCCGCCAAGAAATGAGACCACCCTGATTGTCATCCTACTGTCCCACTTTGTCACCCTGTCCGTACTTAAACTGCCCCAGCTCCACTTCCTATGCCCATATGGGCAATGCACCTGTGAGACTAATAGACTGGACTCTGCCATGGACATTCCTCCGCCATCACCCCTCACCATTTTACTACCCCCTCCAATATTGAGCACTTAAATAAACACACTTAAAGCACAAAACAATCTGGAGTCTGTCTGTGATTTCAAAATAGTGTATTAGCAATTACAGTGACAAAATGCTCTTTCAATTGTAATGTCAACATACCTATGTCACACAGCTTAAGTCCATGAGGAATCTAAGCAGATGTCACACAGTGGGACCCATATCTGTGAAATCGTAAGGGAAAGTGACAACTCAGTGACCATACACTGGGTGAAAACGACAGACAGTAGAGAGGCAGTAGTGTTTAAGTACATGTAGTAGGCAGGTCTGTACTCTTACCTGTGTCTCACTGGAAATATTGCTGGATCACTGAGTCCCTGTTGTTCATGTCTTCTTCCTCTGCTTCCTCGTCTTCACTGTCCACAGGCTCCACAGCTGCCACAACACCGCCATCTGCACCATCCTCCTGCAGAAATGGCACCTGTCGTCGCAAAGCCAAGTTGTGAAGCATACAGCAGGCCACGATGATCTGGCACACCTTCTTTGGTGAGTAGAATAGGGATCCACCTGTCATATGGAGGCACCGGAACCTGGCCTTCAGGAGGCCGAAGGTCCGCTCGATCACCCTCCTAGTTCGCCCATGGGCCTCATTGTAGCATTCCTCTGCCGTTGTCCTGGGATTCCTCACTGGGGTCAGTAGCCATGACAGGTTGGGGTAACCAGAGTCACCTGCAAATGGCGAGGGACAACTGTTAGACACGTACTAACCTGTAGGGATATCCCCAGACTCAGACAACCATTCCCACTGTCTTGCTTCCCGGTGCTCACCTAATAGCCACACACATTGCCTCTGGAGTTGACCCATCACATAAGGGATGCTGCTATTCCGCAGGATGTAGGCGTCATGCACTGAGCCAGAGAACATGGCATTCACATGGGAGATGTACTGATCTGCCAAACATACCATCTGTACATTCATTGAATGATAACTCTTCTGGTTTCTATACACCTGTTCACTCCTGTGGGGGGGGAACCAAAGCCACATGGGTCCCATCAATGGCACCTATGATGTTGGGGATATGTCCCAGGGCATAGAAATCACCATTCACTGTAGGCAACCTGAGGGAAAACGATGTAGCTCCGCATGTGTTTCAGAAGGGCAGACAACACTCTGGACAACACGTTGGAAAACATAGGCTGGGACATCCCTGATGCTATGGCCGCTGTTGTTTGAAATGACCTATTTGCTAGGAAATGGAGCACTGACAGCACCTGCACTTGGGGGATTCCTGTGGGATGGCGGATTGCTGACATCAGGTCTAGCTCCAACTGGGTACACAGTTCATGGATTGTGGCACGGTCAAGCCTGTATGTGATAATTACATGTCTTTCCTCCATTGTCGACAGGTCCACCAATGGTCCACCAAAGGTACACTGGAGGATGCCGCCATCTCCTCACATGTCCCAGCGGATGGTGCCTATGAAGGACAACAGCGAGCACAGAGTCAAACAACTCAGAGGTACGTACCCACAGTTTACACAGAACACCATTCATACACAAAAAGTGGCCTCTATGTGTGTTGAGTCTAGGCCTAGGTATGTGTGACGCAGTTGAAAATGAAGCCATGTTGGCCCCTGACATGGTGGCTGCCTGACCTCTAAAGTGGGAGAATGGGATGTGAGGTAACTGCGCTGGCGTTGTACACCGTCGCGGTAGGCGGTCGAAGACTGCGGCGCAATGCTGCATTGGTTAACATTGGACCCCATGGGTCCCAGGAGCCAATGACGATGTACGCCGGCAGTGACGGTACGCACCACCGCGGAAGTGACCGCCATTTTCTATCTGTTGAATCACTCGATACCTGATCTTCGACAGGAGAGGACGTACACTGCAAGTGCTGCTGTGACCTCGGTCTGGAAGAGACAATGGCTTGAGTGTCTGGGCAAACGGCCCCTGCCTTCACATCGGAGGAGTTGGAGAAACTCGTGGATGGGGTCCTCCCCCAGTACACGCTACTCTACGGTCCACCAGACAAACAGATAAGTACACAGGGAGCATGATGTATGGGCTATGCCTGTGTGGAGAGAGCTGGATGTAAGAAGGAAGGGGGGAGAGTGCGGCGTGCATGAAATGACGGTGAATCCTTGTGCCACATGGCAAGGGCAGGGATTGGGGCCAATCACTTTGTCGGTGCAGTTGGTAATAACTTACTCTTCCCCCTGTACATTTCATGTAGGTCAGCGCCCACCAGAAAAAACATATTTGGCGTGCCATCGCCAAGGACGTCCGGACCCTGGGGGTCTACCACAGACGGAGCACCCACTGCCGGAAAAGATGGGAGGACATTCACCGCTGGAGCAAGAAGATGGCGGAGGCTCAGCTGGGGATGGCCTCCCAACGTGGGAGGGGTGCCCGTCGCACCATGACCCCCCTGATGTTCAGGATCCTGGCGGTGGCCTACCCGGAGTTGGATGGGCGCTTGAGGGCATCACAGCAGCAACAAGGGGGTGAGTACAATCTCATTCTGTTGACTTAGCGCCCAGTGGAGGGGTCTGGGTGGGGGAGGTGGGCTGTGGGCTTCCCTAGGCCAGGGCGAGTTCCGTAGGCAAAGTCCCTCCGTAAGGCAGGCCATGTGGCACCCCACCCCACCTCTATAGAGTGCCAAGTACACCTAGTCATGCCCCTATGTCATCTATGTGTGCAGATGTCGTCCATAGCCTTGTAGGCCATTTCCCAGGAATTGAACAGTGGAGCCCAAGAGCGTGGCGTAGTGCAGGGGGCTTCTGTGTCTGTCGTGTCCGCCAACAGTAGCGGTAATGCATGCACTCAACATGTCTTTCTTCTGTTGCCCCCCCCCCCTTTTTGTGGTCTCCCTGTTCTTGTGTGCATTAGCATCATCAGGCAGAGGAGCAGTAGCACCGGAGCACCAGGGGGCTGCATCCCACATGGCCATGGAGGGCCACACTACGGACTCAGACTTCACCAGTGGGACAGAGTGCGAGGGGAGCTCCATGGCGGGGACAGGAGCTGAGACCAGTGACACGGACTCGTCCTCTGATGGGAGCTCCCTTGTGGTGGCGGCAACATCTGTGCCACCCCCATCTACAGGTACAGCCACCACCACCCCTTCCAGCACAGCCCTCCCCGCAGCCCCTCAGCCTTCGCCCCGTGCCCGCTCACCCGGGAGGGTGGGCATCACCTTCACCCCAGGCACCTCAGGCCCTGCCCCAGTCACCCCTGCTGCCCTCAGTGAGGAGGCCATTGACCTCCTCAGGTCCCTCACTGTTAGGCAGTCTACCATTGTGAATGCCATCCAGGGTGTAGAAAGGCAGTTGCAACAAACAAATGCATTCCTGGAGGGCATTCATTCTGGTCAGGCGGCCCTTCAGCGAGCTTTTCAGACTCTGGCCTCAGCACTGATGGCAGCCATTGTCCCTGTGTCTAGCCTCCCCCCTCCAACTTCCTCCACCCCGACCCAATCCCCTGTACCTCAGCCTATCCCAAGCACACCTACAGACCAGCATGCACACACGTCAACACACAAGGGAA
This sequence comes from Pleurodeles waltl, assembly GCF_031143425.1. NCBI lineage: Eukaryota > Metazoa > Chordata > Amphibia > Caudata > Salamandridae > Pleurodeles > Pleurodeles waltl. Next base: position 865,690,638 of record NC_090443.1, read on the forward strand.
GCTCAAGCAAACATAAGCACCACACATCCCACAGGCACTCACGCAAGCATCACACACATGCAGACACACCAACATCCACTGCCTCCACTGTGTCCCCCTCCTCCTCGTCTCCCTCCTCCCTCCCTGTCTCGTCTACACTCACACCTGAATGCACTACCTCTACAGCCACTACGTCCCTCTCCAGCACACCCACCACCACACCCCGCTCATGTGCAGTCACCACCCCCACTACCATTCACACGTCCCCTGTGTCCTCTCCCAGTGTGTCTGTGACGCCACCTCCCAAGATACACAAACGCAGGCACACACCCACCCAACAGCCATCGCCCTCACGACAGCCTCCAGCGCATTCACCTTCACCCAAAGTCAGCAAACGAACACCTCCTACAACCACCACCTCTTCCTCCACTCCCAAACCCCCTCCAGCTAGCCGTCGCAGTGTGTCAAAAAACCTTTTCCTGTCCAACCTTGACCTCTTTCCCACACCTCCCCCACCCCGTCCGTCTCATAGGTCCCGAACTAGCACCTCAGCCACAACATCTCTGGGACCAGTGGTGCCTGTAGTCACCGGAATCTGGAGTGCATGGCCACCAGGGCAGCCAGTGTGGCACGGAGCCACAGCACAGACAGTCCCCCACCTGTCAAGCATCAGAAGTTGGCCAGTGCCCGGCGGGAGAGGGGGAAGACTCCAGCCACCAAAGCCGCTCCCACGGGTCCCGGTGGGAGTGTGGAATCAGCTGTGACACCTTCCAAGGTGGGGAAGGGCCACAAGAAACCCGGCAAGTCTGGGAAGAGCAGCACGGCGGAGAAGACTGCCATCATCCCCGCTGCCCAGGAGGCCACCTCCAGCACCAGCCCAGCTGCCCAGGACAGGACCGCCAGCACAAGCCCAGCTGCCCAGGACAGGACTGCGAGCACCAGCCCGCCTGCCCAGGACAGGACCGCCAGCACCAGCCCATCTGCCCAGGACAGGACCGCCAGCACCAGCCCACCTGCCCAGGACAGGCCCGCCAGCACCAGCCCACCTGCCCAGGAGGCCACCGCTAGCACAAGCCCACCTGCCCAGGAGGCCACCGCCAGCACAAGCCTACCTGCCCAGGAGGCCACCGCCAGCACAGGCCCAGCTGCCCAGGAGGCCACCGCCAGCACAGGGCCAGCTGCCCAGGAGGCCACCGCCAGCACAGGCCCAGCTGCCCAGGAGGCCACCGCCAGCACAGGCCCACCTGCCCAGGAGGCTACCGCCAGCACAAGCCCGCCTGCCCAGGAGGCCACCGCCAGCACAAGCCCACCTGCCCAGGAGGCCACCGCCAGCACAGGCCCAGCTGCCCAGGAGGCCACCACCAGCACAGGCCCAGCTGCCCAGGAGGCCACCGCCAGCACAAGCCCCGCTGGGCCATGAAGGACCGCCAGCAAAAGCCCCACTGGGCCATGAAGGACCGCCAGCAAAAGCCCCGCTGGGCCATGAAGGACCGCCAGCAAAAGCCCCGCTGGGTCATGAAGGACCGCCAGCACAAGCCCCGCTGGGCCATGAAGGACCGCCAACAAAAGCCCCGCTGGGCCATGAAGGACCGCCAGCAGCTGAGTCCCTGCAATGGAGACCGCCGCCTCAAGCACCGCTGCACAGGGCACTGCCGTCTCAAGCACCGCTGAACAGGGCACCGCTGTCTCAAGCACCGCTGAACAGGGCACCGCCGTCTCAAGCACCGCTAAACAGGGCACCGCCGTCTCAAGCACCGCTGAACAGGGCACCGCCGTCTCAAGCACCGCTGGCCCATGAGCGGCAAGGGCACTGACGCAACTGAGTCCGTCACGGGGTGAATGATGCACTCTGGGCACAAAGCCCCCTCCAGAACCAGTGGAGAAAGGCATCTACTACCTCTGTCCTTAGCAGGATGAAGCACTCTGGGCACACAGCCCCCTCCAGAACCAGTGGAGAAAGGCATCCACTACCTCTGTCCTTAGCAGGATGAAGCACTCTGGGCACAAAGCCCCCTCCAGAACCAGTGGAGAAAGGCATCCACTACCTCTGTCCTTAGCAGGATGAAGCACTCTGGGCACCATGCCCCCTCCAGAACCAGTGGAGAAAGGCATCCACTACCTCTGTCCTTAGCAGGATGAAGCACTCTGGGCACAAAGCCCCCTCCAGAACCAGTGGAGAAAGGCATCCACTACCTCTGTCCTCAGCAGGATGAAGCACTCTGGGCACCATGCCCCTCCAGAACCAGTGGAGAAAGGCATCCACTACCTCTGTCCTTAGCAGGATGAAGCACTCTGGGCACAAAGCCCCCTCCAGAACTAGTGGAGAAAGGCATCCACTACCTCTGTCCTTAGCAGGATGAAGCACTCTGGGCACCATGCCCCCTCCAGAACCAGTGGAGACTGTCATCCACTTGAGAGATTGTGGCTTTGCACTCCCCAGGATTGAACAGTGGGCAAACCACCCACTGTAGAGACTTGAGAGACTGTGGCTTTGCACTCCCCAGGATTGAACAGTGGGCAACCCACCCACTGTAGAGACTTGGATTTGGCGTTGTGCACTCAAGCTGCTAAGGTGCCCCCCCTTTCCCTCCCCCTGAGGTGCCTGTTTAGTTGCTCTCTGATGCCCCTGCAGTGTTCTCTCCGTCATGGTCGGGGATCTTGTGTGGGCCTCGGCCATACCGTGTGGTCCCAGTGTTCCACTGACTTTATTAGAGCACTACCTGGACTACTATGCTTGGTATATATTTTGTACATGGTGTATATATATATTTCTGCCTACTTGCTTTTAATATATTACAATGGTTACACTCATTTTCTATTGTGTTTGCATTCTTCCGAGGGGTTTGGGGGGTGTAATTGTGATGTATGCATTAGTGTGTGTGTTGTAGTGGGTGAGGGTGGGGGTGTTGCGTGTGTATGTCCCTGTTTTTTCCCTCCCCCCTCCCCTGTGTCGTAGGTGCAGTATTCACAGTGGTCTTCGCCACCGGCATTCATGCTCCTGGTAGAGGAGCAGGAAGACTATTGCAGGTAGAATTTGGAGTTCCGGATCCATGGCGTCCTCGTGGGGTGTGTAGAGGTGAGCGTTTTTCCTTCGGTATTCCTGTTTCCGCCGTGTTTTTATCCGCTGTGAATCCGCCCCGGAAAAGGTGGTGGATTCGCCTGTCATAATAGTGTGGGCGTTACATTGTCCTCCGCCTGTCTGTTGGCGGTGACCGCCAAGCTGTTTGTTTGTACCGCCGTGGCGGTCGGAGTGTTAAAGTGGCTGTCTTTGTTGGCGGTTTCCGCCACGGTCGTAATGGCAAACTTTTTTCCAACTGCCTGTTGGCGGTCTTACCGCCGCTTTATCACCGTCCGCCAGGGTTGTAATGACCACCATTGTTCCCAGTGAAGGTGCTGGAGGAAGCCTTTTGCTGCTTCTGAAGGCTGTTCCTGCTAGCACACTACATTGTATGATTGTCTTTCACCTTTAGAAAGTTGAGAAGAGAGTTCCATAACTTCACTGCTAGATAGGAAAAGGCTCTGGCCTACTTTCTAGAATATTGTATTCTTGGAATCGCAGCCAAGCTATTTCCATCCGAACGCAGGGCACTCCTCGGAATATAATGCCTTGATCTTTATTAAATAATCATCAGTCCTTTCTCGTATAAAGCTCTATGACGGACAGTCTTAAACAGTATCCGTTTCTGAACCGGACGCCAATGTAGGGTCTTGCTGATCTGATTTGCTGCATCCCAGGGATAGGTTTAGTGGCTCTCTAGCTGCAACTTTTTGCATCTGTACCGGGCTTTGAACTGCTTACTGCGCATCAGTATAATGAGTTCCAGTAGTCTATGCAGGATAACATTACAGCACAGATCACTGATCTTCTACTCTGTTCCAGGAGTACGTGAAGGACTTTGCGAAGAAGGACGACCTGACAGGTAATAAAAGATCAATGCACAGCCAAAGCTGTCAATAGCCAGATCTAAAATGCAATGACTGACCAGAGCTCCAATTACCTGTGCTTCTTCATGGCTATTCTTGGCCACATTCATATCTAGCCTATTACCTTGAAACGCAAAAAACGTGGTGGCAGAAGAAATGAAAGAAGAAATAAACTAAAGTAAGCAACTTGTTAAAAATACCCAACAATTGCCATCCTAACTACACTGCAGGATCATAGATAAGGCTCCCAGTGTTCTGTTTTTACTGCTTTTTACAGGTACAAACGGACAGAAAACTATTTATTCTCCTATCTGTATTTATTTTAAATAGAGAAAAATATGGAAAACAGGGCTTCTTTGGGTGATTTTTTTTCTACTGTCAATCATGAATGTCAGGTCTGTATGTGTACAGATTGAGAGTAGGTAAGATACAAAAAAAGATAATAGGTTTCCTAATTAACTTAATTAAGTTCAGATGTAAGGTCATTGCTGATATTCAACAAAGCAAGTGTTTTCAGATAACGCTATTACACTGTGTGCTGCTGAAAGCTTTTGGACATTCCGATGTGAGTATACATTTATCAGTTAAATGTGGAAAATACCTATTGCACCTTCATTTATACAGTAAACACAAAACACAAATAGATACATAGAGAAAGAATTAGTAAAAAATAAATATGGATAAATACAGACAGAAGTGTTGAAAAATGTATTCCATAAAACTGGGAACCCTAGTCATAGACAACGAAAATACCAAATCTTTGCTCGGCTGAACAGTATTAACAAAGTAAAAATGCAATTTGCAAATCCCAATTTTTTTAATTGTTGAGCAGTGTGAAATGTTTTCCCTTGTAATAGAATTTTATTTAAAACAATGTTTTAGGTACCTCATGATTTTACTTCATGCAAAAAAGTATGCAGATCAAATTTTCGTGTGTTTGAACTTTTATGGCTTCAGAATCATGTTTCAAGGACCTTTATCTTTCATTAAGGGCATCGGTGTAGCTTTGCAATTATACTAATGCAGTCCTATAATGGCATTTCATTATTGTGATAAATTGGGCATGTGTAAATTCGCGACAGAGGTTTTGCCTTTGTTTCAGACTTTCCATCTATTTCATGATTCAGTTCCAGGGGCCTGGTAGCTGTTGCCATTAAATATTTGTTCTACATTTCTGTGTTTCTTTTTCACTCTTAGACCTTCTTTCTAAGAAACGCAGGAACTCTGCATCAGTAATTCCACATCCAGAATTACAGCTGTGGCAGGGACTGGTAATCCTGAAATGTGTTATTGCCACACTAATACAACTTTCCTATTTAGAATGGGGATTTACTGTACAAATCTCTGTTTCTGCACTGATACCCATAGGTTGTTTCGGAACTGTGAGCCATTTTCTGGGAACATATTCCTCCAAATTTTAAATGACAACAGAATTACTTTGAAAGGCACTGGGGTTTGGTAGGAGTGCATGTGGTCATAACATACACCTCATAATACCACCTACTCTTGTTTCAAGTCAAATTTGTAATTTCATCATACTCAGAAAGAGGCCCTTTTTGGAGTCCCTGTCAACACCTCATCAAATGAAGAAAGATAAGGGTAGACTGGACAGTATTATGGAGAAAACAGCTAATTCCATGTAATCTTTTAGCTATGTGACAAAACAGCTCCCACATGGCCAAATACCAGAATCATATCTTGGCAACGAGCTGCTGCCCGTCCACCCGTCCATGTGGGCGGAGGAGCCACACTCCCCCCACCTTTTTTCCTGACAAGAAGTGTCTGCCAGGCTGAGGAAAGGGCAGCCTGACAAACACTCTTGTTGTTCAGGTCAGGCATCCAGGAGCTAGACATGCGCTAAATGTGCAGGCATCTGGCTGCATAAGCTGAACTTTGTCAGGCTGAGGATTTCACAGCCCTGTGGGCGTGACCTCTTGAGCCTAGCAAAAGTGCCTCGATGGCCTCCTCCTCCTGATGAGGGGGAGTGTCACTGATAGCCACAGACCAGGGTGCTTCACTTTTAAGCCCTGAAGTGCCCAGGGTCAAGTGTCAATTAGTGTCCATCATGATATTTGTCCTCTTCTATGTCCCATGTCCTGCATCATCTTCTGCTTGTATTTATAACTGTTCTTCTGACCTCACAGGAAATCACAACCTTGGAGCCATTGTTCCCTCCTGCCATGTAGTATTTGTCACAAAATCCATTCCCATATGTACCACTGCTGCAGCGCCACGGAATCCTAGCTATTATTTACACTGAATAGTGGATTCTGCGCTAGAGGACAATGGATCGAAGCAACATGGGTTAGAGAGGATGTCATCAATGTGTAATATGAGCATCAACAAAAATCAACATAATCCATGCTATTAACCCCTTCGCTGCCAGGCCTTTTCCCCCTCCTGTGCCAGGCCTTTTTTTGCCTATTTGGGGCAGTTCGCGCTTAGGCCCTCATAACGTTTTGTCCACATAAGCTAACCAAGCCAAATTTGCGTCCTTTTTTCCCAACATCCTAGGGATTCTAGAGGTACCCAGACTTTGTGGGTTCCCCTGAAGGAGGCCAAGAAATTAGCCAAAATACGGTGAAAATTTCGTTTTTTTCGAAACAAATTGAAAAAGTGGCTGCAGAAGAAGGCTTGTGGTTTTTCCCCTGAAAATGGCATCAACAAAGGGTTTGCGGTGCTAAACTCAGCAGCTTCCCAGCTTTCAGGAACAGGCAGACTTGAATCAGAAAACCCAAGTTTTCAACACAATTTTGGCATTTTACTGGGACATACCCCATTTTTGCAATTTTTTGTGCTTTCAGCCTCCTTCCAGTCAGTGACAGAAATGGGCATGAAACCAATGCTGGATCCCAGAAACCTAAACATTTCTGAAAAGTAGACAAAATTCTGAATTCAGCAAGGGGTCATTTGTGTAGATCCTACAAGGGTTTCCTACAGAAAATAACAACTGAAAAAGAAAAATATTGAAATTGAGGTGAAAAAAACATCAATTTTTCTCTACGTTTTACTCTGTAACTTTTCCCTGCAATGTCAGATTATCAAAAGCAATATACCGTTCCGTCTGCTGGACTCCTCTGGTTGCGGAGGATATATAGGGCTTGTAGGTTCATCAAGAACCCGAGGAACCCAGAGCCAATAAATGAGCTGCACCCTGCAGTGCGTTTTCATTCTATACCGGGTATACAGCAATTCATTTGCTGAAATATAAAGAGTAAAAATTGCTATCAAGAAAACCTTTGTATTTCCAAAAAGGGCACAAGATAAGGTGTTGAGGAGCAGTGGTTATTTGCACATCTCTGAATTCCGGGGTGACCATACTAGCATGTGAATTACAGGGCATTTCTCAAATAGATGTCTTTTTTACACACTCTCCTATATTTGGAAGGAAAAAATATAGAGAAAGACAAGGGGCAATAACACTTGTTTTGCTAATCTATGTTCCCCCAAGTCTCCCGATAAAAATGATACCTCACTTGTGTGGGTAGGCCTAGCGCCCGCGACAGGAAACGCCCCAAAGCGCAATGTGGACACATCCAATTTTTTTAAAGAAAACAGAGGTGTTTTTTGCGAAGTGCCTACCTGTAGATTTTGGCCTCTAGCTCAGCCGGCACCTAGGGAAACCTACCAAACCTGTGCATTTCTGAAAACTAGAGACCTAGGGGAATCTGAGATGGGGTGACTTGTGGGGCTCGGACCAGGTTCTGTTACCCAGAATCCTTTGCAAACCTCAAAATTTGGCTAAAAAAACACATGTTCCTCACATTTCTGTGGCAGAAAGTTCTGGAATCTGAGAGGAGCCACAAATTTCCTTCCACCCAGCGTTCCCCCAAGTCTCCCGATAAAAATGATACCTCACTTGTGTGGGTAGGCCTAGCGCCTGCGACAGGAAACGCCCCAAAGCGCAACGTGGACACATCCAATTTTTTGAAAGAAAACAGAGGTGATTTTTGCGAAGTGCCTACCTGTAGATTTTGGCCTCTAGCTCAGCCGGCACCTAGGGAAACCTACCAAACCTGTGCATTTCAAACTAGAGACCTAGGGGAATCCAAGATGGGATGAGTTGTGGGGCTCGGACCAGTTCTGTTACCCAGAATCCTTTGCAAACCTCAAAATTTGGCTAAAAAAACACATGTTCCTCACATTTCTGTGGCAGAAAGTTCTGGAATCTGAGAGGAGCCACAAATTTCTGGTTTGACTTGTGGGGCTCAGACCAGGTTCTGTTACCCAGAATCCTTTGCAAACCTCAAAATTTGGTTAAAAAAACACCCTTTCCTCTCATTTCGGTGACAGAAAGTTCTGGAATCTGAGAGGAGCCACAAATTTCCTTCCACCCAGCGTTCCCCCAATTCTCCCGATAAAAATGATACCTCACTTGTGTGGGTGGGCTAGGTGCCTGCAACAGAATAAGACCCAAAACTTGAAGGGATAGCACAGCAAGTTTATAAGGGCATATTCTTTTATACATTTTTAGACGGACTCTGCTTTGGGGACCCACATAAGTGAGGTGTCATTTTACTTGGGAGACTAAGGGGAAAACTGGGGAGTAGGAATTTTGTGCTGGAGCGGTGATCCTACTAAGAAAAGTCAGGAAAATATGCTTTTTTATGCAAATTTTGAGGTTTACAGAGGAGTCTGGGTAAGAAAATGTTGGGGGAGCCACGCAAGCTACACCTCCCTAGACTCCTTGGGGTGTCTAGTTTAAAAAAATGTCTGGGTTTTGTAGGTTTCCCTAGATGAAGGCCGCACCCAGGACCAAAAACATAGGTGGGCCCTCCCCCCCAAACACAGGTATTTTTGTAATATATAATTTTGATGTGTGCACATATGTCCGTGATGTGCCAAACACTAAAATTGTGAAAAGAAACACACTTAGGTTATGTGAAGAAGACCCCTCACCCACCAACCAAGTTGGTGGCATGCTTCATCATCGGGGTCCCACCCGAGGCACCTAGCGTGTCACAGGTGTGCTGTGACGCCTGATTACAGCGGAGCAGGTTTTGTCATTTTTACCACACATACTGGTTGGATTTGGCACGAGGGTGAGTGATGGTTCAGTGGATCAAATTTTATTAACAAGAGATTTCACAAAAATGAAATGCACTGCTAATAACTGAAAGGCAAAAAACTGAACCAATGACTCACAGCTCGTGAGCTGTTAAGCCGCGACAAGGCACCAACCGCTTTACAGTCCATTCACACACCTTTCATACATGACACGCACAAGACCATTCACACCGCCAGCCACGGGCCCAGCACATTACAACACTCACATCGACAGACCGCGCCACTCAAGGGCCCATCACTTACATACGCCCACATGCCTGATACAACAATCACACCAGCTGATGGGAGTGTGGACTGCCGTTTGGCTCGCACCGCCAGCCAAGCGCCACCACACGCACACCGCCAGCCAAGCGCCACCCCAAGGACACCGCCAGCCAAGCGCCACCCAAAGCACACCGCCAGCCAAGCGCCACCCCACGCACACCGCCAGCCAAGCGCCACCCCACGCACACCGCCAGCCAAGCGCCACCCCACGCACACCGCCATCACTTTTTTTGTTTATAAACAACAAAGAAACCACTAATTATAAAATAAGCACAAACTACAAGCACAAAAGCTCTAACTAAATACATGACAGAGATGCCAACCGTGAAACATATGAAAATATAAAACAGACAGCTTACGCTCACGGTATTTCCCAGATTTTTTTTTGGGTATGGTAACTTCTATAACAGCCGGGCACACACAGCCCAGGCTTTGAAGGGCATTCGGGGCAGTACATCCGGCTCTCCCTCTGGATTAATCTCCGGGCACATACTCTACATTTCTTTGTGGGCAAGTCTTTTTGGGAATGGGAGGAATGTGATCTGGAAAGTGCTGATCTTTCAATCTAGCCACATCCTCCACCACTTCTACTCTAGGAACTCTTGCCGGTTCCACCACAATAAGGCTTTCTATCACCGACTCCTGAAATTTAACAAATGTCATCCTTGACTCAGGTGAACAATCCTTGTATAAAATAAAGGCATTAAAAGTTGCCAAATGAAATAAATGTAGGGCCAACTTTTTATACCACACATAATACTTACGAAGAGCAATGTAAGGTTCCAACCTCTGATCTACTCTATCAACACCACCCATGTGCCTCTTGTAGTCCAAAATGCACGCAGGTTTGCGCACTTCCGCAACCTGACCCCAAACAGCCACAGGGGAAGTACTCTCATCATGGATGGACGATAGCATGTACACATCCCTCCTGTCTGAAAATTTCAGAGCTAGCAGCTCATTATTCCGCAATGGACTGCACTGTCCCCTCTCAAGTTTTTTACAGACAAGCTCCCTTGGATAGCCTTTCCGGTTAGAATGGATTGTGCCACAAGCAACAGTGTCCACCCTAAACAACTCCTTGAACAACTGCACTCCAGTGTAGAAATTATCTACGTACAAATGGTGACCTTTGTTAAACAGTCGTCTAGCAAGTTCCCACACAATTTTTTCACTAACTCCAAAAGTGGCCGGACAACCAGGAGGGTCAATACTGGAATCCCTACCAGTGTAGACCCGGAAATTATACACATATCCTGTACTGCTTTCAGACAGCAGATACAATTTAATCCCATACCGTGCCCTCTTACTAGGAATGTACTGCTTAAAAACTAAACGCCCCTTGAAAAGGACCAAAGACTTGTCCACACTTATCTCTTTGCCTGGAACATAGACCTCTGAAAACCGATCCACAAAATGATCAAGGACAGGCCTAACCTTAAAAAGACAGTCACAATCAGGGTGATCTCGTGGCAAGGCTAAAGCATTGTCTACAAAATGCAGCATACGAAGAAGAAGCAAATACTGATTACGTGTCATAGTTGCAGGAAATATAGCAGTTGCCATCAAGGGACTAGTAGACCAATAAGAAGCTAGTGACGGCTTCCTGATCAACCCCATCAAAAAAGACAAACCTAAAAACCTTTTCATCTCTTCCAGATATGTGGGAACCCACTGAGTAGCTCTAGACTGAGGCTTAAGTCTGGCAGCGTTGTCCCGCAAATATTGCTCTGCATACACATTTGTCTGCTCCACAATCTCTTCCAAAAATACATCATCCATAAACAAGTGAAAGAAATGGACAGGCAAAAAGTTTTCCGTATTAACTCTACACCCTGGGAGACCAGTAAATGCAGGTAACTGTGGCTGCTCCATGTTTGGGGCAATCCAGGTGTCAGGTCTTCTAATGGGAAACCCTTCAGCCCCAGGCTGCTGCACTCTTGGCACATCAATGTCCTCCTCTAACACAGGCCCTTCATCTGCACTGAGAGTAGCTTCCTCATCAGAAGAATACTCTCGGACAGAAAACTCACTTCCAGAATCTCCTGCTTCCTCCTCTGCCTCAGATGCAGAGTCAGTGTCGTAATCATGGTCTGAAGATGACTCAAAGAGCATGCGAACAACCTGCTGAGTGGTCACTTTGCGGCTAGCCATGATCCTAACAACAAACGGATTGCCAACAACAACTAGCACTAAAATAAGTAGTAAACAAAGTGTAGCTTTATCACAAAGAGTTATGTACTACAAAAAACTATACCACTCACTTGCCTGAAAAAGCTACTCACCAAGCAACTACTCTGCACAGACACAGCAATCACCAATGATATCCCACAAAAAAAAGCAAATTAGACATATGACAACACAAACATCACTGTGCTCAAATCTAAGGACAATGTCAAACACACAATACTGCATTTAGTACACCACCTACAAACATGTCATTCATGCACGTCAACAATACTCCTTTGGAGTAAATTGCTTTCACTTACCTAAAACATGCAACTATGCAAACCGCAGGACAACTACTGCCAAAACCACAAAGATCCACAGCAAAGGAAGCAAAAGCGTTGAACTAGAAGAAAAAGAAGAAATAAATTGTTATAATCACAAATGCAAATACTTTGCCAGTTGACAAACAGCCCACCACCAAGAACTTAGAAGTTGTACCTGGTACCTAAGTGGATACTGCCCCCCTCGGGGGTAGATGGGCGTAAAAAAATTGGCCAATCTGCCCCCAAGGGGGGCAGAAATGGGCAACACCTCTGTGCCCCCTTTAGGGGGCGACGCTTCCCAAAGGGGGCACCCCCAGCACAACACAAAACAAAAACAAAAAATCCCTGCCGTATTGGTGGTTTCTGCCCTCCTTGGGGGCAGATGGGCCTACAAAAATAGGGGCAGAGATGGCCAATACGAACTTTCCCCACTTTAGGGGGGCAACCGTTGCCCAAGGGGTGCCTCCAAACACACACCACACACACATACCCCACAATCCCTGGCGCCTAGTGTGCTTCCACCCCCGGGGGCCAGATCGTCCAAAAAATGGCTGGTCTGCCATCGTGGGGGCCAAAACAGAAAAAAAAAATAGCCCCCCAGGGGAGCAACCCTTGCCCAAGGGGTTGCCCCCAAAATAAACAATAAAAACAAAACCCCTGGTGTCTGGTGGATTTCGCCCCCCCCTTGGGGGCAGATCAGCCCAAAAATCGGCGATCTGCCCCCAGGGGGGGGGGGGCGAAATACAAAACAAATAGCCCCCCAGTGGGGCGACCCTTGCCCAAGGGGTCGCCGCCAAAAGAAACTTTACAATAAAAATAAATCCCTGGTGTCTAGTGGATTTCACCCCCCCCCCCCCCTGGGGGCAGATCCGCCGAAAAAAAGGCGATCTGCCCCCGGGGGGGCGAAATACTAAAAAAAATTGCCCCCAAAATACACACCCAAAATTAAATCCCTGGTGTCTAGTGGTTTTCGCCCCCCCCCCCCGGTGGCAGATCCGCCAAAAAATCGGCGGATCTGCCCCCAGGGGGGGGGCAAAATACTAAAAAAAATTGCTCCCGGGGGGGGCGACCCTTGCCCAAGGGGTCGCCCCCAAAATACACACCCAAAATAAAATCCTTGGTGTCTAGTGGTTTTCGCCCCCCCCTGGTGGCAGATCCGCCGAAAAATCGGCGGATCTGCCCCCAGGGGGGGGCAAAATACTAAAAAAAAAAGCCCCCCAGGGGGGCAACCTTTGCCCAAGGAGTCGGCCCCAAAAGAAACCTAATAGAAAAAATCTCTGGGGTCTAGTGGAGATTCCTGCTCCACGATCGCGGGCCCTGCCCGTGATCGTGGAGCAGGAATCTTGTGAAAACAGGCACAGGGGGAGAGGAAAAACCCTTTCCTTTCCCCCGTGTCTGTTTCCCCCCCCCAACCCCCAAAAACGGAAAGGACTCACCTTTTGGGTCCTTTCCTCCTTGCGCGCTGGAAGCAAATGGCTTCCAGCGCGCCCGGCAACACTAGATGACATCGGCGCGCTGTGCGTGCGCTGACGTCATCGGATTTCCGGGGGGGGGGGGGTCGGGGATGGAAGGGGAAGGGGAAGGTCTTCCCCTTCCATCCCCGCTTTGGGGGGGGAAGGGGGTAGACCGGGGGGCGCTCTAGCACAGGGGAACTGTAGCCTTGGACGAGGTCACCTCGTCGAAGGCACAGAACAGGTTAAACCTCACTCAATAACCACACCAATTTATTGATGAATTATACAATTTATTTCCCTAGATTAACAATGCTAAGGTCACGAAAATAACTCTCAGGCATAAATGGTAAGCGTATAAGATCAATAACGGTTGATTAGAACGTCTTATATATCTCAATTTGATTAAGACAACCAAACAACTTATCTCCAAAAGAATCACACTTATTAGTAATACCAAAATCCGTAATAATGACAAAATATACATTAGTACAGCATTCAAAAGATGTCAAAATAAATCATGAGCATTTCAAATTAATTCCCTCACTAACCGCAAATTAGCATTAACATGTTGTGCTTCATGTGAAAAGAATTTAGTAACACAAATTTTGAAAAACTCTTTAACTCAGTTAATAATGAAAATATTATTAATGTGCAGCAATTTAATCATTGATTGCAGCTGGTACCTGAAATGCACAAGAGACACATCATTCATTACAATGACATGCGTTACCAATATTAAACAGCTATCAGCCTGCTTCTGCCAGGGGACACCATCAGTTATGTCATCAGAAGATTTGGGCCTAATGACAGCTAAACCCACTCAGCCAATAAGACTCGAACCTCTATTCTCCTTCTCCTATATTCTCAATAATAATAATAATAATCCTCCTGAATTCTCTTCTCAATAATACAGTAATCTCACGAGGAATCCTACCACGTTGTTATATTAAATTCTAATAAGCTCACGATTGGTCAATCTATGGGGTGGTTACCCTTCAACCAATCAACAACTAAATTGATGACCTAAAATACAACAATTCTACATTTACTAGAACATTTTCTTCGATAGTTGCATTTCCTCTTCCGTCTCGTCTGTAACTTAATTGTTTCATCGCCTCTTGAGCGCTCCATCTCAGGAAGAAACTTTTACAGTATCCACTCTACTTCCATCCTCGAGGAAAGACGAAGTATTAGTAACATTCTCAAACAATAGGACATTCAATTTAGGGAATGCTCGGTTAAAACATGACCTTTTCAGACATAATGCAGCAACCTACTAAAGGTATCTGTGGACACATCTACTCGAACTTCGAAAACACTTTTATGTACAGCATCCATTTTAGGACATCCTCATTCCTCACTCCTCATCCCTACTTCTCAACCCTGCTTCTCATCCATCATCCCTACTTCTTATCCATTATACATCATCCCTACTTCTCATCCATCATCCCTGCTTCTCTTCCATCATCCCTACTTCTCATCCATCATCCCTACTTCTCATCATCATATATCATCCCTACTTCTCATCCATCATCTCTACTTCTCATCCATCATCCCTACTTCTCTTCCATCATCCCTACTTCTCATCCTTGCGTCTCATCCCTGCTTCTCGTCCATCATCCCTACTTCTCATCCATCATTCCTGCTTCTCTTCCATCATCCCTACTTCTCATCCATCATCCCTACTTCTCTTCCATCATCCCTACTTCTCATCCCTGCGTCTCATCTCTGCTCCTCATCCATCATCCCTACTTCTCATCCATCATCCCTGCTTCTCTTCCATCATCCCTACTTCTCATCCATCATCTCTACTTCTCTTCCGTCATCCCTACTTCTCATCCCTGCGTCTCATCCCTGCTTCTCATCCATCATCCCTACTTCTCATCCATCAGCCCTGCTTCTCTACCATCATCCCTACTTCTCATCCATCATCCCTACTTCTCATCCATCATATATCATCCCTACTTCTCATCCATCATACATCATCCTTACTTCTCATCCGTCACCCCTACTTCTCATCCATCATCCCTGCTTCTCTTCCATCATCCCTGCTTCTCATCCATCATACATCATCCCTACTTCTCATCCATCATCCCTGCTTCTCATCCATCATCCCTACTTCTCATCCATCATCCCTACTCCTCATCCCTGCTTCTCATCCCTACTTCTCTTCCATCATCCCTACTTCTCTTCCATCATCCCTGCTTCTCATCCCTCATCCCTGCTTCTCATCCCTACTTCTCATCCATCTTCCATCATTCCTACTTCTCATGCCTCAGCCATCATCCATACTCCTCATCCATCATCCCTACTCCTCATTCCTCATCCCTCAGTCATACCAACACATTTTCAATTTTGTGAAACACATCTTCACACGGATTGGTTGGGAACAGCCAATCAGAGTTATGAGAGAGAGCTGCGTTCTATTTCAATGAAAAACAGCCTCCTCATTGCACATGGTGGGTGAAGAGGGAGGAGAGGAAATGCTACTGTGTGTTTGTTTCCAGTGAATTCAAGACTGCACAATATTTCATTTTATTTAACTCAGTGTTGTTCTGTTTGCACAGGCCTCTGCAGAAAGCTCTGCTGGTTTGGGAAATACATGGAGTGCACAGCCTGGGCCATAAGTCAGCTCTTGGAGAAAGGGTTATACAGGTCATCTACAGTTCAACCGAAAACCTTTCTGGTTTCAGTTTCATATGTAGAAACAAAATGTTTAAAATCAACTCTAGTGACAGTGCAATCCAGTTCATCCAAACCTTTTCTGGTTTCATGTTTATTTGTAACAAATAAAATGTTTAAATCTGAGCCTGCTTTTTATTTGTAACAAATAACATGTTTACATCTGAGGCTGCTTTTATCTCTGAGAGATGTTTCTTTTTCTTTTCTGAAACCAGAAATATTTTCGATGAACTTTAGATGAACTGTATAACCCTTTCTTCATGAGCTGATTTATGGCCCTAGCTGTGGGCTCCTTGTATTTCCCAAACCAACAGAGCTGTAAGAATGCAGCTCTCTCTCATAACTCTGATTGGCTGTTCCTAACCAATCAGAGTGAAGGTGTGTTTCACAAAACTGAATATGTGTTGGTATGACTGAGGGATGAGGAATGAGGAGTAGGGATGATGGGTGAGGAGCAGGGATGATGGCTGCGGCATGAGAAGTAGGAATGATGGATGTGAAGTAGGGATGAGAAGTAGGGATGATGGAAGAGACGTAGAGATGAGAAGCAGGGATGAGGAGTAGGGATGATGGAAGAGAAGCGGGGATGATGGATGAGAAGTAGGGATGATGGATTAGAAGTAAGGATGATGTATGATGGATGAGAAGCAGGGATGATGGATGAGAAGTAGGGATGATGGATGAGAAGTAGGGATGATGTCTGATGGATGAGAAGTAGGGATGATGGATGGGAAGTGAGAAGTAGGGATGATGTATGATGGATGAGAATTAGGGATGATGGATGAGAAGTAGGGATGATGGAAGAGAAGCAGGGATGATGGATGAGAAGTAGGGGTGATGGATGAGAAGTAGGGATGATGGATGATGGATGAGAAGTAGGGATGATGGAAGAGAAATAGGGATGATGGAAGAGAAGCAGGGATGATGGATGAGAAGTAGGGATGATGGATAAGAAGCAGGGATGAGACGCAGGGATGAGACGCAGGGATGAGAAGTAGGGATGATGGAAGAGAAGTAGGGATGATGGAAGAGAAGTAGGGATGATGGATGAGAAGTAGGGATAATATATGATGGATGAGAAGTAGGGATGATGGATGAGAAGTATGGATGATGGAAGAGAAGTAGGGATGATGGATCAGAAGTAGGGATGATGGATGAGAAGCAGGGATGAGAAGTAGGGATGAGGAGTGAGGAATGAGGATGTCCTAAAATGGATGCTGTATTTATGAATGCTTTGAATTATGAAAAATAACCACAACATTTAGTTAGAGTTTGCTCAGTTAGAAACAGAAAACCAACATTAGAAATCATTTTCAAAAGTTACTAGTTTTACACGTTAATTTATTACACATTTTAGTCATTCAAAATCATCAATTAACATATTAGAAAATTCACACTCTTATTATCCCTCCTGTGATGACTATTTATGTCATAACATCAATCTATAATAAATTCATTTATTATCATCAATTTCAAAATTTTGTCTCTTTTATTTTCGCATTGTTTCTCTTTCTTCTTTTATTTTCTCTGTAGAATTTATTCATTTGAATTTCAAAATCTCTTCTATTCTTTTCCAATTTCTTTCTCTTGTAACATTTTATCATTTTATATGTTCCCCAAATGCCAATTAAACAAAATACAATTATTGACACCCATTTTGCTATTGTCAAAATAATATTTCTCCCCACTTTGCTAAACCAATTCCCCACAGCTTTAATCCCTTTGCAAGCTTTTTCCCAAACCGTAGTTTCTGTTAGTTCTTTTAAATCTTCTCTATTAGTCATGTTATCTACTATTGTGGACAACTTCTGTATTTTCATTGAATTTAAGACTATTCCCACTGAAGGAATTATAGCCCCCAAAATGTCTCATTTGAAATTTCATTGTTTCAGGAATTGTACTCAAGTCTTCCAACTGATAGATTTTCAGAAAGACTATTCCCAAATAACATGTTCATACCATCCTCTAGGAAGACAATAATATGCATCTCTTCCATAAATATAATAAATCCCAGGTACTGGTGGATCCTGTCCATTCATCATAACATCCCACTTACTCCTAAACATAAAAACATGTCTGCATTCACTTTTTCCAACAAACACTCTATCATTCTTACTCCAAGGTCTATATATACAGAGTTGTCCCACATGGTCAGCATCTATCATTAGTTTTCCTTGTTTAGTGATGTCAGTATAAGCATAATCTATTCCAGGTTTTCTACTCATGATTCCCTTATCTATCTTTGATTTTATCTCTATCATTCTATCTTCAGTGTTATCTAAGAATTTATTTTCTATCGGTGTTAGTAAACAGGTCAAATTATTCCTATGAGCAAAAGCTGTACCAAAGGTTAAAGTAGGCTCAAAGAAATCTCTCATAATTACTATGCTATTTTCTTTGGCTATTTTATTTGAATAACCTATGACAGGTACAAATGACAATACCATGTTATAGTTTGAATAAAAATACTGAAAATGTTCTTGATTATAGAAACGCGTTAGCAAAAGACTACAATTTATAGCATAAGTCACAGGCAGGCTATGATGGGTAGTTCCTCTTTCCACTGAGGTCGGAATCTGTGTACATACATAACAATCATTTGAGTCCGTCACCTCAACATACTCATGCAATAAGCAATAGAAAACATTACAAGAAAGCTCTTTCTCTTTGTGTAAGTATTTGACATCTATTCTAAATTTATCTTTTGTTAGTGACTTATCAGTCAGATCTAAGGAACTATAAATTTTCACTGTCTGGTTGGCTCAATCCATCTCATAAACAGTCACTCCTACAAACAACAATAAACATATTAACACACTCACTACTGCCAATCCGATACTAAACACTTTAAAAACTAATCCTACTGTTTTGGTTATTCATACTTTCTATTTATCAAAAAAAGAAAGAAAAACAAATTCAAAAACTACTTCAAAATCCCTCCTAATTTTTTTTTCAATAATTAATTCACTCTTGGACAGCTCTTTGTCAATTTCAGTATAGCAACTTGTCTGATCCAGTTATGTATTTGCCTAATCCAGCAAATATTATTATTTGTCTTTTCAGTATGAACTTTTAGACTCAACTTTTCATTTTCTTTTCCCAAAATCTTTTTATTGTAATCTTCACGTTCCAAAGGAAAAATTTTCAATGTCTCTGTCAAATCAACAGCTCAAAAATTCTTCCTGCCAGTCATTTGTGCTCAAATACCCCCATTCTGGTCCTGCATATCTCTTGCTTGCAACTCTTTTCCTTTTTGGTCTTTTGCCGCTTTCACTTTCTTCTCCACTAGTGTGTTCTCCTTCATTCAATTCTTTTCCTTCCTGAATCGGTGGAATTATATCAACCCTTCCACTCTTTGTACCTTTCTCTGGCCAATTGTCTCATTTTAATGTCTTTTTTCATCAATAGTCTTCTCAATATTGAGTCTTCACTTGCCTTTGGACCTTTTTCTTCCGACGTTCCCGTAACTGGTTCAGGAATGGGATCTGTCCTTTCTTCAGTTTGGTATGTCAAACCACCTGCTTCTGAGGTCACCTTCCTCTTAGCAGATCTTTCTTCTTGTTTTTCACTCTCGTTCGAGGACACCCTCCTCGGTTCGAAATCAGTCTTATCTTTTTCTTCCTGGACTGATTCTTCTACTCCTTTTGATGCTTGCTCAACTTATTCAGTATTTTGCTCTCTTTTGTCTGTTATAGGAGTAGGCACATCTCTGTCATATTCAACATTTTGCTCACTTTCTTTCTCTTTGTTCCCAATGCTCTCAACTGTTGGTAATGTCAACATTTCTTCTTCTCTTTCTGTTGGATCATGCACTTTTCTCGTATGGCTTGCACGCACCCAGTTTGGCTAACCAGCACACTTCACAGCTGTCGTCGTAGTGAGCACAATCTGATAAGGTCCCTTCCACGGGGGCTCTAGGCAAGACTTTCTTACGTGCTTCCATATAAGCACCCAGTCTCCAGCTCTCAAACTGTGACCTTGACCTTGTGTTTTTTGTACTGTTTCAACTTCCACCTGATGAGAAAAAGACTGACTACATCAGCCAAGCTTTTGCAGTAATCTAGCACCATATCATCTGTAATATTCACAAGTGCATTTGCAGGTATTGCTGCCAATCTCATCGCTCTCCCCATCAAAATCTCATGTGGAGACAACGCAGTCTTCTTATCAGTAGTGCTTCTCATTGACATTAACACTAGTGGTAAAGTATCTGGCCACTTTAGATTTGTTGATGCACACACTTTGGCCAATTGTGATTTTAATGTTCCATTCATCTGCTCTACAAGACCTGAAGCTTCTGGGTGATAACTACAATGTAGTCTCTGCTGAATGTTTAATGCAGAAAAAAGCAACTTTATCACCACATTATTGAAGTGTGTTCCTCTATCTGATTCAATTGAAACTGGAAACCAAAACGTGGAATTAGATCTCGCAAAAGCAATTTAGTTGCTGTAAGACTATAATTTCTCCTTGTTGGGTATGCCTCAATCCAGTGACTGAAAATGCACACAATCACCAACACATATTTCAAACCAGCACATGCAGGCATTTCAATGGAATCCATTTGCATTCTACTGAATGGACCTCCCGCCATACCTATGTGTGCCATGTTGACAATTGTTCATTTGCCAACATTCATCTGCTGGCAAATCGCGCACCTATGGCAAACTAGCTTGGCCACTTGTCTGAATTTTGGATTGTACCAGAACTGTTTAAAACTCCTGATCATTGCATCTCTCCCTATGTGCGTTTGACCATGGTAGTATCTAGCCATTTGCGTCAACAAACTGTTTGGCAACACTACTTTTCCATCTACTGTTACCCAAATTTCATCTTCTCTTTGCATGCAACAATGTTTTATCCAATCCCTACGCTCCTCTTCTGAAACATTGTTCTTTATGGCTTTTAGCTCATCAAATGTCTCAACTATCTGCATAGTGAAATTTGCATATATCTCATCATTTTCAGACATCAATTCCCAATTTCCTTTGAATTAAATCCCATTCAGAGCACAAAAGTTTGCAACCTGGTCTGCATAAGCATTTCCCAATGTTACATATTCTTGTCCTCTCTGGTGTGCACCGCATTTAACCACAGCAATTTTCTCAGGTTTCTGTACAGCTTGTAACAATTCATGTATTCTTTCCCCATTTCTTACAGGTGAATCTGAAGAAGTCAGGAACACTCTTTGTGACCAAATTTGTCCAGAATTATGTACAATACCAAATCCATATTAACTATCAGTGTAAATCGTCACTTTCATTTGGTGCGATAGTAGGCATGCCCTAGTAAGAGCCACCAATTCTGCAACTTGTGCAGAGATTACTCCTTCAAGCCATGAAGCTTCTAATATGACAGTAACTGTACACACTGTATATCCTGCTCTAAAGGCACCCTTGTTGTCTCTCAAACAAGAACCATCAACAAAGACAATTTGATCATTGTCTTCCAAACAAGTGTCTTTAATCTCGTCTCTTGGTTTGGTGCATAGTTCTGTTACCTCCAAACAATCATGTTCAGCATTGTCTTTTCTATTCAGATCTTCTCCCTCATTTGGTAATAATGTTGCCGGGTTAAGCACTGTGCACCTTTTGATTGTTACATTTGGCACCCCAAGAATCACTCTCATATCGTGTCAGCCTTGCATTTGTCAGGTATTGTGTTTTGACCTAGTCAATAGAATTTCTCTTGAATGAGGTACCATCACTGTCAGAGGATAACCCATCACAATGTTTTCACTTTGAGTTATACTCTGAACAACAGCTGCCACTGCTGTTAAGCATCCGGGTAAGGCTGCTGCAACATTATCCAAAATAGCTGAAAAATATGCAACTGGACGATTGACACCACCATGTGTTTGTGTCAGGGCAGATGAAGAACATCCATCTCGCTCATGACAATACAGCAAGAAAGGTTTTGTGTAATCAGGCATACCTAAAGCTGGTGTTTGACACAAACTCTCTCTCAATTCAGTAAATGCTCTCATGCATTCCTCATCCATCAGTATTGGATCTGAAACATCTTTATGTGTCAATCTCTGCAGTGGCTTTGAAATGGCTGAAAATGTGGAATCCACTGGCGACAATATCCTACCATTCCCAAAAACATCCTCAACTCTTTTTGTGAACTCTGTATTTTTTCATTTTCATTATTGCCGCTACTCTTTCTCTTGAAATTCTCCTTGACCCTTTCTCAATCAAATGGCCCAAATATTTCACCTCTTGCTGACAGTACTGCAATTTAGCAGGAGATACTTTATGACCATTGTCTCCTAGGAAATTCAACAATGCAATTGTGTCCTCTTTACACCCTTCCTTTGTCTTTGATGCAATCAACAAATCATCAATGTACTGTACTAAGGTCAATGGGTAAGGCATCACCAATGACTCCAAGTCCTTTTATTAAAATCTGATTGAAAATTGATGGTGATTCTGAAAACCCTTGAGGAATTCTACACCAACATTAGACTCTGGTCATAAACTTGAAACAAAAGAGATATCTTCTGTCCTCATCTAGAGGTTCTGAAAAGAAAGCTTGGCACAAATCAATGACTGTGAACAATTCTCTGCATCACATGGAATCTGAAACATTATCACTGCTGGATTTGGCACCACTGGGCAACACTTCACCACGATGTCATTTATTTTCCTCAAGTCTTGAACAAGACAAATTTTTCCATTTAGCTTTTTCAAACCCATTATTGGTGAATTACACGGACTGCTCATTACTTCCTTCAAAACTCCCTGCTCCAATAACTGTTCTATCACGGGTCATTGGGTATTGTGCAGTCTGTGGAAAAACTACATTCTCTTTCACTGCCACTTTGACCCTTTAAACTCCTTCAATCAAACCAATATCCTTGCCTGATAAGTCCCAAACTTTAGATTTAACTCTTTCCTGCAAATCAATCGGTAAATCTTTCTTTTCAAATACTGGAAAGAAATTAATTAAGTCTTCCACATTGTAATCTTCATTTGCCTGCTCATTGTCATCTGTCTGATCTTCCTCAACGTTCAGGAAAGCTAATTCACAAGACATCGTCCTTCTCCCTTCATCAACTGACAAATCTTTCTCTTCATCACTGTTTGTCTCAATTTTAATTCCTTCCATTGAACACAAAATCGAACAATTTATCTTGCATAGTAAGTCTCTTCCCAATAATGATACTGGACTAGAATCGCAAACAACAAAGCTATGGTAACCTCTAAAATTGCCAATTTTCACAAGAACTGGTTCTTTATTGGTGTTGACCAAATGTTTATTTGCAACTCCTACTATTTGCACTGTCCTTTCTGAAACTGGTATGTCTGGAACTTCTATTGTTCTTACTGTTGAGCGTGTTGCTCCTGTGTCAACCAGAAAATTAACCTCATGACCATGTAATTCACCCTTCATAAGGACCTTTCCGATCCACTTCTAATGATGCGGCCATCATATACTCCTCCTCATCTGAACTGTCCAACGGCCATTCAGCTTTTATTTCATCCTCACTATGTAAAGGAAATTGTTCAACTATTTTTACACTTTTGTTTTTAGTCTGATTTGTGACCATTTGCAAAAGCATAACCTGTTGCTGTTCCATTGGGCTCTGTATCATTTGAACCTGTCTCAGCATGTGCATTTGCTGTACAGGCACCATCTGCACCTGTGGCTGCATTTGTTGTATTTGTGGCATTTGTACCTGTTGTACCTGACCTTATACATTCTGCATCTGCTGCATTGGCTGTAAAGGCTGAAAACCTTGCATATTATTCCCATTATTATGGAAATTTTGATTTTGACCTCCCATTCTAGGTCCTGTCATGCTCTGATATGAATTGACACCATTTGTCTGCTGAATTATTCCTCCCTGATTTCACATTGGGCACTGTTTTTCCAATGTCCAATTAATCCACAAATATGACAAATAACACCTTTCGCCTTTGCTGTTTATCCTGCATTTCCACTGAACTAAATCCACATTTCTATTGGCTACCGGAATCATCATTGCACCTCGACCTCTACCTCGACCTTGACTTGGAAACAAACCATTTCCCTGTGGCAGTTGTTGAAAATTCCCTTGCAATCCTGTCTGTGCAGCCTTAATCTGCATTACCATTGCTTTCTCTTTCAGCTTTTTCTGCTTCAACTCAATTTTATCACTACAGTATTTAGCATACTGCAACACTTCATCAATCGGCTTTGCTTGCCAGCAAATCAAATGATTTTTAATCATCTGACTTACTTCTGGTTTCAACCCTTCAACAAATCTGAACAACAAATGAGTCATGCTCTCTTTTTCAATTGTTTCTACACCACTGAATTGTTTGAACGCCTTCAACAATCTTTCATAATATGCATGAACTGATTCCTTCCCTTCCTGTGATGTTCTATCTATGTGTTGCCAATCAAAAAATTTCGGCAAAATTCTCGTTTTCAGAAACTCAATGACTTTAGAATAATGTTTATGTACTTCAGGAGATGGCACACCTGTTTTTGAATCTCTTTGTGGTTCACTTGTCGGCCAATCAACACTTCTCTTGCATTCAATCCACAAATCTGCTGGAAGTACAATATCAAAAAGTGTATTCAAGTCTTCCCACAGACACTTCGAAAGTTTCACAAACCTATGACTTCTGATACCACTCCATTGGTTTCTCTCTCAACCTTGGGTGTCATTCGTAAAACTTATAATATAACTCCTATTCCAAGGTACATGTATTAAATTCCCTGCTGGTGTTTCTCTCATTGGCTGCATTTTCACTGCTTCTCCTGTCTGTGTTACATCATCTTTCTTTGGTCTTTCTCTTTTTCTGTCCCATCTGCTCTCCCATTTGTCTAATGCTTTCCAAACCTGTACTTTCTCAAGTAATTCTCTAAGATGCGTTCTCATTCCTGCAGATCTCATGTGAATAAAATCTTCCTCCTCCAAGTTTAAACTGTAACTTCTTTTCAGAGTTTTCATTTTTGACAGGTCAATATCATACTCAACCACTACTTCTTGTAACTGCTGATAAGCTCTGTCTGCTCCCTTTGTAATTATTTTACATAGATATCTCAGCTGAGGTTCTGTATAGGACTCAAGTCTGTTCACCCCCATTGTTCCTTCCAAAAGTTCACTCCCTTCCATGTTCAATCTCACTCTGTTTATTGTTTCTTCCTCTTTATCTTCTTCTTGTTGTTGTTTGGAATTGTTTAAATCTTCCAACCATTTTGTTATTTCTTGCGCAGACAAGCCTTTCCATGACACTCCATTAGCTTGTGCCTCTGCATCTCACTCTGGTCCTGAACTTGCACGTTGTTGTGGAACCATCGTTCTCTGCCCTTGATTATTACAGAATATCGTTCCTGAATTCTCAACAGGCGACAAATCTATTAAGGAATTTGTCTCATTCAAACTTGGTCCTTGTCTTTTGTGCACATTTACTAATGAATTCACTCCTCTATTATCTACACAAATATATAATAGAGTTACCGGACCCATCGTAATAGGTACAGTAATTGCATCTGGATAATTGAAGGATCCTACCCTCTGCATCTGTCCTGCACCCATATTCTGCATCTGTGGAATTGAATTTGAACAGGCTCCATTAAATTCATCCCTTGCTGACCTTGTGACAACACTAAATTAGTACTTGTTCTCACAATCTGAGCCTCTGGCTGTATTTCAGGAATGTTCATTTCAAACAGTTGTCTGTTACTCAATGAATCATTAAAACTACTCTGCATCTGAACTCTCTCATTGTCCAGGATACTCTTTGCTGATTCTGAAATCAATGGTGCAGTAGGAATCATATTACTAATTCCACTCCCATTCGACCTATTTTCATTCCTTTGACTCACATTTGGCGGAGGATAAGGCTCTAAAATCTGTGTAACTCTCTTATCTTCCTCCATCTCATCATCGTCATTAAACATGACTCTTTTCAAGTCCTTCATGTTTTGTTCTTTAATGTCTGTTAAACCCTTTTTCTTTCCATCTTTTATTTCAATTTCATTATCCTTTGTTCTTGCAGGAAACAATCAAACCCCATGTAATGTGTCTACTCTCCACCTTTTCTGCTCTTCATCCCACATAGCTTCTGCTAACATCTTTTCTACTCTTCTCATTTTCTTTTCAAATTTTAAAGCCTGTTGCTGCTTTGCTACCAGCTCCCATATTGCTAATGCTTCGTATTGTGCTGGCCTCGGTGAAGGTTTTAAAATGTACATTTTTGATAATAGGTTATCCAAAGTTCTTAAATTAAATGTACCATGTTCTGGAAAAGCCAGACAACCTTCTTTCTTTGTAATCTTGACCCAATGTTTCAACCAAAGGCATGCTGCTGTACCTTTCTCCTCAAACACAATATAGGCCGGAGTATTTTCTGGCGGACAAACCTCTCCTTCGAGTGCCGGAATGTATTCATCACCCCTTAATGCACTTCTCAAAGCTTTGAAAAACTTCATTTTTGACTGAATTTATTGAAATCTGATGTCCACAACAAAAATATTTTAACAAACTCAATTAATCTCCATCCAAGCAAATACAAACTATAAACAAAATAAAGAAAGAACAACCATTCATGAAGAGTGACCACAATCCCACAATTCTCTTCAAACCCCTCACCTTCCAATCACATAACTCTATTGTCGGACTGATTGACGAATTTGTGCGCGGCTCCTTTCACCAACCAACCAATCTCAGCGCGGCAACAACTACGTCACACCAACACATTCACCCCTTCACTGAGACGCTGACAAAGTCTGTTGTACTAATCTTTCACAACCCACACATAAAATCAACACAGTATTAATTCACGAGCTAACTTAAAAAAATAAGAAAACAAATTTTCTCATTTACTACAGGTAGGGTATTACACTCGCTTCAGAGCCTTCCAAAGTAACCTACAGCTTTCACCTACTCTTTTTCACAGTTCCCACAATCGTGAGTAAAATTCGACCTGTGAACTTCACTTCTCCACTGTTCCTTGGATTATTGTCTAGTGCACTTAGTACTCACCAAGTCTTCAGTATAATTTCATTAACACCAAATCCTCACAAACTCGACTTTCCAATCACGATGGATCAGTCTATTAAATGAACGAATTACAACATATACAAAGTGTTACTCTACACTTAGAAATATACTCCGGAGTCCCAGACCTCTCTCCTTAGGTCTGTCATCAACAACCACGTGGATAATTCTTTGTGCATCAAGCGCCACACTCAAATGAAGAACGCCTCTTCTCTACTCTCATACCTATAGGAGTATGCCCACTCCATCTAAATCTAACTCTAGAGTATCTCTACTCTTCTAGACTCACATACACCACAACCATCTGCAAATTAGCTAAAGCTGTGCAAGCGCAAACAATCACTTAACCTAATTCAGTCAAACACAGCTAAGAACATACCCTTCAACCTAGGGGGTTTCCAAGAACCGGGGGAAAGTCACTTGAGGCAACTAGCAACTCATCTTGCTAAATCTGTATAATATTTTAGAAAAGAAAACAACAAACCCAACAATTTTATTCGCAACCAATCCTCATAACCTCATTATGACATCATCATAACAATGGCGTAACCATAATCTGCTACCAAAAACTGCTGCAGCGCCACGGAATCCTAGCTATTATTTACACTGAATAGTGGATTCGGCGCTAGAGGATGATGGATTGAAGCGACATAGGTTAGAGAGGATGCCATCAATGAGTAATGTGAGCATCAGCAAAAATCAACATAATCCATGCTATTAAACCTCACTCAATAACCACACCAATTTATTAATGAATTATTAAATTTATTTCCCTAGATTAACAATGCTAAGGTCACACAAATAACTCTCAAGCACAAATGGTGAGCGTAGAAGTTCAATAACAGTTGATTAGAACATCTTATATATCTCAATTTGATTAAGACAACCAGACAAATTATCTCCAAAAGAATCACACGTATTAGTAATACCAAAGTCAGTAATAATGGCAAAATATACATTAGTACAGCATTCAAAAGATGTCAAAATAAGTCATGAGCATTTCAAATTAATTCCCTTACTAACCGCAAATTAACATTAACATGTTGTGCTTCATGTGAAAAGAATTTAGTAACACAAATTTAGAAAAACTCTTTAACTCGGTTATTAATTAAAATATTATTAATGTGCAGGAATTTAATCATTGATTGCAGCTGGTACCTGAAAAGCAAAAGACACATTATTCATTACAATGACATACGTTACCAATAATAAACAGCAATCAGCTTGCTTCTGCCAGGGGACACCATCAGTTATGTCATCAGAAGATTTGGGCCTAACGACAGCTAAACCCACTCAGCCAATAAGACTCAATAATAATAATAATAATAATCCTCCTGAATTCTCTTCTCAATAATAATAATCTCACGAGGAATCCTACCCCGTTGTTATATTAAATTCTAATAAACTCATGATTGGTCAATCTATGGGGTGGTTACACTTCAGCCAATCAACAACTAAATTGATGACCTAGAATACAACAATTCTACATTAACTAGAACATATTCTTTGATAGTTGCATTTCCTCTTCCATCTCGTCTGTCACTCCATTGTTTCATTGCCTCTTGAGCGCTCCATCTCAGGAAGAAACTTTTACAGTATCCACTCTACTTCCATCCTCGAGGAAAGACCAAGTATTAGTTATGGAATGCTCGGTTAAAACATGACCTTGTAAGACATAATGCAGCAACCCACTAGGGGTAGCTGTGGACACATCTACTTGAACTTCGAAAGCACTTTTATGGAAGCTCTGAATTATGGAAAATAACCACAATATTTAGTTAGAGTTTGCTCAGTTAGAAACAGAAAACAAACATTAGAAATAATTTTCCAAAGTTACTTGTTTTAAACGTTAATTCATTACACATTTTAGTTATCCAAAATCATTAATTAACATATTAGAACATTCACACTCTCACACCACTAAACTGCTCAGTCCTCTGATTCAAGAGTGATCTCTTCAAGTGGAGTCATTTGACCCTGGATCAGGCACATACAGTAGCCTAACCTCAGTAATTATGCAATAAACTCTTGTTTGTGCTGGAGAGACAACGACCTTCATGGGAGGAATGAATGAATGAATGAATGAATGAATTAAATATCATTGATTACTTACACATAGCTACATAAAATCATCTCAACGTTCTCATCACAGTTCACACTTAATTAAAAAGCCAAGACTTTAACCCCCTTTGGAATCTTGTATGAGTGTCTTCCACCTTTAGAAGGTTGGGAAGGAAATTCCATAACTTCAGTGTTAGATAGTAAAAGGCTCTGGCCACCTGTCTAGTAAATTGTAATCTTGGAATCGCAGCCAAGCTATTTCCATCCTAATGTAAGTCGCGCCTTGGAAAATAATACCCAGCTCTTTCTTAAATAATCATTGGTGGTTTCTCATGGAAAGCGCTATCACACAGGCAGAGTTTAAAACCAATTCCGTTTCTGAACAGGACACCGATGTAGTGTCTTGCTGATTTGATTTGCTGCATCCCAGGGATAGGTTTAGTAGCTCTCTAGCTGCAATGGTTTATATTTGTACCGGGTTTTGAATTGCTTTCTTGGGAAACCGTCAATACAAAGAGTTGCAGTAGTCTATGCAGGATAAGATAACAGCACAAATCACCAATCTTCTTCTCTGTTCCAGGAGTGCGGGGAGTACTTTCTGAAGAAGGACAGGTAATAATAGGTCAATGCACAGCTGAAGCTGTGAATAGCCAGAACTAAAATGCAATGACTGACCAGAGCTGCAATTACTCGTGCATCTTCAAGGCTATTCATAGCCACATTCATATTCGGCTTATTACCTTGAAACGCAAACAACGTGATGGCAGAAGAAATGAAAGAAAAAGTAAAATAAAGCAAGTAGCTTGTTAAAAATACAGAACAATTACCATCCCAACTATGCTGCAGAATCATAGATAAGGCTCCCAGTTTTCCGTTTTATTGATTTTTACAGAGAAGTAGGGACGGAAAACTATTAATTCTCCTGTCTATATTCATTTTTAAATACATAAAAATATGGAAAATCGGCCTTTTTTGGATGATCTGATTTTTACTGTCACTCATGAATGTCAGGTCTGTAGGTGTCCAGATTGAGAGTAAGGGAGATAAAAAAGACAATAAGTTTCCTAATTAGCTGAATTAAGTGCAGATCTAGTCATTTCTGCTATTCAACAATGCAAGTATTTTCAGATAATGCTATTACTCCGTATGCTGCTGAAAGCCTTTGGATATTGAAGTGCGAGTATACGGTTATCAGTTAAATGTGGAAAAATACCTATTGCAGCTTCATTTATACAACAGACACAAAATATAAATGCATAAATACAGAAAAAATAGCAACAATTAAATATGGATAAAAACATATGGAAATGTAAAAAAAACTAAATGCCATAAAACCGGGAGCTCTAGTCATAGACAAAGAAATAGCACATTTTCGCTCGGCTGAACAGTATTAACAAAGTAAAAATGCAATTTGCAAATTCCAATTTTATTAATTGTTGCACAGTGCAAAATGTTATCCCGTGTAATAGAATTTTGTTTAAAACATTTGTTTTAGGTACCTTATGATTTTACTTCATGCAAAATAAAATACGCAGATCAAATTTGCTAAAGTTCTACCGTAGAGTTTTAGTTTGTTTGAACTTTTCTGGATTCGGAACCATGTTTCAAGGACCCTTATCTTTCATTAAGGGCATCGCTGTAGCTTTGCAATTATACTAATGCAGTCCTATAATGGCATTTCATTGTTGTGATAAATTGGAGATGTGTAAATTCGCGACAGAGGCTTCGCCTTTGTTTGCTTCAGACTTTCCATCTACTTCATGACTCAGTTCCAGGGGCCTGGTAGCTGTTGCCATTAAATATTTGTTCTACATTTCTGGGTTTTTTCCTCACTCTTAGGCCCTCTTCCTAATAAACGCAGGGACTCTGCATCAGTAATTCCACATTCAGAATTACAGATATAGCGGGGACTGGTAATTCTGAACTGCGTTAGTGCCACACTAATACAACTTTCCACCTATGGAATGTGGATTTAATGTGCAAATGTCTGTTTTTGCACTGATTTCCATAGGCACTGATTTCCATAGGCCATTTTCTGGTAACATTTTCCTCAAAATTTTAAATGACAAAAGAAGTCCTTGGAAAAGCATGAGGGTTTGGCAGTAGTGCATGTGGTCATAACATACACCTCATAATACCACATACACTTGTTTCCGTTCAAATTTGTAATTTCGACATACTCAGAAAGAGGCCCTTATTATTTTGGGGTCCCTGTCAACTCCTCATGGAATAAAGAAAGATAGAGGGAGACTGGATAGTATTATGGAGAAAACAGCTAATTCCATGCACACCTTTAGCTACGTGACAAATCAGCTCCCACATGCCCAAATGCCAGAATCATATCTTGACAACCAGCCGCTGCCCGTCCATCCCTCCATGTGGGTGGAGGAGCCACACTCCCCCCACCTTTTTCCCCGACAAGAAGTGTCTGTCAGACTTAGGAAAGGGCAGCCTGACAGACACTCTTGTTGTTCAGGTCAGGCATCAAGGAGCTAGACATGCGCTAAATGTGCAGGTGCCCGGCTGCATGAGCTGAACTTTGTCAGGCTGAGGATTTCATAGCCCTGTGGCCGTGACCTCTTGAGCCTAGCAAAAGTGCCTCGAGGACCTCCTGCTCATGATGAGGGGGAGTGTCACTGATAGTCTCGGACCAGGGTGCTTCACTTTTAAGCCCTGAAGTGCCCAGGGCAGAGTGTCAATCAGTGACACCTCATCACAGAGCGAGGTGGGTTCAGCAGTCTCACTGACCCCATCCCACTTTGTGAAGAGAGAGGGACAGCTGCCTTCTTCATTGGCTTACCTAAGGTAGCAGTTCCAACCGGCCAGGGACCTCTGAGGCTTTACGTTTTTTAATGTTTAGTGCATGCATGTGTGCATGTATGAATGTATGTTTGTGTGTTTAATTGGGAGTGAGTGTTGTGAAAGGAGGTGTGTGTGTGTGTGTATGCATGTGAAGGCATGCATATGAGTGTGTCTGTGTGAGTATGTGTGGCCCCCCAGCCACCTTCCCTGCTAAAATTAAAATGATCACTGACACCAGCATTTCAAAGTAGGGCGAGGCATCAGTGCTGGGAAAGATTTACTTTGGGGTCCTGTAAATATTTTGTTGAGGTGTGGCAACAGAAAGACGGTGGAGTCACGAGGGTCAGGGTCTGACAGTCAACTTATACATTTTGTCCAGAATTATGAAGGCTTTGCGTTGTTCTTGCGTCACACAAGGCTACGCAAGGACAATACAAAGACTTCAGTAATATTTACAAACCTACATAAGGAGTGATTTCTGCTGACTTGCATGCCTTTGTAAAGAAATCTAATGTAATGTGCCTGCTTGCGCTGCCTTCTTTTACATTTCAACTCATGAGGTGTTCCATAGATTCCAAAGATGCATTCTGCAGCACACATAGAAAGGGGGAAATTACTCTAAGGATTGCTATGTGCACAAAAAACATTCCTGGCTGTAACACAGGAACTCTTGCACAATAGTGGAAGGGTGCATTTACTACTGCTAGGCAGCACACACTACACAGTGCAAGGAGAGACCAAAAATGCTCCATATCTTTGTAAATATTGAGCATTCCTGTTCGCTCCCTTTCACACAAAGCAGCAAATTTGCTTCCTGCCCTGCGAAGCATGAAAGATTAGTAAATATGCCTCTTAATTTTTAAAAACTCTAATGCAAAGAAATCGGCAACACGGACAAATGTGACAATAAAGATCATAGGTCTGGTGGATAATGCACTTGCTGGAGAGATCTGTGCTTTGTCTTGTTACAATTCTGACTCATCATAAGGCAGAGTAGTGTAGAGGGTTAATGCAAGTGGTAAAACATTACAATGTGCAACATGGAGATCACAGATTTATATTTTATCTAGTTTGCTCCGTGGCTTAATGGTGTTGTTATAGAAATCATTTTGTTATCTGCAGTTCATAATTTACAATCTTTGCAATACAGCACAGTTAGCTATCAACTGACATCAAGGAGCATTACAATCCTTCTAATACCGCGCAGTGAACTACGAACCCCCATCAAGGTGCAGCACATACGTTTAGAACCTTGGGGCCATATGTATGAAGCGCTGCATTTGCGATATCCAAATAACAATTTTTACCGAATAGCTATTTGGAATTCTCAAAAAGCGATGTAACATCATAATCACAAAATATTTAGCAATTACCTAAAATTCGCAATCGCAAATAGTGATTACCAAATAGCGATTCAGTAAAATAGCGAATCGCAATTTGATAATCACAAATTGCAATTTTTGCATTCTGGAGCAGCTTGATGACCTCACAACCAGAAAGTGAGTCAGTGCATGCTGTTTCCAAAAGTTTGAGCCACAGGAGGAGGCTCACATAGTGAGCTCAGCACCAGGGAGCCATTTAGGAGTGTCAGCCAGGACTCAAAGACACCATGGCAACTGAGGGGAATGCCAAGGAGACAGGAGGCAGAAAGAGGAAGCTCACTTTCAGTGAGCAGGAACTGGAGGTATTAACTGAAGAGGTGATGAAGAGCCATGACAAGTTCTTCGATAAAAACTAATTCCATGTCCCGGAGAGTGAGAAGAGAAAATTGTGGAGTGACATCCAGGCAAAACTCAACGCGGTGGGTATTGCGCAGCGCACAATTGAGGAGATACACAAGTGCTGGTACAATTTACGCACACATGCTAAGGAGAGGATTGCAACTAGACTTAAGGAGCAGTGGCGGAGGACCATCCACCCAGACACCATCAACCCCTTTGGAGGACATGTTGGAGGCAACACTGCAGCCTGAAGCAATATATGCTGTTACCAACATAGACACCCGAGCCACACCAGGCACCCGCAAAGGTAAGGACAACAACTATGTGAATTACCATATGTGCATGTAAAATTGTCCCTTAGAGAAAAGCTATGTTAGCACTCACTGATCAAAATAGCCCATGTCACACAATTCATTCAGCCCAACAATGCCTTATGGGAGTGGTATTCCATACTCCAACTGTGAACCTAAAACAAACATTGCAGCATTGTGCATAACCACACAGAGTCAAGACAAATGACAATTAAAACACTATGTCAGCGTAACTGTTTACTACAAAATGTAACTGTGAACTGAGACATGCAAAAGCACTTTGTAACTGAAATACTGCTCATTGATATTGCAGATGTCCCTGGACCACATGCAGCAGAATCAGAAACTTGGGGGAATGAGGACAGCCAGCCATGGTCTGAGGTCGACAACGTCGTGTCCATAACACCTCCACAACCCAGATGCAGGGCAACAGTGGAACCACTCCCTGAGTTTACTCAGGAGTCGGAGGACTTGCCAGAAGTCATGCATACACCACCTTCTGTTGATAGACACAGCTACAGACAACAATGTCTTTTCCAGTGCCAATACACTCCCCTCAGGAGATGTAGAGCAGATGTCAGACAGAGTTCAGAGGAAGGTGA
This sequence comes from Pleurodeles waltl, assembly GCF_031143425.1. Lineage (NCBI taxonomy): Eukaryota > Metazoa > Chordata > Amphibia > Caudata > Salamandridae > Pleurodeles > Pleurodeles waltl. The sequence goes on from NC_090443.1 coordinate 865,724,993, forward strand.
GGGCCCATCTCTGTTTGGTGGTCTAGAGGCATCAATGTTGAAGGTGCACCGCCTACAACGTGAGCACATGAAATCAAAGCACAGGCAGTTGGTGTCTCTCAGTCACAACATGTGCGAACTGAATGCAACAGTGCAGGAAGGACAGAAAGCAACCGCAGACAATCTAAGGGAGATGACGAATGCAATGAAGGAACTCTGCACAGTAATGAAGCTGGACCATGCTACCCACTTTAAGCGCCATCACCAATTGATGAGTAGATTGGATGGTTTCAGCAGATCAGTCCATTGCCTCACTAATGCAACTGCTTTGCTGTCAAGACGTGCAGTGGTACATTGCAGTGGGGACCTTTGCATGGGGATTGGTCCAGGTTACCAATGCATTGTAGAACATGCAGACATCACGTATCGCTGGGAAGAGCGGCCTGGGTGGTGGGGATAATGAGGAGCTCTCTAGCCTCAGTAGTGTGACTGCCCTGGAATGGCACATAGGCGTCACAGTTCCAGACACAGTGCTGTTGGAAAGTTCTAGTGGAGTGCGTGGACGCAAAACGTAATGGGGACATGTTCTGGGGCTTGTTGTTTTGTGACATTGCATTACTTACATGATGTTAATTGTAAAGCATTTGATTTAAGTACAGATAGTGCCTTTGGACTACCTATGTTCTATTCCCACATATGTGACCAGAAGTTAAGGCAATAAATGTGATCTATGTAGCAAAAAGGAACAATACGTTGTCTCTTCATTACTTACATAAAAAATTATTGTGCGTAATCTCTGCACATCTTTGTCTGCCTTCAGCTGTTCTTGATCCATCTGCTGGGTGAAAGGTTGGTAATGGGTCGTCATCCTTATCTGACTCTGTATCTGTGAGTTCTAGGGGTATGCCTGTCGATGTTGAAATGTTGTGCAACATAGCACATGTAGCCACAATCTTGAAGGAGGTCTCAGCACTGTATTGTAGTGCTCCACCACTTTTGTGCAAGCACCACAAGTGACTCTTTAGCAGGACAAACGTCCTCTCAATCACACTTCACATCCTCCTATATGCTGCATTGTAACTCCGTTCACTTGGTGTTGCTGGATTGAGGTATGGTGAGAGGATAAAAGACCGCACTGCATACGCACTGTCTCCTAAAATGACAGAAGTGACTACTGAGTCATTGTAGTTTCTAACCTAGCCTGATAACTTAGCTACATTGTACTGTGTTAAATTACCAAGTAGGTATCTGTAACAGGAACCCCATTACAGGGCTAATCCCGACAGTGACTGTTGCCAGCATACCCACAGCCGGTTTTGCGGAGAAGTGCCCCGGGGGCACTTCAACGGAAGGAGATCCAATGAAATCGGAGTACTTCCGCGGTCATGAGGTCGGAAAGGGAGGAGAAGACACACAGAGAGGAATGAGGATGAGGAGGACAGAGAAGATGCAAAGAGGAACGAGGACAAGCAAGTGGAAGAAGAGGCAGAGAGTAAAGAAGATGGAGAAGAGGAAGAAGATGTGGAGAGGAGTAACGACAGAGAGGAACCAAGAGAAAAAGCGAGGGCAAAGGGAGACACAGCACCAGAGGCACCAGAGGCAGAGACGGACAGGGAGCAATGCAGGGAGGAGCCCACCTCGAGAAGACCACGCCACGTTCCTGGAGTAACATGGCTCCACAAGGTACGGTCTTATTTAAGTGAAAGAGCTCCTACTGGACTTAGGGAATACAAGGGGAGGGTAGGAGAACCCCGAGGGGGATAACTTCCTAGATACGCTGTGGGGACAAGTGGTGAACCCTACACTATACCTTAATATAAAATCAGTTACCTGATAACCGGTTTCTATCTCTTCCTCCCAAGGCATATCGGTCAGGAGCTTTACTGGGGCCGCCAGTTCCAATCCAAGGCAATCCGGAGGACCGAAGAAACAACCTAAAAAAAAGAAAAGAATAAAGAAAGAACTTGAGTAGATTAAAATATTTATATCTCTAGAACACTCTAAAAGAAAAAGAAAACAAGCATGCTTCAAAACCTCAAATACAGACCGTGGTACCCACAATTATTTACGATATCGGTCTCCTACAGTGGTGTCAGAAGTGGGATTTAATTGGCCTTTTTCTATATTAGGTCGTTACCTACTGGAAAATTGATTCCGAGACCAGTCTAGCGGACATGATGCGCCAGTTAGCAGAAGGACAGAGACATTTACAGTTAATATTCAAAGAACAAGTAAAAAATGCTGAAAAGGATCGGGAACAATTGCAGGCAGCGTTGAAGAGCCAGCCAACCATAAGAGCTAATAAACAATTAGTTCATCAAACAGCACTGCAAAAAGCTGACTGAGATGATTGCAAGCTCCAAGGTACATCCGAATGTTCCAAGCTTGGTCCTACAGAAATATGTGCCGGGAGAAGACCCTGACTCTTTCTTTACTAACTTTGAGAGGGTTGCCAGCTCTGCTACGTGGCCCAAAGAACGTTGGAGTCAGTATGTCGCCCCTTTATTGACAGGCAAATTGCAAACCGCATATCAGGCAGCCAACCCAAGTGGGACTACCCCATATGACGAGATCAAAAAAGCTATACTAGAAAGATTAGGATATGATAGTGAACACTACAGGGTAAAATTTTGACAGGAGAAATGGGGTAACATAGATAACGCCGGGGCCTTATTTTTTTTGTTCAAGATCTGGGATTAAGATGGTTAAAACCTGAGGAGTCCACTAAAGAGGAATTAATACAAAAGATATTACTAGAACAATATTTGGAAGCTCGACCCAGTACCACTAGACATTGGATAAGACAACACCCTAATGTATCTACCACCGAGGCTATTGAATTAGCCAATGCCTATCATAGAACAATGGACTTTAAAAGCTATCCTCCTCGAAGCAGCCGGGCCCTGCTTCTAACAGGAAAGCTGTCTGTAAAATAAAATCTCCACAGGAAGTCTTGGACACTACTAGGCTTACCAGACCAGGGGGAAGAGAGATGGGAGCCCAACCCCCAATGCTATAACTGTGCCGAGTGTGGCCACATCCCCTGAAATTCTCCCCAGCAGGTTCAGAGTCCTGAACCCATGGAGATTGGGTTTACGAAAGGAAGGGTTTTGTTCATAGAGGGTATGCCTACTAAATACGTTATTAGTGTGAAAGTCAATGGACAACCCACCCAGATACTATTAGATTCAGGGTGTCGCCAGTCCGTTATCAAAGCCGAAAGAGTAGCACCTGAACAATGGAAACACAACCAGAAAACAGCCATAACCTGTGTACATGGCGAGACCCTAGCATTTCCCCTTGCTCAAGTAACCCTTGAATGGAGAGGTTGCCTAGAAACACTTAATACGGGAGGGATACCAGGCTTAATACAGGACCTCATAATTGGTACAGATTACCCTGAATTTTTATTATTGTTGGATAAGGCCATTGACCAGGAAAAAAACTTCTCAATGGTTGTTAGAGGGACCTTTCCATGGGGAGGCTATAGAGCCAGGTGAGGAAAAGATGAAGCTAACTCGAAAAAAAAGAGAGAATAACAAACACTATTATGAAGAAGCCATATCTCATATTGTTTCTTTCTCTCCCACAGTATCATCCAAGATTAGCTATACAGGCAGCTTCCTTACCTGTCAGAGAGAAGATCCAACCCTTAAAAACACCTGGGAACAGGTTATTCCAGAAATACCAGACAAGGTAGGAATCTAAATCTAAATCTGTTAAAAAGGGTTTACTTTAAAGAAATGTGAAAACTCAAGATCGAACAAAAACCCAACTGCTGGTCCCCAGCCCCTTTAGATCTCAGGTATTACACTTGGCACATAGTCAATGCGGCGGAGGACACTATGGTTGAGAAAAAACAGATGCCTATCTAATAAACCGCTATTGGCCAGGTGTCTTCTCTGACAACTGAAAGTTTTGTGCCTCTTGCACCAGATGTCAACCCACCAATCCCCCACAACAGCTCAAAGCACCCCTATATCCCTTACTGATTATTGATGTCCCATTTACTAGGGTGGGGATGGACTTGGTAGGACCTTCAGTAACATCCTCCAGAGGGTATCGGTACATTTTGGTATTAGTGGACTATGCCACCAGATATCCTGAGGCCGTTCTTTGAGAAGCATGACCACCAGAATGGTGGCCCAATCGATGGTGGAGTTCTTTGCAAGACTAGGATTTCCCAAAGAACTGTTGACAGACACTAAGGGACACCCTTTGTGTCCAAGCTAATGAAACAGATTTGTGAATTATTAGGTATATAAACAATTGAGGACATCTGTTTATCAATCTCAGATGGCCTAGTGGAACGATATAACCGCACCATTAAGTAATTACTAAAGAAAGCCATTTTGGAGGCAAGTAGAGATTGGGATAAGAAATTGCCACTAGTCGTTTATGCTATTTGGAGTCATGTACAATCCTCCACCAGAAACTGCCTTTTTGAACTAGTCTTTGGTAGACTTCCCAGAAGTCTACTGGACATGGCAGCAGAAGAGTGGGAGGAGGAAGAGGATGAAGGGAGGGACCTCTTAGAGTATGCACAAAATCTTAAAGACACTTTACATTCCCTATGGGCTGAAGTACATGAATAGATGAAGAACACCCAAAACAAACAAATATTATGATCAGAATAGTAAAATAAGGGATCTTCAGATTGGGAGTGTAGTTATTTTACGCCCCTCCTCTGAGAATAAGTTGTTAGTGAAATGGCAAGGACCCTTTTTGATAACAGGAAACATTACCCCAGTTACCTATAGAGTGGCAGTACCACGTGCTAAAAAACATGAACAGATATATCATATTAATATGTTAAAAGAGTGGAAGACCTAGAAAAGACCCCAGAAACACTGACCCTAGTGTCCTTCATTACCAACACTCAGGCCCTGAATATTCAGTTTCCCCCAATATATGACGGGAAGGAGGAACCCCGTCCCGCCCTAATTAAGGATCTTACCAAAAATCAAAAGGAACAAGTAATATCCCTGATCAATCACTATCATGATGTATTTTCCCCCCAGACCGGGATGAACGTCCCTAGCCCAACACCACATTCATACGGAACAAGGAAAATATGTCTGTCTGAAACCCTATCGCAGTGGTTCCCAAACTGTGCGCCGCAGCACCCCGGTGCACCGTTAGAAGTTGCCAGGGGTGCCGCGAGCATTCTGGTAAACATAATGAAACACTTTTTAAAAAGAATAATGTGTTTACTTAACCGAGTGACGGAGGATTTTAGTAACCCATCGGTGTGGTTTGTGTTAAAGCGAAACAAACGGTCGTAAATTACACGTGTGAAAAATAATCTATGCCACACATATACATTAAAGATAAACGAAGGTCAGATAAGTTTTAGGGAAACAAAACAAAGCTTTATTAATTTCTTCCCTTAGCTTAAATTATGTCATCAAGAAAGCTGACAGACCGACTGTTTCAAAAGCAGTTGAGTGTCTCCAGAAAACATGACAAGTTGCAAAAAAAGGAATGTCGAGGGAATGGGCGGTGTTCTGCATGAGTCAACAAGAACATATCACTTTCTGTAACGCCGTTTCTGATGAGTAAATCAAATCCCAACTTTTGTTTATTATGTGAAACCTCCGCAGGCACTAAACTGGATCCGTAAACATTTTCTTAGAAATGTCGTATCACTTGAATCAGGTGACGCTGTGTGACTCTAGTCTAGGTTAACGTTACACGGCGTGGTAAAAATTATTTTCCAGCCGAGTAACAATTTCCCCCTGATAATTCTGCTGCAGTCCGTGGGGAGGGAGGGAGGGAGGATTGCTCGGTGGAGGAGAGGGTGGTACTTGTATGGCAAGTTGGTTTTCAGCATGGGAGAGTTACATGAGCCCACCTGTGAACGTCTTGCATGGTTTCACACAGCAGCGTGATTACGTCGTTTTCAGAACCTTCGGTCCTGCCAGGCATGCGGCAGTTCAGAAGAGAGCACTGGGGTGTTATTGCTACCCTCATTAAAGTGCGCACCTTGTCGAATTCCGGTTTCGTTGAATAATCAGGTAATTATTATCTTCTGATATAATCCATGCTTTCAGCTTGGATACATTTTCATGCTGTGCTCAAGATTGATTTGCTCCAGGACTGCTGAAGACGTTAATTGCAGTATTTTACATGGGGCCTGGCATATCATATGACTGTTATTGCTCCTCGCAGCACTGTGATTTCATTGACCAAAATCTGGCTCAAAACCAGCGAGGCAACAGGAAAACCTGTATAAAATGTTTTCAGAGGAGGCCTAGCGCTCCACAAGAATTTCTTTATTTAAACTTTACATAAACAGTCTAAAAATAATATGTTAAATATGAATATTACTCAAGGGCTGACTATTTGATGGGAATTCTAATCTTTTGTGCCAACTCATGATACCTACATGCTTAGTATAGTGTATTTTTAAATGCTTTCAAGTAACACTGTTCACATTGGTGCATTCTTGTTGTGTAGTTTTTAATTTGCGTTTGTTTAGTTTGTATTGTCAGGTTTTCCCCTACAGGTGCTCGGAGTGTTATTGCTTGCCAAGTGGAGCTGGCCACTGTATAGCCTTGTGATCATTGTTGTAATCCCTCCCGTCTCTCCCATTTGGGATTTCCTCTTTCGCTGCCGGATGTCTTGGTGAAGGGTGGAAAGATAAGGGCATTTTCTCTGTTTGGGCCTGGTAGGGTCTGGAAGGGCCAGAAAGCCTGCCCTGTGTGCCCCTCATTTCTCGCTTATCTAAATATCTCAAATTTCTCCTTCCTTCTTTTCCTTCAACAGTTATCTGACTCACATCCAAACACCCCCCACACGCCATTCGGATGGGCACAGAGACCTACTAACATTGTCTCTGGGGTGTTCTTGGTTGCCCTTACCACACCTCTGGGTAGATTGTGTGGAATTCCCACCGGTGCCAAAAGCCCTCCTCTTAAACATGTAGCTGCTGCAATTAAATGTGGGAAAACGGAATAGTGAAGCAGTGTAATACTGAAGCCATCTCAGGCCTCTTCAATGATTTTAAAACCACGTCCTTCCCCTTCAGCTCACCCTTATTTTCTCCCATTGTGACACTATTTTCTTTTTCTCTTCCTCAGTCTTTCTCTTCTCTTCTGAACTGATTGGCATCTTTATGATTGACAATGAAGAGATTTTTAATACTGAGTTCAAGTTCGTCTGAGCAAAGTGAAGTCTCAGGTTCTTCAAAGAAAAAAGAGGACGGGAAGCGAAAAACCAAGTACAGAAAGTATGATGACAGGTATCTAGAGTATGGTTTCACATGTGTGCAGGTTAATAACGAGGAGCGTCCTCAATGTGTAATCTGTTTAAAAGTTTTGGCTTTAGAATCCATGCTTCCAAGTAAACTAAAGCGTCATCTTGAAAGTCTTCACCCAAATGTGGTTGGAAAGCCAAGGGAATTTTTCCAAAGAAAACTAACAGAAGCCAAATTACAAAAGACCACTTTCTCAAAACAAGCCAAAGTTAATAGTAACGCCCTTTTGTCTTCTTATAAAGTGGCCTATCGTGTTGCACAGTGTAAAAAACCACACACAATTGCATAAGAGTTGATTTTGCCTGCTGCTGTTGATATGGTAACCATCATGCTCGGTGAAGATGCTGGTAAACAGCTGCTCAAAGTGCCTCTTTCTAATAATACTATCAGCCGGAGGATAAATGATATGGCTGACGATATTAACGATCAGCTCATCTGTAACTTAAAAGGCAAAGACTTTGCACTCCAATTGGACGAGGCAACAGACAACCAAAAAGACACCCATCTTATTTGTTATGTCAGGTTTGTTAACAAAAAAAAAATAGTTGAGAATTTGTTGTTCTGTAAGGAAATGAAAGGTGGAACTACCGGTCAAGACTTGCTTGAGGTTGTGGATGATTTTATGGTACAGAATCAGATTGACTGGGAGAGATGTGTTGGAGTTTGTACAGACGGGGGTCGTTCAATGGCAGGATACTACCAAAGACTTCAAACTTGCATACAGCACCTAATGCTGTTTGGACACACTGTATAATACACAGAGAAGCACTAGCAGATGGAAACCTCAGTGAAGAACTGCAAAATATTCTGAAAATAGTCACCAAAGTGATTAATTTTATTAAAACAAGACCAATGAAAGCAAGATTTTTTGCTAAGCTGTGTGAAGACATGGGTGCCGAACACTCATGCCTCTTGTTCTACAGCAGTTCTCGATGGCTGTCTCTCGGTAACTCCCTGCTTAGAGTGTATGAGCTTAGGAATGAAATATACTCATATCTACATGATGATGAACATTGTTTTGCAGACAAATTTATTGATGCAGACTTTCTAATACAAATGGCTTTTCTTTCGGATCTTTTTGAAAAACTGAACGCACTGAACAAGTCCTTGCAAGGTAATAATACTGACATCATGCAGCTCTCAGACAAAGTTTCAGGGTTTAAGAAAAAAGTCATCCTTTGGAAAGGCAATGTAAGCAAAGGTGACTATAAATGTTTTCCTTCATTGGACACGTTTCTGCAAGACAATGAGATGGCATTAAAGGAGGAACTGAGGATAGTTTTTGTTCTGTATTTGTCACAACTGCATTTTTACCTTCAGAAATATTTCCCAGAGGATGAAGTGGAGCCAATAAAATGGGTGAGAGACCCCTTCAATGCTGAGGTACCTCAGCATTTAAATAACGAGGAAGCAGAACAGCTCATTGACATTTCAAGTGACTCAACATTGAAAGTACAATTCCAGTCTGTCACTGCTTGAGTTTTGATGTCAAACTCAAGATGAATACCCAGTGATTAGAAAGATTGCCCTGCGTGTTTTGATCCCGTTTGCTACTTCCTACCTTTGTGAAGCTAGTTTCTCAGCGGTTGCGGTGATAAAGTCAAAATATAGGGCACAAATTCACCTTGAAAAAGAAATGCGTGTTGCGATCTAAAAAATAACACCAAGATTTGAGGAGCTTTGTAAAGAAAAACAAGCACATCCATCTCACTAGGATTTTCCAAACAAATTTAGTCCTTTCGATTTTGTTTACATTCGGACTCCCTGTTTTTTGCTGTTAATTAAAAAAACATTTTCTACAGAAATTTGTTGTGTGGTTAATCTTACATGTGTTAAAAAAAGGTTGCAAATTCATGGAAAAATGTGTGGCCCTTAATATTGTATTGTTTCTGACTTAACTGAATTTAAAAAAAATCTTAAAGTAAACAACTTGTATTTTTATTTTGTTACCAATATGATAATACTTTCATCCCAATTATTTGCAGGAAGAAAATTTGAAGTACTCCTGAGGCTGGGCTTACATTGCCCACCCGAAAAAAAGTAACATAATGGGGAGCCGTGGGCAATGGCCAATATAGGTGAAGGGAGCCGAAGGTCGAAAAAGTTTGGGAACCACTGCCCTATCGTATTCCAGAGGCCCGCAGAAAAGCTGTGGCGGAAGAAGTAATCCAAATGCTAGATAACAATATTATCAAACCTTCCACCAGTCCTTGGTGCTCTCCCATTGTCTTGGTACCGAAGCCGGACTAAAGCCTCCAGTTCTGCTTAGACTTCCGAAAGTTAAACGCTATTTTGACCTTTGATACTTACTCCATGCCTAGGGTAGATGAAATGATAGAACAATTGAGGGGCAGTGAAGTATATGTCCACCCTAGATCTCACAAAGGGATATTGGCAAAAAACCCTATCCAGTGCTTAATTTGTGCTTGTTGTTTCCGGTGCTGAGCACAGGCACTTATTTTTGAGGGCCGGCGCTTAGTCTTCTGCCTCAAGCATTTGCTGCAAGCAAAAGACACGTTTGGGAAAGACGGAGGAAGAGAAAAACGAAAAAGCGTCACAAAGAGAGAAAGCAGAAAGCTGCAGGTGTGAGCTGAAGGGGCAGGGAGTGGCTGTAAATGGATTGAAGAAGCCCGAGATGGCTTCAGGATTATGCTGCATCAGTATTCTGTGTTCGCACATTTAATTGCAGCAGCCGTGTGCTTAAGTGGAGGGCTTTGGGCACCTGCACCTTTTTATTTACAAATTAAGCACTGCCCCTATCCCAAGAAGATAAATGCAAAACCACCTTCTCTACGCCCTCGGGTCTGTATCAATTCAAGGTAATGCCATTTGGATTACTCGTAGCCCCTGCCACCTTCCAAAGACTCATAGATAGACTCCTTCTAAAACATAAAGATCACGCCACTGCATATCTCAATGACATTGTCATATTCAGTCCTTCTTGGGATACCCACCTGTTACACTTGGACAGGGTACTGAAATCACTTAGGGAAGCAAATCTCACAGCGAATCCCAGCAAATGTAAACTAGCTCAGGGTTCCATACAGTACTTACAGTATGATATTGGACAGGGTACCACCCGCCCTCAGGTAGCCAAAATACAAGCAATACAAGACATCCCCTACCCCACTACAAAAAAACAAATACGTTCCTTTTTAGGATTGGTTGGATATTACCAGAGATTTATACCCCACTTTGCGGAGAAGGCTGCCCTATTGACCAACTTGTTGCAATGGAAAAACCCTAATCGCATTTCCATCCTGACGCGAGTTTTGAAACTGCAACAGAGTCTATGCACCCATCCAGTGTTATGTTGTCCGGATTTTACCAAACCCTTTTTGCTCCAGCAGATGCTTCTGATAAATGGTTAGGTGCAGTATTACTGCAAACTGATGACTGCAATGAACCCCACCCTGTGGTCTACATTAGTCGTAAACTGTTGCCTCCTGAACAGAGGGACCAACCATAGAAAAGGAATGTTTGGCCATAAAATGGGCAGTGGAGACCCTTCAATATTAGCTATTGGGACGTCATTTTTCCATCCTCACTGATCATGCTTCTCTAACCTGGCTGTCCCGACACAAAGACACGAATCCTAGGATCCTTCGATGGTTCTTAGTTCTTCACCCTTTTTCCTTCCAGGTAATCCATCTTCCTGGGAAGCTACTGGTCGCGGCTGACTATTTGTCCCTGTCCCAGACTCCTGGATCATTATGGCCCAATTGGCCATCCTGGGAGGGGGAGTTATGTAATGGGAACGCCGTAACAGGGCTACTTCAGGCAGCGACTGTTGCCGGCGTACCCGCAGGCGGTTTCACAGAGAAGTGCCCCGGGGGCACTTCGACGGAAGGCAATCCGACGAAATCGGAGTACTTCCGGGGTCACAAGGTCAGAAAGGGAGGAGAAGACACGGAGAGGAACGAGGACGAGGAGGAGAGAGAAGACGTGAAGAGGAACGAGGACAAGGAGGCGGAAGAAGAGGCAGAGAGTAAAGAAGATGGAGAAGAGGAAGAAGACATGAAGAGGAGTCAAGAGAAAAAGCGAGGACAGAGGGAGCGGCAGAGACGGACAGGGAGCAACACAGAGCGGAGCTCACCTTGAGAAGACCACGCCACGTTCCTGGAGGAACATGGCTCCACAGGGTACGGTCTTATTTAAGTAAAAGAGCTCCTATTGGACTTAGGGGACACGAGGGGAGGGTAGGAGAACCCCGAGAGGGATAACTTCCTAGATACGCTGTGGGGACAAGTGGTGAAGGAAGACCCCCATAAACCACTGATGCATGCAACTCACGTGTGACTCACTTGGAGTGATCCCTACCTCACGTCCTCCACTCACACTTTCCCTGGTGAACCCTACACTATGCCCTATCTCTTCCTCCTGAGGCACATCGCTCAAGAGCTTGACCTGGGGTCGCCAGTGCCAATCCAAGGCAATCCGGAGGATCGAAGAAACAACCTAGAAAAAAGAAAAGAATAAAGAAAGAACTTTAGTAGATTAAAATATTTATACCTCCAGAACACTCTAAAAGAAAAATAAAACAAGCATGCTTTAAAATCTCAAATACAGTCCATGGTACCCACAATTATTTATGATATTGGCCTCCTACAGTATCCTTCTCCAAACTCTCCACCCCGTAGCTGTGTGTATATTCCACTATGCCTGAAGATGTTTGAGTCATGTGTGCTACCAGGGAATCTGGCCACTAAATTTGTGATGATGTGTGAGGCATTGCAGATGACCTCTATATTTGTGGAATGACTATTTTTCCTATTTCTGTAGATGTACTCATTGTCAGATGGTGGACAGATTGTGACATGTGTCCCATCAATGCAGCCAATGATGTGTGGGAATTGGGCTACCTGATAGAAATGTAATTCTGTAAGCTGCAAGTCCTGTGGGGTGTTAGGGAATTAGGGGCCACATGTACATACCATTTTGCACGTCGCAAACGTCAAATCGGGCCGTTTGTGACGTGCAAAATGCACTTTGACATGTACCAAACCATTTTTGCGATTCAGTAAACTATTTACAGAATCGCAAAAAGGGATTGCGAGTCGCAAATAGGAAGGGGTGTTCCCTTCCTAATTGTGACTCGCAGTCCCATGTATGATTGTTTTGTGACAGCGAATGTGGTCGCAAAACAATCGCAGTTAGCACCAGTGTCACACTTGTGCTAACCCATTCGCAAACAGGAAGGGGCCCCATGGGACCCCTTTCCCTTTGTGAATGTCAGTAAAAACATTTTTTCAGCTCTGAAAAAATGAAACGAAAATGTTAAATTTTTTTGTTTTTGAAATGCATCTTGTTTTCCTTTAAGGAAAACAGGCTGCATTTCAAAAAAAGAAAACTGGCTTATTTAAAAGCAGTCACAGACATGGTGGTCTGCTATCTCCAGCAGGCCAACATCCCTGTGAAGGCCACCATTCCCAAGGGGGTCGCAAATTGCGACCTACCTCATGAATAGTCATGAGGTAGGCATTTGCGACCCCCTTGGGAGTCTCAGATAGTGTCATTGACACTATACAACATTCGGTTTTGAGTCTCAAAACAAAAGTTTGATACATGTAGCCCTAGATGTGCTCATTGATTTTAGATAACAGTGCATTCAGGAATGCATGGAAGACAGATGAGAGCGCACTTTGAGACAAACCTCCAGCTGCTGCTATTAACCCCTGACAGCTTCCTGAGGCTAAGAGGTGCAGGGAGTATAACACCTGCACATGAGGGGGTATGGCATTAGTTCTGTGTGTGTCGCTGCAGTTGTGGTTGTAAATCTGGTCTTAGGTCTAATATCATGGCAGAATTCAGCCTATACTTTTCAGAAATCTCCTCTTCCTGGTCAAACAAAGTAATGTGCACTCTGAAAATGCACTCCTGTCTCTTCATACTTCTCCTGAAATCTGCCAGGATCCTCATCCTCCTCGCCATGACGTAGAGTGCAGCCATTGTTGAAAAGGACTGATGCACTCTGGGCCTCTTTATATAGGTTGCACTGGTTAACCACTTGATTTGTGTTGGTGGTAAATTGCACATGCAAAATGCCAGTTTTGCGACCAATCGCAATTTGCGAATGGTTCATACATTGATTTTGCGATTACCTATTGACGAATCGCAATTTGCGATACGCAAAATGCAGTCACAATTTTAGGAAACCGCTATTTTTGTGATTCCTTAAAATTGCAGTGCGAATGCCTTTCATACATTCTAAAAAGGCTATGTTACATTCGCAAATAGTTAATTTTTGCGATTCACACCGTTTGCGAATGCAAAATACTTTGATACATCTGACCTTTGTTTTTTTTTCCTCTGTTGTTCGTTATTCTGAGGCTCCTAAGCTGCTTTTCGGTACTAATTAAGTTTTATTAGCACAGAGAACGCCACCCACTGTGTGATGTTTAAATCCCAGCTTTGTGCTTCCCCACACCAAGCCCTTTTACATGTACAACACCTACCAGCATGGATGAGATGCAATTAATACTTCTGGTAATCCTCAGTATTTTATGCAGCATTTTCTGCACAGTGGTTTATACACCTGTATGATCCCTTGTGTTTATGTGTGTGTGTCATGTAACACACTCTGACATCCTACATTGGGATGAATAGTGCTATAAAAACAATCATATAAAAATATATTAGTGATTGCTATTAAATAGTTATCAGTCTAATTACTCACACAGACAGATGCAGCTGACATTCTTACAGTGTATGCGTATCTCTTACATATAGAAGTTAAACAATGCCAAATAACTTCCCCCAAATCATAGGTTTTCTTAATAAAATTAGTGTCTTTGGTTCCCTTCATTGCATTGGTATCAAGTGTAAGGTTTCAGAGAGCTTCGGACAGGGTGCAGAGAACGTGCGGGCTAATGCTGAATGTGTCCTGGTGTCAGCAAATGACACTGGGACTAACTCAGCATATTTTACTGGGGTCGCCCCAGATTTGGGTCAATATTAGCTTCCCCATCCGGTTGGATCCCCCTAATTTCCTAAACTAGGCAGCATATACATAAATTGCACTCCAGTGCAAAAAACGGACCAAACTATGTTTTGCGCAACTTGTGTAATAGAGAATAGCTCTAGTCCTAATTACATAACTACTGTACTTTTGCACCAGGGCACCAGGGCACCAATGGCAAAATTAATTGAGACAGTTTTAAAACATGTATTACTTATGAATCCTTTTTCTTGTGGAAAACAACATTTTGCCAAACTGGTCAAATAATAATCTTTGTTTTAAAAACTGATTACATTGATTTATATTATTTATGCAGCACTTGTATTAATAAAAATGGCGCAAACTTAGCCTAAAACGTAATTTCATCTTTCACCCTTTAAACTGGCAGAAAGGTATTTGATTCATTGCTGATTATGCAAACACACCAAACAAGACTGAGGGGGTCATTCCGAGTTTGGCGGGCGGCGGTTGCCGCCCGCCAAGCGGGAACCGCCAATTGACCGCTCCGCGGTCAGAAGACCTCGGGGGCCATTCTGACTTTCCCGCTGGGCCGGCGGGCGCCCGCCAAGGGAGCACCCGCCGGCCCAGCGGGAAAGGGCCTGCAACACTGAAGCCGGCTCCGAATGGAGCCGGCAGTGTTGCAGGTGTGCGACGGGTGCAGTTGCACCCGTCGCGCTTTTCACTGTCTGCTAAGCAGACAGTGAAAAGCATACTGGGGCCCTGTTAGGGGGCCCCAGGACACCCGTTCCCGCCATCCTGTTTCTGGCGGTGAAAACCGCCAGAAACAGGCTGGCGGGAAGGGGGTCGGAATCCCCATGGCGGCGCTGCTTGCAGCGCCGCCATTGAGGATTCGCCCAGCCGGGGCTAATCCGGCGGGAAACCGCCGGACCCGGTTTTCCGACCGCGGCTGTAAAGCCGCCGTCGGAATGGGCAATGAAGCACCGCCAGCCTGTTGGCGGTGCTTCAGTCGTTCGTGGCCCTGGCAGTCAGAGACCGCCAGGGTCAGAATGACCCCCTGAGTTTGCTCAAAGTGTTGCCCTTGTTTAAAAAGCCATATCTAATGTGGGATAGACCAAATCCGTACAAAAACATTTGGTCTTACCTAACATTAAAAGAATTGTTGCCAACAGACTGGGATGCTGTAGAGACTAGACATCCATGACAGGCTACTACAACAATGTGGCAATATGCATAAATACATATATGTTCCTTACAATAACTATGGACAGCTAAATGCTGTTCACGCCATCTGCCAGGTAGTTACCCTAAATCCTTTGTTAGGTAAGGGTGTTGACCACCTTCCTTGATCAACTGCCCCAAATCCATACTTCTGAAATCATAAGAAACTGGACAGGTAACAACATTATTAAAGTTTCTTATAGTCCAAAAGCCAAGGAAGTCCAGAATTCTTTACGATGTATTCTTTACTATTCTTCTGAAGAACAGCATAAAACTCGGTGAAGCAGCCAATAGTCCTGGTCCCTTGAGATACCTCTGTAAAAGAATTGTTGTCCAAAGATGTTCATTTTTGATTTGTCTTTTTGTATCATTAGAGAAGTAATTTTGCTTGAGTAGACAATGCTAATTCTTGCCGATTTGTTCTGTTCAGTTTCAAAATGGGAGATGTATTGTAGTGATGATGTAATATTTCAGAAACCATGGGGCCTATATACTTCATTTTGGTGTCAAAACATAGGAATTGGGGGCATCAAGTAGTTTTATAGAGACAGAAAATAACTCCTCAGAGCAACTTTTCCACCAGTTTCCAAAATGGCAGCTCTATAATATTGTGTTTTAGCCATCATACTGGTAATGTTTTCAATATTGTTTTTGTTTCAGGTTTTCCATTGATTCAATTTTGTAAACATGAGCGAAGCAGAGGATCTTTACCTCCTGACAGTGTTGCTAACTACAAAATCTGAGGACTCTTTGGACAAACAAGAATATGTCATATGCCAAACTAATCTGAAAGAAAAGCTAACATCAACTGTGGCGGGACAGATAAGATTTCGAGATCCTGCAGTAATACAGCAAGACCAAGTTCACACAAGTCTGAAACTGATGGGTGAAAAGGATCAAATATTTTATCATTGTAACAACAAGTGCTACAAGTCATATACAATGAAAAAAGCCTGGAAGAAATTTGTCAAAAAATAGCAGAAACCAGTGAATCACAAGAATCTGAGTCTTCTGAGAAAACAACCAAACCCAATGCTAATCCACTTAGAAGATCGATGGCTAACCCTCATCCACCTCCAACAACTCATGAGAAAGCAGAGGATCTTCAACGTGTTATCTGTGATTTAGCCAGAACAAGTGTCAAAGGGATAGACGAAAGAACATAGTACGGAGTATGCGAGTCTCAAAGGGCAAACATGTTTTTATCTGCAGCTAGTTTCTTCCAAGATGACGATTTGAATGAATTTGCAGCAGATTTGTATGCCCACCCAAACTGCATGCGTACATACATTCAAAATTATGTACAATGAGCTCCCAGCAGCAACATAACCACCAGCCTTCAGTTAAGTTTGCACTCTTTGAAAAAGCAAATGTAGTTTCAAAGCCATCCTTGAGTGCTGGCTACAGGTTCACACTCAGTGAAATCAGAGAAATAATGGTCAACATTGATGAAACGGTATTGAACCATAATAATAAAATTAAGATTTTTCTGTTGAGAATGTTCAGTGACATAATTTGTCAGTATAACTAAAAGAATGAGCCACTTATGGTGTTCTCAGTTGGTTTTACTCCTGAAGTTCTTGCTACCAAAATAAGATCACAGGATGCAGTAAAATCATAGTAACCAGTTTAAGAAATGTCCTGAAAGATTTAGATTTTGGACTTAATAACAAATTTTGTGATGCCCCAGAACTCTGCAAATCGAGGGAGTCAACAAGAATGCCTGAAGTCGTCTTAACATTTTTTACATCTTTGTTTAATATCAGCAAAGCAAAACTGTTACCAAATAAAGCTCTTTATTACAGAGCAGGAGCCGACAACATTGATGATGGCTTTGAAGATATAAGCAAAGAAGTGGAACATGATCCCATGAGGTTGAAAAATCACCAAGACCCAATGGTCCACTGCCCTCAACACCACAGACCCAACCCCAACATCAGCATCAAGCAAGACGCCCAAAACTTCTCAGAATGGATCCTCATCTGCGCCGACAAAATCACCCCCACAAGAAACTCCAACACCAGAAGGGCCAGCAAGCATGCAGGGTGGTTCACATCCGCACTCTGCCCCCTAAAGAGGGAATGTAAGTGGCTAGAAAGGTGGGGACGCACCAGCAAAAGCCTATCAGACCGCACCACATTTAAAGCTGCCCTTAACAAATACCATCACCACCTTAGGGAAGCAAAGAAGAGCTCCCTGATCGGCTGCATCGAGAAGAGCACCAACTGCTCTAGGGAGCTTTTCAGTATAATGAGGGAGTTCTCTGGCCCTGCTGCCGCCGAGAACACAATCAGACCCTAGAGGCCCTCTGCAACTCACTGGCAGATTACTTCAACAACAAAATAGCACCCATCTACAGCAACTTTGCCCCGGAAACCACCAGCCTCTACTTCCCCCTTATTCCATTTGATGAAACCCACAGCCACCTGATCACCAACTGAAAGCCACTAACAACTCAGGAAACCTCAGCCATCATGAGCGCGACACACTCTAAATCGCCCATTCACCCATGCACACACTAGATCTACAACCTGGAACACAGTGACATCAGCAGTGTCCTTACCCCACCCTCAATGCCTCTATCTAAACAGCCACCATCCCCAACACCTGGAAGCACTCTGAAGAAAACACCTCCTGAAGAAACTGTCTGCCGACCTCAGCGAACTCAAGAACTACCAACCGATATGGCTACTACCCTTCCCAGCCAAAGTTCTAGAAAGAGCCATCAACAGACAGCTCTCCGAACACCTAGAAAAACACAATCTTCTAGATGCCTCTCAAGCAGGTTTTCATGCCAACCACAACAACGAGACCACCTTGATCACTGCAACGGACAACATCAGAACCTTCCTTGACTGTGGAGAAAAAGTAGCCCTAATCCTCCTTGACCTTTCAGTGGCTTTCAACACCGTATCCCCCCACACTCTCCTAACCAGTTTCCACCAACTCAAAATTCGGAACAACGCACTCAAATGGATCCAAGCACTCAAAGAATTCTCCTACCTTCTTTCACCTCAAAACACAAGAATATAATCTGCGGCGTTTCCCTGGGATCCTCGCTCAGCCCCACCCTCTTTAAAACCTACATGATACCTCTAGCAGACATCGTCCGCAGTGACGGACTCAAAGTCATCTCATACACCAACAACACAAAACTCATCCTATCAGTCTCCAAAGGCCACGCCACCCAGAAAACCAATTTCTGCAAGGCAGTGAGAAAATGCCCTGTGCAATGTGGCTGACTGGATAAGAACCAACTACCTAAAACTAAACGTGGAGAAAACAGAAGTGATCATCTTTGGAAACAACGCATCCCCCTAGGTCGACAACTAGTATACGGATGCCCTTGGACATCCCTCTACCCTGAAAGACCACGCCTGTGACCTAGGCATTATCATTGACAGCAAACTCACCTTCAAGTAACAGATAAACACAGTCTCCGCCTCTTACTTCCTCTGCATCTGCATGCTACGAAAAATTTCCAGATGGATCCCTGCCACCACCCGAAAAACGGTAACCCAAGCCCTAATAACCAGCAGAATAGACCACAGGAATGCACTCTATGCGGTAACTACCACCAAACTCCTTAACCACCTACAAACTATACAGAACTCAGCAGCAAGACTCGTACTACACCTTCATAAACGCACCAGCTTCACCCTGAACACAAGAGATAAGAGATGCCAATTCAAGGTCCTCGCCCTTGCCTTCAAAGCTCTACACAACATCGGACCCAAACACATTAACCGCTGGCTGGCTTTTCACCAAGCCGTCAGAAAACTCCAATCGACCTCCCTCATCCCCACTCATGTCTCACGCATCCACCGGAGTCACTGCGGAGGCGCACTCCTTCTCGTACCTCGCTGCAAAAGCTTGGAACAACCTCCACCTCAGAACCACACACTCCCTCTCCGATTTCAGGAAGAATCTCAAGACCAGGCTCTTTGATGAGAGGCTGCCATCTATACAGTGTCACACCCCTGTGCCTGGATACCCCTCGGGGTGATAAGCAGCACTCAACAAACACTGATTGATTGAGTGAACCGAAAGCCTTATGCTGTGCAAATGTACTGTCTTTCCCAAATCATGTTTTATGAATCACATCAAGGCAAAAAGAAAACTCTGTAACACATGATGACTGTCCACGCAATCTATGACAAGTGCAAAAGTAGAGAGCTAATCACTTCAATGAATATGACTGGTGTATCAACAACTTATAGTGACATAGTACGGAACAGGAGATTGTTAGCAGCTCATGCTGTAAAATCTTGAGTAATGTGAGTCCGAGAGCACACCACTTTCAAGTCACCGTACGAGGAAAGGATTTACAATTGCCGATCCTGATAATTTTGATTTTAAGACAGCTCTTCTTTGTCTGAAACATCCAGCTCACATGATACTGCCATGATGCTTTTTCAAGACTGTACCAATGAAGTAGCTGCTGGAAAACAACCTGTGTCAGTTGTAGGCAATGAAGGTGTTTTCTGTATTGTATCTGACATTTTTATGAGCAATCCAGTAGAATTTGATGATCTTTATCCAATGATGGGCATTTTTCACATGACATAAGTTGTGTTGCATTGTGCAGTAAGTTACATCGGTGGATGTGGCATACACAATGCACTTATTGAGGCTGAAATGTTTGGAAGCAAAACTGTACAGTCAGTATTGAGTAGAACTCATTACGTTCATTTGTTACAAGGTATGCTCATCATTTCTGAGGCTATAGAAACATTGTGTTGGAACGCTTTCTAGAACAAGAATGACAAATTAGGTTTTGAATAACTTATCCCACCAGTATAAAAGGCACAGGGTGAACTTCATTCAAAAGACATAATGCAAAGCCAGGCAATGTTCAATACACTCAGTTCAAAATCAGAAAACCTGAAAACCAAGTTGAACAGTTTGTCAAAGAATGTGAAGACAAATCAGAACTTTGCAAGTACTGGGGAAAGATTTTACACATGAT
The DNA here is from genome assembly GCF_031143425.1 of Pleurodeles waltl. Lineage (NCBI taxonomy): Eukaryota > Metazoa > Chordata > Amphibia > Caudata > Salamandridae > Pleurodeles > Pleurodeles waltl. Next base: position 865,745,336 of record NC_090443.1, read on the forward strand.
AGCTCTAGTGAAAAACTTGGTAAATGCTGATCAGGAAGGTGATTGAGAGCGGCATGTGAAGACTGTGGAATCACTGATTACTGTGTTTCGCGAATGTAATTGCATAAACTATCTGAGTTATGGGTCCAGGTATTTGGAAAGAGTGAAGAAGGTAGAGGTGAAAAAAAACATACCTCTACAGAAAATTCATCCAAAGACATTTTGTGGTGAAAGACAGAGATACTGTGGCTCCAGATATGAAACTGAAACAGATGGTCCAGAGATCATGGAAAAGCCCCAAGGGAATTGTTGTCAGACATGTAAAAGTGAATATGTTGCTAAATAGCAGCTAGTTTAACATGAAGTCCTTTCTATTTGCAATGCTTTCAGAGAGATGACAAATTCAAAATTAATGAACCACCCTGAAACTGTTCCTCATCACAAAACTTGTGGGAAAGAGAGGAGAACGTTTTAATAAACATGTTGACAGCCTTCTTCATTGCATGCAGCAGCAAGGAAACCCCTTTCAAGTGACTGAGCCTGTGCAGCTACACAATTTTATGACCAAAAATATGTGGATTACGATATAAAGAAATGTCTACTAGATGTCTTGGAACATGGATAGAAACAATACGCAGAACTGAAGCAGGAGAGATTGTATTTGAAAGAGAAAAAGCTGTTTGACATAATCACTAAAACTAAACTTCCATGCTTTAATTGCCATAGTACGTTTCGTCTTACCAGCCACTACAAAACAGGTTACAAAAAAACGACTTTTGTAAGCACATAGAAAGATGATGTAGCAAAAGAAAGGGGTGAATTTATCAAGGACATTCTGTTGTATGATCTTCTTCCAACAAACACATTATTTAATAAAGATACTGCAACCAAACCAGTGAGGCACAGACAAGCACAAGAAATAAAAAAAAACTTTCACTTGAAGAATTTCAATTCGAAAAGGTGTCCTCATTAAAAACTGCTGTTGTTGTGGATTTGTTGCAATGTTCATAAGTCAAGGATTGTCAGAGTTATTGATACGCTATGGAACAGATGGGAAAAGACACTAGATCCTGCTTCATATTCTGTACAAGAAACGTGACCCAGAGATGCCCAGTCTTCTTATCAAGGCATATATTCTTACAGTGATGACACTATGACCAAAATTGGAACAAAGCCTGAAGCTTTAACTCCTGAACCTGTGAAGTTTCTAAAAGGATTTGTTGAGGCAGAAAAGAATGTGACTTTAAAGATGTAGAAAAATACCTTGTGCGCGTGTGGAAAATGAGTTCTGACTGTCACACACTTGACAATCTTTGGTACAGTGAGTTTAAGAGATCAGTCCCACTAAGTGACCTTCCACTGAAGTCATATTCTGTGCGTGGACACGTTAAAAGATCGTTCCACTTCATCGTAACTTGTGTAAATGTTTTGGATTATGCATATGTAGAGAAAGATCAGTGTGAATTTGGTTGGGAAGATATTTAGGGTACTAAAACCTGCAAAAGTTCTAAAGCCTCTACCCACAAAACTTACATGTACATGTACCTGCAAAACCTGTGCGATATGCTCTTCACAAATGCTTAACATTCTGCAAATGTACCACACAAGATTGCCATAACAATTAACTAATGTGAAGTATGAAAATGTGTCTAAAACAGGAGTAAACGTTATTGTTTTCATATTCAGATCATGAACATTGTTTGGTGTATACATAAAACGATTAAAAACCATTATTATTTGTTTCAGTTCTATATGTGTCTCTTCTTGCTCTATTATAGCTGCCATTTTGGAAAATAGCAGAAGGGTTGCTCTGAGGAGTTATTTTCTGTCTCTAAAAGACTACTTGACCCCCAAAACCTATGTTTTGACACCAAAACAAACTATATAGCCCTCATGGTTCCTGAAACATTACATCATCACTGGAACACATCCGCCATTTTCAAAAATGTCATCCATAAAAATTCGGCCCAGATCAGTAATGTCTACCCGAGCTAAATTACTTCTCTAATGATCCAAAAACACAAATCAAAAATGAAAATCTCTGTACCACAATTTTTTAATGAGGCATATCTAGGGGCTGGGATTACAATGCGTTTGACTCATAAATCATGACCTTCATCGGGGCTTATGTAAATGAAATCCAAAACATGGGTACTTTCTTTGGCAACCAATCAATACATCATTGCTGACACATTCAGTCTGAAGAATCATGCATCATTACATATTTGTGCTGTGTCCTGTCAGAACGGCAGAATGTGGTTGTTTTGGGAGAATCAGAATGCCAAACACAGCGCAAATATGTAATGATGCATGTTGCTTCCAATCAAATGCTTATTGTGTCAACACTGATGTATTGATTGGCTATCCAAAGACAGTACAGGTTCCACTGGTGGGTGCTCAGTTGTAAGGCAAGACATCTGATTTAAGTGATGCTACAGGAAATGGTGTTGTAAAAACCAGAGCACTAGAAGTGGTAATACATAATATGTGGCAGTGTGATGAAGATACTGGACAAGCGAGAAGTGGGAATATGACAGCACTCTAGATAAAGATGCATGGAAGCTGGTAATTTGGGGCAGGTACTGCGGATCCTTGAGACTGGGAGTTTGGGCTAGCAGTAAGGTAGGTGGTGATGCATGGAAGTTGACAGGGGTTATGCTGGAGACTGATCTGAGCTGGTAATGATAGTTGTAGAATCTGGTGATCCATAAAGAGTGTCAATGGGAGAGGATCAAAACACTGAAGTTAACAAGCTAGGTTGTTGCCTAGTGACGTGGGAGTGCATGAAGAGTATGGAGAAGGAGGGGATCATGAAAGTTGGTAAGGGGGAACTCTGCTTGGGGATTAAGAAATTATTTATTTTTACAGTGATGACTGCTACTGGGGAGTTAAAGGGCACAGAGCTTGTTAATGGAGGCTTGGTACTGGGGACTGGTGTAAAAACAAGACTGATAATAGGGAACTATAACAGGGGTGTGGGAGTTGGATGGATTCTTCACACTCAAGAATGGTAGTTGGGTCTCTGATGATCTCTAATGTGATGTAATTGGGGACAAGGTAGGAGTACAGGTGGGGTATTCATGGAGGCAGGGATGGAGGTTTGCTACTGGTGCAGAGTTAAGAGTTTAACAATGAGCCTCCCTTCTCTCTCACTTGCATTTCATCCCCCCTTTTTCAATTCTTCTCACTCCCATCCTTTCTTTCTCATCATTCACCTCTCTTCCGCTTTCTATATATATCTTTATTTCCCTTGACATCCTGATCCCCCAATATCTGCAATCCCAGTTTTGTGGCCCTTCATTTTCATTGCCCTGCTGCACAGGCCCTCTCCCTCTCTTCCTACATTTCCCTACTCTTCCACCTATTTCTTCAGATTCAAGTTTGTCCCATGTTACAAATATGTAATTAACTGAATCCAGTTTTGCCTTTACTTTCTGGTACTTGTGGTCATTTAATCAGAAAAAGAAATGCAAAACTACAAGAGAGAAAATACAAATAAACATATATTTGATAATCTCTTGCTACCTGACCAAGGGCGATTTCAGATCTCTATCCCTTGCCTCTCTTTGTTTGCTTCAGTGTTCGCTTTGTTCTTCAGCAACTTCCATATTGCTCCATGACTGTTATTTATTCAGTATCCCGGTCCTCTCTCCCACCTTTTCACTGTTTCTCTTGCCTACCTCTTTTGATGTATCCTCACTAATCTTTCTTTTTTGGTCCCTTCTCTGTACCCTGTTTCCACTTCCTCTCCAGCCAGCTCTCACCTTTTGTTCCCTCTCTTCTTCAATTCCCCTCTCTCCTTCACTCTGTTTTCTCTGTCTCATATTCTCCTTTCCTGTAGTAATGCAAGCTAATAAATTGCCTCTTCAGGTAGATTATCTCTGGCCTTGCACCTGTAGACACTGTGAGCCAGTGGAGCTGAGAAAACAGACATGACTCACTGTCCTATCCTGAGCTATTCCATTGGGAAGAGCTGGTCTGGAGATTGCATCTAACTGCTACAACAGTCAGTTTTAGAAGTCAAGGAACAGAACAAAGTTGTTTCTACAAATCCTAATTACAGCCACATCTCCTTCACAATGGCAGAAGAGCGTTACCCCACTGCTCGGAGCCAGCAGCTGTAAAATAAAACAATATTTTACTATTGTTTTATTTTTCAGCTGCTGGTTCTGAGCCAGCATGTGCAGGGAGGGGCAGGGCTGGGCCATTGAAGGGGGGAGGAGGAGTGGAGTGCACTTAAGTGTGCATGTCTGTTTGGCCAGCCAGCTGAGGCCGGCCAGACAGATATGCACACTTAGATTTCTCCAACAAGGCTGTATTTGACATCCCTGTTGGAGAAACAACACAGACTCCCTGTGCCTGAGTGAGTGGTAAACTAGCCCCCTCAGGCCAATCCCTGTGCTGCTCTCATGCTTGGTAATAGCATGAGAGCAGTGCTGGGATTCCACAGGGAGTCTCTGAAGCTGTCCCGTGGACTGCTGGGACCAGGAAGCAGAGAAGCATGAGGCGGGCAGCAGCTCCAGGTAAGTGTTTTTTATTATTAAAACCCTTCCCGCAGCCTCCCCGTGTGCTACCCCCATGCTCTCTCCAACGCTCCTTCAACTACCCCACTTCTTTTAAATAGTGTTGGCCGCCACTGCTTGATTACGTTAACCTAATATATAGAAAATTGCATTTTTAAAGCAAAAAGGTGAATGATAGGAAACTGAACTTTATAAAAAAAAAGAAACTTTAAAAAGTACAAACATTAAACACAACTATAGAAACAATTTACCAGAATCCTACAATATTGCCTTTAGTTGAGGAAATGTACCCAACCCCACTTGCTTCAACTGTTTTGTATGTGCGCAGCCCTTGATTTGTCAGTAGTTGATACATGAAAGATGCACACACATACAAGTATCATGATGTTGCAAGCTTTCATAACATAGAGAAATAAACCCATATTATGCTACCTTACCAAGGGGCAGTGGCTAAGGTCATATGTGATAAATCACCAGAGCCCACAAGATTACCATCCCTCTTTCCTTCGAGATCTTAAGGTGTCCAGAATCGGGCATCTCCATTGATGACTTCCTCTCATTTCATCTCTGTTAGACTAGCAATCCTTGAATGTTAATCCTCAAAACCTTTTTACTGCCCTCCTCCTGGTTTGTTTATTTCACTTTTGTTGGCTTTAGGACACTGTGTACTTTACCAGTGCTTGTTCTCGCTCTTTAAAACAAGATAAAATTAGCCTATAGTAAATTGGCACATTTAAATTACTTTGAAGTCCCTACTACTAGTGAGCCTGCAGCACCCACTGTGCCACCTGTTAAAGAAGCCTTTTAAAACATGTCTCAGACCTACCACTGCAGCCTGCAGTGCAGTTTTGAATTGCCATTTCAACCAGGGTAAATAAACCTTTTGCAAGGCCGAAATCTTCCTTTTTAATACCCACAGATATGCCCTAAAGGCTACCGGGGCAGGGTGCAATGTATTTAAAAACTAAGATGTGTACCTACGTTTAACATGTCCTGTCAGTAAAAAACTACTACTGTTGTTTTTTTACTGTTGTAAGAACTATCTCTCCCATTGACTAATGCTAGGTTACCATATTGCATTTTAAAGTGCTAACTTTGGACTGGGAGAAGATAGATATATGCTGTTTACCCTTCAATAATGTAAAATCCTCTTTAATGGTAAAGTCACATTTTAAGTCGCAGTTCTGAAAATACCACTTTTAGAAAGTTCTAATTTTCCTGTCTTAACCATTTGTACCTTCTGCCAGTTTCCTGGGCCTCATGACTGTGAATGTATCTGCTGTTGCGGTTCATGTTGCTTCCAGACAGTAACATAAAGGGCTTTGAGTGTGGCTGATGGCTTGGGTGAGGCTGAACCCAGCCCACCTACGTATAAAGGGCTTTGCCTCCTGCACACACAAAGGAATCTGACACCAGATCTACCCTGTTTTTTCACCCCAGAAAGTTTGAAGCCTTGATAGGGGAAGGGGAATAACTTTCCAGAACCAGATGTAGGGGGCAGGACAGGGACTCTCCCACACAAAGACTGGCATCAATTCTAAATATTGGACCTCCAGAGCCACTCTTGAGAACACTCCTGGACCTGTGAAAGTTACAGAATAAAGACTGCATTGCTGCCAGTGGACTTCCCTGCTGCTAAAGGACTGCCTTGCTGTCTGAGTAGGAAGATTGGACCTGACTACCTTCATTACATGCTACCCAGACTGACTACAAGGGTCAGTTGGCGGACCTCCTTTGTGAGCTACATGGACATCATAAGCTTCAGAGGCCTCTCTGTAACTGTCCAGCTGACCTGCTGCACTGGACCTGCCACGACCTGCAACTTGACCTACCTGAGCCCTGCTGCTAGCCTCTGCCTGGAGTCCTGATCCACAAGATCCCCAGGTCCAAGACCTTTAGCTGGAATCAGAGTGTACTCCTCCCTGCCTAACTGTGGATTCCATCCAGTCCAATACCTGATGGGGCACCATATAGCTCCTGATTGACAACTTCATCAGAACCAACACAGAGCGATACAACTCGATACCGGACTTCATATCACAGTACCTTGCTGACCCTGATCATCAGCTTCATCGGAAGCAAAGCAGAGTGACGCAACTCAAAGCAGTGCTCACGCAAAGCAGCATTTGCAACTCCTCATTGACATTGATGCAGCTTGACACAACTTGAAGCAGGGCTCTGTTTCTCAACCCTCGCAGTTCCTGAACCAATGAAAGCAAAGCCTCATGCCAAGGTCATAAGGTACAACTCTCAGTGGGACTAACCTGGTTCCGGGTTTCACCGTGGTTGGTCTGAACTTGTGAATTCGTCTCGGTCCTATGCAACCAGATAACCGCACTTGGCACTTTGTGCTTTTAGGTGCTACTTTAAAATTGAATATCTGTGGTTCACCTGGTTGGATTTTTGTTATTGAGGTATATTTTTATTAATTAAAATTTACATTATTTTTCTAAATTGGTTTGGGAATTTTATTGTGTTTTGTTTTTACTTTATTACTGTTTGTGAGCTGCATAAGTACTTTACACATTGCCTCTAAGTTAAGTCTGACTGCTTTTGTACTAAGCTACCAAAGAGTTAAGCAGAGGTTATTTAGTGACCATATCTCCTACTATGATAACAGGAATGCGTATTAGGACAAGAGAACCTTGGAATGTGGGAGACTAAGGTCTGTTTACACTGTCAAAAACTGTTGGCCCAACTTCTGGCTAGCTCACTGTGCCTCACCTGAAACTCCAAACCAATCGAGGTGGAAGGTGATTGTGGCAGCCTGAACATGACACTCTTGACTCCTCAATAACTTAGTGGAAACAGATCTCTTTCATGGTATTACTCATGTATGCCCCGGCAAAACACAAAAGAGATGTGAGATACGTTTTCAGCACACTTACTGAAACAATTGCAATCTGGCATAAAGTGAATGAGCTGTGATAATGAGGCAGATAAAACAAAGCAAAGTAACCATCATTATAAACATGGTAAATATAATAAGCAATCCACCATGGTGAATGTGATTCTAGATGTTCCAGAGGTTCCTACCTAAACCTATGATTATACTTGAGAGCATAGCGGGTGTACCCTTCTGTCTGGCCCAATCTAAGGGATTAGTTCCTACCTCATACCTGAAGACAGTGTCAGGATTCCGCCTGTGGTATAGGTGCAATCCTCTTGTGGGCTGGTAAATTAGCACCAGCAGAACAGAATGTCAAACAGCTAAAAGGCAATTCCCACACCTTGTGTATAAAACTCTTCCCTAAAGCCTCAAATCTGCCCACTGGAAAATGTTTCCAGCATAATGTGAAGGGAAACACGGAGAGTGGAGGTTGGCAGTGCGTATTAATCACACTGATGATGGTGTTTCAGTCACTGTGAAAGGCAACTTTTCTAACTTTTCTGTATTAAGCATTGTGTATGTTGCATCCTTATTTTCCATAATCTGCTGTTTGTTTGTTAAATTGAAAGGCAAGAGCAACTCTTTCAAGCAGTGGCGTAATGAAATTTGAGGGGAGCCCCTACAAAGAACATGGAGGGGCCCCCTACATATTCACTCAGGAGCCCTCAGGCAAGGGTGCTGTACTGAGGAGACCCCCTGGAGCTCGGGCCCCGCTTCATGGGGGTTAAAAGGGCCTGTATTACGCCACTGCTTTTGAGCTGGCGTGCTTCCAAGGCACGTGGTTTAATTTTAAAATCTGTAATTTCCAACTCATCTTTATTATGGATCTAAGCTGACTGTCCGTGCTGTAAAAAAGACATAATTTTGCATGATGCAAATTGCAGATGATACAAAGTTGTTTAGTGTGTAAATACAAGTGGATAATGTATTTATTTCATTATTAACAACAACCAATGTTTTCTCTAAATTAGCCTGATCTATTTGCCTTAACCGAGCAGCAGCTTCCATGTGAGAAAGCTTCCATATTTCACTGTATATTGCATACAAAAACGATTTGGAGCATGATGATCTAGGACCTAACAAGACATCTTGCAAATCTATGTCATCATAGAAGAAAGAGCGGTGCTCTTCTACAGCTGCTAGAGTGGAATGTTGCAATCATTGCTAACATAACTTCCCTTCGCTGTAACAATCCCTGCATATGATGTCACAATGTAATGCGAGCGCGGTCTGCTTGCTTTAAAACCCTGTGTAGAGTTTATAAAATGTGCATGACAACCATTTGTGTCCATTGGCCCCAGATAGCACCAGTTGGGACCTGAAAGTGTTGCATTAAATGTACCATTATGAACCATACCATTGAGCTGTTCTTCTGTGTTATTTACTAACCTTTGCCAATTGTTAAATTTTGCAATTGAAAGGATACTGGCCACATTCAGTTCTTTAAATTTGGCTGGACCTAGGCATGTTATCATTTGAACAGTGTAGTTCAGGAAAATCATCACTAATGGAATCAAACATGCTTTAAATAAGGCATCTTTGCCCTGCACTTACCAATCGTTTGTTCCCCAAACAGATTTTAAACCAATAGTTTCGTTCCAGTATTCATAGCCTTTAATGTCCAGTTTGGGAACAAATGTATTCGAATAGATTTATTTGGTATTGATCAGCACATTCTTTCCATGTTTTAGTTGATGGTAATTTGAAATGATAAGATACAGGATCTAAAGTATCATGTCCAGAAAAATATGTGAATTTGTCTGAATAGCTTTTAGACCTCCACACTGGTGGAGTCGGGTAATGTTCCCAAAGTGTATAGTTAAAAATTGGACGTGGGTGCTTGCTATGTGTAGGTAATGGTATGCACAGTCGCGATAACAAAACATTCACCATAATTTGCAGAATACAAGTACATGTCCCTACTTTCAAATACAGCAATTATTCAAGCTCAGAAAGCATTGAAGAAACTGTTTTCACATCCCAATCATCAGACACAACCCTAGGTGTTATTACATCATCCATCAACATTTTAAAGATATATGGAATTTGAATTGTCTCTCTGTAGGAGGCTGGCCTGGTTTGTAGTGGGTACCAAGGGGTACTTACACTCTGCACCAGGTCCAGTTATCCCTTATTAGTGTAGAAGAGGTGTTTCTAGCAGCTTAGGCTGATAGAAGGTAGATCTAGCTGACCAGCTTAGGCTGAACTAGGAGACATGCAAAGCTCCTACTATACCACTGGTGTCATATGCACAATATCATAAGAAAACACAATACACAGATATACAAAAAATAAAGGTACTTTATTTTTATGACAATATGCCAAAAGTATCTCAGTGAGTACCCTCAGTATGAGGATAGCAAATATACACAAGATATATGTACACAATACCAAAAATATGCAGTAATAGCAAAAGGAAGTAATGCAAGCAGTGTATAGTTACAATAGATTGCAATAGGAGCACATAGGTATAGGGGCAACACAAACTATATACTCCAAAAGTGGAATGCGAATAACGTATGGACCCCAAACCTATGTGAGCTTGTAGAGGGTCGCTGGGACTGTAAGAAAACAGTGAGGGTTAGAAAAATAGACCACCCCAAGACCCTGAAAAGTAGGTGTAAAGTGCACCTATATTCCCCAGAGAGCACAGAAGTCGTGATAGGGGAATTCTGCAAGGAAGACCAACACCAGCAATGCAACCAAAGTGGATTTCCGGACGAGAGTACCTGTGGAACAAGGGGACCAAGTCCAAGAGTCGCAACAAAGTCGAGATTGGGCAGATGCCCAGGAAATGCCAGCTGAGGGTGCAAAGAAGCTGCCACCGGATGGTAGAAGCTGTAGATTCTGCAAGAACGAAGAGGGCTAGAAACTTCCCCTTTGGAGGATGGAGGTCCCACGTCGTGAAGAAGCTTGCAGAGGTGTTCCCACGCAGAAAGACCGCAAACAAGCCTTGCTAGCTGCAAGGGTCGCGGTTAGGGTTTTTGGATGCTGCTGTGTGGCCCAGGAGGGACCAGGATGTCGCCAATTATGTGAGGAGACAGAGGGGGCGCCCAGCAAGACAGGGAGCCCTCACAGAAGCAGGCAGCACCCGCAGAAGTGCCGGAATAGGCACTACAAAGAGAAGTGAACTGGAGCTCACCCAAAGTCACAAAAGGAGATCCCACGACGCCGGAGGACAACTCAGGAGGTTGTGCACTGCAGGTTAGAGTGTCGGGGACCCAGGTTTGGCTGTGCACAAAGGAAATCCTGGAAGAGTGCACAGGAGCCGGAACAGCTGCAAATCACACGGTACCCAGCAGTGCAGTCTAGCGTGGGGAGGCAAGGACTTACCTCCACCAAACTTGGACTGAAGAGTCACTGGACTATGGGAGTCACTTGGACAGAGTTGCTGAGTTCCAGGGACCACGCTCGTCATGCTGAGAGGGGACCCAGAGGACCGGTGATGCAGTTCTTTTGGTGCCTGCGGTTGCAGGGGGAGGATTCCGTCATCCCACAGGAGATTTCTTTGGAGCTTCTAGTGCAGAGAGGAGGCAGACTACCCCCACAGCATGCACCACCAGGAAAACAGTTGAGAAGGAGGCAGGATCAGCGATACAAGGTTGCAGTAGTCGTCTTTGCTACTTTGTTGCGGTTTTGCAGGCGTCCTGAGCAGTCATCGGTCGATTCCTTGGCAGAAGGTGAAGAGAGAGATGCAGAGGAACTCTGATGAGCTCTTGCATTCGTTATCTAAAGAATTCCCCAAAGCAGAGACCCTAAATAGCCAGAAAAGGAGGTTTGGCTACCTAGGAAGGAGGATAGGCTAGCAACACAGGTAAGAGCCTATCAGAAGGAGTCTCTGACGTCACCTGCTGGCACTGGCCACTGAGAGCAGTCCAGTGTGCCAGCAGCACCTCTGTTTCCAAGATTGCAGAGGTCTGGAGCACACTGGAGGAGCTCTGGGCACCTCCCCTGGGAGGTGCAGGTCAGGGGAGTGGTCACTCCCCTTTCCTTTGTCCAGTTTTGCGCCAGAGCAGGGCTGGGGGATCCCTGAACCGGTGTAGACTGGCTTATGCAGAAATGGGCACCATCTGTGCCCATCAAAGCATTTCCAGAGGCTGGGGGAGGCTACTCCTCCCCAGCCCTGACACCTTTTTCCAAAGGGAGAGGGTGTAACACCCTCTCTCTGAGGAAGTCCTTTGTTCTGCCTTCCTGGGCCAAGCCTGGCTGGACCCCAGAAGGGCAGAAACCTGTCTGAGGGGTTGGCAGCAGTAGCAGCTGCAGTGAAACCCCGGGAAAGGTAGTTTGGCAGTACCAGGGTCTGTGCTAGAGACTCGGGGGATCATGGAATTGTCTCCCCAATGCCAGAATGGCATTGGGGTGACAATTCCATGATCTTAGACATGTTACATGGCCATGTTCGGAGTTACCATTGTGACGCTATACATAGGTAGTGACCTATGTATAGTGCACACGTGTAATGGTGTCCCCGCACTCACAAAGTCCGAGGAATTTGCCCTGAACGATGTGGGGGCACCTTGGCTAGTGCCAGGGTGCCCACACACTAAGTAACTTAGCACCCAACCTTCACCAGGTGAAGGTTAGACATATAGGTGACTTATAAGTTACTTAAGTGCAGTGGTAAATGGCTGTGAAATAACGTGGATGTTATTTCACTTAGGCTGCAGTGGCAGGCCTGTGTAAGAATTGTCAGAGCTCCCTATGGGTGGAAAAAGAAATGCTGCAGCCCATAGGGATCTCCTGGAACCCCAATACCATATACTAGGGAATTATAAGGGTGTTCCAGTATGCCAATGTGAATTGGTGAAATTGGTCACTAGCCTGTTAGTGACAATTTGGAAAGCAGAGAGAGCATAACCACTGAGGTTCTGGTTAGCAGAGCCTCAGTGAGACAGTCAGGCATCACACAGGGAACACATACATATAGGCCACAAACTTATGAGCACTGGGGTCCTGGTTATCAGGGTCCCAGTGACACATGACAAACATACTGAAAACATAGGGTTTTCACTATGAGCACTGGGCCCTGGCTAGCAGGATCTCAGTGAGACAGTGAAAACACCCTGACATATACTCACAAACAGGCCAAAAGTGGGGGTAACAAGGCTAGAAAGAGGCTACTTTCTCACACTCTCTAGGACCCAAAAGGTAATATGGAATCTTGTCCCAAACAATCCCATCAGGAACTGGAACAACAGAAATGTTCACACTGGACAAGTCTCTTTGAACTTTATGTGAAGACAAATGAGGCCTCAGTACCTGGTCTACCAGTTCAACAGCAGAGTGTTCAGGAAGATAATGGCCATTTATAAGCAAGAAGAAAACAATAACACATATGATCCATAGGAAAAGGGTAAACAAGGCAAGTATAATGTACAAGTAGGACCATAGATGAATCAGATAAGTGTGTTTAAGCCAGTGAAATAGCTTACTTATACCATGAAGAGAAGTGTAAGCAGAATCTGAAGAGAAGTCACCAATGTTGACAAAATACCCAGAAGCAATCTGACTAAAAACAGCAGGTTCAAAAGGTCAAAGAGAACTGGTTGAAGCCTCTAAAGATGGTTCCTGATAAACAACACTGTTGCTTTGAGTAGTAGAGAACTGTAGACTTACGTCTGTTGTGTTTCTGGTGCTTGTTGTGGCAATTGGAAACAGCAGAAGTTAATTCTTCACCCTATCCAATCTAGAGGAAACAATTAGATATTTCCTCTGTGGTGAGAGGGGAAAGGGAACTAAACAGGAGTCCTTGAGGCCTACTGTGTGGAATCAGCCACATGATGCAATTTGACTTGATCAAAGGAGACAACACGTTTGTTTTTACAACCAGCAAGTGGTCGCAAAATCATAGCTCTGATTCCTTGAATTTCGAGTACTGGCACTGGTGCATGGTCCGATGGGCCACGTTCTTTCTGCATTGCGAACTTTTCTCAGACTAGACCCCCAATTTTTGGAATCCAACCCGTGGATGCTGGTGTGTCCCTCACTCCCTCGGCAGCGGCATGTTTAGTAGCATGCTCATCTCAAAAGTCTTGGAGCTCCTGTAAGACAGTGAGAGATTCATTTATGTCAAAAGGTGTTTCTGACACCCTGCACCAGGGCCATCAAGATCCGGGACACAAATCTGAATGCCAAACAGGACATGATGGGGGGTTTGTTGGAGACTAGGATGGATGTCTGCGACGGGCACTTAACGGTGAAACCTTGAATGCGTTGTCAAATATCACAGATAAGTGCATACCTCGTTGTCTGTTTGTGCAGACCATGCCCCAATAGCAGTTTTGTAGTAATGAAACTGTAGCCGCCAAACCAGCACGGGCAGATGCAACCTCCTCATGTGCTGCTGTAATGAATTCTATCACCCACCCCTGTGATAGTGACATAAGAAATGTTTGGGGCACTGATGTGGTAGCGATATTTTGTTGGATATGCCTTTGGTAAAGTGCTGCCATTAGTCGAAGCGTTCATGGCATCCAATATTTCTTCATCCACCCTTGTTTAAGAACGAGTAATCGCAGCTACAGTTGCAGTAATGAATTTAAGTTCTGCCATCTTTGCCCAAAGCATTTTGTGCTTAATAGTATTTCCGTTGGAGTCTCTGAATCAATTTAGGCACCAGTAATCCAAATTTTCATAAAAAACTGGATACAGTGATACAAATCACATACTATAAGAGTGGGGAATTCATGGTTTGTATGTTCCAGTGCCAGAAACAAGGCTTTAAATTCAGCTAGGTGTGCTGTGCAATCCCTAAGGGACTGAGCAAAGGTTTGAGGAGGGTGGAATTCTCCATCCCTCATTACTCAGTAAACAGTTGGGCAAGCCGCGGAGTATTGATGTTTGGTACCTATAGCAGGTTGAGCTGAGCCATCAGTGTAAATAATAGATTTATATTAATCCTAGAGGAAAGATTTTAGTGGGCATGGGGTATTCCAGTTCGTAGTGGAGAAATTCTTGGGTTTGCAATTTAGGGTCAAACTAATAATCTACATCAGTGGTAGTCAAGAAAGTGGCCTATTTTATCCATCTAGGATGTAAGGCTTTTGCATTGGGAATGCTAGCCTTTATAGCAGCCTCTAAGGCTGGGACTGGGGTAACAACGAGGTGTTTTTCTGAACCAGTGGTGTTTCCTAAATGAAAGCCAATTCTAACTGCTGTCAGTATTTTTTCAGTGGACACAAAATGCATTTCAGCATTGGAAATAAAAGTGATTTCTATGCAACAGGCACTGTATCACCTTCATTGAATGTGACATAAGTAAAGCACCCAAATTATTCGGATTGCATGTCAGTGTAGGTGTTTTGCTTCAAGCATGTCAGTCTGTAATGATCTGAGTATGTGTGTGTGTTCTTGTGTTCAATGTTTGCTGGAAAAATCTGGGTGAATAAAATCATATAATTGTTTTATGCGTTGTGCATAATCTGTTATGTAGGTTCTGCCAAAATTGAAGAATCCTTGCAAGGAATGTAGTTTTTTAATAGTGTTTGATAGCTGTAACTGTGCTCACTTGTCAAGGCAGTGTGCTGCCAAGCTCTTCCCCTTATTTGAGAGCTCGTATCCTCAGAACAGGACAATGAGAAAAGCAATTTTGGTTTTCCTAAAATTTAATCTTTAGACTTATTCAGCAATCCCAAAACAATGCAATCTACTCTGGTAAATAAGTGTTCAAGTCATCATCCGTCAAGTATATACCTTCAACATAGGACAGTGCTTGTAGATCAATATCATGTAATATTGATGTTACACCGGCAGAGAACAGCCCTGGACTCTTCCCTTAGAGGGAACCTGCATAAAACAGAGCTGAGACCCGAGAGCTGAAAAAGCAGTTAGATCTTTGCTTTCAGATGCTATATTTTGGCAGAACAATCCACTGGAAATATCCAGTGTTTTGCATTTTTTACAGACAATATTGTTCATTAATGCTTTACTGTGTGAGTTGTGTATTGCAAATGTGTGTATGTGACTATTTAACTGTCTGTAATCTATAACTAATCTATAGGAGTCATACGGCTTTGTACTGGGAACAAAGGGTTGTTCAATGGTGATAGGCATGGTTCAAATACTATCTGGTACTCGAGCTGTGAGAGAATCTCCTTCACTGAGATGTTTGCTTCATGTTTTATGGGGTACTGTGGTTTCAATTGCAGGCTGGACCTTATGGGTATTACATGATAAAGAGAGTCCCTATCCCAGATCTCATGGTTGTGGTATAGTGTCAGGGCTTGTGCCCAATCTGCAGCGTACACTTGCTTTACCTGCTCAGGAACGAGGACTGAGAAAGAGGGTAAAATCACATCTTCCCCTTCTAGGAGCGTTCTAATAAAGTCCGGTGGCCAATCTTTTTTAACCAAGAGAATGTCGTAGCTGAGTGTTAATGTTTCCCAGAAAGTTACCTTAGTTGTGTGAATTATGTCCCCCTCAATTTGTATGTTTAATTTATAGAAGCAGTCTGGAGGGGGCAATCGCCTGTCTGTGGTTTTGACTTCTATGTAGTCATTAGTTGCTCTCACACCAGAAACTCCTGAAGATTCGGGTGAACTACTGTGACCTCTGCTGCGCTGTCTAGCAGAGTCACTGCCCAAAACCTGTTCAGCAGTAATGTTCTCAGTATATGTGGCATATTTTGATGAAATTCCTGCAACCTTCTGTTTTTGAATTGGAGCTTTTGTTGAGGAAGTTTCTCTTCCTTTTTTATTATTATGTGAGAACTTTGTGAGTCCTTTTTTGGTTTCACGACCTCTTATTGTCTATGCTCTGACTGCACCACTCTCTCAGACTGCTTGTCAGATGAGTCCTGAAAAGAATCAGGACTACCTTTAAGCTGTGGCTTATTTGGTCTGGACCCTAATTTATTGCGACCTAATCATGTATAGGTCTCAGCAATAGTTTTTGGTAACTTGCGCTCCTGATCAATTAAGGCAACTTGCGTGAGAAGTAATTGGCAATTTTGCCATAGTATTCCTAAAATAATTGAGAATACTATGGCAAAATTGTCAATTAAATTCATCCCCAATTCTGCTGAAACACTTCTGGCAAAACAGCAAGAGATGGTGTACCATGGGTTATGGTACGTATTGCAGCAAAAACTGTGCCCCATGTAGCACAGTCATCAATAGAGGGTGCCATCCCAAGTGGCAAGGACATTCTGCGAATTCTATGTTTGTCCTGGGGTCCGGAATGGGGAAGCACTGCTTCAAGCTGATTTATTTTTTTTAGCAATCCAGAACGGAATTTTGTCATGTCTGATGGGTACTTTACCCATTATAGCATTAACAGTCGCTGGGTTAATCCCAGACTTAGCCAATTGTAATTGAACAGCATGAGTAGCCCTCACTGAGGCAGTATTTAGTGTTTGCATAACAAATTGTGTTAAATGTCTGTAAAATGTATAATAATCTATAGATTAATATATAATGTGTGTAAATCAGCTGCTGCTAAATTTTGTATGTTTGGATATGGGGTGTAGGCAGCTAACACTGGCCATGTGGTCCCGTAATTACTGAGGGACCCAATGTAACATTTTCAACAATCTATAGTAAGTGGCTTGGAACCAATTTTAATGAAATGTCAATGGTATGTCTATATAATTGTATCCTCTGTAATGTTGAGGAGGGTTTGCTACTATGTATGTATGAAATATATTTGTATTAGCATCAACTGCAGGAAAACTGACCCATGAGTAAAATGTTTCAGTTGTATATGTGTGTGCTTCTACCATGAATGTAACATCTCTACCTCATTAGGTAGACCATTTTGAACTTAATGTTGTGTGATGACATGTCTACAATTTACAGGAATAACAACTGGATTCAACATTTAAAAAAACTGATTTTAGAGAAGGAAATACTAACTGGGATAATCCTTTTAATCCTTTTAACAGTTCAAACTTGAACAACCTACAGACAAGTATAAGTGGTATGTATACTGCTGAGGAGGTTATTTCCCTAGCACCACAGAGATCTCTGTATTATGGTGAATAGGGCACATTGGGCACACAAGAGAAACTACTCAGGAGAGACCCACTAAAAAAGTATCTGATCTTAGTATGTTGGTGGCCCCATGTTAAAAGTTTCCTACTATGATAATAGCACATCAGCACTTCAGCATGTGGGAGACTGAGTCCATCCACACCATCAGAAACTGTTGACCCAACTCCTGGCTAGCTCACAGTGCCGCACCTTAAATCCCAAACAAGCAAGGGTAAAAGATGATTGTGGCAACCTGAACATGACAGTCTGACTCCCCAGGGAAGTCGTGGAAACAGATCTTATCTTTTCATGGTAGTAGGCAAGACACAAAAGAGATGTGAGGTACGTTTTCAATACATTTATTGAAACAAATGCAATCTGGCATAAAGCAAATGAGCTGCAATAATTAGGCAGATAAAACAAAGCACAGTAACTGGCATTATAAACATGGTGAGAAAATAAACAATCCAACCATGGTGAATGCTATTCTAGATGTTCTAGAGGTGCCTACCTATTCCTATACTGTTGAGCATAGTGGGTGTACCCTTCTGCCTGGCCCTATCTAAGGGATTAGCTCCAGCCCCATACCTGAATACAGTGTCAGGAGTCAGCCTGTGGTGTAGACGGCATTTCTCTTGGGGGCTGGTAGATTAGGGCAAGCAGAACAGCATGGCAAACAGCATTCGTCCCAGGACGGTCGTGGCTGGAATGCCCTCTGCCCCTTCCGGGTCACTGCATCGCTTATATAATAAACCATACTGTGTTGAAAGCACAGCTGTGATGCAATGCTGGGTCTAGAAGTTAGAAGCTGTCTCCTGAAGGGACAACACAAACTAGCATATTTTGTACAGTGTGTACAGTCTTAGCCTAGGAGAGAGTCCTGCAGCGGTTAGAGACACCACCTCGGGAGCTGGCGACTCAGGTTCGGTCCTCAAAATCCTGTGATTCTGGGCAAATCACTTAATCTCCCCCCGTACCCATGGACAGCTCCTTGAGACCCTCATTGGTGATAAGCCATGCTATATAAAATCTACATTTCATTTTAGAACAGAAAGTACTGATTACATGTCATGCAAAGGCCAACTAAACAAGCAGATGATTGTAAATATTCCTAGAATAAATGCAACTGATAAAATATGTAAATAGTCATTGCTAAAAGCACCCTTACTAAAAAAAAAAAAAATGAAATATGAAATGAAGGTAAATGGAGCTAAAAAAAGGGAGAACCAGCACGGATCCTCACAACACCTACCATTGCCAGTCAGAAAAGACAGATTCTAAAAATAAAAAACGTAAAAAATACTAAAGGCATTAAAAAGTTCACCCCGAACAAACAGAGCAAACAATTAAAAAATTAGACAAATAAAACATCAATTTGCTTAAAAAAAAAAAAAGGGCAAGTTTTAAAAGTCATCATAGGCAGCCATAATCATCACAACCAAAACATCAGTGAGGATGGAATCCAAGAAGGATCCCACATGCGCAAACAACATAACCACCAAAGCCTGGGTGAGTAAGTCATGGGAACAGACATGATTGAGAGCCTCAGCATCTGCCAAGGAAATAGCATTCTGCAAAATAAATGCTTGAAGTGGTTGAGCCAAAAGGAAGTACTCCTGGAGCTGTAGCATCCACATCCATGTAAGGTGGCTCATACAAGACAGTCTCATAGGACAACTCCGGAAATAGCCCTCAATGGGAACATTAGCATATTCATGTCCATAGATATTACAAATTACATTGCAAGACACATATCTAGTGCACACTCGAAAGGGCACCCAAGACAGAGAAGCACACAGTACACACGCAGTAGAACCACACTGGGCGGAAAGACAAAGACCATTTGTCATTTAGTTCTTAGTCTTGGACAGAAAGTATTGATTACATGTCCTGTAAAGGCTAACTAAACAAGCAGCTCGTTCTTTATATTCCTAGAATAAAAGCAAGCTGATAAAATATGTAAAAAGTCATTGCTAAAAGCACCCTCTCCTGCTCACCATCATTCATTGTTTCTGATTAGGGCCTGTCATGTCCTTGGCACTGGAAACTAGGACATCCTTGTAGGTGAATAGTTGTGTTCTCGTGCACAAACCTCTAGTTACAAGAGAAAACACAAGAGAGGAGGTCTTAGGAAACACATATTTGAGCCAAAGGAAGAGGTAACGACCAGTCTACTGGAAGTCAGTCCACATAGTAGTAGGCCACTGTAGTTTAAAGTGGAAATAAAGATCTATGTATCACATGTGCAAGCCTCAAAATGATGAGGAATGGTTGTTTTACCAATAACTTACATTTAATACTCTCTTAGTTTGAACGTGATTCAAGCAGCAGCCCAAACCCAGGCAGTGTTGGAGACCCCTTCATTCCAAATTGGATGGTGCATGTGGCCACCAATTTTTCCTGGGGGTGCAAAAAACTATCTGACCACCTGGAGACCGCACCATAGGAAAGAACACCCAGGTAGAAGACACCAAAGTAAGAGCAGGCGCCCATGAGCAGTACGCTTCTGCCACTCACAGGTATCATTGGATCTAGAAACAATTCTGTTGTGGAAATTCCCTCATGTAAGAATGGTAGAGCTGTGTGATTGTTCGGCCAGGGAGAATACCAGTGAGAATCACCTGCACCCTGATTAGAGTTTCTTCTTCTTGCCATGTTATGCCCTAACTTCACTTACATTTGCTGCTACATAAACCTGACCCAGAAATGCAACAGGCTACTGTTTGGTATCCATCTAATGATGACTGAGGGCAAATATCTGAAATCATCCTTTATTTGAGAGTAGGTGAGGAGCCCACAGAGGGAGGTAGCAAAAATGACAGAACAAGAAAGACAGAAACAGAGATAGAGAGAGTGAAAGAAAGAGAGAGACCAGCAATCCACATCATGCACTTTCAGCAAACCAATATACTCCCTACCTCAACATACCAGGACCATGTCCATATCTTAAATTGGCACATGGATTAGTAGCTAAGAAGCTGGCAAAGTAGAACCAGTGAGCAACGCTCCAGTGCTAGCCCTCAATAGCGGCATGGACCCGTGCTGATGATGCAGTAGCCATTGGTAGCATTTGGAGTTACGTATACTTTTTTGATTTGGCCATTATTATCCATCCAATTAATATTAAAAATACTTTTACTGATGCGACTTGGGTGGACATCATTAAACACAGAGATGGATTTTTTTCAGCAGGATAGATGGACTGACTATTGATTGCAGATTTTCATCTCTCAGTTAACCGGTTATCTGGAAGACATGCAAGATGTGATGACAAAAAGGCAGAGTTCATGTTAATGATTTTAAATGGTGGTATTAGGTAAGTAAATAAAAAGGTAGGTATTATCAGGATAGGTCTGACATGCAACACAAATCCTGAGAGAAAGGTGAGCATTAACAAGCGTTTACTTAGTCAATAAGATTGCCTTTTGTGTAGAAGCATACATTTGTGCCCACACGCACACAGACCTTATGCACATGCAAACAGGCCAACACACTTGCAGATACACTTTTTTTGACAAGCCAAGACACAAACAAGCACCTAGTCTGAAAACATGCAGATGAAGGCATAGGTGGATGTGCATCTGTGGTGCATAGAATGATGTGCAGCAGGGGACACACGGTCAGCCACAATTGAGCACAGGCTAATGTACAGCAAAGGAGCACAGAGACTACAAATGTACAAGGTGATTCACACCAGGCATTCATTAGGAGTACACCTCATAGGATGAATGAGTGATGCACCTCAGGGGAGCCTTTGGTGTTGCACCTCAGAAGAGTACTGGTTGAAATAGCTGAGGACTGCACTAGGTGATGTATCTAAGGGAAGTGCTTCTGTAGTGTACCGCTCATGACCACTGTGTGATAAGCCTAAAGAGAGCACCTGTTTGTGATGCAGGGGATGTAACTATCATTGATGTACCTGTTGCAGTAACCGCCTCTGAGCTGTCTGCCATGACACTGCTGCTGTGTGTGCGATGTACAACACTACTTTTACTGAACATGGTTGCCAAACCCTTATCAGGACTCTTTTCTAGCCACGACTCTCTGACCCCTACCATCAACTCTTTTCTCCCTTTGGGCTTCTCATGCATCTCACTAAACAGTGATCATTTCAAGGTCAAAGTCATCTCTTCCATATTTGAAGATCCTTCAGCTGCACTTGCCATTTTACCAACATCTGGTGATCTAAACGTGGACAACGAAGAAAAGTTAAAGAGCAATCAACGATAGAAAAAAACAGAAAAGAAAAAATACAGGAAAAGAACCAATCTAGAAAAGGACAAAAGAGTAGGTAAGGGGATAACAAACAGTAAAAACGAATAGTAACACACACATTTATGTTGACTGAAAGGGATTGTTAGCTCGTCAGACCTTATTAAGTAAACTTACAAGGGAGACGCAAATAGGCCAATGGACCTTTTGACTTGCTTCGAGGTTTTCCCACCATATGTCCCATACCAATACAGATTAATAACATCAACAATCAATAACATCAATAATCAATAGGAGTCACTAATTTCCACTCATCATGACCTTGCGGCCATGGTAACCACACCTTCATGTAAAAGTTAGAATGTTTATTTCCCTATATTGACAATGCTAATGTTACGTAACTTAATCTCAAAATCAAATGGTAAACATACAGAAACAACACTTGCTGTCCAAAGCGGCGAAAGAATCGCAGTCTAATCAAAGCTTGACCTACTACACATTCCAAAGTTACAATACAAATTAATAGCAAGAATAACTGCGCAAACGATATCACATACATTTAGATTCAGCAAAGAAAAGACATCAACGGTTATTACTTGTAGCAAACATCATCAGTGAGAACCCTAACTAACACCAGATTAGAATTTGGGCTTCATGCAAAATAATTTAGTCAACAAAAATTTGGAAAAACATCTAACTATGGCTCTATCAAAATTAGCAGTTGGCACCTAGAAACAAAAGCAAATAGACATAGCAGTCAATATCGATGTCAGTACAGCTATCCTCAGTATGGTTCAGCAAGCTGTGACAGTCTTCGTCAATAGGACATCAGTTAGGTCAGCAATGCATCAGGATTCAACATCAAAGTTCAGAAAATGCAAAGTCTCTCTAAGCAGTAAAGTAAAGCTTCTCAAGACGGTCTAGGAAATAATGACCAAAGTGGCTCTTAAGACAGTTCAAAAGATCTTCTCGCATCTTCTCCTGGTGCAGTCTGACTAAGTTAGATTTCCTAAAACTACTTCCCACATCCTAATTGGTCAGGGGACTGCATGTTCACACTTAGTCCAATGAAACTAAACCCTCAAATCTATAATTTTACTAGTAAAAAGTTCACATGTCGACGATTGGTTCCTCTTCTCCCACTCCCGTCATTCGGCTCGTCAGGTATCAATACTGTTGCAGCTTATAATCCAGTCAACGTGTCCATTGTCTTCTCCTGGGAAGGTCAGTTTTACACACTTTACATTAAAAATTGTTACACTAGCAAGTACATCATCTTTTAGTAAGCAGTTTCTCATGAGAAAGAATTTAAGCTACTAGCACATGGACAGTACAGTGGTAAATCAAAATTTAATTATCTAGACAGCCCTTTTATTAAACACCTAAGCAAATGCAGCTTGACATGAAGCAGTGCAACTAGGCCAAGACCTCGCTAAAATAAGGCCTACGATTATTAAAGCTAATACATAATGCATAACCCTTAATATGACACATTACTACATTAATCAAACATAAGCTCAACATTTCATATTAATAAGCTATTAAAAACTGTAAACTTCGCACTTGTATAGCGCACTACTCACCCGCTAGGGTCCCAAGGCACAGTACGCATACCACTATGGAACCCCTCCTGGCTTTTCCCTGTGAGGTGCCCACTCCTGGGCACCCCCAGGCATCCAAGCGCTGTTGGGGCCGTTGTGGAGATTAAGCAAGCTATTGCCCAGAGTTACAGAGTGGGACCCATTAATTAGATTAGGCACCAAGGCGAGAATTATCTGGTCCAAGACATGCCGAGGCGGGGCTTGAACCCTGGTCCCAGGCCAGATCTCTGCATCAGGGTCTGCCACCCTAACCATTGTGCCACACTTCTCCATTGCCACACTTCTCCACCATTAATAAGTACACTTCGTGAACATTGGCGGCCACTCTGGTAGACGCACCGTCGAATGCGTGCATTACTTTTCTCTAAGTTAATATAATTTCTAAGCAAATCCAACACTCAAAATACATGAATTGTCACGGTTTTCAATGGGCTTACCGTCGAAGTTGAGAAGAGTTGGGGAACGACCCCGGTTCCGGCAGGTTCTGCTCTGGCCGAGGTAGGGACGTCCCCTTCCGGTAGCCACGGTGCTGTTTGACAATAGCAAGCCACTACAGTCCGTGCCCTCCAGAAGGAGTCCCAGAGGAAAAACCCCAGTAGGGTAAAAAAACTCCAACGGGAACTCCCTGAGACAAAAGGAGGACACCAAGGCGTTAGAGTTGAAGATACGGAGTACAGGAAGACTGGAAACGAAGACAGGTCAGGAAAATACTGGATTCGCAGGAAGAAACCAGTCAGAGCGTGACTACCACCAAGGAGTGTTGCAACGCAATGAGAAAGAGATTAAAGTCCCCTTATATACCCATACACAGGAAGTGAAAAAACAGGAAGTAGAAATACCACCATCTTGGATTGGGGAACAGGTCATGTTAAATGATAGGAAATATGTGCCTAGAAAAAGGAAAGCAATGCATGCAGGGAAGAGAGGATGTGAACAGCATGCTGGGAAAGGAGGAAGCATGCATAAAAAGAAATCATGTGCATGCAATCGGCTTTTTCCCTTGTAATCGGTAAGTAGGTGCCAAGAGGGTTTCTGTATGTAAAGGATTATGTAAGGCACCATAATTATGTTCAGCGCACTAAATGCGCTGTACGCGGCAGGTTCGAGACCCGACTCTGAGTCTCTTCCCCTGCCGCGTCTGCCCTTGATGTGCGAGGCAAAAGAAGGGAGCGCGGCGAGTGCCGCGACCCCTGACCTGCGTCGCGGCTTCTCCCGCGATCCGCCTGCAAGCCACGGCTTCCCCAGCGGCTTGCCAGAGGACCGCGGTATTCAGAGAGTGCAGCGCCGCGGCGGCCCGTGCTTGCGGCCGCGGCGTGACAGTAGGTCCCCTCCCCGAGGCCCCAGGTTTGCGAGGGAAGAGTTGAAAAAAGCGACGGACCAAAAGAGGGGCATGAACTGAAGGGGCATCCTCCCAGGAACACTCACTCATAGGATAGCCCTTCCAATGAATAAGTATTGGAGGCGCCCATGGAAAAACCGAGAGTCACAGATTTCCTGGACCTCGTACTCGGGCACATTATCAACCAACAGAGGAGGGGGGCAGGAGAATTGCCTGTGAAAAGGATCAGGAAGGTAAGGTTTAAGTTGAGAGACATGGAACACAGGGTGAATTTTCCACGTCCAGGGCAGGCGAAGATGCATAGACACAGGGTTAATCTTTTTGAGAATTAGGAAGGGACCATAAAAGCGGGGTTTGAATTTGTTCTGAGAGAGTCGGAGAGGTAGGAATCTAGAGGAGAGCCAAACTTTATCATGGACCCGATAGTGAGGAGCCTCACAACGTCTCTTATCAGCTATTCTTTTCATGCGAGACTTAGTGGCCACAAGGTTGGAATGGAGAACACGTTGGACACCCCGTAGTTGTCGGACATAGGAGGAGATGGCAGGAAGATTGGAAGTATCTTTCAGGGGAGTCGGAAAGGCCTTTGGATGGAAACCGTAGGAGCCATAAAAAGGGGAAACCTTCGAGGCACTGTGTATGGAGTTGTTATAGGAGAATTCTGCAATCGGTAAATAGGTAGCCCAATTACTCTGAGAAGCATTGCAGAAGCTACGTAAATATTGTTCGAGGCCTTGATTGAGTCGTTCCGTCTGACCATTAGTTTGAGGATGGAACCCTGATGATAAAGCTACTTCAATTCCTAGGGTCTTACAGAATTGTTTCCAGAATCGGGAGATATACTGAGGACCCCTATCTGATATAATGACCTGAGGTAATCCATGAAGTCGAAAGATTTCTTGTGTAAAGATTTGACCTAAGTCTCTTGCCGTTGGCAACTTTCTTAAGGCCGTGAAGTGCGACATTTTAGTGAAGGAGTCCACAGTTACCATTATTACGTGATTTCCATTCGAAGAGGGTAAGGAGCACATAAAATCTGTGGAGATGGTGTGCCATGGTCCTGGAGGAACTGGTAGTGGGCGAAGTAAACCTACTGGTTTAGTACGGGGTGTCTTAGATTGAGCACAGATAGGACAGGATGATACATATTCTTCCGTATCTGTCTTGAGAGTTGGCCACCAGAAGGAGCGAAGCAGAAGTTCTTGAGTAGCTTTCATTCCTCGATGACCTGTGATGGGGGAGTCATGGCACATACGTAAGGCTTCGGTCTGTACTACTTTAGTGGGTAAAAACAGGGCCTTATCATGATAGTAATATTCTTGATCTCTATGAAGTTGCGGCCGCAACTTATTCAGCTCTGTCTCTTCTAGACGGGCATATTCGGATTTGACTTGGTCTAGAAAAGTCTGTACTACTCCAATGATCTTGTTATTATCAAATAGGTTCTGTACAGTAGAATCGCTGCACTCAGGGTAACGTCGGGACAAGGCATCCGCCAGGATGTTCTGAGAACCAGGGATGTAAGTGATATAGAAGTCGTATTGGCTGAAAAAGAAAGCCCATCGAGCCTGCCGGCTATTTTGACACTGAAAGTTTCTTAAGCACTGTAGATTTCTGTTGTCTGTCCGGGCTTCAAAAGGTTCTTTTGAGCCCATCAAAAAGTGTCTCCATTCTGTGCAAGCGGTTTTTAAGGCGAGTAATTCACGTTCTAACACGGAATAGTTCCGCTCAGAATCGGATAAAATGTGTGACAGGTAGAATACAGGGTGTTCTAAATCATCATCGTCTTGTCTTTGCAATAAGGCAGCCCCAATGGCTCTTTCTGAGGCGTCTGCGACAACAATGAACTGTTTGCTGGTGTCTGGGTGTCGTAGAATAGGGGCTTGAATAAAGGCTTTCTTTAAATCCTGAAAGGCTGACTCTGCGTCTTGAGTCCAACAAAAGCCCTTCTTTAGATGTTCTTTTTTAAGGGTTTGAGTAATGTAGCTGGTTCTCTGGG
The DNA here is from genome assembly GCF_031143425.1 of Pleurodeles waltl. Lineage (NCBI taxonomy): Eukaryota > Metazoa > Chordata > Amphibia > Caudata > Salamandridae > Pleurodeles > Pleurodeles waltl. Next base: position 865,771,847 of record NC_090443.1, read on the forward strand.
CAAAGTCTGCTATGAATTGTCGATAGAAGTTGGCTAATCCCAAAAAACACTGAGTCTCCTTGATAGAAGAAGGAGATGGCCAATTCAATATAGCTTGCACCTTGTCTGAATCCATGGCTACTCCAGTTTGGTTTATGCAATACCCCAAGTATTTTACTTCCGACTGATCAAACTCGCACTTTTCAGGTTTGCAGAATAAATGGTGTTGTCGGAGTCTCTCTAAAACTTGGCGAACATGCTTAGAGTGTTCCTCTGGATGAACAGAAAAGATTAAAATGTTTATCGAGATACACCACTACTGTTTGTTGCAAAAGATCAGAAAAGATAGAATTCATGAACCTTTGAAAAATGGAAGGGGCATTGGTGAGTCCGAATGGCATTACTCTATATTCATAGTGACCAAAGGGTGTTCGAAAAGCGGTTTTCCACTCATCACCCTCTTTAATTCTTAGAAGATGGTAGGCTCCTCGAAGATCCAGCTTGGTGAATCTCTTTGCCCCTCTGACTGCTTCTAGGATGTCCTTTATGAGGGGTAGCGGGTACCGATCTTTAATAGTGATCTTGTTTAATCCTCTAAAATCAATACAGGGACGCAAATCTTTAGTTTTCTTAGGCACAAAGAAGAGAGGAGCCCCCGCAGGTGAAGAAGAGGGAGCAATCAACCCGCTTTGTAGGTTCTCATCAAGGTATTCTTTAAGAATCTGTTTCTCCGGTTCTGTGAGAGAGTACATTCGCCCGAAAAGAACCACTGTATCTGGTTCTAAAGGGATGGCGCAATCGTATTCTCTATGGGGTGGCAGTTCAGGTTTTTCTGGCTTCTGGAATACATCGGCATATTCCTGATAATGCCTGGGAACTCCCTGTAGGACATTAATAGAGCATCCCACCTTAGGGGGTGCTGCTAAGAGACTTTTTGGAGACCAATAATCCCCTGCGGGATAGCAGTGGTGTTGGCAAAAGTGAGAGGATAAGGAAATAGTTCTTGTTTCCCAGTTGATGTAAGGGTTGTGCCGTGTGAGCCATGGAATTCCCAGGATCATGACGTGGTGTGGTGATGAAATTAAATCAAACGAAAGATTTTCTTGGTGTTTCCCAAACTGTAGACAGAAGGTAGGGGTGGTATATTGTACGGGTCCTGAGGCCAAGAGTGATCCATCCACTGTGTGTACCTGTTCTGGTACTTCCTTAGGTATTTGTGCTATCTGTCGTTTTTTGGCCCAGGCTTCATCTAAATAGATGCCACTGGCTCCGCAGTCCAATAAGGCCAAGGTTCTTTCTTCCCGGCCATCAGTTAAATGAAGGATAACTGGTAAAAGAAAAAGAGCAGTTCCTTCCTCCCTGGAAGAACAAATGGAAGGTATTTCATGATATCCCGTCCTCACCCTTCTCATTGAGGACGGGAGTTGGCGTTTCCCAAGGGTTTGGTTGGACGAATGGGGCAGGTGCGAATGAGGTGACCAGCTGTACCACAATATAGACAAAACCCCTTTCTTCGTCTATGTTCTCTTTCACTAGCTGATAAAGGTCCTCGAGCCGTGTCAATTTGCATTGGCTCTTCCTCGGTATTCCCCTTAGGTTCAGGACGGACTTCCTCGGTACGATGAGAGAAGGTGCGAGACGTCACTGAGTGAGATGGCAAACGACTCTTCTTTTTCTCCATTCTTCGTTCGTTCAACCGATATTCTATCGTCAGAGTCTGATCCATCAATCCTTTAAGGTTCTCTATTCTAGCAGAGTGCACCAATTCGTCCTTAATGTCTTCTCTGAGACGTCTACGGAACAGTGTCACCAAGGTACGTTCCACCCAGGATGTTTCTGCTGCTAATTGTCTGAAACGGGTGATGCATTGTAATACATCTTGATTCCCTTGTTGGATTTCGCAAAGAGCTTCTTCTGCAGATGCCTCGAGTCCAGGGTGTTCAAACATCTGTTTAAAAGTAGTGATAAAGGTGGAATAATTAGATAGGCAAGGATAATTTCTTGTCACTAAAGGAGTGGCCCAAGCCAATGCTGGCCCCGATAAGGCGTTAATCAAATACCCCACCTTGGTCTTGTCTTGAACAAATTGAGAGGGGCGAAGGGCAAAATAAACCGTTAAGGCATCCAGGAATTCTTTTAATCTGTTAGGATCCCCGGAGAAACGAGGTGTAGTGGCAGCTACTGAGGGTACATCTGTGGTCCTGGATGCAAAGGCTTGTCGATAGACGGTATCTTCAGTACGTAGCTGTTGGAGTTCTTGAGCCTGTTGTTGTATCGTCATAAGCAGGGTCTGGCTCGTAGGTTCCGTATTTGCCACTGGATTATCCATGGTTCCGGACTGCAACTGGATTTGTGGGCGTTGCAATCTGTCACTGTTTTCAATGGGCTTACCGTCGAAGTTGAGAAGAGTTGGGGAACGACCCCGGTTCCGGCAGGTTCTGCTCTGGCCGAGGTAGGGGCGACCCCTTCTGGTAGCCACGGTGCTGTTTGACAATAGCAAGCCACTACAGTCCGTGCCCTCCAGAAGGAGTCCCAGAGGAAAAACCCCAGTAGGGTAAAAAACCTCCAACGGGAACTCCCTGAAACAAAAGGAGGACACCAAGGCGTTAGAGTTGAAGATCCGGAGTACAGGAAGACTGGAAACGAAGACAGGTCAGGAAAATACTGGATTCGCAGGAAGAAACCAGTCAGAGCGTGACTACCACCAAGGAGTTTTGCAACGCAATGAGAAAGAGATTAAAGTCCCCTTATATACCCATAGACAGGAAGTGAAAAAACAGGAAGTAGAAATACCACCATCTTGGATTGGGGAACAGGTCATGTTAAATGATAGGAAATATGTGCCTAGAAAAAGGAAAGCAATGCATGCAGGGAAGAGAGGATGTGAACAGCATGCTGGGAAAGGAGGAAGCATGCATAAAAAGAAATCATGTGCATGCAATCGGCTTTTGCCCTTGTAATCGGTAAGTAGGGGCCAAGAGGGTTTCTGTATGTAAAGGATTATGTAATGCACCATAATTATGTTCAGCGCACTAAATGCGCTGTACGCGGCAGGTTCGAGACCCGACTCTGAGTCTCTTCCCCTGCCGCGTCTGCCCTTGATGTGCGAGGCAAAAGAAGGGAGCGCGGCGAGTGCCGCGACCCCTGACCTGCGTCGCGGCTTCTCCCGCGATCTGCCTGCAAGCCGCGGCTTCCCCCGCGGCTTGCCTGAGGACCGCGGTATTCAGAGAGTGCCGCGCTGCGGCGGCCCGTGCTTGCGGCCGCGGCGTGACATGAATATTCATTATTAAACTCAGCGTTAACAATCCCTCCTCTGATGACTAAATATGTCATCACACCAAATCTTCCCACACAAATTTTTGCATCAGCTAAAATTCTGTAATCTCTACCCCGTCAAATCTTTGTTCCCTCTTCAAGTTTCTTCTAAACAAATTTTCCCTTTTCATTTCTTCCCTCCTCTGATTATTTTTTGTTTTCTTCAATTTGATCCTATTCCCCATGCTCCAATTATACAAACCACAATAATCAATATCCCTTGTATTATCTTCAATAATATCCCTTTCCCAATGTTGCCGAGCCAATTTCCCACTGAAGCAAATCTTTTGCCAACTTTCTCCCAAACACCTGATTCTTTCAACTCTTTCAAATCAGCAAACTCATTAGTCAGATTAGTAAGTAAGCTTCTAATTTCTTTACTTTTATCAGGAATAAACGAACAGCAATGCTTCGAATTAAGCATTTTGCAAACTCCATCATCATGTGCTAAAAGAATGTCTAATCAAGGCGGGTCTGAAGAGTTATAGCTCTTTCCGTGGCCAATTCTGTATCTATCAGGATCATGGCTCCTGAAAAATTTGTCAGCATGTTATCCACAAAAGTAGACAACTTTTGAATCTTTATCAAATTCAGAACAACTTCTACTGAAGGACTCATTGCTCCAAATATATCTCCTACTATACTAGAAGGAGACTCTCTCCTTTCTTTACTGTGATGTAACTCAGCCAATTTCGGCAATCTCTTTAAGTCATCCAGTTGGAAAATCTTTGGGAAAAATATCCCCCAATTAACATGTGCCACACCATCCTCTTGGAAGACGGTAATAAGCATTAAGTCCACAAATTTAATATATCCCAGGAATTGCTGGATCCTGTCCATTTAACATAAATGTCCATTTATTCTGAAACAAAAACACATGTCTACATTCACTCGTTCTCATAAACAAAGTGTCAGTACTAGATTTAGACCTATATATACAAAGCTTCCCTATGTGTTGCACATCTAAAGCTAATTTCCCTTGTGCTTTTATTCCACAATAAGCATAATCATTTCTAAAAGTCCTTTTCTCTAAGCCCTTTTCTAAGTTCTCTTTTAATGCCTTTCTCCTGTCATCTGTGTGATCTAAGAAGCTCTTTTCTAAAGATGTAAGCAAGCATGTCAGATTGTTTCTGTGAGCGTAAGCTGTGCCAAAAGTTAATGTAGGCTTGAAGAAACCCCTTACTAATACTATGTCATTATCCTTGGCTACTCTACTCAGATACCTAATTATGGGGACAAATGAAAACACCACATCGTGGTTGGAATAGAAATACTGGATGTACTCCTGGTTATAGAATCTTTTTAGTAACAGACTACAGCTTATTCCATAAGCAAACTATGATAGGTAACTCCTTCTTCGACTGATGAAGGAATCTGCGTACACACATAACAATTCCTCACATCCATCGTCTCAACATACTCACTCAATAAGCGATAGAACATGTTAGAAGAAAGTTCCCCTTGAGCATTGTCTACATGCAGATACTTCTCATCTAACCTAAACTTCTCTATTGCTGTTAATGCAGTAGTTGTCTGTTGGAAAATGGGTTATTGGTAAGGGCAGGTAAGTACCTACACTTAGCAATAGGCCACTAACCTCCACTTAGGTCCAGTTAGGTCTCAGTAAATTAAACCAAGCTCAACCCTTTGTAGCTTGGCAACGAGCGACAAGGCTTAACTTAGGAGACAGAGTGCAAAGCATTCAAATATCACAAAACAGTAATTAAATAAAACACAGGAAACAGTTTAAAAATCCAAAACCGCCAGGGCTGTTTTGGCGATTGAACCACCAACTGGCTGGCGGTGCAATCTTGTGTATTTTCCGCCGCTGTCACACCGCCGGCGGTTTCCTGCCACATTTGCCCCGGCGGTGGTGCTTGCAGCGCTGCCCAGGGGATTACGAGTCCCCGACCGCCAGCCTTTTCCTGGTGGTTTGAACCGCCCGGAAAAGGCTGGCGGAACGGGGAGTCGCGGGCCCCCTGACAGGGCCCCATGCAGCTTTTCACTGTCTCCTATGCAGACAGTGAAATGCGCGAAGAGTGCAACTGCTCCATTTGGAGCCGGCTCCTGTGTTGCGGCTGAGATCCCCGCTGGGCCGGCGGGCGTAAAACCAGGTTTCCGCCCATGACAAAAAAAAGAATAAAATCGGATACGGGGAACTGGAGATATGAATTTTTAAAGAATTATTGTTTTCTAGCACCTAGAAACAAGAAGCGCCAATCTGGTCATCTGGTCACACCTCGACCGGGACAAAGTCAAAGTTTAAGGCCGACCGCGTTGGAACCCGGCTCGGCAACAGTCTGCGGGAGGCCTCGGTCAAAAGTTTACCTTTGCACTTAGTCGTTTTTCTGAAGATTTTCTTCAGCGGGACGAACCTGCCAGTCTAATCCGACCTCCTGGAACTCTTCTCCGGATACGCGTCGCAGGAGCCCTCGTGGAGATTTTTACCTTCGGACTTAGTCGTTTTTTTGAGGTGAAAATCCTTCGACCTGGGCAAACCTGGATCTTGATCAGACGTCCCTGGAGCCCTCCTCGGATACGCTGGCTGGGAGGTCCCGGTCAACTTCCTACGTTCGGACTTAGTCTCTTTTTTGGAGATTTTCTTCACCAGGACGAACCTGCAAGTCAGGCCGGGTCGCCGTTGAGGCAAGCCGGCTAGAGTTGCTGTGGCGGGTCGGTCCCTCTATGGAGCTTAATATCCAAAGTTCTCCAAAGTTCTCCAAACTTCTGGATCTTCTCCCAGATGTTCCTTTAAAGTTCTTTGGGGGTCCACAGCTCACCCCAAGGTTCCATAAGCTCTGAGATGATCCTTGGGGGGGTGGACTACAATTCCCAGAATGCACCTGGCGCAAACTCCTTTTTGGCCACTGGACAGTGGTCAGCTGGTCGGTTTCTTCAGGAGTTGGTGCAGGGGACTCTGGTTAGCAATTTTTCACCTGTAGCAAACAGGGAGTCCCTCCTTGAACCAGTTCAAACCAGGCAAAGTCCTTCTCGTGGTGAAGCCCAAGTGTGCAGCTGGTGCAGTCCTTCTGAGTGCAGAGTTCAGGTGCAGGACAGGGGTCCAGCAGGGCAGTCCTTCTTCTTCTGTAGTTCTTCCCAGTAGGGATCTGGTAGGGAACCAAGGTGTGGGTGCAGGTCTGCCAGTTTTATCCTTGTTCCTGGATGAAAAACAGGGGGGTCCTGGTTCTCCAATCAGGGGCAGGGTCCTTCCCCCCGTGATGACCACTTCCTGGAAAGTATGGCAAAAATCAGTCCCAGGAGGCAACATTCCTAAAAAATCCATCATGGCTGAAACTGATTTTTGGAGGTTACATCTGGCTGAGCCCACCCACTGGTGTGGCTACAAATCATTAACACACCCCTCTCCTGCCCTCTCCTAATCTAATCAAGGGGGCACCTAGTTGTCTGGGGTTGTAGGATGTGGGGGTGTTGCTGGGTTGCTCCAAATGTCCTTCTCTGCTTTTGAAGACCAGTTTGGCTGCCCTCCCCCTTCCTGCCTAACCATCTGTTGAGGGGAGATCCCCTTCCACAGGCACATCTCTTTGTGTGAAGCCAGGCCACTTCACACCTCATCAAGGCAGCCTTGCCAGGCTGCCAGAGGCTGGCCAATCAGAGCACAGCAGCAAAAACAATGCAGGGCTGAAGTTGGCAACTTTTCAGGTAAAGTTTAAAACTCTTTACCTGAACAAGTTATATTAAATCCCACAACTGGAAGTTGTGGGATTTATTATAACAATTAATTTGATACCAAACGTCTGGTATCTGTTACTTAAGGGGACTTTTAAAATTAAAATAAATTCTCCCTATTCTAGTCTATGGAGGCCATTCACTACAATGAGGGAAAACAAATTTGGCTGTTTTACCTCACCAGGGCTTATACAACTATTTGTATGAGGTCCCTGCTTATAATTACATGGCACCCAGCCCTAGGGGTACATAGAGCACACCTTACGGGTGACTTATATGTAAAAATAAGGTAGTTTAAGACTTTGGAACTACTTTTAATTCCAAAGTCGAATTTGCGTATAACTTTAATTTAAAAACAGCCAGCAAGGCAAGCCTGCCTTTAAAATGACACTGGGCACCTCAGCAGTGCAGCTTTGGGTGCACTGCCTATGTTGGGGTCCCTAAACCTACATGCCCTACCATATACTAGGGACTTATAGGTAGGTTGACTTAGCCAATTATAATTAGCCTAATTTGCATACCGAGTTTACACAGAGCACAGGCCCTGGGACTGGTTAGCAGTACCCAGGGCACCATCAGAGTCAGGAAAACACCAGCAAAAAGAGAAAAATGGGGGCAAAAAGTTAGGGGGCCTCTGCAATCAGCCCTGTTCTCTCACATTGTCTCTGTATGGTTGGCTTTACTCTTGTCAGTAACAGTCAGATCTACATCAATATCACATACACAATTGCCAAACCAATTGCCAAACCAATACTCATTTATTTACAGCACCTGTTGTTCCTACCCTGCAGGCTAATGCTACTAATGCTACTCATGATCTGTAAAGAATCAGAAAGTAGAAGAGAAAATTTAGTAATTATGCAGCAAAAATCAAAAACAAAAAATCTTCTTTCAGCAGTTATTTACAGCTTTCATTCTCACTTCCAGGATCCTTTTTCTCAAAAATCGGTGAGCTTGTCAAAATTGGGTAAGCAGCTTGTCAAACCAGGTTATTTTGTCAAATCAGGGTTTCAAAAGTATTTTCCGGCTATCTTTCAACAGTGTCTCTTTCTTTGCACTTTTCTCAATTTATAATTTCTACAATTCAGTTCATTGATTTCCTTCAAGTGCCAAAATATCGACCTGGAATGTCTCAATCAAAACAAAGAGACAAAAACTCTCTCTGCCATTCACTTGTTGCTACATACGTCCATTCGGGACCTGCATACCTTCGACTTGCTATTCTCTTTCTTTTCAACTTTCGATTCAATTCTTCTTCACTCAGGTCTTCTCTCCTTGTCGTATCTACCTCTTCCTCAATTGTTATCACAACAACTTCTTCCTTTCTCTTTGCTTGTGACTCTGGCCACTTATCTCCTTTCAGTGGACCCTTAGACAATGTTCTTTTCAGTGTTGAACTCCTAACTTCTTCTTGCTCTGCAGTGTTTTCTCTTGACGCACCTGCAACTGGTTCAGGAGGAGTCAGATTACATTGGCTTTGATCCGCCTCAACTCCTTCCCCCTCGGGTTCAGGTGTTTGCTCTGTTTGTCTCTCAAAATTGTCTACTTCTGGAAAAGGCCTCCTCTGACTAGGTTCTCCTCCTGCCTCAATTGAGATTGGCTTTCTGTCACCCTCCTGGAGGTCTTCTCCTTTGTCTCTCACAGGAGTGACTGAACCGTCCTCAACTTGCTCAGATCCGGCCTCAGTTCCTCTTTCTTCTCCTTCCGGCTCTGAGGCTTGTCTGGTCAGTGTTGGTGTCAATGCAACTTCTGCTCAGTCTTCAATGCTACACACAGTAATTTAATTACTTCACTGTTGAAATGACTTCCCCTATCTGATTCTAAAGAGATTGGAAACCCAAACCGTGGTATCAGTTCCCTAAGTAGTACTTTTGCTACTGTGAGGCTGCCATTTCTTCGTCTAGGGTACACTTCAATCCAGTGACTAAAAATGCAGACAGTCATCAACACATATCTCAAACCTCCACACACAGGCATCTCAATAAAAGCCATTTGCATTTGGCTGAATGCACCCCCTGCACTTCCAATGTGGCTCAAATTAACCACTTTCCCTTTTTCCGTGCTCATTTGCTGACAAATGATGCAACAATGGCAAACTGCTTCAGCAACTTGTCTAAACCTTGGGTTGAACCAATTCTGTTTGAAAAGGCGAATCATGGCATCCCTCCCAACATGTGCCCCACCATGATAATACCTAGCCGCTTGGGACAACAGACTGTTGGGCAAAATCAATTGACCCTCTTCCGAAACCCACAATTCATCCTGTACACATTTCATTATGCTCCATGAACATTTTTCCTCCCTGTCAACATTATCCTACAATGTTTTCAATTCTTCCAATGTATCTATTACATGCAATGCAAAGCTTGGACATGTTTCATCTTCTTCAGGTAACAATTCCCACTTATCTTTGAACGATATACAGTTCAATGTGCAAAACCTTGCAACTTGATCCACATATCCATTTCCCATTGACACAAAATCTTGTGATATCAGATGTGCACTGCATTTCATCACGGCAATCTTTTCAGGCATTTGGATAGCTTGCCACAATTCTTTAATTCTCTCATCATTTCTCACTGGTGAACCAGAAGAGGTCATGAAACCTCTCTGTGACCACAACTGGCCAAAGTCATGGACTATTCCAAATCCACACTGACTATCCATACAGATGGTAACTTTCAACTGAGCAGAAACATGGCACACTCTAGTAAGGGCTACCAGTTCCGCTACTTGTGCAGAATATACTCCTTGAAGCCAAGACACTTCCATTATACCAGTAATTGTGCACACGGCATATCCTGCTCTCAGTGCGCCTGTATTGTCTCTTAGACAGGAACCATCGACAAAGATAATTTGGTCATTTTCTTCCAATCTGTTATCTCTAATATTAGGTCTTGGTTTTGTGCACAAAAGACAATCATGCACAATGCCCTCCAACTTTTCAATTTCAAAATGTTCATTTGGAAGAAAGATTGCAGGGTTCAGCATTGTACATCTTTTAAATGACACATTTGGTGACCCTAGAATTATTGTCTCATAACGCACCTGTCAGGTATTGGGTCTTAGTGCAGGTAAGTAAAACTTCAACTGAGTGAGGGGCCATTATTGTTAGGGGATGTCCCATCACAATGCCTTCACACTGTGCGAGGTTCTGTCCAACCGCTGCAACTGCACGCAAACAGCCTGGTAAAGCTGCTGCAACTGGGTACAAAGTAGCTGAAAAATATGCTTTTGGGCAGTTTACATCTCCATGGACCTGCGTCAAAACAGACAAAGAATATGCATCACGCTCATGACAGAACAACGTGAAGGACTTTGTGTAGTCAGCCATACCCAAAGCCAGAGCTTTGCACAGACTCTCTCAATTCAGAAAATGCTTTCATGCAAGCCTGATGTAGCACTAGGGGATCAGTGACCTCCTTGTGGGTCAGCTTTTGCAATGGTTTGGAAATGAGTGAAAAATTTGGAATCCACTGGAAACAATAGCCTACCATCCCTAGGATCCTGACATCTTTCTGTGTGGTCGGGGGACTCATCTGCAATAAGGCTGTGACCTTTTCTCTTGGTATTTTCCTTATTCCCTTCTAAATCTGGTGACCCAAGTCTTTAATTTCTTTCTGACAGTATTGTAATTTCAGTTGAGACACTTTATGACCATTCTTTCCCAAATTGTTCAGCAAGGCAATCGTGTCATACTTGCACTAGTCCCTCGTTTTGGATGCAATAAACAAATTGTCAATGTACTGTACTGTCATAGGCTCCCTGGGAAAGGAAGGGGTTTTTCTTAAAAGGAAGACACAAACATCTGTTATGTGCAGAATAATCTCTTCAGATCTTCTTTATTTTCTTTTCTTTGACTTTTCTAGTGGTGAGGAGAAACCATGTTCTTTTGTTTTCCTTACTGTTCTTAGTCTTTTCTAGTGCCTTGTTCTCCTTTTCCTTTGGTTCTTCTCTGTGATTCCCATTCAATCGTATTTTCTATTCACTGTTCTCTTCCTTAATAGCAATGTCTCTATTAGTTCATCTCATTTGCTGTTTCTTTTCAGTTATTATCAATGTATCTTAGTTCATCTCGCCCGTTTACTGCGTCTTCTTTCCTTTCTAGGTGTGTATTCTCCGGGTTTTCAGTCCGCGTTGTTATGGCGTCACATAGGGAGAGAAAGAACCAGGGAAATAAGGTAAGTGATTTTATTTATTTATATCTGCATTTTCTGTAATTATTAACTAGGGAGGAAGGGAGAGTGGTCCGAGGAGTGTGAAGGGGAGTGAATAGGGAAGGAAACAACCAAAATGCCTGTGAAGGTAAGTAGGGGTCTGTGCAAAACACCCCACAACACTCCCGAGTGCCCCGACTCTCTAACCCTCTAGCACCCCTCGTCCCTCTTCCCGCCTCCCCAGGTTCACCAATACCCCTGAGTGCTGGGGATACACGCACGCACATGAAGTAGCCACATCCCTCCAGGGACCGTGGCTGGGATCTCCAGCGTCTCCGGTAAAAGGTGTTGTGTCTTCGCACTCCTCTGCGCACGGACACGCCGACTCTAGGTCGCTCTCCTCATCACTCCTTTCGGCTGGTGATTCAGCCTCCTTGTGAAGTGTTCCGCGTTGTCTCTCGTCCTCGCTCCCCCCGCCACCCGTCTCCATTGTTATCTCTTCTGCGTTCTGCTCCTCATGATTTCCAGTCTCCTTTTGACTTGTTGTTAAGCGGAAATACGGATTGACCCCTCCTAGCACTGGGCCCCCCCAAGGTACCCCCGGGGTATGTACATAGCAGCCCCATAGGACCTCCGGGAGACAGAGATGTCGTGACCCTGTCACATGTACTAAGGTCGATTGGAAAGGCAATTCCAATGACTCCAAATTATTTTTCATGATCTGATTGAATATGGAAGGTGACTCTGAAAACCCTTGAGGAATTCGACAGCAACAGTAAACGCGGTCTAAATATTTGAAACAAAAGAGAAATTGGCTGTCCTCATGAAGAGGTACAGAAAAGAAGGCTTGTGACAAGTCTATGACAGTGAGCCATTCAGCATCACATTGAATCTGAAACCGAATCACAGCTGGATTTGGAACCAAGGGGCAACATTTGACCACAATGTCATTTATTTTTCTCAAGTCCTGGACAATTCAAACTTTCCCATAGGGCTTTTTCAATCCCATTATTGGTGAATTACATGGGCTGCTCAACACTTTCACAAACTCCGCAATTATTTGGGCAACCATTATAAGAATATCCTGTGGCATGTGGTATTGGGGAATCTGAGGAAAAATTGTGTTCGACTTTAAAGGAACTTTAACTGGCCCAACTCCCTTTATCAGACCTATCTCTTTCCCTGTCAGATCCTACCCTTTCTCCTTAACCATTTCCTGTAAATCAGGAGGAAGCTCCTTCACTGTGAACACTGGAAAGAAATTAATCAGAGTGTACTCCTCATTTATTGTCTCACACTCGGTCTCTGGAGATGGGTCATCCTCATCATCACTATTCGTCTGTATCTCTATTCCATCATTTGAGCAAGTAATCAAGCACCTGGTTTTGCACAGCAAGCCTCCTCCCAGTAGGGATACCAGACTTGAATCAGACTAAGAATTAGTGCAATCCTTTAAAGTTGCCGATTTGAACCTGGACTAGTTCTGTAATTGGGGTGGTCAAATACTGATTTGCTATTCCTACAATCTGCTCTGTCTTTCCTGAAAGGGGCAAATTCTGATCTTCTGTGGTTCTTACAGTAGAGCGTGTGTAGCTCCTGTGTCAACCAAGAATGAAACCTTGTGACCCATTACCTTTCCCTTCACATACAGGCCTTTCTGGTCTACTTCTAAAGAAGCGGCAAGATACACATTCCTCTTCATCGGAACTCTCGCTCACCCAATCATCGCTTGTTCCATTCTCACTGTGTAACGGGAACTGCTGAACTGTGTTATTACTTTGGGTAAACTTCTGACATGTGACCTGTTGAGGAAGCATCACTTGCTGCTGTTACATTGGTGCATGAGGTATTTGAATTTGCTGTCTAGATACCATTTGAACCTGCTGTTGCATTGGCTGCAAATGTGTCATTTGTACACGTAGCATTTGTACCTGCTGCATGGGTTGAAAATGTTGCATTTCATACACATTATTATGTAAATTCGGATTATGACCTCTCATTCTCGGTCCTCTCATGTTTTGAAATGAACTGATGTCACTTGTTTGCTGAACAACACCTTCCTGCACCATCATTGGCCACTCCCGCTTCCAATGTCCGACCACTCCGCAAGTGTGACAAGGCAACACTCTCTTCATCCCCTGCATATCATTCTAAACCATTACAGTATTCAAATCAGGACTACTGTTTCCATTACGTCTGCAACTTCTACCTCTCTCCTGATTTTGAAACAACACATTTCCCTGTTGCTGCGGTTGCTGCTGTGGAAAATTTCCCTGAAGGGTGCCGCTTTAATCTGCAACACCATTGCCTTTTTCTTCAACTTTCTCTGCTTCAGTTCAATCTTATCAATACAGTACTTTGCATACCGTAACACCTCATCAATCGGTTTTGGTTGCCAGCAAATCAAATGACTCTTAATAATCTGGCTAATTTCAGGTCTCAATCCTTCCACAAATCTGAACTCAAAATGAATCATGTCTTTCGGCTCGATCGTTTCTGTACCACTGTAATGCTTAAATGCCTGCAACAATCTCTCATAATAAGCATGTATTGATTCCTTTGCTTCCTGAGTTGTCCTATCCATTCTCTGCCAGTCAATGTCTTTGGGCGAAATTCTCGTTTTCAAAAATGGTATCGCCTTATAGTAATATTTCATTACTTCAGGATATGGCGCACCTGTAACCTGATCTCTCTCTGGTTCTTTTGTCGGCCAATCTATACTCCTCTTACATTCCTTCCACAGATCATCTAGAACTACTATCTCTAACAGAGTGTTGAAGTCTTCCCACAGGCACTTTGCAAGTTTCACAAACCTGTCTGTCTGCTGGTACCATTATACTGGCTTCTCTCTCAACCTGAGATAGTCATTTGTAAAAGACAGAATGCCACTTCTGCTCCAAGGGACATGAACAAAATTCCCTCTGGGAATCTCGCTGACTGGTAAAATGTTCACTGGATCCTTGCCCTGTGCACATTTGCAGTCAGTTCCGCAGAATCCCTTTTTCTTTGATCTCAGGCCCATCTGCTTTCCCATTTGTCTAAGGGTCCCCATGTCTGGACACTTTGGGGCAACTCCCTAAGGTGTGCCTTCATTCCTGCAGATCTCATGTGTTCAAAGTCTTTTGTTTCAAAATCTAACCTGTAACTCCTTTTCAAATGCTTCGTTTTCTCTATTTCTATGCCGTGCTTCTCTGCCAGGTCTGCTAACCTTTGATGGACATTGCTCACCTCTCTTGTAATTTTCGGGCACAGATATCTCAATTCTGCTTCTGTGTAGGACTCTACTATGTTCACACCCATAGTCCCTTTAATGAGCTCACCCGCTTCCAATCCTAGTCTCGTATAGTTCAAGTACTCCTCTACCTTAGGAGCACTCCATGGGGTATTAAACTTGTCTAACCATTCAGTCAATTGTTGGGCAGACAAACCTTGCTACGAAATATTGTTAGCCTGGGCATGTGGCACTTGTTGCACCACCATATTCGAGGACTGCGGTGTCATTCATTTCAGGCTCTGACTAACGTTCGACCCTATGACAGTATCCGGAGGAACTCCGAATGGACTAAGGTCTAGCAATGATCTTGATCTGTCAAAGGTCCGTCCCACAGGAGATACTACTTGGATATTCTCATTAAGTCCTCCCCTCATTGAACTCTGACTCAGGACCCCCTGTCCATCTATACTGGTTTTCTCTTGTGCGAAAAAGCTGCAACTGGACCAATGGTAAAAGGTACAGATACAGCGTTTGGGCTTGGTCTAACACTCAAGTTCTGTGAGTGCATAGTTCCCTTATTCTGACTCATCAGTACGGACCAGTCTGACTGTGTCCCAATTATCAGTGAGTATGTTGGCACTGCTTGCGACTGCACTTGAGGCAGTAACAGTGGAGTTGGCTTTGTCTGAACCAACATCGGTTTTGGGAAAACCTGTCCTGTAGGCACTATTAGGTTTGTGGCAGTTTCCACCACAGATACATCAGGGTAAATTCTCGAGACACCTGGCTGAGGCACCTGATTCTGTGCTACCAAAGTAATAGGTGCATTGAGACTGCTCTGCATTGGGCTCTGTGTCATAGTCGAATTAACCTGCAGTGGACTCTTAGTCATGTTACCCTAGATTGGAGTTGAAGGATTTACACCAGTGCTTAGATCACTCTCTTGTGCTGCATACGGTGGAGGATGATTCCTCAATAACTGTCAAATAAACTCATTATCAACTAACTCTTCCTCAAATGTCAATGACCCTCTAGACTCCTTTGGTGTCCGCTCCCTACTCTCAGAAGGGCTCCTGTTTGTTTTTCTGGTAGCTTTCCTTCCTTCTCCCTCACTATCTCGTGTAATCGCTGGGAATAACTTAATCCCCTGCAAAGTCTCGGTTCTCCAAAATGTCTGATTATTGTCCCACCTAGCCTCTGCTAGTGTCTTTTCTGCCTTCCTCATCCTCCTCTCGAATTTCTGTTGCTGTTGTTGTCTGGCTACTAACTCCCAGATTGCTAGTGCCTCGAACTGTGCTGGTCTCGGAGGGATCTTCAGATCATACAGCACTCTCCTCAGATGCTCCAAGCTCCTCAAATTAAATGTTCTATTATCAGGAAACGCTAAGCTCCTATCCTTCTCTGTCACTTTGCACCATTGTTTCAACCAGAGACATGGCGCAACACCCTTTTCTTCTATTACAATGTAAGCTGGTGTACCATCTGATGGTGCAACATCCCTTATACTTGTAATGTATGTATCTCTCCTTAAAGCACTCTTTAAAGCTTTGAAAAATTTCATTTTTGCGACCTTTATGTTATTCAAAATCAAATCAGGAAGTTACTTTGAATCCTAGAATTCTCTTCACCCACCTTCTCAACCATTTGTGCTTCATGGACGGCTGCCAATCTGTGCGCGACCCTTCTCACTAACCAACCTATCCCAGCACAGCTCCAATGACGCAACACTCACACATTCTGCAGCTGACAAAGTCTTGCTGCTTGTCCTCCTAAACTCAGATTCACACAAAACTAATGCAAAATTAATGCGAGCACTAATCAAAACCAAAACTCAATTTGTCAGTTTACTACAGGTAGGGTAAAACAATCGCTTCAGAAACTTTACGGATTTTTCACTGATGACATTTCGCTCTAACAGCTACTACTATCTCAGTGTCCCTGATTCGCAAGCAAAATTCGAACTGCAAATTTCACTTTCAACTGATCAGTGGGTCTGTCCTGGTGCACATAGGACTCACCAGATCTCAATCGAAAATTCTTTCACTTACTTTGACTCACACTCTGACTTGTCACCAAACCTGATCGACCTATCAAACCAGACAAATTACAACAAAAACCAAGTGCCTCATACACTTTTCAATAAACTCAGGAGTCTTTGACCATGCAGGGTGCGTACATAAACAACCACGTGGGCAAAAAAAGCGCCACACACATGTGAAGTTTGATGACTTCCCTACTCTCACACTTCAGAGTACGCACACTCCTTCTACAAATTCCTTTGGACTATGCAAACTCCCTAAACACACACAAACATCACAATTCACCTGCGATTTGCATAAGCTGTGCAAGCACAAAACCTACTTCATTCACACCATCACTAGAGTGCCGAGAACATCCTCAAACAATCATTGGCAAACTCCAAGATCCTGGGAAAGTCATTTTAAGTACCTAGGGGCGCATTTTCTTTCTACTTTGTATCATTGAATCTAGAAAAAAACTAAAATGTCACCAATTTCACCAACTCTACAAATTACTTTGCTCTTTGTAGGGTATTAATCCTTATCCTACCATAATCTCTGGGGACACCTCTTATTTCTCGTTTACAAACTCTGGGACCGAATACTCTTCCACCTCTCTCTAGACTGTATGATGGACTTTTAAGGAGACAAACCATATACCAGCCCTCTATGATGGGCTCCCAAGGAGACAAACCATCCTCTGCTACCATCGCTGTTAGCGCGTCAGACCTTATTAAGTAAACTTACAAGGGATACGCGAACAGGCCGATGGACCTTTTGACTCGCTTTGAGGTTTTACCACCATATATCCCGTAACACTACAGATCAATAGCATCAACAATCAATAACATCAATAATCAATAGGAGTCAGTAATTTCCACTCACCATGACCTCGTGGACATAAATAACCACACCTTTTTATAAACGTTAGAGGCCCTCATTCTAACCCCGGCGGTCTCAGACCGCCGGGGCCAGGGTCGGCGGGAGCACCGCCGACAGACCGGCGGTGCCCCGCAGGGCATTCTGACCGCGGCGGTTTGGCCGCGGTCAGAAAGGGTAAACCGGCGGTGTCCCGCCGGTTTACCGCTGCCCTTAGAATCCCCCATGGCGGCGCAGCTTGCTGCGCCGCCATGGGGGATTCTGACACCCCCTACCGCCATCCTGTTCCTGGCGGTTCGCCCGCCAGGAACAGGATGGCGGTAGGGGGTGCCGCGGGGCCCCTGGGGGCCCCACAAAGTATTTCAGTGTCTGCCTAGCAGACACTGAAATACGCGACGGGTGCAACTGCACCCGTCGCACCTTCCCACTCCGCTGGCTCAATTCTGAGCCGGCATCTTAGTGGGAAGGTTGATTTGCCCTGGGCTGGCGGGCGGCCTTTTGGCGGCCGCCCGCCAGCCCAGGGCAAATCCCAAAATACCCTCAGCGGTCTTTCGACAGCGGAGCGGTATTTTGGTGGGGGAACTTCGGCGGGCGGCCTCCGCCGCCCGCCGAAGTTAGAATCACCCCCAGAATGTTTATTTCCCTATATTGACAATGCTAATGTTACGTAACTTAGGGCCAGATGTAGCAAAGGTTTGCGACTCGCAAACGGGCAGAATCGTAATTTACGACAGTGCAAAATCGGAAATGGGATGCAAAAAGCCCATTTCCGACTCGCAAAAAGCGATGTGCCCCGTTTGCGAGTCGCACCCGTTGCGACCCCCTTTTGCGACCCGCAATGTGCGTGTCGCAATTTGCGACTCGCAAAGCTTATGCAATTGCAACTCGCAAATTGCGACTAGTCGCAAAAAACCCAGTTTGCAAGTCGCATTTACCACTAACTCAGAGCAGGTGGTAACCATTACCAAAGTATAAAAGGAGACCCAGAAGGCATCTGGGTCACTCAAGATGGCGGACATATACCTGATAGCAGTGAGGAGGAGAGTCTACGCAGCCCAGCAGAGGAGGAGGAGGGGCCACAGACAGGAGAAGATATATAGAACAAGGCATACCCTTTTCCAGCAAACTGATGAGGAGATCTATGATAAATACCGCCTTAGCAGCGCTGCCATTCTAGAATTAATAGATTTACTAAAACCACAGCTAGAACACAAGACCCTGCGTGGCTGCGCCATCCCTACGCATGTGCAAGTACTATGCGCACTGCACCTCTTGGCATCAGGGAGCTATCAGGGGGTCATTGCCGTGGCAGGTGGGGTATCCCAAAGTGCAGTGTCAAGGTTCCTCAGGGCATTCCTAGATGCCTTAGTAGCGCACAGGTCTCAGTTCATATACTTACCAAGGAATGAGGCAGAAATTAACAGCACGAAGCTGGACTTTTACCGCATTGCCCACTTCCCCCAGGTCATTGGATGTGTAGATGGGACACACATTCAAATATGCCCCCGCTAATCTGGAACATATTTTTCGCAACAGAAAGTGTACCCACTCACTCAACATACAGGTTGTTTGTGATGCCCATTACGTCATCACGGACATCGTAGCTAAGTTTCCAGGCAGTACCCATGACTCATACATTTTTAGACATAGTGGGATCCATCAACGCCTGGAACGTGGGGAGTTTGGAGACGGATACCTCCTAGGTAGAGCTGCATACACCTTGCAGACATACACACAGGTCACTGTGCACGACTATCTGGACTTACTAACAGTGTACTTTTGTGCCCAACAGGTGACAGTGCATATGCTCTAAGGCCATGGATCATGACTCCATTTTTAACACCCAGCAATGAATCAGAGAGGCAATACAACAGTGCGCATAAGAGGACCAGGAACCTGATCGAGCGCACCTTCGGACTCCTGAAGGCAAGATTCCGATGCCTCCACCGCAGCGGAGGCGCCCTCCAATACACCCCCATTACCGCCTTCAAAATTGTGGCCGCATGCGCCATCCTCCACAACATAGCCACCAGACGTGGGCTACCTCTCACCCCTGCAGACCCAGATCCTGATGAGGAAGAGCAAGAACAACCACACCGCCATCATGGGGATAGGAGTCTAGCTAATCAAGGCAGACTGAGACGGGAACACATTGCAACGCATTATTTTGGACGGTACGTGTAAACTCCCACCATACTCACCCATTAACCAGACACTCCTTTTGTTAAGTGGAAGAGAAATAACTGTTTTAATAATGTAATGGATGAACTATATACATGATTCAATTGTCCATGGGCAGGGAAATGCCAACCACTCATGTGGCACATTAAAGCCATGTGCCACATTTGTTTGTCCGGGCTGTTGGCTAACTTCTCCTGCCCCTCCTGCCAGCCTGGCTGGTCCCAGCCGCATCTATGGTGCTCTGCCTCCCACTCCTTAGCACCCTACTGTCAGTGGCAGATACACTGCTCACTGTGGAGCCCTCTTCACTATCTTGGGGTGTTTCCCCGGTGGCCCTCGACATCTCACGTGTCTCCATTAGTTCAATGATATGTGGGAGACGTCCCAGGCCCCTGGCAACATCCCCAGCAAAATGGCCCATCTCAATTTGCAGGCCAACTGTCCTCCTCGACAGGCCTGTTGTGTTGATGGCTAGCCTGCCGAATGATGTGGCCATCCTGTCCAGTCTTAACATAATCTGCCTATCCCTGCGCCGCCCAGCCTCTGCCTGACCCAGCAGTCCGGCCGCCAGTTCCCTGATGGCAGAGGCAATGTCCTCAGTGTTCTGGCACATCAGGTCCATCCGCCTGTTGAGGTGCCGCATACTTGCCTGGTTTTGTCTTTCAATGCGGTGCAGCACCCCACTGATCCTGCCCAATGTTGTGTTTTGCAGGCGCTGACCCCGCAGCAGATGTGCCTCACTGCTGGTTGGAGGATGAATCCGGATATCAGACGCTCTTGCCCTGCGACGCCTGCGCAGTGGTGGCTGCCCTGTCCTCGCACCTGTATCCTCCCTGGCTGTTGCTGGGGCAGCTCCTGGCGTTGCTGTTGCAGCAGGCGTTACAACTGCAGGAATGCTGCTGACTGTGCATGTGGGGGTGCTGGAGGGTCCTGGGGTGTCCTCCTGGGCCTGGGTGCTTGGGGTGTAGGGGGTGTCTTGCTGGAGACCTGTGGGACATGGGGAACACACTGTCAGTGTCTAGTATCTGTTGCACAATTCCTAATAAACATTTGCCTATGCACTGCCTATTGGACTACATTTCCCATAATGCATCATTCTGGCTTTTTCTACCCTGAAATGGAGCTAATTTGGTTGTGCATGCACATGTGTACATGGTGGGTGGGGTATGACATTGATAGGGGTACAGGCTTATCACATGGTACTCACCGGTTGATGTGCTGGGCTCTGAAGTGTCCAGGTCCCCAAATCCACACACTGCCTCCGGCTCAAAGGTTTGCTCAATCCTGTCTTCAAGGGGTGTGGGTGGTGGCACATATGATGGTCCCCCTCCAGTGCCTCTCATCTCCCGGAGCCTTTCTGCCACCCTCTCCTTGGTCCGGGAGCGGAGGTCATACCACCTCTTCCTTATGTCCTCAATTGTCCTGTGGCTCACCCCCAGGGCATTGATTTTCTCCTGCATTTCCTGCCAGATTTTTCTTTTGGTGGCCTCTGGAACAGTGAGGGCAGCTCTCCCAAAGAGCTCATCATGGTGCTGACAACATTCTTCGGTCAGCACCTCAAGCTCCCTACCTGAGAATTTAATTTTCCTTTTTCGGGGGGTTCCCTCCATGGCTGCTGCAGCTAGCTCAGTGTGCAGACTGGCAGTTGTAAAAGGGTGTGGTCCAGCCTCCTCCCAGGTGTATTTGTTAACTTCCTGGCTGTGATGTCATCATCATGTGCCAGGAAGTGTTTCCAGAGTGTTTTGGTGTGCTTTCTGGAGTGTTCTGCTGCACCTGCAAGCAATTTTGAGGGAACTCGCAATTTGCGACACCAACTCGCTAATTGCGAGTTCGTTTTTTGCACACTCGCAAACAGCGACCTCGCAATCTGCGGACTCGCACACAGCGTTGCGAGTCCGGATGCGAGTCGCTAAATCGGACCGGTTTCTTTCCTGGCATACCAATTTGCGAGTCGCATTTTGCGAGTCGCATTGACTCGCAAAATGCGACTCGCAATTTTTTTGTTTCCTACATCTGGCCCTAAATATCAAAATCAAATGGTAAACATACAGAAACAACACTGGCTGTCAAAAGCAGTGAAAGAATCGCAATCTAATCAAAGCTTGAGCTACTACACTTTCCAAAGTTACAATACAAATTAATAGCAAGAATAACTGTGCAAACGATATAACATACATTTAAATTCAGCAAAGAAAAGACATCAACGGTTATTACTTATAGCAAACTTCATCAGTGAGAACCCTAACTAATACCAGATCAAAATTAGAATGTTTGGACTTCATGCAAAATAATTTAGTCAACAGAAATTTGAAAAAACATCTAACTATGGCTCTATCAAAATTAGCGGTTGGTACCTAGAAACAAAAGCAAATAGACATAGCAGTCAATAACGATGTCAGTGTACCTGTCCTCAGTATGATTCAGCAAGCTGTGACAGTCTTCGTCAATAGGACATCAATTCGGTCAGCAATGCATCAGGACTCAACATCAAAGTTCAGAAAATGCAAGTTCTCTCTAAGCAGTAAAGTTAAGCACGTCTCTTCTCAAAACGGTCTAGGAAATAATGACCAAAGTAGCTCTTAGGACAGTTCGCAAGAAATGGCGCATCTTCTCCTGGTGCAGTCTGGCTAAGTTAGATTTCCTAAAACTACTTCCCACATCCTGATTGGTAAGGGGATCACATGTTCATACTTAGTCCAATTAAACTAAACCCGCAAATCTATAATTTTACTAGTACATGGTTCACATGTCGACGAGTGGTTCCTCTTCTCCTGCTCCCGTCATTCAGCTCGTCAGGTATCATTATTGTTGCAGCTTATACTCCAGTCAGTGCGTTCATTGTCTTCTCTTGGGAAGGTCAGTCTCACACACATTACATTAAACATTGTACACTAGCAAGTACATCATCTTTTAGTAAGCAGTTTCTCATGAGAAAGAACTTCAGCTACGAGCACATGAACAGTACAGTGGAAAATCACAATGTAATTCTCTAAGCAGCCCTTTTATTAAACGCCTAAGCAAATGCAGCTTGATATGAGGCCGTACAACTAGGCCAAGACCTCCCTAAGTTAAGGCCTATGATTATCAAAGCTAATACATAATGCATAACCCTTAATATGACACATTACTACATTAATCAAACATAAGCTCAACATTTCATATTAATAAGCCATTAATAAGTACACTTCGTGAATATTACGGACACTCTGATAGGCGCTCCTTCGAATGCTTGCATTAATTTTCTCTAAGTTAATACAATTTCTGCGCAAATCCAACACTCAAAATACATGAATATTCATTAGTAAACTCAGTGTTAACAGGATAGACAGGCCTGTCAAAAGTGGGTGGGGCGACAGAAGGCCCTGTGCTTTTTTAGGGCCCGTGCTTCTGCAGTGACAGTTATTTATAGATTTTGGAGCAGCCTACAGTATTTAATAATGATGAACCAACTAATATGGCCAATACCAGTTGATTCTGCCAGATAGTGAATCGACCAGTTTATTTTAAACTTTTAAACAGATCCTCGTCCTATAGGACGTGTGTTTTTTGACCTGTGCACCACAAAAACATCTTATATGACTGGGTCTATGAAACACAGCACAAAGGGGGAAGAGCGCGGCAAGTAAATGAAAAGGGCTTGAAATCAGCAATGATTTATTTTTTAAAAGAAAAATATTAAAGGCGATACTTCAGACTTAAACGAACCAGAGCTTGAATACAGGGACGGACAGATGAGATTTGAGAGGAAAGATGAAGGTACCGAGAAAACAGCAGAACAGTTAACTGCCTGTTACTGGTTAAAATGTGAGTGAGATGTTTTGGGGTTGCACCTCCTACTAACCGAATTATTTTTATAACCAAAAACTAGTAATATTTTCTAGGGTCTTTTTGAGAATCAAAATAGGGCCCCAAATGAATCAGTTGGGTTTAAGCTTCGGCAGTAATGGTAAGATCCAGCTTATTAACTAACAAACAGATGGATAACAAATTTTCAGCCCTGCGTTTATCTCTGATAATTAGAGGACTCCAATAATGTGCAGGTTGTTTCTAGTCAAAAAGTGCTCTAAACATTCCCCAGACTATGCTTTTTTAAATATTTTCTAGCATCTTTGGGTGTGATTGAGCTGTGGCACTTAACCCCCTCGGCTTGATTGTGTTATAGTTGGACATTTTAAGTTAGGCAATCTCCACCTGATGTCTAGCTTCAGTTTTTAGTGCAGCTTGGTCAGCTGAGTTTTGAACCCTTGTACAGACTGCTATCATTTATGTAACTCAAGCAGAACATGCCAGTAACACCAGGATCAGGAGATATGGACTCAGAAGCAGTATCAGAAGTACATGATGACAGTACTTCTTAGCCAGCGTTCGCTAAAGCATTTACTGCATTAATTCTTTCTGGAGATGACAATACCTGGTGTGACAGAAGACGATTGATTTTTAAGAGGCGGGGGAGAGCGGAATATTGCCATGTTATGTGAAAGTATCAGAGCCAGAGGAAGGAAGAAATTGTTGCAATGAGGAGAACAAAAGACTTCCTGCACCTTGACAGGAAATTCACTGCCTTACTTGAATGGATTCCGGGAAGCCACACCTTACTTTTGACAGGCGCTGAACTAATGAAAACAACCAATCTTTTTAAAAGAATCATGTGAAGAAGCGATAGTCCAATCACAGTGCAGAAATTTCACTTCCTGCTTCACATGCTATATAATCTCCATTAGGCTTTGGCATGCTGCAGTCACAAAGCCAAACCTAAACTTCACAGACGAGGTCTGTAAGTGAAGAGAAAAAAGTGACCAATTGGGTTTGGTAGGAAGTCTAGTTGAGAAATAGTTCCAACCATCAGGAGAATGTTGTCAGGCGAACTTTTAGGCAGCAATTGTGTTTCTTCTTGTACAAAACCACAGAGCGGTTTAGAGGAGGGTAAGGTTGGCACAGCTGCTTCAGAAAAGCACTTATATACAGGGTCAAACCTATGATCAGAAAGCAAGTGATGACTTAATTAGTGCATGATATTTAAAATACATACTAAAAACAATAATCTAAAATGTTGCATTTTCCACAAGAGAGTGAGTGGGTCATTCTGACCCTGGCGGCCGGTGACCGCCAGGGTCACCGACCACGGGAGCACCGCCAACAGGCTGGCGGTGCTCCCGAGGGCATTCTGACCGCGGCGGTTCAGCCGCGGCCAGAAAGGGTAAACCGGCGGTCTCCCGCCGGTTTACCACTGCCCTTGTGAATCCTCCATGGCTGCGGAGCGCGCTCCACAGCCATGGGGATTCTGACACCCGCTACCGCCATCCTGTTCCTGGCGGGTCTCCCGCCAGGAACAGGATGGCGGTAGGGGGTGCCGCGGGGCCCCTGGGGGCCCCTGCAGTGCCCATGCCCATGGCATGGGCACTGCAGGGGCCCCCGTAAGAGGGCCCCGCAAAGTATTTCAGTGTCTGCTTTGCAGACACTGAAATACGCGACGGGTGCAACTGCACCCGTCGCACCCCTGCAACTACACCGGCTCAATTCTGAGCCGGCGTCCTCGTTGCAGGGGCATTTCCTCTGGGCCGGCGGGCGCTCTTTTGGAGAGCGCCCGCCGGCCCAGAGGAAATGTCTGAATGGCCGCCGCGGTCTTTTGACCGCGGTGCGGTCATTCAGCGGCGGTACCTTGGCGGACGGCCTCCGCCGTCCGCCAAGGTCAAAATGACCCCCTGAGTTTCCATGCTTCGGAGGACCATATGGTTTAAATGTTAAATGTGCTTTTCAGGAGTCAATGAAGTGAATTTAGAACTTGTGATTTGTCAGCCTGTGGCATTCCACTGGCACATTTCTTCCAACACTGATGTACAATAAATATATGTCTATACATATATATATATATATTCACACACACTCACACATAAAATGAGCTTTTTCTGCACAGTCACCTCAAATTTTTCTTTTTTCTAGACCCTAGTTTTGCTGACCCTGCAAATCTATATGATCAGCAAAGCACTCTCAGCGGGCAGGAAATCTAGCTTTATCCCACTCAGTGCTTTTGGTGCCAAACCCAACAGCTTCAGCAAGACCTTGACGATGATGTGTGAGATTTTGAGGGACCCACACTAGCCTTGGACCTTGCCCCGCTGGAAGATCTTAACTTCTGTTTCCGAGACTGACCAAAGGTAAAATGTTTGACCAAGATATCCCACTTGGTGTGCTCAACCTCTGCCCTACAGTGTTCAGCCTGATACTGTGCCAAGCCCTGGCACCCACAATTTGTCATTTTTCAATGCCACTTTACTTTTTCTAGGTGCTTCTTGTTTTAAAAAAATTAATTCATGTCTCTAGTTCCCCTAACAGTAGTTTAACGATCATGGTGTCCTTTTGCATACTTCATCTTTCTCTATTCTTCTAAATTAGTTTGAAAATGTTATTGTGTTTTGTTCTTTACTTTACAATTGTTGCCACCAACTGAACTTAGCACACACTTCTCAGTGGATTGCCTGCTACATGTGCCATAACTAACAGGGGTTGGTCTAAGATTCCTCAGAACTATGTTTTCACCTAACCAGATAAGATTTAACATTTAAAAGTCTGTATTGAGCAGATGATTAGCAAACATTTTTTTCCAATGCATGTGACAACAACTGAAATGAACTGGAAAGGAAGGTCTTTGTCCTAGTTAAAGGTGCAGTTTTTGGCTTCCATTTAAAATTACTTTGCTCATAGCTACTGGAAAATTCATTGCCTTGCATTTGAAATTTTTCATAAATGTCAGCATAGCTTGAGCCTTGACTTGGGGCAGCTAAGCACAGTGAAAGGATTTTCAATATCTGACTATAATAGGTAATGTTCTGATGTCACCCTTTATTAATGGCAATTATGTGGGGGGGGGGAGGGTTCAGAGGTGTAGTGGTGGGTCCCCTGAAAGATTGATGAGGATAAAAGGTGTCTAAAATGATGGAAATGAAATTAACATTATATAACTGAATATTGGAAGTATTGATATGGTCTTTAATCAGTGTAAAATGTCACATTACAGTTGAGGTCATATTAGGATGGGAAGCTGACATCCTGTCAACTTTTTGGACTTTATTATGAAAGCGTTGACCTCCCTTACTGGGGCGTGAATTCACTGAGCCAGAGAATTCTCCATCACTAACTGATTATGATGTACCTTAAAAATAATTCTCTACATTCTATCCACTACCAAATTATAGCAGTAGACGAGAAACCTTAGTCTGCAGGCACTAAAAGGAAGAATAACACCACCATATTTTTCACACAAACAAGGGGGTATAAAATAGCTCAGTCATAGTGAAAACACATAGGGGGTCATTCTGACCCCGGCGGTCTGAGACCGCCGGGGCCAGGGTCGGCGGGAGCACCGCCGACAGACCGGCGGTGCCCCGCAGGGCATTCTGACCGCGGCGGTTCGGCCGCGGTCAGATGCGGGAAACCGGCGGTCTCCCGCCGGTTTCCCGCTGCCCTGCAGAATCCTCCATGGCGGCGGAGCGCGCTCCGCCGCCATGGGGATTCTGACACCCCCTACCGCCATCCTGTTCCTGGCGGGTCTCCCGCCAGGAACAGGATGGCGGTAGGGGGTGCCGCGGGGCCCCTGGGGGCCCCTGCAGTGCCCATGCCAATGGCATGGGCACTGCAGGGGCCCCCGTAAGAGGGCCCCACAAAGTATTTCAGTGTCTGCTATGCAGACACTGAAATACACGACGGGTGCCACTGCACCCGTCGCACCTTCCCACTACGCCGGCTCAATTCTGAGCCGGCGTCCTCGTGGGAAGGTTGATTTGCCCTGGGCTGGCGGGCGGCCTTTTGGCGGCCGCCCGCCAGCCCAGGGCAAATCCCAAAATACCCTCAGCGGTCTTTCGACCGCGGAGCGGTATTTTGGTGGGGGAACTTTGGCGGGCGGCCTCTGCCGCCCGCCGAAGTTAGAATCACCCCCATAATTTTTCTTCTTCTTTAACACGTGCATATGACATTTCATACTGCAAAATTCAATTTTCCAGAATTTTATTCCTATGCGGCTTTTAACACAGATTCTACACACCTTTCACTGAGGCCTTTTTCCAGTTGTGCCTGGGAAGCAAGAAGGTAGAGCGTTAGAGCCCACTGTGACATTTGGTGATTTGTTAACTGCATTTCTCTATATTCACCATTGATCCTAAGGGTGATATTACCCACACCATTTCCCATGTGACAGAAGGGTACGTATCTGTGTGGAGCGATACACCTTGGCAATAATTGAAAACAGGCAAATGATACCTGCACACAAATTACTGAAGTTAATTAACTTCCCATTTAATTTAGCTATACACAAACATCTTTATTTGCATGCATGCAGTAGACAGACTTAAACTCCTGATTTACTCTCTGTCGAATATGTATAGCAGATTTTATATGGCTTTCGGAGAGTAAAAAATGATTCTTCCACAGATACAATATGTGTCTTTTGCTGATATTCTTATTTGTGAAACCAGTTATTAATAACATAGTTAAATACTGGAACGTTTAGCAAGTTTAAATCTACCTCTATTTTTGTTCCCTTTATTTTAAAAGCACAGATTTTTTATCTCCCTTTCTGCATGGACTATTATACTTTGCAGAATGGAACAGTGTATTTATTTTAGTCTTTTCTTTCTCTTACATACATTCACAATTCCTGTATTTCCCTGGACATGAATTGATTGTAAACTAGAAACCAATGTTTCAGGTTCACAATGTCAAAACATAACCATATAGTCCTGCAGTAGAGGTTCCTTCCACCTGCTCATTAGATATGTTTGGTGAAAATAACAAGTTTCTGTCACATGAATAATTTGCATGGACTTATATTGAGAGAAAACGTGTATTAACTGTCTTAAATTTCATATATTTTAGCAATAGGCTCCAACTGAGACCTTTCTAGTGAGTGCTCTGGTCAGTTGAAATTTCTTTTTTTCATGATCTTTATACTTGCTATTTTAAAGTAAACAAATGTTAAACTGCAGAATTCCCTGACATGTGGCATATGTTTTCCAAATTGGGGTGCATAACACGTGTGAAATCAAGCTTTCAATAACTTTGGACAACTTTGTTCTATTGTCCATCTTGGATGCGACAGAGTATTATACAACGTGATCATTACTGCTGCCATTATTTTGCAATTTTAAATGCTTTTAGGCATTGCTATAACAAAGACCAGGACTTTCCTAGCTGCACTGCTTGAAATGTACTTCTCCAAGGACAACCTAACTGTAAGAGACTAGACAACATACTATGAAACGAGTCATGCTGTATGTGTTGACTCTGTGAACACCTGGGTCTAATGTAATAGAATGGTGAGAGAATGGTGAAAGTATTCTGTAATAAATGTTTCTTTTTTGCTTGCTTCTTACTGGTGGAAAGCATCTAGATCTGTAGTGAATGTATGAAATACTTTGTTCAATGTTCTAGAAAATAATGTAATTCCTCCATTCTAGAGAGAGACCTTTTCCCTCACTCTTTGAAGGTTGAATTTATGTAGGAATTCCTTATTCCAGTGCTCTTAGAGTTATTTGATTTAGACTTACTATTGATTTGTGTGCTGATTGAACTAATTAATTGGCGGCTCAGCTTATGCATTTCTGTAACTGATATTCTTTAAATAAATCTTTGAACTTTAGTCCTTGTCTGCTGTTCTTTAAACAGAAATGCTTCCAATCTAATATCCCATGTGTAAAATGTAACAAATAGAGAAACAAATCCAGTGAATAGGGACTGCACTGTTTCCGGTCCAGCCATAGACACGTACAGAAGAGTAAATGAGATACAGGTTTGTGCACTGACACATGTTCTGTCTTGTTCTTAACACCAGTATAGTTTAACACTAGCTTCATACCACAGATTTGATGGAGCATTTCTTTATGCTCTGATTTGAGGTTGACAAACCTTTTCACCCTAGCAAGGGGTAGGAATTAGTGATACATAACAATCAAGAGAAATCCAAGAGAAATCAATTTACAGTGTAACCAATTTGGCCACACAATGAAAACTCAAACTGAAAATAAAGTTAAAGGGGTTTCTTACATAAAAATTCTCAGGTAAGTAGACAATTTTCAAAAATAGACTGTAAAGGTACAAGATCATCATAGAATGTCCAAAGTGCCTAAAGAAATTGCAACAAATTAACGTCAAGCAAACTAAGCACTCTATTACAACAACAGCAAAATCTGGTTCCAGAAAAGAAACATTGATCCAATCTGTTACACATTAGTGCAGATCAAAAAACCTAATTAGACTAGCTGGGATGAAATGAATTCTCCTTAAACACCATGTCACTAGTTGACATGAGCTGAACTACAAAACATGGGGACAAAAGGTAAAAAGGAAATAAAGGACAAAAAGAACCTGGAAAAAGGGCATCTGGGGCAAAAGTAAAATAGGTAAAAAGTAGGTTAAAAGAGAAGATGTCAGCATATCAGAAGCTCGGTCATGAGTCTTCTCAGAAAATCTAAGTGCTCTCAGCAAATGTTGCGGAAAATGCAGAGCAAGGAAAACAGGTATATACCACTCCTCTCTAGCGGTCTCAGTTTTCTGCCTCCAAACTGACTGCAATTGAACCATGGAAATTCTAGTTAAAAAGAGAATTAGTCCATTAGTAATGCCCAAGGATCACAAGATCATGTGGTCTAATCACTTCACATTACACAACAACTTTTGAAACAGTCTCATCATGGGAAGGTATTTGTCCTTGATCTCCTGTATGATTTTGCACCATAATAAATTGTACCAGTCTTCACATTCCCGGTCTCTCTGTGTGTCATTCTCAAGATTGAATTCTCAGGCTCTCTATAAATAAAACAATAGCATTCTATTTCCAAACTAACATTTCATGTGAAAGCCACCTAAAAGAAAATGACACATTAGCAGAAATAGAAAGCAATTTCCCACATTATGGAGACTTGAGCCTAGCAGGACTAGCATGGTTGAACTAATACAGAATTGGAATTGCACAATTTTATTTATGTTAAACAGAACATACTGACTTTGCAGTTATAAATTGTCAGTAATAATTCTCATTTACATTTCATGTTACAATAATTACAAAACGAATAAACTTGTTAATACAGTAAGTGAATATGATGGAGAACTACATTTCTCAATATTAGCCTATAACCTTTAGTGTATACATGTTATGAAAGTCACTATCATTTCAAAGGTAAATTCTCTATTCATTTAAGGATTGCTGTAAAATCATAATCAATGGTTACATTTCAATTAATGAGGTTGTACTACACACATTCCTTTTCTACACTACAATGAATGCACCTCAATATGACTTTCAAGTTTATCACTTCACAATTAGTTTGTCAAAATGTCACAGTATACTCTCAATATAGTCATGTATAGATCAACATTGTAACGTCATAGGTAGCCTTTTCTCCGTTACACCAGTGTCTACATCATGTGTCAAAGTCAAAGTTTAAAGTATACACTTTGCTTGCATTTTCCCTGTGTGGCATTCCCATTGTGATTGCTATTTGAAATCAATTTTGAAAAAATGTTCATCAAGCACAAGAGTGTTTTGTTCACTGTATAAGAAGTGTATACATTGTTGGTCTAACACAGTTCACACCATTTAAAAGACATGATTGAGGCCATTTCTGGGCCAAGAATATTTTTGAGAAAAGAAATATGCATCTTCATTTTCATTAACTGTAAGCAGGGGTGTGCAAAACTTGCATAATTTGCTTTTGCATAATTACCGTATTTACCGGCGTATAACACGCACCGGCGTATAACACGCACCTCATTTTAAGAGGAAATTTCTGGAAAAAAAACCTTACATTTATATCGGCGTATAACACGCACACATCATTTGCCCCCTTTTTTCAGGGAGAAAAAGTGTGTGTTATACGCCGATAAATACGGTACTCAAAATTATGTGAAACACAGATCTGTCATTTTGCTCTATATTTAACCACAAAATAAATCCTTGCATCAATTTTTGGAGCAAGGATGCATTTAAACAACAGCATCGTGAACAACTAGAACCCATTTATGTTCTGTTGTTCCACTGTGTTTGAGGGCACCATTTGTAGTAATTTGTTACTGCGAATGGTGCATAGTTACATGAAGTGGTGCAATGGTGTGATTTAGGAAATTTCGCATAACAAGCGTAACTCGAAATTCCTGCAATTACACAAATTACATCAGCATAATTTTAAATTTGCACAGATCTACTTTTAAGCTGCAATGCATTAGAGATTAGCTGCAAGTGTCCTCACTAATCATCAATTTTCACACAGCTACATTAGGAAGTAGTGTGGAGTTTTAAAGAATTGTTTTCCTTTGTGTTGTGCTATTTATTTGTGTTAATTTACTTTGTCTTTTTTTTGTTTAAGTATAGTAGTTGATACCATGTACAGAAAAAAAGTGTGTATACTTTTATTTATTTACATGGTTTTCTTTTACAAGGCCAAGTTCCAAGGTCATTTAAAGGTTGTAGAGAGAAAGCATTTTCATAGTACAGAAAACTGGTGTAGTGAAAAACCATTTACAGTGAGACTTGCTGTGCATAAAATGTTAGAGGCAGCAGCTGGAAAATGTTCAGATGTATAATGTCAGTGGACATATAGATATAAGTGGCAGATCTTTGCTTCAACAGAGGATGGTGAGATATAACAATAAAGCATATTTAAAACTTTCTTGCAAACATTACATAGAATGAGTCTGTCTGTGCCAACCAAAATAAATAAACACCGTAAGCATTAAGAGAAACGGATTGTAGGAAGAGTATATTATATTGATGTTGAACTCAGGCACTATGAATGATCAAACAGACAAAATATTTATCAGGTTCAAACAGTCAAATTGATTGTAAATTGAAAACATTACGCCTTTGTCAGAAAATGGCCTGATTGCTTACCAGTAAACTTTATTACTCCAAGTTCAGGTCTTCCTCGTCACAGTTGCTGCTCAGCGAGATTCTATCTCTAGACACAGAAATGGTTTACTATGTGAGCGAAGCAAATATAAAACTACTAAGATCAACAATTTCCACATTCTGGCCACACACTATATAAAATAAGTCAGCCTACATCACATTATGAGCATACCAAACATAGGGGGTCATTCCGACCCTGGCGGTTGACTACTGCCAGGGCCGGGGACCGCGGATGCACCGCCAACAGGCTGGCGGTGCATCCATGGGCATTCTGACCGCGGCGGTACAGCCGCGGTCAGAAACGGGAAACCGGCGGTGTCCCGCCGGTTTCCCGCTGCCCTAGGGAATCCTCCATGGCAGCGCTGCAGGCAGCGCCGCCATGGGGATTCCGACCCCCTTACCGCCAGCCTGGTTCTGGCGGTTTTGACCGCCAGAACCTGGCTGGCGGTACCGGGTGTCGTGGGGCCCCCTAACAGGGCCCCACCAAGATTTTCAGTGTCTGCCAAGCAGACACTGAAAATCGCGACGGGTGCAACTGCACCAAAACTGCACCAAAAGGCCGCCCGCCAGCCCAGGGCAAATCAACCTTCCCACGAGGACGCCGGCTCAGAATTGAGCCGGCGTAGTGGGAAGGTGCGACGGGTGCAGTGGCACCCGTCGTGTATTTCAGTGTCTGCATAGCAGACACTGAAATACTTTGTGGGGCCCTCTTACGGGGGCCCCTGCAGTGCCCATGCCATTGGCATGGGCACTGCAGGGGCCCCCAGGGGCCCCGCGGCACCCCCTACCGCCATCCTGTTCCTGGCGGGAGACCCGCCAGGAACAGGATGGCGGTAGGGGGTGTCAGAATCCCCATGGCGGCGGAGCGCGCTCCGCCGCCATGGAGGATTCTGCAGGGCAGCGGGAAACCGGCGGGAGTAGTTTTATATTTGCTTCGCTCACATAGTAAACCATTTCTGTGTCTAGAGATAGAATCTCGCTGAGCAGCAACTGTGACGAGGAAGACCTGAACTTGGAGTAATAAAGTTTACTGGTAAGCAATCAGGCCATTTTCTGACAAAGGCGTAATGTTTTCAATTTACAATCAATTTGACTGTTTGAACCTGATAAATATTTTGTCTGTTTGATCATTCATAGTGCCTGAGTTCAACATCAATATAATATACTCTTCCTACAATCCGTTTCTCTTAATGCTTACGGTGTTTATTTATTTTGGTTGGCACAGACAGACTCATTCTATGTAATGTTTGCAAGAAAGTTTTAAATATGCTTTATTGTTATATCTCACCATCCTCTGTTGAAGCAAAGATCTGCCACTTATATCTATATGTCCACTGACATTATACATCTGAACATTTTCCAGCTGCTGCCTCTAACATTTTATGCACAGCAAGTCTCACTGTAAATGGTTTTTCACTACACCAGTTTTCTGTACTATGAAAATGCTTTCTCTCTACAACCTTTAAATGACCTTGGAACTTGGCCTTGTAAAAGAAAACCATGTAAATAAATAAAAGTATACACACTTTTTTTCTGTACATGGTATCAACTACTATACTTAAACAAAAAAAAGACAAAGTAAATTAACACAAATAAATAGCACAACACAAAGGAAAACAATTCTTTAAAACTCCACACTACTTCCTAATGTAGCTGTGTGAAAATTGATGATTAGTGAGGACACTTGCAGCTAATCTCTAATGCATTGCAGCTTAAAAGTAGATCTGTGCAAATTTAAAATTATGCTGATGTAATTTGTGTAATTGCAGGAATTTCGAGTTACGCTTGTTATGCGAAATTTCCTAAATCACACCATTGCACCACTTCATGTAACTATGCACCATTCGCAGTAACAAATTACTACAAATGGTGCCCTCAAACACAGTGGAACAACAGAACATAAATGGGTTCTAGTTGTTCACGATGCTGTTGTTTAAATGCATCCTTGCTCCAAAAATTGATGCAAGGATTTATTTTGTGGTTAAATATAGAGCAAAATGACAGATCTGTGTTTCACATAATTTTGAGTACCGTATTTATCGGCGTATAACACACACTTTTTCTCCCTGAAAAAAGGGGGCAAATGATGTGTGCGTGTTATACGCCGATATAAATGTAAGGTTTTTTTTCCAGAAATTTCCTCTTAAAATGAGGTGCGTGTTATACGCCGGTGCGTGTTATACGCCGGTAAATACGGTAATTATGCAAAAGCAAATTATGCAAGTTTTGCACACCCCTGCTTACAGTTAATGAAAATGAAGATGCATATTTCTTTTCTCAAAAATATTCTTGGCCCAGAAATGGCCTCAATCATGTCTTTTAAATGGTGTGAACTGTGTTAGACCAACAATGTATACACTTCTTATACAGTGAACAAAACACTCTTGTGCTTGATGAACATTTTTTCAAAATTGATTTCAAATAGCAATCACAATGGGAATGCCACACAGGGAAAATGCAAGCAAAGTGTATACTTTAAACTTTGACTTTGACACATGATGTAGACACTGGTGTAACGGAGAAAAGGCTACCTATGACGTTACAATGTTGATCTATACATGACTATATTGAGAGTATACTGTGACATTTTGACAAACTAATTGTGAAGTGATAAACTTGAAAGTCATATTGAGGTGCATTCATTGTAGTGTAGAAAAGGAATGTGTGTAGTACAACCTCATTAATTGAAATGTAACCATTGATTATGATTTTACAGCAATCCTTAAATGAATAGAGAATTTACCTTTGAAATGATAGTGACTTTCCTAACATGTATACACTAAAGGTTATAGGCTAATATTGAGAAATGTAGTTCTCCATCATATTCACTTACTGTATTAACAAGTTTATTCGTTTTGTAATTATTGTAACATGAAATGTAAATGAGAATTATTACTGACAATTTATAACTGCAAAGTCAGTATGTTCTGTTTAACATAAATAAAATTGTGCAATTCCAATTCTGTATTAGTTCAACCATGCTAGTCCTGCTAGGCTCAAGTCTCCATAATGTGGGAAATTGCTTTCTATTTCTGCTAATGTGTCATTTTCTTTTAGGTGGCTTTCACATGAAATGTTAGTTTGGAAATAGAATGCTATTGTTTTATTTATAGAGAGCCTGAGAATTCAATCTTGAGAATGACACACAGAGAGACCGGGAATGTGAAGACTGGTACAATTTATTATGGTGCAAAATCATACAGGAGATCAAGGACAAATACCTTCCCATGATGAGACTGTTTCAAAAGTTGTTGTGTAATGTGAAGTGATTAGACCACATGATCTTGTGATCCTTGGGCATTACTAATGGACTAATTCTCTTTTTAACTAGAATTTCCATGGTTCAATTGCAGTCAGTTTGGAGGCAGAAAACTGAGACCGCTAGAGAGGAGTGGTATATACCTGTTTTCCTTGCTCTGCATTTTCCGCAACATTTGCTGAGAGCACTTAGATTTTCTGAGAAGACTCATGACCGAGCTTCTGATATGCTGACATCTTCTCTTTTAACCTACTTTTTACCTATTTTACTTTTGCCCCAGATGCCCTTTTTCCAGGTTCTTTTTGTCCTTTATTTCCTTTTTACCTTTTGTCCCCATGTTTTGTAGTTCAGCTCATGTCAACTAGTGACATGGTGTTTAAGGAGAATTCATTTCATCCCAGCTAGTCTAATTAGGTTTTTTGATCTGCACTAATGTGTAACAGATTGGATCAATGTTTCTTTTCTGGAACCAGATTTTGCTGTTGTTGTAATAGAGTGCTTAGTTTGCTTGACGTTAATTTGTTGCAATTTCTTTAGGCACTTTGGACATTCTATGATGATCTTGTACCTTTACAGTCTATTTTTGAAAATTGTCTACTTACCTGAGAATTTTTATGTAAGAAACCCCTTTAACTTTATTTTCAGTTTGAGTTTTCATTGTGTGGCCAAATTGGTTACACTGTAAATTGATTTCTCTTGGATTTCTCTTGATTGTTATGTATCACTAATTCCTACCCCTTGCTAGGGTGAAAAGGTTTGTCAACCTCAAATCAGAGCATAAAGAAATGCTCCATCAAATCTGTGGTATGAAGCTAGTGTTAAACTATACTGGTGTTAAGAACAAGACAGAACATGTGTCAGTGCACAAACCTGTATCTCATTTACTCTTCTGTACGTGTCTATGGCTGGACCGGAAACAGTGCAGTCCCTATTCACTGGATTTGTTTCTCTATTTGTTACATTTTACACATGGGATATTAGATTGGAAGCATTTCTGTTTAAAGAACAGCAGACAAGGACTAAAGTTCAAAGATTTATTTAAAGAATATCAGTTACAGAAATGCATAAGCTGAGCCGCCAATTAATTAGTTCAATCAGCACACAAATCAATAGTAAGTCTAAATCAAATAACTCTAAGAGCACTGGAATAAGGAATTCCTACATAAATTCAACCTTCAAAGAGTGAGGGAAAAGGTCTCTCTCTAGAATGGAGGAATTACATTATTTTCTAGAACATTGAACAAAGTATTTCATACATTCACTACAGATCTAGATGCTTTCCACCAGTAAGAAGCAAGCAAAAAAGAAACATTTATTACAGAATACTTTCACCATTCTCTCACCATTCTATTACATTAGACCCAGGTGTTCACAGAGTCAACACATACAGCATGACTCGTTTCATAGTATGTTGTCTAGTCTCTTACAGTTAGGTTGTCCTTGGAGAAGTACATTTCAAGCAGTGCAGCTAGGAAAGTCCTGGTCTTTGTTATAGCAATGCCTAAAAGCATTTAAAATTGCAAAATAATGGCAGCAGTAATGATCACGTTGTATAATACTCTGTCGCATCCAAGATGGACAATAGAACAAAGTTGTCCAAAGTTATTGAAAGCTTGATTTCACACGTGTTATGCACCCCAATTTGGAAAACATATGCCACATGTCAGGGAATTCTGCAGTTTAACATTTGTTTACTTTAAAATAGCAAGTATAAAGATCATGAAAAAAAGAAATTTCAACTGACCAGAGCACTCACTAGAAAGGTCTCAGTTGGAGCCTATTGCTAAAATATATGAAATTTAAGACAGTTAATACACGTTTTCTCTCAATATAAGTCCATGCAAATTATTCATGTGACAGAAACTTGTTATTTTCACCAAAACATATCTAATGAGCAGGTGGAAGGAACCTCTACTGCAGGACTATATGGTTATGTTTTGACATTGTGAACCTGAAACATTGGTTTCTAGTTTACAATCAATTCATGTCCAGGGAAATACAGGAATTGTGAATGTATGTAAGAGAAAGAAAAGACTAAAATAAATACACTGTTCCATTCTGCCTCCGCCGCCCGCCAAAGTCAGAATGACCCCCATAGTCCTGAACCAAAACATTACCAATGGTTGCACCTGAAAACTCTAAGATGATTGGGAAAGCAAAGTAGGGCATTGACGAGGAAGACTTGAACTCAGAGTAATGAGGATTACTGGTAAATAACCAGGCCATTATATCCTCCTTTGTCTTCCTCGTCCCAGACCTTAAGGGGTGAGAACATACCCAAGAAGTAAAAGGCAAACTGAAAATACTATCAGTCTGAAAAATACTGCAATGCCAAATAAATTTCATGACAAAATAAATCAGGTGTTATGCATTACTACATTAAGCACATTTTCAACAAAAACAGAAGAAACCCCACCTCTCACCTGGAAATGGAAATGTTTTATAAATGCCCAACTGAGAGCCATACACACATCTTTCATTTGAGAACCTATTAAATGGCCTAGGAAGCAAACATGTCCCGGTCAATCTTCCTTGAGCTGCACATGGTAAACCTCAATTCTCCTTCTCATAAGCTATATTGATTTTCTGTCTTAGCCATTTATCCAGAGTAGCCATTGTTGGTTGCAAACCCTGTCCAGATAGTCCAAAAGTCACAAAAAAATGCTATTCCAAAGGCAGCTATGCACGTGTCTGAAGTGTGAGGCCTTGTATAAAGTCTTACAGTAATCGGACATCTGAATTGCTGGATCAAGCAAGCAAACTCAGATAAATACTCTAAGCCTTGCATATTTAGCCACATTCATTCCTGGTGGAAACTTATCAAACAATTTGTGCAGGTGTTAACTTTTGGTGCGAAATCAAAGAAAAGTCTGTTTTCCTATGTTATTGCATTTGTGTATCATGCGTTTCCTTTTTGCCGAATGAAGAGGTAAACTCTCTGGTTTCTTCCTCTGATGGACACTAAAAAGCCATCCTCCTCAGAGGACTCAACCGTCAATGGTAATGAAAGATTGTCTCTTGAGTGTTGAAGATGTGCAAGTGTGCAAGTTCTGGCCCTGGAAGAATCACTCATGAAATTCCCCATCTTCATTATCCTCCAAAACAGAGTCATCAGAAGCCTGCATCATAATGGGACCCTTAGGTAGAGGACAGCCATGTCTTGCTTCAAAAGCCACCTCCACTGCACTCTGAATCATTAGTTGTATAGATTCCATTATAATCCTCTCCCCCAGAAGCAGACTCAGTAACTGCTTCTACTTCAGGACCAGGATCTACATAGTGTCTCTTTACAGTTGCTTTACCCTCCATACATTGGCACTAGCCAGAAACTCTGTAATAGAGTGCAGGGAGAAAGGCAGGAACGCATGAGCTTCTAAAAAACGTTGTTTATTTAAATGTGGCTGCCAACCACTTTCTGCTTAAAAAGTTGCCTAGCAACCAAATCATGCTCTCCCTAAACCAGTCCACTCTCCCAATTAGCCATGGAAGAAATCAGTCAGCCACTCCAAAGTGGACAGAGAAAGAGGGCTAGGAAAGACTAACGGGTGGTAACCATGACCGTTAGAGCATGTCACATGGGGCGATACCCTAGGCAGAACATCCCTCTCCATAGCACCACAGAAATATGTAATATGTAATCACACATCAGATGATAGGCACCATCAGCAGAAATTAAAGGAAGGATGTGAGGTAAGTCAACTTCCTGTTTGCAGTGTGTGTCCAGGAATTGGAAGTCGCCCATTTTAGTAGTTTTATTTTTCATCAGATTAGATAGGTAAACCATTCCATTGCTAGAAATTGTAGCTCACCTAGCATGGACTGGGGCTAGGAAGACAGACAAGGAGATAATTCATGAGTTCATATCTGAATGTGTAGCGAAAGATAGAACCCCTTCCCTCCAAGAGGGAGGAGAATGGGAGTTACATAATTTCAGGGCTGCTTCAGAGAAGGCTTGTTTCAAGGTTTTGTGTTATAGAGTTTCCATGTCTAGAAATTATAGCTCACCCAGCATGGAGTGGGGCTAGGAAGACAGACAAGGAGATAATGCATGAGGTTATATCTAAATGTGTAGCGAAAGATAGAACCCCTTCCCTCCAAGAGGGAGGAGGATGGGAGTTGCATAATTTCAGGGCTGCTTCAGAGTAGGCTTGTTTCAAGGTTTTGTGTTATAGAGTTTTAAGGAATTCAAGATGTAAACCTATTTCGCTTCTAGAAGGACAAAATCTCAGAGATACCTTTAGTCTTCGCAAGATGTGTTTTGGCGAGGACGGATGGCTTGCATCATTACCTTTGGAACTGTACGGAGCCATTGCAATTAGAGATATTTCAAAACAAATATACATTGAAAATAAATATAATTTGGATTTATATGTGACTGGTGGTTGCCTGTTTGAAAACTGCCTAACATCAGGTTCTGAGTGACTAGTAACTTGGGTGATTGATGGACCATCAGTAAAATAATTGTCCCTCCTGGTACTCATGATTTTGACCACAGCTGGTGAAAGAGAGGTTTGCATGCAATGATTTGACAAAAAATCTGATTTGTGATCATTTGCGAGATTTGAGAGTTTGTTTTAAATAATGAGCAGTTTGAATTTTACAACTAGGGGAGGTCAGCTGTTGTAAAAGAATGATGATGAGGTGATTGTAAAAATGTGCCAATACCAAAATATATTATCAGTACCTATTTTAACACTACATAATATCAGAACAGGCACAGGTATCCATGGAAAGTCCTTCCTCAGAAAGGAGCAAGTGAGGAGTGTATGTCTGTGTGTGCTTAAAAAAGAGGACCATTGGTTTTGAAGGTCATTGGTGGTATGGGTTCATCTTTTGTGTGCTGTTGCTTGTTTCATGCTTCCAAATGGATCATTAACATGTATAAAAAAGAGAATCTAAAGGGAGTAGTGAGATAAATAGATGCATTGTAGCCACAAGTATTAATGATTATGACCAATAATGGTTGGCAATAATGGTTAAATGTTTTCTTGTTTATCAGGGCCCAATAGTAGCAAAATACAATTTTTCTTGGCATTTTACCCCCAATTTCTGCCTGTTTATCAGTGTGTTTTTATTGTCTCACTGGGATCCTGCTAGCCATGACCCCAGTGCTCATAGTTTGTGGCCTATATGTGTTGTCAGTATGCTTGACTGTGTCACTGGAGTTCTGCTACCCAAAACTCCAATGCTTATGCTCTCTCTCTGTTTAGCAAATTCTCACTATAGTTAAGTGACTCCATATTTCAATTCTGATTGGCACACTGGATCCCCCTTATAAGTCCCTAGTATATGGTACCCAGGTACCCAGTGCATTGGGGTTCCAGGAGATCCTTATGGGCTGCAGCATTTCTTTTGCCATCCATGAGGAGCTCATACAAACACTCCTTCGG
Organism: Pleurodeles waltl; assembly: GCF_031143425.1. Taxonomy (NCBI): domain Eukaryota; kingdom Metazoa; phylum Chordata; class Amphibia; order Caudata; family Salamandridae; genus Pleurodeles; species Pleurodeles waltl. The sequence continues at coordinate 865,812,821 of NC_090443.1, forward strand.
GGCTCCCATTGCAGCCTGAGTGAAATAGTGCACACACTATTTCACAGCCATTTTCACTGCACCAGGTAAATTATAAGTCACCTATATTTCTAACCTTCAGTTACTGAAGGCTAGGTGCAAAGTTACTGTGTGTGAGGGCACCCTTACACTAGCAAAGGTGCCCCAACATTGTCCGGGACCAATTTCCCAGATTTCGTGAGTGCGGGGCCACCATTATATGCGTGCACTACACATATGTTAATACATATATGTTGCTTCACAATGGTAACTCCGAATATGGCCATGTGAGGTGTCTAAGATTGTGAAATTGAACCCCCAATCCAAATCTGGTATTGAGGTGCCAATTCCATGCACCCTGGGGGCTCCACCATGGACCCCCAGTGCTGCCAAACCAGCTCTCTGAGGTTTCCACTGCAGCCCCAGCTGCTGCCACCTCACAGACAGGTTTCTGCCCACATGGGGATTGAGCAGCCCAATCCCAGGAAGGCAGAACAATGCATTCCTTTAGGAGAGGGGTGTTACACTCTCTCCCATTGGAAATAGGTGTTACAGGCATGGGAGGGGTATCCTCCCAGAGCCTCAGGAAATGCTTTGAAGGGCACAAACAGTGCCCTCCTTGCATAATCCAGTCTACACCAGATCAGGGAACCCAGTCCCTACTCGTGCGCGAAACTGGACAAAGAAAAGGGGATTGACCACTCTCCTGTCCATCACCACTCCAGGGGTGGTGCCCAGAGCTCAACCAGAGTGTCCCTGGTGTTAGCCATCTTGGATTCCAAGGTGTGGGGACCCTGTTGGAGCATCTTAGTGGCCAGTGCCAGCAGGTGACATCAGAGACCCCTCCTGATAGGTGCATACCTGGGTTGGTAGCCAATCCCCCTCTCAGGGCTATTTATGGTCTCTCCTCTGGGTGTTTCCTCAGATTCTGTTTGCAATACTCCTCCAGGACTCCTCTGCATCCTCTGCTTCAGCTTCTGATCCTCTGATCAACCGCAGACTGCTCCAGGAACCGCTATAACTGCAACAAAGTATCAGGAAGGCTACTGTGACCTGCAACTTCAGCTCCACTCAGCACCTGCAACAGTTTGCAGGTAGTGCATGCTCTGAGGACTGCCTGTCTTCACCCTGCACCAGAAGAACCAAAGGAATCTCCCGTAGAGTGATGGAGTCACTTCGCTGCCTAAGGAGGCACCTCTCTGCAACGACGACTGGTACTCTGGGACTCCTGTTGACGAGCCTGATCCCTGGAACACAGGTGGTGGACCGAAGTGACCCTGATTGTGCAAAGGTCCTGCTGTCCAAATTTGGTGGAGGCAAGGGCTTGCCTCCCCGGGCCAGACAGAACTCCTGTGCATTACGTCCTCTGCAGCTCCTCGGGCTTCTGTGCACTTCTTCCAAAAGTTATTCTTGCACAGTGTAGCCAAGCTCCCCAGCACTCTATCCTGCGACGCTCAGCTCCCTGAGTTGTCCTTCAGCGGCGTGGGATCCCATTGTGTAGTACTGCAACAACCAAACTCCTTTGCCCCTGTGTCCTAGGACACCCGTGGGTGTTGCCTGGTCTTCTGAGGGCTCTCTGAAATGCTGAGATCCTCCACTGTCTCCTCAGTCTGAGTTGAGACCCCCAGGTCCCTCCTGGTTCCGGGCAGCTCCTCTTTGATGCAAAATGCATTCTTGCGTGATGCACATAACCTGCATCCAACGACTCAATGTGGGACATCTCCTGCACCAAGCAGTAACCCCCAGCTATCTTCTTTGGGGCATTTCTGTACTTTTCTTCCAACCAGAGAATCCACTTTTGCACCTTCCTCCAGTTTGGCAGGGGATCCTGTTCTTCCTGGACTCTTCATCAACTTCTGGACTTGGTGTCCTCTCTTCACCGGTCTTCAGGTCCAGGAATCCATCGTTGGTTTCTTGCAGTCTTGGGTGGTCTTTGCATAATCCTTTACCACAACTTCTAGTGTATTCTGAGATAACTTGCTGTACTTTACTCCTGTTTTTCTTGACTCTGGGGTCGGGTACTTTACTTACCTTTGGTGTTTTCCTACTTGCCTTGGTTACTAGTGTATATATTGTGTATAATACTTACCTCCAGTAGGAGTATTGCCTCTAAGTTATTTTTGGCCTTGTGTCACTAAAAGTACCTTTTTTTTTGGTAACACTGAGTATTGTCTTTTATTGTTTATGAGTACTGTGTGACTATAGTGGTATTGCAAGAGCTTTGCATGTCTACTAGTTCAGCTTTGGCTGCTCTGCTACAGCTACCCCTAGACAGCCTAAGCTGCTAGACACTGCCTACATTTCACTAAGGTCGACCACTGGACCTGGTATAAGGTGCAAGTACCTCTGGTGTCCACTACAAACCAGGCCAGCTTCCCACACTAGTAGTGCAGCGGTGGGATAAGTACTTGCAATTGCCTTATCACTTTGTCACTGGTGCTTTTCACAAGAAAAGTGTACTCCAATACTTAGAGCTGTATACAATTGTACCTAGCAGTCACATTTTTCACTTCCAAAAAGTTTTCTCAAACTTTTTTAAAGTTGTACAAAGTTCTGAAAAGTTCTTCTTTTCCTCTAAAAAGTTAGGTGAAATAGTTTGCTTACTTCTCACTCTTCTCCCTAACTTTTTATATCACCAATTCTTCTATTGAGGCTACCCTCAGGGTTGTCAAGACACTTATGAAAATCTTAATTACAAATGTGTGAGGGGTCTCTGCTTAGAAAGAAGCTTAGGGATTGGGAAGAACCCCAATGAGGATTTCCTTTTGAATCACCTCTTACAAGATGACCAGGAGCATCCTGATGGTCATGTACAATTAGAAGGGGAGGTAGAGGGAGATTCTGACCAGGTAGATTCATGTGAGGGTCCTGAAGATGCAGGGGAGGGTTCTTCTACAGATCTTTCTCTCAACAAACCACCTAGTGTAGCTGGTAGTGGGAAGGGGGCACACACAAGTAGGGCACCCTTCACCCCTAGAGGCCAGGTCACTAGGGTTATACAAGTTAGGGAAAGATCAACCTCTGCTCACTCCCACGTCACTTCTGTGTCAGAAGTGTCCCACACATCCAACCCCGAGGATCAGTCCCTAGATAGGGAACTCAGAAAGCTGAGGTTGGGGGAGGCCAGGCTGAGGCTCCAGCAGCAACAGTTGGCTTTAGATAGGAAATCCCTAGCTGTGGAAAGGGAAAGACAGGGGCTGGTGTTAGTTCTTCATGGTGGCAGCAGCAACAGCAGTTTTAGAAGTTTCAATGTTAAAGAGCATACATTTGATTCTAGAATCCTGCATAAGATTGCCCCCCTTACAAGGAGGGGGATGACATTTACAAGTGGTTTGCTGCACTTGAGAGGGCCTGTAAAGTTCAGAGGGTCCCTCAGGTACAGGGGACTGCTATTCTGTGGTTGTCCTTCAGAAAATTACTCAGATAATTACAATGTTCTGAAGACTGCAATCTTGGATGGGTTTGGCTTAACCACTGAACAGTATAGGATTAAGTTCAGAGAAACCAGAAAAGAGTCTTCACAAGATTGGACAGACTGTATGGACTGTTCAGCGAAGGCCTTAGAAGATTGGTTGCATGGCAGCAAGGTGTCTGATTATGAAAGCTTATATAATCTAATCTTGAGAGAGCATATTGTTAACAATTGTGTGTCTGATTTGTCACACCAGTGTCTTGAGGGCTCAGAGCTGACCTTTCCACAAGAATTGGGAAAGAAGGCAGACAAATGGGTCAGAACAAGGGTGACCAGAAAAGCTCATAGAGGGGATGATAAGGACAGCAAGAAGAAGGATGGTACGTCACATGACAAGGGTGGGGACAAAGATAAAAAGTCAGAGTCTTTATCAGGCCCACAAAAATCCTCTGGGGGTGGTGAGCCCAAATCCTCTTCTAACCATCAGAAAAAGCCATGGTGTTACCTCTGTAAACACAAAGGCCACTGGGCAAGTGACCCCACTTGTCCCAAAAGGAACACCAAACCTCCCACCACCACAACCTCCACTGCTTCCACTAGTGCCTCTAGTAATAGCAGTGGTGGTGAGAAAAACCCTACAAATAGCCAATCAAAGGGTGTAGCTGGTCTCACTTTTGGTAATGTAGCGGGGGTTGGTCTAGTTAGGGAGACCACTGAGGCTGTTTTAGTCTCTGATGGTGGCATTGACCTTGCCGCCTTAGTTGCTGGTCCCCTTAATATGGATAAGTACAAGCAACTACCCGTAATAAATGGTGTTCAGGTTGAGGCCTATAGGGACACAGGTGCCAATGTCACTATGGTGATGGAGAAACTGGTTGCCCCTAAGCAACACCTACTTGGTCATCAGTACCAAGTTATTGACGCCCATAACAACACTGTTAGCCACCCCATGGCTGTTGTGAATCTCAACTGGGAGGGGAGGGACATTACTGGTCCTAAAAGGTTTGTGGTATCCACTGACTTACCTGTAGAGTGTTGGTTGGGCAATGATTTGGAAACTTCAGCTTGTGCTGAAGTGGAGTTGGAGGTCCATGCAGCAATGCTGGGCATTCCAGGGCACATCTTTGCTCTTACCAGGGCTCAGGCCAAGAAGCAAGGAGGACAGGGAAACTTGGATCCTGGAACAATGGACCAAGTGCTCCCAAAAACTAGGGGTAGAAAGGGCAAACCCTTGTTTACTATCCCTCCCTCTCTGGAAGATTCCCCTTTTAATGAGGAGGACTCAACTCCTTGTGCAGAACCTACACCAGAGGAGCTTCAGACTGACATAGCTGAGCACTTGGTTGCAGGGGTGCCTGCCAGGGAGGAACTGAGTGTGGCACAGCAGACCTGTCCCACACTAGAGGGTCTAAGACACCAAGCTGTCAAACAGCAAAATGGGGATATCAGTGACTCACATAGAGTTTATTGGGAGAATAATCTCCTTTATACTGAGGCAAGGGACCCAAAACCTGCTGCTACTAGGAGACTGATCATTCCCTTGCAGTATAGCGAATTCCTCCGAACTCTTGCACATGATATTCCCCTGGCTGGACATCTGGGACAAAGTAAGCCCTGGGACAGACTTGTCCCTCACTTTCACTGGCCTCACATGTTAAAGGACACAAAAGAGTTTTGTTGCTCTTGTGTCCCTTTCCAGGCCAGTGGCAAAACTGGTGGCACCCAAAAGCCCCCCTTAATCCCACTGCCTGTGGTTGGGGTGCCCTTTGAAAGGGTAGGGGTTGATATTGTTGGCCCCCTTGACCCTCCAACTGCTTCTGGAAACAGGTTCATCTTAGTAGTAGTGAGCCATGCCACAAGATACCCAGAAGCCATCCCCTTCAGGACCACTACAGCTCCTGCAGTGGCAAAGGCCCTCCTGGGAATATTTCCCAGGGTGGGCTTTCATAAATCCTAAAGAGGTAGAATCAGACAGGGCTAGTAACTTCATTTCTGCATACTTAAAAGCAATGTGGAAGGAGTGTGAGAGATTTAACAAAACTCTCAAAGGCATGATCATGGGACTCTCTGAAAAACTCAGGAGATGGGATGTCCTCCTGCCATACCTCATTTTTGCCTACTGGGAGGTACCCCAGAAGGGAGGGGGCTACAGCCCCTTTGAACTCCTTTTTTGGTCACCCTGTTAGGGGTCCCCTTGCTCTTGTCAAAGAGGGGTGGGAGCAACCCTTGAAGCCCCCTAAACAAGACCTTGTGGATTATGCGCTTGGCCTAAGATCAAGGATGGCTGAGTACATGAAAAGGGCCACTAAAAACCTTCAGGCCAGCCAAGAGCTTCAAAAGCAATGACATGACCAGAAGGCTATCCTGACTGAGTACCACCCAGGACAGAAGGTGTGGGTTTTGGATCATATGGCACCAAGAGCACTCTAAGACAAATGGATGGACCACATCTTATTGTGGAAAAGAAGGGTGAGGTCACCTATTTGGTAGACCTTGGCACTGCAAGAAGTCCCCTCAGGGTACTTCATGTCAACCGCCTTAAACCCTACTATGATAGGGCAGATTTGACCCTACACATGGCTCAGATAAGGGGCAGGAAGAAGAGAGTGACCCTCACTCTGACCTCTTCTCCAACACTGAAGCTGATGGCTCCCCAAACCTCATAGTAAAGATGAAAAAGGGGAAATGAGGTTTTGTGTCGACTATAGAGCGCTCGATACAGTAACAAAAACAGATGCTCACCCTATACCAAGGGCAGATGAGCTAATAGATACACTGGCATCTGCCAAGTATCTAGGCACTTTTGACTTGACTGCAGGGTATTGGCAGAACAAATTATCAAAGGCTGCTAAACCAAAAACTGAATTTTCAACCATTGGAGGGCATTATCAGTTTACAGTTATGCCCTTTGGTCTGGAAAAATGCACCTGCAACTTTCTAAAGGCTGGTGAATACAGTCCTCCACGGTCTGGAAGCATTCAGTGCAGCATATTTAGATGATATTGCTGTATTTAGATCCACCTGGGAAGACCACCTGGTGCACCTGTGGAATGTTTTGGAGGCCCTGCAAAAGGCAGGCCTCACTATCAATGCTTCAAAATGCCAGACAGGGCAGGGAAAAGTGGTTTGTCTGAGACACCTGGTAGGTGGTGAACAAATTGAACCACTACAGGGGAAGATACAGGCTATTTTAGACTGGGCTCACCGTACTACTCAAACCCAGGTCAGAGCCTTTCTTGGCCTCACTGGGAATTACAGGAGGTTCATTAAGAACTATGGCTCCATTGTTACCACTCTTAATGACCTCACCTCTAAAAAGATGCCTAAAAATGTAATGTGGACTGTCAGCTGTCAAAAAGCTTTTGAGGAGCTTAAGCAGGCTATGTATACTGCACCTGGCCTAAAGAGCCTACATTACTCTAAAAAAATTAATTGTCCAGACAGATGCTTCTGAACTGGGGGTTGGGGCAGTGCTTTCACAACTAAACTCAGAGGGCCAGGATCAACCTGTTGCTTTTATCAGTAGGAGGTTGACGCCTAGAGAAAAATGTTGGTCATCCATAGAGAGGGAGGCCTTTGCTGTGGTCTGGGCCCTGAAGAAGGTGAGACCATACTTATTTGGGACTCACTTCATAGTTCAGACAGACCACAAACCTCTCTTATGTTTAAAAAAGATGAAAGGAGAAAACCTTAAATTGTTGAGGTGATCCATTTCCCTACAGGGGATGGACTTTACAGTGGAACATAGACCTGGGAGTAACCACTCCAATGCAAATGGACTTTCCAGATATTTCCACTTAGACAATGAAGACTCATCTGGGCAAGGTTAGCCTTATTGTCCCTCGTTTGCGGGGTTTGTGTAGGAAAGTACCTTCTTTCTTGGCATGTTACCCCCAATTACTGCCTGTTTGTCAGTGTGTTTTTACTGTCTCACTTGGATTCTGCTAGCCAGGACTCCAGTGCTCATAGTTTGTGGCCTATATGTGTTGTCAGTATGCTTGACTGTGTCACTGGAGTTCTGCTAACCAGAACTCCAGTGCTTATGCTCTCTCCGTTTACCAAATTTGTCACTATAGTTTAGTGACTCCATATTCCAATTCTGATTGGCACACTGGATCCCCCTTATAAGTCCCTAGTTTATAGTACATAGATACCCAGGGCATTGGGGTTCCAGGAGATCCTTATGGGCTGCAACATTTCTTTGGCCACCGATATGGAGCTCATACAAACACTCCTTCAGGGCTGCCACTGCAGCCTGAGTGAAATAGTGCACACACTATTTCACAACCATTTTCACTGCACCAGGTAACTTATAAGTCACCTATTTGTCTAACCTTCAGTTACTGAAGGCTAGGTGCAAAGTTACTGTGTTTGAGGACACCCTTGCACTAGCAAAGGTGCTCCCACATTGTCCAGGACCACTTTACCAGACTTCGTGAGTGCAGGGACAACATTATAAGAGTGCACTACACATATGTCAATACATATATGTAGCTTCACAATGGTAACTCCGAATATGGCCATGTGAGGTGTCTAAGATGGTGAAATTGAACCCCCAATCCAAATCTGGTATTGGGGGGGCAATTCCATGCACCCTGGGGGCTCCACCATGGACCCCAAGTGCTGCCAAACCAGCTCTCTGAGGTTTCCACTGCAGCCCCAGCTGCTGCCACCTCACAGACAGGTTTCTGCCCTCATGGGGATTGAGCAGCCCAATCCCAGGAAGGCAGAACAATGCATTTCCTTTAGGAGAGGGGTGTTACACCCTCTCCCATTGGAAATAGGTATTACAGGCATGGGAGGGGTATCCTCCCAGAGCCTCTGGAAATGCTTTGAAGGGCACAAACGGTGCCCTCCTTGCATAGTACAGTCTACACCGCATCAGGGACCCCCAGTCCCTACTGTTGAGCGAAACTGAACAAAGGAAAGGGGAGTGACCACTCCCCTATCCATCACCACCCCAGGGGTGGTGCCCAGAGCTCCTCCAGAGTGTCCCAGGTGTTAGCCATTTTGGATTCCAAGGTGTGGGACCCTGTGGGAGCATCTGAGTGGCCAGTGCCAGCAGGTGACGTCAGAGAACCCTCCTGATAGGTGCATACCTGGGTAGGTAGCCAATCCCCCTCTCAGGGTTATTAAGGGTCTCTCCTCTGGTTGTTTCCTGAGATTTGGTTTGCAAGACTACTCCAAGACTCCTCTGCATCCTATGCTTCAGCTACTGACCATTGGATCAACCACAGACTGCTCCAGGCACCACTGTAACTGCAACAAAGTATCCAGGAAGGCTACTTTGACCTGCAAATTCAGCTTCAGCCAGCAACTGCAACAGTTTCCAGGTTGTGCACGCTCTGAGGACTACCTGTCTTCTCCCTGCACCAGAAGAACCGAAGGAATCTCCCATGGAGTGACGGAGTCACTTCCCTGCTTCAGCAGGCACCTCTCTGCAACGACGACCGGTACTCTGGGACTCCTCTCCTGTCGGCCAATGTGATCCCTGGTACACAGGTGGTGGACCGAAGTGACCCTGACTGTCCAAAGGTCCAGCTGTCCAAATTTGGTGGAGGTAAGGGCTTGCCTCCCCATGCCAGAATGAACCCCTGTGCATCGCGTCCTCTGCAGCTCCTTGGGATTATGTGCACTTCTTCCAAAAGTTCTTCATGCATAGCGTAGCCCAGGTACCTAGCACTATATCCTGGATACTTTGTTGCAGTTACAGCAGTGCTCTGTCTCCTCAGTTCAAGTTGAGACCCCCCAGGTCTGTCCTGGGTCCCGGCAGCTCATCTTTGACACAAAATGTATTCTTGCATGAACCAAGGCTTCTTGGCGGAATCCAGTGACGCAAATAGCCTGCATCCAGCGACTCGACATGGGACATCTCCTGCACTACGCAGGAACTCACAGCTTCCAACCGGAGAATCCACTTTTGCACCTTCTTCCAGGTTGGGAAGGGCTCCTGTTCTTTCTGGACTCTTCATCAACTTCTGGACTTGGTCTCCTCTCTTCACAGGTCTTCAGGTCCAGGAATCCATTGCTGGTTTCTTGCAGTCTTGCTTGGTCTTTTCATAATCCTTTACCACGACTTCTAGTGTGTTCTGAGGAAACTTGCTGTACTTTACTCCTGTTTTCCTGGGCCCTGGGGTGGGGTACTTTACTTACCTTTGGTGTTTTCTTACACTCCCAGGTCACTACACTTGCCTAGGAGGGAATCCGAGTTTCGCATTCCACTATTTTAGTATATAGTTTGTGTTGCCCCTAGGCCCATTGCAATCTTTTTTATTTTTCACTGTATGCACTATTCTATGACTGTTTACTTACCTGATTTTGGTTACTAGTGTATATATTGTGTATAATACTTACCTGCAGTTGAAGTATTGCCTCTAAGATATTTTTAGCCTTGTATCACTAAAATAAAGTATCTTTATTTTTGGTAACAACTGAGTATTGCCTTTTATTGTGTATTGTGTATTATTATTATTGTACTATTGTGGTATTGCAGGAGCTTTGCATGTCTCCTAGTTCAGCCTTGGCTACTCTGCTACAGCTACCTCTAGCCAGCCTAAGCTGCTAGACACTGCCTACATTTCACTAAGGTGGATCACTGGACCTGGTATAAGGTGTAAGTACCTCTGGTACCCACTACAAATCAGGCCAGCTTCTCACACTAATAATTTATAAAAACAAATCAGGAACATAGCAATAGATTTTAATCAAGAGATCATGTGTAGCACAGTTCCACCTACTTCATTTAGTTAGTTTGAGCTTGCCTTATATGTATTGTGTACAAGTTATGTTTTGTTAGCTAGGTTGGTGGGGCACAGAGTGTGAGCTCACACTGTTTCATTCGACCACAGACATGGCGGAGCGGAGCACAGCAGCAGCGGCTGTAGGCTGCAAGAGCTCCGGGAGCGTCTGTAAGGTGCTGTGAGAGGATGCCCCAGGATGCCGCAGAGTCACAGGGAGCCGCTTGCTCTCTGCTCCTTGTTCCTCGGAGCTTCGGAGCTACAAGAGGGGAGCAGAGAAGTAAGCGTCAGCAGCTAAGAGGACACCGCGAGTTGCATCAGCAGCGGTGCCGCAAAGAAAACGCCACAGGGTGTGGTGTTGCTCCTGCTCCTGAAAGAGCAGATCAGCAGTAGTGTAGTGGCTGGGAGAAAATGCCACGAGACACTGCGGGAAGGATCCTGGCCCCCTTCACCTACCCCAACTCCTGGTGCAGGGGGAGCTGAGATTTTGACAGTGAGAAAGACTGCAAGGGTGGGGAAAAGGAGAGAGACCCAGCCCCAAACCCCCTCTGAGCACACAAGGGAAGGTGCCTGGGGAAGCATCCAGGAGCCAGAGGCACAAAGGATACAGGTCAACAGGTCAGCAGGGGCCAAAGTGGACAAGAGAGGGGGGGTACCTACCCCAAACCGAATCCCCCGAAGCACCAAAAATAAAAACCTGCACTGCACCAGAACGTGCGGTGCTGGCGGCACTGCTGAGAAGAGGTGGATGGAGGACCACAGGCTGTGGTACAACCGCGAAGCAGCCAGCTGGAAGCGGAGTCACCTGGGATCAAGGAGCCAGGGAAAAGAGGTACGAGTCTAGTAAGTAGGCATAGTATTTCTTGAAGGATAAAAAATTAATATAAAATACTTTTAGTGGCTCACGCACGAGGCGACTCACCTGGGCAACAGAAACTGATAAGGCACCAATGCTGCTGCCTTTACTCTATGCTGCTGTCTTACTCCACTCCTGTCCTGTCCTCGGCAACCTGTACCTTACGGCAAATCTGGGTACGAACACTACCATTTAGCAACAAATGCACTGCCACCAAAGGTCCTTCTGCGCCGCTGTTTCAGGAATTCCCACTAGTACTAAACCCTAACTACAGCAGTCCTCCTTCAAAAAACAACTGGTGCTGCCTCGGACCCTCCCTCTCCCTAGTTCTCTCCCATAAAGATTTCTGACTCATCGCATTACCGCCTCATTATTTACCATACAGCCTACCTGAACTTCTACACCACCATACTTCGCATGCTGCAGGGCTTGAATGTGAAGAAAAGGTCGGGTGAGTCCTACCACCACAGAAGCGGCCCAGCCAGGGTTGGGTGCGGCCTGTAGCTGCAAACCTATTTACCCATAGTCAAGGGTTCTGGAAGTCTGGATGAAACTCTAGTTGCCCCAGCAGGCCCTGACCTTCAGTGACCTCAACAAGAACCAGCAGAAATTTTGGGCAGCATTCAAGGAAACCACGCATGCTCGTGCCCCTCAATCTGAGGTATACGTGCATGCATCAGGCGACAAAGAAGTAGACAAGAAAATCCCAAGGGAAACTTATGGACGGCAAAGATGCGATCAGGAAAAGAAAGGGCTTTTCAGCCACAAGCAAAAAAGAAGTAAGAAGCTTAGCAAACCTCCTCCCCACCCTCAACGTAGAAATGGGAATCAAATATGAAGTTAAAACATCAACCTTTGATTTCCCCGATAACCCCCTTCTCTCAAAGATCTAAAAAATCAGCTAACATTCCCCACAAAATAGGCTTCCTGAAGGATCCTGTGGATGCGATTTTTTCCTTACCTAATGGCTCCATGATTCTACCTCATCCAATCTCCCCTATAAAAAGTGAGAGCAGCCTGCTCTTCGAGCACGGCAACAAAAGTGAGATGAAGGAGGAGGCGCAGACTGGAAAAACTGCCCTTGATAACACCAATATATCAATGGAGGACAATCATAAAGAAAACGTCAGGGGGCCAATCAGTGACCTAGAATTACTGACCCTCCGGTCATCTTCGCCGTTCCCGGATACTTCCAACTTTCCATCCTCAGAAAATTTAACTGACTTCTCACAAACAGGTATTCAACCTCCTCTTGCGGTAAACATAATTATTAAAGGTGCCAAGTACTCCAAAATAAGTCTACCTGCCCCGAGGCCACAAGAGGCCGGTCAAAGGGGGGACTGGAATCACCCTCCAGAAACTATCCTCACCTTGGAGAACCCCAAAAACCCACTATCACCAGGCTAAATCTTTCTCGACCACAGATGGATCTGAGTTCCGCCACACACACCTCTAATGGGCCCTTCCTCCAGGATATGGGGGGAAATCCAAATAAAGAGCAAGCTGAAATTTTAGGAACTCAACTGGACACTTCTGCCCCCGAATACTGTTCCCCAAATGCCTCTGTCACATCAAAGACAAAAATAACTGAACCCGGAACTAAGGAGGTAAATTATGAGACTGAATCACCTTCACAAATTATACAAAAAAAACTGGATCAAAACGCAGTTTGGGATATTTTCTTTAAAACTTTGCAACTAACACTGGATGCCCTGTCCTATCAGTCCTCTAAAATGGATGTCCAGGTGGACCTATTGAACGCCATGGCTAAATCAGTATCAGGGATCGATCAGAACCTAGCAAACTTAAACAATTTGATAACGCGAGCTCAGAACCTCGCAGAAATGACAATAACTGAGTGCACGTGTGAGCCCATAATCAACAAGCTGGCCTCACTCCCAGAAGTACTAAATTCAATGATAATTAACCTCAAAGAAAATCTGAATATGAAAAGAGGTGGTGAAATTTCAGTCAAAGAATCACAAAGGCAAATGGAGGAAGTCATCCAAAATGGAAATATGGGCAACAAAGCTTATGACTACCCTGTGGAAATGACTGACATGGAAACAGAATCCCTGGAAGACTCAGGATCCGGTCGGAAAATAGCACCAAAGGGAAATGCGTGCTCATCAAAATCTCCAGAGTTCGAGGAAAGAAGTGAGCCTGAGTTTCAAACAAATAACCCTCCCCCCAAATCTGTGGGACACCGGTTATGCTTAGAAAAGCAAGCCACAAAAAGACAAAGGAAAAAACAGCATAAAGGAAGAAATAAAATGAGGGGTGCCTCGTTGGGCCCCCGCTGTTAAATCAAGCCCGTCTTTAAATCCAGATAAAATAAATGGTACTTCAATGTCTCATGACCCCATAAATAGCAAGATATGTATCCTAACAACAAGTAAATTATTTTCATTATTCAGTTCCCAAACAAGGGGCCCCACACCACAAAACCATAAGCAGCTAAATAAACCACACTCAAAGGTGCAGTTAATTCAATGGAAGGACAAAGAAGTCACGCAAATCCCAAACGTTATAGGCCAAAAAAAGCAGGATTCATTGAACATCAATCTACAACAACGGGAGGGGGGAATCAAATTAAGGATTAGTCCTGTAACTAACATGATGCCCATTGATGAAGAGGGTATAACTATAACAGTTCCCAACACTGGATATGCTGATCATCAAGGAGCTCAAACAGGGGTACGACGGTTTGGCACCAGCCAAACATAGAAGAAATGCTTAGACCACTCTTGGAAGAAGAATCCCCATATAGATCAGCTGTGAGGCAATTTGTTGCAAATTCAGGATGGTCAGATAGAGACTTTTCACGACAGAACATAAAAGAACAATCAAAATGGGATACAAGGGTCTCTGTAAGAAGCCCCAATTACGTTCCGTCTAGAGACCTCAAACAACTAATTTTGGAACCACAACATCAATCTAGGGGATTACATGACATCCATAATAGAGGTAACATGTTAAAATTATTACAAGCCATTCCGGTTCTAAAAGATGTAAAATCTACTGACATTGTCTCAATAGAATTCCTACAGGTGGCTAAAAACAATGAAGGAAGATCATATGAATCAACCCTGGTAACATGGAAGACGTCGCAAGTGCTTGAAAGAGTTGTCAAAGAAGAAATCTCCTTCTTAAAATGGGGAGTTAAATTCAGTAAACCCAAACAAACGGGCTATCCTGATTCTGTAGAGGACCAAATCAATATGCCAAACCTAATAAATTCAAAAGAGTTAAAAAAAAACTTTTCAGTTCTCAGATCTGCAGTTGGAAAAAATGATGATCACTCCACAGGGTTCCAAGCATCTAGTACACACCTTGTGCTGCAGCTAAATCTGGGCTGGATGTCGGAAGCAATTCATTTAGAAAATCGTCAATGACTTCCGAACACCAAGGCCCCGATGGGGCGGTCAACTCCACTTGATAAACCCCTTCAAGTCTGCTCTTGGTACATAAATGGGGTTAGATCAAATATCAAACAAAAAGATTTGACAAGCCTTTTTTTAAAAAATCATATTATCTTTCTGCAGGAAGCTTGGGCTACACACCGATTCGCAATTGATGGATTTATGTTTTTTTTCCCCAGCAATCAGGGAGAAAAGGTTTGGCCACCCAAAGGGGGGATTAGCAATTTTTATTTCAGCAGGGTTAAATATATCTTGCTCACGATTATATGAGGAAAACGAAGATTTCCTGGTAGTTAAGCTAGACGGATGGAATAAAGAACACTTAAGCCCTCTCTTGTTACTAAATGTATACATCCATCCGGATGCACGATCCAAGAAACACATATCCTCCAAACTGATTGACACAATACTAACTGCCTATCACGATTTGGGATCCCTGGAGCTTCTAATAGCTGGGGATTTCAACTTGAAACTACTAAACCCCTTTGAAAGGGATGCCCAGACCATCATGCAAGATCATTTCTGGGCAGTACCCCAGGAGTCAATGGGGTTAATAGAGCGAGGGAAACCCAGTACAACGGCACTTTCCTTGGTTAAAGATCTCGAGGCCCTTGGGCTCAGACTCCTAAACGGCAGGTTTCCAAAAGACACTCCGCCAGTAGCCACCTGCTATGTCACCGGATCTCAAGCAACAGTTGATTACACTGTGGCCTCCTTATTTTTACTTACTTTAATTAATAAGTTTTACATTGTAAAATCAGATAAGAGTGACCATGGTCAACAATGCCTGGAGATTGGATGTGGCTTTCCCATATTTAATTCTGCACTGACGGTACCCAGGGATGTTACCACAAAGAACTACAAAAAACTTCAATGTACCGAAAAATCAATGGAATCTATTGGAGAATGGTCAATGGCGACAATTGACCAATGTTATAATGATACATCCAGAGGCGAAGTAAAAACCTGGTCAACGTTCCTGGATAGATTTGGTATCCTCACAGCTAGATCACAAAAGAATTATCAAAAGGAAGTAAAAACAAAAACAACCATGAATATTAAAGTTTCAGTCCACATGATTAAATTAAGAAGCAAACGAAACAGACTCCTAAGATTATATAAGGCACATCCAACAGACTTACGTGTGAAGGCCGACCTAAAAAATGTAACCCCTTCGCTGCCAGGCCTTTTCCCCTCCTGTGACGAGCCTTTTTTTGGCTATTTGGGGTAGTTCGCGCTTAGGCCCTCATAACTTTTTGTTCACATAAGCTACCCGCGCCAAATTTATGTCCTTTTTCCCAACATCCTAGGGATTCTAGAGGTACCCAGACTTTGTGGGTTCCCCAGAAGGAGGCCAAGAAATTAGCCAAAATACAGTGAATTTTTTTTTTTTTTTTTTAATGGGAAAAAGGGGCTTCAGAAGAAGGCTTGTGGTTTTTTCCCTGAAAATGGCATCAACAAAGGGTTTGCGGTGATAAAATCACCAGCTTCCCTGCTTTCAGGAACAGGCAGACTTGAATCAGAAAATCCAATTTTTCAACACAATTTTGCCATTTTACTGGGACATACCCCATTTTTACGATTTTTTGTGCTTTCAGCCTCCTTCCAGTCAGTGACAGAAATGGGCATGAAACCAATGTTGGATCCCAGAAACCAAAAACATTTCTGAAAAGTAGACAAAATTCTGAATTCAGCAAGGGGTAATTTGTGTAGCTCCTACAAGGGTTTCCTACAGAAAATTGCAACTGAAAAAATAAATATTGAAATTGAGGTGAAAAAATCTGCAATTTTTCTCTATGTTTTACTCTGTAACTTTTTCCTGCAATGTCAGATTTTTGAAAGCAATACACTGTTACATCTGCTGGACTCTTCTGGTTGCGGGGATATATAGGGCTTGTAAGTTCATCAAGATTTCTAGGTACCCAGAGCCAATAAATGACCTACACCCTGCCTTGGGTTTTCATTCTATACCGGGTATACAGCAATTCATTTGCTGAAATATAAAGAGTAAAAAATAGCTATCAAGAAAACCTTTGTATTTCCAAAATGGGCACAACATAAGGTGTTGAGGAGCAGTGGTTATTTGCACATCTCTGAATTCCGGGGTGCCCATACTAGCATGTGAATTACAGGGCATTTCTCAAATAGAAGTCTTTTTTACACACTCTCTTATATTTGGAAGGAAAAAATGTAGAGAAAGACAAGGGGCAATAACACTTGTTTTGCTATTCTATGTTCCCCCAAGTCTCGCGATAAAAATGATACCTCACTTGTGTGGGTAGGCCTAGCGCCCGCGACAGGAAATGCCCCACAACACAACGTGGACACATCCCATTTTTTGACAGAAAACAGAGGTGTTTTTTGCAAAGTGCCTACCTGTAGATTTTGTCCTCTAGCTCAGCCGGCACCTAGGGAAACCTACCAAACCTGTGCATTTTTTAAAACTAGAGACCTAGGGGAATCCAAGATGGGGTGACTTGTGGGGCTCTGACCAGGTTCTGTTACCCAGAATCCTTTGCAAACCTCAAAATTTGGCTAAAAAACACATTTTCCTCACATTTCGGTGACAAAACGTTCTGGAATCTGAGAGGAGCCACACATTTCTTCCACCCAGCGTTTCCCCAAGTCTCCCGATAAAAATGGTACCTCACTTGTGTGGGTAGGCCTAGCGCACACGAAAGGAAATGGCCCAAAACACAACGTGGACACATCCCATTTTTTTACAGAAAACAGAGGTGTTTTTTGCAAAGTGCATACCTGTAGATTTTGTTCCCTAGCTCAGCCGGCACCTAGGGAAACCTACCAAACCAGCACATTTTTTAAAACTAGAGACCTAGGGGAATCCAAGATGGGGTGACTTGTGGGGCTCTGACCAGGTACTGTTACCCAGAATCCTTTGCAAACCTCAAAATTTGGCTACAAAAACACATTTTCCTCACATTTCGGTGACAGAAAGTTCTGGAACCTGAGAGGAGCCACAAACTTCCTTCCACCCAGCGTTCCCCCAAGTCTCCCGATAAAAATGGTACCTCACTTGTGTGGGTAGGCCTAGCGCCCACAAAAGGAAATGGCCCAAAACACAACGTGGACACATCCCTTTTTTTTTTTACAAAAAACAGAGGTGTTTTTTGCAAAGTGCCTACCTGTAGATTTTGGCCCCTAGCTCAGCCGGCACCTAGGGAAACCTACCAAACCTGTGCATTTTCTAAAACTAGAGACCTAGGGGAATCCAAGATGGGGTGACTTGTGGGGCTCTGACCAGGTTCTGTTACCCAGAATCCTTTGCAGACCTCAAAATTTGGCTAACAAAACACATTTTCCTCACATTTCGGTGACAAAAAGTTCTGGAATCTGAGAGGAGCCACACATTTCTTCCACCCAGCGGTTCCCCAAGTCTCCTGATAAAAATGGTACCTCCCTTGTGTGGGTAGGCCTAGCGCCCAAAAAAGGAAATGGCCCAAAACACAACGTTGACACATCCCATTTTTTTACAGAAAACAGAGGTGTTTTTTGCAAAGTGCCTACCTGTAGATTTTGGTCCCTCGCTTAGCCGGCACCTAGGGAAACCTACCAAACCAGCAAATTTTTTTAAACTAGAGACCTAGGGGAATCAAAGATGGGGTGACTTGTGGGGCTCTGACCAGGTTCTGTTACCCAGAATCCTTTGCAAACCTCACAATTTGGCTAAAAAAAACACATTTTCCTCACATTTCGGTGACAGAAAGTTCTGGAATCTGAGAGGAGCCACAAATTTCCTTCCACCCAGCGTTTCCACAAGTCTCCCGATAAAAATGGTACCTCACTTGTGTGGGTAGGCCTAGCGCCCACGAAAGGACATGGCCCAAAACACAACGTGGACACATCCCATTTGTTTTACAGAAAACAGAGGTGTTTTTTGCAAAGTGCCTACCTGTAGATTTTGGTCCCTAGCTCAGCCGGCACCTAGGGAAACCTACCAAACCAGCACATTTTTGAAAACTAGAGACCTAGGGGAATCCAAGATGGGGTGACTTGTAGGGCTCTGACCAGGTACTGTTACCCAGAATCCTTTGCAAACCTCAAAATTTGGCTACAAAAACACATTTTCCTCACATTTCGGTGACAGAAAGTTCTGGAACCTGAGAGGAGCCATAAACTTCCTTCCACCCAGCGTTCCCCCAAGACTCCCGATAAAAATGGTACCTCACTTGTGTGGGTAGGCCTAGCGCCCACAAAAGGACATGGCCCAAAACACAACGTGGACACATCCCATTTGTTTTACAGAAAACAGAGGTGTTTTTTGCAAAGTGCCTACCTGTAGATTTTGGTCCCTAGCTCAGCCGGCACCTAGGGAAACCTACCAAACCTGTGCATTTTCTAAAACTAGAGACCTAGGGGAATCCAAGATGGGGTGACTTGTGGGGCTCTGACCAGGTTCTGTTACCCAGAATCCTTTGCAAACCTCACAATTTGGCTAAAAAAACACATTTTCCTCACATTTCGGTGACAGAAAGTTCTGGAATCTGAGAGGAGCCACAAATTTCCTTCCACCCAGCGTTTCCACAAGTCTCCCGATAAAAATGGTACCTCACTTGTGTGGGTAGGCCTAGCGCCCACGAAAGGACATGTCCCAAAACACAACGTGGACACATCCCATTTTTTTTTACAGAAAACAGAGGTGTTTTTTGCAAAGTGCCTACCTGTAGATTTTGGTCCCTAGCTCAGCCGGCACCTAGGGAAACCTACCAAACCAGCACATTTTTGAAAACTAGAGACCTAGGGGAATCCAAGATGGGGTGACTTGTGGGGCTCTGACCAGGTTCTGTTACCCAGAATCCTTTGCAAACCTCAAAATTTGGCTACAAAAACACATTTTCCTCACATTTCGGTGACAGAAAGTTCTGGAATCTGAGAGGAGCCACAAACTTCCTTCCACCCAGCGTTCCCCCAAATCTCCCAATAAAAATGGTACCTCACTTGTGTGGGTAGGCCTAGCGCCTGCGAAAGGAAATGGCCCAAAACACAACGTGGACACATCCCATTTTTTTTTACAGAAAACAGAGGTGTTTTTTGCAAAGTGCCTACCTGTAGATTTTGGTCCCTAGCTCAGCCGGCACCTAGGGAAACCTACCAAACCAGCACATTTTTGAAAACTAGAGACCTAGGGGAATCCAAGATGGGGTGACTTGTGGGGCTCTGACCAGGTACTGTTACCCAGAATCCTTTGCAAACCTCAAAATTTGGCTACAAAAACACATTTTCCTCACATTTCGGTGACAGAAAGTTCTGGAACCTGAGAGGAGCCATAAACTTCCTTCCACCCAGCGTTCCCCCAAGTCTCCCGATAAAAATGGTACCTCACTTGTGTGGGTAGGCCTAGCGCCCACAAAAGGAAATGGCCCAAAACACAACGTGGACACATCCCATTTTGTTTTACAGAAAACAGAGGTGTTTTTTGCAAAGTGCCTACCTGTAGATTTTGGCCCCTAGCTCAGCCGGCACCTAGGGAAACCTACCAAACCTGTGCTTTTTCGAAAACTAGAGACCTAGGGGAATCCAAGATGGGGTGACTTGTGGGGCTCTCACCAGGTTCTGTTACCCAGAATCCTTTGCAGACCTCAAAATTTGGCTAACAAAACACATTTTCCTCACATTTCGGTGACAAAAAGTTCTGGAATCTGAGAGGAGCCACACATTTCTTCCACCCAGCGGTTCCCCAAGTCTCCTGATAAAAATGGTACCTCCCTTGTGTGGGTAGGCCTAGCGCCCAAAAAAGGAAATGGCCCAAAACACAACGTTGACACATCCCATTTTTTTACAGAAAACAGAGGTGTTTTCTGCAAAGTGCCTACCTGTAGATTTTGGTCCCTCGCTTAGCCGGCACCTAGGGAAACCTACCAAACCAGCACATTTTTGAAAACTAGAGACCTAGGGGAATCAAAGATGGGGTGACTTGTGGGGCTCTGACCAGGTTCTGTTACCCAGAATCCTTTGCAAACCTCACAATTTGGCTAAAAAAACACATTTTCCTCCCATTTCGGTGACAGAAAGTTCTGGAATCTGAGAGGAGCCACAAATTTCCTTCCACCCAGCGTTTCCACAAGTCTCCCGATAAAAATGGTACCTCACTTGTGTGGGTAGGCCTAGCGCCCACGAAAGGACATGGCCCAAAACACAACGTGGACACATCCCATTTTTTTTTACAGAAAACAGAGGTGTTTTTTGCAAAGTGCCTACCTGTAGATTTTGGTCCCTAGCTCAGCCGGCACCTAGGGAAACCTACCAAACCAGCACATTTTTGAAAACTAGAGACCTAGGGGAATCCAAGATGGGGTGACTTGTGGGGCTCTGACCAGGTTCTGTTACCCAGAATCCTTTGCAAACCTCAAAATTTGGCTACAAAAACACATTTTCCTCACATTTCGGTGACAGAAAGTTCTGGAATCTGAGAGGAGCCACAAACTTCCTTCCACCCAGCGTTCCCCCAAATCTCCCAATAAAAATGGTACCTCACTTGTGTGGGTAGGCCTAGCGCCTGCGAAAGGAAATGGCCCAAAACACAACGTGGACACATCCCATTTTTTTTTACAGAAAACAGAGGTGTTTTTTGCAAAGTGCCTACCTGTAGATTTTGGTCCCTAGCTCAGCCGGCACCTAGGGAAACCTACCAAACCAGCACATTTTTGAAAACTAGAGACCTAGGGGAATCCAAGATGGGGTGACTTGTGGGGCTCTGACCAGGTACTGTTACCCAGAATCCTTTGCAAACCTCAAAATTTGGCTACAAAAACACATTTTCCTCACATTTCGGTGACAGAAAGTTCTGGAACCTGAGAGGAGCCATAAACTTCCTTCCACCCAGCGTTCCCCCAAGTCTCCCGATAAAAATGGTACCTCACTTGTGTGGGTAGGCCTAGCGCCCACAAAAGGAAATGGCCCAAAACACAACGTGGACACATCCCATTTTGTTTTACAGAAAACAGAGGTGTTTTTTGCAAAGTGCCTACCTGTAGATTTTGGCCCCTAGCTCAGCCGGCACCTAGGGAAACCTACCAAACCTGTGCTTTTTCGAAAACTAGAGACCTAGGGGAATCCAAGATGGGGTGACTTGTGGGGCTCTCACCAGGTTCTGTTACCCAGAATCCTTTGCAGACCTAAAAATGTGGCTAACAAAACACATTTTCCTCACATTTCCGTGACAAAAAGTTCTGGAATCTGAGAGGAGCCACACATTTCCTTCCACCCAGCGTTTCCCCAAGTCTCCCGATAAAAATGGTACCTCACTTGTGTGGGTAGGCCTAGCGCCCACGAAAGGAAATGGCTCAAAACACAACATGGACACATCCCATTTTTTTACAGAAAACAGAGGTGTTTTTTGCAAAGTGCATACCTGTAGATTTTGGGCCCTAGCTCAGCCGGCACCTAGGGAAACCTACCAAACCAGCACATTTTTGAAAACTAGAGACTTAGGGGAATCCAAGATGGGGTGACTTGTGGGGCTCTGACCAGGTTCTGTTACCCAGAATCCTTTGCAAACCTCAAACTTTGGCTACAAAAACACATTTTCCTCACATTTCGGTGACAGAAAGTTCTGGAATCTGAGAGGAGCCACAAACTTCCTTCCACCCAGCATTCCCCCAAGTCTCCCGATAAAAATGGTACCTCACTTGTGTGGGTAGGCCTAGCGCCCACAAAAGGAAATGGCCCAAAACACAACGTGGACACATCCCATTTTTTTTTACAGAAAACAGAGGTGTTTTTTGCAAAGTGCCTACCTGTAGATTTTGGCCCCTAGCTCAGCCGGCACCTAGGGAAACCTACCAAACCTGTGCATTTTTGAAAACTAGAGACCTAGGGGAATCGAAGATGGGGTGACTTTTGGGGCTCTGACCAGGTACTGTTACCCAGAATCCTTTGCAAACCTCAAAATTTGGCTACAAAAACACATTTTCCTCACATTTCGGTGACAAAAAGTTCTGGAATCTGAGAGGAGCCACACATTTCTTCCACCCAGCGTTTCCCCAAGTCTCCCGATAAAAATGGTACCTCACTTGTGTGGGTAGGCCTAGCGCCCACGAAAGGAAATGGCCCAAAACACAACGTGGACACATCCCATTTTTTTACAGAAAACAGAGGTGTATTTTGCAAAGTGCCTACCTGTGGGTTTTGGCCTCTAGCTCAGCCGGCACCTAGGGAAACCTACCAAACCTGTGCATTTTTGAAAACTAGAGACCTAGGGGAATCCAAGATGTGTGTTGACTTGTGGAGCTCTGAACAGGTTCTGTTACCCAGAATCCTTTGCAAACCTCAAAATTTGGCTAAAAAAACAAATTTTCCTCACATTTCGGTGAAAGAAAGTTCTGGAATCTGAGAGGAGCCACAAATGTCCTTCTATCCAGCGTTCCCCCAAGTCTCCCGATAAAAATGGTACCTCACTTGTGTGGGTGGGCCTAGCGCCCATGAAAGGAAATGGCCCAAAACACAACGTGGACACATCACATTTTTTCACAGAAAACAGAGGTGTTTTTTGCAAAGTGCCTACCTGTGGATTTTGGCCTCTAGCTCAGCCGGCCCCATGGGGGGCAGAAATGGCCTAAAATAAATTTGCCTAGTGGTTTCTGCCCCCCTTGGGGGTTTCTGCCCCCTTGGGATTCACCTGAAATCGGCCGATTTGCCCCCAAGGGAGGCAGAAATGGTCTAAATACAATTTGCCCCTCTAGGGTCGCTCCCCATCTCTAAAAAAACAAACAAACCAAAAAAAACAGAAAGTTTTTTTTAGCCCTGGCGCCTAGAGGTTTCTGCCCCCAGGGAGGGCAGAAATGGCCTAAAATAAATTTGACCCCCCCCCCATGGAGCGACCCTTGCCTACAAGGTTGCTCCCCTTGCGTGACGGCGCAAAAAAAAAGATCCCTGGTGCCTAGTGGTTTCTGGGGGCAGATTGACCTAAAATCGGCCGATCTGCTCCCAAAGCGTGCAGAAATGGCCTAAATACAAATTGCCCCTCCAGGGGAGCGACCCTTGCCTAAGGGGTCGCTCCCCATCTCTAAAAAAACAAACAAACAACAACAACAAAAAAAACACACAAAAAAAAATTGCCCTGGCGCCTAGAGGTTTCTGCCCCCCGGGGGCAGATCGGATTAATAACAATAGGTCAATCTGCCCCCAGGGGGGGCAGAAATGGCCTAAAATATATGTGTGTGCCCCCCCCGGGGTCGCTCCCCTTGCCTACGGGGTCGCTCCCCTTGCCTGACGGCGCAAAAAAAAAAATCCCTGGTGCCTAGTGGTTTCTGCTCCCGTTGGGGGCAGATTGACCTAAAATCGGCAGATCTGCCCCCAAAGCCGGCAGAAATGGCCTAAATACAATTTGCCCCTCCAGGGGAGCGACCCTTGCCTAAGGGGTCGCTCCCCATCTGTAAATCAACAACAACAACAAAAAATCCCCAGTGCCTAGTGGTTTCTGCCCCCCTTGAGGGCAGATCGGCCTAATTAAAATAGGCTGATCTGTCCCCCCTGGGGGGCAGAAATGGCCTAAAATAAATTTGCCCCCCAGGGGAACGACCCTTGCCTAAGGGGTCGCTCCCCACACCTAAAACAAAAAAATAAACAAAAACAAAAAAAAAAAATATATATCCCTGGTGCCCCCCAGGGGGGGCAGAAAAGGCCTTAAAAAAAATGCCCCCCCTGGGAGCGACCCTTGCCCAAGGGGTCGCTCCCTTATTTCATTTACAAAAATGAAAAAGAAATCCCTGGTGTCTAGTCGGTGTTTTGACAGCCGGATTGCTTTCAATCCGGCTGCCAAAACGCAGAGAGAGACTTCAAAGGGAAGGAAATAAATTTCCTTCCCTTTGTAGCCTCTCTCGGCCTCCCCCACGTGATCGGAAGAGAAATGCAAAGCATTTTGACTGTGAAACTAAATAACGTGAACACCCAAGCCCCTAAGGTAGGAGACATGCCTATCTCCAACTTGTTATACGCCGACATTGTAGTACTTCTGAGTCAAACCAAAGTAGGATTACGTCAGCTCATCGTCAAGTTATCGGAATACACTTAACTAAATGGAATGGAAATTAATCCGAAAAAAACTAAGTGTTGGAAATAAGTAATAAAATCTCAAGATTAAAAAAACGGCACACCCAAAGGGGAGTACTGGAACAAGTAAACCAATATAGATACCTAGGCGTAATGTTTGACGAACAGGAGTCTTTTCTACCTCAGATGCAGGAACTATATCGTAAGGGAAACGCTCTATTGCTTGCTTTTTGCACCTTGAAGAAGCAGCTTAATGGCCCTAGCTATCATCCCTTGCTGCAAGTTTTTGCAGCCAAACTAAATTCGACTTTAGGATACGGTAGTGAAGCACTGTGTGGACAAGATGCAACCATCCTCAACAGACAGAATCACTGGGAAAATACTTAGGAAGTTACCAGGGTGTACCTCCCAAGCACAAATTAGGCTGGAGTTTGGTCATTTAAACCAGTGCCTAGCTAGGCAATCCAGTTATATTAAAATCTGAAAACACTTAGAGCTAACTAAAGAAAATCAGCTTTGCCAAGCACTTTGGAAGGAGATTAGTTCCAATCCCAAAGCCAAGCAAGGACGGTGTTTAGATCAGGCATTAGAAGGCCTGGAAGTATGGGTTCTATGGGACTCAAATCTCTCCTATAACACGTTCAAAAAAATCTTAAACCGAACAGTGAAGAAAAGATTGGTAATTGTGGATAAGAGCCTATTAGCTACCAGATCACACTCTTGGGTGATAATAAACAAATATAAACTTCTGAAATATCAGCCTTACTTGGAGGCTGGATGGTCAAAAGCTGACAAGGATCTTTTCATCAGACATTGATTTGGCATTATTCCTGGTGATGCTCATCGACCCCATGGGAACGCACCAAAACAATTCCTCAGTGTAGGATATGCGGATGCAGACTGGAAGATATAACCCACCTGATCTGTATCAGCTGAAGAAATGAACGAAAACTCCTATTAAAGGCAGCATTTAACCAAAGGGGAATACGGTCCTGTAGACAAGCAGTGATTGCTTGCTTTAATCCTTCAGACTTTGTTTTGAACACAAAATTTACAAAGTTTTTACGCTTGATATCAAAAAACTATAACACGTTTTAAACTAGTATAAATGTAACATATGTGCCTATAGACTTAGAGTCCTCGACTGATTCTACGGAAACTTTTTTCGTTCCTCATTTCAGATAAAATTAATCTGACCTAAAATATACCTTTATAGTCTTTACGATCTTTTGTATAAAGATGTGGACACACGGAAAAAGATGTATTATACAACTAACACAATACGGAAATAAATATACCTATAGCAATAGGGGGTTACTGTCAGTAATAACATTTAAAACATTTACTCTTCCATGGAATATACACTAGGAAAGTCACGGTTAGGCATGCAGGATTGCATGTCTATACCTGAAAGGTTTTTTAGATTAAAAATAGGAGGTCTTGATTATTTATTTATTTTAATGTATAAGGGAGGGTATGTATTTATTTGTATTTTAACTTTTTTTTTTTAAGTGTATGTATGATGCATTGGTTTTCATTAACTACGCATTTAAAATAAACTTGAACTTGAGTTTCATCTATGCTTACACGCATTTCGCATCATTTGAAATCGAAGGGATTTGTTCCAAACAATGAGATTTTGAAAGCAGGGTCAGGACTTTCTGACTCAACCTTTGCCATGTTGTGTACCACACCATACCATGACATGGAATCTGCTTGAGCATGCACATTGAGGAGAGCCAGTGCATCTCCCCTGCTAGCAGTGCAGCTAACCAGGGGAGGGACTCAAGTCATCTGAGTGAGTTGCAGAACGGCTGCCATTTTGCGTGAAGGAAACATTGCACTGGAACACGGTGTCCTTGATCATCCATTCATCAGTTGACTTTAAATCAGGGTCAGTCCATCGTCATCTTTGCCTCTTTTGTGCACTTTGAGAGACGCTACTCGTCATCTAGGTCTCTCAAATCGCGTACTGCCTTGTCACCGAAACATGTTTAATTCATTAACCTAAAACACTACACGGCCTTGCATCAGGAAGAAAGAAAGAAATGTTAACAAAATTGGATTCGTCTGTCTGTGCATTGTATTGACAAAGGAAGAAAAACAAAAAACATGCACTAATTGTTAATGTCCTACTTTACTCGGCGTCATCCATCTGCTTGGAATCTTTCTTTATCCGACTCATACCCTTGCATCCCCGCGCCCCTCCTGAGACGAGGCATCGAAGCAGCAGTAAGCTGCACGGGTTTCTCTCGCATGGACTTGTTTACAAAACGCGCGATTCTTGCCACTGAGGGAAAAGGGCCGCGCCGTCCGGCAACGCTGCGCACTCCTAATGATGTTACAGTATTTTAATACCAGCCCCTCAGAAGCTGAAGTGGTCCCAAAGAGGACCGCTGCATGTAACCGTTGTCTAATTACAAGCGCGAGTGTCAATTAATTCATTTAGCTAATTATCCACTTCTTGAACACCATGCACCAAAGAACTGTAAAAGACAGGCATATGGCGATAGATCGTGAACAAGAACACGACGTGTGTCTATTCATCCAGTCGACTGGCAAGAAAAGCGCGCGCTCAGCCATCGCGCCAGAACGCCCCAGATAAATAGGTTTAGTCAGTATAATAGCTGAGGGGATACAGCTCCCGGGAGCCTTAATTACAGCATTATGCTAATCGTCTCTGGAAAACATCAAAACCCATCCTTTTAACTTTTGTTTGTAAGCATACCCACAGGTCAAGCATGTAAACATTTTTAATTGCGATCCATGTTCCAAAAGAGAGCCTCTCTTTTTGAGCTTTGTTTTGGACACCTCTGAAAACGATCGCTCACTGTTCGAAGAGACCGAGGTAAACAGCAAGCACGTTGTAAGCTGCTTAATTCACACAGTGGTGAAAAAAGACAGGGGTGAAGGTTAAGCCGCCTTTCTGTTTTTCCCCTTGTGTTGCTGCGCAGCAGAATATACAAAAAGAAATCTTAGAACCAGGGTACCAGGATGCGAGGTGGGTGGGGCGGATGGCACAGGTGCGTGCGCTGCCAAGGTTAACTCCAGGCTTCATTTACCACTGTGCCTTCTGGCTGACAGAAAGTCAAGGTCGGGCGAGAGTGCCGCGCACTGTGGCGCAGGTGAAATATGCAGTTTTTCAAGTATTGTTAATGTGCAGAGTGTAATATTTAATTTAGCACATTTTGGAACACGAATTGCCGCTGGTCCCTGTTAGTGGCCTGGCCATGAGCCAAAGCCGAGGGAAATGCTCCAAAAAGAGAACAGGAATGCTGTGGTTCCACCACTGGGCCAAATAGCACACACACCAACGAATGCTGTTTCTGATTACATAGAGGTCGACTTACTAGGAAAAAGTATGAATATTGTATTGTATTGTAATCGTATTTATATAGCGCTTACTACCCCTGACGAGGCGTCGATTTCATCCAACCTGTAAAATCTCATGTTGCTCTGTGATTCTTTTTTTAACTGCAACTTTACATCATCTGCTCCACTGCCTACACACTCTAAATTCCCCTCCATTA
The DNA here is from genome assembly GCF_031143425.1 of Pleurodeles waltl. Taxonomy (NCBI): domain Eukaryota; kingdom Metazoa; phylum Chordata; class Amphibia; order Caudata; family Salamandridae; genus Pleurodeles; species Pleurodeles waltl. The sequence continues at coordinate 865,840,783 of NC_090443.1, forward strand.
TAAGCAAATACACCTCTTATTCTATACTTGCTGTTGCTCCCTCCTCTTCTTAACTTCACAACCCCTTTGTGTGTATTCGCTATCTCCCCAAGCCTCACCGTCCCACGACAGACTGTAGGAGTCTCTTACTCCAACAACGCATGCAGTTGGGAACAAAGACAAGACACACAGCCCCACACACAACTTAAGGGACAGCACTCACACTGCAATTACCAAGCCTAGTTTCTGTAGGAAGTTATTCATTCTAATGGAAAACCATCTGCGTAAACACTCCATAAGCAAAAACAGAGAGGATGCCATTCCCCTTATCTTTTATAAACATAGAAAAAATGACATTACAAAGAATTACATTACAAAATCTTGACATCGCCTACGGGTTACACTAGACATCCTATTTGCACTTCTACATTGTCAGGTTCGCCAGTCAGCAGAGCCAGAAGTAACAGGGGGGTGATTACAAGTGCTACTTATTTCAGATGGAATACGAAGATCAGTTGCTCACACTAATTATGTTTTAGTCCTGTTACACTTCCAGAACTCAATACATTCTTTAGATAACTCTTCTGCATTAATCATTCACTCATACTTTATTTCAGATGCATCTGATATATAACACTATCCCCTCTCATCATGGGTGAAAGGTGAGGCATGGCCACTGAGAGGCAGACTAGTGCACAGCATGTGAATCCAGAGGATTCTTCAAGCTGATAAACTACTACAGGTAAGTAACCATTTCTTTCCAGATTAGCATGTTACTTGCGGTACAGCGCTTTAACGCCTGGTCAGAAGTAGTAAGCAGTATATAAATGCAGTTACAATTATCCTTATCTAACATGGCATATGTAAGCACTCTATACCTCCCTTGACATGAACAGGAATTGAACTTTAGTGACTATTTCAAGCATATATAGAATTCTAGTGTGAAATACAAACTTTTCATGTGATGGTTTGCTCTTTGTCTGTCTGTCATAGCTTTCTGAACGGAATCCTTTTTTTTGGAATTCAGTACTGTATGTTTTCAAAATCCTGCTGGATTACTGAAGCAGTATTTTTAATTTTTAATTGTTTTTGTTGCTGAACTTTGTGCACAAGGATTAGAGACTTTGCAAGTTTGTTTCTCTGCTTTTCATTACACACTCGTAGGTGACAGCAACACCTCTTTCTACTTACAGGGACTGAATTATTATTATAGGATATAGTGAAGCAACCTCTTCCAATGAGCTTTTCACGCTCTGTACTTCTGAATATCCAGAACAATATTCTTTGTTATGTATGAGTATTTGATTTTTGGGCAGATATTTACTAATAAGGCTGATCTCACTTTTTATTATTTAATATTACACTAGGGACACTTTAATAAGGAGAACACTAGTCGAAGAGAACAACAGTTAATAAAAAGGTATAACTGTGATCATTTATTATCTAGAATAATTTCTACAGTATTATCTAGGATTCTAAATATTGTCATTTATGTTTTAGGATCAAAGGCGGTGATTTATAAACCACAGGAAAATCCTCAGTTTGCCCAAGCAAAAGGTTGTTTTCACAGTCTTCGCCTAGTTTCCCTTTCCCATGGAGCTCTCAGGTTTTGACAATATTGAAAGCCTAGAGGGCGCATTGTGCAAAATAGATACGTTTCTGATTCCTGACCTTCCTGAAGACTTGGTGAGTCACAACACATTTACATTCCACCCACCTTGCAAGAGTCCCTATTTAATTCACCCCTAATATTTTCTACATCTACACATCTGTTTCATAAATGAAACCCTCTGTAGGTTACATACTCTCCCATTCAAAGTTTTGACATCTTTAAAGAACTTCTCAACCACCTTGACGGGTGGGAATAGACATTCCTCCCACTATAACTTTATCTTCAATCAATCACCCACTCTGAGGTCAACGTACCTTGCTACTCTTCAGAGTTACCCTCTCTTCATTTTCATATTATCGAATGTCATTCTTTCCACTTCCCTTTTATCATTAAAATCTCACTTCATTTGACTACCCATCCAGCCTAGACATAATCTGGTATTATGTTTACTTCTCTTCAGCACTTAAAAAGAGACTAACTCAGTATTGGCATGTGGTGCAACTCAATAAGCACATACTCTGTCACTCATAGTTTTCTTCCAGTCACTTCCTATACACATACCCAACTGAACCCCCTCCTTCAGAGTATGATTCCGTATGATCAGGTCTCTTTGTTAGATGATTCGCCTCTGGGTGACATAGGACAGAACATGTACGTTTAAAGTTATACTCTGCATTATATTGTATTACAAAAAGGACCCTTAATGTTCAAACTCACTTCCTCCCATGTTCATTCAGGTAGGGATTGCATAATCACCTAAGTGCTCTGACCACCACAGACTTGCTCCTACTTGTACATTCTGGATACTCCTTCACCACACCCTCAACATTCTAAACAATGCCAGGCACCTATTAATCCTCAATTCACTTTCATCACCCCAAATAACCTATGTGAGCTTAGTCTCTCAATCCTCTTCCAACAGGTTACCTCTCACCCTCTGGTGGAAGTAATCTACTTCCCTGAAACAAAATGTAATCCTCCAACCATAGTTCATCTCTAATCATGCAAAACCCAGTACTTACTAAATGAGGTGTGTTCACTTATCCTCCGTCACAGGCACCACATAATTTAGCAATATAATCCCCCTTCTGTCCTTTTACCATCATCATTCAGTCCTTTCCCAATACTATAAAGGATGCGGATACCCATATCATTTCTTGACATCAAGAAGCACCAGTAATAAGGATGTGCAATTAAAAGGGACGTCAGTACTATGACAATGTGGTGTAATCAGAATAATAAAGATTATCAGTAAGTAGCCATACCTTTCAATCTTTCTTGTCCCAGTGATTACTAAATAAGCATGTACCAAAGCAGTACACTCACATTCCAAGAATGAGAAGCACAGGAGTTACCAAAACAAGAATGAAGACTTGCAGGCTAATCCGTTCGAATTCAAAGACCAAGGGCCATGATCACCCATAGGCAAGGTGCAGTAGTAGGCTACACAGAGAAAGAGTTTCAAGGCAAGAAGGAAGGGAGCTTCCTCCTGCACTGGGCCAGGCGGAATAGCAGCAGACCATAACAACCCCAAAACCATTCCTGAAAAGCCAGCCACAAGGAAATGATGACAAGAGACAGAGTCAACCAATCAAATGTGATGGTTTACCCACTTACACATCTCATGTTCTCACACGAATGGGGAGAAGTAATCTTTTGGACTGTGGGGAGCTGTTTAGGCATCACCAACACTGTTGTGAAGTGGGACAGGATATTTCATGTTGAAAGGCCAACCTGGAACTAAAACAAACTTCTGAAATGGAAAGAAAGGTGTTGCAGCCACTTTATAAGTTTGTGGAGGCAGGGGGCATGGCTGAGTATATTTTACTGCTCCCCACTATCAGGGATATTAGGGACACCCCAGGTGTCCTGCACAAGATCCCAAGATGAGTAGCAGTCTAGAAGAAAACCAGTGAGGAAGGCCCCAGCAAGAGGCATCACCCCAATGCACACCTTACTATATCAAGCAGCCGACAGCCTCAGACCGTAGAATAGTTACCCACCAAAAAAGGAAAGCACTGGCAATCATACCCAAGGCAATACAACCCAAAAGGCAGAAATGCACTGGGTAGCAGTACGGCAAGGATTGTTCAAGACTGCCAGAAGGCATGAAACCCAAAAGAGCACAGAAGCTCAACTGGAAGCAGTAATTAAGCCAGTGTGTCATAGATCCTAGAGTAATGAAGGAAATTGACCCACTGGCTGCTATTTGAATTAAAAAATACAGCATTAATCAGGGTTCACTGGGCCCCTGGGGTTACTGGGCCCCAGTGCCACTGCACTGGAATCTACACCCCTGGCTAGACGACCCCATAGGGGAATCAAAGAACAAAACCAACAAGAAGCATGGAGATCCAACAGCTGCTGGGAAGACAAGCAATCCACCAGAGAAAAAAGCCACATCGTGCCTCAAAAGTCAGAGTTCAAGCAGGGAAGAAGTGGGTCCAGTGGTTTGTGAGAGAGCTATGGCTTATTCAACAGGTTGTAAGCAATATTTTCGTGGCACAGCAGATGCCATAACTTGAGAAGCCAGAGTTTGTATGTGGTGGTAGTGGGTTCCTCAGAAGGGAAATGATTGTGTGTTTGGTGGCTAAGAAGAGGTGAGATATTTGTTTGTCTGCTGTGGAAAGGAGTAGGTAGAATCTTTTTGCAGGATGGCAAAGATCACTGAGAAGATGGCATCCCAAAAGGTCTCCAGATGGGGACATGGCCACAAGATGTGTATGAGGGTGCCAATGCCACTACATCCATGTTAGAATGCCTCAAAGATGGCGGCATTTATGACATTCAGGCCATGTGCATTGAGGTGCTAACAATACAAAATGTTATTAAGGCTCTCCCTGCCCTGGTGGGTAAAGTTGGTGGTGCAGTGAAACACTTCTTAACATAGCATCTAACGTTATCAGTAGGTCACCCTCCAGCCTAATTGGTACAGCACTTTGGTGAGTGCCCTCCTCGCTTGTGTTTTCATGCTACTGTGTGAGACCCAGTGGAGAATCTGGAAACAATGAAAGTGTTCGGTCTTGGGGACCCTTTAGTCATGATTGAGTTCTTCAAAAGTTTATTGTTGGTTCTCTATGATTACATTTCGAAGATGAAAGCAGCCCTTCTCTTTCCTGACCTGAAAGGCCAGTGTCATGAACCAGTAGGGAACTTGGTATTATCTCAAATATCTATCAAGCACCAAGGTTTGTTGTTTCACCCTTGAGCCATTTGACCATATAATGTAGTTGGGACACCTAATAGTAGTGAACTAAGTGCTGCACTCCAGCCCTCGCTTCAGGAGTGTCGAGTGCAGGTCTTAAAGGCTAGTTTGGGCTGTTTCCCTTCCCAAGTGTAGGACATACAGCCAGCTTGGAGGCAATCAATATCCTCCTTGGGACTGGTAAAGGCATAGCCTGAAACAGGTACAGGATGCACAGTATTAAGGTCATTTTATGGGCTGCTATACACCCCACCCACAAGAGCGAGAGGTTTCTCCAGGCCGACAGTGATGTTTTCGCCTTCCATAGGAGGAGTTCGAAGTTGAGATTAGCACATGTGGAAAGGATGGGCATCAGGTGGATGCCCAAGTATTTGAAAGAGCTTGCGGTCCATCAGAATGGCATTGATGAGGTAAAGATTAAGCTGGGGGTTTCCACCTACCAGGATCAGCCTTTCAGACTCTGTCATGTTGATTTGTAGGCCTGCCTTTGCTTTAAACTCCTGTAGGAGGGAATCAGGACTTGGATCGAACACTGCAGCTATGTGAGATTGAGCAAAATATCATTGGTGAAAACATCACCTTAAAGGGGTCCTGCAGAAGGAAATGCAATGGATCTGTGGGTTGTTTCTGATTCTCTGAAGGAGGGGCTCTATGGAATTATCAAACAGAAGAGTCTATAGGAGGCATCCCTGTTGAGTGCCCCTACGGATTAGATAGAGATTCACGAATGGCCACTTGACTCTAACTTTCGTGTTAGGGCTGCATAATGTGCCAAAATCCACCCTTCCATCTTGTTGCTCAGGCCGAAACGCTTGAGCACCTCAAAGAGCATTTCCCAATTGGCTCTATCAAATGCCTTCACAGCATATAATAACAAGAGGATAGCTGTCTCCCCTTCTTCCTATGGCAAATAGGTGGAAGGCGAGTTTAGTTTTGTCGCTAGTGGTCCGATTAAGTATAAAGCCACCCTTATATGTGTGATCCAGGTCGAGCATCAGTTTATCTATGCAACTGGCCACGACCTCTGTGAAAAACTTCTAGTCAAGATTCAGTAAGGAGAATGGGCGGTAGGATGGCCAGAGCGTGGGGTATTTGCCTGGCTTGGGTAGCAGTGCGATGGACGCTTCGTTCATGCAAGCAATGCTCCCTGTTCTGCTGTGTGTTGAAGAAAGCAGTAAAGACAAGGAGGAGCTGTGGAGCAAAACAATTATCAAAAAGTGGAATAAAGCTGTGGGGTCCTGGGGCTTCGGAAGGTGTAAGTTGTTTGTTGGCTCTTAGGATTTCGGCTGCCTAAATGGGGACGATGAGTTGCACAGCTGCTGAAAGTCAGAGTAGGGGGATGGAATTCAGGAAAGACTCTCAAAGCTCCACAGGAGTTGGGTGTGCCACATAGCAGGATTGGTAAAAGGCCTGAAAAGCTTGGAGTTTATCATCTGCCGATCTATAACTGACTCCATCCTTTTAGATTTCGCCAATGTTCCTGCAGCCTTGATGGGCCCACAGTTTGTGGGATAGTAGCGTACCAGGCTTATTGGCCCCCTCATAGAACCAAGCTCCCATACGAGCGGGTATGTAGGCAGCTCTATCCAGTTCTAGTGTGCATAGTTGACCCTGTATTGCCAAGAACTTCCACCTGTTAGAGGGGAACCAATTATGTTGTAGTTTGAGGGATTCAACAGTGAGGGCATCCAAAACAATGTGCTTGTCTATGTACCCTATATCATTTTAGGTCAGGAAATCAATGAGTTTCTCCTGGATCACGTTCACCACCACTGCGTCCTAGAGGAAGGAATAATTGAGGTGCCATGTCCCACGTTATGGTCTCCCTCGCCCTTCCCAGCAGAGAGTCAACAAGACTGGGCTGAGGTCCATGAGGGTTCCGGGATGCTGGTCTGCCTCCATTATAGTTCATTCTAAGCGCTTGTCTATAAGAATGAAATTGATGTGGACATATGCACGGTGTGCTGCTGAGATGTGGGAATAATACACCCTAAGGAGGTGGCATGTGTATCATGCATCTAGTAACCCCAGGTCGGTAAGTGAAGCTCCCCCCTACATGGACAGGTCTGAGGTCCCCCCTTGGCACTTGTGTGGTTCATCCTGAAAGACTCAAGGAACAATATTGTCACCTCCAGTTATGAGGGGGTCCTCCGCGAAGTCCACGATTATATGAATTGTGTCTCACAGAAACCATTCTTGCCCAGATTGGGGTGCATAAATAGATGCCAAGCATGTGAGTTTGCCTCCCCAGACATTATTAACTGCCACCCACCGGCCCACCCCACCTGACCTACGGTTGCATTCAACGAAGGGGACAGAGTGGGCAAATAGAATTACAGTAGCCGCTGTCTTAGTGTGTAAGCAGGCATGGTATTGTACAGGGAACTTATGGGACCGCAGTCTGTGTGTGTGTCTGTGTTCAGGAGATTGGCTTTCTTGAGGAAGCAGACATGAGCTTTAAGTGAGTGAAGTTTACCCAGAATACTCAAGGATTTAGAGAGGTTTGAGTGGTTGTTGAGCTCTCTGACACTGTATGTCACAAACTCAAAGGTAAGAGGATCAGTATTCATAGATTAGGGGCTGTAGCAGGAGAAGGCAAATGACTTTCAATCTCCAGCTGGGCACCATTTGTGTACATGTAGGCAAGCACTGGTGTGTGGTATATCCACTTCACTCTCCCCTGCTCCCCTGGAAAAAGAAAACAAAAAGGAGAAAAAGGGAACCAACTGCGGGCAGAAACAAGTACCGGGGGACCGCCACCAGGGAAGGAGACAACCTGCCCAATGTGGAAGTAGTTTCAGGGGAGTCTATTGGCCATGGAGACACCATGAGGTGGCTCAGACCCCGCCTAGGCATAACAAAAGGTATCAGGTATGGTTTGTGGTACTACGATGTAGGTCAGCTGATCCTCGTAGTAGGGGCCATGATTGAACAGTCTGAGGTTTGTGATTCATCCTTGGTCATTCTGCTGTATTCAACCTCCGTGGCACTTGGGCAGCTCCATCTGCAAACTGAAGCTGCCACTATGGGGTGTATTCGGGTCCTAGAGGGGCATCCCCCTGGCTACCAGCATACAGATTCAGAAGTTGTTTAGGTTCCTGTAGGGAGGGTGTGATATGTGTTCAATCCTCCCAGGGGAAGGCAATATGGAGCAGGTGGGCCCACCAGTATTGCGCAATTCTGGAGTTCAGAAAGTCTATGACTGGTTTAAAGGTGCACTGCTATCTAAGGATAGCCAAGGATAACCCTCAAAGAAGAGGAGTTGTGTACCTGTTGAAGGAGGTGGGTCCCCCTTGTCAAGCTTTACATTTTTTATTTCTCTGTGAAGCAGTGAATGTGGGGGAGGGCATCAGGTAGGCGTTTTCCAGCAGTAGGAAGTGGTACCACTCTGTGCACAATGTCCATAAGAATAAGTTCTGCAGTGCTGTATTCCATTATGGCATTGAAGAAATCTGAGAGATATTGGGAGAAACTGGCCTCTGCCACACTGGCCGGGACTCCACAGCTGCAAATGTCTTCACATTTCTCCTGGAGGCTTCCATATGAGGGATATATTGCTGTAGGACTTCACATTTCTCTGATTATTTTTCTCTTGTTTGTTTTGTCTGCTCTCCATGCTCTCAAAGGTATTCAACATCACGTTGGAGGGCCTAGAGATTGAGCTAAAGATTAGTTTTCTCTTCTTTAATATAATCCCTGATCGTCTGAACTAGTTGATGGAGCAGGCCTTGGGTGATAAGTTGAGCACAGTCCTCTTGAGAGGCATTCTGAATGTCTGTTGGGGGTAGCAGTGGGGTTTCGCAAGATTCATAAAAAGGTGGGTTCTGGAGGAAAGATTTAATGGAAGAGTTTTTTTTTGTCACATCCTCCAGTCATAGCACTAGTATCATAGAGGAGAAATATGTTTGCGTGACTTTTGAAGGTCTAGTGTCTGACTGGCAGCTGTGTTTAAAATAAGGAAAGGCAAACCTGAAGATGATGCAACTCATTTCTCCAGGACGTTTGGGTCGAAGTACTGGGGTTGGATAGTCCACAGTGGCCTTCCCAACTCTTGCAGGCAGGTTGACATGCCTCCCCCATACAGCTTCCTCCCCCATGAGTGTATACACATTAGGGTCATCAACACTCCTTCCCACACCATCTAGGCCTTCTCCTGCTGCAAGGTAAGCACTGGATCCAGGGGAGTTATGCCACCTCCAGTATACAAGTTGCAGATTAGCTCCTCAGTTCTCAAATTACAAAGTTATAGCCCCTTTTGGGGAATTTTATAGACTAGTAGGTGTGGGCTCCTGCCAAATGATATATACTCATGTTGTACCCGCTAGTGAGACTGTGTTAACTGAATATGACGGTCTGGATAGATACTCTGGAAATACACTGTACTGTTATGGAGTTATTGCAGTCAACAATGTTTGGTATCTGTTTGGTATCTGCTCATGACTACTCTGTACTTGCTGTATATCTGCATTACAGCATTTGAAATGATTGCTCCCTTCATCAAATGTATATGCTTATACCACTAATAAAGAATTACTTGATAAAAAAAAGATAGCACACAGTAGGTCCCGGGGCTTCCAATGGTGGTTGCTGTCTAGTTCATCTTTTGTCATGAATGGGGACACACAGGGGGTGTGGGTCTCAACCCTTTAATGGTGTTAGAGGCAGGCCTCACGCTTCCTCGCAGTCTGCTGCCTAGGGTTCTGAGGGGAGGGAAGGGAAGAATCAAGGAGGTGTGTGGCAAATCTGGGCCCCAGTAGAACTCAGTTTCTGGTAGGATAGTCTGTTTAATCCAAGGAGGCTGGTTGGGCCCAGCAGAGTCTATGAAAGTGGGAGGAATCATGGCATCAAATCTCTCCAGACCACAACTCTTCTCCAGTTTCCTGGGCTCAGGTAGTTGGGTACGTGCATCCTGTCTGCCTGCTCAGGAGGCTGCGGCCTCCCCGTGCTCGGGTGAGGCCAGAACTCCCACAGAATGCTATGCTAGGTCTAGTGAGTATGCAGGTGTCCCCCAGGCTCCATAGAAGGCAGCAGGATCCTCTGCCTCTGGGATGGCAGTTCGGACATTTGCAAGGTTGGTGTGCCGTCTGCTGTAGACCCCGGCATGCCATGCTGGGATGGAACTCAGGGCAATGTGTCAGGAGCTTCATGGAATGCTGGGGCAGTTGGAGGTCTCTGAATCCCCTTTTGGGGTTTGGTGATCTCTTGAAGTGGGGGATTGTACACAAAGGAGCAGCTGGGAGGGAGCTCAAGATCCACGAGTCCACTATCTCATAGGTCTTGGCCAAGCCCCTGACCATCATTTTAGAGAATGATTACAATAGAAATTTTATGAAGACCACTAAATTTAACAGAATGGATATTAGATCAGTGGCTATATCAGCCAAGCAATGAAGATGGAGGGATATTTTCATACATGTTTAGAGTTTCATGAGAGAACAGCAGTTGGGAAAGTATATGTCGCTTTTGAGAGTGATCACATAATGGGATGGCCCCATGCAACAAAATAAGGGGCATTCTGAGATCCCAATACCTCACTGGAGGCACAAGTTCATTTGGTTCAAGATGGTTGTTTGGATTTTGAGAGGTTTAACCACAAGTGTTTAAAAAAAGAGCTGGGTTGTTTGAAATCATAGATACACAAAATTAATTTAGAAGAATGGAGCAATGTCAGTTGCTTCTAAAGTGTGCAGGTTATAGGTCCGTGTGTAAGAAGCAGTACACACTGATCTGAAGACAGTTTGTCAATCAGGAGTAACAAAGGATCCAGCTGTAGTAGTAAAGAATGCCAGCAAGGAGATGTGTTTGTGTGTGGACTTAAGGGCACTTAACAAGGAAGTATTTCAAATTGAGGCCAGTTAGCAAGGAAGTAGTGGTGAATAAGTACCCTTTGCCGAGTATTTCAGCAATTATGTCATTGTTATCAATGACAAAGATATTCATGACATTGGAACTGTCCTTTGCTTACCACCAGATTGGGCTGCACGAGGAGTCTTAAGGCTTTATGACTTTTAGCACTCCTTTGGGGCTTATAAATGTGTAAGAATTCCATTTCAGCTGGTCTCTTTCACATTGGTATTTCAGAAAGCAACGTATTTAAAAAACTCTGGGACTAGTGGGCACTATCGTGGGACACTGAAACAGAGTAAGACATTGTTCTGACCATTCTGCAATATGATGATTATGTTAATCTTTTTATGCATGGCTGAGAACATAGGGCTGGTGTGGGCTATTGTATTGTTCAGTGAGTTGGAGTCGCTTTCACTACATCCACCCCACCAAGTGTGTGATCCACTTATGATGTAAATTAAGTCACACCTCAATAAATCACACAGCCTCGGGAAAGAGAGTTAGGTATTTGATTAATGGATGGGAACGGGGAGTTGGGTAAAGGTGTGACAAAGGCAAACACCACAAAAAACAATATTCATCAGTAGAGCAGCACATCATCAAATCTGTTTTGGAAGGCAATGAAGGATACAGTTCAATTAAATGCACTGCAAACAGTCCTTCAGCCCCAGAGATCCAAGTTAATATATATTTAATTGTTCTGTCACCCACACAGTTCTAAAAATTATGATTGTTAAAAGAAAAATGATAATATATATATAAATGACAAATTGGGTGGTGCATCTACATTCTTCACAGGGTGTCTGTCTTGGTTGCCTGGCTGAACCAGTCCAGGGAAGTAAGCAGGAGTATTATGGAGCTTTCGCCTTTCGTGTAGAAGAAGAGAATGCCTGTGGAATGTAAAGCAGTAATGGTATTGTAGAGTCAAGGAGAAGCTGGAAGAGCAAGAGCATAGGCTGCTGCAATCATCCATAATGACTCATGTTTGTGTGAATATCCGGCAGGAATTTTACAACCAATCCCAGACAAGTAGCTGTATGTACCTGGCAGAGCAATCTCACAAAAGTACAGCAAGGAGTGCACCATGCAAGTAAATCTAGCTGTGGGGAAAGGGCCAATCACTATCAGAGAAAATCACCCACCAGCTCCCAAACACTGCAGATCATCAAAATCAAGGTTACAGATTAGTCGAAAACCCTCACTGTCTGCTACCACATAACATATCATCACTCACAGCCACTCAACTTTTACCTGTTCCAATCCAAGCACTGTGGTACACTATTGTTGTATTGTATGTATCTCCTCTGTTCCCATGGAAGCAACACAATGGCAGTCTTGTAAATTAGTGATCTTTACTGGTGCAGCCCTGCTAGGGAATGAAAAAAAGGATAGGCATGGGACAGACACAGGCATTATCTTCATGTCCTTTAAAGGAATGGGGAGGCTTCTTCACTGCACACTGGTCCAGCTCCATTCCAGCCATACATGTAAATAAACGGTGGGGCTGCATAAATCAGACACAAAATATATAAAGTTCCTTAAGCTTTGTCCATTTTTCTTTTTTTTAGCAAAGCAGCTTGAGAGTAATTGGAAAGTTCTATGGTGGCCTACTCAGTCAGGGAAGTAAAGGGCTTCCTCAAACTTAGAGGTGCACCCAGAAGCTGGTCAGCTAATGCACCTGAGTCTGACCAGTTGCCCTCCTCCTCCTCCTGTGATGTTTCATACACAATGTAGTTGTGTGGTGTGAAGTGTTGGTTCATTTTAATCATGGTCAATCTCTCCATGTTTTGAGGAGAGAAACTGGACCTTCTGACTGTGACAACTGCACAAGCTGCACTAAACACACGTTCAGCAGACACACTGGCTCCTGGACAAGCCAGATACTTTATTGCCAGCCTGCTGAGCCCTGGCAAATTGCTCATTTTCCCATACCTATGGTTTTAGGTCCACGTAGACCTCTTTTGGGTCATCCATATAGTCTTGGACCATCATCTGAATGGTCGCTGGTGCTGGCATTTGCTCAACCTCTGCTGCTCTGCACTCAACCTAAGCCATGCCACTTGAAACCAAGTCATTGCTGAAGTTGGGTCTGATTCTTCTGTTGCTGATGTTGTTGCTGGTGTTGGTGCCGTTGCTGGCTGCTGAGAGACAACAGCACTGGCCTCACTGGAGATTGAAAGCTGCACGGCAGAAAATCTGCCCGGGACTCTGACTTCTAGCCGTTCTTCTTCCAGGTCTCTTGCTTGCTCAACAATCCACACCTTGTATAGAGAAACATCCCCTTCTGAAAAAGTGGCCACTATTTTTGTACTGTGGATCAAGTATTGTGGTACAGACATACTCTGTGGATGACACAATCTGTCTTTGCAGCCTTGGATTAAAATGCAAGTGAAGGATTAAGCTATTTGTGCTTCTCTGTTGCCGTTCACATTGGCGAACCTTTGCACACCTTTATTAACTGGTCCTGTAGCAGATGCAACAATGGGATAGCATGGCTTATTGTACTACCCTCCTTGCTGACTTCCTGTGTGAAAACTTCAAAAGGAAGTAGAATTTGTGTCAGGCATTTGACTAGGGTCCATTTGTCCATCTCCATGATCATGCTTTTCCCAGTTGCATCCCCTCCTCTTTGAAGGACATAGTCGGTGATCGGTTAGTACTTCTCAAACAGACGTTGCAACATGTAATAGGTAGAGTTCAAATATGTTGGCACCTCTTGTATGAGGGCTTTAACTGGTACTCTATTAGTATGCTATATGATCTGCGGCTGCTTCCAGGCTTTAAAAGAATGGCTGAAATGAGTGCAGGTTCTTCTGCAGGTGGCCACTATGTTGCTGACTTTGTCTTCTTTTTTGAGAAAGTCCTGCACAATTAGGTTGATGCAATATGCCAAACACAGAACCCTGAAATATCCACCATATGCCGTAGCCTTGACTATATTATTGCCATTGTCTGTGGCAACAAATCCAATACTAAGACCACTGGGTCGCATCCATTCAAACACCTTGCTGTTAAAGTCTGTCAAAATGTTTGCATCTGTATAGGATTTCTTCATGGCGAATATCGTACTGGTGCATGTGGCCAAATGCCCTAAAAAGCTTCTTCAGTGCTGAAACCCTCAGATAGATGTTGCCTAACCCCCACATAAGAGATCCAGCGTGCAGTGATACACATGTAGTCAGTTGCTTGACAACTGGCCCACATGTCTGTCATCAGGTGTAAAGCATGAACAGTACTCTGCTGCAAAGCTTGTCCAACCAATTGCAGCACAACATGATGGAGAGCTGGAGCAGCAACTCTACCAAAATAGGTTCGGCTGGGAACCTTTCATTTCTGGCAGATTACCATCACACATTCTAAAACCCCCACTCTTTCCACAAAAGAAAAAGGGAGGAATTCCAAAGCTACTATTTTAGCCAGCTTTCCATTGTACAAACATGACGTTGGGTGGTTGCATTTGTAGGGCCCCTTCTGCCTAAACCTGCCCATAATAGAAGCTTGGATTTTTTTCTTTGGTGGTGCCACTGACGCAGGGGACTTCCAGAAACAACCAGGAGGTTGTAGACTCAATGTGCGTCTTGGGGTAGTCACTGTATGTAGTGGTGTGTTGGCCTGAGCCCTGTGCCATCTTGATGTTGTTGATCCGGGTGATGCTTCTGGCGCACTGCTGGGGACAGGGCTGCTTTGTATAAAGCTGTCACCCTCTTCTTCCTCATCACCTTCAACCCTGATTGGAACTGGTTCCTCTCTGTCATCACCACCATCACCTGCAGCAATTTTTAAGGTGCTCCTCCCACCGAATTGCATGATTTTTTTTTCATATAGGACATTTGGTCTCCAGTACCATAGTGTGAACCAGGCTTACCTTGACAAACACCTGCATGGCAAATTGAGCATATTGCAATGTTGTCTTCCTGCTTGCTAATTGTAAAGAAGTCCTAAACTGGGGAGAACTTTGTTAGCGTGCCACTGGCTCCACTGCCAAAGTCCGAAGAACTGGAGGTAGGTGGGTGTGTTGACAATTGCTTCATTGCAGTGCGTACTTCAACTGAAGTAGTGGTGGATGCAGGTCTCAGCGGGGGCCTTACACATATGGAAACTGGCAGTGGTGGTGGTGGAACCAGTGCCACATCCCTCGGAGCAGGTTGAAAATGACGGGTAATGTTGGTTTCCTGCAATGACTGGGCACTACTTTGTGACTGAGACAACTCTAATTTGGACTCTCTGCTCGTCACCATGATTGCAATGGCTGCCTCGCTGATTGATATGGTGTTGGACTTAGAATGGGGTGATGCCGTCATTAATATGGGAGTGGTGCTCCCAGCTTGCTACCACGAGGACGGTGCAACAGGCACACAATATTACATGAAGAAAAAGGAGGGTGGAAAGCCAGTGGTGGTAATCTGCTTCTTCTTACCCTCACTGGCCACTTTCTCAGCAGTACCTTTCTTTGGGGCCATCTTCAAGTTCTGTCAGTTGGTACATAGCTGCACAAGCGAAAGCAGAGGAGTCACATGTTGTGATCAAGTGCCACTTCACTTTGTGCCGGCCTTCTGTTTGACAGTACTGTGGGTGATGTATTTTGTGCACCTAAAAGAAAACAAAGAAGAAAAACATTTAGTGAAACGTGGCATTTTTGCTGTTTGAATTATTCATAGCACTGACAGTATAATTTAATGAAGTTATCCCAAATAAATAATTAACAACAATAGGGTATTGATTCCAATTCTCACCATAACATAACATTTCAATCGGGATAACAACATATAGATGTAACTGTTTGGTTTATGTGCATCTAAGGGGGTACACCTGTGACAGGCAATGGAGCACAGAGAAAAATTGAATAATCATTAAAAGATTAATGCTGTTGTGTGCCTATAGCAGGCAAAGGGTGCAGGGGAAAGTGGCATACTCCTTAAACAATGAATGCTGGTGTGTGCCTATGGCAGACAGGGGGTACAGCAGAAAATAGAATAATCCTGGTGCAGCGGAGAATTGGCTGCCACTATTGATGTCACAATTTTGATCTATCTGTAACCCTAAGGAAAACATAATGTGTGAATTAATGATAAACTACTGCACAGTGGTGCATTCGAAGTCAATAATGAAGTGTGCTCACTGTAGTGTTAGGAAAAATGCATTGTGTGGTATAATCATATCATTTTAAATGTAACCATTCACTATTGTTTTATAACCATTCTCACGTACCTTAAAACGATAATGATTTTTATAACATGTGTACTAATGTTGTGGATTAATGTTGAGAAATGTAGTTCTCCATCACATTAATTTAAATGTTAATAGTCCTATTTTGTTTTATATTAACTGTAACATGAAGCTTAAATGAGAATGTAATTGACATTATATAATGCAGAAGTCAACATGCATATAATAAAATGATTTAAATGTGCAATTAAATGATTGCTTTAGCTTGACTCTACTAGGCCTGAATTTTCCTAACGTGAGAAACTGTTTTTCATTCCTTCTAATGTGTCATGTCATTGCAGATGTTTTCACATGAAATGTTAGTTTGGGAATAGATGTGCTGTTGTCTTACTCAAAGAGAGCCTGAGAAAACATCCTTGGAGATGGTACATGGAAAGACTGAGAATGTTTAAACTGCCACTATTCATACATGTTGCAAAGATGTACAGGATACCAAGGACAGCAACTTTCACAGGACTGTCTTGGGAATGCAATGTATTGTTGCAAACTTCCAAAGTGAAAAGGGAGAAGATAATACCTGAAGTGGTATGATCTAAAGAGGCATTTCCTAACTGAATTTGCAGTTTTAACTAGGCCTTTCACTAATCAATGGTAGAGCAGATTCCATTGAGCTTCAAGAGTTACTGACCTTTGATTTTCCTCTTCATTTTCCCCATGCCTTGCTAAGTGTGGCTTAGGCCTACACTTGATTTTTCAAGCAGACTCTTGATTGAGCTTCTGAAATGCTGACACCGTCCCTTTTTACCTTCTTTTTGCCTTCTTTGTTTAACTTTGTTTTGCCCCAGATTACATTTTTCCAAGTATTTTCTGTCCTGTTTTTGCTTTTTACCTTCTGCCTTTATGTCTTCTGGTTAGAATTATTTTTGCATTTTTGAATTTTTGCATTGGTTAAGGTATGATAAGAGAAATACGGCTTGCCCATAGCTAACTTAGTTGATTTTAATTTGCACTAATGTGTAAAAGAATTAACCAGCTCTTATTCTCAAAACTCCAAATTCTTCTGTTGATAATCTATACTGCGATTATTGAATGTTTGTTTTGCTTTATGCTAATCTGACTTAATCTTTTAGGTGTTTTAGCTACCCCATGGTGATATTGTGTCTTTGCAGTATACTCTTGGGAATTGTTTACATTAACCTGAGTATTAATTTGTAATAAACCCTTTAGCTTTATTTCTGACTTGGGTCCTCACTGTGTGACCAAATGAGTTACATTGAAAATTAAATGTTGATTAAACTTTAACCTGATTCTCTAGTGAAACCCCTATGCACGGATCCCAAGGTTCATCGGCCTCAAATTAGAGCATAAAAAATGCTCTATCAAAGCTTAAAAAATTTATGCTGGTGAGCCTAATGCAGGCAGAGGGTGCGGGGGAAATGGAATAATCCTTAAAACATTAATGCTGGTGCATGCATATGGCAGCCAGGGAGTGTGGGAAAAATAGAATATTACTTAAAAATGAATGCTGGTGTGCACCTAGGGCAGGCAGAGGACAAGGGAAAATGGGATAATCCTTAAAAAATATATGCTGATGTGCGTCTATGATAAAAAATAATGGTGTTGCCTGGGGTCCCTCAGAACCTGGATATCTAATGTTACCAACTACAATGTGTTTCTTTACAGACAAAATGGGTGGTAAATTCTGTCTATGGCCTAACAGAACAACAGCTAGCAAGCAAAGAGGCATGGAGAACAAAGAACACACGCAGGCCTATGGCAAAAGCACACTGACTGTCTATACAAAATGGCTGATGGCCACATGGTCAAACAACAACAGCAAACAAGGATACATGGAGAACAAAGAACACATGCAGATCTTTGGCAAAAGCAGACGGACTACTACACAAAACGGCCTCCTGCTACACGGTCAACCAAGAACAACAGCAAACAAGGAGGCATGGAGAACAAAGAACACATGCAGGCCTATGGCAAAAGTACAATGATTGCCTACACAGAATGGCCACAGACCACATGGTCAAATAACAACAGCAAGCAAGGAGGCATGAAGAACTAAGAACATATGCAGGCCTACGGCAAAAGCACACTGATTGGCTAGACAAAATGGCCACCGGCCACATGGTCAAACAACAACATCAGCAACAAGGAGGCGTGGAGAACAAAGAACACATGCAGGCCTATGGCAAAAGCACACTGATTGGCTAGACAAAATGGCAACCTGCCACATTGGTAAACAACAACACAAGCAAGGAGGCATGGAGAATAAAGAATGCATACAGGCCTGTGGCAAAAGTGCACTGACTGGCTAGACAAAATGGCCACCGGCTACATGGTCAATTAACAACAGCAAGCAAGGAGGCATGGAAAACAAAGAACACATGCAGGCCTATGGCAAAAGCACACTGACTGTCTATACAAAATGGCTGATGGCCACAAGGTCAAACAACAACAGCAAACAAGGATACATGGAGAACAAAGAACACATACAGGTCTTTGGCAAAAGCAGACTGACTACTACACAAAATGGCCACCTGCCACACGGTCAACCAAGAACAACAGCAAACAAGGAGACATGGAGAACAAAGAACACATGCAGGCCTATGACAAAAGCATACTGCCTGGCTAGACAAAATGGCCCGCGGCCACATGGTCAAACAATAACAACAAGCAAGGAAGCATCGAGATCAAAGAACACATGCAGGACTGTGGCAAAAGCACACTGACTCCCTACACAAAATGGATGCTGGCCACATGGTCAAACAAGAAGAAGCAAGGAGGTATGGAGAACAAAGAACACACGCAGGCCTATGGCAAAAGTACACTGATTGCCTACACAAAGTGGCCACAGACCACATGGTCAAATAACAATAGCAAGCAAGGAGGCCTGAAGAACTAAGAACATATGCAGGCCTATGGCAGAAGCACACTGACCGGCTAGACAAAATGGCCACCGGGCACATAATCAAACAACAAGAACAGCAAGCAAGGAGGCATGGAGAACAAAGAACACATGCAGGTCTTTGGCAAAAGCACACTGACTTCTACATAGAATGGCCACCGGCCACACTGTCAACCAAGAACAACAGCAAACAAGAAGGCATGGAGAACAAAGAACATATGCAGGCCTATGGAAAAAGCACACTGACTGGCTTGACAAAATTGCCACCGGACACATAATCCACCAACAACAATAGCAAGCAAGGAGGCATGGAGAACAAAGAACACATGCAGGCCTATGTCAAAATCACACTGGCCTTTGCCTACACAAAATGGCCGCCGCCACATGGTCAAGCAAAAACAGCATGCAAGGAGGTACAGAGAACAAAGAACACATGTAGGCCTATGGCAAAAGAACACTAAATGGCTCCACAAAATGGTTGCCGGCCACGTGGTCAACAAAGTACACATGCAGGCCTATGGCAAAAGCACAGTGTTTGGCTACACCAAATGGCTGCCGGACACAAGGCATGAAGAAAATAGACAAAATGGTGGCCTATGGCAAACACACACACACACTAGCCAGACAAAGGATGTATGGTAAACAATGAAGAAAACACTAACATTAATTCAGCAATGCCAAAAATTTAAATTAAGTCAGCTATGAACATTTTTACAACAACAAACACTCTCCTAAGGCATGATTTATTATTACCCCATCAAAAATACACTTTTTGTAGAAAAAAGTGAAATACAAAAAACCCACATCTTTCATTTAATCCAATGCCATCCCTGGCCTAAGTCACATATATTTTAAAACTAGGGGTGGGTGGAACTTGAACAGTTTTACTCTGCAGAATTCAATGGAGATTCCATGGAGTTCCACACACCCCTAGTTCATAATGCCTTCCACAGGCCTTGCAAGACCTAAACCTCATATGTCCTCTACATATTAAAATACCTAGAAAGGTGGCCCTCGTACTTACTCCCCATACTAATAACAGTTATTTCTGGTATTAGGGGACACTGAGCCACCTGTGTTTGTGACTGGCATACCATGAGGAGTGAAACACGTGCCGCATAGTGTCCTTCATGAGCGCCTGGAGCAGCTGAGGCACTCACTGCCCCGGCCCCTGATCCGTGAGCCGGTGTATGTTCTGCCGACATCTGATGGGAAGGTCACCACTTCCCCGGGGGACTTTAGGCCACTGAGTGACTGGAGCGCACGGTATAAAAGAGATGTCCCTCAATGACCTTCACCACGCTCCACCAAGCACAAGCCGGCGCATCATGAGAGGAAGTTCTCCAATCAGTAGACCCAGCTGCGCCATGGTGCTGTTTCTGGAGAGAGGGGCGTGCAAGAGGCAAAAAGTAAGGCCTAATATCTCAGCTGCCCATGGGCTGCGAGCCAAGGAGGGAGCAGTGATCTGTAAACAGGAGCATCTGTGGAGCAGTTTTTCTTGCCCACTTAGACTGAAAAAGACATCACAAAAAGTTAACAGACATAATAGAAAAAAATACATGCATTAATACTGGATAATATTACATTAATGCCAATTCTAGGAGCTGCATGCCTAACATCATCATCAAGGAAATGCTAATCTATCAGACAGATTGTAGAGTCTAAACATGTTGCAAACACTAAATTGTGCCAGGAGTGAAAGTTCCTTGTGATCTGACATGGTGCATGTATATTGCAACATAGCCCCCTTTGCCCCTCCCCTGCTCCGTGCTGTACTGTCACCAAATCAGCAGTTCACCCCAGTAATCTCCCACACATCTGTCCCCTGCACATAGTTGTCCACACACAATAGAGAGGAAACTCAACCACTAACCTAAGTCATATTTTTCCAGCTCACTGGACACACACATATCACCAGGAGACGGGCACCAGTGGTGTT
The DNA here is from genome assembly GCF_031143425.1 of Pleurodeles waltl. NCBI lineage: Eukaryota > Metazoa > Chordata > Amphibia > Caudata > Salamandridae > Pleurodeles > Pleurodeles waltl. The sequence continues at coordinate 865,861,448 of NC_090443.1, forward strand.
TGCACCTCAGGGGCCTCCCGTCCGCCTGTCCTCTCTGGGATCCAGGTCTTCTCCTGTGCTGCTCTGCTTGTCGTTCCTGTGTACAGTGTAACCAGCCCCCCAGCTGTACCCCACAATGTGTTTTATGCCTTCCCTCATTGGGCTCTGCGTGCCATGAGACTGTTGTGTTGCGAATCTCCACAGGCCTACAGACTTGGATGTTGTCAGGTGCGCTCCGGTAGCCTTGACCGACTCGTTGTTCTGATTGCTGGCTGTTAAACCTAGCTTTGTCAGCTACGACAAGTGACTAGTACTGGCTGGATGGCCCCTGGGCAGACTAGGCCACATGGTAAAATAATTGAATAGTGCAAATTTACCAAACATGGGGGTAATGTACTTAACTGTGCAACCTTTTTCCCTTATAAAAGATTCTAAAAAATGCAAAAAATGCTAGGCCCCTACTGCAACTCTGGGTCACCCACCCCAACCACAATCAATTTTAAAAATTAAAAAGAAGCTATGTGACCTCTCGAGATCACCGGTGTCACAAAATGGAGACAGGAGGCTCTGTGGCAGACGGAAATTGCGCTATCCGGAGGAAAATCTCGTTCATGCTTGCTAGAGTGCATTTACTGAGCCTTGTGTGAGCGAACATGAATATAATTCTGCCACAAAGTTCATTCCATCAGGGCTCCTATCAAGTCATAGACAGGAGGTCCAATGCTCTTCTGATCTTCTACAGGTCCAGAAATGGCTCTGATAAGGGCTTTGGGTTACCCCATTTGTGCCTGGCACTTGCCAGTGGATGGGGATGACTCCTGGGCATTGCCTAACCAATGGGGTAAAGTTCCCAGGGGCAATCCTACTCACTTTTTCAGACGTTCCTGTTTGACTTACTAAAACAGGACCAAAATGCCTTGTTTCAGTGTATTTTCAAGATGGCGAAAGTCTTTGGCCACACTAATCTTGGGCTCTGCGGTTTGTATGTGTGTAGGGGAGCACCCTATGGTAATCACTAATGTCCTCTCATATCTAACTCTAAAATCCAGTTTGAAGCATGCCCACAACATACCCAGAGACAGAGGTCTGGTAGGACAATTGAAGGGTCCTTCAGCAACCAGACGTAGGATACACAAGAAATGTCATGTTATCCTGTTCTCTCCCCATCATGGGTGCCAAAATGTTATATGTCACACAACAGACCTGTCAGGCAGGATCTGACATTGTGGTGCCAACAGAATCCCCACAAACCCACCCTCCATATTCTACTGAGCTAAGAGGTGTCATCTCTGCTTATTCACGTCAGCCTATTGTGTGCTCCTGGGAGGAATTACAGACCTCTTCCCGGATTGAGTACAAGCTGGAAGTTGCTGGACAGTTAATGTAAATTATTCTTCACGTGTTTCAGGCAGGAAAAAGGTAACTTTTAAAAAGTTACTCTTCCTTAATATTTAATAAAAATCTGACTTAATAGTTAATTGGATTTTAAATAATTGTTAAAAATAATTGTTTAATTATATTTTAATGCTGGTCCCATTCCTGAGATATAGTATTAGTATTTTAATCTGCACTCTGGTATTCTACATAGGACAGCCAGACCTCCCACAGTGAAAAAAGCTTCTAAGGCCTTGTCACTGTAGGAACATGGTAATATTCATTTTCTACCTGTCCCTCTTTTGATTACCATGCACACTGGCTTGTGGGCTGCAAGTCTGACAGAGAGGTGCCTTACTAATATTTAAACAGGAGGTCTTTACTTGTGAAAAAAGTGTTATTTTGACTGGCCACTCTGAATGTTTAACACTTCAGCAGTCAGGCTACACAAGGTAGGCTTGACATCATGTTTACACTACCACTACAGTGGATGGCACAATAGGTGCTGTAGTCTAAAAGTAAAGTGTAGGCATTGACATTGTCAGAAATGGGGTTTCTGGTTGGCTAGGGTATGCACCTCAGCCAGACAGAAACCACCATTCTAGTCACGGCGAGTAAATTACACACCAGAAATAACCTGTGATCACCCTCAGTCGCTTGGCACAGAGCAGTCAGTCTTATCCCCAGAGGTCATGTGTAAAGTGTTTGCTCAACACTCTCACACCAGCAACACGATAAATACACCCCAAAAGAGACTCCACATGGGGCTATGAAAGTATATATGTATATCGTCAATATATATATCTTAACCAAAAGCATAATGGTGCACACAGATTGTCATTCTTGCACTCTGATTCGATATTCGGGAATTACAAGACACCATATCACACACAACCCTCAATCAGGTGCATGAATCTGTAACAGTAAGCAGATCTTAGACCTGAATCATCATAAATCATAATTTTCGTGCAGGCAATGCAGCTACTGGGTTAATACCCATTATCCTGATCAAAACAAGATTAAGAGAGCAATAATCCCATAAGTGCGTCATGAGATAACAGTATTCTAGGGGTAATCACCAAGCAGTACTTTTCAGGACATGTGCTAGGATCACAACCTTAGGAATGTAATCAGCACTTTTCCATATAAACGCATGGCCCACAATAAGGTCAGAATGTTAGAAATGCAGTAAGGACCGTTTCAGGTATGCACATGAAGCACACTGAGCTGAAACCACAAGGAATGCAGTAAATACATTCTCAAATATGCATGAGGTCAGAACGTTGGCAATGTGTTGTGTAAATAAGGAGCTCCAAAATGACTGCACTCCTATTACATCTTTTGCAGTATTGTGGATGCTGCGCCAGTTAAACACAGGACTCAGAAGTATGTCTGTGCGTATTACAGGCAATGCTCGTATCTTAGGCCGATTTTTGTCAGCTGTAGGGACCTCAGCTGAGGCTTTACCTTGGGATGTGAGGCGTTAATCCAGGCACCCAAGTATGGTCTGACAAGCGGGCAACCTGTGCTGTAAGAAGAAGTGGGGAGATCTTCACCAGTCTGTTTCCCTCATGTGTAGGCTACACCCAGCTGCCCGCAAACGTGCGGTGCGCAGGCTGGGATCAGCGCGGCCTGTTCTTCCTCGCAACAGCCAGGCCACCTGAGAAGGAATGCGGCGGTGCAGGTGGTGCCATCTCACCAGCCTTGAGGTACCCCAAAGCAGGAGGTGGTCTCCATGACTCCTCCGCGTTGTTCTGGTCAGGGATAGGCTTCCATTCCCATGGCAGCTCCTCTACTTCCTTGTGGGACAGCTCCCATGATGCTACTTTGGTAGGGGAGCACCTCTGTGGGGGTTACTCACTGTGCTCCACGCATCCTCACAGGCCGCCTGATGCACTCTGTTTGGGTAGTGCTCAGTGGTGTGAATCGCGGCGTGGTGTTGGAATGCTGAAGTTAGTGCTCCCCTTGTATTCCAGGGAGGAAGTGCTCATCCAGTGCAAAAAGATGAAAAGCACTCACCGCATGCTGAAAAGGGAATCCACTCCCTGATGTGCGGACCCCCTGGGAAAACACGGGGGTGAAAATATAAAAGCACTCAACCTGTGCTAATTATACAGGGCCAAGGGAACCCAGGGAATTACAAGAAGCATTAAGCCTGCTCTTGGCCTCAGGGAGAACACTTGTAGGGGGGTACAAAGCAGACAGTAGTGGCTAGGCAGACCAGCACAACTAATGCTCCCAGTGACGATCTCTCCTTGTAGCACCAAAGCACTTTGGCAGTCCAATGTCAGAGTACAGCTAGCAGCAGGCAACATGCAGAAAAGCCATCCAGTGACTCATTTAGGCCACTCTATAGTAGTAGGTAGAAGCAACCACCGAAGAGCAGTCCAGATGATTCCTTTGTGCAGTCCAGAAGTCTTCCAACAGAGGTTTATTCCCAGTTCTAAAGGTGTTCTAAATTCATGAGGTCAGAGCCCCTGTACCTGTACCCTAGATGCCCTGCTTCTGGAAGATGGGAGAAGTTTCCAACAAGATCTGACCAGTTCCAAGAATTACCCTTCTCCCCTATTCTAGCTCCAGACAGGGGGTAAACGATCCCTTTGTGTGAGGGCAGGACACAGCCTAATCAAGTTAAAAGTGTAAAGACCTTCTGCTTCTCCCAGCCCAGGAAGACCAACAGAGTAAATATGAATGCAGATGTAACCCTGTCACACCTAACCCTCCCATGCAGCAAAGCACCAGAGTTATAAGCAAAGAGAAAGGCCCACTTTCTAAAAGTGTAATTTCTAAAATAGTAATGTAAAATCCACCTGCACCAGTAAGTATGATTTCGCACCACCATTCCCTACAAACCAAACATGCCTATGCTATTTCTCACAGATCAAAAATTACCACTTAGACATATATAAGGGAAGTCCCAATGGAAACCTACGAAAAGAGCAGCACTCACAGCAGTAAAAAACGAAATAAGCTGTCTGTCACTACTAGGACATGTAACACATAAAAATATGTTCTACCTTCTAAATGCACAGCACCCTGACCATAGGGCTATCTAAGGACTACCTTAGGGGTGACTTAGGTGTAGTAAAAAGGGAGTTTAGGCCTTGGTAAGTAGTTTGACTTACCAAGTCACTGTGGCAGTAAACTGTGCATGCAGGCCCTGCAGTGGCAAGCCTGAGAGAAGTTTGAAAGGCTACTTCTGTGGGTGGTGCAACCAGTGTTGCAGGCCTTCTAGTAGCATTTTATTTACAGGCCCTGAGTATATGGTATACCACTTTTCAAGGGACATACAGGTAAATTAAATTAAGCCAAACAGGTGTAAACCAATTATACCAAGTTCTAGGGGAAGTGCCCATAGTCCTAAAGTCAACAAAAAAGTCAGAAAAATAGGAGAAAGGCAAAAAGTTTGGGGATAACCCTGCAAAAAGGGTTGTTTCCAACTGGCATCATTTGCTAGACAATATCACTTATATTTTCTAGCAAATGAGGCCAATGAGAACCATTGTCACCCACACTTTGTTTCATACCCTAGTTCCCTTAGGATTAAAGGTAACTCCCATAGCCTGATAAAAGTAGTCCAACTTGCAGGCCATGTGTGCACTTCCTACCCCTATACTAGGGCAAGTTAAATGTGCTAATCAAGAATAAGCCTATTTACCCATATTTAGAGTGGGAGCACAGGCACTTTACACTTGGGTAGCAAAGGTACAGTGCAGAGCTATAAAACTATCAAACATAGGGTTCAGAGATAGGTGAAAACTCCAGGATGCCCACACAGGCAGATTTCCTACAGCTGAGAAAGATGTCAGTTTACAACAAATAGCATCATAATGTAATGCCTCTAGGATGATCACTTTGCATGAGTTTCTAGAGTTATTGAGTATGGGCTACGGAGAACAGCCTTGTATTCCCTGAGGTAGCTGAGTTATATTACATCATAATTTGTTTAAAAAAGAGTGGTGCAGAAATATATGTGCTCAATTAGGAATAAGGACTGTGGCATTGAAAGTGGAAGAAGATTGTGGAGAAAAGATTCCCATTTCAGAGGTCTAGTAGTTCATTTCTCCTCATTCATTCAGTTCAGATCTTACTGTGTTCAAGCGAAGGGTCCAACTCCCTGTTTCTATCTTGTGAAGATGTATTACTCTTAACTATAGAAAGTAGAAAGTGCAATGATATTCATGCTGTGTTAAGTAAGGATTAGACAGTGGTTTTAAAGAGTCTGGTTTATGGATAATATGAAAGTGTTCTTGGGTGCAAGTCTTAAGTATGTGTATTGTGCTCCTGACATATATGAGGGTAGAAGGGCATCCCAACAGATAGATCATATAGGTACTAGAACAACTCAGCCAATGATGCATGTGACAGATAGGAACCTCTTTTGTTAGTGAACCTTGTCTTCTTGTTAACACCCATTTTACAAATGTAACAATTATGGCAGATATAAAAACGTAAAGGTTTTTTAAAAAGCTTCTATACATCTTTGACTTTGGTTTATATATTCTGATGAGCAAAAATTATTTAAGGTTTTTGCTAAGCCTGTAACCCATTTTTGGTTTTGGAGCCATGGCCTTGTTAAAAGTGAAGTTTTATCTTTAGAGATACAAGTATGCATGTGATCGGAGGTACAAATGTTTTGTATTTCCTTATAAATTGATACCCCTCATGAAATCAGGTAATTAATCAAAAGTTTTATTTGTTTTTATATTCTCAATGGTGGTCTTACAGTATTTATGTTACTTTTTTATCAATTTTCTTGCAATCATATCCTCATTGTGCACTGTAGCCTAGTAGTTAATTGGTTTTGTCAAGAAGTACTTCTTCACTACAGTTTCTTCTGGTGTGGAGGATCTCACCTTTTCAAATGCAAACTATATAACAGATCTGTAATTTCACCAAGAATTCTGTTTTTCTTAACCTCTGATAATCCTGATAAGCCCAGCAGAGATACCTTATCCCTTTACAGTAAAGGGCAAGATATTTACGTCCTCCACAGTACCTCATTAGCACAGAAGACATGAATGTCTCGTTCTCTGTCTTTCTAGGGAAGAAAATCTTTCTCGTCCTCACACCAGAAGGATTTTCTTTTTTTTGGAAAACTTTGGGATAAGAGGAAAAAGTTTCCCTTGTGTCCTGAAGTTGGCATTTTTCTCTTCTCTGTGGCATTATGCACAGTGCTCTACCATCACACAGACCCAAAGACTGCAAGGGAACAATGTCCCCTTTTCAGCAGTACCTTTCTTAAGTGGATTGCTGCTTGGGGACTGCTGCAGGAGGGGATTCTCAAGCATGGATCTACTCTCTAGACTTGAGGGATTTTGCTTTGGGAAGCAGCCTTCCCTGGGCAAAGGTTTTTTCTACACCCCCACCCACCATTAAAAGAAAACAAAAACAGTATTTTTGTGCCTGAGGGAACTTTGAGTCCTTACCACCAATCTGCCCCTGCCACAGTACAGAAGGTTCCTTAACACCACAGATAACAATTAAAAAAATGGGTTAAGGGCTGCCTGCCCAGGCATTAGCCATGAACTCACCCATATTGAGCCTGCAGTCTTTCCGCTCATTGCAGGGGCAAACTGAGCGGGTTTACCTGCAATCTGACCCATGGTTAGAAAGCCTACTAGGCACCAGGGAACATTAAACAAAGAAGGGCTGGGCAGCCCTCCTAAGCATCTATCCATGCCCTCACCCCATAATGACCTCAGATGTTTTTCTGCTCCTTGACGGGAAGATTGTGGGGGTGGCTCTCCTAGTCTGCCACCAGGACACAAGAAGCCCACTATGACATCAGGGAAAATTTTAAAAAAGAAAGGGGTGGTGTCCAGTCCACATCGGGTCCTACCCCACCACCCCTAAATCTCCAACAGTTGTTCTGGACACCTAGGGCCTACAGCAATCAAAAGGACATTTTGACTTTTTTGCACATAGCGTTGACATATCGGCCAGCAGAGAGGGGGTTAATCTGAATTTCTTCACAAGTGCAAGGGTGAATGACCACACTAGTCTGGCTCTGGGTCAGCAGGCAACCAGGGAACCCTGCAGACCCTGGCCACTTCTGAAATATAAAGATCCAGACAAATCCAGAGTGGTGTAGTTCGCATGGATCCGCCTAGGTTTATTTACCCAGCATGTGCTGCAAGTGTCAATCTTTGGCTAAAATCACACACATTTTTGTGATGAAAATTTGCGGAATCTGAGGAATCTCATCTAATTGCTAGGAACAAGCATTCCTACACCTCTCCTGATAGCAACAGTACCCCATTTAAGTTTTCACTTGATACACTTGATTGTTTGGGTAACCAGAGAACAAGTGACCTATATTCCTAAAATAAGTGTCTAGGGTACATTTCAAAAATGTATACCAATTTGGCATTCACTAGATTTTACCACATGAAATGATTCATGATTGGTAAACAATGAAATATCATTATAAAATGCAGTTCAGTTGTTGGCTCTGGGTAGCGCACGTTTATGGACAGCCCACAAACACTACAGTATATATCCCTTCAACCTGAAGGATCTGTCAGATGTAAAAGTATATTACTTTTGTAAGCTGACCATTACTTTAAAAAGTCACCTGTTTCTTTTTTCTACTTACTTTCATTATGTATTTTATTATTTCAACAAATCGCAAAAACGTCCTCATCGCCGCCATATTGGACAGCGGCAAAACATCGGCCCTCCTCCTCCTGGACCTCTCGGCCGCGTTCGACACCGTCTGCCACCACACCCTATGCTCACACATCAGTAATGCTGGAATCTGTGACAGAACCCTGGACTGGGTCACCTCCTTTCTCACTAGCAGAACCCAGAGAGTTCGCCTCCCCCCATTCTGCTCGGAGGCCACCGAAATCATCTGCGGCGTACCCCAGGGTTCGTCGCTCAGCCCGACCCTTTTCAACATCTACATGGCCCTGCTCACTAACATCACCCGATCCTACAATCTCAACATCATCTCATACGCCGACAACACCCAGCTGATTCTCTCCCTCACCAAAGACTTCATCAAGACCAACCTCCACGAAGGAATGAAGGCCATCGCCGAATGGATGAAGAGCAGCTGCCTCAAATTCAATTCCGAAAAGCCAGAAGACCTCATCTTCGGCTCCACCCCCACCACATGGGATGACTCTTGGTGGCCTGCCACTCTCGGAACCGCTCCGACTCTCACCGACCATGCACGCAACCTAGAATTCATCTTGGACTCCTCACTATCCATGACCCAGCAAGTCAACGCCATCTCCTCCTACTGCTTCAACACCCTCTGCATGCTCCGAAAGATCTACAAATGGATACTCACCGAAACCAGAAGAACAGTCACCCAAGCCCTCGTAAGCAGCAAACTGGACTACGGCAATGCCCTCTACGCAGGAACCACAGCCAAACTCCAGAAGAGGCTGCAATGCATCCAGAACGCCTCCGCACGCCTCATCCTGGACATCCCCCGCCACTGCCACATCACAGACGACCTGAAAAACCTGCACTGGCTCACAGTCAACAAGAGAATCACCTTCAAACTCCTCACCCACGCTCACAAAGCACTGCACAACACCAGACCAGAATACCTCAACAGACGGCTCTCCTTCTACACACTGACCTGTCATCTCTGCTCTGCCGACCTCGCCCTCGCAACCGTTCCACGCGTCCGCAGAACCACAACCGGCGGTAGATCATTCCCGCACCTCGCCGCCAAAACGTGGAACACTCTTCCCACCCACCTGCGCCAGACCAAAGACCTCCTTACCTTCAGGAAACTTCTAAAGACCTGGCTGTTCGAGCAGTAGCAGCACCTCCCATCCCCTTCCCATCTCCCCTCCCCAGCACCTTGAGACCCTCACTGGTGAGTAGTGCGCTTTACAAATTCCTGATTGATTGATTGATTGATTGAACAATTAGTTGTCTGTAGGAAAACCATGTGCGATATATACACAAATTACCCCTTCCTCAATTCAGAAGGTAGAAACCACAAAAATAGGAACAACCAACTACCAAAAGTGATTTTTTTACAACTATGATTGTTTCCTAAAGCTGGGGCAATGGCGATCATAGCACAGCAAATCTTTTGTTGATGCCATTTTTTAAAAGATAAAGTATATTCTTTCTTGCACAGCACTTTTTCTGCCAAAAAAACATTTTGGCTATTTTCTTAGTTTCTTCTAAGGAAGTACACAAATTCTGGGTACCTTTAGAAATTCAACATATGGGGAAAAAAAGGATGCAAATTTTGCTTGGATACCGTTTGTGGAAAAAAAGTTATGACGTTTAAGTGTGAAGTGCTCCGAACATCTATAATATAGTGCTCAGCGCTGTCTGCTTGGCTGTGAGGCACTGAGAAACATCAGCTGCTAAGAGAATAACATCTTATCCAGTTTCAGCAAATTGTACTGACTTAATGTTCTTTAAAATGCAACATTTGATCCAAGTTTCCCCAGAATTGGGCTGTACAGGTACTACTCAAAGACTGTGGAACAACAACACATAAATCATGAATGAAGGCTACATATTTTTGTTGTCCAGGCCTGTTTTAATCCAAGTCTGACCATTCACACATATGAACATGCATGCATAGATAGTACTTGATGTGAGCACTTTATTGATGGGAGTATCCTTGATTCACGATGTTGGACCTGGGCCTTTCTACAGGGCCATTCCCCAAACTTTTTGCCTTTTGTTTCTAATTTTTCTGACCCTTTTTAGCTGACATTATGACTCTGGGCACTTTGTCACTGCTAATCAGTGCTAAAGTGCATGTGCTCTCCCTTGTAAACTTGGTATGCTTATATCTGATTGGCACATTTAATATACCTGTAAGTCCCTTGTACAGTGGTATCCCTATACCCAGGGCCTGTATATTAAATGCTACTAGTGGGCCTGCAGCGCTGCTTGCACCACCCACTGAAGTAGCCTGCCTCAGGTCTGCTAGCAGAGGACCTGCGTCGGCAGTTTGCTGGCACAGGAATCTGGCATCTAAATCTACTTGCCAGGCCCCTTTTACTACATGTAAGTCACCCCTAAGGTAGGCCCTAGCTAGCCCTATGGGCAGGGTGCTATGTATGTAGAAGACAGGAGATGTGCCTAGTAGCGTGGCCTGTCCTGGTAGTGACAATCAGCCTATTTGTTTTCTCACTGCTGTGAGTGCTGCCTTTCATACGATTGCATTGGAAATGCCCTGCCTTATGTCGAGGGGGTATTGTCTGATTTATGAGGAGTAGCGTAGGCATGTTTGATATGATTGTAATAGTGGTGAAAATGCTGCTTACTAGTGTAGGTGGGTTTTTCAATACTATTACAGAAATGCTACTTCTAGAAAATGAGCATTTCTCTGTGCTTATGACTCTGGTGTTCTGCAGCTTGACTCCAATCCACGTCTGGGCAGAGTGACAGTTGGGCTTTGTGCATACTTCTCAGACAGCCTGTACACAGGGAGGGTGAAGGTGTCACAGAGGTGCATCTGCATTTTGAATGCTCTTCCTGGGCTGAGAGAAGGGGGATGCGTGACACACATGCATCTGTAAAAGATCTGCACTGGCTCACACCAAGGGGTCGTTTACCCCCAAATGATGTTTGGAGGCTGTGCTGGAGGAGAGAGGGTACACTTCCAGAACCAGTTGTAACTGGTTGAAACCCCCTCTCCTCCTCATTGGAAATGCTTTGCAAAACAGTATTAGTACAGGGGATTTTTCCCCACAATTTAGACAAGAATATACTTGGAACTGGATACAGAACGCTGCTGAATGGACTCACCAGGAACCGCCTTGGGCTGCTGCTGTTATGCTGACCTATGACCTTGTGAGAGTGTGAATTTTCTAATATGTTTATTAATGATTTTGGTATACTAAATGCATAATGAATTAATGTGTAAAACGGGTGACTTTTGAAAATGGTCGCCACAGTTCATTTTCTGTTCCTAACTTGAGCAAAATTCTAACTAAATGTTGTGGTTATTTTCTATAATTCGATGCTTACATAAAAGTGTATTCGATGTTTTAGTAGATGTGTCCACAGCTACCCCGAGTGGGTTGCTGCATTATGTCTTACAAAGTCATGTTTTAAATGAGCATCGCATAACTTGAAAGTTCTATTGTTTGAGAATGTTACTAATACGTGATTTCTTCCTCGAGGATGGAAGTAAAACTTACAAGAGTAAAAGTTTCTTCGGGAGAAGATAAGTTTGGGCGCAATGGAACAATGGAGCTACAGATGAGACGGAAGAGGAAAAGTTATTGTTGAGAAAATGTTCTAGTTAATGTAGTATTGTCGTATTTTAGGTTATCAATTTAGTTTTTTATTGGTTGAAACATAACCACCCCATGAACTGACCAATCATAACTTTTTTTAAGATTAGTATCACAACCTAGGTGGGATTTTCAAGAGTGAGAGCAGATTTTAGCTGGAGAGATCGAAGTCGTTAGAATCCAGTGTTCCTGTAGCAATGTGGGTTTAGCTGATGTTATGCCCGTTTCTTTCGAAGACATACCTGATGGTGTCCCCTTGCTGAAGTAGTCTGCATGTTATGGTCAAATAGGGTAACGTATGACGTTGTGATGTTATATGTGTCTCTTTTGCTTTTCAGGTACCAGCTGCAAATTATAATTTGATTGCTGCATATTAATAATATTTTTTAATCCGAGCTAAAGAGTTTTTCTAAATTTGTGTTTCTAAATTCTTTTTACATGAAGCCCAACATGTTAATGCTAATTTGTGATTAGAGAGGGTATTAACTTGAAATGCTCATGATTTATGCTGACATCTTACACTAATGCATACTTTGGCATTATTACCAGTTCTGGTGTTATTAATAAGTGTTATTCTTTTGGAGATTATTTGCTTGGTTGTTTTGATTAAACTGAGATATATCAGACGTTCTAATCAACCACTATTAATTCTACATGCTTACCATTTGTGTTTGAGATTTATTTTCGTAACATTAGCATTGTTAATCTAGGGAAATAAATTTTATAATTCTTCTTAATAAACTGGTGTGATTATTGTTTGAGGTTTAATATCATTGATTATGTTGATTATTGTTGATGCATACAATACCCATTGATGACATCCCCTCAAATCTATGTTGCTTGGATCCATTGACCTCAAGCGCAGAATCCACTATGTAGTATAAATAATAGTTAGGATTCCGTGGCGCTACAGCAACCTAATGGGTCACTAGGAGGATCTGCCACTATTTGCAAACCTTGTGCTGGCCTGTTCTGTCTCCAGGGTATGGGTGCTGTGGCCCCTGCCTCCTGCCTCTACTTGCTTCTACACATGGGATAGCTTCATCCCACATTTCTGCCAGTGCAAAACAGAGCGCTTTGGGCTCTAAACAAGCACCTGGACAGCGCCTTTCTTCTAGGGCTGTAGCGCTGTGGAGATCTATTTTCTGATGTGCCCCTGAGCACCTACTTTCCCTGAGCCTTTGCACTGTGTGAAGCGTGTTTTTGGGAGTGCAGAAATCACTGCTGCGACCCGGGTTACACTCGCGTGTCGGAAACGTGCTGCTTAGCTTGCCCCCGGGGCCCGACAAGACAAAACCAGAGCGACCGCATTCCGCAAACATTGTTTATAGTGCCCACGGGGCACTAGCAGGAACTGCTCCTGGATGCATTCCCTTCCGGGCCCGGGATTCCCTCTGAAGAAGGGGCCGTCCTGAGCCGAGGAGCCAGCTCGTCACTGAGGGGCCAGGCACCTACCTGAGCTGTAGAGACTCACCAGAGTGAGTATTCAATCCCCCCACCCAGATATGGAGCGGGAGACTTCGGGGACACCTTCATCACGGGTGGAAGGATGGGATGGAACCCTCACTAGAGGCCCCATTCCTGGCCAACCTGGCTGGCCCCCATCAACAGTAGAAGCGCAAGAGCTCCTTTGTGAGGAGTGGTCGTGAGTCCTGAGGCAGGGAAGACGGCGGGAGATGCCCAATTCCCCTCGCCTTTCTTACATTGCGCTGCATTGTTGGGTAGCAACCCCAGGAGAAGAACGAGGTTGTTACCATATATCACCACTTCACCAGATCCCTGACAAAACGCATGCAGAAGGCCCCGGAGTGGGACAGATGTCCCTGGTTTTTGCAACATGAGCTATTGAAGCGACTCTCTGGCAGGGGCAGCCAGGTTAGTGACACTGCTAGCTTGCTGTTCGGATAAGGTGGTATTGTAGGTGCTTGTATGAGAACGTCTTTTTCAGACTCATGATAGTATGAGCATCGATGATGGTGCATTTATGCTAACCTGGTCCTTTATTGCTCATGATTTGCTGTATGCTTACTGATGTTCCTCTTATGGGCATTTATGGTGATACCATGATAAGTGTATTGGTTTAGTAATGTGATTCCTGACTACTGCTTATGTTGCAGAATACTAAGTAACCTGTGTGTTATGTGTGACTACTGCTGGTTTCTGCAGAGTTACTATTATGTAACATTATGGCAACTGCTTGGGTAGCAGGGTATTACTGACATGTTATGTTTGGTCTAATTATGTTTTGTGGAATACAGTTTATTTTTACATAACTTGGTGTTGTGTTCCTTTGTGGTGTATTTATTGCATCACATGTGTTGTGTGTGTTGTGCAAGTGCTTTACACATTGCCTCCGGGTTAAGCCTGACTGCTCGTGCCTAGCTACAAATGGGGGAGAAGGGGTTATCTTGGACATGTAATTCCCTTGCCCTAACTAGAGTGGGTGGGTTCTGCCTGGCGTAGGTGCATACCCTAGCCAACCAGATACCCCATTTCTAACACATGATAATAAAATAATACACACATATTTTGTACAACAGTATTGGGCTAACAATGCACTTTTCATGAATGAAGGGTTTCAATCCGCACAATTGTACTTAAGTACTAGTAGTAATACAAATAGTAATAATTATAATAAAACATGATAGCATTCATAATATTCATGGTTTTCGTATTAGTAAATCTAGTAACAGGTGCACTGTCAGTAAAAATAGCAATGTTAATAGCAGTATTGGTGTTAATACTAGTAGTAGCACTGGTAGTAATATTAAAAGTATCAGTAGTGGTAGTATTAATTTTAGTATTCATTAAAGGTTTATCGTATAGCGATTGAAGTGGGCAGGATCTGTGAGTAACGACATGACAATACTTTTCTAATGTAACAAAAACAGGTCCCCTACTTTTTGTTAAAAGACAACTCCAACAGTTGAGATGCCTTAACTGAAAAGAAAGGGAGAGGGTCTCCAGTGCTACGGAGCCCACGGGAGGGATAGTGACCTAAAGAAGAAACAAGCTTTCTCACCAGGGTGCTTTATGCCTGAAAGAAATGTAAATGTGTGTAACCGGTTAATCTGATGGCAAAAATGTATTCATTTTTTTAAGAGGCAATATAAGGGCGTTAACAGCTCAATTCTGAAGTACTTTTTAATGGACATCTATATACATTGTTAACAATACGTACAGTCTGATTGCATATTATCAAAATCGAGATTTTCAAGCACTTTTTATCTTAATCCTAAATCTTTCTGCACATTTTGCAGCTGTCTATCGAATAATAATGTAATGCAAGTTTAAAATAACGACTTACATAACACTAAATAAATTACAGAAGTCACCAACCAGAATTCAATAAGTGGGTTTTTGGTTACACAGGCAGACATCTGCAGTGACCACATTATCAAACAGATGATTCATAACTTAAAATAGTGTATTTCCCACTGATTACTTTAACTTGCATTTATTTTCATTTAAGGTGTGTGCATCACTTTTAAATGCAAAGACCAACAAAATAGCCACACAATATTTTATTCTCATTAATCACGACTTTGACCCTCAGCCCCACTCTCAACGACCCTCTCCATTTTGCTGAAGATTACACTTCCAATACTTTTTTAAAGCAATTTGTCGCAGGTACTGTAACAGTACTGCTAATGGTAGTACTACTTGAAGTATGTCAGCGAGCACACATACAGCTGCATCCTGGATTTCCTCATTAATCCCCAGCGGGGCTAAGGGTCATTGGTGTAATTAAGGCTTGCTGAAAAGGAGCTCCCTCCCATAAATCAGCGCGACATTTAATCTCCAGGTTTAGAGTTGGCAGGGAGGATCCCTCTTTGGAGTAAGAGGGCCTCTCTGCGTTAATGATTGGGCCGGGATGTTCTACAACATAAATGCAATTGACCTCTCTTACTGAGGAGGCAGAGGTGGCAGGTGTTAAATCGACTCAATAATGGTCGGGCAGGGAGTCGGAGACATCAGACAAGAGCCTTCCAGAAGGGTGTCCTGTAACACTGGATAACATTTCCTGCCTTGCTGCTGTGTCAATTAGGCTATTAATTAAACAGGCAACTCCCCATTCCGCTAAACGAGATAAGCGAAGACCTAAGAGGCGGAAGTGATGTTCACACCACATCAAAGCCATGGCATATGTTTTAGTTACAGAGTGGAAAATACACATCGATGTACGTACTATGCATTTGGCACCGCTGAACCAGATTCATGTGAATTTAAGAGAGCTTTGTCCGAGACTTTCTGACAACAGATCCGACTTTTGTGGTTTTTCACTATTGGAAATCTTGGCATAGAAACGCCGCAGTTGACACGCCAAAAGTGATGCTTGGATTGTATTATAATCGTATTTATATAGCACCTACTACCCCTCACGAGGCGTCAAATCACTTTTCGGTGAGTAGCACGCTTCTCTGGAACCCAACAAGAATTAGTGATGGATTAGTATCGGGAAATAATGAGTACAGTTTAAGTATTATTATGAGTTAATTTGAGCCGCGGATATGAGAGTTTGTTAGTTAGATTGACTGGAGTAATGGAGGGGTGGAAGAGGAAAGAAATCCAGAAGTGTTAATTGGGAGTATATCCTTCATTTACTCAACCCAAAGGCTTGGGATGAGTAAAGGGGGATGGAGGAGGGAAGAGTATGTGGAAGGGTTAGGGAGAGCATAGTAGCAGGGTGAGATAAATGCGGGAGAATTTAGTAGGGTTGTGTGGGAGGTCACGGTAGTAGAGTGAGGTTTGGTGAGTTAGATATGGAAGCGGAGGGAAGAGCTTAGGCAGAGTTATTTAGGAGATGAAAGTAGTAGAAGGGATTTGGGATGAGTCAGAGTGAGAATGGAGGATAGTTTGATAGAGACATGACATATGATGATGGGTAGATAAGTGTGATAAGATGAGAGCAGGAATTCATAGATATCTAGTATAACAACCCACCCAGGAGCCATGCAATGATCCACGAACATGCCAAGCACAGAAACAACATATACACATACATATATATATATATACATACACACACACACATACAAACACACATGAATACACACACATATGCACATACAATACATAATTAGAACCATGGGTAAAATATACTTAGTCAAACAGGTTTAAAGAGTGTGTGTGTATTTTATTGTTATGACATAGTAGCGATACATATTTTCTAAAGAACTATACATAACTAGAAATATACACATAATCAGAAAAAAAATATTTATCAACATAGGCATTTGCAGTCCATAGTTGTTTGAATATGCTGGTTATGAAGGAAAGAGCCAACTCTTGAGTAGTTTTCTGAAGACAAGAAAGTTATCTGTGGCTCTTATAGTTGGGGGTAATGAATTCCATAGTTTGGCTGCTTGAACGGAGAAAGATGTACCACCTATAGTCTTTTTCTTGTATGGTGGTGTTCTAAGGCGGGGTGCCAATCTTGAGCGGAGGTTTCTTTGTTGGATGTATTGGGTTATTTTGTTTCTGATAAAAAGCGGTCCTGTTCCATGTATAGCTTTGTGGGTGACACAAAGCAGCTTGAAAGTGCATCTTCTGGCAACGGGTAACCAGTGTAGTGCTCTCAAGGCAGGGGAGATGTGAGCTTGCGGCTTTACATGTAATAGTAGCCTGGCTGCGGAATTCTGGATACTTTGTAGTTTTTTCATAATAGATAGAGATGATCCATGGTAGAGGCCATTGGCATACTCCAGTTTGGATAGTACAAGTGAGATAGTAGCTTGCACCTTGTGTGGAAATCCGAGGTGGGGGAAGATGCGTCGTAAAGTCTTCAAGGTGATGAAGATGTTCGTGCTAATTTGTCCATTTGGGCATTCATAGTTAACTTGGAATCCATGGTGATTCCTAGGTTTTTAACTTCCTTGGATAATTGAGGGGGTGGTCCGAGATCGTCAGGCCAGACGCACAGAGGGTCATAATTTTTCCAGTCACCACATATGAGTATTTCTGTTTTGGAGGTATTTAGTTTGAGATGGCTCCAGGTCATCCACTGATCAACGGATCTGAGGCAACTGAAGATTTGTGAGTTTTCAATGTTTTTGGGGCATTCTAATTTAAGTAGTATTTGTGTGTCATCTGCACAGTTGTAGCATGTGAGATGGAAATCATTGATCAGTTCTGGTAAAGATATCATGTAGATGTTGAAAAGCAAAGGTGAGATGATTGATCCTTGGGGGACCCCTGCTTTTGTGAGGTAGGGTTCGGACGAGAAGGGGGGTGAGTGGATGATATTGGATCTTTTTTGAAGATAGGAAGTAATCCAGTCGAGAGCAATCTCTTGTATGCCGGCTTCGTGGAGTCTGTGAATTAGGGTGTCATGGTCAGCCGTATCAAAGGCAGCTGAGAGGTCAAAGAGAAGTAGTGCAGCAACTCCATTGCGGTCGACTGTGTTCTTAACATCATCCTAGATAGCTATGAGTGCCGATTCAGTGCTTCTTCCTGGGCGGAATCCAGTTTGGAAGTCTGAAAGTATAGAATTGTCTTCAATGAATTGTGACATCTGGGCGAATCCTGCTCTTTCTATCAATTTGCCCAGGAAAGGTCCATTTGTGATTGGTCCGTAGTTGTTGGGGTCTTGAGGGTCTAGGTTTGTTTTCTTTAATAACGGTCGTATGTATGCCTTTTTCAGGTCTACAGGAAAAGTTCCTGAAGTTAAAGAGTTGTTGATGATTCTTTTTACAGGTGTGGCAGCAGAAGTAGATAGAAGAATGTTCTTGAAGATTTGTGGTGGGCAAGGGTCAGAAGGGCACCCGGAAGGTCTGCTTGCTTTGACCAAATCCATAAATTCACCTCAGGATATTTGCTTGAAGGACTGTAGAGGTTGGGTTGGTTTATTCTTAGAGGGTATTTTAGGAAAGGGGTCGGTGCTGATGTTTTTCTTCTGTTTTAAATAGGAGTCCAATGTGTCTGCCTTGGTTGTGTAGTGAATTGCCAATTTGTTTGTGAAATCTTGAGTAGTGGGATGACTTTCTTCCATACATGTAGGTTTTCGAAATTAATTGAGAATTTTATAAAATTCCTTGGTTGTAGATTGAGCATTTTGAATTCTGTCTGAGTAGTACCTTTTTTTAGCTTTTTTGATTGATGATTTGTATATTCTGTTAAGTTTGTGTAGCTGCAGTTTGTCTTGACTGTTGTTTGTTTTGAGTCAGGTCCGCTGCAACTTTCTGATTTGTTGCTTTATCTTTTTAAGTTCTGTGTTTCTCCAAGGTGTCGGTTTTCTTTTGTCGTGTTTAGTTTTTCTGAGTGGTATTAGGATATCAAAAGCTTCCTGTAGCCACTCATAAAGTTTTGGCACAGAATTAATTGTATCTAGATCTGTGTTGGCTGTTAGTTGTGTTTCTAAGTCATCCAAATTGAGTTTGCTCCATGGTCAATAGGTGTATGTATGTAAGTAGTTGTGGGGTGTGTTGATTTGTGGAGTTGTATGTCGGAAAGTTATCAAATGGTGGTCTGACCAAGTGATTGGCGTGATGCTATGAACAGTAACTAGTTCAGGCTTAGCAAAAATGACATCTAGGATGTGTCCAGCGATGTGTGTGGGATTGTGTACAATCTGATGTAGGTTCAATGCGACTAGGCCAGTGGTGATAGCTTTTGGATGGGGCATATTGGGTTTGTCAAACCATATGTTTAGATCCCCACGAATGCATAGGTTGGAGTATAGTGTAATAAGGTTTGAGACTGTGTCTAGAAAAGCATCTGGGAATGTGGAGTTGTTAGGTGGAGGTCTGTAAAGGAGGAGAAAGTTACAGGAGGAAGTTGGAGTAGGGTGGCATCTGGTAAGGAGGGCTTCACAACCTTGTATGTAGATGATATCTGTTTTACTGAGGTTCAATGCCTGTTTGAATATAATAGCTAGTCCACCTTCTCTCTTGCATATACGGTTTTGTGCAATGGTTTGATAGCCTGGAGGAACGACTTCGTGCAACACTGGGGCCATGTCATCTCCCAACCAGGATTCAGTTATGAATAGTAAGTCAGGTTGTGCGTCTGTGAGCAGGTCGTAGATGTGGTGCTTGTTTTTTGAGAGTGATCGAGCATTTATGAGCTGGCAGGTTAGAAAAGGTGTGTTAGTGGTAGTGTTGTTTTGTTTAGGAGAAGGGTAAGTAGTATAATATGAGCTTGAAGCAGGAGTGTTGCTAGTTGTGATAACTGTTTGAGGCTCACAATAGTCTTGCTTTTCAATATAGTATTCCTCTTCCAGCAGGTTAAGGAGGCATTTTGTTGGGTCTGTGTGTGTGGGTGGTGGACGTGGTGGCTGAGAGAGTCATGAAGAGTGTACTGTTTTTTGTAGGGTAGTCTTATTATGTAATAGACAAGGGGATGGAAGGTGCTATGAGTGGCATGTTTTTTATTTTGTTTGCATTTGTTTAGTGTGGATGGAGTATGGGTTGGGGGGTGGAGGAGCAAGTGGATCATGATGTAAGGCTCTAAGTTGTGCAATGGAGGAGAGGCGAGTGAATGGAAGTTGCTGGGTTGGGATGCTTGTGGTAGGTGTTTGTGAAGAGTGAGAAAGTAGGGGTGGAGATAGGATGGAATTTGTATTCTTTGTGTAGTTCTGAGGGTGGGAGTGGGTATGACGATAAGTGTAATGTAAGTTTGTGTTAATTTGATGTGCTGATGTTTGTGGTCTGTATTGTTTTTGTGGAATAGTGAGAGGGGATATTAGTGTAGTTGTTTTTGGTGAGGGATTTGTTTGTGAGTTAGTGCTGGTGAGTGGAATTTGAGTGTTAGATGGGGTGTTGATGTGTTTTGGAGATGAATGTATGAGGTGTGTAATAGGTGATGGATGTGTGTCAGGGGAGTTAGTGTTAGTTGTGATGACTGGAAGAGGTAATATGTCTGGTGGAGTGAAATGTGGGGATTGTATGGTTGTGTGTATTTGGTGAAGAGAGGGGAAGAGTGTTTGTAGATGGTGTGTTTGAAGGCAGGGTTTGGGCATTGTTATGATGACAGGTGGTCTGTGTGGAGCAAACAGCGGATAGTGTTGTTGGTTAGTAAGAACAGAGAGTGTGTATCTGGAAGGCTGAGACTGAGAGAAATGTATACTGTAGTTTTGTGTTGTGTGGGTGATGGCAGGTTGTGTTAGTGGGAGTGGACAGAGTAGTGTTTGCTGTGAGAATGAAGGTGTTTGACTGTTGTAGTTGTGGAGGATATGTGTATATGTGTTGTATAAAGGGTATTGTGTTAGGTGATGGGACAATGCAATCTGTCTGTGGTCAGTTTGTGATGCATGAGTTGGATGTCTTTGTAGAATATGTGTTTGCACGTTGAGGGATATGTAGGGGATGAAAGCATTCCTGGTCAATTGAGAATTGGGCAGCATTTCTGTCCCTAGTCCCTAACAGGCCCAAACAGGCAACTGCCCTTGTCCTCTCCGCCCTTTGCCTCGACGCCCGGGCTGAGACGCCTTAAGTCCTAGGCTTAAATAGCCCTACTGGCCAATAAGAAGCTGGTCCTAACCCTAGCCAATCCAATTTCAAGCCCTAATTCAAACAACGAATGGGAGACCCAGCCCTAATCACCAATCATAGCCCTATTCCTGAACACCAATCACAGCCCCAGCCCTAAAACCAGCAAACAATCAGAATCCCAGCCCTATCCACCAATCACAGCCCTAGAACCAACAGCCAATCAGAATCTCAGCCCTATCCACTAATCACAGCCCTAGAACCAACAGCCAATCAGATTCTCAGCCCTATCCACCAATCATAACTCCAGCCCTGGAGCCTGCAACCAATGGAAAGACCATCTCCCAACAACCTATCACAACAACATATGCAACAACCAATAGGAACTTATATAAGGAGCAAGTTAACTGAAGTCCAGCCCCTGTGGGCAGGGGGAAAGGCAGCTGCTGCTCTATTCAGAATCTCCTTGGATACAGACAGGCTGAATCCACACTTCCAAGCTAGCAGAGTCAACTTTCCAGGTAAAGGAGAGATTGTTTAAAAAAAAAACCACTGGAATACTGCTGGGCGCACACTCTGAAATCTGGCTTTTTTAAAGGCAAAAAAACACACTCTGCAAGATGTATGTAGCCTTTTTACTTAGAAGAAAAAAGGGGGCGGGGGTTATGTGCCACAAACTAGCAAGGCAATTCACACAGTCACGGCAAAAACAAATTAAAAAAAAAAAACACCACTTTAAAAGAGGCCAGGCTGCCTGAAACACAGAGAATCCACAGTAAAACAGACACAGGTAGCTGAAATCAACACTTTTGAACAAATAATACTATTTACCCAGAAAAATCTCAGGGCTCCTTACCTAGGTCTTTTTGCAATCCTTGAACACTGGGCTGTATCAGGACATAGGGGAGATGCAGAGGCTCACAAAATGGAGCTTCAAGAGGCTCCACAGTATGCATAGGGTAAACCAGAGAATAAAGACATTCCATTTTTTTTTAAAAGCTTAATTTTAATTTTCTAACGTTCAATTCAATTAACTTTTAATATATGTGGTTGAGCCATGTGGAAGGTGCTTGCCTCGCCTTTCCAGGTTGCTTAGAGTTAAACTTCGTTTCCAAGATGGATATCCGCTTAACGTACAAGCAGGTGTCACATCACAACAATGGCTATACATACATACAGTGAGCAAATACTGACAGAGCCATCTACCACTGATACTTGTCAACTGCATGATTAAGTCAGCATGGGAAACTGAAAAAAGCAAGTTTAATACTCACACTTTATTAGCTTTTTCGGGCATTTCAAATTCTTTCCATATGCTGTCCACTTCCTGCAATTTGGGAGTTATGTTAGTAACATGGAGTGTACTAATGTGGTAACACCATCATTGTCTGGAAATCAGTAACAGTCTGAACTTTCTCATACGGCCAACAATGAAGGTACAACATATGCACACAACAAAGTAAGAAAGGCAAGACGTGCACACGGTGTGGTATAACCACACCCAAAAAGTGGTGCATGTATGACATTCACACACTGATATGTACAGTGTTCTCACACATTGAGATGAACAAGGTTCAGAGTGCGTTACACAAAGGTTTCAGATAGTGATGTATACAACACAGGAATGCAAAGAGGTATGCACAAGTCACACAGTGAGGTATACACTGAATCACACTCATTGAGTGCACATGGCTTCCCTTGCACTGAGGTATACAAGACATGCACAGAGAGGTGTACAAGATGTGCACACAGTGGGCTGCACAAAACACCAATTCAATGAGGTATTGTTAGAAATGGGGTCTCTAGTTAGCTAAGGTATGCACCCTGTCTAAGTAGGGACCACCACTCTAGTCAGGGTAAGTCAGATACACATCCTAAATGAACCTGTGCTCACCCTTTTGGTAGCTTGGCACAGAGTAGTCAGGCGTAACTTAAGAGGCAATGTATAAAGTATTTGTGCAACACTTCAAACAGTAAAACATTGAAAACACTAAACAAAAAGACAGCACCCCTGGTTAGAGAACTTAATGTTATGAGTGAAGCAGGACCAAAACAACAAAAATCCAATTAGTAGAAGTTGAGATATGAATTTTTGAAGAATAAATGAAACTGTAGTGCTTAGAAGCAGAAAACGCTATCTGCCCATACTATCCCGGTCCAAAGTCAAAAGTTCAGGCTGACAGTGATAGAGCACAGGCTAGCTACAAGACCCTTGCAGGGCCCGCTGAGCAAGAGTACCTTGGTCCTGGAGATGCATCAGTTCCAGTGGGCTCTACAAGGTCAATATGTCGGTTCTGGATCCGTGCTGAAAAAGCAGTGAAGCGATGCGTCGGTGTCGATCCAGAGGATGAAGGTGATGATTTGATTCCAGGACACGCCGAGGGGACGATGCGCCATGCAGTAGCAATGTGGTGCTCTGATTCTTGCAGCAGCGTTGCACTATTGTTGACAGTGATACAGTGTCCTCGAACCTTGCAGCAATGTAGTAGTGAAGCGTTGACGGCAAAGGCAATGTGCTGGTTCTGATTAACGCAATGAGGTGAATGCGCGGTTCCTTGCAGAAGCAGCCAGAAAAAAAACACTTCCAAGGGCCCAGGCAGGGGCGAATCCTTCGCAATGGCGAAGGAGCATCGTCCCCCGGCTAAGCCAGGAAATGAAAGATAAAATTATATTTAATTATCGTTTTATCTTTCAACTGCTGGCTCAGCCAGCAGTGCAGGAAGGGGCAGGGCTGGGCCACAGGAGATGGAGGAGGAGAAAGTGCAACTAAGTGCACATGTGTGTTTAACACACTTGTGCACTTAGGTTTCTCCAGCCTGGGTGTATGCACAGCCGGGCTGGAGAAACAGCACAGACCCCAGGCTTGTGTCTGAGCAGCACTTCGAGCTGCTCAGACCAGTCCTGGCTCTACTTACATGCTATATTTAGCATGTGAGCAGCGCCAGGATTGCTGGGAAGCCTGTGCTGGTGTCCCAGCAAATGCTGGGACACCACAAGAAGACCAGAGGAGCAACGCGGCAGGAGGCGGTGGGGACGACAGGAAAAAGATATGTTTTTTTTAAATCATTATTTTATTTTATTTTTTTGTCCCTGCCCCCCCACTTGAGATTTGCATCAGCCGCCACTGGGCCTAGGACTGGGTTGGTACCACTTGACAGGGCAGGACTCAAAGTTGGCGGAGTCCACAGGCTGTATCAGGATTGTTGGAAGTCTTTAGTATCCCTGAGACTTCAGAAAACAGAAGCCAGCAAGCTGTCACTCTGGGTTCACGTGATGCAGGTTCATTCTTTCTCACCCAGGCAGGGGAGCAGCAGGTAGCAGGTCAGCTCAGTGAGGCAAGAGTCCAGCAAGGCAGGAATCCGGCAGAGCAGTAGTCCTTTAAGCAGCACTGCAGTCCTTCTTCCTGGCACAGTCTTCACAGTTCCAAAAGTGTACTGATTTGGTGGGGTCAAAGACCCAGTACCTATACATAGTTGTGCCTTTGAAGTGGGGGAGACTTCAAAGGCACAACTGGCGATAAGACTATCCCAGGCATTGCCCATTCAGGTGTAAGTGTCAGCTCCCCCTCCACTCCCCCCCAGGAAGAGCCATCAGAATGCAGATCAGTGCTCAGACACACCTAACCTTCCTGTGTTTGTGACTGTCTAGAGGGAGTGCACAAAGTGTAGCTGTCACCCACCCCAGACGTGATTTGTAGACAGGTTGCAGGCACACAGAGCTGTAAGAGCAGATAATTTTCCACTTTCTAAAAGTGCCATTTCTAAAATAGTAATGTCAACTTTACCAGTAAAGAGAATTTATCATTACCATTCCAATGATATGATACATAACATAGCTACTTCTTCTCAATCAGGAATTACAGCTTAAAAGTGTAATGAGGAATTCCCAATGTTAACCTATGACAGAGGTAGGCCTCACAGAGCGAAAAACACATTTGGAAGATTTGCACTACCAGGACATGCAAACGTAAAGGCACATATCCTAAATTTTACTTACACAGTACCCTGTCCTATGGGCTGCCTACGGCCTACCTTAGGGGCAACTTCTATGTAATAAAAGGGGAGTGTAAGGCTTGGTAAAGGGTTTTAAATGCCAAGTTGAAATGGGAGTAAAACTGAACAAATAGGCTCTGCAATGGCAGGCCTGACCCATGGTTAGGGGGGGCTGCAGGCCCACTAGTAGCATTTAATTTACAGGCCCTGGGCACATGTAGTGCACTTTACTACAGACTTATAAGTAAATTAAATATGCCAATTGGGGTTAGGCCAATTGTATCATGATTTAGGGGAGAAAGCACAAGCAAGTTAGCACTGGTTATCATGGGTAAAGTGCATAAAGTCCAAAAACCAGCAAAAAAGAGGTGAGAAAATGGAGGGAAGTAGGAAAAAAGTTGAGGGTAAAGACCACCCTAAGGGTGTCAGGTCTAACAGGTATGTATAAAATCCATATTATGAAGTACACAATGAATAAGACTCCCACACATTAGGGTATACAGAAGTTCAAATAGTGACATATACGATAAACACATAGAGTGAGGTATGCAGTGCATACACACTGTGAGGTACAAAATGTTCACACACATTGATATCCACAGGTCTCCCATGTAGTGAGGTATACATAACATCCAGACAATAAGATGTACATTGTTGTTCACATGCATTGAGATGCACAAGTCTCCATATACTCGTGCCCTTGCCATCCACATTGTTGTCAGCAATGATATAATTTCAGTTGTGATCAGTGAAGTTATTAATGATGACATAGAACATGTCACGAGTGTTGTAATATCTGAGGTCACGCAGTGCACGATAAGGGTACAAATTATAATTACTTCAGTTAGCTATAACTGGAAATTTCAATGTGTTTTTGGTTCAAACATTATGTTTTAACTGACATTTTCATCTAAATATAACATGAATTTAACCATTTTGTGAATTGCTAAGGTTTTTTCACATAAAGCAAGATATTATTACCTGACCTCACTATATGGTCACGTTAACCTTT
Source organism: Pleurodeles waltl (assembly GCF_031143425.1). Classification (NCBI taxonomy): domain Eukaryota; kingdom Metazoa; phylum Chordata; class Amphibia; order Caudata; family Salamandridae; genus Pleurodeles; species Pleurodeles waltl. The sequence continues at coordinate 865,887,468 of NC_090443.1, forward strand.
TTTCAGTAAATTTCGGAGGTTTTTTAAAGCAATGTAACAATATAAAGAGATGTCATTTTAAATAGGGACCTGGTAGCTTTTTCAGAGTCAGAACACCAAAACATAAGAAGGTGGCCTACAGGCTATCAAGAGGTCAGCACATCAAGCTATATAAAGCAGACCTGTTGGCTTTGTCAAAAAGACACCCCAAAAGATATCAATAGCCATATTCCAAAATAATTCTTGTAAATATACATGACTTTGCCTAATGATTATTTCCTCAAAACTATTTGAAATAAACCACTTTTACAGCATACTTTAAATGTGTGTATGATTCATTGTGAATACTGCAGATCCTTCGCAGATTCACAGTAAAATTGAAAAGAAAAGTACATTTTTTGGTGTCCCTCTGGGAACCTTCCACCAGACCAAGTGGGTCAGGTTGTCCCTACTGTGTCCCCGTAAATGTTTTGTTAAAAAAAAAAAAATTGGGGGGACGGAGACTGAGGTGCTCATTCCGAGTTTGGCTGTCTTGAGACCGCCAGATTCGGGGTGGTCATCGGACCGCCGCAGTAGTGGGGGTCTGTTCTGCCAAATTCCGACTGCAGCCGAAACGCCATGGTAATACTGATGACACCGCCATGCTGGAGACGCCCCGCCGGATTACGACTTCCATTCCACCAGCATTTCCATGGCGGTTCACACCGCAGTGGAATAGCTGGCATGATTGGGGGTGCATTTAGCATGGGCAGTGCAGGGCCCTCATGCACAGCCCCGTCACACATTTCACTGTCCGAATTACGGGCAGTGAAATGCGCAACGGGTGCTGCTGCACTGCCACATTGGTGCAATGTTAAGGCCCTCTTCACTGCAGGGCCGGCAGCCGGAAACAGTGGTGAAGTGGTAATAGGGACCAGCGGTCAGGTGGCGGGTTGCGTTTGGTGGGCGGCCTCCGCCGACCGCCAAACTCAAAATGAGCACCTGAGTGTCCAAATCCTAAAACGGCTGCCAAACCTCATTGTTGATTTAAGACAGCCAATCAAATGATTGATCTCCCAGAACGCTGGTACAACCATGTCGGAAAATATACATACATTTGAACCTTCATTTCTCAAAAACTAAGAACAGATTTACACCGAATCACAAAAGCATACATTCTGAGTAAAAATCTAGCTTTCTGCCAAAATTAGTGTAACTTCGATCAGCAGTTTTTTCTGTATTGCTGGAAAATTGCATTGGGAAAACGTGTTTTGAGACCTCCCTGTTTCTCGACCCCTGCTTCATGGATCACACCAAAACTTTCCAGGAAATCAATGAGGTGGACAATATATATATGTATATTCACTGACAAAAACAGAGGTTGCAGGGAAGTTATAGTTAGGTTCTGAATTTACTTAGAAATTCAGCAGTTATAGTTATAGTTCTTTCAAGCAACTATAACCCACGTCCTAGGGCAATTATAACTCGCGCCCTCGTCATGCATAACTTTTTCTTCAAAAATGTAACTGCTAATGTTTTATTTACAGTTTTAAGGACATTATAGAAGTTGTAATGACTGTTGTAATATCTGGGGTAATTAGTAGTGCATGCAAAGGGTGCAAGTTGTAATTACCTTAGGATGTGAGTAATAGTTACTTGAAAGAACGCTGCTGAATGTATGTGGTTTCATATGAGTAAATTCAAAACCTAATTACAACGTCCCTGTAACCTTTGTTTTTTCAGTGAATTTCTAAGGTTTTGTTTAAATTCTATTTCCTTACTATAACGCCCCTGGAACCTTTGTTTTTTTCACTGAATTTCAGCTTTTTTTTAATGTAAGGAAATTTTCATTACTGTACGTTAATCCAACCACCTCTGCGCACGGCCTTTGGTGGTTGGCCAACCGCTATAACCACCCAACCCTGCGCTGTGTGCAGCGGGGGTTGGCCACAGGGCCTGGCATGCGGCCAGTCCCTGCGGCCAACCCCTATAACAACCCACCCGCACGCCCCGCCCAGGCCGAGCTGGGCCCCGGGGATCCTATTTCCTAGGGACCGGCCTAAACATTTAATTTTTTATTTGGGGAAGGGGAGCCGCGTGGCCCCCCTCCCCAGGTCGATCTCGGCCCCGGGACCCTATCCCCTGCCTAAACATTTAATTTTGGTTGGGAAAGGGGCGCTCGGCCCCGTCCCCAGGCCAATCTTGGTCCTGGGGACCCCAGTGCATGGCCTAAATATTTTATTTTTGGGGGGAAGGGGCACTGCAAGGTCCCCCTCTGCAGGGGCCCAGCCATGTGACCTGGGTGCCCCCATGTCCCCCGCATTCATAATAACAGAAATGCCCCAGGTAGGTGGCGGTGTCTGGGGTTGCGGGGGGTTGGGTTCCCTCCTCCCCCACAATTAATGTATTTAGAGCCCAGAGGAGGTGGCGGTCCTCGGTACTGTGGGAGGACAGAAGAGCCCCCCGCATTAAAATATTAAATGCCCCCGGGATCTGGCGCACCCTGGAGCTTGATAGAAAACATTTGTGGGAGCCTACGTTTGTTTTTAAAAACAATTTGCCCAGATTTGCGACCCTGTAGCAAATTCACAGCAAAATGTTTTTTTTTAAGTGCTTTTTAGCCTGGGGGGGGCGGACCCCAGCGCCAGAGCTAAAGGGTCAGGGTGTCTGTACCCTTTGCACCTTTTCTTTATTTTTAACCTTTTTTGGGGGACACAGTTGAAGCCAAGTCCCAACATGGCTGCCAGCACTTAATTGTTGAAGTGTTGGCAGCCAATCAAGCAGTGGCAGCTAGTAATTTTAGGAGGGAGGGTGGCGGGCGGGAAGCATACTCGCACTCATTCATTCACACATGCACACACATCCATTCACTACACTCATCAACATTCAAACATACACGCACGCACCAAAACATTCATTTAAAAAACACACACACACCTTCAGCTCGGAGGTCCCAGGAGGGTTGAGACTGCTGCCTTCCCTCACTGGCTGACGAGGGAAGGCAGCAGTCCCAAGTTCGTCACAGAGTGGGATGGGGTCAGTGAGTCTGCTGAACCCATCCAACTCTGTGATGAGGTGTCACTGATTGACACTCGCCCTGGGAGCTTCAGAGCTTAAACCTGAAGCGCCCAGGTCAAAGTCAATGGGTGAAGCTTCTCCTCGTCACCAAGGGGGGGGCCTCGAGGCACCTTTGCTGAGCTGAGGAGGTCACGCCCATAGGAGCTGTGACCTCTTCAGTTGAGCAAAGTTCAACAGACAGCCAGACGTCTGTGCAAATTGCGCATGTCTTGCTCCTGCCTGCCTGAGATGAACATGAATAGTGTCTGTCAGGCTGACCATTGCTCAGACTGACAGGCACTCTTCATGAGGGGCAAAAGGTGGGGGGTGGGGCCCCTCTGCCCTAAAGGACAGGCTGTGGCTGCAATCAGGTCTCAGCACGAGATCAGAAAGGGTCGCGGATCCTTGCGCCCTATATATACAAATGTGGATTTTCATTAATTTCTCTAAAACTATTGAACGGACACCAAACAACAAAAACTCCTCCTTCTGGCCCAAGAGCCAGTGGTTTCAGTGCTATCGTTGTTCAAATTCCCTATGGAAAAATGAATGGGGAATATGCATTTTGGGACACCCACCTTTTCTCATCCCCAACCCGAGGAATCATCCCAAAACTTTCCAGACAGCACCTGAAGTAAGTGGAAACGTTTTTGGGAAAATGTTGTGAAGATTTGTCAACCGGTGCCAAAGATATAGACGAATCAAAAAATTATTTTTCTATAGAAAGTAGGTCCTAACTATATATATATATATATATATATATATATATATATATATATATATATATATATGTATATACACACACACATATATACATATATTTCCTACTGGCAGTCCCCAGTAGGTAGTTAGGACCTAGATTCGATTTTAAAAGCGTTTTTTGGACTTGGCTATATCTTGGCGCCATTTGACGAATCTTCACAATTGTTTTTTTTTAAAGTGTGCTCAAGGGTTTTCTTAAGCGTGGAACGATTTGGGGTGATCCGTCAAACGGGGGCTGAAAAAAAGGGGGGGTTAAAGAAAAGTCTGTTTCCCATTTTATTTCCCACAGGTATTTTGAACACGACTACAGCCTAAACTGCTGGACGGAATTACACCAAATTTGGCAGGAAGTTATCTCTTGGTCAAGAAAGAGTGCTTTTTGTTATTTGGTGTAAATCCATTCAGTAGGTTTTGAAATATTAAATGGAAACCAAATATATCTAGAGGCATGAAGGCTTGGCAATTCCTCCTGACCTCGTGCAGAGATCTGAATGACTGCCAGCACTTCAACCAGGAAGTGTTTGCAGCTATTTTGAGACTCGGCTTTAGCCAAGTCTCAAAACCAAATGTAAAAAAAAGAAAAGGGGACAGGATAAGTTTAACCTAAGTAAGCCTTAGCCTTGGTACAGAGGTCCCCCTGGGATCCTCTCTTGGAGCCACCCCCCCATGGCCAGCTCCTGCTAACTCCCAGGTGCCCACCCACGTAGTCCATGTCAGTCATTTCACAAGCCAATAATGAAAATACATCTCTCGCCCCAACCGCAGCCATCCAACGGTGGTGGTTCTGGCAACGTCCAAAATAGATTCAACTGCATTTCCACCAGGAGCTTGCCGAACACACTCCAGACAGGTGCCTCTCTATATGAAGGGGGACTAACGAAATATTCCCGGTAAAAAAAAAACTAGGGCACACACAGGGTCATTTCCACTGACTTAATAAATTCATATAATTAGAATTTTCATTATTGCCATGTGAAATGACTGATATGTGTGTGCAGTATTGAGAGACATACCCATTCAATAGGAAGACTTTCATTTACAACATTTTGCTTCCATAGGTTACAAAGGGTAGCTCATTCATAGTGTTAATATTCAAGGAAGACTGTTTATTGCCATCTGCAAGTTGGTAAATTGTTTAAACTGGGCTATTTCTTAATATTATGCCTAAGCAGGCTTGGCTGTGTTGCAGGGATATGGAGATCCATGATAGAAAATATGCCGGTATTGCAATCTAGCATGAATTATTAATTACATGTAAGATGGCAGCCAAACAATAACAAGCAGCGGCGGCTGGTACCCTTTGAAAGTGGTGGGGCAAGTGAAGTGCCCCACCAAATCCCCCCCAAAATATTAAAAAAAAAAAAAAAAACTCCCTCCAAAACACCAAAATAAACCAACCCTCCCTCTAAAAGCTACCTCTGGTAGATTCTGGATGTAGCCAGTCTGTTATCCGGGCCAGTCTGGTGGAACCAAGTACCCAAGCCTCCCAGAAAGTCATCTCTATCTGTTGCATCCACGGGGACCTAAGAGAATATCCACTGGTTTCTGTTTCCCTTGAGTGAGAGGGACGACGGGATACGATGGGCATGGGAGTCATTGACCATTTAGTAGAGGAGTGTATTGTGGGCACGGACTATATGCATTTCATTGACTTGTTGAGCAGTGTACAAGATAAGACCCAACTGGAGTTATGGTGGGAGGAGGCATCATTCTCAGAAATCCCCATAAACCCGGGAGGAGAAAGATACAAACCTAGTAGGAAAGAGAAAAGAGAAGTAAAGAAGTTACATCATGTAAAAGAAGGAAAAGATGAGCCAGTGAGCACACAAACCATAGCTGTTACTTCCCTACCCCCTTTCCACAGTAGCCTGCGGGAGGACTATACCCTCCAAAACGCCTGGAAGACAGCTAAGCCTGAGATTACAGGAGTGGTGGGTCCCTATTTTGTAATACAAAAGGGTCTCCTTTTCTGAATCACAAATTATAACAACCAAGAGAAGAGGCAATTGGTTATCCCCGAACCCTACTGTGTCCAAGAACTACACTTAGCACATAGTCAAATGGGAGGAGGACATTTTGACAGGGAAAAAACAGAAGAATACGTTTTACGCCATTTTTACTGGCTTGATGTATACGCCCACATTCGGCGGTTTTGTTTACAGTGTCCTAGATGCCAGATGACCGACCCAGGACCCAAAAAAGAAAGCGCCCTTATACCCACTACCCATCATTGATATACCCTTGTCGAGAGGGGGAAACGATTTAGTCGGACCCCTCATCCCTTCATCCAAGGGCTACACCTACATTCAAGTCCTAGTGGACTATGCGACCCGATATCCGGAAGCCATACCCCTTTCCAACACGACTACAAAGAACGTGGCTCATGCTATGGTTGTTTTTTTTTTCACAAGTAGGGTTTCCGAAGGAAATTCTGACCGACCAAGGAACCCCCTTCATGTCGAATCTAATGACGCAAGTCTGCCAGATAATAGGTGTCAAACATTTGAGGACCGCTGTATACCATCCACAAACAGATGGTCTGGTAGAGAGGTATAATTGTATCCTAAAATCCCTTTTGAAAAAAAACATTTCCGAATCTGGGAAGGTCTGATATAAGAAGCTACCCCTAGTTTTGTACGCGATAAGGACTCATGTCCAGGCCTCTACAGGCCATAGTCCTTTCGAGTTGGCCTTCGGGCGGCAACCGCAAACCCTCCTCGATATGGCTGCAGAACTCTGGGAAGAGGAGGAAGGGGGCGAAAAACCCATATTAGAATATACCCAAGTGCTGAAATCCCAGATACAGACCGTGTGGGAAGATGTGAGAACCCATCTTGAGAAAGCCCAGGAGAAGCAGAAACATTACTACGACCAAGGAACCAAATTAAGACAGCTGCAGCCGGGGGACCGGGTCCTTATATGACTCCCTATCTTGGACAATAAATTGTTAGCCAAATGGCAAGGGCCTTATAGAGTAGTGAGCGCTATAACACCTGTCACCTATAAGATCGCGTTGTCAGAGACCCCTAGAAAAACGCAAATCTACCATATCAATCTGTTAAAAAAATGGGAAGACCCTGAACCATCGCTTCCTTCGGTGTCCACTGGGTTCCTCGTGACCCCGACAAAGGAATTAGATATCGAACTATGCCCCACAGATCCAGACCAGGGTTGTGATAAACCACAGATAAATCCCTCCCTACTACCGCATCAACAAGAACAACTCTACTCCCTCTTCACCAGCATGAAGGGTTTTTCTCCTCAAAACCCGGGAGGACCAGTATGATCAAGCATCATATTAGGACCCAAGTTGGAAAGGTTGTACGCCTTCGACCATACCGGATCCCAGGAGCTCGAAGGCACTTAGGCGGTCATTCCAACCGCATGGCGGGAACCGCCGAATGACCGCACCGCGGTCAAAAGACCGCGGCGGCCATTCTGGCTTTCCGGCTGAACCGGCGGGCGACCGCCGGCCCAGCGGGAAAGACCCAGCAAGGATGAAGCCGGCTCCGAATGGAGCCGGCGGAGTTGCTGGGGTGCGACGGGTGCAGTGGCACCCGTCGCGATTTTCAGTGTCTGCAAAGCAGACACTGAAAATCATTATGGGGCCCTGTTAGGGGGCCCCTGCACTGCCCATGCCAGTGGCATGGGCAGTGCAGGGGCCCCCAGGGGCCCCACGACACCCGTTCCCGCCATCCTGTTCCTGGCGGTAAAAACCGCCAGGAACAGGATGGCGGGAAGGGGGTCGGAATCCCCATGGCGGCGCATTCCCTGGGCCAGGGGAAAACCGGAGGGAAACCGCCGGTTCCCCTTTTCTGACCGCGGCTTTACCGCCGCGGTCAGAATGGCCCAGGAAGCACCGCCAGCCTGTTGGCGGTGCTTCCGCGGTCCCCGGCCCTGGCGGTCATAGACCGCCAGGGTCGGAATGACCCCCTTAGTCAAACAGGAGGTAGAGAAAATGTTGCAAATGGGTATAATAGAACCCTCGGGAAGCCCATGGTGACCCCGGTTGTCCTGGTGCCAAAACCAGACGGCTCAGTTTGTTTTTGTATTGATTTTAGGCAGTTAAATGATATATCCCATTTTGACACCTATCCGATTCCCAGAGTGGATGAATGTAGGAAAGTACCATCTTGCCTGGCATGTTACCCCCATTTTTCACTGTATATATGTTGTTTTAGTTGTATGTGTCACTGGGACCCTGGTAACCCAGGGCCCCAGTGCTCATAAGTGTGCCTGAATGTGTTACCTGTGTAGTGACTAACTGTCTCACTGAGGCTCTGCTAATCAGAACCTCAGTGGTTATGCTCTCTCATTTCTTTCCAAATTGTCACTGACAGGCTAGTGACCATTTTTACCAATTTACATTGGCTTACTGGAACACCCTTATAATTCCCTAGTATATGGTACTGAGGTACCCAGGGTATTGGGGTTCCAGGAGATCCCTATGGGCTGCAGCATTTCTTTTGCCACCCATAGGGAGCTCTGACAATTCTTACACAGGCCTGCCACTGCAGCCTGAGTGAAATAACGTCCACGTTATTTCACAGCCATTTTACACTGCACTTAAGTAACTTATAAGTCACCTATATGTCTAACCTTTACCTGGTAAAGGTTAGGTGCAAAGTTACTTAGTGTGAGGGCACCCTGGCACTAGCCAAGGTGCCCCCACATTGTTCAGAGTCAATTCCCTGAACTTTGTGAGTGCGGGGACACCATTACACGCGTGCACTACATATAGGTCACTACCTATATGTGGCTTCACAATGGTAACTCCGAATATGGCCATGTAACATGTCTATGATCATGGAATTGCCCCCTCTATGCCATCCTGGCATAGTTGGCACAATCCCATGATCCCAGTGGTCTGTAGCACAGACCCTGGTACTGCCAAACTGCCCTTCCTGGGGTTTCACTGCAGCTGCTGCTGCTGCCAACCCCTCAGACAGGCATCTGCCCTCCTGGGGTCCAGCCAGGCCTGGCCCAGGATGGCAGAACAAAGAACTTCCTCTGAGAGAGGGTGTGACACCCTCTCCCTTTGGAAAATGGTGTGAAGGCAGGGGAGGAGTAGCCTCCCCCAGCCTCTGGAAATGCTTTGTTGGGCACAGATGTGCCCAATTCTGCATAAGCCAGTCTACACCGGTTCAGGGACCCCTTAGCCCCTGCTCTGGCGCGAAACTGGACAAAGGAAAGGGGAGTGACCACTCCCCTGACCTGCACCTCCCCTGGGAGGTGTCCAGAGCTCCTCCAGTGTGCTCCAGACCACTGCCATCTTGGAAACAGAGGTGCTGCTGGCACACTGGACTGCTCTGAGTGGCCAGTGCCACCAGGTGACGTCAGAGACTCCTTCTGATAGGCTCCTTCAGGTGTTAGTAGCCTATCCTCTCTCCTAAGTAGCCAAACCCTCTTTTCTGGCTATTTAGGGTCTCTGTCTCTGGGGAAACTTTAGATAACGAATGCAAGAGCTCATCCGAGTTCCTCTGCATCTCTCGCTTCACCTTCTGATAAGGAATCGACTGCTGACCGCGCTGGAAGCCTGCAAACCTGCAACATAGTAGCAAAGACGACTACTGCAACTCTGTAACGCTGATCCTGCCGCCTTCTCGACTGTTTTCCTGCTTGTGCATGCTGTGGGGGTAGTCTGCCTCCTCTCTGCACCAGAAGCTCTGAAGAAATCTCCCGTGGGTCGACGGAATCTTCCCCCTGCAACCGCAGGCACCAAAAAGCTGCATTACCGGTCCCTTGGGTCTCCTCTCAGCACGACGAGCGAGGTCCCTCGAATCCAGCGACTCTGTCCAAGTGACCCCCACAGTCCAGTGACTCTTCAGTCCAAGTTTGGTGGAGGTAAGTCCTTGCCTCACCTCGCTGGGCTGCATTGCTGGGAACCGCGACTTTGCAGCTACTCCGGCCCCTGTGCACTTCCGGCAGAAATCCTTTGTGCACAGCCAAGCCTGGGTCCACGGCACTCTAACCTGCATTGCACGACTTTCTAAGTTGGTCTCCGGCGACGTGGGACTCCTTTGTGCAACTTCGGCGAGCACCGTTTCACGCATCCTTGTAGTGCCTGTTTCTGGCACTTCTCCGGGTGCTACCGGCTTCAGAGAGGGCTACTTGTCTTGCTCGACGTCCCCTCTCTCTGCTGGTCCAATTTGCAACCTCCTGGTCCCTCCTGGGCCTCAGCAGCATCCAAAAACGCTAACCGCACGATTTGCAGCTAGCAAGGCTTGTTAGCGTTCTTTTGGCGGGAAAACACTTCTGCACAACTCTCCACGGCGAGAGGGATCCGTCCACCAAAGGGGAAGTCTCTAGCCCTTTTCGTTCCTGCAGAAACCTCAGCTTCTTCTGTCCAGTAGAAGCTTCTTTGCACCCGCAGCTGGCATTTCCTGGGCATCTGCCCATCTCCGACTTGCTTGTGACTTTTGGACTTGGTCCCCTTGTTCCACAGGTACCCTAGATTGGAAATCCACAGTTGTTGCATTGCTGGTTTGTGTCTTTCCTGCATTATTCCTCTAACACGACTTCTTTGTCCTTAGGGGAACTTTAGTGCACTTTGCACTCACTTTTCAGGGTCTTGGGGAGGGTTATTTTTCTAACTCTCACTATTTTCTAATAGTCCCAGCGACCCTCTACAAGGTCACATAGGTTTGGGGTCCATTCGTGGTTCGCATTCCACTTTTGGAGTATATGGTTTGTGTTGCCCCTATCCCTATGTTTCCCCATTGCATCCTATTGTAACTATACATTGTTTGCACTGTTTTCTAAGACTATACTGCATATTTTTGCTATTGTGTATATATATCTTGTATATATTTCCTATCCTCTCACTGAGGGTACACTCTAAGATACTTTGGCATATTGTCATAAAAATAAAGTACCTTTATTTTTAGTATAACTGTGTATTGTGTTTTCTTATGATATTGTGCATATGCCACTAAGTGGTACTGTAGTAGCTTCACACGTCTCCTAGTTCAGCCTAAGCTGCTCTGCTAAGCTACCATTATCTATCAGCCTAAGCTGCTAGACACCCTATACACTAATAAGGGATAACTGGGCCTGGTGCAAGGTGCAAGTACCCCTTGGTACTCACTACAAGCCAGTCCAGCCTCCTACATTGGTTGTGCAGCGGTGGGATAAGTGCTTTGAGACTACTTACCACTCTTGTCATTGTACTTTTCATAAGAGAAAAATATACAAAACAAGGTCAGTGTATATACACATAGCCAAAAAGTTTTGCATTTCCTCTTTTCACTCTTTTCTAAGTGCTGAAAAGTACTTCTAACTTTCTAAAAAGTTCTAAAAAGTTTAAAAAGTTTTTTCTCTGTCTTTCTAAAAGCTCTGACAAACTTTTTATCTTTTACTATCACTTTAACTCTCTCAAAAAAATGTCTGGCACAGGCCAAAATGTTGATCTGTCCAAACTTGCATATGATCACCTTAGCTGGAAAGGAGCAAGGAATCTCTGCATAGAGAGAGGTTTGAGTGTAGGAGTGAATCCTTCCTTAGAATTGTTAATTAACATGCTTAGAGTACAGGATAAGGCCATAAGTGCCCAATCTGGTGAAAAAGTAGCTAATGGTTCTCAATCTGATCCAGGGACTCCCCCAGGAAAAGATTCAGGAAAGAAACTTCCTAGCCTGCCCATTACTAGACAGTCTAGCATAGTTGGTAATGATGATGAGCCACACCATATAAATAGTGTTGTCTCACATCATAGGAAAAGCATTTATTCTCACCATACTGGTAGTGATGTTTCTGTTAGCCAAGCTGTTAGGGTGGCTTCTGTAAGGGACAGGTCTCCTTCTGTCCATTCTCACCATACTTCTGTTTCAAGACATGTCCCTCCCACCCACCCTGATGACAGATTGTTAGAAAGGGAGCTCAATAGATTGAGAGTGGAACAAACCAGACTGAAGCTCAAGAAGCAACAGCTGGATTTGGATAGACAGACTTTAGAAGTAGAGAAGGAGAGACAGAAACTGGGTTTAGAAACCCATGGTGGCAGCAGCAGTATTCCCCATAGTCATCCTGCAAAAGAGCATGATTCCAGGAATCTGCACAAGATAGTTCCCCCTTACAAGGAGGGGGATGACATTAACAAGTGGTTTGCTGCACTTGAGAGGGCCTGTGTTGTACAGGATGTCCCTCAAAGGCAGTGGGCTGCTATCCTATGGCTATCATTTAGTGGAAAAGGTAGGGATAGGCTCCTTACTGTGAAAGAAAAGGATGCTAATAATTTCCAAGTTCTTAAGAATGCACTCCTGGATGGTTATGGCTTAACCACTGAACAGTACAGGATAAAGTTCAGAGAGACCAAAAAGGAGTCTTCACAAGACTGGGTTGATTTCATTGACCATTCAGTGAAGGCCTTGGAGGGGTGGTTACATGGCAGTAAAGTTACTGATTATGACAGCCTGTATAACTTGATCCTGAGAGAGCATATTCTTAATAATTGTGTGTCTGATTTGTTGCACCAGTACTTGGTGGACTCTGATCTGACCTCTCCCCAAGAATTGGGAAAGAAGGCAGACAAATGGGTCAGAACAAGGGTGAACAGAAAAGTTCATACAGGGGGTGACAAAGATGGCAACAAAAAGAAGGATGGTAAGTCTTCTGACAAGGGTGGGGACAAATCTAAAAATGAGTCTTCATCAGGCCCACAAAAACACTCTGGTGGGGGTGGTGGGCCCAAATCCTCTTTTAATCAGAACAAGGAAAAGAAACCATGGTGCTATTTATGTAAAATAAAAGGCCATTGGACAACAGATCCCAGTTGTCCAAAGAAAGGCACCAAGCCTCCTACCACTACAACCCCTACTGCTACACCTAGTGTCCCTACTAATAGCAGTGGTGGTGGGAGCAAACCTACTAATAGCCAATCCAAGGGAGTAGCTGGGCTCACTATTGGTAACTTAGTTGGGGTTGGCCTTGTTAGGGAGGCCACAGAGGCTGTGTTAGTCTCTGAGGGGGCTATTGATTTAGCCACCTTAGTTGCTTGTCCCCTTAATATGGATAAGTACAAGCAGCTACCCCTAATAAATGGTGTTGAGGTTCAGGCCTACAGGGACACTGGTGCCAGTGTGACTATGGTCATAGAGAAACTGGTCCACCCTGAACAACACCTACTTGGTCACCAGTACCAAGTAACCGATGCTCACAACAACACACTTAGCCACCCCATGGCTGTTGTTAATCTCAACTGGGGGGGGGTTACTGGTCCAAAGAAAGTTGTGGTAGCTTCAGATTTACCTGTAGACTGTCTATTAGGGAATGATTTGGAGACATCAGCTTGGTCAGATGTGGAGTTGGAGGCCCATGCAGCAATGCTGGGCATCCCAGGGCATATTTTTGCTTTGACAAGGGCTCAGGCCAAAAAGCAAAAAGGACAGGGAAGCTTGGATCCTGGAACAATGGACCAAGTGCTCCCTAAAGCTAGGGCTAGTAGAAGCAAACCACTTCCTACTATCCCTCCCTCTACAGTGGATTCTACTTCTGAGGAAGAAGAATTCCCTCCCTGTGCAGAACCTACACCAGAGGAGCTGGAAGCAGACACTGCTGAGCTTTTGGGTGAAGGGGGGCCTGCCAGAGAGGAGCTGAGTGTGGCACAGCAAACCTGTCCCACATTAGAGGGTCTCAGACAGCAAGCTGTCAAACAGGCTAATGGGGATGTCAGTGACTCTCACAGAGTTTACTGGGAGGACAACCTCTTGTACACTGAGCATAGGGATCCTAAACCTGGAGCTGCCAGGAGATTAGTGATTCCTCAGGAGTACAGAAAGTTCCTCCTAACCCTGGCACATGACATTCCCCTAGCTGGACACCTGGGTCAAATGAAAACTTGGGACAGATTGGTTCCATTGTTTCATTGGCCTAGGATGTCTGAGGACACAAAGGAATTTTGTAAGTCCTGTGAAACCTGTCAAGCCAGTGGCAAGACAGGTGGCACCCCAAAGGCACCCCTTATCCCACTGCCTGTGGTTGGGGTTCCCTTTGAAAGGGTAGGGGTTGACATAGTTGGCCCCCTTGACCCTCCTACTGCTTCAGGCAATAGGTTTATCTTAGTGGTAGTGGACCATGCCACAAGATATCCTGAAGCTATTCCTTTAAGGACCACTACAGCACCTGCAGTGGCAAAGGCCCTCCTGGGAATATTTTCCAGGGTGGGCTTCCCAAAGGAAGTGGTATCAGACAGGGGAAGCAATTTCATGTCTGCATACTTAAAGGCCATGTGGAAGGAGTGTGGTGTAACGTACAAGTTCACAACACCCTATCATCCACAAACAAATGGACTGGTGGAGAGATTTAATAAAACTCTCAAAGGCATGATTATGGGTCTCCCTGAAAAACTCCGCAGGAGATGGGATATCCTTCTACCATGCCTCCTTTTTGCCTACAGGGAGGTACCCCAGAAAGGAGTGGGCTTCAGCCCCTTTGAACTTCTTTTTGGACACCCTGTTAGGGGTCCACTCACACTTGTAAAGGAGGGTTGGGAACAACCTTTAAAAGCTCCTAAGCAGGATATTGTGGATTATGTACTTGGCCTCAGATCAAGGATGGCTGAGTACATGAAAAAGGCCAGTAAAAACCTTCAGGCCAGCCAAGAGCTCCAGAAGCAATTGCATGATCAGAAGGCTGTTTTGGTTCAGTACCAACCAGGGCAGAAAGTGTGGGTCTTGGAGCCTGTGGCCCCAAGAGCACTCCAAGATAAATGGAGTGGTCCCCACACAATTGTTGAAAAGAAGGGAGAAGTCACCTATTTAGTTGACTTAGGCACTGCCAGGAGTCCCCTTAGGGTGCTCCATGTCAACCGCCTGAAACCCTACTATGACAGGGCTGATCTCACCCTGCTCATGGCAACTGATGAGGGACAGGAAGAAGACAGTGATCCTCTACCTGATCTCTTCTCTTCCACAGAACAAGATGCTCTTGTGGAAGGTGTAGTTTTGGCTGATTGTCTTACTGCTGAGCAGAAAGATAATTGCATAAATCTCCTAGATCAATTCTCTGAACTCTTCTCTACTGTGCCAGGTACCACTTCTTGGTGTGAGCACACTATAGATACTGGAGACAGTTTACCTGTCAAAAGTAAGATCTATAGGCAGCCTGACCATGTCAGGGACTGCATAAAGCAAGAGGTCCAGAAAATGTTAGAACTAGGAGTGGTTGAGCACTCTGACAGTCCATGGGCTTCTCCTGTGGTACTGGTACCAAAACCCCATTCCAAAGACGGAAAGAAGGAAATGCGGTTTTGTGTAGACTATAGAGGTCTCAACTTGGTAACCAAAACTGATGCTCACCCTATACCCAGGGCAGATGAGCTCATAGATACACTGGCATCTGCCAAGTATCTAAGCACTTTTGATTTGACTGCAGGGTATTGGCAGATCAAATTATCAGAAGATGCTAAACCTAAGACTGCATTTTCTACCATTGGAGGACATTACCAGTTTACTGTAATGCCTTTTGGTTTGAAAAATGCACCTGCCACTTTTCAGAGGTTGGTGAACACAGTCCTGCAAGGGCTGGAAGCTTTCAGTGCAGCATATTTGGACGATATAGCTGTCTTTAGCTCCAGCTGGGATGATCATCTGGTCCACCTATGGAAAGTTTTGGAGGCCCTGCAAAAGGCAGGCCTCACTATCAAGGCTTCAAAGTGCCAGATAGGGCAGGGTAAGGTGGTTTATCTGGGACACCTTGTTGGTGGGGAACAGATTGCACCACTTCAGGGGAAAATCCAAACTATTATTGATTGGGTTCCTCCTACCACTCAGACTCAGGTGAGAGCCTTCCTAGGCCTCACTGGGTATTACAGGAGGTTCATTAAGAACTATGGCTCCATTGCAGCCCCTCTTAATGACCTCACATCCAAGAAAATGCCTAAAAAGGTATTATGGACAACAAACTGTCAGAAAGCTTTTGAGGAGCTGAAGCAGGCCATGTGCTCTGCACCTGTCCTAAAAAGCCCTTGTTACTCTAAAAAATGCTATGTCCAAACTGATGCATCTGAATTAGGAGTAGGGGCAGTCCTATCACAACTTAATTCTGAGGGCCAGGATCAACCTGTTGCTTTTATTAGTAGGAGGTTGACCCCTAGAGAAAAGCGTTGGTCTGCCATTGAGAGGGAGGCCTTTGCTGTGGTCTGGGCTCTGAAGAAGTTGAGGCCATACCTGTTTGGCACTCACTTCATTGTTCAGACAGACCACAAACCTCTACTTTGGCTAAAACAAATGAAAGGTGAAAATCCTAAATTGTTGAGGTGGTCCATATCCCTACAGGGAATGGACTATACAGTGGAACATAGACCTGGGAGTAGCCACTCCAATGCAGATGGACTCTCCAGATATTTCCACTTAGACAATGAAGACTCATCAGGTCATGGCTAGTCTTATTGTCCTTCGTTTGGGGGGGGGGTTGTGTAGGAAAGTACCATCTTGCCTGGCATGTTACCCCCATTTTTCACTGTATATATGTTGTTTTAGTTGTATGTGTCACTGGGACCCTGGTAACCCAGGGCCCCAGTGCTCATAAGTGTGCCTGAATGTGTTACCTGTGTAGTGACTAACTGTCTCACTGAGGCTCTGCTAATCAGAACCTCAGTGGTTATGCTCTCTCATTTCTTTCCAAATTGTCACTGACAGGCTAGTGACCATTTTTACCAATTTACATTGGCTTACTGGAACATCCTTATAATTCCCTAGTATATGGTACTGAGGTACCCAGGGTATTGGGGTTCCAGGAGATCCCTATGGGCTGCAGCATTTCTTTTGCCACCCATAGGGAGCTCTGACAATTCTTACACAGACCTGCCACTGCAGCCTGAGTGAAATAACGTCCACGTTATTTCACAGCCATTTTACACTGCACTTAAGTAACTTATAAGTCACCTATATGTCTAACCTTTACCTGGTAAAGGTTAGGTGCAAAGTTACTTAGTGTGAGGGCACCCTGGCACTAGCCAAGGTGCCCCCACATTGTTCAGAGTCAATTCCCTGAACTTTGTGAGTGCGGGGACACCATTACACGCGTGCACTACATATAGGTCACTACCTATATGTGGCTTCACAATGGTAACTCCGAATATGGCCATGTAACATGTCTATGATCATAGAATTGCCCCCTCTATGCCATGCTGGCATAGTTGGCACAATCCCATGATCCCAGTGGTCTGTAGCACAGACCCTGGTACTGCCAAACTGCCCTTCCTGGGGTTTCACTGCAGCTGCTGCTGCTGCCAACCCCTCAGACAGGCATCTGCCCTCCTGGGGTCCAGCCAGGCCTGGCCCAGGATGGCAGAACAAAGAACTTCCTCTGAGAGAGGGTGTGACACCCTCTCCCTTTGGAAAATGGTGTGAAGGCAGGGGAGGAGTAGCCTCCCCCAGCCTCTGGAAATGCTTTGTTGGGCACAGATGTGCCCAATTCTGCATAAGCCAGTCTACACCGGTTCAGGGACCCCTTAGCCCCTGCTCTGGTGCGAAACTGGACAAAGGAAAGGGGAGTGACCACTCCCCTGACCTGCACCTCCCCTGGGAGGTGTCCAGAGCTCCTCCAGTGTGCCCTAGACCTCTGCCATCTTGGAAACAGAGGTGCTGCTGGCACACTGGACTGCTCTGAGTGGCCAGTGCCACCAGGTGACGTCAGAGACTCCTTCTGATAGGCTCCTTCAGGTGTTAGTAGCCTATCCTCTCTCCTAAGTAGCCAAACCCTCTTTTCTGGCTATTTAGGGTCTCTGTCTCTGGGGAAACTTTAGATAACGAATGCAAGAGCTCATCCGAGTTCCTCTGCATCTCTCTCTTCACCTTCTGATAAGGAATCGACTGCTGACCGCGCTGGAAGCCTGCAAACCTGCAACATAGTAGCAAAGACGACTACTGCAACTCTGTAACGCTGATCCTGCCGCCTTCTCGACTGTTTTCCTGCTTGTGCATGCTGTGGGGGTAGTCTGCCTCCTCTCTGCACCAGAAGCTCCGAAGAAATCTCCCGTGGGTCGACGGAATCTTCCCCCTGCAACCGCAGGCACCAAAAAGCTGCATTACCGGTCCCTTGGGTCTCCTCTCAACATGACGAGCGAGGTCCCTTGAATCCAGAGACTCTGTCCAAGTGACCCCCACAGTCCAGTGACTCTTCAGTCCAAGTTTGGTGGAGGTAAGTCCTTGCCTCACCTCGCTGGGCTGCATTGCTGGGAACCGCGACTTTGCAGCTACTCCGGCCCCTGTGCACTTCCGGCGGAAATCCTTTGTGCACAGCCAAGCCTGGGTCCACGGTACTCTAACCTGCATTGCACGACTTTCTAAGTTGGTCTCCGGCGACGTGGGACTCCTTTGTGCAACTTCGGCGAGCACTGTTTCACGCATCCTTGTAGTGCCTGTTTCTGGCACTTCTCTGGGTGCTACCGGCTTCAGAGAGGGCTCCTTGTCTTGCTCGACGTTTCCTCTCTCTGATGGTCCAATTTGCGACCTCCTGGTCCCTCCTGGGCCTCAGCAGCGTCCAAAAACGCTAACCGCCCGATTTGCAGCTAGCAAGGCTTGTTAGCGTTCTTTTGGCGGGAAAACACTTCTGCACGACTCTCCACGGCGAGAGGGATCCGTCCACCAAAGGGGAAGTCTCTAGCCCTTTTCGTTCCTGCAGAAACCTCAGCTTCTTCTGTCCAGTAGAAGCTTCTTTGCACCTGCAGCTGGCATTTCCTGGGCATCTGCCCATCTCCGGCTTGCTTGTGACTTTTGGACTTGGTCCCCTTGTTCCACAGGTACCCTAGATTGGAAATCCACAGTTGTTGCATTGCTGGTTTGTGTCTTTCCTGCATTATTCCTCTAACACGACTTCTTTGTCCTTAGGGGAACTTTAGTGCACTTTGCACTCACTTTTCAGGGTCTTGGGGAGGGTTATTTTTCTAACTCTCACTATTTTCTAATAGTCCCAGCGACCCTCTACAAGGTCACATAGGTTTGGGGTCCATTCGTGGTTCGCATTCCACTTTTGGAGTATATGGTTTGTGTTGCCCCTATCCCTATGTTTCCCCATTGCATCCTATTGTAACTATACATTGTTTGCACTGTTTTCTAAGACTATACTGCATATTTTTGCTATTGTGTATATATATCTTGTATATATTTCCTATCCTCTCACTGAGGGTACACTCTAAGATACTTTGGCATATTGTCATAAAAATAAAGTACCTTTATTTTTAGTATAACTGTGTATTGTGTTTTCTTATGATATTGTGCATATGACACTAAGTGGTACTGTAGTAGCTTCACACGTCTCCTAGTTCAGCCTAAGCTGCTCTGCTAAGCTACCATTATCTATCAGCCTAAGCTGCTAGACACCCTATACACTAATAAGGGATAACTGGGCCTGGTGCAAGGTGCAAGTACCCCTTGGTACTCACTACAAGCCAGTCCAGCCTCCTACAATGAACTGCTAGAAAGACAAGAGAAAGCCCGTTATATGTCCACTCTGGACTTGACGAAAGGTTATTGGCAGATACCGCTAGCACTGGAAGACCAAGAAACAACAGCCTTCTCCACACCCTCAGGTCTCTACCACTTCATTGTGCTTCCCTTCGGGTTACACGGGGCCCCTGCAACATTTCAGAGGCTTATGGACCAGCTATTACGATCTCATAATACTTATGCTGGTGCATAGTTAGATGATATAGTGGTCTATAGTGAATCCTGGAAAGAACACCTCACCCACCTCACACAATATTCCATCTGTTTCATAGTGCAGGCCTCACTGCCAACCCCTCGAAGTGCAACCTTGCCTGCAACGAAATTGCATACCTAGGCTACTACTTAGGAAAGGGTCAAATCAAGCCTCAGAAGAATAAGATAGAAGCTATCCTTCAAATACCTATCCACAAAAAAAGAGGTACGCTCCTTCTTTGGGCTCGTAGGATACTATAGAAGGTTTATACCCCACTATTCTACCTTAGCCGCCCCATTGACCGATCTATTGAGGAAGGGACAACCGACGAAGATAACATCCCTGACACCGACCCAGCTAAAGAGCTATTACACCTTACAAAAAACTCTCACCACCGAACCTTTATTATGTTGCCCAGACTTCGGTAAACCCTTCTACCTACAAACGGACGCTTCAGATGTTGGCATAGGAGCCGTACTCTTTCAAAAAGACGAGTCTGACCATAACCACCCCATTGTGTTCATTAGCTGAAAGCTCCTACCCCGTGAGCAACGTTATACTATAATTGAGAGGGAGTGCTTAGCCATAAAATGGGCCATTGAAAATCTTCAATATTACCTTCTAGGACACCCATTCACTTTATATACCGACCATGCTCCCCTTACTTGGTTATCTCAACATAAAAACACCAATTCACGAATTTTGCGCTGGTTTATGGAACTACAACCCTTTTCTTTTCAGGTGCGCCATATCCCAGGAACTCAACAATGCACTGCCGCTTACTTATCACGGTACCCCATGAACTCGGAACTCCAACAGTCCCTCTCTAGGGGAGAGATGTGTAACTGGGTTGCTTTATTCCCGGTTCCTTGCGGCGCGGACAGATCGGACAAAGGGTGCCCCGGGGGCACTCCTCAGCCTAACCCAGAACCAGAAGACTTGGGAAACCCGGATGTCCGGGTTTCAACAGAAACAAAAGAGGGATAGCCAATGCGCGACGAGGAAGGAGGAGAGACAGAAGGCCAGCCCAAGAGACCCGCGCATCGAGAGAGGCGGACAGAGGCAGGAACCGAGGACCGAAGAGACGGCCACGGCCTGGCGACGCGGGCGATGGGGCCCCTGAAGGACACATCTCCCACCACGTCCCTGGAGGGGTGTGGCTAACCAAGGTACGTGCCTGTTTGCACCACTGGTATCGGGCAATCCTCAGGAGAGAGGAGGGAGCGGGAGATAACAGAGGGGAAAACGGGGACGTCTATGAATCCTCCAATTGAGAGTGGGGCCCGGGAGCATAACAAACCTGGCCTAAATATTTTGTTTTTCTCATTAGTTTTTAAAAATTATTATTTTATTGATTTTCCCTTCTTGTCACTCTCTCTTTCTCTGGCTCTATAAAGCAGCATACTAACCCTCCACATGGACTGTGAAGTTAACAGTCCTCCGGCCGCTATCTGCTTATTTATTATTTCTATTTTCTTTATTTGGGTCTTCTCTGTTGTTTGGACCCCCGTGGCAACTGGGAGCACGGCATTATCGGGTGAGCCCTCGTATTGGGTTGCTAGTCATCCCTGCACCTCTCCCCACCTCACCGCACCCTCCCTCTTTCCTAAACCATATACCCAGAATCCGAGAAATCCCCACTTACCTTTATTTTATTTTCCCCACGTCGCACCGGCTCCACCTCAGGTATCGTTGGATCCTCATATCATCGTAGACGACACAAGGCCTTCTCCCGAAGACCCACCTGAAAGACAAGAGAGGAGCGAGTGTTAAAACAGAGAAAGACTGAGAAATGAACATAACAAACCACAGAAAGGAAATATAAATAAGAAAATAAAAGGTTTCAATTTGAAAACCCCATATCTTGACTTGTTTTGAGCTCTGTTCACACAACGCTACACCTACCCCTCCGACAATAGGCTTTTTTCCTTGTCACTAACTGTGTTTGCATTGCTAGTTAGCAGAGCATTGTGGTTTAGTGACGAGAGCGAGAGGAGTAGCTGTGCTCGGAAATTGTCACACATTATCCTGTACATCGACATTCACCCCCAGACGTTCCCTACCTGAAGTTTCTTACCATGAATTTAATATAATATTTTAATCTTCAGTCTTACTTACTTCTTCCTACAGTCCAGAATACCCCTCTTCAAGAGTGGCACTGGGAAAAGAAAACTGGTTAATTCTGCTTGACTTTATTCCTTAATTAGGTTTTATAGCACCCATCCATCTATCAATGATACTGTATACTAGTTAGTTACTACCCTTGTCCTACCCTCTGTAACTACTGACCACTAATGGGGCCTGCCAACAACATACACAAAAAACCTGAATCTTATCTCTCCTTCCAGAGAACAACCTAAGTAATAAGTTCTTACCTAGTTTTTTACCTGAATAGATTAAGGGATGCCTCCTACCTCATTAAATCTTCCCAAACCCAATTGTAGATTTTCTCAAAGGGCCTTTTTAATGGTGGTAGTAACAGTGGGCTAGAGTTTCTAATAGGGAAGACATCACAAATTGAGGTCCCATTCCCACCTATTCCGAATGATGCTTGTGAGATGAACTCCAACTGTAGGATTATTCAAAAGTATTATCCATCAAAGGCAACTAGACTGAAAAGAGAGTGGGTAATCCGCGACTGAGACCAGACCACCATGACAAAAATGTCATATTGCAAACAACAACTTGCAGCAGTAACTTCTAAACAATCTGGGAAGCTTGTAACTATTTAATTTATTAAAAAAATAAAAGTCTGGACTCAGGAAAAGGTTGCTCCACATTGCATAGATTTTGTAGGCACCACAAGGCCTGATTCATAAAGGTAAAGTAAGTTACACTTTTGGTGTTACTTTACTCTTGCAGTGTAAGTTTAAGACTAGTAACTTTCCATCAGTAACTTTATGAGTAGTAACTTTGTGAGTAGAAAGTAACTCCTATCACTTTAAAAGCAGTTACTGTTACTACTAGTTAGTTATTATTTGTAAAGTTAGTTACTACTTATAAAGTTACTGGTAGGTAGTATAGTTACACTGTAAGAATAAACTCACCCCCAAAGTGTAACTAACTTTGTGAATCAGGCCACATAGTGCACACTAGTCCTACTTATCCTGGGACGGACGTTGTTCTAAGATTCTGCACTATGATGATGATGTCCCTTTCATGGTCCAGCTCCACTCCATACATGTGCATAAATGCAGAAGTCAGACAACAAATATAAAAATGCTCTTCTCTATACTTTGTTTTTTTCGCAAAGCATTTAAATGATAGTTTATGAAAGTTCTGTTGTGGCCTACTTAGTCAGGGAAGTACAGTTTGTCTCCAAACTCAGGGGGTTTGCCCAGAAGTTGAACAGCCAACACACTTGAGTCTGACCAATCACTTTCCTCCTGTACTGTTACGGGAACAGTTTATCTTGTTGTATGGAGTGTTGGTTTATTTGTATTGCGGTCAGTCTCTCCATAATTTGAGGCTAGAGACTGGTCCTTCTGACTGTGACAACTGCTCCAGCTGGACTGAACATGTGCTTAGAAGACACACTGGCTAATGGACAAGCCAGGTATTTTATCGCCAGCCTGTTGAGCTTTGACCATTGTTGCATCTTGGCATACCAACAGACCAATAAGTTTTGATCCCAATCGACCTCTTTTGGGTCATCCAGTTAGACTTGGACCATTCTCTGATCTGGTCATTGGTGCTGCCACTTTCTCGAACTTGGTAGCTTTCACCGCTGCACTTGACTTAAGCCCTGTCGCTTGAAACCAAGATATTGGAGAGGTTGGGTTATTCTTCTGTTGTTGGTGTTGCAGATGATCATGGAGTGGAGTGGGCTGTGAAACAACAGCACTGCCCTCTCTAGAGGTTGAAGTCTGCACGCCAAAACGTCTGGCCCAGCCTCTAACTTCCACCCGTTCTTCTTCCAGATTTCTCGCTTGGTCAACAATTCAAGTCTTTTAAAGTTAAACATCCCCTTCTGAAAAAGGACGAAAGAGGTCTGTATTATTTGTACAGTGGATCAAGTATTGTGGCACATATGTACTCTTTGAAGGACACAATCTCTCTTTGCAGCCTAGATTGACAGTCAAGCAAAGGATTTAGCTCTGAACCAATTCATATGCGCCTTTGTTCACACCTACGAATCTTTGCACTACCTTTTCCAACTGGTCCTTTAACAGATTTACTAACAAGATTTTGTGGCTTATCGTGCAGTCCTCCTTGCTGACTACCTGTGTGAAAACATCAAAAGAAAGTACCATATGTTTCAGGCACTTGACTAGCCCCATTTGTCCACCTCCAGAATCATGGTTTTCCCAATTGCACCCCCTCCTCTTTAAAAGACAAAGGGGGTCATTCTGACCCTGGCGGCCGGTGGCCGCCAGGGCCACCGACCACGGGAGCACCGCCAACAGGCTGGCGGTGCTCCCACGAGCATTCTGACCGCGGCGGTTCAGCCGCGGTCAGAAGCGGAAAGTCGGCGGTCTCCCGCCGACTTTCCGCTGCTCGGGGGAATCCTCCATGGCGGCGGAGCACGCTCCGCCGCCATGGGGATTCAGACAACCCCTACCGCCATCCTGTTCATGGCGGGAAACCCGCCATGAACAGGATGGCGGTAGGGGGTGCCGCGGGGCCCCTGGGGGCCCCTGCAGTGCCCATGCCAATGGCATGGGCACTGCAGGGGCCCCCGTAAGAGGGCCCCGCAAAGTATTTCAGTGTCTGCCTTGCAGACACTGAAATACGCGACGGGTGCAACTGCACCCGTCGCACCCCTGCAACTACGCCGGCTCAATTCTGAGCCGGCGTCCTCGTTGCAGGGGCATTTCCTCTGGGCCGGCGGGTGCTCTTTTGGAGAGCGCCCGCCGGCCCAGAGGAAATGTCTGAATGGCCGCCGCGGTCTTCTGACCGCGGTGCGGTCATTTGGCGGCGGTACCTTGGCGGACGGCCTCCGCCGTCCGCCAAGGTCAGAATCGGGGCCATAGTCAGTGATTGGTCGATACTGTTTGAATAGATGTTGCAACATGTAGTACGTCAAATCAACTAGCTCACAGAATGGTCCTCAGCTGCTTCCGGGCTTTTAAAGAATGACTGAAATGAGTGCAGATTCTTCTGGAGGTGGCCAATATGTTGCTGACTATGGGGGTCATTACAACATTGGCGGTAAAAGCCGCTTACCGCCGTGCAGAAGGACGCCAACACACCGCCGCGGCTGCGGAATTCCGCCACGGTCATTATGACCCACAGCTCGGAATCCGCCAAAATTTAGACACCCACACAAGTCCGCCACATCAATGGTCAATGATAAACTGTTGAAAACAAAACCTCCACCGTCACGCCAACAGGAATACGCCCACACTATCACGACCCACGAATCCACGCGACAGTCTTTCAACCGTGGTATTCCATTGGCAGTACACACTGCTGCGCTCACAATACACACACTCTTACAAAACACTACCACATTGGACAAATCGAAATACACACACCTGATACACATACACACACCACTCCCAGACAACCAATACAATATAAAATACACACCCACATCACCCACAAACCATTCCGACCACAATTGCGACTGAAGGCCACAGAGGGACACTACAATCTACAACCAATCATCCACAGGCACACAATACCATCACCCACAAAACATCCACGCACCTCACACAACACACCACTAAATATCATCCCACATATCACAACACACACCACCCCATACATCAACCACACCACCGCATGGCACGGCAAAGACACCCCAGGTTCTCTGATGAGGAGCTGAGGGTCATGGTGGAGGAAATCATCCGGGTAGAGCCACAGCTATTCGGATCACAGGTGCAGCACACCTCCATAGCTAGGAAGATGGAGCTATGGCGAAGAATAGTGGACAGGGTCAACGCAGTGGGACAGCACCCAAGAAATAGGGATGACATCAGGAAGAGGTGGAACGACCTACGGGGGAAGGTGCGTTCTGTGGTCTCAAGACACCACATCGCGGTTCAGAGGACTGGCGGCGGACCCCCACCTCCTCCCCCACAACTAACAACATGGGAGGAGCAAGTCTTGGCTATTCTGCATCCTGAGGGCCTCGAAGGAGTAGCTGGGGGAATGGACTCTGGTAAGTCAAACCTTAACTACTATATCCCCCACCCTACCTGCATACCATCACATACCCCACCCTCGCCCTCACCCCCATCACTCCTACTCCCCACAAATGTCCCAATATCACAAACCACACATCCCAACACCAAGCCCTGAATGCAACAACAAAGCATGGACACCCATCACCAATGCATGGCCACTGCACATACCCATACACCCACCTAAACCATCATCACACAAGGTCCCACACAGGAATGCAAGCACTGGGGTCCACGGTCACCCACCCATTGCACACCATGGTACACCCAGATGCAATAATCATGCTTTTACACCCCTGCAGGACCCCTACCCATCGTCACCGCACAGGAGGGTCCACACCACCAACAGAAGAGGCCCACAGTGATGACAGCAGCTCTGTCCAACTGGATCTAGATGGCACAGGCCACTACAGAGCTTGCCCCCTCTGGAAACACCAGCACAGCACCCACCCAGCGGGCCCATACCTCTGTCCCCAGGACACGTCAATCAGCAGTGTGTCTACCACTACAGGGAACCCAGGCTAACCCACCACCCCAACAACACCCTTCAGGGGACAGAGGCCCAGAAACACAGGGGAACTGGGAGGGCTGCTGTGCGACAGGGGGAGGACAGTCCCAGGGAACCCCCTCTCCACGAGGCCCTCTCCAACATCATGGGAGCCTACCATCATTCCCAGGATTCGATGGCAACAGTACTGGCCAAGTTTCAGGAGACCCAGAGGCTGCAGGAGGAACAGTATTTGGGCTTCAGGGAGGAACTCAGATCCATCAATTCCACCCTGGGCACCATCATAGGGGAGCTGAAGGAAGTCCTCAACACCAGGAGGGACACTGTGGCACAACAAGGGGCCCCTGACAGTAGCCTGGACGATGAACTGCCCACCACTTCTGCCGGCGCTAGTGGACAGGAGGCACCGCCACAGGACCACCACACCAGCCCCCCACCCCCTGCAGAGGGAGAACCACCCTGCAAACGGTCCCTGAGATCCAGGACAAAGACAGAGAACAAAGCCAAGACCCCGCCAAGCAATGAGACCGCCCTGAATGTCATCCTTTTGTCCCACCTTGTCACCCTGTCCATCCTCAAACTGCCCCAGCTCCACTTCCTATGCCCCTTTGGACAATGCACTTGTGAGACTAATAGACTGGACTCTGCCATGGACATTTCTCCACCATCACCCCTCACCATTTTACAACCCCCTCCAATATTGAGCACTTAAATAAACACCCTTAAAGCACAAAACAATCTGGAGTTTGTCTGTGATTTCTAAATAGTGTATTAGCAATTACAGTGGCAAAATGCTCTTTCAAATGTAATGTCAACAAACCTATGTGACACAGCTCTAGTCCATGAGGAAACAAAGCAGTTGTCACACAGTGGGACCCACATCTGTGAAATCGTAAGGGAAAGTGACAACTCAGTGACCATACACTGGGTGAAAAGGACAGACAGTAGAGAGGTAGTAGTGTTAAAGTACATGTAGTAGGCAGGTTTGTATTCTTACCTGTGTCTCACTGGAAGTATTGCAGGATCACAGAGTTCCTGTTGTTGATGTCCTCTTCTTCTGCCTCCTCGTCTTCGCTGTCCACAGGCTCCACAGCTGCCACAACACCTCCATCTTGACCATCCTCCTGCAGAAAAGGCACCTGTCATCGCAAAGCTAAGTTGTGAAGCATACAGTAGGCCACGATGATCAGGCACACCTTCTTTGGTGAGTAGAATAGGGAACCACCTGTCATATGGAGGCACCGGAACCTGGCCTTCAGGAGGCCGAAGGTCCGCTCTATAATCCTCCTAGTTCACCCATGGGCCTCAGTGTAGCGTTCCTCTGCCCTTGTCCTGGGATTCCTAACTGGGGTCAGTAGCCATGACAGGTTGGGGTAGCCAGAGTCACCTGCAAATGGTGAGGGACAACTGTTAGACACACACTAACCTGTAGGGATATCCCCAGACCCAGACAACTATTACAACTGATTTGGTTCCAGGTGCTCACCTAATAGCCGCACACGGTGCCTTTGGAGTTGCCCCATCACATAAGGGATGCTGCTATTCCGCAGGATGTAAGCGTCATGCACTGAGCCAGGGAATTTTGCATTAACATGGGAGATGTACTGGTCTGCCAAACACACCATCTGCACATTCATCGAATGGTAACTCTTCCGGTTTCTGTACACCTGTTCACTCCTGCGGGGGGTACCAAGGCCACATGTGGCCCATCAATGGCACCTATGATGTTGGGGATATGTCCCAGGACATAGAAGTCACCTTTCACTGTAGGTAAATCCTCCACCTGAGGGAAAACGATGTAGCTCCGCATGTGTTTCAGCAGGGCAGACAACACTCTGGACAACACGTTGGAAAACATAGGCTGGGACATCCCTGATGCTGTGGCCACTGTAGTTTGAAAAGACCCACTTGCAAGGAAATGGAGTACTGACAGCACCTGCACTTGAGGGGGATTCCTGTGGGATGGCGGATAGCTGACATCAGGTCTGGCTCCAACTGGGCACACAGTTCCAGGATTGTGGCACAATCAATCCTGTAGGTGATGATTACATGTCTTTCCTCCATTGTCAACAGGTCCACCAGCGGTCTGTACACCGGAGGATGCCGCCATCTCCTCACATGTCCCAGCGCACGGTGCCTATGAAGGACAACAGCGAGCACAGAGTCAACCAACTCAGAGGTACGTAAACACAGCTTACTCATAAAACCATTCATAACCCGAATTTTGCCTGTATGAGTGTTGAGGCAAGGCCTAGGTATGTGTGACGCAGTTAAAAATTAAAGCCATGTGGGCCCCTGAAATGGCAGCTGCCCGACCTGTAATGTGGGACAAGGGGATATGAGGTAACTGAGCTAGCGTTGTACACCGTCGCGGTAGGCGGTCGAAGCCCGCGGCGCAGTTCTGCATTTGTTAACATTGGACCCTGTGGGTCCCAGGAGCCAATGACGATGTACGCCGGCGGTGATGGTACGCACCGCCGCGGACGTGACCACCATATTCTCTCTGTGCAATCACTCGATACCTGATCTTCAACAGGAGAGGACCTACACTGCAAGTGCTGCTGTGACCTCAGTCTGGAAGAGACAATGGCACGTGCGTCTGGGGAAAGGGCCCCTGCCTTCAGCACGGAGGAGTTGGAGAAACTCGAGGATGGGGTTCTCCCCCAGTACACGCTACTTTACGGTCCTCCAGACAAACAGGTAAGTACACCGGGAGCATGCTGTATAAGCAATGCCTGTGTGGAGTCGTGTGGATGAAAGATGGGGGGGGAATGATGCGTGCATGAAACGACGGTGAGTGCATGTGCCACATGGCAAGGATAGGTATGCGGGCCAATGACTGTGATGGTGCAGTTGGTAATAACTTCTCTTTTTCCCCTGTACAATTCCTGTAGGTCAGCGCCCACCAGAAGAAGGATATTTGGCGTGCCATCGCCAAGGACGTCCGGACCCTGGGGGTCTATCACAGACGGAGCACCCACTGCCAGAAAAGATGGGAGGACATTCGCCGCTGGAGCAAGAAGACGGCAGAGGCCCAGCTGGGGATGGCCTCCCAACGTGGGAGGGGTGCCCGTCGCACCATGACCCCACTGATGTCCAGGATCCTGGCAGTGACGTACCCGGAGTTGGATGGGCGCTTGAGGGCATCACAGCAGCTACAAGGGGGTGAGTACGCTCTCATTCTGCTGATTCAGTGCGCAGTGGAGGTGCCTGGGTGGGGGAGGTGGGCTGTGGGTTTCCCTAGGCCAGGGCGAGTGTGCTAGTTAAGTCCCCTTTTTCAGGCAGACCCTGTGGCACCCCACCCCACCTGGGTACAGTGCCAACTACACCTAGTCAGGCTCCTGTGACATCCATGTGTGCAGATATCAGCCATAGTTTTGTAGGCCATGTCCCAGGGATTGAATAGTGGACCCCAAGTGCGTGGCGTAGTGCAGGGGGCTTCTGTGTCTGTTGTGTCTGCCAACGGTAGCGGTAATGCATGCACTCAACATGTCTTTCTTCTGTCTTCCCGCCCCCTTTTTGTGGTCTCCCTGTACATGTGTGCATTAGCATCATCAGGCGGAGGAGCAGTGGCACCGGAGCAGGAGGGAGCTGCATCCCACATGGCCCTGGAGGGCGACACTACAGAGTATGATTTCACCAGTGGGACGGAGGGCGAGGGGAGCTCCACGGCGGGGACAGGAGCTGACACCAGTGATACAGACTTGTCCTCTGATGGGAGCTCCCTTGTGGTGGCGGCACCATCTGTGCCCCCCGCATCTACAGGTACAGTTGCCACCTCCCCTCCAGCACCGCCCTCCCAGCAGCCCCTCAGCCTTTGCCCCGTGCCCGCTCACCCAGGAGGGTAGGCATCTCCTTCACCCCAGGCACCTCAGCCCCTGCCCCAGTCACCCTTGCTGCCCTCAGTGAGGAGGCCATTGACCTCCTCAGGTCCCTCACTGTTGGGCAGTCTACCATTTTGAATGCCATCCAGGGTGTAGAGAGACAGTTGCAACAAACCAATGCATTCCTGGAGGGCATTCATTCTGGTCAGGCAGCCCTTCAGCAAGCTTTTCAGACTCTGGCCTCAGCACTGATGGCAGCCATTGTCCCTGTCTCTAGCCTCCCCCCTCCAACTTCCTCCACTCAGACCCAATCCCCTGTACCTCAGCCTACCCTAAGCACACCATCAGACCAGCATTCACACACCTCAACACACAAGGGAAGCTCTGGCAAACATAAGCACCACACATCCCACAGGCACTCACGCAAGAATCACACACATGCAGACATAGCAACATCCACTGCCTCCACTGTGTCCCCCTCCTCCTCACCTCCCTCCTCCCTCCCAGTCTCGTCTCCACTCACACCTGCATGCACTACATCTACAGCCACTACTTCCATCACCAGCACACCCACCACCCCACCCCGCTCACGTGCAGTCACCACCCCCACTACCATTCACACATCCCCTGTGTCCTCTCCCATTGTGTCTGTGACGCCACCTCCCAAGGTACACAAACGCAGGCACACACCCACCCCACAGCCATCCACCTCACGATAGCCTCCAGTGTATGCACCTTCACCCAAAGTCACCAAACGTACACCTCCTACAACCACAACCGCTTCCTCCACTCCTAAACCCCCTCCAACTACCCGTCCCAGTGTTCCTAAGAAACTTTTCCTGGCCACCCTTGACCTCTTTCCCTCACCTCCCCCACCCCGTCAGTCTCCTAGTGCCCGACTCTCCAGGTCCCAACCTAGCACCTCAGCCACAACATCGGCAGGACCAGTAGTGCCAGTAGTCACCGGATTCTGGAGTGCACCAGGCAGCAGGGCAGCCAGTGGGGCAAGGAGCCACAGCATGGACAGTCCCCCACCTGTCAAGCACCAAAAGTTGGGCAGTGCCCGGCGGGAGAGGGGGAAAACACCAGCCACCAAAGCCGCTCCCAGGGGTACAGGTGGGAGTGTGGAGTCAGCTGCAACACCTTCCAAGGTGGGGAAGGGGCACAAGAAACCCAGCAAGTGTGGGAAGATCAGCACGGCGGAGAAGACCGCCATCAGCCCCGCTGCCCAGGAGGTGACCGCCAGCAGCCCCGCTGGCCCAGACAGGACCGCCAGCATCAGCCCCGCTGCCCAGGAGGTGACAGCCAGCATCAGCCCCGCTGCCCAGGAGGCGACCGCCAGCAGCCCCGCTGTACAGGAGGCGACTGCCAGCAGCCCCGCTGGCCCAGACAGGACCGCCAGCATCAGCCCCGCTGCCCAGGAGGCGACTGCCAGCAGCCCCACTGTCTAGGAGGCGACCGCCAGCAGCCCCGCTGGCCCAGACAGGACCGCCAGCATCAGCCCCGCTGGCCCAGAGAGAACTGCCAGCATCAGCCCCCCTGGCCCAGACAGGACCGCCAGCATCAGCCCCGCTGCCCAGGAGGCGACCGCCAGCAGCCCCGCTGTCTAGGAGGCGACCGCCAGCAGCCCCGCTGGCCCAGACAGGACCGCCAGCATCAACCCCGCTGGCCCAGACAGGACCGCCAGCATCAGCCCGCTGCCCAGGAGGCGACCGCCAGCAGCCCCACTGGCCCAGACAGGACCGCCAGCATCAGCCCCACTGGCCCAGACAGGACCGCCAGCATCAGCCCCGCAGGCCCAGACAGGACCGCCAGCATCAGACCCGCTGCCCAGGAGGCAACCGCCAGCAGCCCCGCTGGCCCATACAGGACCGCCAACAGCTGAAGCGCTGCCAAGGATACCGCCGCCACAAGCACCACTGCCAAAGAGACCGCCGCCACAAGCACCGCTGCCAAAGACACCGCCGCCACAAGCACCGCTGGCAAAGACACCGCCGCCACAAGCACCGCTGCCAAGGACACCGCCGCCACAAGCACCGCTGCCAAGGACACCGCCGCCACAAGCACCGCTTCCAAAGAGACCGCCGCCACAAGCAGCGCTGCCAAAGACACCGCCGCCACAAGCACCGCTGCCAAGGACACCGCCGCCACAAGCAACAACAAAAGGCAACTCATAACTTGAAATAAATGCACATTCTAAACATATAGGAAAAAACTTTTGAGTGCTCATACACTGACACACATCGTTGCCTTGATATGTACTTCCGGGTTTACAATAGTAAATAATAATAGGTGTTTGTTCACCGCCGCCACAAGCACTGCTGCCAAAGAGACCGCCGCCACAAGCACCGCAGGCCCATGAGCGCCAAACGCACTGACGCTACTGAGGCCGCCACGAGCAGGATGAAGCACTCTGGGCACAAAGCCCCCTCCAGAACCAGTGGAGAGATACACCCACTACCTCAGTCCTTGGCAGGATGAAGCACTCTGGGCACCAAGCCCCCTCCAGAACCAGTGGAGAGATACATTCACTACCTCAGTCCTTGGCAGGATGAAGCACTCTGGGCACCAAGCCCCCTCCAGAACCAGTGGAGAGATACATCCACTACCTCAGTCCTTGGCAGGATGAAGCACTCTGGGCACCAAGCCCCCTCCAGAACCAGTGGAGAGATACATCCACTACCTCTGTCTTTGGCAGGATGAAGCACTCTGGGCACCAAGCCCCCTCCAGAAACCAGTGGAGAATGTTATCCACTTGTGAGAATGTGGCTTTGCACTCCCCAGGATTGAACAGTGGGCAACCCACCCACTGTAGAGACTTGTGAGACTGTGGCTTTGCACTCCCCAGGATATAGCAGTGGGCAACCCACCCACTGTAGAGACTTGTGAGACTGTGGCTTTGCAATCCCCAGGATAAAGCAGTGGGCAAACCACCCACTTGAGAGACTGTGGCTTTGCACTCCCCAGGATGCAGCAGTGGGCAAACAACCCACTGAAAAGACTTAAGAGACTGTGGCTTTGCACTCCCCAGGATAAAGCAGTGGGCAACCCACCCACTGGAGAGACTTGAGAGACTGTGGCTTTGCACTCCCCAGGATAAAGCAGTGGGCAACCCACCCACTGGAGAGACTGTGGCTTTGCACTCCCCAGGATACATCAATGGGCATGGAGCCCCCTTGTGGAGCTCGCGTCGTGCACTCATCCAGCTGAGGTGCCCCCCTTCCCTTCCCACTGAGGTGCCTGTTTTATTTCGATCTGATGCCCCCGTAGTGTTCTCTTCGTTTGGATTGCCTCGCCCATGCATTTTGGGTCCAGTGGTCCATGGACTATATAGGTGCAGTACCTGGCCTTGAATTCTTGGTGTACATATTTGTTAATAGAGTATATACATTTTTGAGTAATGGATTTACATTCGTTCAAATCATTTCCTTTTGTCCTTGCATTCTTCCAGCAGGGGTTGGGGGGGGGGATGTAATGTTTCAGCATGTATTTGTGTGTGTGTTGTTGTGGGTGAGGGTGGGGGTGTTGCGTGTTGCGTGTGTGTGTCACTCTCTTTTCCCTCCCCCTCCCCTGTGTCGTAGGTGCAGTACTCACCGTGGTCGTCACCGCCATCGGTCGTGCTCCTGGTAGAGGAGCAGGAAGACAATCGCAGGGAGGATTTAAAGTTCCGGCTCTATGGCGTCCTGGTTCCTCGTGGGGTGTGTAGAGGTGAACGTTTTCCCTTCCAAGTCCTGTTTCTGCCGTGTTTTTGTTTGCTTTGAATCCGCCCCGGAACAGGTGGCAGATTGGCCTGTCATAATAGTGTGGGCGGTACATTGTCTTCCGCCTGTCTGTTGGCGGTGACTGCCAAGCTGTTTGTTTGTACTGCTGTAGCGGTCGGAGTGTTAAAGTGGCTGTCTGTGTCGGCAGTTTCCGCCACGGTCGTGATTCAATTTTTTTTTTCGCCAGCCTGTTGGCAGTCTTACCACTGCTTTACCACCGACCGCCAGGGTTGTAATGAGGGCCAAAGTCCCTTGTACAGCCAAAGAAGAACACCAGGAAGGTGAAGATTCAGAAGTGGAAAACGGATAAAGCTTTGGAGATGAAACCTCAGTAAGAGGGCCAGGGTAACACAAGAGAGTTTAAACTACAGAAGAAGAAGAAAGCAAACTTCAATAAGATAAAGCCACATGAAGAAGACACAGACAAAAAGAGAGAGGTGTATTTCTAAGAGGAGGAAAATAATGACTTCAAGGATGTAAGAAGAAGTGTATCCATACAGTCAAAGCTTTGGGGCGGGGGAAGCATGGACAGTTCCGGAGAGGTGAGTCCTGAGAGTAGGAGAATAAGAGCACCAGGAAGGAATTGCTTGGAAGGGGGGGGGGGGAATACAACAGCAGAGAGGTGAATCTCCAGGAGGAGAAAGAGAATAAGGAATGGAAGAAAGGAGAGAAGGACAATTCCAGGGACCTTAAGTCTGAGATGCAACAGGGCCAAAAATAACATGGTTCAGAAGTAGAGTCGCCAGAGTGTGGGGGAAGGACCTGACAGAAATTTGCATTTCACAAGGTCTGGAACTGACACAGTACCCAAGAGCTGGCATACAGCTACTTTAATTATTTAGACACATTCACTTTATGTAATACCACAACAATGATCTAATGTAACACAACAACATACTCCATTGTGGGACAATAATTTGATCAGAAGTGAAAGGTTTGCAACAATCACAGGCTCACATGAAGAGAGTTCCAAAATCTCAGCACTGTGAGACAGACCCTTGAAGGAGGTTCTCAGATATTTGATTCTAGATTTTCCTTTTCCATAGTCAAACTATTAATTTTAAAATACCCCTGTCAGTTTTTTTGGCCATAACAGGTTCAGTATTACAGCTAACTATGATGAGGTGGTTTATGTTTACCCCACTAAAGTTTGCAAAATATAAGGGAATCTTTGCAAATATACGGAATCTCAGAAACAGTATTGAAGTAAGAGAATTAGTTTATGTGCTTGTCTTTTAAATCATTGCCACAAACACACATTGTGATGTTAAGCAATAACACCTGGAGATCAGATATTTACCTAGATGCTCATGAGTGTGTATTAACTACAAGCAGTTTAACCTGACTCTCCAGAGATCACTTCGACTCTAAGGAGGTCACTCTGACGGCCAGTCGTTTACCCATATTCTCAAGAGCTCCCTCTTGTCCTCAGAGGTTCATCAGAACTCTCAAAATTTACCCTCAGTTCCAGTTCACCTTGACGTTTATGGTTGTGCAGTCAACATCAGGTTCAGATTAATTATTTTCAAGATTGCTCACATATCCTCACAATTTATGACATTCCACATAGGAATTTAATATGTGTTTACCTCATGAGAAAGCTAGTAGTTGACATATATTTATAAACATGTTTTCTGTATAGCCCGAGTCACGGTGTCCTCCAGTGAACTTCTGTGCACTTCCTTCGCATTTAAAAAATGTTTTCTCCTGTGTACCTTTACGTCACTAATTGTTCCCCAAAAAGTGGCCCTATAAATAGTTACCCAACAAGCCTCACGGACATCACTCAATTCCCCAAAAGGAATGGGATAGGATTTAGCCATGGTTAGTTTCACATACCTATACTCTTCTCAAAGATTCAAACTTGAGATGGGACTCTAATGTCTGCTGTAACAATATCCATAAGAAAGTGAATTATTAATTGGGGTGAACACTGATTCTCCATAAGTAATAATGCCACTAAACTGTTAGGTCCAGAAAAAGGTTCCACCAATTTATACTGGAGCTCAACCCCTGGTAGCTATGGCATTGAGCAGACAGCTTTAACTTAGAGAAAATGTTCAAAGCATTTAGAAGAAACAAAACATTTAAAAAGTCAAACATACAACAAAATAAAAATCCCTCTTCAATTTAAAAAATACAGATAGGTTTAATTAACAAAATGACACCAAAACAACAAAAATCTAATAAGAGGGACTAGGGATATGATTTTTTTTTTAATTCAGGAGAAAAGGCACTCAGAAGAAGTAAAAAGCTAATCAGAAATAGGTGGATTTTTTTTGTTATTTGTTTTTGTTGGAATGTTCATGCATACAGTTAATACAAGTAAGTGTGCATGAAGCACCACACAGGAGGTCAAAACAATATGTACATCTGCGTCAGTATGTGTCTCCCACACAACTGGGAAGGGAGGAGGGAAGGAAAGGGAGTCCACTCAGTGAGGATGAAATTATCTAATTTGCTGAGAGGGTGCCTCTAGCGCGCATGTCATGGAGCAAGATATTAGGGATGGGCATAAGCTCCTATCTCTTGCTTGCGTCAGGCGCCAACCCCAATGCAGTACGACCTGTAACTTCACTAACAGCAGGAGCATGGCCGTCATGACTCATCTGAGGGCACATCCTTTACCTATCCCAGCAGCGCAACTTGTGGCGAAGGAAATAGGTGGAATTTGTACGCCGAGATGGAACATGGATTGGATGCACCAAGCAGGTTCATCTCGGTCAATGATTTTTCTTTTAGGTTTAGTTTTTTTTTTCGGAGCTCAGAACCTTCCAGTAGGACAAGGCTGACGGCTGTATTCGACGATGAGTTCCACACTGCTGAATACTTTCTCATGAGGGCCCACTGAAAAGGATTTGCTGCTGGATAGAAGCTCTGTATGGGAGAAATCGGTTTCTTCAGCCCAGCAAAGTTGTGCATTTCTCTGGTGAATAGAAATCAGAATTTTTCAAAGTCCAACAGCTTTTCACAGATTGTAGGAAACGTCCATCTAGACAAGGCCAAAGGTCTCAGTACCACAGGGTCAGTACTCACGGGGTAAGGACTCACTCCAGCAGAAGCCAACACCAGAGTCCAGTACAGGTGAAGATGGTCAGATGGGCACTTCAGGAACAAAGCCTCTTGCAGCTTGTTGTGTTCCTATAGCCACATAGGAGGTCAGCCAACTGACCACTGGTGTCCACTTTGTTGCCCTGGGTACAAGGGCCTCAAACAGCAGATGCAGTCCTTATTCTGTTCTTCTACAGTCTCAAGAAGTGTTCTGAGGAGGGTGCCTCATTTATGATTGGCACTAACTAGGGGGTAAATCCTGACTACTTTTTGATCAATGGGAAAAGTTTCCTGGGACCACCCTACCCTCTTTTTCTCTGATTCCTGTTTGCCAGACTACAAACAATGCCACAGTGTACATTACTCCAAAAATCCAAGATGGGGAAACCGTTTCTCCTTTCTGCAAAGCTTGTGTGCCGTCCCAGATTTGTGCCCAGGGAAACCCCCTTCTGTGTGGTCACTCGAAACCTGTTCAGGTAGTAGCTCATTTCCACTGGGGTTCGAGTTAGCCTAGCTGGGGGAATAAAGGTTTGTCTTCTCCAGGTCTCATCTTAAATCGATTGTGAAAGGGCAGGCCGTTGATGAGTTAATGAAGTTCCTGGTCCACACAGCTGGCTTTCCTACAAGGGGAAGAAAAACACCTCCCCACACCCAGACCATTGCTTTTTTTCTGGGAGTAAATTTCACACATCTTCAAGGTAAAGCACTGGGTACCCCGGGCCACAGGATACTGACAGGCTTCTAACAGAACACGATGTTCTGGGACATTGATGATTATGACAAACGCTACCAGGTTACATAGCTGCATGTTTCACTGAGAATGTGTTTATTGGGAAGATGTCAAGTTTGTGGGTTGGGGGGGTGGAGGGGCGTTTTACGATGTTCATTGTTAAATATGACAAACAAAAATTAATGTGGCCACAGCAAAATTGAATTGTATAATCTAATTATTATCTGTCCTTCCGAATCTGTCCTCCTGAATCTGTGACCTGACATTCTCATTACCAATGTATTGATATGACCAATATATTAGAACCATTGTCCTACCAACAGTGAAGAAAGTCTGTATTGCAATGCTAACATATTTTCAAAAGTAATCAAGTTTATTTAAAAAACAAAAGTGAGGCAGGGAAAAGCTACCTTTCTAAAAGTTAAACTTAATAAATATTGATAACAAATCTGACTTCAACATTGAACTGGATTTTAATACATATTAAAAATAGTGTAGAATTGTTTTTCTATCTGGTCCCAAACTCCAGATATCAGAATGAATCTTTTAATCTGTACGCTCGTTTTCTCATAAAACATCCAGAGCCTTTCACAGTGAAAATAGCTTTTGGGGCATGACATTGCAGGGACATTGTGACATTCAATTTCTACATGTTCCACTTTTAAATATCATACCATGCACCCTACGTTGTGGGCTACAAGGCCTGCATAGGGGTGGCTTGTTAAAGTTTAAAAGGAATGTTTTCCCCATGTTAAAAGTATTATTTTGACAGTTGGGGCTACAGGTTTAAACTGCAGAAGTTGAACTACAGTGGTAGGCCAGGAGCCATGTTTTCCTCTGTCACAATATTGGATCGCACAATACGTGTCCACAGGTGACATTTACCTTTCCATGCCATGGGTGTAATTTCTACTCCATATAATATGGCCTTACAGGACAGTTACATATGTTAAAGATTAGCCTATATTTATATGTTTTAGGGGTCACAGCATGTACACTAGGCACTGGACAGCAGTGCCCCAATGTGCAAAATCTAAAACCAAGCATTAAAAGTCTTCAAAAAATTTAATGTCTACGCCAAAAAGCAGTAGTTTCTCACAATGTCCTTGACCAAAGTCAGATGGACAATACCCTCAAACTGGCCTCCTTTCTTGGATAGTGTATCATGGGAAAGCAGGTTGGTGTTTGAACAGGATTTATCACCATGATACTGAATATGTGTGAAGTATGGCTACATTCAATGCCCACTGTAGACAAAAGTGGAATATGGACTACTGTTGGTACCTACAGTAGAAAATGTTTGGTGTCCTTTTGCAATCTGCACTTAGGGGATGTCCACTTACCAAGTTAAGAATACAGCTTGTTTTATGAGACAAGGTGCATTTTTTGTATATTAAAAAAATTAAACTCCATAGGAAAAAAGGAATTCAAGAAGAACATTGTTGATAAGGGAAAATGCATAGCTCGTTCAACGATGATTTTAAAAAGTCGGACTGGCAGGAAGGATTGCCTGTAGGATAACTGTTTGGTTGCTGTTCTTACTTTAGAACAACTTACAAATAAAGATTTCTCCTGCAGGATGAACAAAAGAATTAGGCTCTGCACTGGGGAGAACCAAAACAACCAAATGTGTGACCTTGTTACTGCGTCCAACTTGATGAAAGATATATTTGGTTACAAGGTGGGAGAGTTTACCACATGTTTAGCCCCTGGCTTCAAATCTTTCTCAAGATGTTCACCAATGATTTCTTATAAATAACTTCCTATTTTAAAACCATTTTACTATAAGCATAGAATTGTGCTATGAGTTTCCAGTTTGCACCTACACATGTGTGTGTTTATAATTATTTTACTAAAACTTAACAAACCACTACATAATAAATATTTCAGACACATGCTTCAATAGAATTTGAGGGATACCTTTGAATAGGATGACATTTGTTGGCATGGGCGTTTGATTACTTGGATAAAAAATGACACTGATGGACATGCAACAGGAGAAATCGGGGCATGAACTGTGTAAGAAATCAGTTTATTAGTTCAGAAGGGTGGGAGCACCACTCAAGCAGCAACCACAGTCCTAGTCAGGGTGAACAACAAAGGTCACTAGGTTAACCTGTGCTTAACCCTCTAGTAGCGTGGCACAAAGCAGTCACCCTTCACTTAGAGGCAAAGTGTTTATGCAGCACATAAACATTATCAAAGTGAAAACGCAACACAAGAAAAATCCCAAACCAATTTCGAAAAATAGGGTACAGGTTAATAAATAAAAGGATACCAGAACAACAAAAATCAGTAGAACCGGAGCTATTCATTTTTAAAGTTTTAAGTAGATATAGCGCCTAAAGCACACAGCACCGCTCGCGGTCATCTGGTCATGCTAGACCGGGGGAAAGTCATAAGAATAAGCCAACTGCTATGAAGCGCCGGACGGATACAGGGACTATGTTAGCTGCACTGAAAAAGTTACTTCTCAAAGTCAGGCACAAAGAGTTTCTTTTGTGGTGAAGGAGGATGCGAGGAGCAGGGAGAGCATAGTGGATGGCCGTCACTGTAGTACTAAGATTAGGACTGTCATAGGGGACGCTGTAGCATGAAGATCCGGTAGGGCATCGCAGATGGTCACTGCTGGATCTTCATGTTGGCGGTCACTCTGGACTGTTGCTGCTGTAGTACAAAGTGTAGATCTATCATTGCCAGTCATTGCGGGCAGGTACTTATTGGTGTAAATACATCTATTTGTGGTCCTGAACAGCCCAAAACTTCAAATTTCACCTTTTCTTGAAGAGGAGTGCACTCTGATGCCAACCAAGGGTCCGGGAGCTACGGAGGCACCTCTTGGAGATCAGAGACTCACTCTAGCAGAGGTCAGCAGGGCTCAGGCAGGTCCAGTTGTAGGTCCATGCAGGTCAGCTGGGTGGTTTCAAATGGGCCTCTGGAGCTTGTTTTATTTCCCTGTAGTCCAGTTGACTCTTGGAGTCACTCAGGTAGTCTGGGATGTAAGGAGCAGGTTCAGTCTTACTTCTCACAGACCAGGGCAGGCCTCAAGCAGCAGGACAGTCCACTGGGGAATATGGCAGTCCTCAAGCAGTAGGGCAGTCAATGGAGAATAAGGCGGGCCTCAAGCAGCAGGGCAGTCCTTTGGGGATCAAGGCAGTCTTTTTCTGTAGCATCAGCAGGTTCATGAGTGTTCTAAAGAGTCACTCTGGAGGTCCCATATTTATACCTCATGCCAACCTTTGAAATGGTGGATTTCCCTATACAACCCCTGCATCTGGTTATGAAAAGTTCTACCCTTCCCCTGTTAAGTCTCCGAGACGTCTGGAGTGACAGTGTCAGATTGCTTTGTGTGTGGAGGAGACAAAACCCTTTGAAATACAGTAGAAGTGGAGCTGTGTACAGCTCTGCCCCTAACCATCCTGACAAGATGGTCCATCCTGTCCACAGCTAATCCCCTTTTGTGTCACTCTCTGGATTGAATACATAAACCGCAACAGCAGAAGCATTCACAGTCATGTGACCCAGGATACTGGCAGAAGGCACAAATGGGACAAGAAAATGCTAACTTTCTAAAAGTGTGTTGGAAAGTAAGGGGCTAACAAGGTAATCATTTAAAAAATATTTCATATATATGTATATATATATATATATATATATATATATATATATATATATATATACACGCATGTTTCTAAATTTGCTTTAGTACGTGCCTGATTTCAGTTTCTTTTTGCCCTTCTTTCTTTCTCATTTATCTGTGTCACAAATTGTGCATTAAACTAGGTTATTTTTGATTCTAGAGAACCAAAAATAATATATTAACTATTTTTTAAATGATTCTCTTGTTAACTCATACCCATGCTTGCAAAGGTCTATTGGACTGCCCTTCTCTTTAATGAACTTTCTAAAACTGGCATTTTCAGAATTGTGGCTTACAATCTGACTTCACCATTAAAGAGAATGTTAAATTACAATTCATACGGGTCCAAACACCATATCTCTATCTGCACCCATTCAAATGGTATTTCTTGTTAAATGTGATAAGGTAACACCATGTTTGTCATCATAATCAAAATGGCTTTATTTCAGCCAGTAGGGCCATAAAAGCACAAAACAAATATAAAAGAAAATAAATAAATAATTAAAACTGTACATTTAGCATAAAATGACACAATGAAATACGTAGAATAAAAGGCAATATGTAACAATAAAAGTGGAATAACCACATGATATATTGCATAGGATTAACAACTCTTTCTGTGGAGCTTCCACATTGCACCCAATAATTTAGCCACTGAAATGACAAGTGAAGGGCAGGGGTCTGACCTCAAAATTCATAATGCCAAAAGGTGGCCATGCAAGCCCAGGCATCTACAAGTGGGGGCTGGCCATAGGCTGCGTAGACGAGCGTAGAGCAGGCAGATGATGAAGACATGGGCAACATTTTCCACTGAGAGAGAGAGGGCCAGACAAACATCTGTAGACTCAGCAGACCAGCCTGCAGTGAAGGATCTCAGGAGTAGG
This sequence comes from Pleurodeles waltl, assembly GCF_031143425.1. Classification (NCBI taxonomy): domain Eukaryota; kingdom Metazoa; phylum Chordata; class Amphibia; order Caudata; family Salamandridae; genus Pleurodeles; species Pleurodeles waltl. The sequence continues at coordinate 865,929,410 of NC_090443.1, forward strand.
GTTCCCACTCAAAACTGGAAGTATAACTACCAGTCCAAGGGTGCAGAGATCAGATCACAGAACATCTCATATGCACTCACAGGCTTCAAATCAAGAACGTCATAGGACAATCTGGAGGAGGCAGCCTTCCTAAAGTCATCCATCTTTGCAGTATTCCAACAGAGTAACTTCAATGCATTCTTAGGTGGGAACGATGAAGTAGCAGGCTGGTCACAAAGATTTAATAGGATGAGAGATTTAAGTACGTTTTTAACATTCAAAAGCCATGGGATTTTGTGAAATGTATCTGCATCTATATTTTCCTGTAGTGCTGATGCATAATGAGCTAGTTCTGGGGCGATTCACATCTGCTTCCAGAACAATAAGGGATGTAGCCTAGCTTTCCCCACAAGGCTTTTCATACCCATGTCGTAGCAACGGAGGTGGAAGGGAGTACTAGGGGGAAAGGAACAAGGTTGCAAATAAATTTTTTCTCCATACTAGTGAGGAAATCCAGGTTGACACAGGCCCACAATTCTGCCCCGTATAGGGTAGTAGCCAAAGCTTTGTCCTCATAAATACAAAGGGCCAGGAATATCTATTTAAGTATGAAGAGCAATATTCTTTATTAAGTGCACCTGTAGTTTGTCTGGGCTTCATGACAGCTTTATCAAGATAGGGTTTCCAGGACATGCTTTTAGAAAGCGTAATGCCTAGGTAAGTAAATAGTCCACCATCTCGAGAGGGACTCCCCCCCATAACAACATGTTCCTTGAATGTTTTGTGTGGGTTGAGCGCCATCCCCTTGGTCTTGTTTGTGTTGCTCTCCAGACCGAAGCGAGACAGAACTCCTTAAAATTATATGGAAGCTTCTATAACCCTCTCTGGGTCTTGGAGATCAGCAATGTGTTGCCTGCAAACAACAGAATAGTGGTTGTGGATCCAGCCAGCAAGGGAGATAATGTCGATGATATACAATGAGAAAAGCGTGGGGGCCAAAACTCATCCCTGACAAACTCTATGCAACACTGGAATTTCCTGTGTCAATTGATCCTGATTCCCCCACCTGACTTGTTCAATTTTTTCCTCATGGAGACGTCTTACCAGGGACAGGAGATTAGGGGGCATTTTCATATTGTACAAAACCTGCCAGAGTGCCGACCTTGGCACCAGATCAAATGCAGATCCTAAATCCACAAACGCAATGTACAAAGAGGCCTTGCCAATAGTAACAGTACGTCAATAGATCAGTAGGAAGCAAAACACCTGATCAATGGTGGAAACCTTTGTCTGAAAACCTGCTTGGCAAGGACTAAGGATGTCTTCATCGATCAACCAGTCCTATAACTTGGCTAGAAGACACTGTGAGAACACTTTTTGATAACAGTTGATTAAACTAATTGGTCTGCAATTACTGAGAAGAGACCTATCTCCTTTTTTATGTACAGGAATAACGAATGCACCTTTCCACAATTTTGGAATTCCTGCCCCTTCAGCTATAGAATTGGCGAATGTAAGACTGTAACAAGCCCATAAGTTTAAGTTAGATAGAAAAACGTCTGCCAGGATGCCATCTGGCCCTGCTGCCCTTCCACGTGCGAAAGCGGAGAAAGATTTGTCTGAAATGTCAAATAGTGGTGTTAAAGAAGGGGACCAAGATGTGGGTGACACAGGACCAATAGTATTTTTTGACTAAGTGTCTGAATAAAGATCAGAAAAGTAATCGACCCAGACTGAAGGAGCAATGTTATTTACTAGTTCACAGGGAGCCATAGCGACCTTACGTGCTAAAAGTTGCCAGAACAAAATAGTATCTTTGACCAGTTAAGCATCATAGAGTGTGTTCCACCTCTGAGAGTCCCAATTCCTCCTGACATGTTATAGAAACTTTGTAGGCTTTCCTGGCTTCAGAAATTTTAAGGGGGTCTCTCGAGCAAATTGCACGAGCTAGGGAGCGATGCGATTTCCTAAAATCATAATTGTACCAGGGATTGCCTTTATGAGCACTATGTACTTTGGATTTGCCCATAACAACAAAGTGCCCCATATCAGTCAATGGGAGAGATAGGCCTTACAGTAGTGACGAATGACGTTAGGAATTTTTCACTACCAGGACATGTAAAACTTAAACCCTCATGTCTGGGGAGTGGCCAACCAGGATGGCTGATAGGACGCCTCTCTAGGGAGCTCTGTCTCCTCAGTGCCGAATCCTGATTAATCCTGCCACACTAGCCACCTAACATGTCTCAGGGGATTGGGACACTCCTGTCCTTACATCCATGGAGCTCCCAGGAAGAGTTGCTGCAGAAGTTCCTGCTTTGTCAGGGTGAGGAGGGAACGCAGCACAGCAAGCAGCACGGCCCGTATGTCCCAGGAGTTGCGGCCTCGAGGGCAACTGCTAGATTCCCTTTCTCCCCCACCTGCGAAGATCCTGAACAGAGACCTATGTGAGTACTGCTATGGGGACCACTGCCATAGACACTAAATCCAGTTGGCATGCCTGCGTGATAGTCAGCTCATGGGCTATGAAAGGCCGCTGGAGTCTGCACCTACTGTGGACCTGTTGTGCTCTGAGGGGTGCATGAACTGGGGGTGTGGATTCTCCCCCTCCCACCACTGTTAACAGGGGGAGGTGAGCCTGTGGCCCTGGGCAGCGGGGGCAGATTTCTTCAGGGCCAGCCCAAGCAGGGCCTAGAGCTTTGTATGTGGCCATTGTTGGGGCTGCAGCTGGGAGCGCACTATGCTCACCGCAATGAGGTTTCGCCCCTGGATCTATTTTGGAGTCTGCTGGGGGACAGCTTGCCTGGCAGGGGTCCTGTAGCTGCTCCTGGTTGGGACCCCGGTGCCTCCCTGTGGGGCGAACACATCTATATGGAGACGCTCCTGTGCCCTGCCCGTGGTGAGGGCCCCTTTACCTAGATGATGTGCACTGGAGCCTTATGGAGCTAAGCCCACACTCCCAGGATGGGAGTAGGGGTGCTCTGGAGGGTTGTGGGCCTGGTTCGCGCATGGTGCACCTACCTGGGTGTGAAGGCCTCACATCTTTTTCCCCTGGGTCCTATCTGTTACTTCAGCTCTTGCTTTGCGCCCGTACGTGGGGGTAACAATAGGAAGCAGATTGGGCCCCCCTAGTACTCCACAGACTCCTCTCCGGTCCAGGGTGTTGGGTCCTCACACCACTTGTGGAGTGACATCTGCACCACCTTGTAAAACTCTGACCACATCTGCATCATAAGGAAGGATGGACCCCAGCCACAGCAGCAGGTAACATTATAGCTCAATACACTACCCCTCACCAGGCCCCTCAGAGGCTTACTAGGAAGGAACACAATGGTACCCCGGAGCACTCTCTGGACCGCCATCCAATGCTGCTATCCTGGAGGCAATACAGGGTTCAAGGATTGAGCTTGAGGGTCAAATAGTGGGGGTGTCCATCGAAGTAATTGTGCTCCTAGTGGATGTGCGCAAAGTTCCAGACAAGGCGGAGAATGCGGAATCAAACATAGCTTCCCTTCAAACTGAGATACAACACCTTAAACAGCAGGTGGCACCACTGACGACAGTCACTGATGCATGGGTGGGTCGAGTTGAGGACACTTGTGGTTGTTCGCGGAGGTATAATTTGCACCTTTGGGATTTCCGGTACGAGTAGATAGCCAGTCAGAACATTTCTTGGTACACTGGGTGTGGAACACCTGTGACCCGGCGAGTTATCTGACTCTTTTGTCATAGAGAAGGCACATAGAGCACTGGCATCTGTCCCTCTCTGTGCGCTCCCTCCACGGCACACATTGCTCACATACTGAATTAGAGACAGGGAAGTAATTCTGAGAACTCTGCAATTCGAAAACAGGAATATTGCAATTTACCCTGATTACCCACAGGAGGTGCAGGAGCCCCCCAAATCATTCCTAGAGGTCAAGAAAGACTGCACCTTTATCCAGCTAAACTTTGTGTCATAGTGGACGAGTAGGTAATCTTTTGAAATGTCCGGAGGACATCTGGTCCTGGCTGGACATTGGGGACAGGCTACTTGTGTGCTCTCTGAGTGCAATTGAACCCTTTCATACAAGATGTGGATGCCACCGGCCTCAATCCAGGGGCGAGTCCCAGTCTGTTGGAGGAGGGCGGTTTACCGGCCGCATTGTGATACAAGATGGTGGCACCGTGGCCGCTGCGGTGTTGGAGCACTGCGGGTGTCGGGGGAGCAGCAGACTGACCCTTCTCAGACGTTCCCTCACACGAGTGACATTGTTGCTGACACTTTACCATCTTGAAGCAACGCTTTGCTTCTCTATTTGAGAGATGACAGTTGATCTGGGGGAGGGATTGGTCTACCTGCGTGTCATGGTCGGACACTGGGTTCAGCCCCGGGCACTGCACGGCGGGAGCCGTTTACCTGCACAGGTGGGTCAACCTCCCTTTCGGGGGCAAGGGATCCTTCTGGGAGTGGCTGGCAAGTTGTGACGTTAATGTTTCATTGGCGATGTTTACCTTATTTTCCATGGTTGTCTAGGGCTCACTGCCTTTTGTGAGCGGTGGGGCGGGATGCTCCTTCCTTATGTTGAAGTAGGGAGGTTTTCATGATGTGGAGTTGGGGTGCGATGGTGTACATCCTTACACTTCATATTCTTTGGTCATATATGATATTGTGGTTTAGTCCTTCTTGTCTGGGGACGGGGGAGAAGGTTTGTAATGTTGTGTGTACTGTTTCTTTGTGGGCTGACTGCCATCTTAACATGAGAGGAAGTGCTATGTTTTTCTTGCATGTATTAAGTCATAATGGGTACACCTGCAAATTGTAAACTCATATCTTAGAATGCATGGGACTTGGGGTCCTATAAAAAGAGCTATATGGTGTTATCGCTTCTTAAGAGACACAAAGTTGATGTTGCATATCTGCAGAAGACCCATCTTATGGATGTGGAGGCTGCAAAGCTGGTTAGGAAGTGGTAAGGCCAGGTGTATTATGCCAACTACTTGTCTTTTTCCCAGAGACCCTGGTTTGGTTTGCACCTGGGAGCCTTTTGCTTTGACCGACAAGGAGGCGAATGTTTAGGGATGTTATTTGTTGCTTCAGGGCAGATTTAATTAGGTGGAGATCGGCATAGTCAATACATATGGGCCCAACGTTGATGATGAGTCCTTTTATCTAACCCTGCGGGATGTTATTTCACCTTTTCTGGGCTCTCAGGTGTTATGGGCCGGGGATTTTAATTGCATGATGGATGGTGCCATCAATTGATACCCCCACCTCCAGACATTAAACTTGGACAATTGCATCTGCATTACGAGCCAGGGCACAGCTGGGGTTCTGTAATATTTGGAGAGTTTCCCACCCCAGCTCGAGGGAATATACATGTTACTCCCCCACACGATGCCTTGAGCAGATTCGGCCATATCTTGTTGCCAGTCACACTGTGCCCTCGTGTCTTTGAGGTGACACACCTACCATCCTATCTCTCTGACCATGCCTCTCACTACTGTGTGACTGATTGATCGAGGAGTGTCCGCTCTCCTTGTACTGGGAGGTTCCCTTCAGATCTGTTGCAAGACTTAGTGGGCAGAGAGACGTTAGTGAGGGCTCTTTTGATTTTAATTGGTCCACTGTGCATAGAAGAGCAACGCAGAACGCAGTGAGATGCAATGAAAGCTGTGATACCGGGGCGCTGCATAGACCTTTCCTGTGGAGTGCAATGCATGCCATAGGGAGAGCTTCGGCAGAGGGAGAGAGACATGGCACGCATCCAGCAACTCCTTCCGGATGATGTGGAGGGCAGAAGGGGGCAAGTGCCGGCTCAAAGACAGGTGGTGACTGTGCACAATAGGCTGGAGAAATACACCTTAAAATCTTATTGGCAGCTACTTTATATAGTAGGGGAACAGATCTGGGAGGCTCCTGGCCTGGATACTATGCTGAGAGATGGCCGGTCATGCCATTCTTCACCATTCCTTACCTCATGTCCTCTCAGGGGCGGGAGGTTTGCATGTAGAGTGGCATTGTGATTTCCTTAAGACCTACCTGGCACAAGTATTTGTAATTGCTGGTTTTTAGCTGCCCTGCCGATCGCACGACTAGAGTAAAACCTGGCTCCGGTGTGTTGGGCCTATCGCGCACTCACGATGATTAATACAGACACAAAGGTGCTCGGTGATGTTCTGGACCTTAGATTGCGTCCGGTTGTATCACAGTTAATCCATGTTTACCTATATGGTTTTATACCTGGACACAGTACAGCAGTGAATTAAATGTTCTACATGAGGTGGAAGGCAGGGATGAGGAGTTGGTAGTTTTAAAATTAATCACAAAATATCACTGGTGTTCCCCTGGGAGAAGTAGAGTTTCTATTTCTCCCCTTGGTGGAGGGGGGTCTGGCAGTTCCCAACCTGGAGTTCTATAATTTGGAACCTTTGCTCACTGACCGGGGTAACTGGGAAAAATCCCTCATAGAGGGTGGGGCGCACGTTTTGTCCCTCCAGCAGCTGCTGATGTCAGGGGAGGTGACCAGATGTGGCCCCAGTGCATATTGTATCAGACACACAGCTCCCTGTGGAAAACAAACTGACAAGGTGGTGCTGGGGAGGGCTCCCTTTGCCAGGGAATTTTCTCTCTGGGACCTCTCAGCATTCCGATCCCTTTCTGGCACGTGGACATGACTGCTTGGAGGGGTGGTGGCTGCGAGACCCAAGGAGACTTATACCCCGATGATGAGTTTCTTTCTTTTGACGCTGCGCAGGATTGTTAGAGAGTGAGGCCTGGGCAGTTCCTGCTGCATGCGGGTATAGCAGCCATAGTTCCCTTCCACAACGCTTACTTTCCAAGCTCTGTTGGAGTTGGGTGGATTCCGCCACCTGATCTCCCATTTTTACAGAGGCTTGACAGCTGTCTGTCCGTGCGGCTCTTATCCTGCTTGGGTGGCTTGGGATAGTGACTTGAAGACCCCACTGGAAGATGCACAATGGGATAGAAGTTGTGTGTAAATGCAAACTATCTCCTGTAATGCCAGGTTTAAACTTACCCACCTAAATGACCAGCATCCCACGTATGTGACACCAATACTTCTACAAAAAAAGGATCCCAGTAATTCCAATAGCTGCCCAAGAAGCCAGGCTCCTGTGGCATGTTTCTTACATTTGGCATGGAGCTGGCCAGTGGTGCATGCATTCTGAATGATGGTTGTGGCACAACTGGCTACCGTGGTGGGAATGCCAGCTTTGGCGGCTCCAGTTGTTTGCCTACTGGGTGATGTCTGCAAGCAGAAGGGCTGGAAAATGGAGTTTAAGTTTTACATTTGTTGTTGTTGCTGGTGAAGAGGCGACTTGCGATTCCCTGGATGGGTCAGGCTGGCCCTAGTGTGGAGCACTAAGAGATGGATGTGGCTGAATTGGCAGTAGCTGAGGAGGTGCATTTGAAAAAATTAAGGAATGATGAAAGGTTGGAAGAAGACTTGGGGGTCTGGGTAGAACTCCTTACCAGATGTGTATATCCAGGGGGCTCTCAGGTTTTTTCCTCAACTGAGGATGTCAGCTCTTCTGATACCGATGGATGAAGACCCATTCCGAAGTGACAGGGGGTTCAACCTGGATGTATTGCTCTCGTGTTTATATATGGCATAAACTATATTCTTGCACTGCTGCGGTATAAAGTTAACAGATGGTTATTTTTTTTCGTTATTATTGTTTTTATTTCGCTGAAACCAATAAAAAAATATCCTCAAAATATTTTTTAAAACCCTCATGTCCTACTTTTTAAATACAAGACATCCTGCCCTTTGAGCCTTTAGGGCCTACTTAGGGGATACTTATATGTATAAAAAAGGAAGGTTTAGGCCTGGCAAAAGGTTTTTTTGCCAGGTCGAAATGGCAGTTTAAAACTGTAACGCAGGCTGCAATGGAAGGCCTGAGAAATGTTTTAACATTCTACTTTAGCAAGTGGAACAAAAGCTGCAGGCCCAGTAGTAGCATTTAATTTAAAGGCCCTGGGCACATGTAGTACCATTTACTTTGGGCTTCCAAGTAAAAAAAATGTGGCAATTAGATGTAAGACAATTTTTCATGTTTTAGGGAGTGGGCACAAGCACTTCAGCACCGGTTTGCAGTTGTGAAAGGGCTCGGAGTCCTAAATCCAACAAAAATTAATTCAGCCTACAGAAAAATTGAAGGCAAAAAATGTAGGGGAATATTACGCCAAGGATTTCAGGTATAACAGGTTGGCATTGACATTTTTACATAAACTGGAGAATGGACGGCTCTCCCTTTTTCACCAGGCTTTTTACCTTAAATTTATGGATTTCCGTACTGCTGATTCTCTTCTGCTATGCAGGTATGCTCTTAATTTCCAACACGCTTTTTTTCTTAAATTTTTAATTCAGTAAGTAATCATGATACAACGTGATTTATGTCCCCCATTTGGGTCAGGAATGCTATGGTGCATGCGTAAAGCAGTTTAAACCTTCACTTGAACTGGTTCCGTGTAGTTCAGCCATGTGAATGTCCAGCTTAAGACATAAGCATCAGATTGATAAACACCTATGGTCAGAAAACCAAGTCCAAGAGTCAATGCAATATTGAAACAGCAAAGGAACAAGGTACAAATGATGCAATTCATGACTTCCAAACCTGTCCATCTCTACCTCAGGATTTTTATCTCAGCAGAAAGACCTCCCTTCACCCTCACTCTTTTCTCATTCTTCTGTTTGAGCAACAAAGGGATTCTATGTCAGGGCCAGAGGCTTCGGATAATGCTTTCTCTTTCTCTACTGAGAAAATGACAGCAGCCAATCAACATTAAAACCATACAAAAACTACTTTTCCAATATCACTTGCAGTCCATGTCATGCCCAATCCCAGGCCTGCTCTCCGTGTAAATGTCTCTGCCTCCTTAGTCCTTCCTCTTTCTTTGCTGCTTGCAGCCAGAGATAAGTACTTCACATTATACTGTCATTTGTTTATAGGTTTGTTTATTATATTTGTACTGAATCACGGCCGTGTTGTGGGAGCGGGGATTGAGTGGTGCTTCGCTTCGGAGGACTTCTCTCCTTTGTTCATGCCCTCATGCTCCCACACAGGCCGATCCTCTCCCCCTTTTGGATTGGTCTGTGTCCGGCGCTGACAACCGGCCGCGTCTTAGATCTACAGAGCACCCGCATTGAGTGCTCCACATCTAATGCTGTGCGCAATTCTGGCCTCCACGGAAGGCAGGCGAGCATTTCAGCATTGAGGACTGAGTCCTCTTTCTATGGCAATGTACGCGCATGCTTCTGAGATGATCTCCGACGGCAAATAGCCTCAGAGACCGGCTCGGACACAGAGCTTCATTCCGCCACGTGTGAATATCCCCCAGAACGCCCAACGGGGTGCAAAAACGATTAAGGGCTTTGCCTAGGGGAATTTTCTGGCAGGTGCTCCCTCCACTTTGAATTTGGCCATTTGAGACCTTTGGTCTCTCATCTATTTAAGAGTTTCTCTGCATTTGACTTGCTGGGGCTATTCCCCCCCCACCTTTGTGAACTACTCCATATCCTCTTGCTTACCCAGCAAGGCGTACTACGCCAAAGAGGACAAATATTATTAGGAAGTGGCTGAAGTGCCCTATGAGCATCAGATAGAGAAGAGACTAGTACATGCCCTGGGTCACCATGTATAGGACTCTATTAATAAGGTTCTGATAAAAGCCCTAAAGCCCTTTATTCAACCTCTGGTGAGGTTTGGACAATGAGAATTGATGGGGAGACCCCCCACCTCTGAGACGCTGACTAGAGACAGTCAGTTTCTGATGTGGGCCTTGCCCCAAGAGCCACATTGGGGCCGACTTCTGCGGAGATATTTGCGCAACATCCATCCTAAAAAGACCACGAGTACGGGCCTATGGCCTCTTTAGACTCTTCTGGGTTCTTCTCAGCCCCTTCTGCACCACGCACTGAGGCAATCCACTCCTCCACTTACACTTCCGACTCTGACCAGGAGTTGGATGAACCCAAGGAACCTCCCAACCGAAAACGCAAGACCGTCATAGAATGAGAGAGACTTTGGTTCAGGAAACCTTATTTTTCAACCCAGAAAATATAATACACCCACGATCTACAGAGTGTGGGCCATGTGTAAAAGTGGCACACTATGTGCAGGAGAAATTACAAAAAAGTTTTGACAAAGATGTATGTAATACCTTGCGCTCAGAGTGTCCTCATTCCTCCCTGTTCTGCAAGGTAACTGATACCCCGGAACTGGACCCTAGCATGGCCACGTTCCTTATAAAGTTTGTTAAGGACCGGAAGAAGGGCCTAGATCAAGCATGGAGAGGTTACCAGGACAAACGTCTCGACATCTCAGGACCTATCACCAAGATCCTTGAGCTGGCAGTGCAGGTGCAAGAATCACGTTCGCCATTAGACCCTGAAGCCATTATGGAATGGGCACAGAGGGCAATATGTCTGCTAGGGAATGCCAACTGTGCCATGTCCACAGAGCGGTGGAAATCCTTTTTAATGCGGACAGACCCTAAGCTGGATGAATGGTCCCCTTCAGAACCAGGGACATTGGCGAATGGTCTGTTATTTGGGGACAAATTTGTGAAGGACTTAGGCAAATATGTTTCCACCTTCTCTGCTCTCGATAAGGCCCAGACATCCATGAAGAGGATGTTCAGAGGGGGCCTTTTTACCAGGGCCGGACACTACTGAGGCTAAGCACCAGGCCATTGCTTCTATTAGGCCTCATCGGGATACTCTCAGAGGGGTCGAGGCAACTAAGAAGCTGCATCTGGGTTCTACCCCACCCGGACCAGGAGAGGTCGTGTTCGCACCTACAGAGGCAGAGGTCGAGGTGGCTTCAACACAACAGACGCCATATCATCAGGTGAGAGTAATCCCTTTTTCAAAGGTTATTTTGGGGGGGAAACTAAAATGGCACCTTGTAGTTTGTGAACGCATTTCTCAAGATCCTTGGATATTGCAAACAGTCCAGCGTTACAGAATGGAGTTCTACTCCCCTCCAAAGCAAGAGGTTTTTACCCTTCTGCTTAATTTTTCCCAAACAGAGAGCAGTTTCATAGATGACGAAATCGGTTCACTATTTTGCAAGCAGTCAATAGTCAAGACGGTTCCCCACCCGACAGGGTTTACCAGCACAATCTTTTTGGTGCAGAAAAAGGGCAGGGGTTCTCGCTTGGTCCGAAACCTAAGAACATTCAACTCTTGGATAGTGTACCGCCATTTAAAAATGGAGGGTATCCATCTTTTAAGAGACCTTTTACAAGACACTGGATTGGCTTGTCCAGTTAGATCACAAAGACGCCTACTTAATGGTGCCAATTTTCACTTCACACCGTTGTTTTCTTCAATTTTGTTGGCAAAACCAAAGGTACGAGTTTTATGCCCTTCCATTTGGACTGCCCTGGGCCCCTTGCTGTTTCACAAAACTGCTGAGACCAGTGGTGCAATTCCTTCAGGAAAGGAACGTATGCCTCATTATCTATCTCAAGGACATCCTGATCATGGCCCAAAACAGAGATTTGGTTCTATTGCATCTATCATGGACTATCCAGATTATTCAAGATCTGGGTTTTCTGATAAACTCCGACAAATCGGTCCTGAATCCCTCTCAGTTTACAGAATTCTTAGGTTTTCAAGTGGATTCCATCAGAGCTCAGTTTAAATTACCACTAGTGGAACGAGCTTTGATCAAGAAAGAGTTGTGGAGAGCCCTTGCCTCTTCAACTATATAATTGAAGACCCTTGCTCATCTGGTGGGGCTTCTAGCCTCTTCCATCCAGGTGATTTTTCAGTGTCCACTTTACTATCGGGCCCTTCAACGTCTGAAAATCCGGCATCCACGCAAGGGGCTCTCTTATTCATAGCAGATTCTGTTGAAAGACAAGGCCAGAACTGAGGTAATTTAGTGGGTGGACCACATGGATGTGTGGAACCACAAAGCCATTTTCGCATCATCTCTGGAGATGGTGATAGAATGAGACGCCAGAAAAGGGGGCTGGGGTGCTCGGTGTGGACTTGTGTAGACGGGGGACTGGTGGTCTCCGAAGGAATCAAGTCTCCCTATCAATTGCTTGGGGCTTTTAGCAGGAGCTTTCACGATTCGCTCTCTCTGTCCCCACATGGCCAGTTGTTGCATTATGTTACGTCTGGACAACATATCAGCGGTGAGATACATAAATTGTTTAGGAGGAACCAGATTGCGTGTTCTGGTAGAGATTGCCAAGGAAGTTTGGCACTTTTGCCTCCAACACCAGATATTGGTGATAGCGGAATACATTCCGCGATGCTCCAATGTGGTAGCGGACTGGAACTCGCGTTATGTGACGTATGGTAGCAACTCGAAACTCCACCAGTCAGTATTTCACAATCTGGTGGGACGGTAGGGGGAAATGCTCAAAGGGCCTTTTTGCATCACAGCTCAATGCTCAGCTTCCACAGTTTTACAGTTGGAGACTGGAGCCCATAGCCATGAGGTCAGATGCTTTTCTCCAGGATTGCTCCGTGGGTCTCCTTTATGCCTTCCCTCCATTTTCCACGATTCAGAGAGTGCTCTCTCAGGTGAAGAGACAACTGTCGGAGATAATTTTGATGACCCCTCTCTGGAAAGTTCAGTTGTGGTTTCCAGTAGCGATGTCACTACCGTGTGCCCCTCCGGTTCTACTTCCATCCCATGGGTGGGTTGGTGCAGTGAACAAGATGTTGATCCCTTGGGGGGCCATATTAGTATGATTGTCAATTTTCTTTCCGATTTTGTAGCCCAGAGATTAATGTATAGCACCATTCTTACTTTCCGATCTGCTATTTCAGCAGGACATCCTCATTTGGAGGGTAAGCCAGTGGGTGAGCATCCTCTGATTTGTAAGCTTTTGAGGGGCATCTGAATGGTCAGACCTTCTCAACCTAAGTATGCAACTTTATGGGATGTAGATATTGCTCTATGTTTTTTGAGAACCTGTGAGTGTAGGAGCTTCCTGGTCCTCATCTGTAACCATTAACAGGTTTACATCTGCCCTGTCATGGAAGAGTTTTAGGCGGTTAACATGGATCACCCTCTTGGGGGTCATGCTAGTGCCTAGGTCCACCAGGTAGGTGACCTGACTCTGATTCTCTAGCACTCGGTAAGGGCCACTCCATTGTTCCTGAAGTGCCCTGGGAGCTACAGGCTCCAGAACCCAGACTTTCTGCCCTGGCTGAAACTCAAGCATAGCAGCCTTTTGGTCATACCTCATCTTCTGGAGTTGTTGGCTGGCCTCAAGGTTTTTACTTGCCTTTTCCATGTACTCTGCCATCCTTGAATGTAGGCCTAGTACATAGTCCACTATATTTTGCTGAGGCTCATGGAGAGGTCTCTCCCAGCCTTCTTTCACAAGAGCTAGTGGTCCCCTAACAGGATGGCCAAACAGAAGTTCAAAGGGGGAAAACCCTACTCCCTTCTGAGGCACCTCTCTGTAGGCGAAAAGCAGGCATGGCAAGTGGACATCCCATCTCCTTTTGAGTTTTTCAGGGAGCCCCATGATCATGCCCTTCAATGTCTTGTTAAATCTCTCAACAAGACCATTGGTTTGTGGATGGTATGGTGTGGTAAATTTGTAAGTCACCCCACACTCATTCCACATGTGTTTCAGGCAAGCTGACTTGAAGTTGGTACCTCTGTCAGAAAACACCTCCTTAGGAAATCCTACTCTGGTATAAATACCAATGACTGCTTTGGCTACTGCAGGGGCAGTAGTGGACCTAAGGGAATTGCCTCAGGGTACCTGGTAGCATGATCCACTACTACTAGGATATACTGATTCCCTGATGCTGTGGGAGGTTCAAGTGGACCCACTAAATCAACTCCCACTCTCTCAAAGGGGACCCCCACCACTGGAAGTGGAATGAGGGGGGGCTTTGGATGGCCACCTGTCTTACCACTGGCTTGACAGGTGGCACAGAAGGCACAAAACGCCTTCACCTTCTGGGACATATTGAGCCAATAGAATTGGTTGACTAACCTCTCCCATGTCTTGGTTTGTCCCAAATGCCCAGCAAGGGGAATGTCATGGGCTAAGGTCAGAATGAACTCCCTAAACTCCTGAGGTACTACCACTCTCCTAGTGGCACCAGGTTTGGGATCTCTTGCCTCAGTGTAAAGGAGTCCATCTTCTCAATAGACCCTGTGTGTTCCACTGACAATTCCTTTTTCTTGTTCAGCAGCTTGCTGTCTTAGGCCTTCAAGAGTGGGACAAGCTTCTTGCCCCTTGCATAGCTGTTCCCTTGAGGGTCCCCTTGGGCCCAAGAGCTCAACCTGGTAAGGTTCTAGCTCCATAGGCTCAGTTCCCTCAGGGGATAGAACTTCTTCCTGAGAAGAGATGTTCTTCTTCTTTTTCTGTGCTGAAGCTGGTTCCCCAGTCTTCTTTCCTTTTCTCTTGGAAGGTTGGGCCATTATTCCAGGCTCCAACACTTTTTCACCCTGAGCTCTGCACTGTGCCTTAGTCTTGACACACACCAGTTCAGGGATACCCAGCATGGCTGCATGGGTTTTGAGTTCTACCTCAGCCAATGCTGAGGACTCCATATCATTTCCAAGCAGACATTCTACTGGTATAGCAGAAGAGACTACCACCTGTTTCAGGCCAGTGACCCCTCCCCATTCTAAAGTTACCATAGTCATGGGATGTACTTTAGTCTGATTGTCAGCACTGGTGACTGGATAAGTTTGTCCAGTTAGGTATTGTCCTGGGGAAACCAGTTTGTCTGTCACCATAGTGACACTGACACCTGTATCCCTCAGGGCTTCTACTCCAGTCCCATTAATAAAGAGCTGCTGTCTGTATTTTTGCATGTTAGGCAGCCAGGCAGCTAGTGTGGCTAAGTTCACTCCACTCCCAGAGACTAATGTAGCTTCAGTGTGGACCCTGATTTGCTCTTGGCACACTGTTGATCCCACCTGGAGACTGGCTATTCCAGTGCCAACTGGAGTAGTAGTTGAAGTGGAACCTTTCTTGGGACAGGCCTTGTTTCCGTTTTGGGGTCCATGCTGACTACAGCTGCGACACCAGGCCTTTTTGGGAACAAAAGTTTTTACCCTTGTACCCAAATGAGGATTGTGAAGAGGCTTTGGACCCACCCTCCTGTGCAGGTTTTTGGGGCCCTGTAGAAGACTCTTTACTTTTTCCCTTGGATTTCTCACCACTCTTCCCCTGGGGAGGCTTTGTGACCCCTTTCTTTTGGTCACCCCCTGTGGAAGTCTTGGTCACCCTGGTCTTGACCAAGTGGTCTGCCTTCTTTCCCAATTCTTGGGGAGAAATTGGACCTAGGTCTACCAGATGCTGATGTAGTTTATCATTGAAACAATTACTTAAAAGGTGTTCCTTCATAAACAAGTTATACAGCCCTTCATAATCATTTACACCACTGCCATTAATCCAACCATCTAGTGTTTTGACTGAGAAGTCAACAAAATCAACCCAGGTCTGGCTTGAGGATTTTTGAGCCCCCCTCAACCTCATCCTGTACTCCTCAGTTAGCCTTCATGAGGTCATAGGATTCTGCATCTTTTCCAGAGAGTGTGAGGAGTCTATCTCTACACTTTCAAGTGAACATTTCCCAAAGGAGAGCACCCCAGTGAGATCTGTTTACTTTTCTGGTTGCACAAGCCCTCTCAAAAGCTGTGAACCGTTTGGTGATGTCATCACCATCTTCAAATTTTGTTACAATCCCTTTGGGGATTTTTAGCATGTCAGTATTTTTTCTGACCCTATTTAAGTTGCTGCCACCATTGATGGGAGCTAAACTCATCTCTTGTCTTTCCCTCTCTATGGCTAGGAGCTGTCTCTCCAAAGCCAATCTTTTGGCCATCCTGGCTAACAGGAGGTCATCTTCATTGAGGCTGCCCTCAATGCTTCCAGAGTTACTGGACTCCCCTGTGGAAGAACCAGTTTCTCTGACTATCACTTGTGGAGTCAGGGTTTGAGGGACCCAGGCCTCACTAACTAGGACAGGAGGGAGGGAATTATCCTCCAGGTCACTAGTTTCCCCCTCTGTAAGGTTATCTTCAGAGGGGTGGTCTCTTGCAAACTCTGCCAAAAGCTCCTGGAGCTTATCTTTGGTAGGGTTTGACCCAGTCTTTATATTTTTGAGCTTACAGAGAGTCCTTAGCTCTGACATCCCTAGATGCAGGTAAGGGGTGAGGTTGAGTTCCACCACCATCTCTTCTGTGCTAGACATTACTTTTCTAAAAGTTGGGATACTTTTTAAGAATCTAAAACTATCTCCAGAACTTAATCCAAACTTTTACAAAACTTTTAAACTCTAAAAGAAATGCTAACAGGGACTTACACAAGGCCCTATCTGGACTTTTAAAAATTAAAAAAAATAGTTCAAATTGCAAAGTCTTAGACCCCACCGCTGATCCACCAATGTAGGAAGTTGGCTCTGTATATACTATTTCAAAGTAAGAAATAGTGTGCACAGAGTCCAAGGGTTCCTCTTAGGGGTAAGATAGTGGCAAAAGTAGATAATTCTAATGCTCTATTTTGTGGTAGTGTGGTCGAGCAGTAGGCTTATCAGAGGGTAGTGTTAAGCATTTGTTGTACACACACAGGCAATAAATGAGGAACACACACTCAAAGACTTACTCCAGGCCAATGGGTTTTTGTATTGAAAAATATATTTTCTTAGTTTATTTTAAGAACCACAGGTTCAAGATTTACAATACACATTTTAAATGTAAGGTACTTCACTTAGATACTTTCGGAACTTTGAATAAAAACAATATCATGTACAGTCTTTGTAAAAATGGCAATAAGCTATTTTCAAAGTGGACACAGTGCAAAAAATCAACAGTTCCTGGGGGAGGTAAGTAAAGGTTAGATTAGGAGGTAAGTAAAACACTTACAAGTCTCAGTCCTGGGGCATAGGCAGCCCACTGTTGGGGGTTCATGGCAACCCCAAAGTTACCACACCAGCAGCTCAGGGCCGGACAGGTGCAGAGGTCAAAGAGGTGCCCAAAACACATAGGCGCCTATGGAGAACAAGGGTGCTCCAGTTCCAGTCGGGGGGCAGTCCAGGGGGGTTTTGTAGAGCACTGGGGGGGACACAAGTAGGCACAGAAAACACACCCTTAGCGGCATAGGGGCGGCCGGGTGCAGTGTGCAAAGCACGCATCGGGTTTCAGGTAGGAAACAATGGAGGGACCTGGGGGGTCACTCTAGCGGTGCAGGCAGGCACAGGGGGCCTTCTCGGGACAGCCACCACCTGGGCAGGGCAGAGGGTCGCCTGGGGGTCACTCGTGCATCGAAGTTCAGTTCCTTCAGGTCCTGTGGGCTGCGGGTGCAGTGTTGGTTACAGGCGTCGGGTCCCTTGTTACAAGCAGTCGCGGTCAGGGGGAGCCACCGGATTCTCTCTGCAGGCGTCACTGTGAGGGCTTAGGGGGGTCGTCTCTGGTTACTCACGGGCTCGCAGTTGCCAGGGAGTCCTCCCTGAGGTGTTTGTTCTCTGAATCTTGTGCCGGGGACGTCGGGTGCAGAGTGTGAAGTCTCACGCTTCCGGCGGGAAACGTGCAGTCTTGGAAATTTGCTTCTTTGTTGCAAAGAAGTAGCTGGTTTTGAACAGGGCTGCTGTTCACTGGAGTTTCTTGGTCCTTTAGTCCAGGGCAGTCCTCTTAGGCTTCAGAGGTCGTTGGTCCCTGTCGGAAGCGTTGCTGGAGCAGGTTTTCGAAATTGGAGACAGGCCGGTAGGGCTGGGTCCAAAGCAGTTGTCGTCTTCCTCCTTCTCTGCAGGCTTGTAGGTCAGCAGTCCTTCTTGTTTCTTCAGGTTGCAGGAATCTGATTTCCTGGGATCTGGGGAGCACCTAAATACTGAATTTATGGGGTGTGTTTAGGTCTGAGAGGGCAGTATCCAATGGCTACTGTCCTTGAGGGTGGCTACACCCTCTTTGTGCCTCCTCCCTGTGGGGAGGGGGCCACATACCTAATCCTATTGGGGGAAGCCTTCAAACTCAAGATGGAGGATTTTGCAAGGCAAAGGTCATCTCAGCTCAGGGCACCTTAGGGGCTGGCCTGACTGGTGGGTGACTCCTCCTTGTTTTTCTCATTATCTCCTCCAGCGTTGCCGCCAAAAGTGGGGGCAGTGGCCGGGGCGGGCAACTACACTAGCTGGGATGCCCTGGGGCGCTGTAACAAAAGGGGTGAGCCTTTGAGGCTCACCGCCAGGTGTTACAGTTCCTTCAGGGGGAGGAGAGAAGCACCTCCACCCAGTGCAGGCTTTGTTCCTGGCCACAGAGTGACAAAGGCACTCTTCCCATGTGGCCAGCAACAGGTCTGGTGTGTGGCAGGCTGGCAGAAACTGGTCAGCCTACACTAGAAGTCGGGTAGGTATGCAGTGGGCATCTATAAGATGCCCTCTGGGTATATGTTATAATAAATTGCACACTGGCATCAGTGTGCATTTATTGTGATGAGAAGTTTGATACCAAACTTCCCAGTTTTCAGAGTAGCTATTATGGAACTGTGGAGTTCGTGTGTGACAAACTCCCAGACCGTATACTCTTACGGCTACCCTGCACTTACAATGTCTAAGGTTTAGCTTAGACACTGTAGGTGCATAGCGCACATATGCCCTCACCTGTGGTATAGTGCGCCCTGCCTTAGGGCTGTAAGGCCTGCTAGAGGGGTGACTTACCTATGCCACAGACAGTGTGAGGTTGGCATGGCACTCTGAGGGGAGTGCCAGGTCGACTTAGTCAGAGGCAGTGTGCATGTGCTGAGTGAGGGGTCCCTAGGGTGGCATAAGGCATGCTGCAGCCCTTAGAGACCTTCCCTGGCATCAGGGCCTTTGATACCAGGGGTACCAGTTAAAAGTGATTTAACTGAGCGCCAGGGTTGTGCCAATTGTGGAGACAAAGGTACAGTTTAGGGAAAGAACACTGGTGCTGGGGCCTGGTTAGCAGGATCCCAGCACACTTTCATAACTTAGCATCAGCAAAGGCAAAAAGTTAGGGGGTAACCATGCCAAGAAGGCATTTCCTTACAGTGAGGAAATGAGGTTCATTATACGGTGTGGCTGTGCAACCTCAATGTGTAATAAACCCATCTTTGGTTTAATCAGACGCGCTTATAAACCTTTAACTCAACCTTGGGTAGCTGTGATTTCAAGCAGTCTGGCTTTAACAGAAAAACTAGTACAAAGCATTCTGAAGTATGAAGAACAACTGAATAAGAAAGAAACATGACACAAAAGAAATCCAACACCAATTTATATAAATTGATCTTATTTTTATGAACTTTTTAGATACCATAACAAACAAAATCCACCAGAGACGTTGGTAGATATTAATTTTTAAGTAAATAGTAAATCACAGCTCAAAACGCAAACAAGAATTTGCAGTTACCATGGTTAGTGGTTACTTTGAAAACTTGTAAAAACTTTTTATAAAGTTGTGTTCGGGTACTTCGCCCTGCTTTGAACAACCAACTCCGGCAGTAAGCAAGTCAGATGGGCCAGTAAGGCATAGCAGGACAGTTACCTTACAGTCAGAGCAGTCTCTAGTCCAGTTCCAGGCTCAATGGGCAAACTCTCATAGAGTTCAATGGAGTGGTCCAGATACAAGGGATACAGGATGGTGAAGATGCTGATGATGCTTTGGCCAAACCACCAATGTCATAATAGTGTTGGTATGTACCACCAGCCTGTTGGCGGTACTACTGCCACTATTACACCGACCGCCGGGATCATATTGACCCCGAAAGTGTGTAAAGTGTCATTGCTAAAAATTGATGTCAACCTACAACGTGTACAATTTAAAATATAAAAACTAAGCTAAAATGGAGAACTACAGTGGGCTTAAGAAAGCCTCACAGCACATCCACTCAGGTTTAATGTAACTCTTCTTTTGATACCTTGAAGTACCAATTTTAGTAGTCCCATTCAAGAGCTAGCACAGCTGAGTTGTCTGTGTGTACTTTCTAATGGGGCTACTAGCCTTTCCACAATAAAAACAACAATTTGGTTTTTTTACTGTTAGGACCCATGGAAATATATGTACATCTTTTTAATATACACCATATATCTATTAAAAAGGGGGGACTGGACTTTGTAATCAGTTTAAATGGAAAAGTTGAGTTAGCACCATAATAATTTATTCTACCAGTCTGCAGTGGAAGGCTGGGAGAAATGTTTTACTTTGGCACACTCATGGTGGCACAATAAGTGCTGCATTCCAAGAGGGATAGTTTAACTTAAAGACCTTGTGTAGCCATGGCACCATAAACTATGGACTTATAAATAAGCTCACTGATGGCAATTAGATATGTGCCAATTAAACATACACAATGAAGGGTCACTGGGGTCTGATTAGCATACCTCAGTTCACTCTCAAAGGCAAAAGTGCAAGCAAAGGGCAATCCCCTCCTGTTCACACCTCAGCTGGCATAAAAATGGGCATGAGCTGCAGAACCCAAGGAGGATGAGATCATCATTGCTTTACATAGATCCCACACATACAGTCAGGCCACATTACACCTTTTTCGTTTGCCATTTATAAAAATGTTTCCCGTGGAAGGGCTTCCTTCTTTCTCAGACTGGTCTTCATCTTGCTGGAGTTTGATCAAAGATGCAAAAGGTCTTCTCTCGATGTCGCTAAAAATCATGTTCATGTAGAATGTGTAACAGGACAATTTACAGAGCATATCTGAGGTGCAGCACTCTTTCCATACCTTGACTTTCATTTTTCTGAGTTTTCAAGTTGTTTCTTCTGCTTGGGACGGACTGACAATAAGGTAAGCAAATGTAGCTGCACTTTTTAATGCTCAATACATAAAATAACTTGGTCTATTGCATCATGTAAATACACCATGCAAAGTTCTTAAAAACAAACTTCACAGAGAATACACATTTATGAAGTCAGAAGTAAACTACATGTGGGAAGACAAAATGATACAATAGGAAAGTGAAAGGCATATGTTGCTAACAACAAAATAATACATTCTAAAATTTGTAATGTTGAATTGATGCCAGGAGAAAGAGAAATAGATAAAATTGACAAGAAAGGGAAGGGATTTATTTTAGCTGATTACACACAATAATGATAGAAGTATTGCACAAACATATTGTGCCAACCTGACGGATAAAGCATTGGAATTTTGCATGCTGCTATCTGATCAATGTGAAGAGTGCTCAAACTATGGCTGAAAACTGTTGGAAATGGCCCTTTTTGCAGGGTTATCCCCAAACTTTTTGCCTTCTTCTTCCTATTTTTTTAGGTCTGTTTTTGCTGGTTTATTGTCTCTGCTCACTTTACCAATGCTAATCAGTGCTAAAGTGCAAGTGCTCCCTATAGAAATTGTACTGTTGATTGGTTTATCCATGATTGGCATATTTGATTTACTAGTAAAGTGCACTAGAGGTGCCCAGGGCCTGTAAATCAAATGCTACTAGTGGGCCTGCAGCACTGGGTGAGCCACCCACATTAGTTGCCCTGTAAACATGACTCAGACCTGCCATTGCAGTGTCTGTGTGTGCAATTTTAAACTGCCAATTCGACTTGACAAGTGTACCCACTTGCCAGGCCTCAACCTTCCCTTTTACTACATGCAAGGCACCCCTAAGTTAGGCACTAGCTAGCCCCATGGGCAGGGTGCAGTGTATGTTTAAGGTAGGACAAATACTAGTGTGTTTTATATGTCCTAACAGTGAAATACTGCCAAATTCGGTTTTCACTGTGCAAGGCCTATCCCTCTCATAGGTTAACATGGGGGCTGCCTTTAAATATCCTTAAAGCGCTGATTCTCTTTGAGAGCAGATAAAAATGTGGAGTTTAGGGTCTCTGAGCTCACAATTTAAAAATACATCTTGGTTTTTAGATTGTTTGTTTGAAAATGCCACTTTTAGAAAGTAGGCATTTTCTTGCTTAATCCATTCTGTGACTCTGCCTGTTTGTGGAGTCCCCGTCTGGGTCAGTTTGACAGTTGGGCTGTTCACACCTCTCCTCTAGACAGTGACACAAAGGGGGCTGGGGTGTAGCCTGCATATCTTGATTAGCCATCTGTGCTGGGGGGAGGAGAGGAGTGGTCACTCACACCTGAAAGGACTGTGCCTGCCCTCACACAATGCCGTCTACGACCCCCTGGTGAGTTTCTGGAGCCTGGCCTGGACAAGGAAGGATCTTGCAAACACTTGAGACTTTGCTATGAAGTTTGCCAACTTCAAACGCAGAACTGGGTATAAGAAGAAGACCCAAAACCCCAGACTTTTAGAATCTTTCTGGAATCAAGAGGAACCTCTGTCCAGGAGAAGAGCTGAAGAGCTGAAGGAGGAGTACTGTCTCTTTGCTGTGTTGCTTTGCTGGACTGGCCTGCAGTTGCTGCTTCTGCCTGAAAAGAGTGCAAAGGGTGAACTTTGCTGTGTGTCCTGCTTGAGAAAATTCTCCAAGGGCTTGGAGTAGAGCTTGCCTCCTGTTGGAAGTCTCAGGGACACCAAAGACTTCAGTTTCCTCGACCTGTAGCACTGGGAACTGTGTGTTTTGTGCTGTTCAAGAGGAGAAACCACTGCGCCGCCGCCAATGACGCCGCTGGCCTGCACCGTGACCTGCAGACGCCACACATAGTCGCATTGCCCCGCTTCGCACTGCGACCCTGGTCTCCCCGACGCCATCATCGGGCGACTTAACTGAGCCGCTGCTCGCACCGCGACCTGTGGGCCCGCACTCTGGCATCGCCTGCTCACACCGCAGCCTGGGCATCCCCGACGACGCCGCTCCTGCTGACACAGACGTCGCTGCCTGCACCGTGGCCTGTGGACACTGCCCGTGAGGTACACAAAGCACTGTCCCATCCCGAGCCGCAGCCCCGGTCCACCGACGCCAGCAACATCGACTCCTGTGTCGTCACCAGGCATCCTGCCTGCACAGTGGCCTGTGGACACCACTCGTGAGGGTCACTAAGCACCGTCCCGTCCTGTACCGCTGGTTTGGGCCTACCAATGACAGCGCTTCAGCAACGACGCCGCCGCAGCCTGCACTGTGACCTGTGGACAACACACGTCACACCGCCCCGCTTCACACCGCAGCCCTGGTCTCACCGACGCCACTGGACGCTCCACAGAGCCGCTGCCTGCACCGTGACCTGTGGGCACCACACATCGCATCGTCCCACTTCGCACCGCAGCCCCGATGCCATCCACACCGGCGCACCTGACTTCATCAGCCTGGAGTTTGATCTGCAACGCGTGTGACCTCAAGGGCCCGATGACTCCTGCACCGACTCCGGACCCGACACCGCGACATCAGTGACGCCGCCTCCGGAGCTCACCGTGAGGATCACAACGTCCTGCAAATCCAAGGTACTGTTTGCGGGTCTTCCCGACACCATAGCTGGCCCGCAACGCTGCAGCTGGCCTGAACTGTTGGTTTTGTTGATCACGACGCCGTGATAGCCCCAGGTGGAGCTATCGACTTCAAGGAACTGTAGTTTTGAGTAAATCTTGCATAATTCATATTTTTCCTACTGTATGTTGGATTCTTATCGTATTTGGTCTTGTTTTATGTAGATAAATATTGGCTATTTTTCTAAAACTGGTGTGGTGTCCTTTTGTAGTGTTTTCACTTATTACTGTGTGTTATGTGCAAATGCTTTACACATTGCTTCTGAGATAAGCCTGACTGCTCGTGCCAAGCTACCAAGGGTGTGAGCAGGGGTTATCTGAGCGGGTATCTCCCTTATCCTGACTAGAGTGAGGGTCCCTACTTGGACAGGGTGCAAACTAACTGCCATCTAGAGACCCCATTTCTAACACAAACCAATCGCAGTTTGCACCCATTTGGGACCCCTTCCCCTTTGTGAATGGAACTGCAGACATTTTCTCAGAGCAGGTAGTGGTCCTATGGACCACTGCCTGCTCTGAAAAAATGAAACAAAAACGTTTCATTTTTCGTTTTGTAATGCATCTCGTTTTCCTTTAAGGAAAACGGGCTTCATTACAAAAAAAAAACTGCTTTATTAAAAAGCAGTCACAGACATGGTGGTCTGCTGTCCACAGCAGGCCACCATCCCTGTGAATGCCGCCACTCGCAAGGGGGTCACAAATTGTGACACACCTCATGAATATTGATGAGGGGGACCTTTGCGACCCCCTTGCGAGTCGCAGGTGGTGTCAGGGACACCATCCTACATTCCAATTTGCGAGTCGCAAATTGCGAGTCACTCTGACTCGCAATTTGCGAGTCGCAAATTGGAATCTTCCTACATCTGGCCCCAGGTATCAGAAATTGTGAATTCCCACAGAACCCAGAGCCACCAAACAGTTAGGACCACAACCTCTTAACCACACAATGGGCCAGATGTACAAAGCCTGTTGGCATTTCTTAACAGTCTGAATCGGTATTTTGGGTCATTAAGAAATGCAAACTGAGCTTTTCTAATGTACAAACCTCTTTCAGGAATCTCAAATTGTGATTTCTACCCTGTAGAAATCACAATTTGCAATTCCCAGAATAGGTAATGCAAATAGGGATTTCCTATTTGCATTTCCAATTCTGATGTACCATGCATTTCCAAAATACGATTTTGGAATTTTGGAGATGCAAATACCATCAACTTGAAGTCAGTGGTAACCAGTTACAAATTAAGCAAGCATTTGCAATGCAGTGAGTCTCACATTGCTCAAGTTAGAGCTATAAGTGTTGTAAATTTTTAACTGGACTTTTCTTGCCACATAAATTGAAAATGAAAAGTAAAACAGTTGACATAAGCGAGCCAATTCAAAGCGCCACAGCCGCCATGAGCATGAGAGTGAAGGAGAGACACAAAAGAAAAAAAGTTTGCTTGCAGTCAAACGTATTGGCAAATGTCCAATTATCCACGTAACAGGTTTCATGGCCAAGGTGGTAACAAAACTGCCCCAAGGAGGTACAAACGTAAAGCATTTACCAATGATAACAAAGGAATTTTGAAAGGTAAGCCCATGAACGAGTGATAGTGATGGGCGTGCGATGGGCGTGGCTAAAAGCCCACAGATAGATTACAACACGTAAGAGCACTTGACCTAAAAAAGCACCACAAGATCCTTTTTTCTAATTGCACAAGAGCACACACATGCCCCTTAGGCATATGTGTGCTCTACAGGTGCACCCTATTTTTGGGGTGCAATAGGGGGGTCCTTTTTCCCATTGCCATCCATAGTTCTGCATTTCCTAAATAGCAATTTCTTGGTAAGAAATCGCTATTTAGGAAATGCAAAACTGGCCCATTGATTCAAATGCAATGGGATTTCTTAATACCGATTTCCTAATGGCGATTCCCACTTTGTACATAGCATTTTGCGTTTCTTAAACAGAGATTTCTATGAAGTCACTATTTAAGAAATGCCAGACTGCGTTTTCGTACATCTGGTCTAATATGTAGTAAGATCTCATAGAGACTAGGTGAAGAATTTCTACCACAACTTATCCATTGGAGGTAACTAAAGTCAATATACTCCAGAAACAGACTCCTAAATCCTAAATGTGAAAACAAGTTAAAGAATGGCTTATGTGGAGGAAAGGTGCTCTACGCTCCCTCTTTGCTTATGGCCATGTATTGAGAATCGTGCAACTTTTCAAACCCTAATTGACTCCTCAGTGAAACACCCAGCAATTCTATTTCAAAATACAAATTGTAATGCTTAATACTGCAGAAAATATTGTTTATCTGCAAATTATGTAATCTACTAACAATTTCTTGACCAAATGATAATTGATAAAATGTATGTTACAGGATGTTGAGGGAAAGTTTAGCCACAGATGTCAGCCTGAAAATAACAACATTTGGATAAACCTTACCTCCAAATCTCACGGAAAATCACAAATCCTCAGACAGGAGGATAAAAGCACTCAAACACATCAATCACCAGGTTTCAGAAATCATCAATTTCCACAGAGCCCAAAGTCACCAGACAACTGAGACCACAGCCCCTTAACCACACAATATGTAATATGATCTCATAGAGACTAGGTGAAGAATTTCTACCTCAACTTATCCATCGGAGGTACCTAAAATCGATAAATTCCAGGAACACAACCAATCCTAAGAAGCCGGTTTCCAGTAGAAAACACATTTCACTTTTTTGAATGGGACATATTACCATATTGGGGCTGTGGGGGTCTGGCTGCAAGAACCATAGTAAGGGTGTTTTGCAGCAAGCAAATTTCAGTTGGATTCTGGAAAAAAGATGTGAAGGAGCCTGAAAGGATGGCAGCCGGTGGAATCCCAATGAAACCCTAGAAACTCTCTTGTATTGCTTTCTTCATTTTTCTACTGTAACCAGTGTTTCTTTAATACCTTCAATCTCTACCCTCCACCAGTTTAAGTACTTATTGTTTTTCTTCAATTTTAACTTCTAGATTAGGGTGTAAACCTCTAAAATGTACAGCCTACGGTATATGCTTTGAACCTCCTCTACCGCCATCAATGTCATTCATAAACTCTACTTCAATAGGATTGTTGGCGGGGATTGTCTCCTATTTTTCTGTATATTCTACTTCGCTGAACTGACGACTGATCTCTGTCCTGTGCAGTGCTTTCTTTAGCATACATCTTTGTTCATAAATGTGAAACCAACTTAGAGAATGGTTCATGTGAAGAAAAGCTGTTCCAAGCCCTCTTTTTGACCATGTCCATGTACTGAAAATCGTGCAACTTTTCAATCCCTAAGTTAACTCCTGGTAAAACACCTAGAAGTAGACGTTCTATTTCAGAACTGAGAATGTTATTTATCTGCAAAGTATGCAATCTAATCATTTCCTGACCAAATGTTAATTGATCAAATGTATGTTACACAATGTTGAGGGATGGTTTGGTGAAGGAAGTCACCCTGAAGATGATGGCAACAGTTGGAGGTACCAGGTAAGAGCCACCATTGCTTGATGTCACTTGTGACTCCTGGAAAAAGAACCTAGTTTGCAGACTTACTATCCCTCCGACTGCTGAAAATCAGAACAACACAGCCATGTCAGAAGGCATATATCGTTCCACTCCCAGCAGGAAGTCACATGACTCCGCAAGTAGAAGAAGCTTTGATCACCCAACCAGCAACAGTAGGCGTACTAGCTCTTCAGAAGATCAGTCCCATGACTGTCACAACTCCAATGAGCTTACTCAGCCCTCACAAACAAGACATATGTGATGTCCACCTCTCTGCAATAAACAGTCCAACTCTTCAAACAGAAGGTATGTAAAATCACCAAGTACCACAGCGAACAGTAAATTTCTTAACACAGTTGATCACTGATTCCTCATACAGGAGAGCATTCATTCATTGTAGCACATGGACTGCTGCATGAGTAAATGATCTGCCCAACCACCGGCAGCACATCAACTTCACTGAAGAAGATATAAGTATGCCTTAGAGCAGGAACCTAAAGTCCCCAACTCCCAGAAGCATCTCCTCAGCTCCTAGAGTAGGGCACATGATCCACTTAATATCCAGACCTCCCAGACATTATTCACATAAATAGCTCCTATCCCAGGTGTGCACAGTTTTTCACAGAGCAAAGGTGTTAAGTGCCTGACAACCACAAGATCACAGGCTCTCTAAGAAACATCATATACGCTGTGAAACTCTGAGCATCACTCAACTCACCAGAGAGAAGGAGCATTGACTATTCAAAAATCAGTAGCAAGCCAACCTCGCAGACATCAAGTACCTTTACTCAGCATAGCCAAGTAGCACCTCTGATAGCCAGTAGGCAGGCACATGTACTTCACATTTCACTGAAGCAGCACAAATCTGTAGGCAGCAGATCAGGAGCTCCCCAAATAATCAGCACCAAGTATAAAAAACAATCAATTCAAGCAGAACCAAACTCCTCAGTTAGCAGATACCAGGGTCACATGACGCAGACCCTCCCTCCTGACATATATTATGATCTTAGAGAGAGAGAAGTTGAACCATCTACATCCTATCCTCTCAAAGAGGAAGTCTCAGGAATCCATAAATCACTGCATGACATTTTTGTTCATACATGTGAAAACAAGTTAGAGAATGGTTCAAGTGGAGAAAAGGTGTTGTAAGCCCACTCTTTGACAACGGCCATGTATTAAGAATTGTGCAACTTTTCAAACCTTTATTGAACCCTAAGTAAAACAGCCAGCAGTTCTATTTCAAAATAAAAATCACAATGTTTACTACTACAGAGAATGTTGTTCATCTGCAAAGCATGTAATCTAATAATAATTTATTGACCAAATGATCAAATGTATGTTACAGGACGTTAAGGGAAGGTTTGGCTATCAAATTCAGCCTAAAGTTGAGGGCTACAGTTGGAGGTACCAGACGAGAACCACCATTGCTTGACGTCCCTTATGACTCCTGGAAAAAGAAACCAGTTTGAAGACTTTATATACCTCCAGGTGGTCAGAATCTGCAAAAAACACAGACATGTCAGAAGACATACAGAGTTCCGCTCCCCTCAGGGAACTTCACATTTCATTGAAGCATCCCAAACCCTCAGGCAACAGATCAGGCACTCACAAAATAATCAGCACCAAGTACACAAAACAATCAATTCCATAAGGAACCCAAACTCTTCAGCTAGCTGGTACCAGGGTACATTGCCCTGACCCTCCCCCTGCCAAGTATTGTGAGGTGAGAGAGGGTAGATGAACCATTCCCACTCCATCTCCTCAAAAAGGAGGGGCACAGAATCCATAAATCACTGAAACAAAAACACTCCCCTGAAATTACATTCTAGCAGAAAACATGTTTTTCTTTCTATGAAAGGGCACAACAAGGGGGCGTGAATGGAAGGGGAATTGAGAAATGGAGAGGGGTGTGAGGGGTAGCTGCAAGGGCCAAGGTAGAGAGCTCACTTCAAGGGAATCTGGACTGGAATTCTGTTAATAATGAATGAAGGGATTCTGTAAGGAACATGAAAAGCAGAGCTATGGAAGGGGCGTATATGATAGACTTGGTGGAAATATTGTGTATACATACAAATCCCTGGAACTCTTTCAATTTTTCTGCTCCATTTGTTCTATGATAGAACTGTTTTCTTTGCCTTCTTTTTCCTTTAAGCCCCGCTACTATACGTGGTCATAGGTATTTTTAGATTTTAACATTATGCTCTCTATTAGGATATAGAACATTTACATATTAGGACTTCAGAATATGCTTTGAAGCATTTATACCCCATGTATCCGTACTGATGTTGTTCATATATGCTCTTGTATGGGATTACTGGTGTTTGTTCTGTCCCATTGATACATATTGACTGGCCTGTACTCCTAATTTATTTGAAGTCACACACATCTTGTTCCTGCATAATGTTTTCTTTAGCATGATATTTGTGTCCATATATATGTTACAAAACTAAGTGAACCATCAGTCTTGAGCGGACATACTGTTTAAGCCCATTCTGTGATCCTAGTAATTTAGTCAGAATCCATCAACTTTCAGATCCTATTTAAATCCTTCTCAAAACCTAGGACCGTATATTTGAAAATAGAAATCACAAAGTCTCATACTATATTACATACACTACCTTCTTTACTGGGCCAACAGTAAACCATGTAATCCAAGAACTATCTCCAAATCAAATGACAAATGAGAAATGATATAATGTATTTTACGGGATGCAATGGCAAGCTTTGGCAGAGGAAATGATGCCTGTTAGGGAGCCTGGCAAAAGCCATCTTTGCTCGAGTTGCCTATTGACACCTGGAAAAAGAAATCATTTTACAGACATGAATTCCTTCCAACTGCTAGGAAACAGCACAGCCACATTGGCAGACATGCATAGGAGCAGAGAGAAACCTGACTCCAACCACCCAACTAACAGCAGTGAGCAATCTTACTATTCAGAGATCATTCAAGTGAATGTCCTAACATCTTCCAGTGAGCCTCCTGACTCTAATGGTGAAGATTCAACTCTTTGCAGTAAGTAGCCTATTTGCTCAAAAAGAAGGTATGCGAACTGACCAGCTCCAAGCAGCCAACTCCCCAAAATCTCTGATCGCAGCTACTTGAAATCGTCAACACATAAATACTCCTGTACCTCAGAAAGTCACTTCATGTCAGCCATCTTTCCCCCTTGCACCTGTGCTCCCTGTAGAGTGAATGACCTGTCCATCTTATAACAACAGTTCAACTCCTCAGACAAAACTCTAAATTGTACAGCATACAAATTCACACCCCAGTTGCCAAGGGTGTAGCCAACGAATCTGGCAGCACCCAGATACACCATTCAATGCTGTGTGAGCCACCAGACTCTGCATCACCCAACTTCTGGGCCACCAGTAACTGTAAAAAAAGCATAAACCTTATACTTCAGATCCAATGGGAGTGATGCACTCTTCCACCACCTCAACATGATTACCATACACTATACGTAAAATGAAACAGGAGACAAGTAGTAGAAAAATAAAGATAAGGTAGTGAGATCAGGGAGAAACAGAGACCCTCTCTATAACTTCTCTGCCTTGTCACTCACTTTTGCAGGTTGGAAAGGATAAGTACAAATACATAAGAAATTCTTGTTAATTTCTCATGAATATTCAAAATCACATTTTCACAGTGACCACAATATGCCTTGAAGCTATTTCTGTATAACTAACTCTCTGTACAATTGATACAAAGCTGACTCACCTGAACATTTTGCAAGCCGTAACTAATCATATGTACACATACTACCCTTGCTGCCTAGAACTATAACTACCTTCAACTTCACTATTATACACCTTTCTGAGCTAGATGTGCTTTTAGTTGTGATTTGTTTATAGCACAACTTAAAAATAATCACATTCATTAACGTACTGTAAATCTTAATCCTAAATATATTTGCATCACCTTATTAATACTGCTAGTACCTTCAATGTTCAACACATAATCATATCATAAGCATAGATGCTTGACGAAATTCTTTGTTACTTCACAAAAGAGTTCAAGTTTAATAATAAACGCAATAGTCCCAAAGTCTTTGACAACTAAAGTGTGCGTAAAGATAACAGTTCCAAATCAGCTTTCCAAATACCTTGATACTCCACAATACATCTCTGAGAAAAATAAATGCCTCAGCAATCCTTAAGTAAATCATATTTCATCCACAACTAGATTCATTCATTCATTTATGAATCATGGTCCAGGCTGCATTAACTTAAAAACTCGGTTGCCTAGAAAGGACTAACTCATATACTCTGAAGAAAATTATACTCAGTTCTCCAAGATTTCCACCGCCAGACCACTTGAAACTGCAGGGAATTTGGGACTTGTATTTTGTTGTCAGTCAGCATCACACAGAATAACCTCCATGAGCGTTTCCTCAATGCCACACCGGTGCTTGCTGTGCACTGTGACCCTCTCAGCCCCTGAAAAACACTGACAATGGGCCGTCTCAGTGTATGACACCTACATGCTCATTTCATAGTGAGCACTAGGTTCAGTCTCCTAACAGGAACATGGACTTCTCAAGTCAAAGTAGGACCTTGACGTCTCAAGCATCAAGTATCTGAACTCTGAAAAATTCCAGTATTGCTCCTGGTCTCCTATGAGCAGATACCTGAATTCCAAATATCACAGTGCATCACTGGTCCTCTGTAAGCAGGTATCGGATATTAGCAAATCCATGTAGAACCCAAACTCTTCAAATGACTGACCCTAGGACCCTTGCACCCCTAACATGTAATGTACGTTCTTAAAGAGTTGATGAACAATCTCCATCCAACTCCTCAAGCAGGGAGTATCTCAGAAACACAACCACTCCCCAGAAACCAGCTTCTAGCAGTAGACACATTTTCCTTTAGCAAGCTGATATGGCTGGAAGGAGGACTGCAAAAGGGTGTGAAAGAACCATGAGAGGGTTAGCTGAATGAGGCACTGAAATGTATTTCACTGTTAAATTGGATTCTAGTTAAAAATATGAATAGGAATAAAAAATCTGAGCTCAAAAAGGAGCATCAGTGGAAATGCATGTTCAACAAAGTATGGAAGGGTATGTATGGGTGACCTGAAAAAGCATAGAGAGTGGGGTCTCAAGATGCATGAATAAAAGGAATTGGCTAAGCTGTGAGAAGGCCGTCTGTTATGGCTTTGAGAAGGGAGGACTTGGAAATAACTTTTGAACAACAGAGCTGGAAGAACCCTGGGGTATCATACAACTGTAATGGGAGGGTGTTCTGAAAGAGAGATGGAAATGCATATTGGTAGTAGAAAGGGAGGTATAGAACAGGGTAGAGGAAAGAACAAGACACATAGTGGATGTAGATGGAACCTAGGTGGTAGCCAGTAATGGATATGGCAGAGCGTCTGAAGGAGGAGTATCCCATGTCGAAGTGACGTGGGATAATGGTCTGATGAGGAATACAAGCAGAGTCTGCAAAAGTGACTTTAGAAAACAAGGCTGTAAAAGCCAAGAAAAGCATTGGTTGGCAAGGTGACTTGGCCAATCAAAAATCAAACAAACTGTTATGCCTGAGAGTTACATAAATTATTTTATTTTATGATAGGTACAGGCGAAGCTTTTGTTTTTAACTTCTTTCCTAGTGTTCACTGCAACTTGTTCAGACTGAAAAACTCGAAGATGGAGCAAGAGTTGTTGACACCAAAGAGAAGATTAATGCTTGTCACACGTGAGCAAAGACCTGGTGGAATTTACCAGCAGATATAGAGAGTGGTGAGGCAGACATAATTAAAGATGAGCATACACCTTGGCAGGCAGGTTAAAAATAAGGTTAACATCTGGGGAATGGGAGGAGAGCTTGAAAAAATGCGGTGGAAGGAAATGCCTGAATTAATCTTAACCACTGGTAGTAAACCTTGTCAGCAATCTATTCCAAAGTTCTTTAGCTCACTCTGCCTTTACTGCCAACGGCTTCCCCAAAGACCTGGCCACACTGCTAGATAATGTCCCCCTGGAGTATGAGCAGAACAAAGAGCCATATGTTGACTTTGGCAGAGCTCATCAACGAGATACAGCAAGTAGGAGGCAGGAATTGTAGAACACTGCATTCATACCAAATGTAACTTTTAATCTCGAGGAGGGAACACTGACTTGTATACTCTTAAAACAGAGGCCATGGAAAGAATGGCAAGGCTTTTGGTGGTGGATAATATTTGTTCCTGCCCCAGGAATTCGAAACAGTTTGTCTGCAAGAAAATGTACTTTTCAAGAGCAGCTCTAGAACCCTCTACCTATTTGAAATATGTAGAAGTGGGGAGTCTGGTGGATAACAAAAAAAAGCATATGTTAGTATTTGTAGAATGTAGAGCTAGTTAAATAACAGGGGTCTGAACAGAGGGAGCACTCATATTTGATTTGGAGCCATTTACAATGAGGGAAAAGTTTGTGGGCAGTGATTCCTATCATGTAGTGATGTGTTCTCTGAGAGTTGAGTCTTCAGACCCTTTCTAAATAGAAGGATGCAGCGCGGATTATGAGAGGAATGTTGTTCCAGATCACAGAAGCATTACTATAGAAGATCTGTCTCCTGTTTCTCTCTTGTCACAGTTTTTGATTTCCAATCTGGTAATGTCCTGTCTTGTAATGCTGCTCTGTCCACATGATGTGGTCATTTCTCAGCCAAGTGTGCTGGGATGCCATTTGTGGTTGCCTTGTGTGTGCTTGGAAGGGGGACAAGGTAGTACCTTCAAGTTTAGGAAGGTATGATTAGACACGCACTATGGCATGTAAGATGCACGTCATTGGGATCCGTTGTATCAGGGTAACTGTGGAACAGTGTGTTGCCTCTATCCAGGTGCCACAGAATTAAGGTATCAGTTGGGTAGGTTTTCTTCAGGTAGGAAAGTTAGTATCATGCTGCCTTACTTTTCTTGATAATAATGTGTATTTTGAAGGAAATGTCAGTGTTTAGCATGGTGTCAGATGGCGAAGGAAATCCTACCAGATTAATTTTAGAGAGCCAGTCTTAAATTTGTGGTTGCATATTTCTGCTGGTAAACAGAAGGAATTTTGTGTTGGCCAGGTTGAGTGTTAGGTAGTTGCTGGACATTCAGTTTCAAATGAGACAGAGGCGATTTGTGAGTTGTAGAATATCATGGACCATAGAGATATTCATGTAAAGTTGCTTGTTGTCCATGCACTGACGGAACTCGATGCTCCTGTTGGTGAATAGAGCTACAAAGCTGAAAAAGCTGAAGATCAAAGGAGAAAGGATTGAGTCCTATGGTAATCTGGGATTTTGCAGTGTTCATCCAGATAACCCCTCATGTCATTCAGAAGCATGCACATAATAACAGAGGAAGTACATTTGATTGAATGTCAAATTGGAGGTTCAAAATAATCTTTTGATAGCCACAGGAAGGTTTCCTATTGCAGCACGTTAATGTAGAAAGGAAGGTTGAAGATTGAGCAGAAAGTACTGGCCTGCTCAAGCCCAGCAATATAAGTGATGTACTAAGCCCTATTGCAGCATTCATTGGAGTGGGCTAGCTGAGGATTCTTTTTTTAAGACCATGATACCAGAGCAATTAGCAGGGGTGAAGACAATTACAGCGTGTTGTGTGTTGATTTATTATGGAAAGACCTGGGAGGGAAAGATATGTTTGGTTCTCAGAGTCATTGATCACCTATAAAGCATAGCTTAGAGATGTTTGAAATTTACTAATCATCTTGTCGTAGGACTCTCGTCGTTGGAATGAGACTGCTGGATTCGGGGTGGCAGCACAACTGCTTGTGGGTGACTGAGTCATTACACACCGATTGGGGGCTGTCGGCTTGCTGGCAGCAGCTGACTCAACACAAGAATGAAAGGTGACTTGTTGCAGCCTATTGCATGACACTCTAATGACCTCTCAGGAAGTTGTGGCGAACAGATCTCACGCCTTTCTCTTGTTAGAAAAAGGTCTCACACACACACAGGCAATGAAGAGATAAGGAGTGGTTATCAATACATTTATTGAAAAGACTGCAATATACAATAAAATATATGAGCTGTAATTATTAGGATAATGAGGCATAACAAGGTTAGGATTGTGATGTTAGTGAGAAAAAGATGAACAATCCCAACATATTGCAATAAATGAAAATCCAGGTCGGAATTACCCCTCTCAGCCTCCTTTTGGCATACATGGTGTTTTTATAAGAAAGCATGTTTTGTTCCGCGAAATAGGCCTGACGTGGGCATGTGCCTAAGTGTTAGACTGTGTGCATGCTCTTGATGTGGCAATACAAAACATCTTGTGTTGGTCTCATACTGTTGTCAGCCTTGGACACGGAACATTATGACAAATATTGTGCATAATAATTATACCGCTCTCGCAGAATAGCAACTGATTAGGAAAAATAAAAAAAGTCCCACTAAAAAGCAAGCTATTCTAAAATGAAAAAATGAGAATAGAGCATATCATCCGGGTAAAAAGGCACAGGCTGCAGGCCTAAGCCAAGCTAAAATATATGTGTCCAGGGAAGATACTAAAATGAACCCACAACAATCTTTATGAATAGGTTTTTAAATATTTTATTGATAAGTATTCCAGAGAGGGAGAACTTGTACAAGTAGAAACAAATCAGAACTGTCATCATTTCACATATCTTTTAATTTCTGAGAAGTTGAGTTAGCACTATTGAGTATAAGTGTTTTTGCAAAATCATTATGAATTAACTTAGTCTTTGAACACAGAGGTGGGGCAGGAGATATTGGATACTGTTGAAGCATACATTATTTATTTCCTTCTCTGTGTAGCAAGGAGGAGGTGAGAGGTTTCCAGAGTCGCGGCTTGAGGTACTCTTCTTGCTGAGCTGTGAGGAAGAATGCACAGCTATAACGAACTTCACTGAGACATTGTACTGTGTGTTAAAAGCAAAAGTCCATTCTTGCATCTCTGCTTTTCTCCTCTGCATCGTGTCTGGGTGTGATAAGAGAGATGTAAAATCTGCTCTATGATCTATACTGTATGTGGAACTCACAATGTAAAGGTGACACAGACCAGGCACAAATTACTTAAGCCATTTGTTATCAATGGAAATACATGAGGCCAGGTAGGTTGATGTGATCTACCTGAACTTCAGCCAGGAAAGCTCTCTGTTCCACATGTGAAACTTATAAGCAAGTGTATCAGCCTTGGGGTGGGAATCTAGCTACAGAAAGAATTTTAGGAACTGGATCAGTGCGATTTCACAGTAAACAATGGGAAATGGTGGTTCTGAGAAAAATGTAGCATCAAGCTGGTACCACGAGGATCCGTCCTCACGTTCGCACTCTGCAATACATTATTACATGGCACTGCAAAGAAGCTGGCAGTTAACACAGGCTTGCTTGCAGACAATATGAATGTAGCTGAAACCACAAAGTCAGTGGAAAAATAGTGGTTCGTGAAGAAGCCACTTTTCAGGCAACGGTAAAAGAAAGAAAAGATCATTTATGTTTTGGCGAGGCCCACTCTCCATCGAACCAGAGTTTGGCCCATCCTATTTAGAGGTGGAGGAATCAATGAATTTACAATGGCTGACCCTCAGCTGCCTCTGTCATAAGAAATCCTTGACCCAGTAGTCCATCCTTTAGAGGGCTGACGTGTTATGGTGGCAGATGCCATGTCCACCTCTGCTGTTTGCTTCCCAGGAAAGCTATGGGAGCTATTGCTGTCGCAGATAGGAAAAATAATTACCATAATATGCAGGAGAAAACTTTCTATGTGTTAGTGAAATTGTTTTTTCTTTGTCTGAAGTAAATCCTGCACTGGACTTCTCTTTCTGAAAAACAGGAAACCTGAGTAGGATGCAACAATATGGTAGTCTGCTTGCTATTCAGATTTACCGAACATGCATCAGCTGCACCAATGGATGCACTTTCAGCAAAAATAGTAGGAAATGTTATATTTGATTTGCAATTTAATTAAAATAGAATTACGTTGTTCAGATAAGAGATTCATCTAGGGGTAGAAGAAAAACATTAAAGCTTTTAATTACAGATGAAAAGATTTATTGATGCCCAGGTGGGCAACCCACAGTCTGCCGAAGAATGAGAGGGTTGGTATGACCGCCACCACCCTTGTGGAGGAACTCCCATCGTATTTAGAGATCCTCTTCTGCCTGGCTAAAGCAGTTTCATTAACAGAAGTGAAGTTTGGCTGAGTGGGTGTCAGGTTTAAAGCACCAGCTTAGCGAACAGGTAATTTAGCTTTGGGAATGCCTTATCTGGTAGAGACTATATCTAATAGCAGATTCCTTACCTTACAATTTGCCCAGGCATCAGACTGGACCAGGAAGATTTTTTGTGAGCAGTACCTTGGGCGCTGGTAGGTGGCGTTGTTCGGCTCTATGTGCATCGTCAACGTCCACACCGGAAGTGATGTCTACAGTACCTATAAAGACGCCAAGTAGAAGCACTGACGTCAGTTTCTTTTCACGACTTTCCATGCTTGAAGCGCAGAGCCATGAAGAACATTGACCTCTGTTGTGGAAATCTAGGGCCTTGAGAGGGAACCAGCTCTGTCCCTAGAAATCTGTTCGTGAGTGGGGAGGATGGGTGGGTTCTGCGGCTAGATATCTTCTCTACCAAATAAGGCGTTACCGAAGTATCTTGTTCATCTGATAGAGACTTCAAGCCACAGATTTCTTACCTTAGAATAGATACCTAAGCAATACCATCCCCAGAGGTGGGTCTGTGGACAAATTTCACAAGAGGAAGTCCTGCAGGACCGAACGGGCAACATGCCCATCTCTAAGGACTTGACTGTCCAGGCAGTGGTGCTTTGCGAACATGTGCAAAGAGGCCCATATTTCTGTCTGACAGATGTCCAGGACTTGAACTCCACATGCTAACGCAGTGGTTACAGCTTTAGCTCTGGTGGAATGAGCTCACAAGCCCTCAGAAAGTTGCTTTTTGGCTGATGTGTATCAGATTTTAATGCAGAGTATGACCCATCTGGAGATGGTCTGCTTCTGTACAGCCCGTCCCCGCGAAGAGCTGGTCATCCACCTGGAACTCTTTTGTGCGATCAAAGTAGAACAACAATGCTTTTCCTGGATCCAGACGGTGGAGTCACTCCTCTTATTTAGTGGGATGTGGAGGAGGGTAAAAGGTAGGCAAAATGATGGATTGGCCTACATGAAATGGAGAGACCACTTTTGGAAGAAAGAAGGCTTTTGTGCGAAGTGCCAGTTTTTCAGGGTAGATGGTGACATAAGAAGGCTTGAATGACAAGGCTGAAGCTCACTCACTCTTGCTGGCTGTTTTAAGTGTATGGAGCCTGAGGGGACAAATATGGAAAGGCTCAAACGAAGCGCACATCAGGAATGTCAAAACAAGAATAAGGTCCCACTGAAACAGGCATGACAAATGGTGAGGGAGCAAGGATATGAAGAAGACCTTTTAGAAACGTATTTATAATAGGGGACGTGAAGAGGGATGGGTGGTCAGGGAACCGCTTAAAAGCAGACATAGCAGAAAGGTAGCCCTTGAAGGTGCATAGACCAGTGCCCTGCTGGGCAAGAGCAAGAATAAAAAGAAGAATTTGAGAAGGGGGGGGTAGAAAAGGGATCAACTTGTTTTTCTGCACACCATTCCACATATTCTTTCCAACGGCAAGCATATACCGTTGTAGTGGAGGGACATCTGGCTGCCTAGATGCCATCACAGACTTCAGGAAGAAGGTCAAAAGCTGTCAACTGCTGCTGCTCAATCTCCATGCAAGAAGGCAGAGGCTGGGAAGGTTCAGGCGGAGAAACCCTCCCCTGCTGCTGTGACAAGATCCTCCTGAATGGGCAGCCTGATCAGAAGATCAATGGCCACGGTCAGTAGCATAGGATACTAGACTCTTCATGGCCAGTCCGAAGCCACAAGGATGGCTTGGGTCTGGGGGTTCTTGAACTTCTTGAGAACTCTGGGCAGAGTGGTATAAGCTGAAAGGCATAAAGGACGCCTGCATTCCAATCAAGATGAAAAGTGTCTCCATGTGAGAGCTGCCTTGGAAACTCCAAAGTGCAAAACTGTTGACATTGAGTGTTCTAAGCAGAGGCGAACAAATCAAACCAAGGCACTTTCCTTTGCTGAAAGAAACCTTGCACCACCTCCAGGTGGAGATGCCATTCATGATCCGCTAGGCATCTTTGGCTGAGTCCATCTGCCCAGGCATTCAGAGAACTCATGAGGTGTTGAACCACCAGGTATATGCCCTGATTTTCCAGCCATGTCCAGATATGAAGAGCCACTTGATAAAGAGTCAGTTACCCCACTCCAACCTGTTTCTTGCAGTATCTCATGGTGGTGGTGTTGTCTGTAAACATCTGCACTATGATGGAGGGTAGAAAGGTTTTCAATGGCGGTCAGATCACTCAGAGCTCCAACAGGTTGATGTGGAGTCTGGATTCTGCCAGAGACCAGGCCTCTGATCTCCACCTCTCCCACATGGGTTCCCCCATCCCAGTAGTGATATGTCTGTCACTACTGTGAGATCTGGTTGAGGAAGGGAGAGGGGTCTGCCGCTGACCCAATCGCGGTTCATTAGCCACCACTGCAGCTCTTTTGCAGTTCCCTCTGAGATCTGGACCATGTTGGAGAAAGTCCCCTGCTGCTGTGCCCATTGGAACTTTAGGTCCCACTGCAGAGCCGGCATATACCAGCGGGCATGCGCCACTAGCAGGATGCAGGAGGCCATAAGTCCCAACAGCCTCAGGGTCTGTCTCACCAAAATGAAGGATAGAGGATGAAACATCAGCATCATAGCCTGAATATTCTGGACTAGACATTTGGGGCCGATGCCCAAAACTGCATTGTGTCCAGAACAGCTCTGATGAAATGGGGGGGATCTTAGAGGGAGTCAGGCGTGATTTTGGCATGTTGATATGAACCCCATTGAATGCTGGAGGTCCACCATAGCGTGAAGGTGAGAGACGACAGCCTGGGTGAGTCCGCCATCAACAGCCAGTTGTCGAGATAGGGGAAGACTGGCACCCCTGCTTTCTGCAGATGAGTTGCAACCACTGCCATCACCTTGGTGAACACCCGAGGGGCACTAGTAAGGCCACAGTGGAGCACAGCAAACTGCATAGACCCCCAGCTTTTCACGATTTCGCTCTTTGCAAAATAAACCCAAAATCAGCTGTGAAGCCTGATCTCTGCAAATTTGCTGAGATTTGTCACTATAAAAGCAGAGAAACTTGTCTGACTGTTGAAATAGTGGCAAAGGTCACAGAAATCTTCTATAAAACTGTCAACCCATTATCTGTGTTGTTTAATCCTGCGATTTATGTTAAGAGAAGGCTAAAAAAAATAATGAAACCACATGTTATTAAAAAAATAATTTGACAGCTGTAATGGGTTGTCAATTACTGTATGTAAATATTTTAATGTGTATGCTCTATCATATATATATATATATATATATATATATATATATATATATATATATATATATGTTATTGCCAGTTTATTGTTATTGAATGACTTATAACACATTTCAAGTAGTTTATGTCATACAATGGACATTGTTTACTGTTTATCATAAACCCTTACTTGTTACACCTTTCTCTTATGTACTGTGTAATTTCTACACTGTCTGCACCAAATTTACAAAGAATTCCTGCAACTCAAAGGGACTGGGACCCTTCTACTACAAAATACTGTGCTTTGACATATTTAAACACTTTTATAACTTTGTGTGTGTGCTGTACAGTACATACATGCAATTTAGAAAAGTTTGGACAAAACAAAACTTTTCTCTAACGTTACACCTGCCTCAAGGAGGTGTATGTTTTTGTCGTCAATCTCTTGTCATTGTTAGGAGATTGGGATTATGGCCAAAAATCCATGGGTGATTGCATAGGAATGCTCATGTACCACCCATTGTATGTCCCATTGATGCAAGGTAGTGCAAAGTGCTATTTTGAGTTACTTTGAAGCTACCTTCCAGTGCAAAACATGTTTCGTGTTGGAAAGTAAATCTGAAAATGAACACTTTATGCCTGGTTTGCGTCTCAAACGGGATGCAGACCGATGCAAAATGTTGATAAATTTGGTACTCTACATTTATAGTTACCAATACCATCTCACCTTTGTCATTCTGTAAATTGAGGAAACAAGAGATATACCTTTCTCTGGCAGGCGTGAGGTTGGAGCTTACAGCCATTCAGCTGTTGCAACTTTTCAACTTAAAGAACTGTTAGGTCATTCTGTATTAGCATTGTGTATGCTTTCTATGGCTTTGACTGCAATTCGGAGTGTGTAGTTTCTCTGTTTAAATGTACAGTCTCCTCTAGTTTGTGAATAGTCGTAGTAGGGAAGTATCCTGTGGGAGCTTGATTTATACACCATGTGCAGGGTCCCCAGTTCGAGGACCTCAGTCTTCAGCCTTTTACTTTCCCTATTCATGCCTTCGATTTTTTGCTTAGCCACAAAGCTCAGTGTTACAGGCAAAAGCAGTGTACTGGTCCTGGTAGTTTGTGAATTGTAGATCAAATACAATTCTCCATTTGACACCATTTCCTAGAAGACCAGCAATGATACTGGAAGATAGGGATGGGTGGATTTCATTCAGACATTACAGTACCAGAAAATTTTAACCAAATATTGTTGGACAGAAATATTGTTACCTAAGTATAGTTTACCAACATATTGTCCCACTGGAGTTAACAATAGAGAATTTACACCTAATGTCACAATATGTTTGTAGGGTATTAAGACACACTATTTCTGTGTAATGATATTTT
This sequence comes from Pleurodeles waltl, assembly GCF_031143425.1. NCBI lineage: Eukaryota > Metazoa > Chordata > Amphibia > Caudata > Salamandridae > Pleurodeles > Pleurodeles waltl. The sequence continues at coordinate 865,970,990 of NC_090443.1, forward strand.
TAGGAACAATGGGCCAGATGTAGCAAACTTAAAAATTGCGACTCGCATTTTGCGAGTTCGTGCGACTCGCAAAATGCAAGTCGCAAAACAAAATGCAGGGAAAAAAACAGTGCCGAAATTGCAACTCGCACCCGGACTCGCAACGCAGTGTGCGAGTCCGCCGATTGCGAGGTCGCTTTTTGCGACTGTGCAAAAACCAAACTCGCAATTAGCGAGTGCTAGTCGCAAATTGCGATTAGCTTGTTAATTGATTACAGGTGCTGCAGAACACTCCAGAAACCACTCCAGAACACTCTGGAAACACTTCCTGGCACATGATGATGACATCACAGCCAGGAAGTTTACTAATACACCTGGGAGGAGGGAGGACCACACCCTTTTATAACTGCTGAACTGCACACAGGAGAAACAGCAGCTGCCATGGAAGGAACTCCAAGGAAGAGAAAGCTGAAGTTCTCTGAGAGGGAGCTGGAGGTGCTGACAGAGGAATGCTGTCAGCACTATGACGATTTGTTTGGGAAATCAGCCCTAAATGTGCCTGAAGCCACCAAGAAACAGCTGTGGCAGGACATCCAGGACAAAATTAATTCCCTGGGGGTGAGCCACAGGAGCATTGATGACATAAAAAAAAGGTGGTATGACCTCCGCTCCCGGACCAAGGAGAGGGTGGCAGAAAGGCTCCGGTAGATGAGAGGCACAGGAGGGGGACCATCGTCTGTGCCACCACCCACACCCCTGGAAGAAAGGGTGGAGGAAACCCTGGAGCAGGAGGCAGTCTCTGGATTTGGGGACCTGGACACCTCACAGCCCAGCACATCAACCGGTGAGTACCATGTGACATGCCTGTACCCCTATCAATGCCATACCCCCACCCACCATGTACACAGGAGCATGCTCAACCAAGATAGCTCCATTTCAGGGTAGCAAACGCCAGAATGATGCATTATGGGAAATGTAGTCAAATAGGCAGTTCATAGTAAAATGTTTATTAGGAAGTGTGCAACAGATAGTAGACACTGACAATCTGTTCCCCATGTCCCACAGGTCTCCAACAAGACACCACCACTACTCCAATCAGCCAGCCCCATGAGGACACCTCAGGAGCCGCCAGCACTCCCACCTGCACGGCCAACAGCATCCCTGCAGTATCCACACCTGCTGCAACTGTATCCCAAGAGGCTGCGCCAGCAACAGGCAGGAGTGAGACAGTGGAACTCACAGGGCAGCCACCGCTGCGCAGGCGACATAGGTCCAGGACATCAGGGCTGCAGTCCGGCCAACAACCTCCCAGCACCAGTGAGTCACAGCTGCTGCATGGTCAGCGCCTACAAAATAGAATTTTAGGGAGGATCAGTGGTGTGCTGCACCGCTTCGTGCGCAATAACCAGGCCAGCATGCAGCAACTGAACTCCAGGATGGACATGATATGCACGAACACTGGGGACCTTGCCCTAGCCATGAGGGAACTGGTGGGTGGACTACTGGCCCAGGCCGAGGGTGGGCGGCGCAGGGACCGTCAGCTCCTGCACAGACTAGACAGGATGGCCACATCCATCGGCAGGCTCGCCATGAACACGACAGGCCTGTCGAGGAGGACAGTTGGGCTGCAGGTGGAAATGGGCCATTTCGCTGGGGATGTGGCTAGGGGCCTGGGACGTCTCACCCACATCATTGACTTGATGGAGGCACGGCATCTGTCTAGGGGCACAGGGGAAACACCCCAGGACAGTGAGGGGGGCTCGACAGTGAGCAGTGTCTCTGCCACTGACAGTAGGATGCTCAGGAGTACCAGGCAGAGCACAGCAGAAGCACCAGGGACCAGCCAGGCTGGCAGGAGGGGCAGAAGGTCATAGACATTACCCTGGTCCTGTAGAAGTGGCACATGACGTCAATGTGCCACATGCCTGGTTTGCATTTTCATGCCCATGGACATTCTTTACTTGTATATAGTTCAATTTCTGCACTAATAAAATAGTTATTTTTGTTCCACTTAACGAATGGTGTTTTTGGTCAATAGGTGAGTATGGTTGGAGTTGACACATACCTTCCAAAGTATTGGTTTGTGATGTGTTCCCGTCTCAGTCTGCCTTGATTAGCTATACTCCGATCCCCATGATGGCGATGTGGTTGTTCTTGCTCTTCATCATCAGGATCTGGGTCTGCAGGGGTGAGAGGTAGCCCACGTCGGGTGGCTATGTTGTGGAGGATGGCGCATGCGACCACAATTTTGAATGCTGTAATGGGGGTATACTGGAGGGCACCTCCACTGCGGTGGAGGCATCTGAATCTTGCTTTCAGGAGTCCGAAGGTGCGCTCTATCATGTTCCTGGTCCTCTTATGTGCATTGTTGTATCGCCTCTCACATTCATTGCTGGGTGTTAAAAACGGAGTCAGAATCCATGGCCTTAGGGCATATGCACTGTCACCTGTTGGGCACAAAATGTACACTGTTAGGAAGTCCTGATTGTTGTGCACAGTGACCTGTGTGTATGTCTGCAAGGTGTATGTAGCTCTACCTAGGAGGTATCCGTCTCCAAACTCCCCACGTTCCAGGCCTTGATGTATCCCACTATGCCTAAAAATGTATGAGTCATGGGTACTGCCTGGAAACTTAGCTACAATGTCAGTGATGACATAATGGGCGTCACAAACTACCTGAATATTCAGTGAGTGGGTACACTTTCTGTTGCGGAAAATATGTTCCAGGTTTCCAGGGGGGCATATTTGAATCCTGGGGAATCACCGATCTCTGCTCCAATTCGCAGACTTGGTCTACTGAGACCTCAGACGGAGTGTGTATCCCATACTACGGATTCACCCTTTGGGGTATTCTTATGCCCTGATGTGTACTATTGGTCCTTGATATCACGAAGGACCCTCACTTATCCGGACACATAAATCACAATCTTCCTGGACTCCCCTTACAGAAATGGTTCTACTCTCACTACATATTGGAACTTTGCATTTCCTGAATTTACAGAACCTTTAAGCCTTGAAGAAGTCCGTAAGGACGAAACACGTGTTGGCTATCACTGATCTCACGTATTTTCAATTGTTTACATGGACTTTGTACATCTATGTATATTTGTATTTTTGTTCGCATACTGCAACGCTAAGGATTAAAGTATCCGTCACAAAATAACTAATCTTGGAGTGCCCTGGTTGCTCTTTTTAGACTCTGCATATTTGAATGTGTGTCCCATCTACACATCCTATGACATGGGGAAAGTTGGCAATGCGGTAAAAGTCCAGCTTGGTGCTGTTAATTTCTGCCTCATTCCTTGGTAGGTATATGAAGTGAGACATGTGTGTGACTAAGGCATCTAGGAAGGCCCTGAGGAACCTTGACACTGCACTTTGGGATACCCCACCTGCCACAGCAATGACCCCCTGATAGCTCCCTGAGGCCAAGAGGTGCAGTGAGCATAGCACTTGCACGTGCGTAGGGATGGCGCAGCCACGCAGAGTCTGGTGTTCTAGCTGTGGTTTCAGTAAATCAATTAATTCTAGTATGGCTGCGCTGCTAAGGCGGTATTTATCGTATATCTCCTCCTCAGTTTGCTGGAAAAGAGTCTGCCTTGTTCTATATATCTTCTCTTGTCTGTGGCCCCTCCTCCTCCTCTGCTGTGCGGCGTGGACTCTCCTCCTCACTGCTATCAGGTATATCTCCGCCATCTTGAGTAACCCAGATGCTTTCTGGGTCTCCTTTTATACTTTGGTTATGGTTACCACCTGCTCTGAGTTAGTGGTAAATGGGACATGCAAACTGGGCTTTTTGCGACTAGTCGCAATTTGCGAATTGCAATTGCATAAGCTTTGCGACTCGCAAATTGCGACTTGCTATTTACGGGTCGCAAAATGGGGTCGCAACTGTTGCGACTCGCAAATGGCTCCCATCGCTTTTTGCAAGTCGGAAATGGGGTTTTTGAATCCCATTTCCGATTTTGCATTGTCGCAAATAGCGAATCGGCCCATTTGCGACTCGCAATTATTTGCTACATCTGGCCCAATATTATGACATGCTACTTAGAGCAAAGCAACAGGCTAGTGACCTTCCACAATTCTGCTGCTAGAGCACTTTTTGAGGAGGCTGGTCTGTGAGGAAGAAGTGTTAGGCCGAAAATACCCAGTCTTTCCAAACGAGAGTCACCATCCAATGCACACAAGGTCGAAATGGAACCACAATAAACTCTTTTTTGCGTAAACCACAAACACATCAACACACAATTTTCACATATGTCCACACATGATGAAGGAATGAAGACCAATTTACGGGGACTTCCTGGATCTTTAAGTAGGGAATGTCAGTGGGCATCTTCCACCTACAGGTATAGAAACAAAGTCCTATAACCCTCTACTAGGAAGCCATTACCATCGCTTCCAGTTACAACATAGTTTGGGTTGAAGAGGCAGTAGCAATTGGATGGAGAAGTACACACACGGCGACTTTGGCCACTCAAGCACCACATGAATGCCAAAAATCAATAAAAAAGATGGTGCTCTTCCAATGGATTTGCATGATTGCTAAGTTTAAAAGAGGAAAAGGAAGAGCTAACTGAAATAAAATGGGCAATAGATGTATTCACAGCTTTTCTAAACTACGCAATAGACTTTCATCCAAGTGCCTTTATTACTAACATTGACAGTCTTTTGGCGGTGGGAAGAGATGCAGGATTCCAAGTGTATAGGGATAGTTTGTGGGGAGCAAGATGCCTGAAATGGTCTTTTAGGACAGAGTGGCCCACTGAGTTATCCCAAAAAGAATAAAAACACGAAAAACTGTTACATTTCAATGACTGCAGCAATAAATGCAATTGTACGCCGCACAATTTCCATCTTTATGCTGCAGATTTTGTAACTCCTCATCATTCTGGAGGGGTCAGACTGGAAGTGCTTGCAGCCTACCATGAATCGCAGGTAACACCTGTTGGCAAGCAGGAATGTGGCAACAAGGGTCCTGCAAGTCTAACACTACCACCAGTCTCCTGGGTCCAGGGTAGACAGGTACTGAGCTAATGTGAGCATTTTGAACTTCTACTACCAGAAAAACTAGTCGAGGGGCCGTAGATTTAGGATAAGACAAAGGCCTCCGTCCTTCTTTGGCACCAGAAAAAACTGTGAATAGCAATCACGACCCAATTCTGCCATCGGAACCTTCTCTATGGCTGCGTAGCAAAGAGAGCTATAACTTCCTGGCAGAGAAGGGACATATGATCCTCTGTCAGCCTATCCTAAGATGGCGGCATGGGATAAGGATGGTCGCAAAGGGTTGGAAGTAGCCCCTTCAGACAATCTGCAAAACCCATCTCTCCAATGTTAAGAACTGCTAGTGGGCAGACAATGGCGAATCCTGCTGCCAACTGGATGCCCATGATGGTATGAGGACAGATTAGGAGGGTTTTGAGGCTGTAGATGAAGGGGGGCGGTGGACTGACCTGTCCCCTGGCTGCTCAAACCATGAGATCTGTGGGTACTGCGCACTCAAAGGCTGGGGAGCGAGCGTGGCACAGTGGCTTGGAAGGTATTGGTGCGGCTGAACGCCCCTTCTATAGCCAAGAAAGGAGCGAAAGCCGCGTGGCAACACTGGCATGGAGTCGGGCGTGTACTCCGGAGCTCCGACTGTCGTCACCTCCGAATGGAGCCCATAGACATGATTTGATTCCCCGCCAGGTCCGGTGTGCCCGGGGAGCAGTCGGCGGAGTGGGCGGCCAGGGGCTGGGGGAGAATGGAGGTGAGCGCAGGAGTGCAGTCAGGGCCACGCTGGGGCAGCTGCGTGCTGCGCAGACAAAGTGGCGGGCGGCAGAGAGGAAAATAACTACCCTATCCCTGTCGGAGCCCAGGGGGAGCACCGGTGAGGTGTAGCTGGAGGCGGGTGGCGCGGCTGGCCCGGGCGCACAGAAGGCTACGGCGTGGCCGGGAGCAGCGATGCGACCGTCGCTGCCATCTTGAAGGCGAGGCCTGGCACAGAGACACCAGGATAGGCCAGAGGAACAAGGGAGCAACAGAGCATCCGGGAGCTGTGGGGCAGCAGCGGTGGCCATCTCTGCAGGCACAGCCCGGCAGCAAGATGTCATTATATGCCGGGGCCTAAATGAAGACCTGAAGGCAGTGTCCACACTAAACCTCTCCCTCCTCACCAGTATCAGTGGAAACTATGGATGGATGACCCCCGCCCTTAGGACAGAGGAGGGGCACGAGAACAGCGACTTTGGTTCCCCGCTGGGTCCAAGGCACCAGTGGAACAACTGATGGAGCAGACGGCCCTGGGGGCCAGGGGAAGACAGGGTGAGTACAGGAGAGTGCTTAGGGATGTACCAAGGGCGCTGCAGGTCAAGAGGATAAAGAGACGCGACAGCAGGAGGATATTTCCCCAAATAACCTGAGGCAGCTGAGATTTGTGGGGCAGCAGCGGTCACCGTTTTGGAAAGCGCGGACTGGCAGTGAGATGCCAGGATAGGCTGGAGGCCTAAAAGAAGCCCTGAAGGTGGTGTGCACAATCCCCCCCCAACAAACAGAGGTCACAGATGGACGTACCCATCCCCTAGCCAGTGAAGGGGATACAAAAACAGCACGGGCCAGACAGAGCGCCCCCACCGCCTGATATAGGGCCTACTTGTCTGTTTGCGACCATCCTTGCCTTGCTGGGACCCGGATGACACTGGCTGGCTGCAAGGAGGCAAGGGCTAAGCTGATGGACACTGGCACATGTGGATAGACAGACAGCGCAAAGAACTAACGAGGGGGGGGGCCCTGACCTGGGGATGGGCTTCTGGACCCCCCCCCCCACATTTTCACCTGAATGAAGGGACCAAATTATACTCTCCAACTGTACTATTGGGTGGACCCTCATGGAGTAGCAGAGGCAGAGAAATATCATCAGAAGCTACTCCCTGCGGTGCCTCACAAGATGATGATGGGGGTAACAAGACCCTAGCGCAGCACACCACAGTGATTTTAGCAGCCATACAGGAATCTAAGTTGGTCCTAGAGACTCAGATTGGGGGTGAGGTGGGCCTCCTGCGAGAAGACCACAGCAAATTAAAGGATTGCATCAAAGAAACAGAAGATAAACTGGGGACAACGGTCCCACAGGTGAAGGAGCTCACTCAGAAGATGGCACTCATGAACAACGAACTGAAGATGATGGCGAATAAATTGGAGGATGCTGAAAGGAGGTCTCGAAGACACAGTATCCCTCTGGTGGGGGTCCCGGAGAGGGTGGAGGGCTCATCACTGGATCTATATATAGAGACATGGCTGAGCGATGTAGTGCTGGGAGGAATGTCCTCCAGGTTCTTCTCAGTGGAGTGGGACCATAGGATCCCGGCGGTTCCTCCACCACCGGGGGCGTATCCCAAAGTCAATAATAGTAAGGCTAATAAATTTCAGAGATCAAGACGTGATCCTCCAGGAAGCAAGGAAGAGGGGTCCCTGGAAAATTGAAGGAAAGGAGATAAATATCTATCCAGACCACACAAACCAGGACCAGAAGCAAAGGGGTGTCTTTGCCCCAGTTAAGAAGGTCTTACGACAAAAAGACATGAAATATGAACTGCTGTCTACAGCAAAACTTAGGATCGAATATGAGGGGAAGACACCCTTCCTAACGTCACCACAGGAGGCGTGGGAATGGCTGGAGACGCACCGTCTTCACCATGAGAACAGACTCAGAGGGTGTGGAAACACAAGATGGACAAAGATAAAGATGAAACGCAGGGCATCGAGGGCCCAAAGGGGGTCTGCCACTGCTCTGACACAGGAGCAAATCAAGGTTGCACAAGTGAAGGCGCTCCAGGACCTTCGGGGGAAGAATGGGGCACAGATGAGCAGAGGATGGAGGGTGCTTGCCCTAGACATGGGAGGAAGCGGCAATGAACAGTTGGGGTCAGAGCCGGGATCAGACAAGAAACAGCATAGGGCCTCTGCCCCCTTATTTTTTATTTTCCTCTAAGACAGAGGAACTTAAACACAGACAAGCGGAAGATCATCCGCAGCGATGGCACTGGATCATGCCTCACAGAAACCCATCGTAGGGGACAAGGTTTCTCCTTTTGGGGTTCGGGTTGATAAATCCCGTGAATTGGAGGGGGGTGGGGTCCGTTCAAAAATCACTGCACGGTAAGGTAGGGAAGGGTGGAGTTGGGGGGCTTGGTTGACAATTTGATTTAATCAAAGTGGTGAAGGGATAACTTACATCGGTACAAACGATAATGGGGGTCTACGGAGAAGGAACCTTGGACCTAGAGTAGGACTATTGACATTTGCACCATTACAATGCCCATTGAGAAGTTATCTCTCCTGACATGGAACGTGAACTGGCTGGGGCATAAACGGGGTCTAGTACACAAACCGCTCTCTAGGTATCAGTCTGACATAATTTACCTACAAGAAACCCACCTCATGGATATGCAATACAGAGCCATGGAAAAGGGGGAAACATAAGATAGTGGGGGATGTGCAATACACGTCGGGATCTAGGGGAGTTATGGTGCTTATAAGAAAATCCCTCCCATTTCACACTACCAGCACATGGGTGGACCCTTATGGCTGTTACGTAGTGATACTAGGAGAATATAAAAACACCTGTGTACTACTATTCAATGTATACTTACACCCAGGGTTACGGGGTGAGGTTCTCCAAAAAATAGGTGCCATACTTATGGCAACCCCACCAGCTTATATACTAGTGGGTGGAGACTTCAACTACGTAATGGACTCAGGTTGGATAGAATCTGTAAATCGCAGAACGGACACCCAGCCACTGATAAACTGGGGGGGTTCACACACGCAATAGGTCTCAGTGACGTGTGGAAAATTTTGCATGGACAGGAAAGAGGATACTCATATTATTCAGCTGCTTACGATGCCCACACAAAATTAGACTACTTTTTCACCACTGCAGATCTAATATATAGAATTAAAGAGGCAAAATACTTGGCCAGGGGGATTAGTGATCATGCACCATTGCAGGTGGGACTATTCTTGGGAACCCGACCACCAGGGAGTGGGTGGCCGATGGAAACCTGGTGACTATATAACACAAAAGTGGTAGAAGCCCTAGGACAAGCGTTGCAACATTATTTTACAGAGAATACGGGTTTGGTACACAGCACCTTGTGGGAGGCTTATAAGGCTACCATTAGCGGAGTGGCCATAGCAGGGGAGGTGGGAAGTAGAAGGAATAGACAGAAAAGGCTACTCACATTGGAAAAAAAAACTCACAGCATTGGAGCACAGATATGCAGTGTCGCTGGAGCAGGAAACAAAGAAAAAAATGGTGCAAAAAAGGGAGGAAAATAATGCAGTGGCGAAGGACGAAGTAAAATGCCGATATCTTTTACAAAGTAAATGCCTATACAAGGCAGGTAACAAGACAGGTAAACTATTAGCCTAGCTAGGCAAGAAAAAAGTGACTCCCTTATCAGAGAATTACAGACAATTAAAGGGGAGATGATTAGGGAACCCATGGGTGTTATGGAAGAACTGGCTGCCCAAATGGCGGATTTCTATGAATCCCGCATAAACATACCAGAGGAAGAAACAGACAGTTTCATCACTGAATATCCCATGGCACAATTATCCCCCCTCCAAAGCATTGAGTTAGAGACAGACATCACTGAGGAAGAACTGACAGAGGTGATGGGGCAAATGCAGATGTGGGAAGCCCCAGGGCCCAATGGGTTCCCACTTGAGTTCTTTCGAAATCTTAGTAAGTGGCTGATGCCACACCTGCATGCAGCTTGCCTGAAAGCATTCGAAACTAGAGAACACCCCAAAGACATGAGGTCAGCGATGATTGTCTTGCTGCCTGAACCGGGCAAGCCCAGGGCAACTCATATCTCCCGATCTCGCAATTAAACGCTGATGTCAAAACCCTAGCTAAAGCACTGGTAATCAGACTTAGGAAAGGAATGATGTCCCTGGTTCACCTGGATCAAACTGGGTTCATACCTGGCAGCTCCACGGCATTGAATCTCCGATGGCTTCATAATAATCTGGCTTTGATAACAAACTCCACCAAAGAGAGAGCCATACTTTCTCTGGATGCTAATAAGGCATTCGACTCCGTAGTATGGAGGTACATGTTTGGAGCTCTTGACCTGGAAGCCATAGCTCCTGATGGCACCTGGAAAATACGTTGAGGGACACCTCTTCAGCTCCGTATTGGAGTTGGGGATCAGAATGGGAGCAGTGCTGGCGGCGCCAGGCATTGGGACAGGCGTCAGGGAAGGATGCGGTGGTATTGTTGTGTAGCCATTTTAGTTATAGCTTCATACACATTATTTTAGCAAACTAGGGCTGCCGCTGCGCACTTTCACCTACACATATTTTATTCAGCTTTGTTTTATTATTTTAACAGTAGTCACATTTGCGCTATTGTCTTATTTTCTCTACCTAGCCGTTCTTAGCCTAGGCCAGCACTGCGTTCTTAAACAAGACATTTCTTTCACTCTGTGCTTTTCTCAGGGCTGCAGCAAGATAGGTTGCCGGCAAAATTGGTGCACTTTGTCCCTAATGTTCACAGAACCATACACACTCTTACGTGGGGATCCTTTCTTGGAACATCAGCTGTTTTATTATAAAAACACTACTTTGACCCATGTACATTAGAGGGACATTCCAGCCAGATTACCACGTATGCTGATTGCTGAGTTCTTCGTTGCAGCTGCTTATGTAGACTACAGGTCTCTTGGTCAGGTATGATATATGATGTCTTCCCAGGGGAACCTGAAGGGCAGAATTTGAGCTTAACATTCTGTGCTCTAAAATAGCCTAGGTAGGAGCTATTTTTAACGCTCTTAGTGACAACATGATGGTGTTATTTTTATGTTTCCCTCCTTGTCACAATTTTAATCCTATCATGCTTCATCGTCCTAGTTATTGCAATCCATGCTTTATCTAAGATGCAGTTACTTCAATTAAACCTTATTGAACTATGTTCTGCCTCTGATCATCCTTGCATACGTGAGACTAATGTAACAGAGTGAAATGGCTGAGATCTGAGTGACCACGATTTCCCTAAGGAGTCAATTGTGTCATGCGCTCGTTGACCAATCATCCCTGCTCTTGGGTGGAGATGAGGCACTGCTAGTTAGCAGGAGCAAAACCTGAATTAGGCCGACAAGTGTCACCTGTAGTGGGTTCAGACTCAGGCCCTCATTCCAACCGGTGGCTGTCCACGGAAGCACCGCCAACAGGCTGGCGGTGCTTCATGTGGTATTCCGACCGCGGCTGTAAAGCCGCGGTCGACCAGCCGGGTCCTGCGGTTTCCCGCCGGATTAGCCCCGGCTGGGATTCCGACCCCCTTCCCGCCAGCCTGTTTCTGGCTGTTTTCACCGCCAGAAACAGGATGGCGGGAACGGGTGTCCTGGGGCCCCTGGGGGCCCCTGCACTGCCCATGCCACTGGCATGGGCAGTGCAGGGGCCCCCTAACAGGGCCCCAGCATGATTTTCACTGTCGACGGGTGCAACTGCACTCGTCGCACCCCTGCAACACCGCCGGCTCCATTCGGAGCCGGCTTCTGTGTTGCAGGGCCTTTCCCGCTGGGCCGGCGGGCGCTCTCTTGGCGGGCACCCGCCGGCCCAGCGGGAAAGTCTGAATGGCCCGCGGTCTTTTGACCGCGGAGCGTTCATTTGGCGGCGTAAGTTTGGCGGGCGGCGACCGCCGCCTGCCAAACTTAGAATGACCCCCTCAGTCCCCCAGAGTGCAAGTAATTCTGCCGCCCAAATCCAGTTGTCTCATTAGGATAATGAGAGCCTACGCGACAGTACGACAGTCACCAGTCTGGATCCAGGAAAGGGTCCTTGGAACCCACTGGAGTTAGGACCAAAGCTGTCAGCACGGAACCAACAGGGGCCCCTTCTGACCCCTTGGGGCCCAAAGGCATGCCAGAGGAGTCTGCCAGCCCAAATGTGAGGTGCATGGCATCATAGAACTCCTTTAGTTGGATAGGAGTCGCTCTGGCTCCCGGAAAGTCAGGAAGGCACAAAGTCGGCCCAGGCGCAGACTGTACCATGGAGTTAGACCTGATGCACAATGCTCCCTCATCTCATCAGCCAATGGACAAGGAGAAGTCGAAGACCTCTTTGACTTCTTCTTCTTCTTGTGATGGGACTTATATGAGTGGTCTGATGACTTGGAGTACGACGAGGATCGCGGACTCCATGACCGCTCCCACGTCCTTCCTCTCGGCCCAGACCTCGAATGTTGCAGCATCACACATGCTGAGCCACTAGGAGCTTGAGGGAAAATCCCTCAAGGCCTTCGGGTTCATGGCACAGCAGTAGGAGCATGACTTTAGGATCCAGACAGATAAGATCCGGGTTCGTCACTGGTTGATGAAAGGTATTGTAGGGCTTGAAGCCAGCCTTCTTGGATGACATCCATACCACACCAGGAGAAAACCTCAAAAAAGAATCAACAAAGCACCGAAAAAAGTTCAGTCAAAAAGTGACTGATAGGATAGCTCTTCTCCGGATCAGCGCTGGCAGGCCCAGAAATAAAAGAACGGACGTCAGTGAGCCTATATAGATCACTCTCAGCGCTGATGATGCAGACGATGCACACGGAGATGAACAATGCCACCTACTCAAAGGGGTACTGCTCGCAAAAAATCTGCGAGATACAGTCTGCGGCTAAAAGTCTCTATCAGATAAATTTCTTTTATTCTGAGAAAGTAAATTCTTTCATTTTCTGAACAGAAAATAAATGGCTCCATGCACAGGGAGCTTTTCCAGTAGAGACTCTGCCAGCGCTAATTCAGCAATTTCACTGACTCTAAACAGAGAGAGGAAAACCGTGGATTTGGTACCCCTCTCACTCTATCAAACTCTAAATAAGGTGCTAAGGGCCAGATGTACGAAAAAAGCAATTTGCGACTTGCAAATTGCGAGTCCCTGCGACTCGCAATTTGCAAGTCGCAAATTGCTATGCAGTAAGGTGTCTCAGACACCGACTGCAACTCGCAATGGGGTCGCAATGACCCACCTCATGAATATTCATGAGGTGGGTCGCAAATTGCGGCCCCATTGCGAGTATAGGCACTCGCTAACATGGAGGCCTGCTGACGTCAGCAGGCCTCCATGTTAGCGACCTGCTTGTCAATAAAGCAGGTTTTTTTTTTTTGAAGTGTAGCCCGTTTTCCCTAAGGGAAAACGAGCTGCACTACAAAAAAAAAACGAAACCTTTAGTTTCGGATTTTTCAGGGCAGGGAGTGGTCCCTTGGACCACTCCCTGCCCTGAAAAAATATTTTTGGGTGCAATCACAAACTGGAAGGGGTCCCATGGGGACCTCTTCCAATTTGCGATTGGGTTACCATCCACTTGAAGTGGATGGTAACTGCGATGCCATTTGCGACCGCATCTGCGGTCGCAAATGGTATTGCATCCCAATGCAACTCGCAAATAGGAAGGGAACACCCCTTCCTATTTGCGAGTCTGAAATGCATTTTGCGAGTCGGTAACGACTCGCAAAATGCATTTCTGCATTGGGATACGCGTTTTGCGACTCGCAAACGGCAAATTTTGCCGTTTGTGAGTCGCAAAACGTTTCGTACATCTGGCCCTAAATGTTTTACTGGGACATGTTTGAAAACTGAAACATGTTAGGATTACTGTTGGTTATTGGGTCTGCTGGGAAAAGCTCTTTTGACAGTTAATTGTTTTCTCACCGCAAAGGTCTGTCAAGCAAGAGCTAGTTGGATACACAGTATTTTGAAGGACTGAGTTTTCAAGATCAAGTCGAAAGGGTTGTACTACTGAATACGTGAGAAGAGGAAGTCCCCACAGGAGTTGCCAATCTTCCAGTGAAGAATCTACATCTCTAGCTTTATTCTATGAAATGCTTCTGCTGAGATCATTTTTTCAAAATTTTAGATACATTCTGTCAGTATTTTCGTGAAGTGCGTTTATTGGGATTGGATCAGTCAAGCCTGACTGAAGAGGGCCAATGTCCAATCCATCTACCTCTACCTTCCTCTATCAGGGAAGACCACTGAGAAGCAGCAAAGCCTTTGAAAGAAGCTGGAATTATACCCTTTGTTTTGGGGTACATTTCCAGTATCCTCAGGTTTAAAAATTCCATTGTGCAGGACAGACATGATGAAGTTGCTATCCCCTGACGTTTGAGGCCTCGAGTCCCTCCTGCCCTCTGTTATCCAAGGTACCATACTTGCCAACATTTTGAACTTGGTACAAGGGAGATTTTGACTTATTTGAAAAATATTAGATTTTAGGCAGGAGGCAGATAAAATAAAGCCAATTTAAGCTTAAAAACATTGGGAGTCTCCTGCCTGAACCAGGTCTGTTGGCATGCATGATTGTACTGCTACTGCCTCGTCCTTCTGCCCTCAATGGTCTGTTATATTGCCACATGGTTGGTTTGTTGCCCCTGCCTCCATTTCCCATGTTCTCCATGGTTCATTGTGCTGCCACTGCCCCTCCAACCTGCCTAGCATGCTCAACTTGTTGCCTCTTCACCCATCTCCCTGCCCTCAATCATCCGAGTCCGTGCCCCTGACATCTTCCTCCCCACAGTATTCTAATGAACTACGAGATTGCTAACATTCGATATATATTACAGAAGTGGGGCATGCCTTACATCATCTTGATGTAATTAAAACTGTTATACCTAAAGAATTTCCTTTAGAAATTATAAAAAATGAGAGGGTCTTATTCCCATAGAAATTGTGGTTAGTTCTATAAAAAACTCAAATGAGGACATATTTTCTGAGTTCTCAAATAGTGACAAAGCACTTTTAAATTATTTTCTATATTTATGTTTTTTTATCCAGTTGATCACTTGATTATTTGTTACACTTAGGGGAGAGGCTGTAGTGTTACAGTCAGAGCTGCAGACTTTGCAACTAAGGGAACCAGGTTTGAGTTTTGGCGTCAGCTCAACATCCTGTGATTCTTGGCAAATCACTTTATCTCCCCTGCCTAAAACCAAAATTAATGCTTCATTGTGTAATGTAACTGATGCTCATGAAAGCACTCCAATACCTTTGGGTCAAGTCTTCACTATATAATACTGCAAAAAAACAAAAACATTAACGGCCCAATTTACAGTTTGGCAGAGGGGGGGTACTCTGTCAGAAATGTGACGGATATCCCATCCACCATATTATGATTCCATTATTTCCAATCAAAATTATAATACGGCGGACAGGATATCCATCACGTTTGTGATGGAGTAACCTGTCCGACAAACTCTAAATCAGGCCCTAGGTGTTTGCTGACTTCTGTCATTGGGCTATACTTGCGCTACCTTTGGGTGATGTTTGTGTTACATTTGGGTCCTTTTTACTCTGGGGGTTAGCCTGGGGAGGGGGGTCCCAGGGCCATTAGTGGCTCCACGAGGGGGGGGGGTCGCGTGGCCCTCCTCCAACATGAATAGCCGGGGGTGGTCCCCCCTTTCTTTTTTTAAAGATTTGGTGGTCCCCAGGGCAGCGGCCCCTACAAGTAAATTGGATTTTGCCCCGGGGTGGTGGTCCCCAGGGTGAGGGGGCCACAGGCCCCCAGGCATTAATTAAATGGATAGCCCCAGGGAGGTGGGGGTCCCCAGGGCTGTGGGGGAGTGTTGGCAGCCTATCAGCACAGGGACAGCTGGATCTGCAGAGGATCTGCGTCCCTATATATCTATAAATCTTGGCCTTAAATTTCTCTGAAACTATTGAACAGATTTGCACCAAATCACAAAAAGTGTGATCTGAGTAGCAGAATCTAGCTGCGTGCCAAGTTTGGTCTAATTACGTTCAGTGGTTTGGGCTGTAGGCATGCCTAAAAGTCCTGTGGAAAAATGAATGAGGAAAACGTGTTTTGTTACCACCCCTTTTTCTCGGTCCCCGCTTGACAGATCACCCCGAAAATTTCAAGACAAAATTTGAACTTAGCAAAGTATACGTTTTGAAAATTTTGTGAAGATTCATCAAATGGCACCAACGTTACTAGCAAAACAAAAAACACTCTTTCTGTAGAAACTAGGTCCTAACTATAATTACCTAGTGGCGACTGCCACTAAGGATATATGCCACCTCCTCTGGGAGTCGCCCAGCCACCCTGCAGGCCTGGGGACCGCCACCTCCCTGGGGCTTTAAATAAACCTAATGGTGGGGCCTCCTGATCCCCCCGCAGCCCCGGGGACATCACCTCCCCGGGGCTTTTACCACATCTAACACAGCGAGCCACCTGGCTCCTTCACAGCCCCCAGGGACCACCACCTCTCCATGGCTTTAAATAAATCTAACAGGGAGGCTGTCTGCCCCGCGCAGCCCTGGGGGCTGCCACCTCCCCAGGGCTTTTATCAAATCGAATGTTTGGGGCCTGCCTGCCTCTTACACAGTCCCAGGGAACGAAACCCTGGGGCTTTACATAAATCTAACAAGGGGGCCACCCATTCCTCCGCAACCCCGGGGATCGCCGCTTCCCAAGGGCTTTTGCCAAACCTAACATGGGTGGGAGCCCCATGGGGTGTTATTTTAAAACAAATATGGGGTCTGTTTCAGACCCCTGGGGACCACCACCTCCCTGGGGCTACTGATGTTTGAGGGGGGCCACGTGGCCCCCCTCGGCTACCCTCTGATGGCACTGGGGACCACCATCGGGGCCGGCTCTTGCTATGTCCCGGGTTGCCCACACCCAGGAAACAGCTGTTTGCTCTGACTTGGCGGGAGCTTTGACAACTCCCGCCAAGTCAGAGCAAACACTCCAGTTCCAGCAAGTGAGAGCTTATCACTTGCTGGAAGCAGAGGCTTCCTCTGTTTTCCTGCCCACTGGACACAAGCAGGGAAACAGAGGAAACATTGCTATCACAGAGAGGTGCTAAAGCTCCAAAGCTCTGTGACAGGAATGCCAGCTCCCACAGGAAGTAGGAAGCCTGCTGGGACCACAGGGGCCTTCAGGCTCCACCCGTGGTCCGAACATTGTGACTGGGTGCCCTGGGGAGGGCGGCAATGTGGACCCCCACCCCAAAAAATATTAGGCTGGGCCCCGGGGGAAGGGGTCCACGGGGCCGAGATCGGCCCTGGGGAGAGGAGCCACACAGCCCCACTCCTGAAAAAAAAATATCTAGGCCGGCTCCTGGGGAGAGGGGCTGCACGACCCCATCCCCAAAAACACAATTAAATATTTAGGCCAGGCCCCAGGGTATGAGATCCCCGGGGCTGAGTTTGACCTGGAGAGGGGGGTCCTCGTTGCCCCACTCTCCCCCCAAAAATATATATTTAGGCTGGGCTCGAGGGAAGGGGTCCCCGAGGTCGAGATCAGTGGAGGGGTGCCGCCACCCTAAAAAAAACATTTAGCAGTCTGGGCCCAGGGAATGTGGTCTCCAGGGTGGACCAAAACTGGCCAAGAGAGGGGGGCAAGCAGACCTGCTGTCAATTACTGGGATTGGGCTGTCATAGGGTTTGGCTGAGGCCAACTCCCCTATGAACAGCCGAAGGCTGTGCACACCATAGGTTTGGGTAGTTATAGGGGTTAGTTGCATGGCCTGGCCAAAGGTAGTGCGCAGCACAGGGTTATGTGGTTATAGGGGCTGGCCGAGTGCACGACCGAAGACTGTGCGCAGTGGTGGATGGATTAATGTATAGTAATGAACATTACTTTACATAAAAAAACTGTGGAAATTCTCTGAAAAAAACAAAGGTTGCAGGGACATTACAATTAGGAAATAGAATTAAAAAAAACAAAGAAATTAATTTAAAAAAAAACAAAGATTACAGGGATGTTATAATTAGGCTTACATTTTAAGCGTATCAAACCATAAAAATTCACTTGTTATAGTTAGAGTTATCTCAACTGTAACTCATGCCGTAAGATAACTATAACTCACCAAGCACTGCTAATTATCCCATAAACTTACGGCTATGACAGCTTTGGTAACATAATTGATTATATCATTGTAATATTTGCAGTAACATTTTTGATGAAAAAACTGCATCGAGGGGGCACGGCAGCCTTGATCACGTAACTGCCACAAACTCCATAAAAAGTGTAACAACATAAACAAAGGACTCAAGTGAAAAGTAAAGAACAGCGCCATCTTAAAATAATACAAACTGGCTGGGTACTGCATGTGTATGGTCAGGCAAGCTGTCATCTAACTAGGACAAAGGGATAATAAATTATTTGGGTAGGTAGTTGGTGCTATTTGATAGTTTTCACGTAATGGCAGGTGCGAGTAGAGTAGTTGAGGCCTTGAAATTCCTTCAGGATGAACGTAGGGAGGAGCTTTTGCAGGATGGGGTGTTAGAACAGACGTGGATAGGTTGAGAATGCCCTAAGAGAGCATTTTCGAGGGGGAGGATGACTGCTGCAGTTTTAGACTGCTCCTCTTCTTCTGGAAAGCTGAAAAAGTTCCAGCAAAATAGAGCAAGCGGGAGGCGGGCGCGTTCCTTACCTGTTGTAAGTATGGCTGGCGATGTTCAGGAGTTCGCTGTTTTGGCTGTGCAGGTCAGCTTGTGAGGAAGCCAGGCATGCTGCTGAGAGAGAGCACTGGTGGGTGGGGACAGGGCCTGCTTGAAAAGCCTGCAGTGGCAGGTATTCATCAGCAGGGGAACAAGGAATATTTGAAGGCGAGTGCCCATGCACTCGGTCAGGCCGGGCAACAGGGGATTAAGATGTCAAAGGTGTTAAAATCCTGTGACATTTCTGAAACTGACTGGTCCGAGCAAGGGCCATGAGAAAAAAGAATAGTAGGAGTGACCGCCAAAAAGGCGGAGCCCATAAGTGACTCTGATCCATTTGTTATATCAAATTCAGACACAGAGGATGTTGAAAGAAGGAACATGAACAAGGGAAAAAATTAGTTAAAGGGGCAAGGAACAGTTTTGATTGATGGTTGTTTTCCTCATTTTCAGCAGCAAATAGTGCCTAGGTGGGTAAGTCCTATGTTAAACAAGGTATGTAGGTGGGAAGTTGATTGTGGCATACTACACCAGCATACAAGCAATCAGCTGGGGAGTGTAGTGGATGGCAGGAGTGCAGATGTGGGTGGCACAAGATTGGTTTCAGGTACTAGTGGAGTTCATACCATACGTCAGTGGGTATTATTGCCCACTGAAGCTGGTGATATTGTGAAAGGACATGTTAAGGCAGCTAAGGAGGCCTTCTGGGTGGGACGAATTCTCAAGGTTGGGCAGCTTTGAGGAGAATGGCTCGCAGCGGTGCTATGAAGTGAGTGCAAGTGGTTTCCAGGCACCTCTAGTGGCTTGGGCACCTCCTGGGCACTGGATCAAAGCAACAACCATGTCCGCAGCGACCTACTTGATATCAGGGTAGACCAGACGACCAGGCTTGGAGATGCATGGAGGAGTTGGCAATGGAGAGCAGCCAAGGACTAGGAGGGGTGCGGCTGGTTTTTGGGGTCTGGGAGGGTGTGAAGATTATAATTTAGATTATGATGAGAAAGGTTTATTAGAAGAAGGAGAAACTGTGGAAGAAGAAACTAGGGGGAAACAAGAGTCACGATTGGGTAAGGTAGATGGCCAAAATGTTAACAAAAAGAGGAGTACTGGTGTCTTTCGGAGTGGAATCAAGAGGCCTGTGAGATGTCAGGAAGGGGAAGACAAGAGAAAAGAGAAGATGGAGTACAAGCTGCCATTTGTGTCTGGAGGTAAGCCAGTGATTGGCCGGGGAGTTAAAAAATTGGTTGAAGGGGAAGATGTTTTGATAATGGTTTTAGTGGGTGTGGGCAGTAGCCTAGTTATGACAATGCAGCAAGGTACAGGTAATATTTTGGGAAAGCACATGGGGAAACAAAAGGTAGCTGACAGGGCTCAGCTGTGTGTGAAAGAGGATGATGGTGGTAAACAGGTTTCAGATGAATTGCTGGCGGCTACAGGTGAGTGGTTAAGTAACAATGCGGGTGTTTCTGGTGGCACTATAAAAAATAAAAAGTTACCATACATGAAGATTTCGATGCTTTTGGGGGCACATCTTACATAACGGTTGAAAGGCAAGATT
Organism: Pleurodeles waltl; assembly: GCF_031143425.1. Classification (NCBI taxonomy): domain Eukaryota; kingdom Metazoa; phylum Chordata; class Amphibia; order Caudata; family Salamandridae; genus Pleurodeles; species Pleurodeles waltl. The sequence goes on from NC_090443.1 coordinate 865,990,953, forward strand.
TGCCAAGGTGAATTTGTAGATGTTTTTAAACTGTTACATGGAGAAGTGCAAGCAAAAGAAGGTTTCAAAGAGGACGAATGGGACTTGGCACATAGGCCAAGGGGTTGAACTATGATTAAAAAGCGGTCTTTGGAATTTTTTATTTATGCCAATGTTTATTGTGAGCACCATCCAGAGTGATGTGTTGCTCTTGTCAAATATATGGATGTTGTGCCACAAGCTCAAATTGATTATGGAGGTTTTGGAGATGATTGTAGATGAAGAACAGGGTAAAATTGACAAGTTATGGATGCAATGACTAAAGTCTGCCAACAATGTGCCTGTGGTACATACAGCTAGTAGTTTGCAATTACAAGATAAGCCCTTTCAGGGTCGCTCTACCCAATTTGGGGAGGGTAGCTTTGGTCGAGGACTAGTGCCACAAAATGGGTCTTGCTGGTCACTTAACAGAAGTACTTGTAGACGCTCCCAGTGCAGATTTAGACATGATTGCACAAACTGTGAAGGGAAAAATCCCTTGGTGCAATATTTTGGGGGAGCACAATGGGGTTGGCAAGGAGCGCAATGTAGGGGGTCAAATAGGACACGGACAGATGCAACAAGTGTTGGCAACACGGTCCTACACCTATTAAGTTTTGAGTTATTGGTTGCAGTTGTATCCCCAACATGAAGAGGCAAACTGTTTGTACTGGGGTTTCCTTGAAGGGTTCAGGTTATGTTATCAGGGAACGAGGGTACATATGTGGGCGAACAATTGGAGATCAGCTTTGGAGAATCCAGAAGTAGTGAGGAAAAAAATGGATAAGGAAGTATCTCAAGGAAGGATTGTTGTGTCTTTTACTTATTGGTCTTTCCCTGATCTGACTATACCCCTCTGAGTATGGTTCTGACGAAATAGCAAGGATTTAATTAGTTATCTTGAGCCCTTGAGCGAGTCTGTTAACCATTTTATAGCTACTGAAGAGTCAGCTGTTCATTAAGCCTCAGTGGATGAAGCCATTATTTTGGTAAGGCCGTGCAGAGATGGGGCTGAAATGGCAAAATCAGATATTCAGTCCTCTTTTCGTGTGTTACCAGTGCATCCTGAGGATTTTTCTCTGATGAGTTTGGGGTTTAATGATCTCATTTACATAGATAGGAATATGCTAATGGGCTGTTCAGTGTCCACTTCTTATAACCATATTTTCTATGACAAAATGAACCCCCTCATTTTGTTCCTTTCTAAATTAAATGTTTCAAGTTTTACCAGTTTGATTCAATCAAGATGGCTTCAGGTATGCCATACTCTTTTCATAAGAAAGACTGTTAGCACTCTTGTTGTTCTTCAGAACACTCTGGAACACAAGGGAATCACCTGACAGGCTGCTCCTGTTGGAAGTACGTTTTACTGAGAATGTCAGACTTCATTTTCATATGGCCGAGAAAGATAGTGTGAATTTACTGAAAATCTGCTCTCATTTTATCTTCTGGAGCACCTTCCAAAGATTCTATCACCCTTCATATGTTCTCCTTTTTGTGCCTCCAAAACCTGCAGTCTTTAGTTCTCGTTTTCAGCTCTGTAGATCTTTTAGAAGGTGCTATTATGTATATTGGCCCCAAGATGGCTGCCAGCACTTCAGCCATGAGATATGTGCTTAGGCTCCGCCCAAACTGCTGAACTAATTTACACCAAATAACAAAAAGGACTCTTTCTAGACTTGCCAAATTTTGTGTCATTCTGTCTCGTGGTTCGGGCTGTAGTTGTTTCCAAAATCCCTATGGGAAATTGCAGACGGAAAAAGCATTTTGCCCCCCCTTATCTCAGCCCCCACTCGACGAATCACCCCGAAACTTTCAACGCTGCAGCTGAACTGAGTGCCGTACTAGTTTTAAACATGCCGTCAAAGTTATTGGCAGTATAGAAGCTAGGTCCTAACTAGGTCCAGAATAGAAACTAGGACCTAACTCGCACTACCTATTGGCGACTGTATCATTTCCTTCTGGCAGTCACCAGTAGGTAGTTATAGTTAAGACCTAGTTTCCATATAAAGAGTGTTTCTCGTTTTGCCAATAACTTTGGCGCTGCTTGACAAATCTTCACTAAATTGTCAAAACGTATACTTCAGTGGGTTCAGATGCTGTCTTGAAAGTTTTGGGGTGATCCCTCACCTGAGAAAACAGGGGGGAGGGAGGTGCAAAATGCATTTTCCCAGTGCATTTTCCCATAGGGGTTTTGAACATGACTACAAACTGAACTGGTGGACGGAATGACACCAAATTTGGCAGAAAGCTAGTTTTAGGTCCTGAAAGCGTGTTTTTTTGTGATTTGGTGTATATCTGTTCAGTAGTTTTTGAGGTATTAGAGATTAAAAAATATAGCTATCTAGAGACACGAAAAAAAAGAAAGAAAAGGGGCCAGGGTAGGGTCTCCCTGAGCCCCTCGTCTTGGTTTAGGGGTCCCTCATGGACTCCGCCAGGGGTAAAAAAACTAAATTAAAAAAAACTTTTTTTTTTTTAAATGTCGGAAAAATTTTGCAGACATTTTTTTTTTAAAAAGGGCAGTCTTGCACTCTTCTTTTCTTTTATTTGGCCCCTGAGTGGGCCAGATCCCGGAGGCATTACGTGATTGAAACAGAAGGGGGCACACAGGACCCCCCTCTGACGGCTTACATTAGCCTCGAGGACTACCACCTCCCCGGGCGGTTATGCAGAAATGTGTGCGGGGGACCCACCAGGGCACCAGGGTCCACCAACTCCCCTGGGCAACATCTTTATTTAAAATGGGGTAGGGCTGCATGGCCTCCCCCACAGCCCTGGGGATCGCCACCTCCCCGGTGCTAAACACAGAATTTGTGCAGGGGGGCCCGCCATCTTCCCAGGGCAATTTGCTCTAATGAAGGGGGGCCTGTGTGGCCCCCCCTGCAGCACCAGGGACGGCCGCCTTCCGAGAACTGAAAAAAAATAATAAAGGGGGTGGGGTCGCAGACCACTACCTCCCTGGGCTAAGTAAAAGGTTGGAGGGGGGCCGTGAGGACCCATGTAATGCCATACATGGCCCTGGGCACCACTACTCCCCAGGACTGGCTCTCTCCCGCCCCCAAGACATAGCTGTTTGCTCAGACTTGGTGGGTGCTTTGACAGCTCCCGCCAAGTCAGAGAAAACATTGTGTTTCCAGTGGGTGAGAGCTGTAAAAGGGCACTCTCCCACTGGAAGCAAAGGTTTCTTCTCTTTCCCTGCCGGCAGACATGCTCTCTACCGGAGGATTCATGTTATCATAGAATTCTAGAGGAACAGGAAACAAAAACAATCATGTTGCTAAAATGCACACACAGTCAGTGGTGACATTTCCTTGTGCTCCACTACACAGTTGTAGTGTAGAATACATACTGAACATTTATACAAGTAGGCAGAAAGAACTCAACTTGGGTAGATATTTCATGCACAGCTGTGGGCTCTTGTTGGGTAAAAGGGCAGGTGAGGTTATTTTGTGGCAGTCACTCACACAGCTACTGACACACCCACAAAGACACTCATATACGCACTCACAGATGCACTCAGACACTCATGCACTCACTCACAAACCCACTCAGAGAATCATACACCCACTCAGACACTCACATTACCACTCAAAGACCCATTTAGCCACTAACTTGTCCACTCACAAACCCACTCAGAGACTCATGCAACCACTCACAGACCCACTCAGAGACTCACACACCCACTCACAAACACACTCAGAGACTCATGCAACCACTCACAGACCCACTCAGAGACTCACACACCCACTCACAGACCCACTCGGAGACTCATGCTCCCACTCACAGACCCACTCAGACACTTACACACCAACTCACAGACCGACTCGAACACCTATTCACAGACTCACACACTCACTCACAGACATACTTAGACACTCATGCACCTACTCAGACATTCACCCTCCCACTCACAGACCCATTAAGACTGACTCACACACACAGACCGATTCACAGAGCCACTCTCACATCCCGACACTCACACCCACTCTCACTCCAGATAGATACTCTTGCACCCAGAGACACCCACTCACACCTATTCTCACACCCAGAGAGAGACAGACCCTGCAGCCAACTCCAGCCGTGCATGGCAAAAAGCCAAACCCCTCCACGCACAGTGGTGGTTGGATTAATGTATTGTAATAAAAATTACTTTACGTTAAACAAACAATAGACGTTCACTGAAAAAACAAAGGTAATAGGGATTGTATAGTTAGGAAATAAACTAAAAAAAACACAGACATTCACTTTAAAAAACAAAGGTTACAGGTACGGTATAGTTAGGTTCTGAATTTACTTGCACAAAACCATAGAAGTTCAGCTGTTATAGTTAGAGTTATTTGAACCCTAAGGTAACTATTACTCACATCCCCACCATGCACAAGTTTCAGATCAATAATATTACTGCAAATGTTGCAATGATATTAGCAATGATCTCATAGAAGATGCGCTTCCTGATTAAGGGCAGACGGAGTGGATGCTGTTCTCCACTGGTTATGGAGGGGGACTGGTGCCCAGAGTGCATCACTCTCCCTGTGACGGTCCCAGTTGCGTCACTGCCCCTGCCGCACATTGGCTAGCGGTGCTTGAGTTGGCGGTGCTTGCCCTGTTCAGCGGTGCTTGCCATGGCGGTCTTTGCCCTGTTCAGCGGTGCTTGACTTTGCTGTCTCTGACCTGTTCAGCTGTGCATGCCATGGCGGTCTTTGCCCTGTTCAGCGGTGCTTGCCCTGTTCAGCGGTGCTTGACTTTGCTGTCTCTGACCTGTTCAGCAGTGCATGCCATGGCAGTCTTTGCCCTGTTCAGCGGTGCTTGCCCTGTTCAGCGGTGCTTGACTTTGCTGTCTCTGACCTGTTCAGCAGTGCATGCCATGGCGGTCTTTGCCCTGTTCAGCGGTGCTTGCCCTGTTCAGCGGTGCTTGACTTTGCTGTCTCTGACCTGTGCAGCGGTGTTTGCCATGGCGGTCCCTCATTGCGCAGGGGGGCTGTGGCTGCTGGGGCCCTCCTGGGCACTGACTCTGGCGGTGGCCTCCTGGCCAGTGACGATGGGACTGCCCTCCTGGGCACTGACTCTGGCGGTGGCCTCCTGGCCAGTGACGATGGGACTGCCCTCCTGGGCACAGACTCTGGTGGTGGCCTCCTGGGCTGCGGGGATGATGGCGGGCTTCTCCGCCGTGCTGCTCTTCCCAGACTTTGGCGCTTTCTTCTGCCCCTTCCCCACCTTGGGAGGAGTCACAGCTGAGTGGACAGTCCCCCCGGGATCCTTGTGAGCGGCTTTGCCAGCTGGAGTCTTCCCCCTATCCCGTCGGGCACTGTCCAACTTCTGGTGCTTCACAGGGGGGGGACTGGCTGTGCTGTGGCTCTGTGTCACACTGGCTGCCCTGGTGCCCGGTACACTCCACATACCTCTAACAGTCACCACTGGTACCGGAGATTTTTTGGCTGAGGTGCTAGTACGGGACCTATGAATTGGAGGGGAGGGGTGGGAAAGAGGTCAAGGTTGCTCAGGAAAAGTTGCTTACGAACACTGGGATGGGTAGCTGGAGGGGGTCTGGGAGTGGAGGAAGAGGAGGTGGTTGTAGGAGGTGTAACTTTTGTTGATTTGGGTGCAGGTGCATGCGCTGGAGGCTGTCTTGAGGTGGATGGATGTTGGGTGGGTGTGTGCCCGTGTTTGTGTACTTTGGGAGGGGGCGTCACAGACACACTGGGAGAGGATACAGGGGACGTGTAAATGGTAGTGGGGGTGGTGAGTGCAGGTGAGCGGGGTGTGGTGGTGGGTGTGCCGGTGCGGGACCTAGTGGCTGTAGTGGTAGCTCATGCAGGTGAGAGTGTAGACGACACTGGGAGGGAGGAGGGAGACGACGAGGAGGGGGACACAGTGGAGGCAGTGGATGTTGCTGTGTCTGTATGTGTGTGATGCTTGCGTGAGTGCCAGTGGGATGTGTGGTGCTTATGTTTGCCTGAGCTTCCCTTGTGTGTTGACGTGTGTGCAGGCTGGTCTGATGGTGTGCTTGGGATAGGCTGGGGTACAGGGGATTGGGTCTGGGTGGAGGAAGTTGGAGGGGGGAGGCTAGAGACAGGGACAAGGGCTGCCATCAGTGCTGAGGCTAGAGATTGCAGGGTTCGATTAAGGGCAGCCTGACCAGAATGAATGCCCTCCAGAAATGCATTTCTGTGTTGCAACTCCCTTTCTACACCCTGGATGGCATTCACAATGGTAGACTGCCCAACAGTGAGTGACCTGAGGAGGTCAATGGCCTCCTCACTGAGGGCAGCAGAGGTGACACGGGCAGGGGCTGAGGTGCCTGGGGCGAAGGTGATGCCCACCCTCCTGGGTGAGCGGGCATGGGGCGAAGGCTGAGGGGCTGCTGGGAGGGCGGTGCTGGTAGGGGGGGGTGGCGGCTGTACCTGTAGAAGTGGGGGGCACAGATTTTGCCGCCACCACAAGGGAGCTCCCATCGGAGGATGAGTCCGTGTCGCTGGTTGCTGATCCTGTCCCCCCCGTGATGCTCCCCTCGCCCTCCGTCCCACTGGTGTATTCAGAGTCCGTGGTGTGGCCCTCCATGGCCATGTGGGATGCAGCTCTCTCCTGCTCCGGTGCCACTGTACCTCTGCCTGATGATGCTGATGCACAAAAGAACAGGGAGGGCACAAAAAGGGGGGGGTGGGGACGACGACAGAAGAAAGACAGGTTGAGTGCATGGCTTACCGCTACCGTTGGCGGACAATACAGACACAGCAGCCCCCTGCACTACGCCGCGCTGTTGGGCTCTAGTGATGCAGTTCCTGGGATATGGCCTACATGGCTATGGTGGACATCAGCACACATAGATGACATAGGGGCATGTATACCTGTACTTGTCACTCTACAGAGGTGGGGTGGAGTGCCACATGGCCTGCATTACGGAGGGGCCTACCCTACGGAACTCGCCTTGGCCTAGGGAAACCCACAGCCCTCCTCCCCCACCCAGACACCTTCACTGCGCGCGAAGTCCGCAGAATGATGTTGTACTCACCCCCTTGTGTCTGCTGTGATGCCCTCAAGCGCCCATCCAACTCAGGGTAGGCCACCGCCAGGATCCGGAACATCAGGGGGGTCATGGTGCGACGGGCACCCCTCCCGCGTTGGGAGGCCATCCCCAGCTGAGCCTCCGCCGTCTTCTTGCTCCAGCGGCGAATGTCCTCCCATCTTTTACGGCAGTGGGTGCTCCGTCTCTGGTGGACCCCCAGGGTCCGGACATCCTTGGCGATGGCACGCCAAATATCCTTCTTCTGGTGGGCGCTGACCTATATGACATGTACAGGGGAAGAAGAGAAGTCATTACCAACTGCACCGTCAAAGTGAGTGGCCCACATCCCTACCCTTGCCATGTGGCACATGCATTCACAGTCCTTCATGCTCGCAGAACTCTGCCCCCTTCCTTCTTACAACCAGCCCTCTCCACCCAGGCATAGCCCATACAACTTGCTCCCTGTGTACTCACCTGTTGGTCTGGAGGACCGTAGAGTAGCGTATACTGGGGGAGGACCCCGTCCACGACCTTCTCCAACTCCGGTGCAGTGAAGGCAGGGGCCCTTTCCCCAGACGCACGAGCCATTGTCTCTTCCAGACCGAGGTCACAGCAGCACTTGCAGTATAGGTCCTCTCCTGTCGAAGATCAGGTATCGAGTGATTCAACAGATAGAAAATGGCGGTCACGTCCACGGCAGTGACGTCCGTGGCGGTGCGTATCATCACCGCCGGCGCACTTCGTCATTGGCTCCTGGGACCCATAGGGTCCAATGTTAACCAATGCAGCATTGCGCAGCGGTTCTTGATCGCCTACCGCAACGGTGTACAACGCCAGCGCAGTTACCTCACATTCCATTGTCCCAGTTTAGAGGTCAGGCAGCCGACATTTCAGGGGCCCACATGGCTTCATTTTCAACTGCGTCACACATACCTAGGCCTGGCCTCAACACACATACAGACAACTTTTTGGATTATGTTTTGTGTTCTGTGTAGCTGTGGGCACATACCTCTGAGTTGCTTGACTCTGTGGTCGCTGTTGTCCTTCCTAGGCACCGTCAGCTGGGACATGTGAGGAGATGGAGGAATCCTCCGGTGTACCGACCGTTGGTGGACCTGTTGACAATGGAGGAGCAACATTTAATCATCACCTACAGGTTTGACCGTGCCACAATCCTGGAACTGTGTACCCAGTTGGAGCCTGACCTGATGTCAGCTATCCGCCATCATACAGGGATCCCCCCTCAAGTGCAGGTGCTATCAGTGCTCCATTTCCTAGCAAGTGGGTCTTTTCAAACAACAGTGGCCATGGCATCAGGGATGTCCCAGCCTATGTTTTCCAACGTGTTGTCCAGAGTGTTGTCTGCCCTGCTGAAACACATGAGGAGCTACATCGTTTTCCCTCAGGTGGAGGATTTGGCTACTGTTAAAGGTGACTTCTATGCCCTTGGACATATCCCTAACATCATAGGTGCCATTGATGGGACCCACGTGGCTTTGGTTCCCCCCCACAGGAGTGAACAGGTGTACAGGAACACGATGAATGTACAGATGGTATGTTTGGCAGACCAGTACATCTCCCAGGTAAATGCTATATTCCCTGGCTCAGTGCATGACGCCTACATCCTGCGGAATAGCAGCATCCCTTATGTGATGGGTCAACTCCAGAGGCACCGGGTGTGGCTATTAGGGGATTCTGGTTACCCCAACCTGTCATGGCTACTGACCCCACTGAGGAATCCCAGGACTAGGGCAGAGGAACGCTACAATGAGGCACATGGGCGGACTAGGAGGGTGATCGAATGCACCTTCGGCCTCCTGAAGGCCAGGTTCAGGTGCCTCCATATGACAGGTGGTTCCCTATTCTACTCACCAAGGAAGGTGTGCCAGATCATCATCGCCTGCTGTATGCTTCACAATCTTGCTTTGCGACGCCAGGTGCCTTTTCTGCAGGAGGATGGTCCAGATGACGGTGTTGTGGCAGCTGTGGAGCCTGTGGACAGTGATGAGGAGGAAGCAGAGGAAGAAGACATTGACAACAGGGACTCAGTCATCCAGCAATATTTCCAGTGACACACAGGTGAGAATACTTTCTTGCCTACTACAAGTACTTTCACACTTCTACCTCTATCCTGTCTGTCAATTTCAAGCAGTATTTGGTAACTGAGTTGTACATTTCCATTACTGTTTCACAGGTGTGGTTACCAACGTGTGTCATCTGCTTGCATTCTTCATGGACTTGTGATGTGTGACATAGGTATGTTGACATTACATTTGAGAACGGATTTTGTCACTGCCATAGCTAATACACATTTTCAAAATCACAGACTGACTCCAGATTGTTTTGTTCTTCAAGGGTGTTTATTGAAGTGCTAAATATTGGAGGGGGTGGTAAAATGGTGAGGGGTGATGGTGGAGGAATGTCCATGGCAGAGTCCAGTCTATTAGTCACACAGGTGCACTGCCCATATGGGCATAGGAAGTGGAGCTGGGGCAGTTCCAATATGGACAGGGTTACAAAGTGGGACAGTGGGATGACAATCAGGGCGGTCTCATTTCATGGCGGGGGTCTTGCCATCGTGCTCTGTCCTGTTCCTGGATCTCAGGGACCGCTTGCAGGGTGGTTCTCCGTCTGCAGGGGGTGGAGTGCTGGTGTGGTGGTCCTGTGGCGGGGCGTCCTGTCCACTAGCGCCGGCGGAGGTGGTGGGCAGTTCATCGTCCATGCTAGTGTCAGGGGCCCCGTGAAGTGCCACGGTGTCCCTCATGGTGTTCAGTATGTCCTTCAGCACCCCTACGATGGTGCCCAGGGCGGAGCTGATGGTTCTGAGTTCCTCCCTGAACCCCAAATACTGTTCCTCCTGCATGCGCTGGGTCTCCTGAAACTTGTCCAGGACCGTAGCCATCGTCTCCTGGGAGTGGTGGTGTCCTCTATGAGATGCCAGTCACTTCTTGCTAAATGTTAGTTTCTACCTTCCATAGTCAATACATTGATATTTGTCATGCTACAGTCATCAAAATTTACTTTGCAGCTATTATACAACTTGACTCACACCCAAAAGCAACTTATCGAAATGCTCCTTCTCTCACCTCTAAATACTCTAATCTCCTTGACCCAGCCTAATTACCCACCCTCACCTATACTCCATCCCACATCTCCTTGCACACACACATCACTCTTAGCTATCTTATATCTCTCTCCTAAGCTCTGTCTCCCAGTACAAATGTCTACAAGCCTCATAAGCACCTCTTTAATTAACTACTCACCACCTCCAATAGCACATATCCCACACCCTTCATGAAAAAGACTGATAGCTGGACCAGTGATTGAATCTTCTGTGACTGTCAAGGTTTTATCCAACACCCTCCTCACTTTTCTCTCTCATCCCATCCCCATACTACAGCTTCTCCTACCCAGCAATGATCTAAACAAAGCTCTTAACCAACCATACTTCTATAAACCCCCCAGAACAATTCTGTCATATTCCTAAGTCCCTTCTCCTAAACCTAGTAAAGTCATGATTCCGACTACTGGAGCAACCATGTGAATCACAAGACTCATACTGCTCACTTCCTCTACTGCCGTACCAGCTAGAGATGCAATGTTAGCTGAGTAATGTGAGGTACTGAATGCTAAAACATCTACTCTTCCATCACCTAATTGTATGCTATATTCCACCATAGAACTTCACCTTTTCCTAACAGAGGAAATGTTATTTGCCAGAGCTGTAGTCATGGGTACCAATCACCCCATAAAGGATGCTACTAATGAAGCTATTATGTGCTTTTTGCATGAAATTCCTCTTGACCACAACAGGACTCAACCAACCACTATCCTGAATCGTGCAGATATATGACATCAACCACCTATCAAGCTTGCTTATCAATGTGTGATTCCTAAGCAAAAAGAGTAATCTTATCTATGACCTACTGGCAGATTTCAAACTTGTCCTCCTCTTGATCACTTAAACCTGGCTTAATGAAGATGCTGGTCCTATGCCACACAAAGCAATATCTGATTGATATTTAACATCTTAAAAAATTGCCCCTAAAGGGACACATCAAGAATTACCCTGTTTCAGAATTCAAATCATTATTATTATGATGCTCCCTATCCACAATGTTATCTGTCTCATTCCTTCACATTTATCAACCTCCCACCACATAACGCTGCTGTTGCTAATGGCCTTCTTAACTCAGTAGTCTCTGTCTGTCAAACTCTGTCCAAGTATTCCACTATACCTCACCTTTCACTGGCATGGTAAATGTCTTGATAACAGTGCCACCAGTAGTTAACAAGGGCTTTTGACATTGTGTCCCCCCCAAAAAAAACATACATTGATGACCTAACAAAAGACGTGTTGGTTGGTTCAACTCAGATGTAAATTTAGAGGAACAGAAGCAAAAACTCTCAAAGAACTTTGGAGGAAACACTCATGTTTGATGACAAAAAGCAGAATCTACAGAATCTTCATTAAAAAGGCCGAGTGATGCCACTAGGCATAAAGCATCTAAGATGCTACATGCCCAACCAAATAGTTATTAAGATTGTTGATGAATTCCGTTAACCCACCGGCACTGCCGGAAAGATTAATCATTCCAGCAACTATGTGATACCATAGGAAACCACTTCATCAAAAAAGTCACCAACCTCGAAGTATACTTCTGCCATAAACCAAGCAGCATTCTCTCACAGGCTCCCCTGTTAAACTGCATTAGTCTGCAACCTCATTCAACAGTCTACCACAAAGAAATGGGTGATGTCATTACAGTTACAAACATAGCTATTTTTGCAAATCCAAGTGAACTGAAGAAGCATATATTAAACTTATTCTAAAGAAATATGGCCACAACTAATTACAGACCAATATCTATCTAATGGTCCACTCTTAGACAACCTTCAGAAAAGTCAGTCTTTAGACAGATATCAAATTTCATTGCAAAGCAATTTATTGTCAGGCAGACAGAATAAATCAAATTTGGAAGAATCATGGAACAAGTAGTTATCCCCACTTGAGATGACTGTTAGGACTCTGGACAACAACTGGGTTGCTGCTCTGCTGCTACATGACCCATCAGGCTTTAACATAATTGAACACCATCTACAAGCCCAAGGTTTTTAATGACTCTGGAAAATATGATACGACCCTCAATGGTATAAAAGCTTTTACCAAGAACAGGCCCCAGATTGTCTTGCTATCATCTTTCAATTCTTCACCTAACATAAGTTCAGTAGGTGTTCCCACGGCTCAAACATCACCCCAATATGCTACAAAATTTATCTAGACCCTTTTATTGAACTGGAGGACTCTTTCAACCTAGCTTGATACTACTACTTTGATAACACACAATTCATTTTAAAACCCGAACAACCATCACAGCTCAAAGCTTCAAGATTCTGTAACTGCCTAGTGGCTGTAAAACAATAGATGCTAGAGAGTTATCTCAAATTCAAATCTTCAAAAAAATATTTGCAGCCCCTCAGTACTACAACTGCAAATAAAGTTAAAAAAGTAGAGTTATCATGAACTCTAGACCCTCACTGCAATCCCAAGTCAACAAAATGAAAAGACACTCATTCCACATGACAAATACTCTGCGATGCATTTACTCCTAACTAAGGCTCTCACAGAATACAGGCGTCACTAGCCCCAGTGATATCATGGATTATGCTAACGGAATCTACATCAGACTGACTAGAAAATCAGTTAAAGGGAGAAATATTGATCTTGAATGTGATTCTATGGCCCGAATTATGAGTTCCATGGTACACGGTCAGATATACCCAGCAAAGCTTGCAAATTTACTATCACTGTGCAGTAAATCCACCCAGTACCATGCAATTAAAAGTCAAAGGGCCTGATTATGAACCTGGCAGTCTCATCATCGTCAGGTCCGTGGATGGTGGTCGGACCGCCGCCAATGCACAGTGCGAGCGCCATATTACGACCACAGCAGTCTGGTGGTCACGGCGGTCCTAATCTGCTAGGGCAGCGCTGTCGGCAGCACCACCCTGGGGATTACAACTTTGTTCTCTGCCAGCGATTTCATGGCGGTGAGCAGAGAATGGGTGCAGGCAGTGAACATTGCAAGGATGCTGGTGCACCCTGCATCCCACAGCATTGCCGCCAGCTCTATTACGAGCCGGCAACAATACTGTATGGTGTTTCCTGCTAGGCCAGTGGGTGGAAACCAGACCTAGCGGGAAACTTGTAATGGGCCTGGTGGGGGGCGGCCGCAATGGCGGCAACCTCCCTGTCAAAAGTTCAGCGGATGGTGAAAACCATCCTCCGAACTCATAATGAGCATCAAGGTGCCTGGAATGGGCTGGGACATAACTCAGACTTTTCAGCCAAAGGAGAAACCTTAGGAATGACCCCACTACTTAACATAAAACACATAATAGATAGCCACATCTGTAGAAACGCATGTAGGTTTATGGAATAAATTAGCTTCCGCAAACAGATTTATGAACAATCATTTGCATTTCAGAAGGTTGCAGCCTGATTGGTTTGTATATGCTGCTTGCAAACGTATGGTAATATTTATTTGCTTTCTGCCACATATGAAAAACATGCTGACATGCAGTTGCATCAAGTTTGGAGCACACTCTCATAGCATCACGTATGACACAAACATTCAACACATTTAGGTGAGGTACACTGCAGAACTAAGGGCTTCAAAGCACTTTGGGACCTCAACAAGTGGTAGAAAAGTGACACAGAAAGGTTAAAATACGATAAAATGGAGTGAATAGGTATATGTCAAGAAGTTAAAGTCAGCTTTTAAACAGTGGTTACCTTTCACAAGCAAAAAGCTTCAGTTTCAATGGTACAGAAACAAGATTGTGAGCAGCTCCATGTCATGAGTTAGGATCACTTGCTGGAATCAGAAGAAAAATAAGAAACACACTGCATGCTTTACAAAGACTAATTCAGAAAAAAACAGCTGAGGAGGTGGGAGCTTAGGGTAAGTACAGCCAAAAGAGTCATGAATTCAGGTCACCAAATAGGAGAGGGACCTTGCCGTTATCACATTTGATTAATTCAGGACAGTGGTTAATTTGTAAATAAAAACGTGCCAGTGCACAAAGACCTCCTCACACGTGGCTGCTGCAGTTAAATGTGTAAGGACAGATTACTGACGCAGCATAATCCTAAAGCCATCTCTGGCCTCTTTAATCCATTTACAGCCATTCCCTGCACTTTCAGCTCTCTTGCAGCTTTCTGCTTTCTACCTTTGAGACGCGTTTCCATCTTTCTTTGCTCTGTCTCTGACTCTCCCATATGTGTCTTTTGCTTGCAGTAATTGTCTGATGCAGAAAAATAAGTCCTGTCCCTCAAAATTAAGTGCTGGTGCAACCCACCGGCAACCACCGGCTCAAATTAGGCACTGATTCAGGATGATTAAAATAGGGAGACTGTGAGGCTTGCAGGGGTGCTTAGGGTGAGCTATACTAAACAAAAAAGATGTATGTTACCTTTATAGACGCATTATTAGTAAGGGTTTACCATAGATTTGTATTTGGTTCTAAAGTCTACATCTATGGTACAGTGTGCTGCTATAGAGTTCACAGGTACAGAAGTATAAGGGCAGAATACAGGGTGACAAACTCACTCTTGGTCACTGTTGTTCGACCTGATTTTTCCACTTACAAATTATTGTTTACAGGTGTGCTAGCCTTATTAGTTCAATGGAAGCAAAGCAAGACTACATCCCCCAAAATGCATTAGGTGATCACATGAACATTGAGGACTGGAAACAGTATCCATAATGATTTGGAAGTAGGGGTGACCCTGTCAGAGTGAGGTTCTAAACATGTTGATCCACGAAAGGGTGGATGAGCGAAATGTTAGAGATTGTCACATATTTGTAAAGTGAACAAACACAGTTCACTGGAATGCTCATTCAGCAAAGGTTGATGGCAATCCAAAATGGCACCAGTATCAGTCAGAGAGCTGGTTTTCGGGGTAACAAGAGGAATTACAAAAATAATATTCATCTGAAAGATCCCGAATGTATAAAACATAGCTACTCTTGTGTAAGCAATTAAGCACACCAGTGACAGGGCGCCAGCTTTATTTTTAAAGTGTCCAGCATTGTCGTCCACATGCAAGAAGATGCCATTACTGCATCATGTTGCTTTTGTTGTTGTGGGCTGTAGGAGTTGAAATCAGATTATTGGCTGGTCCTTGCCAGATTTAGTACACACTTTTTTCTGATTATTGTCCTCACATCTAAACTCTACTTGCCCTCTGGAAGACCCTGATGTCACTTAATTGCCTTCACTTATGCTAAATATCTGCTAGGCTCCTGTTAACTTCAAAAGTACAGGCGAAGGGCACCAATCTCCTGTTCACAACTCAGTGGGCATAAAAAAGGTCACGAGCTGCAGAACCCACAGAGGATGAGGGCATCATTGTTTTACGTAGACACAACACATAGAACAATGTCACAATATACCTTTTTCTTTTGCCAATTATACTATTATTTTAACCCATGGAAGAGGCTTTCTTTTTTCTCAGACTGGTCTTCGTCTTTCTGGATTTTGAAAAAAGATGGCTAAAGGTCTCATCTCAATGTCGCTATAAGCCATGCCCATGCATAATGTGTAATAGAACGAGTGCCTCTTTATTCACACAAGATATCAGAGGTGCACTGCCTCCCCCTACCCCGAGTTTCCTTTTTCTGTGTTTTGTAGGTGTTTCTTCAGTCTGGCGTGAAGAGACAAAAATTTAAGCAGTGGCAGCTGCGCTTTTTCGTGTGCATTACATAAAAGAGATTGGTCTATTCAATTTAAGGATCTTACATGGTCCATTGACATGATGCAAATTGACTCTCTCTAACAACATACAGAAAAGACATTTATGAAGTCAGAAAGAAACGAGGTGTGGAAGGGAGGACAACATTATACAATACCAAAGTGAAAAGCATATGTCGCTAACAACAAAAGACTACGGCCCTCATTCTGACCCTGGCGGTCGGCGGAGAGACGGCGGTCGGACCGCGAACAGACCGGCGGTATTAAAAATGGCATTCTGACCGCGGCGGTCCCCGCCGCGACCGACCGCCACTTCTCCACTCCAACCGCCACGGCGGTCATGACCGCCGGGCTGGAGTTTGCGCACTCCGGCCCGGCGGTCGTCCCAAGACCGCCAAGGGTATTATGACCCTGCCTACCGCCGCGGTTTCTTGCGGGCGGGAACCGCCGTGCGAACCATGGCGGTAAGCACTATCGGGGCCAGGGAATTCCTTCCCTGGCACTGATAGGGGTCTCCCCCACCCCCCACTACCCACCCGAGTCCTCCCCCCACACCCTCCACCCCCCTGCCACCCCCCAGAGGTGGTACGAACCCCCTCCCCACCCCCAGCCCGACATGCACATACATGCACCCCGACATGCACACACCCCCAACATGCACATATACACACCCCCTACACACACATACACAACGGGGACACATACCCGCACACATACATGCAGACATGCGCACCTGCCGAACAGCACACATTACCCATAGACACAGCAGCACCCCCCGCCCGCATACACGCACTCACACACCCCCTCTACACACTCACACGCACACCCCCATGCACGCCCACATCACACAACACCCCCCCACCCCCTCCCCTCACGGACGATCAACTTACCTTGTGCGTTGGTCCTCCAGGAGGCGACGGGAGCCATGGGGAGGTGACCGCCAACAGAAGACCGCCAACAGAAGACCGCCACACAGAAATGTGGGTCGTAATTCTGTGGGCGGTGTTCTGCTGGCGTGGCGGTGGAGGTTGACCAGTCTCCACTTTCCCGCCGACCGCCAGTGTGGCTGCTGGCGGTTTTCCGGCGGAACGCTCCCAGCGGTCAGAATGCGCACAGCGGCATACCGCCGCGGTCGGCGGTCTTCACCGCGGCGGTAACTCGGCGGTCTTGCGAAAAGACCGCCAGGGTCAGAATGAGGGCCTACATTCTAAAGTTTGTAATGTTGAAATATTGCCAGAAGCAAGAAAAAATGATAAACTTGACATGAAAGGCATGTATTTTAGCACAAGATAATTAAAGAAGTATTGTACAAAAATATTTGTGTAGTTCTGACTGGGATAACACATTTGAATTTTGAATGCTGCTAACCAATTAATGTGAAAGTGCGCAAACTTTGGGAATGATCTAATGAAACATCAAGTTGTACAAAATGCCCATAAAAATGTTAATTTCTGAGGCCTGTGGTCATGAGAAAAAACTCACATTGGACTTCCTAGTGAGGTCCTTAGACATGATTGTAAATATCATACTCCATGGTTAACAATCTTGTTAACTTCAGGGGTGCAACTCTAAAGGAATAAGATACTCTAAAGGAAATCAGTCCCCTATGAATTCCTCATTTGTTGCAAGGACGAACGTAATATAATGAGAGTAGAATGCTCTCGCCTTGTGATTGAGGATAAGGTAACAGTTACACTAAATTTAGACCCCGAATCGATAACATATCTTTTTAAATTGGGCAGAGACCCTAGGAAGAGGTTAGAAAGATCATTGACACAATACCAGGACAAGGTTTTAGATATCAAAAAGGAAAGTCACTGGGAGATTTTAGCGGTCCAGTGTATAACCTCTCAAGGTTACACAAATGAAAACATACAGGTACACTGTTCCATAGTAGTGACTCCTCAATACCAAATAGGAGAGCAGTAGTGGTCACCTGAAGCGTTTGCTTATTAGGAGCAAGTGCCCTCACCCACCCTTAGGTTGCATGTTTCATCATCAAGCTTGTTCCTCGTCAGCTGGGTGCTTCAATGCCCAACAGGCCCCGCAAGGGGGCTCTTTGCCAGAGATCTTTGTCAATGGACGTCAAAGAAAAACTGGGAGTGCAAAGTGCATCCCAGAGTGTGGTGTAGTGAAAGACTAGAAAGAGTGTGGGTTAAAATTGGCCATGGGTACTGGCATTGTAGTTTTACTGTGAACTACTACCTATGTCAAGATTAAAAACAGGGTGGGAAGTCACCAAAGATAATGCTCCAATCTTCTCCAAATGAGAGTCTGTGTAAGGGATTGCAATACTACAGAGCACTGGTCTACATGTTTCACGCCTTATAGTCCAAAAGAATCAATTGGTGTTTCATCAGGACCAAAATGGAAGAACCTTGTCCTCACTGAAAGAGAGAAAGAGTGCTCTCATAATGAAGTGCTCCTGTCATCTAATGTAACTTACACTAGTGTACGTATCCCCTTGCAGCAGACCTAGAGAACAAAAACATAAAAAAATAGCATAATATTAAGCTTCAATGGACTATCCCACGCACAGAGGGTGTCCACATGCACACATTTGGCGAGTTAAATGTTTGTGAAAGAAACATGCCAAACTCATGCTTTCATAATTATGAGATGAGGTCAAACATATGATGTCCTAGAGTGAGTCATGACAAGCACACAGAGCAAACATTTTACCCTCCAAAAGTCAGGAATTGTCCCCTTGGGATATTGTGGACAGTACGGCTCCTGCAATTATAGCAATTGGCATTGGTATAAGGAAATAGACAAGGCATCAGTGCTGAGATGGGCAAAAAAAACATATAAAACAGAAATGGCCAGAGACAAGCTAAATTTCTTTAAGGTGCACATGAAACATGCTCCCGTCCAGGTCAGCTGAGAAAGAGGGAGATGCCCGCCTGTAATATCCCACGTTGATGAGTCAAGTGTGGGGTTTAAGAATGATCATGCCCACCAAGGATATCCTGCCCGAGGATATCCTTGGTCCTTTGGCTAGAATATTTGATTTGGTGTAAGAAGCTTGTTTTAAGGGCACAAATTGCAACATTACCCTTTTGAGAGGGTGGTGTCACAGAGCCAAATGTTTTCTGGGAAACGCTAACCCTGGCCTTTTGGCAAAAAGACGCACGACCGTCTTAATGCGCATCAGTACAAAGTTGGGAGATTTAGTTGTGAAGGAGTCTAGTGAAGAAAACAAAGGACTTCTATTTGGAGATGGTATAGTTAAATTAACAGGCAAATATGTCCAAACAATTACAAGTCTGGATAAAGCACAATTTTCTATGAGAAGAGTTTTTGCTGCACTTTGAGAAACTTTGAACATGCATAATGCTAGCATTTATGGCCAGAGGGAGGCTGGAAGAAAGTTTAAAAGCAGCAGATTGGTCAAATGCAGATCTATTTAGGAAATATTATTTTAGACATGTAGGTCATGTGTCATGCTGCACTTTGAGAAACTTTGAACATGCATAATGCTAGTCTTCTGTCTTGCCATAAAATGAATATTCTTAAAGGTTAACTCTATAAAGAATTACAATTTTGTCAAAGACAAGGAGGCTAGCATTATCCCTCCACTCCTTTCCCAATGTTTGTGGAAAGAGTTTTTTTTATACTATTAAATACACTATAACAAATATTTTATAAGAGAAGTAGAAGATTTTCTGGTTATTGGAAAATCTGAATGCTAATGGTTGCAAGAGAAATAGATACATAATGTGTTTATTTTTCAGAGCAATGAAGGTTGCAAGAAGAGAATAAGAAGAAGAGGATGTGATTATTAAGAGGAGAAACAAAAGAAGAAAGAAATGGGGGCAGGGAGATTTAAGAGTACTTAAAGATTCTATTATTCTATTATTTGTGAATTAGTTCTGTGTTCCAATTCTGAGAACATTTAAGTGTTGCTGCTCAGAACAGAGTGGATAAAAGATTTATGCATGATGCTAGCCTCCTTGTCTTTAATAAAATTGTGATTCTTTATACAGTTAACCTTTAAGAAATGTAATTCTCTATGAATTCCTCATTCTCCCCCACAATTACATATAGAGATCGCAGGCAGCCGAAATATTCAGGTAAAAGATCAAAGATCTCATAATTCCCAAATGGGCCAGTAACATATTTACCACCTCTATCAGGAACGGGAAGCCTCCAGTACTTGTGGACTGTAAAGTTGGGGTGCAACTGAAGTGCTGTGCATAGGAGGCTCCCAGACCCATAGTATGATGGACCAGCTTGTACTGACCAGTGTGACTTGTTATCATGAATGGGTTGTTGGTGCTTTGGATGCCCTTATGGAAGTGCAAGGATGGTTATTGGCAACGTTGTAGCAGCATTTGTACATGGCGTCATTCCTGAAAGACAGAATGGTCAAATACAACAATGGTTCACATCGCACGTTAACCTCTCTAACAACTGCCACGCTCCTTGACCTCGGTCATGCAGAATGTTATTAATCACAATAGTCTCAGGAGAAAAATTCAACTGAAATAATAAATAAATAAATGGTGAGACCACCATGCAAAGGCTAGCAGAAAGGGGACTCGGAATCCCCAGGGCAGCGCTGCTTGCGGATTGTGACCGCCGAGTCAATAGGCAGCAACCTGGCGGTGCCAGTGGTCGGACCGTGGCCCATCTGCCACAGTCATAATAGGGCAGTCGCACAGCTCTGTCTGCGGCGGTCCAACCGCCATCACTCGTAATGAGGGCCTAAATCTTCTCATGAGTGTTTTACTAGTGTTCCAGGTCAGGAACAGCAGCAAAAGGTGGCAAACACACAGAGACCTGAATGGTAGCGAGTCTTCACAAACCCTGTGCAGATTGTTTACCTCCTTGAAGATCGTCATAATAAATCCATCTTCATCAAAGGAAAGAAAAGGGAACACTTCAAAATTTGGTGGCTTTGTTGAGGAAGTGGTTTCTCCATGAGTTAAGCTATCTACCTCATGGAGAAACAAAAATGTTATGCAGTGATAGATTACATCCGCAAACAAAGAAATGAATAAGTGCTACATTTCCAAGTCTATCAACATTAACTCCTGGAATATTTGGGAATTCTAATAAAGCCCAAAAGAACTGTTTGCGTTTCAACTCGGTATACTATTTTAAAACTATGGGAGGTATGTACTATTTGTAGTTTAAGTAAAATTGAAGAGTGTTTCTGGGTTACTAGGGATTGAAACTGCTTAGCTGTAGTCCAGCTGTTCCCCCACTTGTGGTATCCTACCTACCCAGAGACTCAAAGCTGGCTGTGGACCTACCAATAAGGAGGGGGTGGAATTTGGCACTTCCGTGAAGCAGCCAAATTCCGCCAACCAACAACTGC
This sequence comes from Pleurodeles waltl, assembly GCF_031143425.1. NCBI lineage: Eukaryota > Metazoa > Chordata > Amphibia > Caudata > Salamandridae > Pleurodeles > Pleurodeles waltl. The sequence goes on from NC_090443.1 coordinate 866,012,054, forward strand.
CAGAATTCTGTTCCCTCGAAGCTCCTGAAATGAGATCTGGCTAGTGCGAGTGCAATTTGGCAATAGCTAAAGTGATTTTCTAATGTGGACGGTCACAGTTGTTTGCAGTCAGAGGGCTGCTTCTCGAGTTGATCAGCTTCTGCTTCAGTAGAATTTCTATTCGCATCCCAGCAAAATCAACTTGAATGGCTGCATGCTCTTGCATGCTTACCACATGGTGCCGTTCACACTGATTTTTCAGTGTTGCTCACGCTACCTGGACTAAATTGCAGTACGACGTGCATATTTTCCGCTAATTGGCAGAACTTCCAGGAAGCTTGAGAAGTTCTTATGTAACTCTGCGGAATTCCATATAGCAAATGTCTGTGAGTTCCACCCACCCCTACTACCCACCCGACCAAACATGTGACCTTGCATGGGCCTGCCTCCAGTGCAGTATAGCCTACCATGTCCAACCACCACCAGCCTTTTCTCACAGACTCACTCTGCTCTCCTTCAGGCCATTCTATTTTCCCACCAGCATCATCCGGCACCTACCGCCATCGTCTGCTTGCTGCCGTCTAATACTTGGAACAGGAAATGGTGGATGTGAGAAGTCTCACCACCCCATCGACTATTAACTATGCATGCATAAAGAAATATTTGCAGACCTCTACTTTAGTGTCAACAAGTGTTTCTACTTCATGACATCTTCGTGTGTTTTCAATCATTCTAGTTCTGACTACCTTCCCTGCTGTTTGCTTCTCCTATGGCCAAGTATGAGAAGAGAAAGAAACTTAAACAAGTAAATACTGCACAAGAAATATTTTTACCTTAATTAGACTAGACCCTCTTAGAATAACCCCATCAGTAATTTTGAATGTCGATTTGTAAGGAATTGACCTTGCTGTTCACGAAAAGGTAAGGCTGTTCACTTCATGTTCAGTGCTGTATCTAAGTAATAGAGCTCGTTTGACCTGCTTACCTGTATGTATGTAAACTGAAATTGTATCTCGCTGTACCAATTTAGACCACTCTGCCCAGGTTTTATTGTTAAATGACCATTCAACAACAGAAAGGGCATGATCTAGTATTTGCCTTACCTACATCCACATTGTGAAATAGTTTAAATTTCTTTTGGAGGTTTGGCATATAACCACTGCCTTTATGGATGTTGTTGCCAGAATAGTCATTTCTGCAAATTAATTTCTTACTCGGACGCCTCTCATTGATTACCGGACATGTTTGAAATATTGCGAACGGAACAATATTTCAGATAACCGGCGAATCAACATTTACATTCTTCCTCACCATTGCGGGCTAGGCTATCATAAAGTGCTCATGCTACATCACTATGCAATGAAAATGATTCACTAAATTATACCCTGCTAGGAGGTCAATAAAGCCTCAACTCTGATTGACTGATAAAGTAGAAATCTTAGATAAGTCAAACGATGAAGAAGCCTGAAGTTAAGTACATAGGAAATAAACAAAACATATAAAAAATACAGGTACGTGATGTGGGTGGGAAGGGTAACCTCAGCGCAAACTCCACTAACAATGTGCTAGTGATCTTTTGAATCCTAAAAGGTGCAAATACAAAGGGAGCACATCCAAACCAATACCCTTCAAGAATGGGTAGGCTCCGAAACTTATACCAGTATGCTTGAATGCACAATGAAGGACTCAAGGTGATTCTTTAACCAAATACTTCTTCTTATTTATTATTATAGTTCTCGTCCAAACACTCTTAGCCAACACATGTTTCGGCTTGCCCCTTCACCAGGACTTTCTCAGGGCTAAAAACCACATAAAGTGCCCCATTTCTCATACCTGTGTAAACATAAAGAGATCTTCCATCACCATAAATGCAGGACACCAACCAGTATGACAACAACCAGAAACCTGAATATTAATAGTGAAAAAAGATGAAAAAAGGGCATGAAGGAGGTGAGATGAGATGCATATAACCAATGGTGTCATCAGCTTATATGGGGCATTATGCTTTACTCTTAAGGCTCAAAAACAAAATTCTTTCTGTAAAAAGTTTAAAAAAAACAAGGTGTAAAGGAGGATCGTGCTCACATTTCCATGTTCACAATTTGTGTTAATCCTCCATAAATTTATTCAGAAGTTCAAAAATAGTGTACCTATCTACATGTGCAAACTGAGGCAAAATATAAGAAATGAGTCACCTAGGTGAAGTAGTGCTAACAAGTATATGAGAAAACCCCTACCTTCATACCCACATAAGTTGTAAATCCTATATCCTACTAATAGAGGGTAAAATGTACCAAGTATAAGTCCCAAACCGTAAAGGAAGCAAGAAAAACCCTTAAGTAGTTGAACACTCTTAGTATCAGGTCAGACGCACCTAATAGAAAGAAAACGTACACCTTAGTGTGTAATGGTCTTGTTTCCAAATCAAGACATACCTATCACCTCAGATCAGGTGGTGAGAAAAATAAATTAATAAACTGCAACCATATCATGCAATCTTCACCAAATGTCAAAATGCCAACAGGGAAAGAAACAAACCCAATCTTATCAATTATTCTAAACAAACCAGTTGTGTAAAAATCATGTGAAAAGGACCCCTCATACAGACAGTACATCACATATAAACCATGAATCATCGAGCATCAACCAAATATGACCAACAATTACACCTCAAGGAAACACAAAACTCACTAACTCACACTGCAACAATAAATACGAATGTGTGTTGCGTCTCTACCGTCGCACCTGGGGAGGGGGCAAGCATCAGTATGGGCACCGACCTTGGGGCCAAGTAGGGGTCAAAACACTGGCACAGGCCTGGTGATGATGTCCATGGGTGTGGACGAGGAGGGTGAAAACGGGGGGCAGTGCACAAGGGAAAATACATAGTGGATGTGGGAGTAGGTACGGACATAAAACAGGTCGAAGCGGAAGGTGTGAAAGGAGCAGTGACAGGAAGTTCAGTGGGCAGTGGCTTTGGTGTAGTGTTAGGACAAAGGGGAGAAAAAGGAGGGGTTAAAGAGCAAAGAGCTTAAAATCAAGAGGCTGCCTTACATGGGGTCACGTTGGGGAGCCATTTGATGTTGGCCACTGAAGAAGAGAAAATCTGGAAAGAGGAGTACGTTGAAATGCTATACAATCAGGATGCAAGGTCAAATAATGGTCCAAAGAGAAGGACTATGAGCTGGCAAAGTAGTGGAAGGTGCTCCCGACAATCGAAAATTGGACCACAACGTTCTTAATTTACGCCAGTGTGTACTGCAAGAAGTTCTCAGAGCATAGTGTGGCCATGTTCAAGTACATGGACGTAATCCGCAAGGCTCAAGTTACCAGGGGAGGTTATGCCTGGGCTCAGTATTATGAGGGATTCTGGACGCGGTTGGCATGGGACCCTGAAGCAAAATGGGGAGAATTGGACTCTGATCTCCGGCACCATACCATGGGCGTGGCGAAGTCGGGAAAGGCTATTTTCATAGCCAGTGGGTTGCCAATAGTTTACCAGCCCTTGCGGGGGTGACACACCAAGGGAGGGGTGGGTGTGGTGTCCAAGGACAGAGCTGACCTGGGGACACTTGCTGGGATTACAACAAAGGTATGTGCACTCAGGAGTACTGCTGGTTCATACACTATCGCTTCAAGTGCACAGGCATGCATGCCTTAATTCACTGTTTCGGGGCTATACGCAGCTACCAGAGACATAATGCAGGACAGTGGCAGCCATACGGGAACACATACGGGAACAACCAGAGGTCCCAGCACAAGAACCAGCCCTATGGCAATAGAAGGGGTAGCTGGGTACGGGGATCTGCTGTGAAAGGCTCATACTCCAGTTAAGTTGGACAGGTTGGAATACTGGCTACACTTATATGATCAGCCACAGGAGGGGAGGTTACTGAGGAAGGGTTTCATGTGGGGTTTTCATTTGGGGTACGAGGGTCCTTGGTTCGGAGGTGGGTAGGCAGTTTTGGAACACAAACAGGCAGTAAAGGACAAGTTGGATAAGGCGGTCTCGGAAAGCAAGATGGTGGGCCCCTTTCATGATTGGCAGATGGAGGATTTGATCACTCATTATTTGGGGTGGTGCCTAAAAAGGAGCAAGAGCAGTTTCTCTTAATACAACACCTTTTGTGGCCAAGGGGGAGTGGGGGTTGGTGAATGATTTTATTGTAGAGGATATGGCCTCGGTGTCATATTCCTTAGTTGTCATGGACATGCCACTGGTGGTGGGCTTGGGAGCACTGATGGCAGTATGATGTGAAGTCACCTTTTTGGGCTGTTTCCTGTACATCCGGATGATTTCCAACTATTGGGCATGCAAACTGAGGGGCAGTGGTACGTTGACAAGGCACTGCCAATGGGCTGCTAAATCTTGTGCGCACAGTTCGAATGCTAAAGTTTATTACTGCAGTGGCTGTTTTCATGGCATACGTGCCATCAAGTTGGTGATGCATTATTTAGACATTTTTTTTCTTCATGGGGAAACCAGGCTCAGCAGACTGCCAGAGGAGGCTAGCTAGCTTCCTGGAGCTCATGGGTGACCTTGGGGTACTTCTAGCACCAGAGAAAACAGTGGGCCCCGGTACGGTCCTATCCTTCTTTGGCAATGAAATTGATTCACAAAAGATGAAGTTGAGATTGCTGCAGGTGAAAAAAAGAGACAATCCACACGTTAATGGCATGCATGTTGGCTAGAGACAAAGTGAAGGTCAGGGGGATTCAGGTGCTGCTGGGGCACTTCAGTTTCACCTACACGGTTGTCAGAGTGGGTAGAATGTTTTGTAGAAGGCTGGTTTTGGTGCTTTTGGGCTTCTCACTGCCTCATCATCATGTGAGGCTGTCAGCAGGGGTTAAGGAAAATCTTCATATGTGGTGTTTCTTCCTGGGGTCCTTTTAATAGGATTCCTATAGCATGGCAGGAAGACATGGAATGGCCCGTACAAATATTCTCAGACGCAGCAGGGGATCAGGGGTTTGGGTTCTACTCGAAGGGGCGTGGTGTGCTGAAGATTGGCCAGCACAGTGGAAGGCCGGGGCAGGAGCATTGCTTTCTTGGAACTGTTTCCGTTGGTGGTGGTGGTCATGCTGTGGGGAGCGGAGTTGGCACACAAAAGATTGCTGTTCAGGGTCGACAACATATTGGTGGTACAAGTCATGAACAGACAGCCTGCTAGAGATGCGCTGGTATTGAATTTGATTCATGGTTTGTGTAAGGGTGCTTGAGTTATGATATTTGTTTCAGAGTACGGCATGTACGGGTGTGGAATATGACATTGCTTTGTTTTGTTTGCAGTATGGGAGATTCTGTGGGTTGGCCAAGGAAGTAGATCGATGCAGGAAACCCATGCTAGGGGAGTTGTGGTCGATGAGAAACTCAGGGTGCTACAACTGTTGGTAGGGTCTCTTTCTGAGTCAACTAGGAAGGCTTACATTCATGCATGGTTGCAATTTTTGGCATCAGGGCACAACACAGGGAGGAGGGGTGGCTTTGGCCAGAGAATGTGGTTCTGTTTATCTTGGACTTGACAGATAGGCACCTGTCGTGAGTGAAACTAGCAAGGATTGCTTCCATGAGGAAGTTGTTGTGTGGCTATTTACCTTCCACAGGTGAGTTGGCCCAGAGGATGCTCAAAGGTTGGGCAAGAGAGCAGGGACGAATGGGGCGGCTTAGAAAGCTGATGGCATAGCAATTGTTTGGCAAAGTGCAGCAGAGACTGACAGTGGTTTGCAGGGGGCCGGAGGAGGCGTGCCTGTTTACTACCCTCATGTCTTGGATGTTTTTTTCGTGCTTTCTGTGTGTCAGAGTTGCTGGGCAGGAGGGGTGGAGGATTGATGTGGGAGTAGGTCACAAGAAGGGAGGACAGACTGGAGGTACGGCTGCACAGCTCTAAGAGAAATCAGCAATCAAAGGGCCAGCGTGTGGTGCTGCACTCGCTACATTCTCAGGGGCTTTGCCTGGTGGCATGGGGTGACAGATGGACCGCATGCTTTCAGCTGCCTGGGTTTAGGCGACAGGCTGAGAACAGTGTCACTATGTTCCAATTGCTATCAGTTCTGAGCAAGATGTTCATGGCAGCAGGAGTTTCCACAGCAGATTATGGCACCCATTCATTCTGCACAGCCACCGCGCCCGAAGTAGGGCACAGCAGCAGTTGGGAGCATGAGGAAATTATGCACTTGGGACACTGGTATTCAGATTGCTACAGGCGATATGTGTGCATTCTGGGGATGAGGAAAGCGCGGTTAGTAATGGAGTGTGAACTTTTACTGCTGTTTTTGTTGGTTACAGGTTCAGCTGTGGGCCCATTGGTGGAGGATGTAGCTATTTAGCTAGTGGGCCACTCGTTCATTAAGTGGGCGAAGGGTCATGCAATGCAGAGAGAGTAGGGGGCAACTTGGGTTTTGGCCGTCGTTGGTTTCCCGTTATGTGGAGGGGTAAAAGGGTGTGTTGGTGGGAATTGGTGAAGGGTTTAAATGCTATATTGGAGGCCAGCAGGTCCACTGACATTTTGGTTCTTCATTTGGGGAGAGAATGACTTGGTGAGGGAAAAAAGTGTTGTGCTATTGAGGGCCAGGAAGCGTGATCTTTTGCAGCTTAAGGCTCAGTGGGTCGGATACTTTATTTTGGACTGACTTCATGCGAAGGAGAAACTGTAGGGGGGATCAGCAAGCCCTCAGGGATAGACAGGGAGTGCTAGAAAATCAACAGTGAAATGTCCATGTTTTGCAAGGAAATGAGTTTTAGGCATATTTGTCATACACACATTTAATTTGAGAGCGGGGAGTTTTTGATGGGTGATGGGGTACACTTGTTGCATGTTGGGATTGAGTTGTATTTGTTGGAGCTTAGGGAAGTGCTGGCCAGGGCACTAAACATCAGGAGATGAAGCTTGCAGGTGAGGAGGGCAGGCAACGGGGTCAGAAAAAGTTAACAGGCTCCCTTTTGTCTGGGTGGTGGGGGCCTGGAAAGTTTTGCATGACTTAACAGAACTTTAGGTGGTGTTGCCAGTTGGTGAACCATGTAGAAAGGGAGGGTAGGCAGGTAGTTCAATGTTATGTATAGGAAGTTTTGTTGCTTAGAGGCCGATACATGCAGTCATAGGCTGTGGGGGGAAATTAAGGTTGAAAGATGTTGAAATGCACTACAGTACAAATGAGATAGTTGTGGGGTGGGTGGGACAGTAGGGCTGGGGGTAGGATATTGGCTAGTTCATTTGATGTATAGAAAGACTTTAGTTTTGTAAGGCGGATTGCCCACATAAAGCTTGTGATGTGCAGTTGTTTTAATACTGCACCTTTTTCACACAACAGAAGTGGTCAGTGGTCTGTGCTGCTCCCCTCGCTCCCAATCGAATATCATAGCAAGATCTTAGCAACTTCCTTCAAGAGATTCCGAACACAAGTGTGTTCGAGTAACCATTGCGTACTACACCCATGTCATTTTAAAGGCGCACCCTTAGTCCCATCCACGTGCCTGAGTGAAAACATTCAGTAGCCATATTGGAGTGAACAGAACATAGTACAGAACATTTTGAAAAGGTAGAACCAAATGCCTCCATTCTATATGTGATAAATATCCCAAGAGCAAATGGAGTACTCATCTCATTTGTGTTATCGCATGCATGTCAAAAGACCTGATTCAGGGGGAGAATTTTGATTTCTGAAGCCAAATATGGCTTTATTTTGGCTGTGTCTTGCCTGAAAATGTCGCTGCTTCCATAAAAGTAAGTGGGGGAATACATTATTTTTAAAAAATCTCCCACTTTCCTTTTCTAATATGTTGGCATGTATGGTATCAGACACTATCTGAAAGCCATATACTGTTAATCATAATACACTGTCACTACAGTATGATGTAAAGATCTCACACATCCTGTAACTCAAGTCTCATGTTTAAAGGATCTAACTCCAGCGAATGAAAAGTAGAGAATCTAATTTTCTAAACCAAATCACAACGTGAATAAAGGGCATCATTGTAATGTAGTCAAATACACATTAAAGCCCTACCCTCGTAACAAAAAAAATCACATTTTACTTTTCTTACACCAGTACATATCAAAATATATCCTACATCCAGTAGTACATATTACCATATGTGGATTCAGTCCTTTATATTATTCCATGCCATAACATTGTGGAAGCGTAATATTAGACCCTTAATGTCCCAGCCCTCATTATTAATATTATATCAGATCAAAGCACACTATCACCCGGGAGGGTATCCTTGCGCTGAGCAGGTGAGGGTCTAGCCACAGCTGTGGTCTAGTGTGAGTACATGAAATGCCAGGGTTTCAGCTTCTTGTGAAATTCAAGAAGTGAGGAGTCTCTTACACGTTACGGCAGGTCCTTCCACAACTTATGAGTGATGTAGGAGATGGTTCGAACGGCAGATGTGGTTTTCTGTAAACATAGGATTTGTAAAAGTAAAAGTAGGACTCCATATGAGCGGAAGTATCTGGAAGGCTTGTGAAAGCAGATGCGAATGCTGGGCCAGTCTTATGTAGTGCCTTGAAAGTGTGGGTGAGAAGTTTGAAGTGTGATTGTGCATGGGGAGCCATTGGAGCTCCTTCAGGTGTGGTGTAATGGTAAGTTGACAGGTATTCTGGCTGTTGAGTTCTGAATGGTCGGAAGCTTTTTGGTTAGGAATCCCCCTGGAAGTATTGTAATTCATGGTCCACATTTAAAACCTTATCCTTTACCTGTAATTTCAAAATCCAGATTGCTTTGATTCTCCGTAGGTTCAATTTCTTGTGTCCAAATTTGGGATCAATTACGTTTCCTGTATACCATGAAATCTTATTTTAGATGCAGCATGGCAGGCACACAAGCATAATGAGGTATCTAACATCATTCTGTGTTATGGCTCTCAAGTGTTCAAAGATTTATTCTCATAGGGTTATAATTGTATACCTATAGATAACCCCACAACCACAATCACATATACTAAATTTGTAGTTCTGATATGTGATGCTAGTATTTTATTTGCAAGCACTACAGTCCCCACATTAGCAAACATTTGCCAGTGGGGTTGGGGGGGGGAGTTGTTGGAGAACTAGGGCTTACTATGTTTCTCAGAATCCAGCGCCGTCTAAAGGTAATACTAGGGTTCCTTGTAATCCATTTAGGAGGCATTGCGTCATTTGTCAAGATGTTTCAATGTCTGTTTAGATCCCTACTGAATTTGTCTCTACCTCATCCATACAATATATTATGTCTTATGCTATCTTTTTCATGTTTGTTCTAGCCTCTAAGTGTATTCTCTCTCTTTTGTCGAAGGGGCCTGTGTGTTGCCATTTTTATAATCTGTTTTTCCATAACACCTTGCTGCAAATCTATTCTCATTGTCATTAAGGGTCATTAGAAACTTCTGTTCCTCACTGCAATAACACATACCCTTCCCCATTTCTCAAGACATGTAACTGAGTTCTGGGATGCATGCTACTAGCATGCAAAAGTGTGTTGCAAGAGATCTCCTTTATATACAATCTGCTCCCAGCTTTATTCTCCTTGACAAAAATTTCCAAATCCAAAATGTAGATCTTCTCTGTGCTGTGATCTAGTGTAAATGTTATATGGGTTGTCATTCAAATACACCATAAACTGTTCGAATTATTCGACAGAACCTTTCCATATAATGAATATATCATCAATGAAATGGTACATGCAGCAGGATGCGTGGTTGCCTGGGATTGGTAGTAGGTTGTCTTTGGGTAATCCCATGCCATTTTATGCTCCTCACTAAGAGTCCTTCACCCCATGTACTTTTCTCTTCTCATTCAACAGATCTTGTCTTCAGCAGGCAACCTCCATAGCAACTCAGAGGTTCAGCCCTATTCCAAAGTCAAGCAATGCCAGAATGCAGTAGCACTATTTTTATGCCATATCAATTTAAATTGGTATACATATTTTTGAACTGTGTGGTGCTCTCTATTTTGCATTCCATTCTAGGCAAGTCGGGTGGGTGTCTACCAGCTGCTAAGCATTGTTTGAATAGGTAAACTGTCTTCTTCCTGCCATGCCAAATGTGTACTCCACATGGTAGTAGCTGAATGATATCTCAACTTTTTCCTAAATTCCTCTACTCATTTACTGACCCTCTTCCCTCTTTAGAGAGATATTGTGCTGCAATCTGTGTCCATGATCAACAGATCTTACACTTGGTTTGGCAGATGTGGTGTCAGCAAATCTAAAGTGCTACAGCAGTAGGGTAGAAAAAATTGCAAAGCTGCCCACACCATCCCCGTGTCACGCCCATTCCCATCCAGGTGCTGAATGTAATACTAGATGGGCAATAATGCACTAAGAATAAGTAGTGAGGACATTTTTTTTCATAATCTAAGACCCACGGAAAATATAGTTGCTGAAGAAGCCTCCTCCTAATGCATGACTTGTACACAAGTGTACAATTGAATAATCCAAATTGTACCTATAACTTATATATCTTTGCTATGTGTATTAGACTAGTTTTGTATTTGAAAAATTTACTACACTAGATTTCGTAAAAATGACTGTTGAATTCAATCATTTATACTGGCTTCTGTTTTGGGTTTTCAGGTGACTCTTCTGAATCATGTTGCAGAATCCTTTTTGCTTGTTTGCCTCCTCCATTTGAACCTAATTTGCTTTGGCTTGTTCCATTTTTGGGCCTGTTAAGTTCGTCACACCCCATCATCATCATCAGATGCTTGCTCGAGATTGGCATCCAAGGACCTGCTTACAGTTGGATCCACTTCTTTTTAAAAGATAGAACCCAAGATGTCACCCTGGCACCTTACTCCTCAAAAACTCTGCAAATTCATCTGAAGAGGGCCTTAGGGTTCATTGCTCAGTTCCACCCTCTTCAGATCATACAGGACATCAATATCCTCGCCTACGCATGACATCAGGCAATATCATCCTCTTCAGCTCACACAGGACATCAATATCCTCGCCTACGCATGACAACAGGTAACTCATCCTCTCCTTTTTGGACAAGACGGCAAGACAGGAAACAAATATACCAGCCCATGACCAAAGCTGTTAACTGGATGGGAGCAAACTGCTCAAGCTCAACACTGAAAAGCCAGAAGTAGTAAGCTTTGCAAGAATACCTCACCATGGGACTCCAACTGGTGGCCGGCTAACTCTGACCCACAACACATACCATGAACCTCGGAATAATCATCAACCGCAAACAGGACACGACAGCAGAAGTCAACGCCATCACAGCACTCTGGATCCACATACTTAAGATGCTTAGGAAGATCTTCAAATGGCTCCCAAGCAACACTAGAAAAATTGTCACTTTCTGTTTAGTCACCAGCAAGTAGGACTACAGAAACAGAAGACTACACATGATCCAGAAATCCAAAGCCAGACTGATCCTCATCCTCCCACACAGAACTCACATCATACCACACCTCAGGGAGCTACACTGGCTCCCAATACACGAACATGCTCAATTCAGACTCCTCACACATTCAAAGCATTACACAACTCAGTCCCCACCTACCTGATCAGTCACATTTCCTTCCACCAACCACCCAGACACCTCCTCTCCATAGGACCCCTACGCACACATATGCCACACATAAACAGAACCAGATCAGAAAGATGGGTGCTCTTTTATATGGCTTCTTAAGCATGGAATACCCTCCCATTCCACATCTGAGCCTCCTCCTCTATTCATGAATTCAGTAAGAACCTGAAGACCTGGCTTTTCAATTAACCAACTTACCATAGCAGGGCTAGGCACACACACCTGCTCAGCATGAGGATACCCTCGCAGGTGATAGTGCACTTTACAAATACACATAACATAAGAACGGTATAAGCAATACGTCCCCTGGGCAATGTCCCTGCATTAACGGCTCCTCACAGGGTAGTTGAGTTGACTGAGGCCCCTGTTGGCTCCTATTCTTAATGGCCATAAGCCCCCTCCTCTTTTAAAAATGTGTTGTGGCCCAGTATGATGGGGCCCCTGGGGCGTGTTAATGGCTTAGGGAGGAGAGGCACAAAGCCCCACTTCTTAATTTATATTAAAATTAACCCCAGCACAGGCCCAGCCAGGGAGGCAATAAAACTAAAAAGGGTGATAGCGGATCAGATAAAAAACAATGTTTTTGACCCCAGGGGGGTACCTGGCCTGGGGGTGCAGGGGTGGGGTAGGACTCCAAGGTCCAAAAATGGCTACTGCCACAGATTTTGTGGCTGAAGTGGCAGTCAATCAGATCAGATCTTTTGCAATATGTTTACTAGTTACAAAGCAATTAAAATGTTACTTCTCCTAACGCATTTCTATCTGCGTCAGTCTTGCCCAAAGAATCAACAATCTTTCTTTCATTCAATTATTTTGTGTAGTATACTTTATTCTTGTCCATTCCATGGTCTTCTGGGAGTTGTAATTTATCTTCGTACTTCATGTCTTGTGATGTTATTTTAGCGTTTTATGTAGACACATTTATTTTAGCTTGTGTCTGAGGCCTGTGCCCTCTCACCTAGTAGCTTGCCATAATATTATTATTATTATTTTTGCAAGACATCATTTTAGTGGCGATGTTTTATTATTTTATATCGGTTGCTCTTACACGCAGAAGTGTTGTTAATTTCTCTGCACAACATTTCATCCTGTGGTCACTCCAAGGCTACAGTAATACCACAGGGGTTTCCTGAAACAACAACTAATGGAATGGGGCAGGGACAGCAAATAAGAAGCAAAAGGGCAAATCCACATTCAAATAGGTTTTACAAGTAGAATCCCACGCTACAATAATGTAGACAGTCAGTCAAAAATACTAACTACATTTCATACACTTTTATTATAGAACAAGATAAGTTCAAATATTTACAGAGCTGTTTTTAGTATTATTTTTAAGATTATAACTAAGACATAATGCATTACATAATACTCTAATGTACAAGACTTAAGTATCACACTCCCTTACCCAACAATTATCATTCTACTGCAGTCATAGCACACATACTCTCACTCATCACTCTAAAACATTTTTTTATGTACGTATAGTTTTCTTCTCAAGGGAATTCCCCAATATCCTTTATCAGCAGATAAACATAAATAATACAATATACATATATACATATAATACATACATAAATCAAGTCTCAAATATTCAAAAACCTTCCTGGAAGGGGATACCCATTTCAGCGCAGTCCAAACTACATAGATCTTGCAAAAAATAAGGACTGTGCAGCGATGTCAAGTCAATGTCGTGCCGAAGTGTGTTTTGGTGCTAAATGACCTCCAGGTTACTCACCTTCCTCAGGGCACATGGCAATATTCCAAAAGATTTTAAAAAACAGAAGGGAGTATGCGGTCCTAATGCCAAACACATCTCGAACAGTATCTTGTTTGTCTTATCATCTTGCAGGTATCTATAGTGTGTCAGCTTGTTCAAGAAAACCTACAAAGGGCCAATGGGCCGAGAACAAGAGTTCTCCAAAGTGCGGAAGTTGTCATCAATAGTAAAGCACTCTGTCAGGTCGCAAAAATCCTAATCATCCCCTTTTCCTTATTATCGATGTGACACTTCTTTGAAAAATCTGTATGTAGAAGCCCTCTTTTACTTTTGGGGCATTTCGCCCATTACTCACTCCAAGACTACACACAATAGTTTACCGGGTATTGTCAGTCCAGAGAGTACAATGTCTACCCTACACAGAATAATATGTGTTGTCACATCAGGTCAGTTCTCAGAACGAGATGTTTTATTATAAAACAAAATGCTGCCCCATCCAACTTAGAGGGGACATTCCAGCTGGCCTGCCATCTCATGCTGCACATTGTTGCAGCTTCTGCTGAAACCTCATGCTTCCTCTTTGTCTACTTGGGAGCACTGCCAGCAGACTAACAGAACTCTTCATTTCCTTTAACACATGTATGGGGGAGTGGGCGTCCTTCCTGGGACTAGAAGGGTGGATTTGGGCTACCACTGCTATTTGCTCTGATGTAGAAACTCAGTAGTGTAGGTAGTGATACTAGGGGCGCTACTGTGACAATACGGTCGGACTCTTCCTGTGTTTCACTTTCCTAGTCCCTGCTGTAATAGTATTGTGTTTCATTATCCCCATAATCGTAATTCATGCCTTTTTTACATACAACGCAGTTGATTCAATTAAACCTATTGAACCAAGACACTTCTGTTCGTCTTTGCATATATGAGACTTGTATTACTGAGAGAAAAGCATATGATCTGTCTTATCAAGAGTTAATGTTTAACCTGGCTTGTGTGTCTAGGTTCATATTTTTAAAACCCTTGAAAGGCAGTTTCTTCACAAAATATTGTCATTTGTCTTTGTAGCTATATTTAAATGACGGGGTCTAAATATATTTTCATTCAAACCTGAAATTTCTTTTTGCCCATTCTCTCCCAATAGTTCATTATTTTTAATTGCCATTTTACAACTTACTTTGTATTTAATACACCACGTCCTGTAGCGGGCTAGCTTCAAATTTGGATTCATGTAATTATTTGTTTCAATATATTTCAGAGCCTTCATACTATTTTCATCCATATTTATAGTACCTGACTTAAGTTTTATTTTTCTGTTAATCTTTATTGTAAATGCACTTGTGATAAGTCATCTTGATTAAGTCCTGCAGGAAATTTGGTATTCATGTTCATGATAAACTTCAACCCTAGTTGCTTCAATGTTCTTTCTCTTGCTGTCCTCCTCTTATTTTTTCCACTCTGTCAATACCCCAGTAGATTAAGGTTACTCCATCACATTCATCTACTCTATGGTAGTGTCATGGAATTAGGCTGCTAACTTCTCTATTGTTAATCACTTGTATGTACTCCAAAGTTCTCTTCTTTTAGCTGGTAGGGCATACAACATGTTTCCTAGTAAGTACAAGGCCACTCCAAAACACATTGCAAACATTATTATTCTTTCAGAAAATTATATTTATTCCTACACATTTCATATTTCTCAGTGCTCACTCCTTGGTTGCATTAGTTACACTTAAAAAAACATTGTTGTCTCTTGTCTAGCCAAGTGTCATTATTTTCACTGAAGTAGCTGCATGTTAATATTTTAGCCAGAGATAGTGCGTTCTGACAGGTTATGGCTGTTTTACATACCAATGCTTAGGATTTTTAAAAAAATTCTGGTAATTCTTTGTTATACGTGGCGATTACTCTAATTGAGTCTTCTTTTAGTTCTTTATTCATTTGTTTCTGTGTTATCAATAGTTCTCTTTTTTGTGCTCTCTCCTGTGCCCTTTCAATGACAAGTAACCTTGCATTAGAAAGCAATTTTTTTAAACTTGCAAAATGTTTTCTCATTCTGTTTCCCCTCTGGAAACATTTCTTTTCACTCCTAACATTTCCCTATATGGGATATTCCATGTTAATTCTTTATTGATGACTGGTAGTGTGCAATATGCTATTCGTTGCAGTTTCTAGCGTATCCGGGAACTCTATTTCCTTCTTGCTAATATCATACTTCAGATGGCAATTGTATTGAGTCTGATTTAAACTCTGAAAATACTCTTAAAATTGTTGTTTCTTTCTCTTCTCTGTTTTCCCTTATTCTCTCCTGTGCTAATACTTCCCCAACTTTTATCATGTTAACTTCCCTTGCTACAAGTACATCTCAGCTGCACTCCATTCTATTATCAGGTAGGTTTTCGCTGCACCGGATAATGTCATATTTATCATACTTGATGCCATTCAGAGGGATTCATTGTTACTTACTGTCTGCTCTCCAGCTAGTGACTGATATATTTTGTTTTACCCTGTGGTCCATGATGCTCTGGTATACTGTAGCCATGCAAGTCCAGTCCTGGTCTTCCACAAACCTGCTAGAGAGAGTGTTTAATCTAATTCTCTTTCCCTGTAACTCCCATCCCCCTTTCCCCTAGAACTTAGGTTCCCTTCACCTTTCTGGAGTATTTACATGGAGTGAGTTAACGTTCAATGGGAGAAGGTGAGACTGGCTTCACTGTCTGGTATTCGCTAAATTAAAACATTGATTAACTTCCTTTTTTTAAATAAATATGAAAAAACCCATAGCATAAAACATATATGGAATTGTACAGAATGTAATACGCTATTTACTTCAACCATACAAAAGGTGATGATGGGAATGTTTGCAATACGTCTAACCACTAGCAATCATTTTGGGTAGGATTCCAACCCATTATTGTTGTGTCCACCTACTCAGTTTAGACCCAGCCATATGCAAATCATTCTTCACCCTGCTCCAATAGGCACAGTCCAGCCTGAATTACCAGGCCAGGTCCTCCCTGAACCAGAACACAAGCAACCTCAGACTAATTTTTATGTATTTAGGCTTAAAAAGGGGGTGACATTTTCTTTGTTAACTGGGTAAACACCAGTACAAAGAGGATAACATCCACCAAATGTGGGTGACTTTTCACATATGCCATGCCCCAGGGACCAAAATAACAACAACATGTGTGCACGGTCCTATGGTACTCCTGCAGGGCCCAATGCAGCCATGTACAGCATGACCTCCACTAGAGCTGTGGTACAACAAGCCCATGGACTGCTTGCAGGGTCCCCAGCTGTGCTCATAAGGGGTTTGGGGTTGGCCACTTTCCGGTGGTAGGGCACAGTGCTTGGCCAGAGGTGAACCCCATGCCGCTCTGTCAACATCAGGGCAGTGCGCGCTCTACGGGCGACTGGTATGCAAAAATCCAGCACTTCCAAGATAACGTAATTTATGCATTGTGCTGATGTGCTGTTGTTTAACCTTTTGCAATGCAGAGTTTAATCCTGAAGACTTATATTCAAGGTGCTTATAAATACAGTTAATTTGCAATGTATTTCTGCAGGCTTTCAGAGTGTGTCAGGGTGTGGTCCCTTTCCAGGGCCTTCTAGAAGCTTCCTCTGCAGCATGACTGGGTGTGGTTGTGGGCTGGGCCAAGACTCTATATAAGGGAGCCAGCCCAGCTCCAGGTGCTCACTATTCAGAGGTCCCGGTGCAGAGCAGCAGCAACTTCCTGAGCTCCTGTTCCGGAGGCCTACTTTGATCTTCCAGGCCTTGCCCTTCACTTTGTTGGTGATTCTTGATCAGGGCAGTAAGACGGAGGTCGGGCTGGGCCCCCGATCCCATTCTCGAAGGCTTTCGAGTTCTTGGGCCTAATTTTCATGATAAATGATTTTACCTTGTGCGTGTGAATGTGCGCTTGGCTTTTTCTGGCATTTGCATGCTAGCATTCGAATCGGCAAGACGCGCGATTCATTTCTTGTACCTAACTCATGATATTCATTATACGCTACCATTTCATGGCATTTACAAGATAGCATTCGAATCGGCAAGACGCTCAATTCATCTCTTATGCTAAATCCATGTTATTCATTGTGCGCTACCATTTCTTGGCAATCACATGGTGGCATTCGAATCAGCAAGACGTGCGATTCATTTCTTGTGCTTAACTCGTGATATTCATTGTGCGCTACCATTTCTTGGCATTCACATGGTGGCATTCGAATCGGCAAGACACGCAATTCATTTCTTGTGCTTAACTTGTGATATTTATTGTGCGCTACCATTTCTTGGCATTCACATGGTGACATTTGAATCGGCAAGACGCGCAATTCATTTCTTGTGTTGAACTAATGATATTCAGTGTTTACTACCATTTCATGGCATTTACATGGCGGTTTTTGAATCGGCAAGACGCACGATTCATTTCTTGTGCTTAACTCATGATATTCATTGTACGCTACCATTTCATGGCATTTACAAGGTAGGATTCGAATCGGAAAGACGCGCGATTCATTTCTTGTGCTTAATTAATCCCTGATCACTTATTGTTGAGACTACAAGACACCACCTAATGGGCTCCTGATTATCTCCTTCTTTCTCATATGAAAGCATGATTCACTGCTTCTTTCTATGACTGACTACCAAGAACTCCTCTACAATCAGTTTGGCTAATTTTGGCCTACTTATTCTCTTCACACTATCATGGTTCTCCAATCTCAATCTGCTTTATCCTGTGACCTTCTTTTTATCTGCAACATTTTTCATGCCTGTAACATGCCATGCCACAATATCTTATACATGCAACGTTTCCTTTTTCCCCACTTAATGACCATTCTATACTGTGTGATTTCATTGCCAGACAATGCCCTTTACTTGCACATATGCCATTGTGCCTCCAATAGTGTATTTTATATGTATCGTTTATCCTCTCTACTACCATTGTATTGTTTACCTGATTGTCATGCTCAGACATTCTGCTGTAAAGCACTCTAACATCCTTCAATTATGTCCACACTATAGAAGTTCTCAAAAAACCAGACCTCCTGTGTCAGCCCAGCTATTGAAATCCCAGTTCAAACACTGGAGCACTGATTGAACAGCTGTGATTATGTTTTATTCACTGGCTTCATGACCACGGCAGTTGCAGTTGAAGCCAGAGGTGGACTGTGCTGCATCTGTGTGTTGCAGCATGCACTGTGACCCAGAGACAACAAGAATAAGCAGCATGCCACTTGGATGCTGCTGCTGCTGGAAACAGTTGTGCAGGCAGGCACACACCAGCTTGAGTTGCGCTTACCGATCTATGCATGAACACAGCCCTCACTGGGTTATCTCATCCACTTAAAGTTCCACCCATCTTAATTTGTTTAAAAAAACAAAGGCTGAGGCCCAAAGTTTTTCACAGGAGCTCATCGCCAGTACTTGTAGATACCATGGCTGCGTAGTCTTGATCCACCTCATAATTCTTTCTAGCCCCAACCGGCACTTCCTGTCACTTTATCTCACTTTTGCATTGCGCCTTGCTTTTCATCCCTGGTTTCTCCCGTTGTCGTTGTTTACGTCTTTCTCACCCTCTTTCTTTCTCCCTTTTTTTCTATCTTTCTTCCTCTTACTTTGGGTCAAGGTCTAACTATGAAATATAAGTCCGGTTTCCCAAAATTAAGCACCCATGAACTGCAACCACTGGCAAAAAAAAAGAAGCAATGAGTCCATCCCAGACTATGGGTACACATCTCACATGCTCACACCATGCTAGCATCCACAACCAGATCTCTAGCATCCTGTTTGTTGCAGGAACTGCGGTAGGGAGGCCTGAAACCAAAGACATCAACCAAAGTAACGTAAAATAGCAACCAGGGTTCCATCACATCTTTTGTTCCTAGTATCAATGTACCAGCAGCACCATTGATAGCCATTAAGTAGTTTTTTTGCCGAGACTACCAGACAGCACAGCTGTCTGGTTGCAAAGACATAGGGCCTGATTATGAGTATGGTGGATGGTTTACACCATCCACCAAACTTCAGACGGGGAAGTTGCCGTCATACTGGCTACCTCCCTGCTGTAGACACCTGAGTTTCCACCCACTGGCCTAGTGGGAAACAGCCTACTGCATTGTCTCCAGCTCGTAATCGAGCCAGCAGCAATTCTGTAGGATGCAGGGTGCACCAGCACCCTCGCAATGTTCACTGTCTGCAAAGCAGACAGTGAACACTGTGAGGGTGTTGGGCAGGCTGACCTCTGCACTGCCCATGCCAAGTGCATGGGCAGTGGAGGGCCCCCTGCACCCGTTCTCCGCCAGCCTTTTCACAGCGGTGCTACCGCCATGAAATGGCTGGCGGAGAATGAGGTCAGAATCCCCAGGGTAGCGCCGCAACCGCCATTCTGCCGGAATCTCTGATCCTGGCAGTGCTGGCAGCCCCACCGTAGCCTGACTGCCATACTTAAAATATGGTGCTCGGACTGCTGTAATGGGGCCCATATTGTGGGCATATTGTGGCCTTCCCAAGAGCTTACCTGGGCTTAATATGCTCCCACTGCTTTTCGTAGTCAAGCTACTCTCACACTAATTAGTTAACTTCGCATTCTATGGCTTACCGTATTTTGGCTTGTTCGTTTTCTTTTTGCATCTCCCATGGAACACAGTCTGTTTAGCATTTCTGTGATTGGCTTGCTTTTATTTCTTTCACTGCTGACTTTGCCGGAACTCCTTTTATCTTGTTGTTTAAGCACTCAATGTGAGCGCATGTGTTTTCTAGATCTCTCTCCTCGCTCTGATTCTTTTTAACTCTCTTTTCACTGTGCTGTGGGTTTCAAAGTTCCTTTTCCTCGTATTCCATCTTTATTTGTTTTCGCTTTTCTCTTCCTGTTTACTTAACCATTAACATTATGAATAACAGCTTTTACATAAGGTTTCACGTATCCTCCTCCATACAATCGTACAGCCACATGCCCACTGTTTACTTCTACAAGAACATTAACGTTTTATATAACTCGTTAGGTTTGTTGGAGTGTTTTTTTTTTAAATCAATATTAATATGAAAAGCTTGCAATATATTGTGTGATGAAACTGCATAGAAAATGTGTTAACGTAGAAAATAATGCACGCGTTGAAATGTGCCCGCGGGGAGTGGCTACCATTGTATACGGAGACTAATGAAAAGCTTATTAATTCTGAAATTTTATATGCAACAATGTTTGAATTTGTATTAGTATATCATAGTTAGAGTTGTGTGTTAAGAGTTTGCTTTATTAAATCAGAGGGCCTTAGCTTAGCGAGGGTTTGGGCCTAGCTGCCTGGCCTCATATTGAATTGTATTTTCTAACGTGTAATGTGCTGTTTTCCTGAAGGACACGAAGCTGTATTTTTCCAGGAGTTATGTGTGTGTAGCCGTAGTACATTCTTTCTCATGAGAATCGGCTTGCTCAAGGCGACGTTCTTGCTAGAGTATAATTTGTAACAGGTGCAAGGTTAACCGTACTAGGAGAAGACAATGAAGACACTGACTGGAGCGCAAAGTGAAACATTCTCTACCTGACATTCCAACTGTTGAAGACGTCAATAACTTGGACCAATCCGCAACATGGGAACTACAAATTGTGGAAAGCTCTAGTAAGGTACTTACCGTATTATTGGATAGAGATAATGCACCAAACTTCATCCAATGAGGAATTAGGGAACAGATAGACAGTTTTGATTTAACGGTGTAACCCGAGGAAAACGACACACACACACTTCTTCTTCCACTTTAACGGGGACTCTTACTCTTACTCTTATCCTTGCCATTCCTTTTGCCATGAGACTTTTGTTAGAGAACACTTGCCAGTTGCCATAATTAGTTTAGTTGTCCTGTCACCTTAAACCATCCTTTGTCCATTCTTTGCTTGATGCTAACTCCTCTCCTCTATCTGAGGGAAGTAATCCGTTCTGTAGTTATGCTATAATAAGACTCTGCCCCGTCCTATCTCTGCTGATGGTGAATCGACTGATGTCCTGAGGACGAAGACTGACGCTGTTTGCTGATCTGTTGGATTGGTAACTACCTGATGCAAATTGTAACAGTCTGTTTGCCTTTTCTTTCTAGGTACCAACTGCCATTTTATAGAGGCCTTAGTTTAGATGCTTTCCAAATTTGTGTTCATTAAATGTTTGCATGAAGCCCAACATGCTAATGCTAATTTGAGGTTAGTTAAGGCAGTCCCTAATATTTTGTGCAAATAGACAAATGACTGAGTTCTTGCTTTGTTGATTTATGTACTAATGAGACTCTGCTAAGTTGATTCGTATAATGATGTGCCTAGATGCTAAATGAAATTAGTAGATGTATTGATCAAAATAGCGTTTTGATTATTGTTAGAAATGGGGTCTTTGGTTGACAGTCAGGTTACCCCCTGTTCAAGCAAGGACCCTCACTCTAGTCAGGGTAAAAGAGAATCACCCTCAGCTAACCCCTGCTTACCCCCTTGGTAGCTTGGCAGTAGGCTTAACTTCAGAGTGCTAGGTATAAAGTATTTGTACCAACACACACAGTAATTTAATGAAAACACTACAAAATGACACAACACCAGTATAGAAAAATAGGAAATATTTATCTAAACAAAACAAGACCAAAACGACAAAAATATGACATACACAAATCAAGTTATGAATTTTTAAAGATTAAACTCAAAAATAGCGCTTAGAAACAAAAATGCTTCAATGAGGTGTTAACACAGCGTCGTGATGTAGTCGTTCCCAACAAGCCAACACCAGCGGTGCCAGACACGGAGTCGCGTAGACCCCCAAGTACAGTACCTTTGGTGAAGAGTGAAAACAAGTCGATGCGCAAAGTCGGGGATCGTGGCGTCAGTGCGAAGCGTTGAATCCGCGCACTTCGAACGGCGTCGGTCACGACGTGGTGCGGCGACTTCCATGGAGTTGCGGACTTCAGCAGGGCTGCAGCGACGTCGGGCCTGTGAAGATCGTCGCGTACCAGGGTGCAGGCGGCGTCACCGGATTCAGCAGTGGCGTCGGTCCGAAGTCGATTTCCTTGGATTTCCACCAGCTTTCCTTTCAAGGGCCCAGGGACTGGATAGGGCATCACTTGTCAAAGCAGGAGTCTCTCCAGAGACTCCAGGTGCTGGCAGAGAGAAGTCTTTGCTGTCCCTCAGACTTCAAACAACTCTAAATCAAGCCCTTGGAGATTTCTTCACAAGATGGAAGGCACACTAAGTCCAGTCTTTGCCCTCTTACTCTGGTAGAAGCAGCAACTGCAGGATAGCTCCACAAAGCACAGTCACAGGCAGGGCAGCACTTCTCCTCAGCTCTTCAGCTCTTCTCCAGGCAGAGGTTCTTCTTGTTTCCAGAAGTGTTCTAAAGTCTGTGGTTTTGGGTGCCCTTCTTATACCCAATTTCTCCTTTACTTCAAAGTAAAGTCTCTTGTGAATTTGAAATCCTGCCTTGCCAAGGCCAGGCGTCAGACACTCACCAGGGGGTCGGAGACTGCATTGTGTGAGAGCAGTCACAGCCCTTTCAGGTGCGAATGACCACTCCTCCCCTCCCTCCTAGCACAGATGGCTCATCAGGATATGCAGACTACACCCCAGCTCCCTTTGTGTCACTGTCTAGTGTGAGGTGCAACCAGCCCAACTGTCAAACTGACCCAGACAGGGAATCCACAAACAGGCAGAGTGTTAGGGTTTGTACACAGCAAAGAGCATGTCCCCTCTCACTGCACTAGTGGGTTCTGTAATAGCTCCCTTTTAAACTTACTATTGAAAGCCTTTCTTGTTATCTCACCTTCCCCCCCCCTAGGCTTCTGTGTATGTTGTTTAATGTGCTGTTTTGTTTACACATTGGGCCTTGCTTTTACCAAGGCTTCTTTAAAATACTCCTCCCTAGGCCATGTGTTAATCCAACTCATTTGTATAATAACTGAAACTCTGCACACCTTTCAAGAACATGTGCAGCATGTGAGGACCACACCCAGCCCTTCAAACCACACCCAGCCCTGTCTATAAAAGGCATCCCCCGAGCCTCACCCAGTGCTTGTGCTCGTCTACCTCCTGCTTACCTGAGAACAGATCCCTCGGCGCTGGCACTCCTGCTCTTTACAGACTTTCATTGTCTTCAATGGGCGCAGCTTCTGGCTCTTCCTTCTTCCGGTTTCCGGTTCCTCCTTGCTTCAGCCTCTCTCCTATGAGTAACCTGCAAAAGAGAAAGAAGACAAGGTTAGACTGATCAGTATCTCTTGCCAGCAACAAGTAAGTGCAAAACCTTTTATTACCTGAAAGAACTTTGACAACAATTTCTGGATTCGTGTATAGACAATTTGAAACGAAATACCTTCCACGAACATTGTGATTCAAACTCTTTGTTACAAGAATATTTTGCAGAACTTTGTGAAGCAAACATTGTTTTTTCTCATGGAACTTTTAAGAATCGAACAGTGGAAACCATTAACAGCAAGGCAAACAGTAAATCAAGGACTTGCACAAATTACATGCTGTATTTTGATGTAAAAGTACAGTATTTGTTTTATAAAAGATTCTGGAAATATGGGAAAAGTGAGTCTGCTATTGGGAATTTAGGCTTTAGTTATATTAAGATGAATGTTTGATATTAGTAATTCTGATAACGGTATTTGTTTAATGTTTTAGAAGCTTTACAGTAATAGAAAACACATCCCAGAGCAGTAACACATTCCAAACCTGGAAACTAGAGACCAGGATCCAAGAGGTACTTTTAGAAGAGAATTTCTAATAAATAAAGGGATAGTCAGGAACCCATTTAGGAATAGGTTGCACTTATCTGTTCTTTGTTTATGTTTCATTAGGCACCAGTTTCTACAGAAGTCAGAAAGGGCCGCAGATTTGTGCAGCACTTCAACAGTGGAAACGCAAGAACGGTGTTGTCTCTCTTTTTTATTTTATCCACTTCCCCCCTTCCCTTGAGCTTCTGTTCTTAGTGCACTGTTTTAAAAACTAGTGTGCTGGAACAAGCAGTTTCAGGGTGGGGTCGGATTGTCTTCAACCTCCATCAGAACTGAACAAGAACTCAGGTGAGCTGGGCTTTGACACAGAGTCACAGAAATGGTATAAGCAAGAAAATGCTCACTTTCTAAAAGTGGCATTTTCAAACGCACTATCTTAAAATCAACTTTACTAAAAGATTTATTTTTAAATTGTGAGCTCAGAGACCCCAAACTCCACATGTTCATCCGCTCCCAAAGGGAATCTACACTTTAATCAGATTTAAAGGTAGCCCCCATGTTAACCTATGAGAGGGACAGGCCTTGCAACAGTGAAAAACGAATTTAGCAATATTTCACTGTCAGGACATATAAAACACATTACTATATGTCCTACCTTAACCATACACTGCACCCTGCCCTTGTGGCTACCTACGGCCTACCTTAGGGGTGTCTGACATGTAAGAAAAGGGAAGGTTTAGGCCTGGCAAGTGGGTACACTTGCCAAGTCGAATTTACAGGTAAAACTGCACACAAAGACACTGCAATGGCAGGTCTGAGTCATAATTACAGAACTACTTATGTGAGTGGCACAACCAGTGCTGCAGGCCCACTAGTAGCATTTGGTATACAGGCCCTGGCACCTCTAGTGCACTTTACTAGGGACTTACTAGTAAACCAAATATGCCAATCATGGATAAACCAATTACATACACATATTGTAAAGGAGTGCTTGCACTTTAGCACTGGTTAGCAGTGGTAAAGTGCCCAGAGTAACAAAAACAGTAAAATAAGAGTCCAGCACACATCAACAATCTGGGGAACAGAGGCAAAAAGTTAAGGGAGACCACACCAAGGATGAAAAGTCTAACAATTATTGATTGGATTGTTTGGGCGTGGGTTTATTGCTAATGAGACTAACAGATATGATGTTAGATTGTAACCAATAGGGAAATAAAGATCTTAACTTTTGACTAAACTGGTGTGGTTATTTGTGACTGAGGAATCAATGGTGTGTTCAATTATTGATTTTATCATATGTTTATTGACTAGTGATTGTTGTTATTGAATTGATTATTGATCTATTGATTGGCGATGACAAGAAAATATTTCGTACTGGGAAGTCTACAAACGTGGTCCAAAGGTTTGTCTACCTAAACGCGTCTCCTGGTAAGTTTACTTATCTAGGCTCTGACGCGCTAACAGGTTTCAAATGTTTCCTTCTCCATACCTTTCTATCAAGCCCCTTTCCAATAAGGTGTGTTTTTTCACCTGTGACTTCCTGTAAAATCAACATTTTACTTTCCAAAGAAGAGACTTCCCCTACCATTTCACCTGTTTGCTCCTCCATACAATTTTAAATATTTTGCTCCATGTTATTTTGTCACAGCGCAAAGTCTTTTGTTTTTCATTCTGTGCAGCTTTAAATAACCACTTTCCCTGTGCACCCTTACACTTCCTCATCCATCCAAACTACAGCTTTCGGGGCATCTTTCTTGTTTTCACCGGCCTCCAGGGCAATGTTTGAGTGTGAAATGAACGTTTTCAACACCTGAACCACAACAAAACTTATTGTTGTGATGGTGAAATGATTGAAACAAGAATTACAACTGAAATGACATTACAACACATAGATCCTCTACATTATATTTTCTTTATAGATACAGATATATAATGACTAATATTTATTTCAGTAACATACTAGCAAAATGTATTTTAAAATGCATTACAGGCCAGTTATACTTCTTTAAATTGGACTTAAAGACCAATCTACACAGGGCTGAAAGTTATTTCCTAAGAAAGTGTTTGAAAAGTAACAGCAGAGTGCTTCATCCTGCCAAGGACTGAGGTAGTGGATGGGATACTCCACTGGTTCTGGAAGGGGCTTTGTGCCCAGAGTGCTTCATCCTGCCAAGGACTGAGGTAGTGGATGGGATACTCCACTGGTTCTGGAGGGGGCTTGGTGCCCAGAGTGCTTCATCCTGCTCGTGGTGGCCCCAGTAGTGTTGGAGCTTTTGGCGCTCATTGGCCTGCGGTGCTTGCGGCGGCGGTGTCCTTGGCAGCGGTGCTTGTGGCGGCGGTGTCCTCTGAAGTGGTGCTGGTGGCGGCGGTGTCCTTGGCAGCTGTGCTTGTGTCGGCGGTGTCCTTGGCAGCGGTGCTGGTGGCGGTCTTGTCCGCCGTGCAGGATTTCTGTGACTTGCCTGTCTTTCTGTGCCCCTTCCCCACCTTGGATGGTGGCTCAGCTGTCTTTCCACTCCCAACTGTACACCTGGGAGAGGCTTGGTGGTAGATGTTTTGCCTTTCTCCCGCCGGGCACTGGCCAACTTTTTATGCTTTTGAGGTTGGGGACTGTCCGTGGTCTGGCTCCTTGGCACACTAGCTGCCATGCTGCTTGGCGCACTCCAGAAGCCGGCTACTGCTGGCACCACTGTGCCCGGTGATGTGGTGGCTGAGGTGCTGGGTTGGGACCTGGAAAGGCGGGCCCTAGGGGACTGAAGGGGTGGGGGAGGTGAGGGAAAAGGTCAAGGTTGGACAGGAAAAGTTTTTTGGACACACTGGGATGGGTAGATGGAGGGGGTTTGGGAGTGGAGGAAGAGGTAGTGGTTGTAGGAGGTGTACGTTTGCTGACTTTGGGTGAAGGTGCATGGGCTGGAGGCTGTTGTGAGGTGGATGGCTATTGGGTGGGTGTGTGGCTGCGTTTGTGTACCTTGGGAGGTGGGCTCACAGACACACTGGGAGAGGACACAGGGGATGTGTGAATGTAGTGGGGTTGGTGAGTGCAAGTGAGCGGGGTGTGGTGATGGGTGTGCTGGTGATGGAGGTAGTGGCTGAAGGCGTAGTGCATGCAGGTGTGAGTGGAGACGAGACTGGGAGGGAGGAGTGAGACGTGGAGGAGGGGGACACAGTGGAGGCAGTGGATGTTGGTATGTGTGCATGGGTATGATGCTTGTGTGAGTGCCTGTGGGATGTGTGGTGCTTATGTTTGCCAGAGCTTCCCTTGTGTGTTGAGGTGTGTGCATGCTGGTCTGATGGTGTGCTTGGGGTAGGCTGAGGTACAGGGGTTTGGGTCTGGGTAGAGGAAGTTGGAGGGGGGAGGCTGGACACAGGGACAATGGCTGCCATCAGTGCTGAGGCCAGAGTCTGAAAAGCTCGCTGTTGGGCTGCCTGACCAGAATGAATGCCCTCCAGGTATGCATTGGTCTGTTGTAACTGCCTCTCTACACCCTGGATGGCATTCAAAATGGTAGACTGTCCAACAGTGAGGGACCTGAGGAGGTAAATGGCCTCCTCACTGAGGGCAGAAGGGCTGACTGGGGCAGGGACTGAGGTGCCTGGGGCGAAGGAGATGCCCCTCCCTCCTGGGTGAGCGGCCACGGGGCACAAGCTGAGGGGCTGCTGGGAGGGCGGTGCTGGTGGGGGGGGTGGCGGCTGTACCTGTAGATGCAGTGGGCACAGAGGGGCCCTCCACCGCAAGGGAGCTCCCATCAGAGGAGGAGTCCGTGTCGCTGGTCTCAGCTCTTGTCCCCGCCGTGGAGCTCCCCTCGCCCTCCGTCCCATTGGTGGCTTCAGACTCCGTTGTCTCACCCTCCTGGGCCATGTGGGATGCAGCTCCCTCCTGCTCCGGTGCCACTGATCCTCCGCCTGATGATGCTAATGCACACAAGAACAGGGAGACCACAAAAAGGGGGGAAGACAGAAGAAAGACATGTTGAGTGCATGCAATACGGCTACAGTTGGCGGACACTACAGACACAGAAGCCCCCTGCACTACGCCGTGCACTTTGAGTTCCCTAATTAATCACAGGGACATGGGTTTACAACGCCTATGCCCAATTGCTGCACACATGGAAGTCACAGGAGCCTGACTAGGTGTAGTTGGCTCTGAACACAGGTGGGGTGGGGTGCCACATGGCCTGCCTTACGACGGGACCTTGCCTACTACACTCGCCGTGGCCTAGGGGAACTCACAGCCCACCTCCCCCACCCAGACACCTCCACTGCGGGCAGAATCAGCTGAATGTGACTGAACTCACCCCCTTGTGGCTGCTGTGATGCCCTCAAGCGCCAAACCAACTCCGGATACGCCACCGCCAGGATCCAGAACATCAGGGGGGTCATGGTGTGACGGACACCCCTCCCACGTTGGGAGGCTCATCCCCAGCTGGGCCTCCGCCGTCTTCTTGCTCCAGCGGCGAATGTCCTCCCATCTTTTACGGCAGTGGGTGCTCCGTCTGTGGTGGACGCCTAGGGCCTGGACTTCCTTGGCGATGGCACGCCAAATATCCTTCTTCTGGTGGGCGCTGAACTAAAGGAATAGTACAGGGGAAAAGGAGAAGATATAACCGTCCGCACCGTCACAGTCATTGGCCCGCATCCCTACCCTTGCCATGACGCACATGCACTCACCGTTGTTTCATGAATGCCTCATTCTCCCCCCCTATCTACCATCCACACCACTCCACACAGGCATTGCCCATTAGGCATGCTCACAGTGTACTTACCTGTTTGTCTGGAGGACCGTAGAGTAGGTGTACTGGGGGAGAACCCCATTCACTAGTTTCTCCAACTCCTCCGTGCTGAAGGCAGGGGCCCTTTCCCCAGACACATGAGCCATTGTCTCTTCCAGACTGAGGTCACAGCAGCACTTGCAGTGTAGGTCCTCTCGTGTCGAAGATCAGGTATCAAGTGATTGAACAGAGAGAAAATGGCGGTCACATCCGTGGCGGTGCGTACCGTCACCGCCGGCGTACATGGTCATTGGCTCCTCGGACCCATAGGGTCCAATGTTAACCAATGCAGGATTGCGCCGAGGTCTATGACCGCCTACCGCAACGGTGTACAACGCCAGCGCAGTTACCTCATATCCCCTTGTCTCACATTACAGGTCAGGCAGCCGCCATTTCAGGGTGCCACATGGCATTAATTTTAAATGCGTCACACATATCTAGGCCTTGCATACACACTAATACAGGCACATAGCGGTTTTAAAAAATTGAGGAATAAAGTTGTGTTAACGTACCTCAGTGTTGGTTGACTCTCTGCTCGCTGTTCTCTTCCATAGAGCACGTCCGCTGGGGCATTTGAGGAGGTGGCGGCATCCTCCGGTGTACAGACCGCTGGTGGACCTGTCGACAATGGAGGAGCGACATGTAATTGTCACTTACAGACTTGATCGTGCCACAATCCTGGAACTGTGTGCCCAGTTGGAGCCAGACCTGATGTCAGCTATCCGCCATCCCACAGAAATCCCCCCTCTAGTGCAGGTCCTGTCAGTACTCCATTTCCTGGCAAGTGGGTCTTTTCAAACGACAGTGGCCATAGCATCAGGGATGACCCAGCCTATGTTTTCCAACGTGTTGTCCAGATTGTTGTCTGCCCTGCTGAAACACATGCGCAGCTACATCGTTTTCCCTCAGGTGGAGGATTTGCCTACAGTGAAAGGTGACTTCTATGCCCTGGGACATATCCCCAACATCATAGGTGCCATTGATGGGACACATGTGGCCTTGGTCCCCCCCTGCAGGAGTGAACAGGTGTACAGAAACCGGAAGAGTTACCATTCAATGAATGTACAGATGGTGTCTTTGGCCGACCAGTACATCTCCCATGTGAATGCCAAGTTTCCTGGATCAGTGCATGACGCTTACATTTTGAGGAATAGCAGCATCCCTTATGTGATGGGGCAACTCCAGAGGCACCGTGTGTGGCTATTAGGTGAGGACATGGAGCCTATACAGTGTGTCTAGGTGTCTGGGTCTGGGGATGTCCCTAAGAGTTAGTGTGTGTCTAACAGATTTCCCTCGACATTTGCAGGTGACTCTGGCTACCCCAACCTGTCATGGCTACTGACCCCAGTGAGGAATCCCAGGACAAGGGTAAAGGGACGCTACAATGAGGCCCATGGGCGATCTAGGAGGGTTATAGAGAGGACCTTCGGCCTGCTGAAGGCCAGGTTCAGGTGCCTCCATCTGACAGGTGGTTCCCTATTCTACTCACCAAAAAAGGTGTGCCAGATCATTGTGGCCTGCTGTATGCTTCACAACTTGGCTTTGCGACGACAGGTGCCTTTTCTGCAGGAGGATGGTCCAGATGGAGGTGTTGTGGCAGCTGTGGAGCCTGTGGACAGTGAAGAAGAGGAAGCAGAAGAAGAGGACATCGCCAACAGAAACACGGTGATCCAACAATACTTCCAGTGAGACACAGGTAAGAAGACATCACTGCCTGCTACATCTGATATAATTGTTCGACCTCTCATCTGTCTGTCACCTTCACCCAGTGTATGGACCCTGAGTTGTCACTTTCCCTTTCAATTTCACAGATGTGGGTCCCACATCTGCTTTGTTTCCTCATGGACTAGAGCTGTGTGACATAGGTATGTTGACAATACAATGGATATATCATTTTTACACAGTTATTGCAAATACACATTTTCGAAAGCACAGACTGACTCCAGATTGTTTTGTGCTTTAAGGGTGTTTATTTAAGTGCTAAATAGTGGAGGGGGTTGTAAAATGGTCAGGGGTGATGGTGGAGGAATGTCCATGGCAGAGTCCAGTCTATTAGTCTCACAGGAGAATTGTCCAAAGGGGCATAGGAAGTGGAGCTAGGGCAGTTTAAGGATGGACATGGTGACAAAGTGGGACAGAAGGATGACAATCAGGGTGGTCTCATTTCTTGGCGGGGGTCGTGGCATTGTTCTATGTCTTTGTCCTGGATCTCAGGGACCACTTGCAGGGTGGTTCTCCATCTG
Source organism: Pleurodeles waltl (assembly GCF_031143425.1). NCBI lineage: Eukaryota > Metazoa > Chordata > Amphibia > Caudata > Salamandridae > Pleurodeles > Pleurodeles waltl. Next base: position 866,042,964 of record NC_090443.1, read on the forward strand.
CAGGGGGTAGGGTGCTGGTGTTGTGGTCCTGTGGCGGTGCCTCCTGTCCACTAGCGCCGGCAGAGGTGGTAGGCAGTTCATCATCCAGGCTAGTGTCAGGGGCCCCTTGCTGTGCCACAGTGTCCCTCATGGTGTTGCCGAGTTCCTTCAGCACCCCTGCAATGGTGCCCAGGGTGGTGTTGATGGATTTGAATTCCTCCCTGAACCCCAAATACTCTTCCTCCGGCAGCCGCTGGGTCTCCTGAAACTTGGCCAGTACTGTTGCCATCATCTCCTGGGAATGGTGGTAGGCTCCCATGATGTTGGAGAGGACCTCGTGGAGAGTGGGTTCCCTGAGCCTGTCCTCCCCCTGTCGCACAGCAGCCCTCCCAGTTCCCCTGTGTTCCTGGGCCTCTGTCCCCTGAACCGTGTGCCCACTACCACTGCCCCCAGGTCCCTGGTGTTGTTGGGGTGGTGGGTTAGCCTGAGTTCCCTGTAGTGGTGGACACACTGCTGCTTGATGTGTCCTGGGGACAGAGGTATGGGCCCGCTGGGTGGGTACTGTGCTGGTGTTTCCAGAGGGGGGAGGCTCTGTTGTGGCTTGTGCCAGTGTGAGGGGAACCGACTGTCCCGAGGTCCCAGATGGGCTGGGCTGGTCATCTAGATCCAGTTGGACAGAGCTGCTGTCATCACTGTGGACCTCTTCTGTGGGTGGAGTGGACATGTCTGGACCCTCCTGTCCGGTGACGTTGGTTAGGGGTCCTGCAGGGGTGTAAAGGCACGATTACCGCATCTGTGTGTGGCATGGTGTGCAATGGGTGGGTGACCCTATACCCCAGTGCTTGCATTCTTGTGTGGGACCTTGTGTGATAATTGTTTAGGGGTGTGTGTGGGTATGTGCAGTGGCCATGCATTGGTGATGGGTGTCCATGCTTTGGTGTTGCATGCAGGGCTTGGTGTTGGGATGTGTGGTTTCTGATAGTGGGACATATGTGAGGAGTTGGAGTGATGGGGGTGAGGGCGAGGGTGGGGGTATGTGATAGCATGCAGGTGGGGTGGGGGATGTAATAGTTAAGATTTGACTTACCAGAGTCCATTCCTCCCGCTACTCCTGCGAGGCCCTCAGGATGCAGTATAGCCAAGACCTGCTCCTCCCATGTTGTTAGTTGTGGGGGAGGAGGTGGGGGTCCGCCGCCAGACCTCTGAACCACAATGTGGTGTCTGGATACCACGGAACGTACCTTCCCCCGTAGGTCGTTCCACCTCTTCCTGATGTCATCCCTAGTTCTTGGGTGCTGTCCCACTGCGTTGGCCCTGTCCACGATTCTGCGCCATAGCTCCATCTTCCTAGCTATGGTGATGTGCTGCACTTGTGATCCGAATAGCTGTGGATCTACAGGGATGATTTCCTCCACCATCACCCTGATTTCCTCCTCAGAGAACCTGGAGTGTCTTTGCGGTGCCATGGGGTGGTGTGGGTGATGTGTGGGGTGGTGTGTGTTGTGATGTGTGGGGTGATGTTTAGGGGTGTGTGGTGTTTTGTGCGTGGATGTTGTGTGAGTGATGGTGTTGAGTGCCTGTGGATGCTAGTTTGTAGATGGTGGTGTCTCTCTCTAGTCCTTCAGTCGCAATTGTGGTCATAAGGGTTTGTGGGTGATGTGGGTGTGTGTTTTATATTTTATTGGATGGCTGGGAGTTGTGTGTGTATGTGTATCAGGAGGTGTGTATTTTGAATTGTCCAATGTGGTAGTGTTTTGTAAATGTGTGTGTATTTTGAGCGCGGCGGTGTGTACCGCCAATGGAATACCGCGGTTGAAGGACCGCCGCGTGGATTTGTGGGTCCTGATAGTGTGGGCGTATTCCTGTTGGCGTGACGGTGGAGGTTTTGTTATCGCCAGTTTATCACTGACCTTTGGTGTGGCGGACTTGTGTGGGTGTCTACATTTTGACGGATTCCGAGCTATGGGTCATAATAGCTGTGGCGGAATTCAGTGGTCGCGGCAGTGTGTTGGCGGTCTTCTGCACAGCGGTAAGCGGCATTTACCGCCAATGTTGTAATGACCCTGTATATCAGTAAATTAGTAAAAATTGAAAGGATTTAAAGACCCTTTAGTAAAGGGGGTGGTGGCCTCACCCAAAGCATTGGGGGCAGATGTAGCAAAGGTTTTTACCCATTCTGTGTCTATGGGAAAAAGTATTCGTACATATGGCCCTTAGGCACAAATTATGCTCTTTAAGTGTTGTTGTTATTAACACTGATAAAACCTGTCAGTATTCAAATACTGTTGTACAAGGAATGTTTGGGGTTCTCCCATGGAGTCAATTCACCAAAATGCCAGCGGTACTAGAGGTGACATCAAGCGTCCTTTGGCCTCCATGTTCACTCACAGACACATACTTGCACATACACACACACACACACGCACAAATACACACTCAGACACTTTCTCACATAAACATGCTCTCACCCGCAAGCATGCACGCAACATACATTTAAAAGCATTTTTACTTACCTCGGCTGCCATGGAAGGGCATATTCACAATTTTATTACACTAATAGTGAATAACATATTATTATTCACTATTAGTCTTATAAGAAATTGACAGAAAACGAAGAGAGCAGAGTCCCAACTGGCGTCCAAAGGACGTACCGCCACTATGTTCCTGGTACTGAATTAACTGAGGAGTTGCAAAGGCAGTGCTAGGGATTGCAAAGGGCAAGCCAGGGGTAGCAGCTGCAAACCCTGGCAACCCCTAAATGACGTCCATGAGATCTCCTCCAATTAATGTTTACAAAATTTAGCTGTAAGAGGCGTGCATTTAGAGTAAATTTGTGAAAACTTGGTAAAAGTTAAAAGTACTTATGAATAGGTATACAAATAGTAGATAGTTAGACACTGAGGGCCTCATTACGAATTTGGTGGAGGGGATTAATCCATCATAAATGTGACAGATATCCTGTTCCCCGTTCTACAAGCTCCAATATATCCTATGGAACTTGTAATATGGCGGACGGGATATCCATCACTTTGTGAAATTCAAAGGAACTCAGGGCCTCATTACGAGTTTATTTGAGGGGATTACTCCATCACAAAGTGCCGGATATCCCGTCCGCCATATTACAAGTTCCATAGGATATACAGGAACCTGTAATACAGGGAACAGGATATCAGTCACATTTGTGATGGAGTAATCCCCTCCACCAAATACGTAATGAGGCCCTGAATGCCTTTGAATTTCACAGTGACTTTAAATTTCACATTATGTTAAATGAATTGCATTTTACACATATTAATTATTTTAGGTACAGGGAGATTGGGGCAACATGTACAAAGCTTTTTAACAGTCACAATTCTCCCAATTCACTAAAGTGGAGGCTTTGGGACCAATGGAAAGCTTTTTCTAATGTAATAAACCCATTTAGCAATTTCGAAAAGCTTTTTCAATATTCCTAAGAAGGTTTAGAAATGGTTACTGATTCACTATTTGATTGTGGCGTTTTGGGCATCCCTCCTAAATACAAAATCAACACACTATGGGGGTCATTCTGACTTTGGCGGGCGGCGGATGCCGCCCGCCAAAGTAACCCTGTTGAAAGACCGCGGGGGTCATTTCGACTTTCCCGCTGGGCCGGCAGGCGACCGCCAAAAGGGCGCCCGCCGGCCCACCGGGAAAGACCCTGCAACAATGAAGCCGGCTCCGAATGGAGCCGGCGGAGTTGCAGGGGTGCGACGGGTGCAGTTGCAAGCAGCGCCGCCATGGAGGATTCTCCGGGCCAGGGGAAATCCGGCGGGAAACCGCCGGATCCCCTTTTCTGACCGCGGCTTTACCGCCGCAGTCAGAATGGCCCTGGAAGCACCGCCAGCCTGTTGGCGGTGCTTCCTTGTCCCTCCACCCTGGCGGTCCATGACCGCCAGGGTTGGAATGAGGGCCTATGTGTCATTGGTTTGCAACTCTATTTCTAGTTCCAAACCATTAAGCAGTTACCGACTCCGAGACTGGGGCTTTAGCTGATTCTCAAAGGGGAAGTGATCCTCTTTGGACCCCTTCCCTTTGGTAATCATTGTGGTAGCTTCAGGGTAAGTAGGCAGTGGTCCAAGTGACCACTGCCTACTTTCACTGACGTTTTTCAAAATGGAAAAATGTTTCTTCATAATCCCTTTTCAAATCCCTTTATAGGGATGGTGGCCTGCTGTCCCTTGCAGGACACCATCCTTTTGAAGGGAGAAAATCAGGACCTGCCTGGTGAATATTAATTAGCTAGGTCGTTCTGTGCCTTCCTTCTGATCTTTGATTTTGTAAACCAGGATTAGAACCCAGATCCCCAGTACTGAGCATCAGCAGCTATGCTACAAGTAAAACCAGTAGGGACTACTGGCTCAAACAGGGGCACCACAAACCAATATTTTTTAAGCACTACATGATAGTTACCATAAATATAAACAATAAAAAAGTAATCATAGATAAGTAGTGGATCAATAGAACAGAACATTGGCAATAGATCTGAAAGGGTAACACAAGTATAGTATTCCCTGTATGGAGACAGTGCATTTTCAAAGCTCAAACCTAGATAACCCCTGATTGCACAAATGGACCAAGTGCTTTCAAACCGTTAGTAGCAGAGGGCCATAACCCTATTTTGGTAGAACTTTCAAGGCACTAATTTACATAATGCATGTATTAGCTTTGCAAAACCATTTACATTCATTACTGTGAAGTTTAGCATTTTCCTCTTTTAATAATGTAATTATACTTTGATTACGACCTTCACCTTTGTGGCGCCACAAAGGTGTGAAGTTAAATTGTGTTCAACCTTGTTTTCATTGGTTCTCAATGTCATTGAGTATTCACCTTAGAGTTTAAGTTCTTTGCTGCCCACATTTACATATATATTTGTGAAGTCTCTCATTTTCTCCAAAACTGAAAGACGGCGTCAAGAATTTTGCATTTACAAGGCCTTGACACTAAATACAAGAAATGGCATTTATCATATTCTTTTCTGTTTGTTACTTTAGGAAACCAAATAGGCACCCCTTTTGACTTTCCTGATCCACCCTCCTGCCAACCTATTTAGATGCTTTTTATAATGATTAAAAATACACAAAGAAAATTGGTCAATTTTACATTGTACATTACAACTATGCGCCTTCCCTAACCATTTTCTTATGCTTTTTTAATCCATGCAGCCCAGACCCTTTATTAATTTCATTACCCACCTGCTTTCCTATTGCACGTTTTTCTCAACTTCCTGCAGTAAATGTTACTTTTCGTTATTCCCAGGCATGCAATGTTATGCATTTATTTCGAAACTTTATTTTAGCACTTTCACATTTTCAAAGTCAATGTTCTTTTCCATCACAAATTAAAGGCCCTCTTGTAGCCTCCAGAAAATGTATTCACATCAATATGTTAAACATTAAAAAACAGCATATTTAAAGCAAAACCTATTGGCTTTGCCAATGCTTATCAGCTTTGTAAACATGTATACAGTGAAAAGGTTTATGCTGAAAGTGGATAAAATTAGATATAAATAAAAAAAAGGGTAGATGTTGTGAGGAAAAGACATAACAATGGGGACTATCCAAAAACGTAATTTTGTAGTAAGCTTAGTAGTACTGTAATAGTACTACTACTACTAACATACAACGACTTGCTAATCGCAAACCAACATGCAGTGTTTCAGTCTTCACCTCTCCTATCTTTTTTTGTGCAGAGTTCTCTGCTTCGACTGCACAGTCACTGCACACGTAAGTAAAAGTTTTAGTAGTAAATGAGAAAGGGATGTAGGAGTGGCTCACACATAGGAAATACTTACTATTAATGGGGAGGGTTTATGGGAGGAACATGGAGGGGTTAAGGAAAGGTTAATGAGGGGTTTAGGGATGACCTGCACCCATCCACACACGTGTAAGCCCATTCCTATTAAAAAACTGCACTTCTAAAGTTACTACAGCCAGAAATGCGCCGAAACAATCATAAATGTACTCCGGGTCAGAGCTGGAGTACGTCAAGCACCACACATAGTCAAACACTGGTACTGCAACACCTTCACATAGAAAATAATGGTGAGAGAAACTGAAAATAGTACTCCATAGGAAATAATGTTAACATATTTTTACTTTTAATTGTAAAAATAAATATACATTTTTTAATAAAATGTAATCACATTACTTTATTTCAATACACCATTTTTAATAATTACTAATATAAAATAAAAACATATGCATTTTTTACATTAGGTGGAATTTGTATAAATATATATACATCTGAAAAACAATTACATTTGTATTCAAAATAGTTACATTTTAAATTGAAATGAAGTCATTAATGATGTGACAGTTATTTTCTATTTTGTTCTACGTTTGAAATAAATATTAAAACGTCTTACATGAATACTTTACATACAAATATACCTTTCCCCACCTTTTTCCCTGGGCAGAGATCTCCCTATAGTAAACTACATGGAAACCTTATGGAACATTTGAAAAGTTTATTAAACTTGAAAAAATAGTACAAATATTTTTATGTTAAATGTTATTGTAAATTAGTGTTATATATTTTAAATGTAGAACAAAATATAAAAAGCTACAACAGAATTAACTTTCTTTTTTAAAGGTTTTTATTAGGTTTTACAACACAAGTAACAGAAGCAACCAGATGTGCCTTCTCGCATGACTTACTTAACCCATTTGTCGCCACGGACGTAATGGTTACGTCCATGGCTGCGCCCGTGTGGCGCCATGGACGTAACCATTACGTCCTGGGACTGGCCCTCAGGGGAAGCGCTAGCGCTCCCCCCGAGGGCCGCCCCCACCCCCCCAGGCCAGGGCTGAAAGGGGAATCCCTTCCCCTGCCACCCCCACCCACCCACCCCACCCACCCCCCCATGACATCAGCGCGCGATCGCGCGCTGAAATCATGAAAGGGTGAAAGACGCGCTGGAAGCCATTTGCTTCCAGAGCGTCTAAGAAGGAGGTGAGTTTTTCACCTCCGTGCGGGGGGGGGGATGCCTCTTTGAGCATTCCTGCTGCCCGATCGCAGTGCGATCGGGCAGCAGGAATGCCCACTAGACACCAGGGATTTGTGTATGTGTGTGTGTGTTTTTGGTGTGGGGGAGCGACCCCTTGGGCAAGGGTTGCTCCCCTTAGGGGGCCAATGTATTTTTCGTCGTTTCTATCCCCCTTGGGGACAGATTGGCCTTATTTTTAGGCCGATCTGAAAGCCACAAGACACCAGGGATTTTCTTGTTGTTTTTTTTTTGTGTTGGGGGCAGCCCCTTGGGCAAGGGTCGCCCCCAGGGGCCCATATGTATTATTGGGTAGTTCTGCCCCCCTTGGGGGCAGAGAGGCCTATTTTTTTTTAGGCCTTTCTGCCCCCAAGGGGGGCAGAATCCCCATAGTGCCAGGGATACTATGGTGGTCATTCTGACCCTGGCGGTCTTTGACCGCCAGGGCGGAGGACCGCGGGAGCACCGCCGACAGGCCGGCGGTGCTCCAATGGGGATTCCGACCGCGGCGGTAAAGCCGCGGTCGGACCGGCACCACTGGCGGGGTCCCGCCAGTGTACCGCCGCCCCATTGAATCCTCCGCTGCGGCGCAGCTTGCTGCACCGCCGCGGGGATTCCGACCCCCCCTACCGCCATCCAGATCCCGGCGGTCGGACCGCCGAGATCCGGATGGCGGTAGGGGGGGTCGCGGGGCCCCTGGGGGCCCCTGCAGTGCCCATGCCACTGGCATGGGCATTGCAGGGGCCCCCGTAAGAGGGCCCCTACATGTATTTCACTGTCTGCTGTGCAGACAGTGAAATACGCGACGGGTGCAACTGCACCCGTCGCACAGCTTCCACTCCGCCGGCTCGATTCCGAGCCGGCTTCATCGTGGAAGCCTCTTTCCCGCTGGGCTGGCTGGCGGTCTGAAGGCGACCGCCCGCCAGCCCAGCGGGAAAGTCAGAATTACCGCCGCGGTCTTTCGACCGCGGAACGGTAACCTGACGGCGGGACTTTGGCGGGCGGCCTCCGCCGCCCGCCAAGGTCAGAATGAGGGCCTATATGTGTGTGTGTGTGCTTTGTGTGGGGGTGTGGCCCCTTGGGCAAGGGTCACACCCCTTGGGGGACCAATGTATTTAGCGCTGTTTCTGCCCCCCTTGGGGGCAGATTGGCCTTATTTTTAGGCCGATCTGCCCCCAAGGGGGGCAGAAAGCCACTAGACACCAGGGATTTTATTGTTGTTTTTTTTGTGTTGGGGGGGCGGCCCCTTGGGCAAGGGTCGGCCCCATGGGCACAAATGCATTATTGGGCAGTTCTGCACCCCTTGGTGGCAGATAGGCCAAATTTGTTTTTTAGGCCTTTCTGCCCCCAAGGGGGGCAGAATCCCCATAGCACCAGAGATAATGTATGTGTGTGTGTGTGTGTGCTTTGTGTGGGGGTGGCCCCTTAGGCAAGGGTGGCCCCCCAAAGGGGGCAATGTAATCTGGGTGATTTCCGCCCCCCTTTGGGGGCAGATTGGCCTATTTTTTGTATGCCCTTCTGTCCCCCGGGGGGGGCAGAAACCATGAAGATGCCAGGGATTTTTTGTTTCTTTCTTTAGTTTTCTTTTGTGTTGAGGGGTGCCCCCTTGGGCAAGGGTTGCCCCCAAGGGCCAAAAATCACTATTGGGCAGTTCTCCCCCCCCCCTCCCTTGGGGGCAGATGGGCCTATTTTTTTTTTTTAGGCCCATCTGCCCCCAAGGGGGGCAGAATCCACTTAGCACCAGGGATCATGTGTGTGCTTTGTGTGAGGGGGTTGGGCAATATATTCTATGGCATTTCTGCCCCCTTTGGGGGCAGATTGGCCTATTTTTTTTAGGCCCAGCTTCCCCCAAGCAGAGAACACTAGACACAAGGGAAAAATTTAAAATGGTTGGTGGCGGGGTGTTTGTCAACTGGCGAAGTATTTGCTTTTATGATAATAACAGTTTTTCTCCTTTTTGTTCTAGTTCAAAGCTTTTGCTGACTTTGCTGTGGCTTGTTGCAGTTTTGGCAGTAGTTGTCCTGCGGTTTGCGTAGTTGCATGTTTTAGGTAAGTAAATACATTTACTCCAAGTGCGTATTGTTGCCATGCATGAATGACATGTTTGTAGGTGGTGTACTGAATGCAGGATTGTGTGTGAAATTGTCCTTAGATTTATGCACAATGATTATTGTGTTGTCTTATGTTTAATTTGCTTTTTTTTTCTCTTTTTAGTGGGATATCATTGGTGATTGCTGTGGCTGGGCAGAGTAGTTGCTGGTGAGTCAAGCTTTTTCAGGCAAGTGAGCAGTATAGTTTTTGAGTTTATAACTCTTAGTGATAAAGCTACACTTTGTTACTTATCTTACACAGTGCTGGTTGTTGGTGGTGTATTTGTCCAGTTAATTTTTGTAGGAAGGATCATGGCTAGCCGTAGGATGACCGCTCAGCAGGTTGTTAGTGTGCTTTTTGAGTCATCTTCTGACCATGAATATGAGACTGACTCTGCATCTGAGGCAGAGGAGGAAGTGCAAGAATCTGGAAGTGAATTTTCTGTCAGAGAGGAATCATCTGATGATGAAGCCACTCTCAGTGCTCATGAAGGTCCTGTTTTAGAGGAGGACACTGATGTGCCGATGGTGCAGGAGCCAGCGGCTGAAAGGCTTCCCATTGGAAGACCTGACACGTGGGTTGCACCAAACATGGAGCAGCCACAGTTGCCTGCGTTTACTGGTTTTCCAGGGTGTCGAGTTAATACGGAAAACCTTTTGCCCGTCAACTTTTTTGAGTTGTTTATGGACAATATATTTTTGGAAGAGATTGTTGAGCAGGCTAATTTGTATGCAGAGAAGTTTTTGAGGGACAACGCTGCCAGACTTAGGCCACACTCTAGAGCTAGCCAGTGGATTCCCACAAATCTGGAAGAGTTGAAAAAGTTCTTGGGTTTAACTTTTTCGATGGGGCTGATAAGGAAGCCATCGCTGTCTTCATATTGGTCTACTAGTCCCTTGATGGCAACTGCTATATTTCCTGCCATCATGAGTCGTAACCGGTATGAGCTTCTTCTTCGGATGTTGCATTTTGTAGATAATGCTTTAGCCTTGCCACAAGATCATCCTGATTCTGACCGTCTTTTTAAGATTAGACCTGTCCTTGATCATTGGTAGATCGGTTTTCAGAGATCTATGTTCCAGGCAAAGAAATATCTGTAGATGAGTCTTTGGTCCTGTTCAAGGGTCGTTTGGTTTTTAGGCAGTACATTCCTAGCAAGAGGGCACGGTATGGAATTAAATTGTATATGCTGTCTGAAAGTAGTACAGGATATATTTATAATTTCCGGGTCTACACTGGTAGGGATTCCAATATTGACCCCCCTGGTTGTCCACCCACTTTTGGAGTTAGTGAGAAAATTCTGTGGGAACTTGGTAGACGACTGTTTAACAAAGGTCACCATTTATATGCAGATAACTTCTACACTGGAGTTCAGTTGTTCAAGGAGTTGTTCTGAGTGGACACTGTTGCTTGTGGCACAATCCGCTCTAATCGGAAAGGCTATCCTAGAGAGCTTGTCTGTAAAAATCTTGAGAAGGGACAGTGCAGTGCCTTGCGGAATGATGAGCTGCTAGCTCTGAAATTTGTAGACAAGAGGGATGTATACATGCTAAGTACCATCCATGATGAGAGTACTTCACCTGTGGCTGTTTGGGGTCAGGTTGCCGAAGTGCGCAAACCTGTGTGCATCTTAGACTATAATAAGCACACGGGTGGTGTTGATAGAGTAGATCAGAGGTTGAAACCTTACACTGCTGCTCGTAAGTCTTATGTTTGGTATAAGAAATTAGCGGTTCACTTGTTCCACTTGGCTACTTTTAATGCTTTTGTTGTGTTCAAGGATAGTTCTCCAGAGTCAAGGATGACATTTGTGAAATTTCAGGAGTCTATCATAGCTAGCCTTGTTGTGCTGGAACAGGCAAGAGTTCCTAGAGAAGCAGTGGTGGAGGAAGTGGCTAGATTGAAAGATCGTCTCTTTGCTGAGCACATTCCTCCCACGACCAAAAAAAACTTTCCTGCTAAGAGATGTAGAGTCTGTGCTCGAAGAGGTATCAGGAAGGAGACTAGGATGTACTGCCCTGATTGTCCTTCAAAGCCTGGGCTGTGTGTGGGTGGCTGTTTCAGGAGCTACCACACACAGAAGAATGATTGGGAAATTCCGTGAGCGTAAACTGCTGTTTTATATTTTTATATGTTCAGTTTCACGGTTGGCATTAGTCATGTATTCAGTTAGAGCTTTTGTGTTTGTAGTTTTGTACTTATTTATGATTAGTGGTTTCTTTGTTGTTTAAAAACAAAAACAGAAGAGATGGTATGTGTGGGGTGGCGCTTGGCTGGTGGTGTGCGTGGGGTGGCGCTTGGTTGGCGGTGTGTGTGGGTGGCGCTTGGCTGGTGGTGTGCGTGGGGTGGTGCTTGGCTGGCGGTGTGCTTGGGGTGGCGCTTGGTTGGCCGTGTGTGTGGGGTGGCGCTTGGCTGGCGGTGTGCGTGGGGTAGCGCTTGCCTGGCGCTGCCAGCCAAACGCCAGTCCACACACATCAGTTGGTGTGATTGCTGTATCAGGCATGTGGGCGTATGAAAGTGATGGGCCCTTGAGTGGCGCTGTCTGTTGATGCTAGTGTTGTAATGTGCTGGGCCCGTGGCTGGCGGCGTGAATGGTCTTGTGCATGTCATGTATGAAAGGTGTGTGAATCGACTGTAAAGCGGTTGGTGCCTTGCCGTGGCTTTACAGCTCACGAGCTGTGAGTCATTGGTTCAGTTTTTTGGCCTTTCAGTTATTAACAGTGCATTTCACTTTTGTGAAATCTTGTTAATAAACTTTGATCTGCTGAACCATCACTCACCCTCGTGCCAAATCCAACCAGTATGTGTGGTTAAAAATGACAAAACCTTCTCTGCTGTAATCAGGCGTCGCAGCACACTTGTGACACGCTAGGTGTCTTAGGTGGGACCCCGATGATGAAGCATGCCACCAACTTGATTGGTGGGTGAGGGGTCTTTTTCACATAACCTAAGTGCGTTTCTTTTCACAATTTTAGTGTTTGGCACATCACAGACTTATGTGGACATATCAAAATGATATATTACGAAACTACCTGTGTTTGGGGGGGAGAGGGCACCTATGTTTTTGGTCCTGGGTGCGGCCTTCATCCAGGGAAACCTACCAAACCCAGACATTTTTTAAACTTAGACACCCCAAGGAGTCCAAGGAGGTGTGGCTTGTGTGGATCCCCCAACATTTCTTACCCAGACTCCTCTGCAAACCTCAAAATGTGCTTAAAAAAGCATACTTTCCTGACTTTTCTTTGTACGATCACCACTCCAGCACAAAATTCCTACTCCCCAGTATTCCCCCCAGTCTCCCAAGTAAAATGACACCTCACTTGTGTGGGTCCCCAAAGCAGAGTCAGCCTAAAGATGTATAAAAGAAAAATATGTGCTTAACAACTCGCTGTGCTATCCCCTCAATCTCTACAAGTTTTTGCCCTTTTTCTGTTGCAGGCACCTGGCCCACCCACACAAGTGAGGTATCATTTTTATCGGGAGACTTGGGGGAACGCTGGGAGGAAGGAAATTTGTGGCTCCTCTCAGTTTCCAGAACTTTCTGTCACTGAAATGTGAGGAAAAAGGTGTTTTTTTAGCCAAATTTTGAGGTTTGCAAAGGATTCTGGGTAACAGAACCTGGCGAGAGCCCCACAAGTCACCCCATATTGGATTCCCTAGGTCTCTAGTTTTCAAAAATGCGCAGGTTTGCTAGGTTTCCCCAGGTACCGGCTGAGCTAGAGGCCAAAATCCACAGCTAGGCACTTTGTAAAAAAACAGCTCTGTTTTCTTTCTGAAAATGTGATGTGTCCACGTCGTGTTTTGGGGCATATCCTGTCGCGGGCGCTAGGCCTACCTACTCAAGTGAGGTACCATTTTTATCAGGAGACTTGGGGGAACGCTGGGTGGAAGGAAATTCCTCTCAGATCCCAGAACTTTCTGTCATCGAAATGACAGGGAAAGGTGTTTTTTGGGCCAAATTTTGAGGTTTGCAAAGGATTCTGGGTAACAGAACCTGGTGAGAGCCCCACAAGTCACCCCATCTTGGATTCCCCTAGGTCTCTAGTTTTCAAAAATGCGCAGGTTTGCTAGGTTTCCCCGGGTGCCGGCTGAGCTAGAGGTCAAAATCCACAGCTAGGCACTTTGTAAAAAACAGCTCTGTTTTCTTTCTGAAAATGTGATGTGTCCACGTCGTTTTTTGGGGCATATCCTGTCGCGGGCGCTAGGCCTACCCACACAAGTGAGGTACCATTTTAACGGGAGACTTGGGGGAACACAGAATAGCAAGACAAGTGTTATTGTCCCTTGTCTTTCTCTACATTTTTTCCTTCCAAATGTAAAATAGTGTGTAAAAAAGACGACTATTTGAGAAATGCCCTGTAATTCACATGCTAGTATGGGGACCCCAGAATTTAGAGATGTGCAAATAACCACTGCTTCTCAACACCTTATCTTGTGGCCTTTTTGGAAATACAAAGGTTTTCTTGATACCTATTTTTCATTTTTTATATTTCAGCAAATGAATTGCTGTATACCAGGTTTAGAATGAAAACCCATTGCAAGGTGCAGCTCATTTATTGGCTCTGGGTACCTAGGGTTCTTGATTAACCTACAAGCCCTATATATCCCCGCAACCAGAAGAGTCCAGCTGACGTAACGGTATATTGCTTTAAAAAATCTGACATTGCAGGAAAAAGTTACAGAGTAAAACGTGGAGAAAAATGGCTGGTTTTTTCACCTCAATTTCAATATTTTTTTATTTCAGCTGTTGTTTTCTGTTAACAACCCTTGTAGGATCTACACAAATGACCCCTTGCTGAATTCAGAATTTTGTCTAATTTTCAGAAATGTTTAGCATTCTGGGATCCAGCATTGGTTTCACAACCATTTCTGTCACTAACTGGAAGGAGGCTGAAAGCGCAAAAAATAGTAAAAATGGGGTATGTCCCAGTAAAATGCCAAAATTGTGTTGAAAAATGGGGTTCTCTGATTCAAGTCTGCTTGTTCCTGAAAGCTGGGAAGATGGTGATTCTAGCACCGCAAACCCTTTGTTGATGGCATTTTCAGGGGAAAAACCACAAGCCTTCTTCTGCAGCCCTTTTTTCCCATTTAAAAAAAAAAAACGAAATGTTCACTGTATTTTGGCTAATTTCTTGGTCTCCTTCAGGGGAACCCACAAAGTCTGGGTACCTCTAGAATCCCTAGGATGTTGGAAAAAAAGGACGCAAATTTGGCGTGGGTAGCTTATGTGGACAAAAAGTTATGAGGGCCTAAGCGCAAACTGCCCCAAATAGCCAAAAAAAAGCTTGCCACCGGAGGGGGGAAAGGCCTGGCAGCGAAGGGATTAATAAACATTCAAACTGGTTACATAGTCGTGTGAAAACATTGTTATAGGACGTCTTTTCAAATATCAGCTCTGCTCTTGGAGGTCGAGCAGTAGTGAGCAGGTGAATGTTACCAGCATACAGTTGAGAATGCTTATGCACATACTGTGGCACCCGTTGACATCAAGTAAACTTCCTAGTGTGAAGACTCCTATTTTGTTACCAAATATATTACCGTTAATTGTGCATGAACACCCACTTTCTTTAAATAATGATTAAACCGTTGTACATTTGACAAATCAAAAAGTCTTGTAATCTTAATGTTTCAAAGATCTAATTTAATACACATTCCCACAGACTAATCACCCCTTCTACATCAGTAACATAATGCCATAAATCCAATTACATCAGTCCATCTCCTTCCGGATTAATTATATAAATTGGAGTTGTTACAACATAATCCACAATCCATTTAGTTTGACCACAATTGTTCTCATAATCTTTATCATCTCCTATAGTTCAAGTGAAGATCCATAGTGACACAGAGTTATCCAAGTTCTTTACAACGACCTTACAGCCAACACGTGTTTCGTCACTTGACTTCCTCAGGGCTGGAATACAGTTGCTTTTCTTATTTATATGGTTCTGGAACCCAAGAGTCATCGAAAAAGACATTGAGTATATTCAGTATGATGATAATAAAATCATTAAACGGATAAGTAGGACAGTGGTGCCAACGTGAGACCCTTATCCATGCAGAAACTTGTGACTGAATTAGTAACACAGACCAAAATTACTATACAAGAATACTAATCCTAATCCATATAAGCACCCAATATGTGACTGTCCTCAACATGCACTAAAATTCACATTGTCAAAAAGTATAGAGAGAGCAAGGAGCATAGTACCAGCACTGCATGTGTCCTTATAGATAGAAAACTCAATCCGGTTATAACCCATTCGTTGTTACACAACAAATAAACAGACCAGTGCACCCTCGATAGTCAAAAATAACCCGAGAGGTGGAACCCGGTCGCATGTTACCTCAAAATATTCCAAAGTATAAACTACGTAAGAAAAAGTTCCACTTTACTGACACTTCCGTTGTCACAATAGATCTACAGCTTTTCTTTCACTCGGTCAAGATAAAGACCACCAGAAAGTTTTATTAGCCTGTAATGAGAGAGATTTATTTATATAATTCGTTTATACCTTCTTTCCATTTGCTAATCATTATCTAATTAATATTGATGTATCTACTCAGCAGAAAATAATTACATTCACCACTCTCCAACCAATAACTGTGCTATATTAAAAAACGCGATCTAAGCGCGCCTCTTTTATTGTGCTAGTATTATATAACGAAGTTCTAATAACTCCTCGATTATTTATACTATAGTTAGTTTATACCCTCTTTCCGTTTGCCCAACATTGTCTAATTTATATTAGTGTATTAACTCGGCAGGAAATAATTAAATTCACCACTCTCCAACCAATATCTGTACTATATTAAAAAACGCGATCTAAGCGCGCCTCTTTTATCGTGCTAGTATTGTATAACAATGTGCTAATAACTCCCCGACTATTTGTACCTGCATTAGAGTCCCTCCGATCCATAGAATGAAGGGACCTTGAGAATGCGTCTATGGGGTGAATTGTAGAACTATGAAGAAAATGGGGCAAAAACAGGAGAGGTTGGCAGTAGGCTGGTTCAATTGGGGAAGGGGCTCATGATTGTGGGTGGATATACTACTCAAGCGAAGGCTGCTAAGGTGGGAGATAGTATGGTCTGTGGGTCAAGCCCAACACAATAAACTTTTAGATAAAGATTTAATTAATTTAAACATATTAAATTAACATTATTTTTTTTACAGATTTACAAACTTAAACATCCCACTTAAAGTAAAGTGTGTATATTTATTTATTATATTTTGTACAAAAACGAGAGTGTGTGGCCAAGGTGGCGTCGGAGTAAAGACAGACTTCGGGACTCTCTATCGCCCTGGCCCAATTAAGTGGCATCTAGTGACATCCTGGGCCCACAACTCCAGAACTCCCACTATGTCTTCACGAAATACCTCCATCATCACAGGGGGACCTGTAGTGGCTCTGTAATTCAGCCCCTCGGGGCCCAAAAAAACACTGTGCAGACACGAATGCTCAGGAACATGGCGGCTGCCCGGGGGTGACGGGGTGCTGCTGCAGGACATCGGGGCTCATACATCCATAAGCCCACAGCTCTCCCCTCTACATCCAACTGGGAGAAGAGACGGCCCGACTAATGCCTGGGCTCTCCGCCCATCGAGACGATCGCTGGGGCTGATTGGATGCCCGGGGGCCCAAGGGAGCTGCCTCTATACAGATCCGCCCACTACTGCTGCCACTAGCCGGATCTAGGTCCCTGCCACCCAGCGGCCTCCTGGGCTGTCAACGACCCAGACTGTAAACAGCTCAGCACAAGCCTGATCCCGCTGCCACTGACAACTGCGAGGTGCCTGCCAGCATCGAGACAATGTCACTGGGTTTCCGCCGCTACAAATAGGGGCTGCAGCTGTCCGCATCAGGTGAGCCCGGGGAGATATTGAGGCCTTTGTCTTTGCCTAGCACCCTCTGAGGATCTGGACATTGGGACCTGTTAACCTGTGAGCCCAAACGCTTAGCCCACAATTACATAGTGCTCCCCAGACAGCCAGCTACCCCTGGCTGCAGCACCATTTTTAATGGACCAACTATGATTTACGCGTCTCCAGCCTCCAAACGTCCTAGCAAGACGCATGAGAGATGCTCTTTGTAGCTTGAATTCTGCGCCGCACTACCAGACTGGCATGATTTACTCCCTAAACAAGTGATGAGGCTGTGCTAAGTGCTCTCCCCTGACGGAGCCTGTTCTCAGACCAAGTGATCTACATCTGCATTGGGCAGACCGTGCACCAATACTACATCTAGCAACAGCCCCGACCACTGGCCGTGCTTGAGACACAAGGACTCCCTCCCTAGCACGGGTTCACCAGGGAGCTTATCGTCCTCTGCGACATCGTGAGCCCGCTGAGTACGGTCAAAGAGGTCCCGGGCTCAGCCCACACCCTGCATGTATCAGAACAGAACAGTCCACTCCACCGCTTACTGTTTTTCATGCATGGTCTTGGCACAACCCTAAGCCCCACAGCAACCTACGGAGGATTCTCAGCGCTTCAGAGGTGAGTGGGGACTTACTGCTTCCTCTCTGACAGAGTCGTAGAACCTAAGGATTTCTTCGCCTCTCACAACTATGGCCTCTTCAAAACACAAAAATGAGTAGTCAGAATGGGAGATGCTCACTTGATCCACTCCCACACCCACCAAAGCCTCTGACACTACCTCATCCCCCATCCCAGGTCAGCACCGAAGGGGCTACTGATGAGGAGCTTGCCCCAGCCACAATGGGTTTTCTCATGTCCCTTTTTGATTCTTTGAAAACAGACCTGCAAGATCTCCGGAGAGATCTATCCCAGGAAATGCTTGACCTTCGCTCAGACCTAATCTCGATTGGAGAACGGGTGTCAGGCCTCAAGGAAAATGAGACAATAAAGTATGGGGATGTGGAGCAACTATGACAAGAAGTCCTGCGACACCAGGAACAACAGGATCGATTACAAACTCAGTCTGAGGATCTTGAAAATCACTCCCGCCACAACAACATCCAAATTGGGGGCGCTCCCTCAGGAGCTGAGGGTGACGACATCAGGGAATACACTATGACCCTCCTCCGCTCAATTTAGGAATGGGAGGATGGCAAAGATATACAGCTGGATAGGGCAGACAGAGCAGGCCACCCGGGGGAGGGGGGGGGGCTAGCTGTTGACTCCCAGACATTCAGGTGTGTGTCCACAACTTTCAGATCAAAGAGGACATTTTACGGCTGGCTCAAGATAAACAACCCATCCGGTTTTGTGATCACATGCTGGGTCTCTACCAGAACATCTCCTTACTCACATTCCAATGACAAATGCATCACAAAAGATCTCCATGCCTGAGGCATCTTGTGCAGATGGGGGCAACCATTCCAGCTCATTTTCCTCTGGGAGGGCCAACTACATCAACTAAAGACAATCAAAGATGCTCTACGGGTCTTGGGTTTGGCTGACGATCCCTCTGATTCCGAAAGGTGAGCCTCCAGAGAGCCCTCTCCAAGAGAGTGCCCACACTGGAAACAAAAGGCCCGATGTCAGAAAGAGAATCATCCGACCTCGACGGAACGAGCTCAGGAATGATGGTCAGTTCTGGGCAGCTTAACCTCTGGCACCAGCAAGCAGGGGCCCTAATGAATTGGCTAAATAGCCTTTTACACTTATCTGCCTTCACAGGGCCCAGAGCCCCTTCTGCCTCACTGTCAAGGACCTGAGGTGGCGGGGTCCTTTTGGAGTCTACCTCACACTGACTGATCTGCCCAGACCCTGGCTCGTGCCCTATCAGCAGACTTATTCCTGATTTGGGACTTCAATTCCTTGATGTTTGTTCACATGTTAGTTATTGATGTTTTTGTGATTTGTCCCCCCTACATACTCAGATTGAATTGCAGACCACCTGCGCATCGCAGACCACGCAACCCCTCTGCCTCACTAACAGCGACTTGCTTCCCGACTAGAATACTGTATTCATATGCGCTTCTTCCCCCACCACACACTGGATACTTAAACTCTTGAGCCTCAATGCTTGAGGCCTTAATATCCCCACCAAACAGATATTAGTACTATCATGATTTTAGCATTCCAAGAGTCTTTTATGTCTCTTACAAGATACTCATCTCTCTCATGACTTATTTTGGATGCGTTCCAAATGTTCACCCAACAACTCTGGTCCTCAGCGCTTTTCAAGAAGAGAGGGTGTCTAAAACCTTCTTAGGAGAGAATCTCCCAAAAATCAGAGATAAGAGGTAGATTTCTCTCATACAGGATACCAGTTGGCATTTTCCACTTCACAGTTGCCTCACATTATGCCCCTAACTCGAAACAAGAGTCGTTGTTATGGAAGCATTAACCCTGACGCTAAGCACTCCTGATGCTGCGCTTCTTATAGGTGGCAACCTCAACCTAGCCATGGACAATGACTTGGACTGATCAAGACAACGATCAGACAAGAGCCTTTTCCCCAGCCGGGCTTCAATGGCTCAAGGATTGTATTCTTGCCGATACCTGCCACACTGGAATACACTTTTTACTCCACGGCAAGGAAAACATACGCCCGTATTGACTATTTCCTTTCATCCTTGCTTTTAATTCCTGCATCAGGGACACGTCCATCGAATCCAGATCCCTTTCAGACCATGCTCCTCTGACACTCACAGCCCACTTAAATTCAACACATTACTGGTCTTCTAGCTGGAGACTGAGAGATTCCCTACTTCATACACCTAACTCGGTTGCGGCGATAAGTCGGGTCATCACAGACTATCTCAGCACCAACGATACTGGGCTCACATCTCTCTCGTTCCTATGGGAGGTCCTCAAATTAGTGGTGCGGGGAGACGATTTCCATCTCTTCCGCAGAGAATAAAACTCACAAAGAGAAGAGGCTTCACATACAATGTAAAGTAACAGAATGGGAGAAGATACATAAATGCACAGGAAGCCCTAGGGTGTGGAAGCAACTGGAAAGGGCCCGCTTACAGTTGAAACACCTAGGCTAAGCTGAATACACTACAGCTAGGCTAAAATACAAATTCTACCGGGGGGCAACCGATGTGGACGAGTCCTAGACCATAAACTGTTGGTTTGTGCCCATGCAGCCTCTATAGCGATGGTACGATCTTCCCACACTGGCGAAGCGTGCACAGATTGCAGCTACCTTTCATGATTTCCACAAATCCTTCTACATAGCTGAGGCTAACATGACGGCAGACCCCTCCGCCTACCTGGACGGATGTGCCATCACACCACCATCCCAATGTGAAGCAGAGGCCCTTGATAAGCTCATTCGCTCAGACAGAGTTATTTCAGATATCTCTCAACTGAAACCTGGGAAATCCCTAGGACTCAACAGCTTTACCCCCACTCTTCTACAAAACATTTTGCGCAGAACACGCCCCACTCCTCACAAGACTGTTCAATTGCTTCACCGACTCCAGCTTCCTCACCGACACTATGTTTGAAGCGACCAATGCTGTGATCCCAAAACAGGGCAAGGACCCAGAGGCTTGTGGGTCATACCAACCCATCTCTCTAGTTAATATAGATACCAGGCTGTTTACTGGCATTCTTGCACACTGCCTCAAACCCCTTATGCCCGTCTTTGTAGACCCTGACCAAGCAGGCTTTGTCCCTACTAGAAAATGTTGAGATAATACGAAACGCCTCCTACATCTTATCGATAAGACACAATGATGAAACGGGAGGCACTCCTGCTGTCAATTGATGCTATGAAAGCTTTCGATAGGGTCCATTGGCCCTAATTATTGGAGACACTGTCCCGTTTTGGCTTTGGGCCTAAACTAGTAAGCTGGATTAAAAGCGTCTACATCTCACCCAGGGCCTCGGTTTGAGTGAACTGAGTGTCTTCCCAACCCTTTCTGATAAGATAAGGGTTGAGGCAGGGATGCCCCTTACCCCTACTCCTTTTCTCCCTCTACATGGAGCCCCTAGCCCAGAGAATCCGTACGAACCCTAACATCTCTGAGATCAGTTTTGGCGGAGACCATCACCTCATCAGTTTATATGCAGATTATGTGATCCTAGATCTCTCTGACCCGCTGGTCTCACTTCCGGGCCTAGTCACAGAACTACATACCTTCAGGCCAATCTCGGGCCTGCAAGTCAACATGCTGAAGTCCAAAATCCTGAATTTTACAGTCCTCTCCACACCAATGAAGCGATTCCCCACTCTCGCTTCTCATTTCTTTGTTCGGCCTGCCATATCCCAAACATGGGGATCGAGCATGCTCGCACCTCGTCGCAGACTGCCCATAGAAATTACGCTTCCCTCACTAGGCTTGTGTTGGCCGACCTGGAGACATGGTGCCAACATAATCTCACCTGGCTAGGCTGCATAGCAGCAATCGAAATGACCAACCTAACCTGTATATTATACCTCTTTCAAAAGCTTCCCCTCACCCCGCCAGACAACACAATACATACTCTCGAATGGGAAACCCCCATGCATATCCAGACAGATACTTCCTTGCCCCAAGCCAGAGGGAGAATTAGCGGTCCCGAGATATTTCCAGCCAGCTCAACTGCATTTCCTAGTCAAATGGAGCCGCCCACTTACCGAAAAGCAATGGTACTTTATGGACCAGTCCATGGCCGGGTCACACATTTGGAATTTGATACCTCACCCCGGCCCGAATACACAACTGGGACCTCTCTCTGCCAATTGCTGGAGGGGATGTGGTAACACAGGTACGCTATTACACCTATTGTGGCACTGCCCCAAACTGAAATGCTTCTGGGACCACCTCCTATTAACCTCCCCTTTCACACAGCAATCCCCAGATTCCCGGCATATACCGTTCTATGCCTTTCCAATCCATTAACCTTCCCTCTACATTCCATGAAAGAGAGACAGATGGCTCTGGGTGTAGCCCACCAAGTCATCTTACCACTCTGGGGCACTAAGAGAACACACGACTATACGCCATGGCTCCACAACTCCGGTTCCTGCTGGGAATGGAGAAATTCTCCCTAGCAGCGGACCATCAGACTTCTGCCCTAGCTACCATTTGGGCACATATCATCCAAATTCTCTCTACCTAATAATTTAACTCACATGCCCTACTTACCTAAAACTCCTGCGTCTTCTACCGCTGGTTAATGAAACAGCACCCTACTGCCAAGGTCCTCAGAACGCCTCTACATCCATATGATTTAAACTCTACAGTGTCCCGTAGCTGGGGGGAGACAGGGAGGACAGCAGATGGCAGGTGCGGAAATGTTAGAGTTTTTCTTTTTCCTTTTTCTTTCACCTTCCTAGTTGGAACTTTTAATGCTGCTGGCCCCCGGGTTGTGGCACCAAAGCTGTGTTAAATTGATTGTTGATCCATAAAAAGTAAAAACACACATGCATAGAATTAATTTAACCCTTTTGCTGCTAGGCCTTTTCTCCCTCAGTGCTAAGCCTTTTTTTGGCTTTTGGGGTAGTTCGCGCTTAGGCCCCCATAACTTTTTGTCCACATAAGGTATCCATGCCAAATTTGTTTGCTTTGTTCCCAGTATTCTGGGAATTTTAAAAGTACAGAGGGTTTGTGGGTTCCCCTAGAGGGGACCGATAAGTTAGCCAAATTACAGCAAAAATGTAGGTCTTTTGGGGAAAATGGGAAAAAGCGCTGCAGAATAAAGCGTCTGTTTTTTTTTCCCAGTAAATGGTATTGACAAAGGGTTTGTGGTGCTAAAATCACCACCTACCCAGCTTTCAGAAACAGACAGGTTTGACTCAGAAAACCAAATTTTTCAACATCAGTTTTGGCATTTTACTGGGAGATAGTCCATTTTTCCTATTTTTGTGCTTTCAATCTCCTTCCAGTTAGTGGTAGCAATGGGTGTGAAACCAATGGTGTATCCTGGAAAGCTATACATTTCTGAAATGTAGACAAAAATATGAATTCAGCAAACTGTCATTTGTGTAGATATTTCAAGGTAACGGTTAAAATAAAAAATATTGAAATTGAGTTGAAAAAGAGCCATTTGTGTCTACGTTTTCATCTGTAACTTCTAACTATGGCAGATTTTCAAATGGAATATACCATTACGTCGGCTGGACCCTTCTGGTTGCAGAAATATATAGTATAGGGCTTGTAGGTTTACCATGAACCCGAGGTACAAAGAGCAAATAACTGAGCTACACCTTGCAATGGTTTTCCATTATGTACAGGGTATACAGTAATTCATTTTGTACAATATAAAGAATGAAAAATAGGTATCAAGGAAGCCTATGTATTTCCGAAATGGCCACAAGATATGGAGTTTAAAAGCAGTGGTTATTTGTACATCTCTGAATTGGGGGGTACCCATACTAGCAGGTGACTTAGAGGGCATTTCTCAAAATGATTTCTTTCTTACACACTGTCTTACATTTGGAAGGCGCAATTGCAGAGAAAGACAATTGGTGATAACACTTATTCTACTATTCTGGGTTCCTCTAAGTCTCCCAATAAAAATGGTACCTCACGTGTGTGGGTAGGCCTATTGCCCATAACAGAAAACGGCCTAAAACGCAATGTGGACCCATCACATTTTTCCACTAAAAAACGATCCTTTTTTGCAATATGCTTAGCTGTGGATTTTGGGCCCTAGCTCAGTCAGCACCTACAGAAACCTAGCAAACCTGTTAATTTTTTAAAACTAGACATGTAGGGGAATCCAGCATGAGGTGACTTTGTGTGGCTTTCACCAGGTTCTGTAACACAGAAACCCTTGCAAACCTCAAAATTTGCCTAACAAAACACATTTTCCTCACATTTCTTTGATGGAAAGTTCTGGAATCAGAGGGGTCCACAAATTCCATACCACTCATCGTTCCCCCAGGTGGCCTGATAAAACTTCTACCTCACTTGTGTGGGTGGGCAGAGTGCCCCCGACAGAGAAGGACCCAAAACATATTGTGGAGACATCCAAATTATCTTGCACAAAGACACCTGTTTTTGCAAGGGGGCGCACCTGCGTTTTTGGTCCCAGGCTCGGTGACCATCTACAGAAACCTACCAAACCCAGACATTTCTTGGAACTAGGCACCCGAGGGAGGCTAGGGAGGTGTGACTTTGCTAGGATCCCCCAACATTTTCTTACCTAAAACCCCCTGCAGACCTCAAATTTAGCTAAAACAAAAGAAGAAAATCTAATTTTTCTCACATTTCTGTGTGGGATCACCGCACTGGCACAAATTCACTAACACCCAGCGTTCCGGCTCCTGATAAAAATGATACCTCACTTGTGTAGGTGGGCCAGGTTCCTGTGACAGGGAAGGGACAAAAACATGTAGAAATTGAGTGGGGCAAAGCGGGTCCAAAAGGGCAGTTTTTTTCATACGTTTTTAGGTTGACTCTGCTTTGGGCACCCACACACATGGGGAAGAATTTTTATCGCTACAGATGGGGTAATACTGAGTGATAAGAATTTTGTGGATTTCTGCTGATGGTGCAGGCTGCATGCGAAGCAAACTTCCAGGGATGTTTGGTTTTCAGAAGTGTCTGGATCTGGTAGGTTTTTCCAGGTGGCAGCGTACCCAAGTCCTTAAAGCGTAGCCACTCACCATTAAAAGTGGGACGATATTGGGAGTCAGCCAAGCGCTCTTGACCCATATGTAAAATCAAAACCCAAAAGACTCAAACGTCCTCTTGCTTGCCACTGGGATGAGATGATTTAGTCTGCACGGGGGCAGAAATACTGTTACCCCCTTCAGTTGCAGTGGGGGGCATTACCACTCCCATAGTGATGGACAGCCCCACCCTTCTATTTTTTTTTTAATTCCCTGGCATGTAGTGGGCTGTCTGCCCCCTTGGGGGTGGGTTGGGGGTAATTACCCCATCTGCCCCACAGGAGGACAGAAAGAATTTGTCACAATTTATTTGGGGTGGGGGGGCCCCACCCCTCTTTAAAAAAAAAAATGATAATCTTCCCTAGTGGGCTTTCTATCCCCCCTGGGGGGAGGATCGAGGAGTAATAATCCCCAACTGTCCGCCCCGGGAGGGGGGCAGAAAGACTGTGACCTATTTGGGGGGGGGCATCACCATTTCCATTTTGGGCAGCCCCACCCCTACACTAAGACAACAAAACAGTCCCTGGTGTCTGGTGGGTTTTCTGCACCCCACCCCCCCTTCCAGGGCAGTGAGGGGGCAGATTGGGGGTAATAACCCCACCTGCCTCCCTGGGGACAGAAAGACGGTGCCCATTTGTGTTTGGGAGGGGTTGGGGCATTGGCATGCCCAAATGGGCAGCCCCCACCATTATGTATTAAAAGAAAATCCCTGGTGCCTTGTGGGCTTTCTGTTCCCCCCATCTCCCCCCCAGTGGGACAAAAAGACTTTAGTCTATATATATATATATATATAAACAAACAAACTGGTCCTCCTTACGGCACGCTTTTTCATGCTGGTGCAGGTGTGAGGAATGCAAGCAACTTTACCACTGCACTCCAGGAAGAAATTCTTTCTCTTTTTTTCTTTATTGCAGTAAAAAATAAGTCACCATTCTTCACCACTGACGCGTTTCGACCTACTGGTCTTGATCACAGTAAATTAGTCCTATCTCCATGCCCCCTATTTATAGTGTCTCTCCTACTACCCATATTAGTGCATTATGGGACATGTAGCCTATCAAAAATCAATAAAGTGTTGTACATTAAAAACCAAGATCCCAACCACACCAGCAACCACCCAGCATCATACAAAATACATAAATTAATATGTGCAAAGAATGTCGCTATTAACAAAAATAATAACCAGGTCCATTCCTAAACCTACCCTATGCAAACTTCCAGCCTTACTCCATGAGAATATTGCTACATTTTCTATACTTCTGATGATGGATTGGTGCACTTCCTATTCTATTTTCACAAGTTATCACATATATACTGAATCTACCTAATTATCTCATTGATGCTTCTTTGTAAATGCACTCTGTCTATACATCCTCAGAAATTATCATCTAATAGCCGTTAAAAAGAACATTATTTCTCCTCGAGTTACAGATGATAATGCAATTCTTCATCCCCATTCAGGCCCCTCGGACTCTTGGTTTTGAGCTGTATTATAAACCGTGACTCCAAACGTCTCAGTTGTAATCCTCTGTCTCCTCCCCTTTCATTGCTATCTACACTTGCAATACCAAAAAATCTCATGTCTGTCCATTTAGCTCCATCATGATTATTAAGTGTTTTGCAATAGATACATAATAGAGCTGTGCAAAATAAGGACACAACCTATGCTATGGTTGAAACGCGTAGGTCGAAACGCGTCATTGGTGAAGGATGGTGACTTATTTTTGACTGCAATAAAGAAAAAAAGAGAAAGAAGTTCCTCCTGGAGTGCGGTGGTAAAGTTGCTTGCAACTGTTTGTATATATATATATATGTATATATATATATATTTATATATGGTGGATACATGGCCTTGCTGCTTGTTGTGGCCAGCCCCCACCACTCTTATTTATAAAAACAAAACCTGGTATCTAGTGAGCTTTCTGCCCCCTCCCCTTGGAGGGGCAGATCGGGGGTAAAATCCCCCATTGATACCCCAGAGGGGACAGAAAGACTGTTTCTATATATTTTTGGGGCCGGTGGGGGAATTGGCATGTCCATTTAGGGCAGCCCCACCCCTACTTATTAACAAATCTCTGGTGCCTAATGGGCTTTCTGCCCCCCAGTGGGCAGATAGACTTAATTGGCCCAAACAATGGGGGGGGGCTAAAGCCCCAACCCAGGGGCCGCTCCCCCCTCCCTGGTGTCTATTAGGTGGATCCCTGCTTGGGGCTCACCCTCCTGTCACAATCCCCAAGCAGGGATCCCGTAGAGAGGGGTACCATTGAAAAAGGGAGATTCTCCCCTTTCCAGTGATACCTCTCCTGTCTGCCTTGGTGCTCGGGGGCTGAGATAGCCCCCTGAGCACCGAAGCAGTGAAAGTGAAACGAGACGATTGGCTCATTTCACTTTAGTTTTTAGTGAAATGACGTCAGCGCTGTTCGTCATTTCACTGGAAAACCAAAACAGCCTCGGGAGCTGGGGAAGCTATTCCCCAGCTCCCAGGGCTGTTTAGATAGAAAGTCAATCTCTGGTGCCTGCACCAGAGGTATTTCCTGTGCCATGTAAGTGGATGGCTGGGAGCCTTCTGAGACACACAAGCACTGTGGCGTTGCACAGCTTCCAGCCGTCCGACATACACAAGAGGTTAAACAATACAATCCATCACTATCAGTCTCCCAGATTCTAGGTGAACATGTAGTACAAACCATAGCATACTCTATCCCCTTTTTACTACATAATTGAAGGATAGAACACCACAAGAATGAACCATGTACAAGAAGAGCAACCTTACATAAAATGACAAGATAATAGAAAAATAAAATCATAAATTGAGCATAGTAACTTTAAGAATTATCAGTAGCTATATTATAAGGGTTTAGGGTTGGTGTTGTGATTGATACTAGGGTTGAGATTCCTACTGGTTCATGATTTTAGAATTGGTGTTGTGATTGGTACTAGGGTTGAGATTCCTATTGGTTCATGGTTTTAGGGTTGGTGTTGTGACTGGTTGTCAGGACTAGGGGTGTGATTGATTAATAGGGCTAGGACTCCCATTAGCTGTGGGGTTTAGGGTTGTATATCTGATGTGTTAGGGTTAGGACTAGGTATCTATTGGCTAATAGGGCTATTAAAGCCTAGGGCTCAGGTCGTCTCAGCCCGGGCGTGGAGGTTAAGGGTGGAGAAAACAAGGGCAGTTGCCTGTTTGGGCCTGTTCGGGACTGGCCAGGCCTCGGGACAGAAATGCTGCCCATTTTCACATTTACCAGAAAGACTATATGTTCTCCACATCCTACAACATCCAAACACAGTATCAGCAAAGACATCCAAGTCATGCACCACAAACAGACCTCATACAGTTTGCAATGTGTCATCAACCAACGCAAAACCTCACATACCACACCTATACACATATCCACCACAACTACAACAGTAAGACACCTTCATTTTCATACCAAACACTACTCTGTCCATTCCCACTAACACATCCTGCCATCGCCCACACAACACAAAACCACGTTATACATTACTTTCAGCCATCCAGATTCACACTCCCTGTTCAAACAAACCAATAGCACTATCCTCTATTTGCTCCTGCCATACCTCCATTTATCATGACAATATCTAAACTCAGCCTTCCAGCACACCAACCATAAACCCCCTCCCCCTCTCTTCACCAATTACACACAACCATACAATCCTTACAATCCACCACACATATTACCTATTCAAAACTAACACAAACACCCCAAACACTCATCTATTCCCTCTTACACACCTCATACACTCTTCTCCAAAACTCATCAACACCCCCTGTAATATTTTAATACCACTCACCAGCACTAACTCACATACAAATCCTTTACAGCAAACCACTACATCAATATCTCCTTTCACTATTCCACAAAAACAAAACAGACCACACACATCAGCACATCAAAATAACACAAACTTTCATAATACTTTCCGTCACACCCACTCTCATCCTGATGACTACACAAATAATACAAATCCTGCCCAATCTTTACTCCTAAATTCTCACTCCTTACAAACATCTACCACAAGCACCCCAACACAGCAACATTCATTCACCTGCCTCTCATCCATTGCACAATTTAGGTGGTCATTCTGACCCTGGTGGTCTTTGACCGCCAGGGCGGAGGACCGCGGGAGCACCGCCGACAGGCCGGCGGTGCTCCAATGGGGATTCCGACCGCGGCGGTAAAGCCGCGGTCGGACCGGCACCACTGGCGGGGTCCCGCCAGTGTACCGCGGCCCCATTGAATCCTCCGCGGCGGCGCAGCTTGCTGCACCGCCGCGGGGATTCCGACCCCCCCTACCGCCATCCAGATCCCGGCGGTCGGACCGCCGAGATCCGGATGGCGGTAGGGGGGGTCGCGGGGCCCCTGGGGGCCCCTGCAGTGCCCATGCCACTGGCATGGGCATTGCAGGGGCCCCCGTAAGAGGGCCCCTACATGTATTTCACTGTCTGCTGAGCAGACAGTGAAATACGCGACGGGTGCAACTGCACCCGTCGCACAGCTTCCACTCCGCCGGCTCGATTACGAGCCGGCTTCATCGTGGAAGCCTCTTTCCCGCTGGGCTGGCTGGCGGTCTGAAGGCGACCGCCCGCCAGCCCAGCGGGAAAGTCAGAATTACCGCCGCGGTCTTTCGACCGCGGAACGGTAACCTGACGGCGGGACTTTGGCGGGCGGCCTCCGCCGCCCGCCAAGGTCAGAATGAGGGCCTTAGAGTCTTACATTATGATCCACATGCTCCTCCACCATCCCTAACCCATACTCCTTCCACACTAAACAGACGCAAACAAAATAAACAACATGCCACTCTTAACAACTTCACATCCCCTTGTCTATTACACAATAAGTCTACTTTACAACAAAACAACAACACTCATCATGTCACTCCCAGCCACCAAGTCCACCACCAACACACTAGTGTGACCCTCACACAGTTATCACAACTAACAACACACCTGCTACAAACTCAAAATATACTGCTTACCCTTCTCCAGAAAAAAAACACCACCACCACAAACACACATTTTCTAAACTGCCTGCTCATAAATGCTCAATTACTCTAAAAAAAACAAGCACCACATCTACGACCTGCTCACAGACAGACAACCTGACTTACTATTCGTAATGGAATCATGGTTGGGGGATGACTTGGCCCCAGTGTTGCATAAAGCTGTTCCTCCAGGCTATCAAACCACCCCACAAAACGATATAGGCAAGAGAGGAGGTGGACTAGCTATTATATTCAAGCAAGGAATACATTTCAGTAAAACAAACAACATTTCCATACAAGGTTGTGAGGCCCTCCTCACCAGATGCAACCCTACACCAACTTCCTCCTGTAACTTTATCCTCCTTTACAGACCTCCACCTAACAATTCAACATTGCCCAACACTTTTCTAGAAACAGTCTCAAACCTTATAACATTATACTCAAACCTATGTATTCTTGGGAACCTAAACATTTGGTTTGACAAACCCAATATGCCCCATTCAAAAGCTAGCACCACTGGCCTAGTCAAATTGAACCTACATCAGATTGTACACAATCCCACACACAGCTGGACACATCCTAGATGTCATTTTTGCAAAGCCTGAACTAGTTACGGTTCAAAGCATCACGCCAATCACATGTTCAGAACACCATTTGATAACTTTCTAACATAAAACACCACAAATCAACACACACCCATTGCACCTTACATACATGCATCTATCGACCATGGAGCAAACTCAATTTTGAAGACTTAGAAACACAACTAACAGCCAACACAGATCTAGACACAATTAGTTGTGTTGCAAAACTTTATGAGTGGCCAGGGAAACCATCAATATCCTAATACCACTCAGAAAAATTAAACAGGACAAAAAAAAAAAACACCTTGGTGAAACACAGAACTTAAAAAGATAAAGCAACAAATCAGAAAGTTGCAACGGACCTGGCTCAAAACAAAAAACATTCAAGACAAACCTTAGCTACACAAACTTAGCAGAATATACAAATCATCAATCAAAAAAAGCTTCAAAAAAAGGTACTACTCAGACAGAATTCTAAATGTTAAATCTGCAACCAAAGAATTTTATAAAATTCTCAATGAGTTTCGAAAACCTAAATGTATGGAAGAAAGTCATCCTATTACTCAAGATTTCTAAAACAAACTGGCAACTCATTACACAACCAAGGCAGACACATTTGACTCCTATTTAAAACAAAAGAAAATCCTCAGCACCAGTCCCTTTCCTAAAATCCCCTCCAAGAGTAAACCAACCCAGTCTCTACACTCCTTCAAACAAATAGCACAAGGTGAATTTATGGATTTGGTCAAAACAAGCAGGCCTTCCGGCTGCCCTTCTGACCCTTGTCCACCACACATCTTCAAGAACATTCTTTTATCTACTTCTGCTGCCACACCTGTAAGAAGAGTCATCAATAACTCTTTAACTACAGGAACTATTCCTGAAGAAATGAAAAAGGTATACATACATCCGTTATTAACCCCTTCGCTGCCAGGCCTTTTCCCCCTCAGGTGTCAAGCCTTTTTTTGGCTATTTAGGGCAGTTCGCGCTTAGGCCCTCATAACTTTTTGTTCACATAAGCTACCCACGCCAAATTTGCGTCCTTTTTTCCCAACATCCTAGGGATTCTAGAGGTACCCAGACTTTGTGGGTTCACCAGAAGGAGGCCAAGAAATTAGCCAAAATACAGTGAAAATTTCATTTTTTTCAAAGAAATGGGAAAAAGGGGCTGCAGAAGAAGGCTTGTGTTTTTTTCCCTGAAAATGGCATCAACAAAGGGTTTGCGGTGCTAAAATCACCATCTTCTCAGCTTTCAGGAACAAGCAGACTTGAATCAGAAAACCCAATTTTTCAACACAATTTTGCCATTTTATTGGGACATACCCAATTTTTACGATTTTTTGTGCTTTCAGCCTCCTTCCAGTCAGTGACAGAAATGGGCATGAAACCAATGTTGGATCCCAGAAACCGAAACATTTCTGAAAAGTAGACAAAATTCTGAATTCAGCAAGGGGTAATTTGTGTAGATCCTACAAGGGTTTCCTACAGAAAATAACAACTGGAATTTTTTTTATTGAAATTGAGGTGAAAAAATCTGCAATTTTTCTCGACGTTTTACTCTGTAACTTTTTCCAGCAATGTCAGATTTTTTAAAGCAATATAGCGTTACGTCTGCTGGACTCTTCTGGTTGCGGGGATATATAGGGCTTGTAGGTTCATCAAGAACTCTAGGTACCCAGAGCCAATAAATGACCTGCACCCTGACTTGGGTTTTCATTCTATACAGGGTATACAGCAATTAATTTGCTGAAATATAAAGAGTAAAAAATAGCTATCAAGAAAACCTTTGTATTTCCAAAATGGGCACAAGATAAGGTGTTGAGGAGCAGTGGTTATTTGCACATCTCTGAATTCCGGGGTGCCCATACTAGCATGTGAATTACAGGGCATTTCTCAAATAGACGTCTTTTTTACACACTGTCTTACATTTGGAAGGAAAACATGTAGAGAAAGACAAGGGGCAATAACACTTGTTTTGCTATTCTACGTTCCCTCAAGTCTCCCGATAAAAATTATACCTCACTTGGGTGGGTAGGCCTAGCGCCCGCGACAGGAAATGCCCCAAAACACAACGTGGACACATCACATTTTTTTTTACAGAAAACAGAGGGGTTTTTTGCAAAGTGCCTACCTGTAGATTTTGGCCTCTAGCTCAGCCGGCACCTAGGGAAACCTACCAAACCTGTGCATTTTTGAAAACTTGAGACCTAGGGGAATCCAAGATGACTTGTGACTTGTGGGGCTCTGACCAGGTTCTGTTACTCAGAATCCTTTGCAAACCTCAAAATTTGACTAAAACAACACATTTTCCTCACATTTCGGTGACAGAAAGTTCTGGAATCTGAGAGGAGCCACAAATTTCCTTCCACCCAGCGTTCCCCCAAGTCTCCCGATAACAATGGTACCTCACTTGTGTGGGTAGGCCTAGCGCCCACGAAAGGAAATGGCCCAAAACACAACATGGAAACATCCCATTTTTTTTTACAGAAAACAGAGGTGTTTTTTGCAAAGTGCCTACCTGTAGATTTTGGCCCCTAGCTCAGCCGGCACATAGGGAAACCTACCAAACCTGTGCATTTTTGAAAACTAGAGACCTAGGGGAATCCAAGATGGGGTGACTTGTGGGGCTCTGACCAGGTTCTGTTACCCAGAATCCTTTGCAAACCTCAAAATTTTGCTAAAAAAACACATTTTCCTCACATTTCGGTGACAGAAAGTTCTGGAATCTGAGAGGAGCCACAAATTTCCTTCCACCCAGCGTTCCCCCAAGTCTCCCGATAAAAATGGTACCTCATTTGTGTGGGTGGGCCTAGCGCCCACGAAAGGAAATGGCCCTAAACACAACTTGGACACATCACATTTTTTCACAGAAAACAGAGGTGTTTTTTGCAAAGTGCCTACCTGTGGATTTTGGCCTCTAGCTCAGCCGGCCCCAGGGGGGGCAGAAATGGCCTTAAAAAAATTCCCCCCCTCCACCGCCTACTGGGGAGTGACCCTTGCCTACGGGGTCGCTCCCCTTGCCTGATGGCGCAAAAAAAAAAAGATCCCCGGTGCCTAGTGGTTTCTGCCCCCCTTGGGGGCAGATTGACCTAAAATCAGCCGATCTGCCCCCAAAGCGGGCAGAAATGGCCTAAATACAATTTGCCCCTCCAGGGGAGCGACCCTTGCCTAAGGGGTCGCTCCCCATCTGTAAAACACCAACAACAACAAAAATCCCCGGTGCCTAGTGGTTTCTGCCCCCCTTGGGGGCAGATCGGCCTAATTAAAATAGGCTGATCTGCCCCCCTGGGGGGCAGAAATGGCCTAAAATAAATTTGACCCCCAGGGGAACGACCCTTGCCTGAGGTGTCGCTCCCCTTACATGAAATTCACAAACAAAAAAAAAACTCCCTGGTGTCTAGTGGTTTCTGCCCCCTTGGGGGCAGATTGGCCTCATAAAAATAGGCAGAAATGGCCTAAATTTAATTTGCTCCCTATGCAAGTGACCCTTGCCTAAGGGGTCGCTCCCCACACCTAAAAAAGGCCTTAAAAAAAAATGCCCAGAAAAGACCTTAAAAAAAATGCCCCCCCTGGGAGCGACCCGCCCAAGGGGTCGCTCCCTTATGCCACTTTCCATTTTGAAAAAGACATCCCTGGTGTCTAGTGGGCGTTTTGACAGCCGGATTGCTTTCAATCCGGCTGCCAAAACACAGAGAGAGACTTCAAAGGGAAGGAAATACATTTCTCGGCCTTCCCCACGTGATCGGAAGAGAAATGCAAAGCATTTCTCTCCCGATCGTGCTGGAAGTTGAGCTTCCAGCGTGATGGGGGAGGCTCTGTGATTGTCAGCGCGTGCTCGCGCGCTGACGTCACAGGGGAGGTGGGGGGGGGTCAGGGGTGGAAGGGGGAGGGATTCCCCTTTCAGCCCTGGCCTGGGGGGGCACCCTCGGGGGGAGCGCTAGCGCTTCCCCCGAGGGCCGGTCCCAGGACGTAATGGTTACGTCCATGGCGCCACACGGGCGCTGCCATGGACGTAACCATTACGTGCATGGCGACAAAGGGGTTAAAGAAAACAAACCTAGACCCCCAGGACCCCAACAACTACAGACTAATTATGAATGGACCTTTCCGACGCAAACTGATAGAAGAGCAGCATTTGCCCAAATGTCACAATTCATCCAAGACAATTGCATATTTTCAGACTACCAAACTGGATTCCGCCGAGGAAGAGGCAGATCAGCTATCTGATCTTAAAAACACATAGTCGAACACAATAGAATTGCTGCATTACTTCTCTTGGACGTCTCAGCAGCCTTTGATACTGTTGACCATGACACCCTAATTAAAAGACTCCATGAAGCCGGCATAGAAGGGACTGCTCTCGACTGGATTACATCCTACCTTCAAAACAGAACTAATATTATCCATTCTCCCCCTTCTCGTCCAAACCCTACCTCACAAAAGCAAGGTTCAGTCCCCCAATTATCAGTCATCTCACCTATGCTTTTTAACATCTACATCATGTCATTACCAGAACAGATCAATGATTTTCAACTCATTCGCAAAAACTATTCAGATGACACACAAATACTAGTTAAATTGGAATGCCCCAAAGATATTGAAAACTCACCAATATTCAGTTGCCTCAGTGCTGTTGATCAGTGGATGACTTGGAGCCATCTCAAACTGAATGCTTCTAAAACAGAAATACTCACATGTGGCGACTGGAAAAGTTATTATCCACTGTGCGCCTGGCCTGGGACCGCCTCCTCAAGTATCCAAGGAAGTTAACAACCTTTGAAATACCATGGATTCCAAGTTAACGATGAATGCCCAAGTGGACAAATTATCACAATCAAGCTTCATCACCTTGAAGACTCTGCAACACATCTTCCCCTCACCTCAGAATTCCGCATATGGTGCAGGCTACTATCTCTCTTGTACTATCCAAACTGGATTATGCCAATGGCCTCTACCATGGATCATCTCTATCTATTATGAAAAAAAAACTACAACGTATTTAGAACTCAGCTGCTAGGCTACTATTACATGTAAAGCCACAAACCCACATCTCCCCTGCCTTTAGAGCACTTCACTGATTACCCACTGCCAGAAGATCTACCTTCAAGCGGTTTTGTATCACCCACAAACCTGTACATGGAACATGACCACTTTTCATCAGAAACAAAATAACCAAATACATTCAACAAAGTAACCTCTGTCTCATACATCCTTCTCTATTCAAGCAGGCAAACTATGGAATTAATTGCCCCCATATATAAGATCCACGGATAACTATCTTGTCTTCAGAAGACTAATCAAGAGTTGGCTCTTTCTTTATAGCCACCATATTCAAACAGCAATGGACTGCATATGCCTGTGTTGATAAATATGTATAATCTGAATATGTGTATATTCTAGATATAAACAAAAAAAAACGGAGCACTCCTTAAATAATTAATTTAAATTCCTAACTGTGTAAATGGAATCAAACATTATGTCACAAAATACTGTAAATACACATGAAGTAATAGACGGAGATGACATTAGTGTGTGATGGTTCCAAGACTGTGCTGTTTCAGTTACCAATTTTAATACAAAAAATACCAATAAGTATAAAGCAATAACTATGGAGCAAACGAAAATACATAAGAATCACAAAAATGTCACAAACACATCGAAATAAGAACATAAATACCACACATTTAACATAAATCCTCTAATCCAGTTAAAGACAGATGTTCTTCCAAAAAAGCTCAAAGTAAAAGCACCAAATTACAATCAGTCCATAGAAAATAATGTGCAATGTCCAATTAGTTGACTTTGGGCAGTGAAAACTCTTGTCCTCCAGTATAAGCAGATTGATTTGCAAATTTCCGATCACGTTCAGCCGACACGTGTTTCGTCCTGTGAGGGACTTTATCAAGGCTTATCTTCCTGTACTCGGTGTATTCTGTTCCAGTTATAGTTAGCCAATTAAATGCAGAATCACTGCACATCTGTAAAAGGGCATAATAAATATCCAATGTATAGTGGAACCGGCCACATGTATTGACCACACATTGGTCCACCTAAGTGTTGCACCAACCTGTGCTTGATTGTCTCTAGTCAAAATGTTCCCGGTTGGATGTATTAGGTTGTAATAATAAAGCCAAAATATGGCTTCCACAGCTTGTTCAAGAATCCAAGCATTACTTTATCTGCAACATATTACGAGATAGAAAAGTTTATAGGCATTAGCAGAACATTAGCCTCCAAAAAGTAAGTACAACCACAACAAATAGTTTCCAATCGTTACAAATATCCAACGGGTACACATGTGTACACTAAGTAAAACCCATGTCTGTAAAGTGCTGTCCAAATACCTCCTACCCTGTTCCTGAGGATCTGACCGCAACCATGCACCCTTCCGCATCGCTGGCGATTTTTATTTTTTATTTTCTCGGCAGAGATGCCACAACCACCTTATGATCTTATATAATCCTTCATCCAAACCGGATTCTTCATGACCAATCTATATGTGCTCCAGACATATCCCATGTCCACTACCACAATGTTCTTCCTGATTCCAACAATTTTAAAGGTCACCACGACCTGCGAAAAACCTTATGCTCAACACTCCAACTAACATGCTTAACTTTGTGACTTTTATCAGACACTTGTAATTCCTCTGATGTTCTTTAACTTTCCTTTTTGCACAACAATTTTGTTGACTTTCAAACCATACTGCAGACATTACAGTAAAATTAACCCCTTCGCTGCCAGGCCATTTCCCCTCAGGTGGCAAGCCTTTTTTTGATTGTTTGGGGCAGTTCACGCTTAGGCCCTCATACCTTTTTGTCCACATAAGCTACCCAAGCCAAATTTGCGTTCTTTTATCCCAACATCCTAGGGATTCTAGAGGTACCCAGACTTTGTGGGTTCCCCTGAAGGAGGCCAAGAAATTAGCCAAAATACAGGGGAAATTTCATTTTTTTTCTCCAAAAATTTAAAGAATGGCTGCAGAAGAGGGCTTGTGGTTTTCTCCCTGAAAATGGCATCAACAACGGGACTGCGGTTCTAAAATCACCATCTTCCAAGATTTCAGCAACAGGCAGAGTTGAATCAGAAAACCACATTTTTTTAACACAATTTTGGCATTTTATTGGGACATACCCCATTTTTACTATTTTTTGTGCTTTCAGCCTCCTTCCAGTTAGTGACACAAATGGGTGTGAAACCAATGCTGGATCCCGGAAAGCTAAACATTTCTGAAATGTAGACAAAAGTCTGAATTCAGCAAGGGGTAATTTGTGTAGATCCTACAAGGGTTTCCTACAGAAAATAACAGCTGAAATAAATAAAAAAATGAAATTGAGGTGAAAAAAAAAGCAATTTTTCTCCACGTTTTACTCTGTAACTTTTTCCTGCGATGTCAGAATTTTTAAAGCAATATACCGTTACATCTGCTGGACTCTTCTGGTTGCAGGGATATATAGGGCTTGTAGGTTCATCAAGATCCCCAGGTACCCAGAGCCAATAAATGAGCTGCACCTTGCAATAGGTTTTTATTCTTTACCAGGTATACAGCACTTCATTTGCTGAAATATAAAGAGTGAAAAATAGGTATCAAGAAAACCTCCTCCACCTCTCCTTTACTCATCCCAAGCCTCATCGTATTACTATAAACTCGCAATTAACACTTCTATATTCTTCCCTCCTCTATCCCTCCAATAGTCTAGTCAATCCAACTAACAAACTCACATATCCTCTGCTCAAATTAGCTCATAATAATACTAATACTCTACCCATATTTCCCTATACTAATCCACCACTAATTCCTCTTGGGTTCCAGAATAGCGTGTTACTCTCTGAAAAGCGCTTTGACACCTCATCAGGGGTAGTAAGAGCTATATAAATACAATTACAATTAATATGAACAAAATATTAACAAATAAAGAGAAAATAGCCTAAGGGGATGTAAAACTGGAATTAGAAAAGCAAATCAAATATTATCAGACATAAATGTATATACAATGCACACTGGAGAGACAGGGCACAACCACCTTATGATCTTATATAATCCTTCATCCAAACCTGATTCTTCATGACCAATCTATATGTGCTCCAGACATATCCCATGTCCACTACCACAATGTTCTTCCTGTTTCCAAAAATTTTAAAGGTCACCAAGACCTGCAAAAAACCTTATGCCCAACACTTCAAATAACATGCTTAACTTTGTGACTTTTATCAGACACTCGTAATTCCTCTGATGTTCTTTAACTTTCCTTCTTGCACAACAATTTTATTGAGTTCCAAACCATACTGCAGGCATTACAGTAAAATTAACCCCTTCTCTGTCAGGCAATTTCCCCCTCAGGTGCCAAGCCTTTTTTTGGCTGTTTGGGGCAGTTTGCGCAGAAATCAGAATCAGAAAGCCACATTTTTCAACACAAGTTTGGCATTTTATTGTGACTGCTTTTAAATAAAACATTTTGTTTTTAAATGCAGCCCATTTTCCTTAAAGATCCTTACAGATGGATGGATGTGCCAAGAGACTTTGCTGTTTTTTGCTGAGATGGGCTGTGTTGTTGGTTTGCAATTGTTTCGCCTCTGCATATTGCTTTCTAGACAGCATTGTTAACCAGGTTAATATTCATAATGAGTTTTTGGGTGCACAATGGTAAGGTATGTAAAAGGTACCTTTATCTGGATGGATAAAAACCCCATTCCACTGGGATACGTAGGGAGTGCAATTGAGTTAGAGTCACTTATGCCTATTATATAGCCTTGATGCTCTGTTGCATGCAAGAGGCTGTCAACGATTCTATGTAAGGTGTTGCATTTACATAAGGATAATTGTAAGTGTGATTAGAACGGTGCTCGTTGGTGAGTATTGTTAGCTGTAAATGGTGAGTAGTGAAGTAGTTGAGTGCATGGCATATCTGGTCCATGTTAGATGTGTTAGGAGTTCTTTCTGACATGTGTTTTTAATATGGTTACCCTATTAGTATTCTAATATATACTGGATCATCTGCAAAAGAATAAGTATGTGGGCCACGTGTGCTTACAAACGTATCCTGTTCAATAAATTGTATAGCCATACAGACTACCCACATAAGCTTCAGACAAGGCAAATTAAAATGAAAGATCATTTCTCAGTTGCACTGATAATACCATGCTCCCTAAATACAATTTTTCTTCTTTGGCGATCCTTTATTTCCTTTGCTAATTGCAGATAACACTTTGCAATAAAAATACCTAATTGAAAATGCAGTCAAAGAGACACACATTAAATTAAACATCAGGAAGAAAACTGCGTTGGTTGGTTTGAATAACAGTACAATAAAACTAGTTAATTGCGAAGAAAGCAAAGGTGATGCATTTGCCCTGCACTTGAAGACCTGCCATCTTCAGGTCAGGATTGGCAGCGCAACTGTCTGTTGACCTACTGTTACTATTTTTTAAGCGAAACACAAGACAACACAACAAACTCGGCCAGAGCTGTGTTTCTTTTTCATTCAATGCTATTTGCTGTTTGGTGTATCATTCATCCTCCTATGGAGTGCTTGCAGTGTCTGAAGAACTATTTTACTTCTTAGAAGAACACTGAATCGGCACACATTAAGGGCCTGATTTAGAGTTTGGCGGATG
The DNA here is from genome assembly GCF_031143425.1 of Pleurodeles waltl. Lineage (NCBI taxonomy): Eukaryota > Metazoa > Chordata > Amphibia > Caudata > Salamandridae > Pleurodeles > Pleurodeles waltl. The sequence continues at coordinate 866,082,773 of NC_090443.1, forward strand.
GAGTTACTCCATCACTAATGTGACAGCAATCTTATCTTCTGCATTATGATACCATTATATCTTATGGACATCGTTATACGGCAGACGGGATCTCCGTCACGTTTGTGAGAGAGTAATCCACCCGCCAAACTCTAAATCAGGCCCTAAATTAATTATCTCATACATAATACGTTTTATATGGAAGGCAATTGTTTTGTTTGCTTTCTTGCAATGTGTATCCTACCCTCTGGGTGTCCTCATTCCCCACCCCAAACCCCATTTCCTTTATTTGTTTACATTTTTTTGAAGACCACAGTACTCAGTAAATTGAACAATGTTCTTTTTTTTAAATATTCTGTTTATTAGATATTTGATATTTGCCAGTATTCTGTACATAACATTGCATCAGCAGTATGCATTTACATATGGCGCACTACCAATATAGAGTATAATAGTGACTCAAATAATAAAAACAATAACAACAGATAAAGGTACACTTGCTGTGCTCTTCCCTCATCATTATTAATATATTACAAGGAATTCAGTCTCATTTCCCTCCTAGCTCAGTACCTTCCCAAGAAATCCCCATCTATGTCTCCTATTCTGTAACAGTTTGTCACCTGGCAGATAGTCAGTAGTGGCCCGGAATGCTCAATGGTTGTGTGATTCTATGACATCCCCCGTCAGTATCCCAGTATTCATCTTGAGGCGGTCGCTGTCACCCCTTTGCTCCTTCGGGAGTATCCCTGTGTGTTGAAGGGAGCTGTGTCTTGAGACTGCATACCCTGTTCAATGTCCGCATCCTGAACTGTGAGCTTGTTTTCTAGCAGTGTGGCCACATTTCTAGATCCTCCTGTAACTTATCGTCCCTACAACTGAGCTTATATGTGCCTCCTCTGTAAACATCCATTCAACTCTGTACCTGCATCACAGTTAAGGAGGGGGCCCTTGTACCTAGCCATTCCATGGCCACCCTCCTTTCAGCCAGAACTAATGCCAACTGTAACTTGCAGTGCATTTTACCTCCTCTAGGCCTTTAAATAATACCAAGTAGGCACACCCTTGGCAACCCCTCAATTGTCAGTACAGTCACCACCCTTAACCTCGCAACCACCTTAAGGAAATAATAATGCACCCTTGGGCACTCTCGCACCATGTGCAAGAAGGATGCTCCCTCTTTCCCACATCTGGGACAATCTGCACCCCCCACTCACATACATCCTGCTAAGCTTGACCTGCATCAGGTATGTGCGCTGAACCCAACTGAAATGTGTCAATCTAAATCTAGCGTTGCACAAGACTGTCTTCACCAGTTCACAGGTCGTGCACCATTCCGGATCAATCAGAGGTGTCTCTAGTGCCTACCCCCATGCTCACTGCACCGCAGGGTCAACCTAAGCTCTATCTACCATGACTGTCTTATAGATATGCATCACCATGTGTCTCGTAGACGCCATTGTCAATAGTAAGTGTAGTGTTTCCGTCTGTGGGGTATCTTCGGAAAGTCTGTCCAGATTTCTTGCACCATCAGTTTAGCACACTGCAGGATTAGCTGCCCCCACCCCCAGGCAAACGCCACCTGTGCCTCCACAAAGGTAAGGAATGTCTTCCCTGGGTGTAAATCATCCTGTGCTCCACATCACCACTCTCTCCACTGAAACTGAATGGAAGGAACGTCCAAAAGACTAGTACACTAGTGACCACTCGCTCCGACATCTCTGCCACGTGATGGATCTGATAAGGGGCATCAGGTGATGAACGTGAGCTGCGCATGAGCAGAGCCATCAAGGAGTATGTGCCTTGGGTGCCACGCAGTGTCTCCCAGTGGCCCTCCTGGGGCGCTCACTTACCAGCGTGCTGCAATTTGGACGCACAGTAGTAAAGTTCTATATCTGGGAGGCCCATGTCACTCTCCAACTGGTCTCTACTACTCCTTCCAGGGCCCACAAAAGGGAAATCATCAAACTGTATAGTGTCTTGAACAGACTGCACGGAAGCACGCATAGAGCATTTTGGATTGCATACAAACACCTGGGAAGGAATACCATCTTCACTATTGCGACTCTCCCTGCCATAGATGGCAGCAGCATGGTTCAAAAGCAAACAGCCTTTTTCAGTCTGTTTACCAATGCCTCAGTGCAATTTTGGTGCTGGTCTTTCATGGTATGCCCCACTATAATACCAAGATAGCAAAACAAAGTAATCTCCCATCTCAACCCAGCAGGGCTATGCCCGACACAGGTGACCCCAACAGAGCCCCAAGGGGAAACAAGAACAATTTCTGCCTCTCAACACAGAGACCTGCTACCACTCTTAATTCTTCCATTTGTGGGACCTTCCCAACGTGCTTAGGGGGACAGGATATCCCTACCCTACATGTTTTTTTTATTTCATATTCAGGACAGGGGACTCTGTCCCTAAGTCCTAAAATGACTGCTGCCACACCGTTGATGTGGTAGCAGCCAATCAGATGTTACCTTAAGATCTGTCAGCTCTACTGATCCTCTGTGGTCGGAAATATGCAAAGTTTTTGAGCCTTAATTTCTCAAAAACTACTGAGCAGTTTTACATCAAATCATAAAAAGCACATTTTGTGCACCAAGAACTATCTTTCTTCCAAATTTGGTGTAGTTCTGTTCAGAGCTTTCGCTGTTCAGTTTTCTTATAGAAAATGAACGGGGAAATATGGTTAATGATTCCCCCTTTTTTTCAGCTCCCACTTGACAGATCACCCCAAAACTGAGGTGATGAGGCGCATTAAACTTTTCCTGAAGATTCGTAAATTAGCATCAAAGTTATAAGAAAACCAAAAAATGCTTTTCCTATGGAAATGTGGTCCTAACGATAACTATTCAGTGGTGACCTCTGCTTAAAGTTCCTTACAAATAGGCCCACATCCAGCAATGTGTGGTGCTCTGTCGCAGGCGCAAGTGCCTGTATTTATTTTCAAAAGACTCTTTCAACCAAGAAAGTTGATGAGCACTTGAGGCTGTGAATCATCAACATAAGTTTATTTGAACGGTTATGATCTGAAGAGTTTCGGTCCCACAGAGGCTTTGTCAAGGTGCAGCTGAAACAAGTCAGGTCATAACTGTTTTATATGTGTGTGTGTGTCTATATATACATATGTGTATATATATATATATATATATATATATATATATATATATATATATAATACTATGTTATATATGTAGGAAGAGGGCTATCTATGCAGTGTGCCAATGTACTGCATACTATACAGACAGTACAGATTACCCTTCTCTGTAGATTGAGGCTAAAAATAATAACCCTAAATGCTCTTTTTTATGTAGTGTGGGCAAGCAGTTTAGGCTTATCAGAGGGCACTGTGAAGCAGTTGTTGAACACACAAAGAGTCAATAAATGAGAAACACACCCAAGAAGAAACTTGAGACCAATTTAGAAAAATAACATGTATTTTTATATATTTTTGACACCAGGAACTTCGTTATTGGGTAAGTACTTTTTAAGTTAGGAGTTTTGAAGAATACAGAAAATACACTTGCACTGACACTAATGCAGTAATGTTATCCTATGGTAAAAGGCACATATATTGCATACGGGTACTTAGCAGCGACTTACACAACCAATATTCTAGAGTTACGGTAAGTATGGGGCAAGGTCCAAGGCAACACCAACAGGTCACCTTGGGGGGCACAGGGGCGTCCAGGTGCAGACGTGCTGTTCAGCATTGGGTGTCCCGTTGATTCAAATGGGAAAACGGTCCTGAGACAGAGGCTGCAAGCAGGGCCTGGGGGCCAATCCAGGTGAACCCACAGGGGGCTCAGTCCTTGAGATGCTCGGGCATGTAGGGACACCGCTGGTCAACTGGAACTCAGGCTGGAGGGCTCAGATGCAGCGGTGATTTCTCTAGCGGGTTGCACTGTGGGAGGTACTTGCGGTTTGTGGTAGCCTGTGAGAGGCTAATCTGGCCAAACGCAAAGGAGGGCTGAGCTCTGGGGTAACTCAAGACCCCTGTGTGCACCACTGGTCCACTTCTTTTCAGGCTGTGGGACATCAGGTCACTATGTTCAAGAGAATAATAATATACAGATAAGAGGCACTCGTTGAATATACATATGAATAACAATAGGTGTAAAAATATCCACTAAAGTCTCTGCAATTGTCCTTGAAAGAAAATAACACCAAACTAAGTGTCATAGAATGGTGTGGAGTGCAATCCAAAATCTCCAACATAATTCCAACAATCTTGGGATTTATTGTCAATGTCCCAATTCAATCCAATCAATCATTCAGTAATACTGCCAACAATCATGATCTCTATGTTTCTTTGTTCTGTTCAGACCCCACAGCCAACACGTGTTTCGTCCAGGGAACACCCCATCGACCTCATCAGGGCTGAAATTTTACCAAATATAAACCTCATAAGCAAAATTAAACAGTCATCAAGTACCAAACAAAAGGTGGGATAGATAACTATGAAATTATAGTGAAACAGGTACTGTGAATTTAATAAAAAGCACAAAATAGTGTCCATGCCAGTGACTATCACCCCAAATTGTGAACATCAGTTCAAAAATACCAATAACCTTCTAACCTAAGTCCAATCGTGCCTCAAACAATATTGAAGTACAAACCGTACAATAGGTAGAAAAAATAAAGAAAAATAGACACAAAAACTATCACTTGACCTCAAATAACAAAATTTCTCTGAGTGTCGAAGGAACATCAAGGAGCAAATATATAGTAAGCCAGTGTTCATGCATTTAAACAGTGGTGTGAAGCCAGGGATAGCCGATAAAGATGTTACCTGAGAGGCAAATCTGCCGTAACTCACACATCCTGACAAATGTATTCAATAACTCTCATATTTGAGAGCAACTTTAATGTTCCCATCCGAACATCGCATCCGTTATATAACCATTCAAATCTGATAATTAATAAATATAATCAAAACTCAAACCTATATCTGGTAATGTAACACATTGTGCAAATAACATAACATGTGCAAGCACTGAAGCCATAAGCATAGTGCAATTATCGCATTAACCATTAGCATGAAACTCGTAAGGACCCACCTGAAAATATGACTCTGCAAGAGAAGCCGCTGTAGCGGCCCGAAAGTCAAACAATGTGTTCCAGTCGCGAGTACGCAAACGGTCTCGCGTCCGGAAGTGCCTTATCTAGTCAACAATTAGAAATAGACATGGGACTAAAGAAATCCCTCTACCAACAACCGCTATGCCTAGGAGTGTCATTAAAAAAAGGAATAGAAAAGGGGCTTCTTTGCTGAGAACTCTCAGCCATTTTGCATGAACCTGACGATATCCACTCCCCAAACACTAGCCAACAGAGAGGAAGGACTTACAAGTATGTACCTAACACCACTATGACGACCAGATATAAACAAAGGATAAAAAAAAAAAGTGCCCACTATTAAAGTGTGTGGAATATTGCAATTATTACGAATATTTATCTGGCACCACTATGGGGATAAAAAAATAAAAAAAAGATAAGTGAAAAAGTGCCCTCTATTGAAGTGTATAGAAAAAAATTGTCTTTGTGGCATAGTAACCCAATTATTATATTCCCTCAGCAATGATAATTTTGGTATTTGATGGTGTAATCAAACCAATGTGTCAACATACTTATGAGACAAGAATTATAGATCAAATAGCCACGACCAATGTAAAACCCTCCAAGTAATAAACATCATACATTTGTAGTACATAAACAGTATAAGCGTCTGTTCTGACAATCATAAGGATAATCATTTGGTGGTACGTACATAGTAAAGAAATCATTGTGGCATGAAATATGGCAATATGTAAGCATGTACAAATAAAACATTAATTTGAAGAATGGGCAGATACATAAATCATAGTAAGTCATTTTTCTATCATGTATTACCCTTATGATACTACCTTGTGGTATAAAAATTACCCCTGATCAGTGGTTCTTAGATTTTAATTAAAGCAGCGATTAACTCACTTTACACATGATCTCCCAGGAAGTATTCAAATTCACGATCCGTATTGAGACCCTCCTCAACTGCTGTGAGGCGCAATATCCACAATGCCTCCTTTCTACGCAGAGCTAGTTCTCTATTGCCTCCTCTAGGGTCTTGTATTGTATGTTCAATTCCAAAGAATTCAAAAGTCTTGCGAGTACCCAGTGACTTGCATGTCATTATGTGTGCCACCAATGGATACCTGCCATCTTCATGCAGTAATGCCCTTGCATGTTCCCCTATCCTACCTCTGAGCGGACGAATTGTACTCCCCACATAAAAGCGGTTGCATTTACAGGAAACAATGTAAATACCCAAAAGATGTATTAGAGTTAACAATAGATCTGATCTTAAAAGTTTGTCCCGTATTGCTTGCAAATTCCTTTTTACCATGGCTGGCCCATTTGCACAACCCGCAATGACCACAACTAAAAAAGCCCATCCTAAGGGTGGACAGCCAATCATCTCTCCTTTTCATTATTGGGAAACTTGGACTAAGAAAGTTCCTAAAGGATCTACCTCTACGGTATGTGATTTCCGGTTTGTTAGCAATAACACTCCTTAATGTCTCATCTTGTTGTAGAATATACCAATATTTTTGGACATATTTCCCCAACAACTTAGAAGTACCAGTGTAATCCGTGACCAATCTCACCTTTCCAGTATCTTTCTTTTGTATTGTACGCTCCCTGGGCTTAAGTGTAACACTCCTAGGGAAATGTCTTATTCTATGTTGTGCTTTGTCTATAATATGCCTCTGATAGCCTCTCTGTTCGAACCGTCTGCCCATTTCTTCAATACATGCTTCAAATTCATCATTTTTACTGCAGTTACATCTCGCTCTTATCATCTCACCATAAGGTATTGAGGTGATTTGATGTCTTGGATGAGCGCCTCTGCGTGTAGAATAGAGTTGCATGCTGTGGACTTCCTGAATAATCTACTGTGTGTTCTATTATTTTCTATAAATAGTTGAACATCCAAAATTTCAATGAGTTTGGCACTATATTGATAAGTACATTTTACATTCATGTCATTAGAGTTGAGAAACTCACAGAACTTAATCAACTGCTCAACACTGCCCGTCCAAATCATAATGCAGTCATCAATATAACACCGTTAATATAATATGTCTGTCTGCCATAAGGCGGCATCAGGACCCCAGACCCACCTCTCCTCAAACAAACCCATGAAAAGGTTTGCGTAAGAAAGGGAAAATCTCGAGCCCACCGCCACCCCCTGTTGTTGTCTAACCAATCCTGTTTAAAGAGGAAGAAATTGTTAAGTATTATATAAATCATTTCCAGTAACATCCTCGTGTGTTCCCATAAAGTAGCAGATTTCCTATTAAGAAACAACTCTACTGCTTGTAGTCCCAAATCATGTCTTATGCACGTGTATAGTGAGACTACATCCAAGGTGACCAGTAACATATTAGTGTCCCAGTCCACATCACTTAAAATACTCAATATATGTGTTGTGTCCTTGATATACAAGGGAAGATTATTAACAATTGGTTGCAGGAACAGATCTACATATTCTGGCATTTTTTCAGTGGGTCCTGCAATGCCCGAAATAATGGCTCTCCCCGGTGGGAAAGGTAACTTCTTATGAATTTTCGGCAAAGTGTATAGACATGGGAACCTGGGATGGTCCACCATGAGATACAGATATTCATCTTTGTTTAACAACTTTAGCTGGTGCCAATTCCTCAGTTTCATCTGAATCATACTGGACAACCTAAATATCGGGTTATACATCACTTTCTCCTACCATTGAATATCATTCAATTGTGTCCAAATTTCGTTTTCATAATCTGATTTGTTCATGATCACAACATTACCCCCCTTATCTGCTTGCCTGATCATTATGTCATCATTCTGTTGAAGCCCCCTAAGTGCTCATCGTTCCCCTGTGTTCAAGAGGCTCTTGTGGTTCCTGCTTTTCTGCAGACACAGGCTGCAGGAGAGGGCTTTTGGGGGCAGTCTGGCTAAACCCAAGATGGGACTCAGCTCTTGAGGGTCTCTGTGCCTCAGGGGCAACATTGGTTTATGGCAACTCGGGCTGGGGAGCTTGTGTGCAGTGAATCTTTGTCCTGTAGGGTCGCACTGGCATGTGTAACACGCCTCCTAGCATAGCTAATTTCCCACCTATCCTGGTGTCAAATGGGCCTCCTGGTAGTGGGTGGCATTCTCCAGGTCTGGGGGAAGCCAGGCTTGCATATCAAAGGTGGTGTGCTCTTTAAAGATCCCTACCTTGACATTCAAATTTACTAGTCTTCTGGGTGGAGAAGGGTTAAACACCTCCTGCAGAGCAGGCTTTGTTTCCTACCTCTCAGAGTGGGCTCTCACCTCCTAGGGGGTCAGAAACTCTTATATGGTGATAGTCTGGACAGGACCAGTCAGCTACCAGACTACAAGACTAGCAGGATTCAGGGGTACATCTAAGCTACCCTCCTGGTGCATGTAATATTAAATCCACCACTGGAACGAGCACTGGTTTATTAATACGAGTTGTTTGATAACAAACAACATATGTTTAAACTAAGCTATTATGTAGCTGGTTAACTCATTTTGACCAATGCCCAGTACATACTATCTAGTAATATAAGTAGACATCACAGGGCCATATCTGCAGATGCAGATATGTCCTCACATAAAATATAATGCACCCTGCCTTAGGGCTCCACGGCCTTCTTTAGGGGTGACTCACTTATACTAAATGCAGTGACTTTTGGCATGGCACACAGAAGTGTACCATGTCATGTTTCACTTCATGGTTTGCACCATGTCACGCAGCCTGCGATGGCAGTCTGTGTGGAATTTGGGTACGGGTCCCTTAAGGTGGCATAAGATATGCTGCAACCCTTAGGACCTTCTTTAGTACCCATGCCCTAGGTACTAGAGGTACCATTTACTATGGACTTACAGGGGTGCTAAAGCTATTTGCTAATTGTGCTATAATTAGACCTCACCATGTTTAAAGGGAAGAGCACTGGCACTGAGGTCTGGTTGGCAGGCCTCAGTTCACGGCCAACTTAAGGCGCGAGTTATAGTTACTTAAAAGAACTCTAACTATAACTGCTGAATTTCTATGGTTTTGTACAAGTAAATTCAGAACCTACCTATAACGTCCCTGTAACTTTTGTTTTTTTCAGTGAATTTCTATGGTTTTTTAATGCAAAGTCATTTTAGTCACTATACGTTATTCCAACCCCTGTCGCGCATAGCCAAAGGCCTTGCGCAGTGGGTGTTGGTCAGAAGGTCTGGCCTGCAGCCAGGCCTTGCAGCCAAGCCCTTAAAACCAACCAAGCCAGCACCACGCATTGCCCCTGGTCATGAGCAGCGCAGGTTGGCCACAGGGCCTGGCTCTCTCAGTGGATCTGTGAGTGGGTGCGTGAGTGTGTCTGAAAGTGGATGTGTGAGTCTATGAGTGGGTCTGAGTGGGTGCATGAGTGTCTGAGTGGGTGTGTCGGCGCATGAGTCTCTGAGTGCATGTATGTGTGAATGAATTAGTGTATGAATGAGTTTATGGTTTTTCTTTCACATTCACAAATATTTTGCAAATGATTTACGGAAAAACATGAATTTTCATGAATATGGCACGTGGTGACGCATAATTATTTTAAACCTATAATTTGCCTCTAAAACTCACCTATATCACACTCCTGGGATCAGGATACCTTCACCCTGATCCCTTATGCCACTTTCAATTAAGATTTTCATTCCCAGGGACTCTGCCCCGTGAAATAAAATGGCAGCCGTAACTTTCTAGTCAGGTTGCACAGCCAATTACTGCGCTTTTCGCACATGCATTCACAAAAATTTGCAAGTTTTGGTGGAATATTCACAAAATAATTGCAACGTCGCCGCGGCCAAAGATATACAAATTTGGATTTTCCTAACTTTCTCAAAAACTACTAAAAGAATTTACACCAATTAAGTGAAAGCACAATCTGCGTACCGAAAGTTAGCTTTCACCAAATTTGGTGTAATTCCATCCAAAGGTTCGGGTTGTAGACATGTCTAAAGCTCATATGGAAATTAACATGGGAAACAACTTTTTTGACCCCCCCCTTTTTTTTCAACCCCCCCCTTTTTCTTGACCCCCCCCCTTGACGGATCACTCTGAAACTTTCCGTACCCAACAAGAATCACTGCTGTAACACTTTTTTTTTGGAAAATTTTGTTACAATTCTTCAAACTGTGCCAAAGATTATTTTTTTTAAAGTCAAATTAAGCTTAGCATATATATCTATATAAATATATAAAACACTGTGGCGGTCACCACTAGGTAGATAGTTAGGTCAGCTGTTACATAGGAAAAGCTTTTTTTTTGTTGCTAATAACTTTGGCACCATTTGGAGAATCTCCACAAAGGTGTTACTTTTTGACTAGTTTGTACATGGAAAGTTTTGAGGTGATCCGTCAAGTGGGATCCAAGAAAAAAGGGGGTTCCAAAACGCAAAATCATCATGCATTTTCCAAAGACTTCTTTCTTAAAGACAGGCTACAGCAAAACGTGCTAAACAGAATTACACCAAATTTGGCAGGAAGTTAGATCTTGGTCTGCAAATTGTGCTTTTTGTGATTTGGTGTAAATCCGTTCAGTAGTTTTTGAGAAATGAAGGGTAAAAATAATTCTATATCTGGACCGTTGTGTCCGTAAAAGTAGCTCGAGACTCTTGAGGGAGCCCCAGTTTAAAAAATGGAGCATTCGGATTTGCCCAGGGTGCTTTATTTCCCAATCATGCCAATCGGGAGCTAGAGCTATGATTGGCTGCCAGGAACATAAGAAACATGTTGCTGGCAGCAAGTAAAAGACTCAGAGACTTAGTCACCTGTCCTGAAGTAAAAGAAAGAAAATTGTACAACGGGGGCAGATTAGGGATACCCTGCCCTGCAGGCCCCATGTGCGTGACCCAGAGGGACACTGCCAGGGCCCAGAAACAGAACAATTGGCAAAAAAATGCTACGATCCCGGTGAGACTGAGACAGGATCCTAAAAAGAATGGCGGCCGAGCCACAACTATTAAGTTTATGCTTGGGGGAGCCCACCCCAGAGCTGTATTAATAAAGGGCAGGGGGGCCATGTGGCCGCCCTCTCCGAGCCATTAAAGGCCCGATGGAGCCCACCTTCGGGGCGATTACTTTGGAGGAGGGGGGTGCCCGGGACATAGCAGTTTACCTCCCTGCACCAGAGCTGGAAGGAAACTCTGTGTTTGCTCTCACTTGTGTGTAGCCTTTTTGAATCTCCTGCCAAGTGGGAGCAAATACCAAGTCCACTCTCAGCGGGCGGGAACATTAAAAATGCTCCCGCCAGCTGGGGTTGGACTTTTGATCTGTTGCAGGCAGGGAAAGAGATCAAAATTTTGCTCCTGCCCAGAGGGAGCAGCATTAGGAGCTGCTCCCTCTGGGTCAAAGCAATGCTGACTTCCGTTGAATGTGGGGAGCAGGCTAGGGCCAGTGGGGGCCCTTGGGAATGGGCTCCCAGGGCTTAATAAAGCCTGGGGAAGGGACCACGCAGCTCCCGTTCACATTTATAAAACAAAAAAAAGAACCCAATAAGGCTCAGAGAAAACATAAGGTCCTGTGGCCAACCCCTGCCATTCTTGGCGTGTGTGGTGGGGGGGTTGGCTTTACGTATGGTAATAAAATATTCCTTTACATTAAAGAACAAAACTAAAAAATTCACTGAAAAAAAATAAAGGTTAAGGCAACGTAATTGTTTGGTGTGATAAAAAGATGTTTTTGTTTAAAAAAAATGTTTTATTAAAAACCTTTAAAAATCATTGAAAAGCCTAAAGGTTCAAGTAACATTATAGTTAAGTAAATTTGTCAGTGACAACATTTATGTTTTGAACAAAAAAAATAAAACACAGGAATTCACCAGTTATAGTTATCAGAACTAACTAGAACTTGTGCCCCTCTGAACTGCTTATGACCTCACATATTACATCACTCATGACGTTCTATGATATCATTTATGACATCACTGATGACATCTCAAATTACATCATTGATGGCACCCCTGATGACATCACTGATGACATCATTGAATTAATGTGTCAGTTTGTTTTATAGTTTCAATAGTGGCAGGAAACTACCATATTACTTGAGGGGTCTGTTACCAAATGGCTGAAGACCATGCATGGTGGGAGGTTGGCCACTCCTGGGGGGTTGCTGCGCACAGGCTGAAGGGCATGCCCCTACATGGGCAGCATAATATGCACTGATGTGATGCTATGCTTATAACCTCACCAGGGATGTGGAATTCCTATAGCCCGACACCTAGGACATATTGTTTGGGTCTAAGGGCAACAAGCGTTCATGTTTATTTTGTCTTTGTGACAAGAAGGCACAGCCCCCTGCAGCACAAACCCTTTGGCTGCCAGTTCACAGAGAATGTAACTGTCTGCAGCAGAGGTAATATGCAAGTTCATATCTTAATGCTGTTCGAACTCGTATTTATGGTTCATTAATTAAAAGCCTTTATTATTAGGGTGAGCTCTGTACATAACCATCTAAGGGTCGCACTGCACTGCTGACAGTGGTCTCAGTATAAAAAATAATAAAAAAATAAAAAAAGTGCACACATTTGTTTTAAAACAAATAATATGAGGCTAAGTATAATGCTCCCAAAAAGCTCCCTGAATAGATGCAAATGTTTGCAAAAGCTTGTAAGCAAGAGTGATGATTCTTTGCTTTCAAAATAAAATGTTCAGGAAAAAAATGCAAGTAGGAAAAAAAAACATTTAGCTACTATGAAATTTAAGGTGCTATTTCTTTGAATCGTCATTTAGTAAAATGTGCTGATGCATGCTAGCATTTCCAAAGTATATTCCTAATGGAAATTCAGTGTAACCATTTTCAACAAGATTATGGGAAGCATGAAAATAAACCAACTCTTTTAGTTTTGTAAATGTGTGTCTTGGTTTGACATGGCTCTCACCATTGTAACGAACACTGGCAAAAACCCCCAAAACTTTTTTGGTCTCAAAAAGCACAAACTGCTGCCAATGGTGTAAGAAAGGCCCCACAACCCCTGCAGTGCGAGGGACCCTGCCAGGGGGCCCAGTCAACACAGCACCTGCTCTAAATGAATCTGGGGGGGGCTCCATGTTCTTTGCAAGGGGCCCCTCTCCATGTTTTATTACACCACCTATTGCCACATTAGTTCCTGGCGCTGTACAAAACTACTTTGTGTGCCAATATGCTCCTGGTGGAAGAGCAGAATATGATCATTCACAGTAAAGCCAACCCCTCGATAGAGAGAAATAGAAGTTTAATACAAAACACATGTCTTGGTTAATGCCAGACCTAATTAGGGCCCCAATTCTTAAAGAAAGTCACTAAAGTACACCAATGGTATATGTCTTTGAATTAGTGGCTTTCATGAATTCACAAGAATTTACCGAAGTAGACCAGGAAATCGTAATCCTAGAAAATATTTGTCAACTGTATTTTAGCACAAGCAAATAAGCATGTGTAGATTTGCTCATGTGAAAATCTATTGAGCGTTTACAAGTTCACTTTCCCTCCAACCACTTTTTTTTTTACCAACCCTGGAAGAACTTCTACTTCTGCTATTGTCAAGAGTAAATTTCCAAACTTTCTCAGGATGGGAAAAGATTAGAGAAGAGCTGGTAAAAATCCTTAAACACGCAAGTTAGTAGGTTTGCTGACACAAGGGCATTCCAGCCCTGGAACTTTTGCTTACTGCTTCCTCCAGCCCCAGTATGTAGATCCACAAAAAGGTGGAAAAATAAGGAAATTGCTATTGTATGGATTGAAATTGCAAGTATGCAAGCACTACTATAGTAGTAGCCCTGGCATAATCAGAGAGGCTATTATCAGAGCTTTTACATAGTGAGATTGCTCCCATAATTTGTCGTCAAACTAGATGGCACCAAAGGGACAAATAGATTTTTTACAGGACAAGTAGATTTAAGAAGCAACCCGTCCCATAGACAAATACATATTTTATTACATTCCACACCCCTGCCTCACATATTACATCACTAATGAGATCTGAAATATATGGAGGTGCAGCTATACTTAAGTCAATTATGTATAACTGGCATATTGTCCTGTATATTTTGGGTTTTAAAAGCTAGAGCATTTTCAGTGAAATCTTACCACCTTTCTCACGTATGACTCCCCTTTAACCTTTATTTCAGTGAATAAAAATATATATATATATATGTATGTTTTTTTTTGTTTTTTTTTATATGTGGGAAATGCAAAGCCTGTAAGGGCAGCAATAGTTGTCGTACAATTAAGTTATCTAGGGATTCAAGCCCTTTTATTATCAAAAAGCACCTTAATTGCAATACTGAATATTATGTCTATGCTCTTAGCTGCCCATGTAATAAAAATTATGTTGGCAGCACAATTCATAAAGTGAGAAAAAGAGTATTAGAACACATGAGAGCTATAACTAATGAAGATAAAACATATCCGATGGCAAGACACTTTGCTGTGGTTCACCAGAAAAATAGGGATTTGTTGAAATTTTGTGTGTCAGACAATGTTCCAGCTAATATAAGAGGTGGTAACAGAGAGCTGGAATTGAGACAATTAGAATCCAAATTCATTATTAAATATTCCACTTGTGTCCCATATGGATTCAATCAGGACGAGGAACTTTTTGGTCACCTCAGTTCTATTTAGACAGGGATGGCAACAATCTTATTGAGAACAGAACAAGGATAAGCATTCAATTATTGTTATATTGTTATTATTATTGTTTTCTTTAAGAAATTAATTTGTTTTTTTTTTGTTATAGGTACAAATAAATTGATGATCTGTGTTGGAAATGCAAGGAGCTATTATATCCTGATCAGTACATTCTACACATTAGATGAGTATTATAGCATTACTCTTATATTGGTTTTCAAATATCTTGAAGAGTATGTAGTGTAAGAAATACATGTATGTATATATCAGTATTTAAGCTAATTTAATATAATATTAAGATACATATACATGAATATATATGAGTCCTTAGAAAAAATCTTTTATGAATTTTGTTTAAATATGGCCGACACATCTGCAGAAAGTACCTTGAAATTAATTTTGTTTCTTCGCATAGATATACATTCCTTTTTTTGTGTTGATTTGTGTGTACTATAAGCATATATAATATCAAATGGGTTTTGTTTTGTTTTTTTGCGCCAGTATGAAGTTAATAGGTGATTAGTTATATGAAATAAGAATCTTTGCGATAAGGCAATGTATTACATGAACTCCATTACAAAATGGCCGGCACTTGTGTAACTAGTGTCTAGAGTCCTTTGTTGATGTTGTTTGTTTTTTCCTTTGTTTAAATGTATGCACGATTGAGCATGTTTTTTGACCTGTGATCAAGGATTTGGTGCTCCGAAACGCGTCAGTTTTTTTTGTCATTAATAAAACACGTTCTTGCTTGGAGTCACGGCCATTGTGTTTCTTCGAGGGATTCTGTCCACGTGAGGCTTACACAACGTTTGACGGATATATATATATATGTATATATATATGTGTATATACACACACACACACACACATATTTGCTTAATTTCATACTATAGTACAATTGTTGCGGTTGATGTCCCTCAGAAATCTTTCATCCTCCTGGGACCTTCCTAGGCACCAAAACCTACCTCCTACACTGTATACAGCACAAAGTAACACAGTTAAACTAAGGTTCAACTGAGATGTATGTTTGTATTTCAAAAAGTGTTTGAAGAGTGCCACTTTTAGTTCTTTGGGCTAGAGCTGCAAAGAATGATTCTAGGAATGTATTCCCCTGCTATCCCATTAATGCTGCTATATGCAATAGACAACTGTTTTCATTATTTTACCAACTCTGTATTATTTATAAAAGTGCTGCATGGTCTGGTGCTTTTGGCAGTAGAAAGCAGTTGACATGTGCCACTGTGCAGAAATGTATTAATAAAGCAGTAATACTCTGTAGTGGCCATGTGTAGAGGGTAGGCATTGGGCATCTGACCGGCTGAAGGTAAAGAGGTTTGTGGTGTTTCTGATGGGAATCTCTGTGCATGCTGAAATAAATGGCTAAGGGGGTGATGAGAGATTGGTGAGCAGGAACACTGTTAGAAATTGATGGTGATCCCATTCCACAATACTTTCAGCCCCACCGCAACCCTATTTAGAGGTGGGGCAACTACTGGATCTGTGGGTGGAAACTCTGGAGTCAATAGCCTATCAGCCACAGGGCCACTGGACCAAAGAGGGAGCTGCACCACCACATTTTGGTCACAACTATTATCACTGACTTTTCCTACCAGGGACCGCCATTCGAGACATGATAATCCCACACAGGAGCATTTAAAAATGTTTCTACAGCAAAGGTAGAAAAGTCTGTGTGCACCAGAGCAGTTTTCTTATGGTTTTTAGCAGCACCCACCACCTCTCGGTTATGGGTGTTGGTTGCAGAAAAGCAAAAGGGAAAGGCAAATGGGCCACATTGACATGTCACCCACCTGTAGATGTACTTTCATCTCAAAGATCCCTGCCAGGCAGGAGGGTATTTTGAAACACAGAACATGATCATCCATAGGAAGGACCAGTTGGCCGGTAAATACAATATATATGTATACCTTAGGTGATGATGTCTTTCAATGGATTGCTAATGTAAATACAAAACAGTACATTAGATTAACTTTAGAGACTACAGAGAATACTTCTTGAAATCTGAACATTTAGAATGTTAAATTTGTTAAAAACATTTTTTCTAGTTAAACAGGCAGAACTCTACATGTTGAAAAGTTAAGCATTAGCTCTGCTACACTTGTCTTGTGTGTCTGCTTTTTCAAGCAGACTCAGCCCTCATCCTTCATGCACAAACATGGCAGCCTGAGCCACAAGGTTTAAGGCAACGAACAGAATCTGACATGTGGAATTATACGACTGGGCCACACTAGTTTACAGATATGCAGAGCAAACTAAAACTTCACATCAGTTTGTTGAATGTCTGACTACAGTACATAAATAAAACTAATACTTATAACCTATACATTCTTTCTGAGGAGAACCCCCACTGTCAGAAACACCAAGTGTGCTATATGGTATATTTCCAAGAAAAAACAAGCATTTGAAATGTAATGGGTTTCGCGTTTGCTCGAGTTAGAGCTATTAGCGTTGTAAATTCCTAACTGGACTTTTCTTGCCACATAAATTGAAAATGAAAAGTAAAACAGTTGACATAAGCAAGCGACACCTCAAATTCTTTGCTAGAACTGTCTGGAGCAAGAGAATGCCTTCAGGTTTATATCAGCTGGGTCGGTGCTCTTTTAAAACCTTTGTAATGGCAATGTCAGCACTTAGTAGGCCACACAGAGTAAAGACTGCTTCCTACTAACTACTTTAAGTTATATTTCTAGCAAACCACTCGGTACCACTCGGCCCCAGATTTACAATTAACGTATCACGCAGGATCAGAAATATCTACCCTCTGAATATAGTGCTTTAGAAACAAAGGAAGTTCAGCCGTAGGACGGGCCTGTCTTTTATTGGGGGCCCATTAACTACTGATGCAAAGGCCGAATGCAGTGTCTTGGCAAACTGCTGCCGCTCTGCAGACAGTAAAATCCTGAGGCCTGCTAGAGCCTGGTTGGGTCATTGGCTCCCTGCGTGAATGTCTTGAAAGGATCAAGCTGGGATGTAATACAAACCGAAACCAGATGGCAGGAGGGGCCATCACACGCTGTAACAGGAGGAAGGCGTGATGTAGTGTGATGGCTAACAAAAATGTTCACTTTGTGAAATCGCCTGGGAGGGAACTCAGTACACAAAGGAGGGACATTTTGCAAAATGCACCAATAAAAATGAAGCATTTAAATCAAGCACAACAAAGAATGAATTGCAAGAGTGGGCGTGGTTAAAAGCCCACAGAGAGATTACAACAGGCCAGAGCACTTGCACGTTTGACCCTAAAAACCCTGGTCCTGAATAGCTTTCAAAGAATCCACTTCACATACTTCTATTTTGTTTTGTTTTTTAACTATTTGTTCGCACTTGCCCATCTTCTTTTAGGGGAGCAACTCTTCCATTTTGATATAAATCATCAAACCTCACATGCAAAATGAGAACAAAGTCACAGTGTGTCCTCTAATTTAATGTATTGATTCATATATTGAGCACAACACTTACTTTATTCAGTTTTTGGATAACCGATAAAAGTTTCAATATCAGACATAACACTAAATGAAACAGTTTGATATCACAATATATCAGCCACAGAACAGTCTAAAAAACAGAAAACATACATATAAAAAAAATCAAATCAGTAATGTATAGCATATCATGTCCATAACATAACACACCTGTAGGTCGATGTATGCCAACACTAAATCTGGCTTCCTTGGATTTATTAAGTCCACATATATACCAGGATATTCATTTAATTTTAATGATTGAATGAATAATGTGAGTCATAAATCAGAACAGAGTCTGTATGGTGTACTGGCATTTGGTCCATGGCATGACGCCATTTGAGCATATAAAATACTTGGCAATAAAACATCAGGCACAAACAGTACTACATAACAATCCACCCCCTACCACTCTGATTTCAACTATCAGTATGAAATACACCATCTATGCATTAACAAACAATTCAACAACAGATTAAAGTGATACACTCTAGGGGTGCAGCATAATGCAAACCACCCGCAGCCGTAATAAGGAATGGTATAGTGTGAGCCAATCACCATATGCAGGTTCAAAATAGTACAGTGTGTTGAAGGCAAATCTATTGGTTAGAATTGCAGTACTCAGGACCCATGGGCCAAATGAATAATTCATACATAGATGGCTTGGACCATCAGACAACAGAGAAGTATACTTGAAAACAACAGAACCATCAACTTTACATAAGAGCAAGTCCACCCCAATATGCCTCCTCAGTCTCTTTCATTGATACTGTCCTTTTCACTACCAAAGTGGGAACCAGTGGGTGGGGAGTGACGCAGATAGCTCAGTTCATTCCCCTCCACAATAATATGTGTTTGGCTGTATTTATTAACTTTCTTAGAGCTGCTGAAAACGTTGATTTGCTCATCATGGTGAAGCCATAGCTGGATAAAGCATGGAGTATTTGACATTGAGGGAACAAATTTGCCTCTTCGCCTCAAGGAAGGATCCTCCAGCCTATTGCACGGCTGCTGTAAAGTGAGGAAATGTGGAGAGAGGAATTCAGAGTTGTGCCATGGTCGTACTAATTTAGAAACCGGACAATTGTTTGGCTTCAGGTAGCGCCTAGCAGTGGTGTGGGTGCAAGAGAATGATGGGCTTGTTCTATAACAAACAGATAAGAGAAGAATACTCTCCCAAATATATCCACTAATACTTTCTTGGCAAATTGTTCTAGTTTACGCGTCAGTAGGCTTCAGCAGTCAGAGACTGCTTATAGTATTCTCTCTGGACAAGCAAAAAGGTCTCTATTTTTCACTTTGATTATTGCAAGGCCCTTTCCATGCAAAGCATGGTTTAGGAAGAACTAGAAGAGCTGTTCTCCACAGCTGAGATACAGAGCAAAAAAGATCAAGCCATGCACTCGTTTCTCGAGTCTGTGCTGCATGCAGTCCAAGAGATCAGTGAAGGAGTCAATCTTAGCATTGATGGCTTTCAAGCTTTTTTTCATTCCAAGCAGTGTCATCTTTATGTTGTTTTCTATTTCTCAGCTTTCAGTTGTCTGTTGAGGGGCTAGAGCTTCCTTTTACCTAACACCCACCCTTAATGCCTCTTTTCCTCTGACCCTTTCAGGTGTTCTTTGTGTTTTTTTCTATCCTTCTTACTCACCAAATTATGTGTGTTGAGCATAATCTCATTTGTTTGATGTTATATATCAGGGCCGGGTAAATCTTGTAGTCTTCTTTTGATCAAAAGCAAGTTTGCCTTGCATGTATGCATTTCTATTCTTTTTATCTGCTAAATGATGTGTGTTGATTAAAATCTCATTTGCTTGATGTTATAAATCAGGCCTAATTAGATCTGGTGGTACTCTTGATCAAAAGCAAGTTTACCCTTCTAGTGGTAAATTTTCTTTGTAATTCCACCTGGTGCTAAAGGAGCATATTTCTAACCCATTTAGTAGTAGAGGGTCTGCCAAATACCCAGCCAGCAGCATCAAAGACCCAGCAGTCCTCTATTGGCCATCCCGCTCTCTCCAATACCTCTGCTCCCAGTGCCCAAGCACGGGCCGCAGAGTACTCTGTGAGTGGGATGAATCAGGGCTGATATGGCAGCAGGTCGTAGATTACCAGTTCTGATTACAGGAATTCAGCAACTAGCCCAGCACTGGCAGCATGCACAAGCCCCAGTACAGGCACTCACTCATCAAGATAGCAGCTCGGCCTCAGTGGCGTGTAGGAAGTCTCAATGAAGCAGGTACAGTATAACCAAGTCTAGATGATCAAAACCAAGAGAGCTGGGGCCGTGTCAGGATGAAGAGCTCTCCGCCTTCGGGGACTCTGAAATGGCTTCTGCGGTAATCCACATGGACCCTATTCATGACCACTCACAGCCCCTGGTTGCAGCACAACCATCTGCCGCTTCTCCATACTTAATCAGTACCCGGTGTCTGGCTATTGGGCAGTAGAAGTCGCACCCATCACCAGGCCCTAGTCCTCCATTGCAGCGAAGCCTACAAACAGGAAGAAAGTTAGAACTACAGCACACAGCACACCATTGCTCACACTGTAAATCTCTGTGACTGCTCCAGCAGGGAAGTGGCTCTCATGGTATCACCTCTTGTAAAATGTAGTTGGAGATGTTGGCTAAAGCAACAAGGTACTGGATGATAATTACAGGGACAGAGTTACGCAGTTAAGCAACCATCTTAGTCGGCTGCTGGCCATGTCTCCTCTACAATAACACCTATCCATACATTCATGAAAACCTTCCTACCATATATTTTCCTAACCACTCATATATAATTGTGTCCCAAACATTCAATCTAAAAAAAAAAAAAACTAACTGTTCGCAAATCACATATTCCACACTGGTAGCAACCATGCTCTTAATTCAAACGTATATAGACCATACGTTTGGTCAACGGAAACTGACTGGTTTTATCCTTAAAGTATTTTGCTTCACAGCCTCAGGAGAGAGCTGCCTTAAGAGAGAAGCGCAGTAGACTTCCATGTGTGCTATATTGTACAAAACGCCTGTTTTCCTGACAGATTTAACTGTCTTGAATATCTGGGACCAAAAAGATAATCTAAGGGCTAGTGGCGAAATACTCCTGCATACCCACAAGGATACAGACCTCCAGGTGCTGAAATTTAAGCCTGTTTGCCCGAGGGAACTTCTCTCATATAGCTGGAATGTGTAAGAGGCCTTGTAGACAGAGGAATCTGGGGCCAGATGTATTAAAAAGTTTTGCACTCGCAAACGGTAAATTCGGCCGTTTGCGAGTGCAAAACCGTGGTCTGCGATGCATGAAATGCATTCGCAGACCACAGATAAGAAATCGCTAAAATAACGATTTCTTGCGTTGCGACGTGGAAATTGCGAGTGGCAATTTGCGATTCGCAATTTCCAGGTCGCAAGGCTATTCTGGAAAAAATCGCAAATTGCGATTTTTCCAAAAATGGCATTTTGCACTTGCAAAATACCATGCTTTGCAACCAGGTGGTAACCTGGTGCAAAATTTAAAAATGCAGCTAAACTGCATTTTTAACGTAAACATGTAAAGCACACATGCCCTTTTGGCATGTGTGTACCTTACATGTTTAAACAAAAAGTTTTTGGGGTGCAGGAGAGGGGGCCTTAGACCCCAGCACCCTGGCCTTTTGCATTTCCAAAATTGCGATTTCTGGTTCAGAAATCGCAATTTAGGAAATGCAAAATATTCCCAGCTATGGGCAAACAGGCCCATTGCTGCGAATGGGGCCGGTATCGCAATTTGCGATTCGGTAATAGCATTTGCGATTTTTACCGATTCGCAAATGTGATACATGGCCCTTTGCGAGTCGGGAATAGCGATTTCTTAAAAATCGCTATTACCGAATCGCAATGGGCCGTGCTGGTACATCTGGCCCCTAGTCCTTGCCTGAATGTAATCCTGTGGGGCAATTACAGCTGAACATTTCTCCCGCCTGCTTCTTTAGACAATCTCTTCTATGTTTGGGCATTACAGATGGTCCTGTGAACAATGGAGCCTATTGCTGTTTCAGAGAAACGTCAGGGACAGTTAGCACCTGGACATTCTGCCTCGGATCTGCGGGCTTGTGGAGAGTTATCTAAAACTGGAAAATTCGGATTATTGTGTGCAGAACCAGTCCTGATAATTTGGACACTTTTATAAATGTACTTTTTACCAAGAACATATCCTATGAAGTCGTGTAATTTAAAGGAGCAGAACGATTTCCTTTTTAAATGCATCTTTCCCGAATACCTTGTTTTCTCCGGTATTTCTGGGTGTTAGGCATCATTTATATGCCAAAAACAAATGTACTGGACTCCTTGTGGTGGTTTTGAGAAAATAACTATTCCTGGGCTGGTGAGACCTGTTTCCCTAAATGTAACTCTAGTTAAATATTGCAATGCATTTTTATCTCTACATACATCAGAGTGCCTTCCTTTTGTGTCACTCGAATTATTGACTTCTTACACGTTCAGGAAACTTAGGCACACCTTCTGCATTTTTTATCTGTTTTAACAGTGTTGTGATCATGGTTTGTTGTTTCACATGTACCACATGGATTTCTAAAAAAAAAAAAATGCTAGTCGGTTGAACCAGGCTATCAATGGTGAAATAGGGCTCCTCACAGAAACCGTTTTTTCAGGATTCAGACTGGGCCTCATGGTTGCTCAGTTATTATTTACAACAGGACTGAGGCTACTCTACCTTTGAGCTTCATCCAATTCCTACCCGTAGCATGCATAAAATGATGGGTTGATTTTTGATCACATGGAAATCACTTTATTTGCTTCCCCTTGGTGCTTTTTCACCCTGACCTTTGCTCGTGTGTTTTGTGTACCTTTGTATTTATTTGATGTTATACATCAGGTCTAATTAGCTGATTTAGATAGACACAGGCATATGAAAATATATGTTTGCAATTAGGTATGCTCCTAATTTTTATGTTTTGCTTAAAAGTTCAAATTAGATATTTCTCTTGGCTCTATGCATACGTGCAAAACCTTAAGGATTTCTACCTTCTCCCCACCCTCAAAGACACAACAGAGAAACTTACTGTTTAAAATTTGAGAGTGGATAGGAACTACTAACATCATCTCGAATATTCAGGCAGAAGTTCCAGAAGACAATCCAGAAAAGATCGTGGCTACAACATGGCAAATAAAATATTACAATAAGCCATTCCTTTCTTCCGTTCTTACAGGTAGTAATGGAAGATATATTTCAATAGAATTTAAAATGAACCACACAACGCAAAGAAATAAACACACAATGCTAATCTTGATCTACATAGTTACATGTCTAATTTCCTTGATAGAGGAGTTGATGACAGGGACTTGCTTGATCCTGAGCTAATTTAGGAAACAGTCCACTTGCTGTGGACTTCACACAGTTGGTTCTAACTGGTTTCTCTGAGTGCCAACCAAATTATGGCCACTATACGCACAGTCTGGGGTGGCCCTGCTGTTTCCTTCACTTCCTGAACAGGAATATCATTTGACTTAAAAGCCTCCATTAGTTTTTTTTTCAGATCTTCAAAAAGATCTTTGATTAGGCACCTTGAACAAGGTCTTGTATGTTGACCAGTGGCATCCCATATAGGAGAGATGCAAGGAAACAATTTGGTCCCCTGTCCATTCCACATCTATCTGGCCTCATACCATGACAGTCCAAATTGCCCCTCAACTCCAGCCATGCAGGGCCCACGCCTATGTTCAAGGTTAATATCAATATATGTTGATGACAATGGACCAAAGCTAAATCGTACATAAAGGTTTTTAAAGAACTTTATTTGCCTTTTATTTATAAATAATGGACAATTCCCTAATATGAAAATCGTGATTTAGGCAGTTCAAATAAGTCACAGTGGAATTTTCCAACATAAATAATTTTGCACAATACAGACACAATTCCCTCTAACATCCAATACAATTATGTTGCTTTTTAAACTGACATTATTACCCTCCTTTTCAACCTTAAATGGCATCTATTCTGGATTTCAAACCCATTTTAGTGCTCTTCATTGTTTCTTCTCTTGATCAGTTATAATGTGTGCATCCTTATACTTATATCAGTTACTATATCTTCTCCTTTATCTTTTTGCTTCCCAGTGAGTAATACATCCTCTTCGGTCAAGGCCTGTTGGCTGGGGATCTGAACGTCTTGTGACATTGCTGTCCAAGTGGTCAGGTGTTCTGTCACTTTGTCATTTGTTATCTCGGAGTTAATTTATACCTCCTCAGCTATAGCTCATAGGATCAGGTCCCTCCCCCTGCATTGTATCTGTAGCTCTTGTCATCAGTCAATGATTCCCCAACTTTCGTTTGACAGGCAGTGTTCCCATTGCCCCGATTTATATCGCATATTTTCTTTTTATGGCTGTGATATATCCCAAAACATCATTTGGTTGATTGTGCATGTAAGTACACCCCTGGTTATGGAATGTAATCCTGTTAACATCTCATCTCCTATGTTACACGTCCATAACATCATGCGGAGAAAGTCTGCTTCCACCATTCTACATCTCGGACATAATGTTGATTTCCCTGGGTACATTGTAACTGGGTTAAATACGTGCTATGCAAATAGTTAAAGGATACTAGATTCAACTTAGCATTACTCATTCCTTTTATGACTTGCAAACAGGCTTTATTCAACAACAAATTAAATTTGAAGATCTTACCATCTTACCTTCTCTGAATATTCTCCATGCCACAAGCGTTAGTTAAATTCTTCATAGGTCCTTGCACTACCTTGGTCTTAGGCTCTCTGAAACTCCAACTAGGTCTATCCCACAGCATCAACTCCTAGTACAGACACCCTTAAATATGCAAGAAACCTGAGCTAAATGAGAAGCACATAAAACTACTGTCATCAATGGACAAATAAACCATTGCGATGTTATTGTTAAAACTAGTATATATATAGCACTCAATCCTCACCTGCCATGACCAAACCTCACAACCAACTTAAAGGGTTAACATAACGAGTAGGATATACCAAAACTAACAAAAAAAAACTGTCCAAAACTACCACCACTATCACGCCCTACCCCGTTTGTGGATGAGGGGTGCACAAATGCATCTCCTAATCTCGGCAAATCTTTTGCCAGACGTTTCTCAGACACCGGAGTTTGGAGTGGTAAATGGGTGGATGGAAAGTAGCACCCTGAATAGTAGACTGTTGTCTGGTCAAACAGAGCAAAAAGGAACACAGGCCTATGCTTCCGCTAACTCCTTTACATTTGACTGGGAAAGCCAAACACCACCTACTTTGATGGAAACCAGAGCAAAGGACTGATCTAGAAGCTCCATGATTTATACTCTGGTGTCTTTTCTTTCGAGTCCTTAGGAGATCTGTGGAGGTAGCAGTGAAGGAAAAGAGCAAACTAAATCAGCATCACATCCTCTAATCTCTTGCTTGTGTAGCAGCAAAGCTTCTCCTATAAACCCTGTTTTGAATGAGTACCAGTAGTCTACACCACAGACTCTTGACCCAGATAACTCCAGCATACACCACAACAGTTACTATGGTGTCCTTCACCCATATACATTAAATACACACTCATATAACTCCAACACACAACATAGTAGTCACAATGTTTAATATTCTTTTGTTGGTGCCCTGGCACTTTCACTCCCAAAAGTGCTCAAAGTCCAACTACCTCATTTAATCACCCAGCACAATATATTCAGAGAGAATCACACTATATTAAACTGTACTCACTCTAAATTGAAAATGGGCTTCTGGTTGGCAGAGGTATGCACTCTGTCCATGCAGGCACCACAATCCTAGTCAGAGTAGTTCAGTTACACACCATAAGGTAACCTGTGCTCACCCTCTGGTAGCTTGGCACAGATCAGGTAGGCTTAACTGAAGGGAAATGTATAAAGTATTTGTGCAACACTCAAAACAGCAAAACAGTAAAAATACCACACAGAAAGGATCCACACCTGATTAGACACATTGAGCTTTATTTAATTAACAGAACAAGACCACAAGAACAAAAATCCAATAAGTAGAATTTGAGATATGAAGTAAAAAGAATATTTGCAATTGTAGTGCTTACATGTTTAAAGGTCTACTTGGTCGAGCTAGATCAGGTAAATTCAAAGTTCAGGCCGACCGTACTGGAGCGTGGGCCGGCTACAAGGATCAACCTTGTCCTGCTGAAACAGTACCTTGTGTGGAGGGCTGCGTCCAAGTCGAGGATCCGATCTTATGGGAAGAGGAGATGATGCAGATATGATGAGTCGGTTCTGATCCTTGCAGTCAGGGGGTGCATCATCATGCCACTCAGTCATGAATCCTCAAGCAGTGGTGCAGCCTCGAACCCCTTTGTGATGAAGGTGTTGTGTCGTCCACAAGATGCACAGCCAGCAATGCAAAGGTGATGTTTCGGGACTTTATGGTGATGTGTCAACCCTGAGCCATGCAATCGGCGATGCAAAATCCTCGTCCTCAGTGGCAGCGGCAATGTGTCTGCATCGAGGGGAGATGCGACAGTCCTGATAAGTGCAGGGACAACGATGTATGGATTTTCATAGAACAGAGCTGCAGAACCTACTTCCAAGGGCCCAGGACTAGATTGGGACCACCTGGCAGGGTGTGACTCTCAGGTGGCAGAGTCAGAAGCTGTAGCACAGGTGTCCCTGAGACTTCAAAACAGGAGGAATCAGCAAGCCCTTGGAGTCACTTTGGTTCTGGAGATGTAGAGATTCAGGTCCAGTCCTTCTCACTCCTGGGTTAAGAGGGCGGCAGGCAGGACGGCAGGCACAGCAAAGCAAGAGTCAAACAGAGTGACAGTCCCTTCAGCAACACAGCAGTCCTTCTTCCTGGCAGAATGTTCTCAGGTCCAGAAGAGTAGTGATTTGGTGGGGTTTGGGGTCCAGTACTTATATTCAGAGGTTCCTTTCAAGTGGGTGAGACTTCAAATAGAGGCCTTTGAAGCGCACAAAGTCCCTGGCCTTCCTTCCCTGGCTCCAGACACACTACAGGGGTTTATGCAGCCCTTTGTGAGGGCTCAGGACCCAGCCTTTCAGGTGTGTCAGCTCCTACCACTCATCCTGCCCAGGATGGCCCATTAAGATCGTAATGGCCCATCAGGATGTGGATGGCGCATCAGGCACATCTATGCTTCTTTTGTGTGTGCCTGTCTAAAGGGAATGCCGAGAACCCAGCTGTCACCTATCCAGACGTGTATTCAGAGACAGGCCGAGGAACAAAATGGTTAAAATAAGAAAATGCCAACTCTCTAAAAGTGGCATTTTCAGATTTGCAACTTACAATCCAACTTTACCATCAGTTGTGATTTTACATTGTGAGTGCAGAAACACCAAACTTGAAATATCTATCTGGTCCCAATTGGAAATTACACTTATAACATGTAATGAGGCAATCCCAATGTTCATCTATGGGAGAGAGATGTCTTGCGGTAGTGAAAAGCGAACTTGAGAGTTTTTCACTACCTGGACATGTAAAACTTAAAAGTACCTGTCCAACTTTTCAAATACATTGCACCCTGCCTTTGGGGCTGTCCATAGGCTACCTCAGGGATGACTTATAGGTATTAAAATGGAAGGTTTGGGGCCTGGCAAGTGAGTTAACTTGCCAGATCGACACAGCAGTTTAAAACTGAGCAGACCCGGGCTCTGAAATGGCAGGCCTGAGACATGTTTAAAGGGCTACTAATGTGGTGGCACAATCAGGGCTGCAGGGCCACTAGTAGCATTTAATTTACAGGCCCTGGGCACTTGTAGTGTACTTTAGTAACATTAAATATGCCAATTGTGGATAGGCCAATGTTATCATGTTTTAGGAACAGAGTACATACACTTTAGCACTGATCAGCAGCCAGATTCCTAAATCCAGCAAAAGGGAAGTCTGCAAGACAGGCAGTCAGAAGGCAAAAAGGCAAAGGAAACCACATCAAGCATACCAGGTCTAACACATGTCCCCCCAGCTGAAAGTAGGGAGATCTACCCAACCCCTTAGGAGTTCTCATCACTACAGTGGAAGAACCTGGAGAGACCATCAGTATTGGCACTGTCTGTTCTAGGACGATGTTCCACTGTAAAATCCATTCCCTGAAGGAAGATGGACCACCTCAACAGTCTGGGATTCTCACTACTCATCTGCATTAACCATCTGAGGGGCCTGTTTTCTGTCTGAACATGGAAGTAAGTGCTATACTGTACAGGTATGGCCTTAATTTCTTCAGCACTCAAACCAGAGCAAAGACTTCCCTTTCTATGGCGCACCACCAAGGTTCCTTGGGAAGTAGCCTCCTACTGATAAAGGCTACAGGTTGATCTAGGCCCTCTTCACCTAGCTGTGAGAGCACGGCCCCCATCCCATGCTTTGAGGTGTCTGAACAATAAAGTCTTGGAAAAAGTCAGGGGCCTTAAGCATAGGCGCCATGTGCATAGTCTCCTTCAGGGTGCCAAAAGCTTTCAGGCACACCTCTGTCCAGATGTCCTGACGTGGTGCTTCCTGGAAGTAAGCTCTGTCAAGGGGACAACAATGGCGCCATAAGCCTTGACGAATCTCCTGTAATAACCAGGGAGGCCTAAGAAAGCTCTCACTTCCATCTGGGTCTTGGTTGGGGGGGTGGGGGGTGGAATCCAAAGCCAGAATGGTCTCAATTTTAGCCTGGAGAAGCTGCACTTTATCACCTCCCATTTGGTGACCCAAGTAGACCACTAAACCATGCATCTGGCACTTACTTGCCTTGATAGTCAGGCCTTCCCTCTGCAAAGTATGTAGCACTTTCTTAAGTTGGCACCGGTGGTCCTCCCAGCAAGAGCTGAAGACCACAGTGTTGTCTAGGTAAGTGGCACTGAAGCTCTCCAGTCAAGCTAGGACCTGGTTTAGCAACCTCTGGAAAGTGGCAAGGGTGTTCTGTTGTAATCTCGAGTCACTTGTTCAGAGTGACCACTCATTATGGCAAGAATGTTGTGTACTCAATATTCTGTTGTCGGTGCGTCGGTCTCATGCGCTAGCCGAAGGGGCAGTTGCCGCTGGCTGGTCAAGAGGGATACTACGACGTGAAGAGTCGTCTTTAAATAAATATATTTCCATTGATTGCATGGTGAAGAGACTTGTAATTCACAACATCTTCTTTAACCCATAGGGCACGACATAGACCTG
Organism: Pleurodeles waltl; assembly: GCF_031143425.1. Classification (NCBI taxonomy): domain Eukaryota; kingdom Metazoa; phylum Chordata; class Amphibia; order Caudata; family Salamandridae; genus Pleurodeles; species Pleurodeles waltl. The sequence continues at coordinate 866,112,042 of NC_090443.1, forward strand.
GAAGTGCCCTTTTGTAAAGAATACAGACCTCTCTTTTGCCCCTCAGTCAAGGCAATCTGCCAGTACCCAGATGGTAAATCAAACGGGCTAAGGAACTTGGCAGCTCCAAGCCGATTTAAGCTTGGCAGCTCTGGGGATGGGGTGTGCGTCACTCTTGGTGACCAAGTTGAGCCCACGGTAGTCCACGCAGAACCTAAATTCAGGTATGACACCTGGAGAGGGAGCCTTGGGGACTAACACCGCTAGGCTGGATTAAGGGCTGTTAGAGGGCTCAATTACCCATAATGCCAGCATCTTGGAGACCTCCTCCTTATGCTGGCCCTCACCTTAGCACGCAACCTGTACATTTGACTCTTTATAGGCGTGCTATCCCTAGCGATAATATCATGGGTACACAATGTACTGAGTACTAGGTAAGGGAGAACAAGGAGGCAAACTGACCCAGCAATGGGCAGCAGTCTCTTTGATGGTCTAGGTTCAGTGCAGGAGAGAGGATGACACCCTCCACTGAATCATCCTGCTCCTTGGAAGATAGGAGGCCGTTGAGCGGTTCACGCTCTTCCTCCACCCCATCATCTGTGACCAAGAGCATGATAATCTCAGATCTCTCGAAGTGGGGCTTGAGGAGATTAACATGCAGGACCCTTAAGGGGTTCCTAGGAGTTTTGAGGTCCACCAGGTAGGTGACATCGCTCTTATACCCCTTTACCTCATAGGGCCCAGACCAGCAGTCTTGCTGAGCTCAGGTATCCATGGGCTCCAACACCCACACTTTTTGGACAGGCTGAAGCTCAAGCAGAGTGGCATTCTGGTCATACCATTGTTTCATGTTCTCTTAGCTGGCTTCCAGGTTCTCTTGGGTGAGTTTCCTGAAGTGCGCTCTCTGGTTGCAGAGGGCCAGCATGTAACTGACAACATCCTAAGGGGACGCTTCCGGGAACTTGCTCCCAGCCCTCCTTTACCAAACTGAGAGGCCCTCTCAGTGGGTGCCCATACAGAGGTTCAAAGGGGCTGAAGCCAACCCCCCTTCTGCAGTACCTCCCTGCAGGCAAACAACAGGCATGGCAGAAGGACATCCCACTTATGCCTCATGAGTTTGGATAGACCCATAATCATGCCCTTGACGGTTCGGTTGAACTTTAAACCAACCCATTGTTTTTGGGGTGTTAAGGATTGGAGAACTTGTGGATTACTCCACACTCCTTCCACATGGCCTTCATGCAGTTAGACAAGAAGCTGGTAACCGTGTTAGCTACCACCTCCTTGGGGAAAACCACACAGGTAAAGATTCCCATCAGTGCCGTGGCCAAGGCAGGCGCAATCACTGTCCTTAGAGGGATAACTTCCAGGGACTGGGTGGTATGGCAGACCAAGACCACAACAAATCTGTTGCCCATGGCTGTCTTGCGGGCCACAGGCCCAACATCGTCGATGATCACCCTCTCAAAGGAAGTGCCAACAACAGAGAAAAGTTGCATAAGGGGTTTGCAATTCCCCCCTGTCTTGCCACTTACCGGCAAGTAGGAGACGACCTACAGTAACCGTCTGAGGCCTTCCTCATTTGAGGCAAGTAAAAGTGTATGAGAAGCCTGACAAAGGTCTTCTCTTGCCTCAAATTACCTGTCAGTGGTACATCATGAGCCGGACCCAGTAGGAAAGCCCTGTAGCACTGGGGGAACACCAACACACATGTTGCACCAGGCTCAAGAGCCTTAGGCTCACTTTACAGGGGACCATTCTCCCAGTGTATCAGGTGCTTGCCAGTGCGTTTCCAGCTGCCTGGGGCTCAGCCTGTTGTCGAAGGCCCACATGAGTCGAGCACTCTTTCTGCGCATTGCAGAACTCCCTGGTGAGGCCCCCCCTTCCTGCTGCCAGTTGGATAGCTCAGGCAGGTTCTCCAGTTCAGCCACTTCCTCCCCCTCAATTTCAGTCTCTTCCCGGATTGTTGGAATAGGAGTGGGTTGCTCGCGCCCCTTGCCCTTCCTCTTCTTGGCAGGATCCTGGGCCATTCTTCCACACTCCAGGTCTTTCTGATCACCCTTTTGTGCTGCAATGGGCTGTGTGGGCAGGCACACCAATTCCGTCAACCCCCAAGTGTGAACTGAGCTCCACCTCCTTCCAGGCAGTATACTCCAGGTCCTTACAAGCAGACAACCCACAGGCATAGATGGACTCAAAGCTACTCTCAAGGAACCTAAGACACCGCCCCCCCTAACTCAAAGGGAATCACAACCACTGGGTAGTGGTTCTCTTGGTTGTCAGCAGCAACAACTTGGTGGAACACATTACAGACTACCTACTCTAAAGACACCAGATGACACCTGACAGTTGTCACACTGACTCCTATGTCTCTCAGAGCCTCCACCCTCTGCCCATTGAAGGTGACCCACTGACTGTACTTCCTAGTATTGTTAGGTATGTGGGTTCACTGCACCATCTCTCGTCACCCAAGGACACTAGGGTAACCTTTTTATTGTCCTCCAAACTATCTGGGACAATCTCCTCTCCAAGCACTGCACTAGCCAACCCCAGTGACTGCCCTCCGGTGGGGGGGTTGTCCCCACTTGGGATACTTGGCGAACCCCCTTATAGTGTCTTTCCTGTGACCCTAATAACACTTAAGGGGGTATCGTCCCTGATGACCTACTGACTTACAGTCAGGGAACTATTGTTTTTCTTCTCAGTAGGGGGGATGGGAGCCCTAATCCACATAACTAGTTTGTGGCCCTTTAGAGAACTCCTTATTTTTATTTTTGTGCCCCCCCTTCTTCTGGTGAGGACCCTGCCAACCATTGTGGTGATCCCCTCAGATACCTTCTTGTGGACCCTGGTGCAGACCCAGTGGTCCACCTCCTTATCAAGCTCCCTGGGGGTCAAAGAGCTTACTATCAATGAAGTGTTGGCGCAGATCTGAAAAACAAAGACTGAACACGTACTCTTTTGCAATCAAGTTAAAGTGCCCCTGCTAATCGTTTACCTCACTGACGTTCACCCAACCATCCAGTGCCCTGCAAAAGGAATCCACACAATTCACCTAGGTCAGTTGAGATAGCTTGTGACTGTCCCTGAACTTTTTCCTGTACTTTTCTGGGGTCAGACCAAACTTCCTGATTAGGGACTACTTTATGGAGGGTGATACCTCATCCTGTCTCTTGCTTTTAGGGCAAGCAATGTGTGGGCTCTACGACCACTGTAAGCTAACAATATGTCTTGCAACAGACAGAGCATGTGCTGTCTCAGGCAAGACAGTCAATAAGTACCACAAAATATTTTCTTTGGGGCAGTAAAAAAAATCATATGGACCAAGGAAATCAATGGCCAACTGTCCCCAGGGACCTTTGGGAAATGGAACTGTATTCAGTTGTGCTGTTCTACATTATAGGCTTTTGGTAGAACACTGACAATTCTGGTGAATCCTCACATATTCCTCAATTCTTACATTCAGAGTTTGTCACTAAAAAGTTTTTTTCACAAATGTATTTGTGGCTATGGCCTCTAAATGGCCCTTTTGGCTTCCCAAACTAGTATACCCCTTATTTCCTAAGGTGAAGCAAACATATCCCTACCTAAATTCATTTCCCCACCAAAATATTTGCTTGCAATAATTTTCAATAAGCCTACCTACGTTCTGTTCATTTGGACATCCCTTTAAAATGTGTTATTTTTCATTCCATAACATCATGTCTACAATTTCCTATTACTGTTCATTGACGACGACTTCTGTGCCCACAACTATGTCATTTACTACAGCTACAGTATATTCTTCACTATAATGTGATGCATTATTCTCAATTGGCCACTCTAATTGTGATTACTCCAATCCCTACATTTCATTCATCAACTTTCACGGTGCAATCTAAATAGTTCAAAAACGGTTTCAGTGCAGGTGCTTCTATTCTAACTTCCTTTTATCTACCAAAGACGGATTGTTGTTCTTCCTCTCATCTGAATTCTTCTACCTTCCGCGTAATTTTATTAATACTGTCCACGTAGTACCAAGAAAAATAGAAGCTGATCTTACTTTTGTAGTTGTGGTGCTTCTTGGATAGCTCAAATTATGTTTTCTTAGGAGCATATTCCCTCTCTGGATATTTTTTTTTCAAAATATTCTACTTCATGTATAAAAACTCTAAACCAAACTCATGAGTTCCCCATTCACCTCTTTCACCAATGGAAAACCTTTCGACTGCCATTGTACTCGCCACCAGCAGAAAAAAGGGCCAATAAAACAAGGGGAATGTATAGAGACAAATATAATGGATCCAATTTCAATCTCTCATCTTCAAAGCTTCTCTAGTGAAGTAATGAACCTAGAGAAAATGGTAAAGTCTGCCACAGAGGGCATCACGAGAAGGCTTGACAATCTTGAAACTGGGGTGTCGAAAGTAATGGAGTTCCTCCAAAAACACACCAATACTCCATGTGCTCTACCACAATTGGCAGGTAGGAAGATAACAGAATAGGGAGGGAATTTGGCAAACAAGGGCCCTACTGAAGACCATAATACTCTGAACCCACAGAGAAACTCGGATAAAACATTGAAGGGTTGCCCAACATCTGAGAACGTTCCCAAAAAACTAAGCCCAATTCCCACTAGTGAGCCCTCCAGTACCTCTTCTACTGAAATTTCAAAAACGCAGTATCCCAGTGACAAGGGACAACTTTCCTCTGCGGACATAATTCATCTTCCCCCAGAATCTACACACTATGGTGGTCGTTACAAGTTTGGGGGTCTTTTGTGAAGACCGCCGTGCTGGTGGCCGCCAAAATACCGCCGCATAGGAGGTAAGCTGACCGCAGTATTACAAGTCACAAAAACAAATCCACCAGAAAACAGCCAAAAATCTGACACCGCCAGGCCAAAGGACGGCAGGAGAGGGGCAGTCCCACCACCCCCACCGCCACACCAACAACATCCCGCCCTTCATATTACGACCCACAAATCAGCACAGCGGTCTGTCAACGATGGCAATCTATTGCCGTGTGGACCGCCACCATCGAAATGGCACCTCTACTACAACACCACATTGGGCAATTCAAATACTCTACAACTGATACACATACACCACACACCCCCACAAACACCACTATAAAACACACACTCACACAACCCACAATCCTTTGCAACAAAAAACAATTACCACACATCTCACGGCCACTCTGAAGAACGCACTGCACATACTCACCACAGCCACCTGTACACCCCTCATGCATCACACATCACACAACGTATTTGCATACAAACACACACATCACCATCACTATGTCCCCACAAAAGCACCCCCATTTCACAGATGAGGAGTTGCGGGCCATGGTGGACTAAATCGTCAGGGTAGAGCCACAGCTGTTTGGTGCACAGGTCCAGCAGACATCCATTGCCAGGAAAATGGAGTTATGGTGGAGTATCATCGACAAAGTGAACTTAGTGGGAAACCATTCACGCACAAGGGAGGAAATCAGGAAGAGGTGGAACGACCTTAGGGGAAAGGTGCTATCCATGGCGTCCAGGCACCAAAGTGCGGTTATGAAGACTGACGGTGGGCCCGCATATCCTCCCCCGGAGTTTACATCCTGGGAGAAGGTATTGGCAAACCTGTACCCTGAGGGCCTCAGTGGAATCATCGGAGGACTGGAGACTGGTAAGTCACCTATTCTCCTCTGGCACTAAGTACACCTGTATCTCATGTGTCCCCATCCCCCATCACCCCACCCCACACTGATCCACACCCCCCTACCACCTATACCCATTCCCCTGCACACCCTCACCACCCGATTAACACCATCCCGTTTGCACTCACAAATACATGTAAAGCATGTCAAGCATGAAGCTCCATGAATCCCACAATGCATCACTCTTTACTAACCTAACAATGCACACTCCCCTTCACATAGGTAGCCCTGCATTCTGAAGCATGCCAAATAGCACTGATTAAGCAGTGTCAATACAAACCAGGAGATGGCAATGTCAGTAATGCTAAACAACTGATATGCCATAACATATCAGTAGCTAATTGACAAACTCACCTCATCTGGCATTGATAATAATGTATATTCACCACTGTCAATGTCATTCCTGGGAAGCAGCTATCCTGCACCATCTCCCTGGTTAGCCAATGTTAAACAGATTAGGTAGATGTGAATAACAGTCTTCGCTATCCACAGGTACCACTGCTAATGTCAGCTGGCAGCAGATACCACGAAGACCCAGCCCTCCACCAGAAGAAGGCCCCACTGATGACAGCAACTCAGGATGTCTCGAACTGGAAGTCCTCCCTGGGCCATCTGCGACCTCTGGTCAGCCTCCCTCCGCAAGCCTCACCCAGGCCACGACAGACCCCCCCACAACCGTGGCCACCCCAACACCAGTTAACCAACACCCCCAATCCAGTGTCCCCAGGCCACATCAAATTACAGTGTGTCCACCAGTTCAGGGAACGGAGTCAACACCTACCACTCAAGATGATGAAGGTCCTGGTATAAGAGGGAGTGGGCACACTGAGCCGGGGATACAGGCACAGGGGGCTAGGGCCAGCAGGAAGGTAACTTTGGGCCAAAGCGTGCGGCAACCCAGGGAGGCGACTGGCCAGGAGGCCATTTCACAAGTCCTGAGAGCATACCACCAATCCCAGGACAGGATGGGCTAGATTCTGGTCATGTTGCTGGAGAATCAGAGGCTGCAGAGGGAACATCACCAGGAGGCCATGCAGCAGTGGCAGGCCCACTTTTATGGCCTCCAGAAAAGGAGTGCTACAGGAGGTGACCTCCATCCTGCATGAGTCCTCCACCCACCAGCAGGCCCCTTCCACTTGCCACAGTCCTGCCCAGCCCTCTACATCTGCTGCAGCAAGTGGAATGGAGGCCCTGCCAGAGGACTCACAGGCTACTAGCACCCCTCCCCCTGTTGCTGAGGAACCCCCAAGCAAACGTGAACGCCGAGCCAGACATCCTGCAGGGACTGAAGCCAAGACCAACCCCATTGCCAGGAAATGAGCCTCTCCTGAACTGTCTCCCTTGTGTGTCACTGAAACTCCTTGTTGACTTTCTACTGCCATAGTACCATTTTCCTATGCCCCCTGGATACTGGACCTATGCTACCAACTGCTTGGGCCACCACACTGACGATTTCGACCACCATGACCCCTCTGTTTTGCACCATCCCTTCCTTTTTGTATTCACAATAAACACACTTGAACACAGCTACTGTATCTGTGAATGTATTATCTGTCAATGCAATGTTTGTACTACAATGAGACACTGGAAATGATAGAAACCATCAGATTTCATCTATTGTACTGTCAGATTGGGCTTCACATCCTCTGTGTAACTGCTTGTCACCATTCCCCATCCACACATCTTTGTGTAAACAGGTAGCAGAAAGGCATGGGAGCTCAGTATTCACCACTACAACACCTGTGAAAAGTGTAAAACAGACATAACATACAATACTACCAAATAAATGCTACACTCCATGATCCTGTCTATTTATACAGTCTACAATTGCATGCATCATTTGCAGAAAATACAACACATAGCAGATTTTATTCACAGGACTACACACATCACACAGCCTCAGTATTGGTCTCATAAAACATGCTAGGATTACAGCCTAGCTCTATTGTCTGTATGTTACCCTCTCCTGAATGACAGCCAGTGCTGGGGAATAGTCAGGGACAGTCAATTCACTGAGGGGACATGTTAGGACATCAGTTATGAAGGTGCATTACAAATATCACTTCGTAACTACCACAATATCAGAGTTAGAAAATGGTTTGGGACAACTTTAGACCTTCATACAGAAGAAGCATAGCAAAGGCAGAAGTACTTTAGCTCAATATGTCCTACCTGTACAGCAAAGTGTACTGATGTAAGTCGCTGAGTGAACAGTGCTCACATTACAGAAAGGTTACTACCAGCAGCCACACTGCACTTCAGGATAATAAGAGCAAAATAAAGCCACAGACCTACCTGACTGTCATTGGAAGTACTGCTGAATCAGCTGAGTTCTTGAGTACAGATCATCCTCCACCCCATTTTCATCACTGTCTAGTGTTCCTTCTTCTGCCATCGGTGCACTGGATACTCCCTCCTCTTCAAGTAATGAAACATGCCTTCTTAGGGCCAAATTGTTTAGCATGCAGTGGGTCACAACTATCTGTCAGACCTTTTGAGGGGAGTAGATCAGGGAACCAGCAGAGATGTGCAGACACCCAAATCTTGCTTTCAGAAGGCCGAATGTCCTCTCTATCACCCTTCTAATCCGGCCATGGCCTCATTGTAGCGATTTTCACCCTCTGTCATGGGATTTCTCATGGGGTCAACAGCCAGGATAGGTTAGGGTAGCCAGAGTCACCTGAGAATAGTGGAAACATAGGTAACAGTTCTGCTATACTCAGAGGAGAAAGGAAATGATAGGTGATATGACAGTGACTAAACATACAAATCGTACTCACGAATGAGCCAGGCTCTCTCTCTGTAGTTGTGCCATCATGTATGGGACAATGCTGATCCTCAGAATGTAGGAGTCATGCACAGACCCAGGAAACTTGGCAGTCACTTGGGAGATGTACTGGTCTGCAACACATACCACCTGCACATTAACAGAAGGAAAAATGTTCCTGTTTCTTTACACTTGTTCATTGTTCCTGGGAGGAACAAATGCAATGCATGTGCCATCAATGGCCCCTATGACATGAGGGATATGTCCCATTGCACGGAAATCTGCCTTCACAGTAGGCAAATCAGCATTTTGGTGGAAATTTGATGTAGCTGTCAAGATATTTTAGAAAGGCATTAATTCACCAAAAAACGGGGACAAGGTGGTTAACTGGTCCAGTGTATGTCCTCCCTTTTCATGACATGTCTATCAAAAAGGTACACTGTTCCAAAAACAATATGTAGATTCTAAGGGGTGGCTCAAGTGTGATTACCTCAGAAGCAAGGGCCCTCATCATCAGGCTTCCTCCACTGCAGACTGGTGCTGCAATGTCTGACGGGACCCTCAATGGGGTCACTAAGCCAAACTTCTGTGCCAAACAAACAAGACAGTGGAGAAAAGAAAGAATATAACATTTACTCAACTTCCCTCAGGAAATTCCTTTAATTAGTGGCAGAGAACGTTGGTCAAGGTTAAAAACAAAAAGGTGAATCTAAGGGAAATAATGACCCTTTACTCTTGAAAAATGTGGTTGAGAATACTGTTTCTAACACCACTCTACAAGTCAACATGTTTCACGCCTTCTCATGTCTTCCCAGATCTAATGGCGCTTCTTCAGGACTGGAAAAAAGTCTTCTCCAACCAAAACAAACAAAATGTTCAATGGTAATAATGCTTTTAGCACAGGTATCTAGTAGTGAGGCTCTACGTACACAATTATTCAATGGGCTCCTGCACATGTACCATACCTAGAATCAAAGAAAAAACAATAATAATATACTTAATAGTACAACAAATTCTGTCACCCATTGTACGAGAAATTACAAGTAATTAATGTGGCAAAAAATTGGAAGTATGTAATCATTGTAGCAATCTTAGAGAAAGAAAAAGGAAGAAAAATGCCAAAGGCGGGCTTACCACCCAATTTGGAGGCATGGTCTCTTTCAAGGAAAGGCACACTGACAAATTGCCATAATATCTAAAAAAAAGAAGCAGATTGATACCAAAGGATACAATACATTCTTAATTCAAATAAACTCCCTAACAGGAGCGAGACTAACACACTCCAGCACTCTCAATCATATTAGTCTGTAGCATAAATGTATAAATGTATGAAAAACAAATTTCAATGTGATGTTGAAAAGGAAAATATAAATCACATAGCAGAACTAATGCTGCAGAATAGTAGAGGGAATAGCCGTAAACAAAAGCAGAGCAAATTTTGAGGAGCCCCTTCTTGTCAAACACCTATTTTGTCGGTTATTGCCTGTTGGCAACTGAAACCAAATACGGTACACTTCCTGGCAGAAAAGACCGACTAAAGTGGCCGTCTCTTCAGCTAGAAAATCCCTCACGCTATCTACCCGTGGGATCGCGGTTCTAGAATCAAGCAGAGGAAGCAACAAAATAACTTCTCCTTACAGAGGAGAATCCTCCCGTTCGGGCTCCCCGAGTGCAGCTGAACCTCTGGAGGTAGAGGACACGGTAACCAAGGGAAAAAGTAGGGTGCTCACGCACTTGGCATCCAACCAAAACTCAAGGGGAGGGGCGATGACATGGTAGACACGGAAATAAAGAAAGGACATATTAGTAATTACTACGGATTCGTGTGCTCCTGGCAAAGGTGGTCAGACATCAAAATAAAGAAAGGACTAAGTAGGCACGTAAATTAATTCCTGTATACATTTAAAAAGGTGGGTTGAACTGCCAATTTACTGCAATAGTCATAAAAATGATGCTCATACAGGACAAGATAATAACAAAATATGGTTCCAAATGAAACAACTTCAAAACTAGGTATTACTGTATTTGAGTATTAGAGACAAAATACAGAGAGTACAAAAAATAATAATTTTGAGAGGCTCCCTCAAAGGTAGAAAAAATAAAAATAAAAATAAAAGAGAAGACACAGTGAAGGAAGGTGGTAATAGTCTTATTGTCACGTACAGAGATGATCTAAAAAACAATAATGGAGAAGTGAATCTATGTGAACTGAAGTCCTCTAAAACCCCCCGCAATGCTCAGCCAGGGTATATTGTCATTTAGCCCCCGAATGTGGGTACCCAGCTTGAACACCCAACGTTGTTCAACTTCTAAAAGCATTTTTGTAGGTGATTGAACGACTTCCGAAACAATCCACCAAAGGTCATCAGGAGTATGCTTGGCATAAAGGTAGTGGATGCTCAATTTTGTTGTAAGACGACCACATCTGATATTACTTCTGCGTCATTTATTCTAATCTTCACTGGTCTTGTCGTCATTCCTATGTAGCGTAACCCACAAGGACAGCGGATGATATAGATGCAATTCGAGGTGTTGCAGTTGGTGTGTTTGTTAAGATGCCACAGGCCAATTGGTTCTAATGTGATCACTTTGGTGCGTTCAGTGAAGGAACAGACATTACAGTTACCACAAGGAAAATTACCCTTGACCACTGGTAAGGACCATAACCGATTTTGGTCGCAGGTCTTGTTCACTGATAGTGGTCTAGTGTGTACAACTGAGTCTTTTATGTTAAATGTTCTTTTGAAAGCAAACAATGGTTTTGGTATTATGGTTCCTCCATTGGTGGGAATCGACCAGTGTTTGTTAATCAATTTTTTAAGGGAGTTCGAAGCAGGGGAAAAAGTGAACACGCAAGTAAGGCGGGATCCAGTATTTTTCAGAGTTGACGAGGGTAAGGCTTCTTTTGCGAGCTCGTTTGCTTGCTGAGTTGATAATTCTAGTCGGATAATGTCTCTGAAGTAGTTTCTGCGACAAGTCATCCACTTGTTGTTCAAAAGTGGATACATTGCTGCAATTCCAACGTAATCTTAAGAATTGACCGTAGGGCTTTCGGGTGGTAGCTTTCATTAAGGAGCAAGCTGTTCCGATCAGTCTTCTTGTGGTAGGTACAAGATTGCAATTTATCCCAGTTGATGGTAATAGTCAGGTCAAGAAAAGAGATACTCTCCGTAGATACTGTAGAAGTGAATCTCAAAAATGGGTCAAGGCTATTAATCCAATCAGTTAAGGAAGGAACCAGTTGAGTGTCACCCTGCCAAATTATTAAGATATTGGCAATGTATCTTCACCAAACTCTTATGTTGTCAAAAAAAAGGATTTGTGGTTTTAAGAATGAAACGTTGTTCAAAATTATATACATATAGACAAGCTAAACTCGGGGCAAAGGTGCTGCCCATAGATGTACCGCGAGTCTGGTGGTATAATTGTTCTTCAAATTGAAAAAAACATTCTGTCAGCGCTAGAGTGGCACATTGCATAATAAAATGTACCGGTGTAGTGGGACTCAATGTTGTACTCAGTAGAGCTGTCTCCACAACTCGTAAAGTCTCTTGTTGGGGGATATTAGTATACAGTGATTCGACATCAAGGGTAATCAAAGCCTGTACTGTTTCTGTCGCATTGAAGGACTCAATCAAATTGTGGACCTCCTTAGTGTCTTTTAGAAAGGTAGATGATTCTCTGACAATCGGTTGCAAAAAGACATCACAAAAGGTAGAAAGAGGTTCCAATAATGACCCAATGCCTGACACAATTGGACGGGCAGAAGTTGCTGAAGTACCCTTATGAATCTTAGGAAGACAGTACAAATAAGGAATTTGTGGATTCTCCGAGTACAAAAATTCTGCCTCTCTTTGTGTTATCTAGGAATTTGAAACAGCTTCATGAATCTGAGTCCGAATCTGACGCCGTAATCTTTCAGTTGGATCGTGTAAAATAGGGGTATAGTAAGTCGAGTCACTCAATAAACAAAGACATTCTGCTCTGTAGGCAGATGAATCTAAGATCACAATGGCTCCACCCTTGTCTGCTGATTTGATGACGATAGTTTAATCTTCTCGAAGAGTTTTCAGAGCTATTCTCTCTTTTGTAGTGATGTTACAAAAGGCGCATTTAGCTTGTATTTTATGTACGTCCAACAAGACTGCTTTTTTGAAGGCCAATACTTCGCAAGGGACAGATGCTGCTGGCAGAAGGAAAGGAGTTCTTAAGCCTGTCTCTTCTGGACGAGACTCCATAGGTTTATCTTTAAAAAAGAAATACAATCTGATTTTCCTAAACAAATTGGCCAATTCACAGTTGGTTCTGAAGAGGTCATCCGCAGGGGTAGGGACGAAACCTAGACCTTTATTAAAGACTCTATTCTCTTCTATTGTAAGTGGTCTTGTCGATAGATTGACAACTAAGTTCTCACTGATGGCATTTTCCCTTGACTCCGTGTAACCATCTGGGGTTTTTGTGGTGACCAGTGGACATGCCTTCCTCTTCCTCTTCGCCTGCCTCTTCCTCTGCCCCAGAGTCTGCCTAAAAAAGGGGGGTAGGGCAGCATGGGGCGTGGTTGGTAAAAAGGATATGGAGGTTGCCACATAGGAGCTTGCTGCATTGGGAAATGTGGAAAATTGTAATATGGTTGTGGTGTCCCTTCATTAGTACTCCAGCTGTCAGAGGAGGAACTCATGCTGGACTTCCAATTGTTTTTTCTAGAAGAGGTAGAATCTTCCGAAGACCTGGATGCAGTGTCACATTCAAGGTCCTCTCTGATATATGGGTAAATTTTTTCTTTGCTAAATCTGGAAATGTCCTTCTGTAATTTGGTGATCTTCTGTTGTGTCAGGTATTCTTTATTTTCATTCAGTTCTGTATTGATCTCTGCTAATCGGCTCTTAAAAGAGGCTAGAGACAAAGTTGTTTTTAAGGTTGATTCTGCTAAATTAATCTCCACTGTGATCGACTCTGCCAATCTCTTGGAAGTGTTTATGATAAGTATCAGACAATCTCTGGTACACTTCCAAGCTATTTGTGCCCAATCAGTTCTAAAAAGTAAATTTTGCAGAAACATCTGTGGTACATTAGTAACAATTAGTCCATTAGGGGCTATATTAGCCCTCAAGTATTCAGTCATCATTGTGCCATGCAAAATGTTTTTTATCAAATCTCTTTTAAGTGATGTCAGTTTATCCCAGTCTTCCTTAAAGGTGCCAGAAGGGCCTGTATTGTCCATTCCCAGAATGGAATGCGCCTGGAGTTTGGCATTGACCATACTATCATCATAACTTAAACCTTGGAAATTATCCATGGTCAATACACAGAGTAGTCCCACAGCTGACCCGCTGCGCTCATAAATTCACCATAAAACAGGGACAAGGAGGTTAATTGGTCCAGTGTACGTCCTTCCTTTTCATAACATAACATAACGGGAGGATTCTCCTCTGTAAGTAGATGTCATTTTGTTGCTTCCTCCGCTTGATTCTAGAACCGCGATCCCACGGGTAGATCGCGTGAGGGATTTTCTAGCTGAAGAGACGGCCATTTTGGTCGGTCTTTTCTGCCATGAAGTGTACCGTAAATGGTTTCAGATCTGGCTCCAACAAGTACACAGTTCCCCGATTGTCAAACGGTTCAGACAATAGGTGAGCATAATATGTCGTCTTTCCATGGTTGCAAGGTCAACTAGGGGCCGATACACCAGTGCATTCCTCAGCCTCCACATTGGTCGGTATCTAGACATAGCAAACCACACAAGTTTGACAACGCATACACATTGTAACCCTCCTACTGTGACATCAATGCTGTTATATCCACTTCACATGCTACCTATTTGGCTTCTCTGCCATGAAATACTTCTAAATACAATTCAGACATCTAAGACAGCCCCTTTTACTAATCATGAATGACCACATCGTAGCTTTACAACGCATAGAGACAAGTATTTTGAATGTACTGACACCATATAGATTTTTATACTTCCTAAGCTGTGACAGTTTGGACTACATTATTGGTTATGATACAAATGGTACTACTCACAGCAATTTCTAATAACAACATTCAAGTCGTCTTGTGTTTGGCATGTACTTTGCCAGACGAGCAATGACGCACATTAAATACTGTACTATGTTCAATAGATGTGTAAAATGGCAGCTGTCCTGCATGCAAAGGACTGATGGAAGTGACCTCATTCTGCCGGCGTTTATCACCATGGCGGTAGGCGATCGGAACCGCGTGCAGCTCTTCAATGGATAACATTGATGTCTATGGGGAACAGTGACCAATGATGACCACCGCCGGCGATGACGGTGCAGACCACCATGGCCGTGACTGCCATTTTCTACAGCCTATCTCACTTTACTCCTGACTCTCCAGCTATCAAGACCTACACTGCATGTGCTGCTGTGTCCTGTATCTGGAAGCCACAATGGCACATTCTACAGGGGACAGAGCCTCTGCCTTCACACCAGAGGAACTAGAAAAGCTCGTGGATGGGGGTCTTATCCCTATATGGACAGTTGTATGGGGCTCCATATAAGCAGGTGAGTAGCATTTGTTATATTTCATGCAACATTGTTGAATGTAGGTGAATATGTGTATGCTGTATGCCCATTGGAGAGTGTTGCGTCAGACAAGCATGCTGTGCAAATAGGTACGTGTCATGTCTAGCATGAATGTGAGATGTATACAGTATGTAGTCCATTATAGTTGCTGCATCTACATAAATGTGCCCTTCTCTCTGTGTCTCCCATCCAGGTCAGCGCCATCAGAAAAAGGGACTATGGCGTGCCATCGCCAAGGAAGTGCAGACCCTGGGGGTCCATAGCCGGCGGAGCACCCACTCCAGAAAGCAGTGGGAGGACTTGAGACGCTGGGTCTGGAAGATCACAGAGGCACTGCTGGGGGCATCCTCCCAACGAGGGAGGGGTGTCCGTCAAACCCTGACCTCCCTAATGGCCTGCATACTGGTGGTAGCCTACCCAGATGAGCGCTTGAGGACAGCACAGCAGCCACAAGGGGATGAGTACTGAGTGTGCTTTATGTTGTATTGACTTCTGTGGTGATTGGATAGGTTTGCCAATGAATGGAGGATGTCTGAGAAATCCATGCTAGGGTATGTAGCTGACATCATTGTTTTAAGGCTTATTGGTATTACATAGGTAGGTGTGATTTCCAATGCATGCCTGCACATGTAGAGGGGTACATCCTAGGATTAAACTGTACCATAGTGAAACTCATGTAGAGCTGTTTCCCATATTTATGTGTTATGTACAGGCAAATGCAGGTTGGTCAGATACTGTAATGGAGTATGTGAAGGTGTCCCTTATTACACTCTGAACCATGGTTTATTGAGTCATGAGTCTGCAGCAGAACCAGTGCAGTGTTGTCGATGGACGATGGCTGTGCCTTTTTCAAGGTCTCATGTTGTGAGTAGGGAATTGTGTGGTCAGGTATTAGACTCAGCAATCATTAATGACTTTTAAAGTGATGGTCATGTGTGCTAGATGTATTGGTATTGTCCCTATGCTCCCTTTCTTTCTGCCCTACCCTTCCTCCTTGACCTCTTCTGTCCTTGTGTGCATTAGCATCAGCAGGTGGAGGAAGAGGGAAACCAGCGAGTGGGGAGGCTGCAGCCCACGGGACCCAGGAGGCAGAGTCTACCAATGCTGAGTGGACAAGTGGGTTGGAGGACAAGGGGAGCACCATGGGAGAGACAGGAACTGCAGCATCTGATCCTGATTCCTCCTCTGATGGAAGCTCCTTGGAGGTGGAGGACCCTTTTGGGACCAGCCCAGCAACATCCTCGTCCGCCACCCCCTTACCAGCACCACCCTCCTAGTAGCTCCCCACCCAGTTGCCCGTGCCCGCTCACTCAGGAGGGTGGGCATCTCCTCTGCTGCAGGCACCTCTGCCCCAGTCAGCCCTGCTGCCCTCAATGAGGAGGCTATTGACCTCCTCATTGACCTCCTCTGGGGCAGTTAATCATTGTGAATGATATCCAGGTCCTGGCATCCCAGATTCAGCAAGCCAATGCCTACCTGAAACGCATTCATGGTGCCTTTGCTGGCCTACAGAGATCGTGTCAAGCTCTGGCCTCCTCTTTGACAGCATCCAGTGTCCATACTTCTTCCGTCCCCCTTCCACCTACCTGTGCCCAGTCCCAGACCCCTCTCCCCTCACCCATCCAAAGCACACATTCAGACCAGCATTCACCCACTGCAACAGACAAGGTACGCAAAGACAAACACAGCCACCACAAGTCACACCACAAGCATGCACACTATCAATAAAACCAGCAAACTCAACAACAACCACTGCTTCCAATGTCTCCCCACCACCTCCTGCCTCACAGTCACATCACCACTCACACCTGCCAGCACTGCATCCTCACTCACAGATCTTGCCACCAGTTCAATCTTGCCCACGGCGCCACAACAGCGGACACGCAGACCTGCACCCCATACACCACATCCGCACTCACCACAACCACCATCACGACCACATGCAGCACACCCATCTTACTTACAGACACCACCCCAACATACATTCACACAACCTGTCTGTCTTCTCTCAGCCTCTCTTCCCCCTCTCCTCCCAAGACACATAAACGACCCCACTCAGACATTCAACATTCATCCACCTCACACAAGCAAAGTTTGCATACACCTGTAGCCTTTCAATTTATATGCTTATGTTACTCATGTATTTGGATGCAGTTTTTTATGCATATATATATATGCTATGTAACTGTATAGCTGCATTGGCTGGATCAATTACTTGGGCAGTGTAATTATTGTTATGTGTTTTGATTGGTGTGTATGTGTTTGCTCAGTTGTGTAGTTTGTGTGGGTGTGTATTTTGATGCACGTGTGGAGAGATTAGTATGCTTAAGTATCCTTTGCATGGATGTCTGAGCCCTCCAAATTGGTTGTTTTGCAGATTGTGTTGATAAGTGGGCATGCTTCGTTGGCCTTTCTGCAGAGGCGTTTGGGTGTTTACGGTACTTTTGTGGACTAATGAGTGTGGGTTGCTGTGGGTGAGTGTATGTGAGGTGCTGTTGATTTGTTTCGCGTCGCGGTGTGTGTGACGTGTGTTTTAGGCGAGGTGTGTGTGTTTTGGTTGTGCATGTGTGTAGTTTGTGTGTGTGTCTGTGGATGTGTGTGTATCAGTAAGGGTGTTGTTTTGCGTGTGTGACCATTGCAGTCCGTGCCGGGTGTGTGTTGCCGGGAGGGTGTGTGGCACTCCCCTTCCCTCCATTGTGTGCTAGGCGGGTGTACTTATGGTTGCTCCTTCGTCGCAGTTGCTGGTCCTGTAGGTGAATGGCGAGGAACAGCAGTGGGAAGACTTCCAGTTCAAGTTCCATGGCGGCCGTGGACTTGTCTATGTCGCTAGAGGTATCTCCTTATATACGGGTCGTTTCCACCAGGCTTTTCGTGGCAGTCGGACTGCCCCGGAAATCGTAATATAGTGAGCAGTGAAATGCTTTCCGCCGGCATAGAGATGGCAACTGCCGTCATCGGCGGGCGGATCGCACTGGCATTACTGGCGGGGAATTGGCTGTGTTATGGTCGGATCACTGCCAGGGTCGTAATATGGCAGTCTGCACCGCCGATCTGGGGCCGTTGGTTTAGGTTGGCTTTTTTTATAACATACAATAATATAAGGGCTCACTCAGTATGTTTTTGTTGGCAGCATGCGGTAATCTTTTCCCCATTAGATTTTCGATAACGTGATAAACGAGCACTGTAGTAGAAACTGATGGAGGCTGTCGCTAATAATAAAGAGTATGGGGGTCATTCTAACTCTGACGGGCGGCGGAGGCCGCCCACCAGAGTTCCCCCCTCCAGAAAACCGCTCTGCGGTCAGAAGACCGCCGCGGTGATTCTGGGTTTCCCACTGGGCTGGCGGGCGACCGCCAAAAGGCCGCCCGCCAGCCCAGTGGGAAACACCCCTCCATGAGGATGCCGGCTCCGAATGGAGCCGGCGGAGTGGAGGATGTGCGACGGGTGCAGTTGCACCCGTCGCGAATTTCAGTGTCTGCTCAGCAGACACTGAAATTCTTTGTGGGGCCCTCTTACGGGGGCCCCTGCAGTGCCCATGCCACTGGCATGGGCACTGCAGGGGCCCCCAGGGGCCCCACGACACCCCATACCGCCATCCTGTTCCTGGCGGGCGAACCGCCAGGAACAGGATGGCGGTATGTGGTGTCAGAATCCCCATGGCGGCGCAGATGGAGGATTCTGCAGGACAGCGGAAAACCGGCGGGAGACCGCCGGTTTTCCTGTTCTGACCGCGGCCATACCGCCGCGGTCAGAATGTCCTGCGGAGCACCGCCAGCCTGTTGGCGGTGCTCCCGCCGACCCTGGCCCCGGCGGTCCGTGACCGCCGGGGTCAGAATCACCCCTATATGTTTTCTTTCGCCTAAGTCCGGTTGTCGGGATAAAACATCCATGTCAAAATAGAATAGACTTGTAGAGTTGTAAATAGATACTTATTTGTGGATTATAAATTTGTTGGCCTGACAGGGCACTTTTTATTTCATATTAGATGATACTGTTGCTTTGCTTTGTAGTGATGGTGAGGTTTGCTTGATTCTGACAGTATGTGTGATTTATAATGGTGATATTGTTGGTTTGATATGGTTATTTCTATTCTACATTAAGTATTACATTCAATGTAGGCAACAAGTTGCCCACAGTGCAATCACTGTTTTGAACATGAAGGATGGAAATTGATTAAAAATAAAAAGGAAACGGTATGGGTGTTGTCTAATTTGGTCTGATAATAGAAATCATGAATATTGTACACAAAAACGGCAGACTTCCTTCGTGCAACTATTAATATATTTACATAAAATATTTTTGGGGGCGACTGTGCGAATGAAATGGCACAGGTCGACTATGGGAGGGATAATATCACATTAAACATAAATATATCGAAAACTATTAAAAAGAATACCTTTATTTGTGGTAACAGTTGGTTGGGAGTATTGCGGAGTTTTTATAAGCTCTATTGGTCACTTTTTTGTTTATTTCATCGTCAAGTCTGTAAGTTGTGTTGTAATAGTGTGTATATATGTTTTTTTGATAGAAGTATGTGAAATCCATATTAAAGTATGTCTTTTATTCATTTTTTGATTTCTAAATTTGATTGTATATATTGTTGGTATCCTTTGTCTGTATGTTAAGCTATTAGTTAAATGTGACAGGCTAATATGAATTGTTTTATGTTTGTTTTTGAATGTATGATGCCTATGTGGGCTCATAATGTAAGGGTATTACATTGATTGTATTACAGCCCTGAAGAAGTCCTGTTTTGAGGACAAAACGCGTTGGCTGATGTTGTTATGAACGTGTCTTAACTTTGAAAGAAAAGAAGAATAAAGAGAAGACAACAATAAAACGATATTGATTGACTGGACTTTCTTAAATTTTTGAAAGTGGTGCACCATCGAAATTTATACATGCCACCACTGGCATGGTGGTCCAGTGCCGGCCAAACTCGTAATGAGGGCCTATGTTTTGATACTAATAGGTGTTCCTGCCTTGAGCCATACAATAAGAGAATCCTGGCAGGAGCTCAAAACAAAGTTGTAAATTGGGATGCACAAAGGACCTATATAGTGAACCTCCTATCTCGTGAAATAATAATAGTCAGAAGACTCAAATGGATAGGACACTCAAGGAAGTCTCAGGAAGGGAACTGTGCAAACTTAAATTTTAAGCAATCTACCCTGGTGGAACATATTCTCTCAAGTCTTCAACACCTAAATTAAGAGAGTAAAATTAAAGTTGTACCGTATTTTTATAGACCCAACTATTTTTTACTAACCAACAGTAGAATAGGTGAATTGCCCCACTATCTTCCTTGGAGAAACTAGGCTGACTCAAAAGCATCAATAGGTCAATTTCTACACCCGATTTTGGGGAAGCTACTATGCATCAAAGCAAAGCAACTGAAGCTATCCAAATGTCAGTGAGGGAAAACATCACCCCAGATAAGGTAGATGTCATTCTGGAAATATTATTAGTATCCTAGAATATAGCTGGTGTGGCAAATAAATGAATAAAAGATTATTGGGTGAAGTTAGTAAAGGAGACACAAATTGCCTGCATACATGAAACATGGCTAATAAATGCTTTTGATGCAGATAGTTTTATCGGACTATGCACAGCTGCTACAGAATCGAGCATGGAAAGGGTGGTTTAGCTTTCTTGATTTCCACCAGTGCTCCCTTTAAGGTACTGAAAACATCATTTTTTCGCCTTATTACCAACTAGTACTATTAAGAGCAGATACAAATTCTGACATCCTGGTAATCAGTTATTTATAACAACATATTTGATGGCTCCAGGGTTAAGGCGGTTGAGAATTTAGAAAATGACTTAGAATTATTTCTCTTTATAATTTGGGCAGGGGATTTTAACCTAGTAACATGTTCTGTAGCCTTGAACAAGGTATGTGGCTTTAATGCTCTTCTAGAGGTGGATATTGACTATTTTATACACAGCCCATACGGTTCCAAGTTAATGTTGAAATATAATATGAAACTTATGGATTCACACAGTATATGTGATGTGTAATTCTCCCGTCCCCATTGGGATAAGAGGGCACAGTAGTATTGACCACATTTTAGTCTCCTTCCATCATACGATTGTACCAATAGTTTACAGGTGGGGGGAAATTGTATGAGTGATCACAATCCTTTTATTCTAGCACTACAACTGTATCTCCCAACGCATTAGCAACAATCCAGAGTAGGGAACATCAACCTGGTGGGGCATAATACAACCAAAATAAAATGGTCAGAAGTGGATCCAGAGAATTTTACATCAAAGCTAATAAGAGAGAATAAGGACCATATGTTATCTTGTCTGGATGAAAAAGGAGATAATTAGATTATTATTCCTGCTCACGCTTACATTTCGAAATCTGTTAATCAATATTTGAACAGGGCACATTGAGGTAAAGAACCAAGCACAAAGGGATGGTTTAACGTCCACCCTGATTAATCAACTGCATATGCATCCAAGAGATTGTGTAGCAATCCAAAACAGTAGAATGTGTTATAAAATGACTATTTATGCCCGGAAGAAAGAACTACAGGAGGCAGCTTGGTCAAATCTAGTACAGACAGCACAAACCAGGAATAATACCCTTTTGTAGTCCCCTGTTTAAGGAAAATTCTGTACTCAACATTGAGAGTTTTAATCTGGAGGAGGCAGGTGACACTCATGGACATAACCCAAATCCATTTAAGTTTTTCCATAGAAGAGATTAAGAGAGCACTAATTAAATACTTGCTGGGTAAAGCTCCTGGTCCGGTCAGAGTTCACTTAGATGTATATTAATACCTTCCCGGACCTTTGGGCTCCTCTGCTCACAATGGTTTATAATGCACCAGGGTCAGGTAGAATACCATCCTCCTGATCTAAATCTATAAACATTCCAATTTTTAACAAGGGATAAAAAAATAACCTAAATGTTATAGACCTATTTCATTGCTCAACTCCTCAGTGAAGATATTAGGAAGGGTCTTGCTGGAAAGATAAGCGGAATAGGCAGAGGAGAACAATGTTCTCGCCTATGCACAGTATGGCTTTAGAAGAGGACTGAGGACTCTGGAGCAGTGCCTCAATCAGTGATGTGGAATTCCTATTGCCCTACACCCGGGACATATTGTTTGGGGTCATGGGCAACAAGTTTTCATGTTTATTTTGTCCTTGGGACAGGTAGGCCCAACACCCTGCAGCACAAACCCTTTGGCTGACAGTTTACCGAGAAGGGACTGTCTGCAGTTGAGGTAATATGTTTGTTCATATGTTAATGGTGTTTGAACTGGTATTTATGGTTCTTTATTGAAAAGCTTGCATTATTAGGGTGAGCGCTGTAAATAAAGTTTTCAAGATTAAACTGCACTACTGACAATGGTTCCAGTGAAAAAAAAAAGTGTTCACACATTTGAAAAGTTTAACAATATAAGGTTAAGTATAATGCTCCAGGAATGCTCTCTAATTAGATGCAAATGTTTGTAGAAGCTTGTAAGCAAGAGTAATGAGTCTTTGCTTTCAAAATAACATGTCCAGAAAAAAATGCAAGTAGGAAAAAAGTTTCCCTACTATGAAATTTTAGGTGCTAATTCTTTGAAGCATCACTTAGTACAATGTGTTGATGCATGCTAGTATTTCCAAAAAATATTCCAAATGGAAAATCAGTGTAACCATTTTCAACAAGATTATGGGAAGCATGAAAATAAACAAGCACTGGCAAAGCCAACCTATCAGGCATTTGTTGTGAGTCTTTTGGCAATGTATGCCTTGTTTTGACATGGCTTTTGTAACACTTTATTGTTGTGGGAGCTGCCAGGCCCTCATAATTGTAATGAACACTGGCAAAAAGCAAAAAAATGTTTTTTGGTCTCAAAAGGCACACATTGCTATCAGTGGTGTAACATAGGTCCCGCAGGCCGTCCGCTACGGGGCGACCCCTCCAGGGGACCCTCTCATCACAGCACCTGCCCTGAGGGAATCTGGAGCGGGAGCCCTCCATGTTCTTTGCAGAGGGGCCCCCTCCAGTTTTGTTATGCTACTGATTGCCACAGTAGTTCCCAGCACTGAATAAAACTACTTTGTGTGCCAATATCCTCCTTGCGGAACAACAGAATCAATCACTAACAGTAAAGCCAGCCAACAGATAGAGAGAGAAAAATAATTTTAATAATAACAAAATGTCTTGGTCAACGCCAGACTTTATTTAGGGACCCAATTCTTAAAGAAAGTCACAAAAGTGCACCCATGCTATGTGTCTTTGAATTAGTGGCTTTTATGAATTCACAAGAACGTACAAAAGTAGACCAGGAAATCGTACTCCTAGAAAATATTTGTGAACTGTATTTTAGCACAAGCAAATATGCATGTGTAGATTTGCTCATGAGAAAATCTATTGAGCGTTTTACAAGTTCACGTTGACTCCAATCACTTTTTCCCCAGTCCTGTAAGAACTTCTTCTGCCATTGTCACGAGCACATTTCCAAACTTTCTCAATATAGAAAAAGATTGAAAAGAGCTAATGAACATCCTTAAAACATGCAAGTTAGTAGGTTTGCATACTCACAGGCTTTCCAGCCCTGAAACTATTGCTTACTGCTTCCTCCAGCCCAGTTACGTAGACCTGTGGAAAAAGAGCTAAATAAGGAAATTGCTATAGTAGGGATTGAAACTGCAAGTATTCAAGCCCTACTATAGTATTAGCCCTGATCGGAGAGGCTATTATCAGAGCTCTTACAAAATGAGATTGCTGCCATAATTTGTCGTCGCACTACATGGCACCAAAGGGATTTTATTTACAGGACAAGTAGATTTAAGAAGCAACCTGTCCCATGGACAAGTAGATATATAAATTCCACACCGCTGCTCAATCTAAACCTCTTAATTGGAAAGTAAACAAAGAATAAATTGGGCACTTTTATGCATAAGTTTCATGGATTTAAGCTGTGCTTTTGACAGAGTAAATCATAAACTACGGAAAGGCATGATTTCACCAGGAGCCCCCAGAAACATTGTTTCATTATTAGCCCATATGTACAGTAATCTGTCTCGAGAATATGGTATGGACTGCTGGGGAATTAACTAGATCATTTAGGATATGTAGAGGAGTGGCACAAGGCAGTGTCCTAGTTCCCGTTCTTTTTTATTACATATTAACAGAATAGACAAAAAGTTATTGTCCAGTGATTATAAAAGCATTAATATTAAAAAGGCCAAAAAAGTGTGGCAGATGATATGAATGCTTCTAATGATTCTCTCCTTTCTTACAACCTCTGTCTGAGGCTACTAATAGTACAACTAAACAATTTTCCTAATAGTGTGACCCAAATACGAGATACAGATGATGACATGGGTGATTCTGATGATAATATGGATAACAATGATCCAGACTTAATGTTCTCGTGTGGGCCTGTAGAGAAAAGGTGAAAAGCGTCTCTGAATGAACTGGGAGAATCATCTAAAGCTAATAGTAATATCAGTACTAATACACAATTGGATTTCTTAGGTCAAACGACATTTGATCCTACGCTTATCCGTCACCCAAATTCTACTGAATGGTCGCCTTGCGAACATGTATCTCTTTATGTATCTGACAAATTGATACAACCTTTAGACAAGCTATCACGCAATAGAGTTTGTTCTGAATATGCCCACCTTTCTCTGCCTCACAACATCACTGCCACCCCAACTATTGATCCTAATATGCTTATATTATTTACTAAGTTTGGGAAAGACCCTAAGAAGGGTCTAGACAGAGCCTGGACAAACTGTCAGGACAGACTGCTGGATCTTACTGGCCCTCTTACTAGGATTGAGGGCACCAAAGTGGATCCTATTACTTAGTCAAACTGGGCGCAGAGGGCGATATGTCTTTTATGAAATGCCAATTCTGCCATGGCATGAGAGACGCAAAAGTTTACTTTTGAAAACTGATCCAAAACTGACAAATTAGCCTCCAAGGAGGCGGGTCAAGAAGCAAATGCTTTGCTCTTTGGCAATTCATTCATTAAAGAACTAAGTAAATATGTAGCTACTTTTGCTTCAATAGACAAAGCGCAGACTTCTTTATAGAAGATTTTTCACAGTCGTGTTTTTGGCAAGGACGGCAAAGGCAGGAGCCTCTTTGCCAGCCACTATTCCTCAAGAAGCACAGTTACTCAGAACTGAGGCTCCTTTGGATGGCATCAGGATTATAGACCACAATGTTATCCTCAAAGAAGCAGGAGCTTCAGACAACGTGGCTACAGGAAACAGAGGCTCCCAGAGTTCAGGCGAGCGTTGTATCTTCTGCCCATCCTCCAAAAGAAGGACGTACAAAACTGTTTCTCTCTACTTGGAAAATTATAACTTCAGATCCTTGGGTTCTTCAAACAATACAGGGTTATTGTACAGACCTCCAAGGAACTCCAACCCAAAACAAGATTCCAAAACCCCTGTGTTTTTCGAAAGAACAAGAAATGTGTCTTTCTCAGGAAATCCAATCTCTTCATTACAAACAAGCTATAGAAGTTTCTTCCCCTCACATATCAAGATTTGTAGGTACTATATTTGTAGTTAAAAAGAAGAACAAACAAATTTAGTCCAGTAATAAACCTAAGGTCTTTCAACAATTATGAAGTATATCAGCATTTTAAAATGGAGACAATACTCCATCTCAGAGATTCATTATTGGAGAAAGATTGGATGGTATGTCTG
The DNA here is from genome assembly GCF_031143425.1 of Pleurodeles waltl. NCBI lineage: Eukaryota > Metazoa > Chordata > Amphibia > Caudata > Salamandridae > Pleurodeles > Pleurodeles waltl. The sequence goes on from NC_090443.1 coordinate 866,137,707, forward strand.
GATCTTCAGGATGCATTGCTTTCAGTTCCAGTTCACTATTCATACAGCAAATTCCTTCAATTTCAGTGGAAAGACACTTTTTAACAATTCAAAAGCCTGCCCTTTGGACTGTCTTCAGTTCCTTGGTGTTTCACAAGGTGTTCAAAACATTCATAACTCACTTGAGAGCACAAGGTGTCAGATTACTAGCTTATCTAGAAGATTATCTTCTATTGCATCAGGACAGACACATGTGACAAACTTCTCTCCTTCCCAACTTGGGCTTTCTCATAAACAAGGACAAGTCAGCATTAACTCCATCTCGACAGAGTTCCTAGGTTTTGTAAAAACAATTCAGACAATTCAATTCTTCAATTTCCAAAAGAGAGAGAGATAACACAGATCTTGAGTCAATCCACTATGTTTAGCAGACTCTGAGCTCGAATCATAGGTCTACTGGTATCCTCACTTCAAGCCATTTTTCCAGGTCCCTTACATCATCTGGCGTTACAGATGATCAAGATTCGCCAACTCCAAAAAGGTTTTACTTATGGGGACGTAATTCATCTAGACGAAGATTCTCATTCAGAGCTCCAGTGGTGATTGGATCAACTAGAAGCATGGAACAAAAGAGCAATCTTCTCTACAGAACCAGACCTTGTCTTAAAATCCGATGCAAGTTGGACTGGTTGGGGCGCAAGGTGTGGCCAGTTCTCGACTGGCAGCGTATTGTCAAAAGAGGAGTCATCACTGCACATCAACTGTTCAGCGATGCTTGCAGGTTCCTTTGCAATCCAAACATCTGCCAAAGATAGAATAAGCTTCTTTGGATGGACAACCTATCAGCTGTTCATTATATAAATCATCTAGGAGGTACAAGGTCCAAACCTCTAAACCAATTAGCCAGGGATTTGTGGGAATTGTATCTCCAGAAAGAGATTTCATTTCAGGCTGAATGCCTTCCAGGGAACATGAATACGACAGCAGACTGGTGTTCCAGACATCTTCGAGTTTCAACCGAAGGGCATCTTCATCCGTCAGTATTCACAAAAACGTTTTTCCCGATTAACTCCCTTCTCAATAGACCTGCTTGCTTCCTGCTTGAATACCCAACTTCCTTCCTTTTACAGGTGCGGGCCGGATCCTCAAGCCTTATCAACAGATGCTTTCCTACAAGATTGGTACAGTCTTATGCATTTCCGCCATCCATCATGATATCTCAAGTCCTCGCTCAAATATGACGTCAGAAAGCAGACTTTCTTCTAATCACCCCTTTCTGGCAGGGCCAATGATGGCTCCCTTTGGCCCTGGAGTTGTCGATAGATCCACCTATTCTTCTTCCACTATTCCCATCTTTGCTCCAGAATCCTCAAGGCCTATTACACGATCTAATCATCAATCAATCACTCACATTGGTGGCATGGATGGTGTCGGGTCTTCCTGGAGAACCCCAGGAATTTAGTCAAAGCTGTCCGTTTCATCCAACAATCTTTGGTTCCAGGTACATCCAAGGCATAGAAATCGGCCTGGAAAGTATGGGATAGCCGGTGCTTGGACAGGGGTGCAAATCCCTTTTTAGCAGATGTAACTTTGATTGTCAATTTTACAATATTTTCCTAATAAACCTGATAACACATTTTTATCTTTACAACTTTTGTCTGCTAAACTGACTGCACTTTTATGTTTAGTCTCTTTGAAACATCTTTCCGATGTCAGAGTTTTGGATGTTTTTCCTGTACAATATACTCCATCTGGTGTACATTTTCAAGTTTGCAAGAGAACTAAAACAAACATAGGTGGTCATTCTGACCTCGGCGGTAAAAGGCGCTTACCGCCGGTCAGAAATCCTCCATAATTCCGCCGCGGTCGCGGTAATCCGCCACGGTCATTCTGACCCACAGCAGCCAAACCGCCGAAAATCCGACAGCCACAACAGACCGCCAGACCAGCGGTCGGCGGAAAAGTGGAGGTGACCAAACCTCCACCGTCACGCCAACAGAAATACGCCCATGCCATCCTGACCCACGAATCCACGCGGCGGTCTTTCAATCGCGGTTTTCCATTGGCGGTACACACCGCCGCGGTCAGAATACACACAAACGAACAAAACTCAGCAACATTGGACGATTTGAATTCCACACACCTGATACACATACACACACCACTCCCACACACACAATACAATATAAAACACACACCCACATCACCCACAAACCCCTTCGACCAAAATCCAAAAAGAAGCACTGAGAGACACAGCAGCGATCATAGAACACCATCACACAGAGGCACACTACACCATCACCCACACAATATCCACACACAAAACAACACACACCACCACACTCAACACACTTAACTACACATACTCCACCCCACACATCATACACACCACTCCATGGCACCCCAAAGACACCCCCGCTTCTCAGACGAAGAACTCAGGGTCATAGTGGAGGAAATCGTTCGGGTAGAGCCCCAGCTCTTCGGCACACAGGTCCAATACACCAGCATTGCCCGGAGGACGGAGCTATGGCAGAGGATTGTCGACAGGGTCAACGCTGTGGGACAGCACCCCAGAAATCGGGAAGACATCAGGAAGCGATGGAACGACCTACGGGGGAAGGTGCGTTCCATGGTATCCAGGCACAACATCGCCGTGCAGAAGACTGGCGGAGGACCCCCACCTCAACCCCCACAATTTACAACATGGGAGGAGGAAGTCTTAAACATCCTGCATCCTGACGGCCTCGCAGGAGTCGCCGGAGGAATGGATTCTGGTAAGTTGAAGCTTCAATACTGCTTCCCCCCCACCTGCATGCCAAATCATACCCCAACCCTCACCCCCATCCTCGAACCCCACCCTCACCCTCACCCCCACCCCCATCCTCACCCCCACCCTCACCCCCACCACCATCCTCACCCCCACCACCATCCTCACCCCCACCCCCAGCACACCTATTCCCTGCCAATGTCTCACCATCACAACCCACACATCCCAAAACCTAGGCCTGCATGCGTCCACTAAGCATGGACACCCATCACCAAAGCATGCCCAATGCATATACACATCCCCCCCACAAGCCACCCTCACCAAAGCCCCCACACACGAATGCCAGCACTTGGGGACACGGGAACCCACAGATACACCCATATGGCACACATTGAAACTATAACCATACCTCTATACCCCTGCAGGACCCGACCGCCAACACACCGCCACGGAGGGCCCAGAATTCTCCACACCCCCCACCCAAGAGGCCGTCAGCGATGACAGCAGCTCTGTCGACCTGGACACTGATGACCAGCCCGGACCATCGGGGACCTCTGGACAGTCGGTTCCCCTCAGACAGCCACAGGCCACTACAGACCCAAACCCCTCTGGGAACACCAGCACAGCTCCCACCCAGCGGGCCCATGCCTCTGTCTCCAGGGCGCGTCAATCAGCGGTGTGTCTACCACTACAGGGCACCCAGGATAACCCACCACCCCAACAACAACAGGGACCTGGGGGCAGTGGTAGTGGGCACACCGGCCAGGGGGCAGAGGCCCAGGGAAACAGGGGAACTGGGAGGGCAGCTGTGCGACAGGGGGGGGACGGGCCCAGGGAACCCACTCTCCACGAGGCCCTCACCACCATCATGGGAGCATACAACCGCTCCCAGGAGACGATGGCGACGGTACTGGCCAGGTTCCAGGAGATCCAGGTACTGCAGGAGGAACACTATTGGGGGTACAGGGAGGACATCAGAGCCCTCACCTCCACCCTGGTTACCATGGTAGGGCTGCTGCAGGAACTCATCAACACCAGGACGGACACTCAACAACAACAAAGGGCCCCTGCTAGTCCTGGACCAAGAACAGCCAACCACCTCCGCCGGCGCTAGTGGACAGGAGGCCCCCGCACAACAGCAGCCCACCAGACCCCCACCTCCTGCAGGAGAAGAACCACCCCGCAAGAGGGCCCTGAGATCTCGCAAGAAGACAGAGTAGGATGTCAAGACCCCCGCCAGCAAAGGATACCACCTGATGTCATCCCACTGTCCCACATTGTCACCCTGTCCATCCTTGAACTGCCCATGCTCCATCTCTCCACAGGCCTATGGACAATGCACCTGTGTGACTGTTACTCTGGACTCTGCCATGGACATTCCTTCACCATAGCCCCCACCCACTTGAAACCACCCATCCCATTTTGAGCACTGAAATAAACACCTATTTTGCACAAAACTATCTGGAGTCTGGCTGTGATTTCAAAATATTGTAATTGACATGACAGTGCAAATATGTCCTTGTACATAGTGAAGTCAACAAAGCGCTGCCACAAAGCTGTAGTCCATGGGGAAACGAAGCACAGGACTCGTAGTGGGGACCCCAGATCTGAAATAGGGAGGGAAAAGCCACAACTCAGTCATCATACACTGGGGCAAATAGACAGGCAGCAGAGATGCAGGAGAGTAGTTTACATTTACTAAATTATGTTTGAATTGTTACCTGTGTCCTATTGGAAGTACCGTGCAATGATTCTGTCCCTGTTGTCTGTTTCAGCCCCGTCGTCTTCCTCCTCGTCACTCTCCACAGGTTCCACAGCTGCCACAACACCACCGTCTCGACCATCCTCCTGCAGGAAAGGCACCTGGCGGCGCAAAGCCAGGTTGTGAAGCATGCAGCAGGCCACGATGATGTGACACACCTTCTTAGGTGAGTACATTAGGGATCCACCTGTCATATGCAGGAACCGAAACCTGGCCTTTAGGAGGCCGAAGGTGCGTTCGATCACCCTCCTAGTACGCCCATGGGCCTCATTGTACCGTTCCTCTGCCCTGGTCCGGGGATTCCTTACTGGGGTCAGTAGCCACGACAGGTTGGGGTACCCAGAGTCCCCCAATAGCCATACACGGTGTCTCTCTAGCTGTTCCATCACGTAAGGGATGCTGCTATTCCTTAGGATGTAGGCGTCATGCACTGACCCAGGGAATTTGGCATTGACATGGGAGATGTACTGGTCAGCCAAACACACCACCTGGATGTTCATAGAATGGTAACTTTTCCTGTTCCTGTACACCTGCTCACTTCCTTGGGGGGGAACCAAAGCCACATGGGTCCCATCAATGGCACCAATGACGTTGGGAATATGTCCAAGGGCATAGAAATCACCCTTCACTGTAGCCAATTCGCCCACCTCAGGGAAAAGGATGTAGCTCCTCATGTATTTCATCAGGGCAGACAACACTCTGGATAACACCTTCGAAAACATGGGCTGAGACATCCCAGAAGCAATTCCCACTGTTGTCTGAAATGACCCACTTGCCAAGAAATGGAGTACTGACAGGACCTGCACCAGAGGGGGAATCCCTGTGGGTTGGCGGATGGGGGACATCAGGTCGGGCTCCAGCTGGGCACACAGTTCATGTATAGTGGCACGGTCAAGCCGGTAGGTCAGAATAATGTGGCGTGCTTCCATTGTCGACAGGTCCACCAGCGGTCTGTACACGGGAGGATTCCTCCTTCTCCTCGCCAAACCCAGCGGACGGTGCCTAGGAAGGACAACATGGAGCACACAGTCAAGCAACCCACAGGTACGTACTCACAGCTTGCACAGTAAACGATTCTTTATGCAGTGAATGGCGTGTATGAGTGGCTATGCAAGGCCTAGGCCTGTGTGACGCAGTTGAAATTGAGCCATGTGGACCCTCGAAATGGCGGCTGTCTGACCTGTGAAGTGTGACAATGGGATGTGAGGTCAATGCGCTGGCGTGGCACACCGCGGCGGTCGGCGGTTTGAAGACCGCGGCGCGAAGCCGCATTGGTTAACATTGAAGCCTATGGGTTTCAGGAGCCAATGGCGAAGGGCGCCGGCGGTGGCGGTACGCACCGCCGCGGTACGCACCGCCGTGGGCGTGACCGCCATTTTCTATCTACTTATTCACTCGCGACTTGAACTTTCACAGGAGAGGACCTATACTGCAAGTGTTGCTGTGACCTCGGTCTGGAAGGGACAATGGCTGCTGCGCCTGGGGAAAGGGCCCCTGCCTTCACTGGAGAAGAGTTGGAGAAACTTGTGGATGGGGTCCTCCCCCAGTATGCGCTACTCTACGGTCCTCCAGACCAACAAGTGAGTTTAATTCAATATGGATTTGGGGCCACTGGCTGGCTTGGGGGCCTGGCGGGGGGCCTGGCGGGGATGGGGGGCATGTTGGGCCTGGCGGGGGGCCTGGCGGGGGGCCTGGCGGGGGGCATGGCGGGGGGCCTGGCGGGGGGCATGGCGGGGATGGGGGGCATGTTGGGCCTGGCGGGGGGCCTGGCGGGGGGCATGGCGGGGATGGGGGGCATGTTGGGCCTGGCGTGGGGCCTGGCGGGGGGCATGGCGGGGATGGGGGGCATGTTGGGCCTGGCGGGGGGCCTGGCGGGGATGGGGGGCATGTTGGGCCTGGCGGGGGGCCTGGCGGGGGGCATGGCGGGGATGGGGGGCATGTTGGGCCTGGCGGGGGGCCTGGCGGGGGGCATGGCGGGGATGGGGGGCATGTTGGGCCTGGCGGGGGGCCTGGCGGGGGGCATGGCGGGGATGGGGGGCATGTTGGGCCTGGCGTGGGGCCTGGTGGGGGGCATGGCGGGGATGGGGGGCATGTTGGGCCTGGCGGGGGGCCTGGCGGGGGGCATGGCGGGGATGGGGGGCATGTTGGGCCTGGCGGGGGGCATGGCGGGGATGGGGGGCATGTTGGGCCTGGCGGGGGGCCTGGCGGGGATGGGGGGCGTTGGGCCACTGGCAACGAAAATGCAGACAAACTTGAACGTGGTATTTCTCCCTCCCTGTACGTGTCACATAGGTCCGCGCCCATGAGAAGATCGGGATTTGGCGTGCCATCGCCAAGGAAGTCCGGACCCTGGGGGTCCACCAGCGACGGGGCACCCACTGCCGCAAGAGGTGGGAGGACATCCGCCGCGGGACCAAGAAGACCGCCGAGTCTCTGCTGGGGATGGCCTCCCAACGTAGGCGAGGTGCCTGCCGTCAACTGACCCCCCTGATGTTCCGGATCCTGGCGGTGGCCTACCCTGATTTGGATGGGCGCGTGAGGGCAGCACAGCAGACACAAGGGGGTGAGTACAAGCATAATCTACTCTGTTGTCGCGCAGTGGAGGTGTCTGGGTGGGGGAGGAGGGCTGTGGGTCCCCCTAGGCCAGGGCGATATCTGTAGGCTGGGCACCCCCGTAAGCCCCTGTGTCCCCAGCCACCACCCTCAGTAGTGTGCCAGTACAGCCATCCCTGGGCCATGTCATCCATGGGTGCAGTTGTCAACTCTAGGCGTGTAGGGCATGTTCCACGGAATGCGTAGCGGACCCCAAGTGCGCAACTTAGTGCAGGGGGCATCTGTGTCTGTCATGTCCGCTAACTGTACCGGTGATCCATGTACTCAAAATCTCTTTATTTCTCTCTCCCCCCCCCTTTTTGTTTGTCTTTCTGTGCTTGTGTGCATCAGCATCATCAGGCGGAGGAGAAGTGGCATCGGGGCAGGAGGGAGCTGCATCTCACATGGCCCAGGAGGGCCATGCCACAGAGTCTGACTGGACCAGTGAGACGGAGGGCGAGGGGAGCACCACAACGGGGACGACTGGACCCTGCAGCGACACGGACACGTCCTCGGAAGGGAGCTCCCTTGCGGGGGTGGCACCATCCGTGCCCCCCGCCATTACAGGTACAGCCGCCACCCAGCGCACCATCTCCGCCCTCCCAGCAGCCCCTCAGCGTTCGCCCCGTGCCCGCTCTGCCAGGAAGCCGGGCATCTCCTTCGCCCCAGGCACCTCAGGCCCTGCCCCTGTTACCCCCGCTGCCCTCAGTGAGGAGGTCATTGACCTCCTCCGAACGCTCATTGTTGGGCAGTCTACCCTTTTGAATGCCATCCAGGGGGTGGAGAGGGAGGTTCATCGCAGCAATGCGTACCTGGAGGGCATTCATTCGGGTCAGGCTGCCCATCAGCGATCGTTCCAGGCTCTGGCCTCAGCACTGACGGCAGCCATTGTCCCTGTCTCCTGCCTCCCTCTACTAACTCCCTCCTCCCAGTCTCCTGTTCCTCTGCCTGTCCCACCCACACCATCAGACCAGCCTGCACACACCTCAACACCCAAGAGCAGCTCATCCAAACATAAGCACCACAGATCACGCAGACATTCACACGAGCAACATTCCGATGCAGACATGCCAACAGTCACTACCACCTCTGTGACCCCCACCTCCTCGTCTCCCTCCTCCCTCTCTGTGACGTCTACACTCACACCTTCATTCACCTCACCATCAGCCAGTGTTTCCATCACCAGCACACCCTCCAGTACAGTCCGCACACGTGCAGTCACCACCCCCACTGCCATTTACACGTCCCCTGTGTCCTCTCCCACTGTGTCTGTCACCCCCTCTTCCACACCACACAAACGCAGCCACCCACCCACCCAACAGCCATCCACCTCACAACAGCCTATCCCTCCTGCACCTGCACCCAAAGACAGCAAACGTCACTCACCTACAACCACATCCTCTCCCTCCACTCCCATTCCCACTGTACCTACCACTCTCCATTGTCCTAAAAAAATCTTTCTCGCTACTGCTAACTTCTTTCCTGACCCTGAGCCCCCCCCTCCTTCTCGTCGGGGTAAGAAGAGCACCTCAGCCACCACCAGCCCTGCAGCCCCCTTGACAAGGGTGCAGGGGTATTGGAGCCCACCAGCCCGCATGTCTGGATCTTCGCCCAGCAGCAAGGGGACAGGCAGCCCACCCCCTGGGAAGAGGAGCAGAAGGCGGAAGGGCCGCCGCAGGAGCCCGGGTTCTATATCCCCCCAGGACACTAGCCAGCCACCGTCAACAGCCACAGCTCCAAAGGGAGGAAAGGGCCACAGACTCCCGACTAAGGAGGGCAAGGGCAGCAAGGCGGAGAAGTCAGGCAGCAGGCCTGCTGCCCATGGAGGACCCGTCACAGCTGCCCAGGAGGAGCCCACAACCCCCATAGCCGCTGCCCAGGGAGGAACCGTCACAGCTGCCCAGGGAGAGCCCACCACCCCCATAGCCGCTGCCCAGGGAGGACCTAGCCCAGCTGGCCAGGAGGGCCCCACCACCCACAGCCCAGGTGGGCATTGAAGGAGCACCATCCCCGCTGCCCAGGAGGGCACCACCAGGCAATGAGCAGTTGGCCATAGAATGGCCGCCGTCTCCAGCACCGCTCCGCTGGGGACCGCCGTCTCAAGAACCTCTGAACTGGGCCCTTCAAGGCAAGAACCGCTGAACTGGGCCCTTCAAGGCAAGAACCGCTGAACTGGGCCCCGCCGTCTCCAGCACCGCTCCGCTGGGGACCGCCGTCTCAAGAACCGCTGAACTGGGCCCTTCAAGGCAAGAACCGCTGAACTGGGCCCCGCCGTCTCCAGCACCGCTCCGCTGGGGACCGCCGTCTCAAGAACCGCTGAACTGGGCTCTTCAAGGCAAGAACCGCTGAACTGGGCCCCGCCGTCTCCGGCACCGCTCCGCTGGGGACCGCCGTCTCAAGAACCGCTGAACTGGGCCCTTCAAGGCAAGAACCGCTGAACTGGGCCCCGCTGTCTCCAGCACCGCTCCGCTGGGGACCGCCGTCTCAAGACCTGCTGAACTGGGCCCTTCAAGGCAAGAACCGCTGAACTGGGCCCCGCCGTCTCCAGCACCGCTCCGCTGGGGACCGCCGTCTCAAGAACCGCTGAACTGGGCCCTTCAAGGCAAGAACCGCTGAACTGGGCCCCGCCGTCTCCAGCACCGCTCCGCTGGGGACCGCCGTCTCAAGAACCGCTGAACTGGGCCCTTCAAGGCAAGAACCGCTGAACTGGGCCCTTCAAGGCAAGAACCGCTGAACTGGGCCCCGCCGTCTCCAGCACCGCTCCGCTGGGGACCGCCGTCTCAAGAACTGCTGAACTGGGCCCTTCAAGGCAAGAGCCGCTGAACTGGACCCTTCAAGGCAAGAACCGCTGGCCCTTTGGCAGACGTGGCAGGGCAGGATCTGTCTCGGGCAGGGCTGCAGGATGTCCTCTGGCCAACATGCCTCCTCCAGTGGCAGTGGAGTCTGTTATGGACTGTTTGGACTGTGGCTTTGCACTCCCCAGGATGGCCCAGTGGGCAGGCCACCCACTGTATGGACTGTATGGACTGTGGCTTTGCTCTCCCCAGGATGGCCCAGTGGGCAGGCCACCCACTGTATGGACTGTATGGACTGTGGCTTTGCACTCCCCAGGATGGCCCAGTGGGCAGGCCACCCACTGTATGGACTGTATGGACTGTGGCTTTGCTCTCCCCAGGATGGCCCAGTGGGCAGGCCACCCACTGTATGGACTGTATGGACTGTGGCTTTGCACTCCCCAGGATGGCCCAGTGGGCAGGCCACCCACTGTATGGACTGTATGGACTGTGGCTTTGCTCTCCCCAGGATGGCCCAGTGGGCAGGCCACCCACTGTATGGACTGTATGGACTGTGGCTTTGCACTCCCCAGGATGGCCCAGTGGGCAGGCCACCCACTGTATGGACTGTATGGACTGTGGCTTTGCTCTCCCCAGGATGGCCCAGTGGGCAGGCCACCCACTGTATGGACTGTATGGACTGTGGCTTTGCTCTCCCCAGGATGGGCCAGTGGTCATGGAGTCCCCTCGTGGATCTGGCGTCGTGTACTCAAGTGGCTGAGGTGCCCCCCCTTCCCTTCCCCCTGAGGTGCCTGTCCTTTTTTCTTTCTGATGCCCCTGCAGTGTTCTCTCCGTGGAGTTCTTGTCGTGGGACTGGGCCTTGCCCCTTTTCTCAGGACCCCTGTGGTCCACGGACAGTGGTTGGACTACATATAGTAGATGTATATATTTTGTACATAGTTTATTTATTTATTTGGATTACTGCTGTCCATTTATCAATATATCTGCCCGTTTAAGATCTCTTCTTTTGGTCTTTGCATTATTTCGGAGGGGGGGGTTTGTGGGTTGTGACAGTGATCTGAGGGAATGCATTGATGTGTGTGTTGTAGTGGGTGTGGGTGGGTGGGTGTGTGCCGGTAATCTTTTCCCTCCCCTGTGTCGTAGGTGCAGTACTCACCGATGTCTTCCGAGCCGCCGGGCGTGCTCCTGGTACAGGAGCAGGTATAGGAGTGCGGGGATGACCTGTAACTCGGGTTCCATACTGCCGGAATCTCGCGTGGAGTATGTGGAGGTGAGCGTTTTCCCGTTCGTAGTCTGTTTCCGCCGTGTTTTTATCGGCGGGGCTCCCGCCCCGGAAAAGGTGGCGGATTGGTGGGTCGTTATCGGGTAGGCGGTACATTGTCTCCCGCCGGGCTGTTGGCGGTGACCGCCAGGCTGTTTGTTTGTACCGCCGTGGCGGTCGGAGTGTTGAAGCGGCGGTCTCTGTTGGCGGTAACCGCCAGGGTCAGAATTCCATTTTTTGGACCGCCAGCCTGTCGGCGGTATGGTCGCGGCTTTAACACCGACCGCCAGGGTTGGAATGAGGGCCATAATGTCTATCTTTTACCCTTATTTTCCAGACAAACCAAAACTATGCTTTGGAATTTGTTTAAGAGGATATATTTCAAAATTTAGAAAACTAAAGATGTGAGAAAGTCATCTGAACCCCAACTTTTATTTATTTCAGAACCCGTTTCTTCTCCCACTTTAACTTGTTGGGTTAAATGGATCATGAGTTTGGCAGGCATTAACTTTTCAATTTTTTTTACGGCCAGCTCTACCAGGGCTGTTACAGCACCTAAGGTCTTTTGGGATAGAACCAGTTTGGATGACATTCTCAAATCTGCTGATTGGACAAACATTTCTACTTTAGAACTTTTTACTGCAAACCTGTTTCTCATGTTGCTAATACATTTATCTCTATGCTTTAAACTAGCATAATAGTAGCCTCCGGGTCTTGTATTAAAATTGAGGTTTTCTTAGCTTTTGAGAAAGCAAGTCTTGATTTTATTAAAGACACGGAGGCAAGTATTATCCCACCGCATATGTTCTAAACACCCTTTTTTTCTGCAACATCTAGTGCATCCACTAACCAAACTTTTTAAGAACAATCTACATTTACAGCATATTCCAGAACATCCTTCTTTTTCCTTTCTCAACAGCACTTCTTTCAAGAAAGAGCCTCCGGCTGATACAAATAACTTACAACTATACCCTCAGGCTCTCCAGATTGTGAACTATTTTTAGAACTTGTTTATTCTATTTTTAGCTTTCTCAATCGTTATGATTATAATACTGTTGTCCTTAAGTGCTTTGGCAAAAAAAAAGAGGACTTGTTGCTCCGAGTCAAGACCTTTATGGGATAGCCTTCATGTAATTGGTTGTTTGTTCTTTATGACAGCATTTTGTTGTTGTTTACTAAAGCATGCTGGGAGCTGTAGTTTTTTCTTGGCTGCTATTCAAATAAATGCAAGAAAAGATAGCATAATACTCGCCTCTGTGTCTTAAATAAAATCAAGACTTTATTTTACAAAAGCTAAGAAAATCTCCATTCACTTACAAATAAGGGACTAAACCAATAAAAGAGATACTATCACTTTACAACGCTAGGATGGTAGTTGCTGTGATATATGGTGCATGGGTGTGGGGGAAATAAAATTATACAAAGGCAGGAGGACAAATTTTGGAGAAGGTTGTTGGCGGTAACAAACTCAACTTCAGAACCCATTATGCCTATGGAACTTGGTAACCATTCCATCTTGGATATTATAAAGTTCAAACCCCTGATATTATGGCATTCAGCTTGGTCAAAACCTGAGCTTTATTTCACTCAAGCAATACTTAGGGATTGCATGCAAGGGAACAGGTTCACAAAATACCATGGTTGTTACACATCAGCAATAGTTTACAACTTTTAGATGCCAAAGATACGAGTTTTTGGAAGAGACCAGAAAACATTGTACAGTTCTCAAAAATGGCATTAAAACACAATCTATTGGATAGGAGGGCACAGATAATTCATGTGAGGGATGAAAATAAAAGTACTGTGGTGACCTATATACAATATAGCTGTCCGGGCTTGCAGAGAAAACTCAGTCTGGTTGGAAACTTTTGCCACAGATTCCTTTTAACAAGATTTAGATTCTCTACAATCCATCATACGGTTGCCTTTCCGAATGGAGTAAAGTGGGCCCAAATGATGTTAAATGCCCATGTGACCATGCCTCTCATCAATCCACAGCCTGCATTTAACACTGTTCTGTAAATTTTACCTTGAATGCAGAAAAATATTTGAAACCTTTGTTTCTATGTAAAAGATTGCATGACTACATGGGAGGCATTTCAGTTCTTGATGTACATGAAGTGTACTAAGGTCTGTTATGCACTAACAAAATACTTTGTAAATGTAGTAATAATAAGGAAAATCTGTTGAATATAGAATCTTTTGTTAGCCTTGTATACGTTTTACTAGCTGCACTTTATTCCAGATGTAGACTGTTTTCAATTGATAATATTAAAGTTTTATGATACATCTATAGTGGAGCTTTTTTTAAGTTGGAATGGAGTTTTAATGTATTTATTACTCTTTCTTCTTTTTGATGGATTTATATTGAGATGTTTTGATTTTATGGTTTATTTGTGAAAGGAACTGAGTGAAGATTAATTGAACTGTATATGTTTAACCTCAATTCTAAACATTTGCAACCCTTCTCTTACCTTGTTTTTGTACTCACTCTCAGTGTCTGTAAAAACAAGCATATCACCGTGTAAGGCAGTGACTTCAGTGATATCCCAAAATAAATGTGTATTTGATCTGGTTCACCACAGCAGCTGAAGCCAGGCGGGAAGGGAAGTCTCTGATACAGAAAAGCACTCTGTGCCTGCACTTGGCATTACTTCTATTCATGAAAGGCCACCTTTATTTGCAGTATATAGACAAATTTAACTTTTAGAATGTGGACCAGAATGAAAGGAATTTTATGTCAAGAACGGAGGCTCCTATTATGCTTTCTTTCCTTGCTTTAATACAATAGCAGCAAAGCGACTGACCCCCAAGAAGCAACGAGGCTGTGTCGCTCGGTAGAAGTTATCTGGTCGCCTCTGAAGGAACGAAACCGTCACTGAGATGAGAGGCGCGCGAGGAAAACGCCCGTGCAGCAAAGCGGTAACGTGCCAACTGGAAAGGGGGCCAGGAAAAAGCAGCGTATCGCTGATACAGTAAATACACCAAATAAACAATTATACTACTAAATAGTAAAAAGCAAATGCAAAACAGTAATTAACTTGACTGCGAGCAGCAAGAAAAGAGGGCTGTTCGCAGTCAAGTAACATCATAATACCTGTATGCATTGGTGATTGGTTAATATTTTGGAACTACTATTTTCTTCCCATTGGCTCTTTTTGTCTTGCCTCTTGGGAATCGTAGTTGCTTGCTTGACTGCTGCTATTATATTAAAGCAAGAAAAGAAAGCATAATACTCGCCTCCGTGTCTTTAATAAAATTAAGACTTTCCTTCATAAATTACTAGAAAAATCTACATTGTCTGTTGTTAGGAGGCGATAGCCCCCTTCCTCAAACACCTTTGAACAGTTTTGCTAGCTCTTTACAGACACTTTGTGAGAAACAGTGGCAATTTCTTAATTGTTAATTAAAGTGCTGAAATGTGACAGCACCATTTAAAAGAAATATAAAGAAACACTGGCTTTTTATACATTTTATTTAAACATTTCTTTGAATCCATCTACATTAACATTAATAGCATCCCCTGTACTATGTGATATCTGTTTTGATACATTATCCAATTATATCTTCAAATTTCTCTGGTGTCTCCACCCAAGTGTAGCCTGCCCCTGGGAATTACACCATCTTTTCCTACTCTTATTCTTTCCCTCAACTACATATCAAATATCCTATGGTGTCTACGGTGCAACTACCATAGCAAAGCCTAATTTGTAAGTGCTGTGGCCCAAAGTTTTTCTTTGAAGCCTGCCACCAGTGCTGTAAATGTCAGAGTTGCAGAATACCAAGGCTGTCTGGTGTTTATTCCGCCTTATGCCTTATTCAATCCCCCCCCCCCCTACATTTCCTGACCCATTATCTCACTCTTGTAGGTTTTCATTCCTGCTTTCTCTCTTTGTCACCTCCTCTTATCATTCTCTATTTCACCCCACCCGCCCCCATATCTACCTTTGTCACTTGTTTTTCTAGTTCAAAGTGGATGATGAAAAACAAGTTTAGGTCCCCACAAATAAGTGCTGGTGGCCCCACCTTCAGCCACGGTACCACAAATAAGCACCATACCATATGCTCCGGGTTAGCGTTTGCTTTCTATTCTGTCACACTATAGAAAACTATATGTAGGTTATATAAAAACAATTACGATATACAAACTAAAAAAAAATGAGCTTAGGGCAGCAGCCTGTGAGAACTTTACTACATTTCACGCCAAGCACCCTCTAGGTGGCACTGTTGATCTGGTCTTCCCTGAAACAGCGCTAACATTACATTGTGAATTTTAAAGTTAAAGGTTTCAGGAAAACATCGTCTTTCTTTTTCGCCAAATTCGAGCCTGGAGGCATCAGAAGAAATTAGTGATTAGGTTGAATGAGTTACGGGGGGGGGGGGGGAGAGAAAGGGGAGCGGAAGAGGCGATGAGAAGAATCGCCTCCACATTTCAGGCAGGTATCAAAAATATTAAGCAGGATAACCGTATGTTTTCTTGGGGGTCTTTTTTCTTGTAACTATATACATTTCTTATGTATGTGTTTATTACTATAATCCTGCAATAAAGTGCATCCAATTATACTTTCGTTTATATATATATGTGTGTGTGTTTTCTTCAAAACTTTCGTTTTTGGGAGCAAGCATTCAATGCACATTCATTAAACTAGCAGTGTGAAACTACACATTAATTCACCTCTCGCTATCTAGTTGCGTGGGCGACATGGTGTTCCCTTCCACTCGTTTTGGCACAGATAGAAAACTTGGGCAGTATTTTTCATGAAGGACCAACCGGGACCCTTGGCCAAGAAATCGCCCGCAGTCACAAAACTGGAATCCTTAAACAGAATGAGCAGTCTTCTCTACAAAAATACGGATGGCATCTTTCTCTGGAGATTGTTTCTGCAAACCAAGCATAGGGGCGCTGATCTTTTCGCATGCAACATAGCAAAGCTGCCAAAAACAAAAAAGTTTATTTATCACAGGGGTGGAAAAAAGAAAAACGGATACGATAAATAAACAACGTCGCTTTGGGGCACTGATGAGTGTGAGGAATTTACAAAAAGCCATAGCACAAGCATCCACAGAAAGGGTTTAACTGTAGTCTCTTGTTATCTGAATGCCCGGCTGTTACAGGGACTCGCATTCTTACCTAGCATCACACTAAAACACGTGTATTGGATAAGATAACTAAGCTGGTCGTCTCCTTTATTTTGTTTCCTGTTACTATCAATTAAAGCTAGTTAATTATGAGTTTTGTTGGGGTATGACACAAATGAATGCATCCCATAAAGCCATATACTAAATATATTGCTGAAGCCAATGAAGTTAGCATGGAAGAACACCTAGAGAAATTGAAGTTTTTGTATTACGGTTACCAGGTCCAAATGTAACAGAAAAGGAGGCACCGAACAAACAACAATGGAGCAGCAGCGGTCGGGTGAATTCCTTCCGGGGCGGAAGGAGCAGGGGTGGGGGTGGAGTGAGGTGGCTGGAATGCTGAGATGCGCTTCTGCGCCAATCAGAGGAGAGCACGCGAGCGGTTTCAAGATGCCCATTTTTTTCCCTTGTGCTTAGGCTGAAACAGGAATTGCTGAGACGTTTAGATACACACGTCTTTGCCTCCTAAAAATCATGCGGTGAGCTAAAGCGTGGCTTTACACCCACCTCACCTTTAGCCTCAAGGCCGTGGCATTCAGCATATAACTGCTTCATAACCCGCAACCTGCACTTGTTAGGTTGGTTTAACTAATGTTTCACAAAACACGGATCTGTTTACAATATCCCCTTTCTTCATTACTCCAAGTTCTCCCTGGTTGGGATGGTTGTCCTCCGTGCTAACATGTTTATGTGCGAGTTTTTATAATACTTTGTAAATTTTAAACATTATGTTTTTTTCCTGATAAGAATGCATTTGCTGTTATTTGAGCTAGCAACCTGATTAAGTGTCATAGGCTCGGGTATTATTGCTTGAAAGCAAAATCGCTATTTTTTTCAATTATTTCCTACTGTGTGTTGAAGGTTCTTTTTGATCACCAACGTTTTTTCCGCAATGTTGTACTTTCTGGGCACAGTAATCAAATACATACTTTCCTCTATTCTTTTAATCAAATGGCCAGGGTTATCTAAGTTAAAATCCCATTTTATTTATAGTATCTCAGTGTTTGCATGTGCTTGTGTGTGACACTTTCATGTTTGACACCTGAAGATTCACTATCACAAACTAATCCTAGCACATACCATCTTAACAGGATAATCAATGAAAACCCCAAAACATGATTTGCAAGAATTACCCAGCAGTAAGTAAAACAACCCCATTGGAGGATAACTGGGACACATGAGTGCTACAGAGCTCTAAAACCTTTCGAGTTTTGTTTATGAGTCGTTTATAACGCAATACAGTTTTTTTCTTTACATTCCAGTTCCCGTGATCTTGGACTTGTAATGTGATAAACAGAGGTGCACCCAAAGCACTGGGGGGAGGGGATCTCATTCCATCAAAGGCAATGAATATGTGAGATATGGGAAACTCAGGAGCCCTTCTTCACATTGTGCCGGTGTCCCAACATTTTAGGCCACTGGGGATAAATAAAGCTAAAAGTATGAGAATTGAAAGAACGAAAAAACCTAGACTGGAATACATTAACTACTTGTATGTGGAAGCATGAGAGCTCTGCTGGTGTGGCACTGTCCGAACAGTAACTGACCTTCCCTGTCGACACTCAAACCCAGTTGCCAGCATTCCCTCCATCCAGGTCGATGATGGCCCACTCTCTCTTCCAAATCACTGCAGAGGCTCCTGCAGCACCACACTCACCTAGGTCCCTGCGGCTCTAACTCCATTCTCAACATGCTCCTAGAACAGCACTCCCTCCCAACACATTGTTATTGCTCTCATCCCTCTCTGCCTCCCTCCATTCTTCCAGTAATAGCCCTTCCATGTCATCCTCCAGGATCCTGTAACTTCCCTTCTCGACAGGTTTCTGTTGCGCCCCTCCCTCAGTTTCCTGCAGCCCTCCATCACTTTCAGCATTTCGCTCCTTTTTGGCATCTGCATTGCTTTATCTCTATGTGCTTTTGTGCTGCTCACTCCTGCTGCACTTTACATACTTTTATTACTTTCTCCATTTAGCATTCTGTGACAGTAGCTGAATCCAGGATCCTGCAATATTCACTCTAGTTGTATGCTTATAGCTCTCACTCTTTTCTTTCAGATTCCTTTGAGACGTCTCCTCCATGCTCCTGTGGCAGCCCATAATGTGCAGCCGGTGCAAGGCTAGACACAGACACATGCACTCCCACCCAATAGATATAGAAGCACACTCCCATTCACAGCATGCATGAACACATAAATACACAAACATTCATACATACACACTTGCATGCACATACCCAGCATTAAAAACATGTACCAGGCTGCCGCAGTGATCTCAGGTGACTGGAGGGAAGCCTCTGTTGGTTCCTGGAGGCTTCGGGTAAGGAAAGGTCGTAAGAAAGATCTCATTGACATACCTTGTCACAGAGTAGAATGGGATCAGTGAGAGTTGCTGGCCCCACCCTGCTCTGTGACGTGTGTCACTGATTGACCCTCAGGTGTGGACACTGCAGGGCTTAAAACAAAAGCACCAAGTTTCAAGCCTATCAGTGATGCTTTCCCTTGTCTTGAGGGGTAGGCTCACAGAAGACTTTGGGAGGCTGAGCAGGTCACTCACACAGGGCTGTGAAATCTTCAGCCCAGTAAATTTTGGCTCATGCAGCCGAGCACCTTTGCAACTAGCTCATGTACAGCACCCGGCTACCTGACCCAAACATGAAGAATGTCTGTCAGGTTGACCTTTGCTCATCCAGATAGACAGACAGTCTTCCTGCATGTGAAAAAGGTAGAGGAACAGGGCCCTTCCACCCTTAACTAGGCTGCGGCTCCCGTGCTCCTAGAGGTATGCTCTTCATTCCATGCTCTTACAGACTCTTGCCTTTTACGGCATGCTTCTGCAGCACACTCTCCCTCCTTTCAACCATGGAGGATGGCACATTGAGTTAAACTCTCATTGCTTAGATATGCAGGGATCTACAGGTAATTACTTGGAATCCATGTTTGGCTGACATAACTACCCATCCCTCAAAGGTCGGTAAATAGGGTACCATTAAATTAGTTAATGCTTCATAGAACAACTTCCTTGTAAGCCTGCATGTGGAGTTAAAAGACAAATGTATGCTGGTGCCAAGATGCAACATGACAACCCGGTTTTATAACATTTATTCATTATAATTTTAGGCACTAATAGGGGCTTCATAGCTGGGCAAAGTACGCCTGCATGTGTTTTTCATTGTGGCAGTGTTTGTCCTTTTAATCTTATCAGTCTGGTAGGCACAGGATCTGACGGTAAATCATACTTTTGTGGTTTAATTACCAGTCCTAATGAAAGCCTAGGGCCCTTTGCAGCCACCTTTTGTGGCTGAATCATGGCAACTTCCTAAAAGGGCATATGGAGAATAATATCTGTCAACACCCATATTTGTTTTAATTACACCAAGGGCAGCCAATAATAAAGGGAAACTGGGTGACCCTTAGGTATTTTCTATCCTTTATAACCTTCATTGAACAATATCCAAAGTGATCCCTGGAATATGAATGAGCCCCTTCTGGTTTACAGGGACCAAGATGAGACCCAGTGATGAAGAATGCCACTAGTCAGTGGGTGAGGGTGCTCAAAAGAACTAGACCATTTATTCACAATATCATATTCCTGCCATTGGGGTTACAGGGGCCCTTATGCTCTTATATGATCCCCCATATGACCAAGGCCACAACAAACAAAGCTTTAGACTTTTGGAACAACTTGTTTCAAGCCAGATAAATCTTCAAAGCCTGGCCTACATACAATAAATGAAAAGATTAATCAGCTTGATCTTCAAGAATCAAAATAGGTGAAACAATGTATTGTGAAAGGTAAAATCAGGACATGAAGAAATCTCAAGTAAGGCTCTTTACACAAACGTTCTCTAGTCTCCTTCAAAGGTCCAACATAAGTAACTGCCACCAAAAAGGCTGCCTTCCAAATAAAAAAATATAAGTGAATCTTATAAAGGTTCAAAGGGAGTGTCAGTCAGAGCCTTAAGTACAAAGAGACGATCCCAAGTCAGACCCAAATGTTGAACATCGGGCAGGCGAGCTAAATGAAAATCTCTTAAAAGTCTAGAATCATTACCCTCAATGGAAGCAAGAGTGCCCCAAAGTTCTTGAAATACTTTAAAGGCTGCCAATTGGGCTCAAAGAATATAAGAGTAGAGTAAACACATCCAAAATAAAACTCATCTCTCAGAAAATCCAAAATACTTTAAGTATCACTGTAGGAGGCTGGCCTGGCTTATAGCTGGTACCCAATGGTACTTACACCTTGTGCCAGGTCCAGTTATCCCTTATTAGTAGATTAGAAGTGTTCTAGCAGCTTAGGCTGATAGAGGTAGCTATAGCAGAGCAGCTTAGGCTGAACTAGGAGACATGCAAAGCTCCTACCATACCACTTATCTCATATAGCACTATATCATAAGAATCACAATACTCAGAGTTACTAAAAATAAAGGTATCTCAGAGGATATACTCCTTTAGGAGGTAAGTAAAATACACAAAATATACACACAAACCAAAATCAGGTAAGTAAACAGTTAGACAAGTAGTGCGAACACTGTAGAATACAATAGGATGCAATAGGCCTAGGGGCAACACAAACCATATACCAAGAAAGTGTAATGCGAACCACTTAGGGACCCCAGGCCTAGTGTAGTGTGTAGAGGGTCGCTGGGAGTGTAAGAAAACACTAAGGGTGTCCAAGATACCCCACCCCAAGACCTTGAAAAGTAGGAGTAAAGTTACCCTACTACCCCAGAAACACACTAAAGTCGTGATAGGAGATTCTGCAAAGACAACAACTGACTGCAAAGCACTGAAGACGGATTCCTGGACCTGAGGACCTGTAAAGGAAGGGGACCAAGTCCAAGAGTCACAAAAGTTTCCAGGAGGGGGCAGGAGACCACTAAACCCCAGATGAAGGTGCAAAATGGCTGCCTCCAGGTGGAAGAAGCTGAAGATTCTGCAACAACGAAAGATGGCAGGAACTTTTCCTTTGCAGTGCTGGAGGATGCAGAGTTGTTGCCACGCAGAAAGACCGCAAACAAGCCTTGCTAGCTGCAAAGGTCGCGGTTGAAGAAAATGGGTGCTGCCCGGGCCCACGAAGGACTTGCTAGCAGGATTCCAGTGAGACAGGCAAAAACAAACTGACACACAAGTAAAAAATGGGGGTAACATGCCAGGCAAGATGGTACTTTCCTATAATCACACTCTATAGGAATCCACTGGGCTAAAAATCCTCCAATGCTGAGTATACACCTCTGGGGGATACGTATGCCTTGTTAACAGTAGAGTCATAACCACCATGGAAGATTTGCTTAACGTCATAAGGCCTACCCTCCAGACTGTAAAATGTAACAGGGGCAGCTGGCTGTGGGGAGTAAGAGGCCCCCTCAGAGATGGAGAGGACAGCAGCAGGTGACACTCTGGCCTGACAGCCATCAACTGAAGGAGAGAAACCAAAAGCTGCAAGCCCATGTAGGAACTTCTAGAATCACAGCTGACCGTCTCCCTCCTGATCTTGTCAGAAACCCTGGGAAGCTGAGGGAAAAGATGAAAGGCGAACAACAGGTCCCGAGGCCACTGAAAGTAAACGCAAGAGGCATCCACTTTTTTGAGTCGTATATTTCTGTCTTCAGTGGACTGTTCCATCAGCTTGGAAATGTTCCAGAGAATCTAGATACAACTGAGATCCCTTTGTTGGACTTTTCACCTCCAAAAACAACACTCTTCTTCCTGTGTTTTGCTCAAGGGGAAAAGTGTCAGAGGCATGGGGAGTCCCATTCTCCTTTCCCAGAAAATAAGAGGTCTACATAAAATGTAAATTGGACTCCACCCAAGTCCAAATGGAGTGTACCAGGAATGTCAGAGTGGGAGTAGCGTGCCCCTCCTACGCTTTTTGACATAATACATCACAGTCTGGTTGTCAGTCCTCACCAAAAGAGCCTTTCCATGTATTGGAACTGCAACAGCTCAAATGAAATATGTTTTGTTCCTTCCAGTTAACAGTCATCTTTTCCACCTGAACCGACCAAAGACCCTGAGGTGAAGCTGAACAGAGACTAGCACCTCGTCCCTTTCGGCTGGCATCTCTTATCAGAATCCATCATCAGAGGTCGTCAGATGAAGTGGAGTACAAGGTTCAACTACCACACCAGGAATGGTGTCTGCCAATCATCACTTGAGAGAGAGTCAAAGAACCAATCAAAGGAATAAGTTGTTCTGATACTCTGGCTCTCAGTGACTTAAAATCCGTTGATTAGGGGTTTGAGGTGAAGTCTGTCCTTCATGGATATGGTGGCATGTCCACCTGAGAACTTAACCATTGTCAGACAGGGCCTTCTTCACTCTCAGAAGAGCGGTCTTATGGTCTCTGAGTTTTGCAACCCTTATTTTTGATAGAAATATATAACCAACAGAGGTATTGACGAAGGCATAGATGAACTCCCTCTAACAACAAGGTAACATGTTGGCCTTTGTGTTTATGTACCAGGGTAAGAGTCAGATAGGGATGCACCTGCACCCCTTTGTGGTGTAGAAAGCCCAACAGCAGGCACAAGACCTTTTTAAACATTCTCAGTGTTGATATGAACTCAAAGCAAAGGACATGGAATTGAAAATGCCCTGAGGGGGTGTTGCACCTGGCCCTTTTTGCAGGGTCATCCCCAATCTTTTTGCCTCCTTGCTCTTAATTTTTCTGATCAGTTTTTGTTGGCTTTAGGACTCTGGGCTTTTTACCACTGCTAATCAGTGCTAAAGTGCATATGCTCTCAGGGTAAATTGTATTGTTGATTGGCATATTTGATTTACTAGTACGTCCCTAGTAAAGTGCACTGCAGATGCCTCAGGCCTGTAAATCAAATGTTACTAGTGGGACGGCAGCACTGGTTGTGCCACCCACATTAGTAGCCCTGTGAACATGGCTCAGACCTGCCACTACAGTATCTGTGTGTACAGTTTTAAATTTAAACTGCCAATTCGACCTGGCATGTGTTCCCACTTGCCAGGTCCAAACTTTCTCTTTTGTTACATGAAAGGCACCCCGAAGGTAGGACCTAGGTAGCCCCATGGGAAGGGTGCAGTGTATTTAAAAGGTAGGACATGTAAGGATGTGTTTTACATGTCCTAACATTGAAATACTGCCAAATTCAGGTTTCACTGTTGCAAGGCCTATCTCCCTCATAGGTTAACATGGGGGCTGCCTTTAAATAACTTTAAAGCGCAGATTCTCTTTGAGGGCAGATAGAAATATGGAGTTTGGGGTCGCTGAACTCACAATTTAAAATATATCTTCTAGTGAAGTTGGCTTTTAGATTGTGTGTTTGAAAAAGCCACTTTTAGAAATTAGGCATTTTCTTGCTTAAACCATTCTGTGACTGTGCCTGTTTGTGGATTCCCTGTCTGGGTCAGTTTGACAGTTGCGCTGCGTGTGCATTCCCTCTAGACAGTGACACAAAGGGTGCTGGGGTGTAGCCTGCATATCCTGATGAGCCATCTGGGCTAGAGTGGAGGGAGGAGTGGTCACTTACACTTGAAAGGGCTGTGCCTACCCTCACACAATGCAGTCTCCGACCCCCTGGAGTGTGTCTGGGACCAGGCCTGGGCAAGGCAGGATCTTGTCAACAACAGAAACTTTCCTTTGAAGTTTGCCTACTTCAAAGGCAGAACTGGGTATAAGTAGTGGACCCAAAACCCCAGACTTTTTTAATCTTTCTGGAATCAAGAAGAACCTCTGCCCAGGAGAAGAGCTGGAGGAGGAGTACTGTCCCTTTGCTGTGTTGCTTTGCTGGACTGGCCTGCAGTTGCTGCTTCTGTCTGAAAAGAGTACAAAGGGTGAACTTTGCTGTGTGTCCTGCTTGCGAACGTTCTCCAAGGGCTTGGAGTAGCGCTTGCCTCCTGTTAGAAGTCTCAGGGATATCAAAGGCTTCAGTTTCCTCTTCCTACAGAACTGGGAACTGTGTGTTTTGTGCTGTTCAAGGAGAAAAACCACTCAACACCGTCAATGATGCCGCTGGCCTGCACCGTGACCTGCTGATGCCACACAGAGCCGCACTGCTCCGCTTCGCATCACGACCCTGGTCTCACCAACGCTGTCATTGGATGACTTCAGAGAGCCGCTGCTCAGAACCGTGACCTGTGGGCCCACACTCTGACATTGCCTGGTCACACCGCAGCCTGGGCATCCCTGACGACGAAGCTCCTGCTGACACCGGCGCCTCTGCCTGCACTGTGGCCTGTGGACATTGCTCGTAAGGTACACAAAGCACCGTTCTGTCCCGCACCGCAGCCCCGGTCCACGGACGCCAGCACCGTCAACTCCATTGTCGTCACCAGGTCTCCCTGCCTGCACCGTGGCCTGTGGAAACCGCTTGTGAGGGACACGAAGCACCGTCCCGCCCTGCAGCACCGGCTTGGGCCTTCCGATGGCAACGCTTCAGCAATGACGAAGCTGCTGCCTGCACCGTGACCTGGTGACACCGCACGTCTCACCGCCCCGCTTCACACCGCAGCCCTGGTCTCACCGACGCCGCTGGATGCTGTAACCGAGCCGCTGCCTGCACCATGCCATGTGGGCACTGCACATCGCATCATCCCGTTTCACACCGCAGCCCGACGCCCTCCACGCCAGTGCTCCTGACTTCATCAGCACGGAGTTCAGTCTGCAACGCATGTGACTTTAAGGGCCCGACGACCCTCGCACCGACTCCGGAACTGACATCACAACGCCAGAGACGCCGCTCTCCAGAGCTCCCCGCGAGGATCACGATGCCCTGCAATTCCAAAGGTACTGTTTGCAGGTCTACCCAACACCATAGCTGGCCCACAATGCCGCAGCCAACCTGAACTATTGGTTTTGTTGATCACAATGCCGTGATAGCCCCAGGTGGAGCTATCGACTTCAAGGAACTGTATTGTTGAGTAAATCTTGCAAAATTCATTCATATCTTTAACACTGTATGTTAGATTTTTATTGTTTTGGTCTTGTTTTACACAGATAAATATTGGCTATTTTGCTAAAACTCGTGTGGTGTCCTTTTGTAGTGTTTTCACTGTGTGTTATGTGCAAATGCTTTACACATTGCTTCTGAGATAAACGTGTCTGCTCGTGCCAAGCTACCAAGGGGGTGAGCAGGGGTTATCTGAGCGGGTATCTTCCTTATCCTGACTAGAGTGAGGGTCCCTACTTGAACAGGGTGCAAACCAACTGCCAACTAGAGACCCCATTTCTAACAGGGGGTCTCCAAGGTTAGTAAATTATCTGGCTGTATAAGAACATGAAAGTAAGCATCCTTTATATCTATAGATGTCAGAATATTTTCTTGGCCAACAACAGTCATGATCGATGCAAAGAAATCAACTAGAATTATGCATCTTAGAAACAGAGGTTCACCCCCTTTTCACGTATTATGACCCTGAATAGCTCCCCTGCCTTAGGAACAAGAAGTAGATAAAAAGTACACCCTGACCTTATTTATTGCTTGGGACAGGAGTCACAGCTTACTAGCTATTTCGGCATACATTTTGTTGTTGTAGGGCCTCTTCCCCAGGGAATCCCCAGGTCAATGTGTTGTCCTGCTCCCTGTCTCTGGACTCTGGAGGGACAATTAGTGATCATGGGTGTAAGGAAATGCCTTCCTTGGCATGGTTACCCCCTGACCTTTTGCCTTTTGTTGATGCCAGTTATGATTGAAAGTGTGCTGGGACCCTGCTAACCAGGCCCCAGCACTAGTGTTCTATCCCTAAACTGTACCTTTGTTCCCACAATTGGCACAGCCCTGGCACACAGATAAGTCCCTTGTAAATGGTACCCCTGGTACCAAGGGCCCTGTTGCCAGGAAAGGTCTCTAAGGGCTGCATCATGTCTTATGCCACCCTGGGGGCCCCTCACTCAGCACATGCCCACTGTCTCACAGCTTGTGTGTGCTGGTGGGGAGAAAATGACTAAGTCGACATGGCACTCCCCTCAGAGTGCCATGACCACCTCACATTGCCTGTGGCATAGGTAAGTCACCCCTCTAGCAGTTCTTACAGCCCTAAGGCAGGGTGCAATATACCACAGGTGAGGGCATATGTGCCTGAGCACTATGCCCTACAGTGTCTAAGCAAAACCTTAGACATTGTAAGTGCAGGGTAGCCATAAAGAGTATATGGTCTGGGAGTTTGTCAAACACGAACTCCACAGTTCCATAATGGCTACACTAAAATCTGGGAAGTTTGGTATCAAACTTCTCAGCACAATAAATGCACACTGATGCCAGTGTGGGATTTATTGTAAAATACACCCAGAGGGCATCTTAGAGATGCCCCCTGAATACCAGTCCGACTCCTGGTGCTAGGCTGACCAGTTTCTGCCAGCCTGCCACAACCAGACGAGTTTCTGGCCACATGGGGCTAGTGCCTTTGTCACCCTGTGGCCAGGAACAAAGCCTGTACTGGGTGGAGGTCCTTTCACCTCCCCCTGCAGGAAGTGTAACACCTGGCGGTGAGCCTCAAAGGCTCATGCCTTTTGTTACAGCACCCCAGGGCATCCCAGATAGTGGAGATGCCTGCCCCTCCGTCCACTGCCCCCAGTTTTGGTGGCAAAGCAGGAGAGGATAATGAGAAAAACAAAGAGGAGTCACCCACCTGTCAGGACAGCTCCTAAAGTGTCCTGAGCTGAGGTGACCCCTGCCTTCAGAAATCCTCCATCTTGAGATTGGAGGATTCCCCCAATAGGAATAGGGATGTGCCCCCCTACCCTCAGACAGGGAGGAGGCACAAGGAGGGTGTATCCATTGGCTACTGCCCCCCAGTCCTAAACACACCCCAAAATTGAGTATTTAGGGGCGACCCTGAACCCAGGAAATCAGATTCCTGCAACCTACACAAAGGAGAAGGACTGCTGACCGGAAAGCCCTGCAGAGACAATGGAGACGACAACTGACTTGGCCCCAGCCTTACCAGGCTGTCTCCTGACTCAAAGAACTTGGACAGCAACGCATCCGACAGGGACCAGCGACCTCTGAGGACTCAGAGGACTGCCCTGTAACCGAAGGACCAAGAAACTCCAGAGAACAGCGGCACTGTTCACCAACAGCAAAATCTTTGCAAGAAAGAAGCAACTTTTAAAGAACTCACTGTTTCGGCCGGAAGCGTGAGACTTCACACTCTGCACCCGACGCCCCCGGCTCGAGCTCCAGAGAACAAACACCGCATAGAGGACTCCCAGGCGACTGCGACTACGTGAGTAACCTGAGACGAGCCCCCTGCACGCCCACAGAGAAGCCTGCATAGAGGATCCAGATGCACCCCTTGAACAGCGACTACCTGGTAACAAAGAACCCGACACCTGGACCAAGCACTGCACCCGGAGCCCCCAGGATCGAAAGGAACCAACCTCCAGTGCAGGAGTGACCAGCAGGCGGCCCTCTTCCTAGCCCAGTCAGTGGCTGGCCCGAGAAGCCCACCTGTGCCCTGCCTGCATCGCCTAAGTGACCCCCGGATCCCTCCATTGCTTCCTATAGCAAACCCAATGCCAACTTTGCACACTGCACCCAGCCACCCTTGTGCCGCTGAGGGTGTGTTTTGTGTGCCTGTTTGTGTCCCCCCCCAGTGTCCTCCAAAACACCCCTGGTCTGCTCCCCGAGGACGCTGGTACTTACCTGCCAGCAGACCGGAACTGGAGCACCCCTGTTCTCCATAGGTACCTATGTGTTTTGGACCCTCCTTTGACCTCTGCACCTGACCCGCCCTCTGTTGCTGGTGAAGTGACTTTGGGGTTGCCTTGAACCCCCATCAGTTGGCTGCCTATGCCCAGGAGACTGGACTTTTAAGTGCTTTACTTACCTCAGAAACGTAACCATACTTACCTCCCCCAGGAACTGTTGATTTTTGCAGTGTGTCCACTTTTAAAATAGCTTATTGCCATTTTAACCTATACTGTGTGTACTACTGCTTTAATTCAAAGTTCCTTACTTACCTGTGTAGAGTACCTTGCATTTTATGTATTTACTTTAAATCTTGAATGTTGTGGTTCTAAAATAAATTAAGAAAATATATCTTTCTATATAAAAACTTTTGGCCTGGAGTTAAGTCTGAGTTGAGTGTGTGTTCCTCATGTATTGCCTGTTTGTGTACAACAAATGCTTAACACTACCCTCTGATAAGCCTACTGCTCAACTACACTACCACAAAATAGAGCATTAGAATTATCTAATTTAGCCACTGTCAACCTCTAAGGGGAACCCTTGGACTCTGTGCACACTATCTCTCACTTTGAGATAGTATGTACAGAGCTAACTTCCTACAATGGGCATGTGATCTCTTACAGAGAGTCTCTGCCTAGGAGTGGAGTTATGGGTTTTGTTGTATTCAGTTGTTACTGCATCTGTGCACATGAGTTAACCGCTCATTTTTAAGTACTATGACGAGAAAGAGTGAAAGATGGGATAATGTATGATTTTCCACTGAAAATGGAATTCATGTGCACTGTCCATTCAGTAATGGAAAGGAATGAGCACTGCTTGTATTTATTAATTGAAGAGAATGTGCACTATTCTGTTTAGTCAAGGAAAAAATATACATTGTTTTAAGAAATAGAAAGGACTGACAATGTTAATAATGGAATATGGATTGTTTTAGTCAATATTTTAAATGAATGCATACAAGCTTGGAGAAACGAATGTGCACTTATTTAGTAATGCGAAGAAATGTGTTTTGAGAGCAGCCAACAGCAGTGGCTGCCTGTAAGAATTTAGAGTATTAGTTGAGAGGGATTAGAACCCTCCTCAAATAATAATCCCAGACCTTGTCAGGATGAATCAGAAATGCCAATAAACAAACCTGTGCTCAACCCTTTGGTAGCTTGGCACAAATCAGTCAGGCTTCACTTACAGGCATTTGTAAAGTATTATTGGAGCACTCAAATGGTAATAAAGTAGAAACACAAGACAAGAAAATCCCACACCAATTTAGAAAAATAGAGTACATTTTAACCTCTTAGCTGCTGGGCCTTCCCCCCCCCCCCCCACCCCCCCCCCCCCCCCCTTCAGTGCTGAGCCCTTTTTTGGCTATTTGGGGTAGTTCGCGCTTAGGCCTTCATATCTTTTTGTAAACATAAGCTAACCATGCCAGATTTGTGTCCTTTTTTTCCAACATCCTAGGGATTCTGCTGGTATCCAGAGTTTGTGGTTTCCCCCGGAGGAGACCAAGAAAATAGCCAAAATACAGTGAAAATTTCGTTTTTTCCAAAAATAATTGAAAAAAGGGCTGCCGAAGAAGGCTTGTGGTTTTTTCCCTGAAAATGCCATCAACAAAGGGTTTCTGGTGCTGAAATCACTATCTTCCCACCTTTCAGGAACGGGCAGACTTGAATCAGAAAACCAAATTTTTCAACACAAATTTGGCATTTTACTGAGACATACCCCATTTTTACTATTTTTGGTGCTTTCAACCTCCTTCCAGTTAGTGACAGGAATGGGTATGAAACCAATGCTGGATCCCAGAAAGCTAAACATTTCTGAAAACTAGACAAAATTCTGAATTCAGCAAGGGGTCATTTGTGTAGATCCTACAAGGTTTTCCTACAGAAAATAACAGCTGAAATAAAAAAATATTGAAATTGAGCTGAAAACAACAGCCATTTTTCTTTATGTTTTACTCTGTAACTTTTTCCCGCGATGTCAGATTTCTGAAAGCAATATACCGTTTTGTCTGCTGGACTCTTCTGGTTGCGGGGATATAAAGGGCTTGTAGGTTCATCAAGAACCCTAGGTACCCAGAGCCAATAAATGAGCTGCACCCTGCAGTTGGTTTTCATTCTATACTGGGTATACAGCAATTCATTTGCTGAAATATGAAGAGTGAAAAATAGGTATCAAGAAAACCTTCGCATTTCCAAAATGGGCTCACGATAAGGTTTTGAGGAGCAGTGGTTATTTGCCTATCTCTGAATTCCGGGGTGCCCATACTAGCATGTGAATTGCAGGGCATTTCTCAAATAGACGTCTTTTTTACACACTCTCTTATATTTGGAAGGAAAAAATGTAGAGAAAGATAAGGGGCAACACTTGTTTTGCTATTCTATGTTCCCCCAAGTCTCCCGATAAAAATGATACCTCACTTGTGTGGGTAGGCCTACCGCCCGCGACAGGAAATGCCCCAAAACACAACATGGACACATCCCATTTTTTGACAGAAAACACAGCTGTTTTTTGCAAAGTGCCTGCCTGTAGATTTTGGCCTCTAGCTCAGCCGGCACCTAGGGAAACCTACCAAAACTGTGCATTTTTGAAAACTAGAGACCTAGGGGAATCCAAGATGGGGTGACTTGCGGGGCTCTGACCAGGTTCTGTTACCCAGAATCCTTTGCAAACCTCAAAAAGTGGCTAAAAAAACACGTTTTCCTCATATTTCGGTGACAGAAAGTTCAGGAATCTGAGAGGAGCCACAAATGTCCTTCCACCCAGCGTTCCCCCAAGTCTCCCGATAAAAATGATACCTCACTTGTGTGGGTAGGCCTAGCACCCGGGACAGGAAATGCCCCAAAACACAACGTGGACACATGCCATTTTTTGACAGAAAACACAGCTGTTTTTTCCAAAGTGCCAGCCTGTACATTTTGGCCTCTAGCTCAGCCGGCACCTGGGGAAACCTACCAAACCTGTGCATTTTTGAAAACTAAAGACCTAGGGGAATCCAAGATGGGGTGACTTGTGGGGCTCTGACCAGGTTCTGTTACCCAGAATCCTTTGCAAACCTCAAAAAGTGGCTAAAAAAACACGTTTTCCTCACATTTCGGTGACAGAAAGTTCTGGAATCTGAGAGGAGCCACAAATTTCCTTCCACCCAGCGTTCCCCCAAGTCTCCCGATAAAAATGATACCTCACTTGTGTGGGTAGGCCTAACACCCGCGACAGGAAATGCCCCAAAACACAACGTGGACACATCAAATTTTTTCATAGAAAACAGTGCCTACCTGTGGATTTTGGCCTCTAGTTCAGCCGGCACCTGGGGAAACCTAGCAAACCAGCGCATTTTTGAAAACTAGAGACCATGGGGAATCCAAGATGAGGTGACCTGTGGGGCTCTGACCAGGGTCTGTTACCCAGAATCCTTTGCAAACCTCAAAATGTGGCTAAAATAACACGTTTTCCTCACATTTCGGTGACAGAAATTCTGGAATCTGAGAGGAGCCACAAATTTCCTTCCACCCAGCGTTCCCCCAAGTCTCCCAATAAAAATGATACCTCACTTGTGTGGGTAGGCCTGGTGCCCGCGACAGGAATAGATCACACAACGGTCAATGTTGGTCCTTACATGAGGCAGCTGTTGACCCTGGGGTGATCCATTCCTGACGCAGGCACTAGGTGTAGGCACTCAAGTGGGGTAGTGTTTTTATCAGGACAGGTGAGGAGTCACTGGGTGGTAGGAATTTTGTGGATCCCAGCATATTCCTGTAGTTTGTGTGACAGAAATGGGAGAAAAATAGAGTTTTTATTCAACATTTCAGATTTGCAGGGTATTCTGGGTAAGAAAACTTTGGGGAATCCACACAAGTCACACCTCTGTGGACTCCCCCGAATGTCTAGTTTCCAGAAATGTTTGGGTTTAGTGTGTTTCTCTATATGGCCACCAAACCCAGGACCAAAAACACAGGTGCCTGCCTTACAAAACCAGTTTGTTTTGCCATAGATAATTTTGATGTCTCCACAATACGATTTGGGTGGTGGAATTTGGGGCTGAACTAAATTGGGGAGCTCCCAAGAGAGCACTCTCTCTCTCTCTGCTTGCCGCCGCATTCACCTGCTCTCTCGGTTGGGCTAACCTACTATTACCCAGTTGCACAAACAGCTTGCGAAGGGACAGCAGGACTGTCCTCATCACCTCCCTCATAATGTACTGGAAGAGGAGTTATCGAATGGGACTCCTCCGACTGAAAAATCACTCCCAGAGTCTGCGCCATTGTCCTATCCCTCAGATGCTGTCTCAGTATCTGATGTCTCAGTCTCTGATCCTATGTCAGAGTGGTCCTCTATAACCCGAGTGCAGGCAGCAGTCATCCATCAAGATGCCATCTCTGCTATTGGCTAAACTGTTGCTCTAAAACACTAGCCTATGTAGACAGTCACAAAATCGATGGTGTGTGTGAGATACGTGCAACAGTAGAGGCCACCTTACCTGCGCTTCTTCCCTCAATCAGCACGTTCTTTCAAGACACTCAAAAAACACCTTGTCACATACCATTCGTCACAGTCTTTAGCACCTCCTGCGTCCAGTCCAACAATCATTATTGGTGCTCCCACTCCCTCCTCCTCGGATTCCCTCATTACCACGGAGCAAAAGTGCCCTTCATCTCTCCATAGCCGCCCTCCACCCCGCACATACATTTCATTGGTATTATAGCGCAGGTAATGGCTGACTTTACTAATGTACTCAGCTATTTACAGAAAATACAGATTTGCTCTTTGCAGTAGGCATATAAACCTTCTGCGCTTCTTAATGGCACTAAAACTGCCACTAGACAAGTCTGACCCTTTTCCCCCCAGGGAAACCACACACATATTGACAAAAGTGATATATATATATGACAGCCAACCACCTGAAACTCAACTCAAGCAAAACCAAAATAATCCTCTTTGGCCCACACAAAAACACCTAGGACCCCTCATGGTGGCCCACCACGCTAGGCCCTGCACCCACCCCCGCCAACCACGCACGCAACCTCGGCATCATCCTAGACTCCTCCCTCTCTATGACCCAACAAATCAACGCTCTCACCTCTTCATGCTTCAACACACTCCGTATACTGA
Source organism: Pleurodeles waltl (assembly GCF_031143425.1). Lineage (NCBI taxonomy): Eukaryota > Metazoa > Chordata > Amphibia > Caudata > Salamandridae > Pleurodeles > Pleurodeles waltl. The sequence continues at coordinate 866,170,760 of NC_090443.1, forward strand.
AAAAAACATTCAAATGGATCCCCACAGAGACCAGAAAAACTGTCACTCACGCACTCATCAGCAGCAGACTTGATTACGGAAACGCCCTCTACGCCGGCACCACTCTAAAACTCAAGCGCAAACTACACGCATCCAGAACTCAGCAGCACGACTCATCCTCGACTTCCCCCGACACGAACACATCTCTCCACACCTCAAATCCCTCCACTGGCTCCCCATTGACAAAAGGATCACCTTCAAGATCCTCATCCTCGCACACAAATCATTCCACAACACAGGCCCTGCCTACCTCAAGGAGAGTCACCTGCCACACCCCCACACGAAACCTCCGCTCAGCTGATCTCGCTCTCGCCTCTGTCCCCCGCATCAAACACACCACCACCGGGGGCAGATCCTTCTCCTACCTTGCACCCAAAACCTGGAACGCCCTCCCAACCCACCTTCGCAAGACCCAAAACCTACTTCTTTTCAGGACGGGCCTCAAAACCTGGCTTTTCGAACAGTGATCCTCCCAGCCCCTTTCCCTCCCCCCGCACCCCCCCCCCCAGCGCCTTGAGACCCTCACGGGTGAGTAGCGTGCTTTATAAATCTCTTTGATTGATATATATAGATCTATCTCTCTCTATATATATCTATCTACATGGATATATCTATAGATATATCCATGTACATAGATATATCTATATATATAGATCTATATATAGTTCTATTTTTTTTAGTTGTTGTATGGTTTCCTTGGGGGCCAAAATGGCCCCCAGGAAAACCCTACAACATCTAAAAAAAATATTGCCCCCACAGGGGGTCGCCCTGCCCACGGACGACCCCCTGTCCTTTTATTTATTTACTTATTTTTAAAATTTCCCCTGGGGGGGGTGCGATCACCGCCCCCCCCCCAGGGGGCACCTACCTTTAAAAAAAAAAAATATATGCCCCCAGGGGGGGGGGCGGCCCGTTTTCCGAGGGGGCCGACACCCCCAAGTGAAATCCCTGGCGTCTAGTGGTGTTTCCTGGCACAGCTGCGACCGGGGGCCAGGAAACACTTTCAGGAAGGCCTCGTAAGAAAGGGGAGAGTCTCCCCTTTCTTACGAGGCCTTCCCGAACGTGTGGAAGGCCGTTTTCTCCATCGAAGCAGGAAGCTGCGCGCTGACGTCACAAAGGGGCGGGTGGGGGGCGGAGGGGAGACACAGAAGCTTCCGTGTCTCCCGGGGTGAACAAAAATAAATAAATAGGATTTATTAACACCCTCCCTGGTGTCGGCCACTGGTCGTGACCCGCACCAGGGAGGTAGTGCGGGCGTCGGCCAGTGGCCGACGCCCGCATTGAAGGGGTTAATAAATAAAATGCCACTACAAATGACAAAAATCGAGAAAAAAAATTAAGTTTGAATGAAAAATATCTCCAAACAGCACAAAGTGCCAACCACTGTAATCTGGTCATGCGTGACTGAGTCAAAGGACCAGATTTGTTATAGAGGAAAGTTTATCTTCTGTCGTAGAAGTTTTGCTAGAAAAAAAGTGGTTGTTAATGGTTCATCAGCGGGGATAGCTGCTAGCTGGATCTGAAGAAGGACTTGACGACAGCAGGTTGCTGAATAGAGGGGTTCCGGTGCATCATCAACAGTGGGAAAGCTCTGAGCGAACAAAGTCCAAAGTCTGTGTTCAGCAAGGCCTTGACGACGACTGCTAGCTGCTGCGCAGCATTCGTCCTGAAGAGGTCCTCTATGTTTGGACTTCAAAACTTTGCTGGAAGTATGATCGGTAGGCAACTCTACATTGACAGCTGTGGCAAAAAGCTTCTATGTCCCAGATCTTGCAGTTTGAGGACAGGAGGAGTACACTCTTACACAAGCAATGGGCTCAAGACATGGGGGTACCCCCTCTGGGTTTGGATTTTCTCCAAAAGTGTCCAGCAGCAGGGTCCAGGGCAGGTCCAGTTACTACTGGTTAGCTCACCATTGTCAGGTAAAGGCCTCTGGAAGCTTGTTTTGTCCCTGTAATATAAATAGGAATTCAACTAACTGATCCTTGGAGTCACTTTTGGGGTCATAGGTTCAAGGTAAGCAGGTGCAGTCTTCATTCAGGTTCTTCAGACAGCTGTCCTCCTTCTGATTCCCCAGAGGTGCAAGAGTGTTCTGAAGAGGATATTCACCCTGCTTTAGTATTTCCAGTGCCAGCCTGTGGGTGGGGAAAACTCCTGACCACTCCCTAGCTGATGGGTTCAATGTTCCCAAGGTGACCCTGCCCACTTTAGCAGCACTGCATCTGTGGTTTACTGTAAGCTATCCCACAATACCCCTCATTCCCTAAAATCAACATGGCAGACTCTTTCCTCCTCTGGTCATCCTTCCTGTGCCTACCCAGGAATGTGGCTAAGGAAATGGGCAAACCCTCCTTTGTGGTCACTTCAAACCTGTTCTGGGGCAGTTTCCCCCATCACTGGGTTTGGAGCAAAGCTGACTAGGAAGTACTACATTAGTGCTACTTTAGAGCATGGCAAAATAATTGCTGCAGCACACGAGTAGCGTATAATTTACAGACACTGGGTATATGTAGTACCATATAATAGGACCTATAATCAATCAAACATTTATAAAGAGTGGAAATTCACCCATGGGTCTAGAGGCGCTGGAGAAGGAGGCTGCTGCGTGGTGGGATATTCATTCGTACAGGCAGGTTACTTATAAGTAAATTAAATGTGCCATTTAGGAATATGTATTTTTCTAATATGTTAGGAATATGTCATTTTGACCACGTTTAAAGATAGAGCACAAGCACTTTACCACTGGTTAGCAAGAGTAAAGTGTGTAGTGTATAGTCTTATGGCCCAAACAATTGTTTCAGTAAACAAAGGCAAAAATCTGGAGGAATGCTACGCAAAAAATGGTCTTTACAAGGAACTGATACATCCCATGCGGCCCTATATACTGAGGATTTTCAGGACCTGCAGTCCAAGATGATTGAGGCACAAATCAGCCTCTGTGAGGCTGATTGCTGCCCCAGTTCTCTTAGCTCTGAGTCAAGACTAACTTAACCAACATGCCAGAAGAATGGGGGAACAGGAGAACAAAACAAGGGAAGCGAAGAATGAAAGCCTGAGACCCCCATAGGTAGGTTGCAAGATCCAGTGGTTATTGTATAAGGAAAAATAAGACCAAAAGGGTGTGAAAAAGCATTAAGGCAAGGATGAAGTAACAGTCTAAAAAACAAACATATAAATGAGAAACTCACCCTGTTTTAGTCCAATGCACAGTAGGACTGGCATGAACCTGTGAAGGTCCACAGGGAGGCCCTGCAGGAGAAAAAATAGGTGAAGGGAAGAAGGAGGACACACAGATGTAAGAGCAAAAGGGAGAACTGAGGGAAGGTAAAAAACAACACAGGTCCTCAACACAGGAAGGTCGGGTGTAAGCTTAGAGACAGAGAAAGAACACACCAATTTGCAATGCTGCACTGTAAGAGCTGCACTTAAATACTCATACTGCCTAAAATAAACCTGAAGTGAAACAGGAAGCACTTACCCATTCAGAAGATGTAAGGAAATGCCTCCTTGGCATGGTTACCCCCTGACTTTTTGCCTTTGCTGATGCTAAGTTTTGATTTGAAAGTGTGCTGAGGCCTGCTAACCAGGCCCCAGCACCAGTGTTCTTTCCGTAACCTGTACTTTTGTTTCCACAATTGGCACACCCTGGCATCCAGGTAAGTCCCTTGTAACTGGTACCCTGGTACCAAGGGCCCTGATGCCAGGGAAGGTCTCTAAGGGCTGCAGCATATATTATGCCACCCTGTGGACCCCTCACTCAGCACAGACACACTGCTTGCCAGCTTGTGTGTGCTAGTGAGGACAAAACAAGTAAGTCGACATGGCACTCCCCTCAGGGTGCCATGCCAACCTCACACTGCCTATGCAGTATAGATAAGTCACCCATCTAGCAGGCCTTACAGCTCTAAGGCAGGGTGCACTATACCATAGGTGAGGGCATAAGTGCATGAGCACTATGCCCCTACAGTGTCTAAGCAAAACCTTAGACATTGTAAGTGCAGGGTAGCCATAAGAGTATATGGTCTGGGAGTCTGTCATGCACGAACACCACAGCACCATAATGGCTACACTGAAAACTGTGAAGTTTGGTATCAAACTTCTCAGTACAATAAATGCACACTGATTCCAGTGTGCACTTTATTGTAACATACACCCCAGAGGGCACCTTAGAGGTGCCCCCTGAAACCTTAACCGACTATCCATGTAGGCTGACTAGTTCTAGCAGCCTGCCACACACCAGACATGTTGCTGGCCACATGGGGAGAGTGCCTTTGTCACTCTGTGGCTAGTAACACAGCCTGTACTGGGTGGAGGTGCTTCACACCTCCCCCTGCAGGAACTGTAACACCTGTCGGTGAGCCTCAAAGGCTCACCCCCTTTGTTACAGCACCACAGGGCCCTCCAGCTAGTGGAGTTGCCCGCCCCCTCCGGCCACGGCCCCACTTTTGGCGGCAAGGCCGGAGGAGATAATGAGAAAAACAAGGAGGAGTCACTGGCCAGTCAGGACAGCCCCTAAGGTGTCCTGAGCTGAGGGGACTCTGACTTTTAGAAATCCTCCATCTTGCAAATGGAGGATTCCCCCAATAGGGATAGGAATGCGCCCCCCTCCCCTTGGGAGGAGGCACAAAGAGGGTGTACCCACCCTCAGGGCTAGTAGCCATTGGCTACTAACCCCCCAGACCTAAACACGCCCTTAAATTTAGTATTTAAGGGCTCCCCAGAACCTAGGAACTCAGATTCCTGCAACCTAAGAAGAAGAGGACTGCTAAGCTGAAAAACCCTGCAGAGAAGACGGAGACACCAACTGCTTTGGCCCCAGCTCTACCGGCCTGTCTCCCCACTTCTAAAGACACTGTTCCAGCGATGCTTTCCCCAGGGACCAGCGACCTCTGAATCCTCAGAGGACTGCCCTGCTCTAGAAGGACCAAGAACTCCTGAGGACGGCGGCCCTGTTCACCAGAGACTGCAACTTTGAAACAAAGCAGCAACTTTGAAACAACTTGCGTTTCCCGCCGGAAGCGTGAGACTTGACACTCTGCACCCGACGCCCTTGGCTCGACTTGTGGAGAACAATCACTTCAGGGAGGACTCCCCGGCGACTGCGAGACCGTGAGTAGCCAGAGTTGCCCTCCCTGAGCCCACACAGCGATGCCTGCAGAGGGAATCCCGAGGCTCCCCCTGACCGTGACTGCCTGCTCCTCAGATCCCGACGCCTGGTAAAGACTCTGCACCTGACCGGCCCTGAGCTGCTGGTGTGGTAACTTTGGGGTTGCTCTGAACCCCCAACGGTGGGCTACCTTGGACCCAAACTTGAACCCTGTAGCTGGTTTACTTACCTGCAAAAACTAACAAACTCTTACTCCCCCCAGGAACTGTTGAAAATTGCACTGTGTCTAGTTTTAAAATAGCTATATGTGATTTATGTGAAAAGTGTATATGCTATTTTGCTGATTCAAAGTTCCTAAAGTACCTACCTGCAATACCTTTCATTTGAAGTATTACATGTAAATCTTGAACCTGTGGTTCTTAAAATAAACTAAGAAAAGATATTTTTCTATACAAAAACCTATTGGCCTGGAATTGTCTTTGAGTGTGTGTTCCTCATTTATTGCCTGTGTGTGTACAATAAATGCTTAACACTACTCCTTTGATAAGCCTACTGCTCGACCACACTACCACAAAATAGAGCATTAGTATTATCCCTTTTTGCCACTATCTTACCTCTAAGGGGAACCCTTGGACTCTGTGCATACTATTCCTTACTTTGAAATAGTGCATACAGAGCCAACTTCCTACATTGGTGGCAGCGGTGGGATACAAGACTTTGCATTTGCTGGACTACTCAGCCAATACCTGATCACACGACTAAATTCCAAAAATTGTCATTAGAAACAGATTTTTGAAATTTGAGCTATTTTTCTAAATTTTTAAAAAGTCCTGCTAGGGCCTTGTGTTAGTCCCTGTTAGCATTTCTTTTAGAGTTTAAAAGTTTTGTGAAAGTTTGAATTAAGTTCTAGAGATAGTTTTAGATTCTTAAAAAGTATTCCAACTTTTAGAAACATAGGGGGTCATTCCGACCCTGGCGGTCAGTGTTAAAGCGGCGGCCAACCCGCCAACAGGCTGGCGGTCCAAAAAATGGAATTCTGACCCTGGAGGGAACCGCCAACACAGGCCGCCGCTTTAACACTCCGACCGCCACGGCGGCACAAACAAACAGCGCGGCGGTCACCGCCAACAGCCAGGCGACAGACAATGTACCGCCCACCCTATCACGACTCACCAATCCGCCACCTTTTCCGGGGCGGGAGCCCCGCCGATAAAAACACGGCGGAAACAGACATTTCCAATGGAAAACGCTCACCTCGACACACTCCACGCGGAATCGGGACAGCATGGAACCGGAACTCCACATCCTCGCAGCCATTGCCTTCCTGCTCTTCTTCCAGGATCACGAACGTCGCCGCAGACGACAACGGTGAGTACTGCACCTACGACACAGGGGAGGGGGGAGGAGGAAAGGTTACGGGCACACACATACGCCACACACCCACCCCCACCCTCACCCCCACCGAAATACCTACACACCAATGCAGATTAAAAAGTCAGAGTGACACCCACAAACCCCCAAAACAAAAATGCAAAGACAAAAGGCAATGATTGTAAAAATAGAACTATATTATAGCAATAATTAAGTATAGCGAACTTAGCAATATATAAAGAATTATTGCACATCTAGAACTATATATATACAAGTAGCAAAAGTCCGGCACAGTTTTGCAAAGTTCAAATGTCCGTGGGCCAATGTGCAGCAACACATGGGCAAAGCCCACACACGAGATCGAGTCCATTGGAGAGAACACTGCTGGGGCATCACAAAAATAAAATACTGGCACCTCAGGGGGAAAGGAAGGGGGTGCACCTCAGCCACATGAGTCCACGACGCCAGATCCACGAAGGGCCTCCATGCCCACTGTGCCATCCTGGGGAGTGCAAAGCCACAGTCTCTCAAGTCTCTACAGTGGGTGGATTGCCCACTGTGCCATCCTGGGGGGTGCAAAGCCACAGTCCATCAGGTGGATTACAGAGTCCACTGGTCATGGAGGAGGCATGGTGGGCAGAGTGCCTCGTGAAGCCCTGGCCGACACAGAACCGGGCCTGCCAATGGGCCAGCGGTGCTTGAGATGAGGGCCCAGCGGAGCGGTGCATGACAGGAGGGCCCAGCGGAGCGGTGCTTGAGATGAGGGCCCAGCGGAGCGGTGCTTGACAGGAGGGCGGAGCGGTGCATGACAGGAGGGCCCAGCGGAGCGGTGCTTGAGATGAGGGCCCAGTGGAGCGGTGCATGACAGGAGGGCCCAGCGGAGCGGTGCTTGACAGGAGGGCCCAGCGGTACGGTGCTTGAGATGAGGGCCCAGCGGAGCGGTGCTTGACAGGAGGGCCCAGCGGAGCGGTGCTTGACAGGAGGGCCCAGCGGAGCGGTGCTTGACAGGAGGGCCCAGCAGAGCGATGCTTGACAGGAGGGCCCAGCGGAGCGGTGCATGACAGGAGGGCCCAGCGGAGCAGTGCTTGACAGGAGGGCCCAGCGGAGCGGTGCATGACAGGAGGGCCCAGCGGAGCGGTGCTTGAGATGAGGGCCCAGCGGAGCGGTGCTTGACAGGAGGGCCCAGCGGAGCGGTGCTTGACAGGAGGGCCCCGCGGAGCGGTGCTTGACAGGAGGGCCCAGCGGAGCGGTGCTTGACAGGAGGGCCCTGTTCAGCGGTGCTTCTCACGGCGGGCCCTGTTCAGCGGTGCTTCTCACGGCGGGGCCCTGATGCTTCTCACGGCGGGCCCTGTTCAGCGGTGCTCCTCACGGCGGGGCCCTGTTCAGCGGTGCTTCTCACGGCGGGCCCTGTTCAGCGGTGCTTCTCACGGCTGGCCCTGTTCAGCGGTGCTCCTCACGGCGGGGCCCTGTTCAGCGGTGCTTCTCACGGCGGGCCCTGTTCAGCGGTGCTTCTCACGGCGGGGCCCTGTTCAGCGGTGCTCCTCACGGCGGGCCCTGTTCAGCGGTGCCTGTCTTGGCGGGGCCCTGTTCAGCGGTGCTCCTCACGGCGGGGCCCTGTTCAGCGGTGCTTCTCACGGCGGGCCCTGTTCAGCGGTGCCTGTCTTGTGTTTCGAGTGAACCACACCTGGCCAATACTTCCCGCTCAGTCAGCATCAGACCTTTCCGTTGCGGGGCCCTCCTGTGATGGAGTCCTGGGGCCCTGGGTCTCCTCCGATACCCCCGGAATGGGGCTGGTGGGGCCCTCATGGCCAGGTCGGCTGCTCCCTGCCTTTTGCGCTTTGCTGCCCTTGCCCTCCTTGGCAGACTCTCCGTGGCCCTTGGCTCCCTTACCCGATGTGGCAGGTGACGGTGCAAGGCTACCCTCCTTGGGGGCAGACGTATCAGGCCTCTCGCGCCTGCCCTTCAGTTTTTTGCTCCTCTTCCCAGGGGGGGGCTGGCTGTGCCTTTGCTGCTGGCCGATGTCCCTGCCCAAGGAAAGGGCGGACTCCAAAAACCAGGCACGACGTTCTTGGGAGTTGCTGGGCTGGTGGTGGCTGAGGTGTTTTTGGAACTCTTACGAGATGGAGGGGGTGGGTCAGGTGAGGAAAAGAGGTTCACTTTAGAGAGGAATAGTTTTTTAGGAGCAATGGGAAGGGTAGCTGGAGTGGGTATGGGAGTGGAGGAAGAGGATGTGGTTGTAGGAGAGTCAAGTCTGGTGTCTTTGGGTGCAGGTGCTTGGGCTGGAGGCTGACGTGAAGTGGATGGCTGTTGGTTGGGTGCCTGCCTGCGTTTGTGTGGTTTGGAAGTGGGGGTGATAGACACACTGGGAGAGGACACAGGGGACGTGTACATGGCAGTGGGGGTGGTGACTGCACGTGTGCGGACTGGGCTGGAGGGTGTGCTGGTGATGGGTGTACTGACTGATGGTGGTGTGCATGCAGGTGTGAGTGTAGACGTCACAGGGAGGGAGGAGGGAGACGAGGAGGTGGGGGACACAGAGGAGGTAGTGGCTGTTGGCATTTCTGCATCTGTATGTTGCTTGTGTGAATGCTTGTGTGTTCTGTGGTGCTTATGTCTGGATGAGCTTCCCTTGGGTGTTGAGGTGTGTGCAGGCTGGTCTGTAGGTGTGGATGGGATAGGCAGAGGAACTGGGGAGTGGGACTGGGTGGAGGGAGTTAGAAGAGGGAGGCTGGAGACAGGGACAATCGCTGCCGTCAGTGCTGAGGCCAGAGCGTTGAACGATCGCTGCTGGGCAGCCTGACCCGAATGAAGGCCCTCCAGGTTTGCATTGCTTTGATGCACCTCCCTCTCCACACCCTGGATGGCATTCAAAAGGGTAGACTGCCCAACAATGATGGTCCTCAGGAGGTCAATGACCTCCTCACTGAGGGCAGCAGGGGTGACTGGGGCAGGGCCTGAGGTGCCTGGGGTGAAGGAGATGCCCGCCTTCCTGGCCGTGCGGGCACGGGCCGAAGGCCGAGGGGCTGCTGGGAGGGCGGAGCTGGTGCGCTGGGTGGCGGCTGTACCTGTAGTTTCGGTGGGCACGGATGTTGCCGCCACCGCAAGGGAGCTCCCATCCGAGGACGTGTCGGTGTCACTGACGTCTGCACGGGTCCCCGTTGTGGAGCCCCCCTCGCCCTCCGTCTCACTGGTCATGTCGGAGTCCGTTGCATGGCCCTCCGGGGCCATGTGAGATGCAGCTCCCTCTTGCGCCGATGCCACTTCTCCTCCGCCTGATGATGCTAATGCACACATTCACAGAAAAACAAAGAAAATGGGGGGGGGGGGGGAGAAATAAAGACAAGTTGAGTGCATGCATTGGGGACACCGTTGGCGGAGAGGACAGACACAGAAGCCCCCTGCACTACGCTGCACACTTGGGGTACACTACTCATTCACTGGGACATGCCCTACAAGCCTATGGGCGACAACTGCCCACACAGAATACACAGGTCCATGAATAGCGTTACTAGGCACCCTACAGAGGTGGGGGGTGGGGGCACAGGACCATACCTCACGGAGGGGCCTAGCCTACAGAAATCGCCCTGGCCTAGGGATACCCACAGCCCTCCTCCCCCACCCAGGCACCTCCACTGCGCGCAAATATAGCTGAATGTGCTGGTACTCACCCCCTTGTGTCTGCTGTGATGTCCTCAAGCGCCCATCTAAATCGGGGTAGGCCACCGCCAGGATCCGGGACATCAGGGGGGTCAAGGTACGACTGGCACCCCTCCTAGGTTGGGAGGCCATCCCCAGCAGAGCCTCGGCGGTCTTCCTGCTCCCGCGGCGGATGTCCTTCCACCTCTTGCGGCAGTGGGTGCCCCGTCTGTTGTGGACCCACAGGGCCCCGACGTCCTTGGCGATGGCACGCCAAATATCGATCTTCTGATGGGCGCTGACCTATGTGACATGTACAGGGGGGGAAAAGAAACATCATCACTTTTCTGCATGCTCGATGTGAGTGGCCCCCCCTCCCCAAACTTGCCATGTGGCACATGCTCTCATCTGTCGTGCCATGCATTCGTAATTCGCTCCCCTCCCCTCCATCGTACATCCACCCCACTCATCACAGGCATTGCCTGCTATGCATTGGCCCCGTGTATTCACCTGTTGGTCTGGAGGACCGTAGAGTAACGCATACTGGGGGAGGACCCCGTCCACGAGCTTCTCCAACTCTTCGGAACTGAAGGCGGGGGCCCTTTCCCCAGTCGCAGCAGCCATTGTCACTTCCAGACCGAGGTCACAGCAGCACTTGCAGTATAGGTCCTCTCCTGTGGATGCTCAGGTCTCGTGTGATTAAGCAGAGAGAAAATGGCGGTCACGACCGCGGCGGTGCGTACCGCGGCGGTGCGTACCGCGACCGCCGGCGCACATCGTCATTGGCTCCTGAAACCCATAGGGTTCAATGTTAACCAATGCTGCTTTGCGCTGCGGTCTCCGACCGCCTACCGCCATGGCGTGCCACACCAGCGCAATGACCTCACTACACATTGCCACACTTCACAGGTCAGGCAGCCGCCATTTCAAGGGCCCACATGGCTTAATTCCTACTGCGTCACACATGGCTAGGCCTTGCATCGACACTCATACAAGCCATTCAATCCAGAGAGATTCGTGTACTGTGCAGGCTGTGGGAACTTACCTGTGGGTTGATTGACTCTGTGCTCCATGTTGTCCTTCCTAGGCACCGTCCGCTGGGACTTGCGAGGAGACGGAGGAATGTTCCCGTGTACAGACCGCTGGTGGACCTGTCGACAATGGAAGAACGACATGTCATACTCACCTACAGACTCAACAGTGCCACTATACAGGAACTGTGTGCCCAGCTGGAGCCAGACCTGATGTCACCCATCCGCCAACCCACAGGGATTCCGCCTCTAGTGCAGGTGCTGTCAGTACTCCATTTTTTGGCTAGTGGATCATTTCAAACTACAGTGGCCATTTCATCTGGGATGTCTCAGCCTATGTTTTCAAGGGTATTGTCCAGAGTGTTGTCTGCCCTGATGAAATACATGCGGAGCTACATCATTTTCCCTGAGGTGGGTGACTTGCCTACAGTGAAGGGTGATTTCTATGCCGTTGGACACATTCCCAATATCATTGGTGCCATTGATGGTACCCATGTGGCTTTGGTCCCCCCAAAAGACAATGAACAGGTGTACAGGAACCGAAAAAGTTATCATTCGATGAATGTCCAGGTGGTCTGTTTGGCTGACCAGTACATCTCCCATTTAAATGCCAAGTTCCCAGGGTCAGTGCATGACGCGTACGTCATGCGAAATAGCAGCATCCCTTATGTGATGGAACAGCTACAGAGACAGCGTGTGTGGCTAATTGGTGACTCTGGTTACCCCAACCTGCCTTGGCTATTGACCCCAGTGAGGAATTCCAGGACAAGGGCAGAGGAACGGTACAATGAGGCCCATGGGCGTACTAGGAGGGTGATCGAGCGGACCTTCGGCCTCCTGAAGGCCAGGTTTAGGTGCCTGCATATGACAGGTGGATCCCTAATGTACTCACCAAAGAAGGTGTGTCATATCATCGTGGCCTGCTGCATGCTTCACAACCTGGCTTTGCGACGCCAGGTGCCTTTCCTGCAGGAGGATGGTCCAGATGGTGGTGTTGTGGCCGCTGTGGAGCCTGCGGAGAGTGAAGAGGAGGAAGACGAAGAGGACTACACAGACAACAGGGACAGAGTGATACTGCAGTATTTCCAGTAACACACAGGTAAGAATCTACTCCTGCATTTTATTATATCTGTAACAGTACTGGCTCTCTACTGTCTGACCTTTCACCCCAATGTATGGTAACTTAGTTGTGAATTTGCCTTCCTATTTCAGTGATCTGGTCCCCACGGAGTGCCCTCTGGTTTATTTCCCCATGGACTACCGCTGTGTGACACTGGTATGTTGTCATCACAATGTAATTGGACATTTTTGGTTGGTTATATCGAATACATTTGGTTTAAAAAAAATTATAGCAGACTCCAGATGGTTTTTGTGCAATAATTGTGTTTATTGAAGTGCAAAAATTGGTGTATAGTTCAAAAAGGGTGATGGGTGATGGTGGAGGCATGTCCATGGCAGAGTCCAGACTCTCGTTCGCACAGGTGCGTTGTCCATATGCCTGTGGAAGGTGGAGCAGGGGCAGTTCAAGGTTGGACAGGGTGAACAAGTGGGACAGTGGGATGACATCCGGGGGAATCCGTGCATGGCGGGGGTCTTGACATCCTACTCTGTCTTCTTCCTAGATCTCAGGCCTTTCTTGCGGAGTGGTTCTTGTTCTGCAGGGGGTGGGGTCCGGGTGGCCTGTTGCTGTTGTGTCGGGGCCTCCTGACCACTAGCGCCGGCGGAGGTGGTGGGCTGTTCTTCCTCCATGCTAGTGGCAGGGGCCCTTTGGGGGGCCACATGGTCCCGCAATGTGGTGACAATCTGGTTGAGTGCCACCACGATTGTACCCATTGCGGAACTGATGCTGCGCAGTTCTTCCCGGAACCCCATGTACTGGCCCTCCTGCATGGCCTGGTTCGCCTGGAACCTGGCCAGGACCGTCGCCATCGTCTCTTGGGAGTGGTGGTATGCTCCCATGATGGTGGTGAGGGCCTCTTGGACAGTGGGTTCCCTAGGCCTGTCCTCCCTCTGTCGCACAGCAGCCCTCCCAGTTCCCCTTTGTTCCTGGGCCTCTGTCCCCTGGACGGTGTGCCCACTACCACTGCCCCCAGGTCCCTGTTGTTGTTGGGGTGGTGGGTTGCCCTGGGTGCCCTGTAGTGGTAGACACACCGCTGCTTGACCTGTCCTGGAGACAGAGGCATGGGCCCGCTGGGTGGGTGCTGTGCTGGGGTTTCCAGAGGGGGGTAGGTCTGCTGTGGCCTGTGGCTGCCTGAGGGGAACCGACTGTCTAGAGGTCCCCGATGGTCCGGGCTGGTCATCAGGTTCTAGGTCGACAGAGCTGCTGTCATCACTGGGGGCCTGTTCTGGGGGTGGGATGGACATTTCTGGACCCTCCGGGCCGGTGTGTTGGCGTTCGGGCCCTGCAGGGGTAAAAGAGTATGGTTATTGCTTCTGTGTGTGCCATGGCGTGCGATTTGTGGGTGCCCTTGTCCCCCAGTGCTGGCATTCCCTTGTGGGAGGAGTTGTGAGGGTGGTTTGGGGGGGGGATGGGTATGTGCAGTGGTCATGCTTAGGTGATGGGTGTCCATGGTTTGTGTTGGCATTCAGGGGTTGGTGTTGGTTTGGGTGAGTTGTGCTGGTGAGACATTAGCAGGGAGGATATGTGCTGGGGGGTTGGGGGTGGGGTGGGGGTGTGGGTTGGCATGCTGGTGGTTGGGGGGGGGGGTGAAGTAGTTGAGATTAGACTTACCAGAGTCCATTCCTCCGCCTACTCCAGCGAGGCCCTCAGGATGCAGGATGTTCAAGACCTCTTGCTCCCATGCTGTGAATTCGGGTGGAGTGGGTGGGGGTCCGCCACCAGTCTTCTGCACAGAGATGTTGTGTCTTGACACCATCGTCCGCACCTTCCCCCGTAGGTCGTTCCAGCGCTTTCGGATGTCTTCCCGATTTCTGGGATGCTGCCCCACAGCGTTGACCCTGTCGACGATCCTTTGCCATAGCTCCGCCTTCCTGGCTATTGTGGTGTGCTGCACCTGTGTGCCGAAGAGCTGGGGCTCTACCCTAATTATTTCCTCCACCATGACCCTGAGTTCTTGGTCCGAGAACCTGGGGTGTCTTTGGGGTGCCATGGGGTGGTGTGGATGAGGTGTGGGGTGGTGTTTGTGGTGATGAGTGTAGTGATGTGTGGTGTTTTGTGCGTAGATGTAGTGTGGGGGATGATGTTCGGTTCCTGTGTGTGTTGTGGTTTGCGTTCCCTGTGCTCTCTCTCTGTGTATTGCGCCTTGTCTCTGAATTTCGATTTGTGGCGGTTTGTGGGTGATGTGGGTGTGTGTTTTATATCGTATTGATTGTGTGGGAGTGGTGTTTGTATGTGTATCAGGTGTGTGTATTTGTAATTGTCCAATGTGGCAGTGTTTTGTAGATGTGTGTGTATTTTGACCGAAGTGGTGTGTACCGCCAATGGGATACCGCGGTTGAAAGACCGCCGCGTGGATTCGTGGGTCGTAATGGCATGGGCGTATTTCTGTTGGCGTGATGGTGGAGGTTTGGTCATCTCCAGTTTATCGCTGACCGCTGATGTGGCGGCCTTCAGTGGAGGTCGGGTTTTTGGCGGTTTGGCAGTTGTGGGTCAGAATGACCCTGGCGGGTTACCGCGGCCGCGGCGGTGTTATGGCGGTCTTCTGACCGGCGGTAACTGCCTTTTACCGCCAGGGTCAGAATGACCCCCATAATGTCTAATGCAGAAGAGAGTGTGATGGAACTCGACCTCACACCTTACCTCCATCTTAGAATGAGGGAGCTAAGGTCTCTCTGCAAAATAAAGAAAATAAAAGTTGGCATAAGCCCTTCCAAAGCACAGCTCCAGGAGCTGCTAGCAGAGTTTGTCAAAGCCAACCCCTCTGAGGATGACCTCCCAGAGGATGAAGCTAGTGACTTGGAGGAGAATTCCCCCCCTCCAGTCCTAATTAGGGAGATCAGGGCCCCTCAAGCCCTGACTCCAACTGTGATAGTCAGAGATGCTGCTTCCCTCACAGGAGGGTCCAGCACCTCTGTAATCACTGAGGATAGCCTCAGTGAAGATGATCTCCTGCTAGCCAGGATGGCCAAAAGATTGGCTTTAGAGAGACAGCTCCTAGCCATAGAAAGGGAAAGACAAGAGATGGGTTTTGGTCCCATCCATGGTGGCAGCAACATAAATAGGGTCAGAGATTCTCCTGACATGTTGAAAATCCCAAAAGGGATTGTAACTAAATATGAAGATGGTGATGACATCACCAAATGGTTCACAGCTTTTGAGAGGGCTTGTGCAACCAGAAAAGTAAATAGATCTCACTGGGGTGCTCTCCTTTGGGAAATGTTCACTGGAAAGTGTAGGGATAGACTCCTCACACTCTCTGGAAAAGATGCAGAATCCTATGACCTCATGAACGGTACCCTGATTGAGGGCTTTGGATTCTCCACTGAGGAGTATAGAATTAGGTTCAGGGGGGCTCAAAAATCCTCGAGCCAGACCTGGGTTGATTTTGTGGACTACTCAGTGAAAACACTGGATGGTTGGATTCAAGGCAGTGGTGTAAATGATTATGATGGGTTGTACAATTTATTTGTGAAAGAACACCTATTAAGTAATTGTTCAAATGATAAACTTCTGGTAGACCTAGGACCAATTTCTCCCCAAGAATTGGGAAAGAAGGCAGACCATTAGGTCAAGACTACGGTGACCAAGGCTTCCACAGGGGGTGACCAAAAGAAAGGGGTCACAAAGCCTCCCCAGGGGAAGAGTGTTGAGACATCCAAAGGTAAAAATAGTAAAGAGTCTTCTACAGGCCCCCAAAAACCTGCACAGGAGGGTGGGCCCAGAGCCTCTTCACAAACCAATTTTGGGTACAAGGGTAAAAACTTTGATCCCAAAAAGGCCTGGTTTCGTAGCTGTAATCAGCCTGGACACCAAACTGGAGACAAGGCCCGTCCCAAGAAAAGTACCACTTCTAACTCCACTCCAGCTAACACTGGAATGGCCAGTCTCCAAGTGGGATCAACAGTGTGCCCAGAGCAAATCAGGTGTCACACTGAAGCTACATTAGTCTCTGAGGGTGGGGTGGATTTAGCCACACTGGCTGCCTGGCCTCCTAACATGCAAAAATACAGGCAGCAGCTCTTAATTAATGGGACAAGTGTAGAAGGCCTGAGGGATACAGGTGCCAGTGTCACCATGGTGACAGAGAAACTGGTTTCCCCTGGTCAATACCTGGCTGGACAAACTTATCCAGTCACCAACGCTGACAATCAGACTAAAGTACATCCCATGGCTATGGTAACTTTAGAGTGGGGAGGGGTCAATGGCCTGAAACAGGTGGTGGTCTCCTCAAATATCCCTGTAGACTGTTTGCTTGGAAATGACCTGGAGTCCTCAGCATGGGCTGAGGTAGAACTGAAAACCCATGCAGCCATGCTGGGTATCCCTGAACTGGTGTGTGTCAAGACAAGGGCACAGTGCAAGGCTCAGGGTGAAAAAGTAGTGTTGGAGCCTGGAAAAAGGGCCCAACCTACCAAGAGAAA
This sequence comes from Pleurodeles waltl, assembly GCF_031143425.1. Taxonomy (NCBI): domain Eukaryota; kingdom Metazoa; phylum Chordata; class Amphibia; order Caudata; family Salamandridae; genus Pleurodeles; species Pleurodeles waltl. The sequence goes on from NC_090443.1 coordinate 866,187,485, forward strand.
AGGAAAGACAACTGGGGAACCAGTTGCAACGCAACAACAAAAAGAGAACCTCTCTTCTCAGGAAGAAGTTCTTTCCTCTGAGGGAACTGAGCCTATGGAGTTAGGACCTTATCAGGTTGAGCTCTTAGGCCCAGGGGGACCCTCAAGGGAGCAGTTGTGTAAGGGGCAAGAAACCTGTCCCTCTATTGAAGGCCTTAGGCAGCAAGCTGCTGAAGAGTCAATGGAAAGAAAACAGGAACACATAGGGTCTATTGGGAAGATGGACTCCTTTACACTGAGGCAAGAGATCCCAAACCTGGTGCCACTAGGAGAGTGGTAGTGCCTCAGGAGTTTAGGGAGTTCATACTGACCTTAGCCCATGATATTCCTCTTGCTGGGCATTTGGGACAGACCAAGACGTGGGAGAGACTAGTCAACCACTTCTATTGGCCCAACATGTCCCAGAAGGTCAAGGAGTTTTGTGTCTCCTGTACCACCTGTCAAGCCAGTGGTAAGACAGGTGGACACCCAAAGGCCCCCCTCATTCCACTTCCAGTGGTGGGGGTCCCCTTTGAAAGAGTGGGTGTGGACATAGTGGGTCCACTTGAACCTCCCACAGCCTCAGGGAACCTATACATACTAGTAGTAGTGGATCATGCTACTAGATAGCCTGAAGCAATTCCCCTTAGGTCGACTACTGCCCCTGCAGTAGCCAAGGCCCTCATTGGTATTTTTACCAGAGTGGGTTTTCCTAAGGAGGTGGTGTCTGACAGAGGTACCAACTTTATGTCAGCATACCTGAAACACATGTGGAATGAGTGTGGGGTGACTTACAAATTCACCACACCATACCATCCACAAACCAATGGTCTTGTTGAGAGATTCAACAAAACATCGAAAGGCATGATCATGGGCCTCCCTGAAAAACTCAAAAGGAGATGGGATGTCCTCTTGCCATGTCTGCTTTTCGCTTACAGAGAGGTGCCTCAGAAGGGAGTAGGGTTCTCACCCTTTGAACTTCTGTTTGGCCACCCTGTAAGGGGACCACTAGCTCTTGTGAAAGAAGGCTGGGAGAGACCTCTTCATGAGCCTAAGCAAGATATAGTGGACTATTTATATACTTGGCCTACTTTCAAGGATGGCAGAGTACATGGAAAAGGCAAGCAAAAACCTTGAGGCCAGCCAACAGCTTCAGAAGTTTTGGTATGACCAAAAGGCTGCAATGGTTGAATTCCAACCAGGGCAGAAAGTCTGGGTTTTGGAGCCTGTGGCTCCCAGGGCACTTCAGGACAGATGGAGTGGCAGTTACCCAGTGCTAGAAAAGAAGAGTCAGGTCACCTACCTGGTGGACCTAGGCACTAGCAGGACCCCCAAGAGGGTGATCCATGTGAACCGCCTTAAGCTCTTCCATGACAGGGCTGATGTGAATCTGTTGATGGTAACAGATGAGGATCAGGAAGCTGAGAGTGAACCTCTCCCTGATCTCCTCTCCACAAACCCTAAAGATGGCTCAGTTGATGGAGTGATCTATTCAGACACCTTCTCTAGCCAACAGCAATCTGATTGTAGGAAGGTCCTGCAACAGTTTGCTGAGCTCTTTTCCCTAACCCCTGGTCAGACACACCTGTGTACCCATGATGTGGACACAAAAGACAGCATGCCTGTCAAAAACAAAATTTTGCAGACAGTCTCACCAAGTTAAGGAAAGCATCAAAGTGGAAGTCCACAAAATGCTGGAATTGGGAGTCATTGAGCACTCTGACAGCCCCTGGGCTAGCCCAGTGGTCTTAGTCCCCAAACCTCACACCAAAGATGGAAAGAGAGAGATGAGGTTTTGTGTGGACTACAGAGGACTTAATTCTGTCACCAAAACAGATGCCCATCCCATTCCAAGGGCGGAATGAACTGATTGATAAATTAGGTGCTGCCAAATTCTTAAGTACCTTTGACTTAACTGCAGGGTACTGGCAAATCAAAATGGCACCAGGAGCAAAAGAAAAGACAGCATTCTCCACACCTGATGGGCATTATCAGTTTACTGTTATGCCCTTTGGTTTAAAGAATGCCCCTGCCACCTTCCAAAGGTTGGTGAATCAAGTCCTTTCTGGTTTGGAGTCCTTTAGTGCAGCTTATCTTGACGATATTGCTGTCTTTAGCTCCTGCTGGCAGGATCACCTGGTCCACCTGAAGAAGGTTTTGAAGGCTCTGCAATCAGCAGGCCTCTCTAATCAAGGCATCCAAATGCCAGATAGGGCAGGGAACTGTGGTTTACTTGGGACACCTTGTAGGTGGAGGCCAAGTTCAGCCACTCCAGACTAAGATCCAGACTATTCTGGACTTGGCAGCTCCAAAAACCTAGACTCAAGTCAGGGCATTCCTTGGCTTGACTGGGTACTACAGGAGGTTTGTGAAGGGATATGGATCCATAGTGACAGCCCTCACAGAACTTACCTCCAAGAAAATGCCCAAGAAAGTAAACTGGACTGTAGAATGCCAACAGGCCTTTGACAACCTGAAACAAGCAATGTGCACAGCACCAGTTCTAAAAGCTCCAGACTACTCCAAGCAGTTCATTGTGCAGACAGATGCCTCTGAACATGGGATAGGGGCAGTTTTGTCCCAAACAAATGATGATGGCCTTGACCAGCCTGTTGCTTTCATTAGCAGGAGGTTACTCCCCAGGGAGCAGCGTTGGAGTGCCATTGAGAGGGAGGCCTTTGCTGTGGTTTGGTCCCTGAAGAAGCTGAGACCATACCTCTTTGGTACTCACTTTGTAGTTCAAAGTGACCACAGACCTCTCAGATGGCTGATGCAAATGAAAGGTGAAAATCCAAAACTGTTGAGGTGGTCCATCTCCCTACAGGGAATTGACTTTATAGTGGAAGACAGACCTGGGACTGCCCATGGCAATGCAGATGGCCAGGTTCTTCCACTTAGAAAATGAAGACTGTCTTGGGAAAGGTTAGTCTCATCCTCTTTCGTTTGGGGGGGGGGTTGTGTAAGGAAATGCCTCCTTGGCATGGTTACCCCCTGACTTTTTGCCTTTGCTGATGCTAAGTTTTGATTTGAAAGTGTGCTGAGGCCTGCTAACCAGGCCCCAGCACCAGTGTTCTTTCCCTAACCTGTACTTTTGTTTCCACAATTGGCACACCCTGACATCCAGGTAAGTCCCTTGTAACTGGTACCCCTGGTATCAAGGGCCCTGATGCCAGGCAAGGTCTCTAAGGGCTGCAGCATATCTTATGCCACCCTGGGGACCCCTCACTCAGCACAGACACACTTCTTGCCAGCTTGTGTGTGCTAGTGAGGACAAAACGAGTAAGTCGACATGGCACTCCCCTCAGGGTGCCATGCCAACCTCACACTGCCTATGCAGTATAGATAAGTCACCCCTCTAGCAGGCCTTACAGCCCTAAGGCAGGGTGCACTATACCATAGGTGAGGGCATAAGTGCATGAACACTATGCCCCTACAGTGTCTAAGCAAAACCTTAGACATTGTAAGTGCAGGGTAGCCATAAGAGTATATGGTCTGGGAGTCTGTCATGCACGAACTCCACAGCACCATAATGGCTACACTGAAAACTGTGAAGTTTGGTATCAAACTTCTCAGTACAATAAATGCACACTGATTCCAGTGTACACTTTATTGTAACATACACCCCAGAGGGCACCTTAGAGGTGCCCCCTGAAACCTTAACCGACTATCCGTGTAGGCTGACTTCTAGCAGCCTGCCACACACCAGACATGTTGCTGGCCACATGGGGAGAGTGCCTTTGTCACTCTGTGGCTAGTAACAAAGCCTGTACTGGGTGGAGGTGCTTCACACCTCCCCCTGCAGGAACTGTAACACCTGGCGGTGAGCCTCAAAGGCTCACCCCCTTTGTTACAGCACCACAGGGCACTCCAGCTAGTGGAGTTGCCCGCCCCCTCCGGCCACGGCCCCACTTTTGGCGGCAAGGCCGGAGGAGATAATGAGAAAAACAAGGAGGAGTCACTGGCCAGTCAGGACAGCCCCTAAGGTGTCCTGAGCTGAGGGGACTCTGACTTTTAGAAATCCTCCATCTTGCAGATGGAGGATTCCCCCAATAGGGATAGGAATGCGCCCCCCTCCCCTTGGGAGGAGGCACAAAGAGGGTGTACCCACCCTCAGGGCTAGTAGCCATTGGCTACTAACCCCCCAGACCTAAACACGCCCTTAAATTTAGTATTTAAGGGCTCCCCAGAACCTAGGAACTCATATTCCTGCAACCTAAGAAAAAGAGGACTGCTAAGCTGAAAAACCCTGCAGAGAAGACGGAGACACCAACTGCTTTGGCCCCAGCTCTACCGGCCTGTCTCCCCACTTCTAAAGACACTGTTCCAGCGACGCTTTCCCCAGGGACCAGCGACCTCTGAATCCTCAGAGGACTGCCCTGCTCTAGAAGGACCAAGAACTCCTGAGGACGGCGGCCCTGTTCACCAGAGACTGCAACTTTGAAACAAAGCAGCAACTTTGAAACAACTTGCGTTTCCCGCCGGAAGCGTGAGACTTGACACTCTGCACCCGACGCCCTTGGCTCGACTTGTGGAGAACAATCACTTCAGGGAGGACTCCCCGGCGACTGCGAGACCGTGAGTAGCCAGAGTTGCCCTCCCTGAGCCCACACAGCGATGCCTGCAGAGGGAATCCCGAGGCTCCCCCTGACCGCGACTGCCTGCTCCTCAGATCCCGACGCCTGGTAAAGACTCTGCACCCGCAGCCCCCAGGACCTGAAGGATCCAAACTCCAGTGCAGGAGTGACCCCCAGGAGGCCCTCTCCCTTGCCCAGGTGGTGGCTACCCCGAGGAGCCCCCCCCTTGCCTGCCTGCATCGCTGAAGAGACCCCTTGGTCTCCCATTGAAACCTATTGAAAACCCGACGCGTGTTTGCACACTGCACCCAGCCGCCCCGCGCTGCTGAGGGTGTACTTTCTGTGTGGACTTGTGTCCCCCCGGTGCCCTACAAAACCCCCCTGGTCTGCCCTCCGAAGACACGGGTACTTTCCTGCTGGCAGACTGGAACCGGGTACCCCCTTCTCCATTGAAGCCTAGGCGTTTTGGGCACCACTTTGACCTCTGCACCTGACCGGCCCTGAGCTGCTGGTGTGGTAACTTTGGGGTTGCTCTGAACCCCCAACGGTGGGCTACCTTGGACCCAAACTTGAACCCCGTAGGTGGTTTACTTACCTGCAAAAACTAACAAACTCTTACTCCCCCCAGGAACTGTTGAAAATTGCACTGTGTCTAGTTTTAAAATAGCTATATGTGATTTATGTGAAAAGTGTATATGCTATTTTGCTAATTCAAAGTTCCTAAAGTACCTACCTGCAATACCTTTCATTTGAAGTATTACATGTAAATCTTGAACTTGTGGTTCTTAAAATAAACTAAGAAAATATATTTTTCTATACAAAAACCTATTGGCCTGGAATTGTCTTTGAGTGTGTGTTCCTCATTTATTGCCTGTGTGTGTACAACAAATGCTTAACACTACTCCTTTGATAAGCCTACTGCTCGACCACACTACCACAAAATAGAGCATTAGTATTATCTCTTTTTGCCACTATCTTACCTCTAAGGGGAACCCTTGGACTCTGTGCATACTATTCCTTACTTTGAAATAGTGCATACAGAGCCAACTTCCTACAGAAGAGCACTGAATTCCTCCCAAACAAAGATGGCAACCACTAGGAGAGAATAGCAATAGAGGAAGGAAACTCTTTTTTAGAGCTTTAACGATGGCCATTGTATGTGTAATGCAGCTTCATTCCAGAACATTCCAAGATGCAGGTGTAGAAGGTTTTGTACATTAAGAAAGTTGTGCATTTTAACAACTTTAAGAGTAGTGATCTTCACTTGAATCTACCCATTTACACTTTTATGCTATTGCTTTTCAAACGATTTTGGTATGGCCTGTTCAAGTGCATTTTCTTGGCTTATGCTAACTAGGCCTCAACACCATCTTGTTCTAAATGGATGTCTCACTCTGTACATTTACTGTTGTTTATTTCTGCCACACATATTCAAGCAAGTCATGTTTGTTTATTTCTGAATTACGTTTTTCTTGAAGGAGACTTTCTAGCATGGGCTCGATAATGTAACTTTCCCCAAGGTTTCTTCCTCCTGCTCATAGTATAGAATTAATTCACAATATTTCCTTGTTGCTTTACAAATAGTTTGTTTGGATATCTCTAGATGGCATTAGCATAGAGGGAGCTGAACTATTTTTCAGTAGTGGGTTAGTGCTTACATCCTTACCACTGTATGACTCGCTTCATGTTGACACACTGATTTGTTAGAATTGTACTTTATTCGTTCACACCATGATGCACCTGTACTTTCTATGTTAGTCTATGACAAGATTTCCCATATAAACCTTCGAATTTGGGGGTGAGCCAGAATCTTTTGGGTGCTGTTAAAAATGGGGTCTCCAGTTGGCAGTGGTTTGCACCCTGTCCAAGTAGGGACTCTCACTCTAGTCAGGGTAAGGGAGTCACACCTAACATAAACCCTGTTCAGCCCCTTGGTAGCTTGGTACGAGCATTCAGGCTTATCTTAGAGGCAATGTGTTAAGTATTTGTACACGCACACACACACAGTAACACAGTGAAAGCACCACAAGAATACTTCGCTCTAGTTTAGAAAAGTAGCCAATATTTATTTAAATAGAACAAGACCAAAACAACAAAAATCCAACATACACAAGCAAAGATACACATTTTTAAAGATTAAATTCCAATGTGATGCGGCGTGGGGGGCGAGGCGTCGGTTCCTCATGATCTGGCGGGGTCGATGCATCTGGAGGGTCAAGACACAATGCGGCAACCTCTCAGGGTCGCAGTCAAACCACGAGACCACAGGCACTGCATCAGAGTCGTGTGTCACGGATGTCTGTGACACAGCACTCGGCACTCCTGATGCAGCAGGACTTCAGAGGTGCTGCAGTGGCTTTGGGCCAGCGGCGCCGTGTCTGCAGCATCGGTCGCTGCACTTCAGCAGGGACCCCTGCTTCAGATGCAGGTAGCGGTGCCGGTTCTGAAGTCGTCTGGAGTCGATGTGCTTGGTTCTTCATGTTTTTCACCAGAACTCACTCCAAAGGGCCCAGGAACTGGATTTGGCACCACTTGATGAGTCAGGACTCTCAGCAAGAAAGCCCAGGTGTGGGCAGATTAAGTCTTTGATGTCCCTAAGACGTCTAAAAGGAGGCAAGCTCAGTTCAAGCCCTTGAAGAACCTTGGAAAGCAGGATGTAGAAAGCAAAGTCCAGTCCTTTCACTCCCAGGGCAGAAGTAGCAGCAACAGGATAGCACAGCAAAGCATCAGGCAGAGTGGCAGGTCCTCCTCAAGCATCTGGCTCTTCTCCCTGGCAGAATGTCCTTAGCCCAGAAGTGTTCTAAAGTTGTCATTTCTGCCTTTGAAGTAGGCAGACTTCAAAGGAAAGTCTTTGTAGTGCACAAAACCCTTCCATGCCCTGATCCGGCCCAAACACACTTCATGGGGTTGGAGACTGCTTTGTGTAAGGACTGACACAGCCCTATTCAGGTGCAAGTGTCAGCTCCTACTTCTACTCTGGCCCTGAAAGACCCATCCGGATATGCAGGACACACCTCAGCTCCCTTTGTGTGACTGTCTAGAGCAAATTCACAAACAGCCCAACTGTCAGTCTGACCCAGACGTGTTTTCCACAGCCAGGCAGAGGCACAGAATGGTTAAGCAAAAAAAATGCCCACTTTCTAAAAGTGGCATTTTCAAACTTACAATCTAAAAGCCAACTTCACAAAAAGATGTATTTTTAAGTTGTGAGTTCAGAGACCCCCAAACTCCACATCTCTATCTGCTCCCAATGGGAAATTGCACTTAAAAGATATTTCAAGGCAATCCCCATGTTACCCTATGGGAGGAGAGATAGGCCTTGCAATAGTGAAAAACAATTTTAGTAGTATTTCACTATCAGGACATGTAAAACACATAAGTACATGTCCTACCTTTTAAATACACTGCACCCTGCCCAATAGTTCTAAACTGCCCACACAGACATTGCAGTGGCAGGTCTGAGACATGTTTACAGGGCTACTCATGTGGGTGGCACAATCAGTGCTGCAGGCCCACTATTAGCATTTGATTTACAGGCCCTGGGCACCTCTGGTGCACTTTATCAGGGACTTACTAGTAAGTCAAATATGCCAATCATTGATAAACTTATTACCAATCCAATTTAGACAGAGACACTTGCACTTTAGCACTGGTCAGCAGTGGTAAAGTGCCCAGAATCCTAAAACCAGCAAAAACTAAGTTCAGCACAGAATCATAACAGGAGGTCAAAAGCCAAAAAGACAGGAGAAGCCACACCAAGAGCGGACAGGTCTAACAGGTGCTGCTAAGGATATTGTCTGATTTCTTTCTGTTTTGTTGCACAATTGGAACTGAAGCTACAGACTATTATGCATTATTGTTTAGACTAACCATATGCTAATTCTTGTGTTAACGTGTGGCTATTCATGGTTAACAAAATGTAGTTTCTAAAACTTAGCTTGACTGCGAGTAGGCTTCAAATGCCTTCACTGTTAATTATAAATGTCTGTTGCAGAATCTTTCATTTTATCCTTTCCGTTTCAGGTTCAAGATAACATGTGCTAGAGAGACCTAGTCAGTGAACTGGTCTGCCTCCCGTAGCTCCACTGGCAAGTAGAGCACTTCATTCCTCTGAACTCTGACCTCTCTCAGGAGTTCAAGGCCCATCTCCACCCGCAGGCTTCTGCCTGCGCCTCATCCCTGGTGTCTAGTGGGAGAGATCTGCTCTTCTACTAGGCTGCCCTCTACCTCTTCTCCTTTTGTCCTCTTTTGCCTCTGTTTCACTCTTTGTGTGCTTTTCCTTCCGTGTTCTGTCCCTTTTGTCTTTTGCTCTCTGCGTTTCACTCTCTCCTCCCCGTTTCTTTCTCCTCTCACTCCGCTCTCTCTCACTGCTGCTCTCCCCCCTCTCTCTCTCTGCGCTGCTGCCCTTGCGGCCCGCCCCTCCTCTCCTCATGCTGCATCCCGCCGCTGCTACACCCACTGCCCGGCTCTTTTTTTACCACCATTTTCCGCCTGCTCCCACCTCCTAGCTGTCCTCTCCTCCCTCTCCCTACTCAATGGTGGCCGCTGTGCAGCCGTGCCCAGCGTGCGTGCCACTGGCATGCCGCAGGCGTGCCCAAGGAAAGCTCGTCTGCGCCCATCCGCACCCAGTGCCGGAACCCCTGGTTCTCGCTCCCCCCACCGCCGTGAAGCACGCTGCCGCTATGACGCCGCTACGATGCTGTCACCCTCCACGCACTCAACGCCGGCCGCTCATTCACCTGCCCCCAGGCCACCCCGTGGCTCACCCGTGGACCCTTCTCCTGCCGCAGCTGCACCTTCTCCAGTCTTTATGCCAGCAACCCCCCTGCCAAGGCAGGATGCAACTATCTCAGGTGCATCCTACTCAACACCCGCTCCGTCCACAAACACACCATCGAACTCTGGAACCTACTCAACTTAGCCTCCCCAGATGTCGTGTTCCTGAATGAGACCTGGATGAACCCCTCCTCAGCGCCCAACATTGCCATAGCCACCCCGGACGGCTACAAGATCACCCGTAGGGACCGCACCAACAGACCAGGAGGAGGCGTCAATATCATCCACAAGAATATTCTCAGAATCATGACCAGCAAAGAAGACACCCTCAGCGCCGCTGAACACCTACACTTCCAGATCCACACCGATCCAAACACCACCCTCAGCGGGACCCTCGTCTACTGACCCCCTGTACCCTGACAGCAGTTCAGCGACTCCATCAACGACGTCGTCAGCATGCACCCTCTCGCATCCACAGACTACATACTCCTTGGGGACCTGAACTTCCATCTCGAGACCACCAACGACAACAACTCCACCACCCTGCTCGAGAACCTCGCCAACCTTGGACTCAAGCAGCTTTTCACAACACCCAACCACTCCGCAGGACACACGTTCAACCCAATCTTCTCCGCCAGCAAACACGACTCCTTCAGCCACACCACCGAACTCCACTGTACCGACCACCACTGCATAACCTTTGGGAAACCCACAATGCACCACCACCCGACGTGGATTCCCCACCGCAGATGGAACAAGGTCACCGAAGACCAGCTGATCACCACCCTCTCCTGGAACCCACCAATCGACACCACCGACACAGCCGCCCACAGCCTCAGGCAATGGATTGACAACTGTGCCAACATTCTCGCCCAGATCAAGAAACCTTCAAACAGACATACCGACAGAAAGGCCTTCTGGTTCACCACCGTCCTCCAAGAATCCAAGCGAAGACTTGAGACGACATGGCGCCAAAAACAAACACCGGACAACCACACAGCCTTCAAGAAAGCCATCCACAGTGTCAGGGAGTCCGGATCCTCGGGGTTTGCGCCTGTTCCCAAAATGTCCACCTCTTGGCAGCTCCAAACCCTACTAGCCGTTATAGCACAGAGTGAAAGAATGGCCAAGTGGGGGAAGGGGTTTTAGGTTGGGAACAGCGTGGAAGAAGAACTGTGGAAGGAAAAAGTTAAGAACACAATAATCAGATTATGCACTTTGACTTTCATAAGCTTTGTTCAGGATAGCTATGGACTGATAACATGAATGATCAAGAACCTTCATACATCATAACCTTATTAGCTCAGAGTACTTGGAAAATAAATAAGGATTTTGCAAACATCCAAATGAGAGCTTCTTTTGAATACAATCTGAGGCTCAAAGTTATTCTTTGAATAGAAACTGCTTAATAACAGTGATCAATAACCATATTAGTTTTCATAAATAATCTGCATTAGGTTCATGACACTGCACAGACACACTATAACAGTAATCAATTACTACATTGTTTTTTTAAAATAAACTGTGATAAGCTCATGAATGATACTGCAAGGATGCACTTTGTCTAGATCTTCAAGATGCAGTTGCTTAAGAATTATTATACACTTTAAATGTCAAACATGTGCATCAAGATTTCAATGTCTGGAAATGATTGCACTTTCCGTCGATCTGAAACACAAGGGTTAAATGCCAAGAATGACTTTCACACTCTGTCTTTGATTCAACCATCAGGATCCAAATGTCAAAATACGATCGCGCACTCTGCCGATCCGAACTGTGAAAGTTAAATGCCAAGAATGAATCGTGCACACTGTTGCCGATTCAACCATCAAGGTTTAAATGCCAAAATACGATTGCGCACACTGCCGATCCGAACTGCAAGAGTTAAATGCCAAGAATGAATCAAGCACTCTGTTGCCGATTCAACCATCAAGATTTAAATGCCAAGATACGATCGCGGACACTGCCGAGCTGAACTGCAGAAGTTAAATGCCAAAAAAAACATTGCACACGCGATGTAACCAAAAGGCCCAAAACTCAAGTATTTCTGAAAAACGGAGTCGGGGGCCTAACCCGACCTCCGCCTTACCACCCTGCTTGAAGATCACCAAGGAAATGAAGACAGGGCCTTGAAATCCTAGGTAGGCCTTCAGAACTAGAGCTCAGGAAAATGCTGCTGCTCTGCACCTGGACCTTGCCCTCGCCCTCGCCACTGTTCCCGCATCCACAGAACGACCGCCGGTGACAGATCGTTCTACCACCTCGCCGCCAAGACGTGGAACACTCTTCCTATCCACCTGCGACTGACACAGGACCTGCTAACTTTCAGGAGACACCTCAAGACCTGGCTGTTCGAGCAGTAGCAGCACCACCTCCACCCCCCCTCAGCGCCTTGAGACCCTCACGGGTGAGTAGTGCGCTTTACAAATGCTATAATTGATTGATTGATTGATTGTATTCATAGTGATTGGTGTTGGTTAATCCTTTTGCACAGATAAGAAGCTGCACTAGTTCAGGTGATTTCCGCAGGTCGAGATTTCACTTGTGTATGTGTGTGACAACATTAGGGAGGCATTATTCCCCATTTTTCACCTTGAATGAGTGTTAAGTTTCTTTAGCGTAAGAGACAAGAGACATTTGTTTTGTTTTTGCCATTTGTAAAAATTTTCTAATGCGAAGCTAATTGTCAAGGAGGGGGAGCTGCTGCAAGGTGCTGCAAACAACATCATAGTGTGCCACACTGGTATTGGTCATCACATTAGTGATTGCCTCGCTCTGAAAGGCCAGAGTGATTAAATGTTGGGAATTCTGCGCATTGTATTGTGATCTGCTGGCGCTGACTTCCTTATACTGAAGTTATTGATTTTGGTATGCCAAATTCACAGTGTTATCAAACAGGCCACAGATGGATGGATGCAAAGTGGGATGCTGAACAACAGGTGTGAAAGAGAATTATGATTGATGGAGTTAGAATGTATCCTGCACTGACTAAAACAAAATCAGGGAGGAAGAGAAAACAAGAGGAGGTGGTATAGGTACATAGATAGAAACCAGTACTGATAGCAATTCTAGTGTTGATGTTTTGGAAGAATTGTTGACGTCATGACCGCCTCAGTATAATGTAACTCTGTCCACCAGAGGAAAACAGCAAACTGGTGGCAGTAGCACAAGTGCGCCTATGAGTCTGGCTAAAAGGGTGAAGGGTTACCTCGTGTTGTCCCAATCCCAGTGGTGTGAACCCTAGTGATTACCAGTGTAGCCCCAGCCTGAGTTCATAAGCAATTGTATGGGTTCCAAGTACAAGGGCTGCACATGCACCCCACTAGTCAGTGGGTTCCTCGGCACCTGGTACTCCGAGCCTATTAGGGCTTCTGAATTTAGAAGCACGTCTTTGGTCAGAGGGGTCCCCTAGTGAGAACATATCCACAAATGAGAGTAATGATAGTCACATTGCATATGTCGCCCTAAGGCGCTTGGATGTTATAAGGTTAAATATAGAATTGGATGAACTTATCAAAGGAAATCTTGATGCAGAATATGTGGACTGGTACATGAAGAGTAACTTCTGTTCCTATGTAAGAGGTCACCCGATGTGCTATAGAGGCACGTACGGTGTTATAAGGAACAGCCGCTGAGTTTGGATTAGATCCTTCTCAAAATCAGACTTTGCGTAAGAATTTCAGGGTACATACAAGAGACAATACTCTCACTGGCATGAGAACTCCTGGATTAAAAGCACATTTAAGGGAGTAAGTGATCAGCACACAGAGGTGGAGTAACACTGAGAAAATCAAGGATAAGTGAGCTCATAGGATAAGTAAAAAGAAAGAGAAGGAGGATTCAGAGGGAGCAGGAAAAGGGGGTAGCTCAGAAGACTCAAGTTTTAGGACTTACCCACTGAAAGACGTACAAGGAGGAGGAGGTATGCAAGTGCTGTGGAGTTGTGGTGACATTGCTACTTTTACAAATCGTTTTCCAAAACTGAGGAGAGTCCTGCTTTGAAGTACACTCAGGTTGAGTGGTTTGTGAAGACCTAGATACTTTCTCCGATACTGTACTTCCCAGGGATCTGTGGGCTAAATGTCAAGTGGGTGATATAATGGCTAGATACTGAGCCTCAGAGAGTAGCTCAGACAAATACCCCATCTCCTATTGTCATGCAGAAATATTATCAAGTTAATTATTTCTTGAAGACTAAGGTCCACAGAAAGAGATTGAGATAAAGAGTCAGTGCATGCTTGTTATGAATGCGTAATTCAAGTGTTCTGTTAGCATGGGGGCATTGAAAATCCATAGAGAGGCAATCTCAGCAATGCTGTGTCCCAGTTTGTTCTTGGTTTGCGTCCGGAGATTAGCTCGTATATTGAGCTGAATGTTATTTGTTGGGAAGGTAAACCGTTGGATGAAATACTTTGTTATGCAAAGTATTCCAGTGATGAATTGGAGATGAAACAGAATAAGATCAAAGAGAAGTTGATGTTGAGATATAGGCACAGACGAAGTTAGTACAGAGGAATTTCATAATGGCCTGTATTTGGCAAATATAGGATATTGGGGGTCATTACAACATTGGCGGTATAAGGTGCTTACCGCCGTGCAGAAGACCGCCAATACACCGCCGCGTCCGCGGTAGACCGCCACAGCTATTATGACACACATCACGGAATCCGCCGAAATCCAGACACCCACACAATACCGGCACACCAAAGGTCAGCGACAAACATGCGGAAACAAATCCTCCACCTCTACGCCAACAGAAACACGCCCATGCTATTATGACCCACGAATCCACGCGGCGGTCTTTCAACCGCGGTATTCCATTGGCGGTACACACCGCCGCGGTCAAAATACACACACATCTCCAAAACACCACCACATTGGACAATTCAAAATACACACACCTGATACACATACAAACAACACTCCCACTCACCCAACACAATATAAAACACACACCCACATCACCCACAAACCCCTACGACCAAAAATTTGAGTTGAAGGCGACAGAGAGAGCACAGCAATAGACAACCCCACCACACAGAGGCACACGACACCATCACCCACACAACATCCACGCACAAAACACCACATACTACTACACTCACCACACTCATCAACACATACACCACCCCACATATCACACACACCACCCCATGTCACGCCAAAGACACCCCCGCTTCTCAGAGGAGGAGCTCAGGGTCATGGTGGAGGAAATCATCCGGGTAGAGCCACAGCTATTTGGCTCACAGGTACAGCACACATCAATAGCCATGAAGATGGAGCTATGGCAAAGAATAGTCGACAGGGTCAACGCTGTGGGACAGCACCCAAGAAATAGGGAGGACATCAGGAAGAGGTGGAACGACCTACGGGGGAAGGTGCGTTCAACGGTATCCAGGCACCACATCGCGGTACAGCGGACTGGCGGTGGACCACCACCTCCTCCCCCTCAACTAACAACATGGGAGGAGCAAGTCTTGTCCATCTTGCATCCTGAGGGCCTCGGAGGAGTCGTTGGAGGAACGGACACTGGTAAGTCAAATCTTAACTATCATAACCCCCACCCTACCTGCATGATATCACACACCCCCACCATCACACCCTCCCCTTTCACCCCAAATCCTCACCTATCTACCCATTACACCAACCACCCATCCCAAACCCAAGCCCTGCATGACAGAACTAAGCATCGACACCCATCACCAAAGCATGCCCACTGCCCAGAACCAGAACACCCCCCAACCATCAGCACACAAGCCCCCCCACAGGAATGCCTGCACTGGGGTTCACGCACACCCAACCATTGCACACCATGAAACACACACATGCAATAATCATGTACTTATACCCCTGCAGGAACCCGAAGGAACGTCACCACACCAGAGGGTCCAGACAACACCACTCCACCCCCAGAAGAGGCCCACAGTGACGATAGCAGCTCTGCCCCACTGGATCTTGATGACCAGCCTGGACCATCGTGGGCCTCGGGACAGTCGTTTCCCCTTGCCCAGCCACAGCCCAACACCGAGCTGCCACCCTCTGGTAACACCAGCACAGCACCCACCCAGCGGGCCCAAACCTCCCTACTCAGGACAGGTCAATCAGCTGTGTGTCCACCACTACAGGGCACCCAGGGTAACCCACCACCCCAACAACAACTGGGACCTGGGGGCAGTGGTAGTGGGCACACGGTCCAGGGGACGGAGGCACAGGAACATAGGGGAACTGGGAGGGCTGCTGTGCGACACAGGGAGGACAGGCCAAGGGAACCCACTCTCAACGAGGCCCTCTCCTCCATCATGGGAGCCTACCACCACTCCCAGGAGACGATGGCCACGGTCCTGGACAAGTTGCAGGAGACCCTGCGTCTGCAGGAGGAACAATATTTGGGGTTCAGGGAGGAGCTCAGGACCATCGGCTCCGCCCTGGGCACCATCGTAGGGGTGCTGACGGACATTCAAAAGACCTTGAGGGACACCGTGGCACTCCAAGGGGCCCCTGACACTAGGCAGGACGACGAACTGCCCACCACCTCCGCCGGCGCTAGTGGACAGGACGTCCCGCCACAGGACCACCACACCAGCACGCAAGCGGGCACTGAGATCCAGGAACAGGACAGAGCAAGATGGCAAGACCCCCGTCAGGAAATAAGACCACCCTGATAGTCCTCCCACTGTCCCACTTTGTTATCCTGCCCAAATCGGAACTGGGCCAGCTCCACTTCCACGCCCAGATGTGCAATGTACCTGTGAGACTAATAGACTGGACTCTGCCATGGACATTCCTCCACCATCACCCATTACCATTTTACAACCCCCCTTCATTTTTGTACACTTAAATAAACACCCTTCAAACACCAAAAAAAATGGAGTCAGTCAATGATTTGTAAATCTGTATAATCAATTACAGTTGCATAATGGGTTACCCATTGGAAGGCTAACATACCTATGTCACACATCACAAGCCCTTCAAGGATGCAAACAGTTGACACGTAGGTTACCACACTTGTGGAACTGAAATGGAAGGGGACAACTCAGTTAACAAATAGTGAGTGAAATTGAGGTACAGGATAGAGGTAGATGTGTGGAAGTGAATGTAAAGGTAAAATAGAAAATGTGCTCACCTGTGTGTCACTGGAAATATCGCTGTATGACTGACTCCCTGTTGTCGTTTTCGTCATCTGGATCCTCCTCCTGCAGAAAAGGCACCTGGCGTCGCAAAGCCAAGTTATGGAGCATGGAGCAGGCGATGATGATGTCGCACACCTTCTTCGGTGAGTAGAATAGGGATCCTGTCATATGGAGGCACCTGAACCTGGCCTTAAGAAGGCCGAAGGTGCGCTCGATAACCCTCCTAGTCCGCCCATGGGCATCATTGTACCGTTCCTCTGCCCTGGTCCTGGGATTCCTCACTGGGGTCAATAGCCAGGAAAGGTTGGGTTAACCAGAGTCCCCCAATAGCCATACACGGTGCCTCTGGAGTTCACCCATCATATCAGGGATGCTGCTATTGCACAGGATGTAGGCGTCATGCACAGAGCCAGGGAACATAGCATTTACTTGGGAGATGTACTGGTCTGCCAAACAAACCATCTGGACATTCATAGAATGATAACTCTTCCTGTTCCTGTACACCTGTTCACTCCTGCGGGGGGGGACCAGAGCTACATGGGTCCCATCAATGGCACCTATGACATTGGGGATATGTCCAAGGGCATAGAAGTCACCTTTCACTGTAGGCAAATCCTCCACCTCAGGGAAAATGATGTATCTCCATACGTGTTTCAGCAGGGCAGACAACACTCTGGACAAGACGTTGGAAAACATAGGCTGGGACATCCCTGATGCCATGGCCACTGTTGTTTGAAATGACCCACTTGCAAGGAAATGGAGCACTGACAGCACCTGCACGTCAGGGGGGATTCCAGTCGGATGGCGGATTGGTGAAATCAGCTCTGGCTCCAACTGGGTACACAGTTCCTGGATTGTGGCACGGTCAAACCTGTAGGTCACGATTAAATGTCGCTCCTCCATTGTCAACAGGTCCACCAGCGGTCGGTACACCGGCGGATTCCGCCATCTTCTCATATGTCCCAGCTGAAGGTGCCTACGAAGGACAACAGCAAAGAAACAGTCACAATTCTTCCAGGTATGTACCCACAGTCACACACAAGACTACCCCAGACAATAAACCCTTCCTGTATGTCTGTTGAGTGTAGGCCTCAGTATGTGTGACGCAGTTGAAAATGAATCCATGTGGGCCCCTGAAATGGCGGCTGCCTGACCTCTAAACTGGGACAATGGGATTGTGGGGTAACAGCGCTGGCGTTGCACACCGTCGCGGTAGGCGGTCGTAGAGCGCGGCACAATGCTGCATTGGTTAACAATGGACCCTAGGGGTCCCAGGAGCCAATGAACAGGTGCGCCGGCAGTGATGATGCGCCCCGCCGCGGACGTCACTGCCGCGGACGTCACCGCCATTTTCTATCTCTTCAATCACTAGATACCTGACCTTCGACAGGAGAGGACCTACACTGCTAGTGCTGCTGTGACCTCGGTCTGGAAGCGACAATGGCTGCTGCGTCTGGGGAAAGGGCCCCTGCCTTCACATTGGAGGAGTTGGAGAAACTTGTGGATGGGGTCCTCCCCCAGTACACGCTACTCTACGGTCCTCCAGACCAACAGGTTAGTACACAGGGAGCACGTTGTAGGGGCTAGGCCTGGGTGGAGAGGGCTGGGTGGAAGAGGGAAGGGGGCAGAAGTCATACTACAGTAAAGCATGGGAATAAATGGGCCACATGGTCAGAGTATGGAGGGGGCCACACACATTGATGGTGCAATTGGTAATGACTGTTCCTCTTCCCTTGTGCATGTCATGTAGGTCAGCGCCCACCAGAAGAGGGACATTTGGCATGCCATCGCCAAGGAGGTCCGGACCCTGGGGGCCCACCAGAAACGGGGCACCCACTGCCGGAAGAGATGGGAGGACATTTGCCACTGCAGCAAGAAGACGGCGGAGGCTCAGCTGGGGATGGCCTCCCAACGTGGGAGGGGTGCCCGTCGTAACATGACCCCCCTGATGTTCAGGATCCTGGCGGTGGCCTACCCGGAGTTGGATGGGCGCTTAAGGACATCACAGCAGACACAAGGGGGTGAGTACAAACTCATTCTGCGGACTTTGCGTGCAGTGGAGGTGTCTGGGTGGGGGAGGTGGGCTGTGGGTGTCCGTAGGCCAGGGCGAGTTAGTTAGGCAAGGCCCCTCCGTAATTTAGGCCATGTGGCACTCTACCCCACCTCAGAAAACTAGCAAGTTAAGGTATAGTTGCCCCTGTGGCATCCATGTGCGCAGATTTCCAGCATTGCCATGTAGACCATATCCATGAAATTGCATGTGCAGAGGGCAGGAGCGCGGCGTTGTGCATGGGGGTGCTGCGTCTGTCTTGTCCGCCAATGGTAGCGGTATGCCATGTAGTAAAACTCTCTTACTTCTGTCCCCCCCCCTTTTCCTGCTCTCCCTGTCCGTTTGTACATCAGCATCAACAGGCGGAGGTACAGTGGCACCGGATCACGAGGGAGCGGCATCCCACATGGCCATGGAGGGCCACACCACAGACTCTGAATACACCAGTGGGACGGAGGGCGAGGGGAGCTTCACGTCGGCCACCGGATCACCAACCAGCAACACAGACTCGTCCGCCGATGTGAGGTCCCCTGTGGTGGCGGCACCATCTGTGCGCCCCACTTCTACAGGTACAGCCGCCACCCCCCCTACCAGCACCGCCCTCCCAGCAGCCCCTCAGCGTTCGCCCCGTGCCTGCTCACCCAGGAGGGTGGGCATCACCTTCGCCTCTGGCACCTCAGGCCCTGCCCCAGTCACCCCTGCTGCCCTCAGTAAGGAGGCCATTGACCTCCTCAGGTCACTCACTGTTGGGCAGTCTACCATTGTGAATGCCATCCAGGGTGTAGAAAGGGAGTTGCAACACGGTAATGCATTCCTGGAGGGCATTCATTCTGGTCAGGCTGCCCTTCAGCGAACCCTGCAATCTGTGGCCTCAGCACTGATGGCAGCAATTGTCCCTGTGTCCAGCCTCCCCCCTCCAACTTCCTCCACCCAGACCCAATCCCCTGTCTCCCAGCCCATCCCAAGCACACCTACAGACCAGCATGCAGACAAGTCAACACACCCAAGTAGCTCAAGCAAACATAGGCACCACACACACCACAAGCACTCATACAAGCATCACACCCATACAGACACAGCAACATCCACTGTCTCCACTGTGTCCCCCTCCTCCTCTTCTCCCTCCTCCCTCCCAGTCTCGTCTACACACACACCTGCATGCACCACATCTACAGGCACTAGGATTCGCACCAGGACACCCAGCACCACACGCCGCTCACCTGCACTCACCACCTCCACTGCCATTTACACGTCCCCTGTGTCCTCTCCCAGTGTGTCTGTGACGCCCCCTCCCAAAGTACCCAAACGCCGGCAATCACTCACCCAACATCCATCCACTTCACGACAGCCTCCAGTACCTGCACCTGCACCCAAAACAGCTAAAGTGACACCTCCTACAACCACCTCCTCTTCCTCCACTCCCAGACCCCCTCCAGCTACCCATCCCAGTGTTCATCAGAAACTGTCCCTCTGTCAAATTGACCTTTTTGCCCCCCCCCCCTCCAATTCATCAGTCCCGTTGTAGCGCCTCAGCCAAAAAGCCTCCAGGACCAGTGGTGCCTGTTCAAGGTTTTTGGAGTGCACCGTCCACCAGGGCAGGCAGTAGGACCCGGAGCCAAGGCACAGGCAGCCCACCCCCTGTAAAGGCTCCGAAATTGGAGAGTGGACGACGGGACCGTGGCAAGACTCCTGGTGGGACAACAAGTGAAATGGGATCGAAGGCGATTGGTGAGTCAGCTGTAACTCCAAAAAAGGTGGGGAAGGTCCAGAGAAAGTCTGCCCAGCCTGTTGTGAGTGTCACGGCGGAGAAGTGCGCCATCATTTCCGGCGGTCCAGACACAACTGCCAGCACCGTCGTCACTGGTCCAGAGACCACCGCCAGAGTCACAGCCCAGGAGGGCTCAAGTATCGTCACTGGTCCAGAGACCACCGCCAGAGTCACAGCCCAGGAGGGCTCAAGTATCGTCACTGGTACAGAGAACACCGCCAGAGTCACAGCCCAGGAGGGCTCAAGTATCGTCACTGGTCCAGAGACCACCGCCAGAGTCACAGCCCAGGAGGGCTCAAGTATCGTCACGGGTCCAGAGACCACCGCCAGAGTCACAGCCCAGGAGGGCTCAAGTATCGTCACTGGTCCAGAGACCACCGCCAGAGTCACAGCCCAGGAGGGCTCAAGTATCGTCACTGGTCCAGAGACCACCGCCGGAGTCACAGCCCAGGTGGGGCCAGGATGCCACAGCCCCGCTGGGCAATGATGGAACGTCATGCCACACACCAATGTCCAGTGTGGAAATCGTCATGCCACACACCAATGTCCAGTGTGGAAATCGTCATGCCACACACCAATGTCCGTATCAGAACCGCCATGTCAAAGCACCGCTGAAGAGGGCAAAGACCGCCATGTCAAACCACAGCTGACGAGGGCAAAGACCGCCATATCAAAGCACCGCTGAAGAGGGCAAAGACCGCCATGTCAAAGCACCGCTGAACAGTCCTGAAATGCCATGTCATAGCACCGCTGAAGAGGGCAAAGACCGCCATGTCAAAGCACCGCTGAACAGTCCTGAAACGCCATGTCATAGCACCACTGAAGAGGGCAAAGACCGCCATGTCATAGCACCGCTGAAGAGGGCAAAGACCGCCATGTCAAAGCACCGCTGAAGAGGGCAATGCACTGGGTAGGAATGAATGGCCCGCCACATCAGGCATCCTTATCCCATGAGCAGCTGGGACAGTGACAGGACACTACCATTCACGGGGAGACTCATCCAGTCTGGGCACCAGTCACCCCCCAGTACCAGTATGGACCTGCATCAACTTGAGAGACTGTGGCTTTGCACTCCCAGGATGTGACAGTGGGCAACCCACCCACTGTATAGACTTGAGAGACTGTGGCTTTGCACTCCCCAGGATGTAACAGTGGGCAACCCACCCACTGTATAGACTTGAGAGACTGTGGCTTTGTACTCCCCAGGATGTGACAGTGGGCAACCCACCCACTGTATAGACTTGAGAGACTGTGGCTTTGCACTCCCCAGGATGTAACAGTGGGCAACCCACCCACTGTATAGACTTGAGAGACTGTGGCTTTGCACCCCCCAGGATATAACAGTGGGCAACCCACCCACTTGGGAGACTTGAGAGACTGTGGCTTTGCACTCCCCAGGATGTAACAGTGGGCAACCCACCCACTGTATAGACTTGAGAGACTGTGGCTTTGCACTCCCCAGGATACATCAATGGGCATGGAGCCCCGTCGTGGATCTGGCTTTGCGCTTATGTGGCTGAGGTGCCCCCCATTCCCTTCCCCCTGAGGTGCCTGTAGTGTTTCTATCTGATGCCCCGGCAGTGTTCTCTCCGATTTTGGTCAGGTATCTATTGTGGGCCTCGCCCATGCATTTTTGGACTGTTTGTGCACGGATATTGTTGTGTACATATCTGCACTACTTCTCGGATTGTATATATGTAAATAAGAGTGATTTTAGTATACATATATTTGTTTATTTTTGTATGACATGTATATTGGCACATTACAAAGTTTGTTCGAAATTCGCATAGTCTTTGCATTCTTCCGGGGGAATTGTGGGTTGTTACTGTGATGTTTGTGACTGCATTGGTGTGTATGTTGTAATATGAGAGGGTGGGGGTGTTTGGTGGGTGTCCCCCTAACTTTTGCCTTCCCCCTCCCCCGTGTCGTAGGTACTGTACTCACCGGTATCTTCTGCGCCTACGTCGCTGTTGGTCGTGAAGGAGCAGAAAGACAAGGGCAGGTAGTATATGGAGTTCCGGGTCCATGGAGTCGTCGTTCCTCGTGGGATATGTTAAGGTGAGCGTTTTCCCATAGCAAAAGCTGTTCCGCTGTGTTTTTATCCACGGTGAATCCGCCCCGGAAAAGGTGGTGGATTGGCCTGTTGTGATACTGTGGGCGGTACATTGTCTCCCCACTGTCTGTTGGCGGTGACCGCCGCGATGCTTGTCTGTACCGCCGTGGCGGGCGAAGTGTTAAAGTGGCTGTCTTTGTTGGCGGTTTCCGCCAGGGTCATAATTCACTTTTTTTGTCCGTCTGACTGTTTGAGGTATTACCGGATCTTTAACACCGTCCGCCAGGGTTGTAATGACCCCCATAGTCCTGGTGGTGGTGCTGTAATGCAGGGAGTTGGTGTCCAAGGGAGAGGGGAAATGATACACAGTGGGAATAGTGTCCTGCAAAGTAGAGGTCGTGGTATGCCAATAGATGAGATTACTGGAATAGACTTCAATGGTCCAATCCATGTCGTTTTTATAATAAGTTAAATCATTGGAACCAGGAGTGCAGGCTTAATCCCAACAAAATATCAAATGCAGAACACAATTATGTCAGTGTAAAACATGCACATGCCCAGGCCTCAAAATCCTGGTATGGCCTAAGCCCTGATAGTGCAGCAAAATATGGGAAACCCCAAGGTTTGATACAAACCAAGCTCCTAGACCTAATCCAACACCCTTAGTGAACCATGAGAATTTCCAACAGTTCCCGGTATTCAAAATTTTCAGATACTATGGGTCTGACCAGTCACATGACGGTGCCGGAGAGGGGAGGAAGATGCATGCTTGGCACAGTCTTAAAGGTAAAAGAGACGAAATGGGCCATTTGGTTATGGTGAGGTGAATGGCCACCAAGTGGCCTCTTTGATTGGTGCTGGCACTGCCCACTCTACTGTAAGGACAGTGGAAGTTCCAATCCTACCCCTCTCAGTAAAACAAGTTCAATGACCATCAGGTTGTCATATGAGACTCATGTCCAATCAATCTATTTGGCAAGTATTTGCTCTGCAAGCTTAATTACATTATCGATTCCACACCGGAAGGTGTTGAGCTCCAGACACACAATGAATATGTAGATTTTAAATTGACCAAACAGAAATCAACCATTGAGATATTTCCTATGTTGCCCAAAGACAATTTGCTCCCTGATTTAAAAGACTCTGTGAAGCCTGAAGTCTGTGAAAGATGGTCTGATCAGATGTATAGAGCCCATGAAAATAGCAATCAAAGTGAATACAGAGTACCCCCAACATCCTAGTAAAACCTCTCACCAGGGAATTAGCCCAGGTTTTGAGTCTATGGCAGAACATGGCATTTTGAAAGAGATCTTTTGGAATCCATGTAATTTGTGATAATGGACATGCAGGAACCAAATAATTATCCAAGACATGAGAAAGATCAATGATATTGTTGTTCATGTTGTTCCATGGTACTGAATCCTGCCATGGTATGTTTTCAGATACCCTGTGAAGCAAAGTGGTTCACAGAGATTCATTTGTGCCAACTGTTTTTTCCATCCCATTGCACAAGAAAGTGAATTTCTTTTTGCGTTTTGATTCCAAAACAAATTATGGCATGATGCCAAATTACACAAGGTTATACTGAACAGTCAGTAGATCCTCAACCAGATTTTACAAAATAATCTGGAGACCTTTAAATTGTCATATAATTCTGTCTTAGTTCAATGTATCAACAGCATATTGGTGGCATTGACAACCCAAGAACTGTACAAGCAAGATACGACTGCCCTGTTGAATCATTTGGTTGAGAACAGATATAAAGGCCCTCATTACAACCCTGGCAGTCGGTGTTAAAGCGGCGGTAATACCGCAAACAGGCAGGCAGAAAACAAAATGGGATTATGACCGTGGCGGAAACCGCCAACATAGACAGCCCCTTTAACACTCCGACCGCCACGGTGGTACAAACAAACAGCGTGGCGGTAACCCCCAACAGACAGGCGGAAGACAATGTACCGCCCACCCTATCACAAGATGGCTATCCGCCACCTTTTCCGGGGCGGAACCAACACGAACAAAAAGACGGCGGAAACAGTACACAGAAGGGAAAACACTCACCTCTCCACACCCCACGAGGAACCAGGGTGCCATGGAGCCCGAATTGCAGATACTGCAGATGCTGGTCTTCCTTCTCTTCTATCAGGAGCTCCAACAACAGCGGCGACAACCACGTGAGTACTGCACATACAACACAGGGGAGGGACAGGAGAAGGGGGAGGGAAAAGAGAGTGACACACACATGCAACACACAACACCCCCACCCCCACCCTCACCCACAACACCATACACACAAATACATGCAGCAACAGTACACATACACCCCCCACCACCTGGAATAACGCAAGGACAAAAGGAATTGATTTGAACGAATGTAATTATGTGAAATCTCATTATCAAAGTTAAAAATCCAGTAAACGCAATTATGTACACCAACTACACAAGTCCGGATAGTACACCAATCATTGTCCATGGACCACTGGGCCCAAAATGCATTGGCGAAGCCCACACTAGATACCTGACTGGAAACGGAGAGAACACTGGAGGGGCATCAGATCGAAATGAAGCAGGCACCTCAGGAGGAGGTGGAGGGGGGGCACCTCAGCCAGATGAACACACACGCCACTGCTGCACGAGGGGGCTCCATGCCCATTGATGTATTCTGGGGAGTGCAAAGCCACAGTCTCTCAAGTCTTGCCAGTGGGTGGTTTGCCCACTGCTTTATCCTGTGAAGTGCAAAGCCACAGTCTCTCAAGTCTCTCCAGTGGCTGGTTTGCCCACTGCTTTATCCTGGGAAGTGCAAAGCCACGGTCTCTCAAGTCTCTCCAGTGGCTGGTTTGCCCACTGCTTTATCCTGGGGAGTGCAAAGCCACGGTCTCTCAAGTCTCTCCAGTGGCTGGTTTGCCCACTGCTTTATTTTGGGGAGTGCAAAGCCACGGTCTCTCAAGTCTCTCCAGTGGGTGTTTTGCCCACTACTTTATCCTGGGGAGTGCAAAGCCACAGTCTCTCAAGTGGATAACAGTGGGTGGTTTGCCCACTGCTTTATCCTGGGGAGTGCAAAGCCACACTCTCTCAAGTGGATGCTTTTCTCCACTGGTTCTGGAGGGGGCTTTGTGCCCAGAGTGCTTCATCCTGCCAAGTACTGAGGTAGTGGATGTGATTCTCCACTGGTTCTGGAGGGGGCTTTGTGCCCAGAGTGCTTCATCCTGCCAAAGACTGAGGTAGTGGATGCCATTCTCCACTGGTTCTGGAGGGGGCTTTGTGGCCAGAGAGCTTCATCCTGCCAAAGACTGACGTAGTGGATGCCTTTCTCCACTGGTTCTGAAGGGGGCCTGGTGCCCAGAGTGCTCCACGTGCAGTGTGGCCGGTACAATTCCCTCACCTGGGTGTGTGTGCCACGAGATTGCCGAGGTACAGGTAGCATGATACGCCATGGAGGCAGCGACATACCCCACACTGCTGCGGCTTTGCATTCCCCCTGCAGGTGACATCAGTGATGACAGTAATGCTTCATGGAAGCTGCCCAGGGTCCTGGAACTCACCACCAGCCTCGGACGACTGACCACTGGGGATGGTAGGCATGTCTGCGGTGCTGCCACTGTCCGAGGACGTCGCAGGGCTGCTGGCGGTGCTTGTCGTGGTGTCTGTCGTGGCCGTGCTGGCTGCGGGTTCCATCGTGGTGGTGATGGCTGCGGGGTCTGTGGCGGCGGTGCTAGCTGCGGGGTCTGTGGCGGTGGTGCTGGCGGCGGGGTCTGTGGCGGCGGTGCTGGCGGTGGGGTCTGTGGCGGCGGGGCAAGTGTCAGCACCTGGTGAGGGAGAAAGCAGGATGTCTCCTGCAGCCTCGGACGGCTGCCCACTGGGGAAGACGCTGGGGACCGTCGTAGCGGCTGTAGACGTGCAGGTGGCGGTGCAGGTGGCGGTGCAGGTGGTGGTGTTCGCCGCCGTACACGTTGGTATGGATGTGGACAGAAGGTGTGACACTGGTCCCTCAGTCTGTGCCACCATGCCCTCTCCTGACCTGCCCTTCAGTTTTTGGCCCTTCCCCACTTTTGATGGTGGCACAGTTGTCTTACCACTATCCCCTTTCGTTTTCGCTGACCCCTTGGTGGCTGGTGTTTTTTAGCTTCTCCCTCTGGGATGTGGGCACCTTTTTCACCTTGGCAGGTGGCGGGATGTCCTTGCCCTCGCAACAAGGCACACTGGCAGCCCTGATGGTTGGCGCACTCCCTGACTCCGCAGTTGCTGGCACCACTGTGCCTGGGGATGTGGTGGCTGAGGTGCTGGGCTGGGACCTGGAAAGCCTGGCCCTAGAGGAAGGACAGGGGAGGAGGTGAAGGTCATGGTTTGCCAGGAAAAGTTTTTTAGACACACTGGGATGGGTAGATGGAGTGGGTTTGGGAGTGGAGGAAGAGGTAGTCGTTGTAGGAGGTGTACGTCTGCTGAATGTGGGTGAAGGTGCATGGGCTGGAGGCTGTCGTGAGATGGATGGCTGTTGGGTGGGTGTGTGCCTGCGTTTGTGTACTTTGGGAGGAGGGCTCACAGACACACTGGGAGACGACACTGGGGTTGTGTGAATGGTAGTGGGGGTGGTGAGTGCACATGAGCGATGTGTGGTGATGGGCGTGCTGGTGATGGAGGTAGTAGCTGAGGATGTAGTGCATGCAGGTGTGAGTGGAGACGAGACTGGGAGGGAGGATGGAGGAGGGAGACGTGGAGGAGCGGGACACAGTGGAGGAAGTGGATATTGGTATGTGTGCATGGGTATGGTGCTTGACCCCATCCACTAGTTTCTCCAACTCCTCCGAAGTGAAGGCAGGGGCCCTTTCCCAAGACACATGAGCCATCGTCGCTTCCAGACTGAGGTTACAGCAGCACATGCAGTGTTGGTCCTCTCCTGTTGAAGGTCAGGTATCAAGTGAGTGAACAGACAGAAAATGGCGGTCACGTCCGCGGCGGTGCATACCGTCACCGCCGGCGTACAACAGCATTGGCTCCTGGGACCCATAGGGCCCAATGTTAACTAATGCAGAATTGTGCCGCAGTCTTCGACCGCCCACTGCAACGGTGTACAACGCCAGCGCAGTTACCTCATATCCCCTTGTCCCACCTTACAGGTCAGGCAACCACCATTTCAGGGGGCCACATGACATTAATAATAACTGCATCACTCCTATGTAGGCCTGGAATACACACAGTTACAGGCACATTGCGTATTAATAAATTTGTGCAAATGACATTTTGGGATACCTCAGTGTTGGCTGACTCTCTGCTCGCTGTTCTCCTCCATAGGGCACGTCTGCTGGGGCAGGTGATGAGATGGGGGCATCCTCCGGTGTACAGACCGCTGGTGGGCCTGTCGACAATGGAAGAGAGACACATAATAGTCACCTACAGACCTGATTGTGCAACAATCCAGGAACTGTGTGCCCAGTTGGAGCCAGACCAGATGTCAGCTATCCGCCATCCCACAGGGATACCCCCTCTAGTGCAGGTCCTGTCAGTACTCCATTTCCTGGCGAGTGGTTCCTTCCAAACGACAGTGGCCATTGCATCAGGGATGTCCCAGCCAATGTTCTCCAACGTGTTGTCCAGAGTGTTGTCTGCCCTGCAGAAACACATGCGCAGCTACATCGTGTTCCCTCAGGTGGAGGATTTGCCCACAGTGAAAGGTGACTTCCATGCCTTGGGACATATCCCCAACATCATTGGTGCCATTGATGGGACACATGTGGCATTAGTACCCCCCCCGCAGGAGTGAACAGGTGTACAGAAACCGGAAGAGCTACCATGGTGTGTTTGGCAGACCAGTACATCTCCCATGTGAATGCCAAGTTTCCTGGCTCAGTGCATGACGCTTACATTTTGAGGAATAGAAGCATCCCTTATGTGATGGGGCAACTCCAGAGGCACCTTGTGTGGCTAATAGGTGAGGCCAAGGACCCAACACAGTGTAAATAGGTGTCTGGGTATGGGGTTGTCCCTAAGGGTTAGTGTGTGTCTAACAGTTGTCCCTCGATATTTGCAGGTGACTCTGGTTACCCCAACCTGTCATGGCTACTGACCCCAGTGAGGAATGCCAGGACAAGGGAAGAGGAACGCTACAATGAGGCACATGGGCGAACTAGGAGGGTGATCGAACAAACCTTCGGCCTCCTGAAGGCCAGATTCCGGTGCCTCCATATGACAGGTGGTTCCCTCTACTACTCACCAAAGAAGGTGTGCCAGATAATCATGGCCTGCTGTATGCTGCACAACCTGGCTTTGCGACGGCAGGTGCCTTTTCTGCAGGAGGATGGGCCAGCTGGTGGTCTTGTGGCAGTTGTGGAGCCTGTGGACAGTGAAGAAGAGGAGGCAGAAGAAGAGGATATTGACAACCGAAACAACATAATCATGCAATACTTCCAGTGAGACACAGGTAAGAAAATGTCACTGCCTCCCACATGTCATACAATTTCTGGAGCTAGCATAAGTCTGTCTTTTTCACTCAGTGTATGGACCCTGACTTGTCACTTTGCCTTTCTATTTCACAGATGTGGGTCCCACTTTGTACCATCTGCTATATTTCCTCCAGGCCTACAGCTGTGTTACATCAGTATGTGCACAAGTAAATTGACATTGCTATATTCCATGGTTATTGCAATTACACGTTTGTGAAAGCACAGACTGACTCCAGATTGTTTTGTGATTGAAGTGTGTTTATTTCTGTGCAAATAAGTGGAGGGGGTTGTAAAATGGGCTGGGGGGATGGTGGAGGAATGTCCATGGCAGAGTCCAGTCTATTTGTTTCACAGGTGCATTGACCAAAGGGGCATAGGAAGTGGAGTAATGACAGTTGAAGGATGGACAGGGTGACAAAGTGGGACAGAAGGGTGACATTCAGGGGGGTCTCATTTCCTGGCAGGGGTCTTGGCAATGTTCTCTGTCTTGTTACTGGATCTCAGGGACCGTTTGTGGGGTGGTTCTCCATCTGCAGGGGGTGGGGTGCTGGTGTCGTGTTCCTGTGGCGGTGCCTCCTGTCCACTAGCGCCGGTGGAGGTGGAGGGCTGTTCATCTTCCAGGCTAGTGTCAGGGGCCCCTTGTAGTGCCACTGTGTCCCTCCTGGTGTTGACAAGGTCTGCCAGCACCCCTGCAATGGTGACCAGGGTGTTGTTAATGGACTTCAAGTCCTCCCTGATCCCAAGGTAGTGTTCCTCCTGCAGCCGCTGGGTCTCCTGAAACTTGGCCAGTACTGTTGCCATTGTCTCCTGGGAATGATGGTAAGCTCCCATGATGTTGGAGAGTGCCTCGTGGACAGTGGGTTCCCTGTGCCTGTCCTCCCCCTGTTGCATAGCAGTCCTCCCAGCTTCCCTGTTTTCCTGTTCCTCTGTCCCCTGAACCGTGTGCCTACTGCCACTGCCCCCAGGTCCCTGATCGTCCTGTGTTAGTGGGGTTGCCTGGGTTCCCTGTAGTGGTGGACACACTGCTGATTGACGTGTCCTGGGGACAGAGGGATGGGCCCGCTTGGTGGGTGCTGTGCTGGTGTTTCCTGAGGGGGGAGGCTCTGTGGTGGCTTGTGCCAGTGTCAGGGGAACCGACTGTCCCGAGGTCCCTAATGGGCTGGGCTGGTCATCTTGATCCAGTTGTGCAGAGCTGCTTTCATCACTGTGGGTCTCTTCTGTGGGGGGACTGAATATGTCTGGCACCTCGTGTCTGGTGAGATTGGGTAGGGGTCCTGTAGGGGTGTAAAGGCATGATTATTGCATCTGTGTGTGCCATCGTGTGCAATTGGTGAGTGACCCTGTACTCCAGTGCTTGCATTTTTGGCTTGGTCCTTGTGTGATAGTTGGTTTGGGGTCTGTGTGGGTATCTGTAGTGGACATGCTTTGGTGATGGGTGTCCATGCTTTGGTGTTGCATGCAGAGCTTGGTATTGGGATGGCTGGGTTGTGATAGTGGGGCATATGTGAGGTGTTGGAGTGATGGGTGTGGGGGGAGGGTGTGGGTATGTGATGGCATGCAGGTGGGGTGGGGGATATGGTCATAAAGATTTGACTTACCAGAGTCCAGACCTCCTGCTACTTCTGCGAGGCCCTCAGGATGCAGTATTGCCAGGACTTGCTCCTCCCATGTTGTTAGTTGTGGGGGAGGAGGCGGGGGTCCACCGCCAGTCCTCCTTACAGCAATCTGGTGTCTGGAGACCAAGGAATGCACCTTCCCCCGTGGGTCGTTCCACCTCTTCCTGATGTCATCCCGTGTTCTTGGTTCTGTCCCACTGCGTTGACCCTGTCGACAATTCTGCGACATAGCTCCATCTTCCTTGCAATGGAAGTCTGCTGCACCTGTGATCCGAATAGCTGTGGCTCTACCCGGACGATTTCCTCCACCATGACCCTGAGCTCCTCCTCAGAGAACCTGGGGTGTCGTTAAGGTGCCATGTTGTGGTGTGGGTGATGTGTGAGGTGGTGTGTGTTGTGATGTTTGAGGGGATGTGTTGTGTGTTGTTTGAGGTGCGTGGATGTTGTGTAAATGATGGTGTTGTTGTGTGTCTGTGGATGCTGGTGTTTTTTTAGGTAGTGTCTCTCTGTGGCCTGCTTTCAAATTTCTGGTAGTAAGGGTTTGTGGGTGATGTGGGTGTGTGCTTTATATTGGATTGGGGGTGTGGGGGTGGTGTGTGTATGTGTATCAGGTGTGTGTATTTGGAATTGTCCAATGTGGTTGTGTTTTGTAAATGTGTATGTATTTTGAGCGCGGCGGTGTGTACCGCCAATGGATTACCGCGGTTGAAAGACCGCCACGTTGATTCGTGGGTCGTGATAGTGTGGGCGTATTCCTGTTGGCGTGACGGTGGAGGTTTTGTTATCACCAGTTTATCACTGAGCTTTGGTGTGGCGGACTTGTGTGGGTGTCTGTATTATGGCGGATTCCGAGCTGTGGGTCGTAATACCTGTCGGGGAATTCCGTGGCTGCAGCGGTATGTTGGCGGTCTTCTGCACGTCGGTAAGCGGCATTTACCGCCAGGGTTGTAATGAGGGCCACAGAGTCCATCGAGCAAACTCCAATACTGCCAGAAAGAAGTCATGTATCTAGGACATCACATTCAGAAGGGAGCAACGAAAGAGCCTCAAGAGAGAATATCTACTATTCTGAATATTAACACTCTTACTTGGCAGAAAAAAAGTCAGGATATTTTTGGGATTGGTGGGCTACTGTTGTCAATGGATATGCAACTTTTTCCTAGTGGCAATTCCTTTACAGAGGTTTACACACAAAGATATATCTGATCCACCTCTTAGGGACAACAAAAGCATGAATGCCTTCCTCGAACTGCGAGAAAGTCTGCTGGATTACACTAAAGAGTTAATTCTGTATTGTAGTGAGGGAGAAGGGTGCATTCTCTCTGTGCACACACAAACTCATGGTGCTTCAAAGAGGCCGGTGGGCTATATCTCAGCCACTCTTAAACCAGTAGCTCCTGGGTTGTTGTGTTGCCTAACAACAGTGGCCGCAGTTGGTGTCAGAATTCAACGATGTAAAGGAATTGTGATGCAGTACCTTCTCACAGTGATGCTGCCCCACTCCGTGGAAATCCTGTTGACTAGAACTGGAACACAGCACATGCCCAACAGCCGACTCACCAAGTATGAGCAGATCTTACTGGCGGCTGAAAACATGACATTGAAAAGATGTTAATTACTCAATCCTGCTACGCTGTTACAATTGCCTGATGCTCAAAATGATAGGGAGGAATCTGACAGATGTGACCAATTTGTGTACCAAACCAAGAGCCTGATTATATATTGGTTGTGGACTGTTTGAGAGATGAAAGAGGGGACTTGAGAGCATCCTATGCTGTTTGCACCTTGGAAGAGGTAGTAGAAGCCTCTTGATTGTGTGATGTAATTTCTTCTTAGGTGGCCAAACAGGTTGCTCTTACTAGAGCTTACTATGTATCCGACCAATTGAGAGTTACCATTTGCTAACGTTGTGCATGATTTCAGGCAGTTGTGGTCACAAAGAAGGTGTATGACATCTTCTGGGTCACCTAGATGAAAAAGAAACTATGTCACTCTATAGCTTGAAGTTTTGTAAATGCTCATGGTACAGTAGCAGTTATTAAATGCACAGCACACAGGAGCAGAACTGATTTTGTCACTACTGGCAATCGGTATGCTGATGAAGTTGCCCAATATTGCACTCATGGGTTCTGTGCATTCAACAGAGAGTTCTCAAATGAATCTGAAAGTGAGACTGCCTTGAACTTGTTATTTAATGTTGGTAATATGTGGGAGGAGTTTAAGGGGTTGCAGGAAGAAGCACCAGAAAGTGAGCAACAGGTTTGGGTCAGAGCAGGATGTGTGAAGAATCAGGATGAGAATTGGGTTTCAGTAGATGGAAGAGCAGTCCTGCCAGATAACTTGCTGTCATGCATGATCATACACTTTCATGGTCCCAAGCAAACCCGGACGGACCCCATGGTCTGCTTTTTTAAGCAGAACTTGTTTAATCAACATTTCAGTGTAAATGCAGAGATAATTTGCCACAGATGTCTGACTTGTCAACAGTAAAATGTTAGAAGAAAGATAGCATTAACACTGAGTCATATAGGGAGATCAGAAGGCAGCATGATTTTGTTGAAATGCCTGTTTGCAATGGGCTGAGGTACATTTTAGTTGTGGTTTGTATCTTCTCCAGTTGATTGGACGTATATCCATCTTGAAGAAATGACAGACCTTACAGTATTCAAACTATTGCGGTGTGAATTAATTCCATGCTTTGGAGTCATATCATGGGTCTCAATTCAGTAATTAGGTCCTGAAAATGCTGTGTGTAGCCTTGTAAGTGGACCAGAGACTACAAAGCATCAGGGATTATTGAACAGACCAGTGGTACGCTGAAATCCTGCCTTGCCAAAGTTTGTGCATCTACATCTCTTAAGTGCCTGGACGCATTGTCTTTAGTGCTGATGAGTCTCCGAAGTACTCCTAACAGGAGGACAGGATTGTGCCATCACAAGTTCCTCATGAGGAGAGCCATGAGATTGCCTGCTGTGCCTGCTATTGTGCTTGTGAATATTTCAGATGGTATGGTTCTCAACAGCTGCAAAGGACTGGCTGATGTGGTGTGTTCTGTCTCACCAGGTTGAAGCAGCAACTGCCCTTCGAGGCCAATAGCAGGGTCAGACCTTAGTCTTTGAAACTAGGTCCTGGTAAAGAAGCAGGTCAGAAAATTGTGCCTGGAACCCTGCTGACGTGGCAACTTTCAGGTCATTCTGGTTACCAACACTGCTATGAAATGTGGTGATCTGTCTAATTAGGCACAAGCATCCTATACTCAATCAGTGAGACAAACTGGCAAAGAAGTATTTACTACAGCCACTGAATTGCAGAGTCGAACTCCTGATTGCTCGAAGGAGCAAAGTGGGTAGAAGAGGAGAAGAGTACACCAAAACATCTCAAAGTCAGTAAATGGCAGTTCAAATCCAGAAGAAGATCCACAGTGTGCCCAGAGGAGAGTACAGAAGAGAACAATGGCCAAGGAACAATGAAAGATAGAGAACAATTGGGTCTGAGAAATGCATTCCAGAGACTGTTAATGATGATTCTGAGCAGAGTGACAGCGAGATGAGCAGCTAGTAGTCAGAGACCAAAGAAGGTTCCTAGTCAAAGGTACTTACCCCCTGAATAGAGATACTTTGTTGAAAGTGAACTTGATTCAAACTTTTATGAATTTGATGGTCAACAAAGAGAACCTGCAGAACTCCCATGAATAACGCTACCCCAGTGAAGACTGTTTAATTTTTTATTTTTCTACTACAAGTGAACTGCACAGATGAACTAAGCTTTATTGACTTTCTGAAATTTTCCCTAGGGCCAAGGCTTCTGCAGGAGAGTAGGGTTAACACTTTAGAAAAAAATTACATAGGGTTAGGGATAACTCACAAAGACAACTGTATGAATGTATACCTGTCTGGTAAATGACAAGGTTTTACAACTTTGCACAAACAGAAACAACAAATAGAAATCATGTGTGGTTTAAGTTCTTTTTAAGGTCTGACTTTGGAGAAACGATGGTAAAATAGAGTAATGGTGGCTAGAGTGTTGATTTTCATGATCAGTTTTATAATTAGTTTACTCAAAGGTCTGAGTTCCCCTGCAGAAGCAGCTCCTGTTAAATCCAATCTGGTCCCTCACCTACCACCTAGCATGGTAGAGCAACCTAGTTTTTTCTTCAATAATTTGCATAGGAATGTTTCAAAGGGAAATTTCACAACAAATGTATTTTCCAATTTGTTACATAAGTACACTAGTTTAATGAAAATCAAGGGTTGCTATGTCTGCCCACATTAACTTGTATCTGTAGCGGATGTATGACCTACCAACATATTCCCCTTACTTATGGCATATCTTGTAGCATAATCCTTTGTTGCATCTTCAAGGTTATTTTGGGAAACTGATTCAAACTGTGCAGCTGGAAAGGAAGAGACACTTGGAATACAACCCACATTTAGTTTAGACTGGCAGCAGCAAGGGAAGTTATGCTTTAAGGGAAAGGAGGAAAATATTTACGATTTCCAAACATCTGCACAGATTTTAAGCTTTGTGCTACACGGACCAGACGTTTGATGGAAATGATCCCGTTTTCCTGGAGTTTATTTTGTATTTGAAAGAATGCCTATTCCAAATTTACTGCAAATTAGGCAGGGAATTACACTTCATGAAAGGGTTAAAATGTAGTCGTGCTTCACAGATAGTAGGAGATATCTTTCGTGCTACAATTTCTTTTGTGGGGATAGTTTTGAATGACCTGAAGATTAGAAAGCCAGCTGCTTTAGTTAATAGGCTTGCCGCAAACACTGCCAGAGCTTTGTTAGCTATTGAAAAAGAATTAATATCCATTAGGGCTATAGTTTTACAAAACCGACTTGCTTTAGTTATTTAACTTGCAAAAGAAGGCGGAGTCTGTAAGATGCTGAAAGTTCAACAGTGTTGCCTGTACATCCCTGACAAGAGTAAGGAGATTAACAAGTATGTGAGAAATATCACAGGGGTTTCAAAAGAACTTGAAGTGACAAGTGCCTGAGAGGCATTTGAGAAAGGGTTTTCTGCTATAGGTAGATGGGTTAATAATACTGGTGTTGGACTTCTAAGTGCTGTCTTAAGCCCTATTTTAAATATCAGTGTTTGTTGTAATGTGTTTATTTGCAATGGTGAAAGGATTTAGGGCCTCATTATGACCCTGGCGGGCGGCGGAGGCCGCCCGCCAGGATGCCGCCCTCCATAATACCGCTCCGCGGTCAGAAGACCGCAGAGGGTATTATGAGTTTTTCCCTGGGCTGGCGGGCGGTCTCCAAAAGACCGCCCGCCAGCTGAGGGAAAAACTCCCTTCCCACGAGGATGCCGGCTCGTAATCGAGCCGGCGGAGTGGGAAGGTGCGACGGGTGCTACTGCACCCGTCGCGTATTTCACTGTCTGCTACGCAGACAGTGAAATACTAGCGGGGCCCTCTTACGGGGGCCCCTGCAGTGCCCATGCCATTGGCATGGGCACTGCAGGGGCCCCCAGGGGCCCCACGACAATCCTTACCGCCATCCTGTTCCTGGCGGGCGAGCCGCCAGGAACAGGATGGCGGTAAGGATTGTCAGAATCCCCTCGGCGGCGCAGCGAGCTGCGCCGCCTTGGAGGATTCTTAGGGGCAGTGGAAAACCGGCGGAAGACCGCCGGTTTTCCCGTTCTGACCGCGGCCAAAGCGCTGCGGTCAGAATGCCCAAGGGAGCACCGCCGGCCTGTCGGCGGTGCTCCCGCCCCCGTTGGCCCTGGCGGTTCTCTACCGCCAGGGTCATAATGAGGCCCTTAGACTGATGAAAGCAAAGGAGACACCAGAAGAAAGCAAGGGCATAAAGAAGAAGATGGAAGAAGTAGAGTTGGAAGATGAGCAATATAAGATTTATGATAAGCTGAGAGAGTTGAATAACTCCAAGCATAAACAGCAGCCGACAACAAAAAAGTTGTGATGCAAATACAAAGATTAGTCAATGTATTATATGAGGGGACAATGAAGTTGCAAAATCATATATACATTATTATTTAGACTAACTGTAGTCTAATCTGTGTGTTAACATGTGGCTATATACATATATTGAAGAAGCACTTCATATAAGTTACGTGTAAGCATTAGTTTTAAAGTGGACTCATGTCCAAACCTTTTTTTCCTAAACGTATCCTGAGTGCAAGTAGGCCTCAAATGCCTTTCACTGTTAAATATAATGTCTCTTACAGAATTTTTTCACATTTTCCTTTTCATTTCAGGTGCAAGACAATGTGCTAGTTAGAAAAAAAGTTAATTGTGTGCCTTTGGAGAATGTTTGGATAGATAGTACCAACTGGCAGTTGACTGTGATTTACACTGTTTGTAGTAATCAAAAGGATCCTCCTGTACCAGGCCGTTTGGACAGACAACACATTCAAGGTCATGCAGCTTTGTGTGCCTTTGTTCGACAATGAGAATGAGGGGATACCTGCTCCAAACAAACAATGCATCCTTATTGGTTCCCGGAGTTGGCGAGTTGGTGGGAAAGAGTTTTGGATCAAAGGTGGTGTATTAATTGTGTGTCTTCTTAGAATAGACATATCAAATCCTTTCCTGACTTTACAGAGGAGAAACCCGTTCTCTGACTCTGCAGACTGTTTACTTGAGATTTAATATTGCTTGTTATTAAGTTAGACTCCAGAACACATTTGCCTTTTTCTTTATCTGAACCTTAACTTCATTCAAATTTAAAATCTTATAGACTGACACTTAATAACATCACAAGTGACATCAGTAACATTATTGAAGCAACTGGAACCACTACGCTGATTGGGGCACTCCAGATTGATATGTAAGGCCCATCCAAACCCCAGACCCAGCTTGGGTGGGCATGGTCTTCCTGCACTGGCAGCTGAGTTGAACTCAGGTTCAGGCTAAACGACAAGGCAGGAACCCAACAAGGGATGAGGAACTTTTTACCGAGAATAGGGGTCCTGCACCAATAGACCTCATAGCAACTTCAGTCATGGTGACTGGGTATGAAAGCGATATTTAATGTGATCGAATGGGAGCAATTGGAGTCCACAATCACAGAAGTATTGCAATGTCCCTGACTATGTAATGCTAGTCCTGGGTTTAGGCTGGTATCTAGGGCCATATGTACGAACACACTTTCTCATTGACAAAGAATGGGAAAAACCCTTTGCTACATCTGGCCCCTAGTTCATCACCGTGGCTGCAGGGTTGAGTGTTCCTGGAGACCGAAGTTTTTTGGGCAATAGACATACAAGGACATAGCTTGGTTCTATAAGTGTGAGTGGAAGCAGCATAACAATAGCCCAGAATAGCTGCAAGATACCACTATTCTACCAGGCATTCTCTTGAATTACCAATTACTGAAGTTCCCTCTGCCGACTCCAGTGTGTCCAGTAGAACCATATTATTGTCTTTCTGAAGTCTATTCTGTTCAGAGAGTGTGATGTTCATGATTACAAGTTGTGTGTCATGGACTTCAAGGATTGTTCCATATTTGTTCCATATTTGGTGGACTATGAAAACATCCTCCTTCCACAGTCCTGGCTTGTGCCAAAGCATCCCTCCATGCATGCCTAGTCATCTCACCCTGACTGGTGGTCAGGTTGGAGTAGAAGGGGTGACTTGAGGAGATTGCCCAATATGTGAATAGAGTCTGGGTGTGGTCTGAACTTCAACTTGGGAGACCTGCATGTGTGAACCAGCCATGAACACTGGTTTTGTACCTTTGTGTTTGTGTGGGGCACAGGAATCGCTTGAGCTACTTGCAGGGTACTCAAGAATTATCAGGACATAGGTTTGAGATGAGCTAGACAACCTTACACTTTAACCTTTAAGGGTTCAAGACACAGTAAATGAAAGTTGCACAATAAGCGGAAGGACTTGAGATTATGGAAGGCCGAACAGTGGCAGTAGTCACTAGAAGTAGGAAACTCTCAGACTATGCCTAGTACAGCCGTAGTGCCTATAAAGGGAATCACTCCCTTCCACAACAGGGTTCCTCCTGAGAAATGTGGAGGTAACCCTCAAAGGTTTCAATCTTTCATTGCTATTTGTAGGTTACATTTCATCAATAGACTGAAAACAAAAAGGAGGGACCTGGGAGATTAGTGGTCCAGTGTACAAAGTTACATTTCATCAATAGACTGCAATCAAAGACTGTGGATGTATCTGAAGTATTAATTATTCTTTCATACTTATTAAGAGAAGCATTAACTTGAACCACACCTCTAATTAATAGCAATACCCCCAAATAAAACAATTTGTAGCAGTTCTTGGATAATTTTTCAGAGGTTTGAGACACAAGGCAGATTGAACAAACAGCCCACTTTAGGCTTCTTGCTTTCTGAGAACACAGCAAATTAGTGGCTTACATCAGTTATTTCCAGAAGATATTTGCAGAAGCCAAATGGCCAGATAAGTCCTTTCTGTGAGGAGTTAAGGAATGCTTTATCCTTGGTGGTTAATCGCCCTACCGTTTGTGATGCTTTATTCAATCTAACCCTCTAACTAGATGCACAGTAATGAACCTGTCCTGGTCACGACGTAATGTGAGCTCCTCCGAATGGTATTTGTGTCTGGTTGTCCAGGTCTTAGTCTTCCTAAAGTATGGGCAACCCCTTCTGGTAGCCACATTGCTGCCGGTACTAGGAAGCACCAAGCAGTAAAGTGCCTATCAGCAGGGGCTCCAAGGGGGAAAAAAACTAAAAACAAAACACCTCCAAGATAATGGTGAGGCTCCCATGAGACATTCTGAAGGTACCAGTGGTAGACTGAATACTGTAAGGCTGAAGAGCAGCAGAGTACTAGCGCTGGTCAACCAGAGAAAGGAGCAGAAACTGCTTCAAAAAAGTGAGGACCAGAAGCAAGGAAACACAAAAATAAACACTTGAAACACAAGTGTCTGGAAATTCCTCATTTCAACCGGCCTGGCAGAGGAAGAAGAAATGGAATCAAGAGAATCCTCCATATTTGTTTGAAAATGCTCAATAATCAAACTGATGTTGGCCATGTTGGGTTGGGAATCCACATTACCTTCCCAGAATCCTCATAGGGGGAATCTGGGAAGGAGAAGGGACAGCAACATGGCCCCACAAAGACTGCCAGCTCTTCCCACAGCTCAGAACACCACTATGGAAATGTGTCCTGGTAGACTGAGTACAAGGTAAGTCTAATACGAGAAAGCGCCTGTGCCACCAGGAAGTTCCCGCGGTGCAAGGATCAATGCTCCCACTCGCCTGATGCTGGCGGGTGGGGCATAAGCGACGCAAAGGTATGCCTCCCCACGAATCCTGGCTTCTTGCAAAAACATCGTCCTTAAAGTCTTGGCATAGGGCAGGGATTTTAAGGCTGTAAAGTGAGCCATTTAAAAAAAAGAATCAACAATCACCATGATTACAATGTGACCCTCGGAGAAAGGCAAAGCTACAATAAAGTCTATAGAGATAGATGTCTTGTTCTGAGCACAAATGGGCAAGAGTTTACATAGAATTCAGTATTTTGCTGGACAGAGGACCACCAGAAATAACTACCAATTAATTCTAAACTTTGGCGTACCCAACTCACACCTTTTACAAAAATGACTGGACTATCCTGTGAGGAGACAGGACTATTTGATTAACAGCCGCTGGAGACTCTGGGTATCTACAAGAAAGACCGTCAGTAAGAGCATTTTGTGAACCTGGAACCCTTGTAATGTAGAAGGTAAAATAATTGAAGAAGAATCCCCATCGGATCTCAAATGGTTCACGGGCCCTTATCAAGAGATGTCTCCATTCTGAACAGGCTAATTAATGACTAAAAGTTCCCTTTCAAGGACAGAATAGTGCCTCTCAGAATCCAATAAAATATGGGACAGATAGAAGATGGTATGTGCTAACCCCCCATCTTGTTGGAGTTGCATAATAATAGCGCCAACCTCTCTATCTGAAGCATCCATCCCAACAATAGACATCTGTGTTGGGCCAGGATGCCGAAGGATGGGGGCTTGGGTAAAAGCTTGTTTTAATTTCCTAAAGGCGTTTCCAGCCAGGAAATCCCATCGAAAAACCTTGATGAAGCATTTCTTTCAGTACAATTTGTTTGATGTCACTTCTGAGGATGGCTAAATTGTCAATGAATTGGCTTTCAGTGGTATGGGCTGTTCTAGTATTGCTGCTGCCTTTTGCGGATCCATCGATATTCCATGACTATTCAACCAAAACCCCAGATACTCTATTTCGGCAAGATTAAATTCACATTTTTCTGGTTTGCAGAACAGTTGGTTTTGGCAGGGCTGTCTAGCATCAGGCAGACATGTAAGTAATGTGTAGTAGGATCTTTGGAGCATACCAGAATGTCACCCAAGTGAATGACAACAAATTGGTTTAAAATTTTAGAGAAGATTTGATCTGTGAATTGTTGGAAGAGCACCGGGGCATTGTTCAAGTAGAAGGGCATGATTTGGTATTCAAAGTGACCTAGCGGTGTCCTGAAGGAAGTTTTCCATTCATCACCCCTCTTGATGTGTAAAATATTAAATGCTCCGCATAGGTCAATTTTGGTAAAAATCTTTGATATTCTTACAGATTCTAGGATATCCTTTAGTAAAACAACAGGAAAGTGATCCTTGATGGTGAGCTTGTTCAGCCCTCTGTAGTTGAGACAAGGTGTCAACTCATTAGCCTTCTTGGGTACGAAAAACATTGAGACTTCTGCTGGAGAGGAAGATCATCTGATGAGATATGACATAGAGTATCCTGTAAGTATTATCTAAGGACCTCCTTCTCGGGCTCAGATAGAGAATACATTCTTCCAAAAGG
This sequence comes from Pleurodeles waltl, assembly GCF_031143425.1. Lineage (NCBI taxonomy): Eukaryota > Metazoa > Chordata > Amphibia > Caudata > Salamandridae > Pleurodeles > Pleurodeles waltl. The sequence goes on from NC_090443.1 coordinate 866,228,692, forward strand.
TACAGTTGTTCCAGGTTCAATAGGAATTGCACAACCATATTCTCTATGAGGAGGTAGAATCATTTGTTTAGGATTCTCAAAAAGATCTGTGTAGTGATGATATTGGGGGATTTTATCATCCTAGTCTCAGAAGCAGGGCTTGAAGTAAACTCTTCAGGGGTCCAATATTCCCCGAAGGATAACAGTGGTTGTGGCAAAAGTGAGAAGAAAGGGAGATAGTTTGAGTCTACTAATTCATATGTGGTTATGCCCTGTTAGCCAGCTACACCCAGTGTGATGGAATGGTTTGGTGAGGAAATAAGTTCAAATGAGACTTCGTCTTGATGAGAGCCAAAGATCAGTCTTAGGAGTTCGTTCATCTTGATCACTGGTCTGAAAACCAAAGGCACTATGTCTACGGTATGACCTTGTTCAGGGGATTTTTTCATGGTGAGTGGTAGCCTTTGGCTTCTAGTTCAGGATTCATCTAGGTACAGCCCACTACCACCACAATCTAGAAGTGTAGGAACTTCAACCAGGGTACCATTAGGTAATTGAATTTAGACTTGTAGGATAAAGAGAGCTTGTTGTAAGTCTCTAGAAACTCCAGTAAAGGGGATTTTGCTCAACCTTATCCTTCTCCTCTCACAAGGGATGGGTCTATCATTTCCTGAAGACTTTTGAGGGCAAAGAGGACACAAACAAATCAGATCGTCTAGGGAACTACTGTACATACAGAGCCCATTCCTTCTACAATGTGCTTGTTCTGTTTCAGAGAGAGATGCTTGGGCTGATCCAATCTGCACTGGCTTTTCTCCTGGAGAGACCAAGGGTGTTTCTTGGCTAGTTTCTGTATTCATAGGCACAGGCTGAGTACCTCCCAAGGCTGGGGGAAAATCAAACCCTTTATTTCTCCACTTAATGCTCTCTTAACCGATGTTCAATCATGAGGGTTTGAGCTATAAGTTCAGCAAAGGTAATGGGCTGGGCAGGTTGAACTAATTTGTCCTTTATTTTTTTCTTCAAGCTCTTATGAAAAAGTGTCATAGGCTGTCCAGAAATGAGTGATGTAGAAGAGTACTTCCTGTTTTTCTTGATTAATATCACAAAATGCATTTTCAGCTGAACATACAAGATCAGACCTCTCAAATACTTGTTTAAAGGCGGCTATAAATGTGCCTTAATTTAAAAGGCTTGGATCTTCGGTGATTACAAAAGGGGTCGCCAAGGCAAGTGCTGGTCCAGACAAGGCAATGATTAGGTAGCCCACTTTGACTCAATCTTGTATAAATTGAGCTGGAAGAAAGGCAAAGTAAATGGTTAATGAGTCCAGGAACTTCTTTAATTTGTTTGGATCTCAGAGATATGTGGAAGTGTTGGAAACACGTAGGAATATCAAAAGTTCTAGAGATTATGACCTGGCCCAGGGATAGATTCTCAGTGCATAATTGCTTCAACTCTTGGGTTTGGGATTGGACTTGTCCTTTGGTACTATCTGGGAAGCAGCTTAAGGTTGATCCATTTGGCCAGGATCCATCACGTCAGTTCCCAGACTGGATTGTGGGTGTCGCAAACAGTCATGGTATGACGCTGGCGAGCTGTACCGGATCTTATCAGTGTCTGGTTGTTCAGGTCTTAGTCTGCCAGAGGTATAGGTGACCCCTTCTGGTAGCCTCATTGCCGTTGACAGAAGGAAGCATCAAGCAGGAAATTGCTCCCCAGAAGGAGCCCCAAAGAGGAAATACCCAAAGGCAAAAAACATACAAGGTGAAGGTGAGGCTTCCTGGAGATGTTCTCAAGATACCAGTAGTCGTTTGAAGACTGGAAGGCTGAAGGGGGTGCAGAGGACTAGGCACTAGAATAGGAAACAAAGAGGGGGCTGGTCAGGCATAAGAAAGGAGCAGAAAGTTTTGCAGAATACTGAAGACCAGGAGTGAGGAACACAACGATAAACAATCTAAGCTTTGCAAGGCATTGGGTGTCTGGAAATTCCTCCCTTAAATAGGTCTAGAACAGGAAGAAGAAATGGAAAGCTCAATAACCAGAATGGTGTCAGACATTTTTGATTAGGAATCAACATTACCTTTCCAGAAAGAAGAAGGGCCAGTAACATGGCCCCAAGAAGACTGCTAGCTCTCCCCACTGCGGAGAACTCCACGAAGGAGGCATACACTGGGGAACTGAGCGTAAGGTATGCTTAATACAGGGAAGTGCCGATCTGCTGGTGCCACCAGAAAGCTCCCACCACCCGTGCTGCAATGAGTCAGCGCCCCCGCTCACCTAAGTACAGTGGTTGGGACGCAAGTGGCGCAACAGAACCAGAGGCACCAATGAAGTTTCACTTCCATTTACCCTTTGGAAAGTAGAAGATCAGAGATCTGGATAAAAACAAGTACAAAGTAGTTCAGTAAAGAATACTCATACCAAGAGGGAAAGGGGTAGAAAAGAAGGTGTTTCTTCTGCAGCAAAGACAGCTGTTCATGCATCACTGCTCAATAGTGGAAAACAAAATCACTCACCCAAGACTGGTAGACTCAGAGTGAGCGTACCTCCTTCTCACACGTTTGCCACCAATATAGGTCATTTCCATCTAAAGATGACAATCACAACACCTGAAGGACCATTATCATCAATGGCTATGATACACTGTGGAGATTCTGGATATTTTAATTACAAAACATTCTATACCAAACATAAAACTCTTGTAGGAAGCTGACCTGGTGTGTGGGTCAAGAGGTAGCTGTGGATGAGCAGCCAAGACTTATCTAGGAGACATGCAAAGCTCATTCAAAACCACTGTAGTCACACAGCACTTACACCCATGAAAGAAAACACATAGGGGGTCATTATGACCCCGGCGGTCCTGGACCGCCCCGCCGGCGGTGGCGGTAGTACTGACAACACGCTGGCAGTGCGAACCGCTGTATTATGACCATTGCGCATTCGCCACGGTCATACCGCTGGTACCGCCAGGTGAAAGCCTGGGGGTCATAATCCACCAGGGCAGCACTGCAAGCAGCGCTGCTCTGGGGATTATGAGTCCCCATCCGCCAGCCTGTCCCCGGCGGTAAACACCGCCATGGAAAGGCTGGCGGTAAGGGGGACTCGGGATGCCCCTGCACTTGGCCTGGGCAGTGCAGGGCCCCCAGGCACAGCCCCATTGCACATTTCACTGACCGAATTACGGGCAGTGAAATGCGTGATGGGTGCTGCTTCACCCGCTGCACATCAACATTGCCACCGGCTCGTTTACGAGCCGGCTTCAATGTTGTTGTGACTTTTCCGCTGGGCCAGCAGGGCGGAAACGCTGTTTCCGTCCGTTGGCCCAGCAGAAATGTCATAATTGGGTGCCAAACATACCGCCAGCACTTTTACAAAGACCGCCAATGTCATAATGACCCCCTTAGTTGTACAAAAATAAAGATACTTTATTTTTGCTCACTGTTGTGGGTATGTTGGGACTTATGCTTCCTTGGGATATAACTGCCAAGGAAACTGACAGACGACTCCTTATTTAGAAATGAGAATGTGATTTCTTTTTATTTTCCTTTTTATATATAGTCGCAATCTTTCTCTTTTCTCTTCTTCTCTTTCTCTCTCTCTTTCTCAAAGTCTTCTTTCTGTGACCTTTAGTGAGGTTTTGTTCTTTTTTTTTTCTTTCTAGGTATGTCTCTGGGTTCCAGATTCGTAGTTTCCCCAGAAGGATGGACACGGGCGGAAAAAGAAGAAATAGGAAGGGGTAGGTAAGTATTTTAACTATTGATGTTGGCTAATAACACCTGGTGGGAGGGGGAAGGAAAAAGGATAGAAGCAGGGATCAGTGGGGAACCGTGCCTAAAAGTGCATTTTTTGTGAATATTCTTTTAGGTTCAGCAAGCTACTCTAGTGGATAGTGTGTTGTTTGGGGAGAGAGAGAAAGCTGAATAAATAAAGAAAATGAAAGAAAAAAAATGTATCGTATTTGTTTTATCCTTTATAATATTTTATATCGGTTCTCTGGCAAATCCTTTAGGAGATTTGTAAATTTCTCTTTTTCCCTCCTCTCTCATACTTCTTTCCATCCCCCCCCTTTCCCCTTTCTGCTTCCAAAAATAGGTACTCAGATTTAATATACAAGCCCGTACCTGCATTAGCCATGTCCCTCCTGCGACATGGTGGGTAATTTTGGTGTCCTTGGGCGTCTGCACATCTTTGAGTTGGGACTTTGTTTCCCTGCTGGGACCTTCACAGCTCTCCTTTTCCCTCTCGACCTCCTCAACTCAGCGTCTTCTGCCGTCCTACGTTCGCCTCCATCTCTGCTCGTAGCTTCCTCTTCCACTCTTGTCGCGTCGCAGCAAACCTCTTCTTCCGGCTTAGCGTGCGTGTTTGGATGTGGGTCACTCTTTGGAGTGCCCCCGGGGTACTCTTCTATTGGCCCCACTCGTGTAGTGTGGTTCGATGTAACAGCAACCCTGTTACAGGCACACAATACCACAAAGTACTAGAAAGGCAATCCTCCAATAGGAGGTAAGTAATACACTAATTATATACACTAGTAAACAGTAATAGGCATAGAGAAGGTTAGAAAACAGTGCAAATGTAGATAACCAATAGTGACCCTCAGGGGAGCCCAAACCACATACTAAAAAAATGGAATGCGAACAGAGGACCCCCACCTAGGTAAGTGGAGTATGTAGAGGTGAGCTGGGAGTACTTGAAAACCATAGAGGTAAGTAACACAATACCCCCCAGCGACCAGGAAAGTGGGATAAATCACTGGAATATTCCCAAACCACCCAACAGGAAGGAAAAGAAGAAAAGAAGACACCCAGACAAGACCGCAAGAAACCAGCGGTATATTCCTGGAGAGGAAGACCTGTGGAGAGAGGGGACCAAGAGTCACAGTGGAGTCCAGGAGAAATAGGAGCTACTACCCACCCATCTGTACTTGCAGGAGTTGGTCGACAGTAAGGAAGAACATGTCAGCACTGCAGCCCTGGAGCCGGAGAAGAGTTCCTGAGGGATACAGAAGATGTCCCATGCTAGAATGAAGATTGCAGACAGGTGCCAGTGTGGGAATTCCACCAACAAGCCTTGCAAAGGAAAATTCACGGTTAGTGGAAAAATGGTGCTGCCCGGGACCAGCAAGGCCTGGGAGGACTCAACCCAGCAAGGGGAGTCAGAGGCGACCCTCAGCATCACAGAGGGCCCATTAGAGCAAAGATAGCACCCACAGGAGTCCGACAGGACAGGGACACAGAAGTTGCAGAAGGAGCCCATGCAGCACTACAGAAAGGGATCCCACACTGCAGGAGAACTGTGCAGAGAGCTATGCATCACAAGAAGAAGTGCTGAGGGCTGGAGCTGCACGTAGCCTGAAGTTCCTTTGGAGGAGATGCAAACAAGCCTTGGCAGCTGCAAGAGATGCGGTATACGGGGTACTGTCTTGCGTGGGAAGGCAAGGGCTTACCTCCACTAAAGTTGGATAGCTGGCAGAGAGGACCAAGAAGACTACTCCAGACCACCAGCCGTGATGCAGGATCCAAGCAGCTCAAGATGAGAGGAAATCCATGCAGCCGGTCATTGCAGTAGGTGCCTGGGGATGCAGGGGAGTGACTCTTTCACTCCAAGGGAGATTCCTTCTTCCTTCTCGTGCAGACTGAAGACTTGCCGCACTCAGAGGATGCACAGCCGGGGAAATGTTGCAGAAGCTGGAAGGAGCCGTGGAAACAATGTTGCAAGAAGACTCTTCTTGGTGGATGTAGATTGTCAGTTCCTGGAGGTTCCAGACCCGGTTCCAGTGGCTAGAAGTCAAAGTGGGGGTTGCAGAGGAGTCCTGCTGGAATCTTGCAAGCCGAATCTGAGGACCCACCCAAGAGAAAGATCCTAAATAGCCCTAAAAGGCGGATTGGTCACCTAGCCAGGTGACCACCTATCAGGAGGGGGCTCTGACGTCACCTGCCTGGTCTGGCCACTCATATGCTCTCAGAGGCCCCTGCCAACCTTGGATTCAAGATGGCAGAACCCAGGGACCCTCTGGAGGAACTCTGGGCACCACCCCTGGGTGGTAATGGACAGGGGATTGGTCACTCCCCTTCTCCAATTTCGCACCATAGCGGGGACTGGAGGTCCCTGAACCGGTGTAGACTGGTTTATTTACAGAGGGAACCAAATGTGCCCTTCAAAGTACACCAGTGTCTTGGGGAGGCTACACATCCCAAGCCATGTAACACCTATTTCCAAAGGGAGAGTGTGTTACCCCCCTCTCCCAGAGAAAATCCTTTGTTCTGCCTTCCTGGGCTTGAGCTGTTCAAGCAGCAGGAGGGCACAACCCTGTCTGAGGGGTGGCAGCGGCTTGGGCTGCCTGGAAAACCCTGGAAGACTGGTAGGAGCAATGCTGGGGGTCCTCTAAGGAGACCCCAGAGTGCATGGAATCATACTTCCAATACTGGCAACAGTATTGGGGTATGATTCTGACATGTTTGATACCATTATGTAGCTGGACATAGGTAGTGACCTTTGTCCAGTACACATGAAAAATGGTGTCCCCGCACTCACGAAGTCCATTAAGATGATATTGGAGTTTGGTAGGGCACCTCTGCTAGTGCAGGGGTGCCCTCACGCACAGGTACTTGCACCCTGCCCTCTGGGCTAGGAGGGTCTGCCAGAGGGGTGACTTATAGTGACCTGGTGCAGTGACCTATGGTGAAAATGGGTGCAATGGCAGGCCTGCAGAACACTTTGCATGGGCTCCCCAGGGGTGGCATAATACATGCTGCAGCCCATGGGGATCCCCTAGTACCACAATGCCCTGGGTACCTGTGAACCATATACTCACATATAATAGGGACTTACATGGGGGCACCAGTATGCCAAATGTGGGGTGAAAATGGTACAAGTTACCAAGTTAGAAGGGAGAGAGCATGATCACTAGGGTCCTGGTTAGCAGGATCCCAGTGAACATAGTCAAACACACTGACATCAGCCAGAAAATGGGGGTAACTATGCCAAGAAAGAGGGTACTTTTCTACAACTCCTTTTGTGAAGAACATTGTAGCAGAAAGTATTTTAGGAATAGATGTAAAACCTTGCACTTCAGAGATGCTCAGTGTGAGACTCAGGACCTATTAGTAGAAATGCAAATGAGACAAATTGATTCCTTAAGCTTCAGTGTTATAGCTTCTCCTGTTTTCTTTCACCTTCAGTACCTAGGGTTGCAAACGCACAACTCAATGAACAGTTGAAAACAGGAGCACATCGTAATGTGGTTTGAATGTTGTTTAAGAAGCTACTGGTTCAGAATTTCTGTTCTGACTAAACAACTCCAGACTTGCCACTCAAGCTGGATTTGTATGTAATTGTGTGGGAAACCTCTGGATGTGTTCAGTAAAAAGGTTGCCCATAAACTACAGCCTCATTGTTTTTATGATTACTCAATTGGGTTAAAACTACAATCAAACATCCAACATGAGTGTATCTGCTTTCTAATACCAGAAGAAGGAACTGTCCTGAAAACCTTCTTGGAGGAGAATCTGGAAAAGACATTTGTTTGTCATTCTGTGTCTCCGGCTGGATGACCATTTTTTTTCATTTTAAAATTCAGATGGTGAGTTCCACCCTTGTGTGGAATACAGGGAATTAGTGGAGAACACAATTTGAAATAAAATCCCCTTCTCCTCATCTCTGTACTATTAAATCAGATTAAAAATTTAAAGACATCCTTTAAATTAGATAATTGAGGGGAAGGTAACCTTATGAAAAAAAAATAGAAGAATCAGTGGAAGAAGGCCTTCTCACTAAGTATGGACACTATGAGTATTTGGGGATGCCATTATGTCTATGAAATGCCTCTGCTGCTTTCAGCATTTCATTAACAATATTATTTGAGATATTGTTGACACTCTTGTGGTTATTTACTTGGCTGGTATTTTCTGTAACAAAAGAACAACATAGGAAGCACATGAAAGAGGTACTTGTTTGACTAAATCAACACTCCTTGTATGCCAATGTGAGGACAGCATATCTTTAGATCTCGAAAGTTGGCTTTCTTGGGTTTTTCTATTTTGATCAAGGCATCCAAATTGACCAAAGCAATAAAAAAGCAGTGTTAGAATTTCCAGTTCCTTCTAACATTTTAAAGTGAAACAGATCCAAATTGCTTTAGGGTTTATTAACATTTTTTCACATACTGTAAAGCTCATCACTGAGCTAAGAAAGGTCATGTATTTGTCAGGGGCCTCAAACTAGAGGAGGACTTTACAACAGCTCCAAGTCTATGACACCGGGACTGTACCCAACCCTTCTGTGTAGAAACAGATGCCTCTTTTGTTGCAACTCATGTGGTATTCATCCAGTAGCCTACCATTCAAGGTATTTAATATCTCCAGTATAGAAGTACAAAATCAGGAGTTGTTAACTATCTTACTGACATTTTCCCATTGTCATCATTATTCAGAGGGTTTTGAATTCCTAATTACAATTTCGGCTCATCTAAGAATTTATGTTTCTTGAAAGCAATGAAATAAGCTAATGCTAGGCAGGCTTTGATTGCTGTATTACTTATCAATCTGGACATAAAAAAGGAAAAGCAGAAGCCTTTTCTTATCAAGGAAATAAAGAAACTTCATACCAGAGTAATACCCCCATACAATTCTTGCATTTCAATTTCAAACTGAAATATATGTGCAAGCATTCTTAAGTCAGATCCAGCAAGATCAGGTTGATCAAGAGCATTGGTTAAAGACAAATCCTGTACAGACAAAGAAACTTAATAGCTAGCTATTTCATGAGCAGATCTATCTTCCTGGAAAGGAGATACTTCACTTAGTTTCATCACCCAAAAGACCACGGCTCTGGCAGTGATATTGGGCAAGGAATACCACTGCACCAAGGAGACGAGTCAAGAAATGTCTGTCCTGCTTGACTGTTGTTGGCAGTATTTCCTTTAGTTGTTTGGCAGAATATGGTATATAGTATTGTCATGTGTTAAAATGACACTTTATGGATCAACAGCAGATACAGTGAAACCACAAGGCATGACAACTATGCAGATGTCTATCATGTTTACTTACAAAAGATCCAGGATCTGTGATGTGACAGTTGGACAATGGAGATATCTAAAGGACAAGTATCCCTATCAAGTTTCACCCATCTAGCACTGGAAAGCATTGTTGCCACTATCACTAAGGGTACATCTTGACACAGACAAAAATCCTGAGTTCATATCTAGGGTTTGTGATCCCAGGGGTGGTCAGTACTGGGCTGTGAGTTTCAGGAGGGCAATGTTAGCATGAAGCTTGTGAGAACAACTACTACACGGCTGTGTGAGATACACATTGCACATGCTAGTGTGTTAATGAAAAACAGAAAGGAGGAGATGTAGGCATGACTAACACACTAACCTGGGTTTGTCATCCATCCAGTCATTATGGGCAGAAAACATGGCAGTGCCGGAATGGCTACACCAGTGGAGGTGATGGAAGATGGCAGGGTGCTGGCAATAGTGATATAAATGGAGATTATGGGATTCAATGAGGGTGTGCATTTGAGTACGCTTTTTCAAACGAGGGCAGCCCTCAGTAGCGGCTGGTATGTAAAAAAGGTGGTGAGGCAGTGCGGGAGCAAAAACAATAAAAAAAATAAAAACACTTGCCTGTCAGTCGCCACCTCGTTGCATCGGTGCTCCTTTGCAGCCAGTGCACAGGCTCTGAGACTCCCCTACGCCAATCCACAACTTTCTCTCATGCTGGGTAATATAGTTACCCAGCATGAAAGAAGCGTATCGATTGGTGTGAGCGGGCTGGTTTTTGTGCTTCTAGGAGGACTGGGAGCTTGTGTCTGCTGTTCTCTACCCGGCAGCGCTGCTCGGGTTGGAGAGAACTCAGTGCGCATCTTGGGTAGACCATCCTAACGGCCGGCAAAATCAACATGCTCACTGATAGCAGTGTCCACCACTCTTTTTTCAGTGCCGTCATCGTTGTGACCCCACCCCTAACATTTGTCTTGTGAAGAAAAATAAAATGATAATAAAATAGTATTTTTATCATTTCATTTTTCATGTTTGCATGCTGGTACTGGGGAGGAACGCTCCTCCACCATAACGGAGGAGACGCTGCTGTCAGGCCTGTACATCCATTCGCATGATGTGCACATAGCCCACCTTTCTGAATGCTGTGCCAAGTAAGCTCTGGGGCAAGCTTGTGTGGGTGCTGGGCATGACTAAAGGTCAAGCCCTGCTCTCAAAGCTTCCTGAGCATGGCCAACTGCTAGGGCTCAATAATCTGCGGAACCAAACAGAATGGACACAGGCAGGGGCGTAGCAATAAAAGTACTTTCTATTAAATAGTTTGGTACAGGTGTTTACAGTCGGTATGGTGAGGTGTCTGTCGGATTTCACCATGAATTTTTACACACAGACAAAAAAGTACACACTCTTCCTCTCTTTTGAAAGTCTTCAAAATGTTGGTTATTTGACAAAATATTGTCTTTTCTTTCACTTAATACACCCACCAATCCTCATTCCTCTCCACATCCACCGACCCTCAAGCCCCTCTCGTGTGCGTGCTTGCTGTAAAATGTATTTTAACATTAAATGCTAGCGCGAATGTTGGGAAATCAGAAACTCACACTCACTCAAAAACCTAAAACACAATGCTAAAATTCTATATTCCCAGGGAGAACAAGTCAGATCTGGATAGATTTTACAAGATGAGATAGAAATGCTACCCCTCAAATTATAGAGACCTAGAACCTATACATTTACATATATTTAGATAGGGAGTGCAGAACACAGTTAAGATTCGAGATCGTTAACAGTGAAGCTGGATGTTCATGGATGGCGAGTCCTATTGTGTGGAGATATACTTCAGACATTGACAGGTTACACCATGATGAATTATCGGCCACAGGAGAAATTGTACAATTTTCAGTATTTTTCCACTTTTAGGAATAAATACAGAGATGAAACACATTGTGGTTTGTCTGTATTTATCTGTAAAAATCAGTAAAAACTGAAAAATGGGAGCCTTAATAATCACTCAGCCACCAGATCCAAATATGTTTGAGATTTGAATTTGTGAATTTGTCCCCAAATACCAGCTTATATATTTCTGAAAATACCAACATTTGCAAGCTTTTCAAAATATAATCTAAATTTCCCCATAACAAAACTCTTTTAGTTTCATGAAAAAATGTGTATTTGTCCAAACTTACCAGATTTACATATCTATCTATCTATCTATGTGGCGCGGGCCAAGAAAAAGGGGGGGGGGGGAACACTTTTTTCCCATGTAATATCAATAGATATTTTGCATTCTTTGAACATGACTACAGCCCAAACCACTGAACGGATTTACACCAAATCCAGCAGTAAACTAGATCTTGGTCAAGAAAGATCTCGCCATCCTCTTTAGAGGAAAACCTCCTACCCTATAACACAAAGACAGTATATTAAAAGAGGAAGGACTAAAGAGAGAAAACAAATAGGACAGGAAGGACACAGAAGGAACAATGAGTAATTAAGGGAGTGCACAGTAAAGAATGAGTGGGTGGTTGTTGGGATAAGGGCTCCCTGCATGGCTCTGTACAGTATGTGCCCCTGCCTCACAGTACCTTTGGCAAGTGACTGGAAAGCAGTGTATTGATTGTTACCTGATGTCTATTCAGTTTTGAGTATCTAATCCCACACAACCTCCTTCAGTAAGCCTTGGAATGTTCAACCTGGTTACCCTGAGAGTCAAGTAAAGTGTTGTACTTCTTGGTCAGTTTTGAGTACAATAATATTGTTGAGGCCCTCAACACCAGTAGTTAACTCTTGTTTATGCAATCTGAGCCGAGTAACCCCTGACTGCCAAGAGACTCCTGAAAAAGTTCCCTCAACGAGGATCACAACAGATAGCAGTGATTCAAGATTTCATATTTCTCATCACTGCAATTGTGTATTAACAGAAGAAAGGGTAGAAAAATGGAACATTCCACAAAACTAAAGAAATTCAGTAGCACGTTAAAAAAATGTCTGGGGAATGGGGTACCAGACATTTTTACAACTACACTGTATTTAATAATTGATTTTAATCAGTGGAGCACCTTAGGATGATACAACCACTGATTAATGCCAGATAAAGATTTGAGGTGAAAGATGCAAAGTTAACTGGTTATTGTCTGGTTACTGAACGTTGTTAGCCAACTTATACAAACAACCTCTAAATATTCTTCTAATGCCTTGCCGCAGGTCTGTATTACTGCTGTACTGGGCAGCAAATGCCAAATTATGGTGCTAGTTAGACATTGCTTTATGTCACAATAAACATATCAGTCCCAGGAAGATTGTGTCTGATTCTGATCTGTTGAGAGGGGTAGTTTCCGCACCACGTTTTACTATGTTTATTATGTACCACAGTGATTTGGTTCTAGAGTTACATCACTTTCTGTCACAACCTATGAGTTTCATAGGTGTTAATAAACGCACTGTCATCAGCAATGCTACTTATTTTTTCCAGCTATGTTTAGTTGATAATGGATTTCTCCCTGAAAATTTGAAAAAGTCTTTGGTAACTCCCCTTCTAAAAAGCATTCACTGGGCTCTGATATCATGTCAACAGTTATACAGATAAGGCAATTGAATGGGAAGCAGGGCCCTGGGGATATGAGGTGGGCCAGCTGAATGCAGGTCATCCCTTCCTCTCTAAAAGAGGGGGCTGTAAGTGGAAGAACACAAAAGGGAGAGTTCGAGCAAGGCTAGACTGGGAGTTACATGACAAAAGAAGATTTCCACCAGAAATGAAAGCTAATAATAGATATTCTCAATGCTCTTTTTGCAAGTAGGTGTTACCTTCTATTTAAACTATCATAAATACTCAACCAGGCTCAATCACATTTGACCTCGTAGAAGAGACGGATAGATGGCAGAAAGTTAGCTGAGCTTAAACATTACAAAAACTGAAATCATAATTGCCACATCTAACCAAAATGCTTGTACTTTTCATCCTGTTGTTTACATGCCCTTCATAATCAGGAGCACTTCCAATAAAATGCAAGAAGAACTAGTTACTTACCTTTGGTAAAGCTCTTTCTGGATGATACAGTTTTTTTTGCAGATTCCTCAGCTTTAGAATATATGCAGACACCAAACTGGATGTGGAAGATTTTCAACATAGTATCTGCATGCTACTAGGTGGTGTTGTGCGCCTCCACTGTAACTTTTCTCTGCCCCGAACGTGACAACCAGAGCCAAGTATAAGCTCCATCTAAAGACGCTGAGGTCAGTTTCTTTCTGGACATTGTCCATGCCCTCGGACACGGAGCCCTAAAAAAATTAATTATGCCAGTGTGTAGATCTCTAACTTGGGACCTTTTTGGATGAAAAATAAACCATTCCACAGGAAGTGGGGGAGGGAATTCAGTGAAGACTATTCAGTTAGATAGAGTATCCACCAAAAAGAGTGTTACCACAGGTAAGTTACTTGTTTTTCTGATGGATACTTCTAACCACAGATTCCTTACCTTTAGAATAGATGCCAAAACAGTACCTCCCTGGTGGTGGGTCTGTGAAATGACCATGGTGCAAGGGTGCCTGCATTGCACACCTTCCTGCAAAACAAAATATCTTGAGAGCCATTTTCCTCTTTCTATGTACGCAACAGAATGCAGCACATATAGAAAGAGGAAACACAAGCAGAAATAAAGATATTTCTCCTCGTTACGCTTCTTTGGTAAATCTAGAAATGTGTCAAAAACATGGAAGTTGCTTGAGAACACCCAAGCAACACCCACTGAATGCCTCTCCTGTGCAGAGTAAGGCAACACATCGATTTGCTCTGCCTTGCCTTATTCTATATTTTTTAAGCCATTCAAAGCCACTTAAAGTGGCTTTATGTGACTTTAAAAAATATGACTTAGTGGTTTGCGCCACATTGCATGGTGCAAACATGGCCCAACCCACTCATACATATGCCCCTGAGTGCTCTTTTCTGGTCCAAATGATGCAGTCTCTCTTCCTCTTCTGAGAGGTGAGGTGGGGCAAAGAAAGTCAGAAGAATGATGGATTATCTGATATGAAAAGAGGTAACAATCTTTGAGAGAAAAGCTGTTCTGGTCCTCAACACCAGTTTGTCTGAATAGAAGGTGGAATTTTAGGAGGAGACATCTTCGCTTGCACACTTGAAAGTTTTGTGAAAACAGAGTCTCATCAACTGAAAAGAAAAAAAGTAGGAGCTATCTTCATATCTGCATACAAAGGTGCAGAAAGAAAGGAACTGACTACACAGCATGAGGATGGTGCTTGTATATGACTTTGGTCATTTCTGGGGTGGAGCAGAGGTGACGTGGAGTCGCTCGACCTCCTCCTATTGACATGAAGGGCCTATGCTAAAAATCTTCTGGATCCAGTCTGGCACCTGGGGATTTTCTAAAGGTGGGGACTCTACAGTTGGAAGACTCTATCACTACTACAAATCGCTTTGGTGCTCTAGCAGCAACACAAGGAGAATAGAACCTCTTTCACCATCTACTACGTCAAGCCAGTTAGATGTGTAACGCTGTTCAATGTTGGAATTGCATATTACCAAGACTATCTAGTTTTGATTCCTCTTCCTGCTTTTTTTCATTTAACAGCTGAAATTTCCTGTCTCTTTATCTCATTCTTACTACTTGTTTTTCATACATGCTTTCCCCCTTAGCCACTATTTTCTTATCTTTCTCTTCCTCCTCTCTCAAATTCCTGCCTTTCTCTCTTTGAAGCTCTGAGTCCATCTGATGATGAAAATGGGTGCAGATGCTCTCTTTATGTACCATGGGTATGCTATAAAACACTTAATTAGACATAAGATAGTAAGTAATTAAATAAATAAATGCCAAATATGCATCAGAGAGTTCTACAAAAACAGGACATTTATTAATTGTCAACAATCAAAGGATAAAGTAGGCTTGCAAGCTGTAAATACCATTATCCCATATTTCATTACCTTTCCATATGTACATTATGTAGGAAACCAAATGCAACCAATGTGGCCTTCTTGATGGATAGTTAGATTGATTAGAAAATGTTACACAGCATTAAATTTATTGCAAATGGTCAACCGCACCCTGACCCTATACCGTCAAGAGCCAACTTCTGTATGTAGCTTTGTATGTTACAAAGAGGATAACCATGGAAAAAGACAGGAAGACCCCCTCATCATCTATACTGAAAAGAACATATATGTGCTTTGTAAAACACAATTTTGTTTGTGCTAAAAAGATTTTTATAGCAAAAAGGTGGCTCTGGTTAAGATGATAGCATGTTCATCAGAGTAACTTGTGACCATTAAACGTTGTATGCGGCAAATTCAACATCACAATATACTACTGGAACTCAGAAGAACTATTGATTTCAAGGGCGACGAACCAGATCAGTGCACAGGAACACTCTGTGCTGGATATGAAATCTCGCGGGAAGTCCTTAATGTGAGCTGTGTGGATTTCTCATCCATCTAGATTTATTAGTTCTGCTAAATTTGGCATGGAATGGAAACGGAGATGATAGTGGTATTCACCTATAAGGCATATAAGATGGAGACATATCAGAAAGGTAGAAGTGTAAATAAACAAAAGGTGAACAGAGTGGCTCAAAAAGAAACAGTAGCCGGGGGATTAAAACAGCATTTAGCCATGTCACTAGTGCTGTGCAGTCGCTTACCCTTTGTAATTCTGTACAGCCCTGGATACTGTAATACACTTCGGGCCATATTTATACTCTGTTTGCGCCGGATTTGCGTCGTTTTTTTTTACGCAAATTCGACGCAAAACGAACTCCATATTTATACTTTGGCGTTAGACGCATCTAGTGCCAAAGTTCATGGAGTTTGCGTCATTTTTTAGCGTGGACACCTTCCTTGCGTTAATGATATGCAAGGTAGGCGTTCCTGTCTAAAAAATGACTCCGAGGCATGTGCGCCGTATTTATACTCCCGGGCAAAAATGACGCCCGGGAGTGGGCGGGTCAAAAAAAATGACGTCCAGCCGCTTTTTCGTCATTTTTTAGCACCTGGTCAGGGCAGGCGTTAAGGGACCTGTGGGCTCGGAAGGAGCCCAGAGGTGCCCTCCCATGCCCCCAGGGACACCCCCTGCCACCCTTGCCCACCCCAGGAGGACGCCCAAGGATGGAGGGACCCACCCCTGGGACATTAAGGTAAGTGCTGGTAAGTATTATTATTTTTTTTTTTGTGGCATAGGGGGGCCTGATTTGTGCCCCCCTACATGCCACTATGCCCAATGACCATGCCAGGGGACATTATGTCCCCTGGGCATGGCCATTGGGCAAGGGGGCATGACTCCTGTCTTTGCTAAGACAGGAGTCATTTCAATGGGGGTTGGGAGTAAAAAAAAATGGCGCAAATCAGGTTGAGGTGAAAATTTTGCCTCAGCCTGACTTGCCCCATTTTTTGACGCCCAAGCTCCATTTTCCCCTACGCCGGCGCTGCCTGGTGTAAGTCATTTTTTTTGACGCACACCAGGCAGCTCCGCCGGCTAACGCCGGCTAACGTCATTGAATAAATACGGCGCCCGCATGGCGCTTCAGAATGGCGTTAGCCGGCATTAAATGTTTTGACGCACAACTGCGTTGGCGCAGTTGTGCGTTGAAAAGTATAAATATGGCCCTTCTTTCTTTTAAACAGTGATCATACTGTATCTTACTGAATTTTATGAAAGTACGAACAACTTAAAATGAAAGGGTTTTGTTTCCTTTTTAGAAATGTCATAAAATTACAAAATATATTTTTGGGGATATAGTTTGTAGTGCAAATCAAGTGCTGTTGCCTGCATGAGTTGATGGAACAGATTGTTAAATGCCCATATTCTACTTGAAGCGCATTAACCACCAAGACGCTGCATGATGACAGATCCAAGATATCTTCAAGCAAATATGATAAGAGCAGAAGGCAAACGTTTCCCAAATCTTACCTACTTTAATGACGTGCTTATTTTAACAAAGCAGCAAGGTGAAGATATAAGAGAATAAAAACCTCCAATGGATTTCAAAATTAGCCTCCAGTCACCAAGGTACTTCCAGCCACCACCAGATGCCAATTGGAAGGTGATGACAGAGGAAGGGGCAGTGGCAAATGGATAGCAGTATGCCCACCTCCAGCACTGATGGCAGTAGAATGGCGCTGGGACCACCAGTTCATAGTAGGCTTCAGCAATTCCCCATGCCTCTCTTTCACAGGAACCTTGGGAAATCAAAAGGATTCCCTGAGCCCTTAGGAAGAAAAGATGGCTTCTGTCACCCACATACATCGAGGCACAATGGTAACCTATTGGATTAACATCCATGAGAAGACCCCTTGGCCCATGACAAAAGGGTAATTATGGACATTTCCTTCATAATACAGTACACATGCATGTCCAAATCCCAAAGGGAGGAATATCCGGGGTTGAGGAGGAACTGACATGCAAATTCCTTTCATTACCTTACAAATTAAAAGATTTTCCCCGACTGGTTGACCCTAAATCAGTCCATAGCCACCTGAAATTGCAGATCTAAAATTATTGACAGTTCTGTAAACTAATTCTGAACCTGCAAGTTCCGCCCAAAAATTTACAATCATGCCAATGTCCGCCCCCATGGAATCGAGACTCCGTCCATCACACCAACAGCTCCATCTCCTCCAAGCTGAGGCCTACCAGTTCCTGTTACCCAGGCCTGCCTGACTAAATCACCAGCCTGTTGCACCTTGGGTATTCCACCTCACCCTGAAAACATCCAGGCTATCAATACCAGTTTCCTCGATAAGACCAATGGGTGTTGCAGACCCTCTCGGTTTACCAGAAGATTTTGACGAGGAAGGAGAAGAGGGGGAGCGCAAGCTAGCAGCAGAGTTACCGGGAACCTCGTTGAGCTCTCCAGAATGGGGTCAAGAGAACAATCTTTACCTTCTGTCGCCTAATGTGAGAGAACCCTAGGAATCACCATGAAAGGGGGAAAAGCATACCCCGAAACTGCGCCCAATCCTGGGGAAAAGCATCTGTCACCAGAGCTAAAGGGTCCCAGCGCCAGCTGAAGAATGTAGGTAATTGGAAATTTAGTTCTGACACAAAAAGATCCACGTCGCAAGGACCCCACTCCCTGATTATCTGGAGAAAAAGAGCAGTATCCAGATTCCAATTGTTGGAATCTCTGAGATACCTGGAATTCCAGTCCGCTATGGTATTCTGAAACCCTGGAAGGTACTCCGCCATAGACAAAGACAAAAATGCCAGAATTCTTTGGCTATCTCCGCCAGAATCCTGGATTTCGTTCCCCCCAGTTTGTTCACATAACGCACTGCTGATATATTGTCCATATTCAAAAGAATACAACAATCTGTCTTTTGAGGAGACAGACTCTTTGCGGCAATGGACCCCACTAGAAGTTCCAGGCAATTTATGTGGAGACCCTATTGCGCTTCCAACCAACGACCCGCCGTTGCAATCGAACCGGGTCTTGCTCCCCAGCTCCCCTGGCTGGCATCACTATGGGGGTCATAAAGAACATGGCAATCTGGACGGCCACGCCGGTGGTGGCGGTCATTACCGCCAACGGCATGGCGGTCCAGACTGCCATATTCTGAACGTGGCTGAACCGCCACTATGGAAACGTCACCACCGCCAGGTTCCCGCCACCAGGCAGTCTGGAGGTGGTGGCGTTTCAGATCCGCCAGGGCAGCATGCCCTCCGGATAATGAGTCGCATTCCGCCAGCCTTTCCCTGCCAGTTTACACCTCCAGGGAAAGGCTGGCGGAATGAGTGATTTGGGACCCCCCTGGGTGCCCCTGCACTGCCCATGCACTTGGCATGGGCAATGCAGGGGTCCCAATGCACAGCCCCATTGTGCATTTCACTGCCCGAATTACGGGCAGTGAAATGCGCGGCGGGTGCTGTGGCACCCGCCGAACTGCCACATTGGCACTGGCTCCATTTGGAGCCGGCGTCAATGTTCAGACCCTGTTTCCAGCTGGGCCGCCAGGTGGAAACACTGTTTGCGCCTGCCGGCCCAGCGGGGAGATCATTATGTAGCAGGTGGGGGTTCTTCGTGCTGGCGGTCTTCTGTCGACCGTCAGTGCAGATCTCGGCGGGGTTACCCACCGACATCATAATGAGGGCCTATGTCTGGACAGGCCCCAAAGATAGCTCTTCCGTTCCAGGCTTCCATATGTTTGAGCCACCAAAGAATTTCTGTCTTGACCGCGTCGGAAAGAGGAATCTGCTCCGAATAAGTCAGACCCTTCCAAAGGTGTTGAATTTTTAATGGAGGGGGCCTGAATGGATGAGGTCAAAAGACCCACCATCCTAGCGATCGCCCTCAATGACACAGTCTGGCTGGCTAATGCAGACCTCAATTCCCTCTTGATGTTGCAAATATTCTGATAGGGTAGAGTCAACTGGGCTCGGACTGAATCTATCTGGAAGCCCAGAAAGTCTATCACTTGCGAAGGAGTCAATAATCCCTCCTGCACATTGATAATGAATCCCAGCTCCTGTAGCAACTGAATAGTCCACGATAAATGACTCCAGAGAGTCTAAGGGTCCTGTGCCATCAACAATAGATCATCCAGATGAATTATTAAACAAATACCCGGGACCGGAGGGTCTCCACAACTGGTCTCATCAGTTTGGTGAAGCACCATGGGGCTGGCGAGAGACCGAAGGGGAGAGCCTTGAACTCTAGGCAATGTTCCCTTCTTCGGAACTGTATATACCGCCTGTGAGGAGGGAAATAGGAATGGAGAGGTAGGCATCCTGGAGGTCCAGACGGACCATCCAATCGCCTTCTAATAAATATCTCTCAACATGTGGATCCCTTCCATTTTGAAATGTCTGTATAAGATCCAATGATTGAAATTCTTCAGATTTAGGACCAATCGATGACCTCCACCCTTCTTGTCCACCAAAAATATCAGACTGATGAAACCAAAAGGGTGGGGTGTGATATAACCTACTGCTCCTTTGTCGAGCAAGGACTGAACTTCTAAGTCTATAAAAGACTATTCTGCTTGGGAAAAATACATCTGATTTGGAGATTGTGTTTGCTTTGGAATATTGAAAAACTCCAGTCTGAAGCCTAACACTGTCTGAAGTACCCAAGGATCCTTGATGTCCACGGCGGGGACCTCTGCGGTATCTAGAGCGTCTTCCTCTGGAGTGGGTAGGATTGAAGGTGTTATCGGACGACTCTCCGTACCAGCCTCCTCTTCCTCAGGAGTAGTAGGACTGAGGGCCTGCAAATGATCCTCAGTTGGGAATGCACCCTCCGTAACATCCGGCCCTGACAAAAAGGCCTCTCTTGAAGACTTTTTTGAGGGACATCTAAGCTTTGTCAAGTGTGGAGTATGTGGACCAGAATTTTGCCAGCTCTTTAAGAAATGGTGCATCAAACTGTAGCCCCTCGGCTATTGGTCCTACTTCTGAAGTTGCCAGATCATTTAATTTTGGGTCAATGCGCATCAGAATTGATCTTCTGCGTTCACAGGAAATTTCACAATTGGTATTTCTAAGCTAGCATATGGCTCGCTGTGCCCAACCTATTAGGATATCAATGTCCACAGCAACCCCAGATTCTTTGGAGTGGAAAGCAAATTCTAAGATCTTGGTCAGAGGACTGGACATGTCCAGTAGTTTATCTTGGCAGTTATGCCACTCCCTATCCAAACCCTTCTTAGGATCTCTGGAGAATTTTTTCATAAAAGTCACCATAGTGGGGTCAACCTCGGGAATGTTTGCCACTTACCCTTCTAAATATGGTCTGGGGCTTTCCCCTCTCAGACAGGCATGGACTTCTTTATCAAAACTCTTACGAATGTGAGATTTCACATACTTCGCTACTTCCTGTGATGGGATCCAATTAGACACTTTGGGGTGAATAATTTCTGTGATGTCAAAAGTAAGGACCTTGGTATTGGAAGGAGAAGCGTGTGTCCTAGGTTTTTTACTGGGAACCGGTTTATCGGAGTCATCTGAATCAGATGAGGAGTCTTCCTTCTCAGAAGATGTTGGCGAAAACAAAGAGCCTTTAGTGACACTGTAATTATGTTCGCTAGCTTTTTTGCAACAACGTTTTTAAAGGCCTCTGCATGAGTGTCAGATGATGCAGTATCCGCCACCTTTTCTTTACTTTTGGGGTTGGAACCCTCGCTCTGCGCTGGAAGAGTCACCATCCATCCTTGTTCATGCGCTAGTCAATAAGCTGACCAGAGAATGGTCCCAAAGCCTTGACTAGGGTCTCATTAACAGACTGTTGGACTTGACAGTCCAGGACTTCAACAAGATTCATTTCCAGTTGGTTATTGTCATCCTCAGGGTAATACCCTGGTTCAGCTTCATAAGGATCCCATTGAGCCATTCTCCTGCTTAAGGATTGATTATATAACAAGAATGCAGGGGAGATCAAAATTGTGGGAGGGGAGTGTTAACACCCATACCAGAAAATATGCCTGGATAGAAACACTCTAGGCAAAGCCTACTAAGATTTTACAACCCTGTGCTCTATGCTGTATGCAGCAGGGCGTAGTGGGGAGCACAGATCGTTATGGATGCTGCTGGGAATTGCTCGGGGCTCTCTCGAGGTTGCATTGCAAAAACGAGCCGGTTTCATAAAGAAGAGGAAATTCTGAAACGCTTGCTCGTAACACAACTCAAGGGATGGAAATAGAAATAGGACTCCGTAGAATAAGCATAGCCCACTCCCAGCTCCCGCTTCACAAGGCAATAGAAATTGGCTTATCAGAAGCTGATCGTGAAATGCACAATTCGAGGATCGGAACAATAAAGGATTAAAGCCAACTGAATCACGTCGCTAAACTCGCATGAAAGACATAAAATACTTTGGCCCTCATTACAACATTGGCGGTAAAAGCCGCTTACCGCCGTGGAGAAGACTGGCAACACACCGCCGTGGCCGCGGAAATCCGTCACAGCTACTATGACCCACAGCACGGAATCCGCGAAAATTCAGACACCCACACAAGTCCGCCACACCAAAGGTCAGTGATAAACTGGCGAAAACAAAACCTCCACCATCACGCCAACAGAAATATGCCCACACTATCACGCCACACGAATCCACGCGGCGGTCTTTCAACCGCGGTATTCCATTGGCGGTACACACCGCCGCGCTCAAAATACACACACTTTTACAAAACACAGCCACATTGGACAATTCGAAATACACACACCTGATACACATACTACTCCCACGCACCCAATACAATATAAAACACACACCCACATCACCCACAAACCCCTACGACAAAAACACCGAAAGAAGGTACTACAGAGCTTTCCCCCTCTGGAAACACCAGCACAGCACCCATCCAGCGGGCCCATACCTCTGTCCCCAGGACACGTCAATCAGCAGTGTGTCCACCACTACAGGGAACCCAGGCTAACCCACCACCCCAACAACAACAGGGACCTGGGGGCAGTGGTAGTGGGCACACGGTCCAGGGGACAGAGGCCCAGGAACACAGGGGAACTGGGAGAGCTGCTGTGCGACAGGGAGAGGACAGGCCCAGGGAACCCACTCTCCACGAGGCCCTCTCCTCCATCATGGGAGCCTACCACCACTCCCAGGAGACGATGGCAACGGTACTGGCCAAGTTTCAGGAGACCCAGCGTCTGCAGGAGGAACAGTATTTGGGCTTCACGGAGGAACTCAGAACCATCAATTCCACCCTGAGCACCATCATAGGGGTGCTGAAGGAAGTACTCAACACCAGGAGTTACACTGTGGCACAACAAGGGGCCCCTGACACTAGCATGGACGATGAACTGCCCACCACCTCCGCTGGCGCTAGTGGACAGGAGGCACTGCCACAGGACCACCACACCAGCACCCCACCCCCTGCAGAGGGAGAACCACCCCGCAAACAGTCCCTGAGATCCAGGACAAAGACAGAGAACGATGCCAAGACCCCCGCCAAGAAATGAGACCACCCTGAATGTCATCCTTCTGTCCCACTTTGTCACCCTGTCCATCCTTAAACTGCCCCAGCTCCACTTCCAATGCCCATTTGGGCAATACACCTGTGAGACTAATAGACTGGACTCTGCCATGGACATTCCTCCACCATCACCCCTCACCATTTTGCAACCCCCTCCAATATTGAGCACTTAAATAAACACCCTTGAAGCTCAAAACAATCTGGAGTCAGTCTGTGATTTCGGAATAGTGTATTAGCAATTACTGTGGCAAAAAGCTCTTTCAATTGTAATGTCAACATACCTATGTCACACAGCTCTAGTCCATGAGGGATCAAAGCAAATGTCACACAGTAGGACCCACATCTGTGAAATCATAAGGGAAAGTGACAACTCAGTGACCATACACTGGGTGAAAACGTCAGACAGTAGAGAGGTAGTAGTGTTAAAGTACATGTAGTAGGCAGGTCTGTACTCTTACCTGTGTCTCACTGGAAATATTGCAGGATCAGGAGTTCCTGTTGTCCATGTCCTCTTCTTCTGCTTCCTCGTCTTCACTGTCCACAGGCTCCACAGCTGCAACAACACCGCCATCTGGACCATCCTCCTGCAGAAAATGCACCTGTTGTCACAAAGCTAAGTTGTGAAGCATACAGCAGGCCACGATGATCTGGCACACCTTCTTTGGTGAGTAGAATAGGGATCCACCTGTTATATGGAGGCACCTGAACCTGGCCTTCAGGAGGTCGAAGGACCGCTCTATTATCCGCCGTGTTCGCCCATGGGCCTCATTGTAGCGTTCCTCGGCCATTGTCCTGGGATTCCTCACTGGGGTCAGTATCCATGACAGGTTGGGGTAACCAGAGTCACCTGTAAATGGCGAGGAACAACTGTTAGACACACACTAACCTGTAGGGATAACCCCAGACCCAGACAACCATTCTCACTGTCTTGCTTCCAGTTGCTCACCTAATAGCCACAAACGGTGCCTCTGGAGTTGACCCATCACATAAGGGATGCTGCTATTCCGCAGGATGTAGGCGTCATGCACTGAGCCAGGGAACTTGGCATTCACATGGGAGATGTACTGGTCTGCCAAACACACCATCTGCACATTCATGGAATGATAACTCTTCCGGTTTCTCTACACCTGTTCACTCCTGCGGGGGGGGGTCCAAAGCCACATGGGTCCCATCAATGGCACCTATGATGTTGGGGATATGTCCCAGGGCATAGAAATCACCTTTCACTGTAGGCAAATCCTCCACCTGAGGGAAAACGATGTAGCTCTGCATGTGTTTCAGCAGGGCAGACAACACTCTGGACAACACGTTGGAAAACATAGGCTGGGACAACCCTGATGCTATGGCCACTGTTGTCTGAAATGACCCACTTGCAAGGAAATGGAGCACTGACAGCACCTGCACTTGAGGGGGGATTCCTGTGGAATGGCAGATAGCTGACATCAGGTCTGGCTCCAGCTGGGTACACAGTTCCTGGACTGTGGCACGGTCAAGCCTGTATGTGATGATCACATGTCTTTCCTCCATTGTCGACAGGTCCACCAGCAGTCTGTACACCGGAAGGATGCTGCCATCTCCTCACATGTCCCAGCGGACGGTGCCTAGGAAGGACAAAAGCGAGCACAGAGTCAACCAACTCAGAGGTACGTACCCACAGCTTACACAGAACACGAATCCTAATCCGAAAAGTCGCCTGTATGTGTGTTGAGTCTAGGCCTAGGTATGTGTGACGCAGTTAAAAATTAAGCCATGTGGGCCCCGTAAATGGCAGCTGCCTGACCTGTAAAGTGGGACAATGGGATGTGATGTAACTGTGCTGGCGTTGTACACCGTCGCAGTAGGCGGTCGAAGACCGCAGCGCAATGCTGCATTGGTTAACATTGGACCCTATGGGTCCCAGGAGCCAATGACGATGTACACCGACGGTACTGTTCAATCACTCGATACCTGATCTTCGACAGGAGAGGACCTACACTGCAAGTGCTGCTGTGACCTCGGTCTGGAAGAGACAATGGCTCGAGTGTCTGGGGAAAGGGCCCCTGCCTTCACATCGGAGGAGTGGGAGAAACTCGTGGTCGGGGTCCTCCCCCAGTACACGCTACTCTACGGTCCTCCAGACAAACAGTTAACTACACTGGGAACATGCTGTGTGGGCTATGCCTGTGTGGAGTGGGGTGGATGTAAGATGTGGGGGGGGAGATTGCGGCGTGCATGAAACGACGGTGAGTGCATGTGCCACATGGCAAGGGTAGGGATGGGGGCCAATGACTGTGACGGTGCAGTTGGTGATAAGTTTCTCTTCCCCCTGTACAATTCATGTAGGTCAGCGCGCACCAGAAAAAAGATATTTGGCATGTCATCGCCAAGGACGTCCGCCCTGGGGGTCTACCACAGACGAAGCACCCACTGCCGGAAAAGATGGGAGGGCATTCGCCGCTGGAGCAAGAAGACGGCGGAGGCTCAGCTGGGGATGGCCTCCCAATGTGGGAGGGGTGCCCATCGCACCATGACCCCCCTGATGTTCAGGATCCTAGTGGTGGCGTACCCGGAGTTGGATGGGCGCTTGAGGGCATCACAGCAGCCAAAAGGGGGTAAGTACACTTTCATCCTGCTGATTTTGCGCGCAGTGGAGGTGTCTGGGTGGGGGAGGTGGGCTGTGGGTTTCCCTAGGCTAGGGCGAGTTTAGTAGGCTAGTTCCCTCCGTAAGGCAGGCCATGTGGCACCCCACCCCAACTCTGTAGAGTACAAGTACACCTAGTCATGCCCCTGTGTCATCCATGTGTGCAGATGTCATCTATAGCCTTGAAGGCCATTTCCCAGGGATTGAACAGTGGAGCCCAAGAGCGCGGCGTAATGCAGTGAGCTTCTGTGTCTGTCGTGTCCGCCAACGGTAGTGGTAATGCATGCACTGAACATGTCTTTCTTCTGTCGTCCCCCCCCCTTTTTGTGGTCTCCCTGTTCTTGTGTGCATTAGCATCATCAGGCGGAGGAGCAGTGGCACCGGAGCACGAGGGAGCTGCATCCCACATGGCCCTGGAGGGGTAGACAACGGACTTGGAGTTCACCAGTGGGACGGAGGGCGAGGGGAGCTCCACGGCAGGGACGGAAGCTGACACTAGCGACACGGACTTGTCCTCTGATGGGAGCTCCCTTGTGGTGGTGGCAACATCTGTGCCCCCCGCATCTACAGGTACAGCCGCCACCCCCCCACCAGCACCGCTCTCCCAGCAGCCCCTCAGCCTTTGCCCCATGCCCGCTCACCCAGGAGGGTTTGCATCACCTTCGCCCCAGGCACCTCAGGCCCTGCCCCAGTCACCCCTGCTGCCCTCAGTGAGGAGGCCATTGACCTCCTCAGGTCCCTCACTGTTGGGCAGTCTACCATTTTGAATGCCATCCAGAGTGTCGAAAGGCAGTTGCAACAAACCAATGCATTCCTGGAGGGCATTCATTCTGGTCAGGCGGCCCTTCAGCGAGCTTTTCAGACTCTGGCCTCAGCACTGATGGCAGCCATTGTCCATGTCTCTAGCCTCCCCCCTCCAACTTCCTCCACCCAGACCCAGCCTATCCCAAGCACACCTTCAGACCAGCATGCACACACGTCAACACACAAGGGAAGATCAGGCAAACATAAGCACCACACATCCCACAGGCACTCACGCAAGTATCACACACATGCAGACACACCAACATCCACTGCCTCCACTGTGTCCCCCTCCTCCTCGTCTCCCTCCTCCCTCCCAGCCTCGTCTACACTCACACCTGCATTACATCTACAGCCACTACTGCCATCACCAGCACACACGCCACCACACCCCGCTCACGTGCAGTCACCACCCCCACTACCATTCACACGTCCCCTGTGTCCTCTCCCAGTGTGTCTGTGACCCAAGATACACAAACGCAGGCACACACCCACCCAACAGCCATCCACCTCACGACAGCCTCCAGCGCATGCACCTTCACCCAAAGTCACCAAACGAACACCTCCTACAACCACAACCTCTTCCTCCACTCCCAAACACCCTCCAGCTACCCGTCCCAGTGTCTCCCAAAAACTTTTCCTGTCCAACCTTCACCTCTTTCCCCCACCTCCCCCACCCCGTCCGTCTCCTAGGGACCGACTCTCCAGGTCCCAACCTAGCACCTCAGCCACAACATCTCTGGGACCAGTGGTGCCTGTAGTCACCGAAATCTGGAGTGCACCGGCCACCAGGGCAGCCAGTGTGGCACAGAGCCACAGCACGGACAGTCCCTCACCTGTCAAGCATCAAAAGTTGGCCAGTGCCCGGCGGGAGAGGGGGAAGACTCCAGCCACCAAAGCCGCTCCCACGGGTCCCGTGGGAGTGTGGAGTCAGCTGCGACACCTTGGGAAGAGCCACAAGAAACCCAGCAAGTCTGGGAAGAGCAGCACGGCGGAGGAGACCGCCATCATCCCCGCTGCCCAGAAGGCCACCGCCATCATCCCCGCTGCCCAGGAGGCCACCGCCATCATCACTGCTGCCCAGGAGACCACTGCCAACACCTGGCCTGCTGCCCAGGAGGCCACCGCCAGCACAAGCCCCGCTGGGCTAGAGAGGACCACCAGCACGAGCCCAGCTGGGACAGAGAGGACTGCCAGCAGAAGCCCCGCTGGGCTAGAGAGGACCGCCAGCACAAGCCCCGCTGGGACAGAGAGGACCGCCAGCACAAGCCCTGCTGGGACAGAGAGGACTGCCAGCAGCTGTGTCACTGCAAAGGAGCCCGCCGCCTCAAGCACCGCTGAACAGGGCACCGCCGCCTCAAGCACCGCTGAACAGGGCACCACCACCTCAAGCACCGCTGAACAGGGCACCGCCGCCTCAAGCACCGCTGAACAGGGCACCGCCGCTACAAGCACCGCTGAACAGGGCACTGCCAACTCAAGCACCACTGAACAGGGCACCGCCGCCTCAAGCACCGCTGAACAGGGCACTGCCGCTACAAGCACCGCTGAACAGGGCACCGCCGCCACAAGCACCGCTGGCCCCTGAGCGCCAAGGGCACTGACGCTACTGAGTCCGTCACGAGCAGGATGAAGCACTCTGGGCACAGAGCCCCCTCCAGAACCAGTGGAGAGATACATCCACTACCTCTGTCCTTAGCGGGATGAAGCATTCTAGGCACCATGCCCCCTCCAGAACCAGTGGAGAGATACATCCACTACCTCTGTCCTTAGCAGGATGAAGCACTCTGGGCACAATGCCCCCTCCAGAACCAGTGGAGACTGTTATCCACTACCTCTGTCCTTAGCAGGATGAAGCACTCTGGGCACCATGCCCCCTCCAGAACTAGTGGAGAGATACATCCACTACCTCTGTCCTTAGCAGGATGAAGCACTCTGGGCACCATGCCCACTCCAGAACCAGTGGAGACTGTCATCCACTTGAGAGACTGTGGCTTTGCACTCCCCAGGATGGACCAGTGGGCAACCCACCCACTGTATAGACTTGAGAGACTGTGGCTTTGCACTCCCCAGGATGGAACAGTGGGCAACCCACCCACTGTATAGACTTCAGAGACTGTGGCTTTGCACTCCCAAGGATTGAACAGTGGGCAACCCACCCACTCTATAGACTTGAGAGACTGTGGCTTTGCACTCCCCAGGATGGAACAGTGGGCAACCCACCCACTGTATAGACTTGAGAGACTGTGGCTTTGCACTCCCCAGGATTGAACAGTGGGCAAACCACCCACTGTATAGACTTGAGAGACTGTGGCTTTGCACTCCTCAGGATTGAACAGTGGGCAACCCACCCACTGTATAGACTTGAGAGACTGTGGCTTTGCACTCCCCAGGATTGAACAGTGGGCATGTGGCCCTCTTGTGTATTTGGCGTCGTGCACTCAACCGGCTGAGGTGCCCCCCCCTTTCCCTCCCCCTGAGGTGCCTGTTTTCTTGCTCTCTGATGCCCCTGCAGTGTTCTCTCCGTCATGGTCGGGGATCTTGTGTGGGCCTCGCCCATACCGTGTGGGCCCAGTGTTCCACAGACTTCATTGGAGCACTACCTGGACTACTAAGCTTAGTGTCTATTTTGTTTATGGTGTATATATATATATATATTTTTACGTACTTGATTTTAATATATTACAATGGTTACACTTATTTCCTTTTGTCTTTGCATTCTTCCAGGGGGTAGGGGGTGTAACTATATTGTATAAACATGTATTAGTGTGTGTGTTGTAGTGGGTGAGAGTGGGGGTGTTGCATGTGTGTGTCCCTGTTTTTTCCCTCCCCCTCCCCTGTGTCGTAGGTGCAGTACTCACCGTTGTCTTCACCGCCGGTGTTCGTGCTCCTGACAGAGGAGCAAGAAGATGAGGGCTGGTAGGATGTGCAGCTCGAGTTCCATGGCGTCCGGATTTCTCATGGGGTGTGTAGAGGTGAGCGTTTTCCCTTCGAAGTCCTGTTTCCACCGTGTTTTTGTCCGCGGTGAATCCGCCCCGGAAAAGGTGGCGGATTGGTAGGTTGTGATACTGTGGGTGGTACTTTGTCTTCTGCCTGTCTGTTGGCGGTGACCGCCAAGCTGTTTGTCTGTACCGCCGTGGCGGTTGGAGTGTTAAAGTGGCTGTCTTTGTTGGCGGTTTCCGCCACGGTCGTAATTCCAATTTGTTTACCGCCGGCCTGTTTGCGGTCTTACTGCCACTTTAACACCGTCCGCCAGGGTTGTAATGACCACCTTTGTTATAATACATGCAGGAGTGAAAATAGCAAAGTTCTTATCTGGCTGCAGGGCAACAAAGAAAGAGAAAGTGACATTTGTGGTCATGATATATATACTTGAGGGCCAATGTGTTGATTGGGGCACGTGACATTATCATGAGGTATTCATGGATAATTATGTTTTTTTTTCGTTTTACTGTATTGTGATTGGCTGCTGTTTTTGACAGTAAAAGAAAGAGAAAGCATAATCGGAGCCCCCGATCCTGATCTAATTATGAAGCGTATGGGAACATGAAAAAGTTGAATAAAACATGTACTTGCTTTTATATTCAGTGCAACAAAACAAACCTTAAGGATTTTGGATATGGACTGTCTTTGGAGGAACTGGATAAAACAGGTACTGTGCACATAAAGATTTGAGTATCAGTACTTCCTGGACTGGGTGTTGGAATTTTGTAGTAGCTGTGGAATCTTGGAGCGGTATATTCACTTGCATTTCATCATATACAAAGAGGAATTGAACATGACTAACATCATCACTCTGGATCATGGCCCACATCATCAGGGAATATCCGCATAGCCATGTATGTCGTCACTGTAGCCTGTAAAAGGGAATGGATTGTATTTGTTCATCAGGATAGCATTTATGCTTACCTCTCCACCACTTCATTGGAGATTATGAGATTGAGGCATCGTTCTGGTTGGTTTCACGAAAACTGGGATCCATTTTGCTGTAAGATCACACACGCAATTTCCACTAGATAACTAAAGATGAGCCAAGTAAAATGGGTGTACATTTCCTACACTTTTTACGGGATAACCTGTTATTCTTCCATTACAAAAAACAATAGTTGAGATTCTGACTTGCCTTAATTCCATTTTGTGGAACCTTGCAGAACTGGGCATTTTAGTGTTATTGGGTATCATTTCGTAAACATTGTGCAATGAATTCAATGAATTTCACTCATCTACAATCATTATTACCCACTAAGACAAGCAGGACACTGCAACACTTTCACACATGCTGTGGAGGACTATATTTCTCCCAACAGTGTGTGTGGAGAGTGATCCATACACTTTTTTTTAATATGAAGCAAAGGAAATATGAATGGGTGGATTGTTGTGTTTGTGCTTTAGAAAATGGCAATATCCTGTCTATTTGGAATGTTCCATGATGACTTGATCAGAGATCAGATCACTATGCATACTAATAGGACAAAGTTACAGGATAGTCTTTGGCTGAAAGGTGATTCTCTGCTAATGAATGTTGTTGTCATAGTATGAAAAACAGAACTTATAGGAAGATGAGCTGAAGCAGCAATGGCAGAAGACGAGGGCAAGGTCAGTAGAGTTGAAGATAACAAAGATTACAGCCAGCAAAAGGAGATAGTCACTAAAGTGAAAATCAAGGATTACAGGCGAGAGAGCCCTGCAATTACTCACAAAGTCAGTAGTAAACCCAAAGGAGAGGGTGCTAGGCTTAAACGTAGTTAGGGACGTAATAAATGCTAAACTGCTATGGAAGCTCAAGACATTTTGTTTATAGCAAAACGTGTCCAGCGAGTAATCAAAATTGTGCGGGTGTGGGGGTGTTGGGACATTTCTGTAAGGTATGTCTCAGAAGAAGGATCAGTAGCGTAAAATGCATGATGGAAGACCAACCACTTTAAGGGCTTTGACAAGAAATGGTGATGAAATACAGAAGTGAGCGCTCCCAAGTTCAGGTATGCTGTACTTTGCAAGACAATGCTTATACTAAAAGTAGTTGCAACCTAGAGGCAGCCATGCCAACTCCAATAGGGCTGTGCCTGCATAGGTCATTCTCACCATTTATGTTAATTGTATACTTCAAAAAAGGGATGTAAATCAATAAATAGACTGTTTTTGAAATACAGGTGCAGTAAAGAAATACTGACACACAGTGTGTCTACAAATGTCTGACAGCAAACATTTTTTAACCATTTTTATTGTAATACAAAAGTATAGTTCTGTACAAAAGAGCAAACTGTGTCTACAGGAGCGTATGCACATCATTCTCAAGCATCTCATATGAAACACCACCTATATTAAGGGAGCAAACATTTTATTCTTTAACGTACATTTATAACATAACTGCAAATAAAACTGGCTTATGATTCACCAACTTCATCCTCCATGTGTAAATGTATTCGGTCTAGATAGGCCTGATCCTTAGGGTCAGATTATAAGTAGTATGATAACTCCATCTGAGATGACGCGCTAGTTGAAGGGTGAATGCTCTGACTGTAACATAAATTGTGAGAGGGAAAGAGGGGGGTAATAAAGAGAGGGACAGGTGTAAGGTGGGTCTCATGTATCCTCTGTGAGCTGTTGGGTGCCTCTGGATGGGAGTGCAAATTACTGAGCAATGCATCCGAGGCCATGGCTATGTGATAAATCCGCAGACCCCTTGGCCCTCATTCTGACCTTGGCGGTCGGCGGAGAGGCGGCGGTCGGACCGCGAACAGACCGGCGGTCGGAAAAATGGCATTCTGACCGCGGCGGTCACCGCCGCGATCGACCGCCACTTCTCCACTCCGACCGCCACGGCGGTCATGACCGCCGGGCTGGAGTTTGCGCACTCCGGCCCGGCGGTCGTCCCAAGACCGCCAACGGTATCATGACCCTGCCTACCGCCGCGGTTTCTGGCAGTCGGGAACCGCCATGCGAACCATGGCGGTAAGCACTATCGGGGCCAGGGAATTCCTTCCCTGGCACTGATAGGGGTCTCCCCCACCCCCCACTACCCACCCGAGTCCTCCCCCCACACCCTCCACCCCCCTGCCACCCCCCAGAGGTGGTACGAACCCCCTCCCCACCCCCACCCCGACATGCACATACATGCACCCCGACATGCACACACCCCCAACATGCACATATACACACCCCCTACACACACATACACAACGGGGACACATACCCGCACACATACATGCAGACATGCGCACCTGCCGAACAGCACACATTACCCATAGACACAGCAGCACCCCCCTCCCGCATACACGCACTCACACACCCCCTCTACACACTCACACGCACACCCTCATACACGCCCACATCACACAACACCCCCCCTCCCCCTCCCCTCACGGACGGTCAACTTACCTTGTGCGTTGGTCCTCCGGGAGGCGACGGGAGCCATGGGGAGGTGACCGCCAACAGAAGACCGCCACACAGATATGTGGGTCGTAATTCTGTGGGCGGTGTTCTGCTGGCGTGGCGGTGGAGGTTGACCAGTCTCCACTTTTCCGCCGACCGCCAGTGTGGCTGCTGGCGGTTTCCCAGCGGAACGCTCCCAGCGGTCGGAATGCGCACAGCGGCATACCGCTGCGGTCGGCGGTCTTCACCGCGGCGGTAACTCGGCGGTCTCGCGAAAAGACCGCCAAGGTCAGAATGAGGGCCCTTATCTCTTCGCGTCTCAGGTCAACCGCCTTAGCCCGACCCCATTTAAGTGTCGCTGCCAGCCAGTGTGCCGTACTGGGCAATGTTTGTGATCTCCAGTGCATTGTAATAAGCCTGTGGGCCAGGAGCAATGCCAGGTCTATAAACCTATTGCTGGCTTTTGTAGCTAATGGCCTTTTGGAAAAGGCCCAACAGTGCCCCCTCCATCGTGTGCAGGGCTGTACGGCCCGATACCTGCTCTATTTCAGCTAATATCCACGACCAGTACTCCACCACAACCGAGCAGACCCAGAACCTGTGTTTGATATCCACTCCTGCTTATTGACATCGTGGGCATGTGGACGGGAAACCAAACATTCAGGAGAGATAAGCAGGCATAAGATACGCTCCATGCAATATGTTATGTTGAAGATATTGGAACTTTGTGTTTCAAGACACCCGTCTTGGTTACTCAGTAATTTTTGCCCAATCCTTCATAGCAATCTCCCTGCCCAAATCATCCTACCATTCTCTACGGGTTGCAACAGGTGGACCCTGCACAGCTTGTGCAAATGCCTGGGCAAACCATGTTACCAATTTGCACCCCTCGCCCATGGTGTACAGTAAGTGGATTAATAGATGTGGGTCTGGTTTTGTGTCTATAATGCCCAAAAGTCGGACCGCCTCCACCAAGAGATAAGCATGCACCAGAAAGTGCCCTGCAGGCAGCTGATATTCCACTCCAGCCTCCGCCCATGTATTCATTCTTACCTCTCCTAGTAAAGTCTGACATCAAACTTTAAAAAACATACAATATATTGCAACCACCTAATTAAAAAAAAGGTCGGGCAGAAAGATGTTAACATTGCAGCCCATTGAAAAAAAAGGATGGGCATCAATTTGTGGTTAATTTGTAAAACATAACTGCAGATGCCTAGAGGTTTCCCTTAGAAGTCCACCAATGGCACAACCAAAGGCTGGGATTGCCAATCACACAAGCTGTCTCACCACAAGCCTGTTTCATCATGCATCCTTCCTTTAGAAATATTGTAAGTGGCGCCCATGATATTTTTCTATATATTTATAGGCCTTCTCTGCCTGGTTATCTGGGTCAGGGTGATTTTGCTTTGAATCTTCTCATAGCCCCTTTCTTTCCTTGAAACCCTCCTGAGTGTTCATTTAATTGAGATCAATGTCTAAAAAAGGATTCTTAGTATTCAGGTCCAAACCCTCTGATCTTACTGTTTTAATTTCTTTCCCTATTTCACAATCAAAACCAATCACAACTCTTCATCAAACCCTCGTTTTGGAGCAGTTGGGAGCAGTGCTTAATTTAAAAAGATGAGTGCTCAGCAGCCTGAGGCTCTGCAATTAAATGTCGGTGCACCGAATACCAAGGCTGTGTAGTCTTAAATCCACCTCGTGCCTCTTTAACCGACTAGCAGACAGTACCTGCCACTGTATCCAACTGTTGATAGTTCCTGCTTTCTCCCTTTGTGGCGGTTATTCCGCCTTTATTCCTCCGGTTTTTCGCTTTGTTTGTTTTTCCATCTCTTGCTCTTGGCAAATATGTGATGCAGAAAAATAGATGCCTTCTCCCAAAAATGAATGCCAGTGGCCCTACCAGCAACTACCAGCTCAAATTAAGCACTGACAGGGAGAATAGAGGCTCATCTTAGGAAGTCTACTGGCTCTCTTGACAACACAACTCCTTCTGAGAAAAGAAAAAAAAAATAGCTGAAATTGCAAAAGTGTCTCCACACTCAGGCCTTCACTTCTTGTGATGTAATAATATCTGACTAGGTAATTAGAATGTGACAACCTTTTCTACTTGTGCAGCTGCTCAGGTTTTTGAAGGGCCCTACAGCCTTGTAGCCCACTGCAGAGGGCTGTAGCAGTTTTTAAAGGCTCTGAAACCAAGATATAGGCCCAAGCCACAGGCGAGGTCCTTTAACAATGGTATATTCTCAGGCACAATGGCTAAAATGCCATTAGAAGATTCCACTCACTGAGGGTATATTGTTCTAAATTAAAAAGGGAGAAGCAGGAAGACAAATATTAGAATGCTGGAGCAGAAGGCATATAATATAGCCTTAGAACCCGCCGTAGCGGGCTCTACCGGCTATTAAAGGCCCGCTCCCCGCGTTAAATGCCCGAGCCGAAGGCGAGGGCATTTAACAAGGGAGAGGGACTTTAATAGCCGGTAGAGCCCGCTACGGCGGGTTCTAAGGCTATTAGAACATTCTACCACACAGGGCAGAATGTTCTATTACAAAAAAAAAAATTCACGGAGCCCGAGGGGATTAAAATCCCCTCGGGCTCCGTGAGGCTTTGTTCACAGCTGTTGCTGTGAACAAAGCGAACATTGGAATGTTGGCGCTGCAGGCTTTTACCAGCCAGTAAAAGCCCGCAGCACTCCATTGTTTTCAATGGAGCCTCCAGCATTCCAATGTTCTAATATGATACTACACAATAATAACAAAGCCTTCCTGTTCAGCTAGCATACAAAATACCTAAGGTAAGTACCCATAGGACATGTAGCCTTTGTTTTACAAAATCGTAAAAATTAGTCCTCTAATCCACTACTAAGTCCAGCGAGCTTTTTCTGACTGCATTAATTAACATTCTTGAGGGCTGCATTATGAGATAATTTCCCTTTTTCCCTGTTATGTGGCCTTTCTTTAGGTGCAGGGTGTGTAGTTATCTCATGAAAATGTAGCATACATCATATCTTAATGCTCTAATTTTCCACTTAAGAGATCTAGATATGATACAGTCACCGCAACTCCTGCATTCTTGCAAAAAAGTGTCAGAAAAACAGCATAGATTTTCAATAGTAGATAGCTTTGTCTAGTTGTTAGCCTCCATGACTGATGGACAAAGCAACCAGTCACAGCCATGATTCCAACCTAAATTAAATATTGTATCACTATTCTAGAATTTGTGTCAGAGGTTCAGATAAATGATTACCAGCACCATTCTTCCAATACATTTATGATATCAGCAGCATATAAAAGATCTGTTCTATTGCATTTTCCTTTAATAAGCTAAGATGCCTTTACTCTTACTGAAGCCACATACCTCTTAAATATAAATAGGTTCACATTTTAAATGTATGTGTAAAGGTGCATTCTTGTACAATGCCTTTGTGGGAGTTAAATAATCGAAGTTTTGCATATACTGTACCATTATCAATTAATTATACATCAGATGTCATCTTAGTAGATGCTGAATTAAACAACACATTTTATCAACCTTTTAATCTTCAGCAGTAGTAGAATATGTATATGACTCTTTGTGCATAATCAATTATGTTTGCTTTATTCATTTATGATGAGGAAAGTCGTATAATAAAAATTGATTAGTACTAAAGAGGACAATTTGTAGTAAAGTATTCTCAGTCATATACAAATGTTTTGAGACCGCCTCACTTTAATACTTCCAGCGGACAGTCAAACGCAGCTACTGGAAAAAGCAAAGAGGGGCAGGAAGGAGCACATGGTGATGAGAAATTGGGTAATTAGTTTAGAATTCAAATCAACTGAAATTGTTTTTCATTTACAAGAAAACTACCAGTACAATGCTTTATAGAGCCACTCCTCTACATGCGGGCATAGAGCTTTGTGAGCTATTAAGTTTTCTTGTGGTACGTTTTAGATTTGAGAACTTGGGGGAAACCTTCAGTTTGGCCACTGCGGACTGTCTCTGCTGTGGCTAAGCTTCTCCGATGCTCCCGGGGATCAAAGGCAGTTGGAGAAATGGCTGCATGTCCACACGCCCAATTTGGAGTGGAGAGTGGGCAAAATAAACTGTTCCTTTGAATCGTTTGATTATAATGGATTGTTTGGCTTTGGACAGGGGCCCTGATATCCTGTGGCTTGATTATATTCAATCGATGTTGGAGCAGATCGGACTTTTAGAGTTGTTCACCTCCCCTAACACTTGTAGCTCCTTTCCCAAAAAGAGTTTGAAAGAGATGTTTGCGTCTTGGAGGAGGTTGGTGCGAGTTGTGGCTAATCTGCACTAATTATCGGTTAAAATGTACAGGCAAATTTCCTATCAGGAAGGGACTCAACCCTATTTGTGTGAGATACAGAATAGGCAGCACTGCTTTATTCTTACGAGGTTTCACTTCAACTTCATTCCCCTGATGGTGGGTTTCCCTCCCAAGTGTAATTCGCATATCAATTTAGCTCCCTGCCCTTATGATATTAGCTCTGTGCAGACAACGTTATGTGATTTGTTTTTATGTTCTTTGTTTCACACTCCTAGAAAAAAGCTCCTGTGCCCGTTGCACAAAGCTATGAATCTTCATCATTGTGAGCCAGCACTGTTATTTCTACAGCAACTGCAGTCACCTTTGGTGTGCTACACTGTTGCAAATTTTATTTGGCAAGTGGTGTTTTTAAGAAGACGTTTTCTCAGTTGATTTGCATCATTGATGTTTTCTTTTTTGCTGATGGTTTTTTTAAGGTTAAGAACGTTTCCGCTTTTTAGCTGTTTTCACGTATTTTTATGTATTATTTATTGTTGATTTATTTGTGATGTGCTTTTATGCTGCTGAAGTGCAGCGAATAAAGCTTTTCTTGACTTGACTTGAGTGGAGAGTGGAGTGGCGTGGCGTAGAGTTGAGTGTTGCAGAGGCCAGTGGGGCAGAGTAAAGTGGAGTGGCATAGAGTGCAGTGGTGTAGAGTACAGAGTAGAGCTGAGTGGCATAGAGTGCAGTGGCATAGAGTGGTGCAGAGTAGAGTAACTTAGAGTGGTGCAGAATAGAGTATAGTGCTGTGCAGTGACGAGTGCAGTGGCACATAGTGGACTAGTACAGAGTAGAGTGACATAGAGTTCAGTGGCAGAAAGTGCAGTGTTGCAGAGTAGAGTGTCAGAGTGGAGTGGAGTGGAGAAGAGTTGAGTAAAGTGGTGTAGAGGGCAGTGGTGTAGAGTACAGTGATGCAGAGTAGAGTGCGGTGGTGTAGACTGCAGTGACATAGAGTGCAGTTGTGGAGAGTATATTGGCATAGAATGCAGTGGTTCCGAGTATAGTGACACAGAGTGGAGTGGTGCATAGTGGAATAGAGTGACGAAGAATACAGTGGCGAAGAGTAGATTGTTTCAGAGTAGAATGAAGTGGCTTAGATTTGGGTGTTGCAGAGCAGAGTGCAGTTGGATAGAGTTTCATAGAGTGTAATGTCATAGAGCAAAGTGGTTTAGAGTGTAGTGGTGCAGAGTAGATTAGAGTGGCGTACAGTGGATTGGTGTAGAGTGCATGGGAATAGAGTTGAGTGCTACAGAGTAAAGTGCATTGGCATAGAGTGTATTGGTATAAAGTGCAGTGACATAGATTGCAGTGTTGCAGAGTGTCATAGAGTACATTGGCGTATAATGGAGTTGTGCAGAGTAGATTGGTGTGTCCTAGGCTTGAGTGGTGTAGAATGTAGTGGTGAAAAGTGCAGTGGTGTAGAGTAGAGTGGGAAAGAGTGCATTGGCATAGAGTAGAGTAGTACACGGTAGAGTAGAGAGGTGTAGTGTGAAGTGGTGTAGAGTGCAGTGACATAAAGTGGAGTGGTGCAGAGTGTAGTGGTGCAGAGTATGTGCAGAGTAGAGTGGAGTGGCGTAGGGTGGAGTATTCATCGTGTGCTAGCACACTGCCATTACAGACAAAATATTTTCTAATGAAATGACCATTACATGTGCACAGGCATACAGTTTTACTAATAAAACTATATAGTGCACTGAGGAAAATGTCAGGAAATTGCATCACCTAGTTTTATTCGTTTTAATCATTTTGAAGTATTTGTTTCCAACACACTTCAGAAATAACAAAAAATGTGCTTCCTTTATGCGTTCATAAATCTGATGTATTCTGAAATACTTAAATAGTTCAATTCAAATGTTATGTGCTAGAAAAAAAACAGTTTCGTATCCGGCATATCCAGCAAGATTGTCACATAAATCCTCTCACTTTTAAGTCAGAGAAAGAAAAGTAAACAAGCGCCCTATGACAGTGCCTGGCATTTGACCTCGATTTTTGAATGCACAGTAAATGAGAAGAGATAAGAACATGATGTTGTGTGCTAGAAAAAAACTGTCTCGTACCAAAGTATCCAGCAAGATTGTCACATAAATCCTCTCACTTTGAAGTTAGATAAAGAAAAGTAAACAAGCACCCTCGGAAGACAATGCCTGACATTCAACCTCGGTCTTCTAATGCACAACAAATGTGACGAGATAAGAACATTTACAGGCCTGTTTACAGAAAAGAAGCTCTCTGAAGGATACTGGTAAATAAGATTTTGGCATCGGAAGGGACGAAGTGAGCCTGGAGAGCCTAAGTCAACAAATGGAAAGCAAGAAAATGTGAGTTACAAGCCACAAAGCTAATGGCAAGCAACGGCAGAATGCATTCCCAGGTCAACTTTCTGAAACTCCCCAAGATGTCTTTCGCATACCAGACAACGGCGCTGTCTTGTAGGCTGTGACCTAAAAAGGCTACATAGTAAGTGTTAGATATTGGGTCTCTAGTTGGCAGAGGTATTCACTCTGTCCAAGAAGGGACCACAATCCTAGTCAGGACAAGTCACAACACAATCTAAATCATCCTGTGCTCACCCTCGGGTAGCATGGCACAAAGAAAGCAGGCTTAACTTAGAAGGCAAAGTGTAAAGTTTTTGTGCAATAGCTCATGCAATAGCACAGTGAATACACCACAAAATGTACTCCACACCAGTTTAGAAAAATAGATAATATTTATCTGAATACAATAAGACCGAAAGGTTAAGAATCCAATATGCACAAGTCAAGATATCAATTTTTTGAAGTTTAGGTAAGTCTTAATCTATAGGAATTGTATCTTTTTACCACAAAGTACCTGGGATGCATCAAAAATAAAGACGCAGAAGGCCGCAGAGGAGGTGATGCAATGCATCAGGTTTTTTTTCAGCATGGCAGAGGTGATGCTTCAATTCTTAATGTGTCGATTTCCAGGTGCGCATCCTTGGCTCCTTACTGTGGTGCAGGGATATTTTGACGCCCAGGGATGATGCTTGGAAAATCCAAACCGTGCTATGATGATGAAACAGGCGCTGTGTTGATTCGGGAGGCACTGCAGGGATTTTTCAGCCGCAAGACCGGTACTGCATCAATTTTGAAGGTGTTGGGTCTGTTTTCCGGTGCAGTGGATTTCCTCTCTCTCTGGTGAAGTCTTTGATGGCCCTGAGACTTCTTAACAAAAGGCAAGTGCAGTACAATCCCTTGGAAATCACTTGTGGTGCAAGGCAAAGTCCCTCCAGCAGAGTCAGGGAGCAGCAGGGAGCAGGGCAACAAGCAGGAGAGCAGCCGTTCCAGGAAAGAAGTCCAGATGAGTTCTTTGGGCTTCTGACAGAGTCCAGTTGTAGGTCCAGAAGTGTCTGATTTTAGGGGGGTTACAGACCCAGTATATATACCCAAATGTGCATTTGAAGTGGAAAAGACTTAAAAGAGTGGTTTGGAAGTGCACTAGTTCCCCTTTCAACCCAGCTGTGTCTGCCACAAAATCTGTGTGTGTGGGGGGGGGGGTTATCAGTCCTTTGTGAGGGGTCAGGCCACTAGCATTTGAAATGTAAATGAGAGCACCTCCACCCTTCCTGCCCTTGAAGACCCATCAGTATGTAGATGAATGCAGAAGCAGCTGAGTATCCTGTGTTTACGGCTGCCTGGGTGGAATTCACAAGGGGAACTGTCAACCAGCACAGACCAGGCCTGGACTGGAGACAGGATTAAGGCACAGAGAGCAGTAAGTACTTTCTTTCTAAAAGTGGCATTTCTAAAATAGTAATGTTAAATCCAACTTCACCTGTAAGCAGGATTTCTCACTAGCAGTCCAACCATACCATACATTGCAATGCCACTTCTTAAAGATCAGAAATTATGCTTTAAGATTATATAAGGGAATTCCCAATTCTGCCCTATGAGAGGAGCAGGCTTCACAATAGTGAAAAACGACTTTAGGCATTTTCACTACCAGGACATCTAAAACTTACAAGTCCATGTCCTGCCTTTTCCTTACGTAGCACCCTGCCCTATGGGCCACCTAACGCCTACATGGGGTGACTTATATGTAATAAAAGGAGTTTTAAGGCTTGGCAAGTAATTTTAAATGCCATGTCAAAGTGGCAGTGAAACTGCCCTCACAGGCCTTGCAATGGCAGGCATGCAGCATGGTTAGGGGACTACTTATGTGGGTGGCACAATCAGTGCTGCAGACCCACTAGTAGCATTTATTTTACAGAGTCTGGGCACATGTAGTGCACTTTACTAGGGACTTGCAAGTAAATTAAATATGCCAATTAGGTATCAGCCAATGTTACCATGTTTTAGGCAGAGAGCACATGTACATTAGCACTGATTAGCAGTGGTAAAGTGCCCAAAGTACTAAAGCCAACAAAAACGAGGTCAGAAAAAGACAAGGTAGAAGGCAAACAGTTTGGGAGGCCCCTTCAGAGAGGCCCATTTTCCAACAGTAAGGTTTGCACATTTGTTGTCCAAAGAATTCAATGACAAGAGAAAATCACTCAGAGCAGTACAATGAAATGACACCAAAATCCTTCATCAGTGCTCTTGAAAAACTCCAAATGAAAATACATAAGAAGATAGTGACCTAGCCTAAATCTATTTGTTAAACGTGATATTAATTAAGCATAAGCAAAATATAGACTGAAAATAGTTTTGAAATTGTGAAACGAACCACCAATACCCTCTCCGGCTAGAACAGAGGATTGATTGTACATCTTCCGCCTGTTTTTGGCAGAAGCTATTGTTGCATCCTTCTGAGAGGGGCACAACATTTAGTGGAGCCTCTTTGTACCCATGCTCGCTAGTCAAAAACAAAGCCTCACCAATTTAAAAAGTACAAGTCTGTGTTGTTTAAAAGGAAAAGCTTAAATATCTTAAGAAGTGCTCAAAGTTAGGGTCTAACATATTTTTTGATATGTGATGCTCCAGATTACATAACATAATTCCACAAAAGATAGCGAGGCAAAATTTGTGTCCTTTTTTCCACATGTTGGGGACTGTTAAGGTACACGGGGTTTGTGATTTCCACTAGGGAGGTGAAACAAGTAGTGCTTGAGAACGTCTATTATTATTTTTTTCTAAAAATGGGATCAGCAAAAGGTTTACTGTGCTAAGGTAGGCCTCGACTCAGCCTATTTGCAACTTACAGTTGCCATTTCGTATTTATTATTGAAATCTGCTATCGAGCTCTGCTAGGAATTAACAAATTGTATGCACTTAAATATAAAATAAACATAAAAAGGAAGGCAAAATACAATACATTCTTGATACGTGGTATGTGAAAAAAACGTTAAGCCCTCCCATGCCTGGGGCGAGCTGGTCTCGTCCAGGCACAATGTTGACCAGCTCGTCCCACACCCAGCCCATGGTGGGGAGTGCTAGCGCTCTCCCCGTGGGCCTCCCTCCCA
The DNA here is from genome assembly GCF_031143425.1 of Pleurodeles waltl. NCBI lineage: Eukaryota > Metazoa > Chordata > Amphibia > Caudata > Salamandridae > Pleurodeles > Pleurodeles waltl. Next base: position 866,271,135 of record NC_090443.1, read on the forward strand.
CACCCCCAGTTGGGGATGGAAGGGGAATTGCTTCCCCTTCCATCCCCGACCACCCCTCACCCCCCAGTGACATCTGATGACATCAGCGTGCAGCTCACGCGCTGACCTCATTAGAGGTCACCTCAGATTAGCGCGATTCGGAAGAGAAATGCTTCTCTTCTGCTGGTGCGGAAGGGACAAGAATGGAAAGGAGAGACCTTTCTTTTCTTGTCTCTCACAGCATTTCTGCTGCCTGATCGCGATGCGATAGGGCAGCAGACATGCCCACTAGACACCAGGGATTTTTTTTTTGCAGGTATTTTCAATAAAGGGAGCGGCCCCTTGGGCAAGGGTCACTCCCTAGGGGGCCATATTATTTTTAGGCCATTTCTGCCCCCCAGAAAACCCCTAGACACCACAGATAACTTTTTTGTTGTTTATTTTTTATTTTTATGTGTGGGGAGCGACCCCTTGGGGCAAATTATTTTTAGGCCATTTCTGCCCCCGGGGGAGGCAGAAAGCACTAGACACCAGGGAACTTTTATTGTTTTTATACTTACACATACGGGGAGTGGCCCCTTGGGCACAGGCCTCTCCCCGGGGGGGGGGGGCAAAATATTTTTAGGCCATTTCTGCCTCCCCTGGGGGCAAATCGGCCTAATATAATTAGGCCAATCTGCCCCGCGGTGGCAGAAAACCCCTAGACACCAGGGATACATTTTTTTTTTTATTGTTTTTTGTTATATATGGGGAGCGACCCCTTAGGCAAGGGTTGCTCCCCGGGGTGGGGGGCAAATTATTTTTAGTCTATTTCTGCCCCCCCGGGGGCAGAAACCACTAGACACCAGGGATATATTATTTTTTGTATTTACTTTATGTTTTTATGTATGGGGAGCGACCCCTTAGGCAAGGGTCCCTCCCTTGGGGGGGGAAATTGTATTTAGGCCATTTCTGCCTATTTTTGTTTGGCCAATCTGCCCCCAAGGGAGGCAGAAACCACTAGACACCAGTGATTGGTGTGTGTGTATCTGTGTGTTTTGTTTGGGGGGCAGCCCCTTGGGGAAGGGTCACTCCCCATAGGGCATATTACTGTTGGCTATATCTGCACCCCTTAGGGGCAGATCGGCCTATTTGTGGAAGGCCCATCTGCCTCCCAAGAGGTGCAGAAAGCCCACCAGAGACCAGGGAAGATTTTTTTGAAAATAAGAGGGTGGTGGTATGGCCATACGCCCACCCCAAATAAATAGGGCCAAAGTTGTTCTGCCCACCAGTGGGCAGTATGGGCAATTACTCCCGATCCACAACCCCGGAGGGCAGAAAGTCTACTAGATGCCAGGGAATTAAAAGAAAACATAAAATAGTGGGGTGGTGGCTACCAACCAGTATGGGCCTGATTATGCCCCCACCCCAACTGAAGGGGGTAACAGTGTTTCAGCTCTCCCCCGCACACTAAAACCTCTTATTCCATGGCAAGCAAGAGGACATTTGATTATTTTGGGTTTTGGTTTTACATTTGGGCCATGAGAGCTTGGTAACTCTCAAAATTGTCCCACTTGGAATGGTGTGGGCTGAACTTTTTGGACTTTGGGACGCTGCCATGTAGAAAAATCCACAAGACCTAGACACATCTGAAAACTAAACGTCTGGTTGATTTCAGGGTGGTGTGCTTCACATGCACCCCTCACCATTTTCTTACCCACAATGCCCTGTAAACCTCCAACTTCGCTGGAAATCACACCTTTTCTCCACATTCTTGTGATGGAACCTTCCGGAATCTGCAGGAATCCACAAACTTCCTACCACCCAACATTGTCTCATCTATACCGATAAAAATTCTGCTGCACTTGTCAGCCTAAAAATGATTTTTTTCAAACTGCCCTTTTGGACCCACTTTGGTTCCCCCTCAATTTCGACATGTTTTTGTCTCTTTCCTGCCCACGTATTGAAGTGAGGTAACGTTGGGTGGTAGGAAATGAGTCCGGTGCAGTGATCCCACACAGAAATGTGGGAAATCTTTTATTTTTTAGCTAAATTTGAGGTTTGCTGAGGATTCTGGGTAAGAAAACATTGGGGGATCCACACAAGTCACACCTCCCTGGACTCCCTCGGGTGTCTAGTTTTTAGAAGTGTCTGGGTTTGGTAGGTTTCCGTAGATGGCTGCTGAGCCCAGGACCAAAAACGCAGGTGACCCCTGCAAAAACAGGTAGTTTTGTATTTGATAATTTTGATGTGTCCAGATAGTGTTTTGGGTCATTTCCTTTTGCGGGCGCTAGGCCTACCCACAGAAGTGAGTTACCATTTTTATCAGGAGACTTTGGGGAATGCTGGGTGGAAGGAAATTTGTGGCTCCACTTAGATTCCAGAACATTCTGTCACTGAGAGGAAAAAGTGTTTTTTTTGGCCAAAGTTTGAGGTTTGCAAAGGATTCTGGGTAACAGAACCTGGTGAGAGCCCCACAAGTCACCCCATCTTGGATTCCCCTAGGTGTCTAGTTTTCAAAAATGTGCAGGTTTGGTAGGTTTTTCTGAGCTAGAGGCCAAAATCTACAGCTCAGCACTTTAGATTTCAATGTCAAAATGTGATGTGTCAATGTTGCGTTTCCTGTCCGAGCATTAGGTCTATCCACGCAAGTGAGGTACCATTTTTATTTGGAGACTTAGGGAAACACAGAATAGCAACATGTTATTGCCCCTTGTCTTTCTCTACATTTTTTCCTTCCAAATGTAAGACAGTGTGTAAAAAAGACGTCTATTTGAGAAATGCCCTGTAACTCACATGCTAGTAAGGGCACCCCGGAATTCAGAGATGTGCAAATAACCACTGCTTCTCAACAGCTTATCTTGTGCCCATTTTGGAAATACAAAGGTTTTCTTGATACCTATTTTTCACTCTTTATATTTCAGCAAATGAATTGCTGTATACCCAGTATAGAATGAAAACCCATTGCAAGGTGCAGCTCATTGATTGGCTCTGGGTACCTAGAGTTCTTGATGAACCTACAAGCCCTATATATCCCCGCATCCAGAAGAGTCCAGTAGACTTAACGGTATATTGCTTTAAAAAATCTGACATCGCAGGAAAAAGTTACAGAGTAAAACGTGGAGAAAATGTTTTTTTCACCTCAATTTCAATATCTTTTCATTTCAGCTGTTATTTTCTGTAGGAAACCCTTGTAGGATCTACACAAATAACCCCTTGCTGAATTCAGAATTCTGTCTACTTTTCAGAAATGTTTAGCTGTCTGTGATCCAACATTGGTTTCATACCCATTTCTGTCACTAACTGAAAGGAGGCTGAAAACACAAAAATAGTAAAAATGGGGTATGTCCCAGTAAAATGCCAAAATTGTGTTGGAAAATTGGGTTTTCGGATTCAAGTCTGCCTGTTCCTGAAAGCTGCGAAGATGGTGATTTTAGCACCGCCAATCCTTTGTTGATGCCCTTTTCACGGAAAAAAGCACAAGAATTCTTCGGCAGGCCTTTTTCCCCTTTTTTTAAAACAATGATATTTTTGCTGTATTTTGGCTAATTTCTTTGTCTCCTTCAGGGGAACCCACAAACTCTGGGTACCTCTAGAATCCCTAGGATGTTGGAAAAAAAGGATGCAAATTTGGTATGGGTAGCTTATGTGGACAAAAAGTTATGAGGGCCTAAGCACGAACTGCCCCAAATAGCCAAAAAAGGCCTGCCACCTGAGGGGTGGGGAGGGGGGGAAGGGTAGGCCTGACAGCTAAGGGGTTAAAAAATAAAAACAAAATAAAAACAGCAACTTTAAACAGATCAAAAATATACTTTATAAAATCAATTCTGTTATTGTTTTATTGATTGTTAAACTGCAAAACATTTGTTCAGATATTGTTGTTGCTCCAGTTTCAGACTTCGACAGCCAGCACCTGACATTCAGCATATCACTTAACTGCTATCCTCCCCTGCCAACTCACCCTTAGGTTAAGGCAAAAACTACACACATGATCTATTGACATAGGTAAATATGTAAGTATTATTATACTTCACATAATTCTTTAATTTTTCAAACTGCTTTCATCTTCTTGAAAGGAAAGTGAACCAAATGTTGACTTTATTAAACGGTTGTAAAAATCATTTTTTCACCTCGTTTTGCAATTTTTTAAGAGTTGGTCAATATTTTCTGTTTATGAGGTTTCTACTTGCAGTTTGTGTGGGACAGAGGTGTAAAATCCAGACGTGAACCAAAAGCTACATATTTTCATATAGTAGACAAATGCTTGAATTCAGCAAGTGGCCATTTGTGTTCATTGTTCATGGTTTTCTCAAAAGCACTTAGCAAAGAATTAAAAAAGTAGTGGAAGTAATAAAAAATAGAAATAGCTGACAACATTTTCATATACATTTTCCCACTGAAAACTGATATACAACAGCCATATACTCTTACTTCTGCTAAGTTTCGGAGACCCTTCCGGTTTGTAGAACCTCACAGTTTTTTTTGCTTGTACAAAAACGTGATTCCCACAGTTTTTAAATGCTAAAGTGAATTTGCATTGCATTTTAACCAAGCATTCATTCTTAGAATGAAATCTGATGATTAAAATATGGATATGAAGGAAAGCTATGCATTTTGTAAATGTACACATGTACCTGAGTTTAGGAGCCGTGGCTATAGCTTCCACTAAATTTGGAATTATCCACACTATCAGATGATTTAGAGGGTGGTTTACAAAATTTGTTGTTTTGTGCATGATGACCTACATTTGGAAGCCAAAAACTGAGAGTTAATTAATAGATACTAATAAATGTACTACTATCCTATGTACTACTGTCGGTTGGATGAATGGAAACCAATTAAACATGTCACCTAGACAACACTGAAACCTATTATACTGCAATCCAATTGCTGAAGAACAGCATCCAAAATGTGCCTTCATATGAGCTACAAGTGATCGCAGGTTATACTGAAGGAACACCCATGCCGAACACCCAGGACCCTCTTCCCTGTACCCCAACTGTTCCTTCTTGAGCTGCACATTACAAGTAAGAGAGTGGTGTTTGAAGACTTGGGCCACATTGTCTCTGAGAGTCTGCGCTGCATGCTCAGAGATGACCAGAAGATGCTTCACTGAAGAAGACTTTGCTGCCTGCTGAACCTATTAAGGAGAGACCCCGGGGAGAGTGTAGTGGTGTAGAGTGTAGTGACAGAGTACAGTGGCTTAGAATGCATTGGCTTAGAGTGCAGTACAGTGGCATACAGTACAGTGGTGCAGAGTAGAGTGCAGTGGCACAAAGTAGAGTGGCACATAGTTCAGTGACAGAGAGTGCAGGGCTGCAAAGTAGAAGGTCATACACTGCAGTGGTATAGAGTAGAGTGGCACAGTGCATTGGTTTACATGTCAGTGACGTAGAGTGGTGCAAAGTAAAGTGATGTAGAGTGCAATGGTTGAGAGTGGCATGGAGTGCACTGGTTTTGAGTAAAGTGGTGTAGAGTGCATTGGCAGAGAGTGCAGTGGCGTAGAGTGCAGCAGCATAGAATAGAGTGGGCTAGAGCTGAGTGTCACAAGGTAGACTGCAATGTCTTTGAGTGGAGTGGCGTAGAGTGGAATAGGGCAGAGTGGAATAGAGTGGCGTAACATGCAGTGCCATAGAGTAGAGTGTTGTTGAGTGCCGTGGTGCAAAGTAGATTACAATGGCTTAGGTTGTAGTGGTGTGCAGTGCACTGGTGTAGAGTGCAGTAGAGTGAGCTAGAGCAGAGTGGTCTAAAGTAGAGTGTTATGTTATATTGATTTGTATAGCGCACTAAGAACCCGATAGGGTATCCAAGCACTCTGGTGCAGGGTAGAGTGGTGTAGAGTTAAGGGACAGTGAGTGAAGTGTTGCGGAGTAGAGTGGCATACAGTTAAGTAGCATAGAGTAAAGTGGTGCAGGGTAGAGTACAGTGGCATAGAGTGGAGTGATGCAGAGTAGAGGCAGTGGCATGGAGTTCAGTGGCAAATAGTCCATTGTTGCAGAGTAGACTGTTGCAGAGTGCAGTGGTGCATAGTAGAGTGGCATAGAGAGCAGTGGCCTTTAGTATAGTGGTGCAGAGTAGAACAGAGTGCAGTGACGTAAAGTACAATGGCTTAGAGCACAGTTGGCTTGCAGTGGCGTAGAGTATTGTGCGTAGACTGCAGTGGTGCAGAGTATATTGGCATAGAGTGCAGTGGCGTAGAATGTATTGGTTTAGAGTAAAGTGGTGTACGGTGCATTGACGTAGAATGGAGTGGTTAGAATAGAGTGCAGTGGTTCACAGTAGTTTAGAGTGGCATAGAGTGGATTGGCATAGAGTGCACTGACGTAGAGTGGAGTGGTACAGAGTACCGTGCACTGGCATAGAGTGCAGTGTTGCAGAGTAGAGTGGCACAGAGTGGCATGGCACAGAGAGGAGTGGTGGAGAGTGCAGTAGCGAAGAGTGCAGTGGTGCAGAGTAGAGTAGTGTGGGGTACAGGGCATTGGCACAGAGTAGGGTGGTGTAGAGAGGTGTAGAGTGAAGTGGCATAGAGTGGAGTGGTGCAGAGTAGAGTGCAGTGACAGTGTGGAGTGGTGTAGTGCGGAGTAGAAAAGAGAGCAGTGGTGTAGAGTAATAAAGAGTACAGTGGAGTAGGGTAAAGTGGAGCATGCATGGGGTGGTGAGCCACTGCCATTACAGACAACACATATTCAATTAAAATGACCATTACATTTGCACAAACATACAGATGTGCTGATAAAAGTATACAGCGCAAAAACGATAATGTGTGGAAATGTCATCACCTAGTGTACTGATTTGTTTTGATCGCATTAAGATTTGTAGAAAATATTTGTTTCCACCACACTTCAGAGTTACAAAAATATGCTTCATTTGTGCTGTCCAAATTCTGATATATTCTGAAATATCTGCACAGTTAATGTACAGTCATTTAAATTTTGATGTGTGCTAGAAAAAGAAAAAAAAACATGGTAGAGCCTTCTACAAGAACACCCCTGTAGCCAGGATGATTGTCAAATAAATCCTTTTACTTGAAGTCAGAAAAAGAAACATAAACTCCAAGCTCCCTGGGGACCAGGCCTAACATTTGACCTTTGGTCTTTCAATGCACAACAAATGTGACAAGATAAGAACATAATGTAAAGTCCTGTTTACAGAAATCCAGTACTGGTGGAAGAATACAGTAAATAGGGTTTGGGTAAAAGAGGGGACGAAATCAAGCTGGACAGCGTAAAACAAATAAAGCCATCAAATCTAAAGCAGTGCATGGTGAGGGCATGAGTTCTAGTTACTTCAGTTAACTATAACTGTTGAATTTCAGAGGTCTTTTTAGTTTAAAAGATTGCTTTAAAGCTAAAATTTTCACCTAAATACAACAGCAGTTTAGCCTTTGTTTTGTTCAATGAATTTCTAAGGTTTCATTTATTCAGTGCAAAGAAAGGAAAAATTACCATACCTACATTCACTTAAACCTTTCTTTCCAGTCAATATGTAGGGTTGTTTTTAACTTAAAGTATTATTGTGTTTCTACAGTGAAATCTAGGGTTGTTTTTAACTTAAAGTAATATTTTATTTCTATATGTAACAATATCAGTGCCCCTACTATGCACAGCGTTGGCTGTGCATGGTATTGGATTGGCCACTGGGCCTGGCATGAAGTCAGGCCCTACATCCAACCCCCTGCGACCTGCCACCCATTTTTGTGTGCATCATGGTTTAAATGCAGGTCCAACCACCTTATAGAGTCTATCCATCATAGACACTCATGCCCTCTTTTTAGGTCAAAGCTTCCCAATCTTGTATGGTAACGACATCTTGTGGACATTTGGAATGCTTCCCTGGGAATGTATTCCACCCATTGTTTACCGTTGGCTTTTTAGTTTGTAACTCACATTTTCTTGATTTCTATTTGCTGGCTTTATTTGTATAAGCTGTCCAGCCTGAGTTCATCCCATCCCTTGCCCAAACCTTATTTTTAGTATCCTTCTGAGCCCTCCCTTTCTGTAAACAGGCCTTTAAATCTTGTTCTTACATTGTCACATTTCTTGTGCATTCAAAGACAGAGGTCAAATGTCAGGCTCCGTCTTCATTCTTCCGAGGGAGCTTGGTGTTTACTCTTATTTCTCTGGCTTCAAAGTGAGAGGATTTATATGACAATGATGCTGGCTACTGGGGGTAATTCTGAAGTGTGGTGCAAAAATTTTTTTTTAATACCATCAAAACAAATCAATGCACTAGGTAATAACATTTCAACACATGAAGGTTTGTACGGTGTATACTTTTATCAGCAAAATTGTATTCTTGTGCATATGTAATGGTGATTTCATTTGAAGATGTTTTGCCTGTAATGGCAGTGTGCTACCACAGCATGCATACTCCACTTTACCCCACTGCTCCACTGCGTGCCACTGCACTCTACTCCGCACAATATGCCAATCCACACTGCATCACTGTACTCTACACCATTTCACTCTACGCTATTTCAGTCTACGCATTCCTACTCGGAATCACTCTACACCAATGGACTCTACCCCACTCTACTACGCACCACTACTCTCTACACCACTCCACTCTATACCACTCTACTCTGCAACTCTGCAGTCTATCCCACTGCACTCTACGCCAATGCACTCTACTCTGTACCACTCTACTCTTTGCCAGTGCACTTTATGCCATCCACTTTATGCCACTCTATTCTACTCTGCACCACTGCACTCTATGCCATTGCACACTATGCCGCTGCACTCTGTCCTACACCATTCCACTCTACCATGCACCATTCCACTCTATGCCACTTCACTCTATTCTGAAACAATCTACTCAGCGCCGTTCCACTCTATGACACTGCAATCTACACTGTATCACTGCACTCTGTGCCACTTTATTCTACTCTTTACCATTCTACTCTACCCTACTGCACTCTACTCTAACCACTGCACTCTACAACACTTTATTAAAAAGCAATGCACTCTACACCACTGCACTCTATGCCAATCTACACTGCACCACTGCACTCTATGCCACTATATTGTACTCTGTAACACTCTTCACCATTGCACTCTACACCATTGTACTCTACACTTTATGCCACTCTGTTCTACTCTGCACCACTGTACTCTATGACACTGCTCTTATTGTCACTCTACTCTGCACCACTCTGCTCCACTGCAGTCAGCACCAATGCCCTCTGTGCCAGTCTACTATACACCACTACACTCTACGACAGTCTACTCTGCAACACTGCTCTCTCTGCCACTGAACTCTGCGTCACTCTACTCTATGCCCCTGCAGTCTGCAGTCTACACCATTGCAGTCTACTCCGCACCGCACTGCACTATGCCAATCTGTGCCAATGCACTGTATGCTACTACAATCTGTGCCACTCCACTCTGCTCCACTCTACTCCACTCTACACTGCACCGCTCCACTCTACACCACTGCACTTTATGCTAATCCACTCTAATTTATGCTACTGCCCTCTACGCCGCACCACCCTACTCTGAAACAATCTACTCTATGCCACTGCACTCTCCGCCACTGTATTCCACTCTGAACGATTCCACTCTACGCCACTCCTCTCTATGCCACTGTACTCTACATCACTGCACTCTATGCCAATGCACTCTTCACCACTTTACTCAAAACAATACGCGCTATGCCACTGCACTGTACGTCACTCTACACTACTCTGCAACACTCTGCTCTATGCCACTGCACTCTAAGCCATTGCACTCTAAGCCACTGTACTCTACATCATTCCACTCTACGCCACTTCAGTCTATGCCTCCCTACTCTGTATCCCTCTATGCCAATGCACTCTACACCACTTTACTCAAAATAATACACTCTACGTCACTGCACTGTATGGCACACTACACTACTCTGCAGCACTCTGCTCTATGCCACTGCACTCTAAGCCATTGCACTCTAAGCCACTGCACTCTACACCACTGCACTCTATGGTACTCCACTATGCAACACTGCACTCTCTGCCACTGAACTCTCCACCACTCTACTCTGCACCACTCTACTCTGTGCCACTGCACTCCGTGCCAATGCACCACTATATGCCACTGCACTCTGCACCACACTAATCTACTGTGCACCACTGCATTCCACGCCACTTCAATCTACACCTCTGTACTCTACTCTGCACCACTCTATTCTATGCCAATGCTCTCCACTTTACAAATTACCACTGCACTCAATGCCACTCCTCTCTACCCTGTACCACTCCTTTCTACCCTGAAGCACTCCACTCTACGCCACTTCACTCTACTCTGAAGCAATCTACTCTACACCACTGCACTCTTCACCACTCTTCTCCACTTTATTGTACAGCTCTGGACTCTATCCTGCACCACTCCACTTTACCCTGCATCACCTCACTCTACTCAGAAACAATCCACTCTTCACCACTACACTTTATGCTACTCTTCTCCACCGTACTTCACTCCACTCTACACAGTTGCACTCTACACCGCTGCAGTCTGTGCTGTGCCATTGCACTCTGCTCTACTCTGCACCACTCTACTCTGCACAGTGCTTTATTTGAAAATATGTGTCTGCTTAAATTAAATGTGCAAGCACAGAATACTGAGGCAGCGTAATCCTATAGCCATCTCGGGCCTCTTTAATCCATTTATAGTCACTCTCTGCCCCTTCAGCTCATTCTTGCAGCTTTTTCCCTTTGTGACATTTTTCATTCATTCTCTGCCTCTGTATTTCCCTTATGTGTTTTTTGCTCACAGTAATTGACTGATGCAGAAAATTAAGTGCCAGCCCCCCAAAATAAGAGCCTGTGCTCCCCACCGGCAACCCCAGCTCAAATTAAGCACTGACTCTGCACCACTCTACTCTGAGCCACGCTACTCTATGCAACTGCACTCTATGCCAAGGCACTCTACGCCGCATTACTCAAAACCTACGCATTCTAAGCCACTGCACTCTATGCAGGTCTACTCTAAACCACTGTTTTTTGTGCCACTTCACTCTAGGTCACTCTACAACACTCTCTACAAGACCCCACTCTGATGCTGTACTCCATTAAACTCTAGTGCACTGCATGACACTCTACTGCACTCTAATGTACTCCATTCAACCAAACTTTACTCTACTAAATGCTACCTTACAACACTACTTCACTCTATGCATCTCCCTTTACGCCACTCAATGCCACTCTATTCTACGACACACTGCTCCATTCTACACCACTTCAGTACTACACTCTGTGCCACGCCATGCCACTCTATGTCACCCCGCTCTCACAGTCTATGCCATGCCACCATATGACACTCTACTCTACTCTATTCCACTCTGCCATTCCACTGTACTACTCTACTCCACTCTACGACAATTTACTCTGGTCTATGCCACTCTACTCTACAACACTCTACTCCACTCTATGCAACACCTTCTACACCACTCCATTCTGCTCTACACCACTCAAGAACACTCTATGCCACTCCATTCTGACACTCTACTCCACTATGACACTCTACTCCACTCAACTCTGTGACACTCTACTCCCTCCACAACACTCCACATCACTATGCCACTCCACTCTATGCCACGTCATGACACTCCACTTCACTCTGCTGTACACAACTCCATGACTCTCTACGCCACTCCATAACACCACATTCTCCTCCATGGCACTCTACTTTATGACACTAGTGAAGTGGCACTCTCCATTATGCCACTAACTTTTAGCCATGCTGAAGTGCTGCCAAGCTGGTGTACAACTTCACTCTAGGGTTAACACGCTACGTGGTTAAAACATATTGGCAAAGACAATAGCTAACGCATAGGCGCAACCTATTGGTCTTGCCAATGCTAGTTTTCAAGATGTGAACCAAAATCGCAAACACATTCTGGGGGTCATTCCGACCCCGGGGGTCAAGGTCCGCCGGGGCCGGGGTTGGCGGGAGCACCGCCAACAGGCTGGCGGTGCCCCGCAGGGCATTCTGACCGCGGCGGTTTGGCCGCGGTCAGAACAGGAAAACCGGCGGTCTCCCGCCGGTTTTCCGATGCCCCGAGGAATCCCCCATGGCGGCGCAGCTTGCTGTGCCGCCATGGGGGATTCCGACCCCCTCACCGCCATCCTGTTCCTGGCGGTTCCGACCGCCAGGAACAGGATGGCGGTGAGGGGTGTCATGGGGCCCCTGGGGGCCCCTGCAGTGCCCATGCCAACGGCATGGGCACTGCAGGGGCCCCCGTAAGCGGGCCCCACATAGAATTTCAGTGTCTGCATTGCAGACACTGAAATTCGCGACGGGTGCAACTGCACCCGTCGCACCCTTCCCACTACGCCGGCTCCATTCGGAGCCGGCGTCCTCGTGGGAAGGGGTTTCCCGCTGGGCTGCCGGGCGGCCTTCTGGCGGTCGCCCGCCAGCCCAGCGGGAAACACAGAATGGCCGCCACGGTCATTCAGCGGTTCCCGCCGCCCGCCGGGGTCTGAATGACCCCCTCTGTGTTTTGCAATCCGTTTTCTCCAGGTGTGAGACAATTTATTATGTGGCACGTTTTTCACTAATATTTGCTTTTCACACAGAGGGGTAGCAGATCCTTTGGTTATGAAATGCACAGTAGTTCTAGTTGATAGTGATAGTGTCCATTTTGAATAGAAAAAGGAGACAATAAAACAGCTCTTTGCAGTTAAAAAAATCTGAAGTTCCCTACTCAAATATTGGCAAAGCTAATAGATTCTGCCCTTTGGGTCATATTGGCTTCACCAGTGCCTTTGGGCAATGCTGTACAGCATAGGCAAAAATCTTTTTTTTTTATATTGAGGGGCAGCGAGGTGGCTAGCCATCCAAACACATTTATATCAAAAAGACGTAGGCGGTCATTACAACATTGGCAGTAAAAGCTACTTACCGCCGTGCAGAAGACTGCCAACACCCCCATGGCAGCAGAAATCCGCCACAGCTATTATGACCCACAGCACGGAATCCGTCAAAATTCAGACACCGCCACAAGTCCGCCACACCAAAGGTCAGTAATAAACTGGTGAAAACAAAACCTCCACCGTCACGCCAACAGAAATACGCCCACACTATCACAACCCACTAATCCACGCGGCGGTCTTTCAACTGCGGTATTCCATTGGCGGTACACACCGCCGCTCTCAAAATACACACACTCTTACAAAACACATCCACATTGGACAAATCGAAATAAACACACCTGATACACATACACACACCACTCCCACACACCCAATACAATATAAAACAAACACCCACATCACCCACAAACCCCTACGGACACAATTACTGAGAGAAGGCCAGAGACAGACACCACCATCAACAATACTAGCATCCACAGGCACACAACACCATCACCCACATAACTTCTACGCACCTCACATTACACACCACTACATATCAGAACACTTATCACCCCACACACCACCCCACACATCACCTACACCACCCCATGGCACGGCAAAGACACCCCAGGTTCTCGGAGGAGGAGCTCAGGGTCATGGTGGAGGAAATCGTCCGGGTAGAGCCACAGCTATTCGGATCACAGGTGCAGCACACCTCCTTTGCAAAGAAGATGGAGCTATGGCGAAGAATAGTGGACAGGGTCAACGCAGTGGGACAGCACCCAAGAAATCGGGAGGACATCAGGAAGAGGTGGAACGACCTACGGGGGAAGGTGCGTTCCGTGGTCTCAAGACACCACCTTGCGGTTCAGCAGACTGGCGGCGGACCCCCACCTCCTCCCCCACAACTAACAACATGGGAGGAGCAGGTCTTGGCGATTGTACATCCTGAGGACCTCGCAGGAGTAGGTGGAGGAATGGACTCTGGTAAGTTACATCTTAACTATTACATCCCCCACCCTACCTGCATGCCAGCACATACCCCCACCCTCACCCTCACCCTCACCCCCATCACTCTAACTCCTCACAAATGTCCCAACATCACAAACCACACATCCTAACACCAAGCCCTGCATGCAACAACAAAGCATGGACACCCACCACTAAAGCATGCCCACTGCACATACCCATACACCCCCCTAAACCATCATCACACAAGGTCCGACACAGGAATGCAAGCACTGGGGTACACGGTCACCCACCTATTGCACACACAGATGTTATAAACATCCTTTTATACCCCTGCAGAACCCATACCCAACGTCACCGGACAGGAGGGTCCACACATGGCCACACCACCTAACGGAAGAGGCCCAAAGTGATGACAGCACCTCTGTCCAACTGGATCTAGATGACCAGCCCGGCCCATCGGGGACCTCGGGACAGTCGGTTCCCCTCACCCAGTCACAGGCCACCACAGACCTTCCCCCCTCTGGAAAAACCAGCACAGCACCCACCCAGCGGGCCCATACCTCCGTCCCCAGGATAGGTCAATCAGCATTGTGTCCACCACTACAGGGAACCCAGGCTAACCCACCACCCCAACAACAACAGAGACCTGGGGGCAGTGGTAGTGGGCACACGGTCCAGGGGACGGAGGCCCAGGAACACAGGGGAACTGGGAGGGCTGCTGTGCGACAGGGGGGCAGACAGGACCAGGGAACCCACTCTCCACGAGGCCCTCTCCAACATCAAGGGAGCCTACCACCACTCCTAGGAGACAATGGCAACGGTACTGGCCAAGTTTCAGGAGACCCAGCGCCTGCAGGAGGAACAGCATTTGGGCTTCAGGGAGGAACTCAGAGCCATCAATTCCACCCTGGGCACCATCGTAGGGGTGCTGAAGGAAGTACTCAACACCAGGAGGGACACTGTGGCACTACAAGGGGCCCCTGACACTAGCCTGGATGATGAACTGCCCACCACCTCCGCCAGTGCTAGTGGACAGGAGGTACCGCCACAGGACCACCACACCAGCACCCCACCCACTGCAGAGGGAGAACCACCTCGCAAACGGTCCCTGAGATCCAGGACAAAGACAGAGAACGATGCCAAGACCCCCGCCAAGAAATGAGACCATCCTGAATGTCATCCTACTGTCCCACTTTGTCACCCTGTCCATCCTCAAACTGCCCAAGCTCCACTTCCTATGCCCATTAGGGCAATGCACCGGTGATACTAATAGACTGGACTCTGCCATGGACATTCCTCCGCCATCACCCCTCACCATTTTGCTACCCCCTCCAATATTGAGCACTAAAATAAACACCCTTAAAGCACAAAACAATCTGGAGTCAGTCTGTGATTTCGGAATACCGTATTAGCCATTACTGTGGCAAAAAGCTCTTTCATTTGTAATGTCAACATATCTATGTCACACAGCTGTAGTCCATGAGGAATCAAAGCAGATGTCACACATTGGGACCCACATCTGTGAAATCGTAAGGGAAAGTGACAACTCAGTGACCATACACTGGGTGAAAACGACAGACAGTAGAGAGGTAGTAGTGTTTAAGTACATGTAGTAGGCAGGTTTGCATTCTTACCTGTGTTTCACTGGAAATATTGCTGGATCACTGAGTCCCTGTTGTCCATATCTTCTTCTTCTGCTTCCTCGTCTTCACTATCCACAGGCTCCACAGCTGCAAGAACACCGCCATCTGGACCATCCTCCTGCAGAAAAGGCACCTGTCGTCGCAAAGCCAAGTTGTGAAGCATACAGCAGGCCACGATGATCTGGCACACCTTCTTTGGTGAGTAGATTAGGGATCCACCTGTCATATGGAGGCACCGGAACCTGGCCTTCAGGAGGCCGAAGGTCCGCTCGATCACCCTCTTAGTTCACCCATGGGCCTCATTGTAGCGTTCCTCTGCCCTTGTCCTGGGATTCCTCACTGGGGTCAGTAGCCATGACAGGTTGGGGTAACCAGAGTCACCTGCAAATGGCGAGGGACAACTGTTAGACACACACTAACCTGTAGGGATATCCCCAGACCCAGACAACCATTCCCACTGTCTTGCTTCCAGGTGCTCACCTAATAGCCACACCCGGTGCCTCTGGAGTTGACCCATCACATAAGGGATGCTGCTATTCTGCAGGATGTAGGCGTCATGCACTGAGCCAGGGAACTTGGCATTCACATGGGAGATGTACTGGTCTGCCAAACAGACCATCTGTACATTCATAGAATGATAACTCTTCCGGTTTCTGTACACCTGTTCACTCCTGTGGGGGGGGGCCAAAGCCACATGTGTCCCATCAATGGCACCTATGATGTTGGGGATATGTCCCAGGGCATAGAAATCACCTTTCACTGTAGGCAAATCCTCCACCTGAGGGAAAACGATGTAGCTCCGCATGTGTTTCAACAGGGCAGACAACACTCTGGACAACACGTTGGAAAACATAGGCTGGGACATCCCTTATGCTATGGCCACTGTTGTCTGAAATGACCCACTTGCAAGGAAATGGAGCACTGACAGCACCTGCACTTGAGGGGGGATTCCTGTGGGATGGCGGATAGCTGACATCAAGTCTGGCTCCAGCTGGGTACACAGTTCCTGGATTGTGGCACGGTCAAGCCTGTAGGTGATGATCACATGTCTTTCCTCCATTGTCGACAGGTCCACCAATGGTCGGTACACCGGAGGATGCCGCCATCTCCTCACATGTCCCAGCGGATTGTGCCTATGAAGGACAACAGCGAGCACAGAGTCAAACAACTCAGAGGTACGTACCCACAGCTTACACAGAACACCAATCATAATCTAAAAAGTGTCCTGTATGTGTGTTGAGTGTAGGCCTACGTACGTGACACAGTTAAAAATGAAGCCATGTGGGCCCCTGAAATGGCGGCTGCCTGACCTGTAAAGTGGGACAATTGGATGTGAGGTAACTGCGCTGACGTTGTACACCGTCGCGGTAGGCAGTCGAAGACCGCAGCGCAATGCTGCATTGGTTAACATTGGACCCTATTGGTCCCAGGAGCCAATGACGATGTACGCCAGCGGTGACGGTACGCACCGCCGCAGACGTGACCGCCATTTTTTATCTGTTCAATCACTAGATACCTGATCTTCGTCAGGAGAGGACCTACACTGCAAGTGCTGCTGTGACCTCGGTCTGGAAGAGACAATGGCTCGAGTGTCAGGGGAAAGGGCCCCAGCCTTCACATCGGAGGAGTTGGAAAAACTCGGGGATGGGGTCCTCCCCCAGTACACGCTACTCTACGGTCCTCCAGACAAACAGGTAAGTACACTGGGAGCATGCTGTATGGGCTATGCCTGTGTGAAGAGGGGCGGATGTAAGAAGGAAGGGGGGAGAGTGCGGCGTGCATGAAACGACGGTGAGTGCATGTGCCACATGGCAAGGGTAGGGATATGGGCCAATGACTGTGACGGTGCAGTTGGTAATAAGTTTCTCTTCCCCCTGTACAAATCATGTAGGTCAGAGCCCACCAGAAAAAAGATATTTGGCATGTCATCGCCAAGGACGTCCGGACCCTGGGGGTCTACCACAGACGGAGCACCCACTGCCAGAAAAGATGGGAGGACATTCGCCACTGGAGCAAGAAGACAGCAGAGGCTCAGCTGGGGATGGCCTCCCAAAGTGGGAGGGGTGCCCGTCGCACCATGACCCCCCTGATGTTCAGGATCCTGGCGGTGGCGTACCCGGAGTTGGATGGGCGCTTGAGGGCATCACAGCAGCTACAAGGGGGTGAGTACACTCTAATCCTGCTGATTTTGCGCGCAGTGGAGGGGTCTGGGTGGGGGAGGTGGGCTGTGGGTTTCCCTAGGCCAGGGCGAGTTCCATAGGTAAGGTCCCTCCGTAAGGCAGGCCATGTGGCACCCCACCCCACCTCTGTAGAGTGCCAAGTACACCTAGTCATGCCCCTGTGTCATCCATGTGTGCAGATGTCGTCCGTAGCCTAGTCGGCCATTTCCCAGGAATTGAACAGTGGAGCCCAAGAGCGCGGCGTAGTGCAGGGGGCTTCTGTGTCTGTCGTGTCCGCCAACGGTAGTGGTAATGCATGCACTCAACATGTCTTTCTTCTGTCGTCCCCCCCTTTTTGTGGTCTCCCTGTTCTTGTGTGCATTAGCATCATCAGGCGGAGGATCAGTGGCACCGGAGCACAAGGGGACTGCATCCCACATGGCCATGGAGGGCCACACGACGGACTCGGACTTCACCAGTGGGACGGAGGGCGAGGGGAGCTCCACGGCGGGGACAGGAGCTGAGACCAGAGACACGGACTTGTCCTCTGATGGGAGCTCCCTTGTGGTGGCGGCAACATCTGTGCCCCCCCATTTACAGGTACAGTCGCCACCCCCCTTCCAGCACCGCCCTCCCAGCAGCCCCTCAGCCTTTGCCCCGTGCCCGCTCACCTTGGAGGGTGGGCATCACCTTTGCCCCAGGCACCTCAGGCCCTGCCCCAGTCACCCCTGCTGCCCTCAGTGAGGAGGCCATTGACCTCCTCAGGTCCCTCACTGTTGGGCAGTCTACCATTTTGAATGCCATCCAGGGTGTCGAAAGGCAGTTGCAACAAACCAATGCATTCCTGGAGGGCATTCATTCTGGTCAGGCGGCCCTTCAGCGAGCTTTTCAGACTCTGGCCTCAGCACTGATGGCAGCCATTGTCCCTGTGTCTAGCCTCCCCCCTCCAACTTCCTCCACCCAGACCCAATCCCCTGTACCCCAGCCTATCCCAAGCACACCTACAGACCAGCATGCACACACGTCAACACACAAGGGAAGCTCAGGCAAACATAAGCACCACACATCCCACAGGCACTCACGCAAGCATCACACACATGCAGAGACACCAACATCCACTGCCTCCACTGTGTCCCCCTCCTCCTCGATACCCTCCTCCCTCCCAGTCTCGTCTACACTCACACCTGCATGCACTACATCTACAGCCACTACTGCCATCACCAGCACAGCCACCACACCCCGCTCACGTGCAGTCACCACCCCCACTACCATTCACACGTCCCCTATGTCCTCTCCCAGTGTGTCTGTGACGCCACCTCCCAAGATACACAAACGCAGGCACACACCCACCCAACAGCCATCCACCTCACGACAGCCTCTAGCGCATGCACCTTCACCCAAAGTCAGCAAACAAACACCTCCTACAACCACAACCTTTTCCTCCACTCCCAAACCCCCTCCAGCTACCCGTCCCAGTGTCTCCCAAAATTATTTCCTGTCCAACCTTGACCTCTTTCCCACACCTCCCCCACCCCGTCTGTCTCCTAGGTCCCGAACTAGCACCTCAGCCACAACATCTCCGGGACCAGTGGTGCCTGTAGTCACCGGAATCTGGAGTGCACCGGCCACCAGGGCAGCCAGTGTGGCACAGTGCCACAGCACAGACAGTCCCCCACCTATGAAGCATTAGAAGTTGGCCAGTGCCCGGTGGGAGAGGGGGAAGACTTCAGCCACCAAAGCCGCTCCCAGGGGTCCCGGTGGGAGTGTGGAGTCAGCTGCGACACCTTCCAAGGTGGGGAAGGGCCACAAGAAAGCAAGAAAGTCTGGGAAGAGCAGCACAGCAGAGGAGACCGCCATCATCCCCGCTGCCCAGGAGGCCACAGTCGTCATCCCCGCTGCCCAGGAGGCCACAGCTATCATCCCCGCTGCCCAGGAGGCCACAGCCATCATCCCCGCTGACCAGGAGGCCTCAGACATCATCCCCGCTAGGCCAGAGAGGACCGCCAGCAGAAGCCCCGCTGGGACAGAGAGGACCGCCAGCACAAGCCCCACTGGACTAGAGAGGACCGCCAGCACAAGCCCCGTTGGGCTAGAGAGGACCGCCAGCACAAGCCCCGCTGGGACAGAGAGGACCGCCAGCAAAAGCCCCGCTGGGACAGAGAGGACCGCCAGCACAAGCCCAGAGAGGACCGCCAGCACAAGCCCCACTGGGACAGAGAGGACCACCAGCACAAGCCCGCTGGGACAGAGAGGACCGCCAGCACAAGCCCCGCTGGGCTAGAGAGGACCGCCAGCAGAAGCCCAGAGAGGACTGCCAGCACAAGCCCCACTGGGCTAGAGAGGACCGCCAGCAGCTGAGTCACTGCAAAGGAGCCCACCACTCCAAGCACCGCTGAACAGGGCACCGCCATCTCAAGCACCGCTGAACAGGGTACCGCCGTCTCAAGCACCGCTGAACAGGGCACAGCCGTCTCAAGCACCGCTGAACAGGGCACCGCCGTCTCAAGCAACGCTGGACCATGAGCGCCAAGGGCACTGACGCTACTGAGTCCGTCGCTGGCAAAATGAAGCACTCTTGGCACCATGCCCCCTCCAGAACCAGTAGAGAGATCCATCCACTACCTCTGTCCTTAGCAGGATGAAGCACTCTGGGCACCAGGCCCCCTCGAGAACCAGTGGAGAGATCCATCCACTACCTCTGTCCTTAGCAGGATGAAACACTCTGGGCACACAGCCCCCTCCAGAACCAGTGGAGACTGTTATCCACTTGAGAGACTGTGGCTTTGCACTCCCCAGGATGGAACAGTGGGCAACCCACCCACTGTATAGACTTGAGAGACTGTGGCTTTGCACTCCCCAGGATTGAACAGTGGGCAACCCACCCACTGTAGAGACTTGAGAGACTGTGGCTTTGCACTCCCCAGGATATGGCAGTGGGCAACCCACCCACTGTAGAGACTTTGGAGACTGTGGCTTTGCACTCCACAGGATTGAACAGTGGGCATGTGGCCCTCTCGTGGATTTGGCATTGTGCACTCAACCGGCTGAGGTGCCCCCCCTTTCCCTCCCCCTGAGGTGCCTGTTTTCTTGCTCTCTGATGCCCCTGCAGTGTTCTCTCCGTCATGGTCGGGGATCTTGTGTGGGCCTCGCCCATACCGTGTGGGCCCAGTGTTCCACGGACTTAATTGGAGCACTACCTGGACTACTATGCTTGGTGTATATTTTGTTAATGGTGTATATATATATATTTTTGCATTCTTGATTTTAATATATTACAATGATTACACTAATTTCCTTTTGTCTTTGCATTCTTCCGGGGGGTTTAGCGGGTGTAACTGTAATGTCTCATGCTGTATTAGTGTGTGTGTTGTAGTGGGTGAGGTTGGGGGTGTTGCGTGTGTGTGTCACAGTTTTTTCCCTCCCCCCCTCCCCTGTGTCGTAGGTGCAGTACTCACCGTGGTCTTCGCCACCGGCGTTCGTACTCCTGGTAGAGGAGCAGGAAGACTATCAGAGGGAGAATTTGGAGTTCCGGCTCCATGGTGTCCTAGTTCCTCGTGGGGTGTGTAGAGATGAGGGTTTTCCCTTCGGAATCCTGTTTCCACCGTGTTTTTATCCGCGGTGAATCTGCCCCAGAAAAGGTGGCGGATTGGCCTGTTGTGATACTGTGGGCGGTACTTTGTCCTCCGTCTGTTTGTTGACGGTGTCCGCCGTGCTGTTTGTTTGTACCGCTGTGGTGGTCGGAGTGTTAAAGTGGCTGTCTTTGTTGGCGGTTTCCGCCACGGCCGTAATTGCAAAATATTTACTGCCGGCCTGTTGGCGGTCTTACCGCCGCTTTAACACCAACCGCCAGGGTTGTAATGACCACCATAATGAGTTGAAGG
Organism: Pleurodeles waltl; assembly: GCF_031143425.1. NCBI lineage: Eukaryota > Metazoa > Chordata > Amphibia > Caudata > Salamandridae > Pleurodeles > Pleurodeles waltl. The sequence goes on from NC_090443.1 coordinate 866,292,574, forward strand.
GGAAACTGAGGAGGGGATGCAGTGACTCGGGGTGGAAGTAAAAATAAAGGTGGGTGAGAGGAAGGGGCAAAACAGTACATGCAAAAGGGAGCAACACAGAGGGCCGAGAGATGCACCAATGGGAGAGATAAAAAGGGCAAGGGACAAAGTATACAAAGGAAAGCGCAACACAGAGCATGGGCAATGTAGAAGCAAACAGGTGAGTGAGCACAACATGTAGTGCAGTGGAAACATAAGCACACAAAGAAGTCAACTGGAAACCACCAGAATTCTCATGGAGTACCTAATAAACAAGCTCGTCTTAGCAGAGCTATTGCCATTGCCGATGTGTTTTAGCCATGTTGTACACCAGCGTGGCTGCTGTTCAGCATGGCCAAAAGTTAGTGGCCTTGAGGAGTGTGGCGTGGAAAAGAGTGGAGTAGAATGGCATAGAGTGGAGTGACTTCGGGCTTGATTATGATCTTGGCGAAGGGGATTACTCCTGTCACAAATGTGACGGAGATCCCGCCCGCCGTATTTCAAGTTCTATTATATCCAATGGAGCTTGTAATACAGGAGATGGGATAGCCGTCACGTTTGTGACGGAGTAATCCCCTCCACCAAGGTTGTAATCGGACTCCTAGTGTCTTGGAGTGATGTAAAATAAAATAGAGTGGAGTCGCGTGGGGTGTCATAGAGTGGCACAGAGTGTTGTGGAGCGTCGTAGAATGGATTGTCATAGGGTGATGTAGAGTTGAGTGTCATTGAGTGAAATAGAGTGGAGTCGAGTAGAGTGTTATAGAATACAGTGGAGTAGAGTGTTGCAGAGTGGAGTAGAGTGTCAATGAGTGGAGGGGTGTAGAGTCGAGGCTCATAGCGTGGAGGGTAGTAGAGCAGAGTAGAATGGAATGGCATACAGTAGAGTAGATTTGAGTGGTGTAGTGTGGAGTGGCATAGAGTGGAGTAGAGTATCATAGAGTGGAGTGACGTACAGTGGCATACAGTGGTGTGGCATGAAGTGGACTGTCATAATGTGAAGTGTGGTTGAGTGTCGTGGAGTAAAGTGGAATGGAGCTGAGTGTCGTAAAGGGGAGTAGAGTGGAATAGAGTAGAGTGAAGTAGATTGGAGTCGAGTAGCATACAATCAAGTAGAGTGGAGTGATGTATAGTAGAGTAAAGTGGTGTGACGTACAGTGGTATACAGTAGAGGGCTAAAGAGTGGAAGGGCATAGAGTGGAGTGAAGAGGAGTGGACTAGAGTGGCGTGTCATAGAGTGGAGTACATTGTTGTACAGTGGAGTGGACTAAAAGAGAGTAGAATTGTCATAGAGTGGAGTGATAGAGTGGAGGGGCGTAGAGTGGAGTGGGATAGCATAGATTGGGGTAAACTGTTGTAGAGGAGAGTAAAGTGTTATACAGTGGAGTAGAGTAGGGTTGAGTAGAGTGCCGCAGAGTGGAGTGGGATTATGTAGCCTAGAGTGTAGTAAAGTGTCATAGAGTGGAGTCGAGTGGCATGAAGTGGCATAGCGTGGAGTAAAGTGGCATAAAGTGCCATAGAGTGGAGTGGAGTAGAGTGGCTTAGAATGTAATAAAGTGTTGTGGATTGTCGTAGAGATCAGTGTGGTAGAATGGAGTGGGATAGAGTGGAGTAGAGTGGCCAAGAGTGAAGTGCCATAGAGTGGAGTGGCATAGAGTGGAGTACAGTGTCATAGAATGGAGTAGAGTGTCAAAGAGTGGAGTATCAAACAATCAATCAATCAAAAAAATGTATAGAGCGTGCTACTCACACGTAAGGATCTCAAGGCACTGGGGGGAGAAAAGGAAGTAGGCGGGGGGGCTGATGATTACTGTTCGTAAAGACATGTCTTGAGGTGTTTTCTGAAAGACAGGAGGTCCTGAGTCTTGCGGAGGTTGGTGGGGAGGGAATTCCAGGTTTTGGGGGCGAGGTAGGAGAAGGATCTGCCTCCGGTGGTGGTGCGTTGGATGCGGGGGACTGTGGCGAGTGCGAGGTCGGCGGAGCGGAGGTGGCGAGTGGGAGTGTGGAAGTTCACTCTTTCGTTGAGGTGGGCTGGTCCAGTGTTGTGGAGGGACTTGTGTGTGTGGATGAGGACTTTGAAGATGATCCTTTTGTCGATCGGAAGCCAGTGAAAAGATCTGAGGTGGGAGGAGATGTGTTCATGGCATGGGAGGTCCAGGATGAGGCGGGCGGCTGTGTTCTGGATCCTCTGGAGTTTTCGCTTAAGCTTGGCTGTGGTGCCAGCATACAGGGCGTTTCGGTAGTCTAGCCTGCTGCTGATGAGTGCATGGGTGACGGTCTTTCTGGTCTCTATGGGTATCCATTTGAAGGTATTTCGCAGCATGCGGAGGGTGTTGAAACAGGAGGAGGTGATGGCGGTGATTTGCTGGGTCATGGAGAGAGAGGAATCTAAGATGATGCTAAGGTTGCGTGCGTGGTTGGCGGGGGTGATCCTAGGCCGGTGCGCCACCAGGAGTCATCCCATATTGTTTTGTTGGGGCCAAAGATGATGATTTCGGTTTTGTTGGAGTTTAGTTTGCAGTGGTTTGCTGTCATCCATTTGGCGGTGTCAAGGAGTCTGGCGTGGAGGTTGGATTTGGCAGTGGTGGGGTTTCTGGTGAGGGAGATGACAAGCTGGGTGTCGTCTACGTAGGATAAGATGGTGATTCCGTGTGGCCGGAGGATGTTGGCGAGCGGAGCCATGTAAATGTTGAAAAGGGTGGGGCTGAGGGAGGACCCTTGGGGGACTCCGCAGATAATCTTGGTGGATTGGGGAGTGGAAAGGAGGGAGGTGGACTTTCTGGGTTCTTTCGGTGAGGAAGGAGGCGAGCCAGTCCTGGGCCTTGTGTCGAATTCCTGCATCGTGAAGGCATGTGCGGAGTATTTGGTGGCAGACAGTGTCGAAGGCTGAGGAGAGGTCCAGGAGGATGAGTGCGACCGTCTCGCCCTTGTCGATTCTGGTTCTGATGTCGTCAGTACAGGTGATGAGGGCGGTCTCAGTGCTGTGGTTCTTGCGGAATCCAGACTGGCGAGGTGTCGAGTGCGTTGTTTTCCTCTAGGAAGTGAGACACACGGGTGTTCACTAACTTCTCAGCGACCTTGGCGGGGAAGGGGAGAAGAGAAATTGGGCAGTAGTTGGTGAGGTCATCAGGGTCTTCTTTGGGCTTTTTCAGGAGTGCGGTTACTTCTGCGTTCTTCCAGGAGTCTGGGAAGGTGGTGTCGTTGAAAGAGCTGTTGATTACGGCGCGAAGCTTGGGAGTGATGGTTGGGCTGGCCTTGTTGAAAATGCGGTGGGGGCAGGGGTGCGAGGGGGAGCCTGAGTGGATGGAATTCATAGTTTTTTCGGTTTCTTCATCATTGGTGGGGGCCCAGGTGTGTGGTAGGTTGGGGGGATGAGTTGTTGTTGGTCGTGTCGGTGGTGGAGGTGGTTAGTGCTGGTGGTGTGAAGCTGTTGTGTATGTCTAAGATTTTGAGGTGGAAGTGGTTGGAGAGGGAGTCGCAGAGGTTTTGTGTGTGAGTGGGGTCGATGTTGCTGGCTTTGGGTTTGGAGAGCTCTTTGATGATGGTAAAGAGTTCCTTGCTGTTGTGTGAGTTACTGTCTATGCTTTCCTTGTAGTATGCCCTTTTGGTGGTGCGTATGAGTTGGTGATGTTTGCGTATGGTGGTTTTGAGGGTGGAGAAGTTGGTAGTTGAGGGTTCCTGGTGCCATGCTTTCTCTGTTTTGTGGCATTCACGTTTGGAGGCTTGGAGTTCAGTGGTGAACCAAGGGGCGTTCTTGATGTTGTGGGTGTTGATGTTTCTTCTAAGAGGGGCGAGTGAGTCAACGCAAGTTGTAATCCATTGTGTGAGGTTATGGACAGCAATGTTGGGGTTGTTGGTGTTGAGGGGGTTATGAGTGAGTTTAGCGTTCAGGTGTCCTATGGGGATCTTGTCCCACATGTGGTAGGGTGTGGTGTGTTGGTGGTGGTGTGTGGGGGGTTTCGAGAAGGAGAACTGGATGCAGTGGTGGTCGGTCCAGTGGAGTTCGGTGGTGGGAGTGCAAGTTATGTGGTTGCTCGAGGTGAAGATTGCATCTAGTGTGTGTCCTGCTGAGTGGGTGGGTGATGTGACCAGTTGTTTGAGTCCTAGGTTCATGAGGTTGTCTAATAGGGATGTGGAGTTGTGGTCGTGGGGGTTCTCCAGGTGAAAGCTGAAGTCACCAAGGAGGATGTAGTCTGTGGAAGTGAGGGCATGAGGGCTGATGGTGTCAGCGATGGCGTCACAGAAGGGGGGCGAGGTGCTGGTGGTCTGTAAATGAGGGTTCCTCTGAGAGTGGTGTTGGCGTTTATGTGAATTAGGAAGTGCATGTGTTCTGCGCTGTCTAGGGTGTCGTGTATGCTTGTGGTGATCTTTATGGTGTTTTCATGTATAATGGCGATGCTACCTCCTGGTTTGTTTAGACGATCTCTACGATGGATTTTGTAGCCCTCTGGGATGGCTGTGGCTATGTTGGGCTCTGATGAGGGATTCATCCAAGTTTCTGTGAGGAAGCCAATATCCAGGGAGTGTGATGTGCCCAGAGTTCGATGGCATGCTTGTGTATGGAGCGGGTGTTTAGGAGTATGCAGTTGAGGTGGTTGTGGGGGCTGTTGCTGTTGTGATGCGTGATGGTGTTGGTGTGTGGGGTGTTAGTATTGTTGCAGAGCGTGATAGCGTTGCGGACGTGTTGGTGAGGGTTGTGTAGGTGTTTTTGGGGTTGGTGTTATGGTGCATGGTGTTGTTGTTGTGGGGGGTGTTGGTGTTGTTGTTGGTTGTGGTAGTGTTGTTGTAGAGCGTGCTAGCGTTGCGGGGCATTTTGGTGTTGGAGTAGGGTGTGTTGGGGTTGGTGAGGATTGTGTAGTTGTTTTTGGGGTTGATGTTGTGGTGCGTGGTAGTGTTGTTGTGGGGGGTGTGGGTGTTTTGGGTGTTTGTGGGGGTGCTGGAGAACCGGCAAGCATAGCAGGTGAAGGGTCCGTGTGTGTGTTTGGGGTTGGCTTGGGCGCAGGCGGGGAGCCGCCCCGGGTTGAGGGAGTAGATTGTGGTGGTTGAGTAGTGTTGTATAGGGGGGTCAGGGTTGAGAGGGCCTGGGTGCGGTCCAGGCGCGGACGGGCTTGCATCTGGCGCGCCAGCGGCACGCCCGTTGAGCGCGATTGCCATTCAGAGGGGGAGGTGGGAAGGTGGAGCAGCTGGGAGGCGAGAGGGAGAGCCAATGGGTGTGCGAGGGGGCGGGGCCGCAGGGGACGCAGCGGCAGAGGGAGTGTGACCGGCAGGAGCTGGTAGAAATGGGCAGAGATACCAGGCAGTGAACAAGATACAGGGGGGCACGGGGGCAGAGAAAAGCAATGCAAACAGAGTAAAAAAACAATCACAATGGGTCAGACAAGAAATAGGCTTTTGAAATAGACGCAAAAACACCAAAAACGCAAACTTGAAAAAACGAAGGAATACTTATGCGACAACTCGAACTGCTGTCCAGGCAGCAGTCGGCAGGATCAGGGGCACGGGGGCAGGCTGGTGTAGCCAAGTGGACTCCTGGCCAGAAACCAGGTCAGGAAGTCACATGGGGCTCTGCACATTGGCTGCCATTAAGAGGGGGAGGTGGGAGGGTGGAGCAGCTGGGAAGCGGGAGGGAGGGAGGGCCAATGGGTGGGCGAGGGGTGCGGGCCGCAGGGGACGCATCGGCAGGGGGAGTGTGACCGGCAGGAGCCGGTAGAAATGGGCGGAGATACCAGGCAGCAACCGAGATACAGGGGGGCAAGGGGGCAAAGAAAAGCAATGCAAACAGAGTAAAAAAACAATCACAATGGGTCAGACAAGAAATAGGCTTTTGAAATAGACGCAAAAACGCAAACTTGAAAACATGAAGGAATACTTATGCGACAACTCGAACTGCTGTCCAGGCGGCAGTCTGCAGGATCAGGGGCACGGGGCAGGCTGGTGGAGCCAAGTGGACTCCTGGCCAGAAACCAGGTCAGGAAGTCACACCTTTTTGCCCATGTATCATGGAGTGTCATAGACTGGTGTGTCGTAGAGTGGAGCAGAGTGGTCTAAAATCAAGTAGCATAGAGTGGCATAGAGTAGAGAGACATAGAGTGGATTATACTGCCATAGACTGGAGTGGCATAGATTGGAGTGGAGTAGAATGTCGTAGAACAGAGTGTCATAGATTGAAGTACTATAGAGTGGAGTAACATAGCGTGTAGTGGAGTGGCATAGACCGGAGTAGAGTAGAGTACAGTGGCTTGGAGTGGAGTGGCATAAAGTGGAGAAGAGTTGCATAGAGTGGAGTGAAGTAGAGTGTCTCAACCAGACTTCAGAATTACAAAAAATGTGCTTCATTAGTGCTTTCTTAATTCTGATACATTCTGAAACATTTGCACAGTTCAATTCCAGACATTTACATTTTCTGTGCTAGAAAAAAATATCATCATACAGCCTTCCTCAAGCACACCCCCAGTACCCAGCATGATTGTCTAATGAATGCTGTTACTTTGAATTCAGAGAAAAAAAATAAACACCAAGCTCCCTCAGAAGACAGAGTATGAGATTTGAACTCTGTCTTCAAATGCATATCAAATGTGACAAGATAAGAACAAAATTTAAAGGCCTGTTTACAGAAGGCGAACACTTGTGGAAGAATACAGTAAATAGACTATGCTCCACTGGAGGGGCAAAAATATACTGGACAGCCTAAAAAAAATAAAGGGAGCAAATAGAAAACAAGCAACTGTGAGGTTCAAAACACAAAGCCAATGGTAATCAATGAGTTGAATGCATTCCCCCAGAAGCTTTTTGAAGACCCCAAGAAGTCTTTACAAACTTCTTGCACCATCTAGTAGGCTTCAACCTTAAAAAGGAAAAACATTCCCTAGATGCTAGCAGGGGAAGGATAGAAACCAGACAATCAGAGAGATGGTAAAGAGGCTATGCTCCAGGGGAGGGACAAACACAAGATGATCAAGCTGAGATAAGGAAGACCCTTGACTATGAAACAAGAAAATGAGAGTGACAATAAAGACAGCCTATTATAATTAAAAGTCGGGCTAAGACATAGGTAGAGTACCCCGCCCCACACACTCCGCTAATTACATAAAGGATATTAATGTGACGCATTTGAACAGTTCATAGTTGTGCATTATTCCACAGTGCAATAACACACATAATACACTGTATAAGATCATATATATGTGTAAATGTCGTACTAATTCTAAAGGATAAATGCACTGATGTTCTTTATTATGTTTAATAAACATATTTTAAAAAAATTATTATTATTATTAGTTGGGCTGGAAGCTCCTGTAAGTTCTTGGTAAAACCACAATATGGGTTTGTTAACCAGGCAGCTTGTGTAGTTTGGTGGGCTTGACCTAAAAACAAACGATAGCTATCACTGAGAATCAAGCTTTTTATCTTGATCACACAGTTACATTTTTTGGTTGATTCTTTCTCAGGACACTGAATTAGTTGATCTAAAAAGTTAAGGAAATTTGAGACAACAATGGGGGTCATTACAACCCTGGCGGTCGGTGTTAAACCGGCAGTAAGACCGCCAACAGGCTGGCGGTCTTACTTTGGGGAATTATGACCATGGACCATGGAATTCCTTCCCTGGCACTGATAGGGGTCTCCCCCACCCCCACCCCGACTCCCTCCCCTACACCCCCCACCACCCCTGCCACCCCCCAAAGGTGGCAGGACTCCTTCCCCACCCCGACCCCCAACATCACATCACCCATACCCACACGACATGCACGCAGACACCACCTACACACTTACACGCACACACGCCGACATACATGCCTACATCCACACACACAGTCAGACACGCACACCCACATTCAAACATACAAGCACACATCCATACAGACATACCCACAGACATACACGCACTCATTCCCATACACACAACACCCCCGCAAGCATACACGCACTCACACAATCCCTCTAAATACACACATGCACACCCCCATGCACCCACACAACACACAACACCACCCCACCCACCTCCCCTCACGGACGATAGACTTACCTGGTCCGACGATCCTCCGGGAGGGGACAGGAGCCATGGGGGCAGCTCCGCCGACCCCACACCGCCAACAGAACACCGCCACGGCGAATCACAGGACGTGATTCGCTGGGCGGTGTTCTGTTGGCGTGGCGGTGGAGGTGGAGCAACCTCCACTTCCCCGCCTCCCGCCAGTATGGCTGTTGGCGGCTCTCCGTCGGTAAAAGGACAGAGAGCTGCCAACGGTCATAATAGGCCGAGCGGAAAACCGCCACCACTGGCGGTCTTCCGCACGGCGGTCCCTCGGCGGTCTTCAAAAAAGACCGGCGAGGGTGTAATGACCCCCAATGTGTTTTTTTTAAGAAGTGCTTGTATCATGATTAACCAATTGAGTTGGAAAGTGATAATTCTGTTCACCCTTTTGTTCATTTTGTTTGCCAATGAAACACATTTTTGTAAAGCATCCATTGTTTCTTATTCTTACCTTTGATGGACATACAAGTCACAAACTTGATACCTCCTTATCATCTGAGAACAAACAGTGGATTAGTAAGTGTGCCGTGGTCCATGGTGCAAGGAAGGAAAACGGGGACCATGACTTTTCTATGGATAATTAAATATAACATTAATCAGGTTTATTTGGGTGCCACTTCATCTCCTGCCTAATCAATGACCACGCCCCTAAGATCAAGTATCCCTTCACACAGCTCATGTCTCCTGCATAGCACTGGTTGTATCCACCAGTGGTTTTTAACCTGTGGTCTGTGGACCCCTGGCGGTCCGCAAGGCCTACTTAGGGGGTCTGCGACTGTGTTACAAAATTTTAAAACATTAAAATTAATACATTTAAATAAATAATGTGTATACAAATAAAGAAGCAAAATTTAAAATGTGCAAATTTTTTGTATAGAAGAAATTCTTTATTGCAGATTAATAAAAATCTATGCAATTGTACACGACTATGATTAAAAGTCACATGTCAATTAAAACAACACAATCTAAAAAAGCAGGCTCTAAAATAATTTATGGAAAAAAAATATTATATGTTAAAACACAATTCGCTAGAGTGATTGCTGTAACCGAACAATAATGTGCAAAGTAGTGCAAAGACCTGGGGCCAGATGTAGCAAAATAACATTTTGCGACTTGCAAATAGCGAGTCATTGCGACTCGCTGTTTGCAAGTCGCAAAATGTTATGCAGAACGGTGTCTCAGACACCGTCTGCAAGTCGGTATGGGGTCGCAATGACCCACCTCATGAATGTTCATGAGGTGGGTCGCAAATTGCGGCCCCATACCGACTATGGGCACTCGCAAACATGGAGGCCTGCTGTAGTCAGCAGACCTCCGTGTTCGTGACTGCTTTAAATAAAGCAGTTTTTTTTTTTTTAAGTGTAGCCCGTTTTCCTTAAAGGAAAACGAGCTGCACTTAAAAAAAAAAACCGAAACCTTTAGTTTCGGTATTTTTTCAGGGCAGGGAGTGGTCCCTTGGACCACTCCCTGCCCTGAAAAAATGTTTCTGGGTCCAGTCACAAACTGGAAGGGGTCCCATGGGGACCCCTTCCAATTTGCGAGTGGGTTACCATCCACTTGAAGTGGATGGTAACTGCAACACCATTTGCGACCGCATATGCGGTCGCAAATGGTGTTGCATACCACTAGGAATCGCAAATAGGAAGGGAACACCCCTTCCTATTTGCGATTCTGAAATGCATTTTGCGAGTCGGTCCGACTCGCAGAATGCATTTCTGCATAGGAAAATGTGATTTGCAACTCGCAAACGGCAGTTTTTGCCGTTTGCGAGTTGCAATTCCTTTCCTACATCTGGCCCCTGGTTCGCACTTGAACTCTGTTCACTGTTACGCTAATTAAGAATCACTTATTGGCATTAGTTAAAACAGCACGATCTAGAAACAGCTCTAAAGTGCATTGTCAAACAGAGTTAATAATTATATGCGCAATCACGATTTGTGATAGTGTCCGCTGTGCCTCCACGCTAATATACAAGAAAAAGCAGCCAGCCAGGTACACACAAAATCGCAGGGTGGCGAAAGGCGGGCTCTAGAATCTGTGTGGGGCCTAAACTTATGTTACGTTGAGCTGTCTGTTTGTAATACGAGCAACTTTCTAACTCACAGATAAGCTTTTAATGTCATACATCTGTCAACGATCTTTAAAGTGCATTAGAACATAAGATTAAAGGTTGCACATGAATTAACAATTTGCTAAATAGCAGCTGTAGCTGAACACTAGAGTGTGAAAATAGTGCAGGAGGCCAGTTTTTGCGCTTGTTTACAGATCGGCTTACAACACAAGGACCCCGCCGGAAGTAGCTCCTTTTAAGAATGCGAAGACAAGGGGAAGGCTCCAAAAGTGTCACGGAGGGCCGAAAATGTTGTTTCGTGGGCACTCACTGGTTGCGATAGAAGCATCTTTCTGACTCGCAGTAAGAATTTTGTTGCCTGGCCACCAACCTGGATGATATCTCCATTTAAGAGCGCCAACACTGCAGGACGGGAAGATCTAATCTGAAGCACCCTCAGAACGGGACATATCAATTTCTGTCTCAGATGAGTGACCGCCGGGCAGATACACAAGAAGTGTAATACTCTTTCTTCTAACAAACCACATAGGTGGCAATAGGGGTCTGGCTAGGTGTGCTCCAGGTCTGGAACTTGGGGCCAGATGTAGGTAGGCTTTTGCACCTCGCAAACGGCGAAAAACGCCGTTTGCGAGGTGCAAAAGCCCTCAAGCGATGCAGAAGCACATTTTGCGAGTCGGAACCGACTCGCAAAATGTGTTTCCGTCTCGCAAATAGGAAGGGGTGTTCCCTTCCTATTTGCGACTCGCACCGCGATTTAAGTTGATTTGTGACCGCGAAAGTGGTCGCAAATCAACTCGCAGTTACCATCCACTTGAAGTGGATGGTAACTCATTCGCAAAGGGGAAGGGGTCCCCACGGGACCCCTTCCCCTTTGTGAATGCTCACAAAATTATTTTTTCAGAGCAGGCAGTGGTCCTATGGACCACTGCCTACTCTGAAAAAAACCGAAACAAAAGGTTTCGGTATTTTTTTCTATTTGCAGCTCGTTTTCCTTTAAGGAAAACAGGCTGCAAAGAGAAAAAAAAAACTGCTTTATTTAAAAGCAGTCACGGAGATGGTGGTCTGCTGTCTCCAGCAGGCCACCATCCCCGTGAGTGCCTAGACTCGCTATGGGGTCGCAAACTGCGACCCACCTCATAAATATTTATGAGGTGGGTCTTTGCGACCCCATAGCGAGTTGCAGAAGGTGTCTGAGACACCTTTCTGCATTCCAAATTGCGACTTGCAATTTGCGAGTCGCAGGGACTCGCAAATTGCAAATCGCAATTTGGAATCTTTCTTCATCTGGCCCTTGGTCCTTTGATGGGAACGCGCCCATACACAATAGAAGAAGGAAATGTTGGATAGGCGGAGAAATGTGGTTGACAAGACATGGTTGTGGGCTCCTGGAAGTGTAAGACTGAAGGACTGTCCATCCATGCCTCTTTCGGAGCAACTCAGCTTTATCTAATGTCCCAGAGTGAAGTTTAAGGGCCTTTAAACGTAGTGAATTCGATTTTTAAATCCCATGCTTTGGACAAATTTAAGTTGGACAATGCTTTCTGGATTACGGTTGGCCATGATTTTTTTTTGTCTGGTCTGGGACTCCATTTCCAACCAGCACTTTGCGGCTAGTGAGTCTGTCGGTGCCGATCTGAGCCTCCAGCACAATTTTATGATTGCTCCCAACCTGACCGGGACTTGATCGAATAAGCCAAACTCCAATTTCACCTGATGTTGCAAGATATATTGAAGAAGGCGGCAGATGCATTTGAACAAAACTGATTGAAGCTGGTTTAAGATGAATGCATCACACCCTTTTATTATGAGGATCCATAGGTGAGGGAGGGAAGAACTTCAGCCCTGATGACCTGGAGTAAATAATGCTTGGTTTTGATTCCAAACTTTTATTGTAGTAGGCTGAATGTGAATCGTAATTTAAGGGTCAGGGCTCTCCTTTGGAGTAAATGTTCCTTAAATGATTGTCTTGTGTCCAGGACAACTCCCAAATATTAATAGGTTTTGGCCAGCTACAGCTGATTTCTGGCCACTTTCCACCTGAATTTGTCATGATGAACACATGGATTAGCTGAAAAGCAGATTACTTTTGTTTTATTATAATTAAGTTCCAGGCACCAAAGCTCGTCTTCATATTGTAGGCATCGCACTGGTTAATTTGTTAATTTAGGCAGGTTGCTTACTACTTCCAACAATCGTGTGACTAAATCCGACATATAAAGTTGGCACAAGAACACACCCCTGCTTTAGGCCAGTGTGTGTTGCGATCTTCTGTCGCCATTGCTGATTGTAACCTGTGCCCAGGTGTCTGAGTACAGATTAATTTTGACCTCCAGTAACTTGGGGGGAACTCCCCAGCTGGCCATCTTTGCCAAGAGGAGATGTCTTGGGACTCTGTTGAATGCAGCTTTTGCGTCGACAAAGCATGTGTAAAGATTTGTGTGTTTACTTATGGATTTTTCGGCAAGAAGAGTGACTCCAAGAAGGTTAGTCATGGTATTCATTCCGCCCTGGAAGAGCAAAGATCTTAGCTTCAACGTCAATATGGGTGATTAATCTACAGTTCGCAGGGTCAGACTGTGTGTCAGATTTGCAAATGGGATGCAGAATGCTGCCTCTCTAAGATGTCAAAATGGAGTTTGTGGAAAAAGCCTGATTAAACAGGGGGATTAGGTAACAGGCCCAGAGGTGTTGGTCATGTTTAAACAGGGCATTTGGAAGCCCGTTCAGACCAGGAGCCCCATCTGATCTCAGTTTCTTGAGGGTAATCTGTACATGCAATTCATTCAACCATATGTCTTAGGAAGATGTCTGCGAAGAAGCTGCTGCAGGAATGCTGTTGACATTTAGAGTAGCAGTCTTTGGCGTATTTTCTGCCGGTTGTCCTTACTATACTGCTGTTATGTGACTGTCCAGTCCGCTTCAGAAATACCTGCATTGTGATGGCAAAATCTACCATTAACAAGTGAGCTGATTTCAGCCTAGAATGGCTTACTATTTTTCATTTTGCTTGATTGAAGAAGCTTTCACCATACATTTGCCAGGTATGAGTTTTTTGCTGTCTAGATGACCTTCCTGTAAATTAGCCTTAGATTTGCAGTTTGCTTCCTCGTGGCTTGGCTTAGATTCGACTCTGATTGCCAGAGCTTTCTGATCTCTCTGTTTAGTTCTATTTTTTCCAAAGAGAGTGATTTGAGAACTGGGCTGCCCCTTTCCTTTGATTGCAAAGGCGCTGGGGGATATTTGCTGAAAGATTCGCTATATGTGCATAAGTCAGATTCTCCCAAGAAAGAGACGGGGATAACCCTTGTAAGAAGCTCTGTTGGACAATAAAGGTTGATGTTAAGTGCATGATGGACTCCACCCCAGTTCCATTCCAAATGAGGCACATCAGATTATAAGCACTCAGTGTCGTGGACAGGTCGTTTGCTTGAGGGGCTCTGGGTGGACAAGGCAGTAGCTCCACTTGCTGGGGAAATGATCACTCTCCACTCTGGCTGTTATGCTATAATGAGTGATCATAGGGAACAGCACTACATCTGCAAATGTGTATGTAATCCAAGATTGAACTGGATTTGTTTGATGTCCTGGTGAAGGCTGCTGGTTGATCTTGCAAAAGGTGTATGTTAGCTAAGGCTGTGACACATATTTTCCCAAGTTGATTCACTCTGGGATAAATTGAAATTACTGGCAGGAATTTTTGAGGAAAGCCCATTAAATAATTTTGGCTTGGTTGAGCATTAGTTTGCGATAAATGCATGTTGAAATCCCCTGACAAGACCAAGTGTGCATGGGGAAAAGTGTATTGCAGAGATTTGAGAATTGCTGCTAAAGCTTCTGGCTTCCCTGCTTTACTCTTCTGGTTCAGGAGAATATATACATTGCAAATTAAAAGGCTGAAGTCACTATCTGCAGTTAATGTTGGTGATGCAGAGAGTTTGACACATTGTGCCCATGTTAAACAAAGGTCGATTTGTTCTTGGTGCCACTGGAGGTAAGATCCGATATATATATGGACAGGCCGCCAGAGGGTCTGCCTGCATTCGATGTTTTTATCGCCTCTGAGTGGTATTCCTTAAAGCCAGTGATTGGAGCCTGCCTTTCTGCCCAGGTTTCCTGCAAAAACAGGATGTCAAACTTTTGTAAGTAGGAGATAAAACCTTTCTCATCCACTTTACTGCTAAGGCCATTCACGTTCCAGGAACTCAGAGTTAAAGGGTGATGTCCATTACTACTTTCCAGGCAATTTTGCGTTCATGCTGCCCTCTTTTTCTGAGTGAAATGATGTAGCCGATGAAATCACCTTCATTATGTTCAGGAGAGGAGCCCAGATAGGAGCTGGTACAAAAACGTTGTTTCTTATAGTATTACTGGGGGCATGGATATGCTCCTCTGTTCCAGTGGACTTGTAAGAAGAGGGTCCGATGTTGGCCTCAAATCGTCCCACATTACTAGGTTTGATCTGCGGGCTGTTACTAGGCTTGACCTGTAAGCTGTTTTTGGCTTGTGTTATGCCGTTGGTCTGCTGAAGCTTGATTGGTGAGGGCAGAGTTATAATCATGTTTGGGGCCAGTGTTAGCTGTAATGTTGAGCTGCTCCATGGTGCCATCATGGGTGCCATCAAAAGGGTTCAATAGGAGCTCCTGCCATACTATTGAGGCCTCCAGGATTTTTTCAGATGTAGAATTGTCCTCACTGAGGTTGGGGAACAGAAAAGGAAACTTCTTTGGCGTAAGCATTATTCTGGATATGACATTGTCAAAGGTGAAGCAAAGTTGTGCCTCCCTAGGTGATTTCTTTTTTTCACTTGTGTGTACTTGGGCTTCAACAAGAAGTGGATTGTAGCTGATTGGCTCACTAGACTCTTTCTCAAGCAAAGCCAGAGTTGATCAAGAACTAATAGGTGCACTGTCTTGGTCTAACGCCACAGGGGCCACTGGAGATGTTTTAAAATGTGTAACTTTTACCTTTCTAGGTCTGTTGGTGGCAGTGGTTGATGTGGCAGGAGAAAGCTTGCTGATTCCTGTGAAGTCTGTTGGTTTAACTTTGACCATGACCCTGTGTGTCTTTGTAGGTTTAATTGTGCCATGCTTTTTGCCAGATCCCATTTTAGTGGGGCGATAGGTGGAGGGGACCAGATGAGTATTAGCAAGCTGGTACTGCTGGTCGTGATGAAGTCAATGCCCCGCTGACACCTTTGGTCAGTACATCGCCTTCAGCACCTCTTGGGCCCTTCAAGCACCTTTAATACACCCTGGTGAGATGGCTTCAAAGCATTTCCGCAATGTTATAGAGGCAAGCAGATTGATGTAATTAGGCTTATTAACCTCTGCAACTACCTAACCTAAACTGGAGTTAAAGTAAGTCGTGGTTTGACTACGCCACCACAACCTGCCTTCCGCCAGGCATGCACGTTGTAGGCGATGCCAAAAGATTTATTTATTGATGCCTGATAGTTAGTGTCCGTTAGACGGCAGTGCCACACCCTGCCCTGTTGGAATTATTGTCAGGGGGAAGAGGCATGAGCACGCACGTCTTAGGGGGAAAGGAGAAGAACGAAGTAGCAAGACTGAAATCAGCAGCTGAGGGCCCCAGCAACAAGCCCTATGGACGGCATCACGCTCCATGAACTGTCCTGAAATCCTGCGACGTAATGGGGGCTCACATGCACAACACTTCCTGCAAGCGGTCAAATTCTGATTACACTGGTGGCCCAAATATTGATTAAATACCAGTTGCCAGGGGGGCAAACCAAGCCAGACCAAGACTGTGGTCCCCGGGGTTTCAGGTTAGTTTACAGATGTCAACTAGCGCAGCAATAAGCTTCAAGATCATCTGGGGCCTCCTAGCTGGAAAAAAGGGGCTGGCTGAAGGAGGTCTGAAGCGCTCTGAAGGAACCTGCGACAGCACTATTGAGCTGGAGCATGAATGACCAAGACTGGGTTTGGGTCGATAATCTCTGTGGAAACCAAGTACAGGGGAAGATAACAACATAAACTGGTCTGCCATGGGTGCAAGCCACACCGGTCCATTGCCGGCCTCCTCCGCACCACTCAGCAGACCCAGGGTTCTAAGCCTTGAAAATATCCCCCTGTCTCAACGCACTTCCTTTGCTCCTTACTCCAGTGAGGGCCATGTGGGCTGTTGGCAATGGGGGCTGGCAGCAGCAGCCGGCAACAAGCAGAGGTGGCTGGTGGGAACTAGCGGTGGACGGCTGCGTGCATGGCCCTGCCAAGGGGGGTCTGGACAATCTAATGCTTGGTAGCCTGCCTCACTTGCCTCACTCGCACGGTCTGACGTGGCCTGCAGATGCAGTCAGCAGCTTCACATTGCCCGCCTGCCACGTTCTCACTGCCTTCCTTTCGCTCAGCACTTCCCGCTCCATCCTCCTTGCTCCTCCCCACGTCCGTTTGGCATGTGCAGTCAGGCACCAGCAAGGAAGGACAATCAGTAGTAGCAACTACCAACAAAAGGCTTTGTATATTTGATTGTGAATTAAAATATTTCAGTGTTTGAGGATTTGTTTGGTGTATACTTGTTTATGTATTTTTGTGCATTGGTTTGAAGTTCAAATTATAGAAATTGCTAGTTTCAGGGGTCCTCAGCTTCCAAATGACTCAGTGGGGGGGTCCACAGATTCCAGTAATTATTCAGTGGTGGTCCACAGAAGTGAAAAGGTTAAGAACCACTGAAATACACAGTATACTGCGTACCACATCCCGTAGCATCTTCTTTTCCTCTGTTGTTCAGGTAAGACTGAAACTCATTTTCCCATCCTTCACTAGAGCCACACCAATAACGAGAGCTTAATGATTTGATTCTTGTATTATAGAACAGTTGCTATTTTTTGCCCACTTGATATCACAATTGACAGTGGAGAAGGACTATAAACCTAATGGGAGACAGCTCTCTCCAATTGTCCCTCTTCACTTTGGCTCCTTCTTCTGCTTAGGATTTTAGTTTCTGGTCATCTCCTGCGAACAAAACCATTAAAAGATAGTACAGCAACTATGTAGTTAGACACTAAATTCCTGCCTTGGTAAGAGAGGCCAATACTGGTTCCTTTACAGTGACTGGCATGGTCTTCCTGGGCGTGGCTTAAGGTTGTTTCACCTCAGAATTATTTCGGAGGTACTCATATAGAGGCAATTAGGGGGCCACCAGAAGTTGCTACAGCATACTCCTTTGTGAAAACCCCATTGATGATGATGGCCTTTTCTTGGACTGGGCCCTTTTTGCAGGGTCATTCCTAAACTTTTTGCCTCCTTTCTCCTAACTTTTCAGACCAGTTTGTGTTGGCTTTAGGACTCTGGGAACTTTACCACTGCTAACCAGTGCTAAAATGCATATGCTCTCTGTGTAAATTGTATTGGTGATTGGTTTATCCATGATTGGCATATTGGCATGTAAGTGGCTCGTAAAGTGCACTAGAGATGCCCAGGGCCTGTAAATCAAATGTTATTAGTGGGCCTGCAGCACTGATTGTGCCACCTACACAAGTAGCCCTGTAAAAATGCTGCAGACCTGCCACTGCAGTGTCTCTGGGTGCAGTCTTGCACTGCCAATTCAACTTGGCAAGTGTACCCACTTGCCAGGCCCAAACCTTCCTTTTTTATACATGTAAGGCACAAAAAGGTAAGCCCTAGGTAGCCCATGGGCAGGGTTCAGTGTATGTTGAAGGTGGGACAAGTACTGATGTGTTTTACATGTCCTAAAAGTGAAATACTGCCAAATGTGTTTTTCACTGTTGTAAGGCCTATCTCTCTCGTAGGTTAACATGGGGGCTGCCTTTAAATATCTTTAAAGTATAGTTTCCCTTTGGGAGCAGATCGAAATTTGAAGTTTGGTGTCTCTGAACTCACAATTTAAAAATACATCTTTTATTGAAGTTGGTTTTTAGATTGTTAGTTTGAAAATGCCACTTTTAGAAAGTGGGCATTTTCTTGCTTCTACCATTCTGTGACTCTGCCTGTTTGTTGATTCCCTGTCTGGGTCAGACTGACAGTTGGGCTGTTTGTGCATCTCCTCTAGACAGTGACACAAAGGGAGCTGGGGTGTAGCCTACATATCCTGGTGAGCCCTCTGGGCTGGAGTGGAGGAAAGAGTGGTCACTTACACCTGAAGGGGCTGTGTCTTCCCTCACAGGATCTTGTGAACAACAGAGACTTTCCTCTGAAGTTTGCCTACCTCAAAGGCAGAAAAGGGTATAAGTAGTGGACCCAAAACCCTAGACTTTTAGATCACTTCTGGAACCAAGAGGAACCACTGCCAAGGAGAAGAGCTGAAGAGAAGTGCTGCCCCTGCCTGTGACTGTGCCGTGTTGGGCTATCCAGCAGTTGCTGCTTCTGCCTGTGAAAGGGGACAAAGACTGAACTTTGTTCTGCATTCCTGCTTGAGAAAAATCTCCAAGGGTTTGAACTCAGTTTACCTCCTGGTTTGAAGTCTCAGGGCCATCAAAGACTTCCTCTGCCACCACCTGGACGTTCTGCTGAGACTCCTGCCCTGCCAAGGGGTGCCCTTTCCAGTCCATGGGCCCTTGAAAGGTGAAGTTGGCAGAAGAAGGACTGAAATCCATGCACATAACGCCGTGCGGGGAAATTTACAACGCACCATCTGCAATGCGGCTGATATATGACGCGCCACCTGCTTCGCTCCAAGAATCGTCACTCCACCTCCATCGCGGCTAGGAGATCAACACATTGCAGATGGAGAAATGCTGCAACACCCGCTTGCGGCTGCTGATAATGATGCAAACCCCATGCAGCATGGTTTTCGAACACCGTGCAACCACATTCCTCACAAATCGTCCCTGGGCGTCAAAGTCATTGTGAACCGGTGAGGATTCGAGGTGTCCTATCCGGAAATCAATGCATCGCTCTCTTGCGAGGGAGAAAAACAACGCATTGCCAAACCCGACTAGAGAAGAAACGACGCACGGCCTCACTTGTGGGTGCTGAAGCATGTGCCTTAACTAGAAATTACTATTGGGTGTTTATGTATTTTGAATAATTGAATTACATAGAAAATGAATAACGTACAAAAATAATGCACATTTTTGGAAATGTGCCCTCAGAGAATGGCCACCAGTGTTCACGAAATGTACTAATTGATGATTAATCCTTATGAAATAT
This sequence comes from Pleurodeles waltl, assembly GCF_031143425.1. Classification (NCBI taxonomy): domain Eukaryota; kingdom Metazoa; phylum Chordata; class Amphibia; order Caudata; family Salamandridae; genus Pleurodeles; species Pleurodeles waltl. Next base: position 866,311,823 of record NC_090443.1, read on the forward strand.
TTAAAATGTACTAGATTAATGTAGTAATATGTTATGTTAAGGGTTATGAAGTATGCTTTAGTTTGTTAATTGTAGGCTTTAACTTATGAGTGTCTTGGCCTAGTTTGGCCAGGCCTCATGCAGAATCTGTATTTCTTAGCGGTTAATAAAAATGCTGACAGCGTGAACTAAACTGTGAAAAATCCATTGTCTTTTAAAAGTGCTTAACAGAAGCTTTTCGTGTGAACCCTCTAACAAGAGATGATGTTCCTGCTAATGTAACAAATTGTGTGTTATGTAAGTGAGATGTACTTTCCCAGGACGCGAACAATGAAGACACTGACTGGAGCTGAAGATGCAACAATATTGTTACCTGACAAGCCGGATGATGAGGACATCGTAAAGTGAACCAATCAACTTCATGTGAAGAGCGAAATATTAGAATTCATAGATTTGGTATAGAAATATTATTAGATAAAGTATAAACATACTATTAACAGACCAATAGGAAATTAGGGGATAGTTTAGGTGACTTTGTTTAACAGCGCAACAGAGGAGAATTACTCAGAGATACTTTAGGAGAGAGTCTTATTCAGATTTTTAGAGATGGAGAGACTTTGGAGAGATTCAAGATTCATTCTGTCATTGGGCTCATACTCTCTGACTGAGAGCCTGATGCTTTGCTGATCAATTGATGACCTGAGGACGAAGACTGATTCTGCTTACTGACCCATACCGTGGATAGGTAGATATGACAATGTGACTGTTATGCATTCTATGCCTTTTCTTTCTAGGCACCAACTGCGCTGTTTTGATAGACCCATAACTAGATGTTTTCTAAATTTGTGTTCTAAAGTGTTTTGCATGAAGCCCAACATGTTGATGCTAATCTGACGCTAGTCAAGGGCAGTCAAACTTAATTGACGAATACAGGAACTAATGATTGACGAGTTATTTTTCTGAATTCTGTGTATCATATATCTTTACTGCAGCTCGAGTAAGGAATTGACGCATCGCTGACTTTTCCAACGCACGCTCGCCCATGCAGCTTTATTTTTTAAGCAAACCAGGTACTTTGTGTAAAATCACCATTTCCATTGTTTTCTATGGAGTAAGACTCTTTTTACTTTGAAAATTCATATCTTGATTTGTGTATGTTGGATTTTTTTTGTTTTGGTCTTGTTTGATTTCGATAAATATTACCTATGTTTTTTAAACTAGTGTGGTGTCCATTTTCTAGTGCTTTCAATGTATTACTGTATATGTTGGTACAAATACTTTACACATTGCTTCTGAGTTAAGCCTTTCTGCTCGTTCCAAGCTACCAAGGGGGCGAGCGGGGTTAAACTAGGTGTGTTTCTCCTTTGTCCTGACTAGAGTGAGTGTCCTTGCTTGGACAGGGGGTAACCTGACTGCCAACCAAAGACCCCATTTCTAACACCTTTGTTCATCAGAGTTGCACACAATTATAAAGTACCTTAACCCCCAAAGTAAAGAATGCTCTGGAAGTAAAAAAACAGAGCTCAAGTTACAGTTGGAACCTAAGAAGGCTAATGACAAAGTCAAGGAATAGTTGTGCACATTGTTACTCAACTAGTACTCCATCAAGCTCATTCATATTCCTATTAACTCAGGGATAGCCTCATATTCATGTGTAACCCCTATGTCCCCATTTAGATACTACCCATACCTTTTGGGTGACAAGGTCAGTTTGGAACTACCTTGAGCAGGCATATCTATTGGACAGGTGTCCCCATGTTGGGAATTCCGATTCAAGAACATGTGTTGTCTGAGGCTGTACATATGCACCAGTTCTGATTCCGGCTTTTTGGACTGTCTGGGGTAAGTTGGTTCCTTCTTGAAGCCAAAGTCCTTTCCCACAAGATGAATAACATGTGAAAGACATGTGTCCTCAGAAAGAGTCGCAAGGTAGAGGAAAAGCTAGTGGCATAGAAACTTTAAGGAAGTTAGAACTGGGAGAGTGATGATCCTGAGAAACAACAAAAAGGAAAGTTGCAGATGTTCCCAGCATGAATATTGATTCAGCTCTCCAAGGGAAAACATCAGGGATAATAATACAAAAATGAAGGGGCGTAGAACCAGCCAAAATATCAAGGAAACATGTATACACATTGTACTGCACACTCATAAGCCCTTGCAAATCACAAACACACATGTGAGTTAAAATTTCTTCTCTTCCCCACTGCTGGCAGAGACATCGCTTTTCTCACTGACAGTATCTTTCCAAAAATGTCCCAAACCTACTCTGGGGTGGATTTTCAATAAAATGCTGAGATGAACAGCCATGAGGTTAGTCAGTCCGATGCCCATCTAAAGTGTCAAGTGCACCAACAATTCCTGTTAGGAAGGCATGAAGCTTACAGCAATTGCTATGGTATAAAATCTGCAAGTAGGTCCTCTCTCCCTCACACTTGGCAAATATTGCATCTGATGCCCTGAACCCACTCACTCACTTGTGGTGGCAGATCGTAGTGATGGCAAGTTCATTGTCAGCCATTCACTGCTTACACAAGGAATCCATGGTTCTTGGTCCAACAGAAACTATCTATTGTCCATGCCTAATCTACACCTCGTGAGGAGGGGCACTGTGTGCTTCACAGATTATCCCCATTTTTCCTGGGCAAAATCTCCACTCCATCTACAGTCCACTGGAATGGGATGATGGCTTTCCATAGCCACCAGGTTTGGGCTTGACAGACAGGGCTTTCTCTTGGCCAGCACACCATGAACACCTTCATCTTTTTCCAGGCCAGCTCAAATTTCAATTCCATCTCCAGCTGACTCTACATTTACTCATGCTCCTGCTAAGACAACCAGTTATAAAAACACACCAGTCCTCAATGATCCTGCAGTGCAACATAAAGGAGAAAGAGGGGTTGAAGCTGGAATGAAAGCACATGAAAACATGCACCTGCATGTAGTGCTAAACTTATAATGAAAAAAACAAATAGGTCCATGACGTCATCGGTGGAAGGATACACAAGGTAGCCAATGAAAAGCCATGATAAAAGAGCTATGTTCTATGTGAAGGACAAACACAGCACAGAAAAAAAAGCAACAAATCTCAAGCACAATATTAAAATAGACAACATAGCCAACCAATGAGAGAGCATAAATAAACTTCAACGTATGGAATACAACGCTGCCTGCAAGGGACAGCAAAAACGGTATGTTACTTCAATTCAAGATTGTTCTTACAGAATCAACACTGATTGTCATTTTCGCATTGGACCATGTCATACCATGTACACCTGCTATTAAAAGGACACCTGAATGTTCATGGGTATTTTTATTTCCCAGTAGGCCCCAGCTGAAATAATATCATAAGTGCTCCCTGAAACATGGTTGAGCCCACCCCGGTTTATAGGGACCATGATAAGACCTAATGACCAAGCACGCCACTAACAGAGTGGGTGAGGGTCTTTTACAAAACCTAGAGTGGTTTCCCGTGGGTTGCCTTCCATTGTTGTCACTCTTGACTCCAGTTGGAAATCTTATTGACCATTGGTTTTAGAATTCCTTGTTATGAGTACATGAGCTGTTAATGAAAGGTATTTTTTTTCTTTACGCAACCAGGGACAAGAACAGATAAGTAGCATTCTTCTGACTTGCAGAGCACATACAGTTCCATCATGCTACGTTCATATTTTACTTACAAGATTTTTCAGTTTTTGGAGTTCTGTTTTATCATATGGAGCAACGTGGGGGTAGATGCCAAATACATTTTACCAGTTTCCTAATGGCACCCATTCTGTACATCAGAAATGAACCAGCCTGGCTTTGAGCACTTCGTCAGCTTCTTCTTATGATGTTTTGCTTTAGCTAAGGGCTTTATGGATGCTATTGAGACACAGTATTGGCTGACACTATTGACTAATTTGTTCTGGTGTATCATTTCTTTGCATATGGCCTTAAAGTGTTTCTTATTAATACTGGCAATTGATTTTATAAGAAAAGCTTGGTCAATTATAAGGACCTATGGATTTTTCCAAGGCAAATTTTACTATGTCATGAACAATTTGAAACTCACTGGTCACACATGCATACAGTCTTTTTCAGGTTTTATGAATGTGTTTGTACAACAAGGCTCCAAAGGGTTAAGAGTTTCCAAAATAAAAAGTAAATACATATTTTTTTTATTCATTTATAGATTTTATAAAGTGGTACAAAAAAGCCAGACCCTAGAAGAGCACATTTCAAGTGGTAGATAACAGATGACATAGTCAATGCAGCGCTGAACAGTTGTGAAATCCAGAAGTGTTGGATTTCTAGCCTGATAATTTAGACAGGATATAATGACTTTGGATCAGCCTGCTGGAGCACCATGTAAGGGATGGCCCAGTGATTACAAGTTACAAGATTACGGGCCTGATTTAGAGTTTCACGGATCGACTAATGTTCCTCCATGACAGAGGGGCTGACCTGTCCATCAGTCTGGCAGATATCTGTTTGCTGTACTTGGGGTTTGGTATAACAGACTGCCATCTGTCATTGTGGAGGATGGTCCACCTGTGGAATCTCAATCCTTTGCCTCCATCATCAACAGGTACCGTATTTAGAGTTGTCCACCATCAACATTAGACTGAGGGATCCTCATGATGGAGGACAGATATGCCAAACACGGGTTCTGACAGCAGATGCATCCGTTAACACACACCTAATCAAAATACACTCAACAACACCTGCAGTTCACACTACAAAAGACAGCCCTTTAACCACAAAAACATTTACCACTCACAACATGTAGCCGCAGCAGACTTATGACTTCATTTTTTTTTTGCACCATGTCTCAAAGAACACAAACCCAGGTTCTTTAAAAATGAGTTAAAGGTCATGGTGGATAAGATAATTAGGGAAAATAACACTGGTCCAGACAATAACGAAGCATAAGGTAAGACAAATGTGGGGCAGAATTGTGGATAAGGTAAATGATGTCTCCAACACAGATACTCACAAAATGGTAGCTAATAGCAGTGGAACAATCTGTGGAGAGAGTCCATTCCATCACTTCCAGTACACACCAAGATGCCACACTTCACTTGGAAGGCACTGTATAAATTCTAGGCAGAGTTGAGGCTGGTACTTACCAACACTACCTCTCACACAGTAACTAATTCACCCTCTCCATACTCACACTCCTAATCCCTAGCGCAAACCTTTACACTAGTGACAACATATTTATACAACGACTGATGTCTGCAGCAACTCACTACATTCTCTATGTATTTGTCATCTAACATTTACTCACTCTGGCACAAAGTTCTCATTAACACAAGTCATCTAAGACATATTATCAACAGACAATATCTTAAATTTGCCCATCAAATCACACACTCAATATTTACAGACAACATATATCTAGTTACTCATAACAATGTAAACTCTACCCAACCTTATTGGATTCACATACCTGATACACATACACACACCACTCCCACACACCCAATACAATATAAAACACACACCTACATCACCCACAAACCCCTACGACAACAATTGCGACTGAAGGCCAGAGAGAGACACCACCATCTACAAACGAGTATCCACAGGCACTCAACACCATCACCCACATAACACCCACGCACCTCACACAACACACCACTAATTATCACCCCACACATCACAACACACACCACCCCACACATCACCCACACCACCCCATGGCACGGCAAAGACACCCCAGGTTCTCTGAGGAGGAGCTCAGGGTCATGGTGGTGGAAATCATCCGGGTAGAGCCACAGCTATTCGGATCACAGGTGCAGCACACCTCCATAGCTAGGAAGATGGAGCTATGGCGAAGAATCGTGGCCTTTGTCAACGCAGTGGTACAGCACCCAAGAAATACTGATGACATCAGGAAGAGGTGGAACGACCCACGGGGGAAAGTGCATTCCGTGGTCTCCAGACACCACATTTCGGTACAGAGGACTGGCGGCGGACCCCCCCCTCTCCTCCCCCACAACTAACAACATGGGAGGAGCAGGTCTTGGCTATTCTGCATCCTGAGGGCCTCGCAGGAGTAGCTGGAGGAATGGACTCTGGTAAGTCAAATCTTTCACTACTTCATCCCTCACCCTACCTGCATGCTATCACATACCTCCACCCTCGCCTTCACCCCCATCACTCCTACTCCTCACACATGTCCCAATATCACAAACCACCCATCCCAACACCAAGCCCTGCATGCAACACCAAAGCATGGACACCCATCACCAAAGCATGGCCACTGCACATACCCATACACCCCCATAAACCGTCATCACACAAGGTCCTACACAGGAATGCAAGCACTGGGGTACACAGTCACCCACCCATTGCACACCATGGCACACACAGATGGAATAATCATGCTTTTACACCCCTGCATGACCCCTACCCAATGTCACCGGACAGGAGGGTCCAGACATGTCCACTCCACCCACAGACGAGGCCCACTGTGATGACAGCGGCTCTGTCCAACTGGATCCAGACGACCAGCCTGGCCCATCTGGGACCTCGGGACAGTCGGTTCCCCACACACTGCCACATGCCACCACAGAGCCTCTGGAGTTGCCCCATCACATAAGGGATGCTGCTATTCCTCAGAATGTAAGCGTCATGCACTGAGCCAGGAAAATTGGCATTCACATGGGAGATGTACTGGTCGGCCAAACACACCATCTGCACATTCATTGAATGAAAGCTCTTCCAGTTTTTGTACACCTGTTCACTCCTGCGGGGGAGGTACCAAGGCCACATGTGTCCCATCAATGGCACCTATGATGTTGGGGATATGTCCCAGGGCATAGAAGTCACCTTTCACTGTAGGCAAATCCTCCACCTGAGGGAAAACGATGTGGCTGCGCATGTGTTTCAGCAGGGCAGACAACACTCTGGACAACACGTTGGAAGACATAGGCTGGGACATCCCTGATGCTATGGCCACTGTTGTTTGAAAAGACCCACTTGCTAGGAAATGGAGTACTGACAGCACCTGCACTTGAGGGGGGATTCCTGTGGGATGGTGGATGGCTGACATCAGGTTTGGCTCCAACTGGGCACACAGTTCCTGGATTGTGGCACGATCAAGCCTGTAGGTGATGGTCACATGTCTTTCACCCATTGTCGACAGGTCCACCAGCGGTCTGTACACCGGAGGATGCCCCCATCTCCTCATATGCCCCAGCCGACGGTGCCTATGGAGGAGAACAGCGAGCACAGAGTCAAACAACTCTGAGGTACGTAAACACATCTTACTCTGAAAATATTCAGAAATCAAAATTTGCCTGTATGAGTGTTTAGGCAAGGCCTAGGTATGTGTGACGCAGTGAAAAATAATGCCATGTGGGCCCCTGAAATGGCGGCTGCCTGACCTCTAAGGTGGGACAAGGGGATATGAGGTAACTGCGCTGGCGTCGTACACCGTCGCAGTAGGCGGTCAAAGACCGTGGCGCAATTCTGCATTGGTTAACATTGGACCCTATGGGTCCCAGGAGCCAATGACGATGTACGCCGGCAGTGACGGTACACACCGCCGCGGACGTGACCCCCATTTTCTCTCTGTTCAATCACTCGATACCTGATCTTCGACAGAAGACGACCTACACTGCAAGTGCTGCTGTGACCTCAGTCTGGAAGAGACAATGGCTCGTGTGTCTGGGGAAAGGGCCCCTGCCATCAGCACGGAGGAGTTGGAGAAACTCGTGGATGGGGTCCTCCCCCAGTACACGCTACTCTACGGTCCGCCAGACAAACAGGTAAGTACACTGTGAGCATGCTGTATGGGCGATGCCTGTGTGGAGTGGGGTGGATGAAAGCTAGGGGGGGTGAGAATGAGACGTGCATGAAACGACGGTGAGTGCATGTGCGTCATGGCAAGGGTAGGGATGCGGGCCAATGACTGTGATGGTGCAGTTGGTAATTACTTCTCTTTTCCCCTGTACAGTTCCTGTAGGTCAGCGCCCACCAGAAGAAGGACATCTGGCGTGCCATCGCCAAGGAAGTCCGGAACCTGGGGGTCTACCACAGACGGAGCACCCACTGCCGGAAAAGATGGGAAGACATTCTCCGCTGGAGTAAGAAGACGACGGAGGCCCAGCTGGGGATGGCCTCCCAACGTGGGAGGGGTGCCTGTCGCACCATGGCCCCCCTGATGTTCTGGATCCTGGTGGTGGCGTACCCGGAGTTGGGTACTGTTTGAAAGGGAGAATATTCCACCAGCACGTGTCAGATATCCCATTTGCTGTATCACATGGCCCATGGGATATAATGCACTTGTAATACAGTGGATGGGATATCCCTGCTGTTTGTGGTAGAGTATCCTGTCCGCTAAACTCCAAATAAGAGTTTGCTGATCAGCTGATCTCTCACAAAACCTGTCTACATTATTACAAGTGATATTGTATATAATGAACTAATTAATGCAATAAGGCAGACAAGCTATGTGTCACATTTGTGAAACTGTAACATAACTGTCAAATCATAAATGAGGTACAGTGTCAGTACAGTATTTTAACTTTGTTTTTGTCATACCTGTTACTGATAGATTATGCCTTCAAAATGTTTCCTAAGGACCCTTTCATCATGTGATTCATGAGACTCAAACTCCTCTGGTGAATGAAACAGCTTTGGACATGCTCATATCTATATTGAACCTGATGTCTTGCCACAACTGTGCTGTGTTTTAAATAAAATATCATGTGACATTGATGTTACCCCCTGGCCAGTACTTCATAGCTACAATTTGCATAAGACAACTAAGTCCTGGGCAAGTGTATGAATACACTACTGTTAATAAGGTTGCCTAGGCATTGACATATACCAAGGTTTTTTTCTTTTGGTCAACTTAATGGTGAGACCAGATATAACGTGAATGCTGACCATGGCCCATGAATATACACCATGTACAGAACACTGCCGTCAACAATATTTCAAAGGAATAGCATAGTTTTTTAAAAGATGGCAGAACATACATACAACATTTTCTAAATACATTAAGGTATATGTAAATTTTAATGGGTTCTCCAAAAGGTATGTCAGATGTTTGACATAGGCCCTGGTTTAGAGTTTGATACACTGGGTACTCCATCACAAATGTGACAGATATCTATCCACCTTATTACAACACTTTATGACCATTGTAATAAAGCTTAAGAAATATTTGTTATGCTTGTAACAGAGTAATCCATTCGTCAAATTCTAAATCAGACCCTTAGTTATATTTAGTTTGACTTGAAATTAGTCAGGTAAGTAATATAGAGTATGATCTGGAGTTTTGCAGGTGGGTAGCATTGTCTCAAAAGTGTCGGATAGTGTACCTGTCTTATTACAAATGCCAGATAATATAATGCAAGTAATAAGGCAGACACAGTGTCCGTCACCTTTGTGAGGGAGCAACTGGTCTTCCAAAATTAAAATCAGGCCCTTTGTGATGCCCCAGGCAGGCCACGTGGCACTACAACATCTGAATTTGAGCCCTCCAACCTGTGCCCTGGTGGTAGTGGACGAGCCAACACAGGCTATACAATCTGTTCCTATATCCTCCACCACCATTGCAGTCATCTGCATTCTCACTCTAATCCTCCTAGTACAAAGGCAGCACCCAGTCTGGGATCTTCTTCACTCTAGGTACCTTTCCCTCTCACCTAATCCCGCAGACACTGGTCTCAGATTAGACACTAGAAGTTCTAACAAACCTTTCCTTGGAGTAGATGGCATTGTTGCATGCCATCCAGGGTGTAAGTCAGCAACTCACAGAAGTGATTGACATCCTGGATGGCATGCATCCTACCCTGTCTGCCTTACAGAGATGTTCTCTCTTGTTCCTAGTGTCTCAGCCTACAACACTGCTTTTGGCATACCATCGACTATTCTTCCTCCTATTCCGATTCCAGTCATTCCACCCCCTACCCAATTCAAAGTGCTGATGCCATTACATCACCTTTCTCCATTCAAAGCAGTGACTCATTCCACACACCACTCTAATTTCTCCATCTGGCCCAATCCCCCCACCATTACACCTGTTCCAACAAGACTTCAAACCCCCTAAACATTTCCATACCCTAAAACCTCGCCTTGCCCACCACAAAAAATCTAAAACTGACACCCAAAAGTAGGTGCCTAGACATCCATTGGCTCCAAGAGGTTAGGGAGGCCCCTGAGAAGAACATTGCTGCAAAAGTTGGAAAGCAAGCACGATGCCTGGAGCCAACTATATATACAATGTGATAGGGCACAATTGTTTCTGCCCCAGCCACGGTCTTTTATTTGTATTCGTTTTTGTTTTAAAGACATTTAGGGGGTCATTCTGACCCTGGCGGTCATGGACCGCCAGGGCCAACGACCGCAGAAGCACCGCCAACAGGCTGGCGGTGCTTCCTGGCCAATTCTGACCGCGGCGGTAAAGCCGCGGTCAGAAAAGGGAAACCGGTGGTTTCCCGGCGGTTTTCCCCTGGCCGTAGGAATCTTCCATCGCCGCCATGGGGATTCCGACCCCCTTCCCGCCATCCTGTTCCTGGCGGTTCTTACCGCCAGGAACAGGATGGCGGGAACGGGTGTCGTGGGGCCCCTGGGGGCCCCTGCACTGCCCTGCCACTGGCATGGACAGTGCAGGGGCCCCCTAACAGGGCCCCATAATGGTTTTCAGTGTCTGCTTAGCAGACACTGAAAATCGTGACGGGTGCCACTGCACCCATCGCACCCCAGCAACTCCGCCGGCTCCATTCGGAGCCGGCTTCATCGTTGCTGGGTCTTTCCCGCTGGGCGGGCGGGCGGCCTTTTGGCGGTCGCCCGCCCGCCCAGCGGGAAAGTCAGAATGACCGCCGCGGTCATTTGACCGCGGTGTGGTCTTCTGGCGGGGGAACTTTGGCGGGCGGCCTCCGCCGCCCGCCGAAGTTGGAATGACCCCCTTAGGCCCATATTTATACTTTGTTAGCGCCACATTTGCGGCATTTTATGACGCAAAAGCAGCGCAAACTTGCAAAATACAATTGTATTTTGTATGTTTGCGCCGCTTTTGCATCAAAAAGCTACGCAAATGCGGCGCTAAAAAAGTATAAATATGGGCCTTAATGACAGAAAGGAAGAATATGTTTGTTGTCCCAGTTTATTTTAGTTTATATATAAGTGTATAATTGTACCTTTTGTGCTTGTTTTGTAGATTTATTTAGTGTATAAAATATTATAATGTTTGTCATATGTGATAGCGTGGGGTAACCTTATTTATTTCCTTTTTTAGGTCTTGAGATTTGTGCTGCATTGTGGTAGATCCAATTCATTCCCTTTCTCATGTGTGTCAAAGAAAGTGGTCATTGCAGTGAGGTTCTAGTGTGAGTGGCATTCAGTGTTGTAATGTGGGAGACTACATTTAACTCTAGCATTTCTGTGATTAAATGTAAGAGTATCTTGAGACCGGTGTTCACATACAGTACATGCCATTCATCATCTATGCCTACACTTAGGTTAAATATATGAGTGCTATGTCTAGCATGTGAGTGTGTGTACAGCAATTTATATTATTTATCATATTTAAAGATGTAACATATCTGACTGGGTAGTATAAACATGTTCTCAGGGCACCTGGTTGCATCATATGATTGGGGAGTAAGTGGGCAAAGTGGGTTAGTCTCTGAATAGTTGTGTGGTGTATGTTAAACACTCCTTGCCTGATTCTCAAACCACCTTCTCTTTTGTTGTCCATTGTGCTGGTGTTCACCCAACATATCCAAATAGAGCCCCAGGCCTTGGAGTAGCAGGAACATCTTGATAGAAAAGGTTTTGTGGCTGTTGTGGGCAGGATTTGGCTAGTTATGCTCTTTTTCCGCCAACACAGGTGGAGCTCTGTCCAGTGTGTCAGAAAAAGTAAAAAGACAGATGAAGTAAAATGCCAGAGAACCAGTAGACGGTTTACAGACCTTTGGCTGTCAACCTGTCATACCCTAAATCTGATAGACAGATCTCCATGGCGGAAGATAGGTAAACAGACAGTTTTGACAGCCCATCTGCTTCCGCCAAAACTCTAAATCAGGCCCTTAGTTGAATCATATATAGTGTAGACTTCTGTGAGATCAGCATATAAGAAAATTAAGATGATATAGCCTTATTGGGGACCCATTAACTATTAAAGCACAGTTCATTTGGCTGGGCATAAGTAGCTGACCATCTGCAATCTATCTAGGTGGTGGGTTGTTTGTGACTTGTTTTCCAAAGCATCTAATTTGTTATCTGTAAGAAACTGGAATATTAATTGGGGTGAGTGACTACCCACCTCAAGGAATAATGATAATCCTTGTAAGGGTGAACCTTCCAGCCACAAAATTAAACTGAGCTCAAAACCCTGGTAGCTATAGCACAGAGCACACAGGCCTAACAAGATAATGTGTTAAGTACTTATGCAGTACATAAACATTAATAAATTCCAAATGCAAAACAATAAAAATCCCAAAGCAAAATAGAACAATATAGTAATATAAACAAAATGACACCATTATGGCAAAAATCCAATTATGGGAACCAGAGATATGAGTTTTTAAAGATTTAAGGGAAAACAGCGCAAAGAGCAGAAAGTGCCAATGATAGTCTATGGTCACAGTAGACCAGCACCTAATTTCAATATCAGACTGACAGTGATAGCGCATGGATCCAATACCCCAAACAGGTTCCTCCTGGTCAAAGATGTTACCGTCTGACTTTGTCTTTGAAGTCCCAATCCATCACAAGTGTACACTTCTAAAGCCCCCAGGACCTCTGGGGAGGTATGTAAAGACTCACAGAGTATCAGGCAGAGGCCAGAAGTAGGGTCCAGTTTGGGACCATTTGGCACTGGTCAGCAGGGTACTTCTAGAAAAAAGCCTCTTGCAGATTGCTGTTGCTTTGTCACCACGGAGGTCAGCCAACTGGCCCTGGAGTCCACTTTGTCCTGGGTACAAGAGGGAGCAGGTCCAGTCCTTAAGGGCTCTTCTGAGGTCAAAGACAGTAGTTCAGTCCTCTTCCCATCTTCTGCAGGCCCAGAAAGTGCTCTGAAGTGGGCTCCTGAAAGTGTCAGATTTATGAATGGCATTAACTAATTGGTTTGTCGTGACTCTCTGACCCTCCTTAACAAATGAAGTAAATGCTTCTAGGGCTTGAGCTACCTACTTTTGCAGTATACTCTCTTTGGCTCACAGCAAACAGGCCCAAAATGCAATGTCAAGCACACAAATGGTGACGTGAGGAATGCTTGCAATTTGTCTAACCACTGGCGATATCTTGGGGTAGCATTCCAACGTATTGTTTTTTTAACACCATGCCACATAATTTTATACACAGACATATGCAAATAAGTCCTGACCCTGCTCTCATAGGAATAGTCCTGCCCGAAATGCCAGGGCAGGTCCTCCATTAACTGGAACATAAGCAACCCAAGACTGATTTCACCCTGGCTCTTCAATCAGGTGTAGCTTAGTTCCAGTGCCACAGTGAGCATTTAATCCACATCACCCTTGCCATTTAGGGCACTACATGAAACACACAAAATGTGATGTGTGTTAAGTGAACTACAAGTGTAGCTTCTAGCTGGTCTCATTCTCAAGATACAATATTATTATTTAATATCACTTGCCAGTGTTTCTCTGCAGGGCCTTCCTACAGTGAAATTAGCTTCTGAGTGCTAGTCACTGCAAGGACAGTTAATGTTAATTTTCTACATGTTCCACTTTTAAATACCATGCACCCTGGCTTATGGATTACAAGGCCTGCATAGAAGTGACATTAATATTTAAAAGGAAGTTTTTGGCCTGTTAAAAAGGTTTATTTGGACAGGTTGAATTGCAGTTTTTACACTGCTACAGTCAGGCTACAATGGTAGGCTTGAAGCCATCTTTGCACTGCCACTATAAAGGATTTCACTATAGGTGCTACTGTCTACTAGTGTAATTTAACTTCCGGGCCCTTTGTGCACTTTGTACCATGTACTAGAGACTTATGGTTTAGTACAATAAGCCAATTAGGACTATGTCAATCAAACATGCTTAAAGGTGGAGCACAGACACTTTACTACTAGCTACCAGACGTAAGGTGCACTGATTTCTAAGGCTAGCAAAAACAGAGTGCAGCAAAGGGCGACCAACAGAAAAGGCTGATTTCCTACACAACCTTAAGCTAATCGTAAGAGGTGAGTTCTCAGTCCTTTGTTCAACATTAGAACATCTTTTTCAAGTTGTAGCAGTGTGTAATGGGCATGCCATTGTGAGGAAGTATGGACGTTTACCTGTTTCCAGATTTGCAGAGCTTTAGAAGGCATAAAGGAACCTACCAGTTTTATTACTTTCTTGTATGAAAATTTTCACTAAGCATAGTGCATTGCACCAATATAAATTAATGACCTAATGGAAACTGACGATCAGATATGGTCAGTTAATCAGCACTTTTCAAAGGCACAACAGTCAGTAAACTTACCCTCCTATAAGTTGTGATGTCCAGTATCTCCGTGGAACGGAACGGACTGTGTCAGGTATAGTTGGCAGCCAGGCAGAGTATCCTAAGACTGAACAACGTAAACCACCTGCCCAGAGGTAATCAACTTTCAGCCTTTCTTTCTACTTTTCAGATTGCATCTTATCTCGGCATTGCAAAAACCCCTGCACGATAATAACCTGTTTATTACTCTCTCTCCTTGCTTCCTATTTGAATGATAGCCTCCTTACACTCCATACTCGGCATGCCATAGTCCCTCTGTACTCTCTCAGATGCCTGCCTCCTTACCATCTACTAAACTTCAGTAAAATAACCATACTTCTCCTTACAAATCATATGAGTAACACTCCCCGCATTACCAAAACCTTTCTAACCAACTTAATCATCCTGCTCCCACAAAGTCACTGTTTCATTCCGTTTACCCTCTACTTGCAATCTCAATTATTTAACACCTCTCACTCTGTTTCCTCACCACTCTTGTTCCACTTACATTACCTCACTCTAAGAATTACACCCAACTCTATTAACTTAACACATCACCACTTGAGAACAGAGGAAATTCTTCAGTTTCCTTTAAGCACAAGACTAACTCAATCACCAACAAATCTCCCAACAATATTGCATATTGTCAGTCTCTCTAATGCCCACTAAGAAATAGTTCTAGTTTACAAGTAAAGCATTTGGTAGTTTCCAGTATACTCATTAATGATTATTGTAATTTTTTGGTAATGTCTAGCAATGTAAGTTCACACTTCCAGTAATGTTCAGCAATGCGTAGTAGCAGTTTTCAGTATGTCGAATACTGTACATTATCATTTTATGTAATGTCCAGGAATACAATTGCCAGATTACGTATTTGTACTGTAATTACATTTATGTAGTGCTTAGTAACCCTGATGAGGATCTGAATCTCTTTGTGGTGGGTAGTACGCTATTCTGTAGTTCAGTGTTAGTGATTAAACCAGTGATTGCTGCTGAACATTATTAGAATTGTCAATGTGGATCATTAAGCAGTCAACATATAGGCCCTCATTATGACATTGGCAGTAAGTGCCGCTTACCGCCATGCTGACTGCTGCCTACATACCGCGACCCCGGCGGTATACCGCTACGGGTATTATGACCCACACATAGAAATCCGCCACTATACAGACACACACACAAGTCCGCCAGCCCAAAGGTCAGTAAAAAACTGGCGGTACCAAAAACCACACTGTTACGCCAACAGAAATATGCCCACAGCATCATGACCCACGAATCGCTGCGGCGGTCATTCAACCGCAGTAAACCATTGGTGGTACAGACCGCCACACTCAAAATACACACAACCTAACAAAACAACACCACATTGGACAATTCAAACTACACACACCTGACACACATACACACACCACACCCCCCACCACTATAAAACTCACACCCACACTACCCACAACCCTATACGACCCAAAGATTTTGACAACTGAGAGAGAGACAAGTCAGGAGCACCCACTGAATCTGAGCCACAAAACACCATCACCCATACACTATCCACGCACTTCACAGCACACACCCCAACACATCACCCCACACACACCCTCACACACACCACTCACACTACACCCATGGCACCTCAACAACACCTCAGATTCTCTGAGGAGGAGCTACGGGTCATACTGGAGGAAATCATCCGGGTAGAGCCACAGCTATTCGGATCACAGGTGGAGCAGACATCCATTGCTAGGAAGATAGAGCTATGGCAGAGAGTCATGGACAGGGTCAACGCCGTGGGACAGCACCCAAGAACAAGGGATGACATCAGGAAGAGGTGGAACGACCTACAGGGGATGGTACGTTCCATGGTTGCAAGACACCAGATAGCAGTACGAAGGACTGGCGGTGGACCCTCCACCTCCTCCCCCACAACTAACAACATGGGTGGAGCAAGTCTTGGCAATCATGCATCCTGAGGGCCTGGCAGGAGTAGCAGGAGGACTGGACTCTGGTAAGTCAAATCTCTATTACTATCACCCCCCTACCTGCATGATATCACATACCCCCACCCTCACCCTCACTCCCATCACTCCACAACCTCACATACACCCCACCATTACAACCCACCCTTCCCACTACCAAGCTCTGCATGCAACACCAATGCATGGACACCCATCACAGCCCTGCAATGACACCCATCACCACAGCATGCACACTAGTGGCAATCACTTAGCCAACCAAATTACAACTCACACAAGCCAAAGCTGCCTTGGTAATAACAACCATAGAGGGAAACACACCCATGCACAAGATGTCACACGCAGTGACAATAACACTGCCTTTACATACCCACAGGACCCCCACACAACGTCACCGGAGAGGAGGTGCCAGCAACATCCAGTCCACCCCCAGAAGAGGCCCACAGTGATGACAGCAGCTCTGCACGCCTGGATCAGGATGACCAACCTGGCTCATCAGGGACCTCTGGACAGTCAGTGACCCAGCCACAGGCCCAAACCACCACAGAGCCTCCCCCTCATGAAACACCACCAGAGCACCCACCCAGCGGGCCCATCCCTCAGTCACCAGGACACGACAATCAGCAGTGTGTCCACCACTACAGGGACCCCACAAACACAGGATGATCAGGGACCTGGGGTGAGTGGCAGTGGGCACACGGTTCAGGGGACAGAGGCACAGGACAACAGGGAACCTGGGAGGACTGTTGTGCGACAGGGGGAGGACAAGCCCAGGGAACCGACTCTCCACAAGGCACTCACCAACATCCTGGGATACCACTATTCCCAAGAGACCATGGGCCAGATACTGGCCAAGCTGCAGGAGACCCAGCAGCTCCAGGAGGGCCAGTACCTGGGGATCGGGGAGGACCTGAGGGACATCCACACCACCCTGGTCACCATTGCAGAGGTGCTGACAGACATTGCCAACACCATGAGGGAGGTAGTGGCACACCAACGGGCCCCTGACACTAGCCACACTGAAGAACAGCCCTCCACCTCCGCCGACGCTAGTGGACAGGAGGCCCGCCACTGTAACAACAGGCCACCAGTACCCCACCCCCTGCAGAAGGAGAACCACCACACAAAAGGTCCCTGCGATCCAGGCAGAAGCCAGAGAACATTGCCAAGACCCCACCAGGAAATAGGACTCCACTGATTGTCACCTTTGTGTCCCACTCTGTCACCCTGTCCACCTTGAACCGCCATTGCTCCACTTCCTGTGCCCCTTGGGCAATGCACCTGTGATACCAATAGACTGGACTCTATCCTGGAAATTTCTCCACCATCAACCCAACCCATTGCAATAGCCCCTACACATATTATCACAGAAATAAACACCCTTGGAACAAATACAAGTATGGAGTCTGTCAATTGATTGAAATTTGTATTACTTAAACAAGCTGTAAACATTGCAATTCAAATGTACAGTTATATTTACATAGGTATTACCTGTAGTGGGCAGCAGTAAACACACCAGGAGCCAGAGTGGGGCACAGATATCTGAAAATAGAGATGCCAAAGGGTACAGTAAGTGGCCATAGAAATAGGGAAATCAGGCTTCCCTGTACAATGTCCAACACAAAACTGCAATGGAAGGTGAAGTTACAGTGTCTTACCTGTGTGTCACTGGAAGTACTGTTGGGTTATTGTAGTTCTGTTGGCCACATCCTCTTCCTCTGCCTCCTCTTCGTCACTGTCCACAGGCACTGTCCACACGACCATCCCCAGGCTCATCCTCCTGCAGAAAAGGCACCTGTCATCTCAAGGCCAGGTTGTGCAACATGCAACGATGATCTGGCACACCTCCTTGGGTGAGTAGTACATGGATTCACCTGTCAGAAGAAGGCACCTGAATCTGGCCTTCAGGAGGCCAAAGGTGCACTCAATGATCCTCCTTGTTCGCCCATGTGCCTCATTGTAATTTTCCTCTGCCTTTGTCCTGGCATTTCTCACTGGGGTCAGTAGCCATGAGAGGTTGGGGTAACCAGAGTCACCTGTAAATATTGAGGGATACCTGTTAGCCACACACTAACCCTAAGGGCTAACCCACACCCATATACTTACATCAAGTGGGTGGGGCCCATGGGCTCATCTATTAGCCACACGCGGTGCCTCTGGAGTTGAGCCATCACACATGGGATGCTGCTTATCCTCAAGATAAAGGCATCATGCACAGAGCCAGGATACTTTGCATTTACATGGGAGATGTACTGGTCTGCCAAACACACCATTTGCACATTCAGAGAGTGAAAGCTCTTTCAATCTCCGAACACCTGTTCATTTCTCTTGGTGGAGTGGCGGGGGGGGCAAAGGTTAATATGTGTACCATCAGTGGCACCAATGATGTTGGGGATATGTCCCAGTGCATAGAAGACAGCCTTCACTGTGGCCAAATCCTCCACCTGGGGGAATACGATGTAGCTGCGCATGTGTTTCATCAGGGCAGACCACACTCTGGTCAGCACGTTTGAGAACATAGGCTGTGACATCCCTGATGCCATGGCCACTGTCGCTTGGAAGGAACCACTTGCCAAGAAATGGAGCACTGACAGGACCTGCACTAGAGGGAGGATACCTGTGGGGTGGCAGATAGCTGAAATCAGGTCTGGCTCCAATTGGGCACACAGCTCTTGGACTGTGGACCTATCAAGTCTGTAGGTTAGGATAATGTGCCTGTCCTCCATTGTCGCCAGGTCTACCAGGGGTCTGTACACAGGGGGATGTCTCCATCTCCTATTCATCCTCAGTGGTTTAACTCTAGGTTGAAAAACGGTGAGCAGCAGGTCATATTCAAACATATACTCAAGATTAACATGCAATTTTTGTTTTACAGAAACAGTATGTGAACTTGTAAGTCAGTTGATGTGCCTATGTCTGATGTGACGCAGTTAGGTGCCATGGCCTGTGCCCCCCTGCAATAGCGGCTGCCTGACCTGTGAGGAGGGACAAGTGGAAATGAGGTCATTCCGCTGGCGTTGTGCGCTGTTGCTGTCGGCGGTCCACGACCGCCGTGCAACGCCGCATTGGTTATCATTGGGGCCTATAGGTTCCAGGAGCCAATGGCGATGTGCGCCGGCGGTGACGTTATGCACCACCGCGGACATGACCGCCATTTTCTATCTGTTCACTCACTTGCTACCTGACCATCTACAGGAGAGAACCTACACTACAAGTGTTGCTGTGACCTGTGTCTGGAAGCGACCAGGGCTCGAGTGTCTGGGGAAAGGGCCCATGCCTTCACTTCAGAGGTTTTGCAGAGACTGGTGGATGGGGTCCTACCCCAATACCCTTTACTTTATGGTCCTCCAGACCAACAGGTGAGTACACTGTGAGCATGATGCGTGGGGCATGAATGTATGGAGTGCTGTGTGTGTCAGCCTTGTGTGGGGGGACTGAGGGGTTCTGGGCAGAGTGCTGCATGTATGGTGGTCAATGTCTGTGCGTAAGGGGATGGGAGAGATATGGTGGCCATGAGTATTACAGTCTGGACGGTATGACTAATATTTTCTGCTGTATTTGTCCTGCAGGTCAGCACCCATCAGAAAAAGGCTATTTGGTGTTCCAACGCCAAGGAGGTGCGGACCCTGGGGCTCTTTGACAGGCGGAGCACCCACTGCCGCAAACGGTGGGAGGACCTGCGCCGCTGGGCAAGGAAGACGGCAGAGGCCAAGCTGGGGCTGGCTTCCCAAGGAGGAAGGGGTGCCCGTCGTACCCTGACCCCCGATTTTCCGCATCCTGGCAGTGGCCTATCCGGAGTTGGATGGGCGCTTGAAGGCATCACAGCAGCCACATGGGGGTGAGTGCAGATTCAGATTCTTGACTTTGCGCACGTTAAGGTGTTTCCTGGGTGGGGAATGTGGGCTGTGGGTGCCCCTAGGCCAGGGCGAACATGGCAGGGTAGGTTTTCATGATGAGCAAGCTCAGATGCACTCCAACCAAAATAATGTTGGTGGGCATCTAGTACTGGGCAGGGTCCTGTGGGTTTCAGGTGTGCAGCTAATGGCGTTAGGCATTGTACCCCATGGGCTGGTGATTAGCATTGTAACTGGTAGTGCATGGCCTAGTACATAGGGCTGTTCCCTGTGAGTTGTGTACACCAACAGTATTGTTGTTGCTGGCATTGACCAAGTGTATACTCTGTCTCTCCCCCCCCTTTTTGTTTTGTCACCCTGTTCTTGTGTGCATTAGCCTCATCTGGCGGAGGAACAGAGGCACCGATGACGGAGGGAGCTGCATCCCACATAGGCCTGGAGGCCGAATCCCCTGACGGTGAGGGCACCAGTGGGATGGAGGCCGAGGGGAGAAACACGACAGAGACAGGAGGGGACAGTACCAACTCCTCCTCCGATGGAAGCTCCCTGGCGGTGGCGAACACCTCTGTGGTCACTCCAACTACAGGTACAGCCACCACCCCTGTACCAGCACTGACCTTCCAGCAGCCCCTCAAAGTGTTTCCCGTGCCCGCTCACCCAGGAGGGTGGGAATCTCCTTCGCCCCAGGCACCTCAGGCCCTGCCCCAGTCAGCTCTGCTGCCCTCAGTGAGGAGGCTATTGACCTCCTGAAATCCCGCTCCGTTGGGCAGTCAACCATACTGAATGCCATCCAGGGTCTAGCAGGGCATTTGCAACAAATAAATGCATACCTGGAGGACATTCACTCTAGCATGGCGGCCCAACAGAGAGCATTCCAGGCTCTGGCCAACTCACTAATGGCAGCCATTGTCACTGTCTCCAGCCTCCCCCTCCAACTTCCTCTACCCAGTCACAATCCCCTCAACCCCAGCCTATCCCAAGCACACCTTCAGACCTGCATTCACCCAAATCAACACACAGAAGTGGCTCAGGCAAACACAAGCACCACACTTCATCTCACAGGCACTCACACAAGCACCATCCAGCTGCAGACACACCAACATCCACTGACTCCACAGTGTCCCCCTCCTCCTCCTCGTCCACCTCCCTCCCAGTACCGTCTCCACTCACACCTGCATGCACTACATCCTCATCCACTACCTCCATCAACATCACGCCTATCACTACATGCCCCTCAATGGCAGTCACCACCCCCACATCCATGCACACGTCTCCTGTGTCCTCTACCACTGTGTCTGTGACCCCTCCTCCCAAAGTACACAAACACAAGCACACAGACACCCAACAGCCATCCACCTCACAACAGCATCCAGCCCATGCACATGCGCCCAAACGCAGCAGACTGACACCTCCTACAACCACTCCCTCTTCCTCCACTCCCAAACCTTCACCCTCTTCCCACACCAGTGTCCCTAAGAAGCTTTTCCTTGCCACCATTGATCTATTCCCTACCCCTCCCTCCCATCCTTCACTTTGGGCCAGGGTGGCCAGAACCCAGCCCAGCACCTCAGTCACCCAGTCCACGGCCACTGTGGTTTCTGCAGCTACTGCAGGTGTTAGAGGCTCCAAGGAAGCACCTGTCAGCACAGCCAGTGTGCCAGCACCACCTGCCGAGGCCAAGAAGGGGCCACCACCTAGTAAGGGTAAGAAGGGGACACCAGCCAGCAAGGGGAAGGAGGCACCACCAGCCAGCAAGGAGATAGAGGCACCACCAGCCAGCAAGGGCAAGAAAAGAACACCCGCTGGCAAAAGCAAGGAGGCACCACCATCTGCCAAGGGCAGGAAGTGGCACACAACACCAGCCATGGCACTTCAGCCGTCCGAGGCTGCAGGGGAAGGGCTGGAGCCTCCCCCCACCACTGACAGCACTCCCACCTGCACCGGGGCCAGCACCGCCACCTGCACCGCGGCCAGCAGCACCACTGCCAGCAGCAGCAGCCCCAGTGGGCAGCCATCCGAGGCTGCAGGGGAAGGGCTGGAGCCCCACTTCACCACTGACAGCACCGCCACCTGAACCGCGGCCACCACTACCACCTGCACAGAGGGCAGCAGCACCACTGCCAGCAGCAGCAGCCCCAGTGGGCAGCCATCCGAGGCTGCATGGGAAGGGCTGGAGCCTCCCACCACCACTGACAGCACCACCACTTGCACCGCTGCCAGCCGCAGCAGCCCCAGTAGGCAGCCGTCCGAGGCTGTAGGTGAAGGGCTGGAGCCTCCCACCACCACTGACAGCACAGCCACCTGCAGGGCAACTGCCATCCACTGGGCAGCCGTCACCGCCGGCGAGCAGTGTGTAGTAGTGTCTACATGAGCTGCAATGCGTCCTGGCCCCTGCAACACCTGTTGGTGTGACACCCAGGTGAGAGACTGTGTCCTTGCACCATCCAGGATAAAGCACACTGGGCACAAAGTCCCCTCCAGAATCAATGGAAGAAGTCATCCACTCACCCCCTCCTTGGCAGGATGAAGCACCCTGGGCACAAAGCCCCCTCCAGAACGGGTGGAAGAAGGCATCCACTCAACCCCTCCTCGGCAGGGTGAAGCACACTGGGCACAAAGCCCCCTCCAGAACCAGTGAAGAAGCCATCCACTTGAGAGACAGTGGCTTTGCACTCCCCAGGAACAAGCAGTGGGCAAACCACCCACTTGAGAGACTGTGGCCTTGCTCTCCCCAGGACCAAGCAGTGGGCAAACCACCCACTTGAGAGACTGTGGCCTTGCACTCCCCAGGACCAAGCAGTGGGAAAACCATCCACTTGAGAGACTGTGGCCTTGCACTCCCCAGGACCAAGCAGTGGGCAAACCACCCACTTGAGAGACTGTGGCTTTGTACTCCCCAGGACCAAGCAGTGGGCAAACCACCCACTTGAGAGACTGTGGCCTTGCACTCCCCATGACCAAGCGGTAGGCCACCCACACACTTGAGAGACTGTGGCTTTGCCCTCCCCAGGACCAAGCAGTGAGCATGTAGCCCCCTCCAGGCCAGTGGTGTTGTACCATCTTCCGGCTGAGGTGCCCCCCATTCCTGTCCCCTTTAGGTGCCTGTGTTTTTTCGACCTGATGCCCCTGCAGTGTTCTCTCCGTATTGAGGCAGGAGTCAAGTGTGGCCTTGGCCTATGTGTTATGGCCCCGTGTGCCAAGGACATTTTGGAGTGGGCATTGTCCCTCCTTTTCTATATATTGTACATTCTGTTTATTGATTTAAGGACGTATTTATCTAAAACTGTACTACTACACTCATTTTAATCCATTCCTTTTGTCCTTGCGTCATTCCTGAGGGTTACAGGGTGTATATGTAATGTTGTTGCATCTGTTTGTGTGTATGGTGTTGGGGGTGAGGGTGGGGGTGTTGTGTGTTGCGTGTGTGTCACTCTCTTTTTCCTCCCCCCTCCCTTGTGTGGTAGGTGCAATACTCACGGTAGTCGTCTTCGCCAGCATTCGTGTTCCTGGTGTATGAGGAGGTACACCAGCATTGGAAAAACGTGCAGCTCGGGCTCCATGGCGTTGTGGTTCTTCCTTGAGTGTCGAGAGGTGAGTCGTTTCCCTTCAGTGTACTGTTTCCGCCGTGCTTTTGATGGCGTTGGTACCGCCCTGGAAGAGGTGGCGGATAGGCCTGTTGTAATGCTGTGGGCGGTACATTGTCTTCTGCTTGGCTGTTGGTGGTTACCGCTGCGGTGTTTGTTGCTACCGCCGTGGCGGTTGGTGTGTTAAAATGTGCTGTCTGTGTTGGTGGTTTCCGCCGTGGTCATGATTCAATTTTTTTATTGCCGGCCTGTTGGCGGTATTACCGCCGCTTTATCACTGACCGCCAGGGTTCTAATGAGAGCCATAATCTGTTCTGACTCAGTAAGTATATCATCTCAAATGCTAATGTCCTTATGTCAATGTCAGTATTTACATGTTCATTTCAGAATCATTACTTTAGTTTCACTGTACCTGTATCCAGGGGCGGCTCCTCCGTTATGGCGGAGGAGCGTTGCTCCCCCCCCCCACCAGCAGCAGAGCTGCAAAACTTTTCACAACAAAAGGATAATAAACTAGGTTTATTATCCTTTTGTTATGAAAGGGGTGGGGCATTGGGGGTGACTAGCAATGAGGGAAGTGCACTGTGCACTTCTCTCAGAGTGTATGTGTGCTTGGCCGGCTGACTTGGGCCTGCCAAACACACATACGCAGTAGGCTCTCTTCAGCCCAGTAACACAATTGCCAGGCTGGTGAGAGCCTGCACAGGCTCCCAGTCTGCCTGGGAGTGCCCGGCCTGGGTGTTCCCAGCCAATCCTAACGCTGCTCTGAGCAACGTCAGGATTGGCCGCAGGGCAGGTTGGGAGCCGGTGCCTGCAGTTTACCTGCAGCAGAGGAACGTAGCAGAGCGGCGGAGAAGGTAATTGTTTTTTTTATTTACTTAATGTTTATTTCTTCCCCTTTTGCCCCCCGCGAGCCGTGACTGCCTGTATCATCAGTGTACCAGAGTCTCAATGTACCAGCACCTGTATCTGGTTATCCTGTTCTGAGTGTTAGTTAGTGTCTGGCATGACCTATTTAATTCTGTAACGAACAGTACTTTGTGTTGATTTATATGGTGACAGATTAAAGCCTGGGATTGGTATGTAATGAATGAGCACTGCCTGGACTAGGTTTATATTGCAGCCAGCATACATGGCAACATTTTAGAAGAGGTAAGTGAGAGTTTGTAATAAAATAATCGGGAGAATGTATTTACCCTACTGACTTCTATTGAATCAGAAGCCATTTTAGGGGAAAAAGCAAACTAAAGCCATTTTTGGCTTAAAAAATCGGGAGTCTCCTGTCTGAATCGGGTCTATCGGCATGTTTGAGCCAGGCTGGTTTAGAGTGTGGAAGAGGAATGGAGAGCAATCACTTCCGGATGTTAATTGATATTTTAATCTGATCGAGTTTAAAACAATGTTACTTTTAAAATGTCTTTGAATATACATTCAAAGATTCCTTGAGAATTACCCTCAAACCCCTTTGAGGAAGCACCTATGTCATATCCAGATGAGAGCATTGTTGGCTCAATGTAGTTTAAAATACAGCTTTTGCCATTTATTTTACCCAACTTTCGCTGGGAAAATTCCTACCAGCTGCCTCTCCCAGGTGTTCTGATGAGCTGGGGCAAAGTGAAGGGAGAGTGTCAGAACCTCTTTCAGAGGGCCACGGGCAAGCAGGAACTACTTGGGGGTTGAGGCCTTTTACCCCTGGATGATGAGCAAGTGGGGCCAGTACCCCTTCAGCACTCCAAGGCTCTCTCGGGTGGAGGGGCTTACAGGGGGTGAACACAGGCTCACAACTCAAAATGCGTGCAGCAGCAGCAATAAATCATTGTCCATCTAAATACTCACTTTTATGAAAAAAGAGAAGCATTTTATTTCTTATCCTAACAACACAAAGGAAACATACAACATTGACAAACAACTGCGCATTCCCCCTGTGTTCAGGGCTCTAGTGATTCTTTAGACAATCCCCCAGGTCCACCTCCCTCCTAGTGATAGTGGTTATTCCCCATTCACTGTAGGCAACATCCCGGGCAAGCCCTTTTTGTAGTCCAAGTCTCAAGACTCCACTCTGACTCTATTTTATAGTCAACAGTGTACCAGTGCCGCAGCACTAACTAGGAAGATAGTTCCCCTGGGGCCGGCTGGTCCAAAATCAATCTTACCTGCAGCTGTAGGCTTGGAACATCCGGAGTTACTGAGTGTGCCCCTTCTGTGGGTCATCCAGGCTCAAGGGCTACAACCCTCACCATATCGCAGTCTTCATGCAGCAGCCCCTTCTGGCATACGGGGTCAGGGTTCTCGGGGTTCCTCACCATGCACAGGTTTAACCAGATTAGCGCAGGGATGCACATGGCTAAATTCACAGCGGCTCTTCTCAGGCATACAAGGGTCGCTGTTTTCTAACACCTTGCAACGGGAATCCACTCCAGAGGGCTCACCAGTGGACTTCGCTCCATCCATTGCTTTCCTCTTTCTCACAGCGCACATTAGACTTGGCAAGCAGGCAGGCTTTGGTGCTCCAGGGCACATTGTCTTGGATTCCCAGGGTGATGTCTCCTCACTCTCCAGAGAGATTAGGAGGCCTTGGCACCCAGTCCTTGTCACATGACTGGGGTCAGAAGCCTTGCAGAGCTTCCCCTCCTCACACAGCCTGTCTGGCGGCTTGCCAGATGAAAGTTTTGGAGACTCAATTTTCCATTTTTATATTTTATTTCCAGACACCAAATGTGATTATGGCCCTCATTACAACCCTGTCAGTCGGTGATAAAGTGGCGGTAATACCGCCAACAGGCTGGCGGTAACTACCGCCAAATTATGACCATGGCGGAAAGACAGCCACTTTACCACACCGACCGCCAGGGCGGAAACAACAGCCACCATGGCGGTAACCACCTACAGCCAGGCGAAAGTCAATGTTCCGCCTAACATATAATGACACATCAATCCGCCACCTTTTCCGGGGAGGTACCAACAACATCAAAACCTGGCGGAAACAGACCTCAGAAGGGAAAGGACTCACCTTTGGAGACACAGGGAACAACCATGCCGCCATGGAGCCCGAACTTCAGATATTCCCAATGATTTTCTACATCCTGCTCCACCACGAACACCAACGACGGCGAAGACGACCACGGTGAGTACAGCCTCCTAGCACACAGGGAAGGGGGGGAGGAAAAATAAAGTGACACACACACGCACCCCCCCTCCCCACACCATACACACAATCAGATGCAGTAATAAAACATATATACGCCGTACCCCTCAGGAATAATGCAAGGACTACAGAAATTGATGAAAAGTGAGTGTTCTAATATAAATACAGTAGAAATACGAAAAATCTAACTAATGGTATGTACATATGTACAGTTCAAGGGACACTGCCCAGTCCATATTGTGCGTGGGCCACATGGCCACAGGCCATAGTCCAAGGCCCCACTTGTCACCTGCACCAACACGGAGAGAACACTGCAGAGGCATCAGCTGGAAAATAGGCAGGCACCTCAGGGGGACGGGGAACGGGGGGCACCTCAGCCGGCAGATGGAACAACACCACTGGCCCTGGAGGGAGTGCAAGACCACAGTCTCTCAAGAGGGTGACTTGCCCACATGCTCTGGAGGGAGCAACATGCCCTGTGCTTGGTCCTGGGGAGTGCAAGGCCACAGTCTCTCAAGTGGGTGACTTGCCCACTGGTTCGGGAGGGGGCATTGTGCTCTGTGCTTGATCCTGGGGAGGATGGGGTGAGTGGGTGGCTTACCTACTGATTCTGGAGGGGGCATTGTGCCCTGTGCTTCTGATCCTGGGGAGGATGGGGTTGGTGGGTGGCTTACCCACTTGTTCTGGAGGGGGCATTGTGCCTTGTGCTTCTGATCCTGGGGAGGATGGGGTGGGTGGGTGGCTTACCCACTGGTTCTGGAGGGGGCATCGTGCCCAGTGCTTCTGATCCTGGGGAGGATGGGATTGGTGGGTGGCTTACCCACTGGTTCTGGAGGGGGCATCGTGCCTTGTGACTCTGATCCTGGGGAGTGCAAGGTCACAGTCTCTCAGCTGGGTTTCATTCCCACAGGATTTGCAGGGGGCAGGCTGCACAGCAGGCAATGGAGGCAGGACTACAGGCTGTCCGCCGGCGGTGACGGCTGCTCAGTGGTGGTAGTGGTGCTGCTGTAGCCACTGCTGGGGGGAGGCTCCAGCCCATCCCCTGCAGCCTCAGATTGCTGCTCACTGCTGGTGGTGGTGGTGGTGCTCCTGCTGCTGGTGGTGGTGGGGGGAAGCTCCAGCCCATCCCCTGCAGCCTCAGACGGCTGCCCCTGCTGGTGGTGGCGGATGGCTGCTCACTGCTAGTGGTGGCAGTGCTGCTGCTGCTGGTGGTGGTGGGGGGAAGCTCCAGCTCATCCCCTGCAGCCTCAGACGGCTAACCACTGCTGGTGATGGCGGTGCTGCTGGTGGTGGTGGGGGGAAGATCCAGCCCATCCCCTGCAGCCTTGGACAGCTGCCCTCTGCTGGTGGTGCTGCTGCTGCTGATGGTGGTGGGGGGAAGCTCTAGCCTATCCCCTGCAGCCTCGGACAGCTGCAGAACCATGGTTGGTGGTGGGGGCTCCGACTGAGTCCCTGCACCAGGGCCCTGGTCCATTCTGCCTGCTGGTGCAGGCCCCTTGGCCTTCCTGGCAACACTTGGGATAGGCTCCTTGCCCTTCCGGGCAGCTCTTGGGGCAGGCACACTTTCTCTGAGGCTGGCTGGTGCCCTGGATCCTTTCCCACCACAAGTGGGTGTGAAGACTACTGGTCCCGTGGGCTGGGTGGCTGAGGTGCTTGCCTGGGTTTTTGCCACCCTGGCCAGACGTGAAAGATGGGGGTAGGGAAGAGGTCAATGGTGGAGAGGAATAGCTTCTTAGGGACACTGGGGCGGGAAGAGAGAGAAGGTTTGGGAGCGGAGGAAGGGGGAGTGCTTGTAAGAGGTGTGTGTCTGCTGTGTTTGGGGGCAGGTGCATGGCTGGATGCTGTTGTGAGGTGGATGGCTATTGGGTGTCTGAGTGCTTCTGTTTGTGTACCTTGGGAGAGAGGACAGACACAGTGGGAGAGGACACTGGGGACGTGTGCATGGCTGTTGTAGAGGTGTCTGCAAGTGAGGTGTGTGTGATCTGCTAGGTGCGGTGGTGATGCTGGTAGTGGATGATGGTGTAGTGCATGCAGTTGTGAGTGTAAATGCAACAGGGGGGAGGTGGAGACTGAGGAAGAGGGGGGGACACAATGGAGGCAGTGGATGTTGGTATGTCTGCATATGGATGGTGTTTGTGTGAGTGCCTGTGGTATGATGTGTGGTGCTTGTGTTTGCCTGTGCCACTCTTGTGGCAGATGAGCCTGTGTGCTTGGGATAGGTTGGAGTTGAGGGGAATGGGATTGGGAAGAGGACGTTGGAGGGGGGAGGGTGGAAACAGGGACAATAGCTGTCATCAGAGAGGAGGCCATAGCCTGGAATTATCTCTGTAGAGCTGCCAAGCCAGTGTGAATGCCCTTCAGGAATGCATTACTCTGCTGCATTTGGGCTGCCACCCCTGGATGGCATTCACTATGGTTGACTGCCCTACAGAGATGGATCGCAGGAGGTCAATAGCCCTCACTCAGGGCAGCAGGGCTAACTGGGGCAGGGCCTGAGGTGCCTGGGGCGAAGGAGATGCCTACCTTCCTGGGTGAGCGGGCACTGGCAACTCGCTGAGTGGCTACTGGGAGGGCGGTGCTGCTATGGGGGTGGTGGCTGTCCCTGTAGCTGGGGTGGTCACAGAAGTGTCCGCCACCACCAGGGAGGAGGTATCTGTGTCTGAACTGTCCCATCCTGTCTCCGCCGTAGTGCTCCCTTCACCCTTCATCCCACTGGTGCCCTCACCGTCCCACTGGTGCCCTCACTCCTCTGCTCCACTGCGTCCTGGGTCCTGTGGAATGCAGCTCCCTCAGTCGCCAGTGCCTCTGCTCCTCTGCCAGATGATGCTAATGCACATAGGGACAGGGTGACAAAACAAAGAGGGGGGAAGAGACAAAGGATACACTTGGTCAAGGGCTGCTCCAACACCACTGTTGGCGTACACACCACTGTCACACACAGGGAACAGCCCTATGCACAAAGCAATGCACTACCAGTCATAATGCTAGCCACCAGGGCCTGGGGAGGGGCACATACCGCCAACTGCAGCACACCTGGGACCCACACAGCCCTGACCAGTAATGGATGCATACAAGCTAGGTAGCAGGATTATCACTTCAGAACCCTGCCCAACATGGGACCCACTCTGCAAAGTCAGGCATGGCCTAGGGGCACCCACTGACACACATCCCACACCAGGGTACCCCCTACCATGCATAAGCTGTAATGATGGGCACTGTACTCACCCCCTTGTGGCTGCTGTGATGCCCTCAAGCACCCATCAGGCTTCGGATAGGCCACTGCCAGTATGCAGGCCATCAGGGGGGTCAGGGTTCAACGGGCACCCCTTCCTCGTTGGGAGGCCATCCCCAGCTGGGCCTCCGCCATCTTCCGTGCCCAGCATCTCAGGTCCTCCCACCGTTTCCAACAGTGGGTGCTCCGCCTGCCGAAGACTCCCAGGGTCTGCACGTCCTTGGCGATGGCATGCCATATACCCTTCTTTTGATGGGCGCTGACCTGCAGTGAAATACACACAGGAAAAGGTATCAGCCAGACCGTCCTGCCTGTTACACTTATGGCCCCCCATACCCCTTCACATCCCCATTTGCACACACAGAGCCCAACACACAAGCTGTGCACTGCCCAGGGGACATCCACCCATCCCCCTACACAAGGCCTTCACACACACCACTCCATGCATTCATGCCACATGCATCGTGCTCACAGTGTAATTACCTGGTGGTCTGGATGCCCATACAGCAGTCCGTACTGGGGTAGGACCCCATCCACCAGTCACTCCAACTCCATTGATGTGAAGGCAGGGGCCCTTTCCCCAGTCACATGAGCCATGGTAGGTTCCAGACACAGGTCACAGCAGCACATGCAGTGTAGGTCCTCTACTGTTGAAGGTCAGGTAGCAAGTGAGTGATCAGATAGAAAATGGTGGTCACGTCAGCGGCGGTGCATACTGTCACCGCCGGCGTACATCACCATTGGCCACTGTAACCCATAGGGCCCAATATTAACCTATGAGGAGTTGCACAGCGGTTCCCAACCGTCTACCGCAACGGCGCTCAACGCCATCAATGTAACAGCCAATGTTCTCAATAGTGCTGACAAGAGTGTTGTCTGCCCTGATAAAACACATGTGCAGCCACATTGTTTTCCCCCAGGTGGAGGATTCGGCCACAGTGAAAGCTGACTTCTAAGCAATGGGACATATCCCCACCATAATTGGGGCAATTGATGGTACACATATTGCATTTGTCCCTCGGCAAAAGGAACAGGTGTTCAGAAATCGAAAGAGTTTTCATTCAATGAATGTCCAGATGATGTGCTTGGCGGACCAGTACATCTCCCATGTCAATGCTAAGTATCCTGGGTCGGTGCATGATTC
Source organism: Pleurodeles waltl (assembly GCF_031143425.1). Taxonomy (NCBI): domain Eukaryota; kingdom Metazoa; phylum Chordata; class Amphibia; order Caudata; family Salamandridae; genus Pleurodeles; species Pleurodeles waltl. The sequence continues at coordinate 866,343,164 of NC_090443.1, forward strand.
CTTTATCCTGATCAATAGCAGCATCCTAAATGTGATGGTCCAACTACAGAGGCACAGGGTGTGGCTAATAGGTGAGCCTTGGTTCCCACCCAGTAGATGTTGGGGTATGGGTATGGTGTGGGCCATATGGGATAGTGTGTGGCTAAACATTGTCCCTCGATATTTTCAGGTGACTCTGGTTACCCAAACCTATCATCGCTACTGACCGCTGGGGTGATAATGAAGGAAAGTCCAGGGTATTGTTCCAGTCTATTTGTAGCACAGGTGCATTATCCATGGGGACATAGGCAGGGGAGCAATGGCAGTTCAAGGTGGACAGGGTGACAGAGTGGGACACAAGGGTGACAATCAGGAGAGTCTCATTTTCTGGCGGGGTCTAGGCAATAGTCTCTGGCTTCTGCATGGATCTCAGGGAACGTTTGCGGGTTGGTTCTCCTACTGCAGGGGGAGGGGTGCTGGTAGCCTATTGGTCCTGGTGCGGGGCCTCCTATCCACTAGCGGAGGTGGAAGGCAGTTCATATGTCTGGCTAGTGGCAGGTGCCCACTGTTATAAGACTGCGTCCCTCATGATGTTGCTCATGTCTGCCAGCACCCCTGCAATGGAGACCGGGGTGGTGTTAATGGCCTGCAAGTCCTCCCTGAACCCCTGCTACTGTCCCTCTTGCGGCCGCCTGTTCTCCTGCGGGTTGGCCAGGATCTGGCCAAGCGTATCCTGGGAATGTTGGTATGCTCCCAGGATCTTGGTGAGTGCCTCCTGGAGAGTCAGTTCCCTGGGCCTGTCCTCCCCTGGCGCACAGCAGTCCTCCCAGTTTCCCTGTTGTCCTGTGCCTCTGTCTCCTGAACTGTGTGCCCACTGCCACTGACCCCAGGTCCCTGATTGTCTTGGGTATGAGGGGTGCCCTGGGGTCCTGTAGTGGTGGACACACTACTGATTGACGTGTCCTTGGGATAGAGGTACGGGTACACTGGGTGGATGCTGTGGTGGTGTTTCCTGATAGTGGAGGCTCTGTGGTGGTGTTTGACTGTGGCTGGGTAACCGACTGTCCAGAGGTCCCTGATGGGCCAGGTTGGTCATCCAGATCCAGTCAACCAGAGTTGCTGTCATCACTGTGGGCCTCTTCTGTGGGGGAACTGGATAGTGCTCGCACCTCTTCTCCGCTGACATTGGCTGGGGTACCTGTGGGGATGTAAATGCAGTGTTATTGTTTCTGTGTGTGAAATATTGTGCATTGGTGGGTTGCCCTATTTGGTTGTATTTGCCCTGGGAGCTTTCACTTGTGTACGTTGGTATGTGGTGGGCTAGCTGATTCTCTCTAGTGTGCATGCTTTAATGATAAGTGTCCATGCAGGGCTGTGAGTGGTGTCCATGCATTGGTATGGCATGCAGTGCTTGGCATTGGGATGAGTGAGATGTGATGGTGGGGGGGTATGAGGTGGTGGTGTGATGGGAGTGAGGGTGAGGGTGGGGGTATGTGATGGCATGCAGGTACGGGGGTAGTAGTAGTAGTAGTATAGATTTGACTTACCAGAGTCCAGTCCACCTGCTACTCCGGCCAGGCCCTCAGGATGCATGATTGCCAAGACTTGCTCCTCCCGTATTGTTAGTTGTGGGGGAGGAGGTGGGAGTCCACCGCCAGTCCTCTGTACAGCGAGTTGGTGTCTTGCTGCAATGGAACTTACTTTCCCTCTAGGTCGTTCCACCTCTTCCTGATGTCGTCCCTTGTTCTGGGGTGCTGTCCCACGGCATTGACCCTGTCCATGATTCTCCACCATAGCTCCATCTTCCTAGCAATGGATATCTGCTGCACCTGTGCTCCAAATAGCTGTGGCTCTACCCGGATGATTTCCTCCACCATGACCCTTAGCTCCTCCTCTGAGAATCTGGGGTGGCTTTGTGGTGCCATAGGTGTTGTGTGAGTTGTGTGGGTGAGGGTGTGTAGGGTAATGTGTTGGGGTGTGTGATGTAGGGTGTGTGGGTGGTGTATAGGTGATGGTGGTGTGTGGCTCTGATCCTGTCTGTAGTCGTGGTGTCAGTCTCGTGGCAATTAAAAATACCAGAAAAGAAAACCGCATAGAAAAAGTGGTAGCCAACATATCAGCTCCAACACCGTCCTTCAGGATCAGCCAACGGGAAGATCCCACCCTCCGTAACGCGTGGAAAGCAGCTAAAATGGAGAGCGCTAACGAGGTGGGACCGTACTTCCTTGTTAAAAAAAATCTCCTGTACCGGGTTATCCAACGGGACGGAAAGGAGAATCGACAATTAGTGGTTCCCGAACCCTTCCGACCACAGGTTCTCTTTTTAGCCCACCATCAACCAGGAGGGGGGCATTATGGGAGGGAAAAGACTGAAGAATATCTAATGCAACGATTTTATTGGCCGGGGGTATATGCACAATTACGGCGGTACTGTGCCCATTGTCCCCGATGCCAACTCATAGATCCAGGGCCTCAAAGAAAAGCTCCCCTCCAACCCTTACCTATCATTGAGGAACCTTTCTCTAGAATCGGTATGGACCTGGTAGGCCCCCTTCTCCCATCCACCAAAGGACACACTTATATCCTAGTACTCATAGATTATGCCACCCGGTATACTGAGGCTATACCTCTTACAAGCATGACCACCAAAAACGTAGCCCAAGCCATGATCACCTTCTTCACCCGGGTGGGATTCCCTAATGAAATTCTAACGGACAAAGGGACCCAATTTATGTCAGCTTTAATGTCCAATATCTGTAAGGCGTTGGGGGTAAAACAGATTAAGACCTCTGTATACCATCCCCAAACGGACGGATTAGTGGAACGGTACAACCGTACCATAAAGACATTATGAAAGAAAACGGTCTCAGAATCGGGCCGTGATTGGGATAGAAAACTTCCCTTGGTCCTATATGCCATAAGATCACATGAGCAGGAATCCACCGACATAGTCCCTTCGAGCTCTTCTTTGGGCGACAACCTAGGAGCCTATTAGATATAGCAGCTGAGATATGGGAGGAAGAGGGAGAAGAAGAAAATGTGTACGAGCTAAAACACCACCTACAAACACTCTGGGAGGATGTCCGTAGACATATGGAAAAAGCCCAAGATACCCAAAAGTGATATTATGACCGGGGGTCAAAACCGCGATACTTACAACCTGACGATAAAGTGCTGATATTACGCCCGAGTTCAGATAACAAACTCCTTGCCAAATGGCAAGGCCCATATACTATACTAAAAGCAGTCTCCCCAGTCACTTACCTGGTAGAGATATCCAAGAACCCAAAAAGAACCCAAATCTACCACATCAACATATTAAAAAAATGGGAAGAACCCGATAACATCCCTAATATTCCGGCTACAGGCTTCTTGATAATTCCGGAGAAACCCTTAGATATCGAAATGTATCCCACCAATCTAGATATAAATACAGAGACACCCCATATTAACCCAGATCTTACCGAAGAACAGCTAAAACGTTTAAAAGACCTTTTACGACTACATAGTACATTCTTTTCAGAAAAACCGGGGAAGACCCACCTAATCCAACATCACATAAGAACCCCAGAGGGGCAGGTGGTACGTCTATGTCCATATCGCATTCCTGAGGCTCGAAGACATTTAATTGAACAGGAGGTACAATCAATGTTAAAAATGAAAGTAATAGAACCATCTACAAGCCCCTGGTGCTCTCCAGTAGTCCTTGTCCCGAAACCGGATGGTTCTGTAAGATTCTGTATTGATTTCCGCCATCTAAATGAAACCTCCTTATTTGACACTTACCCTATCCCTAGAGTAGATGACCTACTAGAGCGGTTAGTCAAAGCCCGATATATGTCTACAATTGACCTAACAAAGGGTTACTGACAAATACCCGTAGCACCAGCAGATCGAGAAAAAAACGCTTTTTCCACACAGTCAGGACTTTACCACTTTACGGTACTTCCCTTTGGTCTCCATGGGGCCCCGGCCACATTTCAAAGGTTAATGGACCACCTCTTATGACCTTTCGTAAACTTTGCGGCAGCCTACTTAGACGATATTGTCATCTTTAGTGAGACATGGGAAGACCATCTAATCCATCTCAATTACATTTTCCGTACCCTACACTCAGCCGGTCTCACAGCCAATCCAAAAAAGGGTCATCTGGGCCACGACCACATCGCTTATCTGGGGTATTTTATAGGGAAAGGCCAGCTTAGACCCCAGAAAAGCAAAATAGAGGCTATACTACGAGCTCCTACTCCCACGACAAAAAAAGAACTCCGTTCCTTCTTGGTCTAATAGGATATTATCGTCGATTTATACCCCGTTATTCCACTTTAGCGGCTCCCCTTACCGACCTCCTTAAAAAAACTATGCCATCCAAAATATCCAGCCTGACAGCTATCCAACACGCCAGTTTCCAACAGTTGAAAACCTGCCTCACTACAGAACCTGTCCTGCGATGTCCTGATTTTACAAAGGTCTTCCATCTTCAGACAGACGCCTCGGACGTGGGACTTGGGGTGGTACTTTCCCAACCTGATGACGATGGACATGATCACCCCATCGTCTTCATTAGTAGAAAACTTTTGCCTAGGGAATGTCATTATCCGATTATCGAACTGGAATGTTTAGCGATTAAATGGGCTATTGAGAACCTCTTCATGGACCATGCTCCCCTCACGTGGTTGGCTTCCAATAAAGACTCCAACTCCTGTATCCTCTGATGGTTTATGGAGCTTCAAACTTTTTCTTTTCAGATTCGCCATATTCCTGGCTCCCTACAGGGCCCCGCTGACTATTTGTCCCGTTTTCCCGAGTCTTTGGGACTAGATCAGTCCTGGTCTTGGGATGGGGTGTGTAGCCGGCAGCAGCAGGCAGTTCCGGCTACAGTACAGGAGGAATCGGGAGCAGAGTCCCGATTTCCGCGCACACATCACGACAGCGGAGAACTCGGGAATCCAAGTGGGCGGATCCCCAAGTTACGTCACAGGGACCGGGTTCCCGAAAACGTAAGAATAGAAGAAGGACTATGGAGGAGGGGAACGCCTTTTAAGGAAGACGCTGGAGACGGAGAGGAGGAGGGAAGCAGAGCCGAGGAGAAGAACGATCCACCTACCTCTACAAAGAGCCTGAAGACGTGCGCTGTCAACACGACCACGGGAAAAGTGGAAGATATCGAAGGCCGAGAATCCCGCCACTATACCAGGTACGGTCCTTTTTAAAGGACAGCTTCCGATTAAACTCGGGGAGAGAGAGGGCTACGAGGGAAGGGAACAGAGGGGTGGGAGGAGTGGAGGGAGGAAACGACAGTGAGGAGGAGAGGGAAGAGAAACTCACAAATAAGACTAGTATCTAGAAGACATAGGAGAAATAGCAGATTACAAAAGCAAACCAATACCTATCTATAAATACCACGGAGGTGACTTCCCCTTTCTAGTCTGACTCTAGAATATCACCTACTACTGCGAACTGGTCTCTCTCTCTCTCTCTCTCTAACGACTTCTACAAACCTAAAAAAAAAAACACACTTACCCATATTTTCCCTTCCTCTTGTTTTCCGGTCCATCTTGGGAGACCCCCGTGGGACACCTTTGCCTGTCAAGAGGAAGCCTGGAAGAGAAGAAACAACTTAGGATTAAGGACTAATAGTCTATATCTATATATATATATATATATATATATATATATATATATATATAATAATTACTGTCACACCTAACTAAATCAATAAAAACACCACTTAAACCCTAACTGCATATATTGGTACTTACTATCGCCTCACCCACTGCCACACCTGGCTCCCTGGTTGTCCCCTCTCCACTGTCTGTTACTAGAATGCAGCAATGCACAAATCTCCTGTTAGCGGTAGCTGGGGATTGTGAGTTGGTGGGGCCAGGGGGGGGGGGGTAATTCCTCCACCTCCTCTGCATGTTTCACCATGTAAACCTGGGTCTCTCTAAATGAAACCCAGGGCTCTTCCTGTATTGTACCATTCACAGGTAAATATGTACCCAGTGCATTTATACAGCCTACATGCACTGCACAGCACAGGAGTTTTCATGTACTGTACCACTCATAGGCAAACATACACCAACCATATACATTTAAAATGTACACACTGCCTAGTACTCCATTATCCTTGTTTTGTTTAGAGTGTGGCAAAGCAATAGAGAGCAGTCACCTTCCCTTCTTCATTGATATTTTAATCTGATTGAGTTTAAAACAATGTTACATTTTCCATGTGTTTTAAAATACTAAATGGCAATAATTGATTTACAAATTACTTGAGAATGGCCTTCAAACCTCTTTGAAGAAGCTTTCATGTAATGTCCATATGAGAGCAATGCTGTTGGCTCAATGTAGGTTAAAATACAGTCTTCACCATTCATTTTACCCAACACTCACTGAAGTGAAGTCCAACCCGATGCCTCCTTCAAGTGTCAGGATGGGGTAAAGTGAAGGGGGAGAGAACAAAAAAACAAATGCCCTCCCATGGAGTGCTTAAAGAAACATATAAAATAGTTCCTTGACTGAAAGCAATGACAGCAGTGGAAGGCTACAAGTCAACTATTCAGAAGATTGTGAGATCTACATTTGTTTGCATAGGACAAACACAGGAATAGTGAAGAAAGCCATTGAATCAAGAGGTGACAACTGAGACAGACCATCTGATTACAAGAAGATGCAGAACCAAAGCCCATTCTATGTTGTTGTTTCAATAGAATATAGAGTACTAAGGCCCATATTTATACTTTTTTAGCACCGCATTTGCGTCAGTTTTTGATGCAAAATCAGCGCAAAGTTACAAAATACAATTGTAGTTTGTAAATTTGCACTGTTTTTGCGTTAAAAAAATGATGCAAATGCGGAGCTAAAAAAGTATAAATATGGGCCTAAATATTATAACCCCAAAATATAGAGGCCTAAATATAGAGACCCAAAATATCATGCAGGAAGGTATAGATAAGTAAGTATAGGCTTACTACTATTAACATCACATATATCTGCCTTGCCAATATATATATATATATATATATATATATATATATATATATATATATCTTCAAGGTACATAGATGTGATGTTAAGAATAGTAGTAATCTGTACTTAACTATAAATTCTTACCTTCACAATGTTGGTTCTCGACATATAGTCCACAATATTTTGGCCCACTATATGTTGCGCTCCATGTTTTGATATACAGCCTTTAAGGGTATTGGAAACAATAGGTCTGGCTAAAGGACTGAGAAGGTTATTTAATTATTTATTTTTCAGGAGTGGTTGTCGGTGCACCCTTGCATACATTCAAACATTTTAGTAGCGAAAATAGGGAGATTTGAAATAAATAATTGGGAGAATGTATTTCCCACATTGACCTCTATTGAAGAAGAGGCAATTTCAGGTCAGAAGAGAGCTAAAATGAAGCAATTTTTTGCTTCACAAATTGGGAGTCACCCGCGTGAATCGGGTCTATTGGCGTGTATGCCATTCTTGCTGGGCGGCTACGCCCAGTGCATAACACACATCTCTGTAGACCCTGTCATTTGGGGAGACTTGAAGGGCCTTACTCAACAGACCCTCCCCATCCTCCAGAGCCTGGGAGGATGGCATAGCCTCACTGTCATTAAATTGAGGACCCCAGACACCTGCAACAAGGTCCCAAAAGCGCGTCTGTGCCGCATCATGGATAGGAAGTTCTATATAAATGCAATTACACCTCAATACTATTTTACTGTCAATAAAATATAGAGGGGGTTTTTTGGGTGGCAAAGGGAGCCTTTGAATGTGCAGTTATGTCATGGATGGTAGAATTCTAAGACTCACCCTAACAAACTTTGCATATGGCCCAATTATTTGTATTTGCCACTTTCCACACTGCAATTTCAAATTTCAGATGTGCACAGCTCTGATTTAGGGCCTTTCCACTTGCAGAGGAGAAGAAAGAGGTGCCTTGTATTTACAGCCAAGCGTATACATTTATAGATTACTAGATTTATCTAACAAAAGCTCTAGCCCACCCTCCCTCCCCCAGCCACTCCCTCTTTCTTGGGAGATCTCCCTGGCAACAGCATATCCTGTGCCTGGAGTCTCCCAGGCTGGTCTGAACAGGAAGATGCCTGTGCTCTCTACATGAACTCAGACAAACTGACTCCACGTGAAGACAAAAAAATGGCGAAGGCAGAAATCTGTTATTTACGCACACTTACACAAACACGAAATGTAAAATAGCAGAGCCATGTCAGTGAGCATTATTAACAACCCAGTATTTTAAGACTTACCACATGAAATGTGTAAGCAGATCACCTGAGAACAAGTTCGTTTCAACATAGAGTACTTTATGTACTTAATGGATGGGAAAGCTGTTTTCTAAATTGCAGGAGAATCAAACCGTTTTCATACCACACTCCAGCAAACCGGTACTTGTGCATTTCAAAGGAACGTTTGTTTCATTTCTTTGGCACAGTCTCCAAGTGTTTCAAACGAGAATGGAGAATAGTACACAACATTCCCAAAAGTGGTGTCACTGGTGTGGGTGGGATTTATAAACACACCCTTGGCATGTGTCAAATGCCTGGCCTGTGTATGTGGCTAAAAAGCAGAAAGGAGCCAACCATCCCCAACCTCTTACTCTTGCATGCATCTCCTCCTCTGTTTGTCCTCACACGCCTCCATCACAGTGGGTGGATACCTGTACATTTAGTATAATGCAAACACTATGAATAAATTATTGAATGGGAGAAGGGAGTACATTATTGAGCCTTATTGATCCACACTTGCTTGTAAATCTATATATAGTTGCGTAAAATCATCTTACATTGAACAATCTATCAGTATAAGTTAGACAATCAGATAACGTTGGAAATAACAAGTCACTACTATTGTACTATCCCAAGAAAATAGTAAGCTTGAGGACCTGTATGCCCTGCACTTGATAAGGAACAGTTGCATAGATGATGCGGGCTTGGGGCTTGATTGAGCTCTTTGCATTTCACTGCTAACCCACAGATGTGGCTGAGGTAACAGCTCCACCTCTTCAGTGGAAATTAGGTCACCGCCTTAATACTTTTATGCAAAGTGGGCAGCTGTGTTTTTTAAATATGGCTTCTACCGCCTACATGATGGGAGCCTCTTTATGGGAAAAACCTAGGCAATGAGTGTAGGAGGCTGGACTGGCTTGTAGTGAGTACCAAGGGGTACTTGCACCTTGCACCAGGCCCAGTTATCCCTTATTAGTGTATAGGGTGTCTAGCAGCTTAGGCTGATAGATAATGGTAGCTTAGCAGAGCAGCTTAGGCTGAACTAGGAGACGTGTGAAGCTACTACAGTACCACTTAGTGTCATATGCACAATATCATAAGAAAACACAATACACAGTTATACTAAAAATAAAGGTACTTTATTTTTATGACAATATGCCAAAGTATCTTAGAGTGTACCCTCAGTGAGAGGATAGGAAATATACACAAGATATATATACACAATAGCAAAAATATGCAGTATAGTCTTAGAAAACAGTGCAAACAATGTATAGTTACAATAGGATGCAATGGGGAAACATAGGGATAGGGGCAACACAAACCATATACTCCAAAAGTGGAATGCGAACCACGAATGGACCCCAAACCTATGTGACCTTGTAGAGGGTTGCTGGGACTATTAGAAAATAGTGAGAGTTAGAAAAATAACCCTCCCCAAGACCCTAAAAAGTGAGTGCAAAGTGCACTAAAGTTCCCCTAAGGACAAAGAAGTCGTGTTAGAGGAATAATGCAGGAAAGACACAAACCAGCAATGCAACAACTGTGGATTTCCAATCTAGGATACCTGTGGAACAAGGGGACCAAGTCCAAAAGTCACAAGCAAGTCGGAGATGGGCAGATGCCCAGGAAATGCCAGCCGCGGGTGCAAAGAAGCTTCTACTGGACAGCAGAAGCTGAGGTTTCTGCAGGAACGAAAAGGGCTAGAGACTTCCCCTTTGGTGGACGGATCCCTCTCGCCGTGTAGAGTCGTGCAGAAGTGTTTTCCCGCCGAAAGAACGCCAACAAGCCTTGCTAGCTGCAAATCGTGCGGTTAGCGTTTTTGGATGCTGCTGAGGCCCAGGAGGGACCAGGAGGTTGCAAATTGGACCAGCAGAGAGAGGGGACGTCGAGCAAGACAAGAAGCCCTCTCTGAAGCAGGTAGCACCCGGAGAAGTGCCAGAAACAGGCACTACGAGGATGCGTGAAACAGTGCTCACCCGAAGTCGCACAAAGGAGTCCCACGTCGCCGGAGACCAACTTAGAAAGTCGTGCAATGCAGGTTAGAGTGCCGTGGACCCAGGCTTGGCTGTGCACAAAGGATTTCCGCCGGAAGTGCACAGGGGCCAGAGTAGCTGCAAAAGTCGCGGTTCCCAGCAATGCAGCCCAGCGAGGTGAGGCAAGGACTTACCTCCACCAAACTTGGACTGAAGAGTCACTGGACTGTGGGGGTCACTTGGACAGAGTCGCTGGATTCGAGGGACCTCGCTCGTCGTGCTGAGAGGAGACCCAAGGGACCGGTAATGCAGCTTTTTGGTGCCTGCGGTTGCAGGGGGAAGATTCCGTCGACCCACGGGAGATTTCTTCGGAGCTTCTGGTGCAGAGAGGAGGCAGTCGATTCCTTGGCAGAAGGTGAAGAGGGAGATGCAGAGGAACTCGGATGAGCTCTTGCATTCGTTATCTAAAGTTTCCCCAGAGACAGAGACCCTAAATAGCCAGAAAAGAGGGTTTGGCTACCTAGGAGAGAGGATAGGCTACTAACACCTGAAGGAGCCTATCAGAAGGAGTCTCTGACGTCACCTGGTGGCACTGGCCACTCAGAGCAGTCCAGTGTGCCAGCAGCACCTCTGTTTCCAAGATGGCAGAGGTCTGGAGCACACTGGAGGAGCTCTGGACACCTCCCAGGGGAGGTGCAGGTCAGGGGAGTGGTCACTCCCCTTTCCTTTGTCTAGTTTCATGCCAGAGCAGGGCTAAGGGGTCCCCTGAACCGGTGTAGACTGGCTTATGCAGAAGTGGGCACATCTGTGCCCAACAAAGCATTTCCAGAGGCTGGGGGAGGCTACTCCTCCCCTGCCTTCACACCATTTTCCAAAGGGAGAGGGTGTCACACCCTCTCTCAGAGGAAGTTCTTTGTTCTGCCATCCTGGGCCAGGCCTGGCTGGACCCCAGGAGGGCAGATGCCTGTCTGAGGGGTTGGCAGCAGCAGCAGCTGCAGTGAAACCCCAGGAAGGGCAGTTTGGCAGTACCAGGGTCTGTGCTACAGACCACTGGGATCATGGGATTGTGCCAACTATGCCAGGATGGCATAGAGGGGGCAATTCCATGATCATAGACATGTTACATGGCCATATTCGGAGTTACCATTGTGAAGCTACATATAGGTAGTGACCTATATGTAGTGCACGCGTGTAATGGTGTCCCCGCACTCACAAAGTTCAGGGAATTGGCTCTGAACAATGTGGGGGCACCTTGGCTAGTGCCAGGGTGCCCTCAGATTAAGTAACTTTGCACCTAACCTTTACCAGGTAAAGGTTAGACATATAGGTGACTTATAAGTTACTTAAGTGCAGTGTAAAATGGCTGTGAAATAACGTGGACGTTATTTCACTCAGGCTGCAGTGGCAGGCCTGTGTAAGAATTGTCAGAGCTCCCTATGGGTGGCAAAAGAAATGCTGCAGCCCATAGGGATCTCCTGGAACCCCAATACCCTGGGTACCTCAGTACCATATACTAGGGAATTATAAGGGTGTTCCAGTAAGCCAATGTAAATTGGTAAAAATGGTCACTAGCCTGTTAGTGACAATTTGGAAAGAAATGAGAGAGCATAACCACTGAGGTTCTGATTAGCAGAGCCTACGTGAGACAGTTAGTCACTACACAGGTAACACATTCAGGCACACTTATGAGCACTGGGGCCCTGGGTTACCAGGGTCCCAGTGACACATACAACTAAAACAACATATACACAGTGAAAAATGGGGGTAACATGCCAGGCAAGATGGTACTTTCCTACACAACCCCCCCCAAACGAAGGACAATAAGACTAGCCATGACCTGATGAGTCTTCATTGTCTAAGTGGAAATATCTGGAGAGTCCATCTGCATTGGAGTGGCTACTCCCAGGTCTATGTTCCACTGTATAGTCCATTCCCTGTAGGGATATGGACCACCTCAACAATTTAGGATTTTCACCTTTCATTTGTTTTAGCCAAAGTAGAGGTTTGTGGTCTGTCTGAACAATGAAGTGAGTGCCAAACAGGTATGGCCTCAACTTCTTCAGTGCCCAGACCATAGCAAAGGCCTCCCTCTCAATGGCAGACCAACGCTTTTCTCTAGGGGTCAACCTCCTACTAATAAAAGCAACAGGTTGATCCTGGCCCTCAGAATTAAGTTGTGAAAGGACTGCCCCTACTCCTAATTCAGATGCATCAGTTTGGACATAGAATTTTTTAGAGTAACAAGGGCTTTTCAGGACAGGTGCAGAGCACATGGCCTGCTTCAGCTCCTCAAAAGCTTTCTGACAGTTTGCTGTCCATAATACCTTTTTAGGCATTTTCTTGGATGTGAGGTCATTAAGAGGGGCTGCAATGGAGCCATAGTTCTTAATGAACCTTCTGTAATACCCAGTGAGGCCTAGGAAGGCTCTCACCTGAGTCTGAGTGGTAGGGGGAACCCAATCAATAATTGTTTGGATTTTCCCCTGAAGTGGTGCAATCTGTTCCCCACCAACAAGGTGTCCCAGATAAACCACCTTACCCTGCCCTATCTGGCACTTTGAAGCCTTGATAGTGAGGCCTGCCTTTTGCAGGGCCTCCAAAACATTCCATAGGTGGACCAGGTGATCATCCCAGCTGGAGCTAAAGACAGCTATATCGTCCAAATATGCTGCACTGAAAGCTTCCAGCCCTTGCAGGACTGTGTTCACCAACCTCTGAAAAGTGGCAGGTGCATTTTTCAAACCAAAAGGCATTACAGTAAACTGGTAATGTCCTCCAATGGTAGAAAATGCAGTCTTAGGTTTAGCATCTTCTGACAATTTGATCTGCCAATACCCTGCAGTCAAGTCAAAAGTGCTTAGATACTTGGCAGATGCCAGTGTATCTATGAGCTCATCTGCCCTGGGTATAGGGTGAGCATCAGTTTTGGTTACCAAGTTGAGACCTCTATAGTCTACACAAAACCGCATTTCCTTCTTTCCATCTTTGGAATGGGGTTTTGGTACCAGTACCACAGGAGAAGCCCATGGACTGTCAGAGTGCTCAACCACTCCTAGTTCTAACATTTTCTGGACCTCTTGCTTTATGCAGTCCCTGACATGGTCAGGCTGCCTATAGATCTTACTTTTGACAGGCAAGCTGTCTCCAGTATCTATAGTGTGCTCACACCAAGAAGTGGTACCTGGCACAGTAGAGAAGAGTTCAGAGAATTGATCTAGGAGATTTATGCAATTATCTTTCTGCCCAGCAGTAAGACAATCAGCCAAAACTACACCTTCCACAAGAGCATCTTGTTCTGTGGAAGAGAAGAGATCAGGTAGAGGATCACTGTCTTCTTCCTGTCCCTCATCAGTTGCCATGAGCAGGGTGAGATCAGCCCTGTCATAGTAGGGTTTCAGGCGGTTGACATGGAGCACCCTAAGGGGACTCCTGGCAGTGCCTAAGTCAACTAAATAGGTGACTTCTCCCTTCTTTTCAACAATTGTGTGGGGACCACTCCATTTATCTTGGAGTGCTCTTGGGGCCACAGGCTCCAAGACCCACACTTTCTGCCCTGGTTGGTACTGAACCAAAACAGCCTTCTGATCATGCCATTGCTTCTGGAGCTCTTGGCTGGCCTGAAGGTTTTTACTGGCCTTTTTCATGTACTCAGCCATCCTTGATCTGAGGCCAAGTACATAATCCACAATATCCTGCTTAGGAGCTTTTAAAGGTTGTTCCCAACCCTCCTTTACAAGTGTGAGTGGACCCCTAACAGGGTGTCCAAAAAGAAGTTCAAAGGGGCTGAAGCCCACTCCTTTCTGGGGTACCTCCCTGTAGGCAAAAAGGAGGCATGGTAGAAGGATATCCCATCTCTTGCGGAGTTTTTCAGGGAGACCCATAATCATGCCTTTGAGAGTTTTATTAAATCTCTCCACCAGTCCATTTGTTTGTGGATGATAGGGTGTTGTGAACTTGTACGTTACACCACACTCCTTCCACATGGCCTTTAAGTATGCAGACATGAAATTGCTTCCCCTGTCTGATACCACTTCCTTTGGGAAGCCCACCCTGGAAAATATTCCCAGGAGGGCCTTTGCCACTGCAGGTGCTGTAGTGGTCCTTAAAGGAATAGCTTCAGGATATCTTGTGGCATGGTCCACTACCACTAAGATGAATCTATTGCCTGAAGCAGTAGGAGGGTCAAGGGGGCCAACTATGTCAACCCCTACCCTTTCAAAGGGAACCCCAACCACAGGCAGTGGGATAAGGGGTGCCTTTGGGGTGCCACCTGTCTTGCCACTGGCTTGACAGGTTTCACAGGACTTACAAAATTCCTTTGTGTCCTCAGACATCCTAGGCCAATGAAACAATGGAACCAATCTGTCCCAAGTTTTCATTTGACCCAGGTGTCCAGCTAGGGGAATGTCATGTGCCAGGGTTAGGAGGAACTTTCTGTACTCCTGAGGAATCACTAATCTCCTGGCAGCTCCAGGTTTAGGATCCCTATGCTCAGTGTACAAGAGGTTGTCCTCCCAGTAAACTCTGTGAGAGTCACTGACATCCCCATTAGCCTGTTTGACAGCTTGCTGTCTGAGACCCTCTAATGTGGGACAGGTTTGCTGTGCCACACTCAGCTCCTCTCTGGCAGGCCCCCCTTCACCCAAAAGCTCAGCAGTGTCTGCTTCCAGCTCCTCTGGTGTAGGTTCTGCACAGGGAGGGAATTCTTCTTCCTCAGAAGTAGAATCCACTGTAGAGGGAGGGATAGTAGGAAGTGGTTTGCTTCTACTAGCCCTAGCTTTAGGGAGCACTTGGTCCATTGTTCCAGGATCCAAGCTTCCCTGTCCTTTTTGCTTTTTGGCCTGAGCCCTTGTCAAAGCAAAAATATGCCCTGGGATGCCCAGCATTGCTGCATGGGCCTCCAACTCCACATCTGACCAAGCTGATGTCTCCAAATCATTCCCTAATAGACAGTCTACAGGTAAATCTGAAGCTACCACAACTTTCTTTGGACCAGTAACCCCCCCCCAGTTGAGATTTACAACAGCCATGGGGTGGCTAAGTGTGTTGTTGTGAGCATCGGTTACTTGGTACTGGTGACCAAGTAGGTGTTGTTCAGGGTGGACCAGTTTCTCTATGACCATAGTCACACTGGCACCAGTGTCCCTGTAGGCCTGAACCTCAACACCATTTATTAGGGGTAGCTGCTTGTACTTATCCATATTGAGGGGACAAGCAACTAAGGTGGCTAAATCAATAGCCCCCTCAGAGACTAACACAGCCTCTGTGGCCTCCCTAACAAGGCCAACCCCAACTAAGTTACCAATAGTGAGCCCAGCTACTCCCTTGGATTGGCTATTAGTAGGTTTGCTCCCACCACCACTGCTATTAGTAGGGACACTAGGTGTAGCAGTAGGGGTTGTAGTGGTAGGAGGCTTGGTACCTTTCTTTGGACAACTGGGATCTGTTGTCCAATGGCCTTTTATTTTACATAAATAGCACCATGGTTTCTTTTCCTTGTTCTGATTAAAAGAGGATTTGGGCCCACCACCCCCACCAGAGTGTTTTTGTGGGCCTGATGAAGACTCATTTTTAGATTTGTCCCCACCCTTGTCAGAAGACTTACCATCCTTCTTTTTGTTGCCATCTTTGTCACCCCCTGTATGAACTTTTCTGTTCACCCTTGTTCTGACCCATTTGTCTGCCTTCTTTCCCAATTCTTGGGGAGAGGTCAGATCAGAGTCCACCAAGTACTGGTGCAACAAATCAGACACACAATTATTAAGAATATGCTCTCTCAGGATCAAGTTATACAGGCTGTCATAATCAGTAACTTTACTGCCATGTAACCACCCCTCCAAGGCCTTCACTGAATGGTCAATGAAATCAACCCAGTCTTGTGAAGACTCCTTTTTGGTCTCTCTGAACTTTATCCTGTATTGTTCAGTGGTTAAGCCATAACCATCCAGGAGTGCATTCTTAAGAACTTGGAAATTATTAGCATCATTTTCTTTCACAGTAAGGAGCCTATCCCTACCTTTTCCACTAAATGATAGCCATAGGATAGCAGCCCACTGCCTTTGAGGGACATCCTGTACAACACAGGCCCTCTCAAGTGCAGCAAACCACTTGTTAATGTCATCCCCCTCCTTGTAAGGGGGAACTATCTTGTGCAGATTCCTGGAATCATGCTCTTTTACAGGATGACTATGGGGAATACTGCTGCTGCCACCATGGGTTTCTAAACCCAGTTTCTGTCTCTCCTTCTCTACTTCTAAAGTCTGTCTATCCAAATCCAGCTGTTGCTTCTTGAGCTTCAGTCTGGTTTGTTCCACTCTCAATCTATTGAGCTCCCTTTCTAACAATCTGTCATCAGGGTGGGTGGGAGGGACATGCCTTGAAACAGAAGTATGGTGAGAATGGACAGAAGGAGACCTGTCCCTTACAGAAGCCACCCTAACAGCTTGGCTAACAGAAACATCACTACCAGTATGGTGAGAATAAATGCTTTTGCTATGATGTGAGACAACACTATTTATATGGTGTGGCTCATCATCATTACCAACTATGCTAGACTGTCTAGTAATGGGCAGGCTAGGAAGTTTCTTTCCTGAATCTTTTCCTGGGGGAGTCCCTGGATCAGATTGAGAACCATTAGCTACTTTTTCAACAGATGGGGCACTTATGGCCTTATCCTGTACTCTAAGCATGTTAATTAACAGTTCTAAGGAAGGATTCTTCCCTACACTCAAACCTCTCTCTATGCAGAGACTCCTTGCTCCTTTCCAGCTAAGGTGATCATATGCAAGTTTGGACAGATCAACATTTTTGCCTGTGCCAGACATTTTTAGAGAGAGTTAAAGTGATCGAAAAAGAGAAAAAAGTTTTCAGAACTTTTTAGAAAGACAGAAAAAAACTTTTTAAACTTTTAAGAACTTTTTGAAAGTTTAGAAGTACTTTTCAGCACTTAGAAAAGAGTGAAAAGAGGAAATGCAAAACTTTTTGGCTA
This sequence comes from Pleurodeles waltl, assembly GCF_031143425.1. Classification (NCBI taxonomy): domain Eukaryota; kingdom Metazoa; phylum Chordata; class Amphibia; order Caudata; family Salamandridae; genus Pleurodeles; species Pleurodeles waltl. Next base: position 866,360,353 of record NC_090443.1, read on the forward strand.
TGTGTATATACACTGACCTTGTTTTGTATATTTTTCTCTTATGAAAAGTACAATGACAAGAGTGGTAAGTAGTCTCAAAGCACTTATCCCACCGCTGCACAACCAATGTAGGAGGCTGGACTGGCTTGTAGTGAGTACCAAGGGGTACTTGCACCTTGCACCAGGCCCAGTTATCCCTTATTAATGTATAGGGTGTCTAGCAGCTTAGGCTGATAGATAATGGTAGCTTAGCAGAGCAGCTTAGGCTGAACTAGGAGACGTGTGAAGCTACTACAGTACCACTTAGTGTCATATGCACAATATCATAAGAAAACACAATACACAGTTATACTAAAAATAAAGGTACTTTATTTTTATGACAATATGCCAAAGTATCTTAGAGTGTACCCTCAGTGAGAGGATAGGAAATATACACAAGATATATATACACAATAGCAAAAATATGCAGTATAGTCTTAGAAAACAGTGCAAACAATGTATAGTTACAATAGGATGCAATGGGGAAACATAGGGATAGGGGCAACACAAACCATATACTCCAAAAGTGGAATGCGAACCACGAATGGACCCCAAACCTATGTGACCTTGTAGAGGGTCGCTGGGACTATTAGAAAATAGTGAGAGTTAGAAAAATAACCCTCCCCAAGACCCTGAAAAGTGAGTGCAAAGTGCACTAAAGTTCCCCTAAGGACAAAGAAGTCGTGTTAGAGGAATAATGCAGGAAAGACACAAACCAGCAATGCAACAACTGTGGATTTCCAATCTAGGATACCTGTGGAACAAGGGGACCAAGTCCAAAAGTCACAAGCAAGTCGGAGATCGGCAGATGCCCAGGAAATGCCAGCTGCGGGTGCAAAGAAGCTTCTACTGGACAGAAGAAGCTGAGGTTTCTGCAGGAACGAAAAGGGCTAGAGGCTTCCCCTTTGGTGGACGGATCCCTCTCGCCGTGGAGAGTTGTACAGAAGTGTTTTCCTGCCGAAAGAATGCCAACAAGCCTTGCTAGCTGCAAATCGTGCGAGTTAGCATTTTTGGATGCTGCTGAGGCCCAGGAGGGACCAGGAGGTCGCAAATTGGACCAGCAGAGAGAGGGGACGTCGAGCAAGACAAGGAGCCCTCTCTGAAGCAGGTAGCACCCGGAGAAGTGCCAGAAACAGGCACTACGAGGATGCGTGAAATGGTGCTCACCCGAAGTCGCACAAAGGAGTCCCACGTCGCCAGAGACCAACTTAGAAAGTCGTGCAATGCAGGTTAGAGTGCCGTGGACCCAGGCTTGGCTGTGCACAAATGATTTCCGCCGGAAGTGCACAGGGGCCGGAGTAGCTGCAAAAGTCGCGGTTCCCAGCAATGCAGCCCAGCGAGGTGAGGCAAGGACTTACCTCCACCAAACTTGGACTGAAGAGTCACTGGACTGTGGGGGTCACTTGGACAGAGTCGCTGGATTCGAGGGACCTCGCTCGTCGTGCTGAGAGGAGACCCAAGGGACCGGTAATGCAGCTTTTTGGTGCCTGCGGTTGCAGGGGGAAGATTCCGTCGACCCACGGGAGATTTCTTCAGAGCTTCTGGTGCAGAGAGGAGGCAGTCGATTCCTTGGCAGAAGGTGAAGAGAGAGATGCAGAGGAACTCGGATGAGCTCTTGCATTCGTTATCTAAAGTTTCCCCAGAGACAGAGACCCTAAATAGCCAGAAAAGAGGGTTTGGCTACCTAGGAGAGAGGATAGGCTACTAACACCTGAAGGAGCCTATCAGAAGGAGTCTCTGACGTCACCTGGTGGCACTGGCCACTCAGAGCAGTCCAGTGTGCCAGCAGCACCTCTGTTTCCAAGATGGCAGAGGTCTGGAGCACACTGGAAGAGCTCTGGACACCTCCCAGGGGAGGTGCAGGTCAGGGGAGTGGTCACTCCCCTTTCCTTTTTCCAGTTTCGCACCAGAGCAGGGCTAAGGGGTCCCCTGAACCGGTGTAGACTGGCTTATACAGAATTGGGCACATCTGTGCCCAACAAAGCATTTCCAGAGGCTGGGGGAGGCTACTCCTCCCCTGCCTTCACACCATTTTCCAAAGGGAGAGGGTGTCACACCCTCTCTCAGAGGAAGTTCTTTGTTCTGCCATCCTGGGCCAGGCCTGGCTGGACCCCAGGAGGGCAGATGCCTGTCTGAGGGGTTGCCAGCAGCAGCAGCTGCAGTGAAACCCCAGGAAGGGCAGTTTGGCAGTACCAGGGTCTGTGCTACAGACCACTGGGATCATGGGATTGTGCCAACTATGCCAGGATGGCATAGAGGGGGCAATTCCATGATCATAGACATGTTACATGGCCATATTCGGAGTTACCATTGTGAAGCTACATATAGGTAGTGACCTATATGTAGTGCACGCGTGTAATGGTGTCCCCGCACTCACAAAGTTCAGGGAATTGGCTCTGAACAATGTGGGGGCACCTTGGCTAGTGCCAGGGTGCCCTCACACTAAGTAACTTTGCACCTAACCTTTACCAGGTAAAGGTTAGACATATAGGTGACTTATAAGTTACTTAAGTGCAGTGTAAAATGGCTGTGAAATAACGTGGACGTTATTTCACTCAGGCTGCAGTGGCAGGCCTGTGTAAGAATTGTCAGAGCTCCCTATGGGTGGCAAAAGAAATGCTGCAGCCCATAGGGATCTCCTGGAACCCCAATACCCTGGGTACCTCAGTACCATATACTAGGGAATTATAAGGGTGTTCCAGTAAGCCAATGTAAATTGGTAAAAATGGTCACTAGCCTGTTAGTGACAATTTGGAAAGAAATGAGAGAGCATAACCACTGAGGTTCTGATTAGCAGAGCCTCAGTGAGACAGTTAGTCACTACACAGGTAACACATTCAGGCACACTTATGAGCACTGGGGCCCTGGGTTACCAGGGTCCCAGTGACACATACAACTAAAACAACATATATACAGTGAAAAATGGGGGTAACATGCCAGGCAAGATGGTACTTTCCTACAATGAGCAATCACTCAGCCCCGTAATTCCTGCCCTTGTCCTTGTCTCCCCACCACTAGATTCTTCATCTTATCTTCATACCTGTCCTAGTGTTTCCAGACCACTCTGGCCCTGATTATGAGTAAAGGTGCTACTCATCACACCTGATAAATAACAATACCACGGGGTATGTTATGTATTGGATACGGTAAACAACACCTATTATGAGCTTGTGGGGAATAAAATGTTGATTTTGGTGTTTCATGCACCAAAATCTGCATTATGTGATAATTACCAAATGGACTTCCCCTGTCACATTTCAGCAGGTTTGAAATGCCGAAATTTAACAAAGGTTGAGGTATATGTTAAATAACACTCAATTTGTAATTCCAACCCGTGAGTGAATAGGGCTTTACGCACAAGTCGGAATACCCGGACCAACTTGCCCTAAAACTCATTCCCTTGTTACTAATTGCTTTGACACGTTCCCCTGTTCTTAGTCGTTGTGGCTCATTCCTTTGTTTACAGCCCCTCACCTTGCCCCTTCACTCCATCCCTTCTGCTAGCACCTCTGCATATGTACTGCCAAAAGGGCACACCACCTTCTTTTGCCCCCTAAATGAGCCAGAGAAACAATGACTCAGGCAAACAGGACTTCCATCTTTTTCATTGAAGTCCCATTACCATCCTCCTCTAAGTCAGACCATTACCTTACTACAAATTCACTCAGTTTCCCAGAGCAGTGAAATGTGTATTCACATAGCTACCTGTCCGAAAATCTTGACTATTAACTATCTAATCTGAAGGAATGTTTTTATTATTAACTCTTTCATCCATTAATATACATTAATTTACATCACAACAGCTCCCGAGGTCTGTGGGTTAATGTCCTTTCTTCAAGGATCGTTTTGTAACTTCAATTGTCATCTTGTCCACGTGACTTGATTCAATCATGAATCTTTGGTGAATGATAAAATGAGTAACAAGAGGATGGGTACTCCGCAAATAGTCACTCATTTATTTTAATATATGAAAAAATATATGAATGACCAAAAAAAGACAAGAACAGACAAACCTGATATATATAATTGATGGAGCAATACATTAATGGAATTTGAAACATAACTGTGGTTTATAAGAAAATAATAAAATTCAGAGTTGTATTTTTATTTCTAGCAACTACGCATGTGATAAGGTACAATAAATCATCATTGAGCAAAATAAATGAAGCAGGCCAAACGGTGTCAACCTGTAAACTTTTGTGCTCTTTATACTGGTATTTTGGGTTCATAAATGAAGACATAAGCAATTCCCAAAAATAGACGCTAGGGACACATATAAGCAACCCGAGCTAAGATATTTACTTCCCTGCTCTCAAAATTGATGATTTGGTCATTCATATCAACAATCTGAAAACATTTCCATCAATTAGTGATTAACAATTCCCAGATTTGGACAACACATATTACTTATTTCATATTTTCGATTGACATCAAGCAATATTACAAATCACTGATTAGGTTGAGCCTCAAGACTATTGTGGGCTTACCAAGAATTTATTGGGACAGACCTACTGATTACCACTGGTTAGTTTTATTGTCTTTCTCATTTGTGCTCTTCTTATTCAATGGCTTACCCTGTTCCAGATTGTAATGTTCTATTGCTTACCGGTAATCTTCATTATTCCTGGTCCTGTTGTCCTCGTCCCATTCATCACTAAGTGGAGTTAACTATCTCCATGACAGAAAAAAAGAACACGAGTAAGGCTGGGACATCCCCCACCCCTCCCTCTGGTAGTACATAATCTGTACTCACCCGGCATTCCTCCTGTACTACCAAGCCCTCAACAGAAGGCCAGCGGGTTGGGAGGGTGGGAGGGGCATGATGAATGGGACGAGGACAACAGGACCAGGAGTAATGAAGATTACCGGTAAGTAAAAGATCATTACCCCCAGGTCCCTCTAGTCCTCGTCCCATTCATCACTAAGTAGAGAATACCCAAGCAGCCAGAAGAGGCCTTCTGATAACTGGATAGAACTGATAAGAAACCACCAGAAGGGAGACCAGACAACCAATGCAGTATCTCAAATCAGTGATTTATTTCCAGAACCATGAAACAAAAACACTGAAGAACAGACCACACTCAGAACCCCAAGGCCAAAGTTAGTGTCAGAGCACAAAACATTCTGCAACCGATAATGCCTGACAAAAGTATTAGAGGAAGCCCAGGTAGCAGCGCAGCAGATTTCATGAGTGGGCACCCCTCTAAGCTCAGCCCAGGAGGCCCCCAGGTCGACCTGCCCTGAACCCCCGCCAGAGGAGGAACCCCGGATACAGAATAGGCCAATGCAATAGTCTGCTTAATCCACCTGCCAATAGAAACAGACAAGTCCCTCTCACCACAAGAGGCAGCCCCAAGCGACACAAAGAGGGACTTTGACCGCCAAAAAACCTGGGTATGATCCAAATACAACTTCAAGGTCCTTTTCACATCCAGCAAAGAATAGTCCAACCCCCGAGGCATCCCTACCCTGAGAACCCAAGGCAGGCAAAACATTTTTTGCAAACAGTGAAACTGAGAAGGAACATTAGGAACAAAGGAGGAATCAAGACGCAACCCCTGCTCCCAATCGTCTGTAAAAGACAAGAAGGGTTCCCTGGCCATAAGAGCGCTCAGTGCCTCAAGACGACGAGCCGAAGTGAAAGCCACCAAAAAGATCACCTTAAAGGTGACAAACTTAATATCAGCCACCTCCAAAAGCTCAAAAGGAGCTGAAAACAAGCCCCGCAGAACCAACGGCAAGTCCCAGAAAAGAAAAAAAAGGCTTAGACACTGGCCAGTCCTGAGAAAAACTCCAGAGCGATTGAACCACCAAATCATCCTCATCCTGCAGGTTACCCCAAGGAGACCAGAAAGCTTTATTTACAGCCCATTGTAGACACTGCCAATCTCTTCTGAAAACCCTCCCACAAAAACTGAAGGACCATGGGCAGAGGGCATTCTAAAGAAGAGACCCCCACAGGCTCACACCATTTCTGAAAATTACCCCGGTGGCGATTGTATGATTGAAGAGTAGCAGGCATCCTAACCCCTGTTCTGTAGTCCCTGCCTATCAACTTCCAAACCGACAGCCACAGCCTCCGCAGATCCAGTGAGAGAGGTGACCGAAGAGGAAATGGAGAAGACAGAATCAACCAGGGTCCCTCAACAGCCAACCTTCTGAGAATGGGAAATCAAAACCTCCTGGGCCAGAAAGGAACCACCAAAATCACAACCCGGGATTCCCTCCTCAATCAAGCCAGAAACTGGGCAATTAACGCCACTGGTGGGAAGGCGTGTAGCAGATGATTAGACCAGGGGATCAACAGGGCATCCACCCCCATGCACCCTCCTGTGGTGACTTGGCACAAAAGAGGGGAACCTGAGCATTGAGGCCGGAATCAAAGCGATCCAGATAGGGAACACCAAACTTCCTGCACAACTGCCTGAACATTGCCACCGAGAGAGACAGTTCTTAGAAAGAAGGAAAATTCCGGCTGAGGGTATCCGCCACCCTTTTGTTCACTCCTTCAACATTCACCGCCCTGAGAGTGAAAGAAGATGTAATTCCCCCCAGTAAAACAAAGGCAAAACAACAGCATTGAGAGACCTGGAACGAATATCCCCTTAATTGTTCGACTAAGCCACTGTCACCCAGTTGGCGGACCACACTACCAAATGGTGACCCTCCAGAGAGTGACAGAACTGCCAGACAATTGGAGGACCTGCAGCTTTCCTGAAAAGACCAGCGGGCTTGAATGGACTGATTCCCTAAAGTGGCCTCCCAACCCAGGGAACTGGCATCCGTTGTGAGAATGAAGGGTAGATCCTGTTGCAAGGGACCCCCCCACATCAGATTGGCTGGACGGACCACCACCTCAAATCCCCCAATGTCTCTGGAGACACTGTAACCCTCTGCTCAAAATCCTCAGTGCGAGGATCCCAGTGGGACAGTAGATGGACCCACAAGGGGCGAAGATGAACAGGTGTCCACTGCACTGTAAACACTGCTGCTGCCATGAAACCCAAGAGACGAAGCCAAGTTCAACTGATACCGCAGGACTGGCCAAAAGGACCCTGGCCAAGGAACCCAGAGCCAGAGTCCTGTGAGGAGGCAAGAACACCTCGATGAGATCCAGGCAAAATCGTGCCCCAGTAAAAGTCAGATCCTGAGATGGGACCAACTGGCACTTGGCCCAATTGAGCAGGAAACCATGAGTCCGAAGCACAGTACATACTGATTGAAGGTCTTACCAAAGATCCACGGAGCATGCAGGAGCTAATCGTCCAAATAAGGGTAAAGGAGACACCCCTGAAGATGAAGGAGGGGCCCTAGTGGCACCACCTCCTTGGTGAACACACAAGGCGCAGAGCGTAGACCAAAAGGAAGCACTGTAAACTGATAATGTACCCCCTTTAGACAGAATCGCAGAAACTGTTGAGACAACGGATGCACTGGCACATGATAGTAAGCATCCTGAAGATCCAGCATTCACATGTAATGACCCTGCATTACCAATGGAATGATTCTTTGCAAAGTCTCCATTTTGAAAGGAACATGGTAGACACATTTATGCAAAGCTTTCTAGTCCAACACTAGGCAAAAATCCTGTCACCTTGAGCACCAGAAAAATAATGGAGTTGAAAACCAGACCCTGTTCCACAGGGGACACCACCTTAACAGCCTGTTTCTGTAGAAAGGAAAGAACACCTGTTTGTCCAGTGGGGACGGACATGGAGTAGGACGCACCCCAGATGCAGGAGGAATTTCCCCAAACTCTATCCCTTAACCGTGTCAAACCACCTCCAGGCCCAAGCATCTGAAGTAGACTCCATCCAAGCTGGGGAAAACAACCAACGACGACCCCCTACCACCGGCCCCTGCCCTGACATATAGTCAGGAACGCTATTTCGGAGATGGGGACTTGGGTTTCTGCTCCCTACCCCTGTGCGAAGGAAACCGACACTGACCTCACACAAATTGCCTTCTGGGAAGCTGACGAGGAGGAGACTTACAGCTGGAACATGACCTGTGCCCCCCATAGTTTTTAAGGGAAGAAGAGTGCTTCTTTTCTTTGAAGAGTTTGTGAAGGCGAGTCTCTAGTTCAGCACCAAAAAAACAGAACCCTGAAAAGGTTGCCTCAAAGCATAAGATTTCTGGGCAGCATCCGCCTTCCAATCCCTCTGAAATAGATTGTGATATGCAGCCACACACGCACCCTCGGACAGCAGAGAAGCATGGACCACATCAAATAAAATGTCAGATAAAAATTCCACCTGACGTTCAATCATGCCCAGAATACCAGAAATATCAGAGGACTCACCCAAAGCCCTATACAGAGTCTTTAGGTCCGAGATAAGGGACCATCGCCACATAAGTCCCATATATCCCAGCCTGGAGAGACAGATGACTTCCAGAGAAACCCCTTCTTGAGAGACCCATCCACTTTTTTGTCAACAGCATCCCCTAGAATGGCCTCCTCAGCCAAAGAAGTACACCGCACCAGACTGGCCACAAAAGAATCCACCGGGATAGAATCAGGAAAATCTGACTGCATGTCATGTAAGGGATATAGTTTAGCCATAAAGTGAGGCATCAAAATCTTATCTGGATTACGCCATTCTCTATCCAGCACATGACGAATGCAGAAATGGAAGGGTACATCAACAGGAGTGGAACTTTGAAATTAGCGCAGCAAAGCTGACGAGGAGGATTCTGGAGCCTCACAAACCTGAAAGCCCATATTATCCTTAACATGATGCACAAGAGCAAGCAACTGGTCCTTAGAAATGTATTTCCCAGTAAGATCCTCAGGACCCAGTCTCCCCTCAACAGAGGGGAGACTGGGCAGCAGGAATAACATTATGCTTGCCTCCAGCCCCCATCTCCAACAGAGTGTCTCTAATGAGGCGTTTAATGAGGACCTCCTCCTCCCTACATCTGTCCAGCTGGGAAGGAGAACGAGAATGGGGTGGAGAAGAAGAGGAGGAAGATGAGGAAGGCATCTCCAGGTGCTTCTTCTTGTGTGAATGCTTCCCCATGGCGCTCATGAACTGCAGCACAGCACACCAAATAACAAAATACGGCAGCAGGAATAACGCAAAGAAAACAATCTGCCAAGCGGTACTCACCCCAGGGGCCCCATCACCTAAATACACTCAGAGCACCATCTGAAGCAAAACTAAATCAGCCAGGCCTAGTGACCAATTTTACCAATTTACATTGGCTTACTGGAACACCCTTATAATTCCCTAGTATATGGTACTGAGGTACCCAGGGTATTGGGGTTCCAGGAGATCCCTATGGGCTGCAGCATTTCTTTTGCCACCCATAGGGAGCTCTGACAATTCTTACACAGGCCTGCCACTGCAGCCTTAGTGAAATAACGTCCACGTTATTTCACAGCCATTTTACACTGCACTTAAGTAACTTATAAGTCACCTATATGTCTAACCTTTACCTGGTAAAGGTTAGGTGCAAAGTTACTTAGTGTGAGGGCACCCTGGCACTAGCCAAGGTGCCCCCACATTGTTCAGGGCCAACTCCCTGAGCTTTGTGAGTGCGGGGACACCATTACACGCGTGCACTACATATAGGTCAATACCTATATGTAGCTTCACAATGGTAACTCTGAATATGGCCATGTAACATGTCTAAGATCATGGAATTGCCCCCTCTATGCCATCCTGGCATTGTTGGTACAATTCCATGATCCCAGTGGTCTGTAGCACAGACCCTGGTACTGCCAAACTGCCTTTTCTGGGGTTTCACTGCAGCTGCTGCCAACCCCTCATACAGGTTTCTGCCCCCCTGGGGTCAAGCCAGGCTTGTCCCAGGATGGCAGAACAAAGGACTTCCTCTGAGAGAGGGTGTTACACCCTCTCCCTTTGGAAAATGGTGTGAAGGCAGGGGAGGGGTAGCCTCCCCCAGCCTCTGGAAATGCTTTCTTGGGCACAATTCTGCATAAGCCAGTCTACACCGGTTCAGGGACCCCTTAGCCCTGCTCCGGCGCGAAACTGGACAAAGGAAAGGGGAGTGACCACTCCCCTGACCTGCACCTCCCCTGGGAGGTGTCCAGAGCTCCTCCAGTGTGCTCCAGACCTCTGCCATCTTGGAAACAGAGGTACTGCTGGCACACTGGACTGCTCTGAGTGGCCAGTGCCACCAGGTGACGTCAGAGACTCCTTCTGATAGGCTCCTTCAGGTGTTAGTAGCCTATCCTCTCTCCTAGGTAGCCAAACCCTCTTTTCTGGCTATTTAGGGTCTCTGTCTCTGGGGAAACTTTAGATAACGAATGCAAGAGCTCATCAGAGTTCCTCTGCATCTCTCTCTTCACCTTCTGCCAAGGAATCGACTGCTGACCGCGCTGGAAGCCTGCAAAACTGCAACATAGTAGCAAAGACGACTACTGCAACTCTGTAACGCTGATCCTGCCGCCTTCTCGACTGTTTTCCTGGTGGTGCATGCTGTGGGGGTAGTCTGCCTCCTCTCTGCACTAGAAGCTCCGAAGAAATCTCCCGTGGGTCGACGGAATCTTCCCCCTGCAACCGCAGGCACCAAAAAGCTGCATTACCGGTCCCTTGTGTCTCCTCTCAGCACGACGAGCGAGGTCCCTTGAATCCAGCAACTCTGTCCAAGTGACTCCCACAGTCCAGTGACTCTTCAGTCCAAGTTTGGTGGAGGTAAGTCCTTGCCTCCCCACGCCAGACTGCATTGTTGGTAACCGCGACTTTTGCAGCTACTCCGGCCCCTGTGCACTTCCGGCAGAAATCCTTTGTGCACAGCCAAGCCTGGGTCCACGGCACTCTAACCTGCATTGCACGACTTTCTAAGTTGATCTCCGGCGACGTGGGACTCCTTTGTGTAACTTCGGGTGAGCACTGTTTCATGCATCCTTGTAGTGCCTGTTTCTGGCACTTGTCTGGGTGCTACCTGCTGCTAAGAAGGCTCCTTGTCTTGCTCGACGTCCCCTCTACCTCCTGGTCCAATTTGCGACCTCCTGGTCCCTCCTGGGCTACAGCAGCGTCCAAAAACGCTAACTGCACGATTTGCAGCTAGCAAGGCTTGTTGGCGTTTTTTTGGCGGGAAAATACTTTTGCACGACTTTCCACGGCGAGAGGGATCCGTCCACCAAAGGGGAAGTCTCTAGCCCTTTTTGTTCCTGCAGAAACCTCTGCTTCTTCTGTCCAGTAGAAGCTTCTTTGCATCCACAGCTGGCATTTCCTGGGCATATGCCCATCTCCGACTTGCTTGTGACTTTTGGACTTGGTCCCCTTGTTCCACAGGTACCCTAGATTGGAAATCCATTGTTGTTGCACTGTTGGTTTGTGTCTTTCCTGCATTATTCCTCTATCACGACTTCTTTGTCTTCTGGGGAACTTTAGTGCACTTTGCACTCACTTTTCAGGGTCTTGGGGAGGGTTATTTTTCTAACTCTCACTATTTTCTAATAGTCCCAGCGACCCTCTACAAGGTCACATAGGTTTGGGGTCCATTCGTGGTTCGCATTCCACTTTTGGAGTATATGGTTTGTGTTGCCCCTATCCCTATGTGTCCCCATTGCATCCTATTGTAACTATACATTGTTTGCACTGTTTTCTAAGCCTATACTGCATATTTTTGGTATTGTGTACATATATCTTGTGTATATTTCCTATCCTCTCACTGAGGGTACACTCTAAGATACTTTGGCATATTGTCATAAAAATAAAGTACCTTTATTTTTAGTATAACTGTGTATTGTGTTTTCTTATGATATTGTGCAAGTGACACTTGTGGTACTGTAGTAGCTTCACACGTCTCCTAGTTCAGCCTAAGCTGCTCTGCTAAGCTACCATTATCTATCAGCCTAAGCTGCTAGACACCCTATACACTAATAAGGGATAACTGGGCCTGGTGCAAGGTGCAAGTACCCCTTGGTACTCACTACAAGCCAGTCCAGCCTCCTACAGTCCCTCCCTAAGAGCATGCGTCTTTACCATCTCTCTGACTGATAGGCTGGTTTCTGTCCTTCCACTGCTCATTTTAGGGAACTACTTTTTTGTTTTTCCTTAAGAAGTTCATAAAAATGCATATGTTTCCAGCTCTCTTCTTAGTCAGTTTCTCTTCTCCGAAAATAATTAAACCCCTGCATTTTCTATCCTGACTATTCACTCTCTCCCTCCCTTCACATTCCCCCTGTTGCTGTTTCCCTCATGTGCTTCTTCCCCCACTCCCTATGTTGCTCTTTCCCATGTGTGCAGCTTTTCCCCTCCCCCGCCACTGTGTTCCCCCTATCACCTCCCCCGGTCCTTCCTTTCCCTCCACCCACAGTATTTAATATTTGGATTTTTTTTAGGGCCAGACAGAAAATTGCTGCCTATGCCCCTCTGTCTTCAAAAACACTTTCAGGCAACTGAAATTACTTTTATTTGTATTTTACCGATCTATATTAGATCAGCTTGTGTGATTTGTCAATCTCATGCAGTAAATCACATGCATGTAAGCCGTAGAGTTCATGAGAAGAGTTCACATAACTGCTTTACAAGTTACAAGTGTAACCTACTCTTCTAAGAACACTGCATGTTTCAAAGATTTGACATAGGCAGCACACAAATCAGTTGTAAGTCTGTCCACCTGCATCACCTGTGGCACAGAACACACAAACAAAAAAGACAAGCACCGCCCTGCTAACACACACACTCTTTGCTCACAAATTTGTGTGTATCCATACACACTTCAATCAACCCACATACACACACCCACTCATTCAGACTGCCTGCCCTATCCCCACCACACACTGCATGTCCCCACACCCAACCATTCCTACATGCATGAACACTACATTACCTCACACACACACACACACACACCAACACATACACCCACACCCACAAACCACCTACACACTAATGGGAATATTTACAAGCTCCTAGCACCACCGGGGCGTCACTTATTGTGACGCTCCAGTGGCGCTGTGCACTTTGCCATATTTACAAGGAAGTGCCAATCCACTTTTTGTGGCTTAAGGCTGCCTTGTAAATATGGGCCCCTCCAACGCAGTTTTCTGCAGTAGAGGGACGTGCAATGGGTGTTGCTGTGGGCATTCCACCGCACCACCCATTGCTTTTGATGCTGCGCCAGATTTACAAGGAATCGTAAATCTGAGGCAGCGCCAAAAACTAACGCCACCAGAAGAGTGGTGTTAGCATGTCACAACGAGGAAAAATACTTTATTTTCTCCTCATTTTTGCTTTTCCCATGTACGCTGCATTCTGCAGCACACATAGAAAGAGCGAAACACCATGAATCATTGTTTATGTGCTGGAAGGTGTCCCTTCTTGCACATATGCAATCATTCAATTATTACGATTTTCTACTTCTAGGTGTGCTGCATCCTGCCAAATCGTCTTTGTAGATTGTTTATGCTCACAAAGGGAGACCTTCCTGCTCATAAACAATCATTCCTTTCAATGCAGACACCCTTGCACTTTGGTGCAAGGATGCCTGCGTTGGTGCTGGCAGCTACATTTAGCCCCAGCACTAGGGGAAACACGGGGGCATATTTTTGTAAATACAGCGCATCCCTGTGTTTCAGAAATGACGCAGCATGGTGCTGCCAGTTTTGGCACAGCGCCGTGCTGCACCAGTTCCTCGTAAATCTGGCCCTCAATGCCTACGCAAAAACTTTGTACCGTTATAAGACTGTGGGTAACTGCAGGACTGGTACAGGGCCTCTGAACCTATGGCACTATTTGTGCATCTATGGGAAAGAGTTGTGCTTGGGGACCATATCTAAACACACCCTGTCTGGCTCACTGGCTGTCACTGCTCCCAGCTGGCAACACCATGAAGTCTGCACTGACCTACCTGTCGCTGCTCCTGGGCCTGGAAGCGAGCCCCAAACGGGACCTTGGATTTAAAGTCGAAGAGACAGTATTTGATAGCGACTGGGGAACATATTTCTGTCCACATAGAGTACAATTGATAATGGAAAACGGAAAGTTAAGTGTGTTTTGCTGTTAGATTATAATTTATATGTAGCTCCTATACAGCCAAAAGGCAGTTTTGAATCCCTGACAGTATGGCAGTAAGAAGACAGGATGTAGATCTCTGTGATGATGAGCATGTATTGCACAGACAGACAGTGGGGGGAAGGGTGCAGGTTTGTGTAGTTTAGGCAAGTTAAGAGAAATGAAAACATAAAGAGGGAGGCATTACAGTAAATATTACAGCAAATCAAGCTATGTCACTGCCTCTGTACTTGAGTATCACTAAACTACAAAACAACCTCAAAGGAAGAACACAAAACTTCACTTTTCAAGTCACACTTGTATGAAACCTCTGCCATCCCATAGCCTAATTTTCAAGGCCAGGCAGCATCACCAGCACTGCCCACTGCCTCTTCCTTCTGCTCTCCACCTTCCTACTCCCCCCTCTTTTTCCACATCCTCCTATACCGGTCAGGCTGCTCGGATTACTTAACGTTAAGCTTCATTACTCAGTCATTGTCTTCCTCCTCACAGTAGTCACCTAGTGATCATTTGCCTCCTGTCTACAGATGTCCCAACTACAGAATAAAATGTCTTCACCCCTCCATCAGGAGTGAAAGAACTTCCTGTAATATCAAAGGTAATTTATAATCCAAACTAAAAGGCAGTGTTATCCCAACCTGAGAGGATGGGCGATAGCACTGGCTATGAGAAGGAAGACAATGACTTAGAGTAATGAAACTTACCATTAAGTAACCCAAGCATTGCCTCCTCGCCATTCTTGTCACAGTAGTCACCTGCTGAGTGTATAGCAAAGCTGAATAAAATTGCACCATATAATAATGAGAAAGAAAATAACCATGGCAAGCTTGAACTGCTTCGTCAGGGTATTTATTTGCGAAACAGAAATTAACTAATGGTAGATAGTACCGCTCCACCAAAAGAATAAGAAAACATTTCTTCCAGCTGCTCCTATAGTGGAATATGAAGGCATTGGGCGAGGCCCGTGTTGCCGCTGAACAAATGTATTTTATTAATGGTCCTTATAAGGCATCCCAGGTTGAAAATGTTCTTCTTTTGGATCTACCCTGCACCACAAATGGAAGATGGGCCTCAGCTTCTGAATATGAAAGCAAAATATCTGCTTTCACCCATTTATTAGAGGAAGATGTCAAAGATTTATGACCTGCTCTTGCCAGACCAAATGTAACACAAACAGCATATTTCTATCTAAAAGAAGATATTCTGTGTAGATAAATAGAAAAAGCCTTATGTACATCTAACATATGCCACAATTTTCCTGGTCTGAGGATGGATTAGAGAAAAACAGAGGGATCGGCAAATCCTGGGAATAATGAAATGGCGAAGATACTTTTGGTAAAAAGACAAGATCTATTCTAAGGATTACCTTAACATCAAAGAACCTTATGAAAGTATCATGAGGTGGCAGAGCCCCAGTTTCATCCTATCTTCTACTGAAATGATAGCCACTAGGAAAAACACCTGGTAGGTGAAAATGTCTAGACTTAGGTGGTCATTCTAACCCTGGCGGTAAAAACCGCCAGGGCGAATGACCGCGGTAGCACCACCAACAGGCTGGCGGTGCACCGCTGGGCATTCTGACCGCGGCGGTTCAGCCGCGGCCAGAAACGGAAAGTCGGCGGTGTACCGCCGACTTCCCGCTGCCCTTGAGAATCCTCCATGGCGGCGGAGCGCGCTCCGCCGCCATGGGGATTCTGACACCCCCTACGGCCATCCTGTTCCTGGCGGGTCTCCCGCCAGGAATAGGATGGCGGTAGGGGGTGCCGCGGGGCCCCTGGGGGCCCCTGCAGTGCCCATGCCTGTGGCATGGGCACTGCAGGGGCCCCCGTAAGAGGGCCCCAAAAAGAATTTCAGTGTCTGCCTAGCAGACACTGAAATTCGCGACGGGTGCTACTGCACCCGTCGCACTCCAGCAACTCTGCCGGCTCCATTCGGAGCCGGCTTCATCGTTGCTGGGTCTTTCCCGCTGTGCTGGCGGGCGGCCTTTTGGCGGTCGCCCGCCAGCACAGCGGGAAAGCCAGAATGGCCGCCGCGGTCTTGTGACCGCGGTGCGGTCATTTGGCGGTAACCGCATGGCGGGCGGCGACCGCCGCCCGCCGCGGTTAGAATCACCGCCTTACTGTCTCAAGAGGTTCAGGAGGCACTCGCTGTAGAAGAAAGACATTGATTCAGAGTAATGACACTTACTGTTAAGTAATCTAAGAATTACCCTCTCACCAGTCTTGTCACAGTAGTCACCTGCTAAATGTATACCAAAGCTGAATAAAATTGTACCATATAACAAGAAAGAAAACAACCAGGTCAAGCTTGAACTGCTCCATAAGGGTGTTTATTTGCAAAACAGAAATGAACTAATGATAGATTGATCCTCTCCAACAAAAGAAGAAGAAAACATTTCTCCCAACTGCCCCTATAGTGGGCTCCTTTACAGTAAAGGACTCTCCGTCAAGGAATTGAGGAGTAGTGGAAGATCCCAAGAGCTCAGCTGGAGAGTGACACTCTGGCTTTCTAAGAGCAAAACTCCTTAGGAGATGAGAAATATTTTCCTAGGACCCAACTCTGAACTCCTAAGCGCTCTAATGGCATCCCATTAGCTTTGAAGGATGGAAACAGCTAATCCCCAACAGAAAGCCATCCCTCAAAAATTCCAATACTGAATTTCCCTCACATGGTGACACTATCAGATTTCTCAAACAACAACAGGAGTTAAAATGTATCTGATGCCTCTCATAAAGTTTGAGAGTTGCAGGTCTTCTGGAATTCTGGATTAAAACAGCAGTGTGTTGCAAACCACCTAGGGCTCTTAACCACTCATCCCATTGCATCTCCAAGCCATCAAAGCTAGATGGTTGGACTCTCTCAATGACAGAACTTTAAAGCCTAAAGGAGATAAGAAGGTTGAAAAAAATAGAGGAGTTAGGACCAACTGTTGCTGAAGGAGAGAATACCAAGACTAATTCAGGGCCACCACAATTACTTCTGCCTGATCTGATATGATGTCACTTAGACCTCTGATGAACATGATGATCGAGGGAAAACCACATAAGAGGGCCTTCAGCCTCTCATCACATCCCCTACCCATACCCCCAGGGAAAAAACGAGAGAGTAGTAATTTTGAAGGAGACCTTTTACCTAGAAGGCAAAATGATCCAGCTATGAAGAACCCAAGGTCTTCTGTAGGGATTGAAAAGCTTGGCGAAACAAGGACATCTCCATTGAGGATGGAAATATCAGACTCAGACTGCTAGTAGGCCCATTCTTCCTCCCAGAAAGACAGACTGCAGAGATTGACCATTGTCCGAGTCCCTAACTCCTCTGCCAACTGAGTCATGGGAACAACCCTGGACCTTCCTGGGTGATTAATATAGGCTCCAGGTACCTGACTGTCAGTACAAATCTGAACAAGCTGATTCTGAAAGTGAGGGGCGAGAGCTTGGAGGGCTTTGAAGATCACTCTTTCCAATTGGAAGAAGCTAGCAGGTATGTTTCCAACCAACTCCCCTGAAAAGAAAGGTTTGCCAAAAAAGGCTTCCCAATCCTTCCTATGGCATCTGAAGTCATAATCAGAAGAGGACGAGAGGCAAGTAGAGTTCCCTTGCTCAACAGCTGCCACTGTAGCCTTTAAACCATGTCCTGAGTCACTGGAATCTATGGTTTGTATTTTTTGGAGTTGAGTTTCAATATGGTAGAAGATGGTTGACTAAGGAGTAAAGATGGAGTCGAGTCGAAGAGACCAGGCAAAGAGTTGCTGCCATATCCCCCCCGCACATTTAACTAAGTCATTGCTATTGCCCACTGTCTCTGTAACAGGGATTGGAGATCAGTTTCTGTTACCTTAGAGGAGGGAGAAACACTGCACCACAATCCATGCAGAAGAAGGCACCAATGAACAGTAATGTCTGAGGTGGGTAAAGGTGGAACTTTTCCATGTTCAACAGAAACCGGTGATCTTCCAGGATCCTGCACATCTGATAGACTGCCTCCAAAACATTAGAGAAAGAAGAACCACAGACTAACCGAATGCCTAGGTAAGAAAAAACTAAAATACTCAAGACGTGAAGATTACCCACCAAAAGGGCCAAGGTCTTTGTGGAGATTCTCAAGGCTGAAGGTCAGGACACAGAACTGATAATGGTCTTCTGATACTGCAAACCTGAGGTATCTTTAAAACTCGTGATGCAGGAGCGTGGACAAGATGGGGAACGAGTGAGACACACCTACGGTTCCCTCTGTCCCTGCCACAAATCCACCCTACACCCAAAGCACAATATCAGGATTTATTAGCCCTGATCGACAAGCGCTGGCTACAGGAGCTACTGGACAGCAGTGATGAGTGCACATCGGCCCCCGGGGTGTTTGTATGCAGGGGAGGCCATTCGACACATGCTGGAAGTCAGAGCCAGGGCCTACAGCTTGCTGAGACTCTGCAGGGATTCCAGCTCTGCCCTTCAGTGCTTCAGTGATGCAGCGGAGTTGGAGCCTTGATCTGAGACGTGCCACTGGCAGAGAGGAGGGAGCTGCGTTGCCTGACTGCACTGAGGATGTACAGTCCCTTCCTAGTGCGAGAGTAGGCAAGAGCTGCAATTGGCTCATAGAGACCTGAGCTCTGGCAGCGGACTTCCGGCTGCTGTGAGGCCTGGCTGCGCCTTGACGTGACGGACAGCCCAGGCCTTGGGGTGATCGATGTGGGGTCTCTCAATGGCGGCCTAGATCAATCTGGAGTCGGCTTCCCTGACAGGGGCCGTGTGGAGGCAACCCCTACCTGGCTGCATACCTCTGGCATTTCACTAACTGAGGGCCTTCACCTAGGAGCTCTTGGGGCTTTTGACCCCACCTCCCTGCTGAACTTGCCCCTCCAGACTGCTCAGTACCAGAGAACACCCCCAGCTGATTCCTGGTAAGCTCCTTCTGCTCCAGCGGGGGCCTCCATTTGTGGGCGTGCATACGGGCACGTGCCTGGGCCCTGCTGCATCTTGTGGCCCTTTTTGCTTTTCTCTTCTTGGTGGGGCCCGCGCGATGGATTCCGGCAGGGTGGCTGCGGGCCCACTGCACCACGCAGCTCAACCCCCATTCCTGACCACGGGATGGGACAGACTACCCTGCAGAACCTCACTGGGCCTGGACTGACTGGGCCCCAGCCATTAACGCAGCTGCGCGGCTGTGCCTGAAGTGCCCCCGCCCCTGGAGGTGGCCCTATTTTACAGTTCAGCGACAGCAGCTCCAATAAGACTGTAAACCATAGTGGGGTGAAGCCAGTGATCTTCCCCCAATATTCCTTTTTGCACTAGTGCGGTGCCAGGCCATTTGTGGGCTCTTGCAACCAGACAGCTCACGGACTCCAGGTGTCGCGGGCCCTGGATCGCTCCTATTTTGCCATTGGACACCTGCAAGCACTCAAAGCCCCATTGTTGTGCCTGGGTTGAAGAGTTCTGCGGACTGAGGGGGTCCTCCCCTGTGGCCCCCCCCACCGACAACTGTTCCATCTTTACTGAGGGCAATGACTACCGGGAGATGAAAGAAAGATCGCTCACTAAAGGATATGCTCACCAAACATGCAGGATTGCAGACCCCCGTGGTGGCGCTGTCCTCTGGCCTGGATTCTGCATCGCCTGATGGGAGAGTAGATGCACCAGTCATCTGGCCCTTTCTGGAGGCTCTCTTTGCCCCACTCTGATATGATCTACAGACCCTTAAAAGAGACCTCTCCAATGACATCAAAGACATACGTAGGGATCTGGATGGACTGGGAGACAGAGTCTCCACGTTGGAGGAACACAAGACAAGCCAAGATGAGGAAACTGAGCAGCTACAGCAGTAGGTCATCGGGCTTAGGGACCAACAACTAGACCTACAGGCACACGCTGAAGATTTAGAAAATCGCTTACGAAGAAACAACATACGCATCAAAGGGGTGCGCTCTGGAGCGGAGGGAGATGACATCAACCAATTTGTCATAGAACTTTTCTGTTTGGTTCTGAAAGTCTCATCAGAGGAGGACTTTACACTGGATAGACCTCACAGGGTGGGCCCTAAGAGACCAGATGCGGCACCTCCAGCAGACATATTGGTGTGCGTCCACTTCTTCCAGTTGAAGGAACGGATAGTCAAAGCTGCCTTCGACCATCATCCGATACAATTCAAAGGCTCTACACCAGTACTCTATCAAGACTTAGCTGCCTACACACTGCAGAAATGCAGAAACTTTCACCCAGTCACCACCCACCTTAGGGAAGAAGGTATTCCATACTCCTGGGGGCATCCATTTCAGCTACCCTTTTGCTTGCAAAGCAAACTGCATCAAATCTGCTACTACAGTGGTTTCCAACCTTTTGACTCCTGAGGACCCCCACTGAATCATCAGAGGAAGCCGGGGACCCCCAAGCAATTTATACAATTTAAATTTCAAACATTAAAACAATAATTCGCAAAAAACATAACAAGTACACAGCAAACAAATACTCAAATTACTAAGGATATTATTGTTTTATAGTGAAGAAATATATAAAAATCAAAACATTTTATTGGGAAGGTTGACGCAATGTATGGTTTTATTTAGGAAAGGTGAATCCTCAGGTCACATTCTACATTTTCAGAGCAATTTCTTTTATTTATTTTTTATAGAGAAAGCTTTTTCACATAAATATGTGGTGGTGAAAGGAAGTAAACCATAAGGGCCTCTCATCTCTCCCTATCCTCTCTGTCACATGTAATTAATTTGTTTTATAGCAACTCTCATACCACTGTAGGGTGTCAGAGCACTTTACAGGGGACCACAATGTGTAGCATTCACGTGTCATCCATACTGGTAGGCATTTTTCAAAAGTGCGTGGTCTGGAGAAGCACATACTCATTTCTATAACAGCAAATGTTTTTTAGCAGCATAAGGAAATTTAAGGGCTTGGAAAAAACTATTTTCTAATTTGTGGCATGCAGTTTGCATGCAACTCTTTAATGGCAGTTCATAGCTCACTGTGCTAGATTACGATTATGAACTGCACAGTAACAAATCTCTGTGACAAAACCAGTAACCCACTGTGCCATGCACATAAAATACTGATTTTTGCATGACACACTTTCTTTGCAGCAGGCATATTAACCATCTGCGCTACCTTTGAGTCAAAACTGCCACTGCCCAAAACTCTCATTCCTATCCAGCAGGTGCATTAATCACTTTATTTTCGTTGTACATGGAGTTTTGCAGTGCTTTTAAAACTGCTGTAGTAAAAAATAAAAAAAACACACACCTGTTTGTCAGAGGCCCCAGGTGGAGAAGTGCCTTCCTCCCAGCCCAGGGCTGCGGACCCCCTTGGGGTCCACGGACCACAGGTTGGGAACCACTGGGCTACTACATGGAGCTTGCCAGCTGTTGAGCATAGAGGATTCTCCCATCGAACCATCTCAAACTAGTCCAGTGGAGGGGAGGATGCATTGACATTGGTGATGGAAGCTCCTTGGAGCACCCTCTGCGAGGCTTGGCCCTGACTTAGATACTATGGCTAAAGAACGACAGGTGTTTATAGAGTTACTTTCCAGGGACTTGGCGGCCGCAGACACAATTTGACCCAGACCGAGCTGTTTAGCAGCAGTTGCTTTGGGCGGGGGCGGTCGCGGCCAGAGGGCGCAATCCATGGACCACTGCGCGCTCCCCACAACTTTCAACTAATTGGTTCTCGACCCTAGACACTGACTCTTCTTACTAATGTTGTTCATCTTGTTCCTTTTTTTGTGTTATATGTGGGGGGAACCCTTAGATAATATTCTTGGATCATTATTACCACACGTATGTCACTGCTCTCTCTGTGCACTCGCTCACCATAGCTCCACACCAGGACACCTTCTAGGACATAGCAGCGCTATTAGAAGCCTATCATATTCACAGTATGACCAACAATCTGCAGATTCTTACTGTTAACATGAAGGATCTTTACAACCTGGTCAAATGCAGTGCAGTTCTTTCCTACCTTGAACAATCTGGGGCACACATATGCTTTACTCCAAGAAGCACACCTACTGATGGGCGACTGGCATAGAATGCACATTAGGGCCTTCCCACTCGAGTTCTTTTCTTCCAGTTCAATCAAAAGAGCACGGGAGCGGACAGATTGGTCCGAAAGAGACCGAAATCAAGGGTAGGCTGCTTGCCCACTCAGTTTCCCTGGGGGGTCACAACTTTATGCTTCGGACCATATACACACCTAATGAGGGACAGGAACCATTTTTATGCCTGCGCAGATGCAGAAGTCATGGCTACACAAGACCGGATGGTACTCTTGGGGGGTTGGGCCCAATGTGGCATTAAACAATGATCTAGACAGGTCTGCCCAGTGACATGGCCATACCTGGGCCCTATCCCAGGAGGGAGCGCTCTGGCTAAAGGAAATGGATCTCACTGATTTCTGGCATACCTTACATACGAACACGCACAAACTTATGCATGCATAGACTACTTTTTGGGCACCTCGAGCCTTTCGCCTCTGGTGACAGCCTCTGAGATTGAACTGCGTTCCTTATCAGACCATGCAGCAGTCTCCCTTACCCTGGCCTTTCCACCACAGTGACCTTCCCCCAGATACTGGAGACTGCGAGATACACTTCTGCACAGATCTGCGGTAGTCCAGAAACTTAACAAAGCCATTGTAGACTTTCTTGCACTAAACAATACTTCTGATGTCTCAATACAAACCCTATGGGCCACTCTAAAAGCAGTTATTAGGGACAAATTAATTGCCATCTTAGCAGCCGATAATAAATTACGTCTGAACAAAAGAGAAACGTTGACATGTCATTTTCTGGAACTAGTACGCATTCATAAAAGGACCAGGGCACCAAGGATCTGGAAGCCACTTGTAAACTATTGGCGGGTGTAGACTTCGATAGAGCCGAATATGCCGCCCTTTGACTCATTCTATATTGGAGGCGACTGGTGTGGCCATCTCCTGGCAAATAAACTACGAGCGCAAAGACTAGCCACTGGGGTTAAGGCTATATTAACGGCAGATGGCACCGAATGCACCAGAGATGATCAGATCGCCTCTGCCAGGACTTACCTCAAGAGGCACCAGCACTTTAACTCGGGGAGGCCCGCACACAGGTCTCTGACTTAGATCGGCCTATTCGGGTGGAGGAAGTGATCTCGGTCATTGCCAAGCTGAAGTTACTCAAATCACTAGGCCCGGATGGCTTCTCTGTGCTTTTGGCTCCTCTCCTTACTAGATTGTTTAATTCATTCAAGGATCCAGCCTCGGTCCGGCCTTCTATGCTGGATGCTACCATTGTGGCCATCCCAAAACCAGGCAAAGACAGGCTCCAATGTGCCTCATATCGACCGTTTTCCCTTCTGAATGTTGACATTAAACTCTTCACTGGTTTATTGGCAGCTCAATTGGTCCCTTCTTACCCAATCTTATAGCCCCAGATCATACGGGCTTTGTTCCTCACTGAAAATGTGTTGATAATGCGAAACAAATTTTGCATCTAATCGATAAAGCTCAGCGCTCCACCAGGGATCGGGGGCTTCTAGCGGTGGATGTCGAGAAAGCCTTCAACCAGGTCCATTGGCTATATCTAGAGGCCATACTTTGACACTTTAGGCTCAGCAAACGCTTTTGCTCATCTGTGTTTAGCAATTATAGTACTCCATCCATAACCGAGAAGGTGAATGGACATACATCAGCATCCTTTCCAATCCACAGGTACACCCGTCAAGGATGCCCACTATCACCCTTGTTTTCGGCGGGGACATGCATATCATCAGCATATATGCCGATGATTTCCTGATGACACCGGAGGACCCGTTTCAGTCACTCACAGCCTTTTTGGGAGAACTTGATATATTCGACCATGCAGCGGGATTCAAGGTCAACATGCATAAATCACAGGCATTTAATCTCTCAGACACGCAAAAGTCCCTTTCCTGTGATTTTTCAGTCCAATGGGTGTCTACATCTATCCCCTATTTGAGGGTTCAGTTGGCCTCAACGGCCTAAAAGACTGCCCGTATTAACTACAAGACGCTGCAGCAACAGATGAAAGTGTACCTTGCCAGATGGTGGCCATATCGCCTCTCCTCCCTCGGTAGGGTTGCAGCCCTAAAGATGTCTGTATTACCCAAAATGTTATTCCTTTTTCAAACTCTGCCAATTTTGCCACCGACAGATGTGGTTCAGGCTCTACAGAATGACCTGAACTGTTTTATGTGCGCTGACGGCTACCCCAGTATGAGGAGGGACTTGGGTTATAGGCCCTTGAGAGAGGGATGCTTAGGCACCCCGAACCTTTTACGCTATTACCGCTTCGCAGCTCCGGTACCTGCTTGAATGGTCCCGAGAGGAATCTGAAAAGCACTGACTGTTTATGGATAGGGCTGAAGCAGGACAGCACCTTTGAAAGATACCATTTTTGCGTAGGGGCGGTCACCCAAGAAGTCTACCTCTGTCTCATAATGAAAGCTTCTTTTGAATTCTGGGACACAGTTAGTGTGCGAGGGGGCCTGACCTTGTTTCCTTCCCCACTGACGCCTATAGTTGGCAATGAGGACTTCACACCCGGAAAACACCGAACGGCTTCTGACACTGGCAAAAAAGCATGCTCCCGATCTATTGCCCATCTTTTTGATGAAGAGGGCCCCATTTCCTTCACACAGCTTTCATCCGACTACGCGCTCCCCGAATCTGAAAGATTACACTACCTCCAAATCAGACATGGGGTATCACAATCTGCGAATTCCCCAGGGGCTCCGCGCACCCTCACTACATTCGAAAAGTGGCTGGTTATCAAGACGTGCGAGAGATGCCTCATCACTGAACAATACAGGTTAAATCCTCTTATGCCCCCCCAATAGGTTAAATGGAATAGCCAGAGTCGTTGGGAACTGGAGGTGGGCCGCTCATTGACATTACAGGAATGGGGGGACATTTATTACCACACACAGCACACAGCTAGAAACACAGCCAGTATAGAATCTGCCACCAAGATCAACTACATACTGGTTTCTCACACTGGCCCACCTGCGCGAGGCAACCCCTGCGCAATCCGGAGTGCGGGCGTGGATGTGGTTCCCAAGGAACATTATTACATATGGGCATGCCCAAACCTGGCTTCTTACTGGCAACAAGTGCTCGATGACAGAGATAACCACTTAGATAACTCAGATATTCAACTCCCATGGTTTCCTGCTAACACTGTCTTGGGGCCCCCCAACGATCTTACCTTTTCCGTTAAAATCCCAGAAGGGTCATCATATTTGATTGGCATTGAAGGCGGCCCTGCAAAATATCCAAGCACACTGGAGTTTATGTCAGCTTCCTACGTACCAGGGCTGGCTTCCTAGACTTTGGTATATGTTAGGAATGGAAAGAATGATCCTTACATTTTCCGCACAGAGCACTGCATAACCTGCTCTCTGGCGTCCATTTATTGCCCCGCTCTCCTCTGAATTCCACAAACTTATGTGTCCCATGTACCTTTGTCTACTGCGACTAACAGAGCCAGACACTGGTATTAACCATGAGAGGGCTACATAGACTGACATATCAAGGCTAAGAAGACTACATCACCCATATCTTTATTAATACTGCAGTTCCCTGGAGGGGGCAGTTGGGGTCTGTTATTTTTGCTTTAATTAACCATGTGAGAGGGCAGCGCTAGGAGCTTCCAGATGCACTGTTAGTGAGCTTGAAATTAACGAAGAGCACTGCATCATGCCTGCCTTTCATCGCACCCCACAGACCTCTGGTTCTAGGTGGGCGTATGTGTACTCACTCCACTTAAAGCTTTAGTAAACAGTCAAACCATAAAACTCTTGATGCATAGGGATGTGCAGATAGGCATCTAAGAAGTTCAAGGAAGTAAGGTATGGGGTGCCGTGCATTTCGAGAGGAAAGAGAGACACAGGTTGATGTGAAGAAAATGATTTATTCTGTCTCAGGAAAAGACCGATGACAACACAGCAGCGTCCGGCTCCAGGAACAACGGCCAACTCAAAACGTGACCAAAGTTCGAGAACCAGATTACAGCCAACAATGAAGGTGGGTTCCATACATGGGTCCACACAGGAACACAAAAGTAAGACTTACAACATGAACCAATCAACATACTACAGAGGATAAATCCCTAGAAGAACAAGAGGGATGATCGACTGAACAGTAACCATCGTCAACCTTATATATGGGATTTCACCTTTTTCAAATCAGAATCCTGGGAAATGAGGAAAATTTCAGATCTATTGGCTTTGACACTGCTTGCTTTTGGAAACTATTACATAATGATTGATCACTGACAGGAAACGGCCCCTGAGTCTAGACCACTGACTGCTGATAACAGGATGGTATGCAGTGGGATTACGCCACTGCGTGACACTACGCAGCGATGTCATGATGTGACAAGATCGCATGCTTGACCACGGCAATAGTGTAGCCTTGAAAAGATGGGCTATCATTCCCCTTGGTCAGTTTCAAATGACTGACCTAGTTAGCAAGACTAATTGCACTCAAGGAGAGGGTAGGAAATACCTTTCATGCTTGAAATGTGACACATTTTGACCTGAGAACAAAGGTGACTTTTTGACCCTAACTTTCCGCTACAATGCACCGAGTGTTACATTTATGTTAGGCAGCTAAAATACTACCTTACATCAAGAGACGCTATCACTTCTTCTAACAGACTAACTGCATATGGTGTGGGATGTGCAGTGACAGGACACCATTGTTGCATGAGCAAGGCACTATAGATTACATTTAATACTGACCTAAGGCTAGAATACTCATGACTGTTGAATGAGTAAATGTGTGATGGTATATGTGAGGAGATGAATCTGGAAACAATGTGAAATAACTTAAACTTAAATTAACAGGCCAGTGTAGCCAGTTCTTGGACCGGGAATGTTCTGGTGACAATTATTCCTGCCTCCCTCTTTCACTTCCATAGTTGTTCATATTCCATGACTAAGTAGGGAAGGACTGACACAGACAGAAGGATGAACATGAACCTGTCTTCATGAATACCTCTAACTATTCTGTGGCTTGACTGTGGACAGAAACATGTCAACTTAACTAAAGGCGTGCATTGCAGAACCTTCAGGGAAGTTGTTTTACATATGCAAGGATGAAGCATGTAACAAAATAAGTTATTTTGAAGACCTCCTTCCTATGTGCTTTTAACCTTATGATCCCATTATGGCATAGCATAGGAATAATCGGTTTCTACTTGCTACACACCAATCTTTCGGTTTCTACTTGCTACACACCAACCTTGAGCGAGTGTCTCCATTTTGTTAGTAGGTATCTTGCTTGTTTTTCACACAAAAAAAGCCTCAGACCCACCACAGGTCTCCAAAGCAAGCCTATTATATGCCTAAATGGTGGCAGCATGGAGATATTCAGTGATGAAGTATGCCACTGGCAGTGGGTGAGGGTGACCGTCCTTTTATGGTTAAATCTGTTTTATTGTTTTCCAGAATAAACATAACAACAAACGAGCTAGTATCATTGAAGGCCTCATCCAGCCAGGGCTGGCTATGAATGACTAAGCAGCAGTACTTAATGGCATCAACATGTCCCACAACCGTCCCTCCCCTCACCCCATCCATCCCTCGCCGTTGGTAATCGCTTACCGATAGTGTGTTCTGGGTATTATTCCCTCCTGCACTCTTTAGCTCCATCTTAAAGGGCACCCCCCCCCCCCCACTTCACTAGTGGTGGATCCCTGGCCTTCCAGTCACAGCAACAGCAGCTTTCCAGGGAAAGTCTGAGGAGAGTAACACAATGTAAGTGGCCCACAAGTCACAGTATAGTCAGGTTGTTATTTGTCGCTAAGATCAGCTTCTCCATGCACAGTATGCGCCCTATCCTATGTAACACCCCGTATTAATAAGAACTTTATCCATACCCCAGTGAGAGAGTATCATCTGAAGCGCAGCCGGAGAGCTAAACTAAGGTGTCTTCTCCTTTGGGAACGCCAGGGAAAGGTCACGAGATTAGGAACGATCATTATGACGTAGGCTCGGAAGTGTGGCATCTGTGTGCCCAGGTCGGTATTTCTGTCAGCCAAGACTGTGTCCCAGGTTCTGGTTAGTTTCGGACAAGTCCAGAGAAGGTGCAGCAATGTAGTCGGCACTACACATCCCTGTCAACTAAGGTCAGAATGGGAAGACTTACCTTAGTGCAGCCTGGCCGGGATTAGGTACCAGTATGTCACTGCCTTAGTGGCTGTCTCCACATTTGCGGTAATATGCATTGTGACGTGCTCTGTAATATACGTCCTCTCAGTCTTTATGTGTGAGAGTTTGCGCCTCTACCCCAGTATTTTCTCCTCTGTCTGGGTGTGCGTCAGGAGGGCATACAGTTCAGTTATGATGCATTCATCACTGTTGGTCAGAAGTAATTTCTCGTAAGGTGTAAGGGACCGATGTGTGCCCCTCCGATTATTACGGTGTATTATCCATCGCCAAATCTGGAGGTACTGAAGGTGTTCCACTTTCAGAAAGCCATAATCGTTTTCAGATGCTCGAATGGGAAAGGTCTGCCTGTAAGGAAATGCCTCCTTGGCATGGTTACCCCCTAACTTTTTGCCTTTGATGATGCTAAGTTATGATTTGAAAGTGTGCTGAGATCCTGCTAACCAGCCCCCAGCACCAGTGTTCTTTCCCTAAAACTGTACTTTTGTCTCCACAATTGGCACAACCCTGGCACTCAGTTAAGTCCCTTGTAACTGGTACCCCTGGTACCAAAGGCCCTGATGCCAGGGAAGGTCTCTAAGGGCTGCAGCATGTCTTATGCCACCCTAGGGACCCCTCACGCAGCACATGCACACTGCCTCACAGCTTGTGTGTGCTGGTGGGGAGAAAATGACTAAGTCGACATGGCACTCCCCTCAGAGTGCCATGCCAACCTCACACTGCCTGTGGCATAGGTAAGTCAACCCTCTAGCAGGCCTTACAGCCCTAAGGCAGGGTGCACTATACCACAGGTGAGGGCATATGTGCATGAGTACTATGCCCCTACAGTGTCTAAGCAAAACCTTAGACATTGTAAGTGCAGGGTAGCCATAAGAGTATATGGTCTGGGAGTTTATCAAACACGAACTCCACAGTTCCATAACGGCTACACTGAAAACTGGGAAGTTTGGTATCAAACTTCTCAGCACAATAAATGCACACTGATGCCAGTGTGCAATTTATTGTAAAATACACCCAGAGAGCATCTTAGAGATGCCCCCTGAAAACATACCCGACTTCTAGTGTAGGCTGACCAGTCCCTGCCAGCCTGCCACACACCAGACATGTTGCTGGCCACATGGGGAGAGGGCCTTTGTCACTCTGTGGCCAGGAACAAAGCCTGTACTGGATGGAGGTGCTTCTCACCTCCCTCTGCAGGAACTGTAACACCTGGCGGTGAGCCTCAAAGGCTCACCCCCTTTGGTACAGCGTCCCAGGGCATCCCAGCTAGTGGAGATGCCCGCCCCTCCAGCCACTGCCCCCATTTTTGGCAGCAAGGCTGGAGGAGATAATGAGAAAAACAAGGAGGAGTCACCCACCAGTCAGGACAGCCCCTAAGGTGTCCTGAGCTGAGGTGACCCCTGCCTTGGGAAATCCTCCATCTTGAGTTTGGAGGATTCCCCCAATAGGATTAGGGATGTGCCCCCCTCCCTACAGGCACCCTCAAGGACAGTAGCCATTGGCTACTGCCCTCCCAGACCTAAACACACCCCTAAATTCAGTATTTAGGGGCTCCCCAGATCCCAGGAAATCAGATTCCTGCAACCTGAAGAAAGAAGAAGGACTGCTGACCTACAAGCCTGCAGAGAAGGAGGAAGACAACAACTGCTTTGGCCCCAGCCCTACCGGCCTGTCTCCAACTTCGAAAACCTGCTCCAGCAATGCATCCGACAGGGACCAGCGACCTCTGAAGCCTCAGAGGACTGCCCTGACCCCCAGGACCAAGAAACTCCTGTGAGCAGCAGCTCTGCTCAACAATCTGCAACAAACTTGCAACTTTTCGACAACTTTAAAGATTTCACGCGTCCCGCCGGAAGCGTGAGACTTCACACTGTGCACCCGACACCCCCGGCTCGACCTGCAGAAAACCAACACCTCAGGGAGGACTCCCCGGCGACTGCGGGCCCGTGAGTAACCAGAGACAACCCCCCCTCAGCCCCCACAGCAACGCCTACAGAGAGAATCCAGAGGCTCCCCCTGACTGCGACTGCCTGTAACAAGGGACCCGACGCCTAGAACCAACTCTGCACCCGCAGCCCCCAGGACCTGAAGGAACCAAACTCCAGTGCAAGAGCGACCCCCATGCGACCCTCTGCCTAGCCCAGGTGGTGGCTGCCCCAAGGAGCTCCCCCTGTGCCTGCCTGCATCACTGAAGTGACCCCCGGGTCTCTCCATTGTTTTCAATCTAAAACCCAACGCCTGTTTGCACACTGAACCAGGCCGCCCCTGTGCCGCTGAGGGTGTACTTTCTGTGCCTTCTTGTGTCCCCCCTGGTGCTCTACAAAACCCCCCTGGTCTGCCCCCCGAAGACGCAAGTACTTACCTGCTGGCAGACTGGAACCGGAGCACCCCTGTTCCCCATAGGCGCCTATGTGTTTTGGTCACCTATTTGACCTCTGCACCTGACCGGCCCTGAGCTGCTGGTGTGGTAACTTTGGGGTTGCCTTGAACCCCCAACGGTGGGTTGCCTATGCCCCAAACTTGGGACTTGTAAGTGTTTTACTTACCTTCAAAACTAACCTTTACTTACCTCCCCCAGGAACTGTTGATTTTTGCAGTGTCCACTTTGAAAATAGCTTATTGCCATTTTTACAAAGACTGTATGTGATATTGCTTTCATTCAAAGTTCCTAAAGTATCTAAGTGAAGTACCTTACATTTAAAGTATTAATTGTAAATCTTGAACCTGTGGTTCTTAAAATAAACGAAGAAAATATATTTTTCAATATGAAAACCTATTGGCCTGGAGTAAGTCTTTGAGTTTGTGTTCCTCATTTATTGCCTGTGCGTGTACAACAAATGCTTAACACTACCCTCTGATAAGCCTACTGCTCGACCACACTACCACAAAGTAGAGCATTAGAATTATCTACTTTTGCCACTATCTTACCTCTAAGGGGAACCCTTGGACTCTGTGCACACTATTTCTTACTTTGAAATAGTATATACAGAGCCAACTTCCTACACTGCCAACATCAAAGAAGTGTCTTGGGGGCCTGGCTGGAAGCCAATGGAGCAGCATGCGTAAAGCGGAGCACCCGAGGGCTGCCGATCCTCGCACGAATAATCCTGTTACTTGGGCCCCAACAAAGAAGTCGGAAAACATATGGCACCTAAAGGAACCCCCGGTGCACTGAGCAACAGCAACCGAAATGCTTAAAACAGTAGTTTGACGGTTTTGCGGCCTCGAAATGGAAACAGAGCGGTGAGACAAAATGGCGGCCCCGCGAAGACGCGAGACTGAAGGCCGGACGACAGAGGAGAACTGAGGAGCCGCATAACATCGGCACAGTAAGAAGCCACCGGAGCACGGGGATAGCGCCTGGAACCTGCGCCGGTCCCAGATCGGCGATTCGGACGAGCGGTAAGGGGGATCGGAGGAGGGAACCCGGGCGGAGAGCCAGACCCAGAGGTGACGTGGGAGAAACCTAGAGGGAATACGGGAAAGACCTCAGACACCAGTCCCGACCCATCCACCAGCGCGGAGGAAAAGCAGGGGAGACTGGAAGCAGGAGGACCAAGAGACAGTAAGAGGACCCAGTGATGAGCCCGGGGGGCCTGGAAAATTGCGGACCGGGCCCCGGGGAGAACCGGGGGGAGTTGCCAAGACAAGGCAAGGGCAACACAGAGGAGCGGACGATGAAAAATATGACCAGATACCCAGCCTGCCAACACGGTGCAACTTGATTCACGGAACCTGCAACACGCACTACCAGAAAGGGGAAAAGTAAGCAGAGTTCTCCCTGCCATAGGACACAACATAAAGGGCACCCAAGGCACAAGCAGCCCAGGCGGGAACCCACATACAGTGACACTAAGACATAATACCCACTGAAAATGGGTAAACCTAAGAAGCGAGAGGGCCCAGGAGAAGACAGCAGCTCAACAAAAGAAGGAATATGCGGTGAGGCCAATGAGGGAACCTCCCTAGACACTCTGCTGCAGGCAATTCAAGCCTCTAGAGAGGCCCTGGAACTTAAAATAGACACCCTGTCTGTAGACCTGACGCTCTTAAGAGATGATCACAGGAAATTGTCCGACAGAGTAACGGCCAACGAAAAATCGTTAGAACAACTATCTCCTGAATGCAAGACACTCTCCAATACCACAGCCACTCTGATGGCCACGGTAAAAATACTGGAATCATGCGCAGAGGATGCTGAAAACAGGGTACGAAGGAACAACCTACGCTTGGTGGGCATCCCTGAAAAATCGGAACGTGAAGCACCAGACATGGAAACCTTCCTTGAACAATGGATACGTAAGGAAATAGCGTCAGAGGGCCTAACACAACACTTCGCAATAGAAAAAGCCCATAGGGTACCAGCAAGGCCCCCCCCCCGCCTGGACCCAGACCGCGCCCGATTGTGGCAAAACTTTTGCATTTCAAGGACCGAGACTTTATCCTGGCACAAGCTTGGAAAAAAGGCGGGATCAAACTGAGTGGAGAGCGAGTAATGATCTTCCCGGACTTCACTAGAGACACTCAAAAGCAAAGAGCCACATTTCTGGAGGTTAAACGATGCCTTAGAGAAAAGGGCATCCAGTATGCCATGCTATTCCCTGCCAAACTAAGGGTCACTACGAACAATGACACCCTTTTTTTTACAACGCCACAGCAGGCGCGTGAATGGTTGGAGGAGCAAGGCCTGACAGAGCAGCGACCCAGAGAAGGAGCGAGCAGGAAAAAAGAAAGGCCCTCCCGACAACGAGAGAAGCAACGGAAGGACTTGACCCTGCCTCTCACCCAAACCATACGGGAAAGACTGGAAGCCGTGAAGGCAGTGGCATCGCTCGGGCATGAAAGAGCCACCTCCCCACGCCAGACCGAGTCGTTGTCCGAACAGTACTCAGGACCTGATGAAACTCCTGCTCCTCGCAGGACACAGCTGGGGGCCGTCCTCGGATCACCCCTGGGACATCAGACGAGATCATCTGACACACCACACCCAAAGGCAAAACAAAAAAGAGTAAACTCCGCAGCAACGAGGAAAGGCCGCACTCCACTCACCGCAACTATAACCGGGGGACGGGGACACCAGGAAGAAGACAAATGGAATGTTACACATAAGCGACAGGTCGGGGCCTAAGGGCCTGGCACACGGCCCCAGCCTAGCCCCCTCTAAACACATACACAATGGTCTACAAGTTGGGGACAGTTTGGACGGGGACATTTCTCACACCGTTCCTGGGGATAGGGAGTTTAGTTCACAAAAAAGTTGTTAAGTTAACAGTTAAGGGGTTTCAGTTAGGGAGAATACACCTCCATGGGGGAATCAACCGACAAAAGCTCCAAGGCACTGTCACACACGAGGCGAGGGCATGCGCAACACACCAGATATTCATCTAGAACAAGGACATATGGAAAAACCACTAGATTACAAATTCCTCACATGGAATATTAGAGGACTGAATAGCCCAGCTAAACGATACAGGGTATAAAATCAAATTAAAAGACGAGGGGTGCAAATAGCAATCCTACAGGAGACCCATCTGATAGGGAAAGAAGTAGCAGCTCTGTTCAAAAGATGGAGGGGTCAGATATATGCCACAGAATACTCGGCATATGCGTGAGGAGTTCTGATATGGATACGCCCGGGGACTCCCTTCCACAAAATAGACACGGTAATAGATAAAGAAGGACGCTACGTGCTGGTAAAGGGCCGACTGGGGGGTAGGGACATCACGCTAGCAGGTATCTATGCCCCCAACCAGGACCAGAGCGCCTTCCTACAGGCGCTGTCCCGCGCATGGGGTCCCCACTTGACTCAGACAACAGTAGTAGGGGGGGATTTCAATTGTGTGTCAGGCACGATCTTAGACAGATCTCATCCGCCACTAGAGGCCTCCCCTATACACTGGACAGCCAAGAACTTCACAGACTGGCAGAAGAACTGGGGACTGATTGACACGTGGAGGCATCTCCACCCACGGGAAAGAGACTACTCGTTCTACTCACCTATGCATGACTTGCACGTCCGACTGGACGCAATTTTAACCTCCCCGGATGTGAATAGCACTGTACGCAATGCAGAATATTTATGCCGCACAGTATCGGATAACAACCCGCTGCTACTTACCCTAGACTGGCGGAGAGACCGCCCCCCCTATCCCAGACTGGCGAATGAACGTAGAGACACTAGAGGACAGCGCCCACCGACAGGCCATCAGAGAAGCAAGGAGTTTTTCACACATAACGCAGGCTCGACCTCCTCAGGAATGCAAGAATGGGAAGCGTTCAAGGTGACAATAAGGGGACAATGTATAGCAGAAACGCAGGGAGTACGACAGACAATAGAGGGGGAAATTGACAAGCATGAGAAAGCACTGAGAACTCTGGAGCGAAACAGACCAGACAATCCAGCCCTGGCAGCCAAAATATCAGAAACCAAGTATAAGATAACCAGTGCACTAGAAAAGCTCAGGCGATTCGATTACAGGAAATACATAGGTAGACAACACAGAGAGGGGGACAAAGCAGGAGCACTGCTGGCTTGGCTGGAGACGCCACCGAGTCAGCAATCCCTGGTGATGGAAATAGAGACAGCGGAGGGCAGAAAATTATACGGTCAGGGAGAGATCAATGCCAGCTTCGCCGAATATTACGCGGCACTTTATGCCTCCCCCTCGGAACCCCTAGAACCAGACCGACTGAGAAGCCTGGACAATATCCAGTTTCAGACCCTAGCAGCAGAGGACCAGCAACTGTTGGGGGAGATGGTGACCCCGCAGGAGGTGACAGTGGCGGTTGAAGCAATGGCCAGAGGAAAAGTACCAGGAGCAGATGGGTTACCGGCAGAATTCTTTAAAGAGTACGTGGACCTGCTAGCGCCACGGATCAGTGACATATATAGAGAGGCGTGGGAGAGTGGTAGCCTGCCCAGATCTACCAATGAGGCTATCGTGGTCCCATTTCCAAAACAAGATCGTCCGTCCACGGACGTAAGATCATACCGTCCATAATCAATGTTGAATATGGTCTATAAAATATTAAGCCGTATCCTAGCCACCAGACTGATGCCCCACACGGAAGCATCAATCCACCCCGACCAAACAGGCTTCATACCAAATCGCAATACAGCCACAAACATTAGAAGACTGATAGGAATAATGCAATCAGGCTCGCCAAACCTCACCAACGCAGTGGTACTAGTGGTGGACATTGAGAAAGCATTTGATAGTCTACGATGGGACTATCTACAAATAATAATGAACAAGATGGGTTTGGGACCAGGATTCCTGAGGTGGTCTAGACTGTTATACACCACCCCCACAGCAGGAGTCCGCACGGGACATACAATTTCGAAATCATATGAAATAGGGAGGGGCACCAGGCAAGATTGCTCGTTATCACCACTACTGTTCACCATTGCAGTGGAACCATTGGCCTTGGTGGCGAGGACAGAGAAACACTATGAGGGAATAACTATAGGGGAAAGAAAGCACCAGATTGCATTATACACCGATGATATGATACTATTTATAAAGGACCCAAGCAGGGATCTTCCCAGGGTTATGTCCCTACTGGACTGGTTCGGGAGCGTGTCGGGACTCCATATTAACTGGCATAAATCCCACCTCTTCCCGTTGCAGAAAGGGTCCCCCCAGGTCACAACCGTCCAAAACTTGGGATGGCATCCGACAAGGTTCAAATATCTAGGCGTACAAATATATCATGAACTGGGAGATCTCCTAGAAGGAAATGTAAACCAAGCAGTTCGGGCATTAAAATCAGCCACCCAGTTCTGGAAAACATTGCCCCTCTCAGTAACCGGGTGAGTGGCATTGACAAAAATGGTGGCACTACCCAGAATGTTATATGGCTTCACGACTTTGCCGGTGCTGATACCCAGAGCGACCTTTAGGGAAATCAATTCCGTCATCACCAGCTTCATATGGGGGGGCGGGACGCCACAGACTGGCCCTGCATAAATTGCAACGGCCCACCGCAGAAGGCGGATTAGCAGCTCCCGATATGGAACTATACTATCTGGCGGGACAGCTCCAGTGGCTAGCAAAGGAATGGCACACTGTAATAACGCTGGAAGCTGAAAGCCCAGGGAAAGAGGCAAAAGCAGCAGCTCTCGCGGAGATACTAATAGCGCCAGGGGGTAGGAAGGTGACAAAATCACTGGAATATCAAGTTATGAGCGCATGCTGGAAGCGTAGCCTGCAGCGAGCACGAGTCAAGTCCCCATACACTCCGAAATTCCCCCTAAGATTCCTGACTTTACTCCCCGGAAGCAGCTCTATAGCAGGGATCCAGAAGTTAGAGATGCACGGAATAACCACGATAGGGGACCTATACAGGAATGGAGCCAAGCTAACATCAATGTACAAAAACGCAAGCAGCGCTTGTCCTAGATGCACAGAACTAGGGGCAGACTTACTACACATGCTATGGACTTGTAGAGAACTAACAAACTACTGGGAAGAGGTAATGAAAGAAACCGAAAGGATTACAGGAAGGAAACTGGGGAGAACCCCAGCAGTAACTCTACTAGGAAACTTTCCCAGACCTCACTCAAAAAAATGAAGAACAAATTCATAGATCTAGCGTTAATCTTAGGAAAAAGAGAAATCACAATGCACTGGAAGGATCCCAAAAGACCGAGGGCCCAAATGTGGAAAGACACTTTGATTAAATGGGCTGAAGCAGAAGGCGAGGCGTTACGCCTGGAGCTGACAAAAGGAGCGGGAAACGCAGAGAGGGCACAGCAATAGGACAATCTGATAGATCGCATGAAACACCCAATAGACAACCCTCAGGACCAAGACATCTCAACAGAGGAATCAGACTCAACTGAAAACATTAACACGGACTAGCAAGCAGGCTTGCCATATGCCGGACAATAAACAAGCGAGAGCAAAACCCAAGGTGACAGCGCCCAGAGGAAAGGAGCACGGGAATTTGACCCGAACAGCTGAGGGGGAGGGGGTGAAAGGTAACGTAATCAAAGTTCTGTAAGTATGAAACAAAATAATAAAAATACATTAAAAAAAAAAAATCAAAGAAGTGTCTTATAGACCTACAGCTGAAACACTGCCATGCAGAAACGCTGCTTCCTGGTGGCCTACAATAGGCATCAATGGCAAGGGAAAGGACCTTAGCCCCATCCAGGCACCCACACTGTCCCACACCGCTAGGGTGGCCCTAGTGACTAGTGAGAAATACAGTCCCCATGCCCCTTGTTTCTGATGGAGCCAGGGCACTTTACAGAGGTGGTCCCCAGCTATTGCATGGTTGATAGTCATAAAGCAGCTGTGCTTTTCGATTTTTGGGCAGCTCCACTCTACCAGTAAGCGTGGCTGTGCTGCCTGATAATAATGAATGAGGTTAGGAACTCCCAACCTCCCCTTGACTGTCTGGCGAAATTGCTGGTTTTCCTGCATACGCGGACGTTTCCCTATGCAGAAGAAGCTGGCTGAATTCTGCCTGGAGCAATTTTAGTACACCCTGGGGTGGGGTCCACGGCACTGCCTGGAACAGGAAAAGGGCTTTGGGAAGTGCAGTCATTTTAAACGCTGCTATTCTCCCTAGCCAGGAGAGATGGTAGAGTCTCCATTAGGCAAGGTCCACTTTGAGCTGGCTCTGAAGGGCTCGGTAGTTGATTACAGCCATCTCTGTGATTGTTGGGGCAATCTGTATCCCTAATAGGAGATGAAAAGGTCAGTCCAAGCCAAGGGGGTGTTGGGCAACTAACAGCTCCTGAGTGTGGGGGCTACAGATAGATTAAGAGCCTGTGATTTCTGAAGGGCGATGTAAAAGCCTGAGGCTGTGCCAAACCACTCAAGTTTGGTGAGAAAAGGTGGCAAGGAATGCAGCGGGCCAATGAGTGCAACCAGCACATCATCTGACATAGTCT
Organism: Pleurodeles waltl; assembly: GCF_031143425.1. Lineage (NCBI taxonomy): Eukaryota > Metazoa > Chordata > Amphibia > Caudata > Salamandridae > Pleurodeles > Pleurodeles waltl. The sequence goes on from NC_090443.1 coordinate 866,398,439, forward strand.
TGTGGTGTGGACATCCTCCCCAAATTGAACTCCAATGATTTGCAGGACATCTCAAACCCTCTGGGTCAAAGGCTCTATATAGAGAGGGAACAGCAGGGCGGACAGTGGACAACACCAAATGGCTCTCAAGGGGGTGCCATAGCTGCCTGATATCCAGGTGCTGAATCTATTCCTGAAGCCAAAGTGACACAGGCTACTCTGTCAAACACTTTTTCAGTGTTGATTGCCAATAGCATGACCTCTCAATGCAACCATTTAGCCTTGTCTACGAGGTGCAGAACTTGTTTAGTGTTGTTTCCACACTGTCCATGGGCGATAAACCCTGATTTATCAGGACCTATCAGTCCAGGCAAGAGGGGGTGTTGGTGGGTTTCCTGCAGAAAGTTGGGGGTCCACGTTAAGGAGCAAAGTAGGGCATTACACTGGGTGTATCTTTCCTGGGGTTAGGGATTACCAAATCAATGCCTGCAGCATAAATGGGTGAGAGTTCCCATGTCTGCAAATGAGTTAAGTAGCGGGGTAAGGAAAGGGGCGAGCACCTGACCAAAGGTCTTATAAAAGAGGGCAGAGCAACTGTCTAATCCCGGGGACTTGAGGAGCTGCAGTTGCTCTATCACAGAAATGACAACGTCAATGGAAGTTTATGGTAGAAGCCAACAGTTTGGTGGACAGAAATTTTCACAGGCCCTGGGATAAACATGTAAAGTTAGTGGGTTTTCTTTTGCTACTTTGATGAAGGTTGGTAATCTGCCACAATGGCAGGCAGGGAATCCTCATTTGATACTTTGTAACAGGCCCCTAGACCTGTTCTTGCATGGTCTAAAATGGGCTAATTAACATGAAATTAATTAATCACATAAAGGGTATAAGCCCTTATCTTTTGGCCTTGTATTGAGCTATCATAGTTCTGAAGAAGGTGAGTCTGGTAGTTATTGTGTGTAATGCGTTAGACGGTTCTCTGTAAAGAGAATTTTGAGGCCTTGTCATTATTAAGATTTTCATGGAGGAAATTTAAATGGGCATGCACACATATGTCCTACACAATGCTCAGTTTGATACTCAGGAAGTGCCATGTGCTCTCTTCTGCTTACCAAAAGAGGTACACCTTTATTGGTTCTGCCTATTTCAGCAGGAAATTCTGCCTGAGTTTGTGGTCAATCAATCAATCAGTCGACGTGCAGAATGTGACTTGTCACCTGTAAGGGTATCCAGGTGCTGGCAGGTTCTCAATCAGTGAGTCAGGTTTTCAGCATCCTTCGGAAGTCCTGTAGAGTAGGTGAGGGCCTGAGGTGCTGCGGGAGGCCGTTCTGGGATTTGGCTGCGAGGTAGGAGAAGGAGTGTCCTTCTTCTCTGCTGCGTTGTATGTGGGAGGTGGAGTGGAGGTGTCTGGAGAGTTTGTGGAATCTCAGACACTAAGGGATGAAGGTGGGTCGGAGTCGTGCAGTGCCTTGAACACATGGGTGCGGAGCTTGAACTGGCATTTCTTCAGAAACAGAAGCCAGTGGAGATTTTTGAGGTGGGGTGATGTGGGCGCAATGAGGGAGATCCAGGGTAAGTTTTGCTGCGGCGTTCTGCACGGTCTGTAGTCTTTGAAAAAGGTGGACTCGATTCCCATGGACGATGTTTCTGTAGTCCAGTCGACTGGTGACCAGGGCTTGGGTGATGGTGCTTCTCATGTTTTGATGAAGACACTTGAAAATCTTATATAACATGAGTAAGGATGAAGAAGCAGGAAGATGACACAAGAGGTTGACTTAGGACCTCATGGTGAGTTTGCTGTACAGGATGGTACCAGGATTCCTGGCGTGTTCAGCTGGGGATGGAGTGGGCTCCAGTTCTGTGGGCTACCAAGAGGAGTCCCAGGGGGAGTTGTCGCTGCCGAAGATCAAGACTTCCATCTTGTCTGTGTTGTGCTTGAGGCAGTTATGCCTCATCCAATTGACTACGCTGGTCATGATCTGACTATGTTGGCAAGGGGGGACATGTAGATGTTGAAGAAGGTGTGGCTGAGTGATGAGCCTTGAGGGACTCGGCAGGTGATTGGTTTGGGTTCAGAAGTAGAGGGTGGAAGGTCAACTTGTTGTGTTCTGCCAGTGGGGAAGGAAGAGATCCACCTGAGGGAGGCTTCTTGGCACCTATGTCATGAAGTCTGGTGATGAGTGAGTGGTGGGAGACAGTGTCAAAGGCTGCTGAGAGATCGAGGAGGATAAGGGCGGCTGTCTCTCCTTTGTTGAGGAAGGCCAGGATGTTGTCTGTGGCTGTGATCAAGGCTGTCTCGGTGCTGTGGTTGCTGCGGAATCTGGATTGGGAGTCATCCAGGAGGTGATTGTTTTCCAGGTAGAAGGTGAGCTGTTGGTTGATGGCTTTTTCAATGACTCGGGTGCAGGGAATAGGATCTGTTTTTGCTGAGTTTGTTGGGGTCCACTGAAGGGTTTTTCAGCATGGGTTGCATTTCTGTGTACTTCCAGTCTTCTGAGAATCCAGTGAGGTGTTGAGTAGGGTGAAATGTTTGAGACCGATCCTGGTTGCTCCAAGGTTGAAGATGTGATAGGGCATGGGTCAGATGGGACTCCTGAGTGGATGGATTTCATGATGGTGATAGTGTCCTCAGTGGTGAAGTAGTTCCAAGTGGTTAGCTACGGGGTGGTCGTGGTGTGTGAGGAGGTATGGTCATTGAAAAAAGTCTTCGGGCTTGAGTTGGGTGTTGAAGTTTCTGCAGATTTTGGCAATTTTGTTGAGACAGGAATCTGCGAGGCTGTTGCATAGGTCCTGAGAGGGACAGATGTTGCTTGTCGACATTGCAGAGTTGGTGAATTCTTTGACTATGCAGAAAAGCTTGTGACAGTTGTTGGGGTTAGCTTTGATGCACGATCCCAGTTCTTACTTTTCGGCTCACATATTTGGCAGTGGTATAGGTTGAGTGCTTATTTGGAGCCGGGTCTTTTGGCTGGGACTTTGTTGGTGCGTCACCTTCTCTCAAGCTGCTTCCAGTGGCACTTGGCTGTCCTGACGTCCTCATGTACCAGCTGACTTGCTTAGTGGATCTTCTGTGTTTCTTGTTCTTGATGTTCTTGATGGGGGTGACAATGTCAGCGCAGTCAGGGATCCAGGTGTTGAAGCTTCTAACGTCCTGGCTCACATTGTTGAGGTGTTTAGGCGGGTTGAGGGTGAGGGTGTTGGTCCATTCAGCCCTGAGGCCTTGTTCCAGCTGCAAGGGGAAGAACTGGGTTACATCGGGGAAGGGTGTGGGGGACGTGATGATGGATTGGACGATTGAGTGGTCGATCCATGTGATTTCAGTGGTGTGGCTATATTTGATGCGGTTGCTGGAGGTGAATATGGGGTTGAGCATGTGTCCTGCGATGTGTGTGCGGTTGTGTACAAGTTGGGTGAGGCCGATGTTCTTCAGGCTGTTGAGGAGCTTGGCAGAGTTAGGGTCAGGTATGTTGTTGAAGTAGAAGTTGAGGTCACCCAGGAACATGTAATCCTTTAAGAGGTTGGCCAGGGTGGTGATGAAATCGGTGATGGGGATGTAATAGGTGAATCGAGGTCCCGGTGGAGGATATGTGAGGGTTCCCCTTGCAGTGCATTTCTCACCCATTTGGATAGTGAAGTTGAAGTGTTCCTTGCTGGGATGGTGTCATCCATGGAGGTGGTGCAATTGATGGAGTCTATGTGGATGATGGTGATTTCTCCGCCTGGCTTGTTGATGCAGCTGTGGAGGGTGATTATGTATCCTGCTGGTATGGCAGTGGCGATGTCAGGGGCTGATGCAGGACTGAGCCAGGTCTCGGTTAAGAAGACGATGCCGGGCGTTAAGGTGTTGATAAGGTCCCAGACCTCAATGGAGTGTTTGCTGAGTGAGCGAGCGTTGAGGAGCATACATGCAAGCTGGTGGTGGGTATCTGGTGTGGCGTGTCAGGTGGGCCGGGTGTTGCTGAAAGAGGTGGGGGTATGGGTGTTGTGACAGGTTAAGTAGCAGACAGTGCAGGTGAAAGGTCCTACCGTGGAGTGTGGTGCAGCGTGGTGCCAGTGTTTGTGGCAATGTCCAGTCTCAAGTGCACAGAAGGTGGAACAAGTGCAGCTGTGAGTGGCGGGTGGACCAGGGTTTCTGGCACTGAGCACAGTCCAGGCACAGATTGGCACAGACAGGCTTGCCAGGGGTGTACCCACAGCATGCATCTGCTGCACAGCCCGCTGTGGGCGCCAATAAGTATGCCCTGGGAGGTGGGAGGGACAATAGAGGTGGTGGGTGGGGCTAACAAAAAGTCAGGAAGGTGAAGAGGAGGCTGGAGAAAGGAGTGGGTAAAGGGTAACAAGGGGCAGCAGTAAAAGCAGATTAAAAGGGCTTAAAGAGGCCAGGAAAAAGCAAAAGGAAATAAAAAAAGAATGAAGGAATAAGGTAAGAATGAATTAATGGGGGAAATATTGCTAGCTGGAAAGGAGCGGGAGCAGCAAAAAAGGGTGGGAAAGAGAGCAGGAGCAGAAAAAAGGACAGGAAAGAGAGCAGGAACAAGCACAAAAAGAGAGTGGTGCAGAAGCAGGAAGAGGAAGAAGAATGCGGCAGAGGAGCGAGGGCTTGGAAGAACGCAGATCCTGGAGCTGGCTGAGGGCCAACAGAGGTAGGTGGGGAGCTGGGACTGGTCAAGTTAAGGCCTACAGTGGAACAATGAGTACAGTTAATAACTGCTGGAAAATGCTAAAGCCCTATCACATTTTGCACGGTGGAAAGGGTTGGTTGTAATTATAGACTGGACATTTATGATAGTGTTTTAATATAGATAATAATGAAGCGTAAAGTTTTATGGTCTTTATTAAAATCCTTTTGGTCTAAAGAGCCTTATAAGGAGGTCTCTATTACACGCTGTAGACTACAAACAGTTTTTTATCCTTAATTTTTCTATCACTTGCTTGGTTTGGTATTTTTTAATTCCTAAATACATTCTAGCATCCACATGGAATTGCCACAACATACTCATCTTGGATTTGTATTTATTTAATACAATTGCTAATGTTTTACTATTTACTAACGCAGGTGTATTTTCGCTTTTCTTTCTTTTTATCCTTTCCTCTTTTAATATTATTTTAAAGATCTGTAAATGTTTTTTGTAGATGTATAATGTGTTACAAGTTCTCTTGATATAATTCTGTAGATTCATAATTGTTTTATCGTCAGAATCGTGAGAATAGTTTGAATTGTTATTACTCCTTTTATGGTTACGAACCGTCTTTTGTTTTTTGTTTAACTAATTAGGTAACACAGTGTATTTCTCAATGAATTGTTAATAAAGCCTTCTAAGCTAAACAGAAAACGCTAGTGATCAGTGCTTAATTTGAAAATAAAAACGTGCCTGGGCCCAAAGCTCTTCTCGAAACACGTGGCTGCTGCAATTAAATGTGCGAGTACAGACCACTGGGCCTGAAGCCATCTCGGGCCTCTTTGATCCATTTACAGCCACTCCCTGCCCTTTCAGCTCACTATTGCAGCGTTCTGCTTTCTCCCTTTGTGACGCTTTTTCGTTTTTGTCTTCCTCCTTCTTTCCCATGTGTCTTTTGCGCGCAGTATATGCTTGACGCATAAGAATAAGTGCTGGCCCTCAAAAATAAGTGCCGGTGTACACCAGAAACCACCTGCTCAAATTAAGCACTGCTATTGAAACCTCAGTTAGCTCTTCAGTAGCAGGGTCTAGCCACACAGCTCACCTGCCATAAGCACAGAAGGCGCCTGAACCGCATTGAGAAGACACTAAAACTAGCAGGAATGACTGGAGAGTTGATGAGGGCGTAGCTTTAAGTACAATCTGCATAGAATAATGCATAAAACATTGTTCACTGTCATTAGTCGTAACACAATGGAATATCTTTTACATCAGGCTCCTACCACTCTAACAAGACTATATTCTACTGACGCACAAATCTTTTTTCTGCTGGCACATATTTCTCAATAACCCTCTCACCTGATCTTATACCCGTGATGCCAGATTCCCTCTGCTAGCAGGGTTCAGGTAGGGCTGCATGCTGGTTTGCTCAGCCCCCACTTTTAATACAGTAGCCCGGTAGTGTCCAACGTAGATGGTTACTGACCTCTAGTGCCGCAAGTCTCTCACTCCATTTCGGAATGGCTGGCATTGGTCAGTGACCAACAGAGGGGCCTAGGTCCATAGGGGCATACTTACAAGCCCCTTGTGCCCCTTAGCGCCGCTGTGGCGTATTATTTTTACGCTATGGCGGCGCTAAACATGCCCCCACCGTGCACCATATGTACAAAGCGGCACAATGCTAGCATTGCCCCACTTTATAAACCTTTGCTCCACATTATACCTGCACCAGGTATAATGTATGCAAGGGGGTGTTCCCCCGCAGGGAGGCCCAAAATAATGGTGCAGTGAAATCTACAAGATTTCACTGCACCATTCTAGCATCAGGCGTTAAAGTGATGCTAGGCTTTTTCCTATGAGCCTCCCTGTGCTTCGCTGGACTAGCATCAACATTTTTGGCGCTAGTCCAGCAAAGCACCATAACAGCATTTAAAATGTTGACGCTATTGTGCTAACGTGCACCATGGTGCACTGTATTGTAAATACAGCAATACCATGGTGTTGTTAGGGGGGACCAGGGCGACGCAAGGAAACTGGCATATCGGAGCCTATGAGTCAGTCTCTTGTAAATATGCCCCTTAGTGTATTGGTTTTCAAGACGTTTTTAGAGTATCATAATGCTAGCCTCTGCACCATGTGCATGAGCTTTTCGTGGTGTTAAAGGAGGATTAAGGCTAATAAGGCAGACTTATAGCTTTAACTTTTCTTTAGCAGGCCACTCAAACAAAGCTTGTTGAAGGCAACTAAAAGTCTCTAAGGGAACCCAAACAACATGCTTCCTTCTGCCTCCACCTGCCTGAACAGTTAATGAACATATGTTAGCCTGAAATTACAACATACACAAGCAGCACAGCACAAGCTGAACTTGCCACAACCAACTTCACTAATTTCACTCAGAATACATGACGATTTCCCCCAGGAAAGGAAAGCCAAAGCTTCTTGCCATTCGTTTTCCCCATCTAGCACATTCACGGACATTCAGGATAATGAGCGTGGCTGTAATGAGTCCTATTTTGAACACTCAAGGGACATCTCCAATAAGGGATGCATATCTGCAAGTTTTTACATTGTTACACATCTTTCGAAACACATTCTTGTAATCACCTTGCATGATTTATACTTGGCATAATATTCTGAAACATTTATTTTTCCCTCAGCGTTTAAATCTATTGTATTGCAATTTGCATGTTAATTCTTCTCATTTACACAGACCTCCCCTGCTGTGCTTAATTTGAACAGGTGTTTACTAGGGCTTATCATAGAGCATCAGAATTTAATTGAGGTGCTTTCACTCACGATTGCAGTAAATGTGCAACGACCAGGCAGATGCACCTTTTAGCTGCCGCTTCAACAGCATTGCTAATTGTGAATGTTATATGCACATTTTTATGTAAAGAATGCGGTTATCTTGGAAAAGGGTCAGTGATGCTGCCTCCCTCTCTTTCTTGCCTTCTTTCTCTCTGTTCTTTTCTCTCTCTCTCTTTTTTCTCTATCTCTTTCACACTGTACAACTTATTTTATACATTCTCAGAGCGTCTTCAAAGTATTTTTTGTATATTTAAGATACTTATGAACTGTGCAAGCTCATGCAGATGGTTGGTGGGATGAATAATAAGCTAGAGGAGATTAGGTGCTGTTAGTTTGGGTTTCAAAGGTGGAGATGTGATCTGTGAAATGAGGTGTGGGAAGTTTGTAGAAATACAATAACAGAAAATAAACTAGACAGGCATGCAGCTTAAAGGAGCCAATACTCAGAGTGCAGCGAGGACGTAGGCACTGGATGGGAGGTAAGGACAGGATGAATCAATAGAAAGAAAGCAGCCAGAATAGTCTAGTCAAGACAAATTTTTCACCCACTGTTTGGGAACACAGTGGAACAATGCTTTTGAGATAGCATAGAATCTGAGGTTGTAAAGCCCTAGAAGGAAACCATATTATGTAGATGTCAAGTGATCATTGCCAACACTTTAGCTTGTGATATTACCCACAATGCAGTTGTACTTTAGAAGAGAAAACCTTGGAAAGTTGAGATCTCTTACCTTTTGTTGGTAGCAGCCCTATGGTTATATTATTTTACTGTGATAGTCAAATACTAAAAGGATCCCAGAATCATGTTCCCTATGTTACATTGGAGCACAGTACACTCGGTTTGGGAGGGTCCAGGAATTACGGAGCCCCAACTCCAAAAGGGGCTTCACTACGGGCCCCCTTTACCTGCATAATATAAGCCTCCCACAAATACATACTGGAACGCCAACAGCAGCCACAACTCTGGATCATAGGGCGTGGTCAACGCCCATCCTGCAATGCAACATTTGCCCATAAATTCAACTCACAGTCTTCACACACAACAGAAATCACAGCCCCATTGTCTAAACCATTTTTAATCACGTCTTCATATCAAGGCTCAACAAAGCAAATAATTTTAGAGTTTGATTTGGAGTGTGCACATTTGCTTATGTGAATCCTGCAATAGAAACCCGCAGTATAATTCATAAGTGAAGTTTAGGAAGATAAAAACAGTTTATGAAGTGAGGGTTCAACTGAGCCTCGCTGGTGAGTCTAGGGAAATTACTGCTCACTATGCACATAAACAGTCCTTGCTTTAAAACTGGACTTACAATTGATCTGAAGCCCACAAGCGTACTCTTTGCAGCACATCCATAGATATTCCAGAACTAAACCAACACAAAGACAATCCCTAATCCCGGCTGCAGGACAAACTGCACTAAGAAAAATGTAAGGCTTTTGTTGCTATTCTACCCTACCTGCTAGCATACCTTAACATTCGTGAAAAAGACACCAAGAAAGGTACCAGCTTCCCCTGCAAGTTGCCCAACAGGGTGACTAGCCTACATGTTAGTACTGAGTGCTTCCACTTCTTCATCCAAGAAGATCTACCCCCAAGTGAGGTCACAGGAAGCTCTTCCTTTGGTGGGCTAACAAAATCACCCCAGTAGTGCCAGGTACCTTTTAAAGGTACATGTTCCCTCAGCAAAACCTATTTAACATCACAGATGTACTCAGCTGTGTGCCCAATGTCTGCACCCTAAGCCTGCACACAATTTACATCACAACCTGGCCTGACCAACGTGGCTAGCATATTCTACATGCCATACCTGTGCAGTTGGATTTTCGTTGTTCTAAATCCCAGACCTACATAACTGTCAAGGCAAAGTATAAATCATACGTCTGCACAGATGCACCAAGCCCACTTCTCAGCCATACACAGCTAGGCCAATCCCAATACTCTGCTCAAGCCTGTATAGACTCCCCAGTCCACAGTACATCCCAGTTTCACATAGCTCAATAAGCACTACTATTGCTAGGCAAGGAACTTCTTTGAGTGAATAAATAATGCACAACAATCACCCTTCCCACAAGAAAGGAAAACCAAACCTTCCTGAGTTCTGAACCGCATGAAACAAAGATGAAGAGCTAATGAAAGATAACAGATAAATTCACACCGGCCAGCAAACCAAGTGTTGCATCCTGTAATGAGGTACTACCAATCAAAGCAGCTTTAGAATTGGGACGCAGAAAATGCCTCCATTTATACTAATAATCCATCTGCCATAATCCTGATGGTCTCATGGACTATTTTTAAGAATGAAGTGGTCTACTTCCGTGTTGAGCAACAGGTTTTTCACCTTCTCTTCCTCCAGAAACTAAGATCCTGAAAGGACCACACAACAATAGCAAAGCCCCTTGCTGCACAAACTTCAACGTCTGAGCATTAAACACAAAAAACATGAAAGTATGCCAGCTTCTCCTAAGGGATGGGTGGAACTCACGGAGTTTCACTCCCCTGGGGTTACATAAAAATTCCGCCAATCAGAAGAAATATGCATGTTGTGCTACTCAAGCTGCAATTTAGTGCCAGTAGTGTGTGCAGCACTGAAAACTCAGCACAAATTACACCATGCAGTCCGCAAGAGCGTCGGGCCATTGAAGTTGATTTTGCTGTCGCTCTGAAGAAATCTACTGGAGCAGCAGCAAATCTACTCAAGAAGCATTGCTCTGTCCAGTAGACTCCTCAGTAACCTTTAATCAAGCTTGTGCCCCCGTGGATTCACTTATGAGCATAAGGCAAGACTTTTTCAACTACTTGGTCCCTGGTCAGGCCGGTGCAAGGGTCCTTCTTGACCTCTCTTTGGCCTTTTACTTGGCGGACCACAATCTTCTCCATGGGTGCCTCCAGAAAAACAAGCAGGGAAGGGAAGGTTTTTTAATGGTTCAAGTAATTTTTTTAAAAACCATACTCGGCAAGATAAACTGGGACTCTTCTTTACAGAGGCCACTCACATCACCTTTGCGCCACTAAAACAATGTCTCCAATCCTAGAATGCCTACATGGATCCGTCCAAATGCTATGAAGTGCCACCATCAATTGTCAATAGTATGCCAACCAGAATGTTTGCAATTTGGAGAACCCTCCAAGTTGTTATGGATTCCTCACTCCTGTCAAATAATAGATGGCTATTAGCTTGTCACAACTCAGTAGATCCTAAATGGAGCTCTATCTACTCTTGGCTCCCTTTTTTCTGGCACCTACCAATCGAATTCCAATCGAATTGTCAGTAGAGTACATAATATTCATTTGATCTTTAACACCAAGCACAATGCATGCAACCAGTGGAGCGGTGTGATGTGCCACAGAAGCCGCAGTCCTGGAGATAAGACACGCTGAGAGGGGTCCCATGTGAGGCTGAAGTAGGCATGCTGAAGAAGCAGCAGACCAGAGGACCTGGGCTAGGGCAGAGGAGACAGCCTAGCAACACTGGAGACTCACAGAGAGGGACACTTATTTGTGGTGTGTGGGAGTCCGAGGGGACTTTGACTGGTTAATGAGGAAATCTGGGGCCATTACCTCACTCACGCTGCTTGATCCCCCTGAGTACAACTGGCGGTGGTTGGCAGAGAGGACCCCCGAAACACATGCTTGACTGCTGGGCTTGACTGTATACCATGGAAGCTCAGGTGGCCACCATACAGTGGGGATAACTGTCCACAAAGCGGGTGGTTGCAGGGGTCGTCCCCGCCTAACCTGGTGACTGGAACATGCCTGGCCTCCAATACACACTCTTAGCGCCTTAAGTAGACATCCATTGCAATTTGGTGTACTTTGAGACGTGCTCCCTTGGTCTTCTCTCCTCCCCTTCGGCTGAGGGGGTACCTGAGAAACTGAGGGGAACCAGGAACAGTGGACCATCCCTGGAGTTGAGGGCAGTGCTTGGGCCCTGTGATGAACGGATGGCGGTTTGGCTACTCTGACAACAGGGGGGGCCCTCTCTCTGCATTTATCAGAAAGGGCATGGGGCTCTGTCCCTGACATACAAGTGTCTTCCTGGTGGGTCGCCCATTGACTTTTGTGGCCCCTTGATGCAAAGTGCGAAGTGAATCTGCCTCTGGGCCGAGGGGCTTGAGTAGGTTCTCTTGCTGTATTGATATGAGGAGGGAATCCTCACCTGCAGCATGGCCATAGACAAACCAACAGCAGCGGCCTAGCAGAAGAAAATTGATAAACTCACAACACACAATGCAGACTGGAGAGACCTTGGCTGTCGGGGTGGTCAGTCAGGGGAATTCACTGTCCAAACTTTGCAGATATTATTGCAATCCAAGACTGTAAAGCAATCATGGAAGGCAAGATGGGGAGCTTAAAGTGAACTTGGTGCTAATTGAACAGGACCTTTGCTATACCACTCATAGGGTTAGAGGGCAGGTTGTCGGAAATTGAAGATACGGTGAAAACGCATGAAAAATGTCTGGTCCACTTGCAGTGCTGAGAGGGTCGATTAGAGGCTTGAGTGGAAGATGCAGAGGGAAGGTCCAGATATAACAATCTCTGCAAAGTGGGCATTCCCGAAGGTACCGAGGGGACTATGCCCACCAACTTCATGTACGACTGGCTACAGAGCTGGGTCCCCACAGACGAAGTATCAAATTGCTTCATCATTGAAAAGGCACATGGAGCCTTGATTACTAGGCCTCCAGTGGTTGTAAAAGTGTTTAATTATGCCAATAGAGACGCTGTCCTCAGGGAGGCACGTAAGACCACCCAGGTGGCTTCCAATCCTCTCCGGTGTTGATTTTCCCAGATTACACCTTAAAAGTACAACAGCGACGACGATCGTTTCAGGAGGCAAAAAACAAAAACTGAAGGCCGTGGGGGTGACTTACATGCTTCTGTTCCCAGCTCACCTAAAAGTCATCCTTCAGGAGAAGACATTTTTTTTTTATACTCCAGAGGCAGAGTGGGGCCGGATTGAGGAGCGCACCATAAAACACAAGACTGATTCATCAGACTGTGAGGAGTGCGGGGAAGGATGGGGTGGAGGCAAAGTGGGTCCTTCAAGGAAATGGTGGACAATGTTTAGAAAGATACCACATCAGAGAGAGTGGAGGGCCTAAGCCCTGAACCTGTGAGACCCGATGCTGGGAAGGTCTCAGCTGCAGAGGTGGTCGAGCCTGCTACATTGACTGACTCTGGACTGCCAGTCTGGCGTCGCCGGACACTGTGCGAAGAGTTCCTAATCCAGGGTTGTGAGTGCTCAATAGAATAATTTGTATCTGCATGGATGTTTTGCTAGGCTGTAACCAGGTCTTTCATTCTTTGTTAAGATGGGTTATGTTGCAGAGGGAAGTTGAGAAGGTAGGGGTGATGCACATGTCTATCGCAGGTTAGCCGGGTTGGCTACGATCCCTAGTCACACCATGACAGGTACTTCCAGTTCACTGAGTTTTAGGGGGGTGTTGAGGGTGGGGGAGAGCTTTGGGGGTTTGTTGCTGGGTTTTGTTCAGAGGGCAGGGGCGACTGTAGGAGTAAAGATAGGAAATGGCTCACACACCATATTGTAGGGCTTCCCATCAGAGCAACACAGACCAAGGCACAATCAGAATCCTCTTATTGAATGTAAACGGGTTATTGGCTAAAATCAAAAGGGGAGTGGTCCTGAGAGCTGCCTCGCAGACTGAAGCTGACATAGTCATGCGCCAAAAGAGACATTTATTAGGAAACAAATGCCCATTCTTGACCCGCAGAGGCTTTGCACAGGTGTATCACTCGGGATCTCATCGGTGATCCCGGGGTACAGCCATTTTAATTAGGAAATGCACACCCTTTATGGTGTTCAAAGTTTGGCATGATGGGCTGGATTGGTTGAGGTACTACACAGAACCCTGCTTTCTTTCATCTGTGCATATCCGCCCTGCCTTTTATGTCTGGCTTCATGACGAAGCTGGGGGATTTGGTCTGGGAGCTGCTAGGGGCCTCATGGATTCTGGGAGGGGGCACTATAAGGGGGTGTGTGATGCCAGCCTTGACCGATCTGCGCCCCCAGTGCCTCTGGCTGTGGCCGAACACTCCTTTACACCTTTATACAAAAAATTAATTTGGTTAATGTATGGAGGGCACTCCACCCAGGAGTGAGAGGGTACACCTTCTACTCCGGGGCTCATAGATCCTATACTAGACTTGACTACGTTCTTATGCACAGGATTATAGATGTTAAACTGCTGGCTCAGGGTCCCGCTGATCACTCACCAGTGGTGGTGAATCTGAGTTGGGGTCTGCAGAGGGCTGTGGCCAGCTGGCGCCTGGGCCATTGGCACACTAGAAAGAGGACCTTAGAGAAATGTGCCAACAAGCGTGTCAAGATTCCTCACTGAAAATAAGGGATCAGTGAGGTCCCAAGGCATTTTGTGGGAGGCTCTTAAAGCTACCATATGGGGGAGACATCATCAGCTACTCCAAAGGTCGGAGAGAAAGGTCCTGATGGAAAGTTGCAGGCCTGGAGGCACATATTGTGATCTGGAGAGCCGTTATATGTCATCAATGCAGGAGTCAGTGCTGCGCGTTTTGCTTCATACACAGACACTACTTAGACAGGAACTCACACAAGAGGCGAAAGAGGCTTCAATGGCCACACGTAGCAGAATTTATCAGTAGGGGGACAAGGCCAGCAAGACTTTACACTGGCTGTGCATGCCCAGAAAGGCTGAAGCCCCGGTGGCTTATTTGGTGGCAGAAGACGGCACTATAATAATGGGAACTATACCCATTGAACAGGCTTTTGCAGCGTATTACCAGAAATTGGATAGAGCAGACCCCTCAAGCCCTCAAGAGGATTTACATACCTTCATACATGACCTGCCAATGCCCCGATTGTCTCCAAAAGATCGTCATTCCCGGGAGACAGAAGTCAACTGTGATGAGTTGTGTACTGCATTGGCACAGCTACAGGCAAGGAAGGCTCCGGGTCCTAATGGGTTTCCAGCTGAGCTCTGACGTGTGGTGTGGCCTCAAATGGGCCCTCTGCTATAAGAGGCCTTCAAGGAAGCTCAGGAGAAGGGAGAGTTACCAGTGGACCTTACAACCAGGGAAATAGTGGGGATTCCCAAACAGGATACAGAGGTGACACATTGTGGAGATTTGCAATCGATCTCCCTGTTGAATGTGGAGGTGAAAATATGGGTTAAGATGCTGACTACTAGAGCGACAGGAGTTACTGGGCACTTGATCCATCCAGACCAATTCGGGTTTATGCCACGCTGGGCAACTCACCATACTTTGTGACAAGTACAAAAAGCGATAGTATTGAGTAGGAATTTCGAGGCCACAGGGCTTGCCTGTCAATTCATTTTAGGAAAGCCTTCGGCTCAGTGGACTGGGACTACCTGTTTGCTTTCCTGACTCGTGTGGGGTTTTGACCAAAATTCATAAGTATAGTAAGGCTATTATACACTAATAGTGAGGGGGATGACCTATGATTGGTACCTGGTGAGGAGGGGCACGCGGCAGGGTTGTCCCTTGTTGCCCCTGTTCTTCGCACTTGTGATTGAACCATTGGCGGCATGTGTACGCATTGAGGCCTTGTTTCAGAGATTTCAATGGTCCCCTGAGGTGAGCCATAGGATCTGGCTTTATGCTGATGACGTCCTGCTGTTATTGTGTGATCTGGAGTGAACCGGGGCCTAGAGCTCTTCAAATTTTTTTCAAAGTTTTGGAACATACTCAGGCCTCCAAAAGAACACTAATAAATCATCAATATACCCTATAGAACCCTGTCTGGTAGACAATCCATGGGCGGTGGGGTTAGCCATACTGTCCTTGGGGTTTAAGTACCTGGTGGTCTACATTACATAGGAGGTACAGAGGTCCTGTGAAAGAAAATGAATACCTCAGTTGGAGGTGCTTACACGTCAGGTCAAGTTTTGGTCTACTCTCCCACTTTCATTGCTGGACGCTCAGCCATTTTTAAAATGGCATCCCTCCCACGTCTTCTTTATCAGTTACAGAACTACCCATTCTCGTTGTACCAGGCCGTCAAAAAGGTGAATGAACAACTTAGATTGCTGTTTTGGGGAGGGGGTCCACCTCAAATCGCCTTGGGGAAATGCTGTTGACCGCTTTATGGGGGTGGGATAGCTACCCGAAGATACTACTCTACTACTGGGCAGCACATCTACTCGTAATAAATGATTGGTGGTTTGAGGGGTTTGAAGAGCCAGCATATACAGCGGAGGGGTGGTTGATGAACTATCAGAATCTCTCGCGTCTACTGTCTGGTGGGACTCTGGTGGAGACTCTTCTTCCAGCCACGCAAGTACTGTTTGGGGTGTGGTCGGCTGCTCTGAGAGCCATTGGATGGGTAAATAGGCTGACACTTGAGACTCCATTGTAGCGGGGAGCTCGACTACTGCAAGTGGGGGCTCTGCGCAGATTGGCCACCTGGGATACGATAGGGATATGCACATTATGGTTTGTGCTGCATGATAAAATGTTGTAATCCTTTCAGGACCAGCAGCCAGAATTTGATCTACACCGCACACAGTTTTTAAAAATGTTTACAGTTTTGCCACGCACTCCTACCCCACATATAATTATAGGAAGTCATCCCTGAGTTCTCAAAACTCCTTTTTAAGAACATAAAAACACATAAACTGTCTGAGATTTATAAAATGCTATTACGTAATTTACCTAACCCCATGGGGACGGTAAAACGGGTATGGGGCAAAAGCTGGGCCAGATGGAAGATGAGGACTGGCAGGAGGCAATGGAGGCACCCAGGGAAGCAGTAATAGCCTCCCAATTTAAGTTGATACAGTTGAAGTTGCTCCACCGCACTTATCTCACCAGGACAAAATTGCACCATATGGGATTGATAGACAAGGGGGATTGCCTCTTGCTCATACTCTTTTGTTGGTTTGGAATGATCAATAAAAAAAAAAAATTAATCCTTCCTGGTAATTACAGCACTGTTACATCCTTGGCTATGCTGGTATTACACCTGACAAGTAGTTGTAAGAGTTACTCTCAAAACAGACTCTTGAGGTGCCCATCAGGATTCAAAACTTTGAGGGAAATTCATTTATGTACATTTTTTCAAACTCCCATCCCTCTCTCCTTTGCCTCAAGGTTGCTATGTTCAAGAAGTACCAAAAAAGTGTGAAGACTTAATTTTTCCATTAAGCATAAGGACTAAGGGGGTCATTCTGACCCCGGCGGTCATGGACCGCCGGGGCCAGGGTTGGCGGGAGCACCGCCAACAGGCTGGCGGTGCCCCGCAGGGCATTCTGACCGCGGCGGTTTGGCCGCGGTCAGATGCGGAAAACCGGCGGTCTCCCGCCGGTTTTCCGCTGCCCAAATGGATCCTCCATGGCGGCGCAGCAAGCTGCGCCGCCATGGAGAATCTGACAGCCCATACCGCCATCCTGTTCCTGGCGGTTCTCCTGCCAGGAACAGGATGGCGGTATGGGGTGTCTTGGGGCCCCTGGGGGCCCCTGCAGTGCCCATGCCAATGGCATGGGCACTGCAGGGGCCCCCGTAAGAGGGCCCCACTTTGTATTTCAGTGTCTGCTTTGCAGACACTGAAATACGCGACGGGTGCAACAGCACCCGTCGCACCTTCCCACTCCGCCGGCTCCATTCAGAGCCGGCGTCCTCGTGGGAAGGTTGATTTCCACTGGGCTGGCGGGCGGCCTTTTGGCGGTCGCCCACCAGCCCAGTGGAAATCCCAGAATCACCGCAGCGGTCTGACGACTGCGGTGCGGTGGTCTGGCGGGGGTACTTTGGCGTGCGGCCTCTTCCGCCCGCCAAGGTAAGAATCACCCCCTAAGTGCTACCCAGACTAAATTGCTGCACTCTCTTCATAGAGACACCCCGCTCACTGACACTCACCTCAAATCACTGAAAAATAACAAGTAGTCCTTGGTAGAAACAAAAATTAACAAACAAATAAGAAATAATATGTTCTGGTAGAATGAGAGCTGCTCTTTTTCTTTGCGTCTTCTCACCCCTCAGATGGTTCACATCAGTTTAACATCTGTGAACAGCTCTTGGCAGTTAAGGTATTCTATAGAGAAATCTAAATAAATAAATGTGCAAGCTAGATATCAGCAAATGGGCAGTTTGGAAACATAGATCAGCTTAAGCATATCTGATGGGAAATTTGAGCACAGGTGAGGGCAGTTTGCAAAACATTTGCAGGTTTGCAAGAATATTATGGAGCAAGGATGAAAATGTAGGTGCAGTGAAGGAACGGTGTGAAAAGTATGAGTCATTTGGGTTATCCTGGTGAATGGCACTGGTCAGTAAAATGAAAACAGTTCCACCCTTACTCGTCACATATACACAATATATATGTGCACCTAGTACTACATACTTTGTGTATTCTAACGTCATAATGTAAAGTGTTGCCCTTGAACCAAGTACTGGAGTGCACTGACTGTAGAACTAGAACATCATATACTCTAGGTGCCTTAACTTTATTAAATGAAATGTAGTCTTTTGAAATGAGGAAGAAGCCATCCTTACATTATTGAACTGTATTTCCATTAGAGATGAGAAGAGTTAATGCAAACATATGCACTAATGTTTTCACATTTGTATTTAAAAGGTAAGCTCATGTATTCAGAGTGCATTGTTTCTATCTAAAACTGTACTATGAATTTCATTTGAATTGATGTACTGACATTCTCATATATTTGTAGTAAAATGTGCGCAACTGACACATATTTAAATGTGCACCATTGAATAATACTTTTTAACTTGACATGACTAGGCCTGAATTTCCATCAACATGAAATGTTATTTTCCATTTTTGCTTCTATGTTTTTTCTTTGCAGGAATGTTCACATGAATTGCTAGCTAGTACACTATACACTGCATTAGTAGTAGAGAGCCTGAGAAAGAGACCTTAATGAAGAACATGGAGAAATGGAGCGTGAAGTGACAGTCTTTATTCAGTAATGTATCCAAGAGTCACAGGTGACCATGGCCGACATCGTTCTCAGTACTGGTCTGGGTATCCACAAATTTAGCAGTTCACAACGTGAGCATGGAAAGGACAGTGGAATTCTGATTGCATGAACAAGGGGTGTTGCTTAGAAGATTTGTGTGGTATTAACTAGTGGCTTTACAGGTTGTTGTAGGAGACTATTGCTTAGGACTTTGAGAGGTGCAGACCTCTATGCTTTCTCTTCTTTGCCCCTTAAGCTAATACGTAATTTTCTCTAGAAGACTCTTGACCAAGAGTCTGCATTGCTGACGCCTTCTCTGATATGCAAGTACATATAAATGTCTCTGCTTTTTCAACATTTTCCCCAATCTTTGATATTTTCTGGATTTACTTATTTTTATTACTAAATCCTAATCTAGATAAGTTTAAATATTACTCATACTTAGGAGATTACACCAGAATTTATTGCTAATATTCTGTATTGATGTGACTGAACTTCTGGTTTGTCTCATGTTGATTCACCTAAACATCTTCAAGAGATTTGGTTATCCTGTTGTAATTTTTATCTTTAGAGCATGTGTTTGATACTAATTTATATTAACCTGACTGTTGTAATAAAACGCCTTAACTTTATTCTTGATTCTTCATCCTCCCTGTGTAGCCTAATGTGCTACACTGTTAATTGGAAATAGCTTTGACCAAAGCTAACTCCTTCTGCCTCTCAACTCACCTAAAAAGGTCTAGCAGGTAACCGAATTTCGGGAGAATGACTCAGCTCTCCATCAGCACATACAAGTCAAACTCAGCGAAGGTAAAGACACTTACGCAACTCAAATAGGCAAGTTTTGAGTGAGTGTCTAAATTTAACAGAATTTGGTTCTGATCTCTAGACAAGAGAGAGCATTCAAGAGGAGAACAGTATAATAGAGGAAGCAGTGAGTGACCACTCCAGCTAGGTACACTGGTCCAGGGACACACAAATCTAAAAGTGTTACTGGATCACCATGGCAAAAGATTGTTATTTCTTAAATTGGTAGATAAAGGAGGGAGTGTTGCATTGAAAAGTTCTATGGAGAATACAGGCAAATTGTTTTAAAGAAGCACTTGCTTATAATATTCCAAAAGTCAGAGACTTGACTGACTTTTGTCAGATTAAATAGGATATGAATAAGGGACTTCTGTATTGTTTGAAGTTTCATCGAACATTTTTGGGAAATAAACTGAGTTATCAAAATCTAAATATGACTTTACACTTACACTAGCAACTAGGATTCTATGAACGTAAGAAAAGGAAGAAAGTAGCCGACTGAAACTCTTCATATGAAAATGGAAATATCATGCAAGAGTATCATGAGAATGGTGGAAATCTAGAGTGATCGCTAAATTTCTGTTCTTATGAGCCTGGCCACAAAGAAGGGTTGTAGGTTCATATCTTATCAATGGGAAGAATTTCTGATTTGGAGGAGTTTAGGTTAAGAGAGATGTCAGTTATCAAGGATGAAGTTGCTCCCATGGCTACTTATAGGTAAACACAGTAGTTATTTGTAGAAGTTTTCGGTTCAAAATTAACTAAGTAACATTGGTATTTAAAAATGCCATTATATAGAACTGTTGGAATAGTTTGGCTGGGGGGGGTAAAAACGTTTATAGAGCCCTGGATGAACTCCACAAAGTAATGGTCCAGGTGAAGATTGAGAATAATCTGTGTAGACCACCTGAGAGTGATAAGCCAAAACGATTTGATCCAAGCTGCAACTGTACACCCAATGTTACAGTCAGTGACACCTTGGAGCAGAATCTTGAGATCAGTGGTATTGAAGGGGATAGAGAAGTTGAGGAGGATGAAGGACCCTCCTTCACCGTGGTCAGTGAGGCATCTATAATTGATACTACTACCTATTTAGTATTTCTACCCTATCTGAAGCCAGCTTGTGTATCATGGGACTCAATGTGGTGTTGGGGTTCTTTTACTACTGCTCTTTCAAGGAGTTCGGAGATGTTATGTTAAAGTAGTCTAATTTATAAAGCATGTGTTCACCAGCTGTTTTTTTAGCGTTAACTGGAAGAGTGATTAGATTGATCAAATATAGTTGTGTAGGAAAACTTGGAGTAAGAGCCACGTTTTCAAGGCACATATCAATTGCATCAAATTTGAGATTGTTCTAAGTATAGGTTAGGTAACAGGGATAACAAGGTTATTTTGGAATATTATGCACAATTATTGCTCTGCTTTGAGTCTAGAAAGGACTTGGCCAATCTTCAGTGATGAATTGATGATTTTAGTTTCCTGGAGCTGTATACAATTTCAGACATGAACTGGAAGAAGGTCATCTGGGAAACGGGAAGGTTCTATCTTCTTAATTAGCCATTCCATCTCTTCATTGGTTCGAGTGCTCAGTACCATGACAAAATTAGGATCTGCCAGAGCCAGAATGGTGAGCTGAGCATAAGAAGGGGTTCAAACTTAAAAGTGTGCGTTTAATTTTGCCTTGAAATAAATTTGCTTCAATATATGTGAGTTCTTGACAAGAGATGGGATTATTGCACATTGCCTCAGGCTTAGACAGTATGGAGATCTCATTAAAGACTTACTTTGGCTAGATTCGATAATCCTAATGGTCTAATATTTTAAAAACGTTTTTTAATGCTTTGAAAGCTGCATTCGAATATAATGGTGAATTATTTTTATGAGCATACTTTAGGAAAATAAACAAAGAGTGATAGTTGAAACAAGTGATCCCCAAGAGAGAGAAGAAACACCACACCATAAAGCAATTTAAAAAATCACCTATAGTCCTGTGATCTTTTGTGTATCTCACAAAGACAGCCTCTTACTAAGTTATGAAGTATGCTTATCAGTACATTGATAATTCAAAACATAATTGAACAGGTCTTGTCCGATTAGCGTGTTGATGGCATTTCAACCCTCATGCTGGATTCTAGGGACAAAAAATGACCTGGAGAATGGTGAAAGGTTGTAATTATTAAAGAAAGCTTCAGCTGGATGTCGAATATTGGTATCACTGTCTGACCCAGAATTGTAGACTGGCAGCATCTTCCGACAGCGGGGAACGCTGTATTTTCTTAATTCTGAAGTCTGGATACAAAGGAACTGAATGAGAGCATTGTCCTATTGCAGGCTTTGAATGTTCTTTCCAATGAATAAGACTTAGGCCCACATTAAGACATTGGCGGTATAAACCGCCTCCTGCCGCGGTGATGGCCCCCAAAAGACCATCACCGCGGCTGCCATCCGTTCGCCTTCTACCACATGGCCCGTGGCCATACTGGCAGATGGTGGTAAGTGGCGCTGCTACCACCAGCACTGCCACGCCAGTAGACCGCCACCAGACACATAATACGGCCAGGCGGTGTACTGCTGGCAGTCGCTGCAGGTGGTCCCATTCCCTGCAGTAAGACCACCTGGATGCAGGTAACTTGGGCTTCTGACAGGGGAGGTGGTGTGGGTTGTTGTGTGTGTGGGTGGGGGGGTTATGTGCATGAATGTGTGCGTGAATGCATCTGTATGTAGTGTTGTTTGCGTGGGTGTATGCATGTGTGTGAAGGCGTGTAAGAATGGAAATGTGAATGCGTGTCTGCATGTCAGTATGAATGTGTGTACGGATGTGTTTGGGCATAAATGGATGTATGCATGTATGAATGCGTGTATGCCAGTGTGAGTGAGTAGGTGTATGCGTGGTGCATGTCTGTGAGTGTGTGCGTGTATGTGGCGGTGGAGGATCAGAAGGGAGAGCGTGGATGGGGGGTCGGGTGTCTGTGGAGTGTTTGGGGGGGTGGGAGAGCCTACTACCAGTGAGAGGGAAGGAATTCCCTGTCACTGGTAGGGCCTACTGCCATGGTTTTCGTGGTACCTTATGCCGGTACTACTGCCACATTACCACCTACTGCCTGGGTCAAAATGACCCCCTTAGCTTTGACAGGCAAGGTTTTTGTTATGTTAAAATAAAGGAAATACGTGTAAGACCATGGGACTCTAAGGGAAGGGAAAATGTCAGACAATTACCTTAATAACATGTTAGTTCTAAGTACGGCTAGTTGAGTGGGTGAGACCAACAATCTGCTGAGAGAGTTGTGGCCCATTTAAGAGGAAACAAACTTTTGATTTGTGGGTTTTATGGTTGCATTCTCTCCAGATACTAAAGTCTCCTAAGACAGCAGGATTGTCGCATCAAATTAAAAAAAAAAAATGGAAAATCATTGAGCCAGGAAAATTAGTCCATAGTAAGATTATGTGGAAGCTATAATAAAAAGAACAGCCCTTCAGTGGGCTGTTTTATTTTCTAAGTTAAACTACAACGTTTTTGCTCCTTTAAATTGATCAAAAGTTTTAGAGGAGATCGGGAAAGAAGGAAGTGGAAACTAAAGGTTAAATCTTCTAACTTCAGCCTGTCTCTCTTCGGTTATCACATCCAAGTATGTTATTGGTATTATTTGAGTACGATGTCTAGGGCCAAATCAAAAAATAAATATTAATAATAATAACAACTTTCATGCCAATCTCATCAATGAAAGAAAAACTAATGGTGCATAAGAAACACCATCTGCTACAATAAATCACAGCATATGTAGAAAATGTTTATTATAATAATTAGTTTCTTGCATCAAATAAGAGACTAGAAATGGATTTGGGTCAGTCAATTTAGCGCTTATTGAAATTAGCTGCAACCTACATATAGTTCATATAGTTCCAGAACTTATTAAAATGTATTCGGGCAAAAAAGAGTGGTGTGGTCTTACAGTCTGCTACTTGCTTCTGTCATACAGGCACCACTGACCTACTTCGTCCCAAACTGCCCATGAGACACTCACTCCTGGCAAAACCTAAAACCCTCAAGGCAGACAAACAAGCAACCTATTTGTTAACTGACTTATGGAACCTTTGTCAACTTCACCCATCTCATTGCCCTCCATCATCCAAGACAGCAACTGAAGTATTTTGAAGAAATGTTGCAAGGAGTGGTTCATGCCTAGAATCACAGCAATGCAAAAAGCACTGCTGCCATAGTGTCATCCTTTCTCTAATAGGCATCCCTCCAAAGGCACATGGCACTCCTTTATTCACCCACCTATGCACTTGCTGCCTCGCTTATGGGGCAAGAGCATTTCTAGACTCTTTACACTCAGCACGAGCTAATACTAACTGTCTACATAAAAATTCTCTGAAGTGCTGTAGGGGACTCAGGCTCGCACAATTTCCCTCTGTACAATCTGCATCAACTCTTGTTTCCTTCCTGCTACCAGAGGCTCTGATAACAAAAGTCAAAGAAGTGCATAAACAAGCATTGGCAAAGTCAATAGCTCTGGCATTAGCCACCAGTATTTTGGCAATTCTTGATTTGTTTAGTCATGGTATCTGCAAAATGTAATTGTTCGGGAAGCTGCCGGGCCCTCATTAAATAAAAAAAATAATGGCCAAGGCAAAAGTGTTATCCTGGTCCCAAAAAAGTACACATTACCATGGTACTCCCAGCACAGAAGGGAACTACCTTGTGTGTGGATGTGCTCCTTGTGAAAGGGCAGCATGACGTAACTCATAGTGAAGTCAGTCAGTGGCTGAAATGGGCTAACATTGCCACTTGATACATACTGGAGTGACTGGAAGAAAAATGTAAATGACACAATCATGTACTAATGGATGAAATCTGGCTGAATACCCCTATAAGTAACTATGTTATACATACTTATAGAAAAATTAAAAGTCATGGCTTAGAGAGGCCTTAAAAAACCATTGCTCTGGTATTAGCTGCTAGCCTTGCCTTTGAGAAAGAGGGTAAGAAAGAATGGAAGAAAGAAACGAAGGAAGGAAAAAAGGAGGAAGAGCACGCAAAAAAAGGAAGGAAAACAGACAATAAAAGAAGTAAGAAGGCCAAAACAGAAGGAAGGGACGCAAAAAGGAAGAGAGAAAGACAGGAAGAAAGAGAGAAGGAAAGAAAGAAAGAAAAAAGGATAGAACCCAAAAGAAAGGAAAGAAGGCAAAAAGAAAAAGGGGAAAAGGAAGAAAATTGAAGAAAATGGAAGAAAATGGAAGAAGGCAAAAAAGAAAAAAGAAAAGAAGGCAAAAATCAAAAAGGAAAGAACGGAGGATAGATTGATAGATAGACAGATAGATAGATAGAGAGATAGATAGATAGATAGATAGATAGATAGATAAAAAAGAAAGAAAGAAAAATAAATAAATAAAGAAGGAAAGAAAGAACGAAAGATAGGCAAAACTGAAAGAAAGAAAGAAAAAACGACAAAGTAAAGAAAGCAAACAGAAAGAAAGAGAAAAAAAGAAAAGTAGTATAAAAAAGGATAATGAAGGAAAAAGGAAAACTTCAAGAAATAAATATGCAAAAAAGGAAAGAAAAGAAGGAAAGAATAAAGAATGAAGGCAAAAGGGAAAGAAAGCAAAGAAGGGAAAAAATCACGGGGAGAAGCAAAAAGAAAGAAAGAAATGGGAAAGCCGGCAACAAATGCAAGAAAAAAAAGCAGGAAAAAAGAAGGAAAGGAGAAATAGAGAATAGATGGAAGAAAAAGGGGAAGAAGGAAAGAAAAAAGAAAGAAGGAGAAAAAGAAAGATAAAGATTACAAATAAGAGAAGGAAAGAAGGTGAAAAAGAAAGAAAAGAAGACATGAATGAAAGAAATAAAGAAAGACTGAAAGAAAGAAAGAAGGAAAGGAAGAAGGAAAGGAACCAAAGAAGAAAAGAAAGAAAGAAAAAGAAGGCAAGGAAAGAAAGGAAAGGAAGAGGGAAGGAAGAAAGAATGAATGAAAAAAGAAGCTGGAACTGAGGAAGGACAGCGGGTTTACAGTATAAAATATTGGATACTATACCCAAAATTACACTCCACCTACGTTTAAATAAAACTGTTATAAGTGTGCTGCATGTTTAACACCATAAAGTTTGATTTCCGTCCTGGGCAAAGTTTATCAAAGCACCACTGCTGAAACAGAGTCCATGAACACAATATGGTATTTGTGAAATAGCAGCAATCCACTTTAAAAGGAATTTACAACAGTATTGGAAGGAGACAGGAACTAATAAAGCTGTAATGTGCCCTTTGCTCACATCAAATGTGTCCTACTTTCACTTCAGGCAACACTGGCAGTAAAGCAAACTCCTTATTTGCGGACATGCACCTTGTGAAAGAGCACAATGCAGCCACTCAAAATGACGTTAACCTGAAGCTTAAGTAGGCTTACCCATTACCCTATGAGGTATGCTGAGGTGGGTGGAAGTAAAATGGGAATGGCCATAGCAACAGTAACAGACCAATGGGCAAAGAGAGGTGGCTGAAAGCCCCTTCAAGTAAATAGTAAAATCAATGGCCTTGGATAACAGCAGATTGGAACATGGCGTCTACCTCATGTAATCAGTTTTCGGCAGAACATTCTGCACTTCCTAGTGTGGGTATCGCAGCAGACTAGCACATGCCCCATCGCTGACCCCAACCAGTGCATATGACTCTGAAGCAAGATGTCTTGCACCCCGTGAGCTACACTTTCTGCTCCTCTCCACAATAAAAAAGAACCGTAATCCTTTGCTTCTATTGTTCTTTTCCTGTCACTGACAGAGTGAGTTTTGAGTTTTCATTCCCCAGCTACATAGGAGAGGACTGATATATCAAATCCTACTAGGATCTGGAACTCCATAATCAATCACTATTTCTACAGTTTCCGATCAATTTTGAGAATACAAGACCCCGTGGCCCTGTCCATAGACTTCCACAGTCATTACTGTCTGCTGATTACTGAGCGTACCTAGGGCCAAGACCCCCTACATTGCTAACAATCTTTCTCCAACAATCTCCTTTACCCTTGTCCCTACACCCATGTCTAGGTTACATCAAATATGGTTGGCCCCTTAACATGAATTCATGGGGCCCTCAAGGCAATGCCATCTGAGTGCCATCTCTGTGTTGTATCTATTCCCAAAGGCTGGGCATAATACATGTGGGCAGATCAGCAGAACTGGAAATGCCCTTACCACCATAGACTCCAGACTCCTTCTACCCTGATCCTGATCCTTGGAGACCTGAGCATGGGGATATCACTAGGTGGACTACACTTACTACATTTCTAAGTAAAGTATTTTTATGGTAACGATATCGTCTTACAGAAACTAAATCAATGAATGTGTACGCACAAGTCATTCCTATTTCATAAACATATTATGCTAATATTGTAGATCACGAAGCGACAGAAGCAATAAATTAGTGAAATATGATAGAAGAAGATGATTAGAGTTAGAGATGACACCAATTTGCAAGTGGGTAAGAGCAAACCTAAGTAGATATGTGTAAAGATTAATGAAAGAGAAGAAAGGAGGTTAGGATAGAGAAGGAAAGTAGAGAAACTCAGTATTTGAGTGATAAGCAAATAAGAAATTGGAGGCCATCCAAGAGTTGAAAAATGAATGTTGACATGCCAGGCAACTTTTCCCCTGATGATGATCATGCATGGAGGGCATGCAGAGAAATGATGTTGTAATTTGCAAAACTGGGATATGCCCCACTGCTTGCAGTAAGTCTGGAGGGTGCTCCTGTCACGAGTTTCATTGTCCGGTGGTGCATTTCTCCACAACCAGCATGACTTCAGTGGTGGAAAATCATACACCAGAGATTTTCAACTACACTGTGTGCCATATGCACCTGCTAACTCAGATGTAGCCCACTTCTACAACCCACTAGACAAGTAAGACTGCTCATCTTTTCTCGGCCCATGAAGATTGACAGTTGAATGAGATTTCACAGAGACTATAAGACTGTGCCTCAGACACTTTCCAAATTGTTTACCAGTCCTCAACTCTCCCATTTTGCAGCACACAGTGGGCCCACGAGAACAGATGTTATGTTATGTTATGCTGATTTATAGAGCGCACTATCACCCAGGAGCGTATCCTGGTCCTGAGCTAGTGTAAGTCCATGCACACTTAGGCCCATATTTATTCTTTTTTAGTGTCGCATTTGTGTAATTTTTTTACGTAAAATCGGCGTAAATTTACAAAATAAAATTGTATTTTGTATGTTTGCGCCGATTTTGTGTAAAAAAAAGGACGCAAATGTGGCGCTAAAAAAGTATAAATGTGGGCCTCAGTGAGAGTAATCAAAAAGCCAGGTCTTCAGCTTCTTGTGGAATTCAAGAAGTGAGAAGGATGCTCTTATGTGTAGTGGCAGGTTGTTCCACGCTTTAGGAGCAATGTAGGAGATGGCTCGACCGCTCAATCTGGTTTTCCATATGTGTGGGATTTGTGAAAGAAGAAGTCCAACTGAGGCGGTGTCTGTAAGGTTTGTGAAAGCAGATACAATTGTTGAGGTATGCTGGGTCAGTGTTATACAGTGCCTTGAAAGTGTTGGTGAGGAGTTTGGATTGTGCTTGTTTGTGAATGGGAGCTCAGAAGTGGCCCTGTTGCCAAAGCAGCGGTGGAAAAATATCACTTTTTCTAGAGCAACAGAAATCTTTGAACCAGCATTCTTCACAAAGCACGCAACTCTTTCATGGGCATCAATTGGGAGTATTGTGTGTTAGCAGCTGCCACCTTTTGCTTTCTTTCTGTTTGCTATAACTGGCAGTGCCCCTACTACCCATAACCTCGGGCCAAAGAGATTGTGTTAGGAACATACAGAAAAGGCGATTTGGGAGTCCTGTTTTCGTTCTGCAGTTTGCTCTTTTTTCCTTTTACCCTTTTACCCTAGCCCAGTCAGGGTCGAATTCGGAAGGTGGCAGTCAGGCATTGGGCGATATGCTGGTGCCTCGGAGTCACCTGCGGAATGGTTTTTTATGGCCTCTGTAAACCGTCCCAGGAAACGTACTTTCTTTCCCTTTCCACACCAGGCGACTTTATTGTGGTGACGGTATGTTGTTCACTTCCCTGCTATGCTGTAAATTGAGGCTGGGGGCCAGGTGTTGCTCTGGCCATTGGGGCATTCTCACCTCTGCCACCTGCCTTATGTGGCTCGCCCAGAAGCAGTGTCATCCACCGCTGGGCCATTACATTCAGGCCATGGTGGACGTGGAGAGGGTGGGAGTGTGCAGGGGCCTCTCAGGGGGGCAGGTGATTTTGTGCCATTGAGCCATTCTCACTTAAGCCCATACAAGGAATGGCACTGTGTTCTTTTTTGACACCTCCCTTTCCAAGTCATTGTCCTGAGACTATAGTGGGCTGTGGAGGGGGTGAGTAAGCGAAGTGGCCTCCGAGGTAGCCAGGTGTCACCTCGGTCGCAGTGTCTTTAAGGCCTCTATAGGGGGTGGAGAGGGTTGTATACATGTAGATGTAGCTCTATGGTCAGAGCTGCTAATGTTGCAACCATGTTAGACTTTGGTGTCAGCTCAACATCCTGTGATTCTGGGCAAATCACTTAATCTCCCTGTATCTAAAATAAACATGAATTTGATCATGTGTAATGCATCTGGTGCTCATGCACATTGCTCTAATGCCTTTAGGCTGAGTACACACTCTATCAAACTACAAAAAGAAAAAGAAAATAACAAAAAATCACCTGTCAGATTCCAATTAGACTAACCAGATGGTGATCCATGAAAGAGACCATCAGAGAATGTGGGCCACTTTTTTAGGAGTACCCAGCTCTAGCTTTGATCCCAATCCGACACTGACCCCAGTAGCAGATAAGAGTTAATGAGAGACAAATGGTGGGGCAGTGGGATGTCAAGTCTCAGCTATCATTGCAGGTTAGAGGGTGTTCAAAGTCACTTGTGCCACCACAGGCATTTTTGTGAATTGACATCAATGAAATCCCTACAGGCTCCTCTTTAGGATTGATGGGTAATGGTGATTGTGCCATTCAGGGTGAACCTTTTCTATTCTACACATACTCTGAGGGTTTTTGGTTCAGCTTTTTTCACACACTGGCTTCTTTGGCTAAGGAATCTTCAGCCATTGGCTTGAGATATGTGAATCTTATCTTGGATCAGCTCACAGGAGCTTTTTAGTCTGACTTTCTTTCTGTTGTCTGTTTAAGTGTTTTCTTCCACCTCTAATGGAATGCATGGAAGGCATTTTTACATCTGAAATGTATGTGCTACTATCACACATGTAATTACTTATCTTATCCCCTACATCATATACAAAAAACATTTTTTTTCATTCTTTTGCACTACAATGGGGCATTCTTATGTATGGCTTCAGCTTTAGTTGTCCTGCGAACTTTGGAGCATATTTAAGAGCCCCTAGCACCACCCGAGCATCACTTTTAGTGACGCTCGGGTGGCGCTATGCACTGCACAGTATTTACAAGGTGGTATTAAGCCACTTTTTGTGGCTTAACGCTACCTTGTAAATATGGCCCCTTCACACACAGCACTTTGCATGGAAGGGGCGTGCAATGGGTGTTGCTGTGGGCATGCCACTGCACCACCCATTGCATTTTGATGCTGCCCCAGATTTACGAGTTTTTGAAAACCAAAGGGGTGGAGTTAGCAAGGCGCAACGAGGAGAAATGCTTTCATTTCTCCTCATTTTTTGCTCTTTCTATGTGTGCTGCATTCTGCAGCACACATAGAAAGAGTGAATCGCCATTTAAGATTGTTTTTGTGCAGGAAGGTGCTCCTTCCTGCACAAAAACAATCTCCCCCTCAACCCAGCCATGCTTGCACAATTGTGCAAGGGTTGCTGCATTGGCAAACAGCAGCAAATTCAGCGCCGGTGCAGGGGGAAACACAGGGGTGCACCGTATTCTATTAAATATGGCACATCCCTGTGTTGTGAAAAGGACGGTGCACAATGCTGCCAAATTTGGTGCAGTGAGACGCACCGTCATTTTCCCTTAAATCTGGCCCCTTGTGTTTCCGGAAAAATTTATAATAAAAATCTATACATACATACAACATACATACATACATCCAGGGGGTTTGGGTCATCCATCTTTACCCATTAGTCTGATCAACTGCCATTCATATTTCCACCCAACACAATATACTGCATGGGGCGAAGGGCTAGCCACCTATCCATAGTCTCTCTTCCTTGCGAGTTATCACAATACACTTGTGCACATCAGCCCTTCCAACTGTAAAGTGGTTCACTTCAGTCCCAGAGTTTGGTAGGTCAATCTCTGCTTTCATTTCATGTTTTATTTCGCCTATTTCTGCAGTAAGCTATTTTTTATTCACTTTTGGCAACACAGTCACACCACCTTTACACGGTGGTATGTGTTAAACATTTAATGGCTACTTTTCACAACGCTGATCCTTCTGCTTATGTTGTATAAAACGATAATTAAAGGTTAAAATACATTTTCAATGTCTGTTTCAAATGTTTGCAAAACATAATAATAAATAAAAAATTCAAGCTCAACAAGACCAGTACTATTGGCTTTGGCAGTGTTTGGTATTGTTGCTTTTGTCCGAGTTCTCGTGAACTTCAAAGTATTGGCCTTGCCAATGCTTGATTCTACATTGATACTTTCTCAGGGAGGAAAGAATGGGTACACAAGGCCAAGGAGGAAAAAGATCCCTTTTCTTGATCGTTGTGCAACTGAGAGGGAGAGAGAGGGAAAGCACAATATATCTGCGTGTTTTATCTAATTATAGCCAAGTAAACAGACGCAGCTTCTTAGTGCCATGGTTCCCTCCCTGGTAGATAAATATTTGTTATTAAACGCAAAGACCCTTTTCTATCACGTCTCGATGAATTTTCTGTTTTACCTCACTTCTCTCAGTTCTAACCTTTTCCAAGTTTCTTGTTTATTTTTCCTGCGGTTTTGCCTCCATTCACAGCTGGGAGTCAGCAGGTTTTTTGACATCGCTTGATCATTTCTAGGTGCATTTTAAGGGCACGTTTTTACTTTGTACGAATTTGAAGGCTTTATTTCCACATTTCAGTGCTTTTAAAAAAAATATGCCAATGAGTGGAAAGATTGCAACAGAAAAGCAGTTTATTAGCAGGGGAAAAGAGCTTTTTCAGATTTCGCAATGCTAACATGCATAGATTTTGAGATTTTAGACATAGTCACAATATTTGAACGTCTTCCGAACTCACGATAAGCAAATTAAAACCACGTTGCTAGATTCTTGTCAAGATGGCACTGAGCATTCCCGTTCAAGCCTAGTAGTTATCTTTCAGGCTTGTCAACACCGTCCCTTCTTTTGTCTCACATTCGAAGTGGTGATGTTAGCAGTTTCTATGCTCACCCTTTTCCACCCTGAAAACAAATACAGCGCCCTGAAGCCGGACTCCCTGGCCTCAGGCCCATTCTGAGGCATATGTCGTGGTTTATCGTGCCTTTGTTCTCCCGCCTCCTGTGGTACAGGAACTCGCCACCTTCAAAAGAGATCAGAGCAGGCCTTTCACACAGTCTGCTTTACACGCGGAGCCGCCTTCACGGGGATTTACCGAGTGAGGGTCCATCACAAAGCGCCTAGTAACCATTAACGTGCCTTGCTTAATTCAACAGAGGACTAGTTACACATGCCTGAGACGGGTTAATAATTAAAGGGGATCAAACGGGTTAGGACTGTTAACAGCATTCATCTGAAACACAAATTAACTTCATGCAGAATTACAGATGAATGGTGGGCATCAAATTCTTTAAGAAAATGCTAATGAAACACGGGGAAAACATATACAAATCGATTCAAATGTAACCTCAACAAAGGAGCGGCAGCTGCAGTTTGCAGAACCACGTCCTGCCGTAATCGAGAAAGACACGCAAACTTATTTATTTATTTATTTATGCGTTTTATATAGCGCTGACTATACCCGGAGGTGTCAGAGCGCTGTACAATAGAGCGTTACATGAGAATACTTTTCAGGAACATAGTAGTATGCGACAGTAAATGTAGCTGCTGCAGTTGCTCTTGGTGAGAGTTACATATATACAAAGCACCTAATCAGAACAAATTACATAATGGAAAGGACAAAACGATTAAGGCTACATAAATATATAACATTTAGGCCCATATTTTTACCTTTCTTCACGCTTGCATTTGCGTCGTTTTTGACGCAAAAGCGGCGCAAACTTGCAAAATACAATTGTATTTTGTAAGTTTGCGCCGTTTTTGAGTCAAAATGCGGCGCTAAAGAAGTATAAATATGGGCCTTGCAGAGTTGGAGTGAGAGCTCATTATAGCTCTGGAGGGTGTCATGCAACAGACAGGGTCAAGCTATATAATGCGAGGGCATATGCCTGGTCGGGGTGATTGAGCACGACTGCTATTGAGAAGAATGTCTTTGGAAGAGAAGGGTTTTAAGGTCCTTTTTCAAGATCGGAAAAGAGGTGGTGGTGCAAACGTTTGGAGGTAGCCAATTCCAAATTCTAGTGGTGCTGCCTGAAAAAGATTGCGCCATAAATCTTTCCCTTTTGAAGGCTGGAGGCTCGAGCAGCAGTTTTTTTTAGCATTTCGTGAAGGTCTAGACTCTAGAGCCACCTGATATTTTAAGTTTGTTGGCGGATGGAAGTGTGAATGGCTTTATGGATGATACAAGCAGTTTTAAATGTAATCCTGGCTTCTACAGGAAGCCAGCAAAGAGTTAGCCAAATAGGAGTGATGTGGTTGTTTGTTGTGGCTTTGTAGACGGGGTGTGCACCTGAGTGGAGGATGGATTTGAAAGGAGATAGGTGGATCTTGGGTAGGTCTGCATTCACTTCTGCTCGTGAGTTTGGAAACCCTATAAGGAGAACGCAAAGTACAACATGATTTGCCTCTGAGCACTTTTGTCCGGGGAAAATAGCGCTTGCATATATTTATCAGAATGCACAGAAGTGTTAGAAGACTATCCTGGCCAATCAGATCACTTAGAAAGAGGGAACTAACCAACAGCAAATGTATGCTTTTCCCAGTTCAGAATCTGTGATGTAATAATGGTCCTTTAACCCACCCAATCTGAATGTGACGTTCAGAGCTTTTTCTGCAAACAGATTTGCTCATTCCAATTTACTTGTTATGACGTCACAGCACAATGCATATCAATTAAAATTGCTTAGCCAGTACAATACGCAATAGCAAGCAGTATTCATTAGACTTTTTCAACTCAGTCTTCAAGAGGAGTAATCTACCCTCACTGTTCACAGTGAGTACTGCCCAATATCATTAATGAAGTATCCCAAAAAGTTATAGGCTGGAATGCTTCCGTAAATGTCAGCCACTGTTAATTACTCAGGGCCTCATCTATTTTGCACACCCTGGCATCTCAGTTTGGACCTAGCCATATGTAAATCAGTCTTGACATTCTCCAGTAGGAACAGTCCAGCCCGAACTGCTAGGCAACACCTACCCCGAATCAAAACACAAGCAACCCAAGCCCAGTTTTGCCCTGATTGGGGTTATTCTGTGAAATGTAGCTTAGTTCCAGTTGCACAGTGAGCATAGGCCTAATCTGGGCTTACCTTTCACAAGCATGTATGCCATCTCACTGATGGATGCAATAAAGTGGTGCATGGAATGCTTGAATTAATCTCAGCCACTGGTAATTACCCTGGGCCACAATTCTGTCTGGACTGTTCCTATTGGAGCAGGGTCAAAACCGATTTGCATTTGACTGGGTCTAAACTGAGGTTGCATGGTGTGTAAAATAACAATGGACCGGGGTGCAGCTCGAGTAATTCTCAGTGGATAAGATTAATTCAAGCATTCCACCCTTCACATTTTTGTTTAATATCATTAATGAACATTCTCAATGAATTACTGTGAGATAATTGTAATTCCACCACTCACACTGAAGAAGAAACAGTCTGCTGAAAACTTTACTGCTATCTTACCCATTGACACAGTTTACTTTCCAGATGCAGGCATATTCAGAGGGACTATCCCAAAGTCTTCCTTAAGGTAGGTCTCAGACTGTAAACGTTCTGCTAGTTGTTCTATGACCTTAAAATGCTGGTTCACCTTCAAGGAGCAATTAAAGTTAGGGAAGCAAAATGACTCACTTTTTAACAAAGTAATTATCAGTATGTGTTGTGCTTTTTCAGTACTGGTGATAAAACAAGCAGAACAGACAAACAGGATCACTTTAATCTTTCCACCCATATTGTATCAATTTACGCCATACTTTTTGGTGCTTCCGAGGACATCAGCAAGCTTTGTTGATCTGTAGTTCCAGAAGTGTTGTGGGCCTGCTTTCCACTTGGCAACACTGGAGCTTTTGCATGTCTCCCGTTTTGAGAGATAGTTATCTTTGTCAGTACAAGCTCCAGTCCAGTTCATATCTTTTCAAATCCACGTCTTACAGAATGTTTAGCAGAGCTATGGGCAAGAGTGACATGGTGGTCAATTACTTCTGAGAGAACCCTACCCCACATATATGCGCAAAAACTCTGATTGGCCTGAAATTCCAAATCTTATTAAATAAATCACCATCATCTATTTGCCATCTAAGGTATGTAGGAGAGGAATCACTGTGCATTTGCCATAGCCAGTCTCAAGTGAAATAAAAATGGTGTAAATACTTGAGTAGCATGAGCCATATCTCATTGGTCTGGCAATCTTTCTAAGAGCCATAAAGGCAAACTGGCAATCGTGATCCTCCAGTAGGCTCAAGTCAACTTTGCATGCGCACCTAAGGATGTGCAAAGTGCCTGGTGTGTAACTGATTAATGATTTATATATGTCCTTGATATGTATTTTCTTTAGAGATGATAGCAGGAAGAGGTTGAGCTTCTCTTTCAAGAGATCAAAGTCAGGTAGTGTAGGAGGCTGGACTGGCTTGTAGTGAGTACCAAGGGGTACTTACACCATGCACCAGGCCCAGGTATCCCTTATTAGTGTATAGGGTGTCTAGCAGCTTAGGCTGATAGATAATGGTAGCTTAGCAGAGCAGCTTAGGCTGAACTAGGAGACGAGTGAAGCTCCTACAGTACCACTAGTGTCATATGCACAATATCATAAGAATTCACAATACACAGATATACTAAAAATAAAGGTACTTTATTTTTATGACAATATGCCAAAAGTATCTCAGTGAGTACCCTCAGTATGAGGATAGCAAATATACACAAGATATATGTACAGAATACCAAAAATATGCAGTATAGTATTAGAAAACAGTGCAAACAATGTATAGTTACAATAGGATGCAATGGGGACACATAGGGATAGGGGCAACACAAACCATATACTCCAAAAGTGGAATGCGAACCACGAATGGACCCCAAACCTATGTGACCTTGTAGAGGGTCGCTGGGACTGTAAGAAAACAGCGAGGGTTAGAAAAATAGCCCACCCCAAGACCCTGAAAAGTGAGTGCAAAGTGCACTAAAGTTCCCCAAAGAGCACAGAAGTCGTGATAGGGGAATTCTGCAGGAAAGACCAAAACCAGCAATGCAACAACAATGGATTTCCAGACGAGGGTACCTGTGGAACAAGGGGACCAAGTCCAAAAGTCACGACCAAGTCGAGAGTGGGCAGATGCCCAGGAAATGCCAGCTGTGGGTGCAAAGAAGCTGCTACTAGACAGTAGAAGCTGAGGATTCTGCAGGAACAACAAAGGCTAGAAACTTCCCCTTTGAAGAATGGATGTCCCACGCCGTGGAGAGTCGTGCAGAAGTTTTTCCTGAAGAAAGACCGCAAACAAGCCTTGCTAGCTGCAAGTTGTGCGGTTAGAGTTTTTGGATGCTGCTGTGGCCCAGGAGAGACCAGGCTGTCGCCAATTGCGTCAGGGGACAGAGGGGGCGCCCAGCAGGACAAGGAGCCCTCTCAAAAGCAGGCAGCACCCGCAGAAGTGCCGGAACAGGCACTACAAAGAGGAGTAAAACAGTGCTCACCCGAAGTTGCACAAAGGAGTCCCACGCCGCCGGAGGACAACTCAGGAGGTCGTGCAATGCAGGTTAGAGTGCCGTGGACCCAGGCTTGGCTGTGCACAAAGGATTCCCTCGGAAAGTGCACAGGAGCCAGAGTAGCTGCAAAAGACGCGGTTCCCAGCAATGCAGTCTGGCGTGGGGAGGCAAGGACTTACCTCCACCAAACTTGGACTGAAGAGTCACTGGACTGTGGAAGTCACTTGGACAGAGTTGCTGGATTCAAGGGACCTCGCTCGTCATGCTGAGAGGAGACCCAGGGGACCGGTGATGCAGTTCTTTGGTGCCTGCGGTTGCAGGGGGACGATTCCGTCGACCCACGGGAGATTTCTTCGGAGCTTCTAGTGCAGAGAGGAGGCAGACTACCCCCACAGCATGCACCACCAGGAAAGCAGTCGAGAAGGCGGAAGGATCAGCGTTACAGAGTTGCAGTAGTCGTCTTCGCTACTTTGTTGCAGTTTTGCAGGCTTCCAGCGCGGTCAGCAGTCGATTCCTTGGCAGAAGGTGAAGAGAGAGATGCAGAGGAACTCTGATGAGCTCTTGCATTCGTTATCTAAGGAAATCCCCAAAGCAGAGGCCCTAAATAGCCAGAAAAGAGGGTTTGGCTACTTAGGAGAGAAGATAGGCTAGCAACACCTGAAGGAGCCTATCAGAAGGAGTCTCTGACGTCACCTGCTGGCCCTGGCCACTCAGAGCAGTCCAGTGTGCCAGCAGCACCTCTGTTTCCAAGATGGCAGAGGTCTGGAGCACACTGGAGGAGCTCTGGGCACCTCCCAGGGGAGGTGCAGGTCAGGGGAGTGGTCACTCCCCTTTCCTTTGTCCAGTTTCGCGCCAGAGCAGGGCTGAGGGGTCCCTGAACCGGTGTAGACTGGCTTATGCAGAAATGGGCACCATGTGTGCCCATGAAAGCATTTCCAGAGGCTGGGGGAGGCTACTCCTCCCCTGCCTTAACACCATTTTCCAAAGGGAGAGGGTGTAACACCCTCTCTCTGAGGAAGTCCTTTGTTCTGCCTTCCTGGGCCAAGCCTGGCTGGACCCCAGGAGGGCAGAAACCTGTCTGAGGGGTTGGCAGCAGCAGCAGCGGCAGTGAAACCCCTGAAAAGGCAGTTTGGCAGTACCCGGGTCTGTGCTAGAGACCTGTGGGATCATGGGATTGTGCCAACAATGCCAGGATGGCATAGAGGGGGCAATTCCATGATCTTAGACATGTTACATGGCCATATTCGGAGTTACCATTGTGAAGCTACACATAGGTAGTGACCTATATGTAGTGCACGCGTGTAATGGTGTCCCCGCACTCACAAAGTCCGGGGAATTGGCCCTGAACAATGTGGGGGCACCTTGGCTAGTGCCAGGGTGCCCACACACTAAGTAACTTAGCACCCAACCTTTACTAGGTAAAGGTTAGACATATAGGTGACTTATAAGTTATTTAAGTGCAGTGTAAAATGGCTGTGAAATAACGTGGACGTTATTTCACTCAGGCTGCAGTGGCAGGCCTGTGTAAGAATTGTCAGAGCTCCCTATGGGTGGCAAAAGAAATGCTACAGCCCATAGGGATCTCCTGGAACCCCAATACCCTGGGTACCTCAGTACCATATACCAGGGAATTATAAGGGTGTTCCAGTATGCCAATGTGAATTGGTAAAATTGGTCACTAGCCTGTTAGTGACAATTTGAAAGAAATGAGAGAGCATAACCACTGAGGTTCTGATTAGCAGAGCCTCAGTGAGACAGTTAGTCATAACACAGGTAACACATACAGGGCATACTTATGAGCACTGGGGCCCTGGCTGGCAGGGTCCCAGTGACACATACAACTAAAACAACATATATACAGTGAAATATGGGGGTAACATGCCAGGCAAGATGGCACTTTCCTACACAACCCCCCCCAAACGAAGGACAATAAGACTAGCCATGACCTGATGATTCTTCATTGTCTAAGTGGAAATATCTGGAGAGTCCATCTGCATTGGAGTGGGTACTCCCAGGTCTATGTTCCACTGTATAGTCCATTCCCTGTAGGGATATAGACCACCTCAACAATTTAGGATTTTCACCTTTCATTTGTTTTAGCCAAAGTAGAGGTTTGTGGTCTGTCTGAACAATGAAGTGAGTGCCAAACAGGTATGGCCTCAACTTCTTCAGTGCCCAGACCACAGCAAAGGCCTCCCTCTCTATGGCAGACCAACGCTTTTCTCTAGGGGTCAACCTCCTGCTGATAAAAGCAACAGGTTGATCCTGGCCCTCAGAATTAAGTTGTGAAAGGACTGCCCCTACCCCTAATTCAGATGCATCAGTTTGGACAATGAATTTTTTGGAGTAACAGGGGCTTTTCAGGACAGGTGCAGAGCACATGGCCTGCTTCAGCTCCTCAAAAGCTTTCTGACAGCTAGCTGTCCACAATACCTTTTTAGGCATTTTCTTGGAGGTGAGGTCATTAAGAGGGGCTGCAATGGAGCCATAGTTCTTTATGAACCTCCTGTAATACCCAGTGAGGCCTAAGAAGGCTCTCACCTGGGTCTGAGTTGTAGGGGGAACCAAATCTATAATAGTTTGGATTTTCCCCTGAAGTGGTGCAATTTGTTCTCCACCTACCAGGTGTCCCAGATAAACCACCTTCCCCTGCCCTATCTGGCACTTTGAAGCCTTGATAGTGAGGCCTGCCTTTTGCAGGGCCTCCAAAACTTTCCATAGGTGGACCAGGTGATCATCCCAGCTGGAGCTAAAGACAGCTATATCGTCTAGATATGCTGCACTAAAAGCTTCCAGCCCTTGCAGGACTGTATTCACCAACCTTTGAAAAGTGGCAGGTGCATTTTTCAATCCAAAAGGCATTACTGTGAATTGGTAATGGCCTCCAATGGTTGAAAATGCAGTTTTTGCTTTTGCATCTTCTGATAATTTGATCTGCCAATACCCTGCAGTCAAGTCAAAAGTGCTTAGATACTTGGCAGATGCCAGTGTATCTATTAGCTC
The DNA here is from genome assembly GCF_031143425.1 of Pleurodeles waltl. Classification (NCBI taxonomy): domain Eukaryota; kingdom Metazoa; phylum Chordata; class Amphibia; order Caudata; family Salamandridae; genus Pleurodeles; species Pleurodeles waltl. Next base: position 866,437,511 of record NC_090443.1, read on the forward strand.
ATCTGCCCTGGGTATAGGGTGAGCATCAATTTTGGTTACTTGGTTGAGACCTCTATAATCTACACAAAACTGCATTTTCTTCTTTCCATCCTTGGAATGAGGTTTTGGTACAAGTACCACAGGAGAGGCCCATGGACTTTCAGAGTGCTCAACCACTCCTAGTTCAAGCATTTTCTGCACTTCTTGTTTTATGCAGTCTCTGACATGGTCAGGCTGCCTATAGATCTTACTTTTGACAGGCAAGCTGTCTCCAGTATCTATAGTGTGCTCACACCAAGAAGTGGTGCCTGGCACAGTAGAGAAGAGTTCAGAAAATTGACCTTGGAGATTTATGCAGTGGTCTTTCTGCTCAGCAGTGAGACAATCTGCCAGTACTACACCTTCCACTAGAGCATCTTGTTCTGTGGAAGAGAAGAGATCAGGGAGAGGGTCACTCTCTTCTTCCTGTCCCTCATCTGTTGCCATGAGCAGGGTGAGATCAGCCCTGTCATAGTAGGGTTTCAGGCGATTGACATGGAGCACCCTAAGGGGACTCCTGGCAGTGCCTAAGTCAACTAAGTAGGTGACTTCACCCTTTTTTTCAACAATTGTGTGGGGTCCACTCCATTTATCTTGGAGTGCTCTTGGGGCCACAGGCTCAAAGACCTACACTTTCTGCCCTGGTTGGTACTGAACCAAAACAGCCTTCTGGTCATGCCATTGCTTTTGGAGCTCTTGGCTGACCTGAAGGTTTTTACTGGCCTTTTTCATGTACTCAGCCATCCTTGATCTGAGGCCAAGTACATAGTCCACTATGCCTTGCTTTGGAGCTTTTAAAAGATGTTCCCAACCCTCCTTAACAAGTGTTAGAGGACCTCTCACAGGGTGTCCAAATAGGAGTTCAAAGGGGCTGAAGCCCACTCCTTTTTAGGGTACCTCCCTGTAAGCAAAAAGGAGGCAAGGTAATAGGATATCCCATCTCCTGTGGAGTTTTTCAGGGAGTCCCATAATCATGCCTTTGAGAGTTTTGTTAAATCTCTCTACCAGTCCATTTTGTGGATGATAGGGTGTAGTGAACTTGTATGTAACACCACACTCCTTCCACATGGCCTTTAAGTAAGCAGACATGAAATTGCTTCCTCTGTCTGATACCACCTCTTTTGGGAAGCCCACCCTGGAAAAGATTCCCAGGAGGGCCTTTGCCACTGCAGGAGCTGTAGTGGTCCTTAGAGGAATTGCTTCAGGATATCTGGTGGCATGGTCCACTACCACCAAGATAAACCTATTGCCTGAAGCAGTAGGAGGGTCAAGGGGGCCAACTATGTCAACCCCTACCCTTTCAAAGGGAACCCCAACCACCGGCAGTCGAATAAGGGGTGCCTTTGCAGTGCCACCTGTCTTGCCACTGGCTTGACAGGTTTCACAGGACTTACAAAATTCCTTTGTGTCCTCTGACATTCTAGGCCAATGAAACAAGGGAACAAGCCTGTCCCAAGTTTTCATTTGCCCTAAATGTCCAGCTAAGGGAATGTCGTGGGCTAGAGTTAGGAGGAACTTTCTGTACTCCTGAGGAATCACCAATCTCCTGGCAGCTCCAGGTTTTGGATCCCTTGCTTCAGTGTACAAGAGGTTGTCCTCCCAGTAAACTCTGTGAGAGTCACTGACATCCCCATTTGCTTGTTTGACAGCTTGCTGTCTTAGACCCTCTAGTTTGGGACAGGTCTGCTGTGCCACACTCAGCTCCTCCCTGGCAGGCCCCCCTTCACCCAAAAGCTCAGCAGTGTCTGCTTCCAGCTCCTCTGGTGTAGGTTATGCACAGGGTGGAAATTCTTCTTCCTCAGAAGAAGAATCCACTGTAGAGGGAGGGATAGTAGGTAGTGCTTTACTTCTACTAGCCCTAGCTTTAGGGAGCACTTGGTCCATTCTTCCAGGATCCAAGTCACCCTGTCCTTTTTGCTTTTTGGCCTGAGCCCTTGTCAAAGCAAAAATATGCCCTGGAATGCCCAGCATTGCTGCATGGGCCTCCAACTCCACATCTGACCAAGCTGATGTCTCTAAATCATTTCCAAGTAGACAGTCTACAGGTAAATCTGAGGCAACCACAACTTTCTTTGGACCAGTAACCCCACCCCCAGTTGAGATTTACAACAGCCATGGGGTGGCTAAGTGTGTTGTTGTGAGCATCGGTTACTTGGTACTGGTGACCAAGTAGGTGTTGTTCAGGGTGGACCAGTTTCTCTATTACCATTGTAACACTGGCACCTGTGTCCCTGTAGGCCTGAACCTCAACACCATTTATTAGGGGTAGTTGCTTGTACTTATCCATGTTAAGGGGACAAGCAACTAAGGTGGCTAAATCAGTAGCCCCCTCAGAGACTAACACAGCCTCTGTGGTCTCCCTAACAAGACCTACCCCAACTAAGTTACCAAAAGTGAGCCCAGCTACTCCCTTGGATTGGCTATTAGTAGGTTTGCTCCTACCACCACTGCTATTAGTAGGGACACTAGGTGTAGCAGTAGGGGTTGTAGTGGTAGGAGGCTTGGTGCTTTTCTTTGGACAACTGGGATCTGTTGTCCAATGGCCTTTTATTTTACATAAATAGCACCATGGTTTCTTTTCTTTGTTTTGATTTGAAGAGGATTTGGACCCACCACCCCCACCAGAGTGTTTTTGTGGGCCTGATGAAGACTCATTTTTAGATTTGTCCCCACCCTTGTCGGACGACTTACCATCCTTCTTCTTGCCATCTTTGTCACCCCCTGTATGAACTTTTCTGTTCACCCTTGTTCTGACCCATTTGTCTGCCTTCTTTCCCAATTCTTGGGGAGAGGTCAGATCAGAGTCCACCAGGTACTGGTGCAACAAATCAGACACACAGTTATTAAGTATATGCTCTCTCAGGATTAAGTTATACAGGCTTTCATAATCAGTAACTTTACTGCCATGTAACCACCCCTCCAAGGCCTTCACTGAATGGTCAACAAAGTCTACCCAGTCTTGTGAAGACTCCTTTTTGGTTTCTCTGAACTTCATCCTGTACTGTTCAGTGGTTAAGCCATAACCATCTAGGAGTGCATTCTTAAGAACTGCAAAATTATTGGCATCACTTTCTTTCAAAGTAAGGAGCCTATCCCTACCCTTTCCACTAAATGATAGCCATAGGATAGCAGCCCACTGCCTTTGAGGGACATCCTGTACAACACAGGCCCTCTCAAGTGCAGCTAACCACTTGTTAATGTCATCCCCCTCCTTATAAGGGGGAACTATCTTGTGCAGATTCCTAGAATCATGTTCTTTTGCAGGATGACTATGGGGAATACTGCTGCTGCCACCATGGGTTTCTAAACCCAATTTCTGTCTTTCTCTTTCCACTTCTAAGGACTGTCTATCCAAATCCAGCTGTTGCTTCTTGAGCTTCAGTCTGGTTTGTTCCACTCTCAATCTATTGAGCTCCCTTTCTAACACTCTGTCATCAGGGTGGGTGGGTGGGACATGCCTTGAAACAGAAGTATGGTGAGAATGAACAGAAGGAGACCTATCCCTAACAGATGGCACCCTAACAGCTTGGCTAACAGAAACATCACTTCTACTATGATGAGAAGGAATACTCTTACTATGATGGGAGACAACACTATCAGTATGGTGTGACTCTACATCAGTACCAGCTATGCTAGGTTCTCTGATAATGGGCAGGCTAGGAAGTTTCTTCTCTAAATCTTTTGCTAGGGGTGCCCCAGGGTCAGATTGGGAACCATCAGCTAATTTCTCAACAGAAGTGGCACCTCTGGCCTTATCCTGTTCAACCAGCATATTAACCAACAGTTCTCTAGAGGGATTCTTCCTTACACTTAAACCTCTTTCTATGCAGAGACTCCTTGCTCCTTTCCAGCTAAGGTGATCATAAGCAAGTTTGGACAGATCAACAGTTTGGCCTGTGCCAGACATTTTTAGAAAGTGTTTAAGGGATAGAAAAAGTGAGAAAAAAGTTTTTCAGAACTTTTGGAAAGACAGAAAAAAACTTGTAAAACTTTTGAAGAACTTTTTAGAAAGTTTAGAGGTACTTTTCAGCACTTTAGGAAAGAAGTGAGAAAAGAAAAGCAAAACTTTTTGGTTAGGTGTACATACACTGAACTTGTTTTGTATATTTTTCTCTTATGAAAAGTACAATGACAAAAGTGGTAAGTAGTTACAAAGTACTTATCCCACCGCTGCACAACCAATGTAGGAGGCTGGACTGGCTTGTAGTGAGTAACAAGGGGTACTTACACCATGCACCAGGCCCAGGTATCCCTTATTAGTGTATAGGGTGTCTAGCAGCTTAGGCTGATAGATAATGGTAGCTTAGCAGAGCAGCTTAGGCTGAACTAGGAGACGAGTGAAGCTCCTACAGTACCACTAGTGTCATATGCACAATATCATAAGAAAACACAATACACAGATATACTAAAAATAAAGGTACTTTATTTTTATGACAATATGCCAAAAGTATCTCAGTGAGTACCCTCAGTATGAGGATAGCAAATATACACAAGATATATGTATACAATACCAAAAATATGCAGTATAGTATTAGAAAACAGTGCAAACAATGTATAGTTACAATAGGATGCAATGGGGACACATAGGGATAAGGGCAACACAAACCATATACTCCAAAAGTGGAATGCGAACCACGAATGGACCCCAAACCTATGTGACCTTGTAGAGGGTCGCTGGGACTGTAAGAAAACAGTGAGGGTTAGAAAAATAGCCCACCCCAAGACCCTGAAGAGTGAGTGCAAAGTGCACTAAAGTTCCCCAAAGAGCACAGAAGTCGTGATAGGGGAATTCTGCAGGAAAGACCAAAACCAGCAATGCAACAACGATGGATTTCCAGGCGAGGGTACCTGTGGACCAAGTCCAAAAGTCACGACCAAGTCGAGAGTGGGCAGATGCCCAGGAAATGCCAGCTGTGGGTGCAAAGAAGCTGCTACTAGGCAGTAGAAGCTGAGGATTCTGCAGGAACGACAAGGGCTAGAAACTTCCCCTTTAGAGGATGGATGTCCCACGCCGTGGAGAGTCGTGCAGAAGTATTTTCCTGAAGAAAGACCGCAAACAAGCCTTCCTAGCTGCAAGTCGTGCGGTTAGGGTTTTTGGATGCTGCTGTGGCCCAGGAGGGACCAGGCTGTCACCAATTGCGTCAGGGGACAGAGGGGGCGTCCAGCAGGACAAGGAGACCTCTCAGAAGCAGGCAGCACCCGCAGAAGTGCCGGAACAGGCACTACGAAGAGGAGTGAAACGGTGCTCACCCGAAGTTGCACAAAGGAGTCCCACGCTGCCGGAGGACAACTCAGGAGGTCGTGCAATGCAGGTGAGAGTGCCGTGGACCCAGGCTTGGCTGTGCACAAAGGATTCCCTCGGAAAGTGCACAGGAGCCGGAGTAGCTGCAAAAGACGCGGTTCCCAGCAATGCAGTCTGGCGTGGGGAGGCAAGGACGTACCTCCACCAAACTTGGACTGAAGAGTCACTGGACTGTGGGAGTCACTTGGACAAAGTTGCTGGATTCAAGGGACCTCGCTCGTCATGCTGAGAGGAGACCCAGGGGACCGGTGATGCAGTTCTTTGGTGCCTGCGGTTGCAGGGGGACGATTCCGTCGACCCACGGGTGATTTCTTCGGAGCTTCTAGTGCAGAGAGGAGGCAGACTACCCCCACAGCATGCACCACCAGGAAAGCAGTCGAGAAGGCGGCAGGATCAGCGTTACAGAGTTGCAGTAGTCGTCTTCGCTACTTTGTTGCAGTTTTGCAGGCTTCCAGCGCGGTCAGCAGTCGATTCCTTGGCAGAAGGTGAAGAGAGAGATGCAGAGGAACTCTGATGAGTTCTTGCATTCGTTATCTAAGGAAATCCCCAAAGCAGAGACCCTAAATAGCCAGAAAAGAGGGTTTGGCTACTTAGGAGAGAAGATAGGCTAGCAACACCTGAAGGAGCCTATCAGAAGGAGTCTCTGACGTCACCTGCTGGCCCTGGCCACTCAGAGCAGTCCAGTGTGCCAGCAGCACCTCTGTTTCCAAGATGGCAGAGGTCTGGAGCACACTGGAGGAGCTCTGGGCACCTCCCAGGGGAGGTGCAGGTCAGGGGAGTGGTCACTCCCCTTTCCTTTGTCCAGTTTTGCGCCAGAGCAGGGCTGAGGGGTCCCTGAACCGGTGTAGACTGGCTTATGCAGAAATAGGCACCATGTGTGCCCATGAAAGCATTTCCAGAGGCTGGGGGAGACTACTCCTCCCCTGCCTTAACACCATTTTCCAAAGGGAGAGGGTGTAACACCCTCTCTCTGAGGAAGTCCTTTGTTCTGCCTTCCTGGGCCAAGCCTGGCTGGACCCCAGGAGGGCAGAAACCTGTCTGAGGGGTTGGCAGCAGCAGCAGCTGCAGTGAAACCCCTGAAAAGGCAGTTTGGCAGTACCCGGGTCTGTGCTAGAGACCTGTGGGATCATGGGATTGTGCCAACAATGCCAGGATGGCATAGAGGGGGCAATTCCATGATCTTAGATATGTTACATGGCCATATTCGGAGTTACCATTGTGAAGCTACACATAGGTAGTGACCTACACGTAGTGCACGCGTGTAATGGTGTCCCTGCACTCACAAAGTCCGGGGAATTGGCCCTGAACAATGTGGGGGCACCTTGGCTAGTGCCAGGGTGCCCACACACTAAGTAACTTAGCACCCAACCTTTACCAGGTAAAGGTTAGACATATAGGTGACTTATAAGTTACTTAAGTGCAGTGTAAAATGGCTGTGAAATAACATGGACGTTATTTCACTCAGGCTGCAGTGGCAGGCCTGTGTAAGAATTGTCAGAGCTCCCTATGGGTGGCAAAAGAAATGCTGCAGCCCATAGGGATCTCCTGGAACCCCAATACCCTGGGTACCTCAGTACCATATACTAGGGAATTATAAGGGTGTTCCAGTATGCCAATGTGAATTGGTAAAATTGGTCACTAGCCTGTTAGTGACAATTTGAAAGAAATGAGAGAGCATAACCACTGAGGTTCTGATTAGCAGAGCCTCAGTGAGACAGTTAGTCATAACACAGGTAACACATACAGGGCACACTTATGAGCACTGGGGCCCTGGCTGGCAGGGTCCCAGTGACACATACAACTAAAACAACATATATACAGTGAAATATGGGGGTAACATGCCAGGCAAGATGGTACTTTCCTACAGGTAGTGTGTCTATTTTGTATACACAGTGAGAAAGGGTGTGCTGAAGAAGTAGATACAGAGAGAATTCGGTCTGAAGGAGGCTAAACTCCTCCTGTGGGCCAAGAAAGGATTAAATGAAACTGTGGTTAGTCACTGCCCTAAGCGTAAATATCTCAAGCCTGTCTCAACACTCAAACTCTGAGAGGAAGTACACACTGTCAGAGTCTCCTTGGTTAGGTTCTGCACTCTTTCCGTTATGACAAGGCTTCTTTCCACATCTTAAGAACTACTTTTTTTTTCTGGGGCAAAGACAGCTGTCCCAGCGTCCACCATACAGAAAGTGTAGCGGTATGTTATCTCCCAGGGCCCACACCTCTTTTCTATAAGGCAAATCCGACTTATCAAACAGAACCAGTCATTGACAACAACCAGATGTTATACCTTTTCCAGATGTTATGAATAATTATTTGTAACAATTTACAATTTCATGTTTTCAGTTTTTGCAAATGAGGCCCTTCAAGGCTACTATGGAGACATTTTAGAAATGTGCTGTCTGATAATGTATATACACTTGCGGATGATTAGTAAACTCGTTGCAAGAAGCATAACCACAGAACCTTTGTGGAAAGAGGAACAGTTTGTGATGAAGGTGGGCAACCCTAACGTAAGGGGAAAAGGATAATGATGCATAGCTAGACGCCACTGCACAGGCCCAAGAGGACTAAGCCATAAAAGTGAACCACTATAGAGAATCACCTGTTCAAACAGAAATTACAAATATAATTTATGCCTAATGTATAGAAGTTCCCTTGACTTGTATGCAGAATAAATGAAACATAATTATTAGTACAAATAGTTTAAAGTGGATTGGATGGGGAATGTGACAGTTTAACCATTCTCTGTCTGCATGTCAGTACTAAAAGTGAGGTGTGAGTTGGGGGTCTAGTCTACAGAATGACTAAACGTTTGCATGGGCTGAATTTTGATAATTACTTTACTTCATGAGGTTACTAGCTTAGTATAAGAAAGTGGATTATTAGTTGGGGTGGATGGTAGCCCACCACAAGCATTATTGTCACTATTTTACTTAGTTTCAATAAACTTGAGCTCAAAGCAGAGGATTAACTTAAGAAAATGTTTAAAGCATTCAGAAATTCCCAAACAATTAAAAGGTGGAGAGCACAACACAATAAAAATCCAACTTCAACCTATGTAAGTAGAGAAAAATCTGATGAACAAAATGAAAATGAAATGACACAAATCTAATAAGAGGAGCCAGAGCTATAATTTGTTAAAGTTTTAATTAAAAATAGCACCAAAAATAGTTTAGTGCCAACCATGGTCATCTGGTTGCGCTTGATAATACCTAAGCACAAATTAAGGCAGACTGCAATGGAGCGTGGGTCAGATACAGAAACCAGGTTCAACCCAGTTGAAAGTTTTACCTTCTGACTCTCTGAAATAGAATTAAAAAATCCTCAAGAGGGCAAGGCAGCAAGCTGTGGCCAAAAAGGGCTCCATAAGGGTGCATGCTCCACAAGGCTGGATAGCTGCTGAACAAGGTCCCTGTGAAGCAGTTGACTTTTGGCAGGAAAGATCAGAGTGACAGACATTCAAAATTTGTGTCAAGGACAGTTGTTCGCCAGCCAGTTACTTTTTGGCATCTTCACCCAGTGGAGATTTCTACGTTTGGACTTAATCACTTTTTTGAGGCTCGGGTTCCCTACAGTGGGGCAAGGCTGCAAGCTGTAGCTGAACAGGGTTCCAAAAATCTGGATACCCTCTCCACAATGTTCCGCTGGAACAGATTAGCTGCTGCGGAAACAATCTGAGTGATAACAACCTGAATCTTTGGCCTAGTGGCAACGCACCTTTATCGGATTGACTTGCCAGGTTTCTCCTGGTCCCCCATAGGTCTTTGCAGCCAAAAATTTCTAAGTGTCAGGTTTCGCAGAATGTTAGCAGGAGTACACTTTGACACAGTCAAGGGTCCCAGGACCTCAGGAACAGTACATGGTATCAAGAGTCACTTCACTAGAAGCCACCAGTAAGGTTCTGGGGCAGTTGGAAGTGGTCACCTGGGCTTTTCATTAAGAGGGTTCCTAGCAGCTTGCTGTGTCCCTATAGCTTAGCATGAGGTTAGCCACTATAGTCTTGGAGACCATTTCTTTGTTCTGGGTACAAGTGGGAGCAGCTTCAGCCTTTCAGGTTTCCTCACAGGTCTGTGCTTCCTCTATCTACCACAAGTTCAGTAGTGTTCTGAAGAGGGTACCTGGGCTGCTACATTTGTGTATGGCACTTGCCTGTGGATGGGAGTGACTGCTGACCCCTCCCAATCCAAGAGGGATAAAGTTCCCTGTGGTAATTGTATCCACTTGTGCAGCAGTTCCCGTGTGCCTTACTGCAAACAATCCCACAAATTCAAAATGGTGAAACCTTTCTCCCTGTGTGCAGAATCTGTATGCCCACTCCAGAGGTGTGGCCAGGAAATCAAGCAACCCTTTCTTTGTGGTCTCTTCAAACCAATTCTGTATAGCTCCTCTCCCAATGTGATCATTGTCTGCCTGACTAGAGGAACAAAGAAGGGCCCTGCACAATTGTCAGCTAACATTAGCCTATGACAGAATAGGGCTTTTTGAAGTTAATCAAGTTCCTCAGCTCAGATGGGCATCATGCCATAGGAACAGAGCACCTTACCACACCCAAGACCTCTGTGTCAGCTCTGGGAACAAGTTCATACCTTATCAAGGGGGCTACTTATCTCCTGGTTGACAGTTGGAGCTCATGCAAATGGGCCTCCAGAGGCTTTAGGTAGGGAAAAGGGAACTTTCCAATTAGTACTTTCCCCAAAATATTTATTACAACTCTACAAATCTGACTTTACCAGTGAATTGGGCTTGTAATAAATATATCACAAAGTCCAAATAAAATTTGTATCTGTTTCCCAGTCAGAGACAACATTATTAAATGTAATATTGTATCCCAATGCTTTACTATGGAACAGCTAACACTGTTACGACTCTGTCGTCCCATCTCTAGGGGGCGCTGTAAGGGGACTGTCGGAAGCCTTGGAATCACCTTAAACAGTTATCTAGAGTCCATTGCTGACTCCTGTTTGTTTCTCTTTTCTCCATTGCACACTTGTGTAGTACTACATTTGCTTCCTGGGACTGCAAATCCCATAATGCACAGCCTGGTAGTCAGGAAAGCCCGGATTCTGTTTGCCATTGTTTTCTATGGGAGAAGTCCAGTTGCTCCTTTTCACCGAATCCTCTCCTCCAGGACTTGCAAGTGTCTGAAACTACACACACCTGAGACCTCTCCTGTGCAGCCCAGCTTGGAACTGCTTATAAGCAGCCATTTCCTCAAGATCCCCGTCGTGCATTGGACTTCGATTCCTTTGTGTTACAGACCCTTTGTCGGATGGTGTTCCAGTTTTGTTCCTGTTCTGTTCCAGCTTGATCCTGTTTCCTGTTTCTCTGCCCTGCTCCTGATTGTTCCAGCCAGAGTCTGCTCCCTATCTCTTAGCCTTGTACCTGTTTGTTTCTTCCCGAGCCTGCTCCCTGTTTCTCTGCCCTGCTACTGCCTTGTTTCAGCCTGAACATTCTCTCTGTTTCCCAGTCCTGTTTACTACTCATTCCTACTCCCTGTATTCCAGTCCTGTCCTTGCCTGTTCCAGCCAGAGCCTGCTCTCAGTTTCCCAGTCCTATCTCTGTTTGTTCCAGCCAGAAGTTTGCACCCTGTTTTCAAGTCCTAGTCCTGCCTTTACTTCAGCCTGAGCCTGTTCCCAGTTCTTGCCTCTGCCTCTGTTTGTTCCCTTCTGTTTCTGTTTCTTCTTGGTTCTTTGTGTCTGGTAAGTGTTCTATCAGTCTTCACCAGTGTATAAGTGTCCTCCTTTGTACTGGGGTTGGCTCCTGGTTTCCAGGAGGCAACTCCACCCCCCATCCTTGTCCAGTGTTATACGTTGTCTTTCGTGCCTAACAGTGACAGTGTGCTATTGCTGTTTTCTCAGGAATCGCCACTGTGTTTCCAGCTGGACCCACAAGAGCGTGTCTTGTGTATATAAGTACTTTCCTTGTTTGTGCTCTAGGGTCCAGAGACAGAATCATTTCTGCTGCCTCCTTTCTATGGGGCTGGCAGGGTGACTATCTGTAAGAGTAAACTGCACAGAGGCATTGACATTCCCTGTCACTGTGGGAGTTTCTGCGCCTTACTCTGTGTACAACCCCAGCGTGTTTGTCCCTTAGTAATCTGTTTCCTGTTTGTTCACACAAGAGTTGCTTTGCTTTTACTTTCCTGTGCCTGTCCATAGCTGTCCTTTCCGTGTATGCCTTTAGCTGCTCTTGGCCCCAGTATACTACCTCTTTAGGATATTCAGTGACCTCAAGGGGTGTCCCAACCAGAGTCCTGATCAGACCCGCCCGAAACCGTGACAAACACTGTTAGAGTGAAAATAGCTTTTGGGGCCTTCTCACTGTAAGGGCATGTTTAGGATTAAACGTGAACATGTTCTACCTTAACCCCTTCGCTGCCAGGCCTTTTCCCCCTCCTGTGCCGGGCCTTTTTTTGCCTATTTGGGGCAGTTCGCGCTTAGGCCCTCATAACTTTTTGTCCACATAAGCTAACCAAGCCAAATTTGCGTCCTTTTTTTCCAACATCCTAGGGATTCTAGAGGTACCCAGACTTTGTGGGTTCCCCTGAAGGAGGCCAAGAAATTGGCCAAAATACAGTGAAAATTTCGTTTTTTTCAAAAAAATTGGAAAAAGTGGCTGCAGAAGAAGGCTTGTGGTTTTTCCCCTGAAAATGGCATCAACAAAGGGTTTGCGGTGCTAAACTCAGCAGCTTCCCAGCTTTCAGGAACAGGCAGACTTGAATCAGAAAACCCCATTTTTCAACACATTTTACTGGGGCATACCCCATTTGTGCAATTTTTTGTGCTTTCAGCCTCCTTCCAGTCAGTGACCGGAATGGTCATGAAACCAATGCTGGATCCCAGAAACCTAAACATTTCCGAAAAGTAGACAAAATTCTGAATTCAGCAAGGGATCATTTGTGTAGATCCTACAAGGGTTTCCTACAGAAAATAACAGCTGAAAAAGAAAAATATTGAAATTGAGGTGAAAAAAACATCAATTTTTCTCTACTTTTTACTCTGTAACTTTTCCCTGCAATGTCAGATTATCGAAAGCAATATACCGTTACGTCTGCTGGACTCCTCTGGTTGCGGGGATATATAGGGTTTGTAGGTTCATCAAGAACCCGAGGAACCCAGAGCCAATAAATGAGCTGCACCCTGCAGTGCGTTTTCATTCTATACCGGGTATACAGTAATTCATTTGCTGAAATATAAGGAGTAAAAAATAGCTATCAAGAAAACCTTTGCATTTCCAAAAAGGGCACAAGATAAGGTGTTGAGGAGCAGTGGTTATTTGCACATCTCTGAATTCCGGGGTGACCATAGAAGCATGTGAATTACATGGAATTTCTCAAATAGATGTCTTTTTTACACACACCCCTATATTTGGAAGCAATAAATGTAGAGAAAGACAAGGGGCAATAACACTTGTTTTGCTATTCTATGTTCCCCCAAGTCTCCCGATAAAAATGATACCTCACTTGTGTGGGTAGGCCTAGCGCCCGCGACAGGATATGCCCCAAAACACAACGTGGACATATCACAGAAAACAGAGCTGTTTTTAGCAAAGTGACTACCTGTAGATTTTGGCCTCTAGCTCAGCCGCCATCTAGGGAAACCTACCAAACCTGTGCATTTCTGAAAACTAGAGACCTAGGGGGATCCAAGGAGGGGTGACTTGCGGGGCTCGGACCAGGTTCTGTTACCCAGAATCCTTTGCAAACCTCAAAATTTGGCTAAAAAAACACATGTTCCTCACATTTCTGTGGCAGAAAGTTCTGGAATCTGAGAGGAGCCACAAATTTCCTTCCACCCAGCGTTCCCCCACGTCTCCCGATAAAAATGATACCTCACTTGTGTGGGTAGGCCTAGCGCCCGCGACAGGATATGCCCCAAAACACAACGTGGACATATCACAGAAAACAGAGCTGTTTTTAGCAAAGTGACTACCTGTAGATTTTGGCCTCTAGCTCAGCCGCCACCTAGGGAAACCTACCAAACCTGTGCATTTCTGAAAACTAGAGACCTAGGGGGATCCAAGGAGGGGTGACTTGCGGGGCTCGGACCAGGTTCTGTTACCGAGAATCCTTTGCAAACCTCAAAATTTGGCTAAAAAAACACATGTTCCTCACATTTCTGTGGCAGAAAGTTCTGGAATCTGAGAGGAGCCACAAATTTCCTTCCACCCAGCGTTCCCCCATGTCTCCCGATAAAAATGATACCTCACTTGTGTGGGTAGGCCTAGCGCCCGCGACAGGATATGCCCCAAAACACAACGTGGACATATCTCAGAAAACAGAGCTGTTTTTAGCAAAGTGACTACCTGTAGATTTTGGCCTCTAGCTCAGCCGCCACCTAGGGAAACCTACCAAACCTATGCATTTCTGAAAACTAGAGACCTAGGGGAATCCAAGGAGGGGTGACTTGTGTGGCTCGGACCAGGTTCTGTTACCCAGAATCCTTTGCAAACCTCAAAATTTGGCTAAAAAAACACATGTTCCTCACATTTCTGTGGCAGAAAGTTCTGGAATCTGAGAGGAGCCACAAATTTCCTTCCACCCAGCGTTCCCCCACGTCTCCCGATAAAAATGATACCTCACTTGTGTGGGTAGGCCTAGCGCCCGCGACAGGATATGCCCCAAAACACAACGTGGACATATCACAGAAAACAGAGCTGTTTTTAGCAAAGTGACTACCTGTAGATTTTGGCCTCTAGCTCAGCCGCCACCTAGAGAAACCTACCAAACCTATGCATTTCTGAAAACTAGAGACCTAGGGGAATCCAAGGAGGGGTGACTTGCGGGGCTCGGACCAGGTTCTGTTACCCAGAATCCTTTGCAAACCTCAAAATTTGGCTAAAAAAACACATGTCCCTCACATTTCTGTGGCAGGAAGTTCTGGAATCTGAGAGGAGCTACAAATTTCCTTCCACCCAGCGTTCCCCCAAGTCTCCCGATAAAAATGATACCTCACTTGCGTGGGTAGGCCTAGCGCCGGCGACAGGAAACACCCCAAAGCGCAACGTGGACACATCCTAAATTTTGGAAAAAAACAGAGGTGTTTTTTGCGAAGTGCCTACCTGTAGATTTTGGCCTCTAGCTCAGCCGGCACCTAGGGAAACCTACCAAACCTGTGCATTTCTGAAAACTAGAGACCTAGGGGAATCCAAGGAAGGGTGACTTGCGGGGCTCGGACCAGGTTCTGTTACCCAGAATCCTTTGCAAACCTCAAAATTTGGCTAAAAAAACACATGTCCCTCACATTTCTGTGGCAGAAAGTTCTGGAATCTGAGAGGAGCTACAAATTTCCTTCCACCCAGCGTTCCCCCACATCTCCCGATAAAAATGATACCTCACTTGTGTGGGTAGGCCTAGCGCCCGTGACAGGATATGCCCCAAAACACAACGTGGACATATCACAGAAAACAGAGCTGTTTTTAGCAAAGTGACTACCTGTAGATTTTGGCCTCTAGCTCAGCCGCCACCTAGGGAAACCTACCAAACCTATGCATTTCTGAAAACTAGGGACCTAGGGGAATCCAAGGAGGGGGGACTTGTGTGGCTCGGACCAGGTTCTGTTACCCAGAATCCTTTGCAAACCTCAAAATTTGGCTAAAAAAACACATGTTCCTCACATTTCTGTGGCAGAAAGTTCTGGAATCTGAGAGGAGCCACAAATTTCCTTCCACCCAGCGTTCCCCCACGTCTCCCGATAAAAATGATACCTCACTTGTGTGGGTAGGCCTAGCGCTCGCGACAGGAAACGGACCAAAACACAACGTGGACACATCAAATTTTTTCATGGAAAACAGTGCTTACCTGTGGATTTTGGCCTCTAGCTCAACCGGCACCTGGAGAAACCTAGCAAACCAGCGCATTTTTGAAAACTAGAGACCTAGGGGAATCCAAGATGGGGTGATTTGCGGGGCTCTGACCAGGTTCTGTTACCCAGAATCCTTTGCAAACATCAAAATTTGGCCCAAAAACACTTTTTCCTCTCATTTCGGTGACAGAAAGTTCTGGAATCTGAGAGGAGCCACAAATTTCCTTCCACCCAGCGTTCCCCTAAGTCTCTCCATAAAAATGGTACCTCACTTGTGTGGGTAGGCCTAGCGCCCACAAAAGGAAATGGCCCAAAACACAACGTGGACACAACATATTTTTTCACAAAAAACAGAGGTGTTTTTTGCAAAGTGCCTACCTGTGGATTTTGACCTCTAGCTCAGCCGGCCCCGGGGGGGGGGGGAAATGCCCTAAAATAAATTTGACCCCCCCCCCCCCTGCCCAGGAGCGACCCTTGCCTACGGGGTCGCTCCCCCTGCGTGACATTGGCGTCAAACAACAAATCCCCGGTGCCTAGTGGTTTCTGCCCCCTTGGGGGCAGATTGCCCTAAAATTTACCAATCTGCCCCCAAGGGGGGCAGAAATGGTCTAAACACACTTTGCCCTCCAGGGGAGCGACCCTTGTCTGATGGGTCGCTCCCCATCTCTAAAAAAACAAACAAACAAACAAACAAAAAAACACAAAAAACAAATTTGTCCTGGCGCCTACAGGTTTCTGCCCCCCCTGGGGGCAGATCGGCCTAATAATAGGCCGATCTTCCCCCAGGGGGGTCAGAAATGGCCTAAAATAAATTTGCCCCCCGAACCTCCACCCCCCCCGGGAGCGACCCTTGCCTACGGGGTCGCTCCCCCTGCGTGACATTGGCGCCAAAAAACAAATCCCCGGTGCCTAGTGGTTTCTGCCCCCTTGGGGGCAGATTGACATAAAATCGACCAATCTGCCCGAAGGGGGGCAGAAATGCTCTAAATACAGTTTGCCCCCCAGGGGAGCAACCCTTGTCTGATGGGTCGCTCCCCATCTCTAAAAAAAAACACACAAAAAAAATGTGCCCTGGCGCCTACAGGTTTCTGCCCCCCCTGGGGGCAGATCGGCCTAATAATAGGCCGATCTTCCCCCAGGGGGGACAGAAATGGCCTAAAATAAATTTGCAACCCCAACCCCCACCCCCCCACCAGGAGCGACCCTTGCCTACGGGGTCGCTCCCCCTGCGTGACATTGGCGCCAAAAAACAAATCCCCGGTGCCTAGTGGTTTCTGCCCCCTTGCGGGCAGGTTGACCTAAAATCGACCCATCTGCCCCCAAGGGGGGGCAGAAATGCTCTAAATACAGTTTGCCCCCCAGGGGAGCGACCCTTGTCTGATGGGTCACTCCCCATCTCTAAAAAAACAAACAAACAAAAAATAAAAAAATAAAATAAAAATTTGCCCTGGCAACAAGAGGTTTCTGCCCCCCCTGGGGGCAGATCGGCCTAATAATAGGCCGATCTGCCCCCAGGGGGGGCAGAAATGGCCTAAAATAAATTTGCCCCCCCCAACCACCACCCCCCCACCAGGAGCGACCCTTGCCTACAGGGTCGCTCCCCCTGCGTGACATTGGCGGCAAAAAACAAATCCCCGGTGCCTAGTGGTTTCTGACCCCTTGGGGGCAGATTGACATAAAATCGACCAATCTGCCCCCAAGGGGGGCAGAAATGGTCTAAACACAGTTTGCCCCCCAGGGGAGCAACCTTTGTCTTATGGGTCGCTCCCCATCTCTAAAAAAACAAACAAACAAAAAAAAAAAACATTTGCCCTGGCGCCTAGAGGTTTCTGCCCCCCTGGGGGTAGATCGGCCTAATACCAATAGGCCGATCTGCCCCCAGGGGGGGCAGAGATGGCCTAAAATAATTTTGTCCCCCCCACCCCCCCGGGGAGCGACCCTTGCCTACAAGGTCTCTCCCCTTGCGTGACTGCGCAAAAAAAAGATCCCTGGTGCCTAGTGGTTTCTGCCCCCCTTGGGGGCAGATTGACTTAAAATCGGCCGATCTGCCCCCAAAGCGGGCAGAACTGGCCTAAATACATTTTGCCCCTCCAGGGGAGCGACCCTTGTCCAAGGGGTCGCTCCCCATCTGTAAAACGAAAAAACAAAAAAATCCCTGGTGCCTAGTGGTTTCTGCCCCCCTTGGGGGCAGATCAGCCGAATCAAAATAGGCTGATCTACCCCCCAGGGGGGCAGAAATGGCCTAAAATAACCCCCCCAGGGAGCGACCCTTGCCTAAGAGGTCGCTCCCCTTGCGTGAAATTCGCACGCAAAAAAAAACCTCCCTGGTGTCTAATGGTTTCTGCCCCCCTTGGGGGCAGATTGGCCTCATCAAAATAGGCCAATCTGCCCCCAAGGGGGGCAGAAATGGCCTAAATATATATTGCCCCGTAGGGGAGCGACCCTTGCCTAAGGGATCGCTCCCCACAAAAAAAAAGAAGAACATCACCAAAAAAAAAAAAAAAAAACCCTGGTGCCTAGAGGTTTCGGCCCCCCCTGGGGGCAGATCGGCCTAATAATAGGCCAATCTGCCCCCAGGGGGGGCAGAAAAGGCCTTCCCAAAAAAATGCCCCCCCTGGGAGCGACCCTTGCCCAAGGGGTCGCTCCCGTTGCGTGAAATTCGCGCGCAAAAAAAAACTCCCTGGTGTCTAATGGTTTCTGCCCCCCTTGGGGGCAGATTGGCCTCATCAAAATAGGCCAATCTGCCCCCAAGGGGGGCAGAAATGGCCTAAATATAATTTGCCCCCCAGGGGAGCGACCCTTGCCTAAGGGGTCGCTCCCCACCTACAAAAAAAGAAAACATCACAAAAAAAAAAAAAAAAAAAAAAAGGTCCCTGGTGCCTAGAGGTTTCTGCCCCCCCTGGGGGCAGATCAGCCTAATAATGGGCCAATCTGCCCCCAGGGGGGGCAGAAAAGGCCTTCCTAAAAAAATGCCCCCCTGGGAGCGACCCTTGCCCAAGGGGTAGCTCCCTTTTGCCAATTTCATTGAGAAAAAAAAAATCCCTGGTGTCTAGTGGGGTTTCAAAAGCCGGATTGCAAGCAATCCGGCTTTTGAAACCTGTGAGAGACTTCAAAGGGAAGGAAATACATTTCCTTCCCTTTTGAAGCCTCTCGGGGCCTCCCCCAGTGATAGAAAGAGAAATGCAAAAGCATTTCTTTTTCAATGGCGCTGGAAGCTCTGCTTCCAGCGCGATGGGGGAGACCCTGTGACTAATCAGCGCGCGCTCGCGCGCTGACGTCACAGGGGGGGTTGGGGGGGTCGGGGGTGGAAGGGGAAGGGCTTCCCCTTCCATCCCTGACTTTGGGGGGGTGGGGGGAAGCACACAGAGGGAGCGAGAGCGCTCCCTCTGGGCTGTGTGCCGAGGACGTAGTGGTTACGTCCTCGGCACAGCAGCACTGTGCCGCAGGACGTAACCACTACGTCCGCGGCACAGAAGGGGTTAAAAGACCTTGTACCCTGCCCCAATAAGGCCCACTTAGGGGTGACATATTATTATGTAATTGGAAGGGTTAGGCCTGTCAAAAGGGGGGTATTTTGGCAGATCGAATGTGCAATTTTAAAATTGCACAGCCTGGCTACAATTGTAGGCCTACATTCATGTTTGCACTGTCAGTGTAGTGGCTAGCACAATGGGTGTGGGAACACTTGGATCACATACTGGGGGCTTATAGGTATATTAAATATGCAAATCAGGAGTATGGGCAATTTCAACATGTTGAAGGGTCAGAGCACATGCACTGGGGCATAGTCAGCAATCCCAGTCAGCAGAGTCAGAAAAGCCATCAGCAGCAGTCCAAAACATGGGAGTGATCTTGCAAAAAGAGGTATTTTCCTACACTTCAAAAACTATATTTTAGTTTATACTACAGCCCACTTTCTAAGGGCCTTGGTAATAATGGAATTGTAAGTGCCCCATCCCAGGTAATACCTGTCTAAAATAATGTGCACAGGGAAAGAGGGAGAACACACAGAAATTGGGTGTGATAACCCTGAGGCCTTCCTCTGATCAGTAATAATGTTAGAATGTCACTCGGTGTAATAAAACACATGGCGCAGGAGTGAAATTACTGCACAGTATTTGCATCTACTGCGTATCAGTCTTGGCTCGAGCCTGTCGATGTTATTAATCACCCACCACTCATCCTTATATCACTATTTTGGATCCTCATTAAACCAGAAGAAAAAAACAAAATGGTTCTGTGGGATTTGTTTTGGACAGGTACACTGCATATTAAGGGTGGGCCGAATTTGTGTAGTTTCACTCCGCAAGATTCAACGGAGTTACATGAAAACTCTGCAAGATTCCATGGAGTTCTACAGACTGGTGCAAATCGGCAGGTCTCACTGCTCATGCTGACTTTTAGCACCAGGAGTTCGTTCCTCACCGAAAAATCAGCACAAACAATACCACGCAGTGCGCCAGAGGGCACGGCGGTTGAGTTGAATTGAGTAGATTTTGTACTTGAGCGGCAATGTTCCCACCGCAAATGGTGGTGACTGCCTGCGACTGCCCACGTTTGGAAAATATCCCCATGTGCCCTCCTCGCGCCGAAAAGTTACACTAGGGAATAGGAATTCTCACCCATGTTTGTCAGCTTACAGTTGTTGAACCGTGCACAAGAAAAAACTATGCCATGCTGTGGTTGATGGAATTTGGCTGGAACTTCACATTACAGGCATAATGCAGAGTGGCCAAAACTCCACCAACTCTGCCAGCGTAGCAGAATTTTTCACCCACCTCTACTGTATATATCAATTCAACAATGCGCAACAAGTGCACACATAAGCCACACTTTGTCAAGGATGACATAACACTAAAACTGTTAGATATAAGTTCAGGTGGCTCGGTGCTCAGAAATGAAAGTGCCAAATGTTTATACCCAGGTGCCCATATGACACCATGGATATTGAACCAATTAGTCTAGTAACAAAGGCCAATACACTTTATCTTTGTTCAAAAAAGTTAATGAAAGAAAACCCTGGTTTAATGTTGACATTTTGACCCCTATAGAGTTAATGCATGGGGCTCATCAGGATAGGTGTTGTCTGTCTAATAAACTGCAATCAAAGAAAGAGGGCCCTTCATTTAATCTATGCAGATTGTTCAGCTTTTAGAGAGAGTCTCAGGAAAAGTCACAACATACCTCTCTAACGAATCATGTAGTCACCACAACGTGTACTCCTGTTATATATTGCTGACAATGTCTTATGCAGATTCAATATCAGTTGGAGTCAAAAGACCTGATTTCAATAGGTTATAAGGGAATTGTAATGTGGTGGACAGGATATCTGTCATGCTTGTGACGGAGTAACCCCCACTGCCAAACTCTAAATCAGGCCCACAGTCTTCCCTAATAAACAATGTTTATCAGGGACCCACAGGAAAATACTGAAATATACTGTACCCTAACATAGGACACCCCGCCACCCATGACTGCTCCACAGACCAGAATGGGTTAACTTGTGCTTAATTTACCCACTTAATGCAATTGCAGCTCCTGAGACACGAGCTGTGCTTGAGTGTCCCAATGCCCCAAAAATAGCTAGTCAAGTTAAGTTCAAATATAATTTTGAATTTAAAAGCACCTGGTGAACACCTACAGGAGAGCCAAAGTTTTAATTCCTTCATTGCATAGTGAGATGGTGTGTCTGATATAGTGACACATCCATATAATTAGCTGCTGTTGGCATGGTATCAATAGAGTTTAATTATATGCTGAACATATTATGCCTCAATATATAATCCCCCACTATAGTTGAAAAATGTATATGTGTGCCCAAATCATCATAGTTCAATAATGTTAATCTCTGTCCACCCTCTCTTACCTGTGTTTTTTATTTAACTCGCTCTGTAAACCTTCCTTCCTTATGAATGCATCATAAGCATATTATAGCTCATTAAATACTTCCTCACTATGTTTGAAACATGCATATGTGTGTCTAACACATCAAAATTTGATAAAGTTCATCACTGTCAAGCTGTTCATTTAACTGGCTCCTTAATATTCCCTTTGCTGCCAGTCACTGTTAGCCAATCTAAGTGAAAGATTGCAGGAAGATGCAACCTCAGGTCCAACCAAATGCAAAATATCTCTCTGCCTTGGTCACTAGAATTCGTATCTGTGGACGGCTATGTTTGGAGTCTGTAACCTAATGTGTAATCCCTATTTTCTCATTGCCAGTTCTACCCTCTATCCTATTCTGCCTCAGTCCTACCCTGCAGCTAATGTGTAAACCAAGAACACAGGTACCTACTGAGGTAGTAGAATAGCTGTTCCAATAGATGTACATTACTTTACCATGTTATACTGGAGAAAACATCTTGTATTGTGTATTTGTGTGTTAGCATCATGCTGTCTCAATATAATTAGATTAATTCCAGATGATATAGTTATCCTCAAGTCCAAGTGCCTAGAAGATATAAACTAGGGTATATGAGGATGTTACTGGTTTGCCCTTTTATTGGATATATGTTGCTCCATCAACTTGTGTTGGGCAAAATAACACCCCCCATGTATAGTTTACACATGATATTCTCATACTTTGTCAACCACAATAAATAATTCTTGGCAGTGCTTAATTGTGTTAGCCCAAATGTCCACAGGGGGTACCTATAATGCATGACAAAACATTTGTGAAGAACTCTTTATGATAATTATGGACTGTAGGTAGTCATCTGTCATACAATCAATCATTAAATGGTAACGCAAAATTATATTATACCTAAAGATAACTCATCATATATGTAATGTACACAAATAAAAGATAAATAATACTACATTAATTAAAATGACCAGTCTATACAGGGGAAATGCCTATTCCTGGAGGCCAATAAAACGTGTCTTCCTTCTGTAAAAATCACTTTCTCTAGGACACCTGCTCATATAGTAAGGGCTGGAGCACTGTGTACTTCACATACATCATTTAGTCCTGTGCTTGTAGTTGTCCCAACCTCTCCCCTTTGATCTGCTTCTGCCTCTTCATGCGCTGTTGTACCCTAAAACAGGTTGTGTAGTGGGTGTGTATGGCGCATCAACACAATAATAGGGGGACCGGGAGTGCATCAAGGTCCAGCATATAAGCTCCATAAATATACATGCATACAAGTGGAGTATGCAGTTCCTAAAAGAATTAGAAAAGGAAACAGAAGAGGCAGTAGATTGGGATGGGCCTGGGCAAGTAGATCGGGGGGATCTGATTCCTCAGAAGCAAGAGCCCTCATACATCCAGATGGGTGTCATGCTTATCATTGGACAGCTCCTCGTTGGGCAAGTGTTGCAATGTCCAATGGGCCCCTCAAGGGGGCTGGAGTTCTTTTAAAATAGGGCGCCGTAATGAAGTGTAAGTGGAGGTGCTGTGTGTGTAAATTTGTATAAGTATGATATAAAAATAACTAAGAGAGGCCCTGAAAGATCCCCAAAACAAAGGGTTTTCTGTTGGAGCAATGATCCAGCACAGTAAGAACGTCTGTCAACATATTTCGGGTCATGTAAAGTCCCTGCGGATCTAGGCACTTTGTCAGGACCATGTAACCTAATCTACCAATGATTGGAGTTATAGAAGTTGTTATTAGCAATAATACCCAATCTCATAGTCACCCTCAAAGTGTAGGGTAGATCTTATGATATTTAAAATCCGACCTGCAATGGAAAAGAGGCATATAGAGAATGAGAGTTAAAAAAAGGAGGGTATTCTGTAGGTCACACCCCATTGTCACATAGCAATGCATTAGGCAATTGTAGAAAATCCATGCCATAGGTAGAATCACATTTGTCGTTTGAGTGTGCAAATGCTTGTAGGTACAAACAAACAGATAAGTCAACAACGTTTATTGAGGCACCCTCTATTGCACTTACACCAATCTACACACACAGCACCTTCGCTTACACTTCATCACAGCATCTTATTTTAAAAGACCTCCGGCAAAGAGCCCCCTTGAGGATCCTGTTGGGCATTGCAGCACAGGCCCAACCAGGAGCTGTCAATGATGAAGCATGACACCCACCAGGGTGTGTGAGGGCTCTAGTTTCTGAGCAATCCGATTTCCCCCTATCTGCTTGCCTAGACCCATCCCAACCTACTGCCTGTTCTGTTTTCTCTTCTGATTCTTCTAGGAACTGCATACTCCACTTGTACATGTGCATGGAGCACGACCAGTCCTGGTGTTTGGTTGTTCCTGATCGTCCGAATTGACTAAAGACTCTCAGAATGTTATTGTTTTACAATCTGCTTTACTAATAGTTTCTCCGTCTTGCTAGTCAAAGTTGTAGAAGGCACAAAAGTAATTCCGCAGGTAGTGGTATACTGTCTCCATATTATAACTAACAGAGTCTGTTTGCATTGTATCTATTTTTTGCCAAGTTTGATAGTTTAAAACTCATTATGGGTTTCTGAAGATTATCTAGGGCTGCTTTAGTATTTTCTATGGCATTCCCGTTGCAATTCTTTTCCTATAATTCTTCAATGGTTTTATTTGTATCTTGTAATTACTCCAACAGAATGACATGTAGAGCATTGAAGATAGCATGGTGTTACCCTAGGGAGTCCACGCTCACACTTAAGGAAAAAGGAGATAGAGCCGACGATTATGGAGTTGACATTTAACTTCCATCGAAAAAATTTCAATAGGCACTGGATATTGGTAGAGGACAACAGCACCCCTCATTTGTGTTTAAACTCAATAAAAGTATAAGACACATTGTGGTAAATACATATACAGTGCCCCTAAAAACACAGAGCATCACTGCATGTTAGGGCCTACAACTGATGAAAGGACACTATAAATGTGGCAAACGTCAGGCCTGCATTTTTACCACAAATATCAAAGTATTACAAATGGGCTGCACTAAGTATCAACTGTTGTCTTATTCAAATAGTAACAGCAAAATTGCAACCTATATCATTACATTCCCTTGTAATACAATGCAAGTGGGACAGATGACACAGAAAATCAAACAAATGATATGACAACATAGGAGCCACATCCGATTATAAGATTGAGGGCTCTCTCTTGGTCAAGCACTACTCTGAAGTGCAACAAACAGTGGCCGACATCTGATGGCAAATGGTGGAAATAATCAAACCAGACTCAAGATGAGGTAACAATCGCAATGCTGTCAAGGATTGAATGCAGGTTGATGGATCAATGCAGACCATGACCACAGCACTAAATGATGTATGTGAACTATACAGTGTTGCGGTTTTTACTATATGAGAGAGCAGGGAACACTTCACTTTTGCCTCCACAACCAGGTATTTGCCATGTATATGCTGGTCATATTAATTAATGTCGTTTTACTTCCGTTTTATCTATGTACATTGCACTTATGATGAATGATCTTTAGATATAATATAGAGTTGCTTCACCATTGAATCATTGGTTGTTTGAAGACAGATGACTACCTACTGTCCTTGAGTATTGTAAAAAGCACTTCACAAATGTTTTGACAGGCACCACATGTATTCTCTTTGGACACTTGGGCAAAAGACCTACGCACCATCAATAATTATTCATTGTGGTTGACGTAGTATGAGATTATCATGTGCATACACATGTTTGATAATTGGATAATGGATGTTCTCAATGTTATCCTACCTATGACAACAGGTAAATCACAATGATTACCTCCTTCTGCCGCATGGTATTCAGCTGACCTTACTCAAGGCAAACAAAAATATAAAAAAGTTAGAAATGGCTTGGAGACATCATTACGACATGATGGATACATTTGCTGGTAGGTTATACGGAACTCACCTAGACAGCCCGTTCCTATAACTACCAAAATCAGATTCTATCAGCTACCACCCATAGAAAAGAACTGTTTGCAGGATATTATTCCCTGGATAGGGGTAATGCCTATACACCTAAAATGACAACCACTCAAAAGCTATGCCCTGATTTGCCAAATTTCTCATCTTCTATCCTCTTTTCCCTCTATTTCTGCAAATAGTTGCTTAGTGCCCTGGTCAGATTTTACTCATTTAACACAGGAGACCACCTTAGCCAAAATACAGTCTATTAATTATGATACTCCTTTAGACCTTTCTCCTGCAAAGGTTTTTAAGACTATAGCTCTGTTGTTTGTCCCTATGATTACATCTATTTGTAATCATTCTTTAGAAAAAGACCAGGTTCCCGCTTTCTGCAAAACTGCACTAGCTGTTCCACTTCTGAAGAAGACTTTTCTGGATCCTGCATCTTCGCAAACTATCGACCCATTACTCTCCTCCCCATGATCACCACGATTTTTGTGAGCCGGGCTAACTCTCAGTTATACCAGCGCATTGAAAATAACAACCTATTCAATTCCTTCTAATCAGGTTTTAGACTTGCATTGAGTACTCGGACCATGCTAATTGCTGCTATCGATGATACTAGATGCAGGAGGCCTCATACTTGATTTGTCAGCATCATTTGACACGGTCTCTCACAACATCCTGTTAGATAGACTCTTTCAGGCCAGTCTTCGGGCAGGTTCTTGCATAGTTCAGATCTTTACTGAGTTGTAGATCATAAGTTGACCAACTCCATTTCGTTTTACTTTTCAAGATTTAGGATGTGGAGTCCCACAAAGGAGCTTTCAGCCCTACTCTTTTAAATTTATATGTGGCCCCACTAGCTGGCCTAATTGCCTCATTGGCTTCCAAATCTATGCTTACACCGATGACACTCAGCTCATCCTGTGTTTGGACGGTGGCCTTCGCTCCCTGCAAAGAGCAGTTTAAATGCTGTCTGGTTATGGCGCCAAGTAGATGAATGCACTTCACCAAGACATATCTCTGATGAGACCTAGATCTTGGTTTTTGGCCATCTCTTATGCTGGTTCTAGTCTTGGGGGCTCCAATCTTTGGGTATCTGCTTTACACCCTCCTCTAATAAACGCAAGTTGGGGCAAATTTCAACCCCAAACTGTCTTTCGAAATCCACATTCCGAAACTTACCTTTAAAAAAAAAAAATGTCTTTACTCACATTTGCAAATTAATCAGTACATACATCCGTGTAAAGTAGAACCATCAAGGTGACGCCCTGACACAGAACAGAGAACAGAACAGACACAGAATAGAGAACAATCAAATAGGTCTGCAGCACAATAGCAATACCTCGTCTCCCAAGTCAGGCCCGTATGGGGGCTCGAGCTCCACTGGAGTGGAGAAGGGAGAGCAGGAGGCACGGGGGGCGAGGGCAGGAGGAGGGAAAGGCGGGAAAACAGGCAAGAGACATACAGGCACACACTCATATCCTCTGACAGACCCTTGTCAGACCATTTGTTTGGACATTTGGGAAGGGGAGAAGGCTCAACAGCGCTGAATTTCTATACATTCACTCCAACACTCAGCAATTCACAGTTTGTACCTCTCTAACCATCAGAAACCTGCTGCCCACTCTAACAAGGGGGGGTGGGTGCCGCAAGCCAGCTGAGATCCTATTCAGTCTTCCACTACCGCACTGGTGGCCACCATTGCAGTGCCCGGTGAGTTCTGGGCAGAAACACTGTCCGCCAATATAACTAGGTGGAGTAATGAACATTCATTGGAATGACTATTGTAATACATTAGTAAGTACCTGTATTTAAACTTTAGTATCACATCAGTAGTGGCCCAAAACGAAAGCAGGACTGACAATGAGAGTTACACATCAAGTTACACACACCCATGCGGAAGAGCATTCTAGTGGCCTGAGCAGAGAGATACTTTTTATCAGGGAGGCCATAGGGTGCACCTTCCTGTGTTCTGTCAATTAGGTCAGAGAGCATGGATACACTATAGCTAACAGTGACAGCCAGCAAAGGAAGTATTATGGGACTTTGTGGAATTGTGATGATTTAGGCATATATATATATATATATATATATATATATATATATATATATATACACACATATATATATAGAGATAGATAGATAGATAGATAGATAGATATAAATAGATATAGATATAGATATATAGATATATATTTCCCTCACAGTATGAGGGTCTTTTTGAGCTATAATGAATCAGGCCTTAAACCTACTGGACACTACCAATGACAACCGGGGTGAGCGGCAGGGAGGGCCCCCGGAGGGCCCCCCCATGACCACGGTTCTCAGAAAAAATGTCCCCCCAACGCCATGAACACAGGCGAAATCAGGTAATGTCCCCACAGCTGTAGACGGGCCCCAGTGATGAGGAGGACATGACAGGAGGAAACGCAGAGCTAGGACCACACTAGAGCACAAGATTGAAGTAGTATCCATTGATGTCGATCTGCTACAGGCGATCTGTGTAAAATAGCGGACAAATTTCAGAAGGCAAAGGGCAACATCACAGAATTACAAGGAGAGGTGGTCGATCTCAAAAGTCAAATGGCCCAGGAGACTTTAATTGTATACTAGACCCCGACCCGGGTAGGGATCCATCAAGGGCGGGCACCAAAAACGTCGATGACAGTGACTCTACAGGAAGTAATGCAAAACTTAGAGATTAAAGACATCTGGCCACTAAACCACCCATTCCGGTACACATCACACCTATAGTAGGTTAGACAAGGTGTTAGAAGCAGGCCTACCCAGAGTGGAAGATGTAGAGGTGACACACCAGGCACATTTCCTGTCCGACCACTCCCCAGTACATTGCGTAGTAGCATGGGGGGCACCGGCATGAGAGGCTAGGGCATGGAGGATGGTGACATATTGGAAGACCAGTTAGGGAGAGAAGCACTCCCATTAGAAGTGACAGATTACATGGCCAATGAGTGGATGACCACTGGTAGCAGGGCCACAGAATGGGAGGGACTGAAAGTGGTACTAAGGGGCAAGTGTATGGGCTTAGCATGCAGAGTGAGAAGGCAGCTATGGAAGGACCTTGGTGCCTACAAGATTTAAACCAGGGTACATGAGGAAGTTACCAATTCACCCTTTCATTGAATACACATAGCTCCATCAGGTTATGATGTTGAAAAAAACATCTCACATTGATGGGATTTGATTTGTTTTTAATTTCATAAAGCTCCTGATTACACACAGCTGGTGCTCTAGGTTGTTAGATACCAAACATAACAATTATTGAAATAGGAACAAACAAGTAGCTTTACAAAATCCTAAAAGATTCAGTTCAGTCTGGATTGCAAGAGGGAGCTGTTCCATGCCTGGATAGTAATCACAGGGAACGCACATCCTCCTAAACTAGACTTACAGAACTTTGAAGGAACTTTGAAATTCAAAGTTGATAAGCGAAACAGCTTAGGATGGGAACATCTATAAAACATCAGCGATAAATAGCTCTTGTGGATGGTGATTAGATTGGCTTGTGACAGAAACAAGCTGCCCTAAAATCACACCTCCTATGAATCAGAAGCCAAATCAGTCTTTTGAGATGTGTTATGATGCTAGCATATATACAGTGCAAGAGTGACATCTGAATTCTGAATAAGCTGCAGCTTATATAGCACATAGGACCAATAAACAAGACGTTATTATAATCCAGTCTATTAATGATCAAGGAGTGGATCAAAAGTTGCCTGGAGGTCCTAGGGAAAAAACTTTTATAATCAGAAAACAGGTTAATGTACGTTTTGGAGGGAAGCGAAATAGGGTCCGGCTGGAGGTCTTGAAACTAGACGGGCCATGGCTGGACTGGGCCTCCTGGACTTTAAGTGATACCGTTTGGCCATTCTACTCCAATATGCAGCTTTGTGGTGCAAAAACTGCCCCAATTGGGAAAAGATGCTACAGGAGGGATCGGCTGCTGCAGACGGCCCCCCCAAGTTACTTATGCATGGAAGCAGCTTGCCAGTGTGTACCCCCTTTATTGACTCACAGGTCGCACAAGTGTGGGATAAGGCAGTTACACACAGCTTGAAATGGGCGCCCTAAGCTAAATGTCTTAACATCATGTGGTTGCTCCTGTTTTTTCGCATACAGAGCTCTATGGATGTTTCAAACTGGGTAGAAGGGGGATGTCACTGAACAGGAGAGCTGTATCTGAATGACCCTTTCATGACAAAGGAAGAGGCAGGGGCGCAATTCAGGATTGGCCCTGAGAAATTTTGCAATATGTAAGTGTGGCCCAGATGGTCAAGGAACTGTGGATGACCTTCCCAGATTAATCTAGCAAATTAAACATCCAGAGAGTGATGTTGGACTCAGGGTCCACCAGAGGCATTTTCTCTAGGTTATATGCCGACATAAAAAGTGATAGACAGACGGTCATAATGCCTACATGTGATAACTGGAACAGAGACCTGGCATCCCCCATTTTTGAGGGGGAGTGGAGGCATGCCTGGGCACAGGTGCAGGAGTTGACCAGAAACACCAGATTCAAGTGGACCCAATTTTACTGTTGACATAGAGTGTATCTGACTCTGCAGCGTCTATACCGGGTTTATCTGGCCTGCTCTGCTGGGTGTGCGAGGTGTGGGGTGACCATCGCCAACTCTGAACACGTCATGTGGGCATGTTGGGTAGTGAGACCCTTTTGGGAGGAAATATTACAGGATATGCAGAGGGTGACAGGCGAAAAAGTAGAACTAACAGTACAACATTGCCTACTGGGACTGTTGTCACTCCCTAAAAAAGGCAGTAAGATGAGGTATCGAATTGCTCAACTGGGAGTAGTTCTTGTCAGGCGCTGTTTTGCTATTCACTGGGTAAGCCCAGCATCACCGACAGGGAGCAAATGGAGGGCTGATTTACAGGAGTCAGCAGTCGCTGAGGAATGTTGACTCTGGTGGGTCCTATTGAATGATAATGCAGAGAGGGCCCTAGAGATCTGGGGAGCAATGGTAGACCTTCTGGGACAAGACAGGGAGGCAGCGAACTATGGAAGGGTCTGGACAGATAGGAAGCACTATTAGCTACACTGCAGGTGGGACCTCAACAAGTACCGGCACAGATCCCAGGGAGCAGGCAGTACACAGACGGATAGCACATATCTGGAACGGATTGCATAAATACACTCTTAAACAATATAAGAAAAGATTGCATAGAGAAGGAGATAAGTCAGGACGATTACTTGCGTCAATACTCTGAAGGGAATAGCATCCACCACTAACTACACATCTATTCACAAAAGGGGGAACCAGAATCACCACCAGAGCGAGGATAGTGAGGGTATCTACAGAGAGTATACACAGTGGACACAGACATAGCATCAGCCAGATATGTTTCATTTCTAGAGGGCTTGGCCCTCTCACAGTTAGCCTGGACTGCAGCTGAGGAGCTTGATACCCCGATTGATATAGAACTGCACTCAGTGTTGAACATATTGCCACAAGCCAAGGCGCTAGGCAGTGACAGATTTCCTCCTGAGTTTTATCAGGTGCACTCAGAAACAGTAACACAGAGACTCCTGGAGGAGTGAGACAGCGGGGTGTTGCCCCCTACCGTGAGGGGAGGGGAAATATGCATGTTCTTGAAGCTGGGTGGCAACAATTCTGGGCTCTCCACCTACAGACCACTCACTATGGACAATGCGGACGTGAAAATACTCTGTAAGCTGCTTGCCATCCGGCTGGCACCATACATGCCCCAATTGGTCAGGAGGACGAGTGAGGGCTCATCCGAGGCCAGAACACTGCTATGAATCTGCGGCATCTAGCCCACGTCATGCATGAAGTGGAGTCAAGCAACGAGGAGTTGGCCCTGGTCTCCATAGATTTAGAAAAATAATTTGACACTGTGGACTGGCGCTACCTCCTTGAAGTGCTCCGGTATAGGACCACACTTCTGGGAATGAGTACGGCTGCTGTACACTGGTCTCACTGTGAGAGTGCTCCTGGGACAAACCAGATTGGAGTCCTGGGCACTGGAACGAGACAGAGCTGCCCTCTGTCCTCTCTACCATTTGCCATAGTTATAGAGCCCTTAGTGATAGTGGCACGCCATGGCCTCGCAGACTGGGGTATCCAACTGGGTTTGACTCAACATCTCATATCCCTACACGCAGATGATGTGCTATTCTATATAGCCTCATCGCCGATGGCATTGCTCAAACTATTACAACTGCTGGAAGAATTTGGGTACGTGTCCGTATTGCGACTCAACTGCACTAAATTGCTGATCTTTCCCCTGGCTGCCCTGGCAGGTAAACCACTGGACAGCCTTCTTCACTCAGAACTGCGTTGGGAACTGGAGCACCTCCGATATCTGGGTCTACAGGTAGCCCAAACTGACACACAGCAGCACCTTCTTAATATATAACGGGATCTTGGTGCCCTACAAAAGTCAGTAGCCTTCTGGAACACGTTGCCACTGACGTTGATGGGTAGGCTTTCAATAGCCAAAATGGTTTTACTGCCCAGATGCCTGTACACCTTACAAAATACACTTTTCCCTATAGCCAGGTCGACATTTAAACAATTAAACTCAACACTTATTTCCCTTCTGTGGGCTGGTTGCTGCAGTCGAGCGGCCTTGGGTACCATGACAAGACAATATGAGGATGGAGGCCTGGAGGTGCAAGGCTAGACTTATACTATTACGCGGCACACTTACAACATGCAACAAAATGGTTAGCAGATGGGAACAACTGGGAGAAGCACCTTGTGGTGGGTTTGGTGGCTGTGGAATAGCTCCCAGCAATATGAATGGAAGATGCCAGTGTAGCTAAGGACAGGCATGTTGTCAAATAGACAGCACACATATGGAAAGATTTCATTGAATTGGTACTGAAGAAAACGCCATTCCACAGAGAGCTTCCGCTATGAATATTGATGCTGATACGTAAAATGATGGAGAATCTGTAATTTCAGGCATGGAGGAAGGGTGGCTGCATACAGTTTGGGGACTTATACCTTGGCCAATACTTCATTACATATGAGCAGGCCTGCAAGACTTTGCATTAGGATCAGGACACTTTTTGCACCATGCTGGGCTCACCGAAGTGGCCAAAGTAACCTGGCCAACATACCCGGCCATGCCACATACCACACTAAGTTGGACATCCTACTGTGGGTCAGGTCGACACCTAATAACACTGCTGTACAGGGCAATGAGGAAAGATGTGCTGGGTGCTCCGATTCGCACCCACAATGCTTGGGAGTTGGATCTGGTGCAACCACTAGAAGACAGGGAGTGGACAAATATATGTACACACACACACACACACACTAAGGGGGTCATTCTGACCTCAGCGGTAAAAGGCGCTTACCGCCGGTCAGAAGACCGCCATAACACCGCCGCGGTAAACCACCACGTCCATTCTGACCCGCAACTTGCAAACCTCCAAAAACCCGACATCCACAAAAGTCCGCCATACCAAAGGTCAGCGAAAAGATGGCGATGACCAAACCTCCACCGTCACGCCAACAGAAATACGCCCACACTATCACGACACACGAATCCACGCGGCGGTCTTTCAAACGCGGTATTCCATTGGCGGTACACACCGCCGCGGTCAAAATACACACACACATAGAAAACTCAGCCACATTGGTCATTTTGAAACACACACACCTGATACACATACTAACACCACTCCCACACACCCAACACAATATGAAACACACACCCACATCACCCACAAACCCCTACGACCCGAAATTATTGACGAAGGCTAGAGAGAGAGCACAGAATAGACAATCCCACAACACAGAGGCACACAACACCATCACCCACACAGAATCCACGCACCAAACACCACACACCACTACACGCACCACACTCATCACCACAAACGCCACCCCACACCTCATCCACACCACCCCATGGCACCCCAAAGACACCCCAGGTTCAGTGACGCAGAACTCAGGGTCATGGTGGAGGAAATAGTCAGTGTAGAGCCCCAGCTCTTCGGGGCACAGGTGCAGCATACCACAATTGGCAGGAAGATGGAGCTATGGCAAAGGATAGTGGACAGGGTCAACGCGGTGGGACAGCATCCACGCAATCGGGATGACATAAGGAAGCGCTGGAACGACCTACTGGGGAAGGTGCGTTCCATGGTATCAAGGCACAACATTGCGGTGCAGAAGACTGGCGGCGGACTCCCACCTACTCCCCCAGAATTCACAGCATGGGAGGAGGAAGTCTTGCACATCCTGCATCCTGAGGGCCTCGCAGGAGTAGGCAGAGGAATGGACTCTGGTAAGTCAAATCTTCACTACTTCATTCCCCCCACCCCACCTGCATGCCAAATCATACCCCCACCCTCACCCCCACCCCCATCACACCAACTCCTTGCAAATGGCTCACCATCACAACCCACCCATCCCAACACCAAGCCCTGCATGCGACCACAAAGCATGGACACCCATCACCAAAGCATGCCCACTGCACACACACATCACCCCCACAAGCCACCCTCAGAAAAGCATCCACAAGGTAATGCCTGCACTTGGGTACACGGACACCCACCCATCACACGAAATGCCACACACAGAAGCAATAACCATACCTTCATACCCCTGCAGGACCCGAACGCCACCACACCGCCACGGAGGGCACAGAGATGTCCATCCCACCCCCAGAAGAGGCCCCCAGCGATGACAGCAGCTCTGTCTCCCTGGACCCAGATGACCAGCCCGGCCCATCGGGGACCTCTGGACAGTCGGTTCCCCACAGACAGCCACAGGCTACACCAGACCCAACCCCCTCTGGGAACACCAGCACAGCTCCCACCCAGCGGGCCCATGCCTCTGTCTCCAGGACACGTCAATCAGCGGTGTGTCCACCACTACAGGGCACCCAGGTTGACCCACCACCCCAACAACAACAGAGACCTGGGGGCAGTGGTAGTGGGCACACCGTCCAGGGGACAGAGGCCCAGGAACACAGGGGAACTGGGAGGGCTGCTGTGCGACAGGGGGGGACAGGCCCAGGGAACCCACTCTCCAAGAGGCCCTCTCCTCCATCGTGGGAGCTTACCACCACTCCCAGGAGACGATGGCGACGGTACTGGCCAGGTTCCAGGAGATCCAGGCACTGCAGGAGGAACGGTACATGGGGTTCAGAGAGGAACTGAGGAACATCGGTTCCGCAATGGGGACCATCGTCGTGGCCCTGAACCAGATTGTCACCACATTGCGGGACCATGTGGCACCCCAAATGGCCCCTGTCACTGGCCCAGGCCAGGAACAGCCTACCACCTCCGCCGGCGCTAGTGGACAGGAAGCCCCCACACAACAACAGGCCACCAGAACCCCACCTCCTGCAGAAGAAGAACCACCCCGCAAGCGGAACCTGAGATCTCACAAGAAGACAGAGTAGGATTGCAAGACCCCCGCCAGCATAGGATACCCCCTGATGTCATCCCACTGTCCCACATTGTCACCCTGTCCAACCTTTAACTGCCCCTGCTCCATCCTTCCACAGGCATATGGACAATGTACCTGTGCGTCTGAGAACTGGACTCTGCCATGGACATTACTCCACCCCCACCCATCACCGTTTTACAATCATGTACCTATATGTAGCACTTACAATAAATCACTTATTGCACTTAAAATAACAGGAGTCTGCTTGGATTCTTAACAAATGTATTCCACATAACGGTGCAATAATGTCCAGTTACTTTGTGATGACAACATACCAAATTCAATAAGCTTTAGTCCATGGGCAAACAAAGCAGAAGTCACGCACTGGGTCATACAGCTCTGAAAAGGGAAGGGAAAGTCACAAATCAGTTAACAGGAACTGGGGGGAAACACAGACAGTAGAGACGCATGAGGCCTTAAGTAAATGTCATATGGCGTGGGTGATTCTTACCTGTGTGCTACTGAAAATATTGTTGTATGACTGTATCCCTGTTGTCCGTGTCGTCCCCGTCGTCTTCTTCCTCTTCACTCTCCACAGGCTCCACAGCTGCTACAACACCACCATCTGGACCATCCTCCTGCAGAAAAGGCACCTGGCGTCGCAAAGCAAGATTGTGAAGCATACAGCAGGCCACGATGATATGGCACACCTTCTTTGGTGAGTACATTAGGGATCCCCCTGTCATATACAGGCACCTAAACCTGGCCTTCAGGACCCCGAAGGTCCTTTCTATGATCCTCCTAGTTCGCCCATGGGCCTCATTGTACCGTTCCTCTGCCCTGGTCCGGGGATTCCTCCCTGGGGTCAGTAGCCACGACAGGTTGGGGTAACCAGAGTCACCAATTAGCCACACACGGTGTCTCTGTAGCTGTTCCATCACATAAGGGATGCTGCTATTTTGCATGATGTACGCGTCATGCACTGACCCAGGGAACTTGGCATTTACATGGGAGATGTACTGGTCTGCCAAACAGACCACCTGGACATTCATCGAATGATAACTTTTTCTGTTTCTGTACACCTGCTCACTTTCTTTGGGGGGAACCAAGGCCACATGGGTCCCATCAATGGCACCAATGATGTTGGGGATATGTCCAAGGGCATAGAAATCACCCTTCACTGTAGCCAAATCGCCCACCTCAGGGAAAATAATGTAGCTCCGCATGTATTTCATCAGGGCAGACAACACTCTGGACAAAACCTTTGAAAACATAGGCTGAGACATCCCAGATGACATGGCCACTGTTTTCTGAAAAGACCCACTTGCCAAAAAATGGAGAACTGACAGAACCTGCACCAGAGGGGGAATCCCTGTGGGTTGGCGGATGGGGGACATCAGGTCTGGCTCCAGCTGGGCACATAGTTCATGTATAGTTGCTCTGTCAAGCCGGTATGTAAGTATGATATGTCGTTCTTCCATTGTCGACAGGTCCACCAGCGGTCGGTACACGGGAGGATTCATCCTTCTCCTCGCAAGTCCCAGCGGACGGTGCCTAGGAAGGACAACATGGAGCACAGAGTCAAGCAACCCACAGGTTCGTTCACACAGCTTGCACAGTACACGAATCGCTATGCATTGAAAGGCTTGTATGAGTGGCAATGCAAGACCTAGGCCTGTGTGACGCAGTAAAAATTATGCCATGTGGGCCCTTGAAAAGGCGGCTGCCTGACCTGTGAAGTGTGACAGTGGGATGTGAGGTCAATGTGCTGGCGTGGCACACCGTGGCGGTAGGCGGTCGAAGACAGCGGTGCTAAGAAGCATTGGTTAACATTGAACCCTATGGGTTTCAGTAGCCAATGAAGATGTGCGCCGGCGGTCGCGGTACGCACCGCGGCGGTACGCACCGCCGCGGGCGTACCGCCATTTTCTATCTGATTAATCACTCGAGACCTGATCATCCACAGGAGAGGACCTATACTGCAAGTGCTGCTGTGACCTCGGTCTGGGAGATACAATGGCTGCTGCGACTGGGGAAAGGGCCCCTGCCTTCACTTCTGAAGAATTGGAGAAACTTGTTGATGGGGTCCTCCCCCAGTATGCGCTACTCTACAGTCCTCCAGACCAACAGGTTAGTACACAGGGTGCACGTTGAATGGGCTATGCCTGTGTTGAGTGGGGTGTATGTAAGATGGTGGGGAGGGGAGCGAATGAGGAGTGCAACGCACGAAAGATGAGAGCATGTGCCACATGGCAAGGTTGGGGAGGGGGGCGCCACTCACATTGACCAGGCAGAAAAGTAATGAGATTTCCTTTACCACCCTGTACATGTCACATAGGTCAGCGCCCATCAGAAGATCGACATTTGGAGTGCCATCGCCAAGGACGTCCAGGCCCTGGGGGTCCACAACAGACGGGGCACCCACTGCCGAAAGAGATGGGAGGACATCCACCGCGGGACCAGA
Organism: Pleurodeles waltl; assembly: GCF_031143425.1. NCBI lineage: Eukaryota > Metazoa > Chordata > Amphibia > Caudata > Salamandridae > Pleurodeles > Pleurodeles waltl. Next base: position 866,474,307 of record NC_090443.1, read on the forward strand.
AAGACCGCCGAGTCTCTGCTGGGGATGGCCTCCCAACGTAGGAGGGGTGCCAGCCGCCAATTGACCCCACTGATGTCCCGGATCCTTGCGGTGGCCTACCCCGATTTGGATGGGCGCATGAGGACATCACAGCAGACACAAGGGGGTGAGTATCAGCACATTCTGCTATCTTTGCGCGCAGTGAAGGTGTCTGGGTGGGGGAGGAGGGCTGTGGCTATCTCTAGGCCAGGGCGCATTCTGTAGGCTAGGCCCCTCCGTTAGGCATGGCCCTGTGCCCCCGCCCCCCGCCTCTGTAGGGTGCCAAGTACAGCTATCCATGGTCCGGCCTCACCCATGTGTGCATTTGTCGTCCATAGACCTGTAGGCCTAGTCACAATAACTGAGTAGTGTACCCGATTGCGCGGCCTAGTGCAGGGGGCTTCTGTGTTTGTCCTCTTCGCCAACGGTGTTGCCAATGCATGCACTCAACCTGTCTTCATTTCTCCCCCCCCCATTTTCTTTGTCATCCTGTTCATGTGTGCATCAGCATCATCAGGCGGAGGAGAAGTGGCATCGGCGCACGAGGGAGCTGCATCTCACATGGCCCCGGAGGGCCATGCAACAGACTCCGAGTACACCAGTGAGACGGAGGGCGAGTGGAGCTCCACAACGGGGACCCGTGGAGACGTCAGCGACACCGAAACGTCCTCGGAAGGGAGCTCCCTTGCGGTGGCGGCAACATCCGTGCCCACCGCCACAACAGGTACAGCCGCCACCCAGCGCACCAGCGCCGCCCTCCCAGCAGCCCCTCAGCCTTCGCTCCGTGCCAGCTCGCCCAGGAAGGCGGGCATCTCCTTCGCCCCAGGCACCTCAGGCCCTGCCCCAGTTACCCCTGCTGCCCTCAGTGAGGAGGTCATTGACCTCCTCAGGACGCTCATTGTTGGGCAGTCTACCCTTTTGAATGCCATCCAGGGTGTAGAAAGGGAGGTGCATCGGAGCAATGCATACCTGGAGGGCATTCATTCGGGTCAGGCTGCCCATCAGCGATCGTTCAACGCTCTGGCCTCAGCACTGACGGCAGCCATTGTCCCTGTCTCCAGCCTCCCTCTTCTGACTCCCTCCACCCAGTCCCAGTCTCCTGTTCCTCTGCCAATCCCATCCACACCATCAGGCCAGCCTGCACACACCTCTACACCCAAGGGCAGCTCATCCAGACATAAGCACCACAGATCCCACAAGCATTCACCCAAGCAACATCCAGATGCAGACATGCCAACAGTCACTACCACCTCTGTGTCCCCCACCTCCTCATCTCCCTCCTCCCTCCCTGTGACGTCTCCACTCACACCTGCATGCACACCACCATCAGCCAGTAGTTCCATCACCAGCACACCCTCCATTACAGTCCGCACACGTGCAGTCACCACCCCCACTGCCATTTACACGTCCCCTGTGTCCTCTCCCAGTGTGTCTGTCACCCCCTCTTCCAAACCACACAAACGCAGGCAGCCACCCACCCAACAGCCATCCACCTCACCACAGCCTCCGTCACAAGCACCTGCACCCAAAGACAGGACACTTGACTCTCCTACAACCACATCCTCTTCCTCCACTCCCATACCCACTACACATACCCGTCCCTGTCCTTCCAAAGTGCTTTTCCTTTCCAACCTTGACCTCGTTCCAATCACTGACCCACCCCCTCCATCTGGTAAGAGTAAAAAAAGCACCTCATCCACCACCAGCCCTGCATCTACTATGACCATAGTGCAGGGCTATTGGAGTCCACCAGCTCCTAGGGCAGGAACATCGGCCAGCAGCAAGGGGACAGCCAGCCCACCCCCTGGGAAGAGGACAAAAAAAACAAAGGGCCGGCGCGACAAGCCTGAGACTGCTGCCACCAAGGACAGTAGCCTTGCCCCGTCACCTGCCACATCATCAAAGGGAGGCAAGGGCCACAGAGCTTCAGCGAAGGAGGGCAAGGGCAGCAGGGCAGAGAAGTCAGGCAGCAGGCGAGCTGCCCAGGAGGGCCCCACCAGCCCCATTCCGGTTGTGACGGACTACACCCACGGGCCCAGGACTCCATCACAGGAGGGCCCCGTGACCACAACGTCGGATGGCGAGTGAGCGGGAAGTCTTGGCCAGGTCTGGCTCCCTAGAAACACAGGACAAGCACCGCTGAACAGGGGCCCGCCGTGAGAAGAACTGCTGAACAGGGGCCCGCCGTGAGAAGAACCGCTGAACAGGGGCCCGCCGTGAGAAGAACCGCTGAACAGGGGCCGCCATGAGAAGAACCGCTGAACAGAGGCCCGCCGTGAGAAGAACCGCTGAACAGGGGCCCGCCGTGAGAAGAACCGCTGAACAGGGGCCCGCCGTGACAAGAACTGCTGAACAGGGGCCCGCCGTGACAAGAACCGCTGAACAGGGGCCCGCCGTGAGAAGAACTGCTGTACAGGGGCCCGCCGTGAGAAGAACCGCTGAACAGGGGCCCGCCGGGACAAGAACCGCTGAACAGGGGCCCGCCGTGACAAGAACCGCTGAACAGGGGCCCGCCGTGAGAAGAACCGCTGAACAGGGGCCCGCCGTGACAAGAACCGCTGAACAGGGGCCCGCCGTGACAAGAACCGCTGAACAGGGGCCTGCCGTGAGAAGAACCGCTGTACAGGGGCCCGCCGTGAGAAGAACCGCTGAACAGGGGCCCGCCGTGACAAGAACCGCTGAACAGGGGCCCGCTGTGACAAGAACCGCTGAACAGGGGCCCGCCGTGAGAAGAACCGCTGTACAGGGGCCTGCCGTGAGAAGAACCGCTGGACAGGGGCCCGCCGTGACAAGAACCGCTGAACAGGGGCCCGCCGTCTCAAGCACCGCTCCGCTGGGCCCTTCCTGTCAAGCACCGCTCCGCTGGGCCCTTCCTGTCAAGCACTGCTCCGCTGGCCACTGCCGTCTCAAGCATCGCTCCGCTGGGCCCTTCCTCTCAAGCACCGCTCCACTGGCCACCGCCATCTCAAGCACCGCTCCGCTGGGCCCTTCCTGTCAAGCACCGCTCCGCTGGGCCCTTCCTGTCAAGCACCGCTCCGCTGGCCACCGCCGTCTCAAGCACCGCTCCGCTGGGCCCTTCCTGTCAAGCACCGCTCCGCTGGGCCCTTCCTATCAAGCACCGTTCCGCTGGCCACCGCCATCTCAAGCACCGCTCCGCTGGGCCCTTCCTCTCAAGCACCGCTCCGCGGGCCACCGCCGTCTCAAGCACCGCTCCGCTGGGCCCTTCCTGTCAAGCACCGCTCCGCTGGGCCCTTCCTGTCAAGCACCGCTCCGCTGGCCACCGCCGTCTCAAGCACCGCTCCGCTGGGCCCTTCCTGTCAATTGATAGTGCCGGTTCTGTGTCGAGCAGGGCTTCACGAAGCACTCTGGGCACCATGCCTCCTCCATTCACAGTGGAGTCAGTAATCCATCTGATGGACTGTGGCTTTGCACTCCCCAGGATGGCACAGTGGGCAAGCCACCCACTGTAGAGACTTGTGAGACTGTGGCTTTACACTCCCCAGGATGGTACAGTGGGCAACCCACCCACTGTAGAGACTTGTGAGACTGTGGCTTTGCACTCCCCAGGATGGCACAGTGGGCAATCCACCCACTGTAGAGACTTGTGAGACTGTGGCTTTGCACTCCCCAGGATGGCACAGTGGGCAATCCACCCACTGTAGAGACTTGTGAGACTGTGGCTTTGCACTCCCCAGGATGGCACAGTGGGCAAGCCACCCACTGTAGAGACTTGTGAGACTGTGGCTTTGCACTCCCCAGGATGGCACAGTGGGCATGGAGGCCCCTCGTGGATCTGGCGTCGTGGACTCATGTGGCTGAGGTGCCCCCCCTTCCCCCTGAGGTGCCTGTAGTTTTATCATCTGATGCCCCAGCAGTGTTCTCTCCAATGGTATCTGGTCTCCTGTGTGGGCTTTGCCCCTGTGTTTGTGCACATTGGCCCACAGACTATGGAACTTGGACAGAATGGGCAGGACTTATTGCCTATGTATATATTTTAAACTATGTTCATTCCTTAGTTTGTATCTTTCATCTTGCATATTTCCCATAACTTCAATGGAGCTATATTATACATATATTTTAAAGATCATTTTATTTGTGTCTTTGATTTATCCCGGTGGTTTTGGGGGGTGTCACTCTGACTTGTTGCTCTGCATTGGTGTGTAGGTATTTGGGGTGGGGGGGTGGGTGTATGGCGTATGTGTGTGCCCGTAAGCTTTCCTCCTCCCCCCTCCCCTGTGTCGTAGGTGCAGTACTCACCGTTGTCGTCTGCGCCGGCGTTCGTACTCGTGGTAGATGTGCAGGTAGACAATAGCTGGTAGGATGTTTAATTCGGGTTCCATGCTGTCCTCTGTCCTCGTGGAGTGTGTAGAGGTGAGCGTATTCCCGTTCGTAGTCTGTTTCCGCCGTGTTTTTATCGGCGGGGCTCCCGCCCCGGAAAAGGTGGCGGATTGGTGAGTTGTGATAGGGTGGGCGGTACATTGTCTGCCGCCTGCCTGTTGGCGGTGACCGCCGCGCTGTTTGTCTGTCCCGCCGTGGCGGTCGGAGTGTTAAAGTGGCGGCCTGTGTTGGCGGGTCCCGCCAGGGTCAGAATTCCATTTTTTTTACCGCCTGCCTGTTGGCGGGTTGGCCGCCGCTTTATCACCGACCGCCAGGGTTGGAATGACCCCCTATGTCCTGAAATGCTCAACTAAAACTAATACACTACAACTTCTTTCACAAGACTTATCTGACTCCCAAGACCCTGCACCATATGATACCCGCACAGCAGGATAACTGCCCACGTTGCTATGACAATGGGGTAGACTTCATGCATTTAGTGCCGTGCAGGACTATTTGGGGCACAGCATGCGGTGGCAGACTTAATCAGGGCTACGCATATACATATGGATAGCACACCACTAGACTGCCTACTCGCCCACGTGAAGAAACCAAAAGGACCCACAATGGCCTACAAATTATTGCAATTGGCATTAGTGTTAGCCCGGCACAGAGAAGCTATCACATGGATGGGACAGAGAGTACCCACAGTAGAGTTATGGCACAGGGTTGTGCAGGAGTGGGCCCTAGCCGAGGAGGTACACATGATACAGAGTAGACATGACGATAAACTGCAGGAACACCTACAGGCGTGGAGGGACATCTGCGTGGCATTTCACAACCCAGACACAGGTAGGAAACCTACAGATAGCAAAGGCCCCAATACTAATGAAGATGAGGATGCAAACACAGGTGGAGATGACGACTGAGGGAGAGGGCGGGAAGCAGAACTACGCTTGCCTATGGTGTACCATGAAACAGGTGAGGGTCCTGGGCAGAATTCGTCAATGTGTACAATGGTTATGGCGAGACCCTTCACACCATGAGCTGCTTTGTATGATATACAGTGCTTCTTCAACTGCTGCTAATTGTTATTGTTATCTGAAAATCAAAATAAAGGTTATTTAAGAAAGTATAATTTTACTATTCTTAACTCCGTATCTACATACCTTGAAGATATAAATATATATATATATATATATATATATGTAAATATATATATATAGTCACTGAAAAAAACAAAGGTTACAGGGGCGTTATAGTTAGGTTCTGAATTTACTCGCACAAAACCATAGAAATTCAGCAGTTATAGTTACAGTTCTTCCAAGTAACTATAACCCACGGCCCTAAGGTAACTATAACTCACACCCTTGGCATGCACAGTTTTTTAATCAATATTATTATTGCAAATGTTGCAGTGATATCAAAGATGCCATACAAGATCTCATCAATGACATAATATGTGGAGTACTTAACTGTGCATGTTGCGCCTCATGCCGCTCCGCAAGCCGAAGGTTCGGCTCTGGACGCGGCGCGCTGCAGCAGGACGCACCGCGCACTGAGCCTTGCATATGTTTGTCGAGGCCCCAAATTGGGCATGGGGCCTCGTTTTCTCTTCAGTACGGTGCTTCCCCAGTAGATCCTGCTCCCCCCACTTACCTCTTTTCTTTCCTGTCTCCCTTGTTTAAAGCTCCTTATATACTTACTATCTTTCCCATGTTTCTTTCTCTTTTCCCAGCATGCTTCCTTTTTTCCCTGCATGTACTGGTTCCCAATTCACTATGGTATTTTTTCTATAGCAATCTAACACTGGATCCCAATTCAAGATGGCACCTTTTTACTTCCTGTCGGTTGCTTCCTGTTCCTGGGGTATATAAGGTGTGTGATTCTTGTTCTCTTTGTACTGCAAAACTTCCTGTTTGGTGGTGATCTTCGCTCCTGTTTCTCGGCTTCTGCTATTGAAACTCTGATTTTGTTCCAGCTTTTTTCCTGGTCATTTTTTCATTTTGTTTAGATTTTTTTTTTACTCTTGTTTGTTTTAGGCGTTCCCTCTTGCAGAGGTTTTTCCCCTTTTGGGGTTTTTTCCCTTGGGGACTTTTTCTGGAGGGCACGGACTGCCTTTGGCGTTCCCTCCGTCAGCAGCACCATGGCTACCAGAAAGGGTCGCCCCTATTTGGGCCAAGGCATTACTTACAAGAACAAGAAGCCTGCCTCACTTCCTGTGGATCACAGACACAGATTACGAGTAGGTCGTGACAGTGCATGGCAAAAGCGCAAGTTATAGTTACCTTAGGGCGCAAGTTATAGTTACTTGGTGTTGTAGCTTGCTCAGGTTCATCTTGGCAGTTCCGGCATAGAGGGCGTTAACGTAATCAATTATACTCATGATTAGTGCGTGGCAGTCAGTTGGTATCCATCTGAAGATCTTCCGTAGGAATCGGAGGGTGTGGAAGCAGGTGGAGGCGACGGAGTTGACCTGTCTGGTCATGGTGAGCACTGAGTTGAGGATGACGTTGAGGATTTGTGCGTGGTCTGTGGGCGTGAGGGGCCTGCCGAGTGTTGAGGGCCACCAGGCTGAGGCGAAAGGTCCCAGGATGAGGACCTAAGTTTTTGGGGAGTTCAGCTTAAGGCAGCTCTCCCTCATCCAGGTGGTGACTGCTTCCATCCCATCCCTGAAGTTCTTCTTGGCTGTTGCAGTGTTCTCGTCAGGGAGATGATCAGCTGGGTGTCATCTGTGTAGGAGACGATGTTCATACCATAGTTCCAGACAATAGGGGCGAGTGTGATCATGTAGATGTTGAACAGTGTGGGACTCAACGATGATCCTTGGAGTACTCCACAGCGGATGTCTGTAGGTTCTGACAAGTTTGGCGTGAGTCTGATTTTCTGTGTTTTCTGTGTTCTGCCTGTCAGGAAGGAGTGTATCCATTGAAGGGCCTTGCCGCGTAAGCCGCTCTGCTGCGTGGTGTCTGGAGCAAAGGGTGCGATGAGATACTGTCTCGAAGGCGGCTGAAAGATCAACTAGGATGAGGGCTGCTGTTTGTCCATGGTCAAGGAGGCAGCAGATGTCATCCGTGGCGGCAAGCAAGGTGGTTTCTGTGCTGTGGTTAGTTCTGAATCCTGAATGTTGTTGTCCTCAATGTGTTGGCATAGCTGTGTGTTGATTGCTTTCTCTGCAACCTTACCTGGGAAGGGCAGCAGTGAGATGGGGCGGTAGTTCTTGAGATCCAATGGGTTGGCTGTGGTTTTCTTCAGAAGTGGGTGGATCTTGCCGTGCTTCCAGTCTTCGGGGTAGGTTGCTGACTCTAGGGAGCAGTTGATGGTCTTGCAGAGTTCGGGGACGATCAAGGTGCTGGCCTTGTTGAAGATGTAGTGGGGCAGGGGTCTGTAGGTGCTCCAGAGTGGATGCTGCTCATGATGGAATGGGTCTCGTCTGTCGTGAGGGGGGTCCAGGTGTGCAGGAGTCTTGAGGGTTCAGAGTGTCCTGGCAGGGGTGTTGTTGGTGAGTTCAGAGAGTCTTGGGGTCCGAAGCTGTTGTAGATGTCTTTGATCTTCCCATTGAAGAAGGTGGCCAGCCTGTCGCAGAGATCCTGAGATGGAGGGATGTTAGTGTCTCGGCTTGTGGTTTGGGAAATTCTTTGATGACATTAAAGAGTTCTTTATGGTTGTGTGTAGAGGTGTTGATGCTGTCCTGCAAGGTGGCTTTCCTGGTGGACCTGATGAGGCCATGGTGGGATCTTGTGGCGGATTTGAAAGTTGCAAGATCTTCTGGAGAATTGCTGTTCTTCCACTTCTTCTCCAGCCTCCTGCATGAGTGCTTTGATTCTTGAAGTGCGGGGGTGAACCAACTGACTGAGTGTTTCCCTGTGGTCGTCAGAAGGGGGGCTAGGGTGTCGGCGCAGTCAGTGATCCATTTGTGGAGGTTTCGTGCTGAGGTGTTGCAACCTGTTGTTGGGGGGTGGTGGTGATTTGCTGAGGGTGCTGATGAGTTGCTCCTCTGAGATATGGTTCCATTTCCTGTAGGAGGGGTGCATTGTGTGAGTGTGCACTGTAGGCGTGGAGATGGAAAAGTGGATGAGGTGGTGGTCGGTCAAGTCTATCAGGGTTGAGTTGATGATGAGGACATTGTTGCTGGTGGAGAGAATGGGGTTGAGGGTGTGTCCGGCAGCGTGTGTTGGTGAGGTTACCAGTTGCTTCATCCCGATTGTGTCTAGGTTCTCAAGTAGTGATGAGGTGTTTTGGTCACTGAGATCATTGAAATGGAAGTTGAGGTCGCCGAGGAGAATGTAGTTGCTAGAGGTGAGTGCGTGGGGGGCTATGATGTCAACGATGGAGTTGCAAGAATGCTGGGTGTGGTCCGGGTAGTCTGTAGATGAGGGGGTCTGCGGGTGGTGGTCTTAGTGGTGGTGTGCACTTAGAAGTGGAGGTGCTCCATGAGGGGGGGTGAATTCCAGTGTGTTGACCATCATTTGGAGCGTGGTCTTGTGGGCGATGGCTATGCCGCCTCCTGGGCTGGCTGGATGGTCTTTGTGGAACAGCTTGTAGCCGCTGGGGATGGGGATAGTGATGGCGATGTCCAATCCAGATGTTGTGTTGGTCCACGTCTCGGTGAAGAAATCGGTTTCCGGGTGGGTAGTGTCGATCAGGTCCCAGATCTCAACGCCGTGTTTGTGCAAGGGGTGCTGACATTGAGGAGAATGCCTTTGAGGTGGTCTGGAGGCAGTTCTGGTGCTGTGAGGTCTGGCATTGGCATGTGGAGAGAGTGAGGTGGCAGTGGCGGAAGGAGAAAGGTCTGTGGGTGTCCTTGGGGGAAGCAGGGTGGCAGGTGCTCTGACATCCAGGGTTCAGTGTGTGGAGGGTCCTGGCATCGTATCAGTGCATGGTGCGGGATCCAGGGTACGTGGCTCGGGGCGAGGTCAGGACGCGGACGGCTTGCCTTTGGCACACCTTCTATATATATATATAGAGAGAGAGAGTTGAGAATAGTAAACCTATACATGTTTTAAATATAATAATTTATGAAGGAAAGTCTTAATTTTATTAAAGACACAGAGGTGAGTATTATGCTTTCAATTCTTGCTTTATAATAAATAGCAGCAGTCAAGATAACAAACTACAAATCCCAAGGGGCCAAACAAAAATGGCCTATGTGTAGTACAATTTCCCCAGCTAATAGGAGCCAACAACCCTTCATAATACCCAACTTGACTGCAAACAGCCCTCTTTTCTTGTGTGAGAAGTTAGTAAACCTCAAATAAAGGAACAATAGAAAGAGCCATAACAAAAGAAAACAACTCTTGACAGAAGTTGAACAGTCCAGAACTCCTGACGAAACCAGAACTCTGATGCACCTACATCTTCAGCCAGGTGAAGATGTAGGAGCCTCCGGTAATGGAAGGGATGAAAATGTCCTTGTGAGGTCCTTAGGAAGATGTCAATGGCAAAGCTGGCACCGCTGTTAGGGAGGGAAAGACGCATCAGTTAAAAAGTGTTACGGCGGGATAACACTTGCCTCCGTGTCTTTAATAAAATTAAGACTTTCCTTAATAAATTATTAGGAAAATCTACATTTTATGTCAAGACCGGAGGCTCATATTATGCTTCTTTAGAGCACGTTAAAAACCACAGAAGTAGCTGTACGTACATGCTTACAATAAAACATTCTAAATACATTATCATTAGGCCAGTTAACTGATCTTGGAATGTCGTTGAGTATGGAATCTGCTCAAAAGGCTCTGGAAACCATCGCTTCTCTAGAGGAATGAGCGCCAAAGACAGAATTATCAATGCCTGACAAAGACATGATTCATCTGACCCAGCAAGCTAGAGTGACAGCAAACACTGAAAGATGGAGTTTGCGGAAAGAAATAAGCAGCTGGGAATGAGAGGACCTTCTGAGATTAGCTGTTTGTTGTTCATAAACTTTGAGACGTTGTCTTACACATAATTTGGGATAATATGGAAAGTAAGGATAAAAAATTTAAATTAAGTTCATTTTCATGCATTTATTGACAGTAATCTTCAACCCATTGGGAGTATATTGTTGAGAAAAGACATCTAAAGCTTTAACATCGGACAAACGTTTAATAGAAATTAAACATAACAGCATTGTAAGCGTAGCAGAGAGCATCTTCAAAGATAAAGCTGTATTGTTAGCCAAGAAATAAAAAACTTCAAAACCACAGTAACATTCCACAATTTATTGTACTTTGGAATAGGAGGTTTGGAAAATCTTACTCCCTTTCAAAGGTGGCAGATGAGCGGGTGTTCTCCTACTGTTTTGCCATCAATATGAGAATGAGATAAGGATATTGCTGATCTATAGAGGTTTATTGTTCTGTAAGCCTTACCTGCACTTGCTTCCTCTGCTAAATAGTTAACAATATAAATTATATCTGTTAAAAAAGGGATCAATATGTTTTCCCAAACACCAGGTAGCCCATAAAGACCAAGCCGATTTGTAGGCTTTGAAGGTTCCGTGCACCCAGGCTTTGCTAATGAAGTCCAAGCTTCTGACAAAGGTAAATGGGACTGTTGGGAAGACCCGAAATTTTTCAAGCTGCTAAAGTTAGAGAGCCATCCAGGATCCGGTTGTGAGGATGACCCAGAAGATCCAGTAGAAGAGATGGGAAAGAAGGGATCAAAACCGGAAAGTCACAAGTCAGTTCTAGAATGTGAGGGAACCAAACCTGTGACAGCCAGAAGGGGGTTACTAGAACCAAAAAGGCCTGTTTACGCCTTACCTGAGCTAACACTCTGTTGATCATTGTAAAGGGAGGAAAAGTGTAATTGATTGACAGAGACCAATCTTGTAAGAACACATCTGTAGCTAGGGCAAGAGGATCTGGACACCAACTGAAGAAACGTGGATGGTGGGACTTCAGACGGGAGGCAAAGAGATCTATTTGGAAAGGACCCCATTTCTGAGATAGGGAGTGAAAGACAGAGGAGTGAAGTGTCCAATCGCTGAAATCTTTCAGTTCTTGAGAGTGCCAGTCTGTTATTGAGTTGAGGGCTCCGGGAAGATATTCTGCTTGAACCGAGATTTTGTTTTGCAGGCAAAACTCCCAAAGATTCTTTGCTAAATCCGCAAGGGGTTTGGACTTGGTACCACCCAGGTGATTTATATAACGGACGGCAGAGACATTGTCCATTCACAAAAGAATGCAGCATTGGACTCTGTCTTTTGCTAGGCTTTTGATTGCAAAGAAGCCGGCAAGCATATCTAAACAGTTGATGTGCAATTTGGACTCTTCTGGTGACCATGTACCTCCAGTCGAGGTTGAACCACATAAGCGCCCCAACCTGTCAGGCTTGCATCTGGTTCTAATACAAGATCTGGGGCTGATGCAAAGGTAATCCTGCCATTCCAGGCGTCTAAATTGTCTATCCACCATTGAAGTTCTGATTGAGACTCTGGATCGATATGGAGTCGGCATATGTGTGACCTTTGTGGAGATGACAAATGTTTAGTCTTTGAAGAGCTCTGTAGTGAAGCGGACCCAGAAAGCTTGCTTGGATGGAAGAAGAAAGAAGACCTACTATCCTTGCTAAGGACCTGAGGAGAATATGGGAACTGCAAAGAGTTTTAATAATCTTGTTTTTTGTTGCCGTGACCTTTGCTTGAGGAAAATGTAACATAGCAGAAACCAAATCTAAGAAACCTAAAAATTCAAATTTTTGGGAAAGAAACAATACAGATTTTTCCAAGTTGAGGAGAAAACCGAGATCTGTGAGAAGAGTACATTAAAGATGAAGATGATTGAGTAAGGTTTGAATGTCTTGGATCAGGAGAAGAATGTTGTCTAAGTATATAATCAGTCTGACACCTGAGGAAGGCTACCACAGGTTGCATTACCTTTGAAGCAACATGGTGCTGAGGAGGGATCGAAGGGAAGGGAAGGGAAGAAAACTGGAAATGTTGACCTTGCCACTGGAACTGAAAAACTTCCTGTGGTGAAGATGGAATGGAATAGTGAGATAGGCATGTAGGTCTAATCTTACCATCCAATCGTTCTGTCGTAACGAATCCTTTTGGTGGATTATGGTTTAAATTTTGAAGTGGCGATAAACCACAATCTGATTGAAGTGTCTGAGATTGATGACTGGACACATCTTTTTGTTTTTCTTTTGAACCAGAAAAATGGAGCTGAAAAACCCTGAATGATCTGGTTGGGAAACCTGAATGGCCTGTTTTTGAACCAGGGAGCAAATTTCTGAAGAAATAAGGATAGTCATGCCTGAGGTGAATTTTGGAGGAGGAGGAAAAACACTTTGAAAAGGTCGACCATTAAGCTCTATACAATAACTTTGAATAGTGTCTAGAACCCAAGGATCTGCTGTTATTGTTTGCCACTTTGCTAGAAAGAACTGAAGTCTGCCCCCCGAGGAGGGGAATTGGGAAGGGAGCTTACCTTGATTGTTCTGTTTGAAGCCTCTTTGTCCGCGACCTCTGAAACCTCTACCCCTTTGTGGGTAGAACTGCAGCTTGTACTCTTGCTAGTTGTAGCTGTTGTTAAAGGAGGCTCTTGAGCCTTGGTTGTGGGACGAACGGTCAGTAAAGTGGCTCCTGCCTCTACCTGCCCTGACAAAAACCAGTTGGGAGAAAGTCAAGTTTAAAGAAGCTTGCGCTTTGTCTATAGAAGAAAAAGTTGACACATATCTACTCAAGCCTTTAATGAATGACTCTCCAAAGAGAAGTCTCTCTACCTTGATGCCTGGGTCCATTGACTTTAAGTTAGATAGTTTAGGATCTAGCTTGAGTGATAGTCCTTTGCGGCGTTCGTGTGTGACAGCCGGGGGAGAGCCGAAACAGAGACTTTGTGGAGCGCAACCTGTGACTGCCATGCATGTTTGTGCGCTTCCTGCCTGAGGAACACTGTTTAGATAACGCCTCCTGGTCTCAGCCGCTGCTGTGTGTTAGAGACATGAACTCAGCGGAAAGTTCAGGGCTCGGGGAGTGACTTCCGCCTCTGGCTGCTGACCGTGACTGAAGCGGGGCTCGCTTGTTTATCCCGCAGGTTTCCTGCCTGCCTCAGCCCCAGCCAGAGCGGTCCCCATGGAGGAGGCGGCAGAGGTGGCGGCGGCGCCGGGGCCCGGCTGCCTGATCAGGGCCACAGACAAGAGGCAGGCCTGGGCGCAGAGCTGGGACTCCTGGCAGGCCTCCGAAGACCCGCCCGCCGCTTCGCTGCACTCGTGGGAGCTGGCGAGCCTGGCCACCCAAGCAGAGCACGTATCCAATGAGAAGATCGTGACCTGGCTGGAGGACTGCAGAACCCCCTTCAGAGCCTCTTTGGATGAGCAGAGTAACCAAAAGGGCATGCTTCTGAAAAATTGTGAAAGTTTTGAAGATGACTTATCTTTGGGAGCTGAAGCTAATCATCTTAATGAGAGAAAAATAGCCGAATTAGCATTTCCAAGAAGGCAAAAAGCTCTTTGAACACACATGGAGAGCTCTTGGGGATCAATATCCGAAGACTCCAATTTGGCCACCTCCACCAAATCAAAACTCCTGCTAAAGGACCAACTACGTCCAGCAATTTATCCTGGCAGTTGACCCAAGCCTTGTCAACACCCTTGTGTGGGTCCTTGCCAAACTTTGAAAAGACAGTAATCAGAGCCGGGTCAATAACCGGTGAGATGGTAATATTAGCTGGAAGGGAAGGTTTGATTTTAATTTGCTCCATGTTTGCTTGTCCAGAGCAAGATGGAGTCTGGAGGATATGTAATCCCCTACATGTGTGCTGGAAGCCATTCAGTGGAATTTGGGTGTCGAATGAGAGAGAGGTCAAACATGGGGCAACCATATGCATCTAGAATCGGTTTATTTGAGAGGGATTAAAATGTTGATTTCTTTTGAGGAGGAGAAGAAGAAGGGGAATTTTTTGATGCACCTGCATCATCATCCTCATCATCCTCATCACCCATATCGTCATCAGTGTCTGAAATAGAGGAGATAATAATTTGTTTGGGGATATTTTGTTGGATGTTTTTAGATTTGGCCTTGCACTTCAGAGAATTTTTGACGTTCCCCTCCTTAGAAGGAGGCCTGGGAGGAGCAGAGTCCTCAGTCTGATGTCAGGTAGACTCACTAATCATAGGTGCCAAATCTGAGGATATGGGCTGTGGTAATAAAGAGGAAGACTTACGTTTTCTGCTTTCCCCTGGAGAATAGGCCAGTTTTTAAAAAAATTAAACTCTTCATGGAGTTTTCAATATTTTTAGAAATTTTTTCCATACAGGCCGACATATCCTGTCCCCCATAAGAGTGAATAAAATTACTCAAATCATTTTTGAACGCTTCCCCATCATCAAATTCAGGGTTATGTAAAGGGGAGCTATCCATTTCCATTATAAATAAATTATTATTCAGGTGGTAAAGGGTTAAAGTAAGGCATTAGCCAAGGGGAGGAGAAAACCGTCTTGACGCCCTCCCTTCTGGCGTAGCAGAGAAAGGAAAACCCCCAATGAGCGGTCCTGAGAGGAAATTCTACTCTCGCAAACTTGTTACCGCACCAGAGTGAGGCGAGAGGTGGAAGCGGTGTGGTAAAGAGAGAAAATCACAAAGGAATTGCAGTGACATGCAGAGAGAAAGAAACATGGTCAGCTCTGAGGAGCCGATGGTTGGAAATGTCGATAGGAAGAGGAGGCGGTTACCACAGAGCGTGCGGTAAGCTTGAAGAAAAGAACGAGCTCAAGGCGCTCGTAAGCTAATGACAATAATGCAGGCTATATATCAGAAATAATAAATAATAAACAGATTATAATAGTATTACAATAAACAAACAATATATAATATGTTCATGAGCTAAAATGGCCTCATCTTGAATGCGACCAGCAAGAAAAGAGGGCTATTCGCAGTCAAGTTGAGTATTAAGAAGGGTCGTTTGTTCCTAGTGGCTGGGGAAGATGTACTACGCGTCTTTTTCCCATAGGTCACTTTTGTTTGGCCCCAAGGGATTTGTAGTTTGTTATCTTGACTGCATAATATGAGCCTCCGGTCTTGACATAAAATTATATAGTGAGACATAATTTTTCAGTATATACTTTGGAGTCTTTTGATACTCTGCCATCTTTCGCTGATTAAATTGATGTGTCACTGTATAGGATACACCATCTCATTATGCAAAAAGGGTGGAGGAAGGTTCGACCTCCTGTTCGTGGTCACCATTTTAAATTCAAATTTACACTTGAACTAAAATTGACTGCCTATTTTTTTTGTCTTGTGGCAATCAGACACCACTGCTGTCTCAGGAGTCATAATTGCATCAAGCATATCAATGAATATCAAGTTCACACATTCTGGCCCGGGGGGCAGTCACAGGCTGCAGTGTATCATAAAAGAGGGTACTGTATATTTCAGCATTTTCCTGTTGGGACCGCTACATATGGGGCACCCAATATAGGCAGACGGGACAACGTTTGCATCGGTTGCTCAACATGCATGTAACATGCTCACCATGCATCTTTACTATACCATAACCCAGCCAGAATAGACTTATGTGCGCATATAAACACTGTTTATCAGTGAAGACTTTGGGCCTGATTATGAGCTTGGTTCCTTTCTCAGCCGAGGTGGATGTGTGTTGAGGATGGAACCATTCCGTCCTCGCACCTACCCATGGGGGAAGCGCTGGCGTTCCCTCTGTGGTCTGCCCCTTTAAGCCTCCCCCATCAGAGATGCCAGTGGAAGAGTTTCCGCTGCCTCCTACACCCCACACCCCACAGTCAGCAATCTCATGTTCATCAAATACAGACAGCCATACTGGAAGCCACTTGCCTCCAGTACGTAGAGGAGTGAGTCCTTCCTTTCCCCGTGCATGTTTTGAATGGATTCTTGCTCCATCATCACGGACGAGGCCCACGATCATGGAGCAGGAGTCCATCCACCAGCCCACCACGGATCTTTTATTTTGTATTTTAGGGTAGTGACTCCTCGCAAGGGTCATTTCCTGGGGGCATAATATATCCATGGTTTGCACCCTGCCCCCCCCCCCCCCCCGGAGGGCTAGATCGGCTTTTTTTTGGGCGAACTGCCCCCGGTGGGGGGTGAAATCCATGAGACCCTAGGGACTTTTTATTGTGCATTTGAAGTGATGGACCCCTTGGGCAAGGGTTGCTTCCCTGGTGAGCAACATGTTTATTATGTGTTTTGCCCCCCAGTGGTAGATCTGCCATTTTTCCCCTGTGTCGGTCCCCCCAGGGACTAGATAGGCCATTTTTTGCAGATCTGCCCCCTGAGGGTGGAAGCGGGATTGAAACTCACTAGGCCTCAGGGATTGTTTATGGTGTATTTGAAGAGAGTGACCCCTTGGGCAAGGGTTGCTGCCCTGGGGAACAACATGTTTTTTACGTGTTTTGTCCCCCCCTAGGGGTATATTAGCCATTTGTTTGGCTGATCTGCCCCCTGTGGGGGTCGAAACCCACTAGGTCCCAGTTTTTTTTATGGTGAGTTTGAAAAAAGAGCCCCCTTTGGGCAAGGGTCACTGCCCTGGGGAGCAACATGTTTTTCCCCATGTTTCGACCCCCTGGGGGTTAGATGGGATGGTTTTTTGTCCAATTTGACCAATTTGCACCCTGGGGGGTCGAAACCCACTAAGCCCCAGTGATTTTTATGGTGAATTTGAAGGAAGTGACCCCTTGGGCAAGGGTCACTGTCCTGGGGAGCAGCATGTGTTTTCTGTGTTTAAGCCCCACCTGGAGGCCAGGTCAGCCTTTTTGTGGCTGATATGCCCCCCGGGGGAGGGGAGGAGGTCAAAACCCACTAGACACCAAGGATTTTATTTGATAATTTTGTGGGGAGCATTCCCTTGGGCAAGGGTCGTTCCTCTTGGGGTGTATTTTTGTAAATTCCACCTCCTGGAGGGCAGATTGGCCGTTTTCAGGCCGATCTGCCATTCGGGGTGGGTCAGAAAGCCCACTAGACAGCAGGGACTTTCTTTTTGATGTTGGGGGTGGGCCTGTTGGACCCTTTAATGGGGAAATAAACTGGTACATTTTTGGCTTTTTCTGCCCTGAGGGCAGATTGGTCATATTTTTAGGCCAATCTGCCCCCAAGTGGGGCAGAAAACCACTAGCTAAAACACTAGGGAAAGTTTCACTGTGTGTGTGAACTTCAGTTTGGCTGACGGTCTGCGTGTACTGGCATTTGGCTGGCTGTATGTGAAATGGCACTTGCCTGGAAGTGTGTGTAGACTGGCGCTTGCTGGTGGTTTGTGTGGACTGGCGTTTGGCTGGTGGTGTGTGTGGACTGGTGCTTGGCTGTCAGTGTGCGTGGACTAGCAGCGTGTGTGTGTGGACTAGCACTTAGCTGGAACTTGTTAACTGTTTTATTTCTTGTCATCATTTGCATTTGTGATTGTAATGTTTTATTTCTCCTTTTAATTCTAGTGCAAAGCTTTTGATTACCTTTGCTGTGACTCCTGCTTGAGGTGTTGGCACTGGTAGAGCTGCAGTTTGTGTAGTTTCATGTGTTTGGTAAGAAATCGTTTTTTGTACCCTAAATTAGTATAATTTCCCTACATTAATGTGTTTTTTTGAATGGTGTAATAATAGCAGCATATTTAGCTTCTGTTTTATTGAGCAATTCTCCTTGGATTTGTGCATGATGTATATTCTGTTGTCTTGTAAGTAATTTGTTTTTGTTTTTCCTTTCTAGTGGGATATCGTTGGTGATCGCTGTGTCTGAGCAGAGTACGTGCTGGTGAGTCTAACTGTCTCTCGCAAGTGAGTGGTATTGTTTGTGACTATATAGGTCTTTGTGTACTATTTTACCCAGTGTTGGTTATTGTTGAATTATCACTTTTATTAGTAAGGATTATGGCTAGATGCAGGATTACCGCTCAGCAGGTTGTTGGTATCATTTTCAATTGTCCCTCTGACCATGATTATGAGACTGACTCTGCATCTGAGGCAGAGGAAAAAGTCCAAGATTCTGGCACTGAATTGTTTGTCCGAGAGGAATCATCTGATGATGAAGCCACTCTCGGTGTGGAGGAAGTGCCTCTTTTACAGGAAGACACTGATGTGCTGAGAGTGCAGCAAGAAGCATCTGGATTGAAGCTTGAGGCTGAAAGGCTTCCCACTGGAAGTGTTGAACTCTGGTTTGCCCCAAACATGGTGCAGCTGGCATTGCCTGCCTTTACTGGTGTTGCAGGGTGTAGAGTGAACACTGAAAACTTTTTGCCTATAAATTTCTTTCAGTTTTTATAGACAATGTATTTTTGGATGAGATTGTTGACCAGACTAATTTGTATTCTAAACAATATTTTAGGGACAACAGTGCCAGATGTAATCCCCACTCTCTAGAGCTAGCCTGTGGACAAATAAGGATAAGTTGAAGAAGTTATTGGGTAAGGAAGCCGTCATCGTCTTCATATTCGTCTACTAGCCCCTTGATGGCAATGGCTATACTTTCTGCAATTATGAGTCGTAATCGATATTTGCTTCTGTTTCGGATGCTGCATTTTGTTGATAATGCTTCAGCATTGCAACAAGATCGCCCTGATTGTGACCGTCTTTTTAAGATTTGGCCTGTCCTTGATCACTTTGTAGATTGATTTTCAGAGATCCATGGTCCAAGGAAATAAATAGCTGTGGATTAGACTTTGGTCCTGTTTAAGGGCTGTTTGGTTTTTAGGCATTACATTCCTAGAAAGAGGGGACGTTATGGAATTAAGATTATATGCTGCCTGAGAGTAGCACTAGTTATGTCTATGATTTCAGTCCAGTTATCTGTCCACTTTCGGAGTTATTATGAGAAAATTGTGTGAGAACTTGGTAGAGGAACTTTTAACAAAGGTTGCCATTTATATGTAGACAATTGTTCAGGGAATTGTTCAAAGTGCACACTGTTGCTTGTGACTCAATTCACTCTAATCGTAAAGGTTACCCTAAAGAGCTTGTATGTAAAAAGCTTCAGAAGGGACAGTGCAGTGCCTTGCTTAGTGATGAGCTTCTAGCGGTAGACAGGAGAGGTGTCCACAGGTTGACAACCATTCATGATGAAAGTACTTCACCTGTGACTGTTTGGGGGCAGGTTGCTGAAGTGCGCAACCCTGTGTGCGATTTACACTACAATAAGCACATGGGTGGTGTTGATAGGAAGTTCATTGAAGATTGGAGCATTACACTGCTGTTCGTAATGCTTATATTTGGTATAAGAAGTTGGCTATCCATTTATTCCATTTAGCAACCACCAATGTTTTTATTGTATTCAAGGATTGTTCTCCATAGTCAAAGATGAAATATTTTCAGTTTCAGCAGTCTGTGATAGGCAGCCTTGTTGTAGTGGAACAAGTGTACCTAGAGTTGAAGTGGTGGAGGAAGTGGCTAGATTGAAAGATCGCCACTTTCCTGATTACATTTCTCCCATGCCCAACCAAAAGTCTGTGTCTGAAGAGGCATGTAGAAGGAAAGTCGTATGTACTGCCCCGAGCGTCCTTCAAATCCTAGGCTATATGTGCCCACATGTTTTAAATTGTACCACACGTAACAGACGTATTGGGGGCCACCGTAACCGTAAAAGTGAACTGACTGGTCTGTATCGTTTTATATGTTTTGTTCAGATTTCATGGATGGCATTAGTGAGATTTATTTTGTTAGAGTTGATGTATATGTAGGTATAGATTACCATCTACTTCCTATTGGTATGTATTTTGTTTTTTTGTTTTAAGAAATGTGATGGCGGTATGCGTGGACTGGCACCTGGCTGCAGTGTACATGAACTGGCACGTGGGTGGCAGTGTGCATGGACTGGCGATTGGCTGGCAGTGTGCGTGGACTGGTGCTTGGCGGTGTGTGTGAACTTTCGCTTGGCTGATGGTGTGTGTGAGTTGGCATTTGGCTTGTGGTGTGTGAGTAGTGACTTGCTGCTGGTCACTACACACACTGTTAGCCAAACGCCAGTCCACACACTCCATCAGCCACCTCATGGTGTGATTGCTGTGTCAGTCATGTGAGCCTATGAAAGTGATGGGCCCTTGAATGGCGCTGTCTGCTGATGTGAGTGTTGTAATGTACAGGGCCCGCGGTGTCGATGGTCTTGGGGGTGTCACATATGAAAGGTGTGTGAATGGCTTGCAGCAAAACAGCTGGTGCCTTCCCGTGGCTTTACAGCTCACGAGCTGTGAGTCATTGGTTCAGTTTTTTTACCTTTCAAATATTAAAAGTGTATTTAATTTTTGTGAAATATCTTGTTACATTTTTCCATTTTGAACCTTCACTCACCCTCATGCCAAATCTAACCAGTATGTGTGTGTACTTGAGGAATAGATGGTTGTGAAGTAATATTTATCTTTTCTGTCTTTCTCTGCCAGGGTGTACATTTTCTCTACATTGTCTGTTGATGTGAGTGTTATAAAGTAATGGGCCTGCAGTGGCGGTATAATGGTCTTGTGTGTGTCAAGTATGAAAGGTGTTTGAATGGCCTGAGAAGCAGCTGGTGCCTTGCCGTGGCTTTACGGCTTACAAGCTGTGAGTCATTAGTTCAGTTCTTTGACCTTTCAATTTTTAAAAGTGTATTTCATTTTTGTGAAATCTCTTGTTAATTTTACATTTTGAATTTTCACTCACCCTCCTGCCGAATAAAACCAGTATGTGCGTACTTGAGGAATAGATGTTTGTGAAGTAATATATGTGTTTTCTGTTTTTCTCTGCCAGGGTGTACATTTCTAGGGAAAATCTACAGACTCTAGATATTCTCATAAACTAGACACCAAGGGGAGTACAGGGTGCTGTACCTCTCGTGGATCCCAATAAGTTTTCTTACCCACAATGCCCTGCAAACCTCAAACTATCACTAAAATCACACATTTTTCTTGCATTTCTGTGCCATATTCTTCCAGAATCAGAAGGAATCCACACAATTCCTACCACCCAGCATTTTCTCACTTGTCCCAATAAAAATGCTGCCCCACTTGTGTGGCTGAGTCTAGTGCCAACAACAGAAACTAATCAAACTAACATCAATGGGAGCCCTTGCAAAGGGACGCTCCTTGACCTTAGGTTGATGTGTTCTGGTGCAGGCACCAGGCCCAGCCACACAAGTGAGGTACCATTTTTATCAGGATACATGGGGGAATGGCGGATGGAAGGATATTTGTGGCTCCCAGCAGATTTTAGAACTTCCCATCACAGAATTGTTAAGAAATGTGTTTTTGTAGTCAAAGTTTGAGGTTTGCTGGGGATTCTGGGTAACAAAATGTGGTGAGAGCCACACAAGTCAGCTCACTCTGGGTAGTCCTAGTTGCCTAGATTCCACAAATGTAAAGGTTGGCTAGGTTTCCCTAGCTGCGAGC
Organism: Pleurodeles waltl; assembly: GCF_031143425.1. NCBI lineage: Eukaryota > Metazoa > Chordata > Amphibia > Caudata > Salamandridae > Pleurodeles > Pleurodeles waltl. The sequence continues at coordinate 866,495,939 of NC_090443.1, forward strand.
GGATCTAGGGTCCAAAAACTAGAGCTGCCCACATTGGAAAAAGAGGGTCAGTGTTGGGTAGAAAAATGTGCTGTGTCATTGTTGCGTTCTGGGCTGTTTCCTGTCGTGTGGACTAGGTCTACCCACACAAGCGAGGTACCATTTTTATTGGGACACTTGGGGAAATGCCAGGTGGAAGGAAGTTTTGTGGGTTCTAGAACTTTCCATCACAGAAACGTTAGGAAAATGTGTTTTTTCAGTCAACGTTTGAGGTTGGCAAGGTATTCTGGGTAACAAACGCGGTGAATGCCAAGCAAGACAGCCTACCTTGGAATCCCTTAGGTGTCTACTTTTCAATAATGTACAGGCTGGCTAGGTTTCACTAGGTGCCAGCTGAGCTAGGGTCCAAAATCTAGACCTACTTGCAATTGAAAAAGAAGGTCAGTTTTGAGTGGAAAATTGAGCTGCGTCCATATTGCGTTTTGGTCCATTTCCTGTTGCAGGTACTAGGGGCCTGATTTAGATGTCGGCGGATGGAACACTCCGTCACAAACGTGATGTCAGCCATATTATGATCTCCATAGTATATCATGGGATCGTAATACAGTAGACGGGATCTCTGTCACGCTTGTAACGGAGTATTCCCCTCTGCTGACATCTAAATCAGGAACTAGGTCTACCCACACAAGTGAGGTACCTTTTCTATCAGGAGACTTGAGGGAAGGGCAGGTGGAAGAAAGGTTGTAGCTCCCAGCAGATTCTAGAACTTTCCATTACAGAAATATGAGGGAAAATGTGTTTTTTAGTCAAAGTATGAGGTTTGCAATGGATTCTGGGGTACAATATGTGGTGAGAGCCACACAAGTCAGCCCACCCTGGATACCTCCAGTGTTTAGTTTTCAAAAATTTACAGGTTGGCTAGGTTTCCCTAGGTGCCAGCTGAGCTAAGGTTAAAAATCTAAAGCTACCCTCATTGGAAAAAAAAGGTCCGTTTTGAGTGAAAAAATTAGCTGCATCCATGTTGCGTTTTGGCCAAGTCAGGTGCCATTTTTATCAGGAGACTTGGGGGAGCATAGAAAAGTAGAACATTTGTTATTACCAATTGGATTTTGCTGCATTTCTGCCTTTAAAATGTAAACCAGTCTAAAAGAAAGATGACTTTTTGAAAAATACCCTTTAAATCATACGCTAGTACGGGTACCCACAAATTAAGAAATGTAGAAATAAACACTGCTTCTAAACTCTATATCTTGTCTTCATTTCAGAAATACATACATTTTCTTGATATCCATTTTTCACTCTACCTATTTTGCTATAAGAATTGGTCTATACTCAGTACTCAATGAAAACCCATTGTACAGTTCAATTGTTTGCTCTGGGTTTCTGGGTTTTTTAGAGAACCTACAAACCCTATATATCTCAGCAACCAGAGGGGTCTCGTGGACATAATGGTATATTGCTTTTGTCAATCTGTCATTGTGACAAAAAGTTACAGACGAAAATGTGGTCAGAAATGCCTGTTTTTTCCCACTCCTTTTCAATATTTATTTTTTTCAACAGTTATTTTCCTTGGAAAAATGTTGAGGGATCTATACATATGACCCCTGGATGAATGCAAAATTTTGTCTAGTTTTAAAAAATTTATAGTGTTTCTGCGTGGCTTCTACCACAAACTGATAGTAGGTTAAGAGCACAAAAAATAGGGAAAATAGGCTACCTCTTAGAAAAATGCCAAAACTGTGGTACAAAATTAGGATTTGTGATTCAGCTTGGCATGTTCCTAAAAGTTGAGAAAATTGTCATTTTAGCACAGTAAACTGTTTGTTGATGCCATTTTTTGGAAAAAAACAGACACAGTCATTGGGTATCTTTAGATTCCCCAAGGTGTTGGAAAAAAGGGCATGTTTGGCTTGGATACCTTATCTAGAAAACAAGTTATGGAACCCAAAGTGCAAACTACCCAAAATGGCCAAAAATGGTCTCAGCACTGGGGAGCTGGGGAGGGTACCAGGATGGGGGAAGGCCTAGCAGTGAAGAGGCTATTTGTATAGGATCAAAACTTCAACATTCACCCAGGGTTGTCATTCACTAACTTTTTTGAACAAAGATAGAGAAGTTGTACTGGACTTTGTGCCGATTTAGATCTTGACAGGAGTTCTATGGTCCCTCCGTGGCGGTGGTTCCAAGTATTCCGTCAAGCTGATGGAGTTCTGACTGCCATGTTTAGATTCATGGTGGCTGAACCTCGGTCCGCATCAACAGAGTGTAGTCCATTGCGTAAGCAGTTTCCTACTGCCGACACAGTAGACTCCTATGCTGGCTAACATTACTCCGTCCGCCTCAGAATGGCGGGATTGCACAAAGCACATTTAGATTTCACTGTTGTGCATGTGTTGTACTAGTGGCGGGTTCCTGACAGCTGTTGGATGCTAACAGCACACACCTAATGTCTGTTGGCAAATTGTGAACATCTGCATACCACTTTATAAGACAGACTCCATTTCAGACCATGATCTTTTGCCATTCCACTGCACAACACCATTTTGCTGCTGACTTTGCCACACAGAAGTCAGGTTATTTCATTTTTATTTCCTCTGCTAATTTTTCACTTTTTTATTTTTTTAACTTTACTTGTGGGTCCTCTATTATATTCAATTTTATTTACTCATCATGGCAGAGAGGAGAAATCCTTGTTTTCCAGAGGGAAAATTGTCAGTCATGGTGGATAAAATCATTAGAGTAGAGCCATAATTGTTTGGAACCAAGTAAAAAATGGCACCATATAGCAGAAAAGGCAAAGGTGGTCCAGAATAGTTGACAGGCTGTAAGCAACAACAGGAGGAAATTAGGAAGCGATGGAATGACCTGAGGGGGAGAGTGCATTCCTTGGCCTCCAAGCATCACCTGGAGGCCCAGAGGACTGGTCGTGGTTCTTCCAGCCCCCCATTACAACTATTTTCCTTGGAGGAGAAGGTCTTGCAGATCCTACATCCTGAAGGCATGACAAGGATCCCTGGTGGACTGGAGACTGGTAAGTTAGACTTTTGTATGTCTTACTAAACATAAATGTAGTTTTTGCTTTTAACCCTTTTGCTTTTTTTCTTTTTGTTTTGGATCCATACAGGTCAACACCCATCACAAAAAAGCCATATGGAAGGCCATCATCAAGAAGGTGCAGGCCCTGGGGATCTACAAGAGGTGCAGCACTCACTGGCGGAAGGGGTGGGAGGACCTAGGACGCTGGACCCAGATCTGAAGTCCAGCTCTGCCAGTCCTCCCAAAGTGGGAAGCGCTTGCGTAGCACCCTGACCCCCCGAATGGCCCGCATACTTGTGGTGGCCTATCCTGGCCTTAATAGGCAGTTGAAAGCACAACAGCAACATCAAGAGGGTAAGTATATTTTTGAGTTCTTATTGTTAGTTAACTTTTTTGTTACAGGAATAATTTATGCCATCAACATAAAGGTTGACACACATCCAATGCACAAGAAGAACTCTGGAAGGTTTACATTTTGCACAAGGTGATGTGTTTTGTGTATTGATTTGTGGTAAATGTTACCACTAGATTCCTTATCACTACCTAAGGACTGTTTTGAACAGACACATGCCTGCCTAACAAAAAAGAGCTACCTGGATTCTGTCTATGTTTTGAGGGACAGTTGTACCACACAGGCCACAGTTTATAATTGTGTCAGGTCTGATGTTCCATCACAATTGTGAGGAGGTTATATTGTCCCTATTACAGGTGACATAGCATACAATGCACTTATGATACAGTGGATGTTCCAAACCTCACATTGGGGAGTTGATATAATGAACAAACAATAGTGAACATGTGATCCAAAATGACTAGGAACATCAGAACAATGACAACATTTTTTTTAGCAAAAACATTGAAAAAATATGTTTTCAATGCAAAAACAAGTCAGTTCATGTTACCAGTTGCAGGCTGGCATGACGCCTTACTCCTTCACAAATGTGCATGTAAGCCAGTCTGTTTCAACGAACATGAATTTGGTAGGCAAACATTATTAAATGAAACAAACAGGAATGTGTACACATTGGTGACAGTGTAACACATACCTAAAACAAAATTGTTGTCTCCTTTGTTATGTCCAGATGATAAATCAATGTTGAAGCAAATGAATTATTGAAAGGGGCTTTTGCAGATGGACAATGTACATGGTACAAATATGTCTTGCAACATGTTTATTTTTGTGACATGAATTCACTATTCAAAATCAATTTGAAGTGTTTAAGACAAAAGATCAAAGATGAAATGGGAGTAATGATGGTCATTTACAAAACTGTGAGCAAATGTTCCCTACATGTATGGGGTAATGGTAAAGTATACCTACGTTTTAAAGCCTTGAAGCAGGTGAAATATTAAAATTAAGAACTGTTTTGTTAAAGAACCTTGGGCCAGATATATCAAACATTTTTGCGATCTTGGCCCGTTTGCGATCGCAAAAATGCATTTTGGGATGTAACAAGTCCAATTTGCAATTCGGTAACTTGTTACCAAATCGCGATTTGAATTTGCGACTACATAAAGATTCTTTACTAGAAAGGGGCGTGCCAAGGGCATCCCTTCCCAATACCGAATCGCAGAGGTATATATGATTGTTTTGTGACCGTGAATGCGGTCACAAAACAATTGCAGGTACCACCAATTTCAAACCAATGGTAACCCATTTGCAAAGGGGAAGGGATCCCTGGGGATCCCTTTTTCCTTTGTGAATGCTTGCAAAAACATTTTTTAGGAGCAGGCAGTGGTCCCACGGACCACTGCCTACTCTTAAAAAATGAAAAGAAAACTTTTAATTTTTCTTTTTTAAATGCATCCTGTTTTCCTGTAAGGAAAACGGGCTGCATTAAAAAAAAAAGAAGCAATCACAGACGTGGTGGTTTGCTGAGCCCAGCAGGCACCATCCCTGTGATTGTAGCCATTCGCAGTGGCTCGCAAACTGCGACCTACCTCATGAATATTAATAAGGTAGGTCAATTTGCGAGCCCTTGCAAATCGCTATATGAAACTACTAGAGTTAGAAAAATATCCAATATCGATTACTTAATTGCGATTCGCAAAAAATCACAATTTGGTAATGGCTATTGTAAAGAATAATACATCTGGCCCCCTGCGATTATATTTATTTGCATAGATATAATAAAAATGTTACATGTGTCTTTTTAGCATCTTCAGGAGCAGGCAAAGGAGACATTGGCCACGAAGGTGGGGAGGCAGCTGGCCACTGTATGTAAAGTGGGGAAACATCAAACACTAACAGATATAGGCCCTCATTACAACATTGGCGGTAAAAGCCGCTTACCGCCGTGCAGAAGATCGCCAACACACCGCCGCGATCGCGGAATTCCGCCACAGCTATTACGACCCACTGCTCCGAATCCACCAAAATTGAGACAACCACACAAGTCTGCCACACCAAAGGTCAGTGATAAACTGGAGAAAACAAAACCTCCACCGTCACGCCAACAGAAATACGCCCACACTATCACGACCCACAAATCCACGTGGCGGTCTTTCAACCGCTGTATTCCATTGGCGGTACACACAGCCGTGCTCAAAATACACACACATTGACAAAACACTGCCACATTGGACAATTCGAAATACACACACCTAATACACATACACACACCACTCCCACACACCCATTATAATATAAAACTCACACCCACATCACCCACAAACCCCTACGACCAAAATACCGAAAGAAGGCCAGAGAGAGACACTACAAACTAACACCAAGCATCCACAGGCACACAATACCATCACCCACATAACTTCCACGCACCTCACACAACACACCACTAAATTTCACCCCACTTATCACTACACACACCACCCCACACATCACCCACACCACCCCACGGCACGGCAAAGACACCCCAGGTTCTCTGAGGAGGAGCTCAGGGTGGTGGTGGAGGAAATCGTCCGGGTAGAGCCACAGCTATTCGGATCACAGGTGCAGCACACCTCCATAGCTAGGAAGATGGAGCTATGGCGAAGAATAGTGGACAGGGTTAACGCAGTGGGACAGCACCCAAGAAATCGGGATGACATCAGGAAGAGCTGGAACGACCTACGGGGGAAGGTGCGTTCCGTGGTCTCAAGACACCACCTTGCGGTTCAGCGGACTGGCGGAAGACCCCACCTCCTCCCCCACAACTAACAACATGGGAGGAGCAGGTCTTGGCGATTCTGCATCCTGAGGGCCTCGCAAGAGTAGATGGAGGAATGGACTCTGGTAAGTCAAATCTTTACTATTACATCCCCCATCATACCTGCATGCCATCACATACCCCCACCCTCACCCCCATCACTCCTACTCCTCACAAATGTCCCACTATTACAACCCACCGATCCCAAAACCAAGCCCTGCATGCAACAACAAAGCATGGACACCCATCACCAAAGTATGACCACTGCAGATACCCATACACCCCCCTAAACCACCATCACACAAGGTCCCACACAGGAATGCAAGCACTGGGGTACACGGTCACCCACCTATTGCACACCATGGCACACACAGATGTAATAAACATCCTTTTATACCCCTGCAGGACCTCTACCCAAAGTCACTGGACAGGAGGGTCCACACATGTCCACACCACCAACGGAAGAGGCCCACAGTGATGACAGCAACTCTGTCCAACTAGATCTAGATGACCAGCCGGGCCCATCGGGGACCTCGGGACAGTTGGTTCCCCTGACACAGTCACAGGCCACTACAGAGCTTCCCCCCTCTGGAAACACCAGCACAGCATCCACCCAGCGGGCCCATACCTCTGTCCCCAGGACACGTCAATCAGCAGTGTGTCCACCACTACAGGGAACCTAGGCTAACCCACCACCCCAGGAGTGGCAGTGGTAGTGGTAGTGGGCACACTGTCCAGGGGACGGAGGCCCAGGAACACAGGGGAACTAGGAGGGCTGCTGTGCGACAGGGGGAGGACAGGCCAAGGGAACCCACTCTCCACGAAGCCCTTTCCAACATCATGGGAGCCTCCCACCACTCCCAGGAGACGATGGCAACGGCACTGGCCAAGTTTCAGGAGACCAAGCGCCTGCAGGAGGAACAGTATTTGGGCTTCAGGGAGGAACTCAGAGCCATCAATTCCACCCTGGGCACCATCGTAGGGGTCCTGAAGGAAGTACTCACCACCAGGAGGGACACTGTGGCACAACAAGGGGCCCCTGACACTAGCCTGGATGATGAACTGCTCACCACCTCCGCCGGCGCTAGTGGACAGGAGGCACCGCCACAGGACCACAACACCAGCACCCCACCCCCTGCAGAGGGAGAACCACCCGCAAACGGTCCCTGAGATCCAGGACAAAGACAGAGAACGATGCCAAGACCCCCGCCAAGAATTGAGACCACCCTGAATGTCATCTTTCTGTCCCACTTTGTCACCCTGTCCATCCTCAAACTGCCCCAGCTTCACTTCCTATGCCCATTTGGGCAATGCACCTGTGAGACTAATAGACTGGACTCTGCCATGGACATTCCTCCACCATCACCCCTCACCATTTTACAACCCCCTCCAATATTGAGCACTTAAATAAACACCCTTGAAGCACAAAACAATCTGGAGTCAGTATGTGATTTCAAAATAGTGTATTAGCAATTACAGTGGCAAAATGCTCTTTCAATTGTAATGTCAACATACCTATGTCACACAGCTCTAGTCCATGAGGAAACAAAGCAGATGTCACACTGTGGGACACACATCTGTGAAATCATAAGGGAAAGTGACAACTCAGTGACCATACACTGGGTGAAAACGACAGACAGTAGAGAGGTAGTAGTGTTAAAGTACATGTAGTAGGCGGGTTTGTATTCTTACCTGTGTCTCACTGGAAATATTGCAGGATCACCGAGTTCCTGTTGTCCATGTCCTCTTCTTCTGCTTCCTCGTCTTCACTGTCCACAGGCTCCACAGCTGCAATAACACTCTATCTGGACCATCCTCCTGCAGAAAAGGCACCTGTCGTCGCAAAGCTAAGTTGTGAAGCATACAGCAGGCCACGATGATCTGGCACACCTTCTTTGTTGAGTAGAATAGGGATCCACCTGTCATATGGAGGCACCTGATCCTGGCCTTCAGGAGGCCGAAGGTCTGCTCTATTATCCGCCGAGTTCACCCATGGGTCTCATTGTAGCGTTCCTCTGCCCTTGTCCTGGGATTCCTCACTGGGGTCAGTAGCCATGACAGGTTGGGGTAACCAGAGTCACCTGCAAATGGCGAGGGACAACTGTTAGACACACACTAACCTGTAGGGATATCCCCAGACCCGGACAACCATTCCCACTGACTTGCTTCCAGGTGCTCACCTAATAGCCACACACGGTGCCTCTGGAGTTGACCCATCACATAAGGGATGCTGCTATTCCGCAGGATGTAAGCATCATGCACTGAGCCAGGGAACTTGGCATTAACATGGGAGATGTACTGGTCTCCCAAACACACCATCTGCACGTTCATGGAATGATAACTCTTCCGGTTTCTGTACACCTGTTCACTCCTGTGGGGGGGTACCAAAGCCACATGGGTCCCATCAATGGCACCTATGATGTTGGGGATATGTCCCAGGGCATAGAAGTCTCCTTTCACTGTAGGCAAATCCTCCACCTGAGGGAAAACGATGTAGCTCCGCATGTGTTTCAGCAGGGCAGACAACACTCTGGACAACACGTTGAAAAACATAGGCTGGGACATCCCTGATGCTATGGCCACTGTTGTTTGAAAAGACCCACTTGCAAGGAAATGGAGCACTGACAGCACCTGCACTTGAGGGGGGATTCCTGTGGGATGGCGGATAGCTGACATCAGGTCTGGCTCCAGCTGGGCACACAGTTCCTGGATTGTGGCACGGTCAAGCCTGTAGGTGATGATCACATGTCTTTCCTCCATTGTCGACAGGTCCACCAGCGGTCTGTACACCGGAGGATGCCGCCATCTCCTCACATGTCCCAGTGGACAGTGCCTATGAAGGACAACAGCGAGCACAGAGTCAACCAAGTCAGAGGTACGTACTCACAGCTTACACAGAACACTAATCACAATCCGAAATTTGGCCTGTATGAGTGTTGAGGCAAGGCCTAGGTATGTGTGACACAGTTAAAAATCAAGCCATGTTGGCCCCTGAAATGGCGGCTGCCTGACCTGTAAAGTGGGACAATGGGATGTGAGGTAACTGCGTTGGCATTGTACACCGTCGCGGTCGAAGACCACAGCGCAATGCTGCATTGGTTAACATTGGACCCTAGGGGTCCCAGGAGCCAATGACGATGTACGCCAGCGGTGACGGTACGCACCGCCGCGGACGTGACCGCCATTTTCACTCTGTTCAATCACTCGATACCTGACCTACACTACAAGTGCTGCTGTGACCTCGGTCTGGAAGAGACAATGGCTCGTGCGTCTGGGGAAAGGGCCCCTGTCTTCACATCGGAGGAGTTGGAGAAACTCGTGGATGGGGTCCTCCCCCAGTACACGCTACTCTACGGTCCTCCAGACAAACAGGTAAATACACTGGGAGCATGCTGTATGGGCTATGCCTGTGTGGAGTGGGGTGGATGAAAGATGGGGAGGAGATTGAGGCGTGCATGAAACGACGGTGAGTGCATGTGCATCATGGCAAGGGTAGAGATGGGGGCCAATGACTGTGACGGTACATTTGGTAATAACTTCTCTTTTCCCCCTGTACAATTCATGTAGGTCAGCGCCCACTAGAAAAAAGAGATTTGGCGTGCCATCGCCAAGGACGTCCGGACCCTGGGGGTCTACCACAGACGGAGCACCCACTGCCGTAAGAGATGGGAGGACATTCGCCGCTGGAGCAAGAAGACGGCGGAGTCCCAGCTGGGGATGGCCTCCCAACGTGGGAGGGGTGCCCGTCGCACCATGACCCCCCTGATGTTCAGGATCCTGGCGGTGGTGTACCCAGAGTTGGATGGGCACTTGGGGGCATCACAGCAGCCACAAGGGGGTGAGTACACTCTCATTCTGCTGATTTTGCGTGCAGTGGAGGTGTCTGGGTGGGGGAGGTGTGCTGTGGGTTTCCCTAGGCCAGGGCGAGTGTACTAGTTAGGCCCCCTTGTTCTGGCAGACCCTGCGGAACCCCACCCCACCTGTGTACAGTGCCAAGTACACCTAGTCAGGCTCCTGTGTCATCCATGTGTGCAGATGTCGGCCATAGCCTTGTAGGCCGTGTCCCAGGGATTGAACAGTGGAGCCCAAGTGCGCGGCGTAGTGCAGGGGGCTTCTGTGTCTGTCGTGTCCGCCAACGGTAGCGGTAATGCATGCACTCAACATGTCTTTCTTCTGTCGTCCCACCCCTTTTTGTGGTCTCCCTGTTCTTGTGTGCATTAGCAAGTGGGCAAACCACCCACTGTAGAGACTTGAGAGACTGTGGCTTTGCACTCCCCAGTATTGAACAGTGGGCATGTTGCCCCCTTGTGGATTTGGCGTCGTGCACTCAACCGGCTGAGGTGCCCCCCCTTTCCCTTCCCACTGAGGTGCCTGTTTTATTGCTATCTGATGCCCCTGCAGTGTTCTCTCCGTCATGGTCGGGGATTGAGTGTGGGCCTCACTCATACCGTGTGGGCCCAGTGTTCCACGGACTTTAATGGAGCACTACCTGGACTATTATTCTTGGTGTATATTTTGTTTATAGTGTATATATATATTTTTGCATACTGGATTTTAATATATTACAATGGTTATACTAATTTTCTTTGGTCTTTGCATTCTTCCGGGGGGGTTGCGGGGTGTAACTGTAATGTATCAATATGTCTTAGTGTGTGTGTTGTCGTGGGTGAGGCTGGGGGTGTTGCGTATTGCGTGTGTGTGTCCCTGTTTTTTCCCTCCCCCCTCCCCTGTGTCGTAGGTGCAGTACTCACTGTGGTCTTCGCCGCCGGCGTTCGTGCTCCTGGTAGAGGAGCAAGAAGATAAGGGCTGGCAGGATCTGCAGCTCTGGTTCCATGGCGTCCTGGTTCCTCGTGGGGTGTGTAGAGGTGAGCGTTTTCCCTTCGAAGTCCTGTTTCCGCCGTGTTTTTGTCTGCGGTGAATCTGCCCCGGAAAAGGTGGCGGATTGGTAGGTTGTGATACTGTGGGCGGTACTTTGTCCCCCGCCTGTCTGTTGGCGGTGACCGCCAAGCTGTTTGTTTGTACCGCCGTGGCGGTCGGAGTGTTAAAGTGGCTGTCTTTGTTGGCGGTTTCCGCCACGGTCGTAATTCCAATTTTTTTACCGCCGGCCTGTTGGCGGTTAGACCGCCGCTTTAACACCATCCGCCAGGGTTGTAATGACCACCTATGTGGCCTGGCATGGCTGAAGGCATTTTTAGAAATTTACTATACTGCTGTTAACTATTAAATACAATTTGCACATTCTCCATTTACTGCTTATACCCTGCAATATAACATCACTTATTGCATGTTAAGTGATAGCATTCCTAACAACACTTATGACCAGTATAATCAATGCATTTATGAGAACACAGTCCATAGCAGAGTGCGGAGTTACAGTAAATGTTGTGTTACTAATGCTTTGATTACACTGCATTCAGAGCTGTCTATGTTATATTATTTTGGGGAAGGGACAAAAGCTATAACTCTAAGTCATAACTATAACTTTTAAATGTTTGTGTATAGTTTAAGTTGGTTTTGTATAGTAATAATAAATAACGCATTCTTAACTATATCTAATCTTTAACCTTTGTTTTTAGATTATTAGATTACATATATATATATATATATATATATATATATATATATATATATGTTTATATATATATATATATGTATCTACAGACAGAGTATCCGACTTCTCAAGGATACCCTGGGACACAGCAGAGGTTGCTTGATGTGTTTAATAAAAGCTTTGCTACAATGTGTTTTGGTCCAGCCAGGCCTTGATCACGGCCCTGGGCTGTGATTTACAGGGCCTGGGCACACCTGGTGCACTATACTAGGGACTTACCACTAAATCAATTGTGCCAATCATGGAAAACCAATTACCAATATCCTTGCACTTTAGCACTGGTTAGCAGTGGTAACATGCCCAGAGTATCAAAACCAGCAAAAACGAATTACAGCACAGGATCCAAAAACAGGAAGTCAGAAGCAAAAAAGTATAGGGAAACCACGCCAGTAGCTGCCAGGTCTAACAGTGAGGGTTAGAGAAAGGGAAGTGGAGCAGAGGTGTCGGATGGGCTGATGGAAGTTCAGGCGATGGTTCAAGTGGGCGGGTCCACAGTTGTGTAGGGCCTTGTGTGTGTGAGTGAGGAGCTTGAACTGGCATCTTTTCTGTACACGAAGCCCGTGGAGTTCCCTGAGGTATGGGGTGAAATAGGTTCGTCTAGGGAGATCCCGGACGAGTCTGGCTGTTGCGTTCTGTATGGCCTGTAGGTTTCAGAGGAGGTGAGCTGCGATCACTGTGTAGAAAGCGTTGCCGTAGTCCAGTTGGCTGGAGATGAGGGCCTGGGTGATGGTGCATCTTGATCTTTGGGGTAGCCATTTTAATATTTTATGAAGCATGTGGCGGATGGATGAAAAAGCAGGTGGAGGAGACAGAGTTGACCTGAGTCATCATGGTTAGCTTGTTGTCCAAATGATGCCTAGGTTCCTAATGTGGTCAGTGGAGTAGGAGTCAATCTGACTTTTGAGAGCCACTAGGATGCCTCCCATAGGGAGCTTATGTTTCCGAAGTCAGTACCTCTGTCTCTTTCATGTTCAGCCTCAGGCAGTTGTCCTTCATCCAGTTGGCGAAGTCTGTCACACAGTTGTGGAAGTTGGTCTTGGTGCTGGTGGTGTCTTCGGAGAGAATGAGCTATATGTTGTCAGCGTAGCTTATGAATTTGAGACCATGGGTTTTGACGATGCTGGCCAGAGGTGTCATATAAATGAAGGGGCTGAGTGAGAATCCTTGGGGTACTCCACAGATGATTTCCTTGGGGTCAGAGGTGAAGGCAAACTTTTTGTTTTCTTCCAGTGAGGAAAGAGTCGATTTCAACTGAGAGTGACCCCTTGGATGCCTATGTTGTGAAGCCTTGTGATGAATGTGTGGTGGGAGACTATATCGAAGGCTGCCAAGAGATCTAGGAGGATCAGAGCCGCCATCTCTCCTCGGTTAAGTAGGGCTCGGATGTTGTAGGCAGCCGCTAAACTGGTTAAAAGTCACTTTGTAGACAATCTGCCAGATGGTTAGGGACACAAAATGAAGGAATTGTCAAGTGCCTCAACTGTAAAGCATGTAAGATTGGGAAAAATGTCAAATATGTCAATGATCCCATAGGGAAACAGATAACGATAGAACAGAGGATTACATGTGGTACTATTCATATGTTCTATGGTATTGAATGCAAATGTGGCATGAAATACATTGGAAGTACAAACTGTCCAGTAAAAAACGTATATTTGTTACATATACGGGCGGTGGAACATAGAGATGGAAGCTATGCTGTTGCCAAACATTTAACCATATCACAATGTGGAGATGGCAATCCCTTTGATATTATGGCTTGACACAGGTACCTTTGAATGAACAAGGTGGTGATCGGGCTCTACTACTGCGTAGACTGGAAAGTAAGTACATCATTAGATGACGTACCAAGATCCCAGAAAGACTTTATACTGATGATCTATAATAACTATATATCTGTTACCATGAACAGGCGACTATATCAGTGTATCTACACATATAATACTAACAATTGGGCAACGGAATTAATGGAATAAAGAAGGTAAGATGGCACTTAGCCATAATTGCTTTTGGTTCAATAAAAGGATGCTTACAAGAAGTGAACGATACGTACAAAACACATATAAGTGGCCTATTCATTTTTTGATGGATAATGCAAACCACCTTTCTTTTGATTCGAGAATGTATTGTGTTTTTGTTTAATTAGATTCCATAGTACAAAAGATTTTGCCATCAAAATTGTACATGTTTTCACCTACTAGATATGGATAATTCACTGTGGTATTTAATTTTAACCTTCTTGGCTCTCCATTTTTTACTTTTCTTAAATCAAACTACGTGTCCCAGAATGCCTCATTGTGAGCTGACTGTGAACTAGTGTTTATTGAATATTGAAGAAGGATTCGCCAACTGTGAACAAAACTCTTCGGAGTTGAAATGCGTTTGTATTTGTTGCCGTGGATTAAACACTTAACTTTCTGAAGAAACGGAGTACAGTGGGTTTTTTTGTTTTGGAATCATAGATATATATATATATACAGGGAGTGCAGAATTATTAGGCAAGTTGTATTTTTGAGGATTAACTTTATTATTGAACAACAATCATGTTCTCAATGAACCCAAAAAACTCATTAATATCAAAGCTGAATATTTTTGGAAGTAGTTTTTAGTTTGTTTTTAGTTTTAGCTATGTTAGGGGGATATCTGTGTGTGCAGGTGACTATTACTGTGCATAATTATTAGGCAACTTAACAAAAAACAAATATATACCCATTTCAATTATTTATTATTACCAGTGAAACCAATATAACATCTCAACATTCACAAATATACATTTCTGACATTCAAAAACAAAACAAAAACAAATCAGTGACCAATATAGCCACCTTTCTTTGCAAGGACACTCAAAAGCCTGCCATCCATGGATTCTGTCAGTGTTTTGATCTGTTCACCATCAACATTGCGTGCAGCAGCAACCACAGCCTCCCAGACACTGTTCAGAGAGGTGTACTGTTTTCCCTCCTTGTAAATCTCACATTTGATGATGGACCACAGGTTCTCAATGGGGTTCAGATCAGGTCAACAAGGAGGCCATGTCATTAGATTTCCTTCTTTTATACCCTTTCTTGCCAGCCACGCTGTGGAGTACTTGGACGCGTGTGATGGAGCATTGTCCTGCATGAAAATCATGTTTTTCTTGAAGGATGCAGACTTCTTCCTGTACCACTGCTTGAAGAAGGTGTCTTCCAGGAACTGGCAGTAGGACTGGGAGTTGAGCTTGACTCCATCCTCAACCCGAAAAGGCCCCACAAGCTCATCTTTGATGATACCAGCCCCAACCAGTACTCCACCTCCACCTTGCTGGCGTCTGAGTCGGACTGGAGCTCTCTGCCCTTTACCAATCCAGCCACGGGCCCATCCATCTGGCCCATCAAGACTCACTCTCATTTCATCAGTCCATAAAACCTTAGAAAAATCAGTCTTGAGATATTTCTTGGCCCAGTCTTGACGTTTCAGCTTGTGTGTCTTGTTCAGTGGTGGTCGTCTTTCAGCCTTTCTTACCTTGGCCATGTCTCTGAGTATTGCACACCTTGTGCTTTTGGGCACTCCAGTGATGTTGCAGCTCTGAAATATGGCCAAACTGGTGGCAAGTGGCATCGTGGCAGCTGCACGCTTGACTTTTCTCAGTTCATGGGCAGTTATTTTGCGCCTTGGTTTTTCCACACGCTTCTTGCGACCCTGTTGACTATTTTGAATGAAACGCTTGATTGTTCGATGATCACGCTTCAGAAGCTTTGCAATTTTAAGAGTGCTGCATCCCTCTGCAAGATATCTCACTATTTTTGACTTTTCTGAGCCTGTCAAGTCCTTCTTTTGACCCATTTTGCCAAAGGAAAGGAAGTTGCCTAATAATTATGCACACCTGATATAGGGTGTTGATGTCATTAGACCACACCCCTTCTCATTACAGAGATGCACATCACCTAATATGCTTAATTGGTAGTAGGCTTTCGAGCCTATACAGCTTGGAGTAAGACAACATGCATAAAGAGGATGATGTGGTCAAAATACTCATTTGCCTAATAATTCTGCACTCCCTGTATATACAACATCCACAACGCTATACCGGTGCCCCAGAGCACAACACGTCAGTCCCGACATGGGACCCACCCAACCATTCAATATGCATACACAGTATCTGACTCTCCGACTTCTCAAGGATACTCCAGGACACAGCAGATGTAGGCCATAGACAGCCCCATGTGCAGAGTGCAGTGTATTTAAAAGGTAGGACATGTACTGGTGTGATTTACATGTCCTAATAGTGAAATACTGTCAAATTTGTTTTTCACTTTTGCAAGGCCTATCTCTCCAATACGTTAACCTGGAGATTGCATGTAAATATCTTTCCAGTATATTTTCCCATAGGGAGCAGATAGAGATATGGAGTTTGGGGTCTCTGAACTCACAGTTTAAAAATACAACTTTTAGTAAAGTTGTTTTGTACATTGTAAGTTTGAAAATGGCACTTTTAGAAAATTTGTTTAACCATTGTGTGCCTTTGCTTGGCTGCTAAGTACACATCTGGGTCAGACTGACAGTTGGGCTGTTTCTGAATTCACTCTAGACAGTGACACGAAGGGAGCTGAGATGTGTCCTGCAATTCCTGATGAGTCTTCTTGGGGTAGGGTGGGAGGGAGAAGCTGTCATCTGCACTTGAAAGGGCTGTGCCTGTCCTCTCACAATACAGTCTCCAACCCCCTAGTGTGTGTCTGGGGCAGGGCACAGAAGAGGCAGGGTCTTCTGCACTACAAAGCCTTTCCTTTGAAGTTTGCCTACTTCAAAGGCAGAAATTAGTATAAGTAGTGGACCCAAAACCCCACAATTTTAGATTACTTGTGGATCAAGAGGATCCTCTGTTAAGGAGAGGTTGATGCTTGAGGAGGACTTGCCACTCTACCTGTTGCTTTGCTGTGCTGGCCTGCTGCTGCTGCTTCTGCCTGAAGAGGGAAAGGACTGGACTTTGCTTTCTGAAATGCTGCTTGTGAAGTTTCTCCAAGGGTATAGACTCAACTTGCCCCCTGTTCAGAAGTCTCAGGGACATGATAGACTTCATCTAACAGTGCCTAAGCTCTTCTACTGAGAGTCCTGACTTGCTGAGTGTTGCCAAATCCAGTCCCTGGACCCTTAGAAATGGAAGCTGGTAACCTGTGGGGGAAAATCCACGCATGAATCAAGAATATTGACGCAGCACCTGCCCCGCGGCTGAAAATTCGACACCCTGCCTGCCTTGCAGCTGGAGAAACAACACAGCTCCTGTTCTCAACGCAGACCCTTTGCACAGCATATCAAAATTTTCCACGCATCGACTCTGGGTATCAAAATGTTCAACATCACCGCATGGACCTGAGGTTGCTTGTCCAGAAAATCGATGCATCCCTTCCTTGCGAGGAAAGAATTAACGCATCACTTTCCCAGCAGAGAAACAATTGACGCACAGCCTCACTTGTAAGTAAGGAATCAACGCATCGCTTGCTTTTCTGATGCACGCTCGCCCGTGCAGCTTTATTTTTGATGCATACCAGGTACTTTGTGCTAAAACAACACATCCATTGATTTCTATGGATTAAGACTCTTTTTACTTTAAAAATGCATATCTTTGCTTGTGTATGTTGGATTTTTGTGGTTCTGGTCTTGTTTGATTTAGATAAATATTGGCTATTTTCCAAATCTTGTTGGATCATCCGCAGCATGATTAATGCAAAGTCTTCGAGCCTTAATTTCACAAAAAACACTGAGCGGGTTTATACCAAATCACAAAAGACACATTTTCTGGATCAACATCTAGCTGTATGCCAAAATTGGTGTAATTCCATTCAGCCATTTGAGCAGTAGCCGTGTCTAATTTAACTAGGGAAAAATGAAATGGGGAAAAAGTGTTTTGGAACTCCTCTCTTTTTTTGGCCCCTGCTTGACAGATCACCCTGAAACTTTCTAATTGGGAGGCAGGGTAGAATCCCCCAGACCCCTTAGCTCCAGTGCTGGGGTCCCAGAGGGGCCCTGACAGGGCTGAAAAAAACTCAAAAAAAAAAAAAAATGCTGTGTATTTGGTACAACATGGGAAAAATATAAATAATCCAAGCACAGGCTGCTGCGCCTGTTTTTTAAGAAGCCCCAGGGACTGCCACCTCCCTGTGGCTTCAATTAAATAAAATGCAGGGGTGCCCAGCTCTCCCGCAGCCTCGAAGACCATCCCCTCCCTGAGGCTTTAATTAAATAGAATGCAGGGAGCCGTGCAGGCCCCGTGCAGCCCCTGGGACCACCACCTCCCGGGGCTCATAACTAATTTCTATGGTTTTGAACGTGTACAATGTGAGCCTAACTATAATATCCCTGTAACCTTTGTTTTTTTAAGTGACTCTCTATATATATATATATATATATATATATATATATATATATATACACACAAACACACACGCACATATATATGTATTCACTATAGTTAATATAGTTTCTTAAGTGAATATTCACAAAAAAAAAAACAAAGGTTACAGGGACTTTATAGTTAGGAAATAGAATTTTGAAAAAACATAGAAATTTACTTAAAAGCCGAAGGTTACATGGACGTTATAGTTAGGCTCACATTTTGAACGTACAAAACCAGAGAAATTCACCTGTTAATGTTAGAGTTTTCTCAAAGAACTATAACTTGTGCCCTAAGGTAACTATGAATTGTGCTCTAGCCATGTACTGCTAATTACCCCACAAATTACGGCACTCATGACATCTTTGATAACATCATTCATAATATCAATGTAATATTTGCAGTAAACTTTTTGATGTAAAAACTGCATGGGGGCGTGAGTTATAGTTACCTTAGGGCACCTTTGATTTTTTAAGTGGATATATATATATATATATATATATATATATATATATATATATATATCACACCATCCACAGGTCCACCTTGTGGCGCGCAGATTTCACGGGTGCAAACGTGAGGAAAGGACCATTCCTCCACAATCTCCAACACCAACAATTGCAAAACAATTGATTCGTATGCACTCCAGGAAAGTTTTATTGCTGCTATTCAAGAAAAGTGTAATAAGACACTTGTCTTGTCTTCTTACACTTTTCTTGAATAGATGCAATAAAACTGTCCTGGAGTGCATACGAATCAATTGTTTTGCAATTGTTGGTGTTGGGGATATATATATATATATATATATATATATATATATATATATATATATATATATCATTCTACCAACGTAACCTTCAAGTTAAAGATGCCGCCCTCACAGAATTATGATTAATCCTCTTTTATTCAATAAGAAAAATCCCCACCAACTAACACCAACGCGTTTCGACCTTCTCGGTCTTGATCACGGTTTATATATATATAAAACGTAGTGGAGTCGCAACTAGGCTGCTACAGTTGAGTCTGCTGTTCCATGATAAAAGTGTTTTTTGTGTTGCTAATAACTTTGGCACCATTTGATGAATTTTCACAAAACCTTCTAAAAAATGGTGCTACTTTTTGACTGGTTTGTGCATGGAAAGTTTTGGGGTGATCTGCCAAGCGGGGTTGGAAAAAAGGGGGGGTTCCAAATCACAAAATCCACAATGCATTATGTTCCATAGATTTTTAAGAACGACTTCTGCAAAAACTGCTGAACAGAATGACACTAAATTTGGAAGGAAGCTAGATCTTGGTCCACAGATTGTGCTTTTTGTGATTTGGTGTAAATCTGTTTAGTATTTTTCGAGAAATAAAGGGTCACAAAATATAGATATCTGAACAGCTGGGCATGCAACAGTCTCAAGAGACTCTTGCAAGAACCCCACTTTAAAAACTGAGCATTCTCTGCACCCAGGGAGTTTTATTTTCCTTAGGCCATCTTGTTCCCGCAGGAGTAAGCCTGCTCCAAGAGCGGGCACTCTGATTGCCTTCCAGCAACATGTGAAAAATGCTGCTTGCAGCTATTACAGGGCTCGGAGAATAAGACCAGTGTCCTGAAGTTTAAGAGGAAGTGGTATAAGGGCTCCAAGGTAGAGATAACCTGATTCCCTACGCCCCATGGGAGAACCAGAGGGACCCCTCCCCAGGGTAAAAAAAAATCTGCAAAAAATCCAGGGATCCTGCAAGACTCTCGCTGGACCAAGATAAAACACAGCAAAATGGCAGCCGTGCAGCATTTAATTATCTTATGCCCTGGAGCGGATTTCATAAAGTAGAGGGGGACTGTGTGGCCCCCATCCCTGAGACTTCGAGGCCCCAAGGAGGCCACACCATAGGCAAAATTTGTGAAAATGAGGCAGTGGCATTGTGGTCCCCTGTCCTGTGCTTCCAAAGACCCCAGGGCCAACATTACTTTTTATTTTATGAGGAGGCGCACCTCCGGGGCTGATTAGGTGAAGGGAGGAGGGGCCATGCTGCCCCCCTC
The DNA here is from genome assembly GCF_031143425.1 of Pleurodeles waltl. NCBI lineage: Eukaryota > Metazoa > Chordata > Amphibia > Caudata > Salamandridae > Pleurodeles > Pleurodeles waltl. The sequence goes on from NC_090443.1 coordinate 866,516,104, forward strand.
CCTGAGCCATTAACGGCACCAGGGACCCCATACCCCAGGGCCAGCTCAAATGCTATGTCCTGTAGAGTCCACCTCTGGAACATAGCAATTTTCCAGCCTGCTACAGTGCAAGCAAGGAAAACTATGTTTGATCTCGCTTGGCGGGAGTATTTTCAAATCTCCTGCCAAGCGGAAGCAAACACCAAGCCTGCTCCCAGCTAGCAGGAGCTTCAAAAATGCTCCTGCTGACTGGGAGTGGACTTTGGATCTGCTTCCCTACCCGCACAGCGGCTCCCTGCAGGTGGCAGCAATGCTGGCTCCTGCTGCATACGGGGAGCCGGCTGGGGCCGTAGGGGCCTTAGGACTCCCCTGCGGCCCCCAATGTTTTATTGGGCAAAGTTTTGGGTGAAGAGGTCCCTGGGGCCAATTCCGGCCTGGGGGGCAGCATGCCCCCCCTAAGTATGATGTTGCACCCCAAGGGATGGGTTCCACAGGGCTCAAGTCAGCCCGGGGAGGGTGGCTGCATGTCCCCTCCTACCCAAGAAAATTGTACCAGCCCCAGGGGAAAACTGTGCATGACTAGTGCATGAACACTGAACATACAGCAAATCACAACTAAGACATAGCTACTCATGGAAAGACACGGCTACCGACGGGCCCCGAACCACGGGCCCAACCTCAACAAGGAGGACGACCTTTTCGTTCCCATTTTCAGTTATGTGTTTATTTTGTATGCATGTTTTGATTTATTGATGTATTTATTTCTTAAATGTTCTATTAAGCAAGTATTGGTGTCACCACACTAGATATGGCTTGAGACGGATTATGTTAATATCAATGAAGCAATGCACAGCAAAATAGACACATTATATTGCTCTGTCTCATTTTCACTGCCAAGAAAATCAAAATGTCTATGATGTTGTCTTTACGTTAGGTCTGTAACTTGCTTGTTGCCATTGTCTGCACAAGGCTCCTTCCTGGTGTCTGATGAGCCAAGTATGAGAACCCAGACAGGAATGTGCAGGGTAACAATTGAGGCATCCTCGGAGCCCAGGGCAAGTGGAGTGTTGTCTGCCATCTCCTGTCAGGAGTGACCACTGATTGACGGATTACTTGTGTGCGCACTGCCCAGCTGGCTCCTTGCCGTTGGAGTCGCAGAAGTGATTGACAGCAGAGGTCAAAGAGTAAATCAGAATGAATGAGCATGACGGATTTCCGTGATTGAGTGTGTGAATGTTTCCGAAAGTTCAAGAATATGACGTATGCAGTAGACATTTTATGGTATTTTAACGAATGAACAAGGCAGTTCAACAGGAACTGGAATTATGAGACAGACAACAGCCATGCACTTATGGGGGCCCAGCGTCCTGAAAGCGCCATCTCGCTAGAATTTTGTCTGGATATAGTAACCAATAGTTTAGATAGTTCGGCATCTCGAAAATTGACTTCGACAGTGCGATAATCCGAGGATGTCCCTCTTGTAGCTAAATGTCTGCCTACCAATCACTACCAGCTCTACAACACGTCTAGTACAGGGCACTAGCGCTGACCACAAGGGGCAGTGATCCGTTTTCTTAGTATAGCATCATTCTCTGGCATAACGCTTCTTATTACAGGGCAATCACTCTCCTTACTGAAGCAAGTATACCCCAGATTTTGTCAAAAACGGGAAGGCGGTTTTCCAGTTTATACATAATATTTTTTTGGTAGGATGCCATATAAAACATTTCGCTGAACCATAGTTTCACTGGGAGGATCGTGTCTGTTTTCCAGACACAGAAAATAGACTTATTGGTGACCGCCAAGGCAGTGGCAACCCATCCGCTAGTTTGAGAGGTGATAGTGTACGAGGAGGTGTCATGAAGCAATACTGCAAAGTCTTTTAATGTTCCGGTGATCCCCGCCATGGTTAACATTTCAAACCAGACGCCATCCTAATAATGTCTCAACTTTGACATTTTCACACTATGTGAATAATGTCACTGTCAGACTGGTGTCATCTCGAGTATTTGGAGTTGTCAGAGATTCATAGGTTTTGTGGGGATCAAGGTCACGTGTATATTATTTTATAATAACCGTACTTGAGTCTGCCCTTGAGTAACTGTCATAATGCAATAAGAGGTCTACCCGGTCCTTCTTTGTAAAGTCTAAGTGTACCCTGTTGGACCACTGGTGTAACGAAACTTGAGGGGGCCCAACTGCAAAGTGCATGGAGGGGGCTCTTACAATCACACTCAGGAGCTTTCTGGCCAGGATACTGTGCTGCTGAGGGGGCCCACTGCAGCCCAGGGGCTTCCCCCACACCACAGGGGCTGCGGGGGCCTTTGTTATTCCACTGGTGAGCGCAGTCCTTGTCATGAAAGAGAAGGTTGAGCCAAGGAAGAGTTTATATATAATTCCGAGCCTATTTCTTGTAGGTTCTCCATATTTGTAGGTAAGATCGTAAGGGAGACTTTGAGAAGCTGATGGGCAACAGTCCCATAGTTGCTGTAAGGCGGCGTGTCAGTTGGTGAAACCTCCTCAACAAGTTTGGCAGGAGCTTGTATCTTGTGTGGGCTTCTGAGAAGGACATCATTCTGACATCTAAAAGTAATTGATATGAGTTACTTACCCCAGTTTGAGTGAGTTTCATGTAAACGGGTTCTCTGTGAAAATATTCTCTGTCTTCACAACAACATTTTTTTTCAGGAAGTTTGCGTATTGGCACTGTATGTAAATAGCGCCAGAAAGGCCATGCAGATCAGGGAGCACAGCGCTGGCTGCATCTTGTGGTGCAACTTTTGTGCACTTTTCTTCTAGTGGTACAGGAGGTGGAAAGTGATGAAGGGACGGAGGGTTAAGAGGGGGTGAGGCAACAACGAGAGAGGGGGCAGGGGCGGACCAGACAAGCAAAAATGCAGGAAGTGGTTCAGGAGAGGGTGGGGAAAGCAGTGCTGGAAAAGTGAGTGAGAATGGGGTGCAAGTAAAAGGAAAAATTGTAAATAGTACCTCTGAAAGCAGCAAGCAGTGGAGGGACACTAGACAAGAGAATTAGTGCTTATGCCATGCTCCAGGGTAGGTTCAAACATATAAAGAGGACGTGAAGCTGGCACTTGCTGACCTAAGAGAAGCGAGAGAGTGACGCTGAAACCAACTAATGGTAAGTAATGGGCAGGCTCTAAGCCTCCTAAAAGTAACCGAAATGTCTCACAAGTGGCAGCACATACTGGGCCGGCTTTAGCACTGGTGGTGCCCGGTGCAACAATCTTTTTTGGCGCCCCCACCTCATGACTTCCTCTTCGAATTCCCTCACTACCACCCTGCAAAGAGCCCCTCATCTCTCCAAAGCCCCTCTCACATATACATTTCATTTGTTTTAAAGCACTGGTAAAGGCTGACTTTACTAGTCCACTCAGCTATCAACATAAAATACAGATCTGTTCTTTGCAACAGTAGTAGGAACATTAATCACAAGAGTTATCTTGACATTGTTTTGCTGGCTGAAGCTGGATGCCGAAGGAACTCTGCAATAGGTGCTCTAAATGTGGTGCCGTCTTGGGTCCTGTGGCTAACTATGTTTTGGGAGTTTTAGAAGCAGACTTTCAGACATTTCTCTAAAACTTACTGTTTTTTAGTCAAAGTTCTTGGAAAAATGGGCAACAAATCATTGCCTCTTTTTATTATAAGTCTGTTAAATATCTAGTATAAATGTAATAAATAATAAGTACATTGATAGGTAATGTGGGACCTGGGTGGAAGGACGGGAGCCCCCCTTTCCGCCCAGGATGACTGGGAGAGGGATGGAGAGGGATAGGGTGATAGCAGAGGGGTGATGCACTTTCCTGCTACACAGAAAAGGGAGAGTATGCCATCCTTCCCTGCCATGGCACAAGACTGAGGCAGCAATTGCAATGCTAAGAGCAGTGGAAAGACTGCCTCCAGTGGTTGGGACATTCTGCAGTGCTAGTAGAAAGAGATAGGCCCAGAAGGGCAGTGTCAGTTAGAGTCCCAGCAGCCATAATTCCATGTGCTTCACCTTCATAGCCGGGGAGGGGCAATACAATAACCCCCTGAGGAAGGAGGCCCTATGACAGGATGTGAAGTCAAGAAAGGTCCATTGGGTGCATGGACGGGTGGCTGCTAACTCTGGGACATTCTGCAGTGCTAGTAGAAAGAGATAGGCCCAGAAGGGCAGTGTCAGTAAGAGTCCCAGCAGCCATAATTCCATGTGCTTCACCTTCATAGCCGGGGAGGGGCAATACAATCACCCCCTGAGGAAGGAGGCCCTATGACAGGATGTGAAGTGAAGAAAGGTCCATTGGGTGCAGGGACGGGTGGCTGCTAACTGTGAAGGGGGAGCAGCACTGGAGCTCCATCAGAAGGGCTCACGCCCTGGGGTTCAGGTCGGAGACAGGCTTAAAAAAAACCTTAAGAGCATGCCAAAGAGGCAGCCAGTGGCTCCATCTCCAGGAGGAATCCATATAGTAGCTCTACGCTTATAAAGCCAGATGAGAGGGTCTCTCCAGTTATGGACCTAAACTGACCCCTGGTCAGCGTCTGTCTCTCCCCACCGTGCAGCTTCACCCATCTGCTGCTGCCCCTTGTGCTGCCCTGCACGTTAAGGTCTCCAACTTCAAGGCCTTTGTTCACCCACAGGCTCCTACCTGCACCTCATCCCTGGTGGCCAGTGGTGAGCCTCTGTGTTCTGTCTCTGTCTTTTTCTGCCTTTTTCCTGCCTTTTTACCACTTTTATTTTCTGCTTTTGCCTTCTCTTACCTTTGCCTTCCTTGCATTTTCCCATCTGCACTCCTCTCCCTTCCTGCCCCTGATGCTGTTTCTCCCCTACGGCCGAGCCCCATCTCAGCGCTTTCCTGCCTGCTTCCTCAAGCTGTCCAGCCCCTCCCACCTCCCTGCCCTTCTAAATGGTGTCCGCTATGTGGCCATGCCGCTGGCACGCCAAAGCCAAGCCCATCTGCATCCTCCTGTGCCTGGCCCACGCCCAGCACCACAGTCCCTGCACCTTTCATCGCTACGACACCAGCACTCTCCACACCCTCAACAGCAGAGGATCCACTGCCTGCCACATTGCATCGCCAAAGAACACTTGAGGCCCATTCCCCTGCCAAAACTGCACTTTCTCTTGCATCCGCACACCAGACCCTACCACAACACACCCACCTAGATCGTCCAACCACATTAGCTGCATCCTTCTCAACACCCGCTCCCTCATCATGAAGTAGAGCTATGAGACCTGCTCAACTCCATCTCTCCAGACGTTGCCTTCTTTACTGAAACCTGGATGAGCCCCACCTCACCCAGGACATCGCCACCGCCATTCCCAACAGCTACAAAACCATACAAAAAGACTGCCTCAACCACCCAGTAGGAGGCATCGCCATTGTCCACAGAAACACCCTCCGCCTCACTACAAGCTCAGGCGACCACTCCCCCGGCATGGAGCAGCTCCATTTCCAGATCCAGACCAACCTGAATACCACCCTCAGTGGCACCTTCATCTTCAGACCCCACCGGACCCTGTCCCCCTTCAGCAAATCCATAGCCGACTTTATCGTACAACACGCTCTCACCTCAACGGACTACATCCTCCTCGGCGAACTCATCTTCCACCTGGAAAACCACAATGATCACAACATATCCTCTCTTCTGGAGAACCTCACCACCCTACGACTCAAAGAACTGGTCACCTCGCCAACCCACTCAGCAGGACACATGCTGGACCCCGTCTTCACTGCTAGTAACAACATTCACGTCACACACCTCCAAGCTTCACTGGACAGATCACCACTGCATCCGCTTCTTCTTTACTAAACCCACCAAACACCTCCCAGCCCACCACCACCACCCACTTGCCACCGCCCTCCGCCAATCACCACCACAGGTCCCACAGATGCCAATGCATCGGCATTCAACCTTTATAAAGGGATCTCCGACTGCACCAACACTCTGGCCCCTCAAGAAACCCTCCTACAAACAGTCTTGCAAGAAAGACAGCTGTTTCTTCCCCACCCTCCAAAAGTCCAAACGCACCTGTAGAAGGCTTGAGAAAAGATGGAGAAGCAGCAAGACCCTGGCAGACCACGCAGCCTTCAAAACACACCACCACCTCATCAGAACCACTAAGAAAACAGCCATCCAAGAACGCATCAACGTCAACGCACACAACAGCAAAGAACACTTCACCATGATCAAAGAATTCACCAAACCCAGCGCGGACTCCACAGACATCCCCCCTTCCAAGACATCTGCAAAAAACTTGCTATCTTCTTCCACCGCAAGAATTTAGACATCTATGGCAGTTTCACCACCAGGGACCCTCCCACCCCACCCATAACCACCCCACCCAAAGGATCTAGCTCCCAGCCATCCCTGCCCTACTGAACCACCCTCTCCATGAACGACACCTAGAAGTTCATGAAAGCCACTCATGCTGGAGCCCCCTCAGGCCTGTGCCCCACCACATCTTCAACAAAGCAAGCGCATCCATTGCCCATGAACTATGCCGCACCATCAACTGCTCCATAGAGTGTGCCACCTTCTAAGGAGACTGGAAACACGCAGAAATCAACCCACTGTTGAAGAAACCCTCTGCTGACCCAACCGACCTCAAGAACATCTTGTTGTTCCCCTTCCCGGCTGAAGTCATCAAGAATTTATTAAAGCCCAACTCACCAAATGAATCGAAAACAACAACATCTTAGACCCCCCCCAATCGGGCTTCAGAAAAAAACACAGCACTAAGACCACACTTCTCGCAGCAACAATGACATCCACACTCTCCTCAACCAACATGAAACTGCTGCCCTTATCCTACTGGACCCGTCCGGCACCTTCAACACTGTCTCGCACCACACCCTCTGCACCAGACTGCATGACGCTGGCATCCGCAGCAAAGCTTTATAATGGATCCGCTCCTTCCTCACCTGCCTCACCCAGAGAGCCAGGCTCCCACTGTTCACCTCACAACCAACAGAGATCAGTTGTGGACTTCCTCAGGGCTCCTCCCTGAGCCCCACCCTCTTAAACATCTACATGGCCCAGCTCGCTAATATCATCAGAAACCACGGACTCAACATTACCTCCTACACAGACGACACTCAACTGATCCTCCCCCTCAATGACAAGCCTACAACTTCAAAAAGCGACTTTCACAATAGAATGAGAGCTGTCACCGTCTGGATGAAGGCCAGCTGTCTGAAGCTCAACTCCGACACGACCGAGGTCCTCATCCTCGGTTCCACTCCCTCCACCTGGGATGATTTGTGGTGGCCCCTAGTTCTGGGAATGCCCCACACACCTACTGACCACGGACGCTCCCAATCAACAACAGAATCACCTTCAAGCTCCTCACACATGCATACAATGCCCTCCACAACATCGGATCCACATACCTCAGCACCGCCCTGATCTTCCACATGCCCACCAGACACGTCCGCTCTGCCCAACTGGCCCTCGCCACGACCCCAAGGATACGCAAGAACTCAGCTGGTGGAAGATCCTCCTCTTAACTCACCGCAAAGACTGGAATGCTCTTCCGCTACACCTCAGGCAATCACCCTCACTACCTCAATACAAGAAGAACCTCAAAATCTGACTCTTCGACTGATCTCGTACTGCCCGCCAGTGCCTTGAGACCCTCATGGGTGATTAGCCTCACTTCACAAATACCTGATTGACTGATTGACCCACACAGCATGGCCAAAATGGATAAACCAGCACGGTGCAGCTTGACACATGGAGGGAGCGGCTTAGTAAAAGCCAGTTCTCCAGGGGCCAACACTGCAGTAGGTACTGGACACCAAGGAATGGTGGCAAATGCAGTGAACTACCTAGTAGCAGCTTCCAAGTCGAGGCATGAAGGTTTCAGACCCAGGATCCCATTTTAAAATGGCAGAGTGACATAGAAATGCAGCAGGCTGATGTGGTGGATATAGGTGGTCAGCAAGGGCAAGTCAACTTGGCAGAAACAAAAAGGGAGGAGGTGGAGAGACCACATCTGCTTCGTGTAGATGAACATATCAAGGAAAAGACATTGTGAATAGGGGATATTTACAATCGGACAGAGATTTGGGGTGGTAGAACAGATGGCTGCTGTCAGATGGTACATAGGATGGGCCGAAGGCTAAGCACCTGTTCAGCAGCAGTAGAAGACCGCTCAGTGGATGCTGAATGACTGGGGAAGAAGACAGAGATGGTAACATCATAAAGGAAAATCTGATAGCCAAGGTTCAGAAGACAGAAAAAGGGGTAGCCTAGCGAGTGAGGAAGAAAGTGGACTCTTGAGAAGGAGGGTTTAGCTGAGGTCCATTCTGGAGAGGATCAGAGGAGTAGTTGGAAGGTGTTGGGCAAAGGAGAGTGGATAACTTCAGACCTACAAAGTCAGCACATTAGAAGAAGGAACTATCACCGAAGAGAGTAGATGAATGAAGATAAGCCAGGGGGAAAAGGGAAGGTTACTCTGAAAGTGATGTGTTTGGAGCGGGGTAGAGTTGAAATGTGAGTATGTTGGGAAGAGAGGGGAAGCATAGGGCAAGGGTAAGAGTTATGGTGGGCAAGGAGAGAGTGTTGTGGGTAGAGGTTAGAGTAGGAGAAATGTGCAGTTAAGTGTTCGGAGTTTGAAAGGTTTCAGAAAGGGTGGTGGAAATTGTGAGACAGGTTCCTGTAGAAAAAAGAAACATGCCATGGTATCAGCGACAGTGATGGCAGAGCTGCTCAGAGCGATGTTTGACAAGAGTACTGAAGTGTTAGACGCAGGTAATGAGGAAATTGAAGAAGGGGAAAGGCACAGGTTCCAGTGAGGGAGCAGGAAGAGATCTACAGGGAGGTCTCTGAGGACAAGACGGGAGCCCAAGCGAAAGAGTAACAGTTGGTTAAGTCAGGGTCAAAGTAAGGCAAGTGTGTAAAGCTGTTGTGTATTGAGGTGGTCAACTCTAGTCATTTGCTGCATATGACCAAGGAGAACAATTGTGCAAATTAATATATTGTCGTATTCAATTTAGTACATAGAGATACCAGGTGTAAAGACCGATCTAAGGTAGAAGAGTGACAGCTGGACTGGCGACCCAAGGTGCTGACCAATACTGATAGACAGACGGCAGCTTTTACCGTCTATGAGCATCCTTTGCAAGAAATTCACAGAGTGTAGTGTGGCTCTGCTTTAGTATCCAGACCTATTCAGCGGTCACACTCCAATGAAGAAGTCTAGCCAAGAAGAAGTGCGAGTCAAAATTAGTCATGAGGAGACCTGAATAATGAATTGTGGTTACAATTCATGACTCCAGTGGAGCCTACATGAACGGCACATACAGTGTGCAGCTTGTAATTACTTTGCCCACCTTTTTGTTGTATTCTGTGGTCCGGAGGTGGGAGGGGAGACGCACAGATAGATTTGGCCCTAATGGGGCATGCTATAACAATAATACACAGTGGAAAACACCTCACCTTGCAGTGCTTTGGAGGCATGGGGACAGCACAGTTAAAGACCGAGGTGAAGAAAGAGGAGTGTAAAGTTGTGGAATATTAATTTCCATCTAATGATATCAAGATGAAAGGGAATAAAGTGTGACCCACACTAACTTTAGCCAAGGATTAAAAGTTTTATTGTTTTGGTAATTTTTACAGGAGGCTCATTCATCCGTTTTCACAAATTATAAGACCCATGATGAAGTTAATAATAAATGGAGAAGTTTTTGTTTGGCCAAAAGAAGCATATCATGCATTTTGTTCTTTCTAGAGTACCAAATCTGCAACATTCTAATTTATAATATCCTTGTATTGTTGAGATAGATGCTTCCTATCATGACATGGGAGGTGTAGCCCAAACACTGGACAGGTTCACACAATGACTGACAAAGAACTCTTTGCCATTAAGAGGTTGTTTGTAGGGATTCAAACACACTATAGAAGTGCTCACAGAAATGTACAGTTCCTAACATCAGCCAAATCACTTACCCAAAGCACTTCAGATGCATTTTATGCTAAATGGTAGACAGATCCTGAGGATGGTAAGGCTGATTTCCTACCACAACAAGATCAACTTCTGGGTGAAAATCAGCTGGCAGAGGATCAACCATCAATTTTGCCTTCAAGAATTATGCATGATCATGCCATTGCTTAATTTATCTGGGCTCATTTTTGAGACAAATATGTACAGAAATTAAATCTGTGTCAAAATGTGGCAGAGAAAGATCACAGGTTAGATAACTGGTTACAGGAGAGTTAGACCAGTCACAAAACTAGGCTCACGAGAGCCAGCAGTTCTGGGCAGCATAAGATGGATCAATAGCAGAACCATGTTGCCTTAGTTGTATGATTCCTGCTGGCATGAGTTTGTGTAACATTCTGGTCCCCGCATGTTTGTTATTTTTCCCCCTCTGTCTCTGTATGTATCTGTACTTATTTTCCATCCTCTCAGCGCCCCTTAATTTTCCCTTTAATTTTGCTAGTTATTTCAGTTCCACCACTAACCTGCTCAACTTACCTTACCGAAAGATTCCTGAAAGAACCTTGACTGTTGCCTCCTGATCTTTGTCATCCTAGTTCTACCAAGTTTGGGGTGGTCTTTCCAGTACATTGGAAGGGTTGTCAATGCAGATACTATAGTAGCATCAGGTAAGCCATTGCTGTTAAAGACGGGAGGTGCACTCAATTCCTCTTTTACCCGAGCCTGTTTTCATATGTTACTTCCCAAATACGTCCTACAGAGTGATCCTCTCGTGACTAGACCAATAGAGAGTGACGTACCCCGTAGCCAAAGCACAAGGATGCCTGTGGCAGACAAATCTTCTCTCCTGTATTTTCTCTCTTCCTTCTGTATACTTCTGTTCCCCATTTTCCTCTGGGATTATGTAGACTGTAGCATCTACAACAGTTTCTTCTGTTCAAGAACTCTTAACTTAGTTTTTAGATATTAAAAAACAGCACAGAAACCCTTAGAAAAAGCTAAGGTGACTTATATATTCTATGCTGACCGCAAGAGAAGTCTAACACACCAATATGTTATAGGGAGAAAGTACAGTTATTCACAAAAACCTTGCATCTCTAAAGATCTCCTAAACTGCAACACAAGTTTGTGAGTCCATTTATGATTGAACGAATTGTGAAGCTAGTTAGAGTACAATTGAAATTGACTCTGTTTATGAAAATCCAGTCATATGTTCATGTATCTTAGTTAAAACAATCTTCTGCAGAAACACATCTTGCTTCATATCCTATGCTAGTTCATATGAATGATTAATTTAAGTATGAGATGATTTCAGATCCAAGATCAGTACGTAAAATGTTGTAATAGTAGGTGGTTTGAAAGGGGTTTGACTATGAGGAACAATCGTGGGAACCTGCTTCTAATTTTTGTGCTTCACGTTTGTTGAAAGAATTTTATGCAAGACATTCTGAACATCCAGACAAACCAGGAGCTCCAGTGCTGGAATGGTGGCCTGTCAGGACAAGGAAGGTGAGTGTGACGACTTACCTGCTTCTTCTCACTGGTCGGCCGTCAACTCAGTATTTGAAACTGAAGGAACAGAGACTGTTTTTTCTTTACAGGCACTTAATCAGGGTGCCAATACTGATGAAAGACAAGGTAAGCTAGAGGTGTGTCCCAGAAGAAGGCAGAGACATCGCACAACGTAGGAGACCAGCAATCCTCCAAGGATGAGAAGGAGACGTGCCCAGTCTTGCTGTTGCCGACAAAGGAATGGGTGCCTGAGCAGACTCAGCAAGACAAATTTGATTCCTGACCAGCAGAAACATGGTGGAGAACCGTTCTGAAGACAAGGGAAGATGCACTAGCAGGATGCTCCAACCCGCCACGCTCTTGGAGGAGACTGGCTAGCACAGGATCATGAACGTTTGCGGTTTCCACAATGGGGGAGATACGAGTGGGTCAAGATAGGGTCGACGTTAAGGGGAAAAGTGCAAGTCTTCTTTTATTTCTTTTTCGCACTGGAGAAAGAACGTATTTGCGAAGGGCACGGAGTGTCCTCTGACATAGGAGTCAAGTTGAAATAAACGTGAATACCATCTGTGTTCCCCAGGGCCGGCTTTTGGGTGGTGCGACTGCACCGGGCGCTGACCTCGGGGGGAGGGCTGTGTTTAGCAATAACTTCCGAAACTTGAGATTTAAAAGCACCTGCTGAAAAGTTCCTTGTGCGTTTAGCCTTCAAGAAACAATTAAAATGTCAAGATACCTCTTGTGATTAATGTTCCTTCTAGAGAGAGAGATGGGAGTTTTGCCTTGTGTCAGCTTTGACTCAACATAAAGTAGCACAGAGGGTTAATATGCCTGCTGAAAAAACAGAACTATGTGGCATATTTAAGAAAAGTGGCACTACACACAGTGCAGCGCCACTTTTCTTGCACCCCTTAACGCAACCATGTGTGCATCATATTTAAAATATGGCACACAATGGCGGTAGTTAGGGGACTAGCATCAGAATTTTTTATGCTAGTCCGGCGCTATGCAGGATTAACATCAAAAATGTTGACGCTAATCCTGCATAGCACCCAGAGGCCCATTGTAATTAATGGAAGCCTCCTTTTAATGCCTGCACTGAGCAGGTGTTAAAAGTGCTGGAAAAAAATGACGCAAAGAAATTGGTCAGAGTTCTTTGCGCCATTTTTTTGGCCCCTCTAATGGGGGATGCCCCCTTTGCATACATTATGTCTGGCTCAGGCATAATGTATGCAAAGCGTTACAAAGTGGCACAATGCATGCATTGCGCCACTTTGTAAACATAGCACAGCATTTTTGGCCTTCTAACGCCACATTATCTTAACAAAAATTACACTAATGTGGCGTTAGAATGGTACTAAGTGCTCTTAAGTATGCCTGTATGGGGTATATTTGGAAAAAGTGGCGCTGCACCACTTTTCTTGCAACTTTTAGCCCTCACCTATCGCCACCATGTGTGCGCTGTATTTAAAATACGGCGCAACATGACGTTACTTAGGGGACTAGTGTCAGAATATTTTACACTAGTCCAGCGCTTTGCAGGATTAGCGTAAAACATTTTGATGCTAACCCTGCAAAGCACCCAGAGGGCCAGTGTAACCAACAGATGCCTCCTTTTAACGCCTGCTCTGAGCAGGCATTAAAACTGCCAGAAAAAAATTACGCAAAGAAATCTGTTAGATTTCTTTGCGCCATTTTTTGGCCACCCCCCCTAACGGGGGAATGCCACCTTTGCATACATTATGCCTGGCGCAGGCATAATGTCGCACAAAGGGATATAAAGTGGTGCAATGCATGCATTGAGCCACTTTGTAAATATGCCACTGTGTTTGTTGGCCTTCTAAACGCCACATTAGAGTAAAAAAATGATGTTAATGTAGCGTTAGAATGGCTCTAGGTGCTCATAAATGTACCCCTATATTTTATGTGGCTAGCTGAGTGGATTAGTAAAGCCAGCCTTTACAAGTGCTTTAAAACACATGAATGTATGTGAAAGGGGAGCGATGGAGGGATGAGGGGCACATTTGCCAGGAGATAGTGAGTGAAACCGAGGAGGAGGTCATAGGGTGGGGGACGCCACAATAAACTGTCGCACAGGGCGCCACCAGTCCTAAAGCCGGCCCTGGCGTCCCCTTATAATTTTCTTTTTCTCCTTGGCATCTTGAGTTAATGTAAGTCACGCGACCTCGCAAAGAGAAATACTTTCTTTACTTTATTGTTTTTTTTCTCCCCAGGGTGGGTTCCCCTAACTAACCTCACACTGAATAAACCTGATAAGACAATTGAGACAAAGCACCGTCTTCTAATCACACAAACCTAGGCATCTGCACTGTGAGTTGTACTGGACTGGTATTCCTTCTGCTGAGGGTGTAAGCGGACAGGATTCCGGACGAACCTAAAAGGAAGAAACAGGAAGAGAAGACTTAAATCCCCCAAAAACAAGAATTACTGTAAATCTACCTAAAGACAATAAAAGCCATTAATATATAATAACTCTGTGCTGTGTAGTATCTCGCTTGCCAAGTGACACGACCTTTGTGGAGAGAGTCGCTGTCAGGAAGCAGACATTGCTTACCGCTTAAGAATCGGCTAGCTTAGGAGAGTTTACTCCAAACCCGCTTTTTCTGACTCTATTGCAGGGAAGAAAAGACTGGCAGTCTCTGTAGTCTCAGAGCTACCTGGAGTGATACTGCATGTGTTTGCAAAATGCATTACGCTACAGCACACAGAAGACTAACAACATTTTTCAACACGCCATGAAGTCTCATATAGTCTGGAGATGCAGCAGCCATGTTGGATTTCGGTGTATAATTTTTCTCGATGTCCACAGCATCTTTACTAGTCAACCATAATGCAATTTTGATTCAGCAAGGACCTTGGTTTGCGTATCTAGAAGTTACTTTGCAAAGAACAGTTGCTTCCTTTGGAGCTGTTTAAAGGATCTGGAAATACAGAGCAGTATTTCTGAAAGTGTAGTTTGGTGAAAGAGAACTATGAACTATGTTTAACATTTATTTAACCTTTCTAAGGACTGTAGGATTGCCATAATACACCTGAGGCTAGACTGTGATGGAAAGAAAAGGACGCTGAAGCCAAGGCTGTGCTGCTCGTGCTGTGTGTATATTTAATCGTAGGTTATTGGAGTTCTCCTAATGTTTATATGGCCTGCTAAGTTAGGAATTCCAGAATATTAATGTTTACCACTTACCTTACAGTGACACAAGTGTTCAGTAGAAACTATAAATTAACCCCTCCGCCATACCTTAAATCAGGCCCTTACTCTTGTACGTTTAGTTTCAGGAATTACAAGTTCCACATCAAAGTACACAAACTTGGTTACACAGAGATACTGTTAAGGTATATCTTTTCATTCTGATAGTGAGATGCAAAACAGTATTGGAATGTTAATAAAGACATCACTTTCCTTTAAGAGTCAGACTGGTGGGGTTCAGTGTTTTTGTTTCTTATCCCATTTCCCTTTTCTGGTTTCTACTACTGGCCCTCATCTCCACATATACATGGTCACAATGTAAGGCAGCAATAGACAGAATAATGCATAGCTCCAACTGGTTCCAGAGCACAGGGTTAGTGCATTCTTACAGACAGCTACTTGTCATGTTTAATTCCCGGTAGTACGCCGATAAGTCTTCTGCGCCTTTCCAGTTTTCCAATATTTCTTTTATATATAGCATGCCAAGTACACAATTTATAAATTAAGTTGACATCGTTGATGGTGTGCTCATTTTGATAATGGTTCATATAAATGAATGTAACAAACATGAAGTGTAACAGTAGAAATACCTTGTTACCTTGTAATTGTATAACTGTGTTTGTTGTAATAAGATCCCGTCAACACTTTTCATGCCTCCCTTATGGGGAATCACTATAGATGAATTTGAAAATCAAGTGTGAACAATATGTATCCACTTGTAATTCAATCCTACTCAAAAAGTTGCCTTTGTCTTTAAGGTAGGTCTATGTTTACTAGCAGTTGTAGAAAGTAACCAATATACATTGCTATTTGGTGCAGTAACATTTTAAGCCGGGTATTATTGGCTAAGAGCCTTACACATTTTCGAGAATAGATAAAAAACGTATGTCACCTGATACTTGGTGATAAGAAATTGTTTAGTCTTTTCTATAATCCAGTCATTGTCAATTGTTGTTTCCAAAATCTGTTTTATATATATATATGTGCATAGCCCAAACATAGGCAAAAGGAGCACTGTACAAGGTCAAGGGCAAGCATACAGTCAGTGAGTGATATGAGGTATGAGTTGTGGATTGTTAATACTTTGTGATGCAAAGGTGTGTTCAAGTACTGTTCGAGTATTTTTAAAATTCATATACACGATCATTTTGTAGAAATATACAAGAATTCTTAGCACTTAGGCTAAGTATACTTTCCTTCTGTTAATCAGAAGTGTTTATCATTAAAAATGATCCACCCTTATCAGCTTCATTCAAGTTTATTAATAATTTCCTGTTCCTAGTCTTCTCTGGATATTGTTTTTATATGGCATATTTTCTTTGTGCACTGTCATTTTTTTCCATCAAAGTAATGGTTGCATTCTTTATCGGTAATTGTGAGGAAAGTGGTTTATTATATGGTGTGGTTGCTTAACCTCACCATATAATACACTCACAATACCATCTTGGTTCAGTCAGGCATGTTTGTAAAACTCTTAACTCCATCTTGGTAGCTGTGGCTGCGAGCAGTCAGGCTTAAAGAAAAGAACAAGTGTAAAGCATTTAGATGAGCCAGAATAATGAAATAAGAAAGTCATGCAACTCGAAAGAACTCTGACACCAGTTTATAAAAATAGATCTTATTTTAAAGAATTTTTAAACACCATAACAAACAAAATCTACAAAATTGTTCAGGAAATATACATTTTCAAGTAAAATATAAGTCACTGCTTCTCACTCAAAAACTCAACAGGAAGGGGGGCGTAGCCAACTGGCAAAGAAGATGGCTGTATAGCTGAGGAGCTCCGATGACCACTCGGCCAAACCCAGTAAAAACCTGACACAATCACCCCCGCGGGCAAGCGAGACAGTCCCAGCCCTCGCCCGCATCGTGGACACTGATCTACAAAATTGGAGGTTCTGGGCGTCCCGATCACTGTAACTGAGCAGTGGGGCCTGTTGGCACACTGGAAGCTTGCAACTGGACGGCGACCGCTGCAGTCTTGATTGCCGCTCCCTGGGTGCCTGGGGAGCCCTTTTACCTAGCATGATGATCCCCCACCCAGGGGCCCACTCATGCTTCAGCCCAGGTGTGGCAGGTGCTGGGAGTCGGGCTCCTGTGCCCAGAGAAGTGAACTGTCCATGGCACGTCTTGGGTCCAACCCAGACTTATAGCAAAGGCCCCAGCAACAAGGACATGTAAGGACTAGCACCTGGAGGCAGAAGCGGCCCAAAAGACCCTACAACCATCCGGGGAGAACTTGGCCCCTTGAGGCGTGTGAGGCATGGAGACCTGGGTGCCACACGAGATGCTGAACCTGATGGATGTTGGGGGACAGCCTGTGGACGGAGCAGAGGAGTGATCTGGTTCCAGATGCTCCTCCCGGCAAACCAAGTCACGGCGGATTACGCAGGAGCAGTTATTTCCCTCCCTTGGTCCAGGCAGGCCCCACAGGTACATAACCCATCGTGCTGCTGACGGTAAGCCATTTCCATGGCTCTCCCTCTCCCCAAGCAGTTGCAGTTGCCAAGCCCCAGCAGGATGGCAGGCAGGAAGGTTGCAAGAGGGGGCCATCAATTGTAACTGGACAGATTTACGCAAACCAGAGACACGGCAGAGAAGGGGGGAGCAGGGGACAGAGGCAGCACCATCAGGGAGGGATAACCCAACCCTAAAGGATGTAATGATAGCTATCGAGGTGGTCCGTGGCTCTCTGGAGATGAGGATTGATGCAGTGTCTACAGAAGTGACCCTAATGAGAGCAGATATGCGTAATCTGGGGGCTAAAGTAAAGGAAGCAGAGAGTTCCCTACAGCAGCTCAAAGATGATGCCACAGTCCTTTCTACGCAGGTCAAAACACTCTAAGTTACAGCATAACAGTTGAGAGAGAAGTTGGAAGACTTGGAGGGCTGGTCCCGCAGAAGTAACATACTGATAATAGGGGTAGCCGAAAACATCGAGGGGCCCACAATGGACCTGTTCATGGAGTATCTCATTCTGAAACAGCTGCAACCATGTGGACTTTCCAAATTCTTTTCGGTGGAGCAAGCACACCACATCCTAGGTGCACCACTGAAGCCTGGCGCACCTCTTCGTCCCAACATAGCAAGACTTTTTAACTTCCAAGACCGGATCATAATTCTACAAGCATCCCACAGTGCCTCTCCATTTTATATAGGCAGCGCTCGGGTAACCTTCTTTCCCAATTTCAGTCTTCGGGTCCAGAGGCTGCACCGCAGTGTCCTCGAGGTGAAGAAGGCTCTGAGGGAACGGGACCTCAAGTATTCAATGATTTTTCCTAGCACAGATTGGAGTGGTTGCAGCGAGCAAAACTCACTTCTTTTCAACCCCAGAAGCTGCCAGGGATTTGCTGGATAGATGGCAGGCAGACAGAGGGACAAGACGCCGTGACCATCCCAAGAGGCGCCAGGGTGGCAGCTCTGAGACGGAGAATTATAAGACACTTGAAGTGGGGACGTGGGAAAAAAATGCATTGCCTAGCCTAGGAGGTCACCCTGATCCCCAGGCCGGAGTTTAGGACCCAAGGAAAGATGAGAGCAGCCCGGGGGATTGAAAATGTGGCACTGGAGATACACTTGGAGTGTCTCGTGGGTCAGTTGGGAGCTGCCCTCGATGGTCCTAAATCGGTCACTGGGGGCAAGATTGAGACTAAGGAAATGAGCAACCAACTTGGTAAAGACATTCTTGTAAGGGGCCAGCTGGGAGCACAAAGGCAGTAGTCACACTTCCTAATTAGTAGCATGTTTAGTTGGGGCGACAGGCGCTCTGCACAGTTGGGGAGGCTGGCAGTTTAGATTCTGCAGCGCAGTTTAGCAGGGAGGAGGGATTCATGTTTGAAGCGGAGTTATTAGATTTTTGTTGTTCCTTATGGTCAGGAAAGATACACACCGCCAGTCAACATAGCTGAAGCATAGAGGTCATTCATTCTCAGAGCCCGAACCCCACCCCGCGTTTGCCCGGCACCCCCCTGGGTGTGGTCTGGTAACCACACAGAGGGATGGATAAAGTTAACATGTCGACCCTAAGGATACTTTCCAGGAACGTTAATGGCCTAGTTGACGAAGTGAAATGGGGAGTGGTGCTCCAATCCATCAAATGACACTCCCCAGATATAGTTCTCCTACAAGAGACTCACCTCTTGGGCAACAGGTGTCACGCCCTTGATCATTTGGGATATAAAATGGCTGCTCATGCAGGACATACCACTTCCTCTAGAGTAGTAGGAATTTTGGTGAGGAGATCACTGCCCCTGGTTATTCTGAAAATATGGCCAGATGAGCGGGGCTGCTATGTGACGTTCTCCGAGACCTGGGAGGGGGGACCCCTCAAACATACTTTCTTGTTATCCCTCCACGACTCTGTACTATCAGTCCTCACCTCTCTGCTTCACAGTCTCCCAGATGGGGAATTAATCATGGGAGGAGACTTTAACCCAATGCTGAGTGACAGCAAGGACTGCCACCCCCCCAGGTCTCTGGGCTCAGCTAGATGACCATTGGCAGACTTCCTTACAGCTCAACTACTAGCAGATGTATGGCACACCCTTAACCCAGTGACCAGGCATTTTACCTTTTGGTCGGGGTGAATGATAGTCTCTCCTGAATTGATTACTTTCTCATGCCGACTCTCCAGCTATTAAAAGTCAGGGAGATCACTAACTTAGCCAGGGGTATCTCTGAATACTCTCCCCTGTGGCTGGTGAATAGTCGGGGCTGGAGGCTGACAACCAGTTGCATCATATTAAGTCCTTAGTACCTCAAAGTGCCGAAAATTAGAGAATCAATGATAGCCGTAGCAGACCATTATTTAAAGAAAACCAAGACTTCAGTCGAGTCCGCACTCACGCTTTGGAAGGCCTGTAAGACAGTAATCAAGGGGGTGGGATTTTCCCTGATGGCGGGACAGAAGAAAAGAGGGCCAAATTGGAGGCTTGTGAACAAGAGTTATTATCCCTTGAGGCCGGCTTACATTCTAGCCTTTCAGCAAAGGGAATATAGAGACGTAGCCCAGGAAGCAGCCAGGAAGCAGCCAAACGCCATAGGACAACACAGCACCGCATCTATGATGCCACAGATTGTACTTGTTGCTTGCAACTATGCTCCTTGTAGAATGCATTTGGATGTATATGATATGTTCTTACCAAAGTGTTAATAAAAAGATAAATTAAAAAAAAGTCAACAAGAATTAGTAACTACAGCGGTTAGAGGAAACTTCAGAAACTTTGTAAAATATTTATAAAGTTGTGTTGGGCTTCTTTGGCCCACTTTGGGTGACCAACTCCGGCAGGGAGGAGATCTAGGGGGCCAGTAAGGATTTGTAGAACAGTTTACCTTGTTACCAAAGCAGTCTCAAGTCCAGTCCCAGGCTTTATGGGCAAACCACTATAGACTTCAATGGAGTAGTCCTGATGCAAGAGATTGAGTATGTTGTAGATACTGTAAGATGCTGAGGATGCTGTGTGGTTGACAGGGGGTTTCCTGGGGCTACTTCTCGGTCCACAGTCTCGGTAGGGCACCTTTGGCCACAGGGGTCGATGTCGCTGGAGGTCCTCTTGGGTCCAGCAAAAGTCCAGTTGCCACTAGACCACTGGTCTCCAAGCACAACAAAATCAGTATGTATTTTTGTTGTGTGTTAGAAGCAAATAACGTCCTAGATCTTTTTCTTCAACACCAGCAAGATTTTCACATAGTTCAATTTACAAAATCCTCATGCTTTGCAGTAAGCACAAAAAAATGTAAACACCAGTCTACATGGTAAAAGAATAAGCAGCAATTTGTCAGAAGACTAGACTGACATTTGACTCTGTTTTTGAACATACAGCAAATGTAACAGGATAAAAACAAAATGTAAAGCAATCTTTAATGCTCATACAGGTTCGGAACTCCAGCATCTTTATTAACTCTATACTCGCCAATGGGGCTAATAGCTATTCCACAATAAAAATGACAATTTGGGGGATGTTACTGTTAGGACATATAAAAATATATATCCTGCGGTTTAATATAGAACACCCTGCATTGGGACCTGATAGGACTGCTGTTAGTGTGACATATATACTAAAAAGGGAGGTTTGGACTTTTTCATTACTTTAAATGGCAACGTTTAAAACTGGTCTACCAGTCTGCAGTGACAGGCTAGGAGTCATGTTTTACTTTATGATGCTTAGTGTGGCACAATAAGTGCTGCAGATACCGGGGTAGACATTTTAACTCGCAGGCCCTGGGAACCTTTGGTGCCACGTACTAGGGAATTAGTAAGTTAACTTAGCCAATTGGATATAAGCCAATCAAACATATAGAAGGGTCAGAGCACTGGCACTAACGTCTGGTTAGCAGGCCTCAGTGCACTCTAGAGTAAAAAAAAAACAATAGTGTCAGTCTAAAACTCTGGGAGTGATCATGCAAAAGAGGCATTTCCTTACATTGACAGAAATTACTTTTAGGAGCAAGCTCTGTAGATTAGACAGAGTTTCATATTTTTCATAAATTCAAGCACACTGTGTTTTCGGTTGAATTTTACTTACATGCGTTGTTGGTATGAATGAAATTTATTTTTGTAAAAATGGGAATTCCTGTGGAGCAAGTTGATTATCTGTGATGGTGCGTACTACGTTGTCTTTGATGTTGAATAAATGCTGGTGTTTCTTTTTTGTCTTCTCTTCATTCCTTTTATAGTTGAAGCAATGCACCTGTGTGCAGAGGTGGGCAAGGTAACAAGTGGAAAGTCCTTCTCTCCTGTAGTTTTATTCAGGAATATATTCTTAAAATCACTGTTTATCGCAACCTTGGGTTTAGTTGATTGTGTTTCTGTGGATAATTATTGTTCTGTTCATGTGTATATGTGATCATTTTGGTAATCAAATGTATCACGTTAATATTTTTGGGGTTTTTTTTCTCTTGAATTTCTTGCCTACATTTCTCAATATCTTTCATAGGATCTATGATCCTCTAGTATTTTTTTTTAGTCAATTTCAGAGTAGTTAATGTGATGTCTTACATGATTTAGAACTGAATTTTGCCGGCTCCCAGCAGACTTCACATCAATGCAACATAATCATTAGAATGTAATGAAAGCTTGGTTTAGAATGTTTGAGTTCACAGGTACACGCAGAGGAATAAATACATGTGATTTACTGCTCTCTGTGTAGCTTAGTCATTGATGGGTACCTAGGCTGGAGAACATACTACAACTGTCGGGCCTGCAAACCCAAATATGCTCCAGAACCCACATCTGGCATTTAGTAAAGTGTGCCCCTAAGCAAATCACCTGCCCTTGCATGGGCCAATGATTGTTGTTGCCTTTGGGGAGTGTTTACTTGAGCCAATGCTTGTTTTAGAACTCTTGTAGGAATCTGGGGCACATGTCAACTTGTTGCCTGAGCTTGTTGCTTCCTCATGAGTCAGACGGGGTGTTTCCAGGTGACTCAGACTGGGTGTGGATAGGTGCAGCAGGTATTTAAAGCCACACCAGTCTTGAGGTGAT
This sequence comes from Pleurodeles waltl, assembly GCF_031143425.1. Classification (NCBI taxonomy): domain Eukaryota; kingdom Metazoa; phylum Chordata; class Amphibia; order Caudata; family Salamandridae; genus Pleurodeles; species Pleurodeles waltl. Next base: position 866,538,226 of record NC_090443.1, read on the forward strand.
TGCTTGCTGTCAGAGGTCTTCAGATGCACAGTAGGATTCTCTACTCCACGTGTGTTCCTGGATCATCTATTCCACAGGCCAGCATCATGGATTCCAATCCTAGAAAAGAAGAGATCAAGAAGATTAGCATCATAAAAAGCAGTAATGCGCTGCTCACTTAAGAGGCTTCTTACCAGTTGCCTTTGATAGTTGATTGCCGTATGTTCAGACGGGCAGTGCGCATTAGAAAGGGATGTTATCAGTGTCCTTGGTTACTTTAATAATTGCTGTCTGCAGAATAATAACCCTCATTGCTGTTAGCTTGCAATGACAGTACAGATTTGAGCGTGTGTTGGACAATTGTTATTTTAATGATGTACTGTGAACATGTTTGTAATTGTTGAGTTTTATGTAGCATTTTTGTGATACCAATCATTGCTTATGATAACACTCAGTGCTTGGCACACCTTGGGTTCAAAATGTGAATCAAAGGTCTGTTATTTTCATGTTCAGTTGTCATTGTGATGTAACAATGATGACACTAATTACATATGAAAAAGAGCGTTAGTATATTAACCCTAATCTCTTGGTGTGGTTAAAACACTGTACTGTGTTCTTTCCGATACTAACGTGCAGGCTGATTAATCCCTAAATATTTGAGAAATCTAAATACTTAAGAATTGATTTTCATTCTTTATCGCCTATTATATGTCTCTGATTCTGAGTGTGACTGTGTTTTAGAAAGTCTCATCAAGACCCAACGAGCAAGATGTACACTGAAGTTCTGTAACACTTTTGGTAGGTCTTCCAGTGGGCCACATTGACTTGGGAACAAGGTGGGAATACTTGTAGGTAGTATACAAGGCTAAACATTGTAGCTGGTTGCAGGTTCCATACTGTTCCTTGCAGATACCTAAAGAGAGGAGAGAGCCATCATAAACTGGGAAAAGGGATCCTGACAGGCACACCTAGTTTGTGGGAATTGGCGAAGAGCGGTTTTAGTATATCGATTACATGAAAAGTGTAATTTGAGTCAATGTTTAATTCATCCTAGGAGATATCTGCTCTTCGTAGACCACCGCTAATCATCCTGATCCTACCAGGTGAAAGTCATATTTCCCTCTCTCTCATCCATCCTCTTTCCCCTGGAATGTTCCTGTGCTGATCATGTACAAGTAAGTGGGAGGCACGCAACATCTAGGTGGAGTTGGAAACAAGCAACTTGGGTCAGCATTGTGTCTCCATGGGACGAACAGGTTAGTGCTTGACAACAACTGGCAATGAGATAGGGGATATCTAACCAGAAGAAATAACTGCTCTCCTGGAGGGTTGGCCATGGTTCAAGCAAACTGCTAATGCATGACTTGTGTGCCTTGGTTGAGGTGCTGAGCCAAAGGCTGGGGTATGTGGAGTCAAAGTGCAACTCCAGCCAGTGTTAAGCATGTGAATGTAAAGAAAGCTTCAATAAGAAGTCTACACATCATTGGTCAAGAAGCTATGACCAAGATCATACAAAAAAGGTACTGCACTGCTATGCAAAATAAAGTTATACCTTGTACAGAGCGTTAATGCTGAAGGCGGATTCAACTAGGTCGACAAAGCACAGTTAAAGACAATCATAATTTGCTATCCATTATAATGAATAATAGTGCTGGCTGACAAAACAAGTAAAAATAAAGCATACTGCTATTACTCTTACCTGAGTCCTGACAAGTGCAGCAGTATGACCTCAGCACCGGGTGAGGAGACCAAAAAAGAAGCACTGGGATTGTGCTAACTGAGCTGTCCAATAATTGAAGTGGCACACCATCAAAGTTGCTGGGTGGCAGCTCAGAACAACTCCAGAAGTCTCCATGAGTGACAGGGCTCCGATGGAGGCTAAGAAGAAGGTTAAAACTACAAAGACTGCCCTGGATGACCCAGAGACTAAATCATTGTCGGTGTCCATTATGATGAAGATTCTGAGGGACAGCCAAAAGCATCTGACAGTGCTGCACACACAATGTTAGCAACTCCCATTAACAGTTACAAAGCTGCTGCCTTCCTGAAACCACCAACACCTTTCAGTACCACCAAAAAGCTAAATATTGGTGATAGATGGGCTGCCTGCATAGAGACGTTTGAAGGATTTATTGATGCACTTAAAGAGACTGATAACAGAAGGATTAACAAGTATCTCAAAACTCTTGCTGCTGAGGGTGTGAAAGAAGTCATAAAGAAAATGCCAATTGCCAACGAAGAAGTCACAAACAGTCAGATTAAGAAGGCATTGAATCTCAAGTTCAATCCAGTACCAGACGTTGATTATGAACAATTTTTTTTCAGTCAAGAACGTCAAAGAGTTGGATGAATTAGTGGAAAGACTCAACACTATAAGTTCAATTAATTTAATGATGAAGAAGCTATGCGGCTTAATGTTATTACTGGATAGTTGTCCGATTCATTCAGATGATGAATACTAAGAAAAACTCTTAGTTTGAAGCAAGTGTTGATGGTTGCCAGAGCTGATGAACATGCTAAAAAATGAGCTGCTGACATAGAGGCCGAAGATGTCCAGAATGAGTCAGTAAAGCAATTCGAAAAACAAAAGAATGAAGGACACAAAGTGATGTCAACAAGTAAAAAGAAGTTGTCTCATATGTGGATTTTCATTTCCACATGAAGGAAACTGTCCCGCCATTAGACAGATATGCATGGGCTGTTGGAAAGAGAACCATTTTTTGATGATGTGTAAAGCGAAGGAAAATAAAGTGTGCTACGGTGCGAATACAAAATGGCCAACAGAATGTTCCAGAAGCAACGTTTGATGCACACCCAAAAGGCCAAGCAGCAAAATCAGTTGTGCAAATAGATATTAAACGAAGTTGGTCATCATCTTAATCATTGTCAAGCAGCTGTTCCACCTCAGTAATAAGTGAAAGTGAAGAAAATAACTGTGCCATGTCAATGTGTACCTCAGAAAAACGTGAACATGTTGGACTAGTCTTGTTTGAAGAGAAAAGTCAGTCAAAGAAAAGTTGACATATCAAAGCAATAAAATCATACAAACACTGTCCAAAGATGACATTGAAAATAAATGGATGTTCAATATCTTTCATTATCGACAGTGGTGCATCAATAAATATGAAGACTGTAGAGAATTACAATGAGCTCTCTCTTTACTACTGCTTATGCCATCAAAGACTAAAGTGTATACTTGGGCTGTATTGAGACCCATGAAGAGTAAAAGTTTATTTGTAGTGATAGTGAAACATAAGAAAACAGGCACAAGCACTGATTCATGTGCTGCAAGGTACAGAGGTAAGTGCCTGCTTGCTCAGTTTCAACATGGATGCTAACATGGGATGGATTTCTGTGAATTACAACCTGAATACTCATCACAAAATAGTAAATCAATTCCCTTCCTTGTTTCATGGTTCAGGAAAGTTAAAGACTGTGAAAGTAAAGCTGCTTATTTATAAGGATGTCCGTCCTATTGCTCAGAGACATAGACAAGTTGCTTTTCATTTACAAGAAGCTGTTGAAAGAGAACTTGAATTGTTACTTAAGCATGATATTATTGAAAGCTCCACTGGTCCAACACCATGGGCTTCTCCCATAGTAGTAGTGCCCAAAAAGGACTGTATAGGAGCTGTGCGCATAAGCATTGACATGCGCTAGGCAAACAAAGCAATCAAAAGTGAACCACATCCAAGTCTGCTCATTGCTGACATGATAACACAATTGAATGGTGCCAAGGTCTTCTCGCGACTTGATTTGATCAAAGGTTATCATCAGTTGGAACTTGAAGAAAGCTGCAGGTATATTACAACCTTTTCTACACATGTTGGTTGGTTTAGATGTAAGAGGCTTAGTTTTGGTGTGTCATCAGCTGCAGAAATTATCCTAGACGCCATTCGACACATCTTTCAACCTGTTGTGAATGCATTAAATTATAGTGATGATATATTCGTTTTTGGAGCTGCTCAGAAGGGGCATACTAGAGCTTTCACACATGTATGTCAGTTACTCAGTTAAGTTGGTTTGACTTTGAATGCCAACAAGTGCGAGTTCAATAAGACAAAATTGAAATTCTTTGGCCATATCTTTTTTAATGGAGGCATGACGGCTGATCCTGCAAGCGTACAAGCTTTGACAAATGCTGAACCCCCACAAGATGTTTCAGTGGTAAGTTATTTTCTTGAAATGGCTAATTACTGTTCAAGATACAAGATTTTGCCACTGTTAGTGCTCCATTATGAGATCTGATGAAGAAAAATGTTTAGTTTCAATGGTCAAATGAATGTGAGAAACGTTTCAAGAGAATCAAACATGCCATTGAAAATGCTATGGAAATAGTGCACTTTATTCCAAAGCTTCATACAGAGATCGTGGTCGACGCCAGCCCAGTCAGTAGATGTTTGTCTCAAACAGAAGATGCATACTCACAGCCTGCGAAACAAAGTTTGGTTGTGGCATGGGCTTGTGAACATTTCCATGTGTTCCTGTATGGAACGCCATTTACGCTGGTGACTGATCATCAAGCTTTGCTGACCATCTTTGTCAATTCAAAAGCCAAGATGCCTCCTTGAATTGAACGAGGGGATTAAGATTGCAAGAACACAATTATACAATTATGCATCATCCAGGAAAGGACCAGAATCCTGCTGACTACTTTTCTAAAGTGCCCATTCAAGGTCACAGTACTACAACCCAGATAGATGAGGCCTAAACCAATTACATTGTCAAGTCAAGTACACCACCTGCTGTATCGTTAGCCCAGATTGTCACTGCCACAAGTCATGATAGTGACCTGCTAAACTTAAAAGGCAGAATTACACATCAGTCGAGGAAAAAACACAAGCAACCTCTAAGTAATGAAGCTGAATATCAACAATACAAAAATGTCAAAGATGAATTGTCCATAACCCAGAAAGGAGTTATATTGCAGGGATCAAGGATCCTGATTCTGGAGAGTCTGACAAAAAGGGATTGACGTGGCTCACAAGCGACATCATTGTATTGTTGCCAAAAAGAGAGCTCTCCATGACCAAGTATGCTTTCTATACTTAGATGAAAGAGTTGAAAAGGAACTCCAAGCCTGTCACACCTGCAATTGTCTGTCAACTATAGTTACTCAACATACTTTGAAAATGTTAGAACTCCTTAAACATGCTTGGGAGAGAAGAACCATTGATTTCTTTGGCCCACTTGATAAAAAACATCATTTAATGGTGATTGTAGATAAATACTCAAGCTTTCCTTTGGTTGAATATTTTTCATCTACGACTCTTGAACAAGTAATTGAAAAACATGATGGCATCTTGGCAACATGGGGCATACCAGTTGTTTAAAGTCTGACAATGGTCCACCCTTCAACTGTCAAGAATTTGAAGAATATCTGGTACATTTGAACATCTAACGATCATACCGTTGTGGACACAGGTCAATGGGCTTGTTGCAAATTTTATGAGTACACTCAAAAAAGCAGTGCAGCGTGCAACTCAGAAGATCAATTTGAAAACAGTTTTGAATTCGACTCTATGAGCTTATTGTTCAACACCTCACTCGACCACATGTGAACGTCCTGTGACTTTGATGTTTGGAAGAGCAATGACAACCAAGTTACCCCAATGGACCACCATAAGAGATTTAAAAAACATGGTTCATACAAGGGACTTGGTTAACAAACAGAAAATGAAAGTTTATGCAGACATGAGGTGACATGCAAGAGACCTCTCCCTCAGAAAAGATGTGGTGATCGCTTGACAGATCTGTTTTTCCTTATGATACTGAACCTTTTCAAGTGGTATCAAAAAGGACACATGGGGACTGCCCAGCACCCTGGGAAGTCTATTACCAGAGACTCTTCTCACTTCAGACCTGTGTTTCAACTCAAAATGGTAAAAGAAAGACTCATTCTGATAACTCAGTGACAGTTGCTGATTCCTTACCATCTTTAACAATCTGACCCTGAAGATGACAAATCTACAGCTTCCAGTAACCAGATGAGGTTGGATGATCAAAGCGCGAAAAAGACTGATTGAAAAGATTTAATTGTATATGTTTATTGAATATGTGTATTCCGTCCATCATTTGTTCTTTTTGCTTTTGTTACATAAGTGAGCCGGGTATGCCCAGACTTGGGTCCCGGGCTCACTGGAATCAAGCTAGCCTGGCTTATGAAGGGTGATACCCTGAAAACAGTCCTAGGATGTTTGTTTACGGTCCAGGGAGGACCTGGCTTGGCAGTTCGGGCTATACTGTTCCCATGAGGAACAGGGTCAAGACTGATTTGCATATGGCTGGGTCCTTACTGGGGTGGCATGGTGAGCAAAAACACGATGGAGTAAACCCAGATCTTTGTGACTGGGGTGAGTGTTTGCATTGTTCAGCATTCCGTCTATCATTTGTTCTTTTTGCTTTTGTTGCCATAAGTGCATCAAATATGCCCAGACGTGGGTCCCGCACTCACTATGCCACTGAAATCAATCTGGCCTGGCTGATGAAGGGTGATTCTCTGAAACTGGTCCTAGGATGCTTGTTTCCGGTCCAGGGAGGACCTGGCTTGGCAGTTCGGGCTGGACTGCTCCCATGAGGAATAAGGTCAAGACTGATTTGCATATGGCTGGGTCCAAACTGGGGTGGCATGGTGAGCAAAAAACGATGGATTAAACCCAGATCTTTGCAACTGGGGGTGAGTTTTTTCATTGTTCAGCATTCCGTCCATCATTTGTTCTTTTTGCTTTATATGTGTGTATGACTAGTGAATTACTAAACATATTTTTTTTTTCATTTAACAGACTGAGAGATGTAGTGTCTTGCTTGATTTAGGACAGAACTTTTCTGGCTCCCAGCAGACTCCCCATCAGTGTGACGTAACTGCTAGAATGGAATGGAATTGAAGCTTGGGTTTAGAATGTTGGGGTCCACAGTCGCACGCACAGGAACTAAGATGTGTGATTTACAACTCTTGTGTGTGGCTTAGTCATTGGTGGATCCCCAGGCTGGGGAAGACGCTACAGTTAATAATTTGGCAGACGGGGGTTTGGAAGTCAAGGTGATGGAGTAATTTACCCCATCACCTTGACTGCTCCTTCAACCAGCAAAATTATGAAATGACAGCCAAGCCAGCGGTCATTTGTTAAAGCATTGCCAGGAACCGCTGTTAAAGCTGTTCTTGTCAATGCTTTTTTCAGTTTAATGCATGGCTCTGTCAAGCATGGTGGAGCTATACGTCAAACTGTTTTCTTTTTTATTTAAAAAAAGAAGATCCTAAAGAAGAATTTTCTTTTTGAAAGTAAAAAGGCAATGATCCTCTCCCTATTGGAATACACTCCCATGTTTAGGGGAGCATTTTGTATTTTTCACTGGTTTCCCTGGTGGTGATGAGCAGTAAAAATTAAAATTGACCTCTAATTCTCCCCATCTAAATTAGACAGGCAGAATTAGAGGTCAACCTCTGTCTCCTTTGGGCCATCAGAGGGGGTCTAATCACGGCAGAGATGGAGTAATCTCCACCACGATTAAACCAAAGGTTCACATGCATTTAAATTGGGCAACCTCTCAATTGTCAGTAAATGAGATGGAATTATCAGTTGTTTACATTCTAGAACCACTTAGCCACTAATTCTTTCGGTTCCTTACACTAGGTTGGTTTTAATGGTATTTGTAAACCTATTGGTAGCTTCATAACAGTGTAATATAGTTCAAGTTTTGAGGCATGCAGTGTTTGCCTCATTTGTTCTAAGATAAATAGTCACATTTTTAAGAGATTGTTTTGTTGATTGGTTTAGCAGCTAATTTGTTTATAACTTCATCAATTAGTGCAAGTATCCATTTAGTTTCATGACCTGTAAAGGTCAGTGAGTCCCGCTTTTTGTCTGTATTTGAATCAATTTCCACAAATGTAGCCGCTGTATGAATATGTGAGGTGCATGAATGTAGTCATGATGAATACTGGAAATCCTTAATCACTCAATCAGTAATCCATGCGCTCAATATATTGCCATAGAGATTGTTTGTGGCTATTTAAATGTGCTTTATCATATTCCCCACCACAGGCATGAATACAGCTTGGCCAACCTGTTACCTTGCGATTTACACACTGTTTATTCATCCTCTAAATTTTTCTGATTTACATACTTCTTTGTGCCATAACCTTCAGGTTTGCTATCATTCACAAACATATAAAAAAATAATTTGAGATATATTAAGGCATATGTGGACTTTGATGCATTACGGGATGAAATAATCCCTTCATCAGACAGATATGCTCTGTTATACATTAGACATTTAGAAAAGCAAAACAGGATAATTAATTACCTCAATGGTACATTTTGTTAAGACTATACATATCTTTTCAAAGATATCAGAAGCACAGACTCAAACAAACGCATACCTGTATATTTAATTTAGTTTTCTGTAACAACAAATATAAAGAACTTCCAGTTAATACTCAATGTATGAATGGTATGTTAGGATGTATGTAATGTTGGATGCACCGTCATATATTGTACAGTGCATGGGGGGGGATTTTGAGGTGTAGGGGGTTCTGGAATGAAGGTAACTGTGAAGGAGAGTTAGTCAGGTGAAGGGACAAGAAAGTGTAGTTTACTGTCCTGCTGTCGTTTGGCTAAAGACTAGTGAAACCTACCTGGTGTTTTGCATCTTCATGTTGGTGACGAGCGGCAGCAGGACATCCCAAACGTGGTTGTTCTTTGGTTGGCTGTAATTCATAAAGATGATGCTTCTACATGCAGACGACGGAACTCGTGGAAATCGTCAGCTACAAGAAAATTATCCAAAACATTGCTGCCTTGATGAATCGGGCTGAAAAGTGAAATGACCACACACCTCACCAATAAGGGGTAAAAGGCCGCTTTAATAGAACAGGTCTGGCAAAATACAACCTTGGCATATAGCCTCACAAAACTACCCAGACCTCACTAATACAAAATTCATCACCTAAACCCTCCCCCTCCCTCTAAATTGACCCAACCGCACTACCCCTTGTCCCATCCCCCACCTTGACCCGACTAACCCTTTTACCCATCTGTCCTGCAATCACCTTATCCATTTATCCTTGTCTGTGCAAATTCCCTGCCCTCTCCTCTTTCTGATCTACCCCTTCCCCCCCGAAAGGCCAACATGCAAAATACCAAGCACACCCTTCCCAACCAGACCTGACTATCAACGGCAATGACATGAACAAAAAAAAACCACCCTAAAAACACATTACCAACACATTGTAACTAGACCTGTCCTGTTAAAACATGCAACCGCAAAATTTCTGAAACTCTGACCCAATGATAAAATAAAGAAATTCAAACACAAAATCCACCCACAAACACCCTTTTTCCCTTAAGAAAACTAAAAGAAATAAAACCTCAACAAAGAGGGAGGGTGGGCGGGCACAAAGACAAAACGCCCACTGGGTGTGACAGCGGCCAAAGAGGCCGCCCACACCCAGCCCCTGCCTTTTATCCCCTCCACCACGTCACCGCCCTATCCTGCCTGTAAACCAATCCCTGTTCGGGGTAGTGGAACATTCCACCACAGCCCGATAAACCCGGGGGGAGACGGGCAAGCCCTTTGCTCCCCCAAAGTCCCCATTGTGTGGCAAACGAGCAAGGGAGGAATAACTTGTAAAGTACTGTGGACGTAATGATATTTTAGGCTCTCAACGGCCCCTTCCTATGCACAAGCCTTTGTGCAGGAAGACTGACTTCGCATGGGCGCACCTTAGCAGCACACGTCATAGACATTCTCAGACAGGTTGCGCGCCAATCCGGGCAACACAATGTAAAACAGTGGCCATTTTACATTGGGCATTATCGATGTAACAGGGTATACAGCGGTGATATGCACACCATCACCAATTACCAAGATTTGTCTTGGAATTTGACATACAACATGGAATTGGGGGCATAATTTTTAAACACAACAGCGTACACAGCAGTGATACGTACACCAATACGTATACACAAGATTGTTTAATAATGTTGTGTGTGTTAAACGGTGATACACTCACAATAAAATTGCAGAAATAAAATACAAGACCACAGCAAAATAAGGATTGAGCGCATCACGCGGTGATGCGCACACCAAATCATAACATACACTCCATAATTACATTTTCACGTCTACAGTTGTGCAAATTTCATGAGTAACGCATTTTCAGTGACGCGCACACTGCACGCTTCTAAGAACATTATGTACATCTATGTTTTTGTTTGTCAAAATTGAGTGTGTGATCTTTTACAGACAATTAGTAAGTGAAGTGTAAACATATGTGAAATGGTTGCTATTATAAAAAAAAAGAGAGAGAAAGTTTAGTTGAAACATTTACACATTTCATAATGCGGCAGTCATTTGTGCCACCACCAGCCTTTACACCTAATCCATCGATGCCAGAAACCGATTGGGAGCAGTGGAAAAAAGGGTTTGAAGCCGGTCTAGATGCTATCAGAGATTAATCGTTTAAACGTAAAAAGAAATGTGCCACACTGAAACACTGTTGGGGCGTGGAAGGTCACAAAATATTAAAGCATCTTCCCAAAGAGATGGTATTAGTAGTAGATGGAGAAGGAGACTGAGTAGAGGATGAATAGGCTTCTGCCATCAAGTCCCTAGATACACGATGTAAAACATGTAAAAAATTCACTTTAGAAAGCCATACATTTTATAAGAGGGTAGAAATTGCAGGTTATTCAGCATCAAGTTATGTAGGTGCTTTGAGAATTCTAGCAGTGACTTGTGACTACAAGAAATTTGAAGAGGAAATGGTAAGGGACCAGTTAGTGAAAAAAAACAATAAAAACAGAGTGCAGGAAACATTATTGTCTACAGCCAACTTAACATTACAAAAAGCACTAGAAATTGCAACTAGGATTGAGAGTACCACAACATACATGGAACAGATATCGGTATTAGAAATCAGAGTCCAAACACAACCACAAAGTATATTAGCCATCAAGGGTAAATACAAAAACAGTAAGAAGAAGGAGGATATTGTAACATTGAATACAAATGGACATGTTGAAAAGAAACCATCTGTAAACCTTTGGAATGTTACAGATGTGGAAGTATATCACACCTAGGTAATGCCAAAGTGTATCCAGCGATAGATAAATCTTTTGCAAAATGTATGGAAAAAGGTCATTTAGCCAGGAAGAACAACCTCTAGAAAGGTACATTTAATTGTTCAGAACAAGTCAAATAAGGGAGGAAGATCGACTAGTGAAGAAGAGGAAGTGTTTATTATATCAGAAAACAGTCCCAGTGTGCAAAAGGAAAATATATGGAGTATGACGTCAGAACGAAGTAAACAACCTTTCCGTTCATTGAACATTATACATGTGGAGGTCAAAGTTATCACAGATTCAGGGTTTCCTTTTACCTTACTGATTGAAAGAAAGTGGAAGGAACTATTCTATGATATGGGGATAAAATTAAGGAATTTGACGATTCGACCTGTAGGTTATGGGGGGTAAAGTCGTTGAAGTGTTGGGAAAGCTTGTTGCAGAGTTGAAATTCAAGGATAACAAAACACAGGGAATTGTTTATGTGGCAAAAGATGATGCATGTATGCTAGGATGGTATGACCAAGGAAGTTTGGATATATTATTGACCCTAATAATCCTGACCAAGTTATACTTAAACAAGATTATGTACAAGTTTTAGCCGTGGAGAAATGTACATGAGAAGAGTCATATTCAGAAGTATTCAAAGATGGATTAGGCTTGTTCAGAGGATTCATGCACAAAATAAAGGTGATGCTCAACCGAAGATTCATAATGTCCCTAGAGTACCTTTGGCTTCATGTGAAGAAATGAGAAATATGCTTATTAAGTAATGGAAGAGTAATGTAATACAGCCGATTGAATCATCTGATTGAGTTGCCCTCTTGTTCTAGCTCGTAAAGCCAATGGATCAATTTGAATATGTATTGATTTACATGATTTGAATGACCAACTTTGGTGAGCTTAATACCCCTGCCTAACATCAAGGAAATGTTGCCCACACTCAAAGGTGGTGAAGTATTTAGTTTGCTGGATTTGACATCTGCATATCACCAAATTAATTTGCACCCTAAGTCTAGGCATTACACTGCTTTCATGACTCCTGAAGGGTTATTTCAGTTTGAGGGCATGCCCTTTGGATTAGCTTCTGCTCAGCAGTATAAACTAAAGTGGACACTTTGTTTAAAGGCATGTGAAGGCTTTCCAAGACAATGTCCTAGTTTATGGAAGGGATGAGAAACAGCACAATGAGAGATTACACCAGGTCCTAGTCATGTTAATAAGTAAAGGCATAACACTAAGTCCAAAAAAGAGTAGGCTGAATACCACCACTATAGAGTATTTGGGCTACACATTGTGTGAAAAAGGTATTGAACCAAAAACTAGTTTGGTAAAGGCAATAGAGGATTTCCATTCGCCAGAGACTAAAGACCAATTGAGAGCTTTCATCGGTCTAATTGAATTGTATACGAGATTTGTGCCAAACTGTGCAGAGAAAATCTTTAAATGGAGGGATCTTTTGAAAATAAATAATACGTTCATATGGGGAGTAGGGTGTGAAAAGGAGTTTAACCAGTTTAAGAATGAAATTGCCCATGCTATTGCTTTGAAGGCTTCTGATACACACAATCAAACCATACCGATGACACATGCAAGCCAAAGGGGATTAGGCTCATGCAACGTTGAGATGGAAAGGAAGAAATAGTTGCTTTTGCTTTTAGGCGTTTGAGGGGTGCTGAAGCAATCAATTCAATGACTGAAGGGGAAGCACTGGCTTGTTGGAGGGGTATAGTACATTTTAAATCATATTTGTGGGATTTGCTCTTCAATGTGCATGTGAATCATAAACCCCTTGTGCAGTTGTTCACCACAGCAGGCGGAGAGAAGGCCACACCTAGGCAATGTAGATTACAAGAGCATAATTTTAAAGTTCAGTATGTACCTGGAAACTCGAATTACTATTTATCCAAATTAACGGGTGATGGGAGTGATGATGTTGGTGGTGAATTACAGGAGGATAACACAGAATTTGTGTGCTCATTTCAAAACCACTCTCTAGGAGCCATATTAGAGCAGGAGTGGAAGGATGCATATCAGTCAGATCAAGAAATCAAGAAAATCATGCAAGGACTAAGGCACAGGTGACCTAGGCAGGGTTCGGAAGAAGGATTGCGAACAAAATGCAAACATGTTTATGAGGAATTGTCAACTGTTAATGGCCTCTTATTTTGTTCCAATTTACTAGTTGTACTGGAGGGTATGAGAAATAAAATATTTACTCTGGTTCATGAAGGCCATGTTGGTATGCATGCCATGAAGAGAAGGGTAAGAGAAAAGTTCAGGGGGCCAGGTCTAGGGTAAAACTGCGAGAACATTTGGTGAGAGATTGTATGAATTGTTCTATTAGCGACAGGTCTCGTGTGACGGGTCCCAGTCATGTAGAAGCAATCAAGGTACCCAATAAAGCATGGAGTAAATTGGCCATTAACATTGTTGGTCCAATGGCTTTATCTGGTGGTACTCCAGAATATGAAATAATGGTTGTTGACTATTATAGCCGGTGACCTAACGTCAAGCTTGTAGGAGTGGCCAATTCGATGTCTGTGATTAGGTTTCTGGAAACTTTGTTTGCCAAAGAAGGAATTCCTGATGAAATCTTAACAGATAATGGTGTTCAGTTAGCATCTGCACAATTTGAGGAATTCTTGAAGTTCATAGCAATACAACACACAAAAACATCTGTATATTATCCAAGGAGTAATGGTCTCATTGAGAGATTCAATAGAATAATTAAAGAGAACATACAATTGGCAAAGGTCAATTGATTCAATTGTAAACTGGAATTGAAGAAATTGTTGTTAGCAGTATGTACCATGCCTAATGTAGATACTAAGGTGTTGCCTTTTATATTATTGAGGGGTAGGGTACCTTCATCTAAATTATAGAGAGAATGGTGGGTCAATTTGATATACTTAAAGAAAAGATCGGCAATGTAGGAGAAAAAAAGGTACAAGCACAAAGCAAATACATAGAATCACAACCCAAAAGGGGAGTTAGAATGTGTAAAGTAAATGTTGGTGATTAGGTCAGAGTGAAATGCTTAAGAATCATTACAAAGGGTGAGACTAAATTTTCAGAATAAAAGTAGTAGAAGTGAAGAAAAGTGCAGTGAAGTTGGATGATGGCAAATGGTGGAAAGAGGATAAAATACCTATTTTGAAATTCCAGGAGTAACCCTTCCGCTACAGCAGTTGAGCGTCACCCCGCTGCTGAAAGCAGAAAAATAAAGTGATAATAAAATACTTTTGTTAAAGTATTTTATCATCACTTTATTTTTCCACTTAGTGAGGGAGGGGATGGGCCATCAATCCCACGTCAGCAGGGAGAAAGAGTGGTATGCGCACTTAGAACTCTCCACCCCTCTGTGTTGCACAGCCGGGTGGAGACCAAGCGCAGGCTTCCACTCCCTCCCGCATTTCTGCCTGCTCAGGCCAATCCCAGCGCTTCTCTCATGCTGATTGCAGCATGAGAGAAGCGTCAGGATTGGGTGGGGTGGAGAGGAAGAAGACAAGAAGAATCGAGGCAGTGGGAGTAACCGAATACCAAAGCGGCAGATAAGTTTGTTTTTCTTATTATTATTGGTTCTCTCCCAGCTTCGAGCACAAAATCCTCCCCCCCACTCCTGGCAGCAGCCCCTACTGCTACATTCCATGATGACAAACAAGAAGCGTTGGAGAAAGTAGATGATGCAATTGAAGAAGGCATTAGGCTGAAGCCTTCTACAAAGGACCCAAGATTACCTACTAAATTCAGAGATTATATTTTGAAATAGCGTTGTGGAATTTTATTTTGCTCTTTTGCTTTCTATTTTCATAGGTATCAGACTAAAAAAAATCTACGATTCTCAATTGTATTTGTTGCAGCATAACAGTTTATCTATGTTGTGACTGCCTTTCAGATTCCAATTTGTATAGGCATAAAAATCATATAACCTAAAACACGTGTAAAAAGGTTGCATCACTACAGCATGGGAGGAGAAGTCATTCTGTAAGGGAAAGGTCATTGACTGAGCTTAGAGGATTTTATATATGTCCAGAATGGTGCCAGTCAACATACCTTCCTGTTCCAAACACCATGAAGAGCCCTATCTTACAGACCCATTACAAGAAAGCAACTTGCACTTTTCGATTGTCTCAGATGGGTGATAAACAGTACCTTTATAGGAATGGTTATTTATGTGTAGAAGCCAAATTCCCAGCCTGCATGTGCCCATCCCTAAGAAACTAACCCACGCCAGCAATAACATTTGGAGTCTCACAACCCACGATCAAGTCTTTGGGACACACGATCAAGTAACTCTGAACCATTCCAAATCCCATGCTCGTGGTGAGTTATACCAATCATATTTTGGGAAACAAACTAATCCTTTGCTACTCCTAGGCTAACCCTACGACTCTTAGGTGCTATCCCTACTGCAAGTGCAATACTCAGTTCTAACAAACAGCTTTCTGTGAAATGGATCATACTAGGGGCTGCCATAATGGAACATCTATGAAAGGCAGGTAGCCTTGGATTGCAGTGTGTCCCAAAACTTCCAAAATTGCATTTCCGTCACACTCATTGTCCATTACTCTGCATTCCCTTGTGTTCTCACGAGTTCTGGATTTTGTTGCTGGTTATCTCGTTGCTTTCTTTGTTCCATATTTTTTGGCTCTGGATATTATGTGCATGTGTGCTATTTATTATATGTGCAAAGAATGTATTGAGGTGCATGACAGCTGTTTAGAGCAGATAGGACAGGCTTGTTCAATACTAACAAGAGCATTTAAGCTTTTAAATTATGTGTGCTCAGTTTTCAGGTGTGAGAAACCAACATCAGGTATTTTCCGTTGCTCTGGTTGATGAACCAAAGAAGGGATTTTTCCTTTTTCTGAAGCAGCGACTGTGTAACTGCGACACCACTATACACATCCTTGCAACGTTCTGGGTCAGAGGAAACTAACGACATAATACCAGCAGCCACCATGTGCTCCTGAAATATGAATGAAGGCATTGTTAACTTTTGAACATTTAAAAGAAACAGAGAGCATGAGCAGGCCCCACTTCGCTTCATTATCTACCAGGTGGTGGAAAGATGCACCTTTTACTTCAGACCTTATTGCATAAATCTATGCAGCACCTTACAAGGCTCAACATAGATATTCTGAATGAAACCGAGCAGTAAATCTGCTAGATACAATATAGGTAGGGATTATACTAATTAGTTAGAGATTTGTGATGAAATTTGAGGAATATTTAGGGTTTACCTGCTTGTTGATTTTGTTCACTGATAATAATAAAATGATGACAATACCTCTTATCACATTATTTATAGGAGAATAGAACATAACAAAAATGTGTTCATTCCTTATAAAATACCAATAGTTGTGTGTGTGTACTGATGTTGGGATTCTGGGAAGGGCTTCTCAATTTTCACTTGCAGATGAAATATTTTCAGGCAGGTTTATCCGGCTCCTAATATCGTTTCTCGCATAAGCATGACACCTATGAGTTTTCCTTTTTTCCCCAAAAGGTTGCTGTTGGAAATGGGGTCTCTAGTTGGCAGTCGGTTTGCACCCTCTCCATGTAGGGACCCTCACTCTAGTCAGGATAAGGGAGATACCCAGCTCAGATAACCCCTGCTCACCCCCTTGGTAGCCTGACACAAGCAGTCAGGCTTATCTCAGAAGCAATGTGTAAAGCATTTGAACATAGCACGCAGTAATAAGTGAAAGCACTACAAAAGGACACCACACCAGTTTTAGAGAAATAGCCAATATTTATCTATATAAAACAAGACCAAATACAATAAAAATCAAACATACAGTAATAAAAATATGAATTCTGCAAGATTTACTCAATAATACAGTTCCTTGAAGTCGATAACTCCACCTCGTGATCAACAAAACCAACAGTTCAGGCAGGCCACTGCGTTGCGGGCCACCTACGGTGTCGGGAAAACCCGCACACAGTTCCTTGGCAGCATCGCAGTGGTTTCTCCTCTTGAACAGCACAAAACACACAGTTCTCAGTGCTGCAGGTTGAGAAAAACAAAGTCTTTGGTGTCCCTGAGACTTCCATCAGTAGGCAAGCTCTACTCCAAGCCCTTGGAGAACTCTCTCAAGCAGGACACACAGCAAAGTTCACCCTTTGCACTATTTTCATGTAGAAGCAGCAACTGCAGGCCAGTCCAACAAAGCAACCCAGCAAAGGGACAGTACTCCTCCTTCAGCTCTAAAGCTCTTCCCCTGGGCAGAGGTTCCTCTTGATTCCAAACAGATTCTAAAAGTCTGGAGTTTTGGGTCCCCTTCTTATACCACTTTCTGCATTTGAAGTTGACAAACTTCAAAGCGAAGTCTCAAGAGTTTGCAAAATCCTTCCTTGCCCAGGCTATGCCCCAGGCACACACCAGGGGGTTGGAGACTGCATTGTGTGAGGGCAGGCAGAGTCCTTTCAGGTGCAAGCGACCACTCCTCCCTCCACTCTAACTCAGTTGGCTCATCAGGATATGCAGGCTACACCCCAGCTCCCTTTGTGTTACTGTCTAGAGGAGAGGTGTAAACAGCACAACTGTCAAAGTGACCCAGATGGGGAATCCACAAACAGGCAGAGTCACAGAATGGTTTAAGCAAGAAAATGCCTACTTTCTAAAAGTGGCATTTTCAAACTCAAAATCCAAAAACCAACTTCACTAAAAGATGTATTTTTAAATTGTGAGTTCAGAGACCCCAAACTCCATAGTTCGATCTGCTCTCAAGTGGAATCTGCATTTTAAAGTGATTTAAAGGCAGGCCCCATGTTGACTTATGAGATAAATAGGCCTTGCAACAGTGAAACCCAAGTTTGGCAGTATTTCACCGTTAAGACATGTAAAACACACCAGTACATGTCCTACCTTTTAAATACTCTGCACCTGCCCACGGGGCTACCTAGGGCCTACCTTAGGGGTGCCTTACGTGTACAGAAAGAGTAGATTTGGGCTTGGTAAGTGGGCACACTTGCCAGGTCGAATTGGCAGTTTAGAACTGCATACACAGAGACTGCAGTGACAGGTCTGAGCCATGTTTACAGGGCTACTAATGTGGGTGGCAAAACCAGTGCTGCAGGCCCACTTGTAGCATTTGATTTACAGGCCCTGGGCACCTCTAGTGCACTTTACTAAGGACTTAACAGTAAATCAGATATGCCAATCATGAATAAATCAATCAACAGGACACTTTACACAAGGAGAAATTGAACTTTAGCACTGATCAGCAGTGGTAAAGTGTGCAGAAACAATAAACCAGCAGAATTAGAGCACCTGAGGCTGCCTTCCAAGTTGTGAGGGCATTGCAAACCCTGAAACGGGTAATGATATTGCAGAGTCTCCAGGCCCACACTTTGTGAAGTTTTCCATCTTACCATAGAGTTCATCATGTGATATTGTCCCCTTGCTGGGTGGTCGTGTGAAAAGGTTATTACTGTGTACTGTGTGATACACAATGGCACTGAGTGAAGTTGTCAGGTATGGAGCAGGTGTAAGCAGGAGCAAGCTTTAGACAGGCAACATGAGCAGTCTGCAAGCTGGAAGGAACACTACCATGAAGCATGTCAATAGGAACATAAACCAGAACTCTAGCTGACTTGAAGAAGTTGTGAATTGAAGGCTTGAGGGACAAGCACTCTTAAGTAGGACTCAGTGAATGAACTGCATCCGTGACACTTTGTATCAGCATGCATGCATTGAGCAGATCTACTTCTCTTGCATGTACAATATTTAATTCCTCAGGATCCCAAAACTATTCTTTAACAGCCATCTTGCGTTGTGTGTCTAGATCAATATATAAACAATAGGGGTTTAACAAGACGCAAGAATGTACTTGCGACTCTTCATATCAATGCTGGGCACCTAATAACATACCATGCCACTACTCAGAAACAATCTGAACATCAAGGTTAATTTAAAAAAATGAGTCAGCAGGCACTTTTGTAAAATGCTCTTGAGAGGACAGATGTGAAAGGTGGTGGCAGTCTGTGGGTAGTGAAAGCACCCTACTCTGAAAGAGTGAAGCATTCATTCCTGGGACCAGATGTGTTAGTGGGGTTATCCAGTTGTAAATGTAGTGACCTGAGCTTGCATCATTGAAAACATTCTGTAAGTTCTTCATGAAATACATAATAATGAAGCCTTTATGAGTAAAAAACAAGGACTGGCAAAGCCAATAGCCTAGGCGTTGTAAGAGTGCATTTTGCTTCTTTTTTATTTGCAAATAAATGCAAAATGCAAACAATTAGCAACAATATAAGACACATGAGTGGATGAGCACCCCAGGTACACCAGCCTTAGTGGTGAAATGTCTTCTTCAGGTGTCTGTGTCTGTGTTATCATTTCAAATGTCTTCACTCAGCACAAGGCACGAAATGGAAAGAGTAGGCTCATTGCCCCATGCTGCATGCTGTGGTGTGTGGAAACAAAATGTGAATCACAGTTGAACACA
Source organism: Pleurodeles waltl (assembly GCF_031143425.1). Classification (NCBI taxonomy): domain Eukaryota; kingdom Metazoa; phylum Chordata; class Amphibia; order Caudata; family Salamandridae; genus Pleurodeles; species Pleurodeles waltl. The sequence continues at coordinate 866,557,724 of NC_090443.1, forward strand.
CAAGGTGACGAAGAGGACTAGCACAAAGTCCCTGTATATATAGTTAAATGTGCTTTAACTATGAATGTTTGGAAACCCTGATGCTGGCTAGAATGCTAATGTTGTCTGTAAGTCAGACAGTGAGGAAAAAATGTATTAAGTACAATGGAAAACAAGCACTCTCTTAGGCATCCTGGAGTGGTGGTTATTTCTAAAAATAAATTATTGCCACAAAAAAGGAAAACATGAAATTCTGTGCCATCACATAGACACGTCTGACTTATGCTGTGATAAAAAAAATACATGCAAAAAACATTCCTTGATACAACTGTTTTTCAATTACGTTTTTTAATTACAAGCCTTTCAGTTATTCCACATATTTTAGTATTTTTTGAAGCAGACAAGAATAATTACCAACAAACCAAGACCTATATTCACAGGCTTTTAAAACAACGCAGAGCCAGGTTAAACACGATTTGAGAGGAGTGTGAAAGAAAACAATAGGCGCGAGGAAGCGTTTGCGGTGTTTGCCTATTTATAATAATTGAAATAATCCTGGAAAAAAAGACTCTGGCCGGCACGCAGAAGAGGGAGTGTGTGGAGGCTCAAGGTTAGATTGAGGAGTTCAAGCAACTCTCTAGTACAGCAGATAGTCCAAGCAGCAGTGGCTCCTCTGTTATGGCGGAGGAGCATCCCCACACTGCTAGAGCCAGCAGATGAAAACATGTAAAATAACATGATAATAAAGCAATTATTACAACTGCTTTATTTTCATTTTATTTTACATGACAGAGCCAAGTCTTGAGAGCGGGACCATCCTCTGGCAGCCACAGGATGGAAGGTCCCACGGAGAGAGAGACACGGTCTAGTCTCTCCGCGGGAACATTCGGGAGAGGAAGTGACCTGGCAGCGACAGGATCGGATGGAGGGTAAGTAGCGGTGGGGCATGGGAGGGGGTTTATTAGGGGTTGAGGGGGAGGGACCGGCCTCTTCCGCACTGCTCATCGCGCTGTGAAAGAAGTTGGCCGGTCCCCGGGGAGAGTTTCTCATTAGAGTTTCCTTTTGTACCATGAGCATTCCGCCTCAGCGCCATGGCAACCAGCCATGACGCGGAGGCTGTGAGGGCCGTGCTTTGCGTTTTACGCAAAGCCAGCTTGGCCGACTTGCTCAGGCCTGGTGTTTTGGACCAGGCCTGGGTCGGCATGAGGTGCGCCCGATGCGTGTCGCGTTGGGCCGGGTAGCAGCTGTTGTAGTAGCGTGCGGGTCGCCGGAGTGACCCAAAAAGAAAAAATATGCTGGGGGAGGGTGTGCAGTGCGTCCATCCCCAGGGGCCTCAAAATATGATTGAAGATAGCCAGGATGGGGGGATGCAAATAATGGAGAAGAGGGTGAGGCCCTCATAGTAGATGTTTCTACAGGCCCTGAAGGGCATTTAGCAGAGGTTGAGGCCTTGGTGGAGTCAGATAGCCTGGCCCAGGAGCAGACTGGGCCCAGTAGTGGCATGAGGCCACTGGATCTCTATATCAAAAAAGAAGGGGGGGGCTGGGAGATTAAATGGTCCAGTGTACAGCCTCTGAAGTGAAATCTGTATGAATGAATGCCACACTGTTCCAAGAAGGAGATTGACACAAGCACAGGGAGACCCTAATGTCAGAAGCACAAGTTCTCACACATCCAGTTGGATGTCATGCTTCATCATAGGGCATGCTCCTCGTCAGACCGGTGCTGCAATGTCTGACGGGCTCCCCAAGAAGGGGTCTGGAGGTCTTTTTCAGTGCTTTGCAAGATGAAAAGCCGGACACTGCCGCCTTATAACATCAAAAGAGGAGAGTAGAACAAAGGATTAAAATTGACTCAGAACCCCTCTATCCATCATAACTTTATTGGCTCAGACTGGGGTTGAGGCCAAGATTAAAAAAGAAAACGGATGGAGTGTCTCAAGTTAATGCTCAACCACTCACTCAAATTAGCAACATAGAGGGAAAAAGCACCATTATGTGAGTCCCTCTCTAATGGGTCGACATGTTTTGCGTCTAACTGGTCCCAAGGGATCCAACAACGCTTCTTCAGGACCAAAACAAAATACTTCTCCTGAAACAGGATATGTAGGGATCTACATGTGTCTGTGAACATCAGTCACTTTGTCTACGGTCACTTACTTTCTAAATGCTGTATTCCAAATCAATATAATGTATAGGAGTTGCCCTGCGAAAAATCAAAAAGAAAAAATATATGCATATCAATAAGCGTCACATTAATAACAACCCAATTCTTCATACATGCACGATGGTGGGTGGTGTCCAGTGGGTGGGGTTCAGAGAGTGAACATGTGATAAAGTGAAACAGCTTAGTTATAAAATATGTATACGTGATAAGTAGTAGTGTGGCACGGTATGGGAAAAAAACAATGGCTTACTGTCCTGGATTCAGTAAACGGCTCCCTAGGTAACACTTGCCGTGGGACTGTTGCACTGGCCAGAACAATACGAGGCAGATTCAGAAAGCTGTTAGTACTATTGTATAGAACAGGTGGTCTGTCTCCTACCTAATATAGGTAATCTAAACACTAAAAAACTGGGGAAAGATCGCTCATTTGATCCAGAACCCATCTGCATGTCTGTACACTAATTAGCTTTGAACCCCACAAATACCCAGTACCTGCTATTAGCTTATATAGGGGACATGGGGATGATACTAAAAAAATCAAATCAGCATAATATGGCTGAATGAGATCATTTAGCTAACGGAATAATGCCAAAGAATAACAACAGTATAAAAAGAAGGATAGAAATATACATAAAATGTCAAACGCTACCCAGTCCGCTAGACTTGTATATACGGCTCACAACAATGTAATGAGTGGAAATTCTAGAAATATGTAGTTGGATTACGAAAGGACAGTTAGCTAGTAACGAGGATAGTAAGTCCAACTCGTTAACACAGTCAAAATTTAAATGCGCGTCCTTGCGGGCGCTAAAGTAGTCCCCGGGGGTTACATAATGTTAACACTGGCAAAGGTGCGTTTAAATAAATGGACAAATAAATAATCATTACGAACGGGGCCGTAACCGCTCGTACATGCGTGCATACTTACTAGTGGGCAACCGGTCCTTCCCTGAAGACCTACCCCTCTGGCAACGTGTCCTGAATACAGGTATCTAACGCTGCCAGCAACGTATAAACCTGCTGCAACCCGGAAGAGAATAACTTTCCAGTGCAGCCGAATAGGAATGTCGATGCACGTGATAGGTGGGCATGAACATGGACAAAGGACAACCTCGATAAACAGGTATTCCTAAAAAGCGAGGAAGGACTCTGTATTCAGCTAGATATATAGGGGGTCATTCTGACCCCGGCGGTCTAAGACCGCCGGGGTCAGGGTCGGCGGGAGTACCGCCGACAGGCCGGCGGTGCCCCGCAGGGCATTCTGACCGCGGCGGTTCAGCCGCGGCCAGAAAGGGTAAACCGGTGGTCTCCCGCCGGTTTACCGCTGCCCTTAGAATCCCCCATGGCGGCGCAGCTTGCTGCGCCGCCATGGGGGATTCTGACACCCCCTACCGCCATCCTGTTCCTGGCGGTTCGCCCGCCAGGAACAGGATGGCGGTAGGGGGTGCCGCGGGGCCCCTGGGGGCCCCTGCCGTGCCCATGCCAATGGCATGGGCACGGCAGGGGCCCTCGTAAGAGGGCCCCACAAAGTATTTCAGTGTCTGCCTAGCAGACACTGAAATACGCGACGGGTGCAACTGCACCCGTCGCACCTTCCCACTCCGCCGGCTCAATTCTGAGCCGGCATCCTAGTGGGAAGGTTGATTTGCCCTGGGCTGGCGGGCGGCCTTTTGGCGGCCTCCCGCCAGCCCAGGGCAAATGTCAGAATCACCGCAGCGGTCTTTCGACCGCGGTGCGGTGTTCTGACGGCGGTACCTTGGCGGACGGCCTCCGCCGTCCGCCAAGGTTAGAATTAGGGCCATAGTCATTTATCCGTATAGGTAAATCCCCATAGTGGAAAAAGACAGTCAAGTTAAGGATCTTAAAGTCGTGAGTCATAACAGGCGAACACACATCACTTCAAATAATTATTAGTTGAAATGCGAGAGCCATATAGATGTCTCTACATATAGTCAAGGTGAAAAATGAAGTAGAGAAACTTCCACAATGAGTCCATCCTGTAGTCTGGTTCCTAACAGAGAGCAGAGACTCACAGTATATGTAAAAAGACATAGGGGGTCATTACAACCCTGGTGGACGGTGTTAAAGCTGCGGTAATACCACAAACAGTGCAGCGGATAAAAAAAGGGAATTATGACCCAGGCGGAAACCGCCAACAAAGACAGCCACTTTAACACACCGCCCGCCACGGCGGTATAGACAAGCAGCGCGGCGGTCACCGCCAACAGACAGGCGGAAGACAATGTACCGGCCATAGTATCACAACCCGCCAATCCGCCACCTTTTCCAGGGCGGATTCACTGTGGATAAAAACACGGCGGAAACAGCTTTTGCAATGGGAAAACGCTCACCTGAACACATCCCACGAGGAACGAGGACTCCATGGACCTGAAACTCCAAATACTCCCTGCCCTTGTCTTTCTGCTCCTCTACGAGCACCATCTACGTAGGCGCCGAAGACAGTGGTGAGTACTGCACCTATGACATGGGGGAGGCAAAAGTTAAGGGGGACACCCACCAAACACCCCCACCCCCTTCCTTGCATATTACAACATACACACCAATGCATCCACAAAAATCACAGTAACAACCCACAATCCCCCCGGAAGAATGAAAAGACAAAGCAAAATCCGTTCAAACATTGTAATGTTGCAATATACATGTCTTTCAAAAATATACAGATATATACAAAATTCAGTCAGAAATATATACATTACGAGAAGTAGTGCAGATATGTACATAAAAATGTCCATGCACCAACAGTCCAAAAATGCATGGGCGAGGCCCACAAAAGATACCTGACCACAATCGGAGAGAACACTGCCAGGGCATCAGATAGAAATACTACAGGCACCTCAGGGGGAAGGGAAGGGGGGGCACCTCAGCCGGATGACTGCAAAGCCAGATCCACGACTGGGCTCCATGCCCATTGATGTATCCTGGGGAGTGCAAAGCCACAGTCTCTCAAGTCTCTACAGTGGGTGGGTTGCCCACTGTGCCATCCTGGGGAGTGAAAAGCCACAGTCTCTCAAGTCTCTACAGTGGGTGGTTTGCCCACTGTGCCATCCTGGGGAGTGCAAAGCCACAGTCTCTCAAGTCTCTGCAGTGGGTGGTTTGCCCACTGTTACATCCTGGGGAGTGCAAAGCCACAGTCTCTCAAGTGGGTGGTTTGCCCACTGTTACATCCTGGGGAGTGCAAAGCCACAGTCTCTCAAGTCTCTACAGTGGGTGGCTTGCCCACTGTTCCTTCCTGGGGAGTGCAAAGCCACAGTCTCTCAAGTCGATAACATTCTCCACTGGTTCTGGGGGGGACTGGTGCCCAGAGTGCTTCATCCTGTGCAGGACTGAGGTAGTGGATGCATGTCTCCACTGGTTCTGGAGGGGGACTGGTGCCCAGACTGGATGAGTCTCCCCGTGAAAGTTCCTGTCCTGTCACTGTCCCAGCTGCACATGGGATAAGGATGCCTGATGTGGCGGTCTAATCATTCCTACCCGGTGCTTGCCCTGTTCAGCGGTCTTCACCATGGCGGTCTTTGCCCTGTTCAGCGGTGCTTTGCCATGGCGGTCTCTGGACTGTTCAGCGGTGCTTTGCCATGGCGGTCTCTGGACTGTTCAGCGGTGCTTTGCCATGGCGGTTCTGGACTGTTCAGCTGTGCTTTGCCATGACGGTCTCTGGACTGTTCAGCGGTGCTTTGCCATGGCGGTCTTGTAGGTAAGTACTAGACCCCTTGACTAAAGGTTGAAGAAAGTGATCACAAAATGTAGATAGAAGTTCTACGACAGAACCAATACCCGACACTATTGGTCGGCCGGGTGGGGGAAGCACTTCCTTATGTATCTTTGGAAGGCAATAGAAATAGGGTGTGCGGGGATGACAAGTGTCTAAGAACTCTGCCTCTTTTTGAGAAATCCACTGATTGTTGCGAGCTTCCTCAATTATACTCCTTATAAGGGTCTGCAGTCTTGGTGTGGGATCTCCTGAGATAAAGGTATAGTATGTGGAATCGCTCAAAAGACGTAAACATTAATTCCTATAGTCTTCTAAATTCAAGATAACTATCGCCCCGCCCTTGTTGGCTGGTTTGATAACAATGGTTTGATCAGTAGCCAACGCTGCCTGCCTGGATCTCTCCCTGCCCAGGGGCAGGTAGGGCATGGGCAAGGCAGGGGGGGCCCCTTCCAAGAGGAAGGCCAAGATTGCTGGGGAGGCGGAAGGGGGCAGCCAGGAGTAGAGTTCAAGAGTTGGGGGGCGAAACAGTGCCTCCCAAGGGTGTGAGTGGGCAGGCAGGGCAGGCTGGGGTACTTCCTGGGCCAATGCAGGAGGGCACAGAGGTGGGTAGGCCAAGGCAGCAGAAGTTTGATGTTGGGGACACCTGGGATTTTGAAGCCAGAATACAGGAGCAGAGGCGCATTGTAGCAGAGACGGAGGAGAGATGGGCACAGTTGTGTAGAGGCAGGGATGGGGCTTGGTCCGGGAGCAAGCAAACGAAGCGGCCAGCCGTGTTAGTGAGTGAGACAGGGCCCCCGGGCCAGACATTAGGGGGAGGCAGTTGGATGTGGGTGCCCCAGGTAGAGGTGCGGAGGAGTCCAGAGGCTTGTGCGGCCTGGGGTTCTGGCGGCACGATGAACATGAGTGGCGCACACAGCCATGAAGGACGCAGGGGTCAATGCCAGTGGTGGAGACTGGCAGAACGAAGGTGCTGCCAACGGGGCAAAACACGGCCTCAGGACATTGGTCAGAAGCAATAGAGGGGTCTTCGGTGGCCTTCTCTACGACGCAGGAATGGGGTCCTCGCAGAGATGGTATGCCATGTGGGGCATGCAGACAATTCGTCAGCTAATGTACTGATGACTGGTGGAGATGACAGCAGGTAGGAGATGGATGATGAGGATGTGGTTGATCTCGATTATGAGGAGGAGATGGGTGAATGGGAGGACGGGGAGATTCGTGAGCCGGAGGTGAGCGGTGGTAGAGGGAAGGGGAGAGGGCACAGAAGTGGCGCAACCTCTTCTTCTGTTTCTATCTTGCAGGAACGCTAGGCTGGTGGTGAACCAAAAGAGGTGCTTCGTGGAATGGCACGTGGTCACGGGGAACGGAAGGGTTCATGGCCTCTGGTGTCAAGAGGCAAAGGTAAAGCTCGAATGGTGGTCGGTATGGGGGGAAGGACATGGAATTGGTGGGACTCACACCCATAAGTCCATTGGGGTCAGAGAGTTTTCAGTTGATGAGATCCCTGCAGTTGGGGTGATGCTAGAAAGAGACAACTCAAAGTCAGTGGCATTGGCAGCTTAAACTGGGGTTAAGTCTACTGGATGCGGGGTGGCACAAGAAGAGGATTCCTTATATGGGTTTGGCAATGCTATTAGGCTCCCATGTAGCAGAGAAAACGAAGGCACGGATATGGAAGCATGAATATGTGGATGTTTTCAAGCTCTTACATAGAGACATACAGGCTAAGGAAGGTTCTAAAGCAGAGGAGTGGGAACTGGCTCGTCCACCACGGGTACCAATAACAATGGATAATTGTACCTCGGCTTTTTTGATTTTCGCTAGTATATATTGCGAGAAGTTCCCAGATAGGGCTATAGCATTGTTTAAGTACATGGACATTATACGAAAAGCTCAGATGCATTTGGGGGGTTTCGCCCGGTTGAGCTACGATGAGGAGTTTAGGGCAAGAGTGAGTATTAATCCTGACAAGCCATGGGGGGATTTAGACGCCGAATTATGGATTCAGTGGATGGTGTTGTCGCAGTCCACTGCCTCTACGCACACTGCAAGTGGTTTACTAGTGGTATACAAGCCTTTTCAGGCCTGTCCCGCCCAAGGAGGGCCGGGTGTGGGTCAGCTGACTCTAGTACCCACGACAGGAGCCTGTTGGACCTTTAATAAAGGTTTCTGTTCCAGACAGCCCTGTAAATTCAAACATGACTGCTCCAAATGCGGGGGTCGTCACCCAGTCACTCAATGTTTTTCACTCTCTACACCATCTGAACAATGGAGGGCGTCCAAAGGAAGAGGCATGCAAGGCGCTCCTCAGCCGAAGGGCTCCTACGCCAATTAGGCTGGAGGTTCTTCTGCCCTGGCTGCATGTTTACGCGGATAAGGACATGGCTTGCAAACTGGAGTGGGGTTTCAGAGAAGGTTTTAGGGTTAGCTATCAGGGCCCTAAAATGAGGAGATGGGCAGACAACTTGCGGTCTGCAAGGGATATGCCACAAATAATGAGGGACAAAATAGACAAGTAAGTGTCATTGGGCAGAATTGTGGGCCCGTTTTTTGATTGGCCAACTCAGGATCTCATGATCTCCCCTCTGGGCGTGGTCCCAAAAAAGGCGCTGGGTGAGTTTCGCCTGGTACATCACTTGTCATGGCCGGAGGGTACTTCAGTAAATGATTTTATTGCACCAGAGGACACTAAGGTGGTGTGTGCCTCTGTGGGTGATGCCATTAAACTAATCTGTGGGTGTGGCAGAGGGTTGGAATTGGCAAAATGTGACATTCAATCGGACTTCAGGCTGCTGTCCATATACCCGGATGATTTTGAATTGCTGGGTATGCAGCTGGATGGGGCAATCTATGTGGACAGAGTTCTCCCGATGGGCTGTGCTATATTTTGTGCGCTGTTTGAGGCATTCAGTACCTTCTTTTAGTGGGTTTTTGTCAAAGTAAGTGGGCATCGGGCGGTGACTCACTATTTGGATGATTTCCTTTTTGTTGGAGTGGCAGGATCTGGGGCTTGTGGGTGGGCCCTGGTTTCCTTTCAGAATTTGCCTCACCAGATGGGGGTACCTTTGGCTCCAGAGAAGACGGAAGGGTCGCATTGCATACTAACATTTCTGGGCATTGAACTGGAAGCTGAAGCTTTAATAGCGAGATTCTAACATTTTTGAGGCGCATAAGGTCCTTACACAAGATTGACTTTTGTACAGCGCAAAAGCTGTTGGGTTCCCTCAACTTTGCTTGTAGGGTTGTGCGGGGGGGCAGGACATTCTGTAGGCGGATCTGGCTTGCCATGTCAGGGGTTGCTCTTCCATACCACAGGATACGTGTGTCCATGGGACTGAGGGAGGACATCCGGGTCTGGGAAACATTTCTGACATGCTTCAATGGTGTATCCATGTATTTCTGTGAGGAAGACACGGTACGGCAGGTGCTGATATTCTCTGATGCAGCAGGCGCCACAGGTTTTGGGCTTTTTTGGGACGGTAGATGGTGTGCAGAGACATGGCCAAGGCAATGGCTCAAGCAGGGTAGGAGTATTGTGTTCCTGGAATTCTTTCCTTTACTGGTGGCTCTGGCAGTATGGGGCAAAGAGCTTGCAAATAGGACTGTAGTTTTCCATGTCGACAACATGACAGTTGTAGCGCGTGTGAACAGGCAGAGAGCAAGGGATCTCAGGGTGCTGCATTTATTGCGCATTTCATGCTTAGATGTCTATCCTTAAATGTTATTTTCAAAGCTGCACACATCCCTGGGGTGTATAATGAGATGGCAGATTCCCTGTCTCGTTCACAGTGGCAAAGGTTTTGCACCCTGGCACCAGGAGCAGAACAGACCAAGACAGTGGTCCCGGCAGACATTTGGGATTGGGGGGCGTGATGATCACTGGGTTGGTGGAGATGTCTTTAGCCGAATCCACACGGCAAAGTTACCGACTGGCATGGTTGGAGTTCCAGAGTAATGAACATTTTTCAGGACATTTTTGGCTACAGAGTGACAGAGAGCTTGAGTTGCGCGCATTGCGTTTTGTATTGTTCCTGATACACAAGGGCTTATCGCCTGCCACGATATGGGGCAAATTGGCAGGTGATTCCTTTTATGAGAAGCTGTTTTTTGGTTGTGATCCAGCTAAGGAAGACATGTTGAGGAAGATGTCGAAAGGTTGGGGTCGGGTAAGATTAGGGTCAGTTAGGGCAGTTAGGGAACAGATTACGTTCGAGCTGTGGCGTGAGATACTGCATGTTCTGCCAGTATGGACTCTTATAAGTTGGCTCTTTTCTGTTTATGCATGGTGTGTGTATGTTTTTTGGTGCTTTCCGAGTGTCTGAGCTTTTGGGAGTTGGTAAGACTGAGGGATTTTTGATTTTGTAAAAAAAAATTGGTACAAGGAGATATTACAGTTTGTTTTCTTTTCAAGTTGTGTGTCCGGTCCAAGGAAGGAAAAAATGGTCACATGGCTGGTCGGGCATTCCTTCATCCACTGGGCAGCAAAATTTGGGAACATTTTTTTTTACGGACGTGCGCTGGGACTGCCTAGTAAACAACATGACGTTTTCTGGTGCAGGAAGAGTGGCATGAGGTGGGGTAATCTGCTTCCATTCAGAACATCTGTTTTGCCGACTTGGGGTTGTCCTGACTTGCTTTTGCTTCATCTTGGGGAAAATTACCTGGTGAAACTGTTTGGGCTCACACTACTGCAACATATGCAGTGGGACTTGGAGCTGCTCAAACAGAAATTGCACGGCACATGCTTGGTGTGGACTGAGTTTGTGCCTCGTCGAACATGAAGAGGGCCTATCAAAGCAGGGAGCCATGGAACGGGCTCAAAGGAAGCTCAATAGAGCTATGAGGGTTGCAGCAGTGTTTCGTGGTGGGGCAGCAAAACGCCAATAGGGTTTGTCCTGAGTGGCAGCAGACGGAGAGGGTGGAGAGTCAGATGCGGGCCTGGCCACCCTTCCAGGGGAAAAAGAAGCAGGTGAAGGATGAGAGTGTGGGGGATGCCCGAAACAGGTAGGGCATGAAAGGAAAAGGGGAATGTGTGGGGGAATGGAATTGAAAAGTGAAGGGAGGAGTGGAAAGGATGAGCAAAGAAAATGTTAAAAGGTGGGGTTCCAAAGTTGGGGTTCTTGTTGAAAGTTTAAAAAGTTATGTATAAGTTGCAGTCCTGTCCTAAATAAATGGCCTTTTACACTAAACGGACTGTGTAACTGAATGGGTCCCGATGGAGGTTCCCGCGGAGAGAGAGATACAGTATAGTCTCTCTGCGGTAACATTCGGGAGAGGAAGTGACCTGGCAACTACAGGATTGGATGGCAGGTAAGTGGGGGTGGCACATGGGAGGGGGTTTATTAGGGGCTGAGGGTGGGGATAGGCCTCTTCCGCGCTGCTCATTGCGCGGTCAAAGAAGTTGGCCACCCACCCACCTAGCAAGAAGATTAGATTTTTAGAGGAGAATCATGTGGTTTTAAATCAGGAGGAGAGCTTGTGGGGGGAGGTTTAGAACTCCAGTTAGGGCAGGTTGTGACTGAGTGCTGGGCAGTTGATGGGGGAGGGTGGAGAGTCAGATGCGGGCCTGGCCACCCTTCCAGGGGAAAAAGAAGCAGGTGAAGGATGAGAGTGTGGGGGATGCCCAAAACAGGTAGGACATGAAAGGAAAAGGGGAATGTGTGGGGGAATGGAAGTGAAAAGTGAAGGGAGGAGTGGAAAGGATGCGCAAAGAAAATGTTAAAAGGTGGGGTCCCAAAGTTGGGGTTATTGTTGAAAGTTTAAAAAGTTATGTATAAGTTGCAATCCTGTCCTAAATAAATGGCCTTTTACACTAAACGGACTGTGTCACTGAATGGGTCCCGAGGAGCAGTGGGCACAAGCCACTGCAAGTGTGCATGTCGGTTTAGCTGGCTGTTTTAGGACAGCCAAACAGAAATGCCCACTTAGAATATTTCCAGGCTGTTGTATGGATAACAGCAGGCACAGGCTCCCAGTCCTTGTTCGAGTGTAAACCCAACCCACTACGCCCAGTCCCGGCGCTTCTCTCATGCTGGGTAATACCAGCATGACAGCAGCGTAGGGAATGGTGCAGGGGAATCTGGGAGCCTGAGCATCAGGAGCTGAAGAGCACCAAGATGGCTAGACAGTGGGGGCAGCAGGTAAGTTTTTTATTTTTTTTATTTTTGTCTCCTGTGCTACTCCACTACTTTTCCCAGCTAGCAGCTACCACTGAGTCCAAGACTTCTAAAACGAATGCAAATATGAGCAAAACAGATTTAGTAGAAACGTAATGTACGCTAGAGTAAATTTGTATAATCTCCGCAGTTCAAGGTGCACTTGTTACGTGAAATGCTCTCGATTACCACCAATATAACATGTTGCTTAATTGTAATTTCATTTGGGTAAAAATCATTTTGTGGCAGCATGGAAACAAAGCGAATGAACAGAACATAAGCGTCCGTTGTTCATGTCACGTGAGATTTTTGTTTTAGCGCAACTTGTATCTTTGACCCAAATTAGACACGACCATGCATTTCTCACTAAAGAAACATGACCGACTGTTCATTTAATAATGCATCATTTTTGGCATTTCTCGTAAAGCCAGTTTATTATAAGAGGAGCTAAAGACCTTGACCCCTTACTCCCAAGGCTTTTCCTTAACTGTCACTAACTCCAAGAGACAAAATCCATATGGCATATTTTTCGTTTTACGACAGGAGGAGGTGAGGGCACTTTCTCTGCACTTAATTACTGTTTGATGCCCCGTTGCTGACAATGCCTCACACGCATTGGGGCTCTGCCACAGCAAGAGATGAGGATAGGCCTTAGGACTTTGAAACTAGGGGACCAGGTTCACATTTTTGCACCAGCTCAACAGCCTGTGAACCGGGGCAAAACACTTATTATCCCAGTGCTTAAAAAACTGACCTTCTGTAATGTAATCCGGTGTCCATTTAATGACATCTGATGCTTTCGGGTCAAGTTGGTGCTATATAAAACTGCAAAAAAGCAGTATGATTCATACAGGATAGATTGTTTTTTTAGAATAGCTGCAGTTAAATGAAACAACAGAAAGAAGATTGACTTAGTGTGGCAGTTCTTCATTTTTATTAGAGTAAGAGCGAAAAGATACTCTGCGTTTAGGGCCTCATGTACAAACATTCCAAATAAGAAATCGTAAATTGTGAAGGACAAGGATTCATAATATGTGGTTTCTTATGTGCAATATATTAATGGATTCAGTGAAAGTGGTTGCAATTTGCGCACTGACTTCCACTTAGTGCATTTGTATTTTGTGAACCGACCTATGTACTAATAGGCTGGCTCACAAAATGCAGAATTGTAGTGGGTCACAATTCGACCTACATCATCAAAAATCATGAGGTGGGTCACAAATTGCGACCTGCTATGATTGGCCCCAATCAGAAGGATGGTGGCCTGCTGGTGTCAGCACACACCATCTCTGTGATTGTTTTAAAATAAAGCAGTCTTTTTGTTATAAATGCAGCCCGCATTCCTTAAAGGAGAATGGGGTGTGTTTAAAAAAAGTATGAAAATGTACACAAACTTTTTTAGGAGTAGGCAGTGGTCCCAAGGGCCACTGCCTTCCTAACCATATTTTATCAACATTCATGTTTTCAAATGATGTACCCACTCCTTTGAGTTGGTGGTAGAAAATTGGATTTCAGTCGAAAAATATGAATATAGACCTTAATGAATCCACATTTTGATCAGTACTTTGAAAGGATACCAATAACACACTCCTTTCAAATAGTGATTCCTAATGCTTCCCTAAACACATTTAACGATTTGGAAAACCTTTTTCGAATTGTTAAATGATATAGATACAATTAAAAAGTGTTTTAGCATTCTCAACCCCTCTAATTTATCAAATCAGAGGGCTTGTGAACTCTAAAACCCTTTGTACATGAGGTCCCATATTAAGCTTATTAGGCAATGTTAGAAATGGGGTATTTGGTTGGCAGTCAGATTACCCCCTTTCCAAGCAAGGACCCTCACTCTAGTCATGTGAAGTCACACGCAATCCAAATTATCCTGTGCTCACCCTCTGGTAGCTTGGCACTGAGCAGTCAGGCTTAACTTAGAAGCAATATGTAAAGTATTTGTGCAATAAATCATGCAATAACACAGTAGAACACCACAAAAATACACTACACAGTGATTAGAAAAATATATAATATTTGTCTGGTAAGATGCAGGTCAAAACAATTAAGATGCAATAAGTATATGTTGAAATATCACTGTAAAAATTATATAAAGTGTCTTTTAGTCTCTTAAAAGCAACAAATGTCTCTTGCAAGCACAAATTGCCTGCTTTGCATTCAAAATCTCCGCAAGGAACCGCAGAGGAGGAGATGTGTGGAAAACAGGGAGATGTGCGTCGATTTCTTGGGCAGAACATGGAGATGCGTCATTTAGTTTTCACGTAGGGAAGGCTTTGCGTCGATTTCTGGCGCTCATACTTGGATCCTCTTCGGGTTGCAGGGTTTTTGGACGCCCCTGGGGACGATGCGTTAAAATCCGGCGCTTGCAGGATGAAGTCACAGGGGCTGTGTCGATCCGGTGGGCGTTGCGTGGAAATTTCTACTGCACGGAAGGCGCTGCGTCAAGTCCTTTCAGGAAGTCGGGCTGCGTCGTTCTGGCTTGGCTTTGCATCGATCCAGTGGGCCGTGCGTCAAGTTTCCGGTCGCTATGCTGGCGCTGCATTGATCTTCTCCTTGCAAGGTTGGGCTGCGTCGTTTTGGTTTGGCATGTGGTGAATTTTTCACCACAATACATGCTGTGCGTCATTTTCTGCTGGCTGTGCGTCAATTTCCGCAGCACAGGGAGTTCTTCTTGCAGGAATGAAGTCTTTTTGGTCCTGAGACTGCAGGGAAGAGGAGGCAAGCTCTATCCAAGCCTTTGGAGAGCACTTCTTCAGCACAGCCAGAGAGCAGCAAGGCAGCAGGGCAACAGCAAGGCAGCAGTCCTTCTCAGAAAGCAGTCAGGGGAGTCCTTTGCGCAGCCAGGCAGTACTTCTTGGTGGGTTGCAGATTCTGGTTCAGGTTTTCTTCTTCAGGAAGTGTCTGTGACAAGAGTGTCTTTTCAAAAAGTGCCTGAGTTGGTAGGGTCAGAGACCCTGCTTAAATACCCAAGTATGCCTTTGAAGTGGGGGAGAGTTCAAAGAGTGGCTTAGATATGCACAAGGTCCCCTTTCAGTTCCATCCTGTCTGCCAGGGTCCCAATAGGGGGTGTGGCAGTCCTTTGTGTGAGAGCAGGCTACTGTCCTTTGCCATGTAAGTGTCAGGCCCTCCACCCTCCCAGCCCAGGAAGACACATTCAGTATGCAGATGTATGCAAGTGTGACAGAGCATCCTGTGTTTGGGGTTTGTCTGAGTGAATGCACAAGGGAGCTGTCAACTAAACCTAGCCAGACGTGGATTGGAAGGCACAGAAGGATTTAAGTGTAGAGGAATGCTCACTTTATAAAAGTAGCATTTCTAAAATAGTAATACAAAATCCAACTTCACCATTAAGCAGGATTTTGTATCGCCATTATGGACATACTAAATATGACCTAGCTACTCCTTTCAGATCAGGATCTACCACTCAAACAGTATATGAGGTTAGCCCTAGTGCTATCCTATGAAAGGAGCAGGCCTCACAGTAGTGTAAAACGAATTTAGGAGTTCTACACTACCAGGACATATAGAACACACATGTTCATGTCCTGCCTTTTACCTACATAGCAGCCTGTCCTATGGGTTACCTAGGGCCTACCTTAGGGGTGACTTATATGTAGAAAAAGGGGCGTTTAAGGCTTGGCAAGTACTTTTAAATGCCAAGTAAAGTGGCAGGGAAACTGCACACACAGGCACTGCAATGGCAGGCCTGAGACATGGTTAGGGGGTTACTTATGTGGGTGGCACAACCAGTGCTGCAACCCACTAGTAGCATTTAATTTACAAGCCCTGGGCACATGTAGTGCACTTGATTAGGGACTTACAGGTAAATTAAATAAGCCCATTGGGTATGAACTAATGTCACCATGTTTTAAGGAGAGAGCATATGCATTTTAGCACTGATTAGCAGTGGTAAAGTGCGTAGAGTCCTAAAGCGAGCCAAAATGAGGTCAGAAAAAGCGAAGGAGGGAGGCAAAAAGTTTGGGGGTGACCCTGCAGAAAGGCCATTTCCAACAGGCTTGTTATCCCCTGCTTCTATAGACACACGCCAGCTGATTCACATATTCCAGGAATGGGATATTTAATATAGTAGATTTGCACATGCAAAATTATTTTACTGATAGTGAAAAGTGCTAATGGATGAAATGGGCTAACCAATTGCCCTATACTCTATGCTGTAGTAGGTGGGAGTCAAATGTGAATGACACAACAGCACACCAATGGATGAAGAGGGCTGGCGGAAAGCCCATATAAGAAAGTATAATATTTGTAATTTTAGGTAAAATCAAAAGGTTTAGGCTATCGCCATACCTAAAACCACAAAATTATAGTGCTGCTTTAACACTTTGGCCCTCATTACCAGTCTGGCGGTCAGCGTACCGCTGCGGTGGAGTTGGCGGCCGCACTGCCGCGGGCCCGGCGGTGAATACCGCCACATTACAAGTCCCAGAATGGTACCTGCAGAACACAGGCAAGTTACCATCAAGGCCGCCACAGCGGAAGTGCTGGCATGCCAGGCAGCAGCCATCTCCAGCCTGGCGGTCAGGCAGCATCCCACAACCATATTACGAGGTTGCACATTGCCAGGATTTCCGGCGCAGAACCACCAACACCAAAAGCCTGGCGGAAACAAACAAGATAAAGGGAACACCCACCTTCAGGAACACAGGCACATCCGTAGGCACCATAGCATGCGAAAAGCAACTCCTTCCAATCCTCTACCCTGCCCTGCAACTCTCTCACCAGCAATGGCGACCACAACACCAACCGTAATTACACCAGCCTAGCACACATTGGAGGGAACAAAGTTAGTACACACACATACACAAACACAAACAACATGGGAAGCCATGGCCAAAAAATGCAAGCAAACACCCGTACCAACACTCGCACACACCAACACCCACAACCACCACACATACATGGAGAATGAAAGCCAGGACTAGGTAGGTAACAACGGTGTAGTGCCGCATTATAACCATATATTAAGAATGTGATAAAGCGTATGTAAATACAGGCCCAAGGGCCAGTCCAAAAACCATAGTGCCCCAAGCACACTGGGCACAAGATGACGCCCCAACTTGATTCCTGACTGCAAAGTGCAGACCTCCACAGGGCAGGGGCATCAGTGGGGAATGCAGGCTCCTCCAGGTTGAGGGTGGGCGAGGGGGGGGTCGCTGGGCTTGGAGGGGGGATCCTTCCGTCTGGTCCTGGAGGGGGCCCCTTAGGGGTGCCCGTAGATGGGGGGTCCTTGGGTTTGCCCATGGATGGTGGTGGCTTAGCAAGGGGCAGTGGTTTGGGCTTCCCTTGGATGGTGGGAGCTTAGCAAGGGGGGTGGGCATGGGCTTGGCCTTGGAGGTGGAAGGAGTGGGCTTGGCCTGGGAAGAGGAGGGAGTGGGCTTGGGTTTGGAAGCAGGAGCAGTAGGCGTCACAGGTGCGGAAGTGGCAGGTGTTGGAGGTGCCTTGGCAGGGGGCACTAGTAGACTGGGATGCGGAAGGCTGGGCCAGAAGAAGGGTAGCAGGGCGCTTGTGGGGGACAGGGACTGGTTCAGTGGTGGGGAACAGGGAAAACTCATGCAGGAAACATTTTTTGGGAACATATGGGAGGTCACTGCAAAGACGTTTGGGAGTGGAGGGAGTGGGTATGGTTGTGAGGTGTGTACGTGGGTGCGCCATGGGTGCAGGTGGTGGGTGGATGAAATGTGTGTGCTGGGGGACTGCTGGGTGGGTGAATGTGTGTGTTTAGATGTAGTGGGAGAAGGTGGGGAAGAGTTGCAGGGAGATGGCAGGGGGAAGTGTGAGTGTATGTTGGGGTGGTGTCTGCAGGTAGGGTGGATGTGCTGCATGTGGATGTGTTGATAGTTGTGGTGTCTGCGCCAGTGGTGTATGTGGGGCATGAATGGGGGTCAGAAGATGTGATGACGGTGGCAGTGAGGGCATATATGGCAGGAACAGTGACTGATGTGATGATGACTGCAGGTGTGAGTGTAGTGTCGACTGTAAGGGTGGGGGTGGTTGAGGAGTCGGTGCAGGGTGTGGATGTTGACATGCCTGCATGGGTGTTTTGGGTGTGTGTTGGCGGTGGTGGCATCTGTGGTGCCTATGTTTGTCTTGTGTACTGTGTCTGTTGATGTGGATGCATATGGGTCAGTAGGTGTGCCTTTGATTGGGGAAGGGAGAGGTATGTGGGATTGGGAACAGGTAGCTGGAGGGGGGATGGAAGAAGAAGGGACACTGGCTTCCGTCAACGAGGAGGCCAGAGCCGGAAACGATCTCTGTAGCCCATACAAGGCACTGTGAATGCCTTCCAGGAATGCATTAGTCTGTTGCATTCACAATAGTTGTCTGCCCCACAGAGATGCACCTCAGGAGGTCAACAGCCTCCTCATTGAGGGCAGCAGGGCTGACTGGGGGAGGGGCAAAGGGGCCTGCGGCGAAGGAGATGCCCACCCTCTTGGGTGAGAAGGCACGGGCAACTGGGTGGGGAGCTACAGGGAGGGCGGTGCTGGTATGGGGGGTGGCGGACAAGGATGGTGCTGGGGTGGTCCCAGATGGGTCCACCACCGCCAGGGAGCCGCCATCAGAGGAGGAATCAGAAGATGTAGTGGTTGATGCGGTCTCCCGTGGCACTCCCCTCACCCTCCATCCCACTGGTCCCCTCGGCTCCGCTGGTGTCAGCCTCCTGGGTCCCGTGGGCAGCAGCTTCTCCACTCACTGGTGCCCCTTCTCCTTCACCAGATGATGCTGATGCACACAAAGATAGAGGAGGACAGGGAGGGGGAGAGAGAGAGAGAGTGAGAGAGAGAGAGAGAGAGAGAGAGAGAGACAGGGTGCAATTGGTCAATGCCAACACACAGGGTAGTACATCTGCACTTGATGCCATGCCATGATACATTTTGCCAACCCTGAACATCCTACTACTTGGTGACACCAGGGGGGACGGAGCAACAATGAACATGTCAACCGCTGATGGTCTAACTGAGGCATATCTCGACATAGGGAGTGTCATACTTGCGACACCTGTCCAGTACCTGCCCATTACCCATGGCCGTTCTGACACTCATGCAAAGGACTGGACACCCAAGAGGATCCTGCATGACTAGTTGGATGGCCCCCTTGGCTAATGTCAAGAAGCAATGTCACCACTTGGTCCACCCACCCCACCAGACATGCAGTGCCTGCCAGCTGATTGAAGTTATGGATACACCCCTGGCACAGTGTTTGGCCAGGACCAATCACAATGCCATGACACCCAAGCTCTGAAGATCCAGTTGCCATGTGCTGGTAGCAGATTCAGCAAGTAGGTGGTCACACAGTACTTCATTGAGGATTCTGCCTTGCTGCCACTGACTGCATGTCATTACTCACACCTGTGATGTCAATCCTACCCAGATGAACAAAACCCATAGTGGAGATCAGTGTACCAAGCATCCACACTACAGCTACCCAATGGTGCCCACCCAGAGCCATCATGTCAACACATGTCACAAATGACAGTGAGTACTCACCCCCATGTGGCTGTTGTGCTACCCTTAAGCGCCCATCCACCTCAGGGTAGGCCACAGCCAATATGAGGGCCATTACAGGGGTCAGGGTCCGATGGGCACCTCTCCCTTGTTGGGAGGATGTCCCCAGCTGGGCCTTTGCTGTCTTCCGGGCCCAGCGTCTCAGGCCCTCCCACCGCTTTCTGCAGTGGGTGCCCCGCGGGCATGGACACGCAGGGTCCACACTTGCTTGGTGATGGCATGCCAAATCCCCGTCTTCTGACGGGCGCAGACCTGTATGGGTGACACAGACAGAAGAACACAGTCATGTAGGATGACATACCTGGGACAGTAGTGGACTGCACACATCCACACCCACATGTCGTTAGCCAACCTAGCCCTTGCCCCCTCACCCATGTCTATGCTCCATTCACACTGCCACCTACCAAGGCCCCCATCCCATGCGTGCAACACACATACAGGACAATGACAAGGAGCTCACCTGCTGCTCTGATGCCCTATACAACTGTCCATACAGGGGCAGGACCCCATCCACAAGCCACACCAACTCTTCCTGAGTGAAGGCTGGGTCTCTGTCTCCTGCAGGACGCTGCATCTTTGCTAGCAGAGTCAGTACACAGCAGCACACACAGTGGAGGTCTTCAGTGCACAAGGTTCAGGAGTCAAGTGAGCATGAGCACATGAAATGGCAGTTACGGCCTCCGCGGAAATCACCATCACCGCCGGCGGCGATCACCATTGGCTCCGGCCTTCCATTGGCAACACTGTGAGCCATTGGTGATTTGCACGGCGGACGTTTGTCTCTCGGACCAGTACATCTCCCAGGTGATGGTCAAGTACCCAGGCTCTGTGCATGATTCCTACATCCTGCGGAACAGCAGCATCCCACACATAATGGCAACACTCCAGAGGGACGGGGCTTGGCTGTATGTACCCTTGCATATGTGTGCCTCTCAGCTCACTTCACCCTTGTTTCACTGGCCCATTGCCCTCCTGGTCTTGACATGCCTCTTCCCTCTATGCACACAGGTGACTTTGGCTATTCCAACCTGCCCTGGCTCCTGACACTCATGAGGCGTCCATCCTCAGCTGCAGAGGACTGTTACAATCAGGCCCACAGTTGTACCAGACGGGTCATTGAGAGATGCTTTGGTCTGCTGAAGGCCAGGTTCTGGTGTTTGCATGTCTCCTGGGGTGCCAGGCTCTACAAGCCACAAAAGGTGTGACAGATCATTGTGGCCTGCTGCATGCCGCACAATCTGGCCCTGAGGCATCACATCCCATTGCTGGACGCAGAGGAGAGGTTAGCTGTGCTAGTGGCTGATGAAGGGGACATGAGGAGTGATGTAGAGGAGGATGATGAGGATGCAGCTGACTCCAGGGTGGAGCTGATTCGACATTGCTTCGGCTGAGATGCAGGTATATGCAAACTGTGTGGTATGTGTCCGCTACAACTGTTTGCCATGTCCCTGCTGCCACCAGTTTTATATGACCACTGACAGTATTGGTTGCAGCTCTGACTCAGAGTGGGTTTGGGGGGGGGAGGTGTCACATGTGGCCATGACAGAGGTAGACACAGTATACAGGTCAATCCTATAGTCAGGCAGCTGTTGTGCTGGTGCCCTGATGCCATCTATGTGTATGTGGAATGTTCTCTGATTTGCCAGTTCAAGTGCTATACATTTGCCACACAGGGTTGTTGCATGTGTGCAGCATCCATCCTGGGAGTCGACATTGGGTGGCAGTGCAACATTGTTGGGTGGCAGTGGGGCCAGGTCTGACACTGGGCGATGTGAGGCTGGGACCATTGGGTTGGTATGTGTTGTGAATTTGTGTTGGTACTGGCCATATGGTTTTGGACCTGGCTGGCATGTCTGCTCCTGGATTCCTGTTCCTACAGTGCAATTGTGTGGAGTTGGCATCTGTGACTCCTACAGTGATTGTTGTCCCTTTCTTGCTCTCCTTTCAGGACAATGTAGTGGTGTTCTCTGCTCCCTTTCTGGGCTGTTGCCTCCATTGACGCATATGTCCTGCCACTGCCCTCTCCATGATCGACCTCCCAGCATTATGCACCCCACGCCATCACCCTCCCATGAATGTGCTGGGCATGGGTTACCACTTGTACACGTATTGGCTGTTCCATACATACTCATGGGAAATAAACACATAGACATGGACTGTGCTCAGTTGTCGTTTATTTGTGATGTACAGGTGCAAGGAGTGATGAGTGGGGTCATGGTGGCAGAGATCATCAGAATGATAAGGCCAGCTGTAGGTAGTCCAGGTCCTGTCTGTTGGCCAATGATCAATGACGGTGATGAGTTTGAATTTTCAGGAGAGGGTCATTTCCTGGCGGTGGCCTAGGTCTTGGTATCATGTCCGGCTGGATGTCTACTTGGACGTCTTCGCTTGTGTGAGGGTTCCTCAGCTATAGGGGTAGGGGTGGTGGTGGTGGTGTCCTGTGAGACCTGTGGCAGGGCCTCCATACCACTGGCTGTCTTTGATGTGGAGGGCTGTGATGGGGCGTGGCCAGTGCTAGGGGACTGCTGGTGGGTGGTGGACTCATGCATGACAGTGGTCAGGTCCTTGACCACCCCTACAATGAAGGCCATTGTGGTATTGTGTGCCTGCCACTGTTGCATGGCCTCCTGATGGTATTGACCCTGCAGCCACTGGGTCTCCTGCACAGTGGCAAGGATCTGGGCCATTGTGTCCTGGGTGTGCTGGTATACACCCAGGACTTGGTTGAGGCCCTCCTGGGCAGTCAGTTGGTGTGGCCCTCTGTACCCCTGGAACAGTGTGCCCACTTCCATTATCAGCAGGGCCATCATTGCTTTGGGTGGGTGCCCTTGACCCTGGCCGCTGTACTACGGGGCACACCTCTGATTGTTGGGTACCTGGGGCATAGGTTTGGGGTTCAGGGTCTGGCTGTGGTGTTGTTGCCACATGGGTAGGGTCTTCCGGTGTGTCCAGGGTGGGTGTGCCGTTGGTGGACTGCCCAATGGCCCCAGATGACCCAGGCAACTCGTCCTCACCCAGACATCCAGTGGGGCCTTCATCCGGGGGGGAGGCTATATGAGCCTGGCATCCTCTGCAGGGTGTCAGTGGCAGGGGTACCTGTGGATGGATATGGTAGATGTTGTTGTGTCCCTGTTGTGATGCATGCAGAGGCTCGACTTGTTACCCAGTGATCGCAATGACAGCTGCTGCACTGCAGACATTGGTTTAGATTAGATTGTGGGAGCTGTGGTTCTTCCACATTGTGCTTGACATCCATGCATTTGGGGGGGGTGAGTCAGGATGGTGGCAGTGGGGCACTGTGGCATGCAGAGGAGGGGCGTGTGGTGTTCGGCACAGGGTCAGTGGGGTGGGTTGCAGTGGTTTGGTGAGTGGTGGGGAGGCATGTTGGGCATGAGTGGTTGGTCCTTGGGGGGTATTGCTGACTTACTATTGTCGAGCCCTCCGCTGATGCCAGTCAGGCCCTCGGGATACATGATGTCCAGGACCTTCTCCTACTAGGTTGTCAGCTGAAGGGGAAGAGGTGGGGGCCCACCGCCGGTCTTATTACTGGCTATCCTCTGCCTGGACGCCATGGACCAGACCTTCCCCCTGAGGTCGTTCCACCTCTTTCTGATGTCCTCCCTCGTGCGTGGGTATGTGCCGGCTGCGTTAATCCTTTTGACGATCCTCTGCCATAACTCCGTCCTTTTGGCTACTAATGTCTGATGAACCTGGACTCCCCTGAGCTGTGGCTCTACTCTGATGATCTCGTCCACCATGGCCTGCAACTCATTGTCGGTGAAGCATGGGTGCTTCTGGCGTGACATCTTGTAGAGTGGGTATGTGTAGTTGGGTACTTTCCGCAGTGTCTTTTTGTTCCGCCGCAGTGCATACCGCCGACGTTTTCAGCTGTGCATTTTCCGCTGTGCTGGAGGTTGATTCATAATATGACGGTCAAAATGGTGTCGGCGTGGCGGGGCTGGCGGTTGTTCAGTCACTCTTTCGCTGTGGGTTGACCTGGCGGTGTTGGTTTTGTGTCTGTATTTGGGTGGTTTGTCTTTTGTGACTCGTAATACAGCGGTCGCTTTACTGCCACCACTGCCAGTATGGTGGCAGCATTTCGCATTGCGGTCTTGCCTGGAGACCGCCAGACTCGTAAAGAGGGCCTTAGTTTGGTATGGGGTATTCAGAAAGAAAGCAAGACAATTTTAACATCACACTTTAAGATGTAAATTATGGTGGATATTAGAATACATCGATACTACTGCACTAGATGGACCACAGGAATCACATCAAAACGGTTAAGTGGGAAATACAGAAAGTTCTATATCCTGCCCCCTGTATTGAAATAGTCCATGGTCGTTATGCCTGTGGCTACCTTGGTGGGGGCTGCGAACGATGTTACTTTTTAATCCCATGGTAAAGCTTCATTGAAACCAACACAATATGGAAACGTGGTGCTGCGTGACAATGTACTGCCAGTTAGAGAAATGTCTAGACCGTGCTCCCCATTATCTTTAGGTATTGTTCAAAATGACATTTCTCACCCTCCACCGAGCCACGGAATACTCTAAAACATTACTTCTTAAGCTGAGTTCATACAAACAGGGTGTCAAAAAATATTAAAATAAAAATGAAACTTGCAGAATACATTGCAGAAAGTTGCCGACTTTCCTAACAAAGGGATACTTCAGAATTTTGTCACTGTAAGAAGAGACTTAGCTCCATTCATTTTGATCACACTAGTTTGTAAAGCCTTTTTTTGGGCCCAATTCAGAAACCAGGCCTTACACATTTGCAGAGTGCGAAACTGCACTGTGTAAATGTGCAGATTCAATTTGTCAGAAACATGGCAGATGTCCCGTCTGCCATATTAAGGGCTGAATTTAAGAAAAGTGGCGCTGCATCCAATGTATTTAATATACAGTGCACAATGGCGCAGGGTAGGGAAATAGCGTCAAAAGTTTTGACGCTATTGATGTACTGTGCAGGATTAGAGCCAAAATGTTAGCGCTATTCCTCAAGAGTACATGGGGCCCATTGAAAACAATGGTATGCCCCCTTTTAACACCTGCTCTGTGCAGGCTTTAAAAATAGCCTCTAATGAGGGAACTTCCCCTTTCATACATTATGCCTGACGCAGGCATAATGTGACGCAATGGGTTACAAAGTGGTGCAATGCATGCATTGTACCACTTTGTAAATATGGCGTGGGGAATTTGGCCTCGTTGGGCCACAATAATGTCTTAAAAAATGATGCTAGTGTGATGTAAGGAGGCTCTAGCCCTCTTAAATCTGGGCCTAAATGTGCATTGTATTACTGTAGTTGAGATATCTGCCATGTTTTAAGAGATTATCTCCACTGCTCTCAATTTGGCCAGGTACTGAGTACCTGCACTTCTTTAATTTAAAAGGGAGAGTACCTGCTCTTCTTGGTAGGGATGCAATACTTTTAAATTTAGGGTGCCTGAACTTCTTTGTAGCAAACAGATAATCTGTGATAGTGAGTTCCTACAATTTCAGATGGCCGTTTCTCGCATTGATTAGCCCTCTGCGAACACTTAATAGGGCTTTAACTCTAAACACATAATTTTTATTTCTCATATATTGTTCATATATTTATTTACGGATCTTGCATCGCACCTAAACATGCCATCTTAGAGACAATTGAGAGCTTTGTAAAAAGAAAAAAAGGCCAGGGTCCATAAGCCTGTTGATTTTTGTCTTTATTTCCTGTAAATCAACATAAGTCAAAAGTACAATTGAATCCTCCCTTAACAAAAATAATTACAAATAAATACAAGAGTATACTAACCACAGAGAGCTAGGCCTTTATGTATGAACTTTTGAATTATACTTTGGAACATTTGGGAAACTGGAAAAAGCTAAAACACATTCTGTATGTCCTTATGGTAGAACATACTGAAATACGACACAAATAGCTACTGTAAAATACAAAGTGGTAGGGGGGGTAAATCTTTTTTTATCTTCCCAGTAAGACATTTCTCATTTTGTAATTTTGTGCTATATGCACAAAACAGGCCGTGTACATTTGTAACACAATTTCTAAGCCATGGGGTCAACCATTTCTGTCTTCTGCTTCCATTGCACATTTGCTTATGGCTTCCCTGTACTAGGGGGATTCGCCATGGAGAAATGGAAGGTGTACCAGACAAAGATTTCAGGCCATCTGTCTAGGAATGTGGGATGAACTGGCATCTGCTCCTGTCACTCTACTACTTCATCTCAGCCATAACCCCAGATAATGCCTAGTATATGTGTTCTTAATTCCAAAATGAGAGGATTGTTAGGTACATGACAAAGAAGAAAGACTATCACCAAATGTTAGGGATAAAAATGGGGTTTCTAGTTGGCAGTGGTTTGCACCCTGTCCAAGTAGGGGCCCTCACTCTAGTCAGGGTAAGGGAGTCACACAGCTAAGATAATCCCTGCTCACCTCCTTGGAAGTTTGGCTCAAGCAGTTAGGTTTATCTCAGAGACAATGTGCAAAGTATGTGTACACCCACACACACACACACACACACACACACACACACAGTAACACAGTGAAAACACCACAAAAGGACTCCACTCCAGCTTAGAAAAATAGCCAGTATTTATCTTTGTAAAACAAGACTAAAACGACAAAAATCTAACATACACATATACAAATATCTCCTTCTAAAAGTTTAAGCCAAGTCTTAATCCAGAGGAATCAATGGATGTAGCTCTTTAGCACAAAGCACCTGGGATCCATCAGAAACAAAGATGATGCAGGCCACAGGGGAGGAGAGGTGTTGGAAAAGCAGAGCAATGTATCGGTTCATTACTACACAGGGGAGGTGATGCATCGATTCTTTCCTTGCAGGTGAGACAATATATTTGTTCCTTACTGGCAGGAGAGGGGATGTGTTGATTTCAGAACACACAGACTCGGTTCCTTATTGCGGTGCAGGGCAGATGAAAAATTGGCAACCAGGGATGATGTGTGAAAAATCCAGACGCACGGTGTTGATGCGACAATGGTGAAACAGGTGCTTTGTTGATTCTGCAGCCGGGAGACAGGCGATGCGTCAGTTTTTTAGCCATGAGACAGGGGCTGCGTCATTCTTTTGGCATGGTTTTTCACCTTCAGATCACCAGCTTGCATTTTCAAGGTCCCAGCGACTGGGGCTGGCACCACTTGGCAAGTTAGGACTCTCAGCAGAAGAGCCCAGGCCCTGTGGTTCTAAAAATTCTGGACCCATGTAATTTACTTTGCCACAGCAGTACGATTTTAGTATCAAAAGACCGATAATGACTAGTACACTAAGCATGAGCATTTTCGCTCAATTCCAGCAGCGTTTTCACCTCGAAATCGCCATGTTCGTCCTGCACTCGTGGCTCCCATTTTATACACGGCAGCCATTTTTAAAAGTTGCCCTCACATAGGCTTATAATACAGTCAGATTTGATTCCAAGGACACGTACACCTTGATTGACTTTTCTCTGACCTGGGCAAGCTGGAACCATTGCCTCAGGCCAAACCTGTTTGGTCAGTCCCTCTCCCAGTGGCCGAATCAGATAGCATCAAGGCACACCATGCCATAAAACCCTTATTATCGCTCACACACCCTGCCTAATCTTGCTCACACCTGCAAATGCTCTTTTCTTCTTCTTACTTTACGAGGGGGAGGTGCCCGTTCTTATTGGGGGTCCACACTTATCTGATGTAAAATACTAGGCCTTGCCGGGTAATTTATTATGGGTTGGATGAAATGAAATATGAGGTTTCATCATGACACTGTTTTTTCCTTTGTAGTGAAAACATGTGAATGACCAACCAAAATGTCAAGAATGTTTGCCTGAAGCTTAAAAAACTGTATATAAGGAAACCTGACTTTGCATTGAAACACAGTCTCCTGAGAACATACAAACTGTGCTGTTGTACTTCTAGGACGCTTGTCACTTGGTTGCAGCCAATAAATTCGATCTTTGACTTCACCTAGAAGACTCTGAGTTTCTGTGGTCTGAATCAGGAAAGTACCCGAGGTCTTTGGGTGTACCCTGGCACCACTGGGTTACCGGATCAGTACCGGTTCTGAAAAACCCAGTACCTCAGTTGGCACCCAACATGGGGAGATACCAGCGGTACCGGTCCAAGCCTGAGGTCCGTGAGGAGCTTCGTGTGAAAATTCTGGAGGAAGGCCGCCACTTCATCGACCCCTGCATGTCGACGTGGTCCGAAAGTCTTTGCTGCGAGGTTCCCCGCTTCCCGACGGCTACGAAGGACTGCTGCCCTGGCTATCGCCCTGATTTGGACCCTTGATGTTTGGTTGAGCGAAACGATAAGACGAGTCTTCTGGTGACGTCATCGATATTTTCAGTTAAGTATAAGTGGAGCGTCTCCCAGTCCTTAGTTGGACACTTGGTTTGGTCCTTAGTTGGACATTT
Source organism: Pleurodeles waltl (assembly GCF_031143425.1). NCBI lineage: Eukaryota > Metazoa > Chordata > Amphibia > Caudata > Salamandridae > Pleurodeles > Pleurodeles waltl. The sequence goes on from NC_090443.1 coordinate 866,585,701, forward strand.
GGTTTGGTATCCCTTCGGGATCACTTTGATTTGGAACTTGCAAGTACCAAAGCCGAAGGACTCGTGTATTCACGAGACTATCGTAAATGATAATCCTTTGAAGTTTGAAGCTAGACTAGTGAGCGAAGATGCCTGGTCTTAGCAGACTTGGAAATTTGTTTTGTCTTGGTTGTAAAAGGGACTCCCGGTTGGAGGACTCATGTCCGGTTCCTCCGATTGGAACTCCAACCTATGAACTATATGTGAAGCACGGAGTGGGCCCCATCACGTTTAATAAAGTATGGGTCCGCTATTCTTGGAAATAAATTGTGAGGCTATTTTTGCAGTTTTTTGGAACACTATTGAGAAAAGTTTTCTTTTCTCTTGTAAATATGACTTACAACTAGGATCTGCAAACGGTTCTGTAAGTAAATTGCGACGGCGCTATTTATGAAAAATGGCTAAAGCGCGCTGTATTGTGTGTCCTGAGTGTTTTCTGTTTATATCTGAAATGAGCTCAATGTGTGTTTGTGGGTCTTCTTGATGTTTTCAGTTTGTTAAGTAAAATGTTGGTTAATTAATATTAAGTAGAAACTTAGAAAAAATCCAGAAATGAACCATGTGATGTGCTAACATAGCTATATGTTGCTCTTTAATTTATAAAATGAGCAATTGTGCACATATACAAAACTGCCGTTAAATGCTTAATAAATTAGAAAACACATTCAATAGATATAAATAGGGCCCCCAAAAAAAACGAAATTATCTATTTTTGCAAAAAAATAAATACATTTACAGCATTTTTCTTAGATGCATTGTATTAGATGTTCACAGGCAAACTTTTCAGCTGCAGTATATTTGATAGGAATGTTCAATTCAGCCAGCACTTTCCCAGTTAAACACGGGTGGAATTTTGCATAACCTTCCTTTTAAATTAAAGTGGCGCAAAAATGTGACGCATTTCAAGTTAGGCTTATGCGCTTAGGCTTGTGAGTTAATGTATCCCAAATAATAGGCAAGGGATGCAGCTTGCTTTTATATGTGGAATTATCACAAAAAAAAGAATAATTGGGTTTTTAAAGAAAAAAGAAAATTATTAATTATGGAAAAATTATTTAAAAAATAAGTGCCTTTCAAAATCGTTTTTTAATATTTATAAAGCTTAATACCTATACTATGACCTCCTAGCATTAAAATTTAATTTAAGTTATGTTGCACCGCTAAAATGACATTTGTATGTGCAATTTTCCCTTGGCGCAGGAGCAAACAAGCTCATTTCTATAAAGTATAAGTTAATATTTTCAATGGCTGACTCATGGATTGTTTAATAGACATTCTGGTAATGCATATTATGCAAGAAAATTGTAGGATATTGATTTTTAATGCCTAAAATATCAAAGTCGATTTTGGGCAAAAGCACTGTTTAAACTGCATTTTCTTTCATTCAGAGTACTTTTTAAAGTGTCTCAGGCTTCCGTAAATGCATACATTTAGGTTTGATATATATTTGCAGGTTGTGCCTTCTTATGATTCAATGAGTCAATGTGCCAGTACAAAGGCTTGTTTTAATATCGAGGTTGAAGGTTCTAACTTCAGCTGGGCCTACTGAGACGTTCATTCATTCGAGGTTGATGAAATATGTACCATTGCATGGGATTGCAACAAGCATTTATTCTAACAACTGGTATGTGTGTTATTAAGGTTTGTGAATTATTCACAGTAAATGTAGTTTAATAATCTGGAAATAGAGATAAAAATTTTTAGCGCCTAAAAAGGAAAAACATTTTTTTTTTAAAAAGAGTGAATTATTGCAGGTTAGAAGGAAAACAGGAAGGCCTACTGTCTTTGACAGATTCAGAGTGGCAGAAGCTAGGAGAGCTACAGAGGCTGGCTCAAGTCACGCTGCTGAGATTCTATCTTTAGTTTTCCCATAAACAATGGAGGGCCTTGTCTCTGTGAAATGCAGAATGACCCTACGGGCCTCTAAAAGTGGGATTTCTGGTTTCTCCAGAAGAACATCAATACAATTAAAGAACTTAATTCCAAAGGGAAAATATAAAAAAAAGGGGTTTCTTCGAAAGTCCCAACATCATGTTAAATGCTCTGCAGAACTGATACATTTGCGTCTCCGCTCTAAAAAAATAAAATGATGCCTGCTAGTTGCTTTTATTTGACAGAAAACGAAGTGGTGCATTAAGTCTTAGACAGAAAATAAGATGCAGCCCTTTTCTAAAATTTTGAAGGCTACATGCCTTAATGAGAACAATTTACCAATTAAGACTTATTTTTCACAGTGGAAATTGTAGGTGCCAAATTAATATGGAGTGTCAGTGTAACAATTTTTACTTATGGAAAGGTAAAACTAAGGTGGCTTGATGTTGCGAAGTAACTGACAAGAGGGTAACAGTTAAGTAATGGAAATTTATTTTCGTGTATTTGGTCCTATCATGAATTGTTCTTGCTGGTCCTGTATGTTAGAAGAGAAACAGTAAAGTTATATTTGACAGCAGATTTCCATTGCCTGGTGATCTACTGTCAAAAGGAGGGTAAGGATTTTAAACCTGACAAATTAAACAGGCCCAAATATTGGGTTTTGGGCTGCAAGTTTACAGTGCATAAAGTACATGACATGGTGTTGTGTGTCACCGCTTATTCACACATGCTATTGTTTTGTCTATGCTTTTTGTGCTTGATACACAGCAAGTATATCTGATAGCTTGACGTTTTGTGCGTTTTTATTATTTTTTATTTGTTTTTTTTGCATGTTTGTTGCTGCTTTTGATACTATTACAAGCTCCCCTGTGTTGTGAGGGGATGGCCATGACGATGCCCATCGCTACGCAACAGTTGGTTGAACTTGTTCTGGTTACTAAATTCCACAGATAATGATATTTCATGCTATGAACATAAGAGACAACACTTCACCAGTGCATGTCTATTTGGCTATAATGGTATTGAAGGAAAATAAAAAGAGATATACAGGATCAAAGTGTGTCACCTGCAGTTAGTCACGTTACTGCCCCTTCCCTTAAAGGAACAGGCAGCCCTACATTTATGTAGCCTTGATTGGACCTAAGGATGAAATTATAGATCTGTGACTCAAGGTGGCCTAATTTCTATATTACATTAGTTAATGATGTTCTGTTTCCTAAGTAGCATATGGCTTTTGTTCCTTAAAAGAAAACCAGGTTTTCATTTTTTCCTGAAGAAGGAACTGAAACATTAGCTAGGAGAACCGTATATGGTGTAGTCACCAACGGTAGAGTTAAAATTTGTGTAACTTTGGCCTTTGTGTATCACCCGTACTCTCGGTGTTGTGTCACATGCCTGACTATCACCCAAATAATTTTTTTGTTCTTCCTATAGATTTTTTTCTTTTGTTACTTCCCCTGACCAATGTCGCATCATGATTAGTTATTGAGATTTTAGCTATGTCCTAGTCCCATTTCTCTTTTTCAAATTCCTTTCACCAGTCAGACCTTTTATTATTCTTGATGTATTGTTCAGGTTCACATTTCCAGACTGCAGTGATGTACCAGGGACCCCCATGTTATGTATAATTCCCTTTGGTATGACCAGACTGTTTTTCAAGAATTTGACTTAGGCCTGCTTCAATGTTTTCCAGCCTGACTGTCAGGGTAGCGATAGACTGGTTAACTGACTCAATATTATAGTAAGACAAGTTTTCCATCTCAATAGGAGATATCTTATGTTTACCTTTTTGAACATGACGAATTTTCAATGTCTATTTTAATTTGGTTTTCGGTTCCCTTCTGTTCCTGCTACTTTAATTTTTGGTGGGATCAGATGTGTCCTAATCATGCAAATATCAGGACCCTCTAGTTCTTGTCTTTTTGTTTGCACATTTGACTATTAGCCTGTGTATTGCATAGTGCACCTGATACACAGTTTTTAAAGGAAGGTTTCTACATGTCCCTGATAATCGGTATCATGTGATTTTTCTATTGAGATGTTCTAAGATAAGGAGGAACACCTAGACGTAATCATTGAGGAAAATATGTGTTTACCCCATTAGACAATGCCACTGTGTGAGGAAATCCATTCAGATAGAATTCTCATGTAGCTATAGATGGCAGAGAATAATGGAGAGAACCCAATTAAAGATGCTAGAGACCCTGTTTTGCCCTTCTGCCTTTGTCTTTGTATTTTATGCCCATGGTGTATGGCTACTCCTTTGAAGATTGCAGACCACCTGCTTGCAGTCCCCTTGTTAAAAACCATGAACTGTTTTGTACTAAATTGAAGGGAACTAACAACTGTGGCACATTTCCTACGTCACTAGATTCTGCGGGTATCAAGTCATAATAACCTGCAGGATATTGATTTAAGCCTAATTCCCATCAGTGACAGCTACAGATGAAAGATGGACGTTTTGGCCCTACAGTCTCAGCACCCAGAAAGTAGCAAAGCTGGACAGCGATCGCCAGCGCATGGTATCGTACTTGCTCCATCAGACGGCGTTGGACATCACAAAACCAAAGTTTCAGTGTAAAAGAGCTAAAGAGAAGGATTCCTGTTGTTGATGGCAGAGCTGTTTTGAGGTTTCATTTCTCTACCTGTCATGTGCTGGTAACCTCTGACAGTGTGCAATCCCTTGAGCCCCTTGGCCTGAGTTTTGGCCACACACCCCCTTTTCTTTCCTCCAACGGAAGAAGGGCAGTGCACCGGAGATTTCAAGTTTGGAAAAAGGCACTATATTGTGGTGCCCATGAAAGAGCAGCTTGAGCGTCCTCTGACACTAAATAATGAGTGTTGGAGTCTGAAAGTGCTGCTGAGCTTGAGCTATTTCCCAATTAATGGTGCTTGGGTCTGCACGAGATGATTTGTGCCCTTGATCAATGAAGAGCACATTGTTTGTAGTGTCTGCCACAGAGGAGAGACACTGCTGCATTGCTTTAAGACATTGAGACTTTCGAGTGAGCTGTGGGTGTTTGCCAGGAGGGCACTCCAACTAAGCAGTACTTTTCTCACGAAGAGGCCTGAATTGAGAGGCCCATGCGAAAGAAAACAACAAAAGAAAATTTGATGGACAATAGAAGCCTGCCAGAGAGGCTTTTTGAACGGACTCTGGGCATAATTGGTTTCACAAGAGGTTTCCATGTGATTGTATAGACTAGGTGTTAGGAGACTGATTGTTTTGCTGGCATTGTTTTAAAGTACTATTCTGTTTAGTAAAAGCAGAATAAAGTCCATTTTCTGTGGAAAGAGTACCCCCTTTTCACCTTAGAGCATTGATGAGAGTCACCACTGTTCCACCTGAACATACCAAAATTACTGAAATGCAGAGGAGCCCTAAAAATGTTACTAGATAATTTTAGGATTTGCTTTTTGGTTAGGGTTGTGAAAAATTATTATTTCATTTGTAATAGTGGTCACTACTTTCTCCCGTTGTCTATATGTTCTTAATAACGTGTTTTCTAGTGTCTTTTAAACATGACGTTGTCATTTATGGGTGGGATTGTTTTTCTCTACTCAATTGACTTCTGCACCCACTTCCCAACCTATGTCTTTTCCTACTATTGTTTCTTTGCACTCTTTTCACCCTTTTCCTGAACATGAGCAGGTTAGAAGATCAGAATTCGTAAGCAATTCTTTTGTACAGCTTCTGCATCAACACTAGTTAGTAGTGAACATCACTAATTGTTGGGTGTGTGATCTTATGCCACCTACTGCAGATAGAGGTATTCCTTACTTTGTCCTGCCATATGTGGCCTCTGTGTTACATCATGCATAAGGAAACCTGCACCAAGAGACGAGCTAAATACTAGGATGATGTTACAGCAACATCTCAACGACTTTAGAAACATAGACCTGGACTCAGATTAGCATGAGAATAGGTTTATTGCCTATGTAAGGGCAAAAGGAGGGTTTGTGGTTCTAAAAATTCTGGACCCATGTAATTTACTTTGCCACAGCAGTACAATTTTAGTATCAAAAGACCGATAATGACTAGTACACTAAGCATGAGCATTTTCGCTCAATTCCAGCAGCGTTTTCACCTCGAAATCGCCATTTTCGTCCTGCACTCGTGGCTCCCATTTTATACACGGCAGCCATTTTTAAAAGTTGCCCTCACATAGGCTTATAATACAGTCAGATTTGATTCCAAGGACACGTACACCTTGATTGACTTTTCTCTGACCTGGGCAAGCTGGAACCATTGCCTCAGGCCAAACCTGTTTGGTCAGTCCCTCTCCCAGTGGCCGAATCAGATAGCATCAAGGCACACCATGCCATAAAACCCTTATTATCGCTCACACACCCTGCCTAATCTTGCTCACACCTGCACCTGCTCTTTTCTTCTTCTTACTTTACGAGGGGGAGGTGCCCGTTTTTATTGGGGGTCCACACTTATCTGATGTAAAATACTAGGCCTTGCCGGGTAATTTATTATGGGTTGGATGACATGAAATATGAGGTTTCATCATGACACTGTTTTTTCCTTTGTAGTGAAAACATGTGAATGACCAACCAAAATGTCAAGAATGTTTGCCTGAAGCTTAAAAAACTGTATATAAGGAAACCTGACTTTGCATTGAAACACAGTCTCCTGAGAACATACAACCGTGCTTTTGTACTTCTAGGACGCTTGTCACTTGGTTGCAGCCAATAAATTCGATCTTTGACTTCACCTAGAAGACTCTGAGTTTCTGTGGTCTGAATCAGGAAAGTACCCGAGGTCTTTGGGTGTACCCTGGCACCACTGGGTTACCGGATCAGTACCGGTTCTGAAAAACCCCGTACCTCAGCCCTGGCAGATGAAGTCTTTGATGTCCCTGAGACTTTTTAACAGGAGGCAAGCTCAGCCCAAGCCTTTGGAGAACCTTTGGATGTAGAAAGTCAAGTCGAGTCCTTTCATTCCCAGGACTGAAGCAGCAAGCTGCAGCCCAGCACAACAAAGCAACGGACACAGTGGCATTCCCTCCTAAAGCATCCAGCTCTTCTTTGTGGCAGAATTTCCCCAGTCCAGAAGGATTCTAACTATGTGGTGTCAGAGGTCCATGACTTATATCCATTTCTGTCTTTGAAGTAGGCAAACTTCAAAGAGAAGTCTTTGTAGTGCACAAGACCCTGCCTTTCCTTGCCCTGGCCCCTTTCAGGGTTGGAGACTGCTTTGTGTGAGGACAGGCACAGCCCTATTGAGGTGCAAGTGTCAGCTCCTCCCTCCACTCTAGCTCAGGAAGACTGATCAGCCTAGTGATGAGTCAGGATATGCAGGGCACACCTAAACTCCCTTTGCGTGACTGTCTATAGTGAATGCACAAACAGCCCAATTGTCATCCTGACCTAGACATGTATTCCACAGATAGGCAGAGGCACATAATGGTTAAGAAAGAAAATGCCCACTTTCTAAAAGTGGCATTTTCAAAATTACAATTAAAAAACCAGCTTCACCAAAAGATGTATTTTTAAATTGTGAGTTCAGAGACCCCAAACTCCAGCTCTCTATCTGCTCTCAATGGGAAATTACACTTAAAAGATATTTCAAGGCAATTCCCATGATAACCCTATGGGAGAGATAGACCTTGCAATAGTGAAAACCAAAGTTAGCAGTATTTTACTATCAGGACATGTAAAACACACCAGTGCATGTCCTACCTTTTATGTACACTGCACTCTGCCCATGGGGCTGCCTTGGGTCTACTTTAGGGGTGACCTACATGTAGTAAAAAGGAAGGTTTGCGTCTGGTAAGTGGGAGCCCTTGCAAGGTCCAAATGGCAGTTTAAAACTGCACGTGGCAGGTCAGAGGCATGTCAATGGGGCTACTCACGTGGGTGGCACTATCAGTGCTGCAGGCCTACTAGTAGCTTTCGATTTATAGGCCTTGGACACACATTGTGCACTTTACTAGGGACTTACTAGTGAATCAGTTATACCAATCATGGATAAACCAATCACCAATACAATTTAGACAGGGAGCACTTGCACTTTAGCTCTGGTCAGCAGAGGTAAAGTGCCTAGAGTCCTAAAGCCAGCAAAAACTAAATTCAGCACAGGATCGAAAATGGGAGGTCAGAACCAAAAAGACAGGCAAAATCACGCAAAGAGCTGACAGGTCTAACAGTTAGGAATACAGTCATGCCATGACTACACTTGAAAACTTTAATTGTTCAAACTATCAAAACCTTCTCACCTTACATCAGCCTCAGTCACAAAGCCTTGAACGCATTAAGCAACCCTATTTACTGTCCACAACTGTTCCTAAATGGCTTGTCATGATCAGGGAACAACTTCACTCAGTATTTCGCCTCAAAAACCATCACAATAAAAATGAATATCACCTCTCAGGAGTCCGCGAGGTGTCTTTCCAGAAGACAGAGATGATCATCTAAACACCCTTTCACTCCACAAGCACTAGTGCCATTGAATGAACAGGCAAAGGTAGCCCTGAGGAACAGAAGACTGCACCATGTAATGATGGAATTGTGAGATCTGCTTTTTAGTCACAAGAACTGGTCAGGTGTGTGCACAGTAGGTAGTAATGTACTGGATGAGGGATATCAAGAGAACCCAAAGTGATACTGTAACAAAGATAAATACACAATTTTGTGACAAATGTTCCAAACAAAATCCTACTGCCATTCTACTCAAAAGGGGATTAGGGTAAATCCTCAACATTTCTGAAGAAAACAGGTTCATACAGTTGCAGTGTATCTCAACCAGAGGATCAGTATAACCCCAGGTTAGCAGCCTTAGAAGGAAAGCAAGACTGAACTGACACAATACGTGTAATGGAAAGTCGTGCACTGGAAAGGAGTGGAGTTAGAGGCAAAGTGGTACACTGGGAAGGGGCAAGTGGTAAGTGCAAAGTCTCATAAAAGGGACAAGGGGGGAGAAAGCCTTATGAAGAGAAAGAAAAGAAGGCAGTGTTGCCAGCTGAGTGGTTGCCTAAAGTGGTCTTGTGCTGATATCCACAAGTGTTGAAAAAAGGAGATCCAGGTCAAATCCAAAAGCAGAAACAAGTCGGTACACAAAAAAAGGATCCTGGCAGGCAAATTTGCACAAAGTGACAACACAAGGTGAGAAACCAGGACTAGACAAAATAGGCCTGGAGTAAAGAAAAAACAAAAAAGATCAGGACAAAAACAATAAAAGGACTAATCAGTTTAGAGCAATGAGGCATCTCCAGCAAGACAACTGAGAAGTGCTTGTATTGTGCTTTTTTGATCCTTTTTAGTGGGAATTCTAAAGTGCCCCTTGATCAATTGTTCCCCATTCCCAAGTAACTGCCTCAATAATGCACATTGATTTCTCACTACACATGTGTTTCATCATGGCTGCCGGTGCTCTGCAGTCTTCCCCCTAATATCACTAGACCTCCAATAGTGATGGACAGGCAGGAATCAAGGAAGCAGCCTACAAGCACAGTGAAACCCACCACAGTGTCTCTCACTAGAAAGTGTGGTAGAAATTTGCTGTGTCAATGCTGCACACAGAAGAATATCCTCACAGATCATTGCTATGAAACTGCCCTGCCACCAAGCTCCGTCCTACATCAGCCACACAGAGTGCCCCGAGACATAGCCGGACAACCCCCACTGACCCCAGTAAAAGAGGGCTGGGCCCAGAGTCCATCTCATGACATGAACACACTTCAGACTGCTCCTCGCCTCCTCTTACTTCCCCACCATATCTTTCAGTATATGACAGTATAATTAAAATCAAACAATTGCACACAGCCTTGTTTGCAGGCACCATAGATGGATGGTGATCATCTTATGTAGGAAAAATAATTGGGAATGAGACCGGGGAGGTTTGTTCAGCAGAGAAAGTGGTGTATCTTCTCAGGTCATAAGAAAGTTATAAGATTTCTGCGAAACTGCTGCATGATGTTAGTTTGTCGCTTTGGATGGCACAAGTGTGAAGTGCTTTTGAAGTAGCAGATGTAAGGTCCAATAGAGGAGGTTGCAATTCATTTAGACACCCATACAGTTGTGGTGGCAGGTACGAGATTTTGTTGGTACATAACAAATTGCACTCCTTAATGATACTGAGCCAGATGACTTAGTACTGTGGAGATCCATCAAAATGTCGCCAAACACCTCTATTGGTTCCTAGATTATTTGTAAATCCACATTGTGCTATATTGTAAGCATGTTTGTCAAAAAAACTTTATTATGAACCAGAGAGATTTTTTGGTATTTTTGGCATATGTTTCATAATTTTACATATTTATACACTCACTTAAGCACTGTGATGTCTGCACTGTTTTTTATATCAATTGTATTGTCATGCAACCTTCTTAGTCAAAGTGATATTTATGTATGTAACCTAAGTGAGAATTAACCACTGGGCTGCTTGAGTAATACATTGATTGTTGGTCTCCCCAAATTGGTGTGAGAGGTGGCCAACCTGATAGAAAGAGACCCACAGTGGACTCTGTTCATATAGCTAGTTTTTCCTAAGCCATAGTGTACTTCCTGAAGGTTTTGATCTTTCCACCTTCTATGTCCTCTGCATTTGAACCCCTTTACCACCGTACATTCGGGACTTACCATCACTACAAGAATGGAAAACTCAATTGAAAACACTTTTTGCAAATTCTTGTAAGATTCCTTTTCCACTTTGCCACAAATATATTTGTTATATGTCATAGCCTAAGTAAAATGCGTGTCTTGACCAATCTGAACTTCACTGCTAGCAGCAGTTATGTTATCTAAACTAGGTTTCATCACTCCATTCTCCTTGATTTATGTACCTTCATCAATTAAATAAGTACATTGATAAAATATAACAATGCTAAAACACTTTGGCCCTCATTATTACATTGGTGCCAGGCTGGCGGTGAAGACCGCCATATTATGACCACGGCGGTAATCCCTCCCATATACAACAAATGGACTGCCTGAACCACCAGTGCGGTCCGGCCATTGACCGTGGCAGTTGCCATCTTCAGGCCAGCGGAAAACCATTTACCACCGACCATAATGCGACATAGCAGATCGCCAGAATTTCTGGGGTGGGACCACCACCACGAAAAGCCTGGTGGAAATGACCCATTTAAAAGGAGACACTCACCTCCAGGGACACAAATGAGTCCGCGGCCCCCATGGAACCCGAACTGGATGTCCTGCCAATGCTGTACCACACAATGGGAGTCCAAGAGCAGCGACGCCGACGAAGATGACGACGGTAAGTACAGCTGCCTAGCACACAAGGGAGGGAGGGGAGAGTGACACACCCACACGCACAACACACACCATACACACAAACCACACACGGAGAACAATCCGCTGAAAAGTACAACAATAAAAGCCAGAAGTAAAGAAAGCCAGGCCAAATACCTTTGGTCAAAACACTGTATTCCGGTGGGAATAGCGACCACATTAAAATCAATGAACTATATACACAAAAGGCCATTGGCCAGTCCAAAAGTGTCCATGCCACTTCACATGGCAACGTGAGAGGCCCAACTTGACTCCTGGCAGCCCAAGTGACTCCACTAGGCAGGGATATCGATGTGGAAGGCAGGCACCTCAGGGGGCGGGGTGTTTTTTTCTTAGAAGGGGGATCCTTGGATTTGGGTTTGGTAAGGGGCAGACCTTTGCTCCTCTGTTTAGGGGTGGAGAAGTGGGCTTGGAGCGGGGGTCGGAGTGGCTGCCCTGTGCCCTGCAGTGGGAGGTTTTTTAGCAGAGGAAGGGACATGTGTAACACCAGGGGGGCCATGAGAGGACTGGGTGCTGGAGGTACTGGGCTGGGGGAGCCGGACCTTCCTTTTCTGGACAACACGGGTGGCTCAGGAGGAGAGGCGATGTCAAGGAAAAGTTTCTTAGGTACAGTGGGGTGGAGTGTGGGAGGAGGTTTGGGAGTGGAATTAGAGGGAGTGGTTGTAGTAGGTGTAGGTGTGCTGGACTGGGTTATAGGTGCATGTAAAGTGTGTCGGTGTGAGGTGGATGGCTGTTGAGTGTCTGAGTGCGAGCATTTCTGTGTTTTGGGAGGAGGGGGCAGAGAGGGAGGGACAAGCAGGTTGTGTGCATGTATGTTGGGGTAGTGTCTGCATGTGAGGTAGGTGTGCTGCATTGGTTTTGATGGTGGTGGTGGTGACTGCGCATGTGGTGAATGGGGTGCTAGTCTGCGTGCCTGCTGTTGTGGTGAATCTGGGCAAGGCTGAACAGGTGCCAGGATTTGGTACTGAGGATGCATGTGATTGTGAGAGAGGGGGTGGAAGGGAGGCAGTGGAGGCAGTGACTGTTGTTGTTTGTGCTTCTGTGTACTGGCTGTGTGTATGCTTGCGGTGTGATCTCGTGCTTATGCTTGCCTTTGCGCGTCTTGTTTGTTGACTTGGGTGCATGCACGTCTGATTGTGTGCTTCGGATGGGTGGGGGGAGAGGGCTCTGGGACTGGGTACAGGTAGTTGGAGGGGGACAGAAGAACTAGGGACACAGGCTGCTGTCAAAGAGGAGGCCAGAGCCTGAAACGATCCCTGAAGGGCAGTCAAGCCACTGTGAATGCCCTCCAGGTGGGCATTGCATTGCTGCATCTGGGATGCCATCCCCTGGATGGCATTCATTATGGTTGACTGCCCTGCAGAGATGGATCCCAGGAGGTCAATACCCTCCTCACCGAGGGCAGCAGGGCTGATTGGCGGTGGGGCTGAGTTGCCTGCGGCGAAGGAGATGCCCATGCTCCTGGGTGAGTGGGCACAGGCAACTGGGTGGGGGGCTACTGGGAAGGCGGTGCTGGTATGGGGGATGGTGGTAGATGATGATGCTGGGGTGGTCCCAGAGGGGTCTGCCGCCACCACCACGGAGCTTCCATCGGAGGAGGAATCAGAGTCTGTTGTTGTAGCTCCTGCCCCCCGTGGTGCTCCCCTCACCCTCCTCCACCAGCTCCCCCATTCGCCTGTGCCCCTGCTCCTCGCCAAATGATGCTAATGCACACAAGGACAGGAGAAGAAAAGGAGGGAGGGTAGGGGAGAAAGAAAGGGAGCATATGGTCAATTACAGCAATAACAGCACATATGGCATACACATCACAATGACTCACTGGTAATCACACTATGCAGTAACAACCACAATACCACACCATTGCCTGGGAACAACAGCCAAAATTAACTCAGCAGACACAACCACCTGAGCACTACTGAGACTCACTAATCCATGTCTGCCTGCACAGCTACACTACTCTGACAAAGTGACTGCACAACGTGCAATAGCCAGGCCACACCACTTAGGCAGTGGACATCAGCGCATCACTCCAACACCGGTGAGTCAGGATGTGGGCCCTTACTGAAGCTGGAGTACCAGCAAATTACCAATATCAATTGTACATACCACTCACCATAGCTATGCTGAACTTGACAACATTACCTACAGAGGCATATTGAGGCATACACTGACTATTATCTTGTATCCAAACACCATGCCAGGCATTAGGAATGACTTTGACACAGTGTGTACTCACCCCCCTATGGCTGCTGGTCTGCCCTCAAGCGTCCATCCAACTTTTTGTTGGCCATTGCCAGTATGCGGACCGTTAAGGGGGTCAGGGTCCGACGGGCACCCCTCCCTCGTTGGGAGGACGTTACCAGCTGGGCCTCCCCGTTTTCTGGGCCCAGCGTCTCAGGTCCTCCCTCCTCTTTCTGCAGTGGGTGCTCCGCCGGCAATGGACCCCTAAGGTCCATACGTCCTTGGCGATGGCATGCCATAGACCTTTCTTCTAAAGGGCACTGACCTGCATAGGAAACACAGACAGAAGGGCACCATTAGCTACACACTACATTCTGTTACAGAAATGGACTACATACTGCATTGATCCCACATTCATCTCACACATAACTCGTACCTCCGTGTACATATTGCAGGCAGCAAAAAGAGCACTCCCTAAAGGACACATTGCCTGCACACACATACATCTACATACAGCCATGTTGCATCCAAAATACCCGCAAAGTGTTCACCTGTTGATCTGGAGGCCCATACAACTGCCCATACAACGGTAAGATGATCCACAAGCTTCTCCAGTTCTTCAGATGTGAAGGCTGGGGCCCTATCCCCTCCAGCATGGGCCATTGTGGGTTCCAGACACAGGACACAGCAGCACATGCAGTGGAGGTGTTGATAGGCTGAGAGTCAGGAGTCAAGTGACACTGGTAAACACCGTCACCGCCGGCGGTGATCATCATGAGCCCCTGTGCTCCATAGACTTCAATGTTAATCAATGAAGAGTTGCACGGCGGTTCAGACCACCATCCGCCATGATGGCAAATGCTGGCAGAATGAGGTCACTTCCACCTGTCCTCTGCATGCAGGCCAGTGGGTGCCATTTCCTGATAATAGTACTCATGGCTGTCAATTAAATGTGTGTCATAGGTAGGGATGGTACACGCCAACCCAATTCCAAACCGTCTACATTATTTTGTTGGGTGGGAGACTCTGGATCTTCAATGAGATCTCATACCAGTGCACTGCTTGCAGAAGAGTAGTTGACAAAAAATTTAAAATGTGTCGCTACTAATCACGTTACATGACTTTGAATAAATCTGTGAGGCACTATGGCAAATGATTAAGAATGTATGGTGTCAGAAGTCCCTTTGAATGCAGAGTACACCAGTGCAGATTTTAATCATTGGTTGCCTGCAATGTATGAGACAGCTCTGTTTACTGTGATGTTATGTGTCTATCCTTCATGCTGTCACACACTTGTGATGTTTGCTTTGTTTAGATACCAACCACTGCGGAGGAGGAGGAATGCAGACCCCTAGTCGACTTGGCTATACTGGAGGCATGCCATATTATACTCACCTATCGTCTGGACAGGGCCACAATCATTGAACTGTGTGCACAATTGTAGCTAGATCTCATTCCTGCTATTCGTAGTCCTACTGCTATACCTCCTACAGTACAGGTGCTGTCAGTGCTCCACTTCCTAGCCAATGGATCATTTCAGGTGACTGTTGGCTTGGCTGCAGTTATGTCACAGCCAATGTTTTCTAATGTGCTGAGTAGCATCTTGACTGCCTTCCTGAAACTCATGAGCAGCTATATCTCATTCCCCCACAGAGATGATTTGCCTACTGTGAAGGCTGCTTTATACACAATGGGACACATTCCACATGTGATTGGGGCCATTGACGGGACGCAAATTGCTTTGGTCCCTCCCAGTAGAAATGAGCAGGTGTACAGAAATAGGAAGAAATACTATCCGATATATGTGCAGATGGTGTGCCTTGCTGATCAGTATACTTCCCACTTTACTGACATGTTCCCAGGATCTGTGCGTGATGTCTACGTATTGAGAAACAGCAGTGCCCCACAGATGATGGCACAGCTACAGAGAGAGAGAGAGAGTCTGGCTCATTGCTGAGCGTGATGTTTCACACTATGTATGTCACTGTATGCCACCTGGAGTTTTCTTCTGTGCTACTGTACACAAGTAATGTGTGTTCCTCACTATTTCAAGGGGACTCCGGCTACCCAAAGCTATACTGGCTTTTGGCACCAGCGAGGAATCCAAGGACAGGGGCAAAGAATCTATACAATGAGGCACATAGACAGACCAGAAGAGCCATAGAAAGAAGTTTTGGGCTACTGAAAGTCAGTTCAGGTGCCTCCATATTTCTGGTGGATCCCTACTTTACTCCACGGCAAATGTCTGCCAGATAGTCGTGGCCTGCTGCATGCTTCACAATTTGGCCTTCATACCGCATGTGCCATTCCTGCCGGAGGAGGGGGGAGACAATGCACCTGTCTGTGGCAGCAGAAGACACTGAAGACAGTGATAGAGATGGTGAGGAGGAGGATGTGGACAACAGGGCACATCTGATACAGCTGTACTTCCAATGCCACTCATGTAAGACTGTACTTTTGTTCAAACCACCATTACAATTAGGAGCTGTGTGGCCGCTATGATGTACCAAGCACAAATGTGTGGATTATGTAACCTGACACTGTTCCATCTGTGGTCAGTCGTGCCAGTGTTATGATGAAAGTGATAACGCGTATTTAGCCTATGCAATGTATCAGCTGTTTTGCATTTTCAAATACATGCCCACATCAAACTGTGTTGTCATTCCATACAGTACTTAGCATTTGTTTTGAGTTACAATGTGCTTACACAACTGCTCTGTGACTTCATTGTCCCTGACAGTATGGCCCAGACTAGATCGTCCAAAGATGGGATTGACATACTGATAACATGGCATAGCTAATACAGTGGTATCTTGTGTGAGGACCAGAAATGAGTTCTGTATTGAAGTGACCAGCTGAATGCAGGCTGTTATGTTACAGGGGCACATGTTGCTATACTTCCTTTACTTATCATTTGAATGTCACTAATTGTTTCCCTGTTTACGGTGTTGGTGTGGTCACTACTGTGAACTCAGGTAATGCCTATAGACTGCTTTCACACAGTTTGGTGGATGGTAACTTGTGGCATGCTCTCACACTGGTTATGTGTACCCCAAACTGACTGGGTAATGGATGGATTCACACTTTACGTTACATTTGCACAGGATAATACAGGTCAAGACATTGCATATTGTTGTAATTAAAGCACAAAACCTTCATCTGTGTTTAAGTGTTTTTACTGAATTGACAAAAAGGAAGGGATAGTGCAATAGAGTGGGGTGGTGACAAAATCTTCAGTGTAGAGGTCCAGTAGGTTTGTAGCACAGGTCCAGTATCCATGTGGCCATAGGAAAAGGAGCAATGGCAGTCCAAGGTAAACAAGGTGTCTCAGTGGCACACAAGGGAGACATGTAGCAGAGGCTCACTTCCCGGCAGTGGTTTTGGTCTTGGGTTCAGTCTCTGCTGGCTGTCTGGGTCGCAGGGAACGTTTGCAGGGTGGTTCTTCTGCTGCAGAGGGTGGGGTGCTGGTGGTATCAGAGTCCCGTAGCAGGTCCTCCTGCCCATCACCTGCAGCAGATGTGGAGGGCTGGTCAGTACATTGGCTAGTGGAAGGGGCCCGCTGGTGTGTTGTGTACTCACGCATGATGGTAGCCATATCACTGAGCACCCCTGCAATGGAGGCCATGGTGGTATTGAAGGCCTGCAACTGCTGCATGAATCCTTGGTGGTGTTCCCCCTCCAGCCTCTGGTTCTCCTGCAAGATGGCAAGTACCTGGCCCATCCTGTCCTGGGATTTCTGGTATGCTCCCAGGACATGTGACAGTGCCTCCTGGGCAGTCAGTTCCCTCTGTTGGCTCACCCCTTGGTGCACAGCTATCCCCACTGGCCCTGGCCCCCTGTGCCTGTGTCTCCTGAACTTTGTGCCCACTCCCACTGACACCAGGACCTTCTTCGACTTGCCTGAGAGATGTTGACTCGGGTCCCTGTAGTGGTGGGCACACTGTTGATTGATGTGCGGACATAGGTTTGGGGATGTTGGGTGGCTGCTGCGGTGCTGGAGTCCAATGTGGGGTGCTCTGGGGTGGACTGGGTGTTGCCTGTGGTGTCTGTCTCACCAGTGGTATCAAATGGGCCAGGGAGATCTTCCAGATCCAGATATCCAGAGTTGCTGCCTTCTTCTGGTAGAGGACTGGGTTGACGTGGCACATGCTGCCAGCTGACATTGGCTGGGGTACCTGTGGATATGTATGATATTTGTTACATTCACTCTCAGATACATATTCAGCATTTCTGGCTTTCCCTATGGGATGGGTGTGGTTTTTCCACCTTTGGTTTGTGTATGGTGATGCATTGTGGGATTGGTAGTGCTACATGCCTCCCATGCATTACTGATATGTGTGAATGCTGACCTTGCAAAGGTGTGCTTGCAGTAGGTAGGGCATGCAGGGGTAAATTGTTGAAGGTGGTTATGGGGTGGTTCTCTGTTTGGGATGTAGTGGGGCGAAGGGAGATAGGGGGACAAGGAGACATGCCATGCAGGTGTAGGTGGTGGTGGGTAAGTAATGGTGACTTACCAGTGTCTAGCCCTCCAGTGATTCCAGTGAGGCCCTCTGGATGCAGGCTAGCCAAAACTTTCTCCTCTCATGTTGTCAATTGTGGGGGAGGAGATGGGGGTCCACAGCCAGTCTTCATGATGGCAAAGTGGTGCTTGGATGCCATTGCATGCACCTTCCCACGTAGGTCGTTCCACCTCTTTCTAATGTCGTCTCGTGTGTGTAGATAGATTCGCACGGAGTTCACCTTGTCCACGACTCTCCGCCATAGCTTCATCTTCCTGGCAATGGATATCTGCTGGACCTGTGCATCGAACAGCTGTGGCTCTATACAAAGTCTTCATTTTTTCCAAGTAGGTTTATTAACGTGTCAGGACAATACAGATAACAGGTCTTACTCGCCAGGCTCCCTCCAACCATCTCCCCTTCCTCTCCACATTCCAATCGCACATTGTGTTGAGTTTTGTGCCTGCTAGTTTGACAACAAGCACGAGACTCGACAGCACTAGGCTGAAGGCAGAAGGCAAGATCCAACACATCTTCCCCCTTAACATAACAACAAATACAATGTGATAATTATAAGAATAAATAATTACATAATATTTACATTAACCTTAAAAACTACATAAGAAAATACATATGAGTGGTGATACATTCTTCTAGAAAAATAACATTGAATATTTTGAAAAGAAACATTGAATAGAAACCCCAATGCCGCACAACGCATCTAGTTGAATAGATTTAGTCTACCATGACCCGCATCTCCTCATCAGTGAAACGGGGGTTCTTTGGTGGGGACCTGCCAATTGTGTAGTGGGTGTAGTGTGTGTGTTGTGCAGAGGGTGGAATGTTTGGTCGTGGTGAGGGTGTGTGAGTATGTGGGATGCTGTGAAGTAGTGATTGTGTCCAGTGTTGTTGTGTGTGTTAGGTGTAGAGGTATGGTGTGTGGTGTGTGATGTGTGGTTGTGGTTTGTGTGTGCAGTTCTAGAAATGTGTGAGCTGGCAATGTGTAGCAAGATTTAGGTGTTTGCAAAGAATTGTGGGTTGTGTGGGGGGGTGTTTTATAGTGCTGTTCGTGGGTGTGTATGTGTGTCAGCTGTGGGTTTTTCAGTCTGGCCAATGTTGGCTTCTGTTGGTGTGGAGTGGCAAAATCAAACGCGGCGGTCTACACCGCCAATGGGTAACCGCCATTGAGTGACTAATGTGATTCATGGGTCATTATTTGGAGGGTAGTGTGTTGTAGGCGTGGCAAGGAGGGTGGTGAGACCCTCACGTCTTGGTTGGGTCTGACGGGATTGTACTTTTGGCTTCTTTCTGGCGGTTTTGTGTTTTTGAGTCATGATCTGGCGGGTGGATTGCAGCCTCTGCAGTGGTCTTTTGGCGGCCGTCACCACGTCTGCCCATTACTTACCATTGGCTTTGTGTTATGTCACTCACATTTGCTTGCTTTTTCTTTGCTGCCTTTCTTTGTTTTTGCCCATCCATCTTCTATTATTGTTCCTCTGTGAAGCATAGCATATTTACCACCTTTCTAATTGGTTCCTTCTCTTCTCACACGAGAGCTCGCTTTGCAGGAACTACTTTTTTTCTTTTTTCATAAAGCACTACAAGAGAGTGCATGCTTTTTGTAGCTGTGTTCCTTCTGTGCTTCTCTGTCCACGCCCAACACTCCACAATGTTTTCTCTCCTGTGTTCTGCTCTTACCCCACCCACCATTCGCTGCCCTGTGCTTCCTCCCTCCTCCTGTCCTCTGTTACAGTGTGCTTTCCCCCACTGTCTGATGCCATTTTGCATTTGCCCTGCCCTCCTGCCCTCAGTGCCTGTTGTGCATTTGCACTGGCCCCCCACCCTCTCTGCCTATTGCACCCGATGCAAGTTGCTTTGTGCTCCATCTATTCCACACTTCGGCCCACTCCCCCAATTGTTTTGTTTTTTTGTTTACAAAAGTGCTTTTGCTCAAAAATGTAAAAGAGTATTTTTGGTTTTAAGTTTTTTTTTTACGATCTATCTCAAATTAGCAAATAAGAAGGAAATGTCATCTGCAGGTTTTGGCATTCACTTCAGAGAAGGCCCGAAAAGAGACTTGTGATTGCAGGCTTCCACAAAACTCATTTAGGTGTATTCAGTGAGACATGTGGAATGTCTAACCTAGTCCCTCTGAGGGCAACATTTAAAGCAGCAGTGAGACTGGTAGCTGCCACAAGACTTCACTCCCATCGCCCTCTACATGTATCACTCCACAGGCTCCTCATGGAAGCTTGTCGCTTACTCAAAGTAGCCTGGCTGATGCACGGAGCAGTATACCACGGCACCCCAAAATACCTAGCACACAACCTTACAATATGGAGGGGAAGGTGCTCCCTACATAGAGTCAGCTCCCTCAAACTGGAACAACATGCATTCAAGAAAAACAAGATCTAAGCCTGTTCATTCTCTGATGCAGTCTTAAGAATTTGGAACTCCCTTCAACAAGGGATTCACACAAGCCCATTGTCTGCGACCTCCAAAAAGGAGGTCAAAACAATCCCATTGAACAGTTTCTTCCTTCAGTGAACCCCTTCCTTCAGCCGTGAGATCACATGGTAGTCAGCCATGGCACCAGGACTGCTGAAGATTCTGCTATCTTCTGAGATATACTAACGCTGAGAAAGCCCATGCCAGTCCATGCAAACTGAGGGGAGGTCACAGTCACTGGAACCTAAAAGACAACTTGTATGCACAGGGGCACATTTTCAGCGATCAAACAAAGGTTATGTAAATTTTAATCTATTGTGTTACTGGTAAACACACTATATTATTGTATCTGCTCCCTTTACAGTCTTGTGATACCCCCTGTTCCTCCTTTATAAAACTCTTGAAATTAATATACAAAAATAAAATAAAATGTACTCTTACACTGTGGATGTTTAGTGGTACAATATTATAAATTGGGTCTCTAGTTAGCAGACGTATGCACCATGTCCAAGTATTGACCACAATCCCATTCAGGGTAAGTCAGATACACACCCTAAATCAACCTGTGCTCATCCTTCTGCTAGCTTGGCACACAGCAGTCAGGCTTAACTTAAGAGGCAATGTGTAAAGTATTTGGGCAACACTTAAATTACAGTAACACAGTGAAAACACCACAAAAAGACTCTACACCCATTGTTAGACCTTGCATCCCATTTCTAACACCCACTTAGATACATAGAGAATATTATTAAGATTAAATCAAGACCAAAACAACAATATCTGATAAGTAGATCCTCAGGTATGCAGTTTTAAACATTTAGATGAAAATAGCACATAAAAGCGCAAAGCGCCAACTGTGGTTATCTGGTCATCTGAGACCGGTACAAAGTCAAGAGTTTAGGCTGACGCGATAGAGTTCAGGCCGGATACAGAGACCAATTTAGGTCAGCTGAACACAGTACCTTAAACCCTGGTGCGCGGTCTGCACAGCGTTGCTTTGTAAGGCTTTGTGGCAGTTCCAATGAGGATCACAGAGAGAAGAACACCTTAAATCCACATCTAAGGGTCCAGTACTAGGGTTGTACTGCTTGATGGGGCAGGCTCGCAGGTTGCAGAGTCCAGGTGCAGGAACAGGTTGGTTGGAAGTCTTTTGTGTCCCTGAGATTTCAGAAAACAGGAGTCCAGTCAGCTGGTCCTTGGAGTCACTCTGGGTTCTGGGTTGTAGAGATACAGGCCAAATCCTTCTCACTCTCAGGCAAGAGGGAAGAAGGCACAGGTCAGCACAGCAAAACAGGAGTCCAGCAAAATAGCAGTCCAGCAGAGTGGCAGTTCTTTCAGCAGCACAGCAGTCCTTCTTCCTGGCAGAGTATTCACATGTCCAGAAGTGTATTAAAGTGGTGGTGTTTGAGGTCCAGTAATTATACTGTGGTGCCCTGGTTCTGGAAGATGGGAGAAGATTCTAGAGGCATGCCTTTGAAGTGCACAGATTCCCTGCCTCCCCTGTCCTGGGTCCAAGCTGGCTGGAGTAACAATGCAGGGTTGTTAAGCCCTATTGTGGGTGGACAGAGCAAGCCTATTCAGGTGTAAGTAAGGCACTGCTCAGCACCGCCCTCCATCAAGCCAGTTAATGGCCCATTAAAGACCATTAGGTCACACCTAAGCTCCCATGCTCCCATTGTGTGTGACTGTCTAGAGGGTATGCACACGTTCAGTTTCCAACCTACCCCAGATGTGTATTAGAGACAGGCTGCTGGCACACAGGGCTCAGAAACAGGAAAATGCCAACTTTCTAAAAGTGGCGTTTTCAAAATTGTAAAAATAAATCTGACTTTACTATTAAACGGGGTGCATCATTACAATTCCATATGTAATAAACATGACAGGTTTACCCCTTTTTAATCAGAATTACAGCTTATTAAATGAAATAAGGAATGCCAAATGTTATTCTATGAGAGGAGTAGGCCTCACAGTAGTGAAAAATGAATTTGAGTGTTTTGCACTACAAGGAAATATTAAACTTAAAAGTATATGTCCTGCCTTTTAATTATATAAGAACCCACCCTATGGGCTACCTAGGGCCTACCCTAGGAGTGACTTATATGTAATAAGAGAAGAGAAGAGAATTAAAGGCTTGGCAAGGGGTTTTAAATGCCAAGTCGACATGGTAGGCGAATACTGCATTCAGTCTGCAATGGCAGGCCTGGGACATGTTTCAAAGTGCTGCGTAAGTGGGTGGCACACGCAATGCTTCAGGCTCACTAGTAGCATTTAATTTACAGTCCCTGTGCACATGTAGTGCAATTTACTATGGACTTATGAGTAAATCAAATATGCCCAATCAGAGATATACCAACTATACCATTTTTCAAGGAGAGAGCACACAAAATTTAGCAGAGGTAAAGTGCGCAGAGTCCTAAAGCCAACAAAAACAAATTCAACAAGATGATGAGGAGTAAGGCAAAATGTTTGGGGCTGACCCTGCAGTAAGGGCTATTTCCAACATACGGTCGTATAGGGGCTGGGTGGGGAGGAGGATGGTAGGTTTCATACACCTGTTTAAAAATGTACACGTGGTCATGTGCTTATTTGTTGGTAATTTCCCTGAGAAAAGTATAGCTTAGATCTCTATGTTCTCTATGTTAATATGCCCCAGGATCAGATTTTCCATATCTGAGTGTCAGAGTCACTATATGCAGTGTGAGTATCTCCCTGTCTCCAGGTTCTCCAGTGTCACAGTGACTGTCTGCAGTAATTAGCATCAGTGTTGCCTTGTCTCGGTTTCAATGTCTCCATCTCTTTTTCACCCTTTCCCATGCCTCATTGTCTTATTGCCAGCATCACCACGTTCCAGTGTCTTCTTGATTAGTGTCTCTCTGCCCATTGCTGGTATTTGTCTATCCCAGTTCCAGTGACAATGTCTCCATGTACCCTTGCTGCTGACACAGTAAGGGAGATCTGGGTGCTTTTTAGTGCTGCTGTGAGAAGAGATGTGAATGAATGCTTCTTTTCACGCAACCATGTTTGGGGTGATATATTCTAGGGTGCACTGGGGTGTCTTTGGAACAGGTGAATATAGATAAGAGAAACAGTGGGAAAAATCAAAAAGCAGCAAAAGAAAGTAATGATCAATTTGCTGTCAGTTTTTACTTACCTTGTGCACAACAGCCTGTGTGAGCGATGCTCTTCTATGTCTCTCACCACTTACACCAGTGACCTCATACAAAGGTATATGGGAGTAAGTGGTAGATACAGGGAAATCACAATAGGAGAAGAGAGAATACAGAGATACAGAACCCCACCAGTCTATCTCGTCACTTATGTTGGAGTTTCTAAACTAACATAACACATACATCTGTGCCATGCACCAAAATAATTCTTCCTATATAACCTTTTAAAAAATTCTGTATTGTATTAAAGGCTCAGAGGAGAGGTGCAGAAAGTAAGCCAGCGCAATAGAGTCATCCTAAGGGTAATGTGTTTGGACAACGGTTGTGTTGCAGTTGTGTCACTACAATTGTGTTGTGTGGACTACGGTTGTGTTTTGTTGTATTGATATATTGATTAACTGTAATATGGAGGGTGAACATGTTGGGTTATTGAGTTGAATGTATTTGTGGTGTTGGTCTTTCTCTCACTTCAGTTAATGTGTTTAATAATATGTCTAGGTGACAAGAGAAAGAATAGCTGAGATTATCGCGACAAGAGCATGGAGTGGTCTCAATGATGAGGAATGGTTAATGCAGCAACAATCTGTGTCCAGTTTACACGTTTTACTGGCCATTGCATGAAAGAAAGAGTCAAAGTTTAGGAAGATGCCAGAATATATGTCATGGACTGGATTGTGATTGGTGTCAGTAATCTCTTCGTTTGTTTGCTTCCTGCAGACTACGCACATAGTTTTAAGGAGTTGTAATTTTATGTTGATTTTTTACTGTTGTGGGGTTTGCAGAAAACATACAGAAGTAGTCTATACAGAAGTAACATTTGAGGACTAAAATCTAAAGTAAGGTTTGAGAACTATCCTCTCATTATCCGTGATCCAGGCTCACCTGTTTAAGCCGGGCAGGCTTGTGAACCTTCTCCTCTGAACTACAGAGATGGTTCTGTCTTCCGCTGCAGAGGAGGTCACTGGTGCATACAGAGAGTGGGCACCATGTGTTGTGAGGCTTCATGGCTGTGACACTTGTACTAAGTGAAACATGCAAGTGGAGTCAAGACAAACTAAATGTCACCAAAAGATAGTCTCGTATTACAAGAAAGACAAATTGTGGAGGATGAAGCAGTTGATTTTGAAAAACTATACCTGATCTCAAGTCTTCCAAATCCCAGATAAGCACAATTAGTTAGATTACAATGTGTTTTACCAAACATCTAGACAGTCACACTCACATAATATAATTCTCTGCCAGAAGGGTAAAAGTCTTGACCAGACGGATCATTTTGTGTGGCAGAAGCCCTATGATTATGTTTCCTTTTAGCATGAGATTTTGAAGAATTAGTGACTCTGGTCCTAATTACGATCTTGGCAGCATTCCTGACAAGACTATCAATACGACAGGGGTGAGGCTGTCGTCAAGGCGGCCGTCTCATCCCTGGCATATTGCAATGTTTCCACAGGGCTGGCCGGTGAAAACATTGTATTTCGACATTTACGCCAGTCAGCCTGCTGGTAACAGTGCGGTAGCACTGGCCTCGGCTCCCTTAGGGAGCCAAGGCCAATGCTGTCGCACACCAGCACCCTCAGAATGCACACTGTCTGCATATCATAGCAGACAGGGTGCATTCCAAGGGTGCTGGCAGAGGGGTCCCTGCACTGGCCATAACATGGTCGTGGGCAGTGCAAGGGCACCCCTGTGGGCCCGAGCACTTTGTTTCTGCCAGCCTTTTCATGGCACAGACCCCGCCATGAAAAGGCTGGCAGAAAGTGAAGTTGTGATCAGCACAGTGGTGCAGCCATGGGCACCGATATGGCTGACCACGACTTCGACTACCGCCAACCTGTCGGGATCCTTGATCCCAGTGGTGGCGGCGGTCTCCTGGTGGTCCAACCACTATGATCATAAACTGGTGGTCAGGCTGCCAGGAGTGCGGCAGTCTGACTGCCACTACGAGTTTAAAGTTCATGGACCGCCAAACTTGTAATGAGGCCCTATGTCTGGGAACTATATTATATTAGGAAATTCTAACTTGTCACTGACAGTTAAATCTGTTCATAATAAAATATGTAAAGTCCAACGGGGTATCAATTAAGTAATAAAATATCTTCAGCTTTTAGATATTTGGTGAGACAGCCATCTTTCAGTAAAGATATGTCACCTTCACTCATACAAACATAAAACATAAAAAGAACTTATGTAATATCTTTCAGTACCCAAACTAGGCAGACTGTGACTCACTGCAAATTTCATAAAGAAAGACAAAGCCTCCCCTTGGACTGTTAAATAACTGTTTTTTGAACTACACAAAACAGCCAACCAATCCTGTGAGTAAAGAAATTATTTTTTATCTTTTTGTATTCTTTACTCCAAAAACTTCTTTGTACACAAAGAACAACCAAAAAGCAGTTTATACGTCAACGTAATAAGGTAACGGTCACAGTAGGAACATTAGCATAGACTAAAACATTACATTACACAATACACAGTTGCCTATGTACACAAACTCTTCACAAACATCAACACATTTAACAAATATATACTAAAAATGTTGATTTCGATTGTCCAGCGAGAACGTTCACATCACTACCCATGAGTGACTTCCGGGTTAGTAAAAGTTAATTTGGGTCCCACCCAATTAGCTCAGAGCAGGTGAACTGGTCAAAGAGAGTCAAAGTCCCAGTGACCGTTTGGATTCTTAAAGTGCCAGGTCATGTGTCACCTTCAGTTTTTGGAGTAAAGAACACAATGAGATGAAAAAACGGATTGCTTTACATACAGGACTGGTTGGCTCTTTTGTGTATTTCAAAATCAAGTTAATTAATAGCCCAAGGGGGGCCTTGTCTTTCTTTGTTTATTTTTGATCTATCCATCTTTCCCTTGGGACTTTATTGTATCAATCCCAGCTTCCTTATCACTACAAATTTTAGCAAAGGGACATTCAAGATCCTTCGTATCTAGCTTTGGAATTATCTGCTGGAGAAAGCATTGATTCCAAAGAAGAGAAGGAGAAGCTCTTGGATTCTTCAATTTTAAGCCGATCTATCTCTTCATGTGCACGATTTGTGTCTTAAATAGCAGGGTGGTCAGGAATTTTACTTCTTTATTTATTTATCAGAATTTGGGTCCAGAAGAGGAATCAAATTTTAAACAGAAATCCACTACGCACAAATACTACGACTTTTTGGCCCTTAATATGTTGTTATTTGTTCTGTAAAAAACAACATTAACCATCACATTGTAACACAAGCTGCTGCTTTTTTGTAGTCACACAATATTTTATGGCAAATTAAGCTAACAGTTATAGCTTGCTGAGTCCATTTTGTATGCATGTTTCCTTTTATATGAGAAAATATGAAATAATGAATTCCTGCAATCAAACAAGGCAAAATTAAGAATACACAAGGGTGAAGCCACAGAATGAACTATATTGAGAACAAAATAGTCATAACGTGGTTTCTGCTCAGAGCAGGGTTTCCCAACCTGTGGTTCAGGGACCCCTGGAGGTCCGCAAAGCTTCCTCGGGGGGTCTGCGACTGCTTAGAAAATTAAATAACATTAATAAGCTGGGGACCAATAAGATTAGGTCCCCAGCTTTTAGTAATGATTCCATTGGGGGTTTCCGGATTCCAATAATGATGCAGTGGGCGTCCCCGAGTTCCAGTATTGATAAAGTAGGGGTCCACAGAAGTCAAAAGGTTGGGAGCCACTGGCTTTGAGGGTTCCAGTGGCAAGTTCCTTGCTTGCCTTTACTCAAACATTCCACCAGCCGATGAGTTGAGGCTAAACTAAGAATTTAAGAGGTGAATCTCACCCAAGATCAGCTTGTGAACAAAATGTATCCTTTGATTTGTACTTCAGCCTTGATTGATTTTTGAATTTTCCAAAGATTAACTTTAAGCTTGAATTTGTCATCTACTAGCAATTAAGGGGCATATTTATACTCCGTTTGCGCCGAATGTGCGTCAAAAATTTTGACGCACATTCAGCACAAACGTTGCCCCATATTTAAACCCTGACGCCCGAGCCGGCGCAAAAGGAAAATGGCGCTATGTGCGTCATTTTCTGGAAGCGGCACCACGCCCTGCGTTAATGACATGCAGGGTAGGCGTTCCCGTCCCAAAAACGACGCACACAGCGGTGCGTCGTATTTATGCTTCCGGGCAAAAATGACTCCCGCGCGGTAGGCGGCGCAAAAAAATTACACAAAGCACGAATAACGTGAAATTTTAACGCCTGGGTCAGGGCAGGGGTTAAAATGGGGCAAACACACCTGTACTTAATCAGAACACACAGAACAAACAACAGAGCAGCAGAGCAGCAACAGGGAGACATGGAGGTGCTTTTTCTTCAGCGTGCACGTAGACGCAGAGCCCTGCAGCAACAACAGCAGCCACAACAACAACAGCAGGGACCCCAAAGACAGCGCAGAAGGCAGGAGAGGATATTCCGCCCAAGAACAACCCTGCATGGCCTCAGGGAACGGGACATCATCCAGAGGTACCAGTTGAACTGGCAGGCCATTCAGCAGCTGCTGAGAAATATTGAACAGCAGTTGGCCCCCACTTTAGTGACTCCCCGCACTATCCCAACAGAAACAAAGCTGCTTGCCGTACTTCACCTGCTGGCAAGTGGCTCGTTTCAGACAACTGGTGCCCTGGTTGGTGGAATATCCCAACCATCATTCTCTGCATTCCTGCCAAAAGTACTGGATGCCATCATTCGCCTGACACCCCTCCACATCTGCTTCCCTAATACACTGCAGAAGCAGCAGGAAACAAAACAGGGGTTCTACGCCATCAGTGGCTTCCCGCACGTCCTTGGTGCAATCGACTGCACACACGTACGCCTTGTGCCACCTGCTGCGAGTGAACACCTCTACCGCAACAGGAAGCACACACATTCAATCAACGTGCAGGCCATAGTCGATCACCAAGGATTGATCAGCAACATTGTGGCTAAATATCCTGGGAGTGTACATGACGCATTCATCTTCCGTCACTGCACCATCAACCAACACTTCCAGGATGGACGGTATGGCAATGGACTACTTGTTGGTAAGTACAAAAATCCAACTTATATACACACTGCACAGCAACCCTCTAGGACAAACAACACATACACCAGAATAGCAACACCTAGCCAGGAACACACTGAGGTCCTCACATCACTAGCCATGTTTCTGAAGTCACCATTGAACCTGTCACACATTGGAATTTACTCTACAGCTTAATGTGAAGACATTAATGACTGTGGTTGCCTAAATGTCACCTTGCAAATTGGAAGTCTCACAATAACCTGTACACCAATACAATGCATAAGTTTAAAGGTATGGGATGGCCTGGGTATGTACATATGAACGTTTCAACTACACTTTCATGTTTCAACTCTGCATGGAACTATCATCACACCCCCTTTGAGGACACACGGACAACTGTATCACAAGTCACAATGCTAGGGAGGACACACTGTACTGGAAAAACCAATACATCCTGCTGACAACCAGTTAGGCAACAAACACTTGCTCAGCCAAGGAAAAAAACTAAATGCAAAAGTTTTCACCAACAACCATAGGTTGTCACATTAGTACACAAAAGAGTCACAGACAACACAAGACAACTACTGCCATCAAAGATCCATACAACATTGCCTCCTACATCTAATTGATCCCATTCTGTGTTTCTCTTTCAGCTGATCAGGGGTATGGCATCCAGCCTTGGATCATGACACCATTTGGGAACCCAAATACTGCTGCAGAGCGGGCATACAATGACACCCACAAGAGGACAGCATTGTGGAGCGGACCTTTGGGATCCTAAAGTCAAGGTTCCGCTGCCTTGACATAACTGGCGGTAGCCTACTCTATTCCCCAGAGATGGTCTGTAAGATCATACTCACTTGTGCCATATTGCACAATATATGTGTAAAAAGGAATATTCCCCTCCTTGAACTGGACCCAGACATGCCTGAGGATGACGAAGAGGAGGATGCTGGCCTGCAACAGGAGGGGGAACAACCTAACACGGCAGCAGGAGTGCGTAGGCGCCAACAGCTTGTCAACAATTTTTTTTCTTAATGTAGCTTAATAACTTGTATAGCACAATTGTAAATAAACACAGATAACAAACACCACATCATGCTTTGGCCTATGCATTTCTGACCACCTTTAGTTTGAAATTGCTGAAGAAGAATGTCGTCTCATTGAGCAATAATGCTATAACAATCATCACAACCAAAATTAACATCACAAATGTATGCACAGAGGGTAGGATGTGACATGATACATTACCATACACAGAGGCCAACAGGAGTCCAAATGTGGCAATTACACATGCCGGATCCAAACACCTGAGACAGTCTCTCACCCAGCCCAAAAATTTTGATCATTTGAAAGTCACATCACACGTGTTCAGAGACAGGGTGGGATCATCCATGTGTACGTGACCATGTCATCAATGGCTTCTCTCAAGTGTGTGAGATGAGCAATACACAATTGGAACAACATTAGCTGCCACTAACTCAGGAGGAGACCTTGAAGTCACAGTGACAACATACACCCAGACAGGTGATAGTGGATCCACATTCCAACACACATGTACACATATGTCATACAATCAACCTAATATTTGAAAGTAGACCATCACAGTTGTGTCCCAGTTTGAACCGAGCAGGAAGAATGTAACATGCCACTAAACCAGTTAATGCAGAAAGGGACACAGACAACAACTAAATATTTTTCATCAGCACATCAGGAACGCTGAGAGTCTTGCAAACATAGTCATTGGAAAATGTTATGCAAGTTTGCTCAAAATCATCATTACTGCAAACGTCAAATGGGCTAATGAGATGGTCAACAGTCATTCATACCATATGGCCTTACATTAGCCTGCTGCTGCAGGTTTGCCATAATATAATAAATAAAACCCATGGATACAGTAGCTATTCTGGATGGTCAAATCCTAGGGTGCTGGGGGCCTAAGTCCACCTCTATCGCCCCCCAAACATACAAGAATCTTGTACTTGTGAACTAAACACATGCATAAGGCACATGTGTGGGCTACATGTCAAAAGTCCAACACAAATCAGAAACACAAAATCATAATGGGACATGGTTAGCCCCATAAAAACTGTAAGTGACTATTGCACTCCCTGTTAGGACTACAGATAAAAGCATCACCATCATAATTGTGCACACATTTTGGAGAAGGAATACATCATGGTATCCCATCCATCATTTCAAAATAGCCATCAGCAATTACCCAAAATATGTTGACAAATATGGTCAATACATTTTTTAACGTATCCTAAACAGTACAGTGTGAATGCCCTCTATACATACAACAACGGACATGTGTCATATCCAACCACAAATGTGTATCACATAGCACCGTTTGACCATGACAAATCACCTTCCCCAAGTTAAAAACATGAAGACATAATAAAAAAATTTGCTCAAAATTCTACGCATACAGCATGGGCGTCATAATTTGTTCATGTACATGAGTGCACAGAATGCAGAGTCAATTATAAATGTATCCAAAAGTTTCACATATTTAGCCATCAAAGTATAATTTCCATCATATATTTTTGGGACTCAGCATCATGTGCACTACTGTACGTGGAAAAAATATGACGCCCATGATGTATGCGTGGTAAAATTGACGCAACATGGACAATATGTTGGTCATCTCATTTACATAAAAAAATTATTAATATTCATATCATATTTTTTGACTCAGCATCATGTGCACTACTGTACGTGGAAAAAAATGACGCCCATGATGTATGCGTGGTAAAAATGACGCAACATGGACAATATGTTGGTCATCTCATTTACATTAAAAAATTATTATTATTCATATCATATTTTTTGACTCAGCATCATGTGCACTACTGCACGTGGAAAAAAATGACACCCATGATGTATGCGTGGTAAAATTGACGCAACATGGACAATATGTTGGTCATCTCATTTACATTAAAAAATTATTAATATTCATATCATATTTTTTGACTCAGCATCATGTGCACTACTGTACGTGGAAAAAATGACGCCCATGATGTATGCGTGGTAAAATTGACGCAACATGGACAATATGTTGGTCATCTCATTCACATTAAAAAATTATTAATATTCATATCATATTTTTTGACTCAGCATCATGTGCAATGTTATGCGTCAAAAAAAATGACGCACAATTGTGTATGCGTGAAAATATGACGCATAACGGGAAAATAAAAACGGCGGCCATTTTCTGCAGGAAGTGATGTAATAGGATATCATGTTTACAAAATCTGTACTGGGAGTTAACTTTCACTTTCACTTTGCAGTCTCAGATTTATCTAGACTGTGTGGTTGTGTGAAAGGTGTTGTCCTGTGTTTTACTGCTTTTGTGTCCTGTGTCCCTTGTATTTTGTCTTTTTGTGAATCTATTCTTGTTGCATAACATTGTCTCAGTCTGTTTAGTCTAGTCTTGTCTATTCCTGTGATTGTTTGTATTGTCTGTGGGAGTCTGTTGTGGGTAGCATAGTTTTTGGGGTTAGTTGGGCTATTTTTCTCCTTTTTCCTTTTCCTTCACACCTCTACCTTTCCCCATTTCCCACTTTTACTTTCAAATTTCATTTGGCAATTACTCTTGCTGTCAATATGTCAGGTAGGCCTCGCCTGTCCAGGATGGGTGAAGATGAATTGGGGGATTCATATGGCTAGTTAGCCATTTCCTCCCACTGATGCTGGAAGCTGGGGGCCGTGTGATACAGTGGTATCACACGGAGGCAAGGAAAATCCGGTGGGAGAAGGTGCCCCATCACCTGGTCCGGGTCTACGGGAGCATGCGCAATGTCCATCAATTGAAGCACCGCTGGGCAGATCTGATAACCAGGGAACAGGACCTGCTGGACCACCTAGGAATCAGGATTGGTGGCCATGTTGGTGAGTACAAATCAATTACATGGGAATAATAGAAATCTGTGTGGGAACATGTGATGATTGTTACCCAATCTGCTAGATAAGTAGCTGACTGTGTGTAATGCTAGGGAAACCTAGGCCCATGTTTATACACATATATCCCCATTTTTGCAACACATTTTCACGCAATAACAGCAGCAAATTGCAACATCTATCTGTATTTTGCTATTTTGCCCCCTCTCTGCATGACAAAATGATGCAAATGCTGCGCTACAAAGGTATACATATGTGCCCTAATGTGTATTGGTTGCAGAATGTGTATGAAGACCAATGCTAGCAGTCAGATGGCTTATTTTTGCAACACATACCAGATGCCTGTAGCTGTATGTAATGTAGTGTTGCATTTGTGTCAGACAAGCAACACGTTAACGGCTCTATTTGTACTCTACAGGTCATAATGGCCAGTAAGTCATGTAGAAACAACATACCTACATATGTAGACGCCATAGATAGACAGAAAAGTTGAAACCCATGATGATGCTATACATGTGTGTTGCCTTCACGTCACATGAAGTTAGATATGTTGTCCACACATATGTCACATGTGTGTGTGGTTGCTGTGTGTTGAACATGTCCACCTAGCCTGTTTGATTGTGAGTGGTCATGCAGTCCTCATGGAACCAGTTTTGGGATGTCTCTCTGGGATGCACATGCTGAGATGTATGGATAACATTATTGTTGGGGCATACTAATGGAGGGTTAACTTGGACGACACATGACTGTCCTGGCCACTGCATGTGTGTAGTAGGGTGTGTAACTGTAGCAGGAGACTCATCCAATGTCAATGTTGAATACAAAGTCATCCATGCAGTATGAGCATGTGGGAAAGTGTATCATTACCATGTCATATTCACACAGTGTCATTGTAACTGAAATTATTTGTCAGTTCACCCACTCTGAGTATATTCTTCCTTTCATGCTTTACAGGTGGACCAGCCCCGTACACCGTGGTAGAGGTGGCACATTTTGACGACCCCGATACCTACAGTGAGTGTCGCCTGAGTGCTATTTTCATTTTTTGGGAATGAAGCATGATGGATTACTGTGTGTTCAAGAGAATTCATGATTTGATGCGCTGGCCGTTCATTGGTATTGTTGTTTTAGTGTGATATAAAATCGGACTTATGTTTCTGTAAAGCAATACCTAGCCATCTCTCAGATTGAGGGGCTGTAGGTCATTCCAGTTGGGCCGCAATGGGGAATGGGATGACTCATTTGGAATACACTGGTCAATGTAAGACTTGGTCAGGGACTTGGCATGAACTGAGTCTGCATATCAGACTGACAGTCTCCCAGATAGCTTAGGCACATGGCTTTGATGACAAGTGCTTCTTCCTAGTTGAGGATGGACTGTGTACACTGTAGGTTGGATCTTCCGGGGGCATGTACTTCCACAAGGTGAACTAGAAGTGTGTGTGACTTGAGTGCAATGGCCTAGGTGTTCTGTCGAATCATGAGAATGGGTGTTCTACCTCCTCTGTGTGTGTTGTAAAACATGCCTCACTGATAGTATGTCATGTTGGCCTAAGTCATATCATTTTGACATGTGTGGACCTGGGATGTGACAATGTTTGGCTAACTACAACGTGTTGCTAGCCATTCATAGGTGTTGTGTGTGAAGGCACATACTTGTTGAACTTTCTATACACTCCTGGGTGTGCATTGAACATGGGATTGTTGGTTGTTCTTCCCACACCACCCTCAAAGACTGGGATGTTACTGTGAAACAGGGTACCTAGGACTGTTGCAACCAGTATCTTACACGTACTTGACACCTTTTGTGACTTGAGTTAGTACCTAGGGCCAGATGTAGCAAACTGTTTACAAGTTGCAAATGTCATAAATTTATGTTTGTGAGTTGCAAACGTCTGTTTCCTATTCCGAAATGTATTTGGTGATTATGAACATATTTGCAAAATGCTTTTCCAAATGCAAAATATGAAGGGGTTTTCCAGACCTACTTGCAACTCACAGTGGTAGGCAATTCCATTTGTAACCGAGTATGTGGTTGCAAAGTGAGTCGCAGTTATCATCCACTTGAAGTGGATGGTAACCCACTTGCTAACTGGAAGGGGTCCCCATTGTAACCCTTCACCTTTGTGAGTGGACCTAAATAATCCTGTACAAAACAGCCAGTGGTCTAAGGGACCACTAACTACCGTGAAATTATCCAAGATTGAAGTTGTTGTAATTTATTACTTAGTGCAGCTCATTTTCCTTTCAGGTAAACGGCCTACACTTGGGGAAAAATAACCTGCTTTATTTAAAAGCAGTCACGTCCATGGAGGTCTGCTGTTCCCAGCAGGCCTCCATTCCCGTGAGTGCCCATAGTCGCTAAGGTGGCGCAACTTGGAACCCACATCATTGATGTTCATGAGGTGGGTCTTAGCGACCCCATAGCGACTCGCAGACGGTGTCAGAGACACCGTTCTGCATTGCAAATTGCTAGTTGCATTTTCCAAATTCCTACATCTGGCCCCTAGTGTTGACATTTGGTTATGGCCCATGGGTTCAATCTTAGCACACAACTAATTCCAAATGGCATTGAGTGAGGAGTGTGATTGTTATCACATAGAGTGACATATGTAGTGAAGTCAGTATGCGGAAGAGGTGCTGCCATGATGTCAAATGCCTTAGGTATGATTTGGATGAGTAGTTTAGGGTGATGTCATCCATCATGTAGAGACATGGATATGCTAGGTGGGATATGCCCTTATGTAAGCATGTTTCACATGTACTTCCTCTGAGCCTTTCCGTGAACTATGTTGTGACAATTGCTGCAACCAATACATTTCTAGTAATGGACAAATAACCCATTGTGCTATTCCACCCAATGCAAATCCCAAGGTAAATATTTGCCTTTTCTCTTCACAGCTGCAAACCTGAGTGCCGCAGATCGCAACCATTTTGAGCGCCGTGCGATGAGATACAGGCACAATTGCAGGTGCAGTGTGGGTATCGGAGGATGGGCCGCAAGTACCATTCAGATCGGGCCTCCGGGGCGTGGTGGGCCACACCACAGGCTCCCCCTACAGTGCCACCAACAACCACCAACACCACATCCACCAGGTCTGCCCAAGTGGACCCACAACGTCTGCAGCAATGGACCCTGCATCTTCCTCCAGACCTGGACCCAGCCGTGTGGTGGTAGCAGGACTGTCCCATGGCCAAACAACTTCTGCCACAACATCAACCTCCGCCGGCACGCAAACCAGCACAGACCCTCCTGTGGACCCAGCTGCCTTCCTGGCATTGTCCCGAAAATTGGACAAGTTGGTGAAAAAGGTGGACAACCTGAGGGAGGACATGAGTTACGTCAAAAAGAGGGTCCGCTCCATCAGGCGCACACTACGGAGGGCAAATCTGTAGGACTTTTGCCCTCTTGAACTTTTACCCCTCCCCTCTCACTTCTTTCCTATTTTATACTGTTAGTTGGGTTTTGGGGATTAGTTATAGGATAAGTATAGGTAATTAGCTTAGTTAGTGTTATGGAAGAGGGTGGGGGGTCCTTATTCTTTCTATCTTATATTTTTGTGTGGGTGGGGGGCAATGTTGGGATTCCTGTTTAAAAAAAAAACACAAAAAAAATAAAAATATCAGAAAATTACAAAAAAATATATGTTTGTTTAGGATAGTATAGTATGTGTGTAGGCTAGTAAGTGTTGTCCTGCATGTGTCTTGTCTCATAATGGTGGGTGGGGGGTTGATGTTTAGATCGTTTCGTTACATGTGTAGAGTAAGTTTAGCTTAGGTTAGTTAGGGACAGTTGTGGGTTAGTAGTAGTCAGGTTAGATTAGTGTAGGTTTACCTTTCCCTTAGTTGCCTCTTTTATTACTGCATTGAAATAAAAATTTAGTTAACCCTTTACATGATGCGTTAGGTGCTACATTATCATGGCCTTGACATCAGTGTAGCAGAATGTTTTAGTATGACATTTGTGTCCTATGCTCGCCATCCCCAGGAAATTGAGGTTTAACATGCCAGCTACCCGTGTGCTAACTTGGTAAGTATCCACCATGTGGGAGACCCACCATTGGTAGTGTGCATTGATCACCAAGGGTTTGTTTCGGTATGTATCCTACTTCACAAAGAGTGCTTCCAGACTTGTTATTGTGGGTAAATTGATAGGTCGGACAGCAGTGTGAAGTTCAGGGAGATCTTTGTAGATGAGGAATTGTTCACACTCTTGTCTTGTTGCTTTCATTGCTGACCTACATCATGTGTGTACTGATTCAGCATGACTTTCCTTCATGGAAGTATACTCCGTAAGGGTGATTGATGCAGTGTAATTTGTTAATGATTCCTTACATTTTGCGGCATTATTTCTTATTTAAGTATTGCATGGTGCCTACATTTCTCAGCCACCATTAGTTGTCTAGAATAGCTATAGATGGTGCATCATTCTGTCCAACACAGCATGATTGTGTGTGCTTAGTCCCTTCATCAGTTATTTTCCTCAGTATGGTAAGGCTATGATGCAATCCTGGCCACTGCACAGATGTTTCAGTATACATGAAATCAGGACAGTAGTATAGAGAATCTACATGGTTGCCACACAGCCACTTTGGAGTTATGTACTGCACAGTTGAAGTGTGAAATAACACAGAGACACAATAGGTGTGCAAGTGATATTTATTTATAGGTGGTGTAGTGCAAAATGTCCATTCACCATGTTTGCTGAGTCCGTTCTGGTGCATTCTTACATGGTGATCCTACAGAAGGGGTGTGGATGATGCTCCTGACATGCTGGGGTGATGTCACAGACAGTGCAGAGGAACAGGAATTGGCAAATAGTTGGAGAGAGACATTCACTGGCAATGGGGACAAGTCATACAGTGGATTGCCAAACAGTCATTGAGTGTAGTTGTAGTGAGACTGGCCTTAGACAAAACGTAGGACCTTGGTCAGTGTAGGCCATGGTGCAGGGACTAGGGCTTCCGGGTACTCTTGCGTGTGAATGTTATCTGTTCC
The DNA here is from genome assembly GCF_031143425.1 of Pleurodeles waltl. Lineage (NCBI taxonomy): Eukaryota > Metazoa > Chordata > Amphibia > Caudata > Salamandridae > Pleurodeles > Pleurodeles waltl. The sequence goes on from NC_090443.1 coordinate 866,623,092, forward strand.
ATGTCTTCTTCTTCTGATGTGTGTGTTGCCTGGTGTGTCCTTGTTGTTGGTTGTGAAGGGGCAACACACACCTCAGTGTTAGAAGACATGGAGGCAGACATCCCGGGGGCTGATCCCTGTGGAGTAATGAAGGGCAGTACTGCAGCAAGGAGGGCCTGCTGGTTTTTCAGAATGGCAGCCACATCACAATGGTAGGCAGCCAGGTCGGCCCTGAGGGGTTCTATGTTGCATTCGTGCACACGTTGATTGGCTTGCAGTTGTAGTTGTTGTGTCAACTGGATGACAGCTGTGCAGATTTCCTTCTGTGTTTTTAAAAGTTCCTGCAAGAGCGATGTTCGGGCTTGCATCGCAGCTGCTTGATCAGCAGTAGACATCATGCACGAACGCACCCCCTCAAGGCTGGCTGCCATAGTTTGCATCCCCACCCGCACCTCCTTGGCCAGCTCCCGCTGGACCCCAACGACGGTTCTTTCGAAGCTGGTGCCAGTGTCGTCAGAGTCCTCAGCTGTGTTGGAGCTGGCAGGTCTTACAATTGGGGTGGCGGGTGGTTCTCCTGTGGTGGCTGCTTCTTCTGTGCTCCTCCTTGTGACTGAAGGTGGGGTTTGGAGGCTTTCAAGGACCATTTGAATGGTCTCTTGTGGGATGTGTATGGGCTCGTCATCCATGTCATCAGGGAACTCAGGGACAGGCATATCGGCAGGAGATCCGTGTTCCTCTGCAATGAAACAGGGTTCAATTAGTGTGTCTATGTTGTGACAATTTTGCACTAAGATACAAGCCTTTGGATGCCTTAACTTTGTGCTCTGTGTTTGTCTTGGTATCTGCTGTCCGTCATAGGGCATTGTTATAGGCCTATGGCCCACCTGTGTGTCACATGTATGATATGGAGCTATCAGACATGTCTGCCTGATCGCCTCTAGGTGTTGCTTTGTAATTATTTAGGAATGTGCGTGTTTTTGTCCTACTCCTCCCTCGGTGTTTAAGTATTGTTATGGAGGGACATTTTGTTGGGTGGGCTCTCATTATCCTACACGTGATTACTGGCTTTCTAGGCAGCAGGATAGCTAATGGTGTGGGGGACTAAGTCTGACCCACTTGTACTAACTCTGTCACCCTGATATTTCATTTTGCTCAGACTAACTAGCAGTGCCTCTGGTCTCCCACATCAAAGGAATGTTTAGACATCCGAGCGCATGACATCTTTGGAACTTCTCAGGGAAGTCGTGGTCACTCAGATCCTACACAATTATGTCTTTTCCGGTATGTTCCCATACACAAATGAGACAGACTGTATTTGTTTAATATGAGGTTTCATTGTACAACTGACTTGTTGAAATTTAGGTGTGAGCCACAATAACCCAAACAATACACACTGTTAGAATTGAAATAGTCCGCAGGAGAGTAATACATTAGTACACAGCTATCATGGTGCCTAACAGTTTGTACTGTCCCTCTGCTTGTTCTATGTATAGCACAGCATGTTACGTTTGGAGCTTGCCTGTCGGAATCACTGGGGAGACATCATCCCTCATATCAGAGGAATGGCCTGTGATCTGGTTGTGCATCAGCAGCAAGGCAGGCAGCATCTAGTTGTGTTTCTCTGTTTGGAAACTCCCTCTTGCATATCTTGGGACAAGGAAGTGATTTTATAAGTCATATGTCATCGTGATGACAAAGTTTCCCTACACAGGAATGCCAAACCTTAACCCCTACCACATCTATCAGCAACGTACCAGACTGTATCCTTGACTGGGGCACAGAGTGAATATGTTCTGGCAAACTCCAGTGCAGAAGTAGGCAAAACAGTGTGATTTGACTAATTAACAACACCTTAGGACTGGCTATTTGCTAAATTAACTGATAGGAAGGCAATGAGAAGCATTTAGTGCAAAGTGCCATGAGGCTCTTAGATGTGAGCAAATGAGTATAAGTACATTCAGGGTAAGATGCACAAAGGCCTCCATCCTGAGGCTAATGCGCAAAGTATATGTTACACTTGCCACAATACACTTTGACTGACTGTGGGTGTTGTGACTGCCCTGCCAGCACACTTGCCTCTCAGGACCTGCCCCATACACTTTTTATTCACATTGCATGAACTGTACATGTTACGTGGCATTACCTATGCATGTCAATGTTAGGATGTGGTATGGATGTAAACATTGTTGATGTTTGAAGATGATGTTGGGTCATGTGTGTTTAATTGGATTGGCCTGTTTATCATATGAAGGTGTGTTTCAGTGACCAGTTGCCTGTGTCCCCTCCTCAGGTGTTGTCTGAGCAGTATGACATTAGTGATGTAGGCTTGTTAGCCAGGCACGTGAGGGACCCTGACGTATGCAGCATGTGTGTGTTGTTAGTGCTGTGTGGCTCCTATTGCTGTTTAGTTTGGCTTATGTATGTGTCACGTATGGACATTCGGCATTTGAGTGTACTGGTGCCTTTGTCTTATTTCTATGAATAGTTGCGGATGTCATCCTCACCCCCAAATTTGGGTATGTATGTTCCATGGGGAGGTTCCTGCCATTTGGTACTATAGCTGCACAGAGATGAGAGGTATTATTGTCAACTGTTGTGGCAGTTACATTGCGGTTGTTGTTATGGCTACTGCATTACTGATAGGGACCTAGTTGATGTAGGATAGATTTTGCAATACAAGTGCGTGGATGTGAGTTTGACGTAGTGGCCTTCCCACCTGTCGCTGCTTTCCCTTGGCTCTATTGTTGTAATTACAGGATGGCCCCATGGGACTGTTGTTGGTGCTGTATTTTGACGTGCCCCAGATTCAGTCTGTGCTGGGCATGCCCCCCTGCCGTGCCCCTTTACCCATGCCACTTCATATATGTGCTGACTTACATGCATTGTGTAGTAGGTATCCCCCCCTGCTTACAGTCCCCATTTTTGCAATTTAATTCCCCATGCGACTTACCCTGCATGTGCGTTGTGTCGTGGTAGTCTGCGCTGTCCTGTCCTTGAATCCCTGTGAGGATCTCCTCCGGGATGACGGCTGCGACCATCTCCTCCATGTGGTCCAGGGCCTCCTGTTGTGTTGGACTCCCCCCTCCAGTCTGCATTGCTGCCTTCCTGTTCCTGGCCATTTTCTCTTTTGTCCTACGTTTGCAGTCATGCCAGCGTTTCTTACACTCAGTGACTGTGCGGCGTTCTTCAGCCACACTGTTGATCTTGTCCACTATTTGTTTCCATATGGCCTCTCTCCTACTGAGTGGCAGAGGAGATGAAAAGTTGGTGCTGGTGTTCCGTCACCTCTTTCACCAGGATTTCCTGCTCCTCTTCACTGAAGCGACACTTTCTTTTTTTTCTAAAAATGTCCTGGTTCCTGTATGGATCCTCCTGGCTGGTTCCTGGTCTGCTCTCATCCTCCTGGGGTCTGTACTGGCATCTGGGATCCATTTTGGCTCTCCTCTGCTGAGAGGGCAGTTTTCGCGCAAAAATTTAACGCAATAGCGTGAAAAAAACCAGCGCTTTCCGGATTGCGCTCTCGTAAATCGACCCACAGTGATGTGCGTCGCCTTTACGTTGGTTTCCTTTACGACGGAACACCGCTGTGTGCGTCATGAAATAATGACTCCCACCTGTTGGTTGCGCCGCCGTACGTCAAAGTATAAATTTGACGCCCGCACAGCGCTTCAAAATGGCGTTAGACGGTGTAGGAGGCTGGACTGGCTTGTAGTGAGTACCAAGGGGTACTTGCACCTTGCACCAGGCCCAGTTATCCCTTATTAGTGTATAGGGTGTCTAGCAGCTTAGGCTGATAGATAATGGTAGCTTAGCAGAGCAGCTCAGGCTGAACTAGGAGACGTGTGAAGCTACTACAGTACCACTTAGTGTCATATGCACAATATCATAAGAAAACACAATACACAGTTATACTAAAAATAAAGGTACTTTATTTTTATGACAATATGCCAAAGTATCTTAGAGTGTACCCTCAGTGAGAGGATAGGAAATATACACAACATATATATACACAATAGCAAAAATATGCAGTATAGTCTTAGAAAACAGTGTAAACAATGTATAGTTACAATAGGATGCAATGGGGAAACATAGGGATAGGGGCAACACAAACCATATACTCCAAAAGTGGAATGCGAACCACGAATGGACCCGAAACCTATGTGACCTTGTAGAGGGTCGCTGGGACTATTAGAAAATAGTGAGAGGTAGAAAAATAACCCTCCCCAAGACCCTGAAAAGTGAGTGCAAAGTGAGTGCAAAGTGCACTGAAGTTCCCCCGAGGACAAAGAAGTCGTGTTAGAGGAATAATGCAGGAAAGACACAAACCAACAATGCAACAACTGTGGATTTCCAATCTAGGGTACCTGTGGAACAAGGGGACCAAGTCCAAAAGTCACAAGCAAGTCGGAGATGGGCAGATGCCCAGGAAATGCCAGCTGCGGGTGCAAAGAAGCTTCTACTGGACAGAAGAAGCTGCGGTTTCTGGAGGAACGCAAAAGGCTAGAGACTTCCCCTTTGGAGGATGGATCCCTCTTGCCTTGTAGAGTTGTGCAGAAGTGTTTTCCCGCCGAAAGAACGCCAACAAGCCTTGCTAGCTGCAAATCGTGCGGTTAGCGTGTTTGGATGCTGCTGTGGCCCAGGAGGGACCAGGAGATCGCAAATTGGACCAGGAGGTAGAGGGGACGTCGAGCAAGACAAAGAGCCCTCTTAGCAGCAGGTAGCATCCGGAGAAGTGCCAGAAACAGGCACTACGAGGATGCGTGAAACAGTGCTCACCCGAAGTCGCACAAAGAAGTCCCACGTCGCCGGAGAACAACTTAGGAGGTCGTGCAATGCAGGTTAGAGTGCCGTGGACCCAGGCTGGACTGTGCACAAAGGATTTCCACAGGAAGTGCACGGAGGCCGGAGTAGCTGCAAAAGTCGCGGTTCCCAGCAATGCAGTCTAGCGAGGTGAGGCAAGGACTTACCTCCACCAAACTTGGACTGAAGAGTCACTGGACTGTGGGGGCCACTTGGACAGAGTTGCTGGATTCGAGGGACCTCGCTCATCGTGCTGAGAGGAGACCCAAGGGACCGGTAATGCAGCTTTTTGGTGCCTGCGGTTGCAGGGGGAAGATTCCGTCGACCCACTGGAGATTTCTTTGGAGCTTCTAGTGCAGAGAGGAGGCAGACTACCCCCACAGCATGCACCACCAGGAAAACAGTCGAGAAGGCGGCAGGATCAGCGTTACAGAGTTGCAGTAGTCGTCTTTGCTACTATGTTGCAGTTTTGCAGGCTTCCAGCGCGGTCAGCAGTCGATTCCTTGGCAGAAGGTGAAGAGAGAGATGCAGAGGAACTCGGCTGAGCTCTTGCATTCGTTATCTAAAGTTTCCCCAGAGACAGAGACCCTAAATAGCCAGAAAAGAGGGTTTGGCTACTTAGGAGAGAGGATAGGCTAGCAGCACCTGAAGGAGCCTATCACAAGGAGTCTCTGACGTCACCTGGTGGCACTGGCCACTCAGAGCAGTCCAGTGTGCCAGCAGCACCTCTGTTTCCAAAATGGCAGAGGTCAGGAGCACACTGGAGGAGCTCTGGACACCTCCCAGGGGAGGTGCAGGTCAGGGGAGTGGTCACTCCCCTTTCCTTTGTCCAGTTTCGCGCCAGAGCAGGGCTAAGGGGTCCCCTGAACCGGTGTAGACTGGCTTATGCAGAATTGGGCACATCTGTGCCCAACAAAGCATTTCCAGAGGCTGGGGGAGGCTACTCCTCCCCTGCCTTCACACCATTTTCCAAAGGGAGAGGGTGTCACACCCTCTCTCAGAGGAAGTTCTTTGTTCTGCCATCCTGGGCCAGGCCTGGCTGGACCCCAGGAGGGCAGATGCCTGTCTGAGGGGTTGGCAGCAGCAGCAGCTGCAGTGAAACCCCAGGAAGGGCAGTTTGGCAGTGCCAGGGTCTGTGCTACAGACCACTGGGATCATGGGATTGTGCCAACTATGCCAGGATGGCATAGAGGGGGCAATTCCATGATCATAGACATGTTACATGGCCATATTCGGAGTTACCATTGTGAAGCTACATATAGGTAGTGACCTATATGTAGTGCACGCGTGTAATGGTGTCCCCGCACTCACAAAGTTCAGGGAATTGGCTCTGAACAATGTGGGGGCACCTTGGCTAGTGCCAGGGTGCCCTCACACTAAGTAACTTTACACCTAACCTTTACCAGGTAAAGGTTAGACATATAGGTGACTTATAAGTTACTTAAGTGCAGTGTAAAATGGCTGTGAAATAACGTGGACGTTATTTCACTCAGGCTGCAGTGGCAGGCCTGTGTAAGAATTGTCAGAGCTCCCTATGGGTGGCAAAAGAAATGCTGCAGCCCATAGGGATCTCCTGGAACCCCAATACCCTGGGTACCTCAGTACCATATACTAGGGAATTATAAGGGTGTTCCAGTAAGCCAATGTAAATTGGTAAAATGGTCACTAGCCTGTTAGTGACAATTTGGAAAGAAATGAGAGAGCATAACCACTGAGGTTCTGATTAGCAGAGCCTCAGTGAGACAGTTAGTCACTACACAGGTAACACATTCAGGCACACTTATGAGCACTGGGGCCCTGGGTTACCAGGGTCCCAGTGACACATACAACTAAAACAACATATATACAGTGAAAAATGGGGGTAACATGCCAGGCAAGATGGTACTTTCCTACACAACCCCCCCCCCCAAACGAAGGACAATAAGACTAGCTATGACCTGATGAGTCTTCATTGTCTAAGTGGAAATATCTGGAGAGTCCATCTGCATTGGAGTGGCTACTCCCAGGTCTATGTTCCACTGTATAGTCCATTCCCTGTAGGGATATGGACCACCTCAACAATTTAGGATTTTCACCTTTCATTTGTTTTAGCCAAAGTAGAGGTTTGTGGTCTGTCTGAACAATGAAGTGAGTGCCAAACAGGTATGGCCTCAACTTCTTCAGAGCCCAGACCACAGCAAAGGCCTCCCTCTCTATGGCAGACCAACGCTTTTCTCTAGGGGTCAACCTCCTACTAATAAAAGCAACAGGTTGATCCTGGCCCTCAGAATTAAGTTGTGATAGGACTGCCCCTACTCCTAATTCAGATGCATCAGTTTGGACATAGAATTTTTTAGAGTAACAAGGGCTTTTCAGGACAGGTGCAGAGCACATGGCCTGCTTCAGCTCCTCAAAAGCTTTCTGACAGTTTGCTGTCCATAATACCTTTTTAGGCATTTTCTTGGATGTGAGGTCATTAAGAGGGGCTGCAATGGAGCCATAGTTCTTAATGAACCTCCTGTAATACCCAGTGAGGCCTAGGAAGGCTCTCACCTGAGTCTGAGTGGTAGGGGGAACCCAATCAATAATTGTTTGGATTTTCCCCTGAAGTGGTGCAATCTGTTCCCCACCAACAAGGTGTCCCAGATAAACCACCTTCCCCTGCCCTATCTGGCACTTTGAAGCCTTGATAGTGAGGCCTGCCTTCTGCAGGGCCTCCAAAACTTTCCATAGGTGGACCAGGTGATCATCCCAGCTGGAGCTAAAGACAGCTATATCGTCCAAATATGCTGCACTGAAAGCTTCCAGCCCTTGCAGGACTGTGTTCACCAACCTTTGAAAAGTGGCAGGTGCATTTTTCAAACCAAAAGGCATTACAGTAAACTGGTAATGGCCTCCAATGGTAGAAAATGCAGTCTTAGGTTTAGCATCTTCTGACAATTTGATCTGCCAATACCCTGCAGTCAAATCAAAAGTGCTTAGATACTTGGCAGATGCCAGTGTATCTATGAGCTCATCTGCCCTGGGTATAGGGTGAGCATCAGTTTTGGTTACCAAGTTGAGACCTCTATAGTCTACACAAAACCGCATTTCCTTCTTTCCATCTTTGGAATGGGGTTTTGGTGCAAGTACCACAGGAGAAGCCCATGGACTTTCAGAGTGCTCAACCACTCCTAGTTCTAAAATTTTCTGGACCTCTTGCTTTATGCAGTCCCTGACATGGTCAGGCTGCCTATAGATCTTACTTTTGACAGGCAAGCTGTCTCCAGTATCTATAGTGTGCTCACACCAAGAAGTGGTACCTGGCACAGTAGAGAAGAGTTCAGAGAATTGATCTAGGAGGTTTATGCAATTGTCTTTCTGCTCAGCAGTAAGACAATAAGCCAAAACTACACCTTCCACCAGAGCATCTTGTTCTGTGGAAGAGCAGAGATCAGGTAGAGGATCACTGTCTTCTTCCTGTCCCTCATCTGTTGCCATGAGCAGGGTGAGATCAGCCCTGTCATAGTAGGGTTTCAGGCGGTTTAGATGGAGTACCCTAAGGGGACTCCTTGCAGTGCCTAAGTCAACTAAATAGGTGACTTCTCCCTTTTTCTCAACAATTGTGTGGGGTCCACTCCATTTATCTTGGAGTGCTCTTGGGGCCACAGGCTCCAAGACCCACACTTTCTGCCCTGGTTGGTACTGAACCAAAACAGCCTTCTGATCATGCCATTGCTTCTGGAGCTCTTGGCTGGCCTGAAGGTTTTTACTGGCCTTTTTCATGTACTCAGCCATTCTTGATCTGAGGCCAAGTACATAATCCACAATATCCTGCTTAGGAGCTTTTAAAGGTTGTTCCCAACCCTCCTTTACAAGTGTGAGTGGACCCCTAACAGGGTGTCCAAAAAGAAGTTCAAAGGGGCTGAAGCCCACTCCTTTCTGGGGTACCTCCCTGTAGGCAAAAAGGAGGCATGGTAGAAGGATATCCCATCTCCTGCTGAGTTTTTCAGGGAGACCCATAATCATGCCTTTGAGAGTTTTATTAAATCTCTCCACCAGTCCATTTGTTTGTGGATGATAGGGTGTAGTGAACTTGTAAGTTACACCACACTCCTTCCACATGGCCTTTAAGTATGCAGACATGAAATCGCTTCCCCTGTCTGATACTACTTCCTTTGGGGAAGCCCACCCTAGAAAATATTCCCAGGAGGGCCTTTGCCACTGCAGGTGCTGTAGTGGTCCTTAAAGGAATTGCTTCAGGGTATCTTGTGGCATGGTGCACTACCACCAAGATAAACCTATTGCCTGAAGCAGTAGGAGGGTCAAGGGGGCCAACTATGTCAACCCCTACCCTTTCAAAGGGTACCCCAACCACAGGCAGTGGAATAAGGGGTGCCTTTGGAGTTCCACCTGTCTTGCCACTGGCTTGACAGGTTTCACAGGACTTACAAAATTCTTTTGTGTCCTCAGACATCCTAGGCCAATGAAACAATGGAACCAGTCTGTCCCAAGTTTTCATTTGACCCAGGTGCCCAGCTAGGGGAATGTCGTGGGCAAGAGTTAGGAGGAACTTTCTGTACTCCTGAGGAATCACTAGTCTCCTGGCAGCTCCAGGTTTAGGATCCCTATGCTCAGTGTACAAGAGGTTGTCCTCCCAGTAAACTCTGTGAGAGTCACTGACATCCCCATTAGCCTGTTTGACAGCTTGCTGTCTGAGACCCTCTAATGTGGGACAGGTTTGCTGTGCCACACTCAGCTCCTCTCTGGCAGGCCCCCCTTCACCCAAAAGCTCAGCAGTGTCTGCTTCCAGCTCCTCTGGTGTAGGTTCTGCACAGGGAGGGAATTCTTCTTCCTCAGAAGTTGAATCCACTGTAGAGGGAGGGATAGTAGGAAGTGGTTTGCTTCTACTAGCCCTAGCTTTAGGGAGCACTTGGTCCATTGTTCCAGGATCCAAGCTTCCCTGTCCTTTTTGCTTTTTGGCCTGAGCCCTTGTCAAAGCAAAAATATGCCCTGGGATGCCCAGCATTGCTGCATGGGCCTCCAACTCCACATCTGACCAAGCTGATGTCTCCAAATCATTCCCTAATAGACAGTCTACAGGTAAATCTGAAGCTACAACAACTTTCTTTGGACCAGTAACCCCCCCCCAGTTGAGATTAACAACAGCCATGGGGTGGCTAAGTGTGTTGTTGTGAGCATCGGTTACTTGGTACTGGTGACCAAGTAGGTGTTGTTCAGGGTGGACCAGTTTCTCTATGACCATAGTCACACTGGCACCAGTGTCCCTGTAGGCCTGAACCTCAACACCATTTCTTAGGGGTAGCTGCTTGTACTTATCCATATTAAGGGGACAAGCAACTAAGGTGGCTAAATCAATAGCCCCCTCAGAGACTAGCACAGCCTCTGTGGCCTCCCTAACAAGGCCAACCCCAACTAAGTTACCAATAGTGAGCCCAGCTACTCCCTTGGATTGGCTATTAGTAGGTTTGCTCCCACCACCACTGCTATTAGTAGGGACACTAGGGGTAGCAGTAGGGGTTGTAGTGGTAGGAGCATTGGTGCTTTTCTTTGGACAACTGGGATCTGTTGTCCAATGGCCTTTTATTTTACATAAATAGCACCATGGTTTCTTTTCCTTGTTCTGATTAAAAGAGGATTTGGGCCCACCACTCCCACCAGAGTGTTTTTGTGGGCCTGATGAAGACTAATTTTTAGATTTGTCCCCACCCTTGTCAGAAGACTTACCATCCATCTTTTTGTTGCCATCTTTGTCACCCCCTGTATGAACTTTTCTGTTCACCCTTGTTCTGACCCATTTGTCTGCCTTCTTTCCCAATTCTTGGGGAGAGGTCAGATCAGAGTCCACCAAGTACTGGTGCAACAAATCAGACACACAATTATTAAGATTATGCTCTCTCATGATCAAGTTATACAGGCTGTCATAATCAGTAACTTTATTGCCATGTAACCACCCCTCCAAGGCCTTCACTGAATGGTCAATGAAATCAACCCAGTCTTGTGAAGACTCCTTTTTGGTCTCTCTGAACTTTATCCTGTATTGTTCAGTGGTTAAGCCATAACCATCCAGGAGTGCATTCTTAAGAACTTGGAAATTATTAGCATCATTTTCTTTCACAGTAAGGAGCCTATCCCTACCTTTTCCACTAAATGATAGCCATAGGATAGCAGCCCACTGCCTTTGAGGGACATCCTGTACAACACAGGCCCTCTCAAGTGCAGCAAACCACTTGTTAATGTCATCCCCCTCCTTATAAGGGGGAACTATCTTGTGCAGATTCCTGGAATCATGCTCTTTTGCAGGATGACTATGGGGAATACTGCTGCTGCCACCATGGGTTTCTAAACCCAACTTCTGTCTTTCCTTCTCTAGTTCAAAAGACTGTCTATACAAATCCAGCTGTTGCTTTTTAAGCTTCAGTCTGGTTTGTTCCACCCTCAACTTATTGAGTTCCCTCTCTAACATTCTGTCATCAGGGTTGGTGGGAGGGACATTCCTAGATACAGAGGTATGATGGGAATGAACAGAAGGAGACCTGTCCCTTACAGAAGCCACCCTAACAGCTTGGCTAACAGAAACATTACTACCAGTATGGTGAGAATAAATGCTTTTGCTATGATGTGAGACAACACTATTTGTATGGTGTGGCTCATCATCATTACCAACTATGCTAGACTGACTAGTAATGGGCAGGCTAGGAAGTTTCTTTCCTGAATCTTTTCCTGGGGGAGTCCCTGAATCAGATTGGGAACTATTAGGTACTTTTTCAACAGATGGGGCACCTATAGCCTTATCTTGTTCTCTAAGCATGTTAAGTAACAGTTCCAAGGAAGGATTCTTCCCTACACTCAAACCTCTCTCTATGCAGAGACTCCTTGCTCCTTTCCAGCTAAGGTGATCATATGCAAGTTTGGACAGATCAACATTTTGGCCTGTGCCAGACATTTTTAGAGAGAGTTAAAGTGATAGAAAAAGAGAAAAAAGTTTGTCAGAGCTTTTAGAAAGACAGAGAAAAAACTTTAAAAACTTTTTAGAACTTTTTAGAAAGTTAGAAGTACTTTTCAGCACTTAGAAAAGAGTGAAAAGAGGAAATGCAAAACTGTTTGGCTATGTGTATATACACTGACCTTGTTTTGTATATTTTTCTCTTATGAAAAGTACAATGACAAGAGTGGTAAGTAGTCTCAAAGCACTTATCCCACCGCTGCACAACCAATGTAGGAGGCTGGACTGGCTTGTAGTGAGTACCAAGGGGTACTTGCACCTTGCACCAGGCCCAGTTATCCCTTATTAGTGTATAGAGTGTCTAGCAGCTTAGGCTGATAGATAATGGTAGCTTAGCAGAGCAGCTCAGGCTGAACTAGGAGACGTGTGAAGCTACTACAGTACCACTTAGTGTCATATGCACAATATCATAAGAAAACACAATACACAGTTATACTAAAAATAAAGGTACTTTATTTTTATGACAATATGCCAAAGTATCTTAGAGTGTACCCTCAGTGAGAGGATAGGAAATATACACAAGATATATATACACAATAGCAAAAATATGCAGTATAGTCTTAGAAAACAGTGCAAACAATGTATAGTTACAATAGGATGCAATGGGGAAACATAGGGATAGGGGCAACACAAACCATATACTCCAAAAGTGGAATGCGAACCACGAATGGACCCCAAACCTATGTGACCTTGTAGAGGGTCGCTGGGACTATTAGAAAATAGTGAGAGTTAGAAAAATAACCCTCCCCAAGACCCTGAAAAGTGAGTGCAAAGTGCACTGAAGTTCCCCCAAGGACAAAGAAGTTGTGTTAGAGGAATAATGCAGGAAAGACACAAACCAACAATGCAACAACTGTGGATTTCCAATCTAGGGTACCTGTGGAACAAGGGGACCAAGTCCAAAAGTCACAATCAAGTCGGAGATGGGCAGATGCCCAGGAAATGCCAGCTGCGGGTGCAAAGAAGCTTCTACTGGACAGAAGAAGCTGCAGTTTCTGCAGGAACGCAAAGGGCTAGAGACTTCCCCTTTGGAGGACGGATCCCTCTCGCCTTGTACAGTTGTGCAGAAGTATTTTCCCGCCAAAAGAACACCAACAAGCCTTGCTAGTTGCAAATCGTGCGGTTAGCGTTTTTGGATGCTGCTGTGGCCCAGGAGGGACCAGGAGGTCGCAAATTGGACCAGGAGGTAGAGGGGACGTCGAGCAAGACAAGGAGCCCTCTTAACAGCAGGTAGCACCTGGAGAAGTGCCAGAAACAGGCACTACGAGGATGCGTGAAATGGTGCTCACCCGAAGTCGCACAAAGAAGTCCCACGTCGCCGGAGAACAACTTAGGAGGTCGTGCAATGCAGGTTAGAGTGCCGTGGACCCAGGCTGGACTGTGCACAAAGGATTTCCGCCGGAAGTGCACGGAGGCCGGAGTAGCTGCAAAAGTCGCGGTTCCCAGCAATGCAGTCTAGCGAGGTGAGGCAAGGACTTACCTCCACCAAACTTGGACTGAAGAGTCACTGGACTGTGGGGGCTACTTGGACAGAGTTGCTGGATTCAAGGGACCTCGCTCATCATGCTGAGAGGAGACCCAAGGGACCGGTAATGCAGCTTTTTGGTGCCTGCGGTTGCAGGGGGAAGATTCCATCGACCCACGGGAGATTTCTTCAGAGCTTCTAGTGCAGAGAGGAGGCAGACTACCCCCACAGCATGCACCACCAGGAAAACAGTCGAGAAGGCGGCAGGATCAGCGTTACAGAGTTGCAGTAGTCGTCTTTGCTACTATGTTGCAGTTTTGCAGGCTTCCAGCGTGGTCAGCAGTCGATTCCTTGGCAGAAGGTGAAGAGAGTGATGCAGAGGAACTCGGCTGAGCTCTTGCATTCGTTATCTAAAGTTTCCCCAGAGACAGAGACCCTAAATAGCCAGAAAAGAGGGTTTGGCTACTTAGGAGAGAGGATAGGCTAGCAACACCTGAAGGAGCCTATCACAAGGAGTCTCTGACGTCACCTGGTGGCACTGGCCACTCAGAGCAGTTCAGTGTGCCAGCAGCACCTCTGTTTCCAAGATGGCAGAGGTCTGGAGCACACTGGAGGAGCTCTGGACACCTCCCAGGGGAGGTGCAGGTCAGGGGAGTGGTCACTCCCCTTTCCTTTGTCCAGTTTCGCGCCAGAGCAGGGCTTAGGGGTCCCCTGAACCGGTGTAGACTGGCTTATGCAGAATTGGGCACATCTGTGTCCAACAAAGCATTTCCAGAGGCTGGGGGAGGCTACTTCTCCCCTGCCTTCACACCATTTTCCAAAGGGAGAGGGTGTCACACCCTCTCTCAGAGGAAGTTCTTTGTTCTGCCATCCTGGGCCAGGCCTGGCTGGACCCCAGGAGGGCAGATGCCTGTCTGAGGGGCTGGCAGCAGCAGCAGCTGCAGTGAAACCCCAGGAAGGGCAGTTTGGCAGTACCAGGGTCTGTGCTACAGACCACTGGGATCATGGGATTGTGCCAACTATGCCAGGATGGGATAGAGGGGGCAATTCCATGATCATAGACATGTTACATGGCCATATTCGGAGTTACCATTGTGAAGCTACATATAGGTAGTGACCTATATGTAGTGCACGCGTGTAATGGTGTCCCCGCACTCACAAAGTTCAGGGAATTGGCTCTGAACAATGTGGGGGCAACTTGGCTAGTGCCAGGGTGCCCTCACACTAAGTAACTTTGCACCTAACCTTTACCAGGTAAAGGTTAGACATATAGGTGACTTATAAGTTACTTAAGTGCAGTGTAAAATGGCTGTGAAATAACGTGGACGTTATTTCACTCAGGCTGCAGTGGCAGGCCTGTGTAAGAATTGTCAGAGCTCCCTATGGGTGGCAAAAGAAATGCTGCAGCCCATAGGGATCTCCTGGAACCCCAATACCCTGGGTACCTCAGTACCATATACTAGGGAATTATAAGGGTGTTCCAGTAAGCCAATGTAAATTGGTAAAATGGTCACTAGCCTGTTAGTGACAATTTGGAAAGAAATGAGAGAGCATAACCACTGAGGTTCTGATTAGCAGAGCCTCAGTGAGACAGTTAGTCACTACACAGGTAACACATTCAGGCACACTTATGAGCACTGGGGCCCTGGGTTACCAGGGTCCCAGTGACACATACAACTAAAACAACATATATACAGTGAAAAATGGGGGTAACATGCCAGGCAAGATGGTACTTTCCTGCAGACGGCGCTAATTTTTTGACGCAAAACTGCGTTATCGCAGTTTTGCGTCAAAAAGTATAAATATGGCCCTAAATTTACTTTAATTGGCAATCCATCCTTTCTCTACCTAGGTGTAACATGTCTTCACTTTGCATGAAATTAACTAGTATTGGTGCCCTTTTCCATATTATTTTCTTAAAAATATTCTTTAGGCTACCTCCAACTACACACTAAGGTGGTAGGCCGCTGCTGTTTTAGAACTGATATACTGTGATTTAGACCAGCTTACAAGATTGCTGATTTGTCCTTCCACTTATCCATTCCCAGTGTTGTTATCTCAGTTATCACAGACACTGTCATAATGAAGTCCCCAACAAATCAATGAATTGGGGTTGAATCATCATCATATTTTGTTTTAGGCACTAATCAAAAGGATTTTGAGCAAGAACATGAGTTTGTAGAGGTCTTGGCTTCTTCCCCCACTTAAAAGTATCAGACAAAACTCTTTCATCTTTGTCATGTGTCGTTTCTCAGTATCATCACACCTGCACAGTTTACTCACATAATATAGACTGGGATCTTTCCATATATGCCACAACTGATCTGAATATTCCTCCTTGTGATAAAGCAAATAATTGTTCCTTATACTTTTGCGAAAGTTACAAAACGTTCTAGTTTACCTTTGGTTTGAAATCGAAGACCCCATCATACACTTGCTTTCATTCACAAATATCTCAGACTCCTTATCCCCATATATGGCTCACCTGAATGATGCTGTGTGACCCTGCCCTCCTCCTGAAAAGATAAACTGCACACAGTGGGGCCAGTCACAAAAGGGTAACCTGCTCCCAGATGTGGCCCTGCCCACAATAGATAACAGAATATGTTAGAATACATGCAGAATGAATACAAGGTGCCTGATTCACAAAAGTAAATAGAAAGTAGATGTGGGTGTTTCTGATACCTGTGCATGATGGACACAAGCCACGCCTGTATTATGAACTCATACATTTTATCGGCACATGCAAAAGGTTCTCAGCCGAGTAGAATGACCAAGTACAAAAAATTCACATTTGAAGTATATACTTTTAGTTTAAGTACTCTATTGTTCTGTTTTGAGTAGTGAATATAATGTTAATCCACTACAATGAGCAGCAGACTAATTTACAATGAGAGTTTTTCTACTGTAGTTTACTCTCCCGCATTAGGTAATGTGCATAAAACTCTGTGCTGTGTGGGATCCAGTCGAGGCAGCATTACAGAAACGATATTATTATTGATCGTTTAAGGTTAATAAGGGCTCACAGGGAAATAAAGGTATTTCCACAGAAACATATTTTCTTTAGTCAAGTGCTGAATCTTAGATCAGAATAATACTTTACAGGTTCTAAAAGCGCAACATTAATGCATAAAATAGCTTAGGCCGGAGGACAGAAATGTGATGGAGAAACACGAAACAACCAGCAGTAACACCATTAGACAGTTTGTTTTTACACATTGGTAGTTTGGGGAACAAGATGATGAAGTGAATTGCTCAGAATTATAGGATTTTAGATCATGTAGCAAATCCTGAAATAAAGCTCAGGCCCATATTTATACTTTTTGACGCACAACTGCGCCAACGCAGTTGTGCGTAATTTTTGTTACCGCCGGCTAACGCCATTCCAAAAGCACCATGCAGGCGCCTTATTTATTGAATGACGTTAGCCGGCGCTGCCGACTGGTGTGCATAAAAAAAAATGACTCACACTAGGCTGCGCCGGCGTAGGGGGAAAATGGAGCTTGGGCGTCAAAAAATGGGCAAGTCAGGTCTGAGGCAAAATTCAGGCCTCAACCCGATTTGCGCCATTTCTTTTGACGCCCAACCCCCATTGAAATGACTCTTGTCTTAGCAAAGACAGGAGTCATGCCCCCTTGCCCAATGGCCATGCCCAGGGGACTTATGTCCCCTGGGCATGGCCATTGGGCATAGTGGCATGTAGGGGGGCACCAATCAGGCCCCCCTATGCCACAAAAAAATACGGAAAAAAAAACTTACCTGAACTTACCTTAACTTCCCTGGGATGGGTCCCTCCATCCTTGGGTGTCCTCCTGGGGTGGGCAAGGGTGGCAGGGGGTGTCCCTGGGGGCATGGGAGGGCACCTCTGGGCTCCTTCTGAGCTCACAGGTCCCTTAACGCCTGCCCTGACCCAGGCGTTAAAAAACGGCACCCATCAGGCTGGGCGCCGTTTTTTAAGGCCTGCCCCCTCCTGTGCGTCAAAATGACGTCACATTATAAATAAGGCGCACAGGCCTTAAAGTCATTTTTTGGAAGGGAACGCCTACCTTCCATATAATTAACGCAAGGCTGGTTCCCCCTTCCAAAAAATGACGCACATTGTGGAACTTTGACGCCCGCGGGGTCGGACGTCAAAGTATAAATATGGGGCAGGGTTTGCGCCGATTGTGCATCAAAAATTTTGACGCACATTCGGCGCAAAGAGAGTATAAATATGCCCCTCAGCTTTTCAAGGTCCTTTGTCATGTGCTTACGAGACATCTGTCTGTGTGACGCATTCTTTTAATAATAAGTAAAAGACCCAAGTTAAACAAGTATTCAGAAAGTCAATAGGTCTAGATCTAATGTGAAAACGCACACAAACCACATTAAAACAAAATCTAGTAACTTTGTCAATGCTTGTTTTGAATTATGGAGCTGTGTGACGTTATGTTATGGCCATTTGTTTAGCACACTAATCACCCATGAGGGTATCCAGGCGTTTGAGCAGGTGTGTAGGCGTGTGGCTCCTGTAGAGTTATTCGGAGAGCCAAGGCTTCGGGTGTGATGTAGGAGAAAGAGCGACCTCCTGCCTTGCTTTTGTGAATGCGCGCATATCGCATTTAAACGGGCCACTCGCAATGAGGCCCTTACTCTAGTTTAAACAATTGGGATCAGTAAGTATTACTGGCAGCTACACTGTCAAGCCAGAAAAACCTCCAGTCATCCCTCTGTATGCACCATCAGTTAACATTGAGTGTATTGCATCATGCAAAGAGATAACATAGCTTGGGTAGTGAATGTCCATACAGCAAGCAGAGATCCAAGGTTCATAAAGGATAATTATCAATGATTCTAGCACATTTCAGAATATTAGACCTTTGTGACCCTGTGTTTTATCCTTGTTATTTATTTTGCTGATATAAAAGCTATTATAATGCTCACTAAACACAGCCCTTAGTGGAAAAAAGGCTTAGGGGGTCATTACGACCTTGGCGGGCGGCTACTGCTAAAACGGCGGGAAACCGCCGGCTCCGGCAGTGCGACCGCGGCTCTACTGCTGCGGTCGTAATAAGGGCCTCCGTACCGCCAGCCTGTTGGCGGTATGGATGCCACATTACCCCTGGCGGTCTCTGACCGCCAGGGTCGTAATGACCACCTTAGTGTTGATAGTATGACATGTTGAGGTAGTACCTTGTATTGTGCTAGTCCTTCCAACAAGAGTCTCATAGAGTTTAGCATTGCTGGAGTGGCTGGTTGGCAGCCTCATCCCCACACTGTAGAGCTTGCACGCCAAGCCCGGCCGTACTGTCCTTTATGAGTAGTAGCACTGCCTATGACGAAGCAACCTTCCTTCCCAACAGGCTCTATCATACCCTACAATGATGTACTCATCTCCATTAGAATAAGTCTAATCCTATGAGGGCAACAATAAGTGGTGCGTTAATGAGGCGTTGCTGGTGTTAATCCCCATTAATGGAGTGTGAAACCATAGAGAAGGTTTAAAGGAACTGAATGACCGAAATAACAAATTGATGGAGCAGACTGAGGTGACAAATGCCAAAAGAATGAGGCTAAAAACTCAAAGATTGCTGGGTCTTGAGAGGTTGTAAGGCAAAGTAGTCACGACTAACAACCGCTGTGATCATTGGAAACCACACACGGAGCTCGGAGCTAACGTCTTTATTCATCAGCATACAATGTTCAACTAACTGCTCATTATCTCTTAATTGTTAATAGCCACACCTTAACACTTCCAAAAATGATTACATAACACTTTCATTGAGTCCACCCAGGACCCGGGGTCCTAGTGTTTCCAGTCCTAAGACACTACATCTCCCCCCTTAATAAAGAAAAAGACACAAACAACAGAAGCATTACATTTCTTCGATCAGCGGTCTTGGTACTTTCATAGTACGTCCAGACAGGACGTACTATGAAATGAGGTTGATGAGCTGGACCTGGGTTGGACCCAAGGGTACAGGATCTGATGTCTGATCTAGGCTTTCAAGTGGAACAGCCTCATTTGGGGCAGCACGTACTGAAGATCAGGGAGACAGCTGTTTGAAAAGTGATGAGTCCCTTGTGATGGATTTGACAGGCTGTTGCGCCCTTATCATGCATTTTTGCACTTCACAATTTGCAAAGGCTCGACATCAAACGGAGGATCTGCCTTTCACGTCTGTTTTTGCTTAGTGAGAACCCAATCACCCTTGTCGGAAACGATCTCTTGAGTTCGTCTACGTTGGTCAGCATATGTCTTCATCTGACGTTTCCAAGCAGTGTTAGTAGCTGACTACCCTGTCTCCATGAATGCATTCAAATAATATTTTTAAGGGCAAGCATGTCCGTGTTGGCATTTGTAGTGGCAACAATCTGTTCGATGGATAAGGTCCCAGGCATGCTGGACCTCACAATGACATTGATAAGCAGTTTGCAATGTTGAGCTATGCCAATATAAGGGTACTCGTAAGAAATAATCTGCAGGGTTTTCGTTCTTGCCTGGCTTATGTACAACTGTATAGTCATACGCTTGCAAATGCAAACCCCGCCTTCAATGCTAGGGGGCATCTTGGCCTTTGGGTTTCTGAATATGCTGAGCAGTGCTTGGTGGTCTGTGATGATCATCAAATGCTTTCCATACAGAAACACATGAAAATGTTTACAGGCCCACACCACAGCCAGACTCACTTTCTCCGGCTGAGAATAGGCACATTTTGTGTCAGACTAACTTTGGCTGGCGTACGCCACAATGTGTCTGAGCATTCAGAGGTCCATTATGCTGAGAATGAATTGCTCCCAGCCCCACTGGGCTCGCATCAATACTAATCTCAGTGTGTAGTTTAGGATCAAAGTAAGCCATCTCACTTGCATTTTCATTTGCATGCTTTATTCTTTTGAAGCTCTGGTCACACTCAGGGACCATTGAAACTGGACATTTCACTTGGTCAGGTCTCGCAATGGGGTACTCACAGTTCCAGAATCATGAATGTACCTTGAACAATAGCTGGCCATGCCCAGAAAGGACCCTAGCATGGTGGCATCTGGTTGCTGACAGTTCTTGTACTTTGTCGGGATCAGGGGTCATCCACCATCAGAAAATATATGTCCAAAGAACTTGAGTTCGGTTTTGCAAAATTCACATTTTTCTTCATTTAACATGAGATCTGCATTTGTAAGTAACTGACACACTTTTTTGAGAGCCTTATCATGTTCCTTATGTGTTGTTCCAATCACCAGTATATCATCACTGTAGTTGAAAGCATGGGTAACAGGTTGAATTATTCTATGTATAAAATCTTGGAATAGTTCTGCAGCAGATGACACTCCAAAGCTCAATTTTCTGTATCTGAACAAACTAACATGAGTCAAAAAAGTGGTAATATACCTGCAGTTTTCTTCCACTTTGAGTTGATGGTATCCTTTGTGCAGGGGAAAATACTTTAGCTCCATTCAGCTGCATGATCATATCTGCAATGTGCAGACCAGGATGCCTTTCTCTTGTGATTGCTTTGTTGGTTTGACGTATATCCACACGAATGCGCACTGCACCTCCACGGTCCTTTTTCGGCACCACACTATGGGAGACACCAATTGCGTGGAACCAGTAGAGCACTTGATTATGATGTGTTTTAGCAATGCCTCTAGTTCTTGAAGATGAAATGCTATTCTGCAGTGCAATTGTGCAACAGGCTGGATGTCTTTATTAATGTGAAGTTGCACATTCATTGTCGTGAGTCTTCCTAGGCCATGAAATAGTGACAGGAACTGACTCACAATTTGAGACTGCGTGTTTCGATTGTAGTTGATGGATATCAGTCCCATTTCAGCAGTAGTTGCAAGTAGGCATGCACTGGAAAGAGTACCCTGAAGAACCTAACTTGAGGCCTGCACAGACGTCTTCTTATGCCTCAAGGTTGCTGTGAATGATCCTTGACTCTGCAACTGTTTAGAAGCAGCCCATTTGTACACCTTCATATTAGATGCACAGTACAGGTGACAAACTGTTAAAATATTAAATCTGCATGATGTTGATCGAGGCACTGTTGTTAGTTACAAAGGTTTTGGTACGTTGAACTTCAGTTTGATCTTGGGACAATGTCCATAAGAGTTCTTTTGTTTCATTGACTCACTTATGTTCGCCGTTTGTTTGTCCTCTTTACACTCTGCAAGGCCCATGTGTGCACGTCGCTTTTTTTTAAACATGATCATTGCACATTCATCCTCTTCAGCATCGCTCAATGATGATTTCAAGCAATCCTTGCAGGATGAACTGGATGACGATCTGCTTTGTTTAGTTTCCACCTGTCGCATTTGAGGCTGCTTCTTGACTTTGTGTGCATGGTGAGAGCTCTTCTGGAACGTTCTGGTGTCCATTTTCTTCACTTGGTCTTTCTTTTATCTTGCAAACTATTATGAAGTGGTTCTTTTTTTGACAACCTTTGCACGTTTGTCTGATGGTGGGACATTTGCTTTTGTGTGGAAATGGGAATCCACATCCGAAACATAATCTTTCTTTCTTTGAAATGTCAACATGTGGGCTTCCACTTGGTGTTTTATTTACTCTAATGCTTATATGCTGGTTCCTCGGTTCTGACAGCCATCAGTACTTTTTCTAGACGGAGCGTCTCTCTCAGCATGAATCTTCTGAACATGTGTGACAAACAACCATCAATGACTCTGAGGTGCATGGCTTCATCATTAAATTCACTAAACTTGCAGTGTTTGATGAGCACATCTAGTCTCTCAACAAACTCATCCATCGCCTCACCAACTTGCTGTCTCACGCGATTGAAAATGTACATTTCATAGCTGACGTTTGGCATCGGACTGAATTTGCTTCTAATGCTTCTTTTAAAAAAATCTCTTTATTTGCATTTAAGATAAAGAACAATAAAGAAATCTTATCAACAGGGAAGGGAGGGTGAGAAAGGGGAAGGTCTGGGGCTGACTATAAAGTGAAAGATCAGGGCGGAGAAAGGGTAGGGGAGAGGAGAGTACAAGGAGTGATATGGCTTAAAATACTAATTTAACATTGGTCTATGTGTGTCTAGTGTACCCTCCCCACAAGGTCCAGACAGAGGTGAGAGATAGGTGAGGTAGCAAGCCTTGTGAAGAGGAGCGGTGTTATAGGGGGTCGGTGTGAACCCATCATGCTAGCAAAAATCTCTCGGATAGCATCTCATGTGGAAGTTTGCGGCTGGCAGAATGTTGCGGTCTATCCAAGTGAGTACACACTCAGGTGATAGCAGAGGCGTTCGCGGGTGCAAGATTGTCAAGTGAGCAGGCATTCTCTGAAATCGCAGAGAGGGGTGATCCTTGCCTAGACAGATAAGTAACGGGTCCAGATGTCCTTGGGTTACGAGCGCAGGGGCATCAATTCCCATAAGGTGGACAACTGCTCCTGGTAGTGCACCACATCCCGAAGCCATGCCCATATGGTGGGAGCAGGCTTCTGGCCCCAATGCATGGCTACCCTGTGCTTGACCAATAGAAGCAGCATAGCAGTAAGCAGACGGACTTTGGCTGGTGTGTCTTTGAGGGGGGATGAATTCCCTGTGATCATGAGGGTTGTCAAAAACACTTCAGCCCAAAAAGTCACTACCCCCGGGAAATACCAGGCAAGGTGTGTAAAGGAGGCCTGGGGTAGGGTACATCAGAGGCAGCGGGAATCAGGGGTGAGGCCCATTTTGAAGAGTTGAATGGGGGTGCAGTAGAGTCAGTGATGGAATTTAAAGTGTATGAGGCGAAGTCTGTAGTTTGGGATAGTGCATCGAGTTGGCTGCAGCAGTAGACCCATTGCCTGCTGGTGATGGGAGGTCGTTGTCTGCTTCCCAGGCCGCACGTGCCATAGGTGCAGTGAGGGGCGCAGAGTATTGAAAATTATTATAAAGATGAGTCACTTGCTTGCACGGAGATGAGGTGGTAAGAATATGCTCTAGGGCAGAAAGGGTGGTGCAGGAACAAATCGTGTATGGCTCGACAGGTAGCTCTGAGTTGATGATAGAGTAACACGTCTAGTATTGTGGGGAGCGGTAAAGATGTGGGCTCTGGTGGTGGTGCAAAATCATTCTTGGAGTATAGATCTGAGTATGTCACAATATTATGATTGCAAGCCCTTAATCTGGCACACTTATCTTGTGGTGGTGGTAGATTAGGGATATTGGCAATGGGGATGGAGGGGGCATAGAGACAGAGCAGACGAGTTCTCTTTCTCAGGCCCTCCCATGCCCAACATACCATCTAGACTGTGTCTATTTCCATCCTCAGGGCTTTATACTGCGCATATAGCGCAGTGTACAAGAGCCAAGGGCTAGTGCAGTCTAGTTCTCTAGGGAGGTTGGAATGGCGTTTGGTGTACGCAGTAATGCAAGTAGTTAGCTTGCGCTCATAGGGCTTATAGCAGCATATCAGGTGCCCCTAGTCCCCCTTGGGCAAGTTCAAGCATGAGTAGTTTTCACTTCACACTCTTTTGTTTGCTGGCCCAAATCAGTGTAATCATAGCAGTCCGCAAGCTTTTGAAAAATTGGGCTGTGGGTGGGATAGGGATGTTAAGGAATAGGTAGAGGAATTTGGGCAGGACCACCATTTTTAGGTAGGCAGCGCGCATTGCTGTCTGCAAGACATGCTGTATTCAGTCTTTGAGCTTTTAACCACACCCACTATTGCCATTCGTTCATTATTGTGCTTCTCTTGAATGTTTCCTTTTTATTGGCGCATTTTTTCTAAATGTCCATCCTTTGTGTGCTTATTTCCCTTCCAGGCGATTTTACTAAGGGAACATTTTTGTTGACCATCACACTGCATTCACGCTTCCTCCTTTTACAGCGTGTCATGGCCCCTCCTCCCGCCTGGTTTCGGTTTTGCCTTTAATCCAGGCCACAATCCGTGGCTCATTCTGCTTTGCGTCGTGCATGTGCCTGCTCCTACCTTCTAGTTTTATGTAGAAGCAACTCATTTTCCTCTTACCTTACTCTTGAAAAAGTATCTGAGAGACTTTCATAAGTTTCTCTACAGAGAAATACTGAAAAATTATGTTGATTTAGCTTTGGGAAAAGTATTTTTCCATCTGCTGTGCCAGGGAGAGCTCTCGTTGGTATAAATGTAACATGTTTCACAAGGGCTTCAGTTTTTGAGTCGCAAAATGTTTATTCCTTCTCTGTCTTTATTCCCACCATAACATCCCTCCCACTAAAAGTCCAACAATGTCAAAAATACAGTCTTCCTAATCGCAGGCTTGCCTCACTTTCAGTTATCAGGTAACTCAAAAAGCCCGCAATGCTATTCGAGGGTTGGTAACAAAAGGTGGACTTAAGAGCATCCTCAGGTGACAATCTTCAATCCAGGGGTGCACAGATGCACAACAGGCACTTAGCGATTGATGTGGTGCGGACCTGACCCACTTTAAAATGGCTTCAAACTCCTGGAAAATGGTGCTGCCAGGTTAGCTCATTTGACAACACCGACTGCTTTCGCCCACAGGCATGTGGAAAGCAGAGGCTTTTAGGCAGTTCAAGGTAGGTGCAGGTAGAACAGATATTGCCCAACTGTGATTCCTGATACTTAAGGAGCCCCAGTGGGGCGCAGGCTATAACTTTGCAAAAGGTTGGTTTTTCATTGACGTTGAACTGTGTTAGAGGTGATTTGGAAATCGTCCAAAGTAGGTCTGAAAGTCCAGCTCCATGCTGAATTCTTAGGCTACAACCAGCTGACAAGACAACTCAGCAAGTTAACTGTCGACGTTTTCGTCTAGAGTTCAGCAGACCAACAGATGAGCTTGAATACTGACATGTCTGATTCAGCCTTTCATCCTTCCGAGGTCGTTAAATTAAGCACTATTAAACTTGATGATATTAACAAAACTGTTACACGATTAAAAACAGTACATGTGTGGCATGAAGCACTGTATAAAAATACGTTATTACTAAAAAAAACAAATGCTTAGAATAATTCTAAATGGAATTTATTTTTTGTCAGTGGCTGTCTTGAATACCTCAAGAGATAGTGTTCCATGGGAAATTATTTCTATACAGTTTATAGCAATATACGATTAGTCAACATAAAGATCCAACCAGAACTATGGTGGTCATTCCAACCCTGGCGGTCCATGACCGCCGGGTTGGAGGACCGCGGGAGCACCGCCGACAGGCCGGCGGTGCTCCAATGGGCATTCCGACCGCGGCGGTAAAGCCGCGGTCGGACCGGCAACACTGGCGGTCACCCGCCAGTGTACCGCCGCCCATTGGAATCCTCCAAGGCGGCGCAGCTAGCTGCGCCGCCGAGGGGATTCCGACCCCCCCTACCGCCATCCAGTTCCCGGCGGTCCGCCCGCCGGGAACCGGATGGCGGTAGGGGGGGTCGCGGGGCCCCTGGGGGCCCCTGCAGTGCCCATGCCACTGGCATGGGCACTGCAGGGGCCCCCGTAAGAGGGCCCCTAAATGTATTTCACTGTCTGCTGTGCAGACAGTGAAATACGCGACGGGTGCAACTGCACCCGTCGCACAGCTTTCACTCCGCCGGCTCGATTCCGAGCCGGCTTCATCGTGGAAGCCTCTTTCCCGCTGGGCTGGCGGGCGGCCTGAAGGCGGCCGCCCGCCAGCCCAGCGGGAATGTCAGAATTACCGCCGCGGTCTTTCGACCGCGGAACGGTAACCTGACGGCGGGACTTTGGCGGGCGGCCTCCGCCGCCCGCCAAGGTCAGAATGAGGGCCTATATCTGAAATGGTATATCATACAAACAAGCATTGTGGATTGTATAAATGAAAAAATTATTTAATTATATTGTTACAAGTATAGAACAAATCCATAGCCTTTTTTCATAATCTTTTTTCTTTTTTCAAAGTGTGGTCAGCATCAACAATCACAATCCAGCACTAGCACTTCCTCATAGTATATCTACAGTTTGGAAAGAAGTGCCTGGTCCTCCTAACCATGAATGTGGCTGTGAACTGTGAGCAATACAGCCACCTCACTGCCTGTACAACCAGTGCGGCATGACCGCCGACGATGGCGGTGGCAATCTTCAGGCCAGCAGAAAGGCTCATCCTGCCCACCGTATTACGTTTCACCACACCGCCACAATTTCCGGGAAGGAACCACCGCCACACAAAGCCTGGCAGAAAGGAGCAGTATAAAAGGAAGTACTCACCGTAGGGACACAGACAAGGCCGACGACGACATGGAGCATGAACTTGAGATCTTCCCAGCGCTAATCCTCACGATTCATCTCCGACTCGTGACCGTTGACGAAGATGGCAATGGTGAGTACAGGAGCCTAGCACACGAGGGAGGAAAGGGGACAATTACACACAAACACACCACACGCATCCCCCACACTGACCACCACGCCCACATACACGCACACCAACACCCATACACACACACACCCTCCCCACCAACACCCAAACGCACACACACACACAGGCCAAACAAGGTATTCACACAGCACAGATATATACATACTTGACACATGCAGAGAAATAAATAAGTGGATGCACATTCCTGTGTACACAACCCTCCCATATTTAAACGCAGGACAACTGAATATCATTTTACCAACATGCCTGTTGGCCAGATATATTACAGAAGTATGAGAAAGAAAAACAAACTATGTACAAACAAGGCCATGGGCCAGTCCATAGTAAATGTCTGAGTGTGCCAACAAGGCACATACTTGACTACTACCACAACCATGGCCTGCACAGGGCAGGGGCATGAATGGGGCAGCAGGCACCTCAGGGGGCAAGGGGAGGGAGTGGCGGGGTGGGGACTCAGGTTTGGAAGGGGGGACGTGGGCTTAGGAGTAGGAGGGGGTGGGTGTTTTGGCTTGCCCTTGGAAGGATTGGGAGTGGGCTTGGACCGGGGGGTGGGAGAGGGATCAGGCCTCCTACAAATGTTCTTACTGACTGGGGAAGGGGCAGGGGACCGGGAAGAGAGGACTGTGGAGGAGCTTGAAGGGGAAGGACTGGATCTGGGGAGGCCACAGAAACTTTTGGGGACAAGACAGGGTGGACCAGTGGGTTCAAATAGGTCAACACAGGAAAGGGAAAGCTTTTTAGGTGCAGGTGGAGGGGCTTTCGAGACCGGTTTGGGAGTGGAGGTTGAGGGGGTGGTTGTAGGTGGTGTAGGTCTGCTCCGAGTAGATGTAGGTGCATGCGGAGTCAGCTTATGTTTGGTGGATGAATGTTGTGTGGATAAGTGTGAGCGTCTGTGTGTATTTGGAGGAGGGGAGTAGATAGAGTGGGAGAAAGCAGGCAGCCAGTGTAGACGGATGTTGTGGTGGTGTCTGTTGGTGTGGTTAGCGTGCTGTAAGTATCTGTGTAGGTTGACCTGGTGAGTGTGGGTATGGTGTCTGGGGTGAATGTGTGGATGAATGCTGTTGTGGTGACTGTGCTAATGGGGCAGGAGCAGTGACTGAGGGTGCAGTGCATGTGGCTGTGCGTGGTGAGGTGACAGACAGGGAGAAGGAGGGGGTGGGGATACAGTGGGGGAAGTGGATGTTGTTGTGTTTGCAGTTGTATGTGGAGTGTGTGCATGCTTGCCGTGGGACGTGTGTTCCTTGTGTGTCACATGGAGTTTCTTGTGTGTTGTCTTGGGTGTATGCTTCGTTGCATGTGTGGTGGGATGCGTGAGGGGTGCTGGAAGGGGCAGAGATGGTGGGAGGGAGGGACGGAAAGACCAGGGACACTGGCTGCAGTCAAAGAGGAGGCCAGAGCCCGAAAGGATCACTGTAGGCCAGACATGGCACTGTGAATGCCTTCCAGATAGGCATGGCATTGCTACATCTGGGATGGTAGCCCCTGAATGGCATTTACGATGGTTGTCTGCCGTACAGATATGGATTTCAGGAGGTCAATAGCCTCCTCAGTGAGGGCAGCAGGGCTGACTGGGGCAGGGCCTTAGGTGCCTGGGGCGAATGAGACCCCCACCATCCTGGGTGAGCAGGTGCAGGCAACTTGGGGGGAGAGCTACTGGAAGGGTGCAGCTGGTGTGGGGGGTGGCGGAAGATGGCAAAGATTGGGTGGTCCCAGAAGGGTCCGTCACTGCCAGGGAGCTCCCATCAGAGGAGGTATCAGAGTCACTGCCAGCAGTGATACTCGCCTCCCCGGTGGTGCTCCCCTCACCCTCCAACCCACTGGTCCCCTTGGCATCGGTGGTCTCTGCTTCCTGGGTCCCGTGGGATGCAGCATCCCCACTCGCCGGTGCCCCTTCTCCTTTGCCTGATGATGCTAATGCACACTAGGAGACAAGTTGACAGAGAGGGTGGGGTGGAAAAAGAAAGGGATGCATGCTGTCAATTACAGTACACATGTGATATAGGCACAAATGCTGTCATGCACATTCCAAAGACTATCCCTCACCATTACCAACTTCAATGAGGTAAGTACCTATGAAAGGAAATCCAGCTCTCTCACTACACTGACATACTGACACTATACTGGCCAACCACATCACCATCCAGTCCCTACATCCCCTTCCAGGAGACCATGGTAATCTGGGAGTGATCCAGTTCCACTACAATGTGACAGATCGATGAGGTGGTAAATCAGATCCACAGGCTAACTCATAGGACCTGTTACATGGCCACATTCTCACCCATACCCAGATAACTGCACAATCCCAGTGACTCAGGGTGCCAGTTGCATGCCCACACCTGTCCATGACCCTGATACCACCTGCTACCCACCCTATTGCACCCAGCTAGACAGTACAGCAGAAAAGAACAGAACAGTGGTGGTACTCACCCCCTAGTAGCTGCTGTGCTGCCTTCAAGTGCCCATCCAACTCCGAATGGGCCACCACCAGAATGCGGGCCATTAGAGTTTCAGGGTCTAACGTACACCGCTCCCTCATTGGGAGGCCATCCCCAGCTGGGCCTCTGCAGTCATCTGGGCCCAGTGTCTCAGGTCGTCCCACCGCTTCCTGCAGTGGGTGCTCTGCCAGCTGTAGAACCCCAGGGTCCGCACTTCCTTGGTGAAGGCTTTCCACATCCCCTTCTTCTGATGGGTGCTAACCTGCATTGGAGACACATGGAAAAGAATACTGTAGGTCTAGCTTCTACATTCACACTTGGGATACACCACCACATGTGTCTGTACCTCAAACAATTACTCCCAATCATGCCCCTACACACATAAGTCCTGTCACACTTCACCTATCCATTGGGACATTCAACAGTCACACACATGCATCCGCTGCATTGGCACATACTCCTAGGACGAAATAATGCCACTCACCTGGTCCCCTGGTCCGCCATAAAGCTTGCATACAGGGGCAGGACCCCATCCACAAGCTTCTACAACTCCTCTGAGGTGAAGGCCAGGGCCTGTTCCCCTGTAGCACATGACATTTCTACAACCAGAGGCAGGACACATCAGCACACGCAGTGGAGTAGTGGCTGTCTCGAGGTACAGGAGTCAAGTGGCAAGGACTACACAAAATGGCGGTGAGGACTGCCTTGGTGTGTACCGTCACCGCCGGCGTTGATCATGATTAGCTCCTGTTCCCCATAGACACCAATGCTAACCAATGAGGAGTTGCACAGTGGTTCTGACCGCCTACCGCAATGACGACTAACACCAGTGGAATGATGTCACTTCCACCTGTCCTCCACATGTGGGACAGGCGGCTGCCATTTTACAAGGTCAACTTGTAAATATGGTTAAGCTTTACCAACTTTACCCAAGATGGCTGTCCCCTGGGATGGACCTTTTTAGTCCTGTCCTTTATGTCTACACATTTTTCTAGACTCCACTCTAAGATGGCCGCCACTGTTATGTGTCCTGTCCTCTTTTGATCTCCATGATTGGTCCAATTACCGGCCCCTTTATCTGCCATACTGCGTGTTCCCAATTCATTCTTCCGTGAGCACGGAGCAGAGGTAGGTGCATGCCGCCACGTGGATCTGCAGAGCGAGGTAAGTTAACTAACCCTGTTCTTTCTCCGCTTCTGTAACCACGATAGGAGCAACAATATAGGTGCTCCCTATAACGGAGATAGCTTTATAAAAATCATACTCTGTTCTCGTGTACCGTTCGGCGCAAACCACCAGAGTATTACGATTCTGGCTTTACCTTACCGCTGCTTGGCGGGAGCTGTCACTATATTGGAATAGTTATATACAGGCTGATAAACTAATAAGACATGTTTTAATTAGCAAAAGACGACTTTTAGTGCACCTTTATGTGAACTGTTTTGATTTATGGCCACAATGAGGGATTGAATGCCTGACACCTATGGGACCGCACTACCTTTATATGTATTTTGAAAGCTTCTGGGCTAACTAATGCCAGCACCATCTGGTTGACTTTTAACTATAATGAACTGTAATTAATAAAGGACAGACATTGTGGTTTTTTCCATTATTTATTATGCCATTTTAGGATATTTTTGGTGCTAACTACTATTCTGAGCACGACTCTATTGGACTATAAATTTTGTCATTATATATATACATAACCACTATATATAGTATGCCATTAATTGTTTATATTTGTATACACACCCAGATATTTAGACCAGCTCGGACCACTGATGCTTGTTGCTATCCCGATGGGGCCCATCCTTTAATATAAGGAGGATAAGGATATATCCTCTTAATCTAGAGGATTATAGCCCTCATTTCGACCGCCGTGCTGAAGACCGCCAGTGCAGACGGTTTTCCGCCCGGCGTATTATGACTGCTGGCAGCCCTCCGTCCTTTTTCGGATGGAGAGCCTCCAGCAGCCATACTGGCGGTCGGCGGGGAAGTGGAGGTTGCTCCACCTCCACCGCCGCGTCATCCGAACACCGCCCACCGAATCACGTCCCATGATTCGGTGTGGCAGTGCTCTGATGACGGGGAGCTGGCGGTGGAGCAGCCCCCATGGATCCCGTTCCCTCCCGGAGGATCAACGGACAAGGTAAGTTGATCGCCAGTTAGTGGAGGGGAGTGGGGGGATGTTGTGTGTTGTGTGCGTGCATGGGGGTGTGCTTGTGAGTATGTAGAGGGGGTGTGTGAGTGCATGTATGTGTGCGGGGGTGTTGTGTGTATGGGAAATGTGTGTGGGTCGGTCTGTGTGCATGTCTGTTTGTATGTGTGCGGGTATGTGTTGTTGCAGTGTATGTGTGCGTGTAGGGATGTGTGTCTGTGCATGTTGGGGGTGGGGAGGGTGTGTGTGTCTGTGCCTATTGGGTGTAGGGGTGGGGAGGGTGGTCCTGCCACCTTTGGGGGATGGCAGGGTGGTGGGGGGAGGACTCGGGGTGACCCCTATTAGTGCCAGGGAAGGAATTCCCTGGCACTGATAGTGCCTACCACCATGGATTTCGTGGCAGTTCCAAACCACCCGAAATCCATGGCGGTATGCAGGGTCATGATACCGCCGGCGGTCTGGTGATGGCCGCCGGGCTGGAGACTGAAGTCTCCAGCCCAGCTGTCAGAGTGGAGAAGTGGCGGATGAGCATAGTGGTAACCACCATGGTCATAATTCCATTTTTTTTCCCCGGCCTGTTGGCGGTATTACTGCCACTTCTCCCCCGTCCGCCAGGGTTGTAATGAGGGCCTACATGTATTGTTTGTATGTGTTTCACTATGTTGTACACTTCACACAAGGGAAAAGTCACCTGTGTGGTTCTACTTCTTTACCCTCACACAGTGGACATTATTTTATCTGTGACATAAGTTTATGTGTTCCCTGCTCTTCTTTAGGTTCCTGTGAGATGACTTAACTACAAGCTAAATGCTATATGTGGATTAGGTACGTTTGGTCCTGACGAATCGCACTGATCTTTAACGACTTTAAATGCGAGAAACATGTTGACCTCTTTAGAAGCAGTATGGGGATCTCTATACTGACATTCCATACACTCTCTGATTTTAGGGACTGTAGACAAAACATATTTTTCTTACTTCCTATTGAGGGTAGATTAGACATTCAAACTAATCCTTCCACCACAATATTGTTTTTAAACATGACAGGGGTCTGATCTTGATTAAATATGAGTTTTGTGGACCTCTAACCATTTTTAACCTCACTCACTTACATTTTTCTATACCAATCCCACATTCCAGCACTCAACGACCGGCATTTCTACACTGAAAAGATCTCTGGGAAAGAGCCCCCGTGAGGGGTCCGTCAGGCATTCCAGTGCCGGCCTTAGGAGGAGCAAAAGCCTGATGGTGATGCATGTCACCAATTGGTGAGTGAGGGCTCTTGTTCTAACTAGAGTAGACTCACAGGTTCCATCCTCTATCCACTGTGCTTCTATACCCCCCTTTTTGTGCATCTGGAACTGTGTACTTTTCTTTTCTTTTGAAGCTGGATGAGAGTACTGTACGCAGGACCAGTTATTCTTTAAACTCCCAATGGATTAGCCCTCCTTGGTTTGTTTTTGACAACTTGTGTATACACAGTACAAGGACAGTGTATATGGCGGAATAGTAATAGCTATGAGAGTTACATATGCATTGTCCAATAGCATGGTAGCTTCCAAGCCTACAGGTATATATGTCTCTGGCACACCAATCTCAACACGTCATTAATGTGTACAATGGCTTCTCAAAACATTCTACAGTAATGTGTGTACAGAGTTGTGTATGAATGTATGTGATACCTGTATACAGACAGTTGACCTCTACACATCATTGTGTTTTTCTCCACCATAGCCATCGAACCATGTGGAGAGGGAAGGCTACACCTGTGTACAGACCCCTTGTTGACCTGGCTACCATGGAAGAGTGCACCATTATCATCTGCTATCGTCTGACCCGTGCCACAATTCATGAACTGTGTTCTCAATTGGGTCTGCTCTACTGCCTGCCAAACGAAACCCCTATGCTGCCCTTCCAAAAGTAGAGGTACTATCTGTCCTACAATTTTTGGCTACTGGTTCCTTTCAGGCGACTGTGGGCTTGGCATCCGGTCTGTCACAACCAATGTTCAGCAACATCTTGGCAAATGTCCTAACTGCCTTGTTGCAACACCTCCACAGTTAAGTTTGATTTGAATGCAATTGCCAACATCCCTCTTGTGATTAGTGCCACTGATGGCACACATATTACACTTATACCCTCCCAGAGCCCTGAACAAGTGTTTTGGAACTGCAAAAACTTCCATTCCATAAATGTGCAGGTGGTGTGTCTTGCAGATCAATACATCTCACAGGTGGTAGCCACATTCCCTGGATCAGTCTATGACGCCTACATTTTGAGGGACAGTAGTGTCCCACAGATTATGGCACAACTACAGGGAGATAGAGCCTGGCTAGTTGGTGAGTGTGCATGTGACAGTTTTGCAGTGCTACCTGACTAAACACATGTTTGGCATTGTACCTCTCTGTGTGTCATGTGCTACCTTTCTCCCCTCTTACCAGGTGATTCTGGCTATCCTAACATGCAGTGGAAGAGGTGATATTTGTGGACACTCCTGGCCAAAGCTGTGACATGAACTAAGCCCTACTTAGAACCTAGCCCTCTCAGTACATTGGATCCCTTCTACATTTACATGCATCTGTACATATCTGATTATGAATGATGGTTTTCAATAGCATGCATTTTGAATAAATAACATCTGTTGGTGTGCTCAAACAGTGTTAATTGAAGGAGTGAGACAATAGGGATCGTATAGTGCAAGGGAGTGGGCAGATGGTGACCATTATATTCAGTGCAATGTCCACAGCTGCTGGTAGCACAGGGGAAGTGTTCATGGGGCCATAGGTAAATGCACTTATGGCAGTGGACAGTCAATAAGGTGTCTTAGAGGCACACAAGGGAGGCAATTCAGGGCAGAGTCACTTCCTGGCGGTGGGCTTGGTCTTGGCTACAGTGTCACTGGGATGTCTGGGTCTCCGGCCACATTTGCGAGGGGGTTCCTGGGCTACAGGGAAAGGGATGCTGGTGGCCTGTGAGTGCTCTGGCAGGCCCACCATTCCACTGGCTGATGCTGAGGTTGAGGGCTGGGCTGTATCCTTGCTGGTGGAAGGAGCCTGCTGATGGGTGGAGGACTCAGGCATGATTTTGGGCATCCTCAGCAGCACCCCTGCAATGGTGGCTATGCTGGCATTCAGTTGTTTCCATTGCTCCATGGCCTCTTGCTGGTATGCCACCTGCAGCCTCTGGTTCTCCTGTATTGTGGCCAGGATCTGGCCCATCCTGTCCTGCGAATTGAGGTATGCCCCCAGGAACTCTGAGATGGCCTCATGGGCAGCACAGTCCCTCCTTGACCCCCCCACCCCTGGGCCAATGATACCCTCCCAGTGGCCCTGGCCCCCTGTGCCTGTGTCCCCAACACATGTCGCCCAGTCCCATTTGCACTGGGACCTTCATTGTCCTGCCTGGCGGTGGGTGGTGACTCTGGTCTCGGTACAGGTGGGCAGACAGTCAGTGGCCTGGTGACACTGGTATGGGGGCGTTGGGCCACAGCTGATGGCGGTAGCTGAGTGGTGGGGAGTCAATGGTGTCCTGAGTGGGGTTTCTGGGGGATAAGTGTCCAGGGCTGCGAGATGGGCCAGGGTAGTCATCAGGTCCAGACATCCAACTGGACTGTCGTCACTGGGGCCTTTTTCTGCTGGTGGACTGGCACTTCTTCGCACCTCCGGCCGAGTGGCATGGGCAGGGGTACCTGTGTGGTAGCGCAAGTATTGTTTTATCATTCCTGCAATGTATGCGCATTGTGGCTTGTGGATGATGGTGTAGTTGTAGTGCTATAGGGGATTTGGCATTGACAGTACTGTCCCTTTGTACAATAGACGTGGTATTTGTGTCTAATGTAATAGTAATTATCATTGGCATGTGAGTCTCATGTCTTCTGCACCCTATCCTGTCATTGTCATATCCCTTCAAGCACTTGCCACCTGTTTAATTGGCTTACTTCCCCAGTAATCTGCATGCAGGGGCCCTGAGGGATGGGTGTCATACATTGATAGTTGAAGGATTGGTGGTGCATTGTTGGTAATGTAGTGTAGCCTACAGTACATGCCGGGGATGGTCATTGTGCATACAGGGATAACTTGGGGGTTGGTGGGGAGGTGTGGGCATGCAGAGGATATGGGTATGAGTGTTTTGGGGGATGTGTATAGGATAGGGTGTTTAGTGATAGTGACCGGGGTAGGGTGAGACATGTATGGCAGACATGGCAAATTTTAGGGGAGTAAATGTGACTTACCTCGAGTGAGTCCAGTGAGGCCCACAGGGTGCAGGATAGCCAAGACCTTCTCCTCCCAGTCGCTGTATTCGGGAGGAAGGGGGGAACCACCGCCAGTCTCCTGTACCTCAATTTGACGTTGTGACGCCATGGAACGTACCCTCCCCGCAGGTCGTTCCACCGCTTCCTTATGTCGGCCCTTGTGCGTTGCAAAGGATGGTGGGATGTGTGTGTTTTACGGTGGTGTGTGGGTGTGTCGAGTGTGTGTATGTGTCTCAGGTGTGAGGGTTTCGTATTGTCCTATGTGTGCAGTTGTTGTTGGTGGGTGCCATTATTCACTGTGGCGGTCCATACCACCAATGGTGGACTGCCGTTGTATGACCACCATGCTGATTTGCGGATCAGAATTTGGTGGGCGGTCTGTTGTTGGCATGGGGGTGGGGGGGTTGCTGTCCTCCGACTTTCCACAGTTGTTGGCACTGGCGGTGTCATGGATTTGGCTTTTTTTTGGTGGGTTGAGTTTTTGTACTCATAATGCGGTGGTATGGTTACTGCCGCCACCTGTGGTCTTCCGGAGAGCGCCAGCACAACAGTCGGCAGTAATTACCGCTAGACCCATAATGAGGGCCTTAGTGTCAAGTAGGAAATAAGCTCAGTGAACACATCAACACCCAGGTGACACAAACCAAAAAATGCTATCACCGGGGTGTTGCTTTGTTCACCAACCACCTATAGTTAGTTGGTGCACGGTTTTTCACATCTGGATTGGGGGCAGGTGATACACTTGTATGTGGTGTTCTTTCTTGTGTTCATTGTGGCTTATTGTTATGTCTTGACTTAGATTTTTAGGTTTTATTTCCTACTTGACACTAAGGTGGTTATTATGACATTGGCGGTGACTGTTAAAATGGAAGTAATACCGCCAACAGGCTGGCGGTAATTACTGCCAAACTATGACCATGGCGGTGATAACTCCCATAGACAGCCAATGTACCACACCAACCGCCAGGATGTTAACACCACTGACCACGGCAGTAGCGATCAACAGCCAGGTGGAAGACAAAGTACCTCTCACTATACTAAGACATTGCAAACCGCGACGATTTCCGGGGAGGTACCAACACCATCAAAGGCCTGGCGGAAACAGAACACAGAAGACGAAAGACTCACCATCAGAGACACAGAGAAGATCAATGCTGCCATGGAACCGGAACTTCAAGTCTTCCCAATGCTCATCTATGCCATACTCCACCAGGAACACCAACAAAGACGACGACGGTAAGTACAGCAGTATAGCACACAAGGGAGGGAGGAAGGAAAAGGAGAGTGACACACACAACACACACCATTCACACACACACCATACACACAACCAGCTGCAGAGGAAAAACAATGTCACAGGACACACATCATAATAATGCAAGGACCGCAGTCAGGCAGTACTAATAATGTAATTGTATTCCAACAGCCACCATATTGTCCAAAAAATACTTGATTTACTGTTCAGAAAGGGCCAATCGCCAGTCCAAAGTACAAAAGTCCCACATGGCTACAAGGCACAGTCCAAGGCCCAACTCGTTCCCTGACGTAATCCGCACTCCACTGTGCAGGGGCATCATGTTGTGAATGACCAGGCACCACAGGGGGGAGAGGGGTGGGGCACCTAGACTGAAGTGGGACACTTGCCCACTGGTTCTGGAGGGGGCTCCATGCCCATTACACTTAGCTGGGGAGTGCAAGGTCACAGTCTCTGAGTTGGTGCACTTGCCCACTGGTTCTGGAGGGGGCTCCATGCCCATTACACTTAGCTAGGGAGTGCAAGGTCACAGTCTCTGAGTTGGGGCACTTGCCCACTGATTCTGGAGGGGGCTCTGTGTACAACAGTCCCTGGAGGGTGGCCTACATGCCCTCTGCTGGTGGTGAGGACTGCTGTGTCCCAGCTAGAGATGAGGGCTCTTTCCCCACTGCTGTTGGAGGGGGCCTCTTGCCTCTCTTAGATGGTGGAGAGGGAACCTTCCCTTTGTTGGGTGGTGGAGTGGGAACCTTCCCCCCCTTGGGTTGTTGAGTGGGATCCTTCCCCCTCTTGGGTGGAGGAGTGGGATCCTTACCTCTCTTGGGTAGTGGAGTGGGATCTTTTGCCCTCTTGGGTGGTGGAGTGGGATCCTTTCCTTTCCTGCCTCCACGACTAGGAGGTGCCTCCACTGTCCCCATGGACTGTTTGGCTGAGGTGCTGGGCTGGGTCATTGGGACCCTGCTCTTACGGGCAGGACAGTGGGGGACGGGGAGGGAAGAGGTCAAGTTGGGCAAGGAAAAGCTTCTTAGGGACGGTGTGGCGGGATGAGGGAGGAGGGATGGGAGTGGAGGTTCAGGGAGTGGTTGTTGGAGGTGTATGTCTGCTAACTTTGGGTGCAGGTGCATGGGCAGTGTGCTGATGTGAGGTGGATGGCTTAGAGGGGACAGACATGGTGGGAGAGGACACAGGGGATGCGTGGATAGATGTTGTGGAGGTGTCTGCAAGTGAGGTGTGTGTGCTGCTTGGTGTGGTGATGGTGGTGGCTGTTGATGCAGTGCATGCAGGTGTGAGTGTGGAAGTGACAGTGAGGGAGGAGGAGGGGGAGACAGTGGAGGCAGTAGATGTTGTTGTGTGTGTAGGAGGCTGGCCTGGCTTGTAGTGGGTACCAGAGGTACTAACACCTTGTGCCAGGTCCAGTTATCCCTTATTAGTGTAGAAGAGATGTTTCTAGCAGCATAGGCTGATATAAGGTAGCTATGGCAAAGCAGCTTAGGCTGAACTAGGAGACATGTAAAGCTCCTACTATACCACTATACCACTGGTGTCATATGCACTATATCATAAGAAAACACAATACACAGAAGTACTAAAAGTAAAGGTACTTTATTTTTATGACAATATGCCAAAAGTATCTCATTGAGTACCCTCAGTATGAGGATAAGTTATATACACAAGATATATGTACACAAAACAAAATTATGCAGATAATAGCAAAAGGAAGTAATGCAAGCAATGTAAAGTTACAGTAGATTGCAATAGGTGCACATAGGTATAGGGGCAACGCAAACCATATACTCCAAAAGTGGAATGCAAACCACAAATGGACCCCAAACCTAGGTGAGCTTGTAGAGGGTCGCTGGGACTGTAAGAAAACAGTGAGGGTTAGAAAAATAGCCCACCCCAAGACCCTGAAAGGTAGGTGTAAAGTGCACCTACTACCCAGAGAGAGCACAGTGGATTTCCGGACCTGGGTACCTGTAAGACAAGGGGACCAAGTCCAATAATCGCGACAGTGTTGAGAGTGGGCAGGAGCCCAGGAAATGCCAGCTGAGGGTGCAAGGAAGCTGCCACCGGTTGGAAGAAGCTTGGAGTTCTGCAAGAAAGAAGAGGACTAGGAACTTACCCTTTGGAGGATGGATGTCCCATGTCATGAAGAAGCTTGCAAAGGTGTTCCCACGCAGAAAGACCGCAAACAAGCCTTGCTAGCTGCAGGGGTTATGGTTAGGGGTTTTGGGTGCTGCTGTGGCCCAAGAGGGACCAGGATGTTGCCACTTGGATGAGGAGACAGAGGGGGCGCCCAGCAACGTAGGGAGCCCTCACAGAAGCAGGCAGCACCCGCAGAAGTACCTGAACAGGCACTTGGAAGAAAAGTGAACCGGAGTCCACCCAAAGTCACAAAAGGAAGTCCCACGACACCAGAGGACAACTCAGAAGGTTGTGCACTGCAGGTTAGAGTGTCGGGGACCCAGGCTTTGCTGTGCACGAACGAAATCCTGGAAGAGTGCACAGGAGCAGCTGCAAATCACGCGGTGCCTAGCAATGCAGTCTAGCGTGGGGAGGCAAGGACTTACCTCCACCAAACTTGGACTGAAGAGTCACTGGACTGTGGGAGTCACTTGAACAGAGTTGCTGAGTTCCAGGGACCACACTCGTCGTGCTGAGAGGGGACCCAGAGGACCGGTGATGCAGTCTTTTGTTGCCTGCGGTTTTCAGGGGGAAGATTCCGTCAACCCACGGGAGATTTCTTCAGAGCTCCTGGTGCAGAGAGGAGGCAGGCTACCCCCAGAGCATGCACCACCTGGCAACTGTCGAGAAAGCTGGCAGGATGAAGCGATACAAGGTTGCTAGTAGTCATCTTGCTACTTTGTTGCGGTTTTGCAGGCGTCCTGAGCAGTCAGCGGTCGATCCTTTGGCAGAAGGTGAAGAGGGAGATGCAGAGGAACTCTGGTGAGCTCTTGCATTCATTATCTGGTGAGATCCCCAAAGCAGAGACCCTAAATAGCCAGAAAAGGAGGTTTGGCTACCTAGGAAGGAGGATTGGCTACCAAGAGAGGCAAGAGCCTATCAGAAGGAGCCTCTGACGTCAACTGCTGGCACTGG
The DNA here is from genome assembly GCF_031143425.1 of Pleurodeles waltl. Taxonomy (NCBI): domain Eukaryota; kingdom Metazoa; phylum Chordata; class Amphibia; order Caudata; family Salamandridae; genus Pleurodeles; species Pleurodeles waltl. Next base: position 866,662,811 of record NC_090443.1, read on the forward strand.
CCACTCAGAGCAGTCCAGTGTGCCACAAACACCTCTGTTTCCAAGATGGCAGAGGTCTGCGACACACTGGAGGAGCTCTGGGCACCTCCCCTGGGAGGTGCAGGTCAGGGGAGTGGTCGCTCCCCTTTACTTTGTCCAGTTTCACGCCAGAGCAGGGCTGGGGGATCCCTGAACCGGTGTAGACTGGCTTATGCAGAGATGGGCACCATCTGTGCCCATCAAAGCATTTCCAGAGGCTACTCCTCCCCAGCCTTCACACCTATTTCCAAGGGGAGAGGTAGTTACACCCTCTCTCAGAGGAAGTCCTTTATTCTGCCTTCCTGGGCCAGGGCTGCCTGGACCCCAGGAGGGCAGAAACCTGTCTGAGGGGTTGGCAGCAGCAGCAGCTGCAGTGGAGACCCCAGAAAGGCAGTTTGGCAGTACCCGGGTTCTGTGCTAGAGACCCGGGGGATCATGGAAGTGTCACCCCAATGCCAGAATGGCATTGGGGTGTCAATTCCATGATCTTAGACATGTTACATGGCCATGTTCAGAGTTACCATTGTGACGCTGTACATAGGTAATGACCTATGTACAGTGCACGCGTGTAATGGTGTTCCCGCACTCACAAAGTCCGGGGAATTTGCCCTGAACGATGTGGGGGCACCTTGGCTAGTTAGTGCCAGGGTGCCCACACACTAAGTAACTTTGCACCCAACCTTCACCAGGTGAAGGTTAGACATATAGGTGACTTATAAGTTACTTAAGTGCAGTGGTAAATGGCTGTGAAATAACGTGGACGTTATTTCACTCAGGCTGCTATGGCAGGCCTGTGTAAGATTTGTCAGAGCTCCCTATGGGTGGCAAAAGGAATGCTGCAGCCCATAGGGATCTCTTGGAACCCCAATACCCTGGGTACCTCAGTACCATATACTAGGGAATTATATGGGTGTACCAGTATGCCAATGTGAATTGGTAAATTTAGTCACTAGCCTGTTAGTGACAAATTTGGAAAGCAGAGAGAGCATAACCACTGAAGTTCTGGGTAGCAGAGCCTCAGTGAGACAGTTAGGCATCACATAGGGAACACATACAGGGCACATACTTATGAGCACTGGGGCCCTGCCTGGCAGGGTCCCAGTGACACATAGACTAAAACAACATATATACAGTGAAATATGGGGGTAACATGCCAGGCAAGATGGTACTTTCCTACAGTGTGCGCAACTGTCTGTTTGTGTGAGTGCTTGTGGCCTGAAGTGTGCTGCCTGTGTTTGTCTGTGCCACTCTTGTGTGATTTTTTGTGTTCATTCTTGTCTGTATGTGTACATGTGATGGGTTGGGGTTGAGGAGATTGGGACTGGGAAGTGGAAGTTGGAGGGAAGAAGAAAGGAACAGGGACAATGGCTGTCATGAGAGAGGAGGCCAGAGCCTGGAACAATCTCTGTAGGGCCGCAAATACACCATAAATGCCATCTAGGAATGCATTGCATTTCTGCATCGGGATGCCAGCCCCTGGATGGCATTCACAATAGTTGACTGCCCTACAGAGATGGATCTCAGGAGGTCAATAGCCTCCTCACTCAGGGCAGCAGGGCTCACCGGGGCACGGCCAGAGGTGCCTGGGGCAAAGGAGATGCCCACCCTCCTGGGTGAGCGGGCACAGGCAACTCGGTGATGGGCTACTGAGAGGGAGGTGCTAGTACAGGGGGTGGCAGCTGTACATGTAGCTGGGGTGAGTCCAGAGGTGTCCACCACCACCAGGGAGCTTCGATCGGAGGAGGAAGCTGAGTCAGGGTTGTCACCTCCTGTTTCTGCCATGGTGTTCCCCTCGCCCTCCGTCCCACTGGTACCCTTGGCGTCGGTAGACTCTGCCTTGTGGGTCCTGTGGGATCTGCATCCCTCTATCGTCGGTGCCCCTCCTCCTCTGCCAGATGATGCTAATGCACACATCAACAGGATGACAGAAGAAAAAGGGGGGGAGAGAGAAAGGGAGCACTAGGTCAATTACAGCACCAACATCACAGATGGCATACACCTTACTGTCACACACAGGGATCAGGACTGAGCACCATGCATCGCACTGGCATTACATTTGCTAGGGGCCACAGCAAGATGAGAGCAAAACACCATCAACTGCACCCCTCCTGGGAGTCACTAAGCTCTGTCTGACATGGAATGCAACCTAGCTAGGTTACCAGATTTAGCAATACAACCATTACCCATGAGCTGGATCACGCTGCGTTCTCTGAGTTGGCATTAAGGGGCACCCACTAACTGACACCCACCACCAGCTTCCCACGCCACCCAGCAATCATAGTTGTAACACACACTGTACTCATCCTCCTGTGGCTGCTGTGCTGCCCTCAAGCGCCCATCCAGCTCTGGGTAGGCCACCACCAGTATGCAGGCCATCAGGGGGGTCAGGTTCCGACAGGCACCCCTCCCACGTTAGGAGGCCATCCCCAGCTGGGCCTCCGCTGTCTTCTGGGCCCAGCATCTCAGGTCCTCCCACCCCTTCCTACAGTGGGTGCTCTGCCTGCTGTAGACTCCCAGGGTCCGCACGACCTTGGGGATGGCACACCACAATCCCTTCTTCTGATGGGTGCTGACCTGCAGAGGAAACACAGACAGGAGGACACCATTAACCAGACAATCCAGCCTGTTAAACATATGGCCCACGAATCCCATTTCCATCCCCATTGGCACACACATCACCCAGCACCCACCATGTGCACCACCACCAGACATATGACCCCCCCAAAATGACACGATGCTTGCACACACATCTTCATTGCAACCTTGTCACATGCCTCCTGCCCAAGGTGTACTCACCTGTTGGTCAGGAGGCCCATACAGCAGCCCATACTGGGGTAGAACCCCATCCACCAAACACTCCAATTCCTCCAAAGTGAAGGCAGGGGCCTTTCCCCAGTCACACGGGCCATGGCAGGATCCAGACACAGGTCACAGCAGCACACGCAGTATAGGTGTTGTCACGTGGAAAGTCAGGAAACAAGTGAGTGAATGGCAGTAACATATGCCGCAGTGTGCACCGTCACCGGGGATCTCCATTGGCCACTGTACTCCATACAGACCCATGTCATCCAATGAGGAATAGCACAGCAGTGCAAGACCGCATTCCTGTCACAGTTTCGGGCGGGTCTTGTCAGGACTCTGGTAGGGGCACCCCTTGAGTTCACAGAACATCTCTGGAGGAGGTAGTGTACCAAGGCAGAAGAACAGCTAAAGGCATACACGGGGAAAGGACAGCTATGGAAAGGCACAGAAAACAGGATAGTGAAGGCAGAGCAACCTTAGTGTGAGCAAACAGGGAACGGATCACTAATGGACAAACACACTGGGTTTACTACTAAGGTTGTACACAGGGTAGGGCTCAGAACTTCCCACAACAACAATCAATCAATCAATCATAGGATTTATAAAGTGCACTAATCACCCGTTAGGGTCTCAAGGCGCTGGAGGGGGGGGGCTACTGGTCATAGAGCCATGTCTTGAGGCAAACAGGGAACGTCAATGCCTCTGTGCAGATTACTCTTACAGATAGTCAACCCACAAGCCCCAAAGAACAGAGCCAGCAGAAGTGATTCTTTCATTGGACTCTTAGGGCACAAACAAGGATTGTACTTACATACATGAGACAAGCCCTTGTGGGTCCAGCTGGAAGCACAGTGGCAATTCCTGGAAAACAACAATAGCACACTGTCACTGTTAGGCACTAAATACTACATACAACACTAGACAAATGATGAGGGCTGGAATTGCCTCCTGGATACCAGGACAGGACAAGGAGTGGCAGTGCCCCCCAGGGAGACAAAGGCACCTCACAGGACACTGGCGATGGAACCCTGGACACTGGTGAGCAGGCTGGCCCCTCACACAGTCCTGGACTGTCACCATCCAGCAGCCCCACCCAGGATACCATTGACACCTCTACCACCCATGCAAGAACAGCAGCCCAGGGCAACCATCCACACACCAATGTATCCAGGCCACAGACTGGTGGAACACAGGTACAGAGGCCACAGTCACCCTCTACCAACAGGCAGGAAGACGATGGCCCCAGTACAAGTGGTACCACCAGACCTGTGCAGGGGACACAGGCACAGGGGGCTAGGCCCAGTGGGAGGGCCTCAGTGGCCCAGGGGGGAGGCCACAGGATTGATGCTGCAGCCCAGGAAGTGATCTCTGGGGTCCTGGGGGCCTACCAGCATGCCCATGACAGATTGGCCCAGATAGTATCCACCCTGAAGCATAGTCAGTGGATGCAGCAGTAACACCACCAAAAGGCCATGGAGCAGCGGAAACTGCACAACGCCACAATGGCCAGCATAGTAGGAGCACTGCTGCAGCTGGTACAAACCCAGTCTAAGACCCACACAGGACAGGAGGCCCCCACTACAGCACAGGAGACAGACCGGACAATGACAGCATCAGCAGCAATATTCCACGAACTACCCTCAGAGGAAACACAAGGAACAACCATGTCATCCCCTCTAGGTCAACAGCAGGCGCACAAACGGACCCTCAGGGCAAGATATGGGACTGGAACCCCTGCCAAAAACAAGGTTCCCTCAAAGAAGTGACTCTGCAACAATCTGCCCACCAACCATCCCACACAATCAACCACCAAACAGTGCTAACAATCAATAAGAACTCATGTAAGCATTGATGGACCCATCAATACTTACAACAAGGCTGCCACCATGTTGGCATTGAGGACAACAAACGATGACCAATTGCCATCACTGTAATTTCCACTATTCAATCCCTGCACCAAATGAAACACATATCACACCTCTAACACTGTCCCCTGTCATAATGTGTGAACAAAGTGAAGTATGGATGCAACAGGCTGATAACTAATTTATTTCTAATGCGTAGCATGAAAGTACACACTCACCTTACATGTTGTTGTGCCTAAATGTTGTCACAAAAAGAACCACTAAATTGTATTTGGTACCATGCAGACCTGGACCCAGTTGCAAATAGTAGATTCAAACCCCACCTTAATGACAAAGCACACTGACAGTACATTTCACAAACACCAATGTCAGCCCTTAGTCCCACATAGTTACTGCAAGTAGAGTTGTATCAGTTGGGTCCTGGAATTGACATCTTCCCCTTCCTCATCATCACCACCACTCTAATCCCCTCTCTGAAGAAGCTGGTCAGGATATACAGCACCATCCACCTCCAAGAGGGGGGATACAATTTCTCACTGCCACATTGTGCAGCATGCAGCAGGCCACCACTATTCTACACACCTTTTCAGGCCCTTAGGCCAGGGAATGTCAACACCAGGACAGTGCGCGCTCTACGGGCATCTAGAATGCACTCGCAAGATAATGTAATTTATGCATTGTGATGATATGTTATTGTTTAACCTTTTGCATTGCAGAATTCCATCCAAAAGATTCATTTTTAAGGTGCTTATAAATAATGTACATTTGCAATGTATTGCTGCAGACATTCAGAGTGAGTTAGGGTGTGGCAGGGTGTGGTCCCTTTACAGGGCCTTTCAGAGACTTTCCCTGCAACATGCCTGGGCGTGATTCTAGGCGGAGCCAAGACTCTATAAAAGAGAGTCAGCCCAAATCCCAGTGCTCACTATTCAGAGGTCCCGGTGCAGAGCAGCAGCTTCTTCCTGAGCTCCTGTCCCGGCGGCCTATTTGGATTTTCCAGTCTTTTGCACTCATCTCTCATTGGTGATCACTGTTTCCAGGCGGTAAGACGGTGTTTGGACATTTCCCAACACTGTAATTGAGAATTTTCGTATTCTTGATTTTATTTCTTAAATGAATAACAGATTACTTGTGCGCTGCCATTTTTTTACATTTGTATGGTGGTTTGCAAATAGGGAGGACTCGCAATTTATTCCATAAAGATTTGGCTTTGTTATTACATGGTTGTTCATTGCGCGCTGATATTTCTTGACATTTACATGATGTTTTACGAGTTGGCAAGACGTGCAACTCGTTTCATGAGCATTTAACTTTGTTGTTCATTGCGCGCTACCTTTTCTTGACATTTACATAGTGGCATTCAAATCTGCGAAACGCGCGATTCACTTCTCGTGTGTAATTCATGCTGTTCATTGTGCGCTACCATTTTCTGGCATTTACATGGTGGCATTCGAATCGACAACACACGCGATTCTTTCCTTGAGTGTTTTTTCATGTTATTCATTGTGCGCTACCATTTCTTGGCATTTGCATGGTGGCATTTGAATCGACAAGACGCGCGATTCTTTCCCTGAGTGCTTTTCATGTTGTTCATTGTGCGCTACCATTTCTTGATATTTGTATGGTGGCATTTGAATCGGCAAGACGCGCAATTCTTTCCTCGTGTATAAATAATGTAAATTACTGTGCGCTACTATTCTAAGACATTTTCTTGGTAGCATTTCAAGTTGACACGTTGCATGATTTATTCCTTGAATCTACGTTGTGTGATTTCATGGTGCACAATCCTTTATGGTGTTTAATACTCATCTAAAAATCTGCAATGTGCGCATTTCACTTCCCAATGTTTTTTCTGAGATGAACACAACAATACCAGAATTCTAGATGTAATGCTGTGTGTTCCTGATATGTATTCTTAAAAGGAGATTCATATGGTTGTTTAGAAATTGCTCAGAGTGTTTCCTGATTCTCATGCTAAAGAAAGTACTCGAATCTGAAAGTCCTATTTAACTTTTCATGTTTCCTCCTCAGGTATTCGGTCATCTAAAGCCTAGTCAGTTTTAGGACTATTCTAGGGTTGTTCATGTTTTTTGGAAAAGACGAAGCTTAGAGTTGTAGCAGGGTACTGAATTCATGAGATGTAATTTTGATGTTGTGTTTTAACCTTTTGCTTCCTACAGGTCTCCTTCCCAGCTGTTCCCGTCCTAATCCCCTTTTCCCCACTTGGACTCTCTTAGACTCTGTGATAAATCTAATCAGAGTATTGGAGCTGTCTTGTGGTGGAAGTGTTGGGAACGTGCACAGACCCCGAGGATCTGGTGACTCTGACAGAATAGTGAGCCCACAAATTATTATCCTCCTGGTTTGTGTATGTTCTCAGCATGGCCACACTGGACGAGCTAGTCAAGGCTATCACCCAGCTCCAGTCAGAAGTGGTATCATCAAAGGATTTGACAAATAGTCTAGCTGAGAGGGTGAGTCAGTTACAGAATAAGGTTGAGAAGAAAGAACAAAGTCCCACAGGTGTGTCTTGGCCAGGTACTTCTTCTCAGACTTCTGGAGGTAATCCGACTAACATTTCCCTCAATGTTCCTTCAGCCATTCCTTTAGCTCCCCTAGAACGCTTCTCAGGTGATCCCTTGAAAGCGCAATCTTTTCTGGTTCAAGTGGAACTTCACTTCACCTGCAGACCACATACTTTCCCCGATGCCCAGTCTAAAGTAGCTTTCTTGTTGTCATATCTGTCTGGAGATGCAGCTACCTGGGCTATTCCTCTTGTGCGTAAAAATAGTCCCCTGTTGTACAACTGGAAAAATTGTGTTCGTGAATTTGAGAGAGTTTTCGATCGTAGAACTGTAACACAGTCAGCAGATCGTGAATTATTAGACTTACGCCAAGGGAATCAGGACTTAGGGGGTCATTCTGACCTCGGCGGTAAAAGGCGCCTACCGCCGGTCAGAAATCCTCCATAATCCCGCCGCGGTCACGGAAACCCGCCACGGTCATTCTGACCCGCAGAAGGCAAACCTCCGAAAATCCGACCGCCACAACAGACCGCCAGACCAGCGGTCGGCGGAAAGGTGGAGGTGACCAAACCTCCACCGTCACGCCAACAGAAATACGCCCATCCCATTACGACCCACGAATCCACGCGGCGGTCATTCAAACGCGGTATTCCATTGGCGGGACACACCGCCGCGGTCAGAATACACACAAACGAACAAAACTAAGCCACATTGGACGATTTGAATCCCACACACCTGATACACATACACACACCACTCCCACACACACAATACAATATAAAACACACACCCACATCACCCACAAACCCCTACGCTAAAAAATTCGTCAAGAAGGCAAGAGCGAGACACCAGCATCCAAAAAATAACAGCCACAGCCACTCAACACCATCACCCACACACTATCCACACACAAAACAACACACACCACCACACTCAACTCACTTAAATACACATACTCCACCCCACACATCATACACACCACCCCATGGCACCCCAAAGACAACCCCGCTTCCCAGACGAAGAACTCAGGGTCATGGTGGAGGAAATCGTTCGGGTAGAGCCCCAGCTGTTCGGCACACAGATACAATACACCAGCATTGCCCGGAGGACGGAGCTATGGCAGAGGATTGTCGACAGGGTGAACGCAGTGGGACAGCACCCCAGAAATCGGGAAGACATCAGGAAGCGATGGAACGACCTACGGGGGAAGGTGCGTTCCATGGTATCCAGGCACAACATCGCCGTGCAGAAGACTGGCGGAGGACCCCCACCTCAACCCCCACAATTCACATCATGGGAGGAGGAAGTCTTGAACATCCTGCATCCTGACGGCCTCGCAGGAGTCGGCAGAGGAATGGATACTGGTAAGTTGAAGCTTCAATGCTGCTTCCCCCCCACCTGCATGCCAAATCAGACCCCAAACCTCACCCCCATCCTCGAACCCCACCCTCACCCCCACCCCCATCGTCACCCCCACCCTCACCCCCACCACCATCCTCACCCCCACCACCATCCTCACCCCCACCCCCAGCACACCTATTCCCCGCCAATGTCTCACCATCACAACCCACACATCCCAAAACCTAGGCCTGCATGCGTCCACTAAGCATGGACACCCATCACCAAAGCATGCCCAATGCATATACACATCCCCCCCCCAAGCCACCCTCACCAAAGCCCCCACACACGAATGCCAGCACTTGGGGACACGAGAACCCACAGATACACCCATATGCCACACATTGAAACTATAACCATACCTCTATACCCCTGCAGGACCCGACCGTCAACACACCGCGGCGGAGGGGCCAGAATTCTCCACACCCCCCACCCAAGAGGCCGTCAGCGATGACAGCAGCTCTGTCGACCTGGACACCGATGACCAGCCCGGACCATCGGGGACCTCTGGACAGTCGGTTCCCCTCACACAGGCCCAGGCCACTACAGACCCAAACCCCTCTGGGAACACCGGCACAGCTCCCACCCAGCGGGCCCATGCCTCTGTCTCCAGGGCGCGTCAATCTGCGGTGTGTCTACCACTACAGGGCACCCAGGATAACCCACCACCCCAACAACAACAGGGACCTGGGGGCAGTGGTAGTGGGCACACCGGCCAGGGGGCAGAGGCCCAGGGAAACAGGGGAACTCGGAGGGCAGCTGTGCGACAGGGGGGGGAGGAGAGGCCCAGGGAACCCACTCTCCACGAGGTCCTCACCACCATCATGGGAGCATACAACCGCTCCCAGGAGACGATGGCGACGGTACTGGCCCGGTTCCAGGAGATCCAGGTGCTGCAGGAGGAACACTATCGGGGGTACAGGGAGGACATCAGAGCCATCAACACCACCCTGGTTACCATGGTAGGGCTGCTGCAGGACCTCGTCAACAACAGGGCGGACACTGAACAACACCCAAGGGCCCCTGCCACTAGCCTGGACCAAGAACAGCCAACCACCTCCGCCGGCGCTAGTGGACAGGAGGCCCCCTCACAGCAGCAGCCCACCAGACCCCCACCTCCTGCAGGAGAAGAACCACCCCGCAAGAGGGCCCTGAGATCTCGCAAGAAGACAGAGTAGGATGTCAAGACCCCCGCCAGCAATGGATACCACCTGATGTCATCCCACTGTCCCACATAGTCACCCTGTCCATCCTTGAACTGCCCATGCTCCATCTCTCCACAGGCCTCTGGACAATGCACCTGTGTGACTGTTACTCTGGACTCTGCCATGGACATTCCTTCACCATAGCCCCCACCCACTTGAAACCACCCATCCCATTTTGAGCACTTAAATAAACACCTATTTTGCACCAAAATATCTGGAGTCTGGCTGTGATTTCAATAGATTGTAATTGACATGACAGTGCAAATATGTCCTTGTACATGGTGAAGTCAACAAACAGCTGCCACAAAGCTGTAGTCCATGGGGAAACGAAGCACAGGACTCGTAGTGGGGACCCCAGATATGAAATAGGGAGGGAAAAGCCAAAACTCAGTCATCATACACTGGGGCAAATAGACAGGCAGCAGAGATGCTGGAGAGTAGTTAACATTTACTAAATTATCTTTGAAATGTTACCTGTGTCCTATTGGAAGTACTGTTCAATGATTCTGTCCCTGTTGTCTGTTTCAGCCCCGTCGTCTTCCTCCTCGTCACTCTCCTCAGGTTCCACCGCTGCCACAACGCCACCGTCTCGACCATCCTCCTGCAGGAAAGGCACCTGGCGGCGCAAAGCCAGGTTGTGAAGCATGCAGCAGGCCACGATGATGTGACACACCTTCTTAGGTGAGTACATTAGGGATCCACCTGTCATATGCAGGCACCGAAACCTGGCCTTTAGGAGGCCAAAGGTGCGTTCGATCACCCTCCTAGTACGCCCATGGGCCTCATTGTACCGTTCCTCTGCCCTGGTCCGGGGATTCCTTACTGGGGTCAGTAGCCACGACAGGTTGGGGTACCCAGAGTCCCCCACTAGCCATACACGGTGTCTCTGTAGCTGTTCCATCACGTAAGGGATGCTGCTATTCCTGAGGATGTAGGCGTCATGCACTGACCCTGGGAATTTGGCATTTACATGCGAGATGTACTGGTCAGCCAAACACACCACCTGGATGTTCATTGAATGGTAATTTTTTCTGTTCCTGTACACCTGCTCCCTGTCTCTTGGGGGAACCAAAGCCACATGGGTCCCATCAATGGCACCAATTACGTTGGGAATATGTCCAAGGGCGTAGAAATCACCCTTCACTGTAGCCAATTCGCCCACCTCAGGGAAAATGATGTAGTTCCTCACGGATTTCATCAGGGCAGACAACACTCTGGATAACACCTTCGAAAACATGGGCTGAGACATCCTAGAAGCAATTCCCACGGTTGTCTGAAATGACCCACTTGCCAAGAAATGGAGTACTGACATGACCTGCACCAGAGGGGGAATCCCTGTGGGTTGGCGGATGGGGGACATCAGGTCGGGCTCCAGCTGGGCACACAGTTCATGGATAGTGGCACGGTTAAGACGGTAGGTCAGGATAATGTGGCGTTCTTCCATTGTCGACAGGTCCACCAGCGGTCGGTACACGGGAGGATTCATCCGTCTCCTCGCCCAACCCAGCGGACGGTGCCTAGGAAGGACAACATGGAGCACACAGTCAAGCAACCCACAGGTACGTACTCACAGCTAGCACAGTATACGATTCTCTATGCAGTGAATGGCGTGTCTGAGTGGCTATGCAAGGCCTAGGCCTGTGTGACGCAGTTGAAATTGAGCCATGTGGGCCCTGGAAATGGCGGCTGCCTGACCTGTGAAGTGTGACAATGGGATGTGAGGTCAATGCGCTGGCGTGGCACACCGCGGCGGCCAGCGGGCGAAGACCGCGGCGCGAAGCCGCATTGGTTAACATTGAAGCCTATGGGTTTCAGGAGCCAATGGCGAAGGGCGCCGGCGGTGGCGGGACGCACCGCCGCGGTACGCACCGCCGCGGACGTGACCGCCATTTTCTATCTACTTATCCACTTGCGACTTGAACTTTCACAGGAGAGGACCTATACTGCAAGTGTTGCTGTGACCTCGGTCTGGAAGGGACAATGGCTGCTGCGCCTGGGGAAAGGGCCCCTGCCTTCACTGGAGAGGAGTTGGAGAAACTTGTGGATGGGGTCCTCCCCCAGTATGCGCTACTCTACGGTCCTCCAGACCAACAAGTGAGTTTAATTCAATATGGATTTGGGGCCACTGGCTGGCTTGGGGGCCTGGCGGGGGGCCTGGCGGGGATGGGGGGCATGTTGGGCCTGGCGGGGGGCATGGCGGGGGGCCTGGCGGGGATGGGGGGCATGTTGGGCCTGGCGGGGATGGGGGGCGTTGGGCCACTGGAAAGGAAAATGCTGAGAAACTTGAACGTGGTATTTCTCCCTCCCTGTACGTGTCACATAGGTCCGCGCCCATGAGAAGATCGGGATTTGGCGTGCCATCGCCAAGGAAGTCCGGGCCCTGGGGGTCCACCATCGACGGGGCACCCACTGCCGCAAGAGGTGGGAGGACATCCGCCGCGGGACCAAGAAGACCGCCGAGTCTCTGCTGGGGATGGCCTCCCAACGTAGGCGGGGTGCCTGCCGTCAACTGAGCCCCCTGATGTTCCGGATCCTGGCGGTGGCCTACCCTGAATTGGATGGGCGTGTGAGGGCAGCACAGCAGACACAAGGGGGTGAGTACAAGCATTATCTACTCTGTTGTCGCGCAGTGGAGGTGTCTGGGTGGGGGAGGAGGGCTGGGGGTCCCCCTAGGCCAGGGCGATATCTGTAGGCTGGGCACCCCCGTAAGCCCCTGTGTCCCCAGCCACCACCCTCAGTAGTTTGTCAGTACAGCCATCCCTGGGCCGTGTCATCCATGGGTGCAGTTGTCAACTCTAGGCGTGTAGGGCATGTTCCACGGAATGCGTAGCGTACCCCAAGTGCGCAACTTAGTGCAGGGGGCATCTGTGTCTGTCATGTCCGCTAACTGTACCGGAGATCCATGTACTCAATATCCCTTTATTTCTCTCTCCCCCCCCCTTTTTGTTTGTCTTTCTGTGCTTGTGTGCATCAGCATCATCAGGCGGAGGAGAAGTGGCATCGGGGCAGGAGGGAGCTGCATCTCACATGGCCCAGGAGGGCCATGCCACAGAGTCAGACTGGACCAGTGAGACGGAGGGCGAGGGGAGCTCCACGACGGGGACGACTGGACCCTGCAGCGACACGGACACGTCCTCGGAAGGGGGCTCCCTTGCGGGGGTGGCACCATCCGTGCCCCCCGCCATTACAGGTACAGCCGCCACCCAGCGCACCATCTCCGCCCTCCCAGCAGCCCCTCAGCGTTCGCCCCGTGCCCGCTCTGCCAGGAAGCCGGGCATCTCCTTCGCCCCAGGCACCTCAGGCCCTGCCCCTGTTACCCCCGCTGCCCTCAGTGAGGAGGTCATTGACCTCCTCCGAACGCTCATTGTTGGGCAGACTACCCTTTTGAATGCCATCCAGGGGGTGGAGAGGGAGGTTCATCGCAGCAATGCGTACCTGGAGGGCATTCATTCGGGTCAGGCTGCCCATCAGCGATCGTTCCAGGCTCTGGCCTCAGCACTGACGGCAGCCATTGTCCCTGTCTCCTGCCTGCCTCTACTAACTCCCTCCTCCCAGTCTCCTGTTCCTCTGCCTGTCCCACCCACACCATCAGACCAGCCTGCACACACCTCAACACCCAAGAGAAGCTCATCCAAACATAAGCACCACAGATCACGCAGACATTCACACACGCAACATTCCGATGCAGACATGCCAACAGTCACTACCACCTCTGTGACCCCCACCTCCTCGTCTCCCTCCTCCCTCCCTGTGACGTCTACACTCACATCTCCATTCACCTCACCATCAGCCAGTGTTTCCATCACCAGCACACCCTCCACTCCAGTCCGCACACGTGCAGTCACCACCCCCACTGCCATTTACACGTCCCCTGTGTCCTCTCCCACTGTGTCTGTCACCCCCTCTTCCACACCACACAAACGCAGCCACCCACCCACCCAACAGCCATCCACCTCACGACAGCCTATCCCTCCTGCACCTGCACCCAAAGACAGCAAACGTGACTCACCTACAACCACATCCTCTCCCTCCACTCCCATTCCCACTGTACCTACCACTCTCCATTGTCCCAAGAAGCTCTTCCTCGCCACTACTAACTTCTTTCCTGACCCTGAGCCCCCCCCCTCCTTCTCGTCGGGGTAAGAAGAGCACCTCAGCCACCACCAGCCCTGCAGCCCCCTTGACAAGGGTGCAGGGGTATTGGAGCCCGCCAGCCCGCATGTCTGGATCTTCGCCCAGCAGCAAGGGGACAGCCAGCCCACCCCCTGGGAAGAGGAGCAGAAGGCGGAAGGGTCGCCGCAGGAGCCCGCCTTCTACATCCCCCCCGGACACCACCCAGAGACAGTCACCAGCCACAGCTCCAAAGGGAGGAAAGGGCCACAGGCCCACGACTAAGGAGGGCAAGGGCAGCAAGTCGGAGAGGTCAGGCAGCAGGCCTGCTGCCCAGGAGGAGCCCACAACCCCCATAGCCGCTGCCCCGGGAGGAACCGGCACAGCTGCCCCGGGAGAGCCCACCACCCCCATAGCCGCTGCCCAGGGAGGACCCAGCCCAGCTGGCCAGGAGGGCCCCACCACCCACAGCCCAGGTGGGCAGTGAAGGAGCACCATCCCCGCTGCCCAGGAGGGCACCACCAGGCAATTAGCAGTTGGCCATAGACCGGCCGCCGTCTCAAGAACCGCTGAACTGGGCCCCGCCGTCTCAAGAACCGCTGAACTGGGCCCTTCAAGGCAAGGAGCGCTGAACTGGGCCCCGCCGTCTCAAGAACCGCTGAACTGGGCCCCGCCGTCTCACGCACCGCTCCGCTGGGCCCCGCCGTCTCAAGAACCGCTGAACTGGGCCCTTCAAGGCAAGGAGCGCTGAACTGGGCCCCGCCGTCTCAAGAACCGCTGAACTGGGCCCTTCAGGGCAAGGACCGCTGAACTGGGCCCTACAAGGCAAGGAGCGCTGAACTGGGCCCTTCAAGGCAAGGAGCGCTGAACTGGGCCCGCCGTCTCAAGAACCGCTGAACTGGGCCCTTCAAGGCAAGGAGCGCTGAACTGGGCCCCGCCGTCTCACGCACCGCTCCGCTGGGCCCCGCCGTCTCAAGAACCGCTGAACTGGGCCCTTCAAGGCAAGGAGCGCTGAACTGGGCCCCGCCGTCTCAAGAACCGCTGAACTGGGCCCTTCAGGGCAAGAACCGCTGGCCCTTTGGCAGACGTGGCAGGGCAGGATCTATCTCGGGCAGGGCTGCAGGATGTCCTCTGGCCAACTTGCCTCCTCCAGTGGCAGTGGGGTCTGTTATGGACTGTATGGACTGTGGCTTTGCTCTCCCCAGGATGGCCCAGTGGGCAGGCCACCCACTGTATGGACTGTATGGACTGTGGCTTTGCTCTCCCCAGGATGGCCCAGTGGGCAGGCCACCCACTGTATGGACTGTATGGACTGTGGCTTTGCTCTCCCCAGGATGGCCCAGTGGGCAGGCCACCCACTGTATGGACTGTATGGACTGTGGCTTTGCTCTCCCCAGGATGGCCCAGTGGGCAGGCCACCCACTGTATGGACTGTTTGGACTGTGGCTTTGCTCTCCCCAGGATGGCCCAGTGGGCAGGCCACCCACTGTATGGCCTGTTTGGACTGTGGCTTTGCTCTCCCCAGGATGGCCCAGTGGGCAGGCCACCCACTGTATGGACTGTTTGGACTGTGGCTTTGCTCTCCCCAGGATGGGCCAGTGGGCAGGCCACCCACTGTATGGACTGTTTGGTTGGTCATGGAGTCCCCTCGTGGATCTGGCGTCGTGTACTCAAGTGGCTGAGGTGCCCCCCCTTCCCTTCCCCCTGAGGTGCCTGTCCTATTTTCTTTCTGATGCCCCTGCAGTGTTCTCTCCGTGGAGTTCTTGTCGTGGGACTGGGCCTTGCCCCTTTGCACAGGACCCCTGTGATCCACGGACAGTGGTTGGACTACATTTAGTAGCTGTATATATTTTGTACATAGTTTATTTATTTATTGGGATTACTGGTGTCCATATTTCAATATATCTGCCCGTTTATGATCTCTTCTTTTGGTCTTTGCATTATTTCGGAGGGGGGTGGTTTGTGGGTTGTGACAGTGATCTGTGGGAATGCATTGATGTGTGTGTTGTAGTGGGTGTGGGTGGGTGGGTGTGTGCCGGTAATCTTTTCCCTCCCCTGTGTCGTAGGTGCAGTACTCACCGATGTCTTCCGCGCCGCCGGGCGTGCTCCTGGTATATGAGCAGGAATAGGAGTGCGGGGATGACCTGCAACTCTGGCTCCATACTGCCGGAATCTCGCGTGGAGTGCGTAGAGGTGAGCGTTTTCCCGTTCGTAGTCTGTTTCCGCCGTGTTCTTATCGGCGGTGCTCCCGCCCCGGAAAAGGTGGCAGATTGGTGGGTCGTAATAGGGTGGGCGGGCTGTTGGTGGGAACCGCCGCGCTGTTTGTTTGTACCGCTGTGGCGGTCAGAGTGTTAAGTTGGCGGGCTGTGTTGGCGGTTCCCGCCAGGGTCAGAATTGCATATTTTAGACCGCCGGCCTGTTGGCGGCTTGGCCGCCGCTTTATCACCGACCGCCAGGGTCAGAATGAGGGCCTTAGTGTCATATTTAGCCAACTTTAATCAGCTGGTCGCTGAGACATCCTGGCCTGAAGAAAAACAAGCAGCCTTGTTTTACAGGGGACTCAAAGAGGAGCTAAAAGACATGTTAGCGCAAATCGACCCACGGCAAACTGTCAAGATTTAATAAACCTTGTCTTGAGGCTTGATCATCGTTTAAATGAACGAAAAGGAACGCGTAAAAAGACTGAAAAACATTCTTGGCATGCTCATGATAACAAAGACTCAAGAACTCTGAGAGAAAGAACGCTGGAACCGATGGAAATTGGAACCATCAGGAGACCTTTGACCAAAGATGAAAAGGACCTACGCAGAAAAAATGGGCAATGTCTCTATTGTGGGCGGAAAGGTCATTTCGCCAAAGATTGTCCAATCAAAACAAAGAGCAAGAGAGACCTAGTTCAGAAAGTTGCAATCAATGCATCAGTCGAGTCGGAAAATCTAAAGAACCCAAGTTGCAGAGAAGGGTTGCTCTTGGGTGTCACCGTGGATCCTTCACAATCCAAACATCTAAAATTGGGAATAAGAGTTCAGGTCAAGAAAAAGACCTATTTCAAGAAGGCTCTAGTCCACTCTGGGGCTACCGGAAACTTTGTTGACGCCCAATTGGTTCGTGCATGGGGGATCCCATGTATTGAAAAGAAGACCCCAGAAACCATCCAGGCAGTTGATGGAAAACTCTTGACTGGAGGTCCGATAACTCTTCAGACTGTCCCCTTGACAATAATTTGTGAAGGTAAAAATCAAAGAAAGAAACATAAAGAGGAACTCATGCTTGACGTGATCCATGCTCCCCAGTATGGGATCATCCTTGGCTTGCCATGGTTAACTCATCACAATCCAGAGATGAATTGGGCAGAACGAAAGATCGTGTTCTCATCAGTGTTATGTAAAGAACATTGGGGGTTATTCTAACTTTGGAGGAGGTGTTAATCCGTCCCAAAAGTGACGGAAAAGTGACGGATTTACCACCAGCCGTATTACGAGTCCATTATATCCTATGGAACTCGTAATACGGCTGGTGGTATATCCGTCACTTTACCGTCACTTTTGGGACGGATTAACACTCCTCCAAAGTTAGAATAACCCCCATTGTCTCCAAAGGACTCAAGAATCGGAAGTTCGCCATTCTTACATAGCTACAGCAGCAGAGAAAGAAGTTCAGTTGCCCAAACAGTATTCGTCTTATGAAGATGTATTTGATGAGAAGGAAGCAGAGAACTTACCTCCTCATAGATCTTATGACTGTCAAATTGATCTAGTCCCAGGGGGGATACTTCCCAACTGTCGTGTGTATGCCCTGTCAGAACATGAAAATCAACATTTACGAAAATACTTGGATCAATTCTTAGAGAATGGTTTCATCCGCCCCTCTGAGTCTCCCACAGCTTCTCCTTTGTTTTTTGTTCCAAAAGCGAACGGAGAGCTTCGAACTTGTATCGACTATAGGGGCTTGAATAAAATCACCATCAAGAACAAATATCCTTTGCCTCTAATTCCGGTCTTACTGGAACAAGTAAAGAAACAAAAATCTACACGAAGCTTGATCTTCGAGGTGCTTACCATTTGGTCAGAATGAGAGAGGGTGACGAATGGAAAACTGCATTCAAAACAAGATATGGCCTTTTTTAATACACTGTCATGCCTTTTGGTCTGTGCAATGCTCCAGCAGCATTTAAATTTTTCTTAAATGACGTTCTTAGAGAGTACCTCGATATCTTTGCCATAGTTTACATTGATGACATTTTGATCTACTCAGACAATGAGAATGAACATGTTCAACATGTCAAGAAAATGTTGGCAGCCCTTCGTAAACACCATTTATATTGCAAGCTAACCAAGTGTGAGTTTCATGTTACCACAGTTGAGTTTTTAGGGGTTATCCTTACCCCTCAAGGTATGGTGATGGCAGAAAGGAAAGTAAAAGCCGTATCTGAATGGCCCATCCCAAAGACTGTTCGGGATGTACAATGTTTCCTGGGCTTTGCAAGATTTTACTGGAGGTTCATTAATCATTTCTCCCAGACAGTGGCTCCAATTACTAAGTTATTAAGAAAGAAAGAAAAATTTGTATGGTCCCCAGAAGCAGACCAAGCCTTTTCAACATTGAAAGAAGCTTTCTCCACTGCCCCAGTCTTGACTCATCCAGATGCGGATCGACCTTTCATAGTGGAAGCTGATGCTTCAGATGTGGCGATAGGAGCAGTCTTGTCACAACGAAACAAAGACACTGGTCAGCTTCATCCTGTAGCTTACATGTCTCAGAAGTTGAACGAAGCCGAACAGAACTATGTCATTGCTGAAAAAGAGCTTCTGGCGATTTGTGACGCCTTTAAAGAGTGGAAACATCATTTGTTGGGAGCTAAATATACTGTCACAGTATATACTGATCATCGCAATCTTCAATTCATGAGTTCTGCCAGACTTTTGACTCCTCGGCAATTACGCTGGATGCTGTTTTTTGCCAAGTTTGATTTTGTGGTAACCTTCCGGCCTGGTAAAGATAATCGCAAAGCTGACGTCTTGTCCCGCCAAGAGTCTACCACATTGCCTGCAGTTCAAACCTCCAGAGCTATCCTTGCTCCTGACAAGGTCCTATGTATCATAAAAACAGAAGATTTCTTTGAAGACATCCGCAATTCATTCACTGTTGAAAAATGGCAGGCGTGGGCCCAAGCAGATCCGAAAAGATCAATCAAGCAAGGATTACCCTTTCACGATGCTCGTTTGTTCGTGCCCACTACCAAACTTTGCAAGATAGTGTTTCATTGGTTGCATGTTATACCTACAGCAGGTCACCCTGGTACTCCTAAAACTCTTGAATTAATCCAACGCTATTTTTGGTGGCCTACCTTAACAAAGGATGTAAAAACAATGGTAAACAACTGCGAAGTCTGTGCTCGCAATAAAACAAGTCATTCAAAACTGAAAGGGTTGTTACACCCACTCCCAACCCCAAGTCGTCCGTGGGAACACATCTCTTTAGACTTTATTACAGGTCTGCCAGTGGTTCAACAGCATTCAGTAATTCTGGTGGTAGTAGATAGTCTCATGAAATATGGACATTTCATTGCCTGTAAGAAATTACCCACCTCTAGTGAACTGGCAACTATCTTACTGAATAGAGTGGTTCATTATCATGGACTGCCAAAAGTGATCCTCTCCGATCGGGGATCGCAATTTGCCTCCAACTTCTGGAAGACATGGTGTAAAACACATCAAGTGACATCTACCCTATCTACTAGCCACCATCCTCAAACAGATGGTCAAACGGAGAGACTAAATCAGACTTTGAAGCAATACCTACGTGCTTACGCTGAAAAAGCACTAAATTCATGGACATCAATGCTCTGGTTAGCTGAGTTAGCCTACAACAACTCCTTCCACACTTCTACTGGTGTTACACCCTTCTTTGGTTTGTTTGGCTATCATCCTGACACCTTGCCCATCACAATTCCTCAAGAAAGTTCTCTCACTTCAGCTGTGTCAGAAATCATTCAACATTTGCATCAAACTCAGAAATCGATTCAACAACATTTAGAAAAAGCCAAAAAAAAATACAAAAAGCATTATGACAAGAAACATTGTGAGGGACCGCAGTATCAACCTGGTGACAAAGTGTGGCTTTCCACAAAACATATAGACTTCAAGAAGAAGCACATGTTCAACCCCAAATTTATAGGTCCTTACACTGTTCTTCAGCAAATCAATCCTGTGACCTATAAACTACAATTTCCAAAATCATTACGGATTCATCCAGTGTTCCATACTTCCCTCTTAAAAAGGGCAGTCCAAAAGGTCCACCCTCATCCAGCTCCTGTTCTAGTACAGGTGGAAGAAGAATATGAAGTCAAGAAAGTGTTGGACTCTAAACTGAGAGGGCGTAACCTATGGTACTTAATCTCATGGAAAGGTTATGGCCCTGAAAGTAATTCATGGGTTTCCGCATCTAATGTTCATGCTCCAGTACTTGTGAGACGCTTTCATCGTCTCAATCCAGATAAACCAGGCCCTAGAGCACGCCTGGGAGAGGGGAGTACTGTCAACACCAGGACAGTGCGCGCTCTATGGGCATCTAGAATGCAAAAACCCAACACTCGCAAGATAATGTAATTTATGCATTGTGATGATATGTTATTGTTTAACCTTTTGCATTGCAGAATTCCATCCAAAAGATTCTTTTTTAAGGTGCTTATAAATAATGTACATTTGCAATGTATTGCTGCAGACATTCAGAGTGAGTTAGGGTGTGGCAGGGTGTGGTCCCTTTCCAGGGCCTTTCAGAGACTCCCTGCAACATGCCTGGGCGTGGTTCTAGGCGAGGCCAAGACTCTATAAAAGAGAGTCAGCCCAAATCCCAGTGCTCACTATTCAGAGGTCCCGGTGCAGAGCAGCAGCTTCTCCCTGAGCTCCTGTCCCGGCGGCCTATTTGGATTTTCCAGTCTTCTGCACTCATCTCTCATTGGTGATCACTGTTTCCAGGCGGTAAGACGGTGTTTGGACATTTCCCAACATCGTAATTGAGAATTTTCGTATTCTTGATTTTATTTCTTAAATGAATAACAGATTACTTGTGCGCTGCCATTTTTTTACATTTGTATGGTGGTTTGCAAATAGGGAGGACTCGCAATTTATTCCATAAAGATTTGGCTTCGTTATTACATGGTTGTTCATTGCGCGCTGATATTTCTTGACATTTACATGATGTTTTACGAGTTGGCAAGACGTGCAACTCGTTTCATGAGCATTTAACTTTGTTGTTCATTGCGCGCTACCTTTTCTTGACACTTACATGGTGGCATTCGAATCTGCGAAACGCGCGATTCACTTCTCGTGTGTAATTCATGCTGTTCATTGTGCGCTACCATTTTCTGGCATTTACATGGTGGTATTCGAATCGGCAACACGCGCGATTCTTTCCTTGAGTGTTTTTTCATGTTATTCATTGTGCGCTACCATTTCTTGGCATTTACATGGTGGCATTTGAATCGACAAGACGCGCGATTCTTTCCCTGAGTTCTTTTCATGTTGTTCATTGTGCGCTACCATTTCTTGATATTTGTATGGTGGCATTTGAATCGGCAAGACGCGAAATTCTTTCCTCGTGTATAAATAATGTAAATTACTGTGCGCTACTATTCTAAGACATTTTCTTGGTAGCATTTCAAGTTGACACGTTGCGTGATTTATTCTTTGAATCTACGTTGTGTGATTTCATGGTGCACAATCCTTTATGGTGTTTAATACTCATATAAAAATCTGCAATGTGCGCAATTCACTTCCCAATGTTTTTTCTGAGATGAACACAACAATACCAGAATTCTAGATGTAATGCTGTGTGTTCCTGATATGTATTCTTTAAAGGAGATTCATATGGTTGTTTAGAAATTGCTCAGAGTGTTTCCTGATTCTCATGCTAAAGAAAGTACTCGAATCTGAAAGTCCTATTTAACTTTTCATGTTTCCTCCTCAGGTATTCGGTCATCTAAAGCCTAGTCAGTTTTAGGACTATTCTAGGGTTGTTCATGTTTTTTGGAAAAGACGAAGCTTAGAGTTGTAGCATGGTACTGAATTCATGAGATGTAATTTTGATGTTGTGTTTTAACCTTTTGCTTCCTACAGGTCTCCTTCCCAGCTGTTCCCGTACTAATCCCCTTTTCCCCACTTGGACTCTCTTAGACTCTGTGATAAATCTAATCAGAGTATTGGAGCTGTCTTGTGGTGGAAGTGTTGGGAACGTGCACAGACCCCGAGGATCTGGTGACTCTGACGGAACCCCCAGAGATATGTAGACAACGAAATCTAGCCTTCAGGAGACCTATTGTGCGCTCTATCAACCTACTAGTGCTTCCATGGGCCTCATTGTAATTCCTCTCTGCATCTGTCCCAGGATTCCACACTGGTGTCAGGAGCCAACCAGGTTGGGATAGCCAGAATCACCTAAAAAAAGGTGCAAAACAGAGCAGTCATTGTCAAGCCTCTGAGTCAGACAGCCTGGCTGTCTGCTAGGTAGCAGTTAGTGACAGAAACACCTACCTATGATCAACCCTCTGTCCTCTTGTATTTGTTCCATCTTCTGTGGCACACTACTGTTCCTCAGCACAAAGGAATTATGGACTGAACCGGGGAAGATGGCATTCACATGTGAGATGTACTTTTCTGCAGTACATACCAATTGGATGTTCATGGAGTGAAAGTTATTTCTGTTTCTGTACACCTGTTCTCTGGCTCTTTGTAGGTATTTGGGTGCCATTCATTGTGCACTGCTGACTTGATTGTAGGTACTCAAAAGTAAAATGTTTTTGACAGAATTTAATCTAGACCATAATGAATGAACAGGGTTTGTGATGTGTGGTATCGTTAAAGGTCACATGCATAGGTGTGTTAGGTGAACAATAGGGCCTGCATTGTGCCGATATTATTTGTATTAATGCATAGTTAAGGCCAAAATGTCTGCCCCGTGTAATCCAGAACTGTCGCTGTGGAAGTGACCTCATAGCGCTAGCGGTTGACGTAACAGCGTAAGGCGGTATTTACCGCCGTTCGCACAGTCATTGGTTAACATGGATGCCAATGGGGAATCCTGGCATATCATGATCGCCGCCGGCGGTGATGGTGCACACCGCCGCGGTACGTACACGAATTCGTCAGCCCACTTCACTTGACTCCCTGATCTCGTGCGAGCAGGCACTCCACTGAGTGTACTGCTGTGTTCTGCCTCTGGTCATGGAAGTGGCTCGTGTTGCAGGGGAAAGAGCCCCGGCCTTCACATTGGGGGAACTGGAGAGGCTAGTGGACGGTGTCCCGCCCCTATACGCCAAGCTCTATGGACAGCCAGAGGTACAGGTGAGTTGGGGGTTTGGGGGCAATGGTGGTGTGTAATGGATGGTGTTGGAAGTATATATGTGTGCACCTCTGACCCTGCATGAGCCATGGTTCATGACATGCTGCATGCGTATGTCCTGTAAGTCTGTCAGTACTGTCTGTCCCATAGTGGACGTATAGCCAGCTGTACATATTTTCCAAGTGCCTGACCTCTGTGTTACATTTCCGTGTGTCCCTTTTAGGTCAGCGTCCACCAGAAGAGGGTACTTTGGCATGCCATCACCAAGGAGGTGTGGACCCTGTGGGTCTACAACCGGCGGAGCACCCACTGCAGGAAGAGGTGGGAGGACCTGTGGCGCTGGGCGCAAAAAATCTGTGAGGCCCAGCTGGGGAAGTCCTCCCAACGTGGAAGGGGTGCCCATCGGGCACTGACCCCCCTCATGATACGCATCCTGGTAGTGGCGTACCCAGACCTGGATGGGCGCTTGAAGGCTGCACAGCAGTCACAAGGGGGTGAGTACACATATCACAATCTTATCCCTTGATGGATGTCTGTGTGTGCATTAGGGTTTATGCTGCTTAGTTGCAGGAACTCTGACTGAAGTCCATCTACATGATGGCCCCCGTAGGTTGTAGGGGTGTTTGGGTCAGGTGTCCTACATGTCGGGTCCTTAGATAGTTCAGGGGATGGGTGCAGAGCAGGGTTCTGGTCACTAGTCAGGGGCATGGCCATGGGCATAGTGGAAGGTGCTGCCTGTTGAAGGGTCTTCTGGGTGGGTGTATGTCTGGCCACTATGTTCATTCCTTTCAGCTATTTACAAGTGTCTCTCCTGTTTTGTCTCCCCATCCCTGTTCTCTTGTATTGTTTGTGTACATCAGCATCATCTGGCGAGCGGGCTGAGGCACCGACGAGTGGAGATGCAGCGGCCCACAGATCCTCGGAGGCACAGTCATCCGACGCCAAGGGGACCAGTGGGTTGGAGGGCGAGGGGAGTACCACGGGGGAGATAACTACCACTGGAGGTAGTGACTCTGATACCTCCTCCGATGGGGGATCCCTGGTGGTGGCAGACCCTAGTGGGCACACCCCTACAGTATCATCTTCCGCCACCCCCATGCCATCACCACCCTCCCATTTGCTCCCCACTGAGCTGCCTGTGCCAGCTCACCTAGAAGGGTGGGCATCTCCTTCACCCCAGGCACCTCCTCACCTGCCCCAGTCAGCCGTGCTGCCCTCACAGAGGAGGCTATTGACCTCCTGAGAACCATCTCTGTAGGGCAGACAACCATCGTCAATGCCATCCAGGGGCTAGCTTCAGAGATGCAGCAGACCATTGCCTATCTGGATGGCATTCATTGTGCTGTGTCTGGCCTACAGAGATCTTTTCAGGCTCTGGCCTCCTCTTTGACAGCAGCCAGTTTCCCTGGTCATTCCGTCCCCCCTCCAACCTCCTCTACCCCTTCCAGCACCCCACTCCCTTCACCCGTCCAAAGCACGCAATCTGACACGCAGTCAAGCACCTCAACACACAAGAAGCACACTTCTAAACACAAGCACCACACCTCCCACCACAAGCATTCACACAGCCAACACACACATGCTCACACAGCAACATCCACTTCCCCTAGTGTGTCCACCTCTTCTGCCTCCCTGTCTGTCTCCTGTACATGCGCACCCCCAGGCACTGCACCTTCAGTCCCTGTTGCTGAGCCTATTCCTGCACTCACCACAATAGCAGACATCCATACATGCACCCCAGACACCACACCTGCACTCACCACAACTACTGTAGTTGACACATGCAGCACACTCACCAGACTTGCAGACACCCACACAACATACATTTACACTGGCAGCCTGTCTTCTCCCACTGTGTCCACCCCCTCCTCCAAAAACACACAAACGCACCAAGACACCTACCCATCACACATCCACCACACCTCAGCAGATTGTCTAGTCACCTGCACCCACAACATGCACCCCTACACCACTTACGTCCACACCCTCTGCCTCCACTCCCACGCCCTCCTCCAGGCCCAACCCAATTGCTCCCCAAAAACTTTTCTTCTCCCATGCTGACCTCTTCCAACCCACTGGCCCACCCCGTCTTGTCCCTAAGCGTGCGTACCTCCTTGCCCTTTCCACTCCTTTCATTTCACAGCCCGCTCCTGTCTGCCCTTCACATTCCCAAGCCCCTTCCCCAGAGAGGAAGAAGCCCCATGCAGAGCCAATTCCCCGGTCAAAGCACACACCCCCACCTTCCAAGGCCAAACCCTCTCCACCTTCCAAGTCCAAGCCCCACCCATGTCGCAAATCCCCACCCCCACCACCCCCTGCCCCTGTTCCCTGAGGTGCCTGGATGCCCCATTGTTGCCCCATTAGGTGGAGTACCATAGCACTTTTGGGAGTCAGGTTGGGGCCATTGTAGCCCAAACAGGTCTGGCACCATGGACTGGCCATTGGCCTTATTGTGAATAGTTAGCTCTGTGAGCTGCAATAAAAATGTATGTGTTGCTTGTGTTTTGCAGCCACACGCTTGAACCCTGGTCTCTCGTTTCATTGCTTGTGGGTGTGGGGCATTTGTATGTACTATGGTCAGGTTGGATTTGCCTTGTGTCGGGTAGGTACCTCTTGCTGTGGGGTGTATGGGTTGTGCTGCTGTGAAGGGTTGTGGGAGGGTTGCAGGGTGGGTGGAGTGGGTGGGTATGTAACTCTGCCTTTTCCTCCCTTGTGTCGTAGGTTGCGGTACTTTCCGTCCTCGTCGGTCTCGGTCTTGGAGGTATATGGCAAGGAGCAGGGCTGGCATGATCTGCAGCTCTCTATCCATGTCTGCTTCGGCGTGTTGTGTGGGCCTCCGGTGAGTGTTTCCTTATATTTGGTTTGTTTACGCCTGACTTTGCGTGGCGGTGGTTCCCGCCCCGGAACTGACGGCGGTCTAGTGGTTCATTATTTGATGGGCGAGTTGGGCCTTTCCGTCTGCCTGTGGGCGGATTCTGCCGTCGTTGTCGTCACTCCTCTACTGGCGTTAGGTGGTTTTCAGGAGGCCTGTGTTTCAGTTGGTTCATTATTTGGCGGTCCGGACCACTCCTCTCTTGGCGGTTTTTACCGCCACCGGCGCAGTTTTGACCTCTGTGTTCATAATGAAGGCCATTGTCTTTTTTGCACTTACATACAGTTAGAAGGACCGGACACTTCTTTCTAAACTGTACTTATACTGTGAGGAAGTGCTAGTGCTGGATTGTGATTGTTGATGCTGGCCACACTTTGAAAAAAGAAAAAAGATTATGAAAAAAGACTATGGGCCTGATTATGAGTTTGGTGGTCTTTTGGCAAGACTGCAATGGTGGCGGCCACCAAAACATTGCCATGCTGGCAATAATCCAACTGCTGTATTAAGAGTCACACAGCACAGCCTGCCAAAAGCCAGACAAATTTCCAAAAACACCAGGACACTGGAGGGTGACGAAGAGGCGGCACCACCACCTGCACCACAACCGCACCAAAAAAACCTCCAATCATATTATGATCCACAAATCCTGATAGCGTTTCTTCCAAGGTGGAAAATCAATGGTGGTACGAATCGCAACGGTCAGCCATCAGCGGTCACATCAGTAATACACCACACCACATTGGACAGTATGAAAACCCCACACCTGTCACACATTCACATACCTGGCACACTTACACACTACACTATAAAACCCTGTACACACCACAATCCTTTGCAGCAAAAATGCCAAACACAGCCCGATAGAAGCCACTTAAAAAAAATATCACAAAGCATACAATAGGCACCACTACACATTTCACCTACCACTCATCCCACACCTGCACAACACACACAACACACAAATTAATACCCCACAGAGTAGACACCAACCATCACCTACTCACATCACAGCATTCACGCCTCATCACCAATTTATTTTCCTTTCCATTTCTTCTGCCTCACCGTCTCGTCCACCCCACAAAAAGATCCATGTTTCACTGATGATGAGTTGAGGGTCATGGTGGTTGAAATTATCAGAGTAGAGCCACACCTATTAAGAGCACCAGTCCAGCAAATGTCTAATCCCAGGAAAATGGAGTTGTAGCAAACAATAGTCACCAGGGTAAATTCTGTGGGCAGCTACCCACGCACAAGGGAGAACATCAGGAAGAGGTGGAATGACCTCAGGGGGAAGCCCTGTTCCGGGGCCGCCCGGCACCAGCTAACGGTCCTCAAGACCCCCACCTCCTCCCCCAACTTTCACATCATGGGAGGAGAAGATCTTGGACTTCCTGCATCCTGAGGGCCTGACAGGAATGCCTGGAGGAGTGGAGTCGGGTAAGTCACCACACCATTAATGTCACCAAAAGGTTTTGTCTTGCATGCCCACTGATCACCTTTAGCCACCTCAACAATCATCCCACCCACAACCCCTGTGTCCAAATGTCCAAATACCCCTCTCAGGTATGCCTCATGTCAACTAAATACACCTGGAGGCACATTGTATGTGTATGGCTTGGGGAGTACAGGAATTGACAGCACTACAACTCCCAGCAGGCACTGTTCCACCATTAAGAGAACCAGAACAGTGTACTAAACGTACAATAGCCTTGCATGTGAAACTAACAATCAATTTAACACACGTGAAAGCTCCACTATTGTACAGTCTATGGCAATGACATCAATGCTGTGGCCTACTACCAGTACTTTTAGAAGCAACAGACAGCTACAGCTATGTTCCCTACTAAACTGGCCCTTGAAATTTCCATCCACACAATGTCATGTACTCACCTGGTGGGGAAAACTATATAGGAGGCTGGATGTACTTACATTACACCCATACAGAGGCCCAGTTTAAATGTTAACTCTCATACAGTTGGCCAGCTGTGTCACCATAGTACATTTTGCAGCTGTTAGTTGACTCAATAATGCTATACACCTTAATAGGAGATAACTTTACATCGCCATGCTTTTACTCAGACAAGATATGTGTCAATGAACAGACATCTAATCACAAAGATACTCCAAGATCTTGGAGCATGGTGTTTGCAATTGTGAAATCTCTGTGTCCTACATAGCTCTGACCCAGATTTCTAAGCAGGTGTCATTGTCATATCAGCGTATCATGTAAAGGCTTTGTGTTCATGTCACATAGCATGTCTAACGGTCAAACTTTGAAATCACCTGTTGCGTTACTTTCAATAAATGTGTGTTCCTCTTCTCCTATAGATAACCTTGCTCACTGTGCCACTGGATTCAAGCTTGCCTGGCTGATGAAGGGTAATACCCTGAAACCGGTCCCAGGATGTTTGTTTCCGGTCCAGGGATGACCTGGCCTGGCAGTTTGGGCTGGACTGTTCCCATGAGGAACAGGGTCAAGACTGATTTGCATATGGCTGGGTCCAAACTGGGGTGCTACGGTGAGCAAAAGAACGATGGATTAAACCTAGATCTGTGACTGGGGGTGAGTGTTTGCATTGTTCAGCACTCCATCCATCATCCTTTTGTGTTCCTTCTACATCTCTGGCAGCTAGTGGAATGAAGGTCATGCCAGGGGACGGATATGCCTCAGACACTTCAGCATCTGTAGCTCAAGAACCACCCGCAAATGTGGACGTCCCTCCCAAACATCCAGGAGGAGCAGATGCCAAGACCAAAACCACTGGCAGGAAGTGAACCTCTACTGATTGGTTCCTCTTGCGTCGCACAGATACACCCTGTTGACTGTTCTGAGACCTATCTCAATTCACCCATGGTACAAGGACACTGGACTTGTGTCCCCAAATGGTGTAGTAGCTACCCTGATGATATCATCCACCATGACTGAACCCTTCACTGTGTACTTTGTGTTATGTTTTGTTTCCATTCAGTAATTTTGCAGTGCACTCCCCAATAAATGCCACTTAACCACAGATCATGTGTTAGAGTCATTTATGAACCATATACAACTGTCATGTATCATATCTCCTGCACAAAAAAAATCTCTCACATGTGAAACCTTTGTAATGTTCCACACACATGTACTGTATAACCAGGCTAGATTTTGCATTGTCTAATAATGATAGACATAACCAAAATCACCTGTAATTCACTTTCCCACATCTAGGTTGGGAGAATGCCAAGGATCACACAGTGAAGTGCTGCTGCTAACTTCAGAGTTACAGCATAGATGTCATGCACTATCCAACCCACAGATGTCTGAAGGTAGGGACATGTCAGTCTTACACTATCCCAGAAGGCAAACCTATTGTTTCAATGTATCATAAGCTAAAGCCTTATCAAATACCCATACTATAGCTCCCAAATTACCATACCCCATGAAACAGAAAGAAGTCAGTACAAATGTCCCTACTCATGGAACCTTCCAACTTACCATGGTCGGGTGTCTGTAGGCTTGCCACTCACCTATGTCAGTCCTCAGACACATGCACATTGGTCTGCAATGAGGAAACACACTGACAGCTACATACAAGTTTGTTTTTACCAACACAAACCATTATGATGTTAGAGAGTATGGATAGCACATGATGACATGTTTCAGAAACACATGAACACACACATGGCACCACTGGCCCCACATCCAATGGCAACAAGTCTTTAGTGTGGAATAGGACACTACCATCCCGCTGTCCTGACAGTCTGGGCATAGAACTCACACACAACGAACCTCTAGACTGACAGTACCTGGTTCAATTCATGACCATCTCAATTGTCAGTCTGCAAATCCCATCTGTCTGTGACACTGTCTGATATTGCCAAATGAGGATGAACCTGTTCACTTAATCTGCAATTCGAAAATGACAAACATAAGGTATAGGCCACATTGATATATAAACATTACACAGCCAATTCATACATACAAATATGACTCAGATTGTGCATTGTGAAAAAGTTAGACCATGTTGATTAAATGGATGGACACTACACCATGTAACAATCTGCATGCACAACTGAGTCCTGGGCTTTGGAGCTACTTTTGTCTTCTCTGATGGTCATAATAAGACCCTTATTAAGCTTTCCTAACCTCACCAAATTCCCCACTTAATAACTCTAATTTCATCACATCACATACCTAAAGTCAGGTGAAGTACTGATTGATTAGATCAGCCCTGATGTCTCCAGCTTCATCCTCATCATACTCATCCTCACTTGGAAAATCGGAATTCTCACCCGCTAGAACTGCTGGCTCCCCCTCATCTGGTATAAATGGGATTTGACGTCTCAGGGCGAGGTTGTGGAGCATGCAGCAGGCAACAATAATGTTACATTCTTTGGTGGGTGAGTAGAGGAGGGCTCCTGCAGACTTATCGATGCAGCGGAATCTTGCCTTCAGGAGCCCAAAAGTCTGCTTCACGACACGCCTTGTCCTTCCGTGGGCCTCTTTGAAGCGGACTTCCCCTGGCATGGTTGGGTACCTCACTGGTACCAATAACCAAGGACGGTTTGGGTAGCCAGAGTCCCCTGTAAGGAATAGTTACAACATGCCAAACATAAATATTGGAAATCCACAACCCTGATAACAGATGTTAGTTCTAGACACACAAGACATATATGAAATGTAGAGGTCAGCCAAACAGACCACTTGGACATTAATGGAGTGGAAGTTTTTCCTGTTCCTATATACCTGTTCATTGGCATTAGGGGTAACCAAGGCTAAATGGGTGCCATCTATAGCTCCAACCACATGTGGAATGTGTCCCAAAGCATAGAAATCAGCCTTTACATGGGCCAAGACTTAATGCTGTGGAATTCGGATGTAGCTGTCCAAGTGTTTCAACAATGCAGACAGTGCAGCCTTCAATGCCAGACTGAACATAGGCTGAGATATCCCTGCAGTTAGGGCGATAGTATTTCGAAAGGAGCCTGTGGCCAGGAAGTGCAGCACAATGGGGGTTATGCTATAGGGATTACGAATGGCAGGCATCAATCTGGCTCCAACTGATGACAGAGATCCATGATTTCATGCCTATCCAGGTGGTAGATCTGAATCACATGTTGCTCCTCCATACTCTGCAGGTCTGCTAGTGGATGGTACACTGGAGGTTGTCTCACTCTTCTCATGCCAGGGTAACTATATGGGAGAAAACCAGTCTGTTTGTGTATCACTCAACCTGCACAGCATAAGTATGCTCACACCTACGTCACAGATGATGCTACATTTTTTAACATGAAACTGTACATACTTTGTACGCAGCACATACCTAGGCAAATAATGGCTTATAATTGCATTTACACCCCCTACCCACTATCATGTTTTTGAAATGAAGAAATATGTCACTGACAGTCTATGTTTTTAACATGTTGCACATATTCGGTGCACCTATACCGTTTTCAGATTGTCATTACTCTGCTGACAATACAATTACCTGTACATAACTCAGGATACATCTAATTTACATCCTGTACATGATACATGCACATTTCGACATGTTCGCTTAAAGCCAGCAGTGAACACAATGTCGTAGATATATATCACAGATTGTGATGCAACTTTAATAACGTTTTCATTCAGATATGAGTCTAAAAATGGCAGCTGCCTGACCTACTGTATTGGACATTAGGAAGTGACCTAATCCACCGCCGGGTGTCGTCATGGCGGTAGGCGGATATAACTACAGTGGAACACATTGCTGCCTTTGGCAGTCTTGAACCAATGGTGATGTCCGCTGGCATTGACGTTCTTGTACATGGCAGACGTAACCACCATCTAATACTTCATCTTTCACTTGACTCCTGACACTGCTGCCAGCAAGACCTCCACGACCTGAGCTGCTGTGTACTGCCTCTCGGAGCAATCATGCAATGTCCTGCAGGTGATAGGAACCCTGCCTTCTCAGCAGAAGAGCTGGACAAGCTTGTGGAAGAGGTCCTACCTCTGTATGAATAGCTATGTGGTGCACCACCGTAGCAGGTAAGCCAATGCAATACCAGTGTTTGAATTGTTGAGTGTATGAAGATGTTCAGGAAATGTGGTTGAATGAAGGATTGAGGTGATATGTGTGGGTAGATGGACATGTGCACATGAGCATAGATAGATTCACATGAGACATAGTAGAAAGTGTGTGATGTATGTACCCTGACCCAACTACATACAGTATAACATGATAAATGATGGTGTTGTTAAACATATTTGAACAGATATACCATGTGTAGATATACGCTTGTGGTCTGGTAATATGTTTCAAGCTGACACCTGGTGCTGGATATGGATGTTGTATGCCTGCCTCAAAGTCACACATGGACTCACTGCAGATGGTCATTCCTCATTAAAGGGGATGTTGTAGGCAGCCTGTGTATGGCTAGTTGCACTAACTTGTATTTTCACCCTGCTTGTTTTGGTATAATGCATGTGGACATGACATTCTCTTGTCTGTGTCATCCATGCAGGTCAATGCCCATCAGAAAAAGGGGATTTGGTGTGCCATCGCCAACAAAGTGCAGACCCTGGGGGTCCACAGCCAGCGGAACACCCACTGTAGGAAGTGGTGGGAGGACCTAAGACACTTGGCCCGGAAGACAGCAGAGGCCCAGCTGAGGATGTCCTCCCAAGGAGGAAGGGGTGCCCGTCGGAGCTTGACGCCCCTAATGGCCTGCATATTGGCAGTGACCTACCCAGAGTTGGATGGGTGTTTGAGGGCAGCACAGAAGCCACAAGGTGGGAAGTACAGACTTAACACATTGTCATCCATTTACCAGTTTAGTGTATGATGTGAAAGATTCTAAGCTCTGACAATGTGGTAAGTGCAAAGGGTCAAAGAGCTCCAAGGAACACATAGATGTACAGTCCCCAACATTGGTACACATTCCAATGTTGAGTATAGGAACATATTACTCACCTATGTTGTCCCCTCTGTACAGAAGCATATGATGATGCACATGTGACAGTGCCATATGTGTACCACTATACAGCTTTTAATGCCCTGCTGGTTGTTCCTTCCCAGCAACAGAAAAATACTCCTAATATCATGATGGTAAGTTGTCTACGTCTTTACCCTCTGTCCATTCTAATCCATGTCAATGTGCAACCTAGAGTCTGACAAGTTAAATGAATTCCTACTTTTCATTAGGTTGCTGATGAGTGACATCATCATGTGAGGCTGTGATATCCATCTGGCATTTCACATGCCGTACTTGCAAAACTTAATCAGACCTGTTACAAGGTGTACCCCCTTGGTAAGTGAGGGATGTGCATAGGCGTCTGTAATGTGTCATCTGAGTGGACATCCTACATGTGGGTAAGCATGAAGGTATTGCTAGACTCCTACTGGATCACATACATTGATGTCAGAGCAAGGAATGTTAATACCATGTTCATGTTCTGTGGGTGTGAAATGGCTACACAACTATTTCCTTAGCCATTGTGTTGTAAGCATGATAAATAGACCAATACATCTTGTACACAGTTACAATCTTAACTGTTTTTTTCAACATCATGTGTAAGGTTCAGTAATCAATCCACATTGTAATGAGTATAAAACACAGGCCCTCATTACAACATTGGCAGTAAAAGCCGCTTACCGCTGTGCAGAAGACCGCCAAAACACCGCCGTGGCAGCGGAATTCCGCCACTGTCATTATGACCCACTGATCGGAATCCGCCAAAATTGAGACACCCACACAAGTCCGCCACACCAAAGGTCAGTGATAAACTGGCGAAAACAAAACCTCCACCGTCCCACCAACAGAAATACACCCACACTATCACAACCCACGAATCCATGCGGCGGTCTTTCAACCGCGGTTTTCCATTGGCAGTACACACCGCTGCACTCAAAATACACACACTCTTACAAAACACAGCCACATTAGACAAATCAAAATACACACACTTGATACACATACACACACCACTCCCACACACCCATTACAATATAAAACCCACACCCACATCAACCACAAACCCCTACGACCAAAATACCGAAAGAAGGCCAGAGAGAGACACTACAAACTACTACCAAGCATCCACAGGCACACAATAGTATCACCCACATAACTTCCACTCACACAGCACACCACTAAATATCACCCCACACATCACAACACTCACCAACCCACACATCACCCACACCACCCCATGGCACGGCAAAGACACCCCAGGTTCTCTGAGGAGGAGCTCAGGGTCATGATGGAGGAAATTGTCTGGGTAGAGCCACAGCTATTCGGATCACAGGTGCAGCACATCTCCATAGCTGGGAAGATGGAGCTATGGCGAAGAATAGTGGACAGGGTCAACCCAGTGGGACAGCACCCAAGAAATAGGGATGACATTAGGAAGAGGTGGAACGACCTACGGGGGAAGGTGCATTCTGTGGTATCAAGACAGCACCTTGCGATTCAGCAGACTGACGGCGGACCCCCACCTCCTCCCCCACAACTAACAACATAGGAGGAGCAAGTCTTGGCGATTCTGCATCCTGAGGGCCTCGCAGGAGTAGATGGAGGAATTGACTCTGGTAAGGCAATGCTTTACTACTATATTCCCCCACCCTACCTGCATGCCATCACATACCCCCACCCTCGTCCTCACCTCCATCACTCCAACTCCTCACAAATGCCCCAATATCACAAACCACACATCCCAACACCAAGCCCTGAATGCAACAACAAAGCATGGACACTCATCACCAAAGCATGGCCACTGCACATACCCATACACCCCCCTAAACCACGATCACACAAGGTCCCACACAGGAATGCAAGCACTGGGTTACACGGTCACCCACCCATTGCACACCATGGCACACACAGATGCAATGAGCATCCTTTTATACCCCTGCAGGACCCCTACCCAACGTCACCGGACAGGAGGGCCCACACCACCAACAGAAGAGGCCCACAGTGATGACAACAGCTCTGTCCAACTGGATCTAGATGGCCAGCCCAGCCCATCTGGGACCTCGGGACAGTCGGTTCCCCTCACACTGGCACAGGCCACAACAGAGCCTCCCCTCTCTGGAAACATCAGCACAGCACCCACCAGCGGGCCCATACCTCTGTCCCCAGGACACGTCAAGCAGCAGTGTGTCCACCCCTACAGGGAACCCAGGCTAACCCACCACCCCAACAACAACAGGGACCTGGGGCAGTGGAAGTCTGCACACGGTCCAGGGGACAGAGCCCCAGGAACACAGG
This sequence comes from Pleurodeles waltl, assembly GCF_031143425.1. Taxonomy (NCBI): domain Eukaryota; kingdom Metazoa; phylum Chordata; class Amphibia; order Caudata; family Salamandridae; genus Pleurodeles; species Pleurodeles waltl. Next base: position 866,698,176 of record NC_090443.1, read on the forward strand.
GGAACTGGGAGGGCTGCTGTGCGACAGGGGGAGGACAGGCCCAGGGAACCCACTCTCCACGAGGCCCTCTCCAACATCATGGAAGCGTACCATCATTCCCAGGAGGCAACGGTACTGGCAAAGTTTCAGGAGACCCAGCGGCTGCAGGAGGAACAGTATTTGGGCTTCAGGGAGGAACTCAGATCCATCAATTCCACCCTGGGCACCATCGTAGGGGTGCTGAAGGAAGTCCTCAACACCAGGAGGGACGCTGTGGCACAACAGGGGGCCCCTGACACTAGCCTGGACGATGAACTGCCCACCACCTCCGCCGGCGCTAGTGGACAGGAGGCACCACCACAGAACCACCACACCACCACCCCACCCCCTGCAGATGGAGAACCACCCCGCAAGCGGTCCCTGAGATCCAGGACAAAGACAGAGAACAATGCCAAGACCCCGCCAAGAAAGGAGACCGCCCTGAATGTCATCCTTTTGTCCCACCTTGTCACCCTGTCCATCCTCAAACTGCCCCAGCCCCACTTCCTATGCCCCTTTGGGCAATGCACCTGTGAGACTAATAGACTGGACTCTGCCATGGACATTCCTCCACCATCACCCCTCACCATTTTACAGCACCCTCCAATATTGAGCACTTAAATAAACACCCTTACAGCACAAAACAATCTGGAGTCAGTCTGTGATTTTGAAATAGTGTATTAGCAATTACAGTGACAAAATGCTCTTTCAATTGTAATGTCAACATACCTACGTCACACAGCTCTAGTCCATGAGGAAACAAAGCAGATGTCACACAGTGGGACCCACATCTGTGAAATCGTAAGGGAAAGTGATAACTCAGTGACCATACACTGGGTGAAAACGAGGTAGTAGTGTTAAAATACATGTAGTAGGCAGGTTCGTATTCTTACCTGTGTCTCACTGGAAGTTTTGCAGGATCACCGAGTTCCTGTTGTCGATGTCCTCTTCTTCTGCTTCCTCGTCTTCACTGTCCATAGGCTCCACAGCTGCCACAACACCTCCATCTGGACCATCCTCCTGCAGAAAAGGCACCTGTCATCGCAAAGCTAAGTTGTGAAGCATACAGCAGGCCACTATGATCTGGCACACCTTCTTTGGTGAGTAGAATAGGGATCCACCTGTCATATGGAGGCACCTGAACCTGGCCTTCAGGAGGCCGAAGGTCCGCTCTATAATCCTCCTAGTTCACCCATGGGCCTCATTGTAGCGTTCCTCTGCCCTTGTCCTGGGATTCTTCACTGGGGTCAGTAGCCATGACAGGTTGGGGTAACCAGAGTCACCTGCAAATGGCGAGGGACAACTGTTAGACACACACTGACCTGTAGTGATATCCCCAGACCCAGACAACCATTCCCACTGACTTGCTTCCAGGTGCTCACCTAATAGCCACACACAGTGCCTCTGGAGTTGCCCCATCACATAAGGGATTCTGCTATTCCGCAGGATGTAAGCGTCATGCACTGAGCCAGGGAATTTGGCATTCACATGGGAGATGTACTGGTCTGCCAAACACACCATCTGCACATTCATTGAATGATAACTCTTCCGGTTTCTGTACACCTGTTCACTCCTTCGGGGGGTACCAAAGCCACATGTGTCCCATCAATGGCACCTATGATGTTGGGGATATGTCCCAGGGCATAGAAATCACCTTTCACTGTAGGCAAATCCTCCACCTGAGGGAAAACGATATAGCTCTGCATGAGTTTCAGCAGGGCAGACAACACTCTGGACAACACGTTGGAAAACATAGGCTGGGACATCCCTGATGCTATGGCCACTGTTGTTTGAAATGACCCACTTGCAAGGAAATGGAGTACTGACAGCACCTGCACTAGATGGGGGATTCCTGTGGGATGGCGGATAGCTGACATCAGGACTGGCTCCAACTGGGCACACAGTTCCAGGATTGTGGCACGATCAAGCCTGTAGGTGATGATCACATGTCTTTCCTCCATAGTCGACAGGTCCACCAGCGGTCTGTACACCGGAGGATTCCGCCATCTCCTCACATGTGGCAGCGGATGGTGCCTATGAAGGACAACAGCGAGCACAGAGTCAACCAACTCAGAGGTACGTACCCACAGCTTACACAGAACACGATTCATAATCCGAAAGTTGCATGTATGAGTGTTGAGGCAAGGCCTAGGTATGTGTGACGCAGTTAAAAATCAAGCCATGTGGCCCCTGAAATGGCGGCTGCCTGACCTGTAAAGTGGGACAATGGGATGTGAGGTAACTGCGCTGGTGTTGTACACCGTCGCGGTAGGCGGTCGAAGACCGCGGCGCAATTCTGCATTGGTTAACATTGGACCCTATGGGTCCCAGGAGCCAATGACGATGTACGCCGGCGGTGATGGTACGCACCGCCGCGGACGTGACCGCCATTTTCTCACTGTTCAATCACTCGATACCTGATCTTCGACAGGAGAGGACCTACACTGCAAGTGCTGCTGTGACCTCAGTCTGGAAGAGACAATGGCTTGTGCATCTGGGGAAAGTGCCCCTGCCTTCACCACGGAGGAGTTGGAGAAACTCGTGGATGGGGGTCCTCCCCCACTACAAGCTACTCTACGGTCCTCCAGACAAACAGATAAGTACACTGGGAGCATGCTGTATGGGCTCTGCCTGTGTGGAGTGGGGTGGATGAAAGATTGGGGGGGAGAATGAGGCGTGCATGAAACGACAGTGAGTGCATGTGCCACATGGCAAGGGTAGGGATGGGGGCCAATGACTGTGACAGTGCAGTTGGTAATAACTTTTCTTTTTCCCCTGTACAATTCATGTAGGTCAGCGCCCACCATAAGAAGGACATCTGGCGTGCCATCGCCAAGGACGGCCGGACCCTGGGGGTCTATCACAGACGGAGTACCCACTGCCGTAAGAGGTGGGAGGACATTCGCCACTGGAGCAAGAAGACGGCGGAGGCCCAGCTGAGGATGGCTTCCCAATGTGGGAGGGGTGCCCATCGCACCATGACCCCCCTGATGTTCAGGATCCTGGCGGTAGCGTATCCGGAGTTGTATGGGCGCTTAAGGGCAGCACAGCAGCCACAAGGGGGTGAGTACACTCTCATTCAGCTGATTCAGCGCGCAGTGGGGGAGGTGGGCTGTGGGTTTCCCTAGGCCAGGGCAAGTGTGCTAGTTAGGTCCCCTTCTTCTGGCAGACCCTGTGGCACCCCACCCCATCTGTGTACAGTGCCAACTACACCTAGTCAGGCTCCTGTGACATCCATGTGTACAGATGTCAGCCATAGCCTTGTAGGCCATGTCCCAGGGATTGCATAGTGGACCCCAAGTGCGCGGCATAGTGCAGGGGGATTCTGTGTCTGTCGTGTCCACCAACTGTAGCGGTAATGCATGCACTCAACATGTCTTTCTTCTGTTGTCCCCCCCCTTTTTGTGGTCTCCCTGTTCTTGTGTGCATTAGCAGCATCGGGCGGAGGAGCAGTGGCACCGGAGCAGGAGGGAATTCACCAGTGGGACGGAGGGCGAGGGGAGCTCCACAGCAGGGACAGGAGCTGACACCAGTGATACGGACTCGTCCTCTGATTGGAGCTCCCTTGTGGTGGCGGCCACATCTGTGCCCCCCGCATCTACAGGTACAGCCACCACCCCCCCTACCGGCACCGCCCTCCCAGCAGCCCCTCAGCCTTTGCCCCGTGCCCGCTCACCCAGGAGGGTGGGCATCACCTTCGCCTCGGGCACCTCAGGCCCTGCCCCAGTCACCCCTGCTGCCGAGGCCATTGACCTCCTCAGGTCCCTCACTGTTGGGCAGTCTACCATTTTGAATGCCATCCAGGGTGTAGAGAGGCAGGTGCAACAAACCAATGCATTCCTGGAGGGCATTCATTCTGGTCAGGCAGCCCTTCAGCGAGCTTTTCAGACTCTGGCCTCAGCACTGATGGCAGCTATTGTCCCTGTCTCTAGCCTCCCCCCTCCAACTTCCTCCACCCAGACCCACACCCCTGTATCTCAGCCTACCCCAAGCACACCATCAGACCAGCATGCACACACCTCAACACACAAAGGAAGCTCAGGCAAACATAAGCACCACACATCCCACAGGCACTCACGCAAGCATCACAAACATGCAGACACACCAACATCCACTGCCTCCACTGTGTCCCCCTCCTCCTCGTCTCCCTCCTCCCTCCCAGTCTCGTCTCCACCCACACCTGCATGCACTACATCTACAGCCACTACTTCCATCACCAGCACACACACCACCACACCCCGCTCACGTGCAGTCACCACCCCAACTACCATTCACACATCCCCTGTGTCCTCTCCCAATGTGTCTGTGACGCCACCTCCCAAGGTACACAAATGCAGGCACACACCCACCCAACAGCCATCCACCTCACAACAGCCTCCAGCGCCTACACCTTCACCCAAAGTCACCAAACGTATACCTCCTACAAACACAACCTCTTCCTCCACTCCCAAACCCCCTTCAGCTACCCGTCCCAGTGTTCCCAAGAAACTTTTCCTGTCCACCCTTGACCTCTTTCCCTCACCTCCCCCACCCCGTCAGTCTCCTAGGGCCTGACTCTCCAGGTCCCAACCTAGCACCTCAGCCACAACATTTCCGGGACCAGTGGTGCCAGTAGTCACCGGATTCTGGAGTGCACCAGGCAGCAGGGCAGCCAGTGTGGCAAGGAGCCACAGCACGGACAGTCCCCCACCTGTCAAGCATCAAAAGTTGGCTAGTGCCTGGCAGGAGAGGGGGAAGACTCCAGCCACCAAAGCCGCTCCCAGGGGTACAGGTGGGAGTGTGGAGTCAGCTGCGACACCTTCCAGGGTGGGGAAGGGGCACAAGAAACCCGGCAAGTCTGGGAAGAGCAGCACAGCGGAGAAGACCGCCATCATCCCCGCTGCCCAGGAGGCCACCGCCATCATCCCCGCTGCCCAGGAGGCCACCACCATCCTCGCTGCCCAGGAGGCCACCACCATCATCCCCGCTGCCCAGGAGGCCACCGCCATCAGCCCCGCTGCCCAGGAGGCCACCGCCATCAGCCCCGCTGGGCCAGACAGGACCGCCAGCACCAGCCCCGCTGGCCCAGACAGGACCGCCAGCACCAGCCCCGCTGGGCCACACAGCACCGCCAGCGCCAGCCCCGCTGGGCCCGACAGGACCGCCAGCACCAGCTCCGCTGGGCCAGACAGGACTGCCAGCACCAGCCCCGCTGGGCCACACAGCACCGCCAGCACCAGCCCCGCTGGGCCACACAGCACCGCCATCAGCCCTGCTGGGCCACACAGCCCCGCCAGCACCAGCCCCGCTGGCCCAGACAGCACCGCCAGCACCAGCCCCGCTGGGCCAGACAGGACCGCCAGCACCAGCCCCGCTGGGCCAGACAGGACTGCCAGCAGCTGATTTGCTGCCAAGGACCACGCCGCAACAAGCACCGCTGAACAGGACACCGCCGCCACAAGCACCGCTGAACAGGACACCTCCGCAACAGGCACCGCTGCCAAGGACACCGCCGCCACAAGCACCGCTGAACAGGACACCTCCGCCACAGGCACCGCTGAACAGGACACCGCCGCTACAAGCACCGCTGGCCCATGAGCGCCAAGGGCACTGACGCTACTGAGTCCGCCACGAGCAGGATGAAGCACTCTGGGCACAAATCCCCCTCCAGAACCAGTGGAGTAAGGCATCCACTCACACAGTCCTTGGCAGGATGAAGCACTCTGGGCACAAAGCCCCCTCCAGAACCAGTGGAGTAAGGCATCCACTCACACAGTCCTTGGCAGGATGAAGCACTCTGGGCACAAAGCCACCTCCAGAACCAGTGGAGACTGTTATCCACTTGTGAGACTGCGGCTTTGCACTCCCCAGGATTGAACAGTGGGCAAACCACCCACTGTAGAGACTTGAGAGACTGTGGCTTTGCACTCCCCAGGATTGAACAGTGGGGGCCCCCTCGTGGATTTGGCATCATGCACTCAACCAGCTGAGGTGCCCCCTCTTTCCCTTCCCCCTGAGGTGCCTGTTTTATTGCTATATGATGCCCCTGCAGTGTTCGCTCCGTCATGTTCGGGTATTGAGTGTGGGCCTCGCCCATGCAGTGTGGGCCCAGTGTTCCACGGACTTCAATGGAGCAATACTTGGACTAGTATTCTTGGTGAATATATTTGTTTATAGTGTATATATATTTTTGCGTACTGGATTTTAATATATTACAATGGTTACACTCATTTCCTTTTGTCTTTGCATTCTTCCGGGGGGTTTGGGGTGGTGTAACTATAATGTATCAACATGTATTAGTGTGTGTGTTGTCGTGGGTAAGGGTGGGGTTGGGGGTGTTGCGTGTGTGTAGGAAAGTACCATCTTGCCTGGCATGTTACCCCCGTATTTCACTGTATATATGTTGTTTTAGTTGTATGTGTCACTGGGACCCTGCCAGCCAGGGCCCCAGTGCTCATAAGTGTGCCCTGTATGTGTTCCCTGTGTGATGACTAACTGTCTCACTGAGGCTCTGCTAACCAGAACCTCAGTGGTTATGCTCTCTCTTTGCTTTCCAAATTGTCACTAACAGGCTAGTGACCAATTTCACCAATTCACATTGGCACACTGGAACACCCTTATAATTCCCTAGTATATGGTACTGAGGTACCCAGGGTATTGGGGTTCCAGGAGATCCCTATGGGCTGCAGCATTTCTTTTGCCACCCATAGGGAGCTCTGACAATTCTTACACAGGCCTGACACTGCAGCCTGAGTGAAATAACGTCCACGTTATTTCACAGCCATTTACCACTGCACTTAAGTAACTTATAAGTCACCTATATGTTTAACCTTTACCTGGTAAAGGTTGGGTGCTAAGTTACTTAGTGTGTGCGCACCCTGGCACTGGCCGAGGTGCCCCCACATTTTTCAGGGCAAATTCCCCAAACTTTGTGAGTGCGGGGACACCATTACAAGCGTGCACTGGACATAGGTCACTACCTATGTACAGCGTCACAATGGTAACTCCGAACACACCCATGTAACATGTCTAAGATCATGGAATTGTCACCCCAATGCCATTCTGGCATTGGGGAGACAATTCCATGATCCCCCGAGTCTCTAGCACAGACCCGGGTACTGCCAAACTGCCTTTCCCGGGGTTTCACTGCAGCTGCTGCTGCTGCCAACCCCTCAGACAGGTTTCTGCCCTCCTGGGGTCCAGCCAGGCTTGGCCCAGGAAGGCAGAACAAAGGACTTCCTCAGAGAGAGGGTGTTACACCCTCTCCCTTTGGAAAAAGGTGTCAGGGCTGGGGAGGAGTAGCCTCCCCCAGCCTCTGGAAATGCTTTGATGGGCACAGATGGTGCCCATCTCTGCAGAAGCCAGTCTACACCGGTTCAGGGATCCCCCAGGCCTGCTCTGGCACGAAACTGGACAAAGGAAAGGGGAGTGACCACTCCCCTGACCTGCACCTCCCAGGGGAGGTGCCCAGAGCTCCTCCAGTGTGCTCCAGACCTCTGCCATCTTGGTAACAGAGGTGCTTCTGGCACACTGGACTGCTCTGAGTGGCCAGTGCCAGCAGGTGACGTCAGAGACCCCTTCTGATAGGCTCTTACCTGTGTTGCTAGCCTATCCTCCTTCCTAGGTAGCCAAACCTCCTTTTCTGGCTATTTAGGGTCTCTGCTTTGGGGAATTCTTTAGATAACGAATGCAAGAGCTCATCAGAGTTCCTCTGCATCTCGCACTTCACCTTCTGCCAAGGAATCGACCGCAGACTGCTCAGGACGCCTGCAAAACCGCAACAAAGTAGCAAAGACGACTACTGCAACCTTGTATCACTGATCCTGCCGCCTTCTCGACTGTTTTCCTGGTGGTGCATGCTGTGGGGGTAGTCTGCCTCCTCTCTGCACTAGAATCTCCAAAGAAATCTCCCGTGGGACGACGGAATCCTCCCCCTGCAACCGCAGGCACCAAAAGAACTGCATCACCGGTCCTCTGGGTCCCCTCTCAGCATGACGAGCGTGGTCCCTGGAACTCAGCAACTCTGTCCAAGTGACTCCCACAGTCCAGTGACTCTTCAGTCCAAGTTTGGTGGAGGTAAGTCCTAGCCTTCCCACGCTAGACTGCATTGCTGGATACCGTGTGATTTGCAGCTGCTCCGGCTCCTGTGCACTCTTCCAGGATTTCCTTTGTGCACAGCCAAGCCTGGGTCCCTGACACTCTAACCTGCAGTGCACAACCTCCTGAGTTGTCCTCCGGCATCGTGGGACCTCCTTTTGTGACTTCAGGTGAGCTCCGGTTCACTCCTCTTTGTAGTGCCTGTTCCGGCACTTCTGCGGGTGCTGCCTGCTTCTGCAAGGGCTTCCTGTCTTGCTGGGTGCCCCCTCTGTCTCCTCACGCAATTGGCGACATCCTGGTCCCTCCTGGGCCACAGCAGCATCCAAAAACCCTAACCGCAACCCTTGCAGCTAGCAAGGCTTGTTTGTGGTCTTTCTGCATGGGATCACCTATGCAAGCTTCTTCACGACGTGGGACATCCATTCTCCAAAGGGGAAGTTCCTAGTCCTCTTCGTTCTTGCAGAATCCACAGCTTCTACCATCCAGTGGCAGCTTCTTTGCACCCTCAGCTGGCATTTCCTGGGCATCTGCCCAATCTCGACTTTGTCGCGACTCTTGTACTTGGTCCCCTTGTTCCACAGGTACTCTCGTCTGGAAATCCACCTTTGTTGCATTGCTGGTGTTGTTCCTTTTTGCAGAATTCCCCTATCACGACTTCTGTGCTCTCTGGGGAATATAGGTGCACTTTACACCTACTTTTCAGGGTCTTGGGGTGGGCTATTTTTCTAACCCACACTGTTTTCTTACAGTCCCAGTGACCCTCTACAAGCTCACATAGGTTTGGGGTCCATTCGTGGTTCGCATTCCACTTTTGGAGTATATGGTTTGTGTTGCCCCTATACCTATGTGTTCTCATTGCAATCTATTGTGACTATACATTGCTTGCATTACTTCCTTTTGCTATTGTTGCATATTTTTGGTATTGTGTACATATATCTTGTGTATATTTGCTATCCTCATACTGAGGGTACTCACTGAGATACTTTTGGCATATTGTCATAAAAATAAAGTACCTTTATTTTTAGTATGTCTGTGTATTGTGTTTTCTTATGATATTGTGCATATGACACCAGTGGTATAGTAGGAGCTTTGCATGTCTCCTAGTTCAGCCTAAGCTGCTCAGCTATAGCTACCTTCTATCAGCCTAAGCTGCTAGAAACACCTCTTCTACACTAATAAGGGATAACTGGACCTGGTAAAGAGTGTAAGTACCCCTTGGTACCCACTACAAGCCAGGCCAGCCTCCTACAGTGTGTGTGTCCCTGTTTTTCCCCTCCCCTGTGTCGTAAGTGCAGTACTCACCGTGGTCTTCGCCGCCGGCGTTCGTGCTCCTGGTAGAGGAGCAAGAAGATAAGGGCAGGGAAAATGTGAAGCTCTGGTTCCATGGCGTTCTGGTTCCTTGTGGGGTGTGTAGAGGTCAGTGTTTTCCCTTCGAAGTCCTGTTTCCGCTTTGTTTTTGTTCACGGTGAATCCACCCCAGAAAAGGTGGCGGATTGGTAGGTTGTGATACTGTGGGCGGTACATTGTCCTCCGCCTGTCTCCGCCGCGCTGTTTGTTTGTACCGCCTTGGCGGTCGGAGTGTTAAAGTGGCTGTCTTTGTTGGCGGTTTCCGCCACAGTCGTGATTACATTTGTTTTTGCGCTGGCCTGTTGCCGGTCTTACCGCTGCTTTAACACCGTCCGCCAGGGTTGTAATGACCACCACAATGTCTATTGCCATTTTTTTATATGCTTTGAGTCCTTATTGTATGGAAACCTATTGTTTGCACTGACCACATTGTGGTGCAGCTTTGGAAGTTCACATACACATGTGAGTAGAATGGTATGGAATGTATAGTCAGGCATTTGGCTTGCATCAAGGTGTATGTCCCTTTCATGGTAGCCTCAGATGTGGTTTGTGTCTCTCAGGTTTTTTCCCAAACAGTTGTAGGGCATGTCAGGTGGCCCAAGTCCTCGGGGTCTGCACAATGCTGATCAGGGGCCCACCTCCAGGCAACACCAACTCAGATGCCTTTATGGCGCTGAAGATTGGAGAAGCCAGGTGGGGGGAAGGGAAAGCAGGAAAGGAACAGCCAGGAAGGAGATCTGGAAAGGAAAAATGGTTAGTGCAAAAATAGGTAACAACAACATACACCAGATTATGCAAGCGAGTAAACTCTTCAGATACTTTGCATATACTTGCGACTACAGCAAAAGTCTCCACAAACAACTTAGACTCCAGTTGAGTGTGCCAAAAAACAAAACCACAAGTTAGTGCCAGAACACTGCAAATCCTCAAAAGAGCGTATGCCAGGAGCTCTCCAATAACTTAAATACAAAACTTCTTAGGCATCCCCAACACGCCAAAATCGCAATGATAAACAACATTCAGTCATCAAAGCCACGCACTAAAGACTGGCAGGAAAATATCCTCAAAAGTGGGTTAATGCAGGTCTTAAAATAACATCGATACTGTGTGTCCACATTCATGGAATAACATCTCTAAACATTATCAACAATAACATCTCTATACATTATAAACAATGTTGCAATCAAGTCTGACAGAGGAAGAGATTCGCAGAGAAAAGCAAGCAGCCGGAGCGCCACGTGCAACCGTTGCTTAGGAACGCTCCAAGCCGGAGCGGCAACAAAGTATCAACTCCAAGAACGGAGTTTGAGAGGTGGCGGGGGAAGCCCCGTCGGAAAGGTCTCACCGGTGCAAGTCCGTCCACTCGCTGAAGGAGATTCCAGCCCCAGCTCGGAAGAAGAGACAGGAGGAGACACGCAGTGCCAGTGGGTTCACAGAAGAGCTCAGTATAAGAAGCGCCGGTTACAGGGTGTGGCCGGTATTTATAAGCCTACCACACCCCAAGATGGCCACCACCCAGGGAAGCTGGGAAATGTAGTATCAAGCGGTGGCTGCTCATTGGGAACACCGCAGCCACCATCGTGCTCTCTGCCCATGCAAATGGGTCTTCCCATAGGGGGAGAAGGAGGAGCGCGATTTCCAGCAATGGAGAGGACCAAAGGAGGATACTCCTAAAACATGGCAAGAGCGCAGAGTAACAGGGATGGCGTTTGGATGCATGCGTCTGAGCCCACACGTCACTGGGGTCCTGACAGGCCAGTCATGTCTAATGTGTGGATAGTGATGTTGCCACTCAGTTATTGGGGACTTGATGGAATAATAGCATGATACGTTGAACTATATGTCACCTTCATGCACACAACAGGTGTCCACTGTATTGAAAGAGTAGTTATACTACCTGTGAATGTTTGTGGGTGAAAGCTCTGAGATAATTAGGCCCTTATAATTGTGCTATACTTGGTTTTCAGGAGGACAATGACTTAGATGACTGGGTCCACAATGTATGTAACAACCTTTCCTACATCACTATTGGTACATGTGTAGGTGACATGTGTTCTGGCTATATCATGTTCAAAATTTGGATATGCCAATCAGAGTAGTTGCATGTTTGCAAATTTCTTTTGGGAAGGTTATGTACTCAGTGACGTGAAGTGGGTATGGCTTGTATGCAACACGCTGTCTTGTGTTGACTAGACAATGAGGTCTCTTGCCTGGTACATGACATCAGGTCAAAATGTTAGTATGTGTTTAGTTTGTGTATGTGATATGTGGAAATGTATGTTGCCTATATTTCCATTGGCTTGGTTGTTGGTTGACTATATTGCTGTGGCTAGGGACCCAGTATCATGTGGCCATGTCACCTTGTCATGGATTGGTTGGTGTGATAGCTATACTGATATCATGGTATTGGAGGTGTGATATAGTTAGTTTAACTGGTGTGTGACAAGGTTTTATTGAGGGTTGTATATTGTATCTTGTTGTGACATGATGTTTGCATTAAACAGGTACTACCTGGGGGTGTTGTACAACTAGATGTGATGTTGCTGAGGTGTAGAGTGTAATGTGAGTGGTTCGTAAAGAATGTGATGACCGTACCTCACTTTCTGTTTTCTGCATCAGCATCAGCAGATGAAGGAGACGGGGCACAGCTGAGTGGGGAAGCTGCTGGTCACAGGACCTCCAGTCATGAGAACACTGAAAGCGAGGGACCCAGTGGCCTAGAGGGTGAGGGGAGTGCCACGGGGAGACTGGATCCAGATCTTCATCTTCGGAATCCTCCTCCAGTGGAAACTCCCTGGCGGTGGCAGACCCATCTGGGACCACCCCAGCACCATCTCTGTCCGGCACCTCTGCCCCAGCCCCTATCAGCCCTGCTGCCCTAAGTGAGGAGGCTATTGACCTCCTGAGGTCTATCTCTTTGGATCAGTCAACCATTGTGAATGCCATCCAGGGACTAGCAACTCAGATACAACAGAGTAATGCGTTCCTGGAGGGCATTCATTGTGCTCTGGCTGGCCTACAGAGATCATTTCAGGCTCTGGCCGCCACTCTGATGGCAGCCAGTCACCCTTTGTCTACCGTCCCCCCGCCACCTTCCTCTTCCCAATCCCAGTCCCACCTTCCCCAACCCAGCCAAAGCACACAAACAGACAGGCAAGCATCAACGTCAACAGCCAATGGTACCGCAGACAGACCAAAGCACCACAAGACACACCACCGGGATACACAATAGCAACATAGACATGCACATACAGCAACAGTCACAACCTGTCCTGACCACACCCAGCATCATAGACACCACACCTGACACACCTGCAGACACCACACTAACATCCACAAATCCATCCACTATACCTATCCTACCCACAGACAGCACCCCAGCAGACAAGCAGACATCCACCCCCAGTGGCAAGTACCCATGCCCCTCCCCACACCAAGAAGTCGACTCCTCCCAAGAAGAGCCTACCCTCCCCTAAACCTAACCCCATCCCAAGCCAAAGCCCAAACTCCCTCTTCCCAAGCCTAAGCCCAACCCCCCCATCCACCACCACACCCCCAGATCTTCCCGGAGGTGCCTGCCTGCCCCCTTGATGGCGCTACCTGTGGAAGCAGTCAGGAGTTAAGTTGAAGCATCATTATGTGCCTCTGGCGCACAATCTGAGGACTATGGACTGGCCTATGCCCTCGACTCTCATCTTATTTATTTACAATAAATATTCTGACCAACCAGTTGTTGGTTATCTGGTTACATATCTATCCTGCTTTTTCTCTCCTAGATTTGAGTTGTTCCTGGCTGACATTGGTTGTGTGCGAGTATTTGTGTGTGTGTGTGGTGTTTGAGCTGCACGTATTGTGTGGGCAGTATGTGAGGGTGTATGAAGTGCTTTTGTCCCCCAAGCATAGGGTGTGTGTTGGTGATGGGTATGTGTATGTAGCAGACATGTTGTTGTGATGGTATTGTGTGGTGTTTGTGTTCACATGTGTTTGTTGCTGTGGTGTGTGGCTTTGTGTACTTCCACTGTGTGAGTGTGCGTGTACTGTGCATAGTTTGATAGGTACGATGTGCTGTGTGTGTGCTGTGTGTGTTGATTGGTAAGTTCTATGATTGTGTAATTGTGAGTGTTCGTTCCCTGTTTGTTGTCCATTATGTTCTATGTGTGATGTGTCACTGGCTAGTGTCAGTTGTGAGTGCTTGCCAATGTGTTTGTGATGTTGTGGTGTTGTTGTGACATGTTGTTATGTTGTATGGCCTTGTGTGAGACTGGGCCTGTGCTGTGTTGCCGTGTGTAAGTGTATGTTCTTGACGTGTGGTGTGTGTGTGGTGACTGCAGTGTGTGTGCTGTGTATGTGTGAGTGTCTTTGTAGTTGTATGTGAGTGTGGGTGTCAGTGTACTGTTACGTGTGAGTGTTGTCCTCACACCCCCTTCCCTCTGGTATGTTATGTAACTGTACAAAATTTTACAATATACAACTGCTACAGGTGAGTGTGTATAATTACGGTTGTTCTCGTCGTCATCAGCGGAGGTCCTGTTGTCTTTCGGCGAGCAGGAGCAGCAAGATGACGTCTAGTTATGGTTCGATGGCGGCTCCGGACGAGTGTGGCTTCCTGAAGGTGAGTGTCTCCTTTTATACAGTTTGTTTCTGCCTGGGTTTCCGTGGTGGTCCGACGGCGGCAGAAATCTTGGCGGTGTGCAACCTCATGATAGGTTTGACGGAAACATGGTCTCCGCCTGCCTGCTGGTGGCTCCAATCGTCTGTGGCAGTCTAACCGCACTGGCAGTGTCGGCAGTGCTTTGGCTGCATTCCTTTGTCATCACTGCCATAGTCATAATTTGGCAGTCTTACCCACCAGCCTGTTGGCTGCCAAACTCGTAATGAGGTCCTATGGATTTGTTCTATGCTTATAATAATAATATTACATCATTTTTTTCATTTAAACATTGCACAATTCTTGTGTTAATGACATACCATTTCTGATATAGTTCTAGTTGAATCTTTATAGTGACTAACATTGTTGTTGGAAATGGGGTCTTTGGTTGACAGTCAGGTTACCCCCCGTTCAAGCAAGGACCCTCACTCTAGTCAGGGTAAAAGAGAATCACCCTCAGCTAACCTCTGCTTACCCCCTTGGTAGCTTGGCAGAGCAGTAGGCTTAATTTCAGAGTGCTAGGTGTAAAGTATTTGTACCAACACACACAGTAACTTAATGGAAACACTCCAAAATGACACAACAACAGTTTAGAAAAATAGGAAATATTTATCTAAACAAAACAAGACCAAAACGACAAAAAATCCACAATCCACACGTCAAGTTATCAATAAAAATGCAAAAAGAGTCTTTAAGTAGTTTTAAACACGCACTAACACTGTTAGCGTGAAAATGAACCTTGGGTGCATCAAAAATAACCCCCCATGGGCAAGTGTGAGTCAAAAAGGGCTTGCGATGCGTCAATTTCACTCACGAGTGAGACCTTGCATCGTTCTTCCTTTCGTCGGGTCGGGCGCATTGTTCCTTCTCTCCGCAGGAGAGTGATGCGTCAATCCGGTCAGCACTCTCTAGTCCAGGCAGGCCTTGCACTGTTTTTACACACCCAGTGGTACTTGCGTCGGAAATCCAGCTGCACGATGATTCACAAACCACGCAGCGTGGGTTTCGATCTCCGAGTCTCTGTCAGCGATGCTGCGCGTCGTTTCTCCTGCTCCGTGGGTCGATTCTCCAGTTGCGTTTCCGGCGAGCGTTGACTTTCAGCCGCAGAGCTGGCAGCATGTCGTTTATTCAGCCGCAGATCGGTTTTGTGTCGATCTTTTCCCCGCACGGCACTCTGTGCGTGGATTTTCTTTTCTTTAGGCTGCCAGCTTCTCCTTGCAGGGTCCCAGGAACTGGATGGGCACCACAGGGCAGAGTAGGAGTCTCTCCAGAGTCTCCAGGTGCTGGCAGAGAGAAGTCTTTGCTGTCCCTGAGACTTCAAACAACAGGAGGCAAGCTCTAAATCAAGCCCTTGGAGGGTTCTTCTCAAGATGGAAGGCACACAAAGTCCAGTCTTTGCCCTCTTACTCTGGCAGAAGCAGCAACTGCAGGATAGCTCCACAAAGCACAGTCACAGGCAGGGCAGCTCTTCTCCTCTGCTTTTCTCTTCTCCAGGCAGAGGTTCCTCTTGTTTCCAGAAGGGTTTCTAAAGTCTGTGGTTTTGGGTGCCCTTCTTATACCCAATTTCTCCTTTTAAGTAGGCCTACTTCAAAGTAAAGTCTCTTTTGAATGTGAAACCCTGCATTGCCCAGGCCAGGCCCCAGACACTCACCAGGGGGTTGGAGACTTCATTGTGTGAGGGCAGGCACAGCCCTTTCAGGTGTGAGTGACCACTCCTTCCCCCCTCCTTACACAGATCGCTCATCAGGATATGCAAGCTACACCCCAGCTCCCTTTGTTTCACTGTCTAGTGTGAGGTGCAACCAGCCCAACTCTCAAACTGACCCAGACAGGGAATCCACAAACAGGCAGAGTCACAGAAATGTTATAAGCAAGAAAATGCTCACTTTCTAAAAGTGGCATTTTCAAACACACAATCTTAAAATCAACTTTACTAAAAGATGTATTTTTAAATTGTGAGCTCAGAGACCCCAAACTCCACATGTCCATCCGCTTCTAAAGGGAATCTACACTTTAATCAGATTTAAAGGTAGCCCCCATGTTAACCTGTGAGAGGGACAGGCCTTGCAACAGTGAAAAACAAATTTAGCAATATTTCACTGTCAGGACATATAAAACACATTACTATGGGGGTCATTACAACATTGGCGGTAAAAGGAGCTTACCGCCGTGCAGAAGACCGCCAATACACCGCCGCCGCGGCATTCCGCCACAGCTATTATGACCCACATCTTGGAATCCGCCGAAATTCAGACACCAACACAACACCGCCACACCAAAGGTCAGTGATAAACTGTCGGAAACAAATCCTCCACCTCCAAGCCAACAGAAACACGCCCATGCTATTACGACCCACGAATCCACGCAGCGGTCTTTCAACCGCGGTATTCCATTGGCGATACACACCGCCGCGCTAAAAATACACACACATCTACAAAACACCGCCACATTGGACAATTACAAATACACACACCTGATACACATACAAACAACTCTCCCACACACCCAATACAATATAAAACACACACCCACTTCACCCACAAACCCCTACGACCAAAAATTAGACACGAAGGCGACAGAGAGAGAGCACAGAATAGACAACCCCACTACACAGAGGCACACACCACCATCACCCACACAACATCCACGCACAAAACACCACACACCACTACACTCACCACAACCATCACCACATACACCACCCCACACATCACACACACCACCCCATATCACGCCAAAGACACCCACGCTTCTCCGAGGAAGAGCTCAGGGTCATGGTGGAGGAAATTGTCTGGGTAGAGCCACAGCTATTTGGCTCACAGGTACAGCACACATCAATAGCCAGGAAGATGGAGTTATGGCGCAGAATAGTGGACAGGGTCAACGCCGTGGGACAGCACCCAAGAAATAGGGAGGACATCAGTAAGAGGTGGAATGACCTACGGGGGAAGGTGCATTCAACTGTCTCCAGGCACAACATTGCGGTTCAGCGGACTGGCGGCGGACCCCCACCTCCTCCCCCACAACTAACAACATGGGAGGAGCAAGTCTTGACCATCTTGCATCCTGAGGGCCTCGCAGGAGTCGGTGGAGGATGGGACACTGGTAAGTCAAATCTTAACTATCATATCCCCCACCCTACCTGCATGCTATCACACACCCCCTCCCTCACCCCCTCCCCTATCACTACAACTCCTCACTAATGTACCCATGACACAAACCACCCATCCCAACACCAAGCCCTGCATGACACAACTAAGCATGGACACCCCTCACTAAAGTATGCCCACTGCACATACCCAGTACACCCCCCCAACCATCACCACACAAACCCACACACCGGAATGCTAGCACTGGGGTACACAAACACCCACCCATTGCACACCATTACACACACACATGCAATAATCATGCTCTTATGCCCCTGCAGGAACCCGAAGGACCGTCACCACACCAGAAGGTCCAGACAACACCACTCCACCCCCAGAAGAGGCAGCTCTGCCCTACTGGATCCTGATGACCAGCCCGGACCATCATGGGCCTCGGGACAGTCGGTTCCCCTTGCACAGGCACAGACCAACACCGACTTTCCACCCTCTGGTAACACCAGCACAGCACCCACCCAGCGAGCCCAAACCTCCCTACCCAGGACAGGTCAATCAGCGGTATGTCCACCACTACAGGGCACCCAGGGTAACCCATCACCCCAACAACAACAGGGACCTGGGGGCAGTGGTAGTGGGCACACGGTCCAGGGGACGGAGGCACAGGAGCACAGGGGAACTGGGAGGGCTGCTGTGCGACAGGGGGCGGACAGGCCAAGGGAACCCACTCTCCACGAGGCCCTATCCTCCATCATGGGAGCATGCAACCACTCCCAGGAGACGATGGCAACGGTCCTGGACAAGTTGCAGGAGACCCTGCGCCTGCAGGATGAACTGTATTTGGGGTTCAGGGAAAAACTCAGGACCATCAGCTCCGCCCTGGGCACCATCGTAAGGGTGCTGAAGGACATACAGACGACCTTGAGGGACACTGTGGCAGTCCAAGGGGCCCCTGACACTAGCCAGGACGATGAAATGCCCACCACCTCCGCAGGCGCTAGTGGACAGGACGCCCCGCCACAGGACCAACACACCAGCACCCCACCCCCTGCAGACGGACAACCACCACGCAAGCGGTCCTTGAGATCCAGGAACAGGACAGAGCAAGATGGCAAGACCCCCGCCAGGAAATGAGACCACTCTGATTGTCCTCCCACCGTCCCACTTTGTTACCCTGTCCATACTTTAAGTGCCCCAGCTCCACTTCCTATGCCCAGATGGGCAGTGCACCTGTGAGACTAATAGACTGGATTCTGCCATGGACATTCCTCCACCATCACCCATCCTCATTTTACAACGCCCTCCCATTTCTGAGCACTTCAATAAGCACCCTTGAAACACAAAACAATCTGGAGTCAGTCTGTGATTTAGTAAAAGTGTATTATCAATGACAGTGTCATAATGGGTGTACCATTCTAAAGCTAACATACCTATGTCACACATCACAAGCCCTTGAAGGATGCAAGCAGTTGACACGTAGGTAACCACACCTGTGAAACCGTAATGGAAGGGTACAACTCAGTTACCAAATGTTGACTCAAGTCAAAAAACAGGATAGAGGTAGACGTGTGAAAGTTAATGTAATGCTAAAAATGAAAATGTTCTCACCTGTGTCTCATTGGAAATATTGCTGTATGACTGACTCCCTGTTGTTGTTGTCTTCATCATCAGCTTCATCCTCATCACTGTCCACAGGCTCCACAGGCTCCACAGCTGCTACAACACCGGCATCTGTATCATCCTCCTGCAGAAAAGGCACCTGGCGTGGCAAAGCCAAATTATGGAGCAGGCGATGATGATGTTGCACACCTTCTTCTGTGAGTAGAATAGGGATCCACCTGTCATATGGAGGCACCTGAACCTGGCCTTCAGGAGGCCGAAGGTGCCTTCGATCACCCTCCTAGTCCACCCATGGGCCTCATTGTACCGTTCCTCTGCCCTGGTCCTGGGATTCCTCACTGGGGTCAATAGCCAGGAAAGGTTGGGGTAACCAGAGTCCCCCAATAGCCATACACGGTGCCTCTTGAGTTGACCCATCATATCAGGGATGCTGCTATTCCACAGGATGTAGGTATCATGCACTGAGCCAGGGAACATAACATTTACCTGGGAGATGTACTGGTCTGCCAAACAGACCATCTGGACATTCATGGAATGATAACTCTTCCTGTTCCTGTACACCTGTTCACTCCTGTGGGGGGGACCAGAGCTACATGGGTCCCATCAATGGCACCTATGACGTTGGGGATATGTCCAAGGGCATAGAAGTCACCTTTCACTGTAGGCAAATCCTCCACCTCAGGGAAAATGATGTATCTCCTTACGTGTTTCAGCAGGGCAGACAACACTCTGGACAACACGTTGGAAAACATAGGCTGGGACATCCCTGATGCCATGGCCACAGTTGTCTGAAACGACCCACTTGCAAGGAAACGGAGCACTGACAGCACCTGCACGTCAGGGGGGATTCCAGTCGGATGGCGGATTGGTGACATCAGGTCTGGCTCCAACTGGGTACATAGTTCCTGGATTGTGGCACGGTCAAACCGGGAGGTTGCGATGACATGTCGCTCTTCCATTGTCAACAGGTCCACCAGCGGTCGGTACACCGGAGGATTCCGCCATCTTCTCATATGTCCCAGCAGACGGTGCCAACAGCGAAGAACCAGTCATTATTTCTCCAGGTATGTACCCACAGTCACACACAAGACTACACCACTCACAAAACACTTCCTGTATGTGTGTTGAGTGTAGGCCTAGCTATGTGTGACGCAGTAGTAAATTAAGCCATGTGGGCCCCTGAAATGGCGACTACCTGACCTCTAAAGTGGGACAATGGGATTGTGGGGTAACAGCGCTGGTGTCACACACCGTTTCGGTAGGCGGTCGTAGACCGCGGCGCAATGCTGCATTGGTTAACATTGGACCCTATGGGTCCCAGGAGACAATGAACAAGTGCACTGGCGGTGATGATGCGCACCGCCGCGGACATCACTGTCGCGGACGTCACCCCCATTTTCTATCTGTTAAATCACTGGATACCTGACCTTCGACAGGAGAGGACCTACACTGCAAGTGCTGCTGTGACCTCGGTCTGGAAGCGACGATGGCTGCTGCGTCTGGGGAAAGGGCCCCTGCTTTCACTGCACAGGAGTTGAAGAAACTGGTAGACGTGGTCCTCCCCCAGTACACGCTACTCTACGGTCCTCCAGACCAACAGGTTAGTACACAGGGAGCACGTTGTATGGGCTAGGCCTGGGTGAAGAGGGCTGGTTGGAAGAGGGAAGGGGGCAGAGTCCATAGAACATTAATGCATGGGAATGAATGGGCCACATGGCCAGAGTAGGGAGGGGGCCACTCACAACGACGGTGCAGTTGGTAATGACTGTTCCTCTTTCCTTGTGCATATCTTGTAGGTCAGCGCCCACCAGAAGAGGGACATTTGGCGTACCATCACCAAGGAGGTCCGGACCCTGGGGGCCCACCAGAGACGGGGCACCCACTGCCGTAAGAGATGGGAGGACATTCGTCGCTGTAGCAAGAAGACGGCGGAGGCTCAGCTAGGGATGGCGTCCCAACGTGGGAGGGGTGCCCGTCGCACCATGACCCCCCTGATGTTCTGGATCCTGGCGGTGGCCTACCCGGAGTTGGATGGGCGCTTGAGGGCATCACAGCAGACACAAGGGGGTGAGTACAACCTCATTCTGCTGACTTTGCGTGCAGTGGAGGTGTCTGGGTGGTGGAGGTGGGCTGTGGGTGTCCCTAGGCCAGGGCAAGTTCGGTAGGCAAGGCCCCTCCGTAATGTAGGCCATGTGGCACTCTACCCCACCTCAGCAGAGTGCCAAGTCGAGGTATAGTTGCCCCTGTGGCATCCATGTGCGCAGATGTCCACCATTGCCATATAGGCCATATCCCAGAAATTGCATGTGCAGAGGGCAGGAGCACGGCGTAATGCAGGGGGCATCTGCGTTTGTCTTGTCCGCCAACGGTAGCGGTATGCCATGCACTAAAACCCTCTTTCTTCTGTCTCCCCCCCTTTGTCTGCTCTCCCTGTCCTTTTGTACATCAGCATCAACAGGCGGAGGTAGAGTGGCACCGGAGCACGAGGGAGCTGCATCCCACTTGGCCATGGAGGGCCACACCACGGACTCTGAATGCACCAGTGGGACGGAGGGCGAGGGGAGCTTCACGTCGGCCACCGGATCACCAAGCAGTGACACGGACTTGTTCGACGATGTGGGCTCCCTTGTGGTGGCGGCACCATCTGTGCCGCCCACCTCTACAGGTACAGCCGCCACCTCCCCTACCAGCACCACCCTCCCACCAGCCCCTCAGCGTTCGCCCCGTGCCCGCTCACCCAGGAGGGTGGGCATCACCTTTGCCCCAGGCACCTCAGGCCCTGCCCCAGTCACCCCTGCTGCCCTCAGTGAGGAGGCCATTGACCTCCTCAGGTCACTTACTGTTGGGCAGTCTACCATTGTGAATGCCATCCAGGGTGTAGAACGAGAGTTGCAACACGGTAATGCATTCCTGGAGGGCATTCATTCTGGTCAGGCTGTCCTTCAGCGAACCCTGCAATCGTTGGCCACAGCACTGATGGCAGCAATTGTCCCTGTGTCTAGCCTCCCCCCTCCAACTTCCTCCACCCAGACCCAATCTCCTGTACCCCAGCCCATCCCAAGCACACCTACAGACCAGCATACACACAAGTCAACACACACAAGTAGCTCAAGCAAACATAGGCACCACACACACCACAAGCACTCACGCAAGCCTCAGCCACATACAGACAAAACAACATCCACTGCCTCCACTGTGTCCCCCTCCTCCTCTTCTCCCTCCTCCCTCCCAGTGTCGTCTACACACACACCTGCATGCACCACATCTACAGGCACCATGAATCGCACCAGGACACCCAGCACCCCAAGCCGCTCACCTGCACTCACCACCTCCACTGCCATTTACATGTCCCCTGTGTCCTCTCCCAGTGTGTCTGTGACGCCCCCTCCCAAAGTACAAAAACGCCGCCAATCACTCACCCAACATCCATCCACCTCACAACAGCCTCCAGTACCTGCACCTGCACCCAAAACACCTAAAGTTACACCTCCGACAACCACCTCCTCTTCCTCCACTCCCAGACCCCCTCCAGCTACCCATCCCAGTGTTCGTCAGAAACTGTCCCTCTGTAAAGTTGACCTTTTTGCCCCACCCCACCCCCTCCAATTCATCAGTCCCGTCGTAGCGCCTCAGCCAAAAAGCCTCCAATACCAGTGGTGCCTGTTCAAGGTTTTTGGAGTGCACCGGCCACCAGGGCAGGCAGTAGGACCCGGAGCCAAGGCACTGGCAGCCCACCCACTGTAAAGGCTCCAAAATTGGAGAGTGGACGACGGGACCGGGATAAGACTCCTGGTGGGAAAACAACTGACATGGGTTCCAAGGGGATTGGAGAGTCAGCTGTGACTCCACCAAAGGTGGGGAAGGGCCAGAGGAAGTCTGCCCAGCCTGTTGTGAGTGTCACGGCGGAAAAGTGCGCCATCATTTCCGGTGGTCGAGACACAACCGCCAGCATTGTCGTTACTGGTCCAGAGACCACCACCATAGTCACAGCCCAGGAGGTCCTGAGTATCGTCACTGGTCAGGAGACCACCGCCACCGCCGGAGTCAGTGCCCAGGAGGGCCCCACTATCGTCACTGGTCAGGAGACCACCGCCCGAGTCACAGCCCAGGAGGGCCCGAGTATCGTCACTGGTCAGGAGACCACCGGCACCGCCGGAGTCAGTGCCCAGGAGGGCCCCACTATCGTCACTGGTCAGGAGATCACCGCCACCACCGGAGTCAGTACCCAGAAGGGCCCCACTATCATCACTGGTCCAGAGACCACCGCCACCGCCAGAGTCAGTGCCCAGGAGGGCCCCACTATCGTCACTGGTCAGGAGACCACCGCCAGAGTCACAGCCCAGGAGAGCCCCACTATCGTCACTGGTCAGGAGACCACCGCCGGAGTCATTGCCCAGGAGGGCCCAAGTATCGTCACTGGTCCAGAGACCGCCGCCAGAGTCACAGCCCAGGAGGGCCCGAGTATCGTCACTGGTCAGGAGACCACCACCACCGCCAGAGTCAGTGCCCAGGAGGGCCCCACTATCGTCACTGGTCAGGAGATCACCGCCAGAGTCACAGCCCAGGAGGGCCCAAGTATCGTCACTGGTCCGGAGACCACCGCCGGAGTCAGTGCCCTGGAGGGCCCGGCTTCCACAGCCCCGCTGGGCAATGATGAAGTGACAAATGCTACAATGACTAGTAGCATTTGATCTACAGGCCCTGGCACCTCCAGTGCACTTTACTAGGGTCTTACTAATAAATCAAATATGCCAATCATGGATAAGCCAAGTACATATACATTTTGTAAAGGAGCACTTGCACGTTAGCACTGGTTAGCAGTAGTAAAGTGCCCAGAATAACAAAAACAGTAAAATCAGAGTCCAGCCCACATCAACAACCTGGGGAACAGAGGCAAAAAGTTAAGGGAGACCACGCCAAGGATGAAAAGTCTACCAATTGCTATAAACTATAGAAATAATTCCTCCTGGAACACCATCTCTTTATGCATTAGATCACCCAGTTCCACGCGAAATATTGGGTGGCCCAGTTTTTTTAGCTGTCCTTGATATCTGGCCCTCCTGGACCTGAGTTGGAGACAGTAGTGCTTGTGGGTTATCACGTTGCACGTGATCAGTTCACCTGGACTGTTTGAAGAGCATGTGTTTTGGGGATTTATTTTGGGAATGCTAGAAGAACAGTGCAAGTTTATGTTTTTATTAAGTGGAGTTATAGCAAGCAGTTGTTATTTGGCAAGAAAAGTCCAGTTATGCATTTACAACGCCAATAGCTCTAACTCAAGCAAATGCGAGACCTCTTGCATTGCAAATGCTTGTTGCAATTGTTATTCTGGCAGGTAGTGACAGTGGCAATTTGGTCCACACCGGTAGTCTGTCCTCAAGCCAAGTGATGATGCAACAATAATTTTTTCTCAAAACTTCACCGGGGTAGCAGCTAAGCCATATGCCGAGATAGCGCACTGGGTCCGCAGCCCAAGTTAGCGGATATTCGGTCTCAAAAAAGTTTATGCTGTCTATTAAAGAATCAAGTACGGACTTAAACCAGTTTATCTTGACTTCCGATAGTTCACCAAAACACACTACTTCTCATGTGAGGGGGCCCTAATTCACCTGTGATTCGAAAACATGTAGGGTTATGACATCTGCATATTTGGAGACCACCAATCCTCTGGTGGTGAATCCAATGCTGCGGTGCACATGGTGTTGTCAGAGTCCCGCCGGTAATGGCTTCATCGCTATCGCAAAGAGTATCAGCAAGAGTGGCCATCCCTGTCATGGACCTCATGTAATCTGGAAAGAGTCAGACAGCATTCTTTCACCCTCACCCACACTGTGGGTATGGATTACCATAGCCATATTTGGCAGATGAATCATAGGCTAAGGTCAGTCCGCATTAGCAATGGGAACAGGTAGGGCCATTCCAATGTTTTGAATGCTTTAGTGGCATCTAGTAAGGCAGCAGCAGCTGCGGCGACCTCGTAGGAAGGTGATGATTGGTCGCAAAAAATAGTGCGGAGGTTGTGTGATGTCGATTGGCCAGGGATGAAGCCGGATTAATCAGGCCGGATTATTTGGGGCAGAAGCGGTAGGAGGCGATTGGTGAGGGCTTTAGTCAAGATTTTATTGTCAACATTAATCAGAGAGAGGAGTCAATGTGAATCACATGATGAGGCTGGTTTGTCAGGCTTAAGAAGCGTGACAATGACCATCTTTTTCAAGGATGGGATCAATGGGCCAGTCTCGATTGACACCTACTACATTGCTAGGAGGTGGGGGGAGTGGCTTCCCAACAATGGTGTAGCACGCAATAGGTAGCTCCCCCGGCTGATTGCCGCCATCTGCCTCAATCCTGCCTCCCACTCTGCAAGTGGAGCCACCCAGATGACAATTGTGGAGGCCCCCCCTTGCATGCTAGCAGTGTGAGAGTTTGGAATCACTCTGACGACGGCAAGAAAAAGAACTGCTGAGACAAACTCGACTGGGGCCTTGAGATCCAATATGGCAGCGCCCAGAGGTGCCCATCCCAGAACTGTTAAGAAGAGGCAGGGACAGGCCATCGCTCCCACGGCCTGATCCGAGACCCGGGCTCGCTCGTGGCGCTCCTTACTCAGGGCAGCTTGATGCCAACCTAGAGACCTGCCAGACTCCCCCGCCCCACCCCCTGAGCAGGGAAGTGTTGGATCACCTGTCACCCGAGAAGTGGCCGACGAGCAGCGACAGCTACGAAGTGAGGCAGGGCTCGGATCAGGAAGCTAGGGAAGAACACTGTGAGGAGGCGCGGTGGGCGTGACCCATTATAGACCGGGGAGAACCACCAAATTGACATTTCCCCATCTGTTACATTCCGCACTCGCTCCCCTCAGCCACGCCAGTAGGATCTCCCATCCAGCAATAAGCAGAGGCCTACCACTTGCCTGACTGCTGGGTCCCACCCCTGGAGCGACTACCCCAGGACAACCAAACAACCCACATACAGGGCAGCGCAGCAAACAGTCTCCCACAGCAATTGTCCCCCCAACTTAACAGAGACACACTGCTGCCACCCCTACCACGCACTAGAAAGCAGAGCTGAGACACAGCAGCATTCTGGTGATCACCCATCCCTATAAAAACAGACTACCAGAACAGATAACACATTCGCACCCCAATTAGAGAGGAAAGTCCAGCACTACCTTCCACAGAATTGGGTCTACTGCACTAAGCACAGCCACCCTTATTAATGAAACTCTGCAGGAGCAGGTGAATGTCCCTCCCTCCCTAATTTGAACTAGAAGCATGCTACCAAAGCCCAGGAAAAGGATCAATCTCAATACAATGCTAGCCAGCACAGGAAATCTTCCCTGAGGGATCTGCAAATTCAAAGCACCATATAAAGCTATCTCTACAAGCTTGAAGTCTACCAGTGTACTACAGAAACATCTCATGGCACTGCATCCGTACTCCAAAACTTTTGGCTTCCCCCCTTCCCTTAACTCGTCTCATCATGGGCAAATTAGTAAAACGGAGAGAAACTACAGACCAGGAAGGCCTGCACAGTCTTGCCTTTTGAATATACAAGACAGGGCCTCCACGCCAATGCCCACCATACAACACTGGACACCATTCTTCAAACCATTGCTGCCTCCTGGGAAGCCTTAGAATTGAAAATAGACATTACAGCCACTGACTTGGGCCTCCTACGGGACGACAATCGGAGATTGTCTAACAGTGTCTTTTCCACAGAACGTGCCCTAGACAACATAACCCTGGACCTAAGTCAAATGCAGGATCACATGGCCACAATGGAGAACAAAGTGAAAACATCGGAGGCAAGGGTAGAAGATGCAGAAAACGGGGCCAGAAGGAGCAACATAAGAATAATAGGTCTACCTGAACGAATTGAAGGGACAGAGGCAAACATGACTATTTATCTTGAACAATGGATCCACAACAATGTGGCCCCAGAAGGGCTTTCCCCATACTATGCACTTGAACATGCCCATCGGGTGCCATTCCGGCCCCCCTTTACTGGGAGCACCTCCCCAACCAGTGGTTGCCAAACTATTGCACTTTAAAGACCAGGATCACATCCTAGCTCAGGCAAGACTATATAGGTAGAAAACAGCTTTGTCAGGATCTTCTCAGACCTTTCTAGAGAGGTTTAAAGGCAGAGAGCCTCATACACTGAAGCCAAGAAAAAAACAGAGAACCCTGGGGGTCCACTATGCCATGCTTTTCCCAGCTAAACTCTGTGTAACATATAGCAATGAAGTGCACATCTTCATCACACCCCAGCAGACTTGGTACTCGCACAACTGTACCTGGAGAACCAAGAAGTATGCAAAGGAAAGCCTCAAAGCACCCAACAAATACTGTGAGGGGGAGAATAGGAACAGCCCCTTCACACATTCAAGCTCTACAAGAATGCTCTAAGGCAGTGGAGGTGGCAGCAACCCTCAACAGAGCAGCCCGAGCCCTTTTCAGAAAACAGACAATGCCACGAACAGGGACACCAACTCAGAGTGTGCTTCGATGTCCTCCTTAGACTCAGTGGAACAACCCTCAGTGGTAACCCACAGAACATCAGATGAAATTATCTAAGCGGTAGGACTTTCACAGAAAAAGTATAAGCTGGCTTCAGGATCTCTCAGCTCCATCTGTCTCACAATAAATGCTGTTATTCACAATCCTGTACACGGTCTAGCAGCTGTGACTGGGGGGCCTGCCAAATGACACAGCTGGGAGAAACACCATGAGAATGTCAAACTGGATGGCGTGATGGGTCGCTGGGAGGCCCCCAGACAGCAGTTACCCCCCCCGCACATTTTAAAAGTTGTGCATTGCTAAAAGAGCACAAAAAGTTGTTGATTTGTATGCTGGTTTGGATGGGGAGGTTCAGATTCCCTACCCTGGGGAAAGGGAGTTGGGCAGTTCAGTTTTCTTTTGTTGTTTTTTTTTGGGAAATGTGCACACCTTGCATCTGTTCACCTGACACAACTTGCACGACACACCTCCCCCAACCTGGTTAATCATGTTTCAGGATACTTCAATTCGATTTCCTCAGAAGCAGAAGATAACTCCTCAGTCCCGACCCGAGCTACTCACAACGAATATTAATCCTTCGTGCTGAGTACCCCGGAGGGGGAAAGGGGAATGGGATGGTAGAGAGACTGCCACAGAGATGATGAACGCCAGTACTCAGTCTGCCTCTTCACATCTAAGATTGGATACAGCACCTGCAAGAGTCACAGTCGCAATTACTAGGGACATACAACATCAGTTTTTCACTTTCTACTCTCAACACTTAATTCTCTTTAATTCTATTATTTCTTCACTCACCCTGAGTTCTCTGTAGCCTTGCTTCTCTCTATAAATGATAGCTCTTCTTAAAAAAATGCTTATTACTGATTCAGGAAGAACTTCTCAACCTTTGTTAGAGATTGGTTTTATGTTGCTATATATATATATATATATATAGTTGGTGATAATGCGTTCTTCAAATCAGCTGATGTTATTTAATTTCTCCTGTCTTATTGTGACTTCTGTCAATACTTGTATTTGTAAATGCTTGTTTCTTAAAGTTCGTTTCTCCTTTCTTACTTCGACATTTGTTGATAACTTGTATTTATAAATGCTTGTTTATTACAGTTAGTTTCTCCTTCCTTACTTCGACATCTGTCGATAACTTGTAGTTGTAAATGCTTGTTTATTTAAGTTTGTTTCTCTTTTAAACTCTATTTTGGTTTATTACCATTGAATTTGTAAATGCTTATTTGTTAACAGTTCGTTTCTCCTTTAAACTTGGCCTTTGTTTATAACCTTGACATTTGTAGATACTTGCTCTTTTAAAGTTCATTTTTTCTTTGACTTTAATATCTTTAACAAGAACCTTGTAAACATAAGGTTAATTCATACATTAACTCTGTAGCCTTGCCGACTTCCACGGGAACGGTCTACTATCAAACTCTTCGAATAAACCTTGACAATATTTATCCGTTTTCTGTAATATAATCTTCAAATGTAATTTTACCTCACAGGAGTTTCTGTTCTGAAGCGCGCTCTCTCTCCACACAGCTGATTCCTGTCAGACCTCAGTTGAAGTGCAAGGCTTCCAACTGGAGAGCTCGTAACCTAGCAACCAACCGATTGCAAGACTAGAACTGTAACTAACCTTCAGGACTCACAGCGGCCATCTTGGATCTTCTCTTCTTGATTCTTCCTTTGAAATAAGCGCAAGATTACTCTGCAAACCTTCTTCCAGTTTGGGCTTTGCTGTCTCCACTGAGGATATCTCTTTGCTTTTCTCATGCACTTCTTTGATTTGACTTGGCATGTTTGTGTGGTCATGACATCATGCCATAACGAGTGCCTATCGCATTCTCCCCAGCTTATGAAGTAATCAGTTGGAATGTCAAGGGGCTAAACAACATGTCAAAACGCTGTAGGGTTTGCTCCTACTTGAAGAGGAGAGGTGCACATATAGCAATTATCCAAGAGATACACCTCACTGTCCCAGAGCGAAACGACATCAAAAAGAGATGGCAAGGCCAGATATACCCTACAACCTACTCTGCTTTCGCTAGAAGGTTGCTGATCTGGATCCGTCCAGGGGTTTAATTTCAGGTCACAAGGGAACTCTCAGATCCGGAGGGCCGCTATGTCCTCGTTTCTGGGCGACTGGAGGGCCGAGATCTTACAATAGTGGGCCTATACGCACCGAACCAAGAACAGGGTACCTTTCTCATCAAGCTATCCGGAACAATGGTGACTTTCTTAATGTGATCCATAATCCTAGGGGTGGATTGTAACTGCATCTCAAACATCCACCTCAATAGATCTCAACCCCTTAGACAACTTCCCAATTCATCGCACAGCTAAGCTTTTTCGTAACTGGCAAAATAATTGGGACCTCTTAGACTCCTAGAGACAGTTGCACTCCGATGAAAGAGATTACTCATTCTATTCAGGGTTACACAACCTCCATGTTAGACCTAACACTTTTCTAACATCCCCTGATGTCCACAGAGCTGTCCGCACAGCGGAATACTTATGCCGAACAGTATCAGATCATAGTCCCCTACTGCTATCAATATCATAGCATAGGGAACACTCCTGCATCCCAGACTGGCAGTGAAAAGTAGAGGTTCTGGAGGACACTGCATTTTGCCACTCCATAGGCGAAGCCATCCAAACTTATTTGGCGGAGAACACAGCCACCACGGACACATGAGCCGTAGACTAGGAGGCTTTTAAGTCAGTGATCAGAGGGAAATGCATTGCAGAAGTAGTAGGAGTCTACTGCTATTAATATCATAGCATAGGGAACACCCCCGCATCCCAGACTGGCAGCGAAAAGTAGAGGTTCTGGAGGTCACTGCATTTCGCCACTCCATAGGCGAAGCCATCCAAACTTATTTGGCGGAGAACACAGCCACCACGGACACCTGAGCAGTAGAGTAGGAGGCTTTTAAGTCAGTGATCAGAGGGAAATGCATTGCAGAAGTAGTAGGAGTCAGACGTACCCTGGAGAAGAACATTGAAGGCAAAGGAAGAGGCCCTACGGGCCTTGGAGCGTAAGAGACCTGCTAATCGAGCTCTAGGACCACCGCTGCTAGAGGCAAAGGAAGAAGTGGCAATCTCTAAAGAGAAACTACGTTGCTTTGATCAAGGGGCCTACATGACATGGGCCCATGCAGAAAGGGACAAAGCGGGAACGCTATTGGGGTGGCTTCACTCACAAAGGCTCACTGATATTTGAGATAGAAGCTGCAGATGACGAACGAGCAGTCCGACAAGAAGATATAAAAGCCAGATTCATGGAATATTATACATCCCTATAAGCACCACCTAGCACAACACTCACACCTGCACAGCTGCAATTCATGGATGAACCGCACCTCTCACGGTTACAGGAAGAGGATGGATTGGATCTGGGTGGTCCCAAAACACTTCCAGAGATCTGGGTGGCCATAAAATCTATGGCTAGGGAAAAGATACCTGAAGCAGACAGACTTCCAGTGCAGTTCTATGCTACATATAGTGACAACCTCGCCCCCCCTAACTAGTTCACCTCTACACAGAGGTGCTAGAGATGAGACGACTCTCCCCTACTACTACCAAGGCCATAGCGATACCCTCACTTAAAACTGAACACCCGGCCAAAGAAGTACGCTCACACCGTTCACTATTCATGATGAATATGGACTACAAACTTTTAAGTAAAATTTGGGCCATGCGCCTCCTCCCACACATGCCTACTTTGATCCACACGGATTGCCGAAACACACCTATTAACATACGGTACCCTCCTAAATTTGCAGCTGCCAGAAACTGAGGAGGCCTTCAATATTGAAAAGGCTTTTGATAGCCTGAGATGGGACTACCTCTACAAGGCAATGACGAAGATGGGATTCGGGCAGGGGTCCAGCAAATGGACCAAACTATTATACACCCCACCTCTGGCACAGGTCAGAACAGGCAGAATAACCTCCGAGCTCTACATGGTGGGAAGAGGAACTAGACAGGGTTGTCCTCTTTCCTCACTTCTTTACGCCGTGGCGGAGGAACTACTGGAACAGGCAGCTAGGGCTGGAGATTATTACAGAGGAGTGGAGGCACACAGACAACGGCACAAAATTGCATTATACACAGACTATATGATCCTCTTCCTCTGCAATGCAAATCTAGAGTTGCGGGGGTGATCTCACTATTATAACGCTTTGGGGACCTTTTGGCTCTTCAAATCAACTGAAATAAATCCCATATTTTCCCGTTGCACCGAAACACACATCCACCACACATCCTACAGGGTCTCACCTGGGTGGAGTCCACTTTCAAATACCTGGCGGTGCAGACCTGCTGGAAGGCAACGTGGGCACAGCAATTAGAAAGCTCAAAACAAATGTAGCTTTCTGGAGAACTCTCCCGCTCTCTGTAGCGGGCTGCATTGTGTTCACTAAAAAGGTGGCATTGCGAACCAGTAGTTGGCTACTCTACTTCTTCATCACCTTCCCAATAATTCTTCCTAGATACCTTTTCCAAGAATTAAATTCCATATTGATAGAACACATTTGGGGAAAGGGAAGACGCAGAATGGCGCTGGGCAAACTTCCGCACCCAGCTGGGGAGGGAGGCCTAGTGGCCCCGGATATGGAACTTTATTATCTAGCAAGTAAAGTCCAGTGGTTTGCACACTTGATCCCAACCAGACCGGGAAATACCCCAAAATATCCCACCCTATCACACGCTACTCTGCATCCTCATAGCTCCTAGAGGAACACATCCTGAAGACTCAGCAGACTTACCGTTGATAAGGTGCTGTTGGTTACTTAGCTTGCAATGCACCAGGACCACCCTAGCCTATGCCTCGGAACTCCCTCTAAGCAGTTTAACGACACTCCCAAGGGGCCGAGCCCTTATAGACATAACTAGGGGGGCAGTACATAAACATCACTAAACTGGAGGACCTATATAGATGGGGAGGTCATGCCCTTCGACACTCTAACAGAAGATTATGGACTCCCACAGTGACAGATTTTGCTGCATAGAGCACTAGTTGGGACTATAAGTCAACACTGGAGACAAGAAACAGCAGAACCACAAACTCACTTATATGCGGCACTTCAAGCGGATATATTACTGCCTTTGGAAACCTTTCTCCTAAAATGGAGAGGTGACTTTGGTTTCCCAATTAACGATGCTCAGTGGTCTAATATGATTTCACACACACAAGGTATCTAGAAATGCCCACTTTAAATAAATAAATGTTTACGTACTGCACAGGGTTTACCTTACCACAGTTAAAATAACACAAATATTTGGAACAGAAGGAGCCCACTGACCTCGCTGCACCAGACAGGGAGTGGATCTTCTTCATATGCTGTGGTCCTGTCCCCACCTGACAGAGTTCGGGGAAGGGCTGTTCCATCGTATACCTGAAGTAACAGATAAACGCATTCCGACTCCCCCCCTTGACCTGCCTATTGGGAGGATTTCGGGACCCCAGGTCACGTAAAATCACCACAAACTCATTAGACCTAGCCCTACTATTAGCAAAAAAGGGAAATTACAATACTTTTGAAGGCCCCTAAAAGCCCTCACATACAGAAATGGAGAGATACCCTACTGTTCTGGGCGGAGTTAGAAGGACAGGTATTGTTTCAGAAAGCAGCGAAAGGTCATTATGCTCCAGATAGAGCCAGGGCCTGGGACTACATATTGAACTGCCTGAAAAAACCAGCACCAGACACCCCTGACACTTCTGTAACTTCTCATTGAGCACTGACAATGAGGAACCTAGGGAAACCTGATAACCGCCATGGGTGCAACCATCACCGCAAAGCCCTACATGAGTGATGTAGGAAAGCAGTAATACACAGAGAACAGATGCACAGGAAGGGAGGGGGGAACAGCACTGTTGGTTTGGTTTCCTAAGGAAAGACCACATGTAAAAGTGAAATAATTGGCACTTAACTAGTTAACACTAACAATATTACTCATACAGCTTAAATACGTTTGTGATGCTTAGTGCTTGAAAGTGCACATTGATACACATGTCAAATGCATGCAATTCTCCACTGTATTTGTCTCGCTTAAAATGACAATAAAATATGCTTAATAAATAAAAATACATTGCTAGGAGGTGTGGAGTCAGCATGGGGTGTACTCTTTACAGAAGGCTGTGGTGAAACAGTCCTGGCCTGGCACCTTGTCTCTGGGTAAGCTCTGAATAACTTGGACTATCTCTTGGGTTGTTATAGATGACTTCAGATAAGCACAGTGGGCTCGATCCAGCCGTTCCAGCTAGATACTGTTCAGCTATGCAGTCAGGTCAGATGCATCAACAGCCGAGATGGCAGTATATAGAGTAGAGTAGAAGGAAGACATTACAGAGTGTTGGGAGTGTGTCTTTTAAAAGCAATATTAACACAAAAAGCTTGCAATATATTGTGTCATGAAGCTGCATAGAAAATGTGTTAGCATAGAAAATAATGCACACGTTTGAAATGTGCCCACGGAGAGTGGCTACCAATGTATACGAAGACTAATGAAAGTAGTTAATTCAGAATTAATTATGTACTAATGTTTTGAATTTGTATTAGTATATCATAATTAGAGTTATGGATTAAGAGTTTGCTTATTAATTAGAAGGCCTTAGCTTAGCGAGGGTCTGGGCCTAGCTGCTTGGCATCATATTAAACTGTATTGTTCTAACGTGTAATGTGCTGTTTTCCTGAAGGACACAAAGCTGTACTTTTCCAGAAGTTAAGTGTGTGTAGCCATAGTAAATTCTTTCTCATAAGAACCGACTTGTTCAAGCTGAATGCAACAGTGTAATTCGTAACAGGTGCAAGGTTAACTGGAATAAGAGAAAACAATGGAGATACTGACTGGAGTACAAAGTGTAACTTTTCTTACCTGACCAATCCGCGACATGAGAACTGTGGTTTGTGGAAAATTCTGGCAAGATGCGTGAAGGATTATTGGACAGAGATAACGATGCACCAATTATTATCCAATGAGGAGTTAAGGGCTAATTAGATAGTTTTGATTTAAAGGAATGACCCAAGGAGCTTGGAGCGCAGAAAGTTTTAGACTCCACTTACTTCACAGAGACTTTAACTCTTTTGCTTTGTCCTGATACCTTAAACCATCCTTTATCTATTCTTACCTGGTACTTACTTCTCCTCCATAACAGGAAAGATCCTATTCCTTAGTTATGCTATATCGAGACTTCGCCCCATCCTATCTCTGATGATGGTGAATCGACTGGTGTCCTGAGGACGAAGACTGACGCTGTTTGCTGATCCGCTGGCTTGGGAACTATCTGATGCAAAATTGTAATTGTCTGTTTGCCTTTTCTTTCTAGGTACCAACTGTTCTTTTGATAGAGGCCCTAGTTTAGATGTTTTCTAAATTCATGTTTGCTAAGTTGTTTTGCATGAAGCCCAACATGCTAATGCTAATTTGAGGTTAGTTAAGGTGTTCACAAATATCCTACGCAATTAGACAAATGACTGAGTTCTTGCTTTGTTGAATCCTGTATGAATGAGACTTTGCTAAGTTGCTTCATATTAATTATGTACCTAAATACTGAGTGAATATTCTCTATGCATTGATTGATTGCGATCTAATTGCTGATTAGTTGAGTTCCTAATGAGATTTTAATTGCTAATGAGGTGAACAGAAATGACATTAGATTGTAACCAATAGGGAAATAAATATCCTAACACTTTACTAAATTGGTGTGGTTATTCATGGCGGAAAGGTCATGGTGTGTTCAATTATTGATTTTTATTAAACGTTATTGATTAGCTTGTTGATTAGTTATTGTGATTATTGATTGGGTTATCGATCTATTGTTTGTAATGCCAAAAAGACATCTCGTACTGGGAAGTCCCCGAGCGTGGACCTAAGGTTCATCAGCCTAAACGCATCTCCTTGTAAGTATACTTATTAAGGCTCTGACGCGCTAACAAGGGCAACCCCAATGGGGAAGACACCGAATTAGTGTCGCCTTCCAACAGTTCTGTCACATATGTATGTGCTTGCCGTGCACAAAGCAGTCCTGTGAGTGTTCTGCCCAGATGGTCCCCTTCTCCGTATCATGAGGCTTGTGCTACAAGTAGGAGGTCTCTCTAGTAGCCTCCTCTGTGAATTCCGATAGCTTGTCCCAAATAGTGGCCAAAATTGTTGCATCATTGGAGCGAAAGTACTCTGCCTCTGGATCGCTGATGTCTCTCTCCAAACACAATAGTGGCACTCTGATAGCCCTAAGCACCCACGCCTGTTTTCCGATGAAGGCGCCCTGAATCACAGCCTTGAAGGCCTCCCTGAGCATAGAGGTCGACTGTACAGAGTCTACATTATGTGCAAACAAATCTACGATCTCCTTGTGGATATCCTCACGGAACACAGTGCCCTGCAGCGCACCCAATGGCAGCCACCGAGTAAAAGCACAGGGTGCAGCTAAAGAAATAGATAATACAAGATTCACCAGAGTATGGTCTGAGAGACTGCAGGATAAATGGGACACATTCACAGTTCATGTCTGCACATCTCAGGAGACTGACCAATAATCAGTTTGTGGACCATGCATTGAATTTTGTTGTGGTTTCCCTAGTGCCGGTGTGTGCATGCCTCCATATGTCCTGCAGGTAGTTATCCTGGATAAGTGTGGTAAGTGCCCCTGCTGCGTGAGGGTGAGGATGTGTGGGGACTCCAGAACGATCCAACTAGTCGTCCAGAGCCACACTGAAGTCGACACCCCAGGTTGTAGCCCTAGAGCCCAAGCTGGAGATCTTCCTCCAGACCTCTATGAAATAGTAAAGATCATCTATATTTGGGCTGCATATGGCTGCTACGGTCACAGGTTGTCTGTGTAAAGTGCCCGCGGCGATCACTCAGTGGCCCTCCTTATCAGTGATGGCACATTCTAGTTGCCAGGGTAGTCCCTTTCACAGGAGTATAGCTACGCCCATAGCATAATTAGAGTAAAGCGAGACGTAGGTTTTGCTGCACCAGCGAGAAGGCAGCCCCAGAGAACTTGAGCGTGTGACGTGTAATTCCTGTAAGAAACAGATATCTATCTTATGTCTACGAACGTATGCATCAGTCAAGCAGGCTTTTCTGTGATCATTAAGCTCCCGGATATTACAGGTGAGCCATACCGTGGAGGTAATTTCGTCAGAAGGACAAAGGGGATTAGTAAACAGCGAATGGGTATTGCAGTGCTGGCGCGCCAGTTAGTAAAGGTAGGATAGTGAGCCGTGTCAAGAAAACAGGAAAAATAAGAAACATCGGCAACTAGCAAACATAGCAAACAATCCCAACCCACCCTCCTTCCACTCCAGCCCATATAAATGGTTGAGGTAATCCAGTCCCTCGCCCCTCCCAACTCTGCGACAGTAAACTCAAAGGCACATCTGGGAATCATCCCTTGGGGCTCAAGGCTATCCAGACCTGTACACATAACACCCCAATCGGTCCTGGCTGGGTGGCCAAACGGGGAGGTCTACAGGATGCAGCACACACCCAGATTCAGGGGCATATTTATACTCCGTTTGCGCCGGAATTGCGTCGTTTTTTTGACGCAATTCCGACGCAAAACTAACTCCATATTTATACTTTGGCGTTAGATGCGTCTAGCGCCAAAGTCCATGGAGTTTGCGTCATTTTTTAACGTGGACACCTACTTTGCGTTAATGATATGCAAGGTAGGCGTTCACGTCTAAAAAATTGACTCCGAGGCATGTGCGCCGTATTTACACACCCGGGCAAAATTCACGCCCGGGAGTGGGCGGGTCAAAAAAAATGACGTACGGCGCTTTTGCACCGTTTTTTAGCGCCGGGAAAAGGCAGGCGTTAAGGGACCTGTGGGCTCTGAAGGAGCCCAGAGGTGCCCTCCCATGCCCCCAGGGACACCCCCTGTCACCCTTGCCCACCCCAGGAGGACACCCAAGGCTGGAGGGACCCATCCCAGGGACATTAAGGTAAGTTCAGGTAAGTCTTTTTTTTTTTTTTTTGTGGCATAGGGGGGCCTGATTTGTGCCCCCCTACATGCCACTATGCCCAATGACCATGCCCAGGGGACGGAAGTCCCCTGGGCATGGTCATTGGGCAAGGGGGCATGACTCCTGTCTTTGCTAAGACAGGAGTCATTTCTATGGGGGTTGGGAGTCGAAAAAATGGCGCAAATCGGGTTGAGGCGAAAAATTTGACTCAACCTGACTTGCCCCATTTTTTGACACCCAAGCCCCATATCCCCCTACGCCGGCGCTGCCTGGTGTACGTCGTTTTTTTCCACGCACACCAGGCTGCGCCGGCGGCTAACGCCGGCTAACGTCATTGATTAAATACGGCGCCCGCATGGCGCTTCAGATTGGCGTTAGCCGGCGCTAATTTCTTTGACGCAAAACTGCGTTAGCGCAGTTTTGCGTCAAAAAGTATAAATATGGCCCTAAGAGTCCTGAGTGTGAAAGGTGCATCACAGTGATAGTGACAGGGATATGGTTCAGGATCATCTGTGTAGCAATATTGGCTATGAAAATGTCAGTGTCCATGTGCCATTTCCGTATTTCTGGTGCGACAAGGCACACGGTTTTGCAGGGGTCAGTCGTCGCTTATGGGCGGGTCTCCGAGGCATGTGGGGAGGTCCCCAGCGATCATTTGCGTTTAGTTATTTGCTGGGAAAATTTCAGGGCAGATTTTGCATCTCTAAAAAATTGGGGTTTGCCTTCATAGGATAACCGGAGTTTGGCTGGGTTGAGCATTGCATAAGGAACATCAGCCTGTTAAATCAGTTTCTTGGCGGGCAAGAAGTTCAGCAGCGGCCTGGACTGATATGGTGAAGTCTGGATAGAAACAGAGATAATTTCCTTGATGGTTTATCTTCTGGCGTTCACGCGTGAGTTGAAATATCGCATCGTGGTCCCTGTAATTCAACAAGTGTGCAATGATGGGGCAAGCCTGCACCCCTAGTTGGGGCCTCACTCCTAGAGAGTGATGGGCCCGCTCAACTATGAACACGGGGCAAACAGCCTCCCTAAAGAGGTTGCGCAGCAGAGTCTCCAAATTATCTTCCATCTTGGTTTTAGCGGTGGACTTCGGGAACCCCACTATCCTAAGATTGTTGAGTCTAGACTTTGCCTACAGGTCTTCATTCTTCGCTTTAATTATGCCAAGGACTTTGTCCATCTTCAGGAGATGTACTTTGGACTCTGTGAGGTTGTCATCCGTGTCAGAGACATGACCCTCCAGCAAGTCCAGTCTGTGCTCATGTTTATCAACCCGTTGCTTGACTTGGTCCAGGCGTTTAGTGAGAATGTCCAGTTTCATATCTGTAGCTTTTAAAGTGGTTTTAACATCGTCTAGTAGCTCCTTGAGGGCGACATTGGAGCAATCCGCTCCCCCAGTTCTTTCCGGAAAGGCCCCATGTTGTGCCTCATCGCCTGCCTGCCAAGTAGGGCCCCTGCCCCCAAAATTCAGTTTGTCCTGACGGGCCTTGTGCCTACCCATGGTCTGAAGAAGTGGGGCACAGAGCGGAAGACAGAGTGTGGCCCAACTAACAACGAAGGCCATCAGGATATAAGCGGGAAGCACACCCATCAGTTAGCCG
This sequence comes from Pleurodeles waltl, assembly GCF_031143425.1. NCBI lineage: Eukaryota > Metazoa > Chordata > Amphibia > Caudata > Salamandridae > Pleurodeles > Pleurodeles waltl. Next base: position 866,737,083 of record NC_090443.1, read on the forward strand.
GGTTGACAAAATGGATGTACAGGTCCATCTGGGCACGGGGCCAGCGTAGACTCACCCAGGGCCCTGCCACACCCCAGAATGCATCTTACCCTGGGGGGCACAAGCAGGGCCAGTATTGTCAGGAATCAATGTGGCAGATGTTGGTTATTGAAAAGGCAGTTTAAAGGCAGCCCAACTGGCCCAGGTGCTTACTACAGCTGCTGAAGGGTTGGCAGTGGGGACCCCCCCCACTTAATGGAAGGGATGCTATAGTGATGCAAGGCCTGCCCCATGGATGTGGCATGTGGAAGGGGTATGAGTCCCCCAGGGCGCATGTCAGGGCACAATGAAAAAGGTACACAAATCAGCACTCATCAGTGTTGCCAAAAAGAGTTGATGGGCCGTGGGCTCTCTGGCTGCGCGGAAGGGCCAGATGGTCAGAGCAGGTTCAGCTGCGTTGTGCGGGCCCCGGGAGGCAGCCAGGATGCTCCCCAGCGCAGGGCACTAACGCCGATAGGAGGGGCAGCCTTCCAGGGGCCAGAAAGGTCTGGCAAAGAAGTGCTCACACTCAATTGGGTGTGTCCTCCAGGCCCCAGGGTCAGAAAACATGAGGGCAAACCCTGGCCAGGCAAACCAGGATAGTGTCCAGTTATGAGGCAGAACGAAGGATCTTCGCCAGTCCCACAGCACCAGACCCGTATACAGGCCAGACTGTGCCCCAGGAGCCCGGCCAGCTGGAGCACCACATTCAAAGGCCCTGATGAGCGCACCAGCAGCAGAGAGACGGTGGAGGCAGCAGCGGTAAAGGCAGTGGTCGCCACTGGCGGCAGTCCACACAGCAGCACCCGCAGTTGTTATGTGTGCGGTCTCCAGTCTTCTCACCACCCGTGGGGCAACCAGCTGCATGCAGCATCAGGCTCGCCAGCTGTCCCGGGAGCAATCAGGGGGTCCCACGCAGTCAGCATCCACCAGGTGCAGGGTGCCTCACCGGCCACCTCCAGTCCAGGTACAACATCCATCCAGTCTTCACATGGCTTTGGCCCCACATTCCAACAGCAGGTCGTGACATGCAGCCATGCCGCTCACAGTCCATGAAGGGGCAAATCGTAGGCAAATTTGCACAGCCAGTGTCCTATGTGGCAAGGATGCCACTGCAGCGGCAGGATGGTCACTGTAAGGTGCTGTGTGCAGATGTATGCCAGGTTTTGATTTTGTCTGGCAGAGCCCCCCTAAGAAGCAGCCATTTTGCAGTTGGCTAGGCTTCTCCCCCTCATAATGCTTCTTTGAACTGATGGTATGACATTGTCTCAGTGTGTGAGATTTTCTTTATCAATTCTTTTACTCCATCTTCTTTACGCATTTAATTATTTTTTCATCATTTACTTCTTCCAGCCCAACTATGAAGTCATCAAAAGTCACGAACCATGTGGTCCATCTGGCGCCTATATTCTACTTTTGGTTATGTAGAATGGCGGCGGAGGTTTCAAGAATGTGGCAGCACTGAACCCCATGTTTCTGTGGCAGCCGGCTGAAAAAAATCACTATTCTGAAGGTGGCTTTGGTTGCTTCTGCGGCGACCAACAACCTTGTGATCACAACCTCTGTGTTCACTCACAAGTCACCCAGCCCCATTTTGAGGCTGTAAGGCCAATAAGTAAAGTTGACTACTCATACCTGGTTGTCACTCCCTTCTATGTTGTACCTAGTTGTCAGTGCCCTCTTTGTATGAAGGATGACTTGGTATTGTGGCGGAGCACTGTATTTTCTCAGCCTGGTCAGCAAATCTCTGTGGGCTTTTCCAACGATGCACCTCTGTTAGGCATTCGACTTCTCCACGAGGTCTTGCACGGTCTGGAGTGGAGCGTGCACTCCACATACGCCAAACATAGGTTTCTTTGCACTGACTTTGGGTGCATGTGGCACGAACAAGCTGTTTGCTATATCCTTGCAAACTCTCGAGAGATCCGTCTTGTTTCTTCGGGACACATATCCCCTACTCCTTGCCACTTGTTGTGTCCTCCTTAGCACAGGAGCATACACAATAACATGTCCCACATGGGGCTCTTAGCTAATAATTTTATTCATCAGCGTACAACATTCAACTAACTGCTCATTATCTTCTAACCATTTACAAACACACCTTAGCATTTCCCAAAATGATTACATAATACTTTCATCAAGTCCGCCCAGGACGCAGGGTCGTTGCTGTCTGGCACAATTGTTTTTGGTGGTCGGCTCTGGTCTCACAAATGAACAAACGCAAAATTATATGTCCAAGAAAAACACTTATTTCGAGTTTGATGAACAGTAGTCCTTAGCTCAACTCATTTTGTTAAATGTGTGTAAAGGAGCCAACAAGAACCACAGAAGCTTTCTCCCAGTCCTGCATCGATATCAACCACCAACAGCAGGCATCTCTGAGTGCGCCGTTGGTTGATGTTGCCAGTTTAGGTTTTGATCCCTGTTGTGACATTCATCCTGACGGCCCCTTCAAAATGCATCATCCTTTGCCAGCATCTTTAACACCTAACCTTTATCGAAATATTTGCCATCGTTTTAAGTAGAGAAAATGCAGTCTTACTATTTTTCTTTTTCAAAAGGTGTCACGTTTTGTGCCATGGAAATTAGTAGCCCGCTGTTTGTGCCTGGATGTATGTTGTGGCGCCCTCAAGTTGTCATGGCTATAAACAGATGCAACGTTTTACACGCTCTCAAAGTGCCAAGTTGCAGTTTAGCAGACCACGATGCCTTGTTTTCTACAAGCTGACGATAGCTCATTTAATACATCAATCAAGCTGATTGATTAGCTTCTGTTGTCAGAAGGGAAAGAAACTTTTCTCCTTTTATTTTGTGTTTTTATCAGTGGCGTTAGTCACAGAAAATTAGAATGCCCTTCAGCCCAAGGAGTATTATATTATTCACTTTGTAATTTCACTTAGTGAGGGCAGGCTTCACTTTGTTATAGTCAGACTGCACTTACACTAATTATTCATTGTTCCTGATGGATTGTTGTAGAAATTCTTGGGCACGTATATATTCAGATTAAGCGTTTGTTTATCGCATTTAGTCATTTGCGCTTAGATTATATTTATCACAGCAGAGGCTGGGATGTCTTCTTTTACACCAGAGATGGATTGAGCCTGTAATTAATTTTTTATATGGTACTTTGCATATTTATCACTATTTCCTCTTCTGCCACTCCTGAAAAAGAAGTTGATTCTTTTCACTTGTGGCTGGAGTATAATATTGTTCTCCCTTTTCGTTCATTACATTTCAACATAAATGGAAATTAAAGATTACTTGACACAGGTTGCAAAATATATTTTAGATTTCAGATTAGAAGCAGTTTACATGGTGGTAAAGCCATTTTAAGAAACATTTTAAATCATGAACACATTTTAGTATACCCATTATTACCCTAGGAGTTAGCGTTCAAACATATGCAAATGTGACAGCCCGCATATTATAATGTTTACAAATGCTAAACCTCTAGCACTGCACCGTGGTGTCATATTATTTCTGCACTTGCTTACCAGCAGTATTTTAATGCCGGCAGTTTCCTCATGCGGTATTAGCACATTACTCAAGTAGGATTATAGACATGTTATTGCACAGTTCTACCATTTTCTTAAGACAGCGCTTAGGTTGTCCTAAATCTGGAACCCTATCCAGTGTCACTGGTTTTCTCTTGTCTCATTCCCAATACCCTAGGTATACTACAAACCTATACACTATTTGAGTGTGTTGGAGTGTAGCTTTTATAATAAAAAATTAACATGAACTGCTTGCAAGTTAATGTGTAATGAAGCTCCATAAAAGACGTGACAGACTAATATTAACATACACGTTTGAAATATGCCCACGTTGAGTGGCCACCAATGTATACGATGATTAATGGAATTGATTAATAATGAATTATTAATGTACTAATGTCTGATTCTGTTTTAGCATTAAGAGTTATATGTTAAGGTTTTGTTAAATTAATCATTAGGCCTTAGTTAGCAAGGGTCTGGGCCTAGCTGCCTGGTCTCATATTAAATGTGTTTTTCTGACGTGCGATGTGCTGTCTTCCTGAAGGACATAAAGCTGTACTTTTCCAGAAGCTAGAGATGTGTGTGTAGCCATAGTAAATTCTTTCTCATGAGACCCGACTTGCTCAAGGAGACATTCTTGCTGAATGCAACAGTGTAATTCGCAACAGGTACAAGGTCGTCCAAACTGGTAAAGACAATGGAGCTACTGACTAAAGCAAGGAGTGTTACTTTTTCTACCTGACATTCTACCCGTTGAAGACGTAAATCACAGGAGCCAATAAACTGCATGAGAACTGTTTTAAATGAAAATTCTAGTAAGGTGATCAACAGACTATTGGATAGAGATAATTGTGTACCAAATACTGACCAATTGGAAATTAGAGACTTGTCTGGCGGATTCAATTTAACGACGTGTCACAAGGAGAAATCAGCCATTTGCGTGCCTTTATCCTGCCACTCTTACTCAGCCATTTTCGTGTCTCTTACTGAGACATTAGAGGGACACTCTTAGTGTTGCTCTGATATTCTGATTTAGTCCTTGCTACTGATACTTTAAACCATCCTCACCCAGTTTGCCTTACCCGATGCTTGCTTCTCCTCCTTATGAAGGAAGTATTTCTACTTACCCTATTTGCTGAGACTTTGCTGTTCTGTCCGGGCTGATGGCGAATCGACTGCTGTCCTGAGGACGAAGACTGATTCTGTCTGCTGACCCATTACGGAGGGTAACTATATGATAATGAAATTGTAATTGTCTGTTTGCCTTTTCTTTCTAGGTACCAACTGCTCTTTGATAGAGACCATAGTTAGATGTTTTCCAAATTTGTGTTACCAAATTGTTTTGCATGAAGCCCAACATGCTGATGCTAATTTGAGGTTAGTTAAGGAGTTCACGGACATTGGGGGCAAATAGACAAATTACTGGATCCTTGCTTTGTTGAATAACGTATTAATGCTACTCTGCTAAAGTTGATTCATGTTGACGTCGTGCTTTGTTCTAAATTTCATGATCTTTGCTTTGCTTAAGTCATATTCAAGTTGCCACATTGTGACATTGTTAATGTGTTTTCTGGTATTAAGACTAATAAACTTGCTAGTAGAGTGTAACTAATAGGGAATAAATCTCATAAATCTTACTAAATCAAGTGTGGTTATTCATGGCTGAAAGGTCATGTCGGGTTTAAATTCTTATTAATCCAACTAACTAATTTGATTGATTCGTTATTGTGAATATTGATGAGGTTATTGACCTAATGATTGAAATGCGGAATAGATATCTTGTCTTGAGGTGTCCCCAATCAGGGTCAAACGGTTCATTGCCTAAAACGAGTCCCCGTGCAAGTAAAATACCTAGGTCGGGACGCGTTATCAAGTGAGATTTACTGTGCTGCGGCGAAGTGTGGAAACTGCCATGATGTCTGGTGGATCTGGATTTCAAGGTTGGTGCATCTTCAGAGTGTTCCACCATAAACGTTGATTTTTTCTAAATGACATCAAATGGCTTGATTACAATGAAACTATTCAGAATGGAGTGGTGAAAATCCTCAGAGCTGTACTTTGATTTTCACTGTTGCACAAAGACTGCCAGTTGTGAATAGAGATTTATTTGTGATTAAGAATATCTGACAATTAATTTACAATTTCAAGTGCTATATACACGTCTCATTCTAATACTATGCAATACTCAACTAAATATACTCCACATGCATTACCTAAAATGAAAGTACCAGGCTGGTAAGGCACTGACGTCTATGTCTAATATTGCTGTTGCAAGACAAAGAAATGCAGAGCCAAGCACAAGAAGACATGGGTTTATCAGTGCTTGTTCAAGTTTTCTTTTGCCACTAATAATCTGGCAGACAGTGGGCAGTTTGATCTTATGGCTGCTTTTGTGTACCTAATTTTATGGAAGCTAAAGCTGTTCCTAATAGGAAGCCCCCAAACTGTGTCTTGCATAGTGCTCAAAAAATCCTTACGGTAGCATTGTGCATTTCATTTAAAAACATATACTCTGTATAACTGGGGCACATTCCTCTTTTCTGTTTGGTCACCTCAATTTCTTTGGACTTTTTCTGGATTTTACCTTTACTGGCATTAGGAATCTGTGTACTTTAACGTTGCTAAACAGTAGTAAAGTGCTTGTGCTTTCCCTATAAAACGTGCTATACAGTGGAACTCCATATTTGGCCTATTTAACTTCCTTATAAACCGATTGTAAATGGTGCCTTAAGTACAACTACGGCATGGAAAGTTATGTGTAATATATGGGATGCATTGTATATTAAGGTTCCAAAAGCATCAACACACAAAAATATTGCCTAAATAAATAAATTGTTACCATAAATATCCTCTTTCAATACTTATATTAGGAATGACAAAAATATTATGACAAACATATCGTGGAAAGAAATATCATCAAAAACAAGGTAAGAATATTGTTTTCTGATAAATTAAAAATGTAAGTAAAGTAATATTTTTACAATATCAATATAGTTAAAAAACTAAAATTTAAACTACATACTTTTATTCAAATATATGTACGTATATATATCTTTTTCACTGAAAAAAACAAGGATTAAAGTGACGTTGTAGGAAGGAATTGCAATAATTGTTTTCTTTACATTAAAAAGACAAATATATTTACTGGAAAAAACAAAGGTTATAGGGCTATTATAGTTAGGTTATATTTTCAAGGGCTCCTCCCTGAGCCTTATTAGGCTCTGGGGACCCCATCTTCCCAGAGCCTTTTTCTTTATGGGAGGGGGGCTACCGGGCCCCCTCTCCAAGCCATTATAGGCCCTGGAAAGCCCACCCCTGAGGCAAACACTTACAAAAAGCAGAGAAGGGCCATCCCAGAGTCTATGTAGGCCTTGAGGACCCCCAGGGCCTTTTTTTTTTTATAAAAGGGGAGGGGGGGCACTTGGCCTACCCTCCCGACCCTTATTAGGCCCTGGGACCCCCATTCCCCAGGGCCATTTTATTTAATTGAAGGGGAGGGTGGTCCCTCTCCCATCCTTAATAAGCCCAGCAGACCCCATCCACTCAGACCTTTTTTTAAAGAGGAGGGGGCCATGTGGCCCCCTACTCTGAGCCTCATTTGGCTCTGGGGACCCCTTCTACAGGGGCAGTTTTTTTAGGAAAGGAGTGCCTTAAAAAGGCCTTGGGGACCCCATCCCTCAGGGCCATGTCTCTTTTTAAGGGGAGGGGCATTGTGCCCCCACCTCCCTAGCCTCATTAGGCCCTGGGGACCCCATTCCCCAGGGCCCAGTTGTCAACATCAGGACATTGCGCACTCTATGGGCGACGTAATGCAATAAACCAATTCTGATTAAATGTAATAATTCATGCATTATGTGTTAATGCAGTATGTTAACCTTTTGCATTGCAGAGATTCATGTTGAAACATCATTAATGCTGTTTGCAATGTATTTTCAAGGCTTTGCTGCAGTATTACAGGGTGTGGTTAGGGTGTGGTCCCTATTCTAAGCCTTTCTAGAATCCCTTCCTGCAGCCTGGCTGGGTGTGGCACGTGGGTGGGGCCTGAGTCTATTTAAGGGACCCAGCCCAGCTCCACGTGCACACTATTCAGAGGTCCTGGTGCAGAGCAGCAGCATTTTCCTGAGCTCCTGTTCCGAAGGCCTACCCAGGATTTCCAGGCCATGTCTTCATTTCCTTGGTGATCTTCAAGGAGGGCGGTAAGGCGGAGGTCGGGTTAGGCGCCCGACTCCGTTTTCAGAAATACTCGAGTTTTGGGCCTTTTGGTTACATCGCATGTGCGATGGTTTTCTTGGCATTTAACTCTTGCAGTTCGGATCGGCAGTGTGCGCGATCGTATCTTGGCATTTAAACCTTGATGGTCGAATCGGCAACAGGGTGCGCGATTCATTTCTGGAATTTAACTCTTGTAGTACAGATCGGCAGAGTGCGCTATCATTTCATGTAATTTAACTCTAGCAGTACAGATCGCAGAGTGCGCGATCATTTCATGACATTTGAATCTTGATGTACGAATCGGCAACAGTGTGCACGATTCATTCTTGGCATTTAATTCTTGCAGTACAGATCGGCAGAGTGTGCGATCATTAAATGACATTTGAATCTTGATGTACGAATCGGCAACAGTGTGCGCAATTCATTCTTGGCATTTAATTCTTCCAGTACAGATCGGCAGAGTGCGCGATCATTTCATGACATTTGAATCTTGATGTACGAATCAGCAACAGTGTGCGCGATTCATTCTTGGCATTCAATTCTTGCAGTACAGATCGGCAGAGTGCGCGATCATTTCATGACATTTGAATCTTGATGTACGAATAGGCAACAGTGTGCGCAATTCATTCTTGGCATTTAATTCTTGCAGAACATGTCAGCAGAGAGCGCAATCATTTCATGACATTAGAATTTTGAGGTATGAATTAGCAACAGAGTGTTATTCAATGTTCATGGTATTCTTGAAACCCAGATTCAACAGAGTGTTATTCAATGTTCATGGTATTCTTGAAACCCAGATCCAACAGAGTGTTATTCAATGTTCATGGTATTTTTTTGAAACCCAGATTCAACAGAGTGTTATTCAATGTTCATGGTATTCTTGAATCCCAGATTCAATGTTCATGGTATTCTTGAAACCCAGATCCAACAGAGTGTTATTCAATGTTCATGGTATTTTTTTGAAACTCAGATCCAACAGAGTGTTATTCGATGTTCATGGTATTCTTGAAACTCAGATTCAACAGAGTGTTATTCAATGATCATAGTATTCTTGAAAACCAGATTCCACAGAGTGTTATTCAATGTTCATGGTATTCTTAAAACACAGATTCAACAGAGTGTTATTCAATGTTCATGGTATTCTTGAAACCCAGATTCAACAGAGTGTTATTCAATGATCATAGTGTTCTTGAATCCCAGATTCAGCAGAGTGTTATTCAATGTTCAGAACATAAGATGTTATTCTGAAAACGCTAATAGGTCATGTTATAGAGAAGCTCTTGATCATTCATGTTATCAGTATGTAAATATTAGTAACAAAGTTTATGGACGTCAATTTGCATAATCTTGTAATTGCGTTCTTAACTCTTGCTTCCACAGGTCTCCTTCCCCGCTGTTCCCAACCTAAAACCCCATCCCCCGCTAGGCCATTCTTTAACTCTGTGCTATAATAGCAAGTAGAGTTTGGAGCTGCCAGAAGGTGGACATATTGGGAACAGGCGCAAACCCCGAGGGTCCGGTCTCCCTGACACCAATGTGTTTTCAAGGTGGGGGCAAGGGACTCCCCTCCCCAAAGTCTTATTAGGCCCTTGGGACCCCATCCCCAAGGGCCTTATTTTTTAAAGGGGTGGGGGGCCCCCCAAACCATTATAGGTGCTAGACAGTCCACCCCTGGGACCAAAACTTTAAAAAAAGGAGGATGACTGTGATGGCAACATCCACTCATACCTCCATACAAACAACTGTAGATCCACACACATAACTACTCATTCATACACCCATAAGACTACTGACAGACACACACTCACTCACGCAGACACTAACACCACTCACTCACCATACATTACTAAATTAGCTATTCATACACCTACACAGCTACTCCCACACCCACTCACAAACTCATATAGCCACTCAGACACCAACTCATACACCTGTAAAACCACTCACAAAAACAAAAAGCATACCCACAAAGCCATCAATATACCCACTCACTCACCCATACAAGCAGTCACACACCCACACACTCAGCTGTCTAGACACAGCCACTCACTCTCCGATACAGACACTTACACACAAAGTAACTCAGCTGTACAACAACTTCCACACCCAGTCACTCACCTGTACAATAAATGACACACCCAGTTACTCACCCATGTAGACATTAACACACCAACTCACTTTACTGAGAACTACTCACACATCCACTTACTGTCCTATAAAGTGACTAATACAGCCTGTCACTTATGTATACACTCACTTCATCACCCATACAGTCACTGACTCACCCACTCACTCACCAATCCAGTCACTAACCCATCCATACAACCATTCACACATCCACTCCCTCACCCATGCAGCAACTCATAGACCCACCCACTCACCAATGCACACCCTGACACACCCAGTGAGTAGCCGATATAGCTACTCACACATCTATCCACTCTCCTATAAAGGCACTGACACATCCACACACTTATGCAAAAACCTAGTGATACATCCACTCACTCACCCATTCAGGCACTGACGCGCCCACTCACTCACTAATACAGTCACAAACACGCTCACCCTTACAAGCAAACATGCACCCCCAAACCCCCAACTTAGTGGATACTATCACACGCGAATTAGGAGCTAGACAATTCACCTACCAAGGAATCTCCCTATTACACCTGGGCTTCTTCTATCAAATACCCTTAGGGTATACCAATAGGAACCCACAACCTGTAAATAAACAAGTTTCAAACATTTCGGATTCCTCTTACTTCAGCAACAGATTCCAACCCCTCACAGCGTTAGAAGATTTGGATTGACGTAGCATGAACAAGAAAGATTCCTCTTATGAAACACCCCCGGAAGCAAATATAGAAGGGCTTAGCATGAACGGGAGCGATATATTCCACGTAGTGGGACCTGATAGGAACACTAAAGTGACTCACCCGATTCAGAGAGACCCCTCTTCAATAACAACTCACCTAATAGATGGTAGAACACTTCCACCAACCATAGCGAAGGTGCGTCCTCAATTTCACCAGAATATGAAAATAGCCATACTTTATTGGAATGTGGCAGGCCTAGCTAACAAGTTTAACAATGAGCTCTGGGTGAATTTTATTGAAGACTTCCTTTGCATATGCCTCCAGGAGACTTGGCTATTAAATCCTGTCCATATAAACGGCTATAAGACATTTCATACACCAGCTGTACAGACCAGTCATGGTAGGCCAAAAGGAGGTTTATGCACATACATTTCTAATAAGTTGCGGCTACAGAATCTAAAAATGCAAATCACGAGACCACACTACCAAATGATAGAGTGTAACTTGGAACAGAATATTCATTTAGTAATTATCAATTTTTATAACAATGCACCACAAAGAGAAGGACATAGAGGAAATAGGTGCAAATAATAGACGCGAGACCTTCATCATATGGGGCGGCGATTTTAACGTCCACCTCTGTAAAGAACCCTCGGAAAAGGTGTGTGGCTGGGACAGTGAAGAGACTGGCCCAAGGCCCCATTTTTTACACTCCATTCAAGGAGATGCGATGAATTCAGTGGCCCAAAAATATAACCTGTCTTTTGTAAATGAATTATATTCTAAAGAACCACTGTTCAAACCCACTTTTAATGGAAGGGGTGCGGGCACGGTGATCGATTATGTTTTAATGTCAACCCACTTTGCACATTACTTTATCAATCACACAATTTATGACATTGCATTAAGCGACGATTTCCCTCAGAGCTTGGAGCTCTTATTAACCGCCTCCACATCGGCTAAAGATGATGAGGCCATGACGGTAAACAATGTTGCATTAGCTCCAGGGAATGGATATGCACTGAGATGCTCCCAGATAGATCCACAGGCTTTATTGAAATGCCTACTACGTGATTATAATCAAGCCTTTGAAGACGCTCTTAGTGAGGACACGGCCTTCCAGCAGATAACGCAAGGAGTGAATGAAGCCCTTACTGCTAGGTCAGGAAGGGCAGGGAAAAAAAGAGAAAGTGGCTGGTTTGATCACAACTGTACAAAAGCACATACGAGATTAAAAAAAGCTCTAAGTGCCCCAATAAGATGCCCGACTGAAATACGAATCTGTAGACAGGCATACAAGATAGCCACAAAAAAGAGGAAATCTGCTCTGAGAAGAAACTTGTGGGAAAATCTACACAAAGCTAGTCTTGAGAAGGACAATGTACTTTTCTGGAAAATAATAAACACTCCGGTTCTAGGGAATAGAGATATCCCGAGAATGGAATTTGCAATCCCGGAAGAGGACTGGATTACGTATTTCTCCAAAATATATAGTCAACCCAGTGAAATAGACTCTCCGGTCTCCCCAAAGGCCCCAGATTCCTGGGGTAGCCCACGACTAGATCTAACACCCCAGTTTAGCCTAGAGGAAGTAGTGGAAGCCATAAACACAAGTAAAGTGGGGAAAGCACCGGGCCCCGATGGAGTCCCAATAGACCTATATAAAACAAACACAAATCTATGGGGGCCCCTAATGACGCAGGTATTGAGGGCCTTCTGTATACAAGGCTTTCCATCGACGTGGCGAGATTCTACCATCGTCCCTATATATAAAAAAGGTGATCGCCACAATCCAGCCTGTTACAGGCCAATCTCCCTGCTTGACACATCAGCTAAATTAGCGGGGAGAATAATCCTAAACAGACTTCAAACGTGGGCGGAGGGTAATGATATCTTATCCCCAGCACAGTACGGTTTCTGTACAGGAATAGGTACAGTGGAACAGGGCTTGAACTTAAACACTCTAGTGGGGAAGTACACTAAGATTAGAGAGGGTAACCTGTACCTGGCATTTATAGACTTATCCTCAGCATTTGACTGCGTATTACACAAGAAGTTATGGGACATCCTAACAAGTATAGGGGTCGAAGTAACAACAGTCCATTTTATAAGGGATCTGTACACCGGGTGTAGAGCAAGAGTGAGGTACGGGACAAGAGGGGAATGCACCAGGCCTTTTGGCATTCATAGAGGGGTGCGCCAAGGCTGCGTCCTAGCCCCACTCTTGTTCTCATTATACATAAATAATTTAGAAAGTTCACTGACAAGCAAATGCAAAGACCTCCCTCAAATAGGTAAATGTGCTGTCCCTGTACTGCTTTATGCAGACGACACAGTACTTATGGCTAGGACACCGTTAGCTCTCCAAAAACTCTTAACTACCTGTATATCTTTTATGACGGATCGGGGACTTACGGTCAATCGTTCTAAAACTTTCACAATGAATTGCGGTAGGAAAATGGGTAAGACCTACAATATTACTATCCACGAGGACAAAGTGGTGGCAGCCCGCACTTTTTCATATCTGGGCATAATGTTTGACAATCAGGGCTCTTGGGCACATTGTCTGAAAATAAAAAAAGAGCAGATTATCAAAACAACTGCGGCCCTGAAGATTTTTTCAAAAACGTTAGGGGGGATTACCCCGCCGAATATGGTAAAAATCTACAAAGCTAAGTGCATTCCGGCTGTAACGTACGGAGCGGGCATTTGGGGGTATACTAACTGTAACTTGATTCAGACTGTGGAGAACGACTTTCTCAGATACTTATTAATGGTACCAAATGGAACTTCATCATATATTAGCCACACGGAATTAGGGGTTCCTTTTGTAGCCGATCTGATGAAGATACAGCCACTATTATTATGGCATAAAGTGTGGACCTCTGAGCACACTGGGTTAAACAAGATCATTTTATCAGATTGCATGAGGTCAATACACTCGCAAAGAGTTCCCTGGCTGAGATATATTAGGACCTTTTTTGGAGCCATGGGCTGTAAAGACTATTATACAAACCCAGAATCACTGGAAAATATATCCAGGAAAGAACTGAGGGCTTTGACACTGAAGCACCTGGAAAAACAGCGATGGGAAGTGGATTAAAAAAAAACTAGCGTCATGTCTAATCAATTAATTTTGTCTACGGAAGCGATGCAGCCTTACTTAGCAAATGTGACAAACCCTCGACATCGCTTCGTCCTTACAAGATTACGTTTAGACACTTTCCATCGTTTAGTAACCTTCCCGATCATGAATGACTGGAGTTCTCCACTAAGACTTTGCCCTTGCGACACAAAATCAGCCCAATCCACGATGCATGTGGTCCTCTTCTGTAAATTTTATGACAAACATAGAAAACGCCTATTATTGCCTCTCTTAAGATTGATTAATTTGCGCCAGTGCCGCAACGCGTATTTTAGTCTACAGGTTTTATCCTCTATTGAAATGTGTGGAATCTTGGCAAACTTTCTATGTTCAGTACTGACTTTAAGAAAGACTATGGGCATATTGGACTAATTTTACTGAAATGTGTGGAACTTTTTTGTAAATTTTATTCTCATGGTTCAGCCGCAAGGACATTCACAGGCGTGCTGCCCCAAATTCATTAAGGTTTAAATATTTGTATATGACTAATTTAAGGACGTGTTCTAATGTTTTATCATCTACTTTTATTATTTTATATATTTATTGTGTCTATATATATAGAAGTGTTTTTTTTCTACTTGATACTTTTATGGCCTGTTGTAAGCCGAGTGAAGTTTGTTTGATGAACATGCACCCAGTCACCTGTACAGCCACTCACACATCTATACAACCACTTACACTCACTGGATGATGTCATCAGTGATGTCATTAGTGATGTAATTTGAGATGTGATCAGTGATGTCACTGACCATGTTATGAGTGATGTAATATGTGAGGTTATAAGCAGTGCATTACCGGGACGCAAGTTATAGTTGGCTGAGGTAACTATAACTGCTGAACTTCACTGGTTTTGTATCTGTGAAATGTGAGACTAACTATAACTTCCCTGTAACCTTTGTTTTTTTCAGTGAATATATATATATTATATATATATATTTATGTAAAAAATGCATAGTATGCCAAAGTTATTAGCAACACAAAAAAACTAATTTTTAATGGAATAGCCGACCTAACTATAGCTGTCATTGGGTTATATATATATATATATATATATACATATATACATATAATAATAATACACACCTCTATATGTAGTTAATATATCAAAATACAAAATTACAGTATAATAAAAACTAGATTTAATCCAATTAGTAATGCAAACTAAATACATAGATATATATCTATGTATATATATATATATATATATATATATATATATATATATATATATATATTTATATGTATATATATTCTCTAAAAATATCTAAACAATAATTAAGAAATTATTAAAAAACATTCATTTCAAAATGTTAATAACAAAAGTAACAATTTGAATTTATGAAAACATGTGAAACTTAATTTAAAAATTAGAATTTATATAAAAAAAGTTTTAGTTAATAAGGTGAACTAAATGCACAGATAATAGATATATATGTACACCTAAACAAAATATAAAAACCATATTTCAACAAATTTTAAAAATTACATTAAAAATGTTAACAATAACTTGAAAATTGAAGTTAAGAAACATTAACAAAAACATTTATCAAGAAGGTATTAGAATTAGTTTACCAGAAGTTAATGTTAAAAAAACACAGTAGTGTGGCATGTGTTGAAAGACTATAATGTTTCTACAATTAGCTATGGAGCTCAAAAATGTTACCATAAATATCCCCTTTCTGCTGGTCACTGTGCATCTAGAAATACAGAGTAGAAGAATAAAAACATTGTGATTTCGTTCTATGAACAGCTGCATTAATTATGCCCTGTGACCTGACATGCCTTTCCCCTTGGCTGCTGGCTCCGTCAGCAGGCAGTGTGTTTCAGAATTCAACTGTAATAAGTTATTACAGTTGAGCAGTTACGCCATTTCTTAATAATAACAAAATCCCCACCCACCACAGGACCTACTGGGTGCATCACAATTTGCCTATTATAAATAAATTGGAGATGTGCTTTTACACAGGGATCTAGAATGTGTATTGTATTTTAAAATAATTTAAAAATCATATTATATCCACCTACATTACACAATATTACATGCAATATTTAAAAAACAATATTTTATTCATAATAAAGCATATTCTTACCTTCTTTATACTGTCTTTCGATATTTTTGACTATACAATGTTTTTGACATGATATTGTGGCACCATGGTATTTTATAAACAATATTCTGGTTCTTCACCGAAATGAAACTGGCAACAGCATAAAGTGAGAGAAATATACTAATTGGAATGGAAAGGAAGGAAGGAAAAAATATTAATTCCCTACATTCAATCAGTAGATCTGTAGAGCACTTCTTGTCACTTGCGAGGGTATCTGGGCGCTGGCAGGGTCCAGTTGATTAGCCGAATACCCGGGACTTCAGGGACTTTCAGAACTCTGGAAGAGATTGGGAGGTCAAGAGATGAAAGGGTAGCTCATTCCATGTCTTCAATACTAGGTAGGAGAAGGAGCGACCTCCGCATCTGCTACGTCGGATGCGGGGGGCGAGGGGGGTGAAGGTTAGAGAAAGGGAAGAGAAGCGGAGGTGTCTGGTGGGCTGATGGAAGTTCAGGCGGTGGTTCACGTAGGTTGCTCCGCAGTCGTAGGTGGCTCCACAGCTGTAAAGGGCCTTACATGCATGTATCAGGAGCTTGAACTAGCATCTTTTGTGTACAGGTAGCCAGTGGAGTTCCCTGAGGTAGGGAGTAGGGGGTGAGGAAAGGGGGAGATTCAGGATGAATCTAGTTGTGGCATTCTGTATGGTTTGTAGTTGTCGGAGGTGAGCTGCGATCCCTTTGTACAGAGCATTGCCGTAGTCCAGTCGGCTTGAGATAAGGGCCTGGGTGATGGTGCTTCTTGATCTTTGGGGTAGCGATTTGAGTATCTTAAGAAGCATGAGGAGGATGAAGAAGCAGGAGGAGTAGATGGAGTTGAACTGAGTCATGAAGGTTAGCTTGTTGCCAAGAATAATACCTAGGTTCTTAGCGTGATCAGTGGGGAAGGAGTAGGTCTGAGTTCTGAGGGCCACCAGGATGCATCCCATGGGGAGCTTTTGTTTCCGAGGATCAGTACCTCTATCTTGTCTGTGTTAAGCTTCAGGCAGTTGCCCTTCATCCAGTTGGTGACATCTGTCATGCAATTGTGGAAGTTAGTCTTGGTGTTGGTGGTGTCTTCAGAGAGGGAGAGGATGAGTAGCCTGTCATTGGTGTAGGATATGATGTTAAGTCTGTGGGTTTTGATGCTGCTGGCCAGAGGTGTCATGTAAGTGTAGAAGAGGGTGAGGCTGAGCGAGGATCCTTGGGATACTACACAGATGATTTTCTTGGGTTCAGAGGTGAAGGTGGGAAGGTAGACTTTTTGCGCTCTTCTGGTGAGGAAAGAAACAATCAATCTGAGAGTAGCTCCTTGGATGCCTATGTTGTGCAGCCTTGTGATGGGTGTGTGCTGGGAGACTGTATTGAAAGATGCTGCAAGGTCTAGGTGAATCAGAACTGCAGTCTCTCTTTGGTCAAGTAGGGCTTGGATGTTGTTGGTAGCCGCAATGAGGGCTGTCTCAATGCTAGGGTTGCTGTGGAATCCAGATTGGGAAGAGTCAAGTAGGAGGTTCCGTTCCAGATGTGAGGAGAGTTGCTGGATGATGACTTTTTCAATACTTTGGCCAGGAGAAGAGAGATCAGTCAGCGGTCGTTGAGTTTTCTGGAGTTTGCAGATGGTTTCTTTAGTAGTGTGTTGACTTCTGCATGTCTCCAGTCCTCTAGGAAGATGGCAATGGCAATTGAGGTGCTAAACAAGGTGGTGAGTATGTGGCTGATTCTGGCTTCGCCTAGGTAGATGATATGGTGAGGGCATGGATCCCTGAGTGGACCTAGTTCATGATGGACATGGTGTCCTGAGGAACAAGCTTGCTCCATTCGGTTAGTTGGATGTCTATGGTGGTAGCGGGGTCGTTGTGTTGCTTGAAGAAGTCTTTGGCCTTGGGCTGGAGTTTGAGGTTTCTGTTGATGACGGTGATCATGTCATGGAAGACGTTTGCATGGTTGTTGCAGAGTTTCTGTGAGGGGTAATGTTGTTTATAGCAGCTGAGGGGCTGGAGAATTATTTGACAGTGTTGAAGAGTTCTTTGCTGTTATTGGAGCCTGAGGCGATTCTCTCAACGATCTGTGGTAGAGGTTGAGGGCTGTCTTGAAGGAGGTCTTGTCGGTTGTATCCTTGCTGTTGTGCCATATCCTTTCCAGTTGTTTGCAGTGTTGTTGAGTGGTTCTGAGGTCTTCAGTGCAGCAGCTAGCCTGCTTTGTGTATCTTCTGTGGGTGTTGTTGCCGATGGGAGCAACACTGTCAATGCAATCAGTGATCTAATTGTTAAAGTTTCTGATGGTCTGGTCCTGATTTTGGAAGGAGATGGAGTCGGTGGTGCTGAGGACATTGATCCATTTGACCTTTAAGCCTTTGTTCCAGCTGCGGTGGGGGGCTTTTTGCAGACTGGAGGCAGAGGTCTGTGAGCTGGTGATGTTGAAGTGGATGGAGTGGTAGGTCCAGGTGAGTTCCATTGTGTGGCTGTACCTGATGCAGTCACTGGAGGTGAAGATGGTGTCTAGTTTGTGTGCTGTGATAAACGTGAGGTAGTGGGTGAGCTGGGTGTGTCCATTGTTGTTCATGCTGTCGAGGAGGTTGGTAGAGTTGATGTGATTGTGGTCGTTGAGATGGAATTTGAGGTCTCTGAGGAAAACGTAGGTGTTGGAATCTATCGCGAGGAGGGCAATTAAGTTGGAGATGAAGTTGTAGAAGGCTGGACACGGTCCTGGAGGTCAGAAGGTGAGGGTGCCCCTGATGGAGGTTATGCTGTCCGTTTGGAGTCAGACGTTGACATGTTCCGAGGCTGGAGTGATGTCATCATTTGTGGTGGTGCATTGGATGGATTCCTTGTGTATGATGGTGATCCATCCACCAGGCTTGTTGATGCAGTGGGTGATGTTGTATCCTTGGGGTTTTGCATTGGCGATGTTGGGCACGCAAGTAGGGTTGAGCCAGGTCTCAGTGGTGAGGATAACATCTGGTGTGCAGGTGGAGATAAGATCCGAAATCTCAGTGGTGTGCTTGCATAGTGAGCGTGTGTTGAAAAGGGCACATGCAAGTTGATGTTTTTGTGCAAGTGGTGTCTGTGGTGTGTTCAGGGTGGGTCTATTTGGTGAACTGGTGTATGTGGTGTGGCAGGTGAAGTGGCAGTGGGTGCAGGTGAAAGGTCCTACCGTGGAGCGTAGCTTGGCACAGTGGCAGTGTTTACTGCGGTGGCTGGAGTTGAGAGCTCAATAATGGTGTATCAGCCTGGTGTGGGAGGGTCAGGGGTGATGGTGATGGGTGCAGTCCAGGTACAGACGTGCGCAAACAGGATTGCCTTTGGTGTACCTTTGGCACAGGAACTACTTAATGGCCTGCATTATACAGGTCGTGGGGTGGTCAGGGCTTCTGTTGGTGGGAAGAACAGTGAGATGGATAACCCAGGTGGAAAAAGCAGTGTCACCTGCTCAAACAGCGGAAGCAGCAGGAACTGGAGGTTACAAGGAAGTGGCAGGCTAGGTGCCAGGTGCCTTGTAGTGTGGTTGCCCTGCGGCCTGCCAAGAGTAGGTCCTGGGATGGGCGGGGATTGTTTTGGTGAGAAGAACAGTGAGTGGGAAACCCAGGAAGCAACATTGTCACTTAGTCAAACAGCAGCAACTGGATTATGCTGGAACAAGCAGGAACTGGAGGCCACAAGCAAGTGACAGGCTAGGGACTCAGGTGCCTAAGCATATACACAAACAAAAAAGACAGGACTCTTACTCTCACTGCCCACATAGAGATTACAATTTGAAAGAATACACACCTTCAAAGGCTCTGATTTGTGACCAAAAAGTTATAATCTCACTTAAATTGATAGCAGACTGACTAAAGTGTAATAGCAGAACAAAATGTAAGACTGTTTCACATTTGGTTTATTCCTGAACAGTTACTATGGCTTGGGAGGTGGCGAAGTTTCTAAATAAAAGGGACATCAACAAAAGAAATGGCCAATAAAAAATAAAACATACTGAAAACTGACATTCAGGACATTCAGGCAATCTGACAAAAACATAAAGAGGAAACATAATACGCCTTTAGTTCCTTTAGAATTTCACATGCATCAATCACCAACCACAACGATGTTCCTTGGTAAACTATTTAGTGAAATATTTAATGGGTTTTGATCTATATAGAGGTCAAGAAATCGGTGCTTATTCAGTGGTGAATCTTTATTTTTTCAAAATGCTCTGTATCATCACTGTGATGCTGTACACCATTGGGGAATAGACGTGAGTATTACTACACATGGGTCAGACTGTGCTCCCTGCCAAATGGCAACAAGCATTTGTCAATGCCAATAGATTTCAGCTCCGTTGGCTTAGTCAATTTTTTTGCAACCACATGAGTACTAATACGCAAAGCTGCATTCGTACGCATGCAAGGGCAATTTTGGAATGGGTTTTCTAAGAAGCAAAAGAAAGCGTAAAAGGGGGGGTTGGGTTTATGTTAAACAAATCAACAGGACAGGGAGGGTGGAGAAAGGACACAGAGAGTGTGGGGTGTTCAAAGTGAAGCAGTACTGGGGGGAGAGATTAAGAAAATTTGTGGAATCCCATGGAATGTTTAAAAAAAGGAAAAAAGTAGTTCCCTGAATGCAAGCAAAGTCAGCAGTGAAAGTATACAAATCAACAAATCAAAACTCCCTGAGACCAAAATGCTACTGGACTGTACATACACATAAACAGGGAGAGAAGTCCTCAAATCAGTAGCAGGGTTGGGAGATAGACAACTAAGCCATCCAAGCATGAGCAACAGGTTGACCTAAAGCCTACTATATTTACACTGGAAACAAAAGGTCTGGCTCCCAAATAGCAAACGTTGTCTTTAGCCGAGATGGAAAATGTACAACAACATAAGTTCATTGCACCAAGGTAGTTTCAAGAAAGTCTACACCGAGGTTATAAAGGTGTTATGGAGCTTTCAAATGACGAACTGCAGCATGGCACTTGATCTGACATCCAAGGGAATAAATAAAATAACTATAGACTCCAAACTATGCATTTTGATTGTACCAAAGAAGTGGTTAATATCCTAGTTCAACAACTTGGCTCAGAAAAACTAGCTCGGCTGTCAACTATAAGCCATTGTGGCACATATGTTATCTCAATAAGACCACGCATATTTTTAGGCCACAGTAATGTATATTGTCTGCAGCATATTCAAAGTACAGGTACATATTAGATCCCACTATAAGTGTGCAAAAGCATTTTGGCTTTAGAAACAGCTAAGCATGAATACCAGTATTTCAAGCAGTCTAACCATTAAGACCAAATTCCTCATTCTGAAAGACATAAATTCAAATTGATCTCTCAAAGGAAAGTGTTTTGATGAGGTTGTTATCACAGCAGTGCATATACACTTGATTGATCACTCAGTGTTATAGCCAGATATTGGCTATTTCTAGCCATCACTCAAGGCAGGCTTAGGGCTTTTCCTTTCCAGGGTCTAGCTCTTTTCAAATCATGCTGAGATTATTGGCCAGCATGATTCAGAAGCAGATATGCTCTCTCTTTACCCAGTTACAGCTTACTCCAGCATTTGTTCTTCCAATGGGAACTAGGTGGGTTTAGGAGAATAAAAAACTAGGACATAGAAATGTTTCAATCAAACATAACCGTTTCTCTGGAGAGTGTCTATTTTATCAATTTTTGATCCTCCGAACCATGAAAAGGGGAACAATCCATATGATAATCTGTCTTTTTGTCACCACAAAAGTAACAGTCAAGCCCATACTGTTAGGTTGCAGCTTATCAGAATGGGATCACAAAAAGATCCAGACATGTTTCTTCCTGGTTATCCTTTAATAGCTAAGTGCCCGGTGAGTGGCTATGGCACAGTGAGTTAAGAATCCGCATCTAGGCATAGTGCGCTTAAGAAGCCTCACTAAGTGAACAAAACTTGCATATATAGAATGGGGAGGCACACAAGAAACGGGTAGTGTATAAAGTTGTGTTTGTCTTTAAAAAGTGTGTTTATATGGTGTTCAACTTTATTAAAAAATTAACTATTCAGTCCAATCTTTGGCCGAATATTAAATTTACTAAATCATGTATCCCAAATTAGAATTATTTAGAAAAATCAAACATCAGAAGATGCTATTTAGGATATGTTTTTAAATAAAGGATATGGGTAGTCTATCTTATATGTGTACTATGGCCCGTAAAATATCATTATATCTATGAATTACTCTTCATCCATATGTTTGAATAATAAGAAAAATCACTTTAGGTGGAAATTTATTTTTTCATTTACACTTCAGAAAAATATTTTTTGAGATTAAATTAAAAAATAAACTCCCACCTAAATGAAAAGGTGATTTTTATAATATGCATTAAAAGTTGTTACAAATTATGTACAGAATTACTTATATTTTGAGAAAACATTGTTACGTAAATTTTTAATTCAATAAAGGTTATTAAAATAACTTACAAATAAATAACAAATATTTACTTTTCCTAGTTTTTCTACATTAAATTATAGCTATTTAGAATTTTAAACATTTTAAATAATGTAATTTACATTAATATTATTTCCTATGTGGATTTATTTCAAATCCCTACCTCCAATATTTCCTTTGGGAGAGTGTTGCAGTATCAGTGGTGGCCATGTGTAGTGCTGAATTTACTACTGTTTCTTTTTTGGCCATAGTAGCTTACACTCAAAAGTGTGGCTACATCCTCTTTTTCAGGGTGTGAAGTCTATACTTTGAAGTATGTTTACACTTAAACTTTGTGAATAACCAAAATTAGTAAAGTTACTCAAAAGTGTAAGAGAAAATTGTATTTGTAAATTACTCTCAAGTGTGAGTTACCATTGTGAATTACCCTGAATGGGTGGTACCTACAGTGCATTTTGTCAAGAAGGATTCAAGATATTTGTCTCGACAATGCAAAATGCCACTTGTGTCAGTATGCTTTCATCTGGTTTGATATGTTAGAGGAAACATGCATTAGTTTGGTATTTATCAGCATAACCCAGCACTGCTCTTACTGTCTTGTGTCTTTACCCTCCCAAAAACATAAGGGGGGTGATTTAGAGTACAGCAGATGGGTTAGTCTGCCATAATGTGAGGGACATCCCATCTGCCGTATATCATGTGCCATGGGTATAAGGAATTTGTAATATAGTGGACAGGGTATCTGTTTGTGTTGGAGTAACCTGTCCTCTGAACTCTAAATCAGGCCGAAAGTAAGGCACTTAAATGATGTTCTTCCCCCCAATTTCACTGAGAAAACTATTAGGGTTTTATAGATTTGGGGTAAGGGTTTGCATCTACCCACTTACACATTCCAGTTTTAATAATCTGAAACCATTATTCATAGTTGGCCGAGTTGCCTTATCACTACATTTAGGGCCTCATTACGACTTTGGCGGTCTTTTTGGAAGACCGCTACGGTGGCAGCCCCCAAAAGACCACCATGTTACCAGTCATCCGACCGCCGTATTAAGAGTCACACACAAGAACGCCACTAAACAGCCACAAATCCAATACCACCAGGACACAGGTGGGCGGGCAAGAGGCGGTTTTACCACCAGCATCTCCAGCCTGACAACCTACCATCCACCAGATTATGATCCACAAATCAGCACAGCGGTACTACCATGGCGAAAAACCAATGGCGGTGTCACCACCACACACTAAAACTCACCTCATACAGAACACAACACCACATTGGTCAGTTCGAAAACCTCAAAACCTGACACACATATACACAGCAGACACACCTGCTCACTGCACTATATATCGAGAGTAAGCAAGAATCAACAGACACCACCTTTGCACTTTAGGCACACATACACATCTCACTCAGCACACACCATACAACTGCACAAACAATACAATACACACATAACAAAAATACACAAACACCACAACCGACCATCACATACAACTAAACACACTCACCCCACCAAGCACCCTACTCTGCACCCTTGCACACACACCACACACCCCCACCCACAACACAACCACCAACATGTCCCGACAAAAGCACCCACGCTTCACAGATGATGAGTTGAGGGTCATGCTTGATTAAATTATCTGGGCAGAGCCACAACTGTTTGAAGCACAGGTCCAGCAAACATCAGTTTCCAGGAATATGGAGTTATGGCAGAGAATTGTCAACAGGGTCAACTCAGTAGGCAACCATCCAAGCACAATGGAGGACATCAGGAAGAGGTGGAACGACCTACGGGGGAAGGTGTGTTCCATGACATCACGCCACCAGATTGCCATGCAGAAGACTGACGGTGGGCCCCCACCTCCTCACCCAGAGTTCATATTGTGGGAGGAGAAGGTAATTGACATTCTGCACCCAGAGGGCCTGGCTAGAATACCCAGAGGGCTCAATCAATCAATCAATGTATTTGTAGAGGGCGGCTATTGACCCGTTAGGGTCTCAAGGTACTGGGGGGGTGAGTGAAAGTCAGAGGGGATCAGGTGAAGAGCCAAGTTTTGAGGTCCTTTCTGAATTGTGATAGAGAGGGAGATCTTCTGAGGTGGATAGGAATAGAGTTCCAGGTTTTGGGGGCGTGGTAGGAGAAGGACCTTCCTCCGGTTGTGGCCTTCTGGATGCGTGGGACGGCGGCGAGGGCAAGGTCAGTGGAGCAGAGTCGCCTGGTGGACTGGACTCTGGTAAGTAACTACCCCCTCACCTGGCGCACATTCATCCTGTCCAGTATGCTTCCACACCACCCAAGCACTCCCCAATTCACTCAGTCTCCCACTACACTTCCCACCTAATCACCTAATGCCCCTTTCCTGCATGCCGCACCACCACCCAGCCCCAATGCCCACACAGTCCCTGGCAAGTGCACGGTTAGCAGTGCCAATAACAATCACTACGACTCCCACAATGCACTAGCCTATCTACATCAAAACCTTCTATGTCCATTCCACAGCACATCGTTAGCATGTATGACTATTTGTAGGAAGCTGACTCTGTATATACTATATCAAAATGAGATAAAGTGTGCACAGAGTCCCGGGGTTCCCCAGAGGCTTAACAGAGGCTAAAGTAGATAATACTAATGCTCTCTTTTGTGGTAGTGTGGTCAAGCAGTTAGGCTTATCAGAGGGTAGTGCAATGCATTTGTTGTACACACACAGACAATTGAAGAAGCACACACTCAATGACTTAACTCCAGACCAATCGCTTTTATATAGCAAAAATATATTTTCCTAATTTATTTTTAGAACCACAAGATTCAAGTTGTGGGTCAGTACTTCAATAGATTCGTAGTTCACACATATATCAATTGCACTTTGTTTGAAATCGATAAATTATAAAGTTTTTGAAATATTGACAATTATCTGTTTTAAAAGTTGACACTGCAATTTTCAGAAACAGTTCCTGGAGGAAGAAAAGTTAGTACGATTTACAGGTGTGTCCTCGTCTTACAGTTCCAGTCTCTGGGGGTTAGGAAGTCCACAGGTTGGGATTCAAGTTAACCCCAAACACCCACCACCAGCAACACGGGGCCGGCCGGGTGCAGAGGTCAAAGTGTAGGCAAAATTAACATAGGCTCCTATCGAGACTGGGGGCACTCTGTTTCAGATCTGCAGGCAGGTAAGTACCCGCGTCTTCGGAGGGCAGACCTGGCGGGTTTAGAGGAGCATTGGGGGGACCACAAGTCGGCACCAAACATCCACCTTCAGTGGCGCCAGGGCGGCAGGATGCAGGGTGCAAACAAGATGTCGGGTCTCCAGTGATTCTCTATGAGGGGTCCCCGGGGGTCACTCAGAGGCTGCAGGCAAGGTCCAAGAGTTTGTCTCAGCCATACCACAGGCTGGACAGGGAGGAGGGTCGCCTGCTGAATGTTGCTACACTGGAGGTCGGGTTCTCCAAGGCCTGGGGGCTGCGGTTGCAGTGTGTCTTTAGGCATCAGACATCTTCATCCGAAGCTTTCGTGGTCAGGGGGGTCCTCGGGATTCCCTCTGCAAGCATCGTCGTGGAGGGGTAGAGAGGTCAACCCAGGGTGGGCACTTGCTCAGAATCGCCCAGGAATCCTCTCTAGCTGGTTGGGCCAGCTGGACACGGGCCGTGGGCGTTGGGTGCAGAGTGGTCAGGAGGCTGGAGTCCTTAGTTGGTATTTCTTCTTTGGACAGGGCTGCTGTCAACGGGAGTTCTTGGTCCTTTAGGTGCAGGGCAATCCTCTGGAGCTTGGCAGAGGTTGCTGGTCCCGATGGATGTGTCGCTGTGCTTTTGCTGGTCCTTTGAAGCAGGAGACAGGCCGGTAGGGCTGTGGCCAAATCAGTTGTTGTTTTCCTTCTTCTCTGCTGGGGGTTTCAGCTATGCAGTCCTTCTTCTTCTTGTCAGGTCTCCAGGAATCCTGTGAGCTGGGTTCAGGGAAGCCCTTAAATACAATATTAATGGGTGTTACAGGGGTCAGACGACAGTAGCCCCTTTTGGGAAGGTGAGCACAACCCTAACCCTATTAGTCCCTGTCTTCCAAACCAAGATGGAGTATTCTGCAGGGAGGGGGTCACCTCGGCTCTGGACCCTTAGGGGTGGTCCTAGCTGGGGTGGCCACTCCTCCCTGTTTTCCCTAATTTTCCCACTGGACTTGCAGCCAAAAGTGGGGCGTTGTCCGGTGGGGCAGGCAACTCCACTAGTTGGAGTGCCCTGGGCCACTGTAACTTGAGGCTTGAGCCTTTGAGGCTCACCACCAGGTGTTACAGTTCCTGCAGGGGGGAGGTGTGAAGCACCTCCACCCAGGACAGGCTTTATTTTTTACCACCAAGAGCACAAAGGCACTCACCTCATGTGATCAGAAACTTGTCTGAAAGTGGCAGGCTGGCACAGACCAGTAAGTCCTGCACTAGCAGTTTGGCTAACATATAGGGGGCATCTCTAAGATGCCCTCTAAGTGCATTTTTCAATAAATCCCACACTGGCATCAGTGGTGGTTTATTGTGCTGAGAAGTTTGATATCAATCTCCCAGTATTCAGTGAAGCCATTATGGAGCTGTGGAGTTCGTAATGACAAACTCCCAGACCATATACTCAGGGGCATATTGCTCATGCAGCTATGCCTTCACCTGTGGTATAGTGCACCCTACCTTAGGGCTGTAAGGCCTGCTAGAGGGTGTCTTACCTATGCCACAGGCAGTGGTTTGTGGGCATGGCACCCTGAGAGGTGTGCCATGACAACTTTGCCTTTTTCTCCAAACCAGCACACACAAGCTGCAAAGGCAGTGTACTTGTGCTTAGTGAGGGGTCCCCCAGGAAGGCATAATACATGTTGCAGCCCATAAAGACCTTCCCTGGCCACAGGGCCCTTAGGACTATGGGTACTTTTTACAAGGGACTTGTGAGCCATGGGTGTGCCAAATGTGAAAACAAAGGTACAGATTTTGGGAAAGAACTCTGGTGCTGGGACCTGGTTAGCAGTTTCCCAGCACACTTTCAATCAAAGTTGGCATCAACGCTAGGCAAAAAGTGGGGGGTAACCATGCCAACAGTGGCACTTTCCTACACTATTGCACTAGCTACACCAACTGGATGCTTCAACTGGGGACCACCACATGGCAATGCAGCAATGCAATTGCATTTCACAGTGTCAACAAGGCCAAACACAGCAACAGCTCTGCCACCAAACCTAATGGCCACTTATCCTGATCTACAACCCTGAAATGGACTGAGCATGGGCTAGAAAGTAAGAAGGTAAACCCCATGCACCAAATGCACAGACAGGAAAAGTTGCCATGCATACACACATACCCTCCTCCCACTTGGACACCATGCTGAAGTGTCCAGCCATCCCCACTCACATCTAGCAAGCCTGATTTACCACAAACAAACAGGGCACACCAGTCATGTGAACCATCACACAGGACCTGAACCTACCCACCAAACGTTACCTAGCCTGATTGACACCAATCCTCAATGAAGCATGGTACACATGTCACAATTCACCTTCCACAAACAATGTTTGCAGTGCTGCATCTGTCATTGCCATTGCTGGGCATCATGTCAAGCCACTGTATGCATAAGACAAAGAGATAACCAATCACACGTCCACCATGTAACTCTCCCACTCCATCCACAGGTACCCCTGTCACTGCCACCATGGAGAGGATGCCAGAAACAGCCAGCCCTCCCAGGATGAAGGCCCTAGTGAGGACAACGCCTCTGGATGTCTGGACATTGACAACTTACCTGGCCCATCTGGGACACCTGGTCAGTCCACCACTCCCTGCCTAAAATGCCCACATCGACGCCCCAACACCACCCTGTGTCATCAACAGCACAGCCAACCCTTCATCACCAAACCTGTGTCCCAAGGACAGTTCAATCAATAGTGTGCCCCACAGTACAGGGACCCAAGACGTCCCCTTACACCCAAGACAATGAAGGTCCTAGTGACACCGGGAATGGACATCCCGTGCTAGGGGCATCAGCACATCGGGACAGGGGGTATGGGAGGGAACCTGTGGGCCAGAGGACAGGGCACCCAAGGGAGTCAACTGACCAGCAAACCACCTCCCAAGTCCTGATAGCATGCCAACTATCCCAGGACAGGATGGGCCAGATCATTACCATGTTGGGGGAAAAACCAGAAGGAATACCACCAGGAGGTCATGCAGCAGTGGCAGGCCCACAGTGCCACCATGGCCTCCATTGCAGGGGTGCTCAGGGACCTCAACACCACCCTGTGTGCTTCCACTGCCGAGCAGCAGGCCCCTTCCACTAGCCACAGCACATCTGAGCCTTCCACATCTGCTGCAGATAGTGGGATGGAGGCCCTGCCAGGGGAACCACAGGCCTCTGCACCCCTCCCTCTGTAGCTGATGAACCTCTCGCAAACATTGACGTCCAGCCAGACGTCCTGCTGGAGCAGATGCCAAGACCAACCCCACTGCCAGGAAGTAAAACTCTCCTGATTTCTCTCCCTTGTGTGCCACTGAGAAACCCTGATGACTGTTCAATGGCATTATTCTTTTTTACCATGGTCCTTGGACACTCGACCTGTGCTACCTGCAGCTGTGCCACCTACTCTGATGATTACAACTATCATGACCCCACTCATCACCTGTTTGTCACTCTATACACGATAGATTGTTTGTTCACATTTCCCCTGTATGCTCAATAAACATCATTGATCACAGCAACAGCATATGTGTCTTCATTTCAACATGTACAAATGTTCTGTCTGCAAAATGTGATGTGAGTATGCCCCCCTAAACCAACAGGCAGTGAAATGGACAGCAGAGGGAGGCATCCTCTCCAAGAGACACAGTACAACAGATATGCTCCAGGGCAGATGTAAGGTAGTCACTAGTCCATGCACATACTACAGTAAATTCACTCATCCAACCTGAAAAAGAGACCATGACACAGAGTTACATCAGGATAGAAGGCATGGTGCCACACAAATCACATATGAAGTACATAGTTGTCCAGCCGAGTGTAGATTGCCACCGAAGCAGAGGAAAACAGATGACATTTCTACATCCCCAGTCACAGGAAATACGTGACAATTCACTGTAACTGCCATCTGTCATGTGCTAAACACTATTCTGTATACAGTTACCAACGGCTAAGGAGCATGAATGCCTCAAGCCATAGGTAGCAGAGGCATTGATTTACATAACACAGTCAGTGGGTGGAATAACATGAGGACAGGAGAATGCAGAACACATAGCTCAACACAGGTCTGTCCATAGGAGATGTGAATCTATCAACCTGCAATGAGTACACATGTAAAAAAAAATACATGTAAACTCTGCATCTTACATTCAAGCACTCACCTTCCCCAGCACACGCATAGGGATAGGAACACATTACAACACCACTGATGATTCTAATCAGGAGGACCATTGTCACCAATCAATGTGGATACACATCACTTGCAAATACACAGTCAGCATACCTGTATGTCACTGGAAGTACTGATTGATGAGCTCAGTCCTAGAGTCAGCTGCACCATCCTCATCTGCCTCCTCCTCACTTTCCATGTCTGGATCACCAGCCACTGGTCCAGCTGCCTCATCATCAGCAGCAATGTATCTGACGTCTCAGGGCAAGATTGTGGAGCAGGCAACTATGATCAGGCATACCTTTTGGGGAGTGTAGAGGAGGGCACCTCCAGAGGCATCCAGGCACCTGAACCTGGCTTTCAGAAGGCTAAATGTCCTTTTGATTACACGCCTCTTCCTGCCGTGGGCCTTATTGAAACTGAGTTCCCCTTCTGTGGCAGGGTACCTCACTGGTGTCAACAGCCAGGGAAGGTTAGGAGAGCCACCTGTGTGCATAAAGGTATGACCTGTTACAATACAGGTACAGCCACAGGGAAGATTGAAATGGCAGGCGCCATAACATAGACACATATCCAAATGTATACATACCAATGAACCAAGCCCTCTCTATTTACAGTCGTGACATCATGTGTGGGACATTGCTGTTCCTCAGAATGTAGGAGTAATGCACAGATCCTGGAAAAATGGCTGTCACCTGTGCAATGTACTGGTCTGCCAGACACGCCACCTGAACATTGATTGAGTGGTAGTTCTTCCTGATCCTGTACACCTTTTCATTGGCACTGGGAGGGACCAAGACTATATGGGTGCCATCTATGGCCCCTATCACATGAGGGATGTGTCCCACATCATAGAAGTCTGCCTTCCCATAGGCCAAATCTCCACTTTGGGGGAACCTGATGTACTTGTTCAAGTGTTTCAAAAAAGCACACAGTACATCCTTCAACACAAGACTGAACATGGGCTGTGACATCCCTGCTGTCAAGACCACTGTATTCTGAAAGGACCCAGTAGCAAGAAAGTGTAGCACTGACAGGACTCGTACTGTGGGAGGGATGGCATAGGGATTGCGTATGGCAGGCAATAGATCAGGCTCCAACTGGGGACATAGATCCATGTTGATCTGAAGATTCAGACAATAGTTCTGGATGATAAGCCTGTCCTCCATGGTAGCAAGGTCAACTAGTGGTCGTTACACTGGTGCATGTCTCAATCTCCTCATGGCAGGGTATCTAGAATAGAGAGTAGAAAAAGTACTAAGTGATAAGTACTTCACACATGTAAGCAGAACATGCCATCATCGCACACAGCTAACACTGTAGACATGCATCGCACTGCTGACACATACCATTATGGGCAAGCTGAAGCATCACAGTGACATGCATGTCACATGTATTGGCTAAAATATGATGGCACAACATAGGCCTACTCCACAGTTTGCACATAAATGTGCATGGTGCACTTATTTAGGGACTGTAAGGCATGATATGTGCACAAAGTTGCATCCGCCTGGCCTGCTGCACAGCACAGTTGGAAGTGACCTAAGTCCGCCGGCATATGCCATCATGGTGGTAGGCGGTCGCAAACGCTGTGCAACTTCTCTCATTGGTTAACATTGCTGCCTATGAGGAATTGGGGCCAATGGCGATCACCGCCGACGGTGACGGTCCTGTATGCGGCAGTCATGACCGCCATTTTCTGGGGCCTTTCTCACTTGACTCCTGACACTCTTGCAAGCAAGTCCTCCACAAGCTGAGCTGCTGTGTCCTGTCTCTAGGAGCCATAATGCCACGTCCTGCAGGTGATAGGGCCCCAGCTTTCACCCCAGAAGAGCTGGTGAAGCTCGTGGATTGGGTCCTACACCTGTATGGACAGCTGTATGGGGCACCAGAGAAACAGGTGAGCCCAATGCCATAGTCATGTGTGATAAGTGTGTGTGTGATGGTGTAAGGGGTAAGTGTACTGGGGAGGGAGTACATGCATGCAGGGGGCATGGAGTTGAGGTGTGTGTGCCGAGAGGAAGGGCATGTGTGGGCAGATGTGTGATGTCCACTGCTGTTGGTATGGGACATGTGTCTGACTTTCTCCTTCTGTTTGTGTCATCCCTGCAGGTGAACCCCCATCAGAAGAAAGGGATCTGGCGAGCCATCACCAAGCAAGTGCGGATCCTGGGGGTCCACAGCCAGTGGAGCACCCACTACAGAAAGTGGTAGGAGTACCTGAGACGCTGGGCCTGGAAGACCGCGGAGGCCCAGCTGGGGATGTCCTCCCAATGAGGGAGGGGTGCCCGTCGGACCCTGACCCCCCTAATGGCCTGCATTTTGGAGATGGCCTACACTGAGGTGGATGGGAGTTTGAGGGCAGCACAGCAGCCACAAGGGGGTGAGAACTGGCTGAATCCTGGCACATGGCTGGGCTTATTAGGGATAATATGCCTCACTGCAGGCTAAGTTACATTGTTGTAATGACATCCTGTGTATCGTCAATTGGAAATGGGCATCATGCACCCTGGCTGAGTATAGATAGTAGATGTGTTGGCATGCTTTACTGTCAGTGGATGTACATCTCCCTTTACTAGACCTCTCCATGTCTAGAATGTGGAGATGGTCAAATGACACAGCGACGTGTGAGACCATCCTGACAATGCAATGGATGTGAACATTTGTATCACCCTAAGTATTGAGTATGACCAGCTCCATCCAACTGCATTTGTGGCTCTGAGGTGTCAGTCTACTCCCATCTGTGTAGCATACCTGTACATGCTACTGTGTGACTCTAGTTTTATCACAGGGACTGAACACATCATGTACTGGTAATGTTATTGACTGGATGTGGGGCTGCCATTACAGTTCCACTACAGATATGGCCTTCATTGGTCTGGATCATTGATCTAATAGCTGTATTGTCATATATAGGTGATCTGCTGACTGTAGGGTATGTGAAGTTAGGCTAACTGGGATACTGATACATGTACAAATGATGAGGTCTGACTGCAGACATTGTGAGTTCTTAGGTACAATACTTATGGGGATGTTACCGTTAAACCAATGGAATGGTACTAGAGGTGGTAAGTGCCTTGGCAGGTCTTGTATATGTCACCATGGTATGTATATGGGGCGTATGACAATGGCCTAACAATTGATATGCTACATTGCAGAGTTACTGCTTCCACCATGTCCTAATGTGGGAGCACATCTAATGGGTTGGGACTTTTCTGCTTTCTTTGGGTAAGCTGAGGTGGCAGATGATGAGAGGCTGGCCTATTGCATGTCACATGGCATGTAGATGTGAATGTAAAATTGCAATTAGGCCCTCATTACAACCCTGGCGGTCGAAGATAAAGCAGCGGTAATACCGCCAACAGGATGGCGGAAAAAAAATGGGATCACGACCAAGGCGGAAAGCGCCATCATAGACAGCCACTTTAACACTCTGACCGCCAGGGCATTAGCAACAAACACCGCAGCAGTCACAGCCAACAGACAGGTGGAAGACAATGTACGGCCCACTGTATTATGAGAGGCCAATCCGCCAGCTTTTCCGGGGCGGTTCCAACGACATCAAAAGCACGGCGGAAAAAGTGCACTGAAGGGGAACCACTCACCTTTCGACACTCAACGAAGAACCAGGATGCCATGGAGCCCAAACTGCAGGTCCTCCCCATGCTGGTGTATCTACTAATACACCAGGAATTTGAAAGAAGGCGGCAGGGACAATGACAGTGAGTACTGCACCTAACACACAGGTGATGGTGGAAGGAAAAAGAGAGTGACACACACACGCAACACACAACACCCCACCCTCACCCACCCACCCTCACCCACAACACCATACACACTAACACATCCAACAACATTACAGATACATCCTGTAACCCCCTGGAAGAACGCAAGGACAAAAGGAATTGAGTCAAATCTGTGATATTTAGAAAATGCATACAAAGTGAACGATTGCAAACAACAGTTTATACAAATATGTACAATATGACAGAGGGCCGTACACTGTCCATTGCAAATGTCCGTGGACCAGTGGCCCAAAAATCATGGGCGAAGCCCACACTTGACTCCTGCCTCAAAGCGGAGAGAACACTGCAGGGGCATCAGGTCAAAAAAACAGAGGCACCTCAGGGGGAAGGGAAGGCGGGGCACCTCAGCCGGAAGATGGTAATACGCCACTGCTCCTCGAGGTGGCAACATGCTCACAGCGATGTCCTGGGGAGTGCAAAGCCACAGTCTCCCAAGTGGGTGGTTTGCCCACTACCTGGTCCTGGGAAGTGTAAAGCCACAGTCTCTCAAGTGGGTGCTTTGCCCACTGCTTGGTCCTGGGGAGTGCAAAGCCACAGTCTCTCAAGTGGGTGGTTTTCCCACTGCCTGTTCCTGGGGAGTGCAAAGCCACAGTCTCTCAAGTCTCTTAAGTGGGTTGTTTGACCACTGCTTGGTCCTGGGAATGCAAAGCCACAGTCTCGCAAGTCTCTCAAATGGGTGATTTGCCCACTGTTTGGTCCTGGGGAGTGCAAAGCCACAGTCTCTCAAGTGGGTGGTTTGCCTACTGCTTGGTCCTGGGGAGTGCAAAGCCATAGTCTCTCAACTGGATGGTTTACCCACTGCTTGGTCCTGGGGAGTGCAAGGCCACAGCCTCTCTAGTGGATGACTTCTCCACTGGTTCTGGAGGGGGCCTTGTGCCCAGTCTGCCTCATCCTGCCAAGGATTGGGAGAGTGGATGCATCTCTCCACTGGTTCTGGAGGGGGCCTTGTGCCCAGTGATGCTGCACCTGGGGTGTGACAGTTCACATTCCCTCACCTGGGTGTCTAAGGTACGAGTTGTGCAGGGAACAGGTAGCATGATACTCCATGGAGGCAGAGCCACACTCCATCCTGCGGCGACTTAGGCTGAAAACTGCTGGTAGTGCCAGTGCTGGTGGTGGTGCCTCAAGTGGTGTGTGCAGGGTCCAGGACGTCTCCTGCAGCCTCGGACAGCTGCCCACTAGGGATGCTGCTGATGTCCGATGTAGTGGCACCGGCTGGGCATGTGGCGGTGCATATGGCGGTGCAGGTGATGGTGCCTGCAGTGGTGTCTGCGGCGGAGATGCTGCCGGTGCTGCCCGTGGTGCAGGTGCTTGTAGTAGTGGAGGGAGACACCAGGCCGTCTCCAGCAACCTCGGACGGCTGCCCACTGGGGATGATGCTGGTGACTATTGTTGTGGCAGAAGTGGTACAGTGGGCGATGCAGGGGGGCTTTGCAGATGGCGGGGCAGGTGGCAGTGCAGGTGGCAGTTGTTGCGGCAGTACTTACCGTGGTACAGGTTGCTGGCCTGTCAGGACAAATAGTGGTCACCAGAACCTCACCTGGAGGCTCCGAGCCCTGAAGTGACTTGCCTTTGCTTTTGTGTCCCTTCCCCACCTTGGTAGATGCTGCTGGGACCTTGGCACTGTCCTCTTTTGTTTTGGATGAGGCCTTGCTGGGTGGGTGGTGCGTCTTGTCCATGCTGCATGCCGGCCCCTTGTAAACCTTGGCATTGGCGGAATCGGTTGGTCTTTAGCATCGGTAGGTGGCACACTGCCAGCCCTGACGGGTGCCCCCTTCAATCCTCTCGGACTTGCAGGGACCACAGCGGACGCCAACTTGGTGGCTGAGGTGCTGGCCTGGGATCTACACATCCTGGCCCTAGGGGAAGGGCGGGGGGAGGCGTAGGGAAGAGGTCAACGTTAGCCAGGAAACGTTTTTTTGACACACTGGGACGGGAAGATGGAGGGGGTGTGGGAGTGGAGGAAGAGGTAGTGGTTGTAGGAGGTGTACGTCTGCTGAGTTTGGGTGAAGGTGCATGGGCTGGAGGCTGTTGTGAGGTGGATGGCTGTTGAGTGGGTGCGTGCCTGCATTTGTGCACTTTGGGAGGAGGGCTCACAGACACACTGGGAGAGGATACAGGGGATGTGTGTATGGTTGTGGGGGTGGTGATTGCTCGTGAGGGGTGTGTTGTGATGGGCGTGCTGGTGATGGAGGCTGTGGCTGATGATGTAGTGCATGCAGGTGTGAGTGGAGACGCTACTGGGAGGGAGGTGGACGAAGAGGAGGAGGGGGACACAGTGGACGAAGTGGATGTTGTTATGTGTGCCTGGGTATGGTGCTTGTGTGAGTGCCTGTGTGATGATGTGTGGTGCTTATGTTTTCCTGAGCCACTTTTGTGTGTTGATGTGTGTGTATGCTGGTCTGAAGGTGTGCTTGGGATAGGGTGAGGTAGAGGGGATTGGGTCTGGGTAGTGGAAGTTGGAGAGGGGAGGCTGGACACAGGGACAAATGCCGGCCATCAGTGCTGAGGCCAGAGCCGGAAATGCTCTCTGTTGGGCCGCCACACCAGCATGAATGCCCTCCAGGCATGCCCTCCCTGGATGGCATTCAGAATGGTTGACTGCCCAACAGTGAGGGGTCTCAGGAGGTCAATAGCCTCCTCACTGAGGGCAGCAGGGCTGACTGGGGCAGGGCCTGAGGTACCTGGGGTGAAGGAGATGCCCACCCTCCTGGGTGAGCAGGCACGGGAAACACGCTGAGGGGCTGCTGGGAGGGCGGTGCTGGTAGGGGGCTGGGGGCTGTACCTGTTGTTGGGGTGGGCACAGAGGTGTCCACCACCACCAGGGAGCTTCCATCAGAGGAGGAGTCGTTGTCACTGGTATCCCCTCCTGTCCCCGTCGTGGAGCTCCACTTGCCCTCAGTCCCACAGGTGGCCTTCAACCTCAGTGGATTCGCCCTCATGGGCCATGTGGGATGCAGCTCCCTCTGTCGCTGGTGCCTCTGCTCCTCCGCCAGATGATGCTAATGCACACAAGGACATGGTGACAAAACAAGAAGGGGGGGATAGACAGAGGATACACATGGTCAATGCCAGCAACACCACTTCCTTTGGCGTACACAACATACACTGAGCTGCCCTTGCACTAGGCCATGCCCAACCACTCACTAAGGTAGTCACCAGCCCATGGGGTACAATGCCTAACACCAGCATCTGCACTCATGACACCCACAGGACCCTGCCCAGTAGTAGTTGGCCACTTGTACCATTGGGGTAGGGGTGCTTCAGAGCCTGCAAACAAGGGACCTATCCTGCCATGATCCCCCTGGCCTAGGGGCACCCACAGCCCACATCCCTCACCCAGCTAGTTCCTAAAGCGTGCAAAGTCAGCTTTCTGAAACTGTACTCACCCCCTTGTGGCTGCTGTGGTGCCCTCAAGCACCCATCCAACTCCGGATAGGCCACCGCCAGGATGCAGAAAATCAGGGGGGTCATGGTGCGATGGGCACCCCTTCCAATTTGGGAGGCCAGCCCCAGCTGGGCCTCCGCCGTCATCTTGGTCCAGTGGCGCAGGTCCTCCCATCTCTTGCGGCAGTGGGTACTCCGCCTGTGATAGATCCCCAGGGTCCGCACCTCCTTGGCGATGGCACGCCAAATACCCTTTTTTCTGGTGGGAGCTGACCTAGAGGAAAAAGACAGCAGAAAATGTCATTACTCACCCATCCAGACCGTCATACTCATTGCCCACCAGTTCCCACCCATGCCCTGACGCACATACAGTGACCACCTCTCATGCAGCATTCAGGCCAGGACGACTTAGCACCCCCCAACATGTGGCTTACATCCACACCACTCCAAACAGCCACTGCACACACATCATACTCACAGTCTACTCACCTGTTTGTCTGGAGAACCATAGAGTAACGTGTACTGGGGGAGGACCCCATCCACCAGTTTCTCCAACTCCTCCGCAGTGAAGGCAGGGGCCCTTTCCCCAGACACTCTAGCCATTGTCGCTTCCAGATTCAGGTCACAGCAGCACTTGCAGAGTAGGTCCTCTCCTGTTGATGGTCAGGTAGCAAGTGAGAGAATAGCTAGAAAATGGCAGTGACGTCCGCGGCGGTGCGTACCGTCACTGCCAGCGTACATTGCCATTGGCTCCTGGGACCCATAGGGCCCAATATTAACCAATGCGGAGTTGCGTGGTGGTCATCGACCGCCTACTGCGACGCAGCAAAACGCCAGCTCAGTTGCCTCATTTCCGCTTGTCCCTCCTCACAGGTCAGGCAGCTGCCATTTCAGGGTGGCACCTGGCATGGCACATACCTGCGTCACAGCACATATTGGCACATCTACTGACTCTCGAATTCACACACTGCTTCTGTGACATTAATTCAAACACAGTTGTGCTATCTATGTGGTAAATGACCTTCTGCTCACCATTCTCCTACATAGGCTACAACCGCTGAGGTAGATGATGAGATGGGGGCATCCTCCAGTGTACAGACCCCTGGTGGGCCTGTCGACAATGGAGGAAAGACACATTATCATCGCATACAGACTTGATTGTGCCACAATCCAAGAACTGTGCCCAATTGGAGCCAGACCTGATGTCAGCTATCCGCCAGCCCACAGGAATACCCCCTCTAGTGCAGGTCCAGTCAGTGCTCCATTTCCTGGCAAGTGGCTCCTTTCAAACAACAGTGGCCATGGCATCAGGGATGTCTCAGCCAATGTTCTCCAACGTGTTGACCAGAGTGTTGTCTGCCCTGCTGAAACACATGCACAGCTACATCGTCTCCCCCCAGGTGGAAGATTTGGCCACAGTGAAAGCTGACTTCTATACCCAGGGACATATCCCCAACATCATTGGTGCCATTGATGGGACACATGTGGCATTTGCCCCCCCGCAGAAATGAAGAGGTGTACAGGAATCGAAAAAGCTATCATTCGATTAATGTGCAAATGGTGTGTTTGGCAGAGCAGTACATCTCCCATGTGAATGCCAAATATCCTGGTTCAGTGCATGACGCCTATATCTTGAGGAATAGCAACATCCCTTATGTGATGGGCCAACTCCAAAGGCACCGGGTGTGGCTAATAGGTGAGCCCAAGGTCCCCACACAGTATAAGTAGGTATCTGGGTATGGGGTTGTCCCTAAGTGTTAGTGTGTGTCTAACAGTTGTACCTTGATATTTGCAGGTGACTCTGGTTACCCTAACCTCTCATGGCTACTGACCCTAGTGAGGAATCCCAGGACAAGGGCAGAGGAACATTACAATGAGGCACATGGGCTAACAAGGAGGATTATTGAGAGGACCTTCGGCCTCCTGAAGGCCAGGTTCCGGTGCCTCCATCTGACAGGTGGATCCCTGTACTACTCACCCAAGAAGGTGTGCCAGATCATCGTGGCATGCTGTATGTTGCACAACCTGGCCTTGAGACGCCAGGTGCCTTTTCTGCTTGAGGATGAGCCTGATGATGGTCTTGTGGCAGCAGTGGAGCCTGTGGACAGTGAGGAAGAGGAGGCAGATGAAGAAGATGTGGACAACAGAACAAACATTATACAGCAGTACTTCCAGTGACACACAGGTAAGAGACTGTAACTCCTCTTGAAATTTCAGTATACGTTTGGACATTGTACATGGCAGCCTCTTACCCTCTGTCTATGGCGACTGACTGTTCCCTTTGGATTCCCTTTTTTCAGATCTGTGTATCCCATTCTGGCACCTGCTATGTGTACTGCTGCCCACCAACTGTCACACATTGGTATAATTCAATGAACATAGATGTTGCAATGCTTTGAGAATGTTGTAAGAATACATCTTTCCAATCATTACACTGACTCCAGTATGGTTTATATTTCAATGGTGTTTATTTTTTTGTGCTAAATAGTATGGGGGTATGTACAAGGGGCTGGGGTGATGGTGGAGCAAGGTCCATGGTAGAGTCCAGTATCTTGGTATCACAGGTGCATTGTATTGTCCAATGGGGCATAGGAAGGGGAGTAATGGCAGTTCAAGGTGGACAGGGTGACCAAGTGGGACAGAAGGGTGACAATCAGGAGAGTCCTATTTCCTGGTGGGGTTCTTGGCAATGTTCTCTGGCTTCTGCCTGGATCGCAGGGACCGTTTGCGGGGTGGTTCTCCTTCTGCAGGAGGTGGGGTGCTGGTGGCCTGTTGGTCCTGTGGCGGGGGCTCCTGTCCACTAGCGCCGGCGGAGGTGGAAGGCTGTTCCTCGGTTTGGCTAGTGTCAGGGGCCCGTTGTTGTGCCACTGCCTCCCTCATGGTCTTGCCCATGTCAGCCAGCACCCCTGCTATGGTGACCAGGATGGGGTAGATTTTTGTAAGGTCCTCCCTGATCCCCAGGTACTGTCCCTCCTGCATCCGCTGGGTCTCCTGTAACTTGGCCAGTACCGTGCCCATGGTCTCCTGGGAATGGTGGTATGCTCCCATGATGTTGATGGGGCCTGTCCTCCCCCTGTCGCACAGCAGTCCTCCCAGCTTCCCTGTTGTCCTGTGCCTCTGTCCCCTGAACCCTGTGCCCAATGCCACTGCCCCCAGGTCCCTGATCGTCCTTTGTTAGTGGGGTTGCCTGGGGTCCCTGTAGTGGTGGACACACTGCTGATTGATGTGTCCTGGGGACAGAGGTATGGGCCCGCTGGGTGGGTGCTGTGGTGGTGTTTCCTGAGGGGGGAGGCTCTGTGGTGGGTTGGGACTGTGGCAGGGGAACAGACTGTCCAGAGGTCCCTGATGGGCCAGGTTGGTCATCATGATCCTAGCGTGCAGAGCTGCTGTCATCACTATGGGCCTCTTCTGTGGGGGGACTGAATGTTGGAGGCACCTCCTCTCCAGTGACGTTGGGTAGGGATCCTGTTGGGATGAAAATGCATTGTAATTGCATCTGTGTGTGCCATCCTGTGCAATGAGTGTGTTTTCCTGTATAATTCTGCTTTCCCTGTTGCCTTGGCCTTGTGTGACTGCTGATTGTGTGGGCTGGGTGAGTCTCTCTACTGGGCATGCTGTGGTGATGGGTGTCCATGCAGGGCTGTGATGGGCATCCAGGCATTGTTGTTGCATGCAGGGCTTGGTATTGGAATGTGTGGGATGTGATGGTGGGGTATATGTGAGGTGATGGAGTAAGGGTACGGGTGGGGGTATGTGATGGCATGCAGGCAGGGTCGGGGATATAATGTTAAAGATTTGACTTGCCAGAGTCCGTTCCTCCTGCTACTCCTGCGAGGCCCTCAGGATGCATGATCGCCAAGACTTGCTCCTTCCATGTTGTTAGTTGTGGGGAAGGAGGTGGAGGTCCACCGCCAGTCCTCTGTACAGCAATCTGGTGTCTTAAAACCACGGAATGCACCTTCCCCCGTAGGTCATTCCACCTCTTCCTGATGTCATCCCTGGTTCTTGGATGCTGTCCCACGGCGTTGACCCTGTCCACAATTCTCCGCCATAGCTCCATCTTCCTTGCAATGGACGTCTGTTGCACCTGTGATCCGAATAGCTGTGGCTCTACCCGGATGATTTCCTCCACCATGACCCTTAGCTCCTGCTCAGAAAACCTGGGGTGTCTTTGGGGTGCCATGGATGTGGTGTGAGTGATATGTGTGAGGTGATGTGTGGGG
The DNA here is from genome assembly GCF_031143425.1 of Pleurodeles waltl. Classification (NCBI taxonomy): domain Eukaryota; kingdom Metazoa; phylum Chordata; class Amphibia; order Caudata; family Salamandridae; genus Pleurodeles; species Pleurodeles waltl. The sequence goes on from NC_090443.1 coordinate 866,778,030, forward strand.
TGATGTGTTGGGGTGTATACTGTGATGTGCGTAGATGATGTATGAGTGATGGTGTTCTGTGCCTCTGATTGAGTGTGCGCTCTTTGCTTGTCTCTCTGTGCTTGATCTCTTTGTTTTTGTTGTAAGGGGTTGTGGGTAGTGTGGGTGTGTGTTTTATAGTGGTGTGAGTGCGTGAGTGTGGCGTGTGTATGTGTGTCAGATGTGTGTATTTTGAATTGTCCAATGTGGTTTGATTTGTAAGTGTGTGTGTATTTTGAGCGTGGCGGTGTGTACCGCCAATGGTTTACCGTTGTTGAAAACCACCACGTTGATTCGTGGGTCGTGATACTGTGGGCGTATTCCTGTTGGTGTGATGGTGTTGGTTTTGCTATCGCCACTGACCTTTGGTCTGGCGGACTTGTGTGGGTGTCTGTATTGTGGCGGTATTCTCTGTGTGGGTCATAATACCCATGGTGGATTACCGCCATGGGCATGGTATCTTGGTGGTTGTCAGCACAGTGGTAAGCGGGATTTACAACCAGGGTTGTAATGAGGGCCTTAGTCTCTCCTAGCTGGCTCATGTAGTAATGGGATGTGTAAGTGGTGTACAGGCAGTGGTGTCGGTCCATGTGTGCCCAATGCATCATGACATTTACCCTCTGAGATGTGTGTTGTCTGGCCTCTGTGACAGGTATTGTAATTTCTGAAATGGTGTTTGAGGGTGAAGTTGTCATGTCTGACAGGTGTGACTGCATGTGTGGTTGCATTGTAAATGGAACATGATGTAATATCTGTGTTCCTGAAGTACATCTGTTGTGACACTGCACTCAATGATTGAGTATGGATGTGTCATATGTGATATATGGGACTTTGTAGATGCACTTAGCAGTATGATCATACTGTGATATACATGTGTTTGGTGTCTGCTGATCTGGCTCTCTGATTCGGTCAGACTGTTCAAATGGATATACAACAGACTCTTACTCTACACAGCCATTGTTAACTGTTTGGGTGTCTGACTTGTAATGGCCAAATCAGTGTTGATTGTCATATTGGCATCTCTGAACAGTGTTTGGTCTGGCATGTAATGTGACAGGCAGGTGCTCCTATGGTCTGTGAATGGAGTTGTATTCAATGTTTTGGATATGTTACAGGGGTGTGGTCTGATCATGTGTTTTTACTGTAGTGTCCAGAAGTGTTTTGCTCAGTCAGCTGGACATCCAATGGATGATAGGGACATGGAGAGGTATGATGTGTATTCAGCCATACAATTGATAATGCAACCAGGGCATACTGTGCCAGAAGAAATGGCTTTGGTAGTCATCATGTGGATGCATCCAGTTGTGCTGTCCAACTTAGATATTGATGTAGATGTGAGGGTTGCAATAAAGGGGTGGGTAGTAGGGGCATGTTGTGACATGATGTATGTAATGTTTATTGGTACCTGCGATGGCCCTCCCAGGATAAGTATTGTCACAGATGTGCTTGTTAACCAGTGTACATGAGAGCTATATGTTAACCTATTTTCGCTCTATCCCTCTCTCCCTCCCCCTCCCTCGCTCTCTATTTGTGTGCATCAGCATCATAAGGAGAAGGGGCACAGGAGAGTGAGGAAGCAGCAGCCCACAGGACCCAGGAAGCTGGAACCAGAGAGAGCAAGGGACCGAGTGGGACGGAGGGCAAGGGGAGTGCCATGGTGGAGACCAGATCTCCACCTCTTCTTCTGAATCCTCCTCCAGTGGACACTCCCTGGTGGTGGCAAAACCCATCTGGGACCACCCCAGCACCATCTTTGTCTGTCACCTCCCTTACTAGCACTGCCCTTCCTGTAGCTCACACCCAGTTGCCTGTGCCCACTCACCCAGGAGGGTGGGCATCTCCTTTGCCGCAGGCACCTCTGCTTCCTGCCCTAGTTAGCCCTGCTGCCCTCCGTGAGGAGGCTATTGACCTCCTGAGGTCCATCTCTGTGGGTCAGTCCAGTTTCGTAAATGCCATGGCGGGCATTCACTGTGCCCTGGCTGGCCTCCAGAGATCCTTTCAGGCTCTGGCCTCCTCACTGATGGCAGCCAGTGTCCCTTTGTCTAAAGTCCCCTCTCCACCTACCTCTTCTCAAATCCAATCCCCTCTCCCCAAACCCATCCAAAGCACACATACACATAGGCATGCATCCACTTCAACAGACAAGGGTACCACTGACAAGCACAAGCACCACAAGACCCACACCCGGCATGCACATAAACAACACCCATCTGCAGACACAACAACAACGACAACCTCCACAGGCTCCCTCACCACCCCCTCCTTCACAGACACTACACCAGACACACCTGCAGCCACCACTCTATCATTCACGGATCCAGCCACAACACCTGTCTTACCCACAGCCACCACAATATCAGACCTGCAAACATCCAAGCCCAGTCACCACATCCGCACCCACCACAACCACCCACACCCCCACATGCAGCACATCTACCATACCTTCATACACCACCCCAACAGACAATCACCCATCCAGCATGGCATCTCCCTGCAGCGCCGCCCCCTCTCCTCCCAAGACACCTAAACGCCTGCACTCACCCACCCAACAGACACAATGCACTCACAAGCATTCCACGCAAACACTTGCACCCAAGACATCCAAACTGACACATCTTACAACCACTCCCTCTCCCTCCACTCCCAAACCCTTTTGCCATGACCTCCCCATGTGTCAAAAAATCATTTCCTCACAGAGCTTTCCTTGTTCCCTACACCCCTCCCACCCCGTGATACCCCCAAGTGTTCTTCCTCCCTCCCCAAGTATGGCCCTTCCACCTCTAAGTCCTCCCCTGCCCCCCTGCTAGTGCCCATGCCCCTCCCCCTGCCAATAAGTCTACCCCTCCCAAGCCCAGGCCCAAGGACCTCCCTCCCAAACCCAAGCCCTATGGACCCCCCTCCCAAACCCAAGCCCAACACCCCCCCCCACCCTCCCCTAATCCCAGAGGTACCTGCCTTCCCCCTTGATGCCCCTACCATGTGGAGGTCATTTTGCAGACAGCAGTCAAGTTGGGGCACTCTAAGGTGCCATTTGTGCCTTTGGCAATTTTAACTGCCCATTGGCCTTTTATTTGTACATAGTTTTATTTTTATTTGTACTAAATTATTAATACATCTGAATCAACATGTTGTTGGATTCGATGTTTACGTACTTGACCTGCCTTTGTTTCTACATGGCAGTGTAGTGTTTGTGGGCTTTGGTTTGTGTGTGTGTGTGACGTGTGTGTGTTGGTTGTGCCAGCTGTTGTGCAGGGGCTGCATGTGGGGATGTGGCCCTGCCATTTGGTCCGCTGTCATTGCTGTGTAATGTGTGTAAGATATAATTGTATTTGTTCCATGCATGCATGTAGAAAAATTGTGTATTGCTTGTTTAGCGATGTGTAATGGTGGTGTTGTGTGCTCTTGTGTGGTTGTTGTGTGTGCATCCATGTGTGTAGTGATGGCTATGTCATATGCATTGTGTGTGGTGTTAGCGTGTCGTGAAGTATGCTTCGTTGTATGGCAGTGTAATTGTGTTTATTAGTTGTCTGGTGTTGTTACATGTTGTTGTTAGTATGTATTGTCATGTGGAGGTGTGCTATGACATTGCTTGGCAAAGTGTATGTGTAGTTGCAGTTGTGTTGTTGTGCATATCAGTGCTGTTGTGGATAGATGTGTTAATGCCGGTGCTCTGCTTGCGGGTTGGTGTGTGTATGACACGTGTGTTGGCCGTGGTGTGTGTAGTACGGGTGTGCATGTGTGTAGTATGGGTGTGTGTGTATGTTGGTGTGTGTATGTGCGTAGGGTATGTGATTAAATGTGTGTGTCACCATCGCAAGCCTTCCTGGATGTGTATGTTGTGTGCGCATGTGTAGTGTGGGTTTTCCCTACAGTGTGAAGTAGGTGTGTTTTCATGGCCGTCGCTGGTTCTGGAAACATTGTGTGAGCAGGAGCAGTGGGAGGACTTCCAGTTCAGTTCAGGTTCCCTGGCGGCTCCATTCAGGTATGTGTTCCAGAACGTGAGTGTCTCCTTTTATAGAGTTGGTTTCTGCCAGGGTTTTCGTGCTGGTGCGACCGCGGCGGAAACTTTGGCGGTGTGCAGACTCATAATATGTCTGGTGGGAACATGGTCCCCACCAGCCTGAAAGTGCCTACCACCATTCGTAGCTGCATGTCCGCACTGGCAGTACTGGCGGTTGGTTGCCTGTGTTCTGTTGGGATGACCACCATGGTCATATTTTGGAGGTCTTCACTGCCGGCCGTTGGCGGTACGAACGCCACCGCCAACATGGCAGCCCTGAGACTGCCAAACTCGTAATGACCCCCTTGGTGTCTAGGGGTGGCGTCTTCCAGAGAGTGCTTCTCCTCTTGTCGTAACAAAAGTTGCAGGAAAACACCTTCTGTTTTTGTTCTGAGAAAACTACACATGTGTGATTTATGTGCTTCTGCAAACCCACAAATCAGTATCTGTGTATTTGCTAAATGTTATGGTGCCTTTATGTAAATGATACACTGCCCCAAACATGTAGAATGAACATTATCCTCTGCAGTTAGGAAATAAATATGTGCGTTCAAGTTGTGCATGTGCCAAGTCGCAGTTTTATATGCTGGTCAAATTACGCTTTGGGCTCATTTTGAGGCTATGTGACACTGTGAGGCCAATTCACAAAAGTATGGGAATTGGTACTATAAGAATACTCTTTTATGTACTCTTGCATGCCTTTGTGAATCGGCTATAAACATCCATCAAGTTCAAACAGAGCTCATTTGCTTTCCTTTTGTTCTGTTTGTGACTATTCCCTGAATATTCCTATCTTATTCCTATTTTAGAGGTTTTGTGGCCAAATCACAAAGCCATGTAAGAGTATGTAAAAGAACACCACAGGAGTACTACTTTATGTACTCCAAAATGCTTTGTGAATAGGCCCAATTGATTTTACATAAACTGCCATGCAGCACTATTTTAGGCATTTTGTTGACACTTCACAGAGAACTAAATAAGTCCAGCCGAGCAATGCTTACTTCAGTTTCCCAATGCTATAAGAAGTGTTAATAAATCTAAACCGCATTACACATTTGCTCCTCCTCAATGACGAGTCGTTCGAATATACAGGGCCTGCAATTACCTGAGTATTTTAAAGTCATGTAAAAAACACATTCCAGGCACTCATTAGTTAATCCACAGACTTCTAATTGTATTGACCCGCTGCAGGAGGAAGAAAGCTGATTCCAACTGCTGTAGACCAGTAAAACTATAATGTTCCTTGGTACTCAATCTGTTATACTGGCCGTTAGTCACCTGTAATTCCTGTTCCAAATACGGTAAAATCGTTTGTGCAGAAAAGCCTTTCACTGTACGGTCTTTTTATGTACTGCAGTACCCTGCCCCAGCACCAATAAGCCATGCGTTTTGTATATCCTTCTTATTTATTACAAATGCATGTGCTTGCTTATTCCTGTGTTTTAGAGTAATAGGAGGATTGCGTAATCCATTTCTGAATGAACTGCTCATTTAGTCCATCGGTCGAGGAGCGACTTCAGAATTTGTTGTGCATTATAGGGCGATCAATAGCAAAACACAATTACTTTGTTATTCCAGGCGACGTCGTGACGTCTCATGACGTTGTGATATAATATTGAAGGACAACAGTCTTCCATTTTTATCCCACAGGAGCTTTGGAGCTGTGTAAAAAGTGGGAGCATGTGTGGGGTTTAAAGTAGGAGAAGGAACTTACAGGACGGAAGACATAGAGATTTGGGGATAACTTAGAGGAAAAATGAATGGAACTGTAATAATAGGAAAGATGAAATTAATCAGCAACACACTGGGAATAGAGACTGTGGGCCTCATTATGAGTTAGGCGGATGGTTTAGACCACCCGCCGAACTTTCGACAGGGAGGTTGCTGTCATAGCAGACAGTGAACATTGTAGGGTGCTGGCCAAAGGGGCCCCTGCACTGATCGTGCCAAGTGCATGGGCAGTGCAGGCCCCCTGCACCCGTTCTCTGCCAGGCTTTTTATGGCAATGGCTGGAGGAGAATGAGGTCCTGGCGGATTAGGACCGCCACCTACCGCCAGACAGCTGGCAGTCCCACTGCGGCCCGACCGGCATGGTTGAAATATGGCACTTGGACCACCGCATTGGTGGCAGTCCGACTGCCATCCACAAGTCTGGCGGTCTAGTGACCCCCAGACTGGTAATGGGGGCCAGTCTCCGGGCTCTTACAGAATTTAAAACTGCAGATGAGTGACAGTCCAGGCTTTGGATAACCAGAAACAACAATTAATTTGAGTAAGTGTATTAATATTATAAAGTGACACAGGATGATTATATTCTTTTCCCCACTCTAACAACTTGAAACCTTAGGGCCTGAATCGGGGTTTGGCCAGCAGATTACACCATCTCAAACGTGCACCTGTGATGATATGAGTGTGTTTCTACACGCACCTTGTAATGTTTGAAATGGTTTTCACACTTGTTATGCTTTAAAGTTTGTGACCATGCGCATCGTGAACTAACAATAGGGATCCCTGGACAGTAGGCAGATGGTTGCTGGGATCCGGACTGGGAGGATGTGCTGCATTGTGAGCAATCTGTATTGCTTGGATTTAATAAACCTTCATCTACTCACCTTACGGTTTGAGCGTTCTTCCCCTTCCAACAATACACCACATTTTGGCCACAATTTTATCCACAAAGGCCCACCAACGCATGAAGTTCAAGGTGATTTTCTGTGAATTTGGCCACAATTCTGCACCAGCAGGCGCACTCATCTTCAAGTCTCAGTTCAAGCCAGCAAGCTTGCAGTCAGCAAAATACAGGAAGTTGCTTTGCCTCTACCCACAAATGTTACCCAATTTTGTGCATGCAGCGTAACATCAACCAACTACTGGAAGGCCTCACAACCAATGACATTACTCCGCGTCACGTGACGGCCATTTTAGTTTGGGCAATTTCGAAATTGAGTCGATTGTAATATCATCAGTTATTTATGTGAGGAGGACGTGTTTGTTTGCATTTTGACACTCATAACAGCAAAGACAACTGAAATCTTCTACGAACAAGCAGTACTCAGGCAAATTAACACAGCAAAGTTAACTTTTTACAATAACTTTGGGGCACTTCTCATTTATCATTCAAACTTGTATATTGGGCTGCTGACTATTTACATTACTATACTACCTTCATTGCTTCTTCCCTTCTGTCACTAGCTGTTTGTTGGCCACTCCACATCAAATAACACAGTCAGCCCCATTTTTAAGTCAGCCAGGCAAATTGCAAAATAATTGATTCAGTGGTTTAGATTATTTGAAAATCACCTTATTGCAATAGATGAGAATTGTTACAGTACTGCATTCATGTTTGCTTTACTATTTGGTAGGCTTAGTCATGCAGCCCACAGATATTTGACAGCTTACCATCTCTACCCGCACCACAAAGGCAGTCTGGAGACAGTCAATGGAATATTATTACAGAGGCTATTGCTAGACTGCGTAAACAATTCTCTGACGAGTCTAACATTATGCTTGAACATCACAATTTCTTCAAGCATAAACAACAGAATGAGGAGAATGTGGTGGAGTATGTATCCACGCTCAGAGTGCTAGCTGCTACTTGCGAGTTTGGTCCCAACCTTGACACCTACATTCAGGATCAATTCGTAGTTAACTGTTCCTTGAGAAAGGGTCAGGAGAGACTTTTAAGTTGCAGGAATCCAGCATTGGGTGAAGTTGTTGATCTAGCCAACAGCTTTGATATATCACTGGTTTCATCTAAGATCTTTCACCCTGAACCCTCTGTCAACGCTGTGGTGTCCAATGATGAACACATGATATCATTGTATACTATCATAACTAAGGGAAAAGCATTCAAGAATTCTAGCAAGAAAACATTTGGCTGTTGTTGCAGCTCCAAATGTAATCTCAGCAATGTTGTGGGATGCCCTGCAATTGGCAAAAGTTGTGTATTGGACTAATAGTTGTGTCATTTTCTAAATTGTAAGTAAAAGTGGAAAATTGGGAATGTGGATGTTGATGTAATCTTGTGTGCTGATCCCTTAAACAATGTAATTCTCACTCTAGATTGTACTAATCAAACCCCATTTGACAAAGGGCCCTTGTGTGAAGCTCTCATTGATAATGTGCCACTAACAGTTATGGCTGACTCAGGTTCACCTACCATAATTTTGAGAGATACTACTTTACTGGCGCACAAAAGGTATGTTGCTCTCCACAGATGTCAATCCTAAAGCCTTCCGGAGAGAGACATTAAAATACTTGGTTATTTTGTTTCCATAGTCCCTTGCCTAGGTAGAGAGACACATACAAAAGTTTTAGGGCTTTCAAAGGGAGAAACATTATAGGGCGGCAGGACCTGGCCAAGATGGGTTTATATCTTGTCCCAGGCTCCGACAGCCCTGTAGTGGTTGGTGATCTCCCTGTATTGTATGTTGGTGATGCACATTAAACCGTTAACATTTTAGCAGATCACAAAGCACTATTTTGTAAACAAGTGGACAAAGTCAATGGGTTTGAGCATCAGATTAAGTTAGTAGCTAATGCACAACCAGTAGCCCATAAAGTACACCCACTGCCCCTAAATGAAAGAGAAGAACTAAATGGAACACTTGAAGACGTTTCTTCCCAATGTATCATAAAGACCACTAACAAATTAGAATATCTGGGTCATACTATATCGTGCAATGGTGTAAAACCAAAAATGTCTCTCATAAAGGCAATCAAGAACATATTTTTATGAATGGCAATCGCAATAATAACAAACACTAAAAGAGCATGCAGACACCTCTGCACCCAACATCTTTTCCTGAAGGTGTGTGGGAAAGGGTGGGGTAGATTTTTCAAGGCCTTATTGCACACTGCCAAGTAGTATAAGATATTTCATACTTCTTGTTGACTAATTTTGAAAGTGAATGCCTCAGGCTTTTGTAGAATCGACTGACACTGAATCAGTCACTAAGTTCCTTACTCATATTTTCGTTTTGGAAGGCTCTCCTAAAGTCCTAGTTACAGACAATGGCACACACTTTGGGGGTCATTCTGACCCCGGCGGTCAGAGACCGCCGGGGCCAGGGTCGGCGGGAGCACCGACGACAGGCCGGCGGTGCCCCGCAGGGCATTCTGCCCGCGGCGGTTCGGCCGCGGTCAGATGCGGAAAACCGGCGGTCTCCCGCCGGTTTTCCGCTGCCCTTGTGAACCCTCCATGGCGGCTGAGCGTGCTCCGCCGCCATGGGGATTCTGACACCCCCTACCGCCATCCTGTTCCTGGCGGGTCTCCCGCCAGGAACAGGATGGCGGTAGGGGGTGCCGCGGGGCCCCCGTAAGAGGGCCCCACTTTGTATTTCAGTGTCTGCTATGCAGACACTGAAATACGCGACGGGTGCCACTGCACCCGTCGCACCTTCCCACTCCGCCGGCTCAATTCTGAGCCGGCGTCCTCGTGGGAAGGATGATTTGCCCTGGGCTGGCGGGCGGCCTTTTGGCGGTCGCCCGCCAGCCCAGGGCAAATCCCAAAATACCCTCAGCGGTCTTTCGACCGCGGAGCGGTATTTTGGTGGGGGAACTCTGGCGGGCGGCCTCCGCCGCCCGCCAGGGTGAGAATCACCCCCTTTGTGTCTGACTGGATGAGAATTTTTGGCTAGCATGGATATCAAACAACGTAAGGTAGCCCTGCCTCTAATGGACTGGCTGAGCACGGCAACAAATCCATTAGGGAGGGGATACAGACTGCCTTAGCTTCAGGTTTTGTTAACATGTTTATTTCTCAGAAGGTCCGGAGGCACAATACATCCCCAGATTGCACAACAGGAAAAAAAAATATTTTCATTATTAAGAGGGAGAGAAGGAATATGTGACAGAACAACTAGGTCCTAAACAACTATAGCCTAAACCACTACTGCTAAACAACTAAAACGTCTCTACAACTAAGTACTGAACAACTACTGTCTAAACAACAATTGTGCCTGAATAACAATTGCCTGAAAAACTAATATATATATATATATATATATATATTCTAAACAACTAATAAACCATAAAAAACAAAAAGAAAACCTTACCTTAAAATTAGTTGTTCAGGCAATTGTTATCCAGGCACAATTGTTGTTTAGACAGTAGTTGTTCAGTACTTAGTTGTAGAGACTTTTTAGTTGTTTAGCAGTAGTGGTTCAGGCAAGTAGTGGTTTAGACCTAGTTGTTCAGGATGTTTCCCGGAGAGAAGTGCATACCTCGTTGTTCCCTACATGACTGAATGAAAAAAGTCATAGTGACGTGTGGGTTGTGCCATCAAGAGATGAGATAACTTCTAAGGTGTTAGTTTAGCAGTCTTGAATGAAGCAAAAAGTTGACAAAAGATATGGTCAAATGGGCACTGCCCTAAAGGCAGGTGGCTGGGTTATGATTAAAAATCCCATCAGAACAAGGAAAGGTGAGTCTAAGTTTTCTGCACCTGTGCAAGTGGATAAGGTCAGTAAAGGGGCTGCACTCATTAAAGGTAAAGACTGGTGAAACAAAAGATATTTACCTCATAGCAGGCAAGCATTATGTGCAATAAGAAAGAGGCTGTGCATGATGCTGATTGGACACAGTGGTGACAAACGTCAAGCGATCCAGCCGTGTCATGTACCAGTACTGTAAGTGACCAAGTGTATGTTCATAAAAATCTGGTTCCTGGTGGAATTGAGAACAGAAACTCAGTGGAGTTTTGTAAAGGTTTGTGGGTTTTCGCACTAGAAGAATCCCCAAAAGATAGATTAAGTACTCTCATTTCTATGGTCGCTTTATGGCCACGTGTACGTTTTATTCTAGTTTCTATTTTTAAAAGGGGGAAGATGATGTGACGATATGCGCGTTTCCACTCTCGCCTTCTAATGTTTTAAGTGAGATTTCCACGTGCAATGCTATGCTTTGAAGCACGTGACCACGCGTGTCGTGAGCTGACAATGGGGATTCTAGGACAGCGGGCAGACAGCTATTGGGATCCAGACTGGCAGGACAGGTCGTGTCGTGGGCAGTCTGTATTGCTTGGATTTAATAAATCTTCATCTACTCACCTTACAGTTTGAGCGTTCTTACTGGTCTAACAATACACCACAGCTCATTATTACAAGTAAATTATATCCTATGTCACTTGTAATAAGGGGGCACAGTATCGGTCATGTTTGTGATGAAGTACCCAACTCAGCCCCTTGTTCCTGTGTTATTGTGCTGCTGTAAGTATGGCAGCTCACTGAGTTGTGAAAGGTAGCAGCAGTCATTGAATTTCTGCCTTAAGTCTGGAATCTTCAACATTTCTTCATAAATAGCTTACACACTCATTTATCCATCCTTTTCAATCCTCTTTTGTCAACTGCAAAGGAAAATGCATTGCTCTGGCATATGAATTCTAGTGATTCGTGGCCTTAACTTAAATTAGGTCACAACATATCTCAAAACCTATTGCCTATTGTTGGTGACAGACTGACTGGGCAAAAAGCACAGTTTTATTACTCTAAACTGGATTCAAGATCACGACAGGTCAGGTCCTTAGTGGAATTATTGTTCTGCTAGAACCATGGGGCACCGAATCTGTGCGTCTTACACATCTGGTAATGTGTTTTCTACTTACAGGGGTTGCCTCAAGACAATCCTTCTCCCCTCTCCATAGTGTCTTCTCATGTTTTAGGATTAGCTTTTTCATGACATCAGGTTTTTACTTGTCAGTTGGATAACAGAATAAGGGCGAATCCTTTCTCAACTGATGGAGTGAATAGGTATTTAAACGTTTGCCATTTCTGAGTATTGTGGGTTCTTCTGATGGCTAATTGTAGTGAGGTTTCCACTCTGGTTCTCATTAGATGTTGCCTGCCATCCTCATCCACAATCATAATAACATTTATAATGTTATAGCTATTAATAACACAAGTTTTGCAATCTCTAAATGCTCTGAATTCCAGGTGTTGCTATCCCCAGCATTAAACACTTCCATCTCCTTACCCACAGATTAAACAATTTGCAAAAAAAAGCTAGAGGGTGTATAAATGGAACAGTTTCCAAGCTCTTGTAACCAAGTTAGCTAAAAATTCCAACAGCTGATTTCACCATGTGGTTGTCATTACAACCCTGGCGGTCAGTGTTAAAGCGACGTTAATACCGGCAACAGGGATTTTGTCCCTGGCGGTAACTGCCATCAAAGACCGCCACTTTAACACACAAACTGCCAGGGTGGTAACGGCCACTGGGCTGGAGACTTCGGTATCCAGCCCGGCGGTCGTCACAATCCCACCCTCGGGATTACGACCCGGCCTACCGCCATGGTTTTCGTGCCAACCTTACCGCCATGGCGGTAGGCATTATCAGTGTCATGGAATCCCTTCCCTGGCACTGATAGAGGTCTCCCCAGCCCCTGTCCCCCTCCGCAGAGTTCTCCCCACCCTCCCGCCCTCTCTCCTGCCCTCGCACACCTATACACGCACCCATTTACACACATACACACACGCATACCCACCACCACCCACGCATGCACACATACATACCCACACACCGCAACACACACCAACACTCACAATCGCTCATTCACGCACGCATTCAATGCGAATCACACCCGCATGCACGCATTTCAAAACATACACACACCCATCCACATACACACACCTCTCCCCACCCCCCTCTCCTCTCAGAGAACCCGACTTACCTGCTTGCATGGGGACCTCCGGCTGGAGACATTCTGCGGTGCTGCTGTCAGCAGCAGCGTCCGCCAGCAAAACACCGCCAGGCCGTATCATTGGTCATAATATGGTCGGCAGTGCTTTGTTGACGTGGCGGTGCTGCTGTCAGCAGCGCTGCCTTACCGCCTTATGCCGCCATGACCGTTGGCGGTGTTCCGCCAGCATTCTGGGTCTCAGAAATAATCACATAGAAATGTACTTCTTTAACTTTCACATACTCTCTATTTTCCGTCCTGCAGTTCTTTTTTGGGCAAGTGCAAAATAAATTAAATCCCTTTTCACTTCTGTGTAGCAGGCCTGTGACTGGGGAAAACCCACTCTCCGTGACCAGCGTATGTTGTATAATACACCAACGTTTTGGGTATTTGGACTGACCCTCAAGCAGTTCACACCCCGTTAATTTATACCCACAGGCCACACCCAGCTGGTGGGCTGTATGAGGTCAAGGCAGCTATGATGTTGAGCTGGGTGCCTCACTACTTCCCCCCCAGCGTTAATTCAGGAAACTGTTCTCAGACAGCCCCGTGGCACACACAGTCTTGAAGACTTTAGCTAAGGACAGGACTCGTGCACATATTATATTTCAGACTTCAAGCTTGCACAGGAGTGTCCTTGGGCCCCTTGGAGGGCACCATAGCTGTCATCCCTGATGGCAAAAGTGGTAGAAGTAATATCGGTTGGGGTGTTTTTTAGTGATTTTATGGGGGCTTGAAGTCTCTGCCCTTACCATCCTCCATCGTACCAGTTCATCCAGCAGTCTCCACTGCACGGTTGTCAGTGTCCCTCCATCTTTCTTGGGTGCTGCCTGTTTTGGACACCATAGCCTGTCACTGAGGGTTTGTTGAGAGGATGTCGCATTCAGGCTCTCTAGTTCACGACAAGAATCAAGCATCTAGTTGTAGAGTGTGGGATGTTCTAGTATGCCTGCTCAAACCGGTATGAATTGACCTCTAGATTGTCCCCCCATCAGCGGTGATGTGCATAATCTTGTGGGTTTTTTCATAATAACCAGTAGAGAGACCCAGGGAGTGACCCCAAATACCTTGTTGATCACCCCAAGGCGTTCAAGCACATCGAGCTCCTGTTCCACCAAATGTGGAAGGTAAAAAGGAAGTCTCCTGAGTCAAAGCGCTAGTGGCTTGACTGATTTGTTAATGTGTATCTTCATGGAAGCTCCCTCCAATCATCCTAGCCCCTAACCATGTCTGTCTGACCATGATGCACCACTACATTGAGTACTTCTTCCAACAGAAGAGGACATTGGCCCCCTCGTGTAGATTTTAACCTTGACAAAAAAAAAGAAAATAGCGGAGCACACAAGTTATTCTTAATATAGAAATATGAGAAGCCAATTGTGGCTTATAAAAGATGATAGGAGGTACAAATTGTTCCTAAAATAATGTTCTTACATAAGCAACAATGTTGTAAGTTCTCTTTCAGACATATACATATAAATTCCTTTACATATAAACAATGTTTTTTATGTTTTTTATTAAAGAAAACACATATCGTGAAATACACATCATAACACAATTAATACAATGAAAACGAACTAACATGTAACTGTCAAAAAGAACGTTAAGTATTCTTATTGAAATATTCAAATCTTGAAGTATGTGGGCCTAGAAGGTGTACGTTGAACCCGCATGTAGCATCAGCCGACACATGTTTTCTCCAAAATTGGACTTCTTCAAGGCTGATAAGTTGTAATACAAAAACATTGTATTATTAACTGAAAATATATAATACAAAGATTCCAATATTAACTACACATTAAAAATAGATAAAAAGACACACCAAGTCTCCAAAAAGTGTATACCAATAATAAAAATTGTGAAAAGAGAGCCAACACCAAATGTCGAAAAACCTAGTTGTTATACAGATGGTTAATAAGTATTATTTAGCCATAAATGTGGCCAAGTGCTCAGGCGGTAGAAGTGCAAAATGTTATATAGATAAAACAGCAGTGCAAAAAATATAGATATTGAGAGGAGTCCCAAGATTCCTGAAGTGAAAAAAGCCTTATATGACAAGTCATCCCCAAAGGGATCATAATCACTGACCCCAAAGGGTAAATACCTTAATCATTCATAAGTTCTTGGGTCCCAAGTCGATATCCAAAACTCTAAATAGAAATGGGGACCAAATCATGAGCTAAAGCTCAAAGCTATATAAGTATATCAATTATGAAAGTGTTCAAGTCAAGTACTAACCTTGATATGAATAGCAACTGCGCCCATTAGTTATGATGGGTCCCGAAAAATAATTTTCTTGTTGAAAATTCTACTTCGACTGTCAAATTCTCAGCTAGTCCCAGAAGAAGAGAGTATTTATATGTATCTCATAGGTAGAGGGGAACGTCCCCTAGGACTATTCTTCTATCTACAAACATGAAAATGAATGTATTAAAAACCATTTTGCAATTTTAACGTCATTTTCTTATATAATTTTTATGATTCTGTACTACCACTCACTTAACAACATGAAATGTGCATGTTGTTTTAACTTGATCTAAACCCTTCTTGAAAAAGAAAACCCCACACATCATAATTTTGTGTCGGTTATAGATTGAAAATATATATCAACTGAGATCTAATTCAAACTGTTTAGACAGCACCAGAAAGTAGATCGATACCCTACAGAATTATCTCTACAGTCAATAAGAGAGTTAGGCGGTCATTCTGACCGCGGCGGACGGCGGTCGACGCCCGCCAAGCGGTTCCCGCCGAAAGACCGCACCGCGATCAAAAGACCGCGGCGGCCATTCCGGCTTTCCCGCTGGGCCGGCGGGCGACCGCCAGTAGACCGCCGGCCGGCCCAGCGGGACAGCCCCTTCATCAATGAAGCCGGCTCAGAATGGAGCCGGCGGAGTTGAAGGGGTGCGACGGGTGCAGTGGCACCCGTCGCGATTTTCACTGTCTGCTAAGCAGACAGTAAAAATCTTTGTGGGGCCCCCAGGGGCCCCACGGCACCCATTCCCGCCATCCTGGTTCTGGCGATGGACACCGGCAGAAACAGGCTGGCGGGAAGGGGGTCGGAATCCCCATGGCGGTGCTGCTTGCAGCGTCGCCATGGCGGGTTCCCTGGGCCAGCGGGAAACCGGCGGGAAACCGCCGGCTCCCCTTTTCCGACCGCGGCTTTACCGCCGCGGTCAGAATCCGCCAGGAAGCACCGCCAGCCTGTTGGCGGTGCTTCCGCCGCACTCCGCCATGGCGGTCAAGGACCGCCAAGGTCAGAATGACCCCCTTAATGTCTAGTCATGTATCATACTTGACTGGAATTGAAAATCAATGTCAGAACAAAAATAAATTCAAAACTGTGACAATAAACCTTATAGATGAAATATATATGGGAAGCAAAGAATAATGTGCACTCCATGATAATTAACACTGGAATAAATACGCTCTTAATTGAATGCTCCTAAGTACCTGTATATGGGTATAGATGTAAAAATAAGATATAATAAAATTAATAGCCAAGTGAAACATGTATACATATAACCTAGTAAACATTCTGGGGTGTTTATATATAAACCATTGAAAGAGCACCAGAATTCTACTGACACTCATATACATGGGCAAAAAAACATAAAAAATCGGCGTCAAAAAATACCTGTATGTTGTCATCTCAAGCGTTGTGAATCCGTGTCATGCTAACTCCATCCAAAACGATCTAATTCCTCAGCATTAACCAACCACCTTATATACTCATTGAGAAAGTCAGCACACATCCAATGCCGACATCGGATATTCAACCGTTCCATTGAAGGCAGGAATCGGACTACCGTCAAAATAGAAACAGTCCTTGGAAAGTCGCATAAAACGTGACGGCCATCTTGGAGTGTAATACATATGGGTTCTCCATGTGATACTGCAACCATTATATGGAAGTATGATGTAAAGAAACGCTTTATAAAATCATTAAGGGACTCAACATGCCTGTAATACTGACATAAAAATTGTATATCGTCCATGAAAGGACGGAATCGAATTATCATACAAAGAGAAAGAGTCCTTAAAAAGTCGCGAAAAATATGGTGGCCATCTTGGGGTGTAGTCCATATGGCTCCTCCATCTATAATTGCATCAATTATATGGAAATATAATGCAAAAATGTTTTTTGACATATAAGAACATAAAGTGGTAGCTCATCCATAAAAGGACCAAATCAGACTATCATAAAGACCCATAAAGATACTTAAAAGGTCATAGCAAATTATAGCGGCCATCTTGGAGTGTAATCCATATGACTACAATCATGTATACTACACTGCATCAAATATATGGAAATGTGATGCAAAACCAACTTTTCTACAAGGAGAAAGTCATTATGGACTATACCCAATGCGATTACCCTATGGATATATGTGAACAAATTGTATCTTGAACTACATGACCGATAGATCAATCTCATAGAAATAGATCTGGAATAAGTAAAAAGGGCAGAGCGGAAAGAAGTTAAAATTATCCCAGAAGAGAGCGTCACCATAGTAAAGAATTATGAGCCACGTGAACATTAAATAATAACATCATATACACATTAGTCCAAAAATTTTCTCATATACAAATAGCTAGTCTGGTCATAAGCAACAGGAATTTATAATGATAGATAGCTTTCGTGGAATGCACATCTATACATACATAGTTATAGAAAGTGATACAGTTCGTTATCAAGATTCATCCCCATTTCTATGGTTCTTAACCTGATGATCCATTTCGCTTCGTTTTACAACCCCCTCCACTATTTAGCACTTAAATAAACACCCTTAAATCACAAAACTATCTGGAGTCAGTCTGTGCTTTCGAAAATGTGTATTTGCAATAGCTGTGGAAAAATGCTATATCCATTGTATTGTCAACATACCTATGTCACACAGCTCTAATCCATGAGGAAACAAAGCAGATGTCACACAGTGGGACCCACATCTGTGAAATCGAAAGGGAAAGTGACAACTCAGGGTCCATACACTGTGCGAAAATGACAGACAGATGAGAGGTAGAAGGATCAAACAGATGTGCAGGCAGTGTTGTCTTCTTACCTGTGTCTCACTGGAAGTATTGTTGGATCACCGTGTTCCTGTTGTCTATGTCCTCTTCTTCTGCTTCCTCGTCTTCACTGTCCACAGGCTCCACAGCTGCCACAACACCTCCATCTGGACCATCCTCCTGCAGAAAAGGCACCTGTCGTCGCAAAGCCAAGTTGTGAAGCATACAGCAGGCCACGATGATCTGGCACACCTTCTTTGGTGAGTAGAATAGGGAACCACCTGTCATATGAAGGCACCTGAACCTGGAATTAAGGAGGCCAAAGGTCCTCTCTATAATCCTCCTAGTTCGACCATGTGCCTCATTGTAGCGTTCCTCTGCCCTTGTCCCGGGATTCCTCACTGGGGTCAGTAGCCATGACAGGTTGGGGTAACCAGAGTCACCTGCAAATATCGAGGGACAACTGTTAGACACACACTAACTCTTAGGGACATCCCCAGACCCAGACACCTAGTCACACTGTATTGGGTCCATGTCCTCACCTAATAGCCACACACGTTGCCTCTGGAGTTGCCCCATCACATAAGGGATGCTGCTATTCCTCAGAATGTAAGCGTCATGCACTGAGCCAGGAAATTTGGCATTCACATGGGAGATGTACTGGTCTGCCAAACACACCATCTGAACATTCATCGAATGGTAACTCTTCCGGTTTCTGTACACCTGTTCACTCCTGCGTGGGGGGACCAAGGCAACATGTGTCCCATCAATGGCACCTATGATGTTGGGGATTTGTCCCAGGGCATAGAAGTCACCTTTCACTGTAGGCAAATCCTCCACTTGAGGGAAAACGATGTAGCTCCGCATGTGTTTCAGCAGGGCAGACAACACTCTGGCCAACACGTTGGAAAACATAGGCTGGGACATCCCTGATGCTATGGCCACTGTTGTTTGAAAAGACCCACTTGCCAGGAAATTGAGTACTGACAGCACCTGCACTAGAGGGGGGATTCCTGTGGGATGGCGGATAGCTGACATCAGGTCTGTCTCCAACTGGGCACACAGTTCCTGGATTGTGGCACGATCAAGTCTGTAGGTGATGATCACATGTCACTCCTCCATTGTCGACAGGTCCACCAGCGGTCTGTACACCGGAGGATGCCGCCATCTCCTCACCTGCCCCAGCTGGACGTGCTCTGTGGAGGAGAACAGCGAGCAGAGAGTCAACCAACACTGAGGTACGTAAACACAACTTTATATGAAATATTTTCAAAATCAACACATGGCTGTCTTAGTGTATAATCAAGGCCTATATATGTGTGACGCATTTAAAATGAATGCCATGTGGCCCCCTGAAATGGCGGCTGCCTGACCTGTAAGGTGGGACAAGGGGATATGAGGTAATTGCACTGGCGTTGTACACCGTCGCGGTAGGCGGTCGAAGACCGCGGCGCAAACCTGCATTGGTTAACATTGGACCCTATGGGTCTAAGGAGCCAAGGACGATGTACACCGGCGGTGACGGTATGCACTGCCGCGGACGTGCCAGCCATTTTCTCTCTGTTCAATCACTGGATACCTGATCTTCGACAGGAGAGGACCTACACTGCAAGTGCTGCTGTGACCTCAGTCTGGAAGAGACAATGGCTCGTGTGTCTGGGGAAAGGGCCCCTGCCTTCAGCACGGAGGAGTTGGAGAAACTAGTGGATTGGGTCCTCCCCCAGTACACGGTTTGGAGTGGTGTGGATGAAAAATGGGGGGGTAGAATGAGGCGTGCTTGAAACGAGAGTGAGTGCATGTGCGACATGGCAAGGGTAGGGATGCGGGCCAATGACTGTGAAGGTGCGGGCGCTGATATCTTCTCCTTTTCCCCTGTACTATTCGTGTAGATCAGCGCCCACCAGAAGAAGGATATTTGGCGTGCCATCGCCAAGGAAGTCCGGACCCTGGGGGTCTATCACAGACGGAGCACCCACTGCCGGAAAAGATGGGAGGACATTCGCCGCTGGAGCAAGAAGACGGCGGAGGCCCAGCTGGGGATGGCCTGCCAACGTGGGAGGGGTGCCCGTCGCACCATGACCCCCCTGATGTTCCGGATCCTGGCGGTGGCGTACCCGGAGTTGGATGGGTGCTTGAGGGCATCACAGCAGCCACAAGGGGGTGAGCACTCTCATTCAGCTGATTCAGCGTGCAGTGGAGGTGTCTGAGTGGGGGAGGTGGGCTGTGGGTTCCCCTAGGCCAGGGCGAATTTAGTAGGCAGGGTCCCTTCTTAAGGCAGGTCCTGTGGCACCCCACCCCACCTGTTTACAGAGCCAACTACACCTAGTCAGGCTCCTGTGACATCAATGTGTGCAGCAATCGGGCATAGCCTTGTAAACCATGTCCCTTGGATTGATTAGGGAACTCCAAGTGCACGGCGTAGTGCAGGGGGCTTCTGTGTCTGTAGTGTCCGCCAACGGTAGCGGTATTGCATGCACTCAACATGTCTTTCTTCTGTCTCCCCCCCCCCTTTTTGTGGTCTCCCTGTGCTTGTGTGCATTAGCATCTTCAGGAGGAGGAGCAGTGATCCCAGAGCAGGAGGGAGCTGCATCCCACATGGCCCTGGAGGGCGAGACAACGGAGTCAGAAGCCACTAGTGGGACAGAGGGTGAGGGGAGCTCCACAGCGGGGACAGGAGCTGAGACCAGCGATACGGACTACTCCTCTGATGGGAGCTCCCTTGCGGTGGCGGGCCCCTCTGTGCCCCCCGCATCTACAGGTGCAGCCGCCACCCCCTACCAGCACCGCCCTCCCAGCAGCCCCTCAGCATTTGCCCCGTGGCCGCTCACCCAGGATGGTGGGCATCTCCTTCGCCTTCGCCCCAGGCACCTCAGCCCCTGCCCCTGTCAACCCTGCTGCCCTCAGTGAGGAGGACATTGACCTCCTCAGGTCCCTCACTGTTGGGCAGTCTATCATTTTGAATGCCATCCAGGGTGTAGAGAGGCAGTTGCAACAAACCAATGCATACCTGGAGGGCATTCATTCTGGTCAGGCAGCCCATCAGCAAGCTTTTCAGACTCTGGCTTCTGCACTGATGACAGCCATTGTCCCTGTCTCTAGCCACCCCCTCCAACTTCCTCCACCCAGACCCAAACCCGTGTACCTCAACCTATCCCAAGCACACCCTCAGACCAGCATACACACACCTCAACACATAAGGGAAGCTCAGGCAAACATAAGCACCACACATCCCACAGGCACTCACGCAAGCATCATACACATGCAGACATACCAACAGCCACTGCCTCCACTCTGTCCCTCTCCTCCTCGTCTCCCTTCTCCCTCCCAGTCTTGTCTCCACTCACACCTGCATGCACTACATCGTCAGCCACTACCTCCATCACCAGCACACCCACCACCACAGCCCGCTCACGTGCAGTCACCACCCTCACTACCATTCACACATGCCCTGTGTCCTCTCCCAGTGTGTCTGTGAGCCCACCTCCCAAGGTACACAAACGCAGCCACACACCCACCCAGCAGCCATCCACCTCCGACAGCCTCCAGCCCATGCATCTTCCTCCAAAGTCACCAAACGTACACCTCCTACAAACACTGCCTCTTCCTCCACTCCCAAACCCCCTCCATCTACCCATCCCAGTGTGTCCAAAAAAACCTTTCCTGTCCAACCTTGACCTCTTCTCCTCACCTCCCCCACCCCTTCAGTCTCCTAGGGCCCGCCTCTCCAGGTCCCAACCCACCGCCTCAGCCACAACATCAGCGGGAGCAGTGGTGCCCGTAGTGACTGGCTTGTGGAGTGCGCCAGGCAGCAGGGCAGCCAGTGTGCCAAGGAGCCAGAGCACGGACAGTCCCCCACCTCAAAAACACCAAAAGTTGGCCAGTGCCCGGCGGGAGAGAGGAAATAAATCTTCAAAGAAAGCCGCTCCCAGGGGTACAGGTGGGAGTGTGGATCCAGCTGCACCACCATCCAAGGTGGGGAAGGGGCACTGGCAAGTCTGGGAAAACCTGCACGGTGGACAAGACCGCCACAAGCACCGCTGCCAAGGACACCGCCGCCACCAGCACCGCTGCCAAGGACACAGCCACCACCAGCACCGCTGACCCGGACACCGCTGCCACCAGCACCGCTGCCAAGGACACAGCCGCCACAAGCACCGCTGCCAAGGACACCGCCGCCACCAGCACCGCTGAACAGGACACCGCCGCCACCAGCACCGCTGAACAGGACACTGCCGCCATCAGCACCGCAGGCCACTGAGCGTCAAAGATTCCGACGCTACTGAGGCCGCCACGAGCAGAATGAATCATTCTGGGCACAAAGCCCCCTCCAGAACCAGTGGAGAGATACTTCCACTACCTCTGTCCTTGGCAGGATGAAGCACTCTGGGCACAAAGCCCCCTCCAGAACCAGTGGAGAGATACATCCACTACCTCAGTCCTTGGCAGGATGAAGCACTCTGGGCACAAAGCCCCCTCCAGAACCAGTGGAGAATGACATCCACTACCTCAGTCCTTGGCAGGATGAAGCACTCTGGGCACAAAGCCCCCTCCAGAACCAGTGGAGAATGACATCCACTACCTCAGTCCTTGGCAGGATGAAGCACTCTGGGCACAAAGCCCCCTCCAGAACCAGTGGAGAATGACATCCACTACCTCAGTCCTTGGCAGGATGAAGCACTCTGGGCACAAAGCCCCCTCCAGAACCAGTGGAGAGATACATCCACTACCTCAGTCCTTGGCAGGATGAAGCACTCTGGGCACAAAGCCCCCTCCAGAACCAGTGGAGAATGACATCCACTACCTCAGTCCTTGGCAGGATGAAGCACTCTGGGGACAAAGCCCCCTCCAGAACCAGTGGAGAGATACATCCACTACCTCAGTCCTTGGCAGGATGAAGCACTCTGGGCACAAAGCCCCCTCCAGAACCAGTGGAGACTGTTATCCACTTGAGAGACTGTGGCTTTGCACTCCCCAGGATAAAGCAGTGGGCAACCCACTCACTGTAGAGACTTGAGAGACTGTGGCTTTGCAGTCCCCAGGATGCAGCAGTGGGCAAACCACCCACTGTAGAGACTTGAGATACTTTGGCTTTGCACTCCCCAGGATGCAGCAGTGTGCAAACCACCCACTGTAGAGACTTGAGAGACTGTGGCTTTGAACTCCCCAGGATGCAGCAGTGGCCAAACCACCCACTGTAGAGACTTGAGAGACTGTGGCTTTGCACTCCCCAGGATGCAGCAGTGGGCAAACCACCCACTGTAGAGACTTGAGAGACTGTGGCTTTGCACTCCGAATGATACATCAATGGGCATGGAGCCCCCTCGTGGATCTGGCGTCGTGCACTCATCCGGCTGAGGTGCCCCCCCTTCCCTTCCCCCTGAGGTGTCTGTTTTATTTCTATCTGATGCCCCAGCAGTGTTCTCTCCGTCTTGTTCGGGTATCTTGTGTGGGCCTCGCCCATGCATTTTGGGCCCAGTGGTCCACGGACTATGATGGTGGAATCCCTTGGACTTGTATTCTTGGTGGATATATTTGTTTATAGTGTGAATATCTTTATATATGTATATATTTTTGATTCATGTCTTTGAATATATTACAATCATTCGACTCATTTCCTTTTGTCCTTGCATTCTTCCTGGGGGTTGGGGGGTGTAACTGTAATGTATCATGATGTATTAGTGCGTGTGTTGTAGTGGGTGAGGGTGGGGGTGTTGCGTGTGAGTGTCACTCTCTTTTCCCTCCCCCCTCCCCTGTGTCATAGGTGCAGTACTCACCATGGTCTTCGCCGCCGGCGTTCGTGCTCCTGGTGGAGGAGCAGGAAGACAAAGGCAGGGAGAATCTGAAGTTCTGGTTCCATGGGGTCCTGGTTCCTCGTGGGGTGTGTAGAGGTGAGAGTTTTCCCTTCCAAGTCCTGTTTCCGCTGTGCTTTTGTTCGCGGTGAATCCCCCCCGGAAAAGGTGGCGGACTGGCCTGTTGTAATTCTGTGGGCGGTACATTGTCCTCCGCCTGTCTGTTGGCGGTTACCGCCACGGTGTTTGTTTGTACCGCCTTGGCGGTCGGAGTGTTAAAGTGGCTGTCTATGTTGGCGGTTTCCACCACGGTCGTGATTCCCAAAAAATTTCCGCCGGCCTGTTGGCGGTTTTACTGCTGCTTTAACACCGACCGCCAGGGTTGTAATGACCACCTTTATGTTCTTATATGTCAAAAAAAAAAATTGCATTATATTTCCATATAATTGATGCAATTATACATGGAGGAGCCATATGGACTACACTCCAAGATGGCCACCATGTTTTTCGCGACTTTTTAAGGACTCTTTCTCTTTGTATGATAATTCGATTCCGTCCTTTCATGGATGATATACATTTTTTATGTCAGTATTGCAGGCATGTTGAGTCCCTTAATGATTTTATAAAGCATTTCTTTACATTATACTTCCATATAATGGTTGCAGTATCACATGGAGAACCAATATGTACTACACTCCAAGATGGCCGCCACGTTTTATGCGACTTTCCAAGGACTCTTTCTATTTTGACAGTAGTCCGATTCCTGCCTTTAATGGAACGGTTGAATATCCGATGTCGGTATTAGATGTATGCTGACTTTCTCAATGAGTTGGTTAATGCTGAGGAATTAGATGGTTTTGGATGGAATTAGCATGACACAGATTCACAACGCTAGAGATGACAACATACAGGTATTTTTTTACGCCGATTTTTTATGTCTTTTTGCCAATGTATTTGAGTGTCAGTAGAATTCTGGGGTTCTTTCAATGTTTTATATATAAACACTCCAGAATGTTTACTAGGTTATATGTATACATCTTTCACTTGGCTATTAATTTTATTATATCTTATTTTTACATCTATACCCATATACAGGTACTTAGGAACATTCAATTAAGAGCGTATTTACTCCAGTGTTTATTATCATGGGAGTGCACATTATTCTTTGCTTCCCATATTTATTTCATCTATAAGGTTTATTGTCACAGTTTTGAATTTATTTTTGTTCTGACATTGATTTTCAATTCCAGTCAAGTATGATACATGACTAGACATTAACTCTCTTATTGACTGTAGATATAATTCTGTAGGATATTGATCTACTTTCTGGTGCTGTCTAAACAGTTTGAATTAGATCTCAGTTGATATATATTTTCAATCTATAACCGACACACAATTATGATGTGTGGGGTTTTCTTTTTCAATAAGGGTTCCTTTAGATCAAGTTAAAACAACATGCACATTTCATGTTGTTAAGTGAGTGGTAATACAGAATCATAAAAATTATATAAGAAAATGACGTTAAAATTGCAAAATGGTTTTTAATATATTCATTTTCATGTTTGTAGATAGAAGAATAGTCCTAGGTGACGTTCCCCTCTACCTATGAGATACATATAAATGCTCTCTTCTTCTGGGACCAGCTGAGAATTTGACAGTCGAAGTAGAATTTTCAACAAGAAAATTATTTTTCGGGACCCATCATAACTAATGGGCGCAGTTGCTATTCATATCAAGGTTAGTACTAGACTTGAACACTTTCATAATTGATATACTTATATAGCTTTGAGCTTTAGCTCATGATTTGGTCCCCATTTCTATTTAGAGTTTTGGATATCGACTTGGGACCCAAGAACTTATGAATGATTAAGGTATTTACCCTTTGGGGTCAGTGATTATGATCCCTTTGGGGATGACTTGTCATATAAGGCTTTTTTCACTTCAGGAATCTTGGGACTCCTCTCAATATCTATATTTTTTGCACTGCTGTTTTATCTATATAACATTTTGCACTTCTACCGCCTGAGCACTTGCCCACATTTATGGCTAAATAATACTTATTAACCATCTGTATAACAACTACGTTTTTCGACATTTGGTGTTGGCTCTCTTTTCACAATTTGTATTATTTGTATACACTTTTTGGAGACTTGGTGTGTCTTTTTATCTATTTTTAATGTGTAGTTATTATTGGAATCTTTGTATTATATATTTTCAGTTAATAATACAATGTTTTTGTATTGCAACTTATCAGCCTTGAAGAAGTCCAATTTTGGACAAAACACGTGTCGGCTGATGCTACATGTGGGTTCAACGTACACCTTCTAGGCCCACATACTTCAAGATTTGAATATTTCAATAAGAATACTTAACGTTCTTTTTGGCGATTACATGTTGGTGCGTTTTCATTGTATTAATTGTGTTATGATGTGTATTTCACGATATGTGTTTTCTTTAATAAAAAACATTGTTTATATGTAAAGGAATTTATATGTATATGTCTATAAGACAACTTACACCATTGTTGCTTATGTAAGAACATTATTTTAGGAACAATTTGTACCTCCTATCACCTTTCATAAGCCACTATTGGCTTCTCATATTTCTATATTAAGAATAACTTGTGTGCTCTGCTATTTTCTTTTTTTTGTCTATGTAACTGGTCTTCTGTTTTGGGAATTCCGGGATGCACATTATGGCAACAATGTGCTTTAGTGTGTGAGCACCTTTAATCACTATTACATTCAGGAATACTATGGGAATGTGCATTGATTTTCTTTTTAGTGTTGCAGAAAATTCTTTTGTATCTTACTAGATTTTAACCTTGGTTGGTGACAGTGTGGTCCACGGTTTCAGGCAATTGTATTGCATGATGCTCATGACGTTCACAGATGCACCAGTTCCTGGCAAGTGCTCATACAACTTGTAGATATCCTCGCCAGCAAAGTGCAGCAACAACCTCTTGGTTGTGCCATTCATTTCCTGGTTGGCTCTGAACTAGATATTTAAACATCCTACCCAGGTCTTCCACCTAGGGGTTGCAGTGGCTGGTTAACAAGTTCACTGAATGGCTACAAAGTTGTGAGGGAACTGGTTATCCTCACCACTCCGGCTGGCCAAGCAACCATAGCTGGAACACCTAACCCAGCAGGAGCATATTGGACTTAGTTCCCCATCTTCCTTGTGCCGAGACTGTGGGTAAGCACACTGTGGGGCATAGCGACTAATCAGGCATGTAGACATCACTTATGTACCTCAAAGGGATGATGCTGATGCATCGGCATTAGGCTGGAAGAGTCATGGTAGCTTTTCACCTGGAATCCAGGATGATTTCGCCCATCAGACCTGGAGCAGCATAGGAGTGTTCAGAGAGCATGACAAACGGCTACCTTGCAAGGGCACCAAATCCCCTCATCTTCCAGTGCTGTGATAAGGGATGCAACAACGATTGATAACAGCACCACAGCTTGGCGGTCCACCTGACACCCTGTAGACATAATGAATGTGGTTCCAGACCAGCCCAGGCAGGGCTGACACAGCGCTGTAGAGAGTGTATAGAGGTGCCTGGGACTGCACAAGAGCAGGGTGGGTTGCATGAACGAGAGGTTGTCATTTTCTCCACAGCAGTGTAGAGCAGGCCCTCGACTGGAGAAAACCTGCTCTGCATGAACGGCATATGGTGGAATACACACTCAGTACACTAAAGGTCTGAGTACTGTGACTAACCTTGAGCAATTCACCCCCCATTTATTTATACTCCGAGGCGGCATCCAGCTGTCTGGTTACCTGGGATCAAGGCAGCTACGATGTCGAGTTGAGTGACTCACTACAACTTCAAAGGCAAAATCTGCTTATTTGATAAGATAGTTGATGGATGAAATGTTATCATATTCAATTGGACATCAGGATCATCCCTGTATATAATCTGCTGCATAAGGAGTCTTGACAGGACCTGGTATTATATCCGCTGCAGAATTGTTCAGTTTCAATGAACCGCTCAAGCTCCTTGCCACTGAATGGATGCATAGAGCAGCTGCCGCTTCTAAAACCTCAATTTTGTAGTCATGCTTTTGTTCAGGGAAGGGCGTCAATGCATTTTATTTGAAGGACATCGTCTATGCATTTTGCAGCCATCATGGGTGCTGCCTTTGATATCTTGTCCACTTAGGGTGATGTACCCTGTCAGGCCCCCTCTGGGTAGTTGTAAAAATATACTCATTGGTCTGCAGGTATTCATAGCATGGTTGTAAACATCAGTGCATATCTCAGACCCATCTCCCTGAGCCTATTTTATACCCCCATAAAGGTGTACCTCTGGCTACAGAGTAGTCCAGGAAAACAATCACTTTACTATTGTTCACTGTACAGTGTCCCACTCTTCTAGATTGACACAGGATTCCATGGATCACAAATCTGTCTTACAAGTGGAATAGTCTGATCACCACTGGTGTATGGGTGAACCCCAGAGGTGTTCTACTGGCAGTACCCTATGGTTGTTCTAAATCAAGAAAAAGGGGGTCAAACCATGTATTAGAAAAGATTTTCTAAGTCATCTTTCCATATAGCTCACTATATCAGATCCCTCAGAGATTTCCAGGAAGCCCACCACCTGATTGTCACTGCACCTCGCTGAACTCTCTACATCCTCTTCTCTGCCTTACTAGACGTAGATCCTGTCTGTAAGTTCAACCACCCTATTCTCCAGGTCAGATATTTATACTACTATCCACTGAAGTGTGGCTTGAGTCACTTTCTCCCGCAATTTGTGTTGAGCTACCTGGAAAAGTGCTATCTCAACTGTGATTTTGAGTTATCTTTCTAATATTCTGTCTAGTCTGACCAGATTATGTGTTGGTGTTTGCTGGCAAAAATTTGGGTCTTCCACCAGGTCCAATCCCTTGTGATCAGAATGAGCATCTGTATCACCAACATTGGCCTTAATCAATCTAGATTTGCCCATTTTCGAACCCTTGAAAATTGTATCATTAACTGCTGACCACTTCAGCCTATACTTCCCTACACCACTTGTCCATGTGTGGCTATCCACAAGGTGACAGGGGTGGCAAAGGGCAGCCAGATTTACACTTGTGTTGTGACACTAATGTACTTTCCTAGCTGACCAGAGCACTGCAGTCTGTCAGTCAGTAACAATACCTTAATTTGGCTTAAAATAGCAGCCATAAAAGTACATTCATTATTTCTGACAACAATAAATAAAACAAGTACGATACAAGTTAAAAAGAAATAACCATTACATCCAGTATACAGTAAAAATCCATTACAACCATAACACTAAGCCTTAAAAAGATACATTAAGAACACATATTACATATACAAAGGGTAATCTTTGTATTAGGAGACATAGGTGGTCATTACTACTTTGGTGATCTTTTTCCAAGACCGCCAAAGCCGCTGCCGCCAACAGACCGCCAGTGCTGGCTGTCCAAAGACCGCCATATTTTGTCTTGGGTAGGATTTCTGCCCCTTTATGGATGGAAATCTGACCCCGTTGGCCTGGCCAACGGAGGAAGAGAGGCAGTTCCACCACCAGCACCGCCACGTCAACAAGACTCTGCCTGTCGTATTACAATATGTGATATGGTGTGGTGGAGCCCTGTCGGCGGTGTGGTGCTGGTGGTGGAAAATGCCAGGACCCATCCCCTCCCGGACGACCACCTCGCCGGGAAATGTAAGTTGATCATCCGAAAGTGGGGGTGTGGTTGTTGTGTTAATGTGAGTGGTGTCTGCATACGTGTGTGAATGCGGGTGTAGGGGTGGGTGGGTGTGTCGTCTGGGTGTATGTCTGAATGCATGCATACAAGTGAATGCATATGTCTGAGTGCGTGCATGCGAGTGAATGCGTATGTCGGAGTGCGTGCATACGAGTGGATGTGTATGTTCGAGTGCATGCATGCAAGTGAATGTGTATGTCTGAGTGCGTGCATGCGAGTGGGTGTGGATGTTCGAGTGTGTGTGTGAGTGAATGGGTGTATCCAAGTGAGTGTTTAGGTGTGAATGTGTGGGGGTGTTTGTAAGTTAATGCGTGGGTGTGTGGGGGTGCATGTATGTAGTTGTGTGGTCATGTGGGGGGGGTGTCTGCCGGTGACAGGAATCAAGATTCCTGTCGCCGGGGGCATGACCCCGGCATTTTCGTGGCAGTACGACCGCCACAAAAATGCTGGCAGTCTACAGAGTCATTATACCACTGGCAGTATTGCGGATACCACCTGGCCGGAGGTGCTCACCTCCAGTCTGTCAAAACAGGTGGCGTTTCGGCAGTTTGGCTTCGACCAAATCGCCGAAGTCGTAATATGGCGGTCTTCACCACCGGCCTGGCGGCAGACCGAACGCCACCGCCGCCATGGCAGTCAGGTGACCGCCAAAAGCATAATGACTACCATAGTGATCCCTTATTCTTATGGCAATTAAAATAAAATTCATGATATTCACACATATCTTATCAGAAGATAGTTGTGACAAAGCTTTTATGCTTGTTTGGCACTCCTTATCTTAAAATCATGCAGTAAAGGCAAAAGATAGCGTTTCCTAGGCTCAGAATAAATATTATAAAATATAATAAGGTGCAAGGTGCTTTGTATAGAATTCTCACATGGAAATACAGTAAGGTCATCTACTCAAGATTTGGAAACGCCACCAAAAAGTGCACCATGTTTAGCCTAAATTGTGTTAAGTAGAGTCTGTGCTGGGGGTTCACAACCCTTTATAGATAAGGCTCCATCCATCCCCATTGAGCAAATCAAGATGGTAGCGAAATGTAATTTTATTAATTTCCTGAGATAACCTAGCCTGCTCTAGGTTTGCCCTATGCCTCCTTAATGACGTTGCTTGTTCAGCGTTACTATTAATGTCCTCTGTCCGCCCCAGGTCAAAGAATGCCTTTTTTTTTACAAATGCTAACCATGGGATATAGTGAATTTTATCCAGAATTGGGCAATCCTTTATAATCTGCTGTGTGAGGACTTGCTCCTGTTTCTGCCATATCGAAATCTGTAATAAAAGTGGGCTAGTCATCACCTAGTCCTCCAAAAATTGCAGACCTAGCTCGCCATGGCATAAATACTAAAACATGCTTGTGGAGCCACCAGAAGTCTTCTAGTGAATCTCTTCTCTATTTTCTGCAGATGATCAGTGTTCTAGTATCCCCATACACCGGCACCATATGTAGCGATAGACAGGCACTTACTGCTATAGAAGGTAAGCATTTCTCTCACAAGCTTATGGCCAAGTTTCTGTGCAAGTTTAAAACTTACCTCCACCGATCTCTCTGTTGAGATCTAACATCAATCCAATGGGGCCAGGTAAGTGATGAACTAAAAGGATGACTGAATAAGTAACACATTTAACCTGCCCTAGTGCTGAACCCTCTATTTAGCGTAGGTGAGTTTTATTGTTCATCGGGCCACAGGTCATAGTGAAGGTCATTGTGAGATTCACTTTAAGGTCCAAAATGCTAAAATGATTCAAAAGATCCTGAAAACTGTTTGCAGTTCTGGAGAGCCGAACTGCATTGCCTGCATACAGCAGCACCGGCATTGGGCATCTATCTGCAAGTGAAAGATCCTTTCCATGTTTGACTAAGAAGTCGGACAACCCATTAGTATAAAGAGTAAAGAGAAAGGGTGCTGATATGCAATCTTGACAAACTCCTCTGACAAATTGCATAGGCTCTGTACTTTCCCTCTTTCACCCAAAGCACTCACTGTGGTATCCCTGTGTATATCCTTTAATAGTCTAATCAGAGGGTCCTCCACACCCATCCCCAACATTATGGAAAAGCGTTTTGAGTGATTGACAGTGTCAAAGCACTAGTCAGGACATTAAGTGCCAGATGGATGGGCATCCCCTTACCCTGGGTATATATAGCGGTTAAAAGATACAAGTTTAGGGACTGTTCTACCATTCTCAACCACGACAAAAAACATATTGCACATGATTCAGGATAGTATTCTATTCAGCCCAGAATTCAAACCTAGCCAAAAGGACCCTACCTAAGATCTTACTAGTAGAATCCAGCAAAGAAAGTGAGCAATAGCAGGCGGGACTGTTTCTGTCACCCTTCCTAAATATGGGTACAATAGTGGCTTCCAGCCATTCAGAAGGAAAAGGGCATTTGGTAACAGCATTTTTAGGGGTCCACATAAGTCTAGGTTGCTCTTAAAAACATCAACCAGTATGCCATCAGGTCCTGGGGCCCTACCACTATGGGGCTCCTTAATGGCTGAACCTACCTCTACTTCCTCAAAGGCCAGAACCAAAAGTCTACAACCGCTCACTTGGGCCTCAATATTCTCCCCAAATCCTTCACAAGAGTATAATTGGCTGAAATAAGTTACTCAATCTTCAGCAGGGTTCAAGGTTTCAACCTTTGGAGCCGCAGTCTCAGAAAATAGAGCTGATTAATAGCCCTCCAAAATGCTCCTCTATCTTTTAATTCGCCATGCTTGGTTTCTGATGTCACACATCCTATGAGCTATCGCCTTCTTATAGAACCTCCTGCATTCCTGGACCTCTTCTCGGATCTGAAGTTTCTTCTAAAATGCTTATAATAGATTTCTATGTGCCCCTGAGCAGGCTCTATTAAACCATCCATAAGGCTTTGTAGACCTGGGGACTTTATCGGTGGTCATCCAGCGCTACGTAGATTGCGCAAGTTATCCTAGATCCCCCACGATATGTCAGCAATAATGCACTCTGTTGTTTCACCAAAATTCTTGGGGGGACAGTGGGGGTTCCAGGTCATTCCTTTCAATTGGCAGTGCCTGCACTGAGTGAACAAATGTCTCCTTAGTAGACTCCACAGGTTGAGGATAGGGTCATGAAGGGCTAATAATGTCCAAAAAGATATATGTTGGCCCCTCATCTGGGCCACCATCCAGCAGTGTTCCTCTTCTCAGCCCCTCTATGATAGTGCCATGGGTACAATGAGCCACCCGCAGGGCCAATTCACTCCACAGATCAGGGGCCACTATCATAAGTAACCACTTTGCATTCTTTATGACTGCAAGGATTTATTAAAGCCATGAGCTCGATAGTGGCCTCATGACGTGTTGCTTCAACTTATCAGTGCTCCGTGATGTCTCAATAGGCCAAACAAGAGGGGAAGGGTGCTAAATGTGATCATCGCTGCTTTCTGTACCATTGCTTTTGATAGGCCAGCCTACAGCACACACCAGCAGGCTGGGCCCCAATACGTAGTGTCCCTCTGCCTTAGCTACTTGTCATGGGCAGAGGGGTTAGCTAGACTTCCAGTGTCCTGTCCACCATTTCCTCCAGGCACAAATGTGGTCCAGTGCAGGCCCAGACCCCAGGCCCATCGGCAGCCCGATATAACGTAGCCGCCACCTCCGTGCAAGGCAAAACACACCACCAGAACGAATTGGAGTGAGTACACTCTGCTCATCCGTCAGTGCTCCCCCAGAGTGTTGTATGCTGAGAGAGTCACTGGTGCCAATCGGGAGCTTCTGCAAATAGCATCCACCATGTTGGCTCCCTCAGCCACACCACCACAAAAGATAATACTTACGTGAGCCTGGTAAGTGAAGAGTATACTCTAGCTGTGTGAGCAGGACTGGTGCTCGATCCCGCACCTGCAAGTTATATATACCCTAATCATTGTGAAATGTCACTCTGGGCCATTTTTTGCAACACGCAGAAAAACTTGTATTCTAATGACTTTGCTTTAGAAGCCATGAGCAAGGCTTCTAGCCCTTCCAATATATCTTTATCTTAATGCTCAGTGGTTGAATACCCCAGTTTAGGTTTAGTCTCCTTACTGACGGAATTTACTATATATACTAACATCTTGTCTACTCATGTACCCCACTTTCTTGCATAGTTCTAGTAACTTGTTTGAGAATATTGGTAATTTTGTTGTTTTTCTGATCAAGTTAAAGCAAATTAGTTCCAACTAGAACCACAAAAGTAAAGCCCATTACATTATACTACCAACATTTTATTCCTTGATTCTGCCTTTGTCTGCTTTTCACGCCCAAAACCTTTCAAGCCTATATAAATTACAAAAGTACAAATTATCAATTGATTTTCTAAGCATTATATATGCTTCTATTAACCTTTCTAAATATTTTTGTTCTCCAACATAATTACATGTTTATCTACTAGACTAGGATCTTAATTGCCTATAACAATACTACTATACAAAGTTCAAGCATCTCAATTTATAAGGATGAGTCCAGACTCTGCTTGTATTCCACAAATACTGTGGGAGTATTGCACAATATTGCAAAATATGAATGACAAGTTCTAAGGGACTTGTGTGGCTCAAAAGCAGTTTGGCAATCGTGATACATATTGACACTGTCTGTGGAAACACAGGAACCAGACACTCCTGGGAACTCTCTTGAATTGAGCAGTAAAGGTTTAGTCTTAAAGGGTGGTGTATAGTACAACCACTAATTTAGGCAGTACATATAACACTCACAACAAATATAGCGACATATTCACAAAGACATGTAAGAACTTGCAATAGCGTATTCCTGTATGACTTTTTCACATACAGTGGTGTAGCGCAGATTGATGGGACCCCCAGTAGAATGTGGTGAGCCCCTGGGACTCCAGTGTCTCACAAGTATGCATAGGCTTTAGGCTGAATTGGGAGCCCCCTGAAGTGTGGGGACCTGCTTGCACTGCAGAAGCTTGTTCCCAAACATCTAAAATGGGTATATAATATCAACAGGCCAATCATATTCATATACAATTACTACAAATAGAAATTAATGTACCTTTTTGCACCTTCACTTTTTAAGAAATTAACTGATTCTTAAAAAGCAATGAAGAGTACCTAAAAGAATACTGCTATGGTTCTGCTTCCAGTATTCGTAACCGCTCCAGACCACCTCTTTATAAAAAGATATGACTTTTATTAATAATGAGATACTTTTAATATCATAAAGCCAATATGCCTAGTTCTTTAAAATGTTTTATGACAATACACTATACCAGTAAAACCATTGAAAGCTTTCTGTGCTCAGTGGTGGAAAACGTGCATGAAAACCACAACAATTACACTTGACTTGTAGTTAAATGTATAAGCCAAATGCAGCCTATGCTCATAGAGCACCGGTAACCAGAAGCCTCTCACAAGTGCTCTAGGCATCTAGAAAGTGTTCAGGGTCTCTGTGAATTGACTGCTTATTTAGTAAAGCTGAGGGACAGCAGTCAATGTTGCTCTGTTCAGTGGTGGTACATGCAACTCCCTGTCATGTCAGAGTCGCCTTTGTGCAGGTGTTGAAAGCTCTTCAAATTCTCATGCTGCTTGGAAAGGCAGACGCCAAGATTTTGTGGTCACAAACCACAGCTTCTCTGCTACCTCACTGGTCTCAGGGATGATCGCAGGTGGGTGATGAAGATGTAACTTCCTCTTTTCAGCTAGTGGTTATCCCGGTGCAATGTTGGCCCTAGCTCCGTGACTCAGAATGGGAGCAGTGGACAACATAAGTGACAGTCCACCATCTTGGGATACCATGTCGAGGTCAGGCACTTCGCCTCGCAATTGCAGGTTATGAGGAATCGGGGAGTTTTGCACTCTAGGTGAACAGGCTCATGGTTACATCAGGTTACTGAATCAGTATTTCCAGGTGACGTAATGCAAAAAGATCCCACATATGCATGGTGTATGCTGAGTTGGAGCTTTTATGCTCTTGGTGCATAGCCTTCATATCTGGCTGCAGGGTCTGACAATGGTGATAGACCATCAACTAAGTGAAGCGTCACACATGAAACTCACACCTGAAAGGTTTGCTTCTCACGCAAGGTGATCTAATTGATCAGATTCTTTGGGTCGAGTTGGACAGTGGAGTGCTGTCCACAATCTTAGTCTGACTTAGCAGTGTGAAGTACCTCAGGGCAGTGCAGGCAAACATGATCTTTGGTTCTGGTGGAAAGGCATGTTCAAAGCGCTCCACAATATCTCCTTCTCAGCAGGGCTCAGCAGTATACATCTTTTCTGCAGCCCTAGGATATAGTCTCATTCCTAAAATGGATTATGTCATTAGTCCTTGTCTTCCACTATTAATGTGTACGGAGTTTCTTCATATAAATGGAGAGCGCTGGTTATG
Source organism: Pleurodeles waltl (assembly GCF_031143425.1). NCBI lineage: Eukaryota > Metazoa > Chordata > Amphibia > Caudata > Salamandridae > Pleurodeles > Pleurodeles waltl. The sequence continues at coordinate 866,813,619 of NC_090443.1, forward strand.
CTGCTGGGGTCAGCATGTATTCTGTCCTTCGGCAGCTAGACCTGTCCAAATCACCCTTTAAATTCAAAGTTTGCCTCAAACCTTAGGAGGAAACGAATCCCCATAAAATGCCATTTCCTTCAATGTATCACATTTCCAAGGGAAAAGGTTTCAGATAATACTGCCATCCTAACTCTGTGTTTTATATCCAAGTTTTTGGCAACATAAAGCACTGGATGTGAAGTATTAGTGTGCTGTCCATCTGCTCTATATAAGGTATTCTTTCTGACCCTTTCTTTTTGTTCAGGTGTTTTTCTGCCAGAACCTAGACTGTCCTGCCGGGACAGGCCTGGGTCCAGGCCCGGTGCAACTAAAGGTTTTAATTTTCTTGTATTTACAAAGCTCCTGGAGGGATCAATGCTACATTGGGTTATACACTAATAAAGGCTCCTCTTTTGGTACAAGGGAGGATTATACAATATTGGATACAATCATACTTATCATCTTCTACAGGAATTGGTTAAGTTGCAGGCGCTGTGCCAAATTATTCAAACTTTCCGACATAGGAATATTGACTAATAGTAGACATATGAATAAAGTAAATTGGTTGGTTGGTAAAGTGGTGGCTCCAATGCAACTGTGCTTTTAGTTCGAACTGGTAAAGTTCATCAATAAAAGCCCACGCCTTTTACGGCATCAAACTATTTTGGTTTGGGTTGGAAAGCCAGCAATACCAGCCAAACCAGCATAGCATGATCGTAAATCTGCAGCATAAACGCCCCTGTTATAGCCTGAGCAGTAAAGTCACACAAAAAATGTAATTCCTGTATAAGAATGGTTAACAAATGCAAGCCCCTTTAGCTATGAATAATGTGCTTGATCTAAAAACCCATGCCACCCAGTATTTACAAGAAAGCAAATTTGCAATGGACGATGCTGTTGGAAGTCTGTAAATGGTATTGAAATCAAAACAGTGACAGTGTATTGATATGTTACTCAAAATTGTCATGATATGGCACTTTGAAATATTATTAACAAAATGCCCGCAAGCATCCTTTGAAGTATGTAATAATACTCAAGCTAAATGTGGAACATTTTTTTTTGCTTACTACTGTTTTTGTGTTTTTGCAAAAATTTATGGCATTCTATGATACAGTGGTATAGTTTAGGCTATGAGAGAAGTGAATAGACTTAGGGCCTGATTTAGAGTTTGGCAAACATGACCGATATCCCGTCTGTTGTATTATTATTCAATAATTTCCAATGGAAATCGTAATACGGCGGCCAGGATATGTGTCACATTTGTGACGGAGTAACCTGTCCGCCAACCTCTAAATCAGGCCATTGCTGTAGATGCAGTGTCTTCATTAGGTGATGAGTTTTAGAAAGTGATTGCCCTATGTGGAAATTCTCTTAGAGTTGAGTCACAGTAGCGCCAACATGGTTCCAAATCAATTTGCACCACCCTCCTCTGTGCTCAATGCTCTATGGGTCTCTTCCTGTATGCTACATAATCTCAGTGAGCTCCCTCTGGATTGGGGAACATGTATGTCCTTCTTTGGTCCTTGATCTGCAGTCTGGCAAGGAACAAGGAGGCATCTGCATCCTGAAAGGGCAGCTTCCTTTTAATGGCACTCAGCCACAGTTGAGGGAGAAGTGTACCCTGGAGCCCTGTAGAGTCAAATGCCCTTTTCTTGCTGCAGCCAGTATTACACGTTTACAGTGATTTGCACCACCCAACTCTGCCAAAAATGTATCCATGCACGCACCACCATCAGAGGGACTCCTTGTGGGGAAATAAAATGCCTTCAGAGTGGACACCTCAGTGTTCATGTCTTCTTCAGATACCAAGGGCCTCATTTTGAGTTTGATGGGCGGCGGAGGCCACCCGCCAACCTCTTTCGGATGGAAAGCCGCCACTCCGGTTTTCCACCTGCTGTTACCTAATATGAGTTTTTGGCAGGGCCAGCGGGCGACAACAGCGTTGCCACCCGTTGGTCCAGCGCAACACTCACCACAACATTGACACCTGCTCATAATCAAGCCGGCGGCAATGTTGCGGTACATCAGGTGCAGCAGCACCCATCGCACTTTTCACTGCCCGTAATTCAGCCAGTGAAAAGCGCGACAGGGCTGTCCATGGGGGGCTCTGCCCCACACCCCCTCTTTCCGCCAGCCTTTGCATGGCGGTGTGACTGCCATGCAAAGGCTGGTGGAAACGCAGGTCGCAGGTCGTAGGATTGAGACCACCGGCACCGCCAGACCATCGGCTGGCACCAACCTGGTGGTGCCGGCAGTCAGACCGTGGAGCTTCCACCATGGTCATGAGAGAGCGGTCGGACCGCCCCTTTCGGCGGTGGTCCGGGCATCACTGCAAGTCTGGCAGTCCATGGCTCGCCATACTCGGAATGAGGCCCCAAGTCACAAAAGGTGTGGCATCTCCTGCTGCCGTTTGGCTAGATTTGTGCTATAGAAATACCATATACATGCATATAGATGCATACTTGAAGTCCCCATATACGTACAGCACAGGGCATGCACAGAATTTATATCCTTACTGATTTCAAAACATTTCACAAGACTTCAGCTTTGGGCTCCAGTGCACGAATATTATTGGTCTTGCCAGTTACTATTTTTTTGTGTGTATGCTGCCTTTTCCACTGTTGCCATGCAATAGTCCAGTGCCGCCATATTTTTCTCCATTTCCCCCATCTGACCCTTAAGTTCTTCAAATGTCACTCCCAGAGAAGATATCTCACTTTCAATAGATCTTGAGGGGCCCTCCAGCTCTATCAGTTTGGCCATAATTGGAGATTCCCCCTTGTGAGTGCAGCCACAGAGCTTTCTTGTGACTCACCATCACTTCATTGAGCTTCTGGAAGAACCAGGGATCTCAAAGAGAAAGAGGCATTTCCACACTTCATAGGACACTGTTTGTTCTCTATAGGTCCCACATTTGCAGGGGTGATAGAAATTGGTTGTTGCCTCTGGTGAAATCATTTCAGGGGTTATCCATCACAAACCACAGGATGAAAACAGCAGGCAGCTTATTAGCTTTATATTTCCACACTTAATCACAGTCTTTCCTGTGAACAATCTCAGTGCACACTACCATTTTAAGCACCGAAGGAACATCAGGCCTCAGCTGTAGGGCAAGTCTTACTCTTCAGCAGGTCCACAGAGTCTGCTGAACTCCCAGCAAAGCACCATCACCTCAACAGAGCATTTCTCACATGTTCTGCAGCTCAAGGAGAAGGAGGCTTCTTTGAATGCAGTAAGCTGAGTTTTTAAAACTTTTGTGGATGTACTCAAACAAACACCCTCCAAAACATCAAACGGACTGGCGAGAAAGAGCAAACAGTATTTACTTCCCCAGATTGAAAATAAACTTCAACACTTAGTTCACAGGGAATATCTAACAATAAGCCATATTCCATGAGCACATTGGTAAAGGTGACGTGTGGGAGAGGGAAAGAGGAAAGGATAAGGCAGCGGCACTGAGCTCTGGATATCAAAATGTTCTAACTTATCCAGAGGCATAGCTTGGTCAGTAAGACTGGGGAGGTGGGAACTTCGTATTTCCAACAATCACACAGGCACCTAGAAGTCTATTTATCAAATTATCATGCAGCGTAGGAGCCAAAAATGCTTTGCTGTACTGCATGAAAAGGAAAGAGCAGGAGAGCACCACATTTACAGAGATATGGCACTCTCCTCCCCTCTGAGTTCCACGACGCACCAACAGGCACCCATCCCTTCCAGTACAAAATGCAATGCTTAGACTAACTTTAAAACTTTTCCCACTTTGTATGTGTCCTGTACAATTCAGCACACATGCCAAGTCAGAGACGAAAGGAGAAATAGAAGCATTTCTACTTGATAGCCTGTATTTGAAACAGGTGTTATTTTTTGTTACAAAATTTGGTCTACCTTTTTTAGTAAATAGGGTTGTGCATCAAACACCATGGATGTTTGCATGAGAATACCCATGCACCACCCATGGAACTCCCACTTGGCGCTAAGTAATGCACCGCAGCTCTATGGACTGCTTTGCTTTACATTTGAGTAAAATTGGGAAAAAAAGATTTCGTGTTGATTTGTGATGCAAATACGGCACAAAATTTTAGTAAATATACACCATAATGGTTAAAACATTATACAACAAGCAGGGGGCACATGAGGGGTTTAAGGAGCAGTGGAAAGGAAGAGTAATGCCAGTGGCTTAACAAAGGACATTGCAGCACCCATGGTGTGGGGAGGCCTCATGCTCCAGGGGGCACCGTTGGCACAGAACCCTTGCTTGAGAGCTCCTGAGTGAGTCCGAGGGGCCCACTCCATGTACTATGCCACACAGTAATGCAGATTTGTAGTGGTGCTAAGTAAAAGAAAACACATTATTTTGTGAAATGACCGACAGTTTTTTCATTCTCTTTCCAAACGGAGAGAGTGTGTGTGTGTGTGAGTTTTAGTCTGTGTAAAACTCTCTGGTGAAATCCGACGTACACGTCACCACACCCAACTGAAAGCACCTATACGCAACTATTTGTCCCAAAATACATTTATTAGGGGGATGTAACACCCCAAACTGCACTTATCAAAACTCCCTCTTCATAACCCTCCCTGCCATCTCTGGTCAACATGACCCTACCAAGCTTAAAGCAAAGTTAGAGGCTGTACCTCACTAGAGGACTCAGACTCTTTCTCTGCACACTCACACAAGACACGCTGGGGGGTCAAGTGTGAGCGGTTCAGTTCACTATTGCACACCATTACTTATCAAGAGATTTCTTGCTGCGGCCACAATTCTGTCCATGTTTGGGACCCCAAGTTGCCACATGCTTCCTTCTCTCAAAGTACAATGAGAATCTGAGTGCCCCTTTTAGTGGCCTGATGCCACTGTGAATCCTCTGCCTACAGCAAAAAGGAATCACTCACTACTTCTTTCTGTATGCACAATGAGGACGTGGCTACAAAAGTGGTCACTGCCACCGTCCCAAAATGTACCCTATATGTGGGACAATCTACATGAGTCACAGCTGCCCCTAAATGATGCATACAGCTGACTGAGTAGAGATGGCCCAAGGAACTCATAGAAGAGCGACCATTCACCCACGTCCTGGGATTTGCCCCAATATATGTAAATGTTAAGAACAAACATGTAACTGTCATAGACTACAGTGGTAGCATCTTTCATCCTTCGCAGAAATCAAATGCTCACCGAGGTTGACTTACCTTTTGACCCAGCAACAGAGTAAGGTAGAACTCTTAAAGCATTTCAATACAGACCCAGAAATGTAACACCATGACCAAATTGACACAGAAGAAAACTCCAATCAGGAATAAAGTTAGAGGGGTATATTATAAGCTCAAAGTCATGAAGATAATGCAAAACCAAATTATAAAGATACATAAGTGTTAAAGGTTGCCAAAGGCAGCAAAACAAGTTCAAGCAAATTAATATTATTAAAACTAACCCTTCAAGAATAAGCAGGCGTATAATCAGCAGAAATATCTGAATTACAGTGATAGTTTGTTGCTCAGAATTAACAATCATTAGTAAATTCAAATTAGCAGTGTCAAAAGTCTTTGGCAGGGCACGGGTCTACCCTACAGCTAACCAAATTAGGGAAATAAACCTGTGGGGGGAACACATCCATGAAACAAGAAACAAAAAGCACAAAAGGAGAAAAATCATTTAAAAAAAGATAATCTAGGACTACAGGTCACTATGAGGAACAAAAATAAGGCAAAAAGAAAAAGAAGTTTCAGCATGTCAGAAGCTCGATCAGGAGTTTTCTGAAAGTAAACAGAAAGGATTTCTAATTCTAAAGGGGCATACCGGGGGCAGTGGCATAGAGGATAACACAAGGAATACAGCATTCAGGAATTCTTTATCAGCAAAGCATCAGGATCAACAAGACATCTGCAGGCTACCAGAAACTGCTCAGATCTGACCCAAGACTAGACTGAAAACAAACTGACCAAAGTTCAAATGTCCATTGATATTTTAAAACTTGCAAAGCTCTCTGATTCACCAAAGACATCAGTTCATATCATGAATAGGGGGTATCATCCAATTACAATTGATCCTCAGACACCAGATTGAAACCGTCCGCTGTTTTCCCGAGTCAGTCATGGGAACATCTTCCATCCGTGTGACTCTGCACATGTTTTAAAACAATTGTATACAAGACCTCTTCATGTTCTACTCTGTGCTTCCGTCAAGGACACTACACTACATTCTTTCTATGCTTTAAACAATAGGCCCTAACAATAACTTGTTAAGCTTCTCATGAGACCATAACCTAAAAGAAAGTTCACATTAGGAAGTGAATAAGCATTTTTCAGTACAGCCACGAATTACAAGCTTCAACTGGCCTCACTCAATCTAACGCAAAAAATGCATTTAATTATTATGTTTAAAAAAACACATATAATATGTAAAATGTTAGACACATATGCAAGAAACGTTCCAAAATAATTGATATTTCTGCACCTCAAATTGATCCTTCAAATATTTGTCAAGACTGGCAACAGGAACATTTTTCTCCAACACAGTAAATAATGTAGAGTAACAATAACCGTCGCATGAAAATAGTTTTTAATCCAATATAGTCCCTTTCCTTAGTTTTGGTGCCAATCTGTTCAATAGATTTTGAACAAAAACTTCAAACTAAAATAAAAAATTAAATGTACAGATATTTGTACTGCTAGGGTTCCTGAACCAGTTTGTTAACTTCATTCCAAACAAAACATGAGTTAGACTAGCACAAACCACAGGAATTGTTACCTAAGAATGCATGAAGAATTTTGAGTAGGTCAGCACCTTACAGGGTTCGAGAACCAACACTCACAGTTCAGGAACCTCATTTTGTGCCATCATTCTGTACATAAGACCGAATGGGTTTTTCACTGTCTGCATGTGTAATGTGTGTTGCAAAAGACTGCATTTCTGAATGAAAATATATCCTCTCTATTTAAAATAGATATAATTTATTTATCTGCATGAGCACATGGAGTATAAAAAGCCCAAACTATTAACTGTGTCTTTGCATGTGTTTCTTTGCACTAGTGTAGTGTAGGTAGGGATGTTAGATACACTATGGTGACAATGTGGTGGGACTCTTCCTGTGTTTCACTTTCCTGGTCACTTCTGTACCAGTGTTATGTTTCAACATTCTCATAATCACAATTCATGCCTTTTAACGTAGAATGCAGTTGCTTCAATAAAATATATTGAACCAAGACTCTGCTTCTGTTTGTCTTCGCATGTATTGTCGCGTTGGCTCTCATTATCCTAAATGAGACTACTGGATTTCTAGGTAGCAGGATCGTTCACAGTGTGGGGGACTGAGTCTGACCCACTTGTAAGGACCTCTGTCCCCCTAAATCCGGTTTTGCTCCGGCTAACTAGCAGTGCCTCATCTCTCCCAAGGGGAAGGGATGATTGGGCAGCCGAGCGCATGACATCTTTGGAACTTCTCAGGGAAGTCGTGGTCACTCAGATCCAAACCAGCTCTCTCATTTACAGTATGATCTCATATACAAATGACAAAGGCAGTTTAAGTTTTATATATTGTTTTTATAAAACGACTGCATTTTAGATATTAAGGCGTGAGCCGCAATAAACAGAACCATACAACACAGTAGGATTGAAATAGTCACGAGGAGAGTGAAACATAAGAATAACGCTATCATGGTGTTAACAATTTCTACTCTCTCTCAGCTAGTTCTATTTCGAGCACAGCATGTTAAGCTTCTAACTTGCCTTTCAGGTTCCCTGGGAAGCCATCAACCCTCATACCTGAGCAAAGGCCTGTGATCTGGTTCAGCATCCGAAACGAGGCAGTCAGCGTCTAGTTGTGGTTCCCTGGTCGGAATCTCCCTCTTGCGTGTATTGGGACAAGGAAGTGTTTTTATAACTAACATGTCAGTGTGATCACAAAATGTCCCTACGCAAGAATGCCAAAGACTAAACTCCTATCACGTCTATCGGCAATGTACCAGACTGTATCCTTGACTGAAGCACAGAGTGAACAAGAATGTGTTATTGAGAACTCCAGTGCTGAAGTAGGCTAAACAGTGTGATATAAAAAATAAAACAAGACCGTAGAACTGGTTATTTGGAAAATAACAGTACGAAGCCGAATAAAAAGCATTTAGAGCAAAGTGCACAGAGGCTCTAAGCTGCGAGCAAAGGAATAAAATACATCCAGGGCAAAGTGCACAAAGGCCTAAAGCCTGAAGCTAACGCGCAAAGGATACATAAAACTGACCACACTACACCCTCCCCTTGTCGGTAGCAAGTGGTTCTAATAATATAAAAATATGCCCCAGATACAAAAAATACATCAAATATATTTCGACAAGTTCAGAGGACAGCAAAGCAGAAAACTAACTTAAATTGGGAAGCATGTGACGTTAAAGCCAAATTTGATACAATGTCAATTTAACAAAAGAAAATCCAATTGTTAGACGGAAGCCACGGAAAGCAGGAGATCCTCCACCTCAACAGATGTCGATATCGGAAAATCCACGCCAAAAACTATCATGGAGCAGGTGTGTTCCAAAGCCCCAGAACCATCCCGGGCGGCACCCCGTGTAGGGCCTATGAATGAGACAATACCATCTTCCTCCAGGAAGGGAATCTCATAAACTGCCTCACGAAGCAAACGCAACCGTAGTGCACAAGTCTGGGAATGAGCCCTAATCGGGAACATCAACAGATCAGTATCGACCACAGGGGGGCGCTGCAGTGAGAGACAGAGAGCCAGTGCATGTTCAAACGAGCACCAAAGGTACCGAAACACGGGTTGCACACAATCCAAAACCGGTCAGAATGACAGAGACCAGTCACAATCCAGCTGTCCCAGGAGTGTTGCTCCAAAATGCTGCATCATGCGTTCACGACACAGCTGCGCTGACAGGAGCGCCAACATGGGATCTCGTCGCGGTGGGACAGCCATTGCGGAAGAACAACAGCAACAGCAAAACCCCAGCCAACAAAGCCAAAGTAATCGAAAATCCCCCAAAAATGCTTCTGAAAATAGAATGAATAGCCAAAGGTATTAAACCGAATATGGAGGAGAAGGTATGAGCAAACCCAACACCAACGGGTTTGAAAAAATGTGCAATTCCAGCAGTGCTGGACGCATTAAATATATGTCCCACGAGTTCACCAAAGTGACTCAGAAAGTTAGTATTTAAAAGGGACTGTATTTCCGCTGATGACCTTGCCACCTGAAGTGCGCAGGTCTCGCTAGCAGATGTAAGGGCCACATGCTTTTGAAACAATAGAGCTTTCAGTCGACTCAACTTGTCGAAATTCACCTTAGAAGTAGCAATATGAGGCCAGATGTCCGCTACCTCCCTAATTTGAGTGGGGGGAAACAACAAATTCCCGCAGCACGTAACGGCCTTGGTGACAACGACCACGTAAACTATTCTGGCACGCATGCCACAACAGGGTTCACTGTTAAGAAGGACGTAGCTGCCGTTTGAAAGCACCTGGAAAGTGTTTTTAATTACCAGGACTGGAACTCCCTTAAGATAACAAGCTAAGTTAGCAATCGAGGCATTACATGCCCCGTGCAAAGACAGCTGTTTACAAACCATCGAATGGCTGACAGAAGTTTCGCATTCGCTACCGCTAAGAAAAACCTCCCTCATACCATTAAGACATCTGTACCGAAAGGGAAGCTCCCACACCTCATATATGTAACTGTCTCCCAACCGTTCACATCTACCCACCGGAATGTGCTTTAAACAAGAAGTAAATTGCAAAGTGGAGATAGGCAAATTAATAACCCCGTGAATCAACCACTCAGCTGACGGAATCTCAGCCACAGTAAAAGGCAATTTCTCCAACTTTTCAATATTTAACATAATATACGTCGCTTTCTTCTTAGCCATCAGTTGTTGTTGACGTGTCAAATTAAAGGAAATAAATATATCCCTGGCATGAATGTGCTGCCACGGAACGCGACCTGCCTTCAATGTCTGTAGAGTCCAACCCAACTGCATGATGGACCGTGTTTGACTCTGCCCATGATATAAAGAAGACTTATCAGATTTAATAATGCCTATAGCAGAGGAAACAATGTTGTCAATTGTATATACACGGTCTGAAAGGGTATGCATCCCATTATCCACAACAGACAATGCCTGTATCAAATTATCCTGATCAATTTGCCTCAACCGGGCCGCTGCCTCTTGCTGTGAAAGTTTCCAAATCTCATTATATACCTCATACAAAAAACGTTTCTTCCATGGTACTCTTGGTCCTGCCAAAAAATCTTGCAAGTCAGTATCATTAGACAGTAACGTGAGATGTGTCTTAACTGCATCCAGCGTGGATGACTTCAACCATTGTTGACAAAGTTTCCCCACGCTGTATGTAGTAATGATATCAGCATGTTCTGGTGATATGTAGCGAGGGTCTGCCCTACTAGTCCTGAACCCCCCGAAGAGGTGACAAAACGCTGATGACACCCATTAGTGTCTATGGGCCACAATAACCACCCGCCCGGACGTATCAATGAAGTGTTAAGCGTACCATTCTGGACCCAGTCTGTAAGCTCACTAAACGTGGCATTAAGATATTGCTGCCAATTTTTCAATTTGGAAGGGACAGGTATGCTAGGCAAATTAAAATTCCTAATTGTTGCTAAGCCCAAACAGCTAGTCTGTTGTACAGTGTCATTTAGGAAAATCATTTGGACAGGAATAATACATGCCCTAAACAACGTGTCTCTACCCCGCATTTGCCAATTTGTCCAGTTTTGGACCAGTATTCATACCCCTCAACTGAAAGTTTGGATACAAACAAATTTGAATACAGTAATTTAGTATCAGTCAATAACATTTGCTTATTAGTATGCGGAGTAACCTTATAATAGTAAGACTTAGCACCCTGTTGATTATGCCCAGAAAAATATGCAAATTTATCAGAATAAGTTTTAGAACTCCCCTGTGGAGGAGTCGGGCAATGTTCCCATTGCATATATTCAAATATTGATTTAGGGCTACTAGCTTTATGAATAAAGTGGTGTCCATAATAATTGTAGCAAAACATGTCACCATAATTATCTCTAAATTGGTAAGCATCTTCATTTTCATAGACAGTATAATATTGCAATTCTGTTAACATAGAATCCACTGTTTTTACGTCCCAATCATCAGAAACAATGCCTGGTATAACGATATCATTCATTGACAATTTGAGAACATACGGTATCTGAATCATCTCAGTGGGACCATATATATCAAACATCACTCTATCCCACACAATCCCATCTGGAATTGGTACAGCAGAAATGTTCACAAAGGACAAGTCTCTTCGAACCATATGTGACGAAAAATGTGGTTTCAACACCGTCTCCACGTGCTCAATGTCAGATCGTTCAGGAAGAAAATGGCCATGTATTACCAGAAAAAAGGTAACTACAAACCCCAGCCATAGGAAAAGAGTCATCACAGTCATAAAAAGCCACAGATAGTTCCAAGGAAAAACAAAATATGTATGTTTGAGCCAACACAGCAGCTTACGTGGACCCAGGGCTGATGTTGAAGAGGAGGAGGTGTCCGATACGGTATCATCAGTGGTGTTGAAGCAGCCGGAGGCATTTCTCGCAAAAGGTGCAACTGTAAACAAAGAAGTGGATGGTGGCTCTCGCCTTGGCACGCTATAAACCACATGTTCAGTAATACCAGTAGAACTTACAGCAACTTGATCAAAAGATTCCAAAATATTAGCCGTCAGTGGAACAATCGCAAGATCAGCTTCCACCCTCCCCAAGCTCGGAGAGGAAATAGCGTCGGTGCAAATCACCTGCAGCGGGACTTCTTCCCCAGTAGCGAGAGGGATTCCGGAACTACTGGGTGTCCCTCTTGGTCTGCTGTGCAGAATCGGCCACACGTTGCAACTTGACATTGTCAATGGAAACAAAGCGATTTCCTTTGGCCCCTTGCAACGGTGGCAATATTACAGATCTTGTGCCTTGGATCCCTAGCACAGGGACAGGCACTCGATAAGAAGGACCAAACTCTTTTTTCACGGCGATCTTTTCACGCACAAGATCCCCAATCCTGGGAATCCAACCAGTAGGCGTTACTGGTTCATCCTTAATTCCTGTGGAGGCAGCACTGGCGGAAGAGTTATCTTCACGGAATTGTTGTAAATCCTGCAAAACAGTGACACGATAATTTATGTCAAAGGGCGTAACTGCCGTCTCCACACCAGGACCATCTAGATCAGGAACATACATTCATGTTCCAAACAGGCACTCATATGAAGTACGACCCCCCAGGGACCTTCTAGGCAAGTTATTAAGTGCTCTCTGTACTCCACATAGGTGGGCTAGCCAACTACGACCCGTACCTATAACTCTGGCCATTAAGGATTGCTTTAAATCGCGATTTAAACGCTCCACGACAGAATTTCCCTCTGGATGAAATGGAGACTAGAACTGGAGCTGGACACCCAACAAAGCCATGGTGTCCCTGAACGCCTTAGAGGCAAAAGCAGGGCCCTGGTCCGAATGAAAAGCTGCAACTGCATATGTATCGACAAAGATGCGCAGATCTTTAATAACAGTTCGAGCGTCAGCCGAGCGCTGTGGCCAGACCCACACAAATCTGGAGCACGAATCTACAGCAACCAATATATATTTGTATGCACTATCTGGTGACAGCGGACCACAATGATCCAAGTACACACACTGTAAAGGTTTATTTGAGGGGCATCTGCTGCGGGCGTCTAGCCGTGGAAACTTTAATTTGTTGGCAGACATCACAACAAAGGACATACTGCTTTGTCTCCTTATAGAGACCAGGCCACCAATAACGAGCCTGTAAGAGTGAAATGGTGGCAGCCACGCCTGCATGTGCAGAAGCCGCCCCCTCATGTGCTGCAGTAATTAATCGAGTTCGCTCAATTTTATTGGGCATTTCACATATACCAACGCCTGGAATTTTAACTACAGCGTTCAGCATACCACCCATACAGTAACTATATTTAGAAGGGAATCCTTTAGGAAATGGCGTGCCATCAGCCGTAGCTTTTATGGCAGCCAAAATCTCTGCGTCTGGTTTGGAACTCGAACAAGTTACTGCGGCCACAGTGGCAACTGCCACTGGCGATTTTGCGGCCTTATCAGCCAATGTATTCCCAGCAACGTGTATTCCAACGCGCTGGTGTCCAAGTGTATGCACAACATGGACTTTAGGAAGCGTTTCCTTCGGATTCGCAACCTTCCCCCACAGCAATTTGTGTTTAATGGTGTTACCTTTGGAATCTCTGAACCCATTCAACCTCCAGTAGTGCAAATATTCATTGAAAGACTGAACACAGTAATAGGAGTCACAAACCAGCAATGTAAATATCGCCGGATCCGCGTGTTCCAAGGCTAACAATAGAGCTTTAAGCTCAGCAAACTGTGCCGTACAGTCTCCCAAGGTCTGTGCATAAGTATGTTGGGGGCAGAACTCTTCCCCCTCCACATAGCCGCTCACCACCGCACGTGCAGCAGAATACTGTTGTTTAGTCCCAACCGCTGGTTGCGCAGAGCCATCGGTATACATGACCACCTGATATTGGTAATAGGCAATATGCCAGCGGGAACTGGGTACTCCATTTCATACTGAAGAAATTCTTGAGTCTGCAGTTTAGGGTCAAATATGTAATCTACATCAGTGGCTGTCAAAGACGTTGCCTATTGTATCCATCGCGGGTGTAAAGCTTTCGAATTAGGAACACTCGCTTTTGTAACAGCCTCTAAGGCTGGAATCGGGGAAACGACAATGATGCGTTGGCCCTGGGCAAGAGGTCGTTCTTTAATCACAGCCATCTGTACAGCAGTGAGAATTTTCTCAGTTTGTGCAAAACGTTGTTCTGCAGCAGAATACAAGTGCGACTTGTATGCTATCGGGACTGTCTCACCCTCATTAAAGGTGATATATGTAAACCCAACAGCACCAGGTATAACCCTGATGACCAGATGCGTTTTATTGTCCCGAGTGTGTAAATGCTTTACTGCTAAGAGATCAGTTTGCAAATCTCGAAGAATATGTGTATGTTCATTCGTCCAAAATCTACTCGAAAAATTCGGGCGAATCAACTCGTATAATGGTTTTATACGTGTAGCGTAATCAGGAATGTAAGTTCTGCCAAAATTTAGAAACCCCAGTAACGACTGGAGTTTCCGAACAGTATTAGGAGGTTGCAACTGAGCGCATTTCTCCAAAAAGTGTGGCGCTAAGCTCTTGCCCACATTCGACAACTCATATCCCAGGAAAATGACGCTGAGGAAGGCAATCTTTGATTTCTTAAAATTAAATTTGTAGCCGATTTCAGCAAATCCCACAACAATGCGCGCTACCCGCCTTAAATGTTGCAGTAACTCGTCGTCTGTCAGATAGATATCATCAACATATGATAAAGCTTCAGGGTCCAACTCGTGCAGAATTTCAGTTACACGAGCCGAAAATAGTCCTGGGCTATTCTTATACCACTGAGGCAGATGACAAAACTTTTTTTGAGAGCCAAACGCACTAAAGCTCGTATAGCCCCTACTTTCGGGCGCTATATTTTGGCAGAAGAATCCATTCGAGATATCTAATGTCGTTTTGTATTTCTTACGCACTATATTATTCACGAGCGCTGCGCTGTGTGAATTTTGTATTGCATACGTGCGTGTATGTCCATTTAAATGTCTGTAATCCACTACTATCCTATAGGAATGGTCCGGTTTAGCTACTGGAAATAAGGGATTATTCATCGGCGAGACACAGGATTCAATTACTCCCTGGTACTCCAATTGTGTAAGTATTTTCCTTACCGATGCCCTCGCTTCAAATTTTATAGGATATTGCAGTTGCGGCTGAGGTTCGCCCTTTATCGGAATTACATGATAAGGTGAATCCCTATCCCACCCCACATTATTTCTATATAAGGCGGGTGCCTGTGCCAGAGCCCATGTTTTACTATAGGACCCTGCTAGTTCTCCCGGAACAAGTGGCGAGAATGAAGGCGTAATAACCTCCTCCCCTACTGGACAGTCACGAACAAAGTCAGGGGGCCAATCCTGTTCGGCCAGCAGAATGTCATACAATTTGACAACACGGTCCCAAAAGATGGCCTTTATAGTGCGCTCAATGTCCCCTTCTAATTGTAAAGTTACTGTATATACTCTATCGGGATCAGAGACACGCATATCTGCTGTTTCGACTTGTATGAAGTCATCAGTTGCTTTCACCTCCAGATGCTCTAGAAGATTCCGGCGAACTATTGTGACCTCTGCCGCGCTGTCTAACAGTGCTAACGCCCATGTCTTGTTCTTCAAGAGAACTCTCTTCTTGAGTGGCATGTCTAACTGAGACTGCCGCCACCTTCTTCTTTTTTAACTGCTGTTTTTGTTGGATGGGTTTCTCTTCTTTCTTGACTGAAACCTCTGTCGAGCGTTGTGATTCCTGTCTCGGTTTCACGTACTCTGTTCTCCGCTCTGACCGCCCACCGAACTCATTTCTCTTTTCCGATGAGTCCTGAAAGGAACAAGATTAGCGTGTATCAGTATATTGATATCTATCAGGCGTCTTCAAATTATCCCTATTCCTGAGATTATACCTAGTCTGTGGGGTCTCCGGTTGCGGAGATTGTCCCCTGTCTTTTTTAGGTGTTTGTTGTTTTTTCTCCCAGCGCTTTTTAGTACCCTCAGGTTGCTGTTGTTTAGTAGTATCTTTACTACTCTTACCCTGTAACTGTGGTTTTTGCGGTCTAGCCCCAAGGCTATCACGACCGATACTCGAATATGTTTCTGCTATTATTCTCGGCAGCTCCCGCTCCTGATTAAGTTGCGGGACGTCTCGAAGACGCATACGCACCGCTAGTGCC
The DNA here is from genome assembly GCF_031143425.1 of Pleurodeles waltl. Lineage (NCBI taxonomy): Eukaryota > Metazoa > Chordata > Amphibia > Caudata > Salamandridae > Pleurodeles > Pleurodeles waltl. Next base: position 866,829,487 of record NC_090443.1, read on the forward strand.
ACTGCCTCTCCTTTGAGATTACTCAAAATAATAGAAGAAACTGCGGCAAAATTGCCCGTCAGCTGCATCCCTAAATCTAAGGCCGGGGCAGCCCCATATTCATCTTGAATTTGTTTCAGCATTTCCGGTAGATTAGCCAATGTCGGTGTACCGTGTGCTGTAGTGTAGAGCGCGGCAAACACCGTGCCCCATGTAATACAATGATCCACCGTAGGAACCATTCCATACGGCAAACACATCGTCAATATTCTATGTTTATCCTGAGGTCCCGTATGGGGAAATACTGCTTCCAGCGTATTAATTTTTTGCGCCAGCCAAAATGGAGTTTCCTCATGTTTAGCCAGTACGTTGCCCATAACTGAGTGTACAGTAGCCGGATTGATACCCAGAACCACCGCATGTGGTTGCGCCGGAGCAGCACGCACTGCGTTAGTATTTAGTGTCTGCATTACAAACTGAACTAATCTTCTATATGTAGTCGCCAAGTCGATATATAAACGACGAACTTCAGCCACTGCCAAGTTAGCAACCGCAGGATATGGTGTGTATGTAGCCAATAAAGGCCAGGTAGGACCATCATTACTCAGTGGACCTAACCTAACTTGTGCTACTGTGTGTGGGAGGGCGCCATCAAGCCAATTATGGTGTTCTTAATAAGATAAAGGTATCTCTAAGTATGCATATGCCCTGTATTGTCCAGGGACATTCGCAATAGTGTAATCATAAAAAGTGTTAGTACCCCCATCAACTGCTGGAAATACGACCCAAGAATAAAAAAGCTCTGTTCTATAAGCTGCATGGGCGTCCACCACAAACGTGACCGGACCCCCCTGATTCGTCAGACCATGTGCTATCAGATGTCCTGTGAGCGGTTGTCGCATATTAAGCGTTATATTCACTACATTTGGATTTGCCATTTTAACAATAGCATCAGGTCAGAGAAGGCCCACCAATATCGGGGTTTTCCTTTCAAAGTTCAAGCTTGAACACCCGACCACTAAGCAATAGGATGTACCTATCTCGTGGTGGCGGAAATCCTCAGCGCCATGGACGTCTCCGTTAACGGAACCGAGGAGTCAATATATATATGGGACCGAGAGAGTCAGCCGGACCTGAAAATTAGAGCGAGACCAATCGTTGGCGGCACCATGTCGCATTGGCTCTCATTATCCTAAATGAGACTACTGGATTTCTAGGTAGCAGGATCGTTCACGGTGTGGGGGACTGAGTCTGACCCACTTGTAAGGACCTCTGTCACCCTAAATCCGGTTTTGCTCCGGCTAACTAGCAGTGCTTCATCTCTCCCAAGGGGAAGGGATGATTGGGCAGCCTAGCGCATGACATCTTTGGAACTTCTCAGGGAAGTCGTGGTCACTCAGATCCAAACCAGCTCTCTCATTTACAGTATGATCTCATATACAAATGACAGAGGCAGTTTAAGTTTTATATATTGTTTTAATAAAACAACTTAATTTTAGATATTAAGGCGTGAGCCGCAATAACCAGAACCATACAACACAGTAGGATTGAAATAGTCACGAGGAGAATAACGCTATCATGGTGTTAACAATTTCTACTCTCTCTCAGCTAGTTCTATTTCGAGCACAGCATGTTAAGCTTCTAACTTGCCTTTCAGATTCCCTGGGAAGCCATCAACCCTCATACCTGAGCAAAGGCCTGTGATCTGGTTCAGCATCTGCAACGAGGCAGTCAGCGTCTAGTTGTGGTTCCCTGGTCGGAATCTCCCTCTTGCGTGTTTTGGGACAAGGAAGTGTTTTTATAACTAACATGTCAGTGTGATCACAAAATGTCCCTACGCAAGAATGCCAAAGACTAAACTCCTACCACGTCTATCGGCAATGTACCAGACTGTATCCTTGACTGAAGCACAGAGTGAACAAGAATGTGTTATTGAGAACTCCAGTGCTGAAGTAGGCTAAACAGTGTGATATAAAAAATAAAACAAGACCGTAGAGCTGGTTATTTGGAAAATAACAGTACGAAGCCGAATAAAAAGCATTTAGAGCAAAGTGCACAGAGGCTCTAAGCTGCGAGCAAAGGAATAAAATACATCCAGGGCAAAGTGCACAAAGGCCTAAAGCCTGAAGCTAACGCGCAAAGGATACATAAAACTGACCACACTACAGTATGAGACTTGTATAACTGAGAGAAAGTGATATGATCTGTTCTACCACCACCTCCCTGAGGAGTCTGAGTGTTGTGTAATAGGCTGCCACAAATCACTTCTACCTCTGGTGAGGTGCTGCTAGCTACCTGTAAAGGTTAGGCCGACAGCTGTCACTCGGTGTGGGATCAGACTCAGTCCCCCACGCACAGTGGTGCTGCCGTCCACAATCCAGCAGTCTTCACACTACAACGGGAGCCCTACAACAGTGGTACATGCACTTTTGCTTTTATATGTATAAATGTGGAACTACAAGTTTCAGCCTACAAAGAATAAGCCAGCTCTGGAACAGCTACTTTCGCTTGACTTGTTATAACTCCTGTTAGCGCGCATATCACAATTATTTGTTCTGTGATTTTTAAAAAATGGTAGGCTTAATCGGCCTATATTTATGAAGGGAAAAAAACTGGTATTTACTGGCACATAGTGATTGTGGTGTGCTGAGGTGATGGGCAAAGGGGGGGATTAGGCTGAGCTAGTATCTTATTAAAGACATTAAGGAATCCAAACAACCTGAGCCAAAGAAGCAGTTGATTTAATTTCTAGACCACTCTGAATATTATTTGCTCAGCATTCTAAAATCCTTGAGTTTAACTGAGCTACTAAGTTTGTTCCTGAAAAAACCCAAATGATTTTGTATGGGGAGTCTGGCATCACAAGTATCTGAAAATGACAAGATAAAGATTTCAGAGGCACTGGCACGGAGCCCCCAAATTATGATATGAATGTGTACTCAAAGTGGATGATAGTGCAAAAGCCATTAATGCCATGTTGCCATAGTTTGCAAAGACAACAGTAAATTCAGTAGCTTTTACTGGGGGAACATTATGGAATGCTATAAAGTGATATTCTAAAATAGAGAGTGAAGTCGTAGATGTTGATGGGCAGTAGAGCATTACAAGATGTTTCTTTGGGGCTGTTCACTATTTTTAGATAATGATCACAAACATTTAGTGCACTTGATGAATGGGAGAGGCACCCTGCACCTGGAAGGCTCCTGAAGATACTTCTTTAGGGGTTCTTCTCCTGCTGCTGGGAGAGAGGTTTGACTAGTAGTTTACAGGTGAAGATTATGATTATTGCACTGTGTAGACATATGGGCTCATCTGCTGCTAGAAAGCTTAAAAACAGTACTTCTTGATGGTCGAATATGAATCATTTGATTGAGAACTTGGTCTCGTATGCGTCTTGATCTACCCGAGAAGTGTTGGAAAAGTTTATTAACATCAGCTCCTTTGCCTGGAGAGCCTTTGGCCATAGAGTTTTTCTAGATCGTTTTCAAGCATTGTTAGCTATTAAATGCTGTCTACTCTGTTAGTAGAATATTTTTCCAAAACATATTTTGAATATGCCAACAACCAGGCCAGGCATGTTTTCTGAGAGACTTATTTTCAACAGAAGGGTTGCCTTTGTCTGTAAAAAAAATAATGGGGTGAAAAACATTCACCTCATGTAGCAGGCAAATGTATTTTACAACAGAGGTCTGTGGAGCATGAAACTTTCTACACACTTGAAGTCAAAAGGTTAGTGGGGAGAGTCAAGAGAATATTTTGCTAGGGGGGAAATCGTTGATGTCACCAAGAGACAAAATGGTTGCATTCCTATGGGAAGAAATTTAGTCTATTATTGTACAACACACTTTTAAATTGGTGGAGTCCTATACACATATTAAAGAAACAAATACCAGTAGCAAAAGTGAATCTAGATTGTTACAATGTGTCAGAAGACTGGAAGCCCCCAGAGAGGCTGTGATAACTACCCAATTTAGATTAATTCAGCTGAAGATACTTCACAGGGCATATCTCACCAGGACCCGGCTCCTTCGCATGGGCCAGATCCCTCTGGGAAACTGCCTTCGGTGTGATGACCCGAGGGGAGACTTACCTCACACGTTCTGGCACTGCCCAGAGTTGGCTCATTTCTGGGGTGGTGTGCTGGAGCATCTTGAGAGGGTGGTGGAGCGGGACATTCCCCAGATACCAAGCTCATTCTTTTACACATCACAGAAGATCTGGGGGGGAACATGCTATCAGAAGGCACTTCTTTGGCTGGGCCTCCCTGTGGCAGAGAGGGTTATTGCAAGGGTTTGGAAGGCGACGGAGGTTGTTTAAAATTTTTTAAAAAAAGTCAGAAGATGTATGGCCAGGCTTCGAGGTGGGTTCTGAAGCCATAGCAAAAGGAAACACCATATGTCGTGAAGATACAGCTGTGAAAACCACAAGGAAAATTATGGGTGACCAGGTGAGAATGGCAAACCTTGTAAGATCATGAAAGTTTTGTTAGTTTACACTTATCCACAGGAGGTGAATGATCGATCAAGGAGTGCTGGGACAGTACGTGGCAGACACTGATAGAGTAAAAAAGTTGTGAAGTTGCTATTAAAAAATAAGAATAAGATGCCCGTTGCACTTTTCCAATGACCTTGGATTTGCCTTACTTGATTCTTCTGAGTTTGACAATGGGTCAGGGAAGCCTGGTTAGTGATTTAAAATTGACTGGTGTGAAAATGCTAGTTGCATTAGTTTAAATATTTGATGAAGTAATAACGGACTTATCTTACTCAGCTAAACTAGTTGGAGCGCTTTAATACAAGAAAACAACTGTGAGGCAAATGTATCGCCTGTGAGAATTTAGGGTTATGTTTCACTTTCATTATTCTTTTTTTTCATGTCATGTTGTTATTTGTTTTTACCTTGGTCCTAGGTATGTTTTCATTCTAAGATCAGCCTTGAGTTGTTCTATATGCAAGGCAATGTCCGTTCTTGTTTAGTTGGCATCTGTTTGTTGTTATTCAGTACTTTGGCTGTGGACTTCTTGTTAGGTCTCGTCTAGCAGACAGCGCAAGCTGTCTGTTGGTGAAAATAAATATTGCCTGCTTACAGTGGGCTTAGATCCTGCCCACTGCTTACCATTGGTTGGCTTTACTGTATCTATCATTTGCTTGCTTTTCTTTTGTTAATTGGTGTGGGCTTTGCTTGCCCGACCTGTGTTTGTCCCTCCCCTGGTGCATGGATGCATTACTTGCGTCCTTTCACTACTTGCTTTTTAAGCACTGCTTTTTTTTCTTTTGAGTTAAGCTCTCCATGAGAGTGCATGTTTTATCCAGGGGTCTTATGTACTTCTCTCACTCAGCCACACACCGCGTTGCTCTCTCTCACCAATATACTGTCTCCCTGCCCCTTCTTCGTTGCGCTCACCCTTGTGTACTTCTACCCAGTGTCGCTTTCTCACCTGTGTGCTTCACACCCTCCCTCTCCACATTGCTCGCTCACCCATTTCTTCTCCCCCATCCCATGTGTTGCTTCCGTCCGAGTATCTGGGATCCTGTACAGCACGGCTAAAAACCATTGTAAAAACAAATAGGTTGAAAAGGTGAGACCTATTGGCTTTGATAATGTTTGTTGACAGTAAACTTCCTTTCTTAGACTTTGTAGTTTACCAGTTGAGTCCTACTCTGTTTGACATTCAGGCAAAACATTGCTGGGACAAAGGTGCTGACCCTACAGACTAAAGAGGTAGGCTATTGATTCTTCAGCAAAACTGAATCCTACCGATTGACTATTGTCATTGTCACTTAGTCTCATATTATCCATGAATTCTGCCCACATTTTTTATTTGTTTACACAATTGTTTTTATTTTTAAGCCAGAAATGGTTCTATGTGCATTCGTTGTGCTTACAAACAGCACTGATTTCCATAGATGTCTGCAAGGTTTGCGCAGGACAGGTGGCACTGACATCCTCTCTCACTGGTATGCAGGTCGACTCACTGCTTTCATTATTTGCAGGTTTTTTTAATAGCCAAACTTGGCTCAAGAGTATTGGAGTGATTTTACAACTGAACCAGTCTGTATTACACCTTGGAAACATTTTTTGGGCGCAAGGTGATTAGCCCAAAATCACAGGATGTTGATGGAAGCCAGGCCGGGAGTCCTAGCTCCCTATGTCCTTAACTCGGCAGTAACTAGGCTCATTCTGTCCTCAGAAGCGTCCTGCTGAGCCGGTTTCCTGTGTGCCAGTGAATTACGGTTTTCCTTTGAGCGCTGTGACAAAGAACGTCTGTTGCCACTAAGAGGAGGTTACAGGGGAATATTAAATTCGGAGCATAAATGGATATAATTTTCAACAGCCCTTTGAAAAGCAGTCTCTCAGGGCACAACTTAATAATAGGCGGATTCTCTTATGCTTCGGGTAGACACAAGGTGCCTTGAAAAGGTCGTTTGTGTGCATGCGAAGACAGCAGCAGATTAACAATGCTAAATCAAAACACAATTAAAAGACAGTAAAATCACTTGGCGACAAGGAAACAAATTCCCACTGCTTTTTGTGTATTTTTGAGTTGCTGTTGATCTGATGTCAGGGCCATTCAGTATAGCGTGACGACTACTATTTTTATTAGGTCTTGCATAGACTCGGCTTTAGCTATGCTTTTGGAAAACAATCATAATAAAAACAGATTTTTGTGTGTGTATATACATACATATATATATATACACACACATATATATATGTATATATAGCTTCACTAAAAATCCAAAGGTTACTGGGGTGTATTTATTAGGTTCAGATTTTACATGCACAAAACCATAGAAATTCAACTGTTAGAGTTATATCTAGCAACTATAACTCATGTCTTAAGGTAACTATAACTCATGCCCCCAGGCACAGTTTTCTCATAAATAATTTTACTGCAAATGTTACAGTGAAGTTGCTTCTACACCCTCCTCCCTGCCCTCAAATATCTGAGTCTGTGTCCCTGACCTCTGCCTCCCCACAGTATTCTAATGAACAACTAGATTGCTAACATTCTATATTTATTACAAAAGTGTGGCACGCCTGACTTCATCTTGATTTCATCAAAACAGCAATACCAAAAGTATTTCCTTTAGAAATTATAAAAATGAGAGGGTCTAATTCCCATAGAAATCATGGTTAGTATTCTAAACAATTTAAATGAGGGCACCTTTTCTGAGTTTTCGAACAGTGACAAAGCACTTTTAAATTATATACTACCCTTATGTTTTTTTTATCCAGTTGATCACTTGATTATTTATTACACTATGGGGAGAGGTTGTGGCATTACGGCGAGAGCAGTAAGACCAGCAGACTTTTCAACCGGGGAACCAGGTTCGAGCGCAACATCCTGTGATTCTGGGCAAATCACTTAGGCCCTCATTACAACACTGGCAGTAAGTCACCACCATGCCGACTGCCACCAACATACCGCCACCACAGTGGTTTACTGCTACCCATATTATGACCCACACATAGCAATCCATCACTATACAGACACACACACAAGTCCGCCAGCCCAAAGGTTAGTGGTAAACTGGCAGTAGCAAAACCCACACTGTTATGCCAACAGAACTACGCCCACAGCATTGTGACCTATGAATCACCACAGAGGACATTCAACTGCGGTAATCCATTGGCGGTACATACTGCTGCGCTCAAAATACACACACTAACAAAACAACACTACATTGGACAATTCAAACTACACACACCTGACACAAATACACACACCACACCCACACACCCACACCAATATAGAAAACACACCCACATTACCCACAACCCTTTACGACTCAAAAAAATTGACTGAGAGAGAGACACACCCAGAGCACCCACAGAACCAGAGCCACAGAACACCATCACCCATACACCATCCACGCACCTCACAGCACACATCCCAACACATCCCCCCACACACCCTCGCACACACTACACCCATGGCACCACAAAGACACCCCAGGTTCTCAGAGGAGGAGGGTCATGTTGGAGGAAATCATCCGGGTAGAGCCACAGCTATTTTGATCACAGGTGCAGCAGACATCCATTGCCAGGAAGATGGAGCTATGGCGGAGAATCGTGGACAGGGTCAACGCCGTGGGACAGCACCCCAGCACAAGGGATGACATCAGGAAGAGGTGGAACGACCTATGGGGGAAGGTACATTCCATGGTTGCAAGACACCAGATAGCTGTACAGAGGACTGGGGGTGGACCCCAGCTCCTCCCCCACAACTAACAACATGGGAAGAGCAAGTTTTGGCAATACTGCATCCTGAGGTCCTGGCAGGAGTAGGAGGAAGACTGGACTCTGGTAGGTCAAATCTTTACTGCTTTCAACCCCCCTACCTGCAAGCCATCACAAACTCCCACCCATACCCTCACCCCCATCACTCTACCACCTCACATATACCCCATCATCACAACCCACCCATCCCAATACCAAGCCCTGCATGCAACACCAGTGCATGGACCCCCATCACAGACCTGCATGGACACCCATCACTAAAGCATGCACATTAGACAGAATCACCTAGCCCACAAAATCACTACTCACACAAGGCAAAGCTGACAGGGCAATCACAACCATACAGGGCAACACACCCATGCACAAGATGTTACACGCAGAAACTATAACACTGCATTTACATCCCCACAGGTCCCCCACCCAACGTCACCGGAGAGGAGGTGCCAGCAACATCCAGTCCCCCCCAGAAGAGGCCCACACAGTGCTTAATTTGTGTATGTTGTTTCCATTGCTGAGCACCTGCACTTATTTTTGAGGGCTGGGGCTTATTCTTCTGCCTCAAGCATTTGCTGCGAGCAAAAGACACATATGGGAAAGACAGAGGAAGGAAAAAACGAAAAAGCGTCACAAAGGGAGAAAGTAGAAAGCTACTAGAGTGAGCTGAAGGTGCAGGGAGTGGCTTTAGATGGATTGAAGAGGCCCGAGATGGCTTCAGGATTATGCCGCCTCAGTATTCTGTGTTCACACATTTAATTGTAGCAGCCATGTGTTTAAGAGGAGGGCTTTGGGTACCGGCACCTTTATATTGACAAATTAAGCACTGGGCCCACAGTGATGACAGAAGCTCTGCTCGCTTGGATCAGGATGACCAACCTGGCCCATCAGGGATCTCTGGACAGTCGGTTACCCAGGCACAGCCCCATATCACCACAAAGCCTCCCCCCTCAGGAAACACCAGCACAGCACCTACCCAGCGGGCCCGTACCTCTGTCCCCAGGACATGTCAATCAGCACTGTGCCCACCACTACAGGGACCCGAGGCAAGCCCACAAACACAGGACGATCAGGGACCTGGGGTCAGTGGCAGTGGGCACACGGTTCAGGGGACAGAGGCACAGGATAACAGGGAAGCTGGGAGGACTGCTGTGTGACAGGGGGAGGTGAGCCCCAGGAAACCGACTATCCACGAGGCACTCACCAACATCCTGGGAGCATACCACCATTCCCAGGAGACAAAGGGCCAGATACTGGACAAGTTGCAGGAGACCCAGCGGCTGCAGGAGGGACAATACCTGGGGATCAGGGAGGACCTGAAGGACATCCACAACACCCTGGTCACCACTGCAGGGGTGCTGGCAGGCATGACCAACACCATGAGGGAGGCAGTGGCACACCACCGGGCCCCTGACACTAGCCACACCGATGAACAGCCCTCCACCTCCGGTGCCGCTAGTGGACAGGAGGCCCCGCCACAGGAACAACAGGCCACCAGCACCCCTCCCCTTGCAGAAGGAGAACCACCCCGCAAACGGTCCCTGCGATCCAGGCAGAAGCCAGAGAACATTGTCAAGACGCCACCAGGAAATAAGACTCTCCTGATTGTCACCCTTGTATCCCACTCTGTCACCCTGTCCACCTTCAACTGCCATTGCTCCCCTTCCTATGCCCCCTTGGACAATGCACCTGTGATACAAATAGACTAGACTCTATCCTGGACTTACCTCCATCATCCCCCCAGCCCATTGCACATCCCCTTCTACCTCTTAGCACTTAAATAAACACCCTTTGAAAAAATACAAGTATGGAGTATGTCAAATGATTTAACTATGTATTTGTTTAACAAGGTTTAAACACTGCAATACAACTGTAGAGTAATGTAAACATAAGAATGACCTGTAGTTGGCTGCAGTCAACACACAAGGTGCCAGAGTGGGGCACAGATATCTGAAAATAGAGATGCCAAAGGGTACAGTAAGTGGCCATAGAAGTGGAAAAATCTGCATGCCATGTACAATGTCAAACACAAAACTGTCAATGCAAAGTGAAGTTACAGTGTCTTACCTGTGTGTCATTGGAAGTACTGTCGTGTAATAGCTGTTCTGTGGTCCTCATCCTCATTCTCTGCCTCCTCATCTTCACTGTCCACAGGGTCCACTACTGCTACATGCCCATCTCCAGCCTCATCCTCCTGCAGAAAAGGCACCTGGCATCATAAGGAAGGTTATGCAAGATGCAGCATGCCACGATGATCTAGCACACCTTCTTGAGCTAGTAGCACAGGGATCCACCTGTTAGATGCAGGCACAGAAACCTGGCTTTCAGGAGGTTGAATGTCCTCTCTATTATTTACCTTGTTCGCCCATGTGCCTCATTGTAACGTTCGTCTGCCCTTGGGTTCCTCACAGGGGTCAGTAGCCATGAGAGGTTGGGGGTCACCTGCAAATATCGAGGGACAACTGTTAGACACACTCATTAACTCTTAGGGCATACACCATAACCACACACCAACATCTACGGGGTGGGAACCAGGGATCACCTATTAGCCACACCTGGTGCCTCTCGAGTTGAGCAATCAAATATTGGATGCTGCTATTCCTCAGGATAAAGGCATCATGCACAGAGCCAGGATACTTTGCATTGACATGGGAGATGTACTGGTCCACCAGGCACACTATCTGCACATTCATCAAGTGAAAACTCTTTCGATTTCTGAACACCTGTTCATTTCTCCAGAGGGGGGACAAATGCAATATGTGTACCATCAATTGCCCCAATAATATTGGGGATATGTCCCATTGCATAGAAGTCAGCTTTCACTGTGGCCAAATCCTCCACCTGGGGGAAAACGATGTAGCTGTGCATGTGTCTTATCAGGGCAGACAACACTCTAGTTAGCACTATTGAGAACATTGGCTGTGACATTCCTGTTGCCAAGCCCACTGTCACTTGGAAGGAGCCACTTGCCAAGAAATGGAGCACAGATAGGATTTGCACAAGAGGGGGGATCCCGGTGGGGTGACTGATAGCAGATGTCAGGTCAGGCTCCAATTGGGACACACAGCTCCATGATTGTGGCCCTGTCAAGTCTATAGGTGAGGATAATGTGCCTGTCCTCCAGTGTTGCCAAGTCCACCAGCGGTCTGTACACAGGGGATGTCTCCATCTCCTATTCATTCGCAGCGGTTGTAATCTAGGGGGCAAAACGGGGAGCAGCTCATCAGTATTCCACATTTCCAAACACTACACTAAATTGCATGTTGTGACATTAAAAGTATGTTGTTGGATAGGCCCAAATGGTGCCTATGTGTACTGAGACACAGTTAGGTGCCATGGCCTGTCCCCACTTTAAATGGCGTCCACCTGTCCTGTTTGGAGGGACAGTTGGAAATGAGATAATTCTGCTGATGTTGTGTGCCGTTGCGGGAGGCGGTCGAGTACCGCTGTGCAACACCTCATTGGTTGTCTATGGGCCCTATGGGTTACAGTGGTCAATAGTGATGTACGCCGGCGGTGACGGTGCGCACCGCTGCGGACGTGACCACCATTTTCTATATGTTCACTCACTTGCTACCTGACCTTCAACAGGAGAGGACCTACACTGCAAGTGCTGCTGTGACATGGGTCTGGAATCGACCATGGCTAATGTCACTGGGGAAAGGGTCCCTGCCTTAACCGCTATGGAGTTGGAGAGACTGGTGGACGGGGTACTACCCCAGTACAGAATGCTGTATGGGCCTCCAGACCAACAGATGAGTACACTGTGAGCACGATGCAAGGGGTATGGTTGCATGGAGTGCTGCGTGTGAGAGCCTTGTGTAGGGGGGTTGGTGGAAGTGTTCTGGGCAGCGTGATGCATGTATGGTGGGCAATGTCTGTGCGTAATGGGATGTGAGGGGTATGGTGGCCCATGAGTGTAACAGGCCGGACGGTATGATTGGTACGTTGATCTTTTTCTGCAGGTCAGCGCCCATCAGAAAAAGGGTATATGGCGTGCCATCGCCAAAGACGTGCGGACCCTGGGAGTCTACGAGAGGCGGAGCACCCACTGTCGCAAACGGTGGGAGGACCTGAGAAGCTGGGCAAGGAAGACGGCAGAGGCCCAGCTTGGGGTGGCCACCCAACGAGGAAGGGGTGCCTGTCGAACCCTGACCTCCCTGATGGCCCGCATACTGGCGGTGACCTATCCGGAGCTGGATGGGCACTTGAGAGCATCACAGCAGCCACAAGGGGGTGAGTACAGTTTCACATTATACTACTTGGGCGCAGTGGGGTGGTCTCCAGGTGGGGGATGTGGGCCTGTGGGTGCCCCTAGGCCAGGCTGGACATTGCAAGGTAGGTTCCATGTTAGGGAACAGGGTGATGAATACCACCTCCAACCAAGCTAGAAGGCATCCACTACTGGGCAGGGGTCTGTGGGTCTCAGGTATGCTGCAATTGGCGTTAGGTATTCCTGTCCATGGGCTTGTGACTAACATTGTGACTGGTAGTGCATTGCCTAGTGCATAGGGCTGTTCCCTGTGTGTGTGTGTGTGTGTTATGTACGCCAACAGTGGTGTTGTTGCTGCCATTGACCAAGTGTATCCTTTGTCTCTTCCCCCCCTTTTTGTTTTGTCACCCTTTCCTTATGTGCATTAGCATCATCTGGCGGAGGAGCAGAGGCACCAGTGACTGAGGGAGCTGCATCACACAAGGCCCTGGAGGCCAAATCCACTGACAGTGAGGGCACCAGTGGGGGAAGGGAGCACAACGGCGGAGACATGATGGGACAGTTCTGACAGTGATACCTCCTCCGATGGAAGCTCCCTGCTGGTGGCGGACACCTCAGTGCCCACCCCAATTACAGGTACAGCTGCCACCCCCGTACCAGCACTGCCCTTCCAGCAGCCCCTCGGCGAGTTTCCCGTGCCCGCTCACCCAGGAGGGTGGGTATCTCCTTCGCCACAGGCACCTCAGGCCATGCCCCAGTTAGCCCTGCTGCCCTGAGTGAGGAGGCTATTGACCTCCTGCGATCCATCTCTGTTGGGCAGTCAACCACAGTGAATGCCATCCAGGGCCTGGCAGGCCATTTGCAACAAACAAATGCATTCCTGGAGGGCATTTACTCTGGCATGGCGGCCCAACAGAGGTCAATCCAGGCTCTGGCCTCCTCCCTGATGGCAGCCATTGACCCTGTCTCTACCCTCCCCCCTCCAGCTTCCTCTGCCCAGTCCCATGCCCCTCAACCCCAACGTATCCCAAGCACACATTCAGACCAGCATGCACCCAAGACAACACACAGGAGTGACTCAGGCAAACACAAGCACCACACATCATCCCACAGGCACTCACACAAACAACATCCAGATGCAGAAATAACAACACCTACTGCCTCCACTGTGTCCCCCTCCTCCTCCTCGTCTACCACCCTCCCAGTAGCATCTCCACTCACACCTGCATGCACTATATCCTCATCCACTACCACCATCACCAGCACACCTATCACTACACACCCCTCACTGGCAGTCACCACCCCCACATCCATGCACACGTCCCCTGTGTCCTCTCCTACTGTGTCTGTGCCCCCCTCCTAAGGTACCCAAACACAAGCACTCAGACACCCAACAGCCATCCACCTCACAACAGCATCCAGCCCATGCACCTGCACCCAAACACAGCAGACACCTCCCTCTTCCTCCACTCCCAAACCTTCACCCTCTTCCCACCCCAATGTCCCTAAGAAACTTTTCCTCTCCACCGTTGACCTCTTCCCTACCCCTCCCCCTGTCCTCCACGTCAGGCCAGGGTGGTCGGAACCCAGGCTAGCACCTCAGCAACCCAGTCCACGGCCACAGTAGTGTTGGCAGCTACTGCAGGTGGGAGAGGCTCCAGGGAACCAACCATCAGCACTGACAGTGTGCCTGCACCAGCTGCCAAGGAGAAGGGCAAGGAGGCACCACCAACTTCCAAGGGGAAGGGCAAGGAGGCACCACCAGCTGCCAAGGGGAAGGGCAAGGAGGCACCACCAGCTGCCAAGGGGAAGGGCAAGGAGGCACCATCAGCTGCCAATGGGAAGGGCAAAGGGCCTGCACCTGCAGGCAGGACGGACAGGAGGCCTGGTGCTGGGACTGGTTCTGAGCCCCCACCACAAACCATGGCAGTTCAGCCGTCCGAGGCTGCAGGGGAAGGGCCGGAGCCTCCCCCCACCGCCACCAGTACCACCACCAGCACCACAGCCAGCAGCCCCAGTAGGCAGCCAACTGAGGCTGCAGGGGAAGGGCTGGAGCCGCCCCCCACCACTGCCAGCACCGCCACCAGCACTGCCACCAGCACCACCACCAGCACTACTGCCAGCAGCAGCAGCCCCAGTAGGCAGCCGTCTGAGGCTGCAGGTGAAGGCCTGGAGCCTCCCCCCACAACTGCCAACCCTGACACCAGCACCGCCACTGCCACCACTGAGCAGCCGTCACCGCCGGCAGGCAGTGTGTAGTCCTACCTCCATGGGCTGTAGTGCGTCCTGGACCCTGCTAATCCTGTGGGTCTGACACCGAGGTGAGAGACTGTGACCTTGCACTCCCCAAGATCTGCATCACAGGGCACAAGGCCCCCTCTAGAACCAGTGTAGAGGCCATCCACTCACCCCTCCTTGCCAGGATGAAGCACACTGGGCACAAGGCCCCCTTCAGAACCAGTGGAGAAATCTTCCACTCACCCCGTCCTTGCAAGGAAGAAGCACACTGGGCACATGGCCCCCTCCAGAACCAGTGGAAGAAGCCATCCACTCACCCACTCCTTGCCAGAATGAAGCACACTCTGCACAAGGCCCCCTCCAGAACCAGTGGGCAAACCACCTACAAGAAAGACTGTGGCTTTGCACTCCCCAGGACCAAGCAGTGGGAAAACCACACACTTGAGAGACTGTGGCTTTGCACTCCCAAGGAACAAGCAGTGGGAAAACCACCCACTAGAGAGACTGTGGCTTTGCACTTCCCAGGACCAAGCAGTGGGCAATCCACCCACTTGATAGACTGTGGCTTTGCACTCCCCAGGACATCGCACAGGGCATGTAGCCCCGTCCAGGACCAGTGGTGTTGTACCATCTTCCGATGCCCCTACAGTATTCTCTCTGTGTTGTTGCAGGAGTCAAGTGGGGCCTTGGCCTATGTGATGTGGCCCTGTGGCCCACGGACATTGAGGACTGGGCAGTGTCCCTCCATTTGTATATATGTATATACTGCTTTGATTTTGAATCACAAATTTCTAGTATTTTATCTCATTACACTCACTTTAATCAATTCCTTCTGTCCTTGCATTATTCCTGAAGGGTACGGGGTGTATATGTAATGTTACTGCATCTGTTTGTGTCTATGGTGTTGGGGGTGGGGGTGTTGTGTGTGTGTGTCACTCTCTTTTTCCTCCCCCCTCCTTTGTGTGCTAGGCGGCAGTGCTCACCGTGGTCGTCTTCGACGGCGTTGCTGTTCGTAGTGTATGAGGAGGTATTCAAGCATGGGGAAGATGTGCAACTCGGGCTACATGGCGTTGTGGTGCTTTCTTGAGTCTCCAGAGGTGAGTCCTTTGCCTTCTGTGTACTGTTTCCGCCGTGCTTTTGATGTCATTGGTACCACCCCGGAAAAGGTGGCGGATAGGCCTCTTGTAATACAGTGGGCGGTACATTGCCTTCCTCCTGGCTGTTGGTGGTTACCGCCGCAGTGCTTGTTGCTACCGCTGTGGCGGTCGGTGTGTTAAAAGTATATTAACAATACATTAATATTTAATAGTACACACTTTCAAAATGAAAATACTTTAAATATCTTTTTTTTCTAATTTTCAATGCCACCTTAAAGCCAGAAATCCCTGGCGGCAATACTGAGGTGTGAGTGGCACGTCGGCCATATTAGAACATAAGATGAGTATTATAACATTATATTTATATGGTTGATATTAACATATATTTCTCTTGTAGAAACTTGTTTTGCAAGTTATACTAGTAGTTTAACTCCTTTTAAAGAATTGTGAGATATATTGACTTTGAGGTATACTGCACTGAATCTGTTCTAATATGGCCGACACGCCTGTTACAGGTACTTTCAAACAAATATCAACTCTCTTTGTCTTGGATTAATTTATATAAGTATATTCTTATTTTTGTTATATACACTATGGTTTTGTTTTTGATTCAGTTGTAGGGGAAGGAATTGAATTGAATATACCTGTAAAGCTGTAATATGAATGTATACAATTAGACAATGTATTGTATATACTCCATTCCAAAATGTCCGACACCGTTGCAACTAATGATGGTAGTCCTTTGTTGATGTTGTTTGTTTATATGTATGCACGAAGGAGTATGTCCCCTGACCTGTGATCAAGGAGCTGGTGCTCCGAAACGCGTCAGGAAATTATTATTAATAAACACGTTCTTGCAGTCACGGCTTGTTGCTTTCGTCGAGGGATTCTATCCCTATGAGGCTGGAACAACGTTTGATGGATATATATATATATCTATATATATATATTTATATATATAGAGATAGATAGATAGATAGATAGATAGATAGATAGATAGATAGATAGATAGATAGATAGATATCTTTTCCTTAAAGTGTATTTTCTCTTACACTTAAGCTTTAGTTCTAATTTTCAGCTCTGTAGATCATTCAGAAGGTTCTTCTATCAAGTATATTGGTCCCAAGATGGCTGCCAGCACTTCCTTGTAGAAGTGCTGACAGCCAATCAGATCTCACCATGAGATATGTGCTTAGGTTCCACCCAGATATACAAATTTCTTTTTCCTTCAATATCTCAAAAAATACTGAATGGATTTACACTAAATCACAAAAAGGGTGCTTTCTGGACCAAAAGCTACCTTTCTGCCAAATTTTAGTGTAGGTCCGTCCAGCGGTTTGGGCTGTAGTCGTTTCCAAAAATCCCTATGGAAATTGCACAGGGGAAAAGTGTTTTGGGATCCACCCTTTTTTTTTGCCCCCGCTTGACGAATCACCCCAAAACTTTCAAAACAGCAGCTGAAATGACTGTCTTATTAGTTTTGAAAAGTTTGTGAAGATTTGTCAAACAGCAGCAGAGCTACTGGCAAAACAAAAACCACTTTTCCTGTGGAAACTAGCTCCTAACTATAACTACCTACTGGCAATTGTATGTTTACCTACTGTTGGTCGTCAGCAGGTATAGTGTAGGCCTAGTTTCCATAGAAAGAGTATTTTTTGTTTTGCCAATAACTTCGGTACGGTTTGACGAATCTTCACAAAAGTTTCAAAACGTATACTTTAGTCAGTTCAGCTGCTGTCTTGAAAAAGTTTTGGGGTGATCCGTCACGCGCGGGCCGAAGAAAAAGGGGGGTTCCCAAGCCTAGATTTCCCCATTCATTTTTCCATAGGGACTTAAGACACACCTCCTGCCCAAACCGCTGAACAGAATTACACTAAATTTGGCAGAAAGTTACATCTTGGTGCCCAGATTGTGCTTTTTGTGATGTGATGTAAATCTGTCCAGTAGTTTTCGAGATATTAAAGATTAAAAAATATAGATATCTAGGGACTCGGTCCTCCGCGGATCCAACTGTCCCCGTGCTGATTGGCTGCCAACTCTTCAAAAAGGTAGTGTTAACAGCCATTGTGGGGCTCAACTTCAGCCGAGTCCCACAAAAAAAGATTTAAAAAAAGAAAAGGGGCCAGGGTAGGGACACCCTAAGGCCCTAGCCTTGGTGCAGTGATCCCCAAGTGACCCCGCAAGGACTAAAAAGCATTTTTTTTTTTATGAAATCTCAGAAAAATCCCCGGATGGATTTGCAGATTTTTCTGAGATTCAAACAAAGAGGAGATGTCCTACCCTTTTCTTTTATTTTGCCCCCGGGTGGGACAGGTTCCGGTATGCATTGGGGGCTTAAAAAAGGAGCAGGGTGCACGGGCCCCCCCCAGGGCTTATATTAGCCCCCTGGTGATGATGAAAAGGCTGTGCACGGTGGGGGTTGGGCACAGGGTCTGTCTCTGGGTGTGAAAGTGTCTGTCGGGGTGTGACAGTGGGTGTTGAGTGGTTATGGGGGGGTGGCCGTAGGGCTAATTACCTCAGATATTACAGCACGCATGACAACTTTTATAATGTCAATAAAAATATAAATGAAACATAAGCAGTATATTATTGGAGAAAAAACTGTGCCTGGCAGGGGCGTAGGTTATAGTTACCTTAGGGAGGGAGTTATAGTTACTTGAACTAACTCTAACTCTAACTGCTGAATTTCTATGGTTTTGTGCGAGTACATTCAGAACCTAACAATAACACCTCTGTAACTTTAGTTTTTTTAAGTGAATTTCTATGTTTTTAAAAATTCTATTTTCTAACTATAACGTCCCTGTAGCATTTGTTTTTTTCAGTGAATATATGGCAGTCGCCACTAGGTAGTTATAGTTAGGACAATAGAAAAAGCATTTTTTGACTTGCTATATCTTTGGCACCGTTCAACGAATCTTCATGAAATTTTCCCCCAAAAATGTGTCATGGTGAATCCTGTTGTGCACTGAAAGTTTTGGGGTAGTCCGGCAAGTGGGTGCCGAGTAAATAGGTGGGTCAAAAAAGTTGTGTTTCTCATGTTTATTCCCATAGGACCTTTAGACAAATTTGTATATCTCTGGCTGTGAAATATTTGTGAAGAAACACAAGCTTGTGCAGGGAAATAAACAGCTCTGATTGGCTGCCCACACTTCAAACCAGGAAGTGTTGGCAGCCATCGTGAGACTCGGCATCAGCCTAGTCCCAGTAAAAAAGTTAAACAAAAAGAAAACAAAACAAAAAGAAACAAAACAAAAAGAAAAGGGGCCATGGTAGGGACACCTTGACCCCCTAGCTCTGGTACGGGGGTCCCCCCTCCCGGAGCAAAAAAGGATTTTTTTTAAATTAATTTTTTGCCATGAAATCACGATATGTGCAACTTCACAGCACTTGTTTTTGATAGGCCCATGGGTGGGCCAGGTTCCAGGGCCATTAATAATTTTCCTGGGGGCTATCTGTCGGCCACCCACACAGCCCTAGGAACTGCCACCTGCCCAGGGATTTAATTATAATAAATGTGGGGGGCCATGCGGCCCCTCCGCACAGCCCAGGGGATCACCACCTCCCCGGGGGAATGTCTAAATCCACTCCGCTTGTGTGTGGACAAAGCTAAACCTTTCTGAAAAGATGTAATGACATCGAAACAACACATGTCAGGGGTTGCTTTTGCTCATTCCATGTTGGCTTGAATGGTATTTTACCAGTTCAAAGCTGCAATACTGTGCCTGGAATGGTGAAAGGGTGTTGCCATTTTACAGCTCAGCACTGGGCCAATCCTATTTTTAAAGATTTTGCTGTACAAATGGCAGAAGACTTTGTCGCTTTCTAGCTCAGCATGGATGGCACTGTGCCAATCCTATGCCTAAAAACTTTGCTAGAAAAATAGACATTTGAAGTGAGCAAACCTAAAGTGTCGCTGGTGTTGCAGGCTGCTCTCCACGTAAACTTGGGAACTACCCAGAGTTCTGTCTTCTGTTTTGCAAAATTTATGCATCACTCTAATCCTGAAAGGGTGTTGTTTTGATATATATATATATATATATAAAATATTTGCCAACATTTTAGGAGAGGAAAGTAATCTGGATAATGTTATAGCCCCATTGACTTACATTGAAGGAGAAGTTGCCAAAATAAAGACATTTTTGGCTTAAAAATTCTAGCATCCTGCCCTTAATTGGGTTTATTGGCATGCACGAGATACACACACACACATATGCATATCTTACACAGTGGCAGCCACCACTGTTTAGTTATAGCTAGGACCTAGTTACCAAAGAAAGAGTGGTTTGTGATTTGCTAATTACTTTTGACGAATCAGCACAAAACATTCCAAAACAAATTCTAACTCGCGTCAGCTCCTTCCTTAAAAGTTTCAGGGTGGTCCATCAAAAGGCAGCCGAGAAAAATAGGGGGATCTCAAACACAATTTCCCCATGCAATTTTCCATAGGAAAATTAAACAGTGATATTCCGAATATGGTTAAACGTAACTACACAACTTTGGCAGAAAGAGAGATCTTGGTCCGGAAAGTGTGCTTTTTAGGTCACAGCCTACCAGACAGCTCAGCTGTCTAGTTTGCTAAAGACATCTTGGAGACTTTTAGAAAGTTGACCTAGGAATGCATACTGCTGGTCGAGTATCATTGGCCTTGTGGTTTGTAACTCAAACATTGTGGCCTTCCAGTTGCTGGTTTTATTTACTTAAGGCTCTTCAGGTTCAGTGTTTTCTGTATTGTTCCACAAACTTGCTTTCTGTTAACAAGCCTTTACATCTTGCCCTTATCTCATCATATTTGCTGTGCATTGAAAGACGGAGGTCAAATGTCTGACACTGACTTCCAAGGGAACTTGTTTACTTTTTTTTCTCTGACTCAAAAGAAAGAGAGGATTTATGTGACAATCTTGCTGAATACTGGGGGTAGGAAAGAGTGTTTTTGTCTAGCACATAACAGCATTTCAATTAATTGAGTAAGCATTTCAGAATATATCAGTATTAGGAACTCACAAACAAAACACATTTTTTATTTCTTTTTAAGTGTGTGTTAATATGATCACAATGAATCAAAGTAGGTGATGCAATTTCCACACATTTCTGTCAGTGCACTGTATAGTTTTATTAGTAAAGCTGTATGTCTCTGCAAATGTAATGGTAATTTCAATTGAAAATGTGTTGTCTCTAATGGCAGTGTGCCACCACATCATGAATACTCCAATCTAAGCCTCTCAACTCTACTCTGCATGATTCCACACCACTGCACTCTACTTCGCACCACTTCACGTTACACCACTCCATGTCACTGTACTCTGCACCACTTTGTTATATGCTACTGCACCCTGTGCCACTTCACGCCATGCCTCTCTGCTCGACCCTGTACCAATCTACTCTATGCCAATGCACTTTTCACCACTCTATTCTACACCATTGCACCCTTCACCACTGTACTCTACACTCACAGTTTAGGCCACACTAATGTACTCTACAGAACTTCACTTTACGCTGCTGTACTCTACACCACAGTGCAACACTGCATTCTACTCCACTGCACTCTATGCCAATACATTCTACGCCAATGCAATTTACTCTGTAACACTCAACTCTATGCCCCTGCACTTTATGCCAATCAACTGTACGCCACTCTAATCTACTCTGCATCGCTGCGGTCTATGCCACTGCACTCCACACCACTTACCCCATTACACTGTATGCCACCCTAGGCAACTGCACTCTACCCTGCACCACTCCACACTATGCCACTTCACTTTACTCTGAAACAATCTACTCAATGCCACTGCACTCTACACCACACTACTCTACTCTGTGCCACTCCACTCTATGCCACTGCAAGCTACACTACTCTTAACCACTGCACTCTACGCCAGTGCACTCTACACAGCTGCACTCTGTCACTACCCTCTTTGCTACTCTACTCTACTCTGCATCAGGGTACTCTACACCACTGCTCTCTACGCCACTGTACTCCACTCTACATCACTGCACTCTGACACTCTACTCTGTAAAACTGCGTTCTCTGCCACTGAACTCTACGCCACTATCCAATGCACTACTCCACTCTACACCACTGCACTCTATGCCATTGCACGCTATGACACTATACTCTACTTTGTACCACTCTATGCTATTCGACTCTGCACCACTCTGTGCCACTGCACTCTAAGCCACTCAACATTACTCTGCACTGTACGCCACTACACTATATGCCACTCAACTCTACTCTGTGCCACTGCCTCCGCATTACTCAACTCTAGGCCAATCCACTTTGCACCACTCTACGCCACTCTACACCATTGCACTCTATGCAACTGCAATGTACACCACTCTACTCCACCCTACTGTACTCTACGTTACTTTACTCTGTTCCACTCTACTCTGCGCCACTCCACTCTGCACCACTGCACTCCATTATGCACCACTCTAATCTATGCCACTGCATTCTATGATGCTACACTGTATACCACTGAATTCAATGCCACTGCACTCTAAGCCGCTATACACTGCAACACTCTATGCCAATCCAATCTAAACCAGTCCACTCTACTCTACGCAACTCCAGTGTATGCCACTCTACACAACTCCACACTATGCCACTCCAATACATGACACTCTCTGCCACTCCACTCTAGAATACTCCACTCCACTCGTTGCCCTTCCACTTTACATCACTCCACAACACTCTCCTCCATGCCACTAACTTTGCATAGGTGAGACCTATTGGCTTTGCCAATGCTTGTTGTTAATTGGTGTAAATCCGTTCACTAGTTTTGGAGAATATAAGGTTAAAAAAACTTTGCATATCTGGACAGTTGGGTTCTCAGGATGCTCACAGGAATATTGTGATCATGCAACCTCAAATAATATGAGAATCTGGTTGGACTAGCAGGTTTTTTTCTCCATGGGAGCTTGTGCTCTGATTGGCTCATCGCATCATGAAGAGAAATGTTGCAGCCACCATTTCAGAATCGGTCACTATGACATGAAAATTAAAACAAAACAAAAAAAAGGTATAAAGGGGCAGGGTAGGGGTTTTTAAAAAGGTGTGTAGGGCCTGAGTGTTTAGTTGAAGGCCGTGTGCAGTGGGGGGTTGGCTACTCACGAGAGGGTCAGGCCAAGGGCCTGGCCACAGAAGAGGCCTTGTGGCCAAACCCAACCAAACACGCCCTTCAGTCACACGTGGCCAGTGTTGGCTGCCTGCAAGGGACTGGGTGCTGGCCAGGCCCTGCATGCAACTCCACACTGCATTCAGCCAAAGGCCATGCGCATCAGGAGTGTTTAGCTGGCTACGAGGGGTTGGACGCAGAGCTTTGCCTTACGTATGGTAAAATATTTCTTTACATTAAAAAAAACAAGAAATTCATTGGAAAAAACAAAGGTTAAAGTGAGGTTATAGTTAGAATGGCAATATTAACTTACCTCTCACTAAAAAAAAACCACTGAAATTCACCAGTTATAGTTATCTCAAGTAACTATAACTCGTGCTCTAAGGTAACTATAACTTGCACCCCCGCCAAGCAGTCTTTTCATCAATGATGTAATTTCAGATGTTGTGGTCATGTTATCAATGATGTTCAAGATCATGCCATGAGCGATATAATATGTGGGGTAGTTGGAAGGGCATGGTGTGTGCACATGTTATAGCTACATTAGGGAACAAGTTATAATTCTTTGAGATAGCTAAAAAGGGTGAATTTCAGTAGTCTTGTTAGTTTAAATTGGTATGTTATGACCGACATTTTTACCTAAGTATAACGCACAAGGGCTGTCGGGAAGGGTATGCTTAACCTGCTCCCTTTCACTGCGTACAGAAGTTTTCATGGACAGCCTTCATACACCCAAGACCCCTAGGTTGGCAAGCCTAAATTACATACATCCTTCATTCTCTACCAGACCCCTGGCAGGTAGGTGCAGGTGGCCAAACCCCAACAATGCACAGCCTTTACCCTACGCAGCATTGTTCACTGTGATCCCACGCCCACCAGACCCTTATGTGGTTAAGCCCTAGTAGGCACAGCTTTCGCTCTATACCGGACACTTGCAAGTAGGCAAACTCTTGTGCTAAGTCAATGAAAACTGGGTGGCCAAGCACCTACATCGATCAGCTTTAGATTTTGCTTTATACAGAAAGCTTCACTGAAAGCTTGCTCACCCAGGCACCCAAGCTCCCTTAGGTGAGTAAGCCCCTACTAGACACATCCTTCGACTTGTGCAGAGATTTTCACAGCAGGCCCACTCCGTGCAGTCACCCAAAGCTCTTTTAGGAGGTAAAGCTCCTAGTACACATGGTCTTCACCCTATGCACAACTCTTCATGGAGAACTACTCCTGCTACACATTCGAGCCCCATTAGGTGGTTGAACCCCCACTATGGATTGACCTGATTCTTTCTTCCATGTGCTTTGGAGGGGTAGGTTAGAAGGCAATGTATATATATCTTTTTAAATGTTAGATTGGTCACCTGGTACTCCCATGGTACCGGTTAAATAACTGTAAAAATGGGCTACATACATGTATGGTATCACAGGAGTACCCTGGTACTAAAATATATATAAAAAGAGGGCTAAATTTAGAAAGAATGGCACAAAACAGCAGAGAAGGCAGAATTGCTGTGTTGCATCGCATCAGCTCAAAAGACCAAAACTTGCAATATCTGCAAAGAAATGGTGCAGTTCTGCTCCATCAATGCACTGACACACATTGTGCAGCCTTGCACCAACGCAAGCACCCTTGTGCCATAGTGCAAGGGTGTTTGTGTTGTACACACAATAGTTACTGTGCAGGAACAAACTCCATTCCTGCAGAAAAAAACTATCACCTAAGGTTATTTTCTCTCTGTACGTGGGCTGTAAAATGCAGCACAAATGCAAACAGGAGGAAAACTCAAGGAGAACTACAAATATTCATCCGTGTAATGCCAGTCTCAAGGAGGCATAAGAATTTGTCACAAATCTATGTCTACAAGTCTTTGTAAACAAAAAAAGTGCATCAAAATCTATGAGTGGATGCACAGGAACTTCCATACACCACTGATTGATCATCCCCTTGATGCAAAGTAACTCAAGGAAACACATTAAACTGCATTGCATTATTTTGGGCTACAAACCAACACAAAACATGATTTGGTCTGGTTCATAAATACAAACTTGTCGGGTTTGTGTTACGAAAGTAATGCAAAAAGAAGCTAAATCTTTGTATATCTATTGTTAAAAGTGCTTGATTTTCACTTACACTTACAAATAAACTCACCTTTTATAATGAATAGACTGCTATAATAGACTATCATTGTACCCTAAAATAAAGAGAATGACACTTACAGTGGTTAACCAATGGCCCAGTGTTGTACGCTGTTATGAATGGAAGAAAAATGTGAATGACGCAATAATAGGCCAATGGATGAAGAGGGCTGACTGAAAGTCCCTATAATTAAGTACAATATACATAATACACATACATTTTAGGAAAATCAAAAGGCTTTATCTAATGCCAGAATTAAAAAAGTTAAAAAAGGTCTGTAGATGGAACTCCTCTAGGTAGATGTCTCTTAGCTCCATTAAGGTGATTCTTGATTCCAAACCGAAAGCCCATGCTTCTTTTCCAGTGACGCCATTCTTTAGAACAAGAGCCTCTAGCTTGTTAAAAGGCAGGCGCCTTGTGGAATGGATATTTATTCTTCCTTTTCTTTTTCTTGATCCTTTACCATAGGGAGATCTCCACTCCAATGTGGGAGTCTCTCTATAGTAAAAAATGGGAAAAGTAAAAAAAAGTGTATTTAAAAAAAATAAGTAAAAATATTTTTGTGTTAAATAATAATTTTCAGTACTTTTATATATTTATTTTCAAATTTAAAACAAAAAATGCTACAGCACTATTATAGTAATTGTGAATCAAATCTTTAATGAATGTAAATATCTTAGTTTAAAATTGTTTTTCTGAATATTAAATTAAAAAATAAATTCCCACCAAAGTACAGTAACAACTATGTGTTAATAATTACTAAAGGCAATGCATAAAATTAAAAGTGATTTCATTATAGGCTAATAAACAACAATGTTACAATTAAGTTATAAAAACAAGAAAGGTTGTTAAAATATGTGAAATGTGTTTTTTTTAGATTTTGTAACATTAAATTATATTTACTTAAATGTGTAACTAGTTTTTTTTTGCGGTTTCATATAGTGCAAACTTGACCCAAAGGTATTGGAGCACTTTACATGAGCACCAGTTACGTTACACCAGGACACATTCATTTTTGGTAGGCACAAAGAGATTAATTGATTTGCCCAGAATGACAGGAAGTTAAGCCGACGCCAAGACTCGAACCTGGTGCTCCAGTTCAAAAGTCAGCAGCTCAGGCCATTACGCCACATCCTCTCCCCTTTAAATAGTCAAATGTAATTTAATGTTATTTTCTGTGGGGTTTTATTTTAAGTCCCTGCCTCCATTATTTTCTGTGGGAGAGCTTAGCATTACCAACGGTTGTCCTCATGTGCTGGACCTCCTCCAGCTCTGAGCTGTTTTGGTTCCTTTTTGCTGTAATAACTTCAGAAGTGCAGTTTGTGAATAGCAATAGAGTTACTCTTTTGTGGGTGGCTGCACACCCTTCATTAACCCCCTTCCTAGCCCCTCCTAAACTCCTCCCTAAGACCCTTCCATTTAGTAGTTAGCATGCTCTTTTTTTCAGCCACTCTCTTTGGTGCCTCCCACATTTACTAAGAAGCAGTAAACATACATATGTAAATGTAATGTAAATTCGTACTTGTAAAGGGCACTCCAACCCTAAGGTATCGAGGCGCTGAACGCATACCACTGTGGAACCCCTCCTGGCTTTTCCCTGTGAGGTGCCCACTCCTGGGCAACCCCCAAGGTGAAGCCAGGCACCCCAGCGCTGTTGGGGCCGTTGTGGAGATTAAGCAAGCTATTGTCCAGAGTTGCACAGTGAGACCCATGAATTAGATTAGGCACTGAGGTGAGAAATATCCTGTCCAGGGAAATTGAGCCCAAAAACCACAGAGGCAGGAATTTAACCCTGGTCCCGGGCAAAATCTCTGCATTAGGGTCTGCCTCTCTAACCATTGTGCCACACTTCTCCACTGTATGTGAGGATGTCCACAGACAAAAGATAGGAAGGTGGAGATTTACCCTCATAGGTTTGTATATAGCATTTTGTAGTACTTCAGTAATACTAAACATACTACAAAATGCTGTTTGTGAATAGGCCCTTATCTTTAGCTCATCTGCACTACTGCAGAAAGGGCAAATTAGTGTTGATTGTATCTCAGAAGTCCAATATGAACTGATGGGATTTGGCGCTTCTAGGTGTGTTAGGTCTTATTGTTTTTCATCAGCGATATGCAAGTGAGTTGGCAGGATCATTGGGCTCAGCACTAAACGTCTTGGAATTCACCAGCCACTTGGGGACACAACAAAAATACATGAATAAAAAAGTGTGAGGCAAAGGAGTCTTAACCACTGTAAACTGCTCTAGGTAGCATTTCATCAGGATGTGTGTAGTTCCATTTATACGTTTCGAATAACGAATCCCTTTGTTTTCAAATAATTGTAACTTCCATCAAACCAACCTATTTCACACTGAAAGGCTCTTTTTTAGAGGGCCACAGATGACCATGTGTGGAGATGTCTTATTAACCAGAACAGTGCCTTAGAAAGTCATGGGGCTATAAGGTCATATGGAATGCTGAAGGGAGTTTGGAGGAGGTGGAAAAGAGAGCTGAGGGAGAGGAGCTCTGCTAGAGATGTCATGTACTTCTAACTTGGATGTAATAAAGAAATAAAGAAGCTCTACGTGTCTTCATCTTTATAATGGCGACGAGGGACCTATCCGCGCAGGGGGCGGATTAATATTAAACCTGTTGTTCACAAGGTTCGGAACATTCCTCATATGATGAGAGATCCACTATAACAAGTATTGGACAAGTTGTTGAGAGAGGATATTATTGAACCTAATGAAGCTTCTGAGGGGTTAGCTCCAATCGTAGTGGCACCGAAGGAAGGAGGAAAAATTCCGTTATGCATAGATCTCAGGGACTTAAATAAGAATACATGGGTGGATAGACTACCACTTCCTAATATTTCTGAAATGTTAACGATGGAGGAGAAAGGTGAAGTGTTTACTGTCCTTGACATGTCATCTGCATATCATCAAGTTGAACTACATGAGCAATCTAGACATTTGACATCTTTTGTTACGCCGTTGGGAGCATTTCGTTATAAAAGGATGCCTTTTGGGTTAGCCTTGGCGTCCTCTGTTTTCCAAAGAGTGATGATAATTATGTTTTGGGGATATGAAGCATGTGCTATGCTTCCAAGATGATATAATGATTGTGGGAGAGAATGAGGGGGAGCATGACTTGTTGTTTGAAGAAGTGATGGGGAGATTGGAGAAACATGGTTTAACTATAAAGATGAAGTGTCAAATTAAGAAACGTGAAGTAACGTATTTGTGACATGTTGTGAGTGATAGTGGGATTAAACCAAAAAAAAGTATTGCAACAGCAACAGAGAATGCTCCTGTACCGTGTCACAAAGATGAACTAAAGTTGTTCCTGGGTCTCGGAGAATATTGCTTGAAATTTGTAAAAAATTGTACAGATGTAGTGGAGCCCTTGAGGAAATTAATGAAGAAAAATGTGGAATATATTTGGGATAGATATTGTGAAAGTGCTTTTGAGAAAATAAAGAAGTGAATCATGCAAGCACCCACATTAGGACATTTTGATATGGCAGCTAAGACTTGTATTACAGCTGATGCTAGTAAAGTAGGTATTGGTGCAGTTTTAACACAAGTTAAAGACGAAGAAGAGTATGTGGTAGGATTTGCGTCTAGAAGATTGGAAGGTGCAGAAACATCGTATTCTGTCATAGAAAGGGAGGCCTTAGCGTGTTGCTGGGGAATTAATCATTTTAAGTTCTATGTTTGGGGTATACTTTTTAGCTTAAGGACAGATCATAAACCCTTAACGTATATTTTTAAGGGTGGTAGGGGTTTGGAAGGAAGTATTACTCCAAGTATTTCAAGGTGGTTGTTAACAATAATGGATTACAATTTTCAGGTAGAGTTTTTATGAGGTAAAAGGAATGTAGTGGCGGATTGTCTGTCAAGGATGACAGTAGAGATAGAAGAAGTGGAGGAAGATACAGTAGTACAAGAGACAGGTGGTATTTTGGAAAGTGTAGCGATAAGCGTCAAGGAGTGGGAGCTTGCTAAAAGAGAAGATTTATCATGGAAGAGGTTGAGAGGAAGGTTGTAGGTGGATGGAAGGATGAAGATAGATTGAGTGATGATTTGTCTAATTATTTTAAAATTAGAGAACAATTGAGTATACAGGGTGGCAAGTTGATGAGGAGAGAACAGTTAGTCCCGCAAGTTAGAGTTCGAAAGCACATAATTAGTATTGTCCATGAAGGTCATCTAGGCAGAGGAATGATGAAAAGGAAAGTAAGACAATTTTCTTTGGTGGCCAGGCATGGATCGAGACGTGGAGGAGATTGTAAGTAATTGTAGGTATTCCTAAGACTATTGTATCGGATAATGAGGTGCAGTTTGTATCTAAAGAAACGACTAGCTATTTAGCTAGGATGGGAATAACACATGAAAGGGTTGCTTTGTTTCGTCCATAGGCTAATGGCTTGGTAGATAGAGTGAATCGGATTGTGATGGAATGTATTCAGTTATCATTGGCTAACCGTCTCCCATGGATGCGTGAGTTGAGAAGAATAATGTGGGCACACAGGACGACTCCTCATTCTGTAACAGGGGTATCACCATTTGTGTCTTTGAAGGGAAGAGAGCCTGGAGTGAAGGAGTGGTTGAGGGAAAGAGTGGCAGTGGATCGGGAACTAGTAAGAGAAATGGTTGAAAAGAAGAAAAGAAAAGCTACTTTGTATTATAATAAAAGGATGGGTGTTAAACAATGCCACATACGTGCAGGTGATTGGGTTGTTATAAAGAAGGGAGGTGTTGTTCAAAAAGGGGACAGTAAGTACTCAGTTCCACACAAGGTAAAGGAAACCAAAGCATAATGTGGTAGTTTTGGAGAATGGGTCGATGTGGAGTTTGGGAAATATATGTAAGGTTAATCGTTAATGAGGGTAAGAATACTAGAAATATATTAGTCATTAGTACAGAAAACAAATCTAGAAATGTGTGAATATGTTTTTTTTATGTTGAAAGAATATGTATTATTTTGTTTGACAATGTAAGGGGGAGATGTGTGGAGATGTCTTGGTAACCAGAACGGTGATTTAGAATGTCATGGGGCTATGAGGTCATATGTAATGTTGAAGGGAGATTGGAGGAGGTGAAAAAGAGAGCTGAGGGAGAGGAGAACTGCTGGAGATGTTGTGTACTTCTAACTTGGATGAAATAAAGAAATAAAGACGTTCTACGTGTCTTCATCTTTATACCACGTTATAGCACTTGTGTTGTGTAGGTTTGGTCACCCAGAACTTGATTGCCAAGCATGACCAACCACCATAATAATAACAATACTAGGCGAGAGGAGCCACTTTGTGTGTTGAGGCTCAAATCCTTTAAGGGCTCTTCAGGTACGATACAAATACCAATCTCAAAATTAATAACTTGGGGCCAGATGTAGCAAACCAAAAAATTGCGACTCGCATTTTGCGAGTTGATGCGACTCGCAAAATGCGAGTCGCAATTTGGAATGCAAGGAAGAAAACCGTGCCGAAATAGCGACTCGCACCCGGACTCCCAACGCAGTGTGCGAGTCCGCAGATTGCAAGGTCGCTTTTTGCGAGTGTGCAAAAAACAAACTCGCAATTAGCGAGTAGATGTCGCAAATTGCGATTACCTTGAAAATTGATTACAGGTGCAGCAGAACACTCCAGAAACCACTCCAGAACACTCTGGAAACACTTCCTGGCACATGATGATGACATCACAGCCAGGAAGTTTACTAATACACCTGGGAGGAGGCAGGACCACACCCTTTTATAACTGCCGAATTTCTCACAGGACAAACAGCAGCTGCCATGGAGGGAACACCAAGAAAGAGGAAGCTGAAATTCTCTGAGAGGGAGCTGGAGGTGCTGACAGAGGAATGCTGTCAGCACTATGATGACTTGTTTGGGAGAGCAGCCCTCAATGTTCCTGAAGCCACAAAGAAACAGATGTGGCAGGACATACAGGACAAGATCAATTCCCTGGGGGTGAGCCATAGGACCATCGACGACATCAAGAAGAGGTGGTATGACCTCCGCTCCCGGACCAAGGAGAGGGTGGCTGAAAGGCTCCGGGAGATGAGAGGCACAGGAGGGGGACCATCGTCTGTGCCACCACCCACACCCCGGGAAGAAAGGGTGGAAGAAACCTTGGAGCAGGAGGCAGTATCTGGACTTGGGGACCTGGACACCTCAGAGCCCAGCACATCAACCGGTGAGTACCATGTGATATGCCTGTACCCCTATCAATGCCATACCCCCACCCACCATGTACACAGGGGCATGCATAACCAAGATAGCTCCATTTCAGGGTAGCAAATGCCAGAATGATGCATTATGGGAAATGTAGTCAAGTAGGCAGTTCATAGACAAATGTTTATTAGGAAGTGTGCAATAGATAGTAGACACTGACAGTCTGTTCCCCATGTCCCACAGGTCTCCAGCAAGACACCACCAACACTCCAAGCAGCCAGGCCCATGAGGACACCCCAGGACCCGCCAGCACCCCCACCTGCACGGTCA
Source organism: Pleurodeles waltl (assembly GCF_031143425.1). Lineage (NCBI taxonomy): Eukaryota > Metazoa > Chordata > Amphibia > Caudata > Salamandridae > Pleurodeles > Pleurodeles waltl. The sequence continues at coordinate 866,860,983 of NC_090443.1, forward strand.
GCAGCATCCCTGCAGTAGCCACACCTGCTGCAACAATTCAACAAGAGGCTGCCCCAGCAACAGGCAGGGATGAGACAGGTGGAAGCACAGGGCAGCCACCGCTGCGCAGGCGTCGCAGGTCCATACCATCAGGGCTGCAGTCTGCATCCGGGCTACTTCCTCCCACCACCAGTGAGGCACATCTGCTGCGTGGTCAGCGCCTACAGAATAGAATTTTGGGCAGAATTAGTGGTGTGCTGCACCGCTTTGTGCGCAACAACCATGCCAGCATGCAGCACCTCAACACACGGATGGACATGATCTGCAGTAACCCTGGGGACCTTGCCCTTGCCATGAGGGAACTGGCGGGAGGACTACTGGCCCAGGCCGAGGGTGGGCGGCGCAGGGATCGGCAGCTCCTGCACAGACTGGACCGGATGGCCACATCCATCGGCAGGCTCGCCATGAATACCACAGGCCTGTCGAGGAGGACAGTTGGGCTGCAAGTGGAGATGGGCCATTTCGCTGGGGATGTTGCTAGGGGCCTGGGACGTCTCACCCACATTATCGAAATGATGGAGACACGGGAAATGTCGAGGGCCACAGGGGAAACACCCCAGGACAGTGAGGAGGGCTCAACAGTGAGCAGTGTCTCTGTCACTGACAGCAGGGTGCTCATGAGTGGCACCACGGAAGCACCAGGGACCAGCCAGGCTGGCAGGAGGGGCAGAAGATCTTAGAGATCACCCTGGACCATTAAATGTGGCACATGACGTTAATGTGCCACATGCCTGGTTGGCATTTTCCTGCCCATGGACAATCTTTACTTGTGAATAGTTTCTTTAATACACTAATAAAACAGTTATTTTTGTTCCACTTAACAAATGGAGTTTTTGGTTAATAGGTGAGTATGGTGGGAGTTGACACGTACCGTCCAAAATATTGTGTTGCAATGTGTTCCCGTCTCAGTCTGCCTTGATTTGCCATGCTCCTATCCCCATGATGGCGATGTGGTTGTTCTTGCTCTTCATCATCAGGATCTGGGTCTGCAGGGGTGAGAGGTAGCCCACGTCGGGTGGCTATGTTGTGGAGGATGGCGCATGCGACCACAATTTTGAATGCAGTAATGGGGGTGTATTGGAGGGCACCTCCACTGCGGTGGAGGCATCTGAATCTTGCCTTCAGGAGTCCAAAGGTGCGCTCGATGAGGTTCCTGGTCATCTTATGTGCACTGTTGTATTGCCTCTCTGAATCATTGCTGGGTGTTAAAAACGGAGTCATGATCCAAGGCCTGAGAGCATATGCACTGTCACCTGTTGGGCACAAAAGTACACTGTTAGGAAGTCCAGATTGTCGTGCACAGTGACCTGTGTGTATGTCTGCAAGTGTCTGTGGCTCTACCTAGGAGGTAACCGTCTCCGAATTCCCCACGTTCCAGGCGTTGATGTATCCCACTATGCCTAAAAATGTATGAGTCATGGGTACTGCCTGGAAACTTAGCTACAATGTCAGTGATGACATAATGGGCGTCACAAACAACCTGAATATTGAGTGAGTGGGTACACTTTCTGTTGCGGAAAAGGTGTTCTAGATTAGAAGGGGGGCATATTTGAATGTGTGTCCCATCTACACACCCTATGACATGGGGAAAGTGGGCAATGCGGTAAAAGTCCAGCTTGGTGCTGTTCATTTCTGCCTCATTCCTTGGTAAGTATATGAAGTGGGACATGTGCGTGACTAAGGCATCTAGGAAGGCCCTGAGGAACCTTGACACTGCACTTTGGGATACCCCACCTGCCACAGCAATGACCCCCTGATAGCTCCCTGAGGCCAAGAGGTGCAGTGAGCATAGCACTTGCACATGCGTAGGGATGGCACAGCCACGCAGAGTCTGGTGTTCTAGCTGTGGTTTGAGTAAATCAATTAATTCTAGTATGGCTGCGCTGCTAAGGCGGTATTTGTCATAGATCTCATCCTCAGTTTGCTGAAAAGAGTCTGCATTGTTCTATATATCTTCTCCTGTCTGTGGCCCCTCCTCCTCCTCTGCTGGGCTGCGTGGACTCTCCTTCTCACTGCTATCAGGTATATCTCCGCCATCTTGTGTAACCCAGATGCCTTCTGGGTCTCCTTTTATACTTTAGTAATGGTTACCACCTGCTCTGAGTTAGTGGTAAATGGGACATGCAAAATGGGCTTTTTGAGACACAGATCATAGAATGTTGGCTCCTTGAAAGATAACCTGTCTCTAACATAATCCACTGTGCTTTTTTGGTTCTGAAAGAAATTGATTAGCTTATAGCTTATCCCAGATACAGGTTCTTGTGATGTAGTGTCTATGAGAAGATACATCACTATCTTAATGAACCTGCTTTAAACTCAGTGGTACAATGAGGGGAGACAATGATATAGACTGTTCACTCTAGCCCCAAATTATGTAGATCATTCTGGGTTTTCTACTTGAGCTGCCTAAAATCTACATTTTCATTACGATGGACTGGGGTACACTGGCAGCATCAACAGACCTTTCCTTGCAAGATTCCCTACAGATGTGAAAGGTGTTTATGCTGACACAATCTTCTGTTATCCTACAATAAGCTGCCTACACCTGGGTGGGAGCCATTGGTGGCACAGAGGTAGCACTGGAACGCTTCTGATGCTGTGCCTATTGCTGTTCTGTCTCAAAAGTGGAGAAGAGCTCCAGCCTCCATCTACAGCTTCTTTAGTACTGCCTGCCCAGACAAACACCATTGCAAAGGCATTGGTATTCATACTGGTTTGGACATTATTGGTGCAGAAAACCACCCCAGTGGGTATTGCCATATTGAAACATGTAGTGTGGAGAGGCCCTGGAGTCAGGGTCCCTCACATAGCAAGAAGGACTGTTGAGCTGGACCCATCGTACAGAGGCAGTGGGCTTATTTGAAGAGGAACTCTACAATTCTTTGAGAGACACACTGCTGAGACGTTCTAGTCTATAGACTGATGGTAATTTTATCAAGACTGCACAGGTTTGTTTGTCACTTGGGACTGCACTATTTCTACTGTCAGAAACTCAGGGGAGGTCATCAGAGCTCAGGTGCATTTTTTGTACAATAAGCGCAAAACTCTGATTTTACTGATGTAATACTACTGTTGGGTGCAAAGCCTCCACCTTTCTTGTTCTCTGAACAGTTCTGTCTATTATACTAACAATGAATGGTACAGTATTATTTACTATTAGTATAAGAAACATGCTGACAACTGTGAGGGTCAAGATGTAATCTGAGGCCGGCAGTGACATTTGTCTCTGATCTCTGGCGCAGGTGCAAAGATACACGTGCAGCAGCAGTCAAACAGATAATCCAGGAGTGGCAAAGTACAATTACTCGCCTCAGGGGTCTGCCTTGCCTCAATACGTCCCCATTTGTGATAAATGCAGGATCGCTGCTAAAGGTAGCCCTGGCCACTTTCGTTTTCAGCCTTGCGGAACCCGGGACTATACGTGGTGCTGCAGGTGAGGAGATTGGGAGAAGTGGCAAAGATTCTTGCCCGACAGAGTGCTCCTGAACTCTGATGGGAGGAGAGAGACTGAGCTGGTAGATAGTGTGCAAACTAAGCTGGTAGCACTATGGGGTGGCAAAAGCAGCTGGGGTCAGACTGGTGTGGATGGCTTAGGCTCATGATGTCACTTTTTGTTGTCTCCCCAGTCACCTTTAAAATGGCCATTTCTAGAACAAATGGGGAAGTGTCTCTCAATAACAGCTGGGCATAAAGAGTGGGCTGGAGATTAACCCTTACTCATGATTTCCCAAGTGCTGTGTAGTATAACCTGGCAGAGCCTGCATTGCTGGCTACACAATGGATATGTACATAGTTGGAAGTGAATTGTATTTATACAAGACTCCTGAAAATAATAAAGATGATTCACCCTGGCCTCTTTTCAAGGGATAAACCTAGATCACAGTGATTGGCAAGAACAGAATTAACTAGGAGCCAACATGCAGGCAACAATATACCTAGCTCCATGGTAATGAATACCTACCTTTGACCACAGATATACCTCCCCTACCACCACAACATAATGCCATTAGTGAACCAAGGAACAGGCTAGTTACAATATTCATCCAAGATGTAGCCTATATTTGTAATATAGATGGATCAAAATAATATTAATGGGGGATGTGTATACAGCACACATCCTGAACTGATATTTTACAAGATAACTTTTCTATGCAATGGTAGATGAAAACAAATGAGACACAGTGGAATAAGGTGATTGCCTTGGATCACACATTTAAGTTAAGTATGGACCTGGTATTCATCCAAGGTTTAGGTTTCCTGGTTACACTATCCAGCCACTAGGTGGGTATCTCTTTATCCTATTTTAAATCAAAGATTAATGCTTTGTCTTCATTCTTTGAGAAGCTACATAAGTATACTGTATTCTATTTTAATTGCATTTTATAGGGTTATTGCTGTTGAAGAGGTGTTGAAGCATTTTTTCAAGCACTGCTGACTGCACTACAGGCTTCACTATCAAGGGGGTCAATACAACATTGGCGGTAAAAGCCGCTTACTGCCGTGCAGAAGACCGCCAACACACCGCCGCGGAATTCCGCCACTGTCATTATGACCCACAGCTCGGAATCTGCCAAAATCCAGACACCCACACAAGTCCGCCACACCAAAGGTCAGTGATAAACTGGCGATAACAAAACCTCCACCGTCACGCCAACAGGAATACGCCCACACTATCACGACCCACGAATCCACGCAGCGGTCTTTCAACCGCGGTATTCCATTGGCGGTACACACCGCTGCGCTCAAAATACACACACATTTACAAAACACATCCACATTGGACAATTCAAAATACACACACTTGATACACATACACACATCACTCCCACACATCCAATACAATATAAAACACACACCCACATGACCCACAAACCCTTACGTCAACAGTTGCGAGAGAAGGCCAGAGAGAGACACTACCAGAAAGAACAATAGCATCCACAGGCACCCTACACCATCACTCACACAACATCCAAGCACCTCATACAACACACCTCTAAATGTCACCCGACACATCACAACACACACCACCCCACACATCACCCACACCACCCCATGGCCCCACAAAGACACCCCATGTTCTCTGAGGAGGAGCTCAGGGTCATGGTGGAGAAAATCATCTGGGTAGAGCCACAGCTATTCGGATCACAGGTGCAGCACACCACCATAGCTAGGAAGATGGAGCTATGGCGAAGAATCGTGGACAGGGTCAACTCAGTGGGACAGCACCCAAGAACACGGGATGACATCAGGAAGAGGTGGAACGACCTACGCGGGAAGGTGCATTACGTGGTCTCAAGACACCACCTTGCGGTTCAGAGGACTGGCGGCAGACCCCCACCTCCTCCCCCAGAACTCACTACATGGGAGGAGCAGGTCTTGGCTATACTGCATCCTGAGGGCCTCGCAGGAGTAGCTGGAGGAATGAACTCTGGTAAGACAAATCTTTCACTACTTCATCCCCCACCCACCTGCATGCTATCACATACCCCCACCCTTGCCCTCACCCCCATCACTCCAACTCCTCACATATGTCCCAATATCACAAACCACACATCCCAAACCCAAGCCCTGCATGTAACACCAAAGCATGGACACCCATCACCAAAGCATGTCCACTGCACATACCCATACACCCCCCTAAACTAGTATCACACAAGGGCCTACACAGGAATGAAAGCACTGGGGTACAGGGCCACCCACCCATTGCACACCATGGCACACACAGATGCAATAATCATGCCTTTACACCCCTGCAGGACCCCTACCCAAAGTCACCGGACAGGAGGGTCCGGACATGTCCACTCCACCCACAGAAGAGGCCCACAGTGATGACAGCAGCTCTGTCCAACTGGATCAAGATGACCAGCCCGGCCCATCTGGGACCTGGGACAGTTGAATCCCCTCACACTGGCACAGGCCACTACAGAGCTACCCCCCTCTGGAAACACCAGCACAGCACCCACCCAGCGGGCCCATCCCTCTGTCCCCAGGACACGTCAATCAGCAGTGTGTCCACCACTACAGGGAACCCAGGCTAACCCACCACCCCAACAACACCAGGGACCTGGGGCAGTGGCAGTGGGCACACGGTTCAGGGGACAGAGGCCCAGGAACACAGGGGAACTGGGAGGGCTGCTGTGCGACAAGGGGAGGACAGGCCCAGGGAACCCACTCTCCACGAGGCCCTCTCCAACATCATGGGAGCCTACCACCATTCCCAGGAGACGATGGCAATGGTACTGGCCAAGTTTCCGGAGACCCAGCGGCTGCAGGAGGAACAGTATCTGGGCTTCAGGGAGGAACTAAAATCCATCAATTCCACCCTGGGCACCATTGTAGGGGTGCTGAAGGAACTCGTCAACATCAGGAGGGACACTGTGGCACAACAACGGGCCCCTGACACTAGCCTGGACGATGAACTGCCCACCACCTCCGCTGCCGTTAGTGGACAGGAGGCACAGCCACAGGACCACGACACCAGCACCCCATCCCCTGCAGAAGGAGAACCACCCCCGCAAGCGGTCAAGAGCAATGGCAAGACCCCGCCAAGAAATGAGACCACCCTGAATGTCATACTTCTGTCCCACTTTGTCACCCTGTCCATACTTAAACTGCCCCAGCTCCACTTCCTATGCCCATTTGGACAATGCACCTGTGAGACTACTAGACTGGACTCTGCCATGGACATTCCTCCACCATCACCCCTGACCATTTTACATCCCCCTCCACTATTTAGCACTTAAATAAACACCCTTAAATCACAAAACAATCTGGAGTCAGTCTGTGCTTTCACAATTGTGTATTTGCAATAACTGAGGGAAATAGCAATGTCCATTGATTTGTCAACATACTTATGTCACACAGCTCTAGTCCATGCGGAAACCAAAACAGAGGTCACACAGTGGGACCCACATCTGTGAAATCGTAAGGGAAAGTGACAACTCAGTGACCATACACTGGGTGAAAATGACAGACAGATGAGAGGTAGTAGAATTAAATCAGATGTAGCAGGCAGTGTTGTCTTCTTACCTGTGTCTCACTGGAAGTATTGATGGATAACCGTGTTCCTGTTGTCTATGTTCTCTTCTTCTGCTTCCTCGTCTTCACTGACCACAGGCTCCACAGCTGCCACAACAGCTCCATCTGGACCATCCTCCTGCAGAAAAGGCACCTGTCGTCGCAAAGCCAAGTTGTGAAGCACACAGCAGGCCACGATGATCTGGCATACCTTCTTTGATGAGTAGAATAGAGAACCACCTGTCATATGGAGGCACCGGAACCTGGCCTTCAGGAGGCCGAAGGTCGTCTCTATAATCCTCCTAGTTCATCCATGGGCCTCATTGTAGCGTTCCTCGTCCTGGGATTCCTCACAGGGGTCAGTAGCCATGACAGGTTGGAGTAACCAGCGTCACCTGCAAATGGTGAGGGACAACTGTTAGACACACACTAACTCATAGGGACATCCCCAGACCCGGACACCTATTCACACTGTATAGGGTCCATGTCCTCACCTAATAGCCACACACGGTGCCTCTGGAGTTGCCCCATCACATAAGGGATGCTGCTATTCCTCAGAATGTAAGCGTCATGCACTGAGCCAGGAAATTTGGCATTCACATGGGAGATGTACTGGTCGGCCAAAAACACACCATCTACACATTCAGTGAATGGTAACTCTTCCGGTTTCCTGTACACCTGTTCACTCCTGCGGGGGGGGACCAAGGCCTCATGTGTCCCATCAATGGCACCTATGATGTTGGGGATATGTCCCAGGGCATAGAAGTCACCTTTCACTGTAGGCAAATCCTCCACCTGAGCGAAAACGATGTAGCTCTGCATGTGTTTCAGCAGGGCAGACAACACTCTGGACAACACATTGGAAAACATAGGCTGGGACATCCCTGATGCTATAGCCACTGTTGTTTGAAAAGACCCACTTGCAAGGAAATGGAGTACTGACAGCACCTGCACTAGAGGGGGGATTCCTGTGGGATGGCGGATAGCTGACATCAGGTCTGGGTCCAACTGGGCACACAGTTCCAGGATTGTGGTACGATGAAGTCTGTAGGTGATGATCACATGTCGCTCCTCTATTGTCGACAGGTCCACCAGCGGTCTGTACACTGGAGGATGCCGCCATACCCTCACCTGCCCCAGCGGACGTTGCCTATGGAGGAGAAGAGCGAGCAGAGGGTCAACCAACTCTGAGGTACATAAACACAACTTAATCGGAAAATGTTTGCAAAGCGACATATGGCTGTATTAGTGTTTAAGCAAGGCCTATATATGTGTGACGCAGTCCAAAATAATGCCATGTGGGCCCCTGAAATGGCGGCTGCCTGACCTGTAAAGTGGGACAAGGGGATATGAGGTAACTGCGCTGGCGTTGTACACCGTCGCGGTAGGCGGTCGAAGACCGCGGCGTAATCCTGCATTGGTTAACATTGGACCCTATGGGTCCCAGGAGCCAATGACGATGTACGCCGGCGGTGACGGTACGCACCGCGCGGACGTGCCCGCCATTTTCTCTCTGTTCAATCAGTTGATACCTGATCTTCGACAGGAGAGGACCTACACTGCAAGTGCTGCTGTGACCTCAGTCTGGAAGAGACAATGGCACGTGTGTCTGGGGAAAGGGCCCTTGCCTTCAGCACGGAGGAGTTGGACAAACTAGTGGATGGGGTTCTCCCCCAGTACACGCTACTCTACGGTCCTCCAGACAAACAGGTGAGTACACTGTGAGCATGCTGTATGGGCAATGGCTGTTTGGAGTGGTGTGGATGAAAGATGGGGGGGAGAATGAGGCGTGCATGAAACAAAGGTGAGTGCATGTGCGTCATGGCAGGGGTAGGGATGCGAGCGAATGACTGTGACGGTGTGGACGGTTATTTCTCCCCTGTACTATTCCTGTAGGTCAGCGCCCACCAAAGGAAGGATATTTGGCGTGCCATCACCAAGGAAGTCCGGACTCTGAGGGTCTACCACAGACGGAGCACCCACTGCAGGAAAAGATGGGAGGACGTTCGCCGCTGGAGCAAGAAGACGGCGGAGGCCCAGCTGGGTATGGCCTTCCAACGTTGGAGGGGTGCCCGCCGCACCATGACCCCCCTGATGTTCCGGATCCTGGCGATGGCGTACCCGGAGTTGGATGGGCGCTTAAGGGCATCACAGCAGCCACAAGGGGGTGAGTACACTCTCATTCAGCTGATTCAGCGCACACTGTAGGTGTCTGGGTGGGGAAGGTGGGCTGTGGGTTCCCCTACGCCAGGGCAAGTCTAGTAGGCAAGGTCCCTTCTGAAGGCAGGCCCTGTGGCACCCCACCTGTGTACAGAGCCAACTACACCTAGTCAGGCTCTTGTGACATCCATGTGTGCAGCAATCGGGCATAGCCTTGTAACCCATGTCCCTGTGATTGATTAGGGAACTCAAAGTGCACGGCGGAGTGCAGGGGGCTTCTGTGTCTGTAGTGTCCGTCCAACGGTAGCAGTATTGCATGCACTCAACATGTCTTTCTTCTTTCTCCCCCCCCCCCTTTTTGTGGTCTCCCTGTTCTTGTGTGCATTAGCATCATCAGGCAGAGGATCAGTGGCACGGAGCAGGAGGGAGCTGCATCCACATGGCCCTTGGGGGCGACACAACGGAAGCTGAAGTCACCAGTGGGACGGAGGGCGAGGGGAGCTCCACGGCGGGGACAGGAGCTGAGACCAGCGATACGGACTCCTCCTCTGATGGGAGCTCCCTTGCGGTGGCGGGCCCATCTGAGCCCCCCGCATCTACAGGTACAGCCGCCACCCCCCCTACCAGCACCGCCCTCCCAGCAGCCCCTCAGCGTTTGCCCCGTGGCCGCTCACCCAGGAGGGTGGGCATCTCCTTCGCCCCAGGCACCTCAGCCCCTGCACCTGTCACCCCTGCTGCCCTCAGTGAGGAGGCCATTGACCTCCTCAGGTCCCTCATTGTTGGGCAGTCTACCATTTTGAATGCCATCCAGGGTGTAGAGAGGCAGTTGCAACAAACCAATGTATACCTGGAGGGCATTCATTCTGGTCAGGCAGCCCAACAGCGAGCTTTTCAGACTCTGGTCTCAGCACTGATGGCAGCCATTGTCCCTGTCTCTAGCCTCCCCCCTCCAACTTCCTCCACCCAGACCCAAACCCCTGTACCTCAGCCTATCCCAAGCACACCATCAGACCAGCATGCACACACGTCAACACACAAGGGAAGCTCAGGCAAACATAAGCACCACACATCCCACAGGCACTCACGCAAGCATCATACACATGCAGACATACCAACATCCACTGCCTCCACTGTGTCCCCCTCCTCCTCGTCTCCTTCCTCCCTCCCTGTCTGGTCTCCACTCACACCTGCATGCACTACATCGTCAGCCACTACCTCCATCACCAGCACACCTGCCTCCACACCCCACTCATGTGCACTCACCACCCCCACTACCATTCACACATCCCCTGTGTCCTCTCCCAGTGTGTCTGTGAGCCCACCTCCCAAGGTACACAAACGCAGCCACACACCCACCCAACAGCCATCCACCTCACGACAGCCTCCAGCCCATGCACTTTCACTCAAAGTCAGCAAACGTACACCTCCTACAACCACTACTTCTTCCTCCACTCCCAAACCCCCTCCATCTACCCGTCTCAGTGTGCCCAAAAAACTTTTCCTGTCCAACCTTGACATCTTCCCCTCACCTCCCCCACCCATTCAGTCTCCTAGGACCCTCCTCTCCACGACCCAACCCAGCGCCTCAGCCACAACATCTGCGGGAACAGTGGTGCCAGTAGTGACCGGCTTCTGGGCAGCCAGTGTGGCAAGGAGCCAGAGCACGGGCAGTCCCCCACCTCAAAAGCATACAAAGTTGGCCAGTGCCCGGTGGGAGAGGAAAAAAAATCTTCCACCTAAGCTGCTCCCAGGGGTATAGTTGGGAGTGTGGAGACAGCTGCGCCACCATCCAAGGTGGGGAAGGGGCACAGTAAAACCAGCAAGTCTGGGAAAACCTGCACGGCGGGCAAGACCGCAACAAGCACCGCTGCCAAGGACACCAACGCTACCAGCACCGCTGCCAAGGACACTACCGCCACCAGCACAGCTGAACAGGACACCGCTACCACCAGCACCGCTGCCAAGGACACCGCCGTCACCAACACCGCTGAAAAGGACACCTCCGCAACAAGCACCGCAGGCCAGTGAGCGCCAAAGATTCCGACGCCACTGAGGTCGCCACGAGCAGGATGAAGCAGTCAGGGCACAAAGCCCCCTCCAGAACCAGTGGAGAAAGGCATCCACTACCTCAGTCCTTGGCAGGATGAAGCACTCTGGGCACAAAGCCCCCTCCAGAACCAGTGGAGAGATCCATCCACTACCTCAGTCCTTGGCAGGATGAAGCACTCTGGGCACAGAGCCCCCTCCAGAACCAGTGGAGAAAGTCATCCACTACCTCAGTCCTTGGCAGGATGAAGCACTCTGGGCACAGAGCCCCCTCCAGAACCAGTGGAGAAAGGCATCCACTACCTCAGTCCTTGGCAGGATGAAGCACTCTGGGCACAGAGCCCCCTCCAGAACCAGTGGAGAGATCCATCCACTACCTCAGTCCTTGGCAGGATGAAGCACTCTGGGCACAAAGCCCCCTCCAGAACCAGTGGAGAAAGGCATCCACTACCTCAGTCCTTGGCAGGATGAAGCACTCTGGGCACAAAGCCCCCTCCAGAACCAGTGGAGACTGGTATCCACTTGAGAGACTGTGGCTTTTCACTCCCCAGGATGCAGCAGTGGGCAACCCACCCACTGTAGAGACTTGAGAGCCTGTGGCTTTGCACTCCCCAGGATGCAGCAGTGGGCAAACCACCCACTGTAGAGACTCGAGAGTCTGTGGCTTTGCACTCCCCAGGATAAAGCAGTGGGCAACCCACCCACTGTAGAGACTCGAGAGACTGTGGCTTTACACTCCCCAGGATAAAGCAGTGGGCAATCCACCCACTGTAGAGACTTGAGAGACTGTGGCGTTGCACTCCCCAGGATAAAGCAGTGGGCAACCCACCCACTGTAGAGACTTGAGAGACTGTGGCTTTGTACTCCCCAGGATAAAGCAGTGGGCAAACCACCCACTGGAGAGACTTGAGAGACTGTGGCTTTGCACTCCCCAGGATACATCAATAGGCATTGAGCCCCCTCGTGGATCTGGTGTTGTGTACTCATCCGGCTGAGGTGCCTCCCCTTCCCTTCCCCCTGAGGTGCCTGTTTTATTTCTATCTGATGCCCCAGCAGTGTTCTCTCCGTCCTGTTCGGGTATTGAGTGTGGGCCTCGCCCATGCATTTTGGGCCCAGTGGTCCACGGACTATGATGGTGGAATCCCTTGGACTTGTATTCTTGGTGTATATATTTGTTTATAGTGTGAATATCTTTATATATGTATGTATTTTTGATTCATGTGTTTGAATATATTACAATCATTCAACTCATTTCCTTTTGTCCTTGCATTCTTCCATAGGGGTTGGGGGGTGTAACTGTAATGTATCATGATGTATAAGTGTGTGTGTTGTCGTTGGTGAGGGTGGGGGTGAGAGTGTTGCGTGTGTGTGTCACTCTCTTTTCCTTCCCCCCTCCCCTGTGTCGTAGGTGCAGTACTCACTGTGGTCTTCGCCGCTGTCTTTGTTGTTCCTGGTAGAGAAGCAGGAACATAAAGGCTGGCAGTATCTGGAGCTCGGGTTCCATGGCGTCCTGATTCCTCATGGGGTGTGTAGAGGTGAGCGTTTTCCCTTCCAAGTCCTGTTTCCGCCGTGTTTTTGTTCGTGGTAAATCCGCCCCGCAAAAGGTGGCGGATTGGACTGTTGTAATTCTGTGGGCGGTACATTGTCCTCCGCCTGTCTGTTGGCGGTTACCGCTGCGGTGTTTGTTTGTACCGCCTTGGCGGTCGGAGTGTTAAAGTGGCTGTCTATGTTGGCGGTTTCCGCCACGGTCGTGATTCCAATTTTTTTTCCACCGGCCTGTTGGCGGTTTTACCGCCGCTTTAACACCGACCGCCAGGGTTGTAATGACCACCCAAATGTCTATACCAAGCCACTTAACGCTCCAAATCATTGTTCCAAATCACCAGTGTCTGCTCTGTGTCCCCCCTTCAGCTGTTCAAATAGCATATGGTAGAAAGAGTCCTTTCTTCACAGCCCAGGACTGCTTTAATCTGTGGTTGTCAATACAGATTGGCCTGGGTATGTGTTTCTTGCCCCCCTGATCAAACAAACTCCAGTAAAATGGAAAAGCTCTAATAGTTCTCTTTGCGATCTACCCAACTCCCCTTTATTCTTGGAGAAACAAAACAAATGTGCACAACTGGTGTTTGAACAAGGTTGTTGCTTAGGCGGATGGGGACAGGCCACTTTTGAAGTGTGCCTGATATGAAAATGAAAAAAGAACAGATGACGGACGGAATGCTGGACAATGTTAACTATTCACCCCAGTCAGAGATCTAGGCTTAAATCAATCGGGGTTTTTTGCCCAACATGCCACCCCAGTTTGGACCCAGCAATATGCACATCAGTCTTGACCTTGCTCCCCCTATGGGACCAGTCCATCCCGAGTGACAGGCCGGTCCTCCCTGGACTGGAAACAAGCATCCTGGGACTGGTTTCAGGGTATCATCCCTCCTCAGCCAGTCTAGCTTGAATCCAGTGGCACAGTGAGCCCAGGACTCACATATGGGCATACCTGGAGCACTTAGGGCAGCAAATGCAAAAAGAACAGATGATAAACGGAATGCTGAACAATGTCAAATATTCACACAGTCATAGATCTGGGCCTCTATTCATCGTTTTGTGCCACCATGCCACCCTAGTTTGGACCCATCCATATGCAAATCAGTCTTGACCTTGCTCCCCATGGGAACAGTCCAGCCCAAACTGCCAGGTCCTCCCTGGATCAGAAAGAAGAATCTTGGGAATGGTTTCAGGGTAGCACCCTTCATCAGCCAGGCTAGCTTAAATCCAGTGGCACAGTGAGCCCGGGACCCATGTCTGGGCATACCCGGTGCACTTAAGGTGGCAAAAGCAAAAAGAAAAGATGATGGATGGCATGCTGAACAATGTCAAGCATTTACACCCAGTCACAGATCTGGACCTCAATCCATTGTTGTTTTGCCCACCATGTACCCCAGTTTAGACCCACCCATATGCAAATCAGTCTTGACCCTGCTTCCATTGGGAACAGTCTTGCCTGAACTGTCAAGGCAGGGCCTTCTGTGGTTCTGGATTGAAGCTAGCCTTGCTGATGAGGGGTGATACCGCGAAACAGGCCCCAGGATGCTTTTTTCAACGTTCAAGACTGATTTGCATATGGCTGGGTCAAAACTGGGCTGAATCTCTCCTTTCCAATGGTATTTGTGCCCAGAGGATCCCTTCTTGGGGCTCACCACTGGAAAGCGATGGCTAAGCTGGGACATGTGGGAGCGGCCCCTTAGGTAAGGGCATGTGGTAGGGGTGGGTGAACCCTACCCACCATGGGCATGGCCATGCCCCCCCTAAATAATGCATCAACAGTCTTTCTGCCCACCTGGGGAAGATAAGGTGATTACCCCCAATCTGCCTCACACTAAGGGGCAGACAGCCCACTGGACACCAGGGAAATTTTGTAGAAACAAATGTACAGGGCTAGGGGCTGCCCACCATGGGCATCGCCATGCCTCTACCCCAAAAAAGGTGGCATCAGTCTTTATTCACCTCCTGGGTGGCAGATGGGATGATAACCCCCAATCTGAACCCCTACACCCTTTTGGGGGGCAGAAAGCCCACTAGAGACCAGCGACTGCATTTATGCAGTGCTTTTTTGGGGGGAGTGCCCACGTGGGCCTGTGTCTGGTGCTCCCTTCCACCCTATAGCCCAAAATAATTTCTGGCCCCCAGGGGTGGATGGGGATATTCACCCCCAGTGTACCCCTGAGGGGTCAGAAAGCCCACTAAACGACAGGGATTTCAAAACAGAGCCAAAACAAACAAAAAGAGGGGATGGCCTACCTTGGTATCGAGCCATGCCCCTGCCTCTGAAGTGCTAGTAAACCACAGAGGGTAACCCAAAAACCGATCGGGCTGGGTAGAAGATAATCATTACATACGACAATGCCCTAACAAATTGTTTATATATCATAAAACAACATAGGTGAAAACAAACAAACTATTTATTCATACAAATATAATATTCATTTATTTACTTATACATAAATATCAATTTAATATATTCATCCTATATGGACAGCCCATCTAATAAAACAACACACCAAAGGACAGGTAGTGTGAGAAAAAGTGCTCTTGATAGATAGAAAGAATAATAATACATATTCCAATGGATCAAAAACCAATACAAGAAAAATTCAAAACAGTCGTTGGTTCTTTTCTGTTTGCTGCATTAAACCCATTCCAAGTCCTCAGAGAGTCTAAATCAATTGTTTCAATCCTCCAAAGATACTATGCAGAAACCAATCCAGACTATGATATATCCGTCGACGTTTCGACCCCTCTATATCTTGGGCGAAATCCCAGCACCACAATGGGTCTTCTTCAGGACTAGTACGATGGGAGTCCCTTAAATATATCCTCAGACTTCTTCACTTCTTTTACTTGTCTATTTTATGAGGAGATCAAATCTAATTTTAAAATACCATTCCTCCTCATATACCAGGTCACCAATCAATTCCAATGCACTCTTCATTCTTGTGTGAGCCTTCAGAAGACTGAGCGTTCACAAAGCAAAAAACTCTGAAGGAGCAATAGTGTCTTTCTTTACCCTTGGCTGAAGACAGGAGGCTTGTCACAGTTAGTGAGAATGTCTCAAATCTGCCTTCTGAGGGTGTAGAAAGTCCGCTTGACACCATGGATTTTGCCTTTGAGGTTAAAGAAAGTGGTGTGGGTGTTGCACTCTGGCACTGACCACACCCCCACCCACAAAGAGGACAAACTGGGTTTTTGTCACCCACCAGGGGCAGACAGGAAGATTGGCCCCAATTTACCCCTGAGGGAGCAGGAAACTCACTGTATGGCATGAATATATTTTTTTAAATAATAGGGGGTCTGGCCAACCCTAACATCAGGCCCCACCCTGACCCCTAAAGGGTCAACAGTCTTTCTGCTCCCCAATGGATTAAAAGGTCCCATCCCAATGGCAAGCGGGAGGAAATTTGATTCCTTTGGGTGTTGTTTTTACATATGGGCCAGGAGACTGTGGCTAACTCCCAATATCGTCCCACTTGCAATGGTGAATGGCTGCACAGTTTGGGCTTGGGTAGGTTGCCACCTAGGAAAACCTACCAGACACAGACAGTTCTTAAAACTGCACACCTGGGGGAGTCTAAGGTGGTGTGCTTTGTGTGGACCCAACAACACTCTCTTACCCACATTGTCCTGCAAAACTCAAACTTTGACTAAAGCACACATTTTCCTCACGGTTCTGTGAAGAAATCTTCTGGAAACTGCGGGGAGCCATTATTGTCCTACCAGTCTGAGTTCCTACATGTCCCCCAATAAGAATGGTACCCCACTTGTGTGGGTGGGCCAAGATCCCACAGTACAAAAGGCCCTCAAGTGCTACATTGATAGCTAAGGAGTAGGTTCAGCGTTTGGGGCCGTGCTGTGGTGTCACCCATGCAAAGGTATGAACCACAGCCATTTTTGAAAACAGGATAACCAGGGGATTTCAGGGTGGTGTGCCTTGCATGCGTCCCAAGACTTTTTCTTACCCACAATGCCATGCAAACCTCAAACTTTGCCTGAAATCACACATGTTCCTTACGTTTCTGTGATGGAAAATTCCAGATGGAATCCACAAAATTCCTACCACCCAGCGTTACCTCACTCATATTGATAAAAACGCTGCACTAGCTATGTGGCTGGGCGTGGTGCCTGTGACAGGGGCTGATCGAACCGAGGTCGATGGAAGCCCTTGCGATGGGGCCTCCACTGACCTCGGTTTCATTTGTGCCTGTCGCTGGAATTTGGTGTAGAATTGTGGTAAATTCTGCAGTTTAGGACACCGAGGCCATTAACATTGGTCAAAATTGGATGTGGTTTGAGAACACTTTATAGATGCACCAAAATGGAAATATACAACGAAACAAGTGGGCTGTGGTCTCCTCCTCATTCCCCGCACACCATCACCCCAGACTGCCCTGCTGATAATTTTCACTGGAATGGGCAATGCATCTATAAATGCAGAGTTGGGCATGAGGGCTCCCCCTAAGATCACCAGCTAGTGGCGCTTCTCTGACTGCAAGCATTTACATTGAGCCTTCTCCTGACCAGAACAGCAGCCACAAGTACCATGGACCATGGTTGCAGGTCAGTGCTTCGGAAGGCACATGGAGCAGGAGCAGTCAGTCATGTCAGTCATATGTTCAGGCTCTGCTTAATGTGACACTGACTCAGGCACACTCTAAAGTGGTCTGCTGTATAGTTGTTTAAATGAAAATGCATAATTGTAATAACACCGTGTGGTTAACATAATTAATTCAAGATGTTTTGCTGTAAATCTGTTTGTCATTGATAATGTAAGCATCGATTTGCCTGTCACCATCTTATTCTTGCACACCGTTATCTCTCTGCCTTTCCCCACCATGCACTCAATATACAATTGTTAAGTTGTAAATAATGTTTTGAAACACAATGTCATTTTCTGTTGCACAACAGGATTCTTTATTCTCAAGCTTCATTCTTATGCTGTATTAGCAAGTAAATGCTTCTCCAAGGTCTCATCCATTGTGATCTGTTGTGTTTCTTACTATTATGTACTAAACATAAGGCGTCACACGTGCACCGGGGATGGGAACTGTATTGTGAAAATCTGTGTGACAGTGCAGACAAATGTGATTTTAAACTGTATGGTTCTTTCTTTAACATGATTGGATGAGATTTATGGGCCTTTACACGTTTACACAAAATTTAGGATCTTATTGCATTTTCCCAATAAAATGAAATATTCCTAGAAGGTGATGGTTTCAAGGCCCCTGATCCTTAGAAGTTCCTATTTTGGTCCAAGCTCTGATTTCTAAATGATTTACTGAGCTACATTATAGTCTGTTTTGCTATTATTTGATTTGCATTTTATTCTGAGCTTCATGCTCTTATATGACAAATAATTAACTGACTCTTTGCCATTTATTGAGCTTTTGTTATACCTTTAAACTTTTATTAAACCTTCATAATTTCCATTTTAATATGTTTCAGTCTTCACTGTGACACCTAACATGCCATATATTTGTTTCTGAAATGTTATTTGATATTGAATTTACATGTTGACCAAATGCAGTTTTGGGGCAATAAAATCCTTAGATTAACACAACTCCTGGGTCATCAGTGGCACTTTAGAAGGAAGACCAGGCAAAAAGCACCACATCGTCTATCAGCTTTCCTTGTTTGCCCTCTAGGCCAGTATGTCTCACATTGAAGAAAGTGAGGTAGGGACCAGGTCCTGCATAATCACCAGAAGCTGCGCTGCTGTTCACAGTGCTAACTGCGTGGCTCATTTCTTAGAAAAAACTCAGCACATTAAGATTAAGAGCTATAGGATGGCAATGAAATGTAGTGCCTGAATGCAGCCAGTGATGCCATCGTACAAGAATTATTCATAACCCTACTAACTGCCATAATCACTACATTGGCTGCTCTACTCCTACACTGTGCAATATATCGGCCCAACATCTTTAAAATAAAAAATATATAAATATATATATAACCTACTGGCGGTCCCCAGTAGGTAGTTATAGTTAGGACCTAGAGTCCATGGGAAAATAGTATTTTGACTTGTCTACATCTTTGGCACCGTTTGATGAATCTTCACAAATTTTTCTAAAACAAAGGCCCTCATTACGACCCTGGTGGTCGGTGTTAAAGCGGCGGTAATACCGACAAAAGCCCGGCGGTAACAAAAATGGAATCATGACCAAGGTGGAGAACGCCAACACAGACAGCCACTTTAACACTCCGACCGCCACGGAGGTAGCAACAAACACCACAGCGGTAACCGCCAACAGACAGGCAGAAGACAATGTACCTACCGCCCATTACAACACGCACATCCGCCATCTTTTCCGGGGTGGTACCAACGCCATCAAAAGCATGGCGGAAACAGTACTTTGAAGGGAAGCCACTCACCTCTCGACACTCAAGGAAGAACCAGGACGCCATGGAGCCCGAGCTGCAGGTCTTCCCCATGCTGGTGTTTCTGCTCATATACCAGAAGTACCAACGGCGGCGGCGATGACCACAGTGAGTACTGTACCTAGCACATAGGGGAGGGGGGGAGAAAAAGAGAGTGACACACACAGGCAACGCGCAACACCCCCACCATCACACCCAACACCATACACACAAACACATGCAAGAACATTACATATACACCCCGTAACCCTCTGGAATAACGCAAGGACAAAAGGAATGGAGTCAAATGAGTGTCATATTAGAAATAGTCAGAAAAACTGTAATTTTTTAATAACAGTATTTACAAAATATACAATATGTACAAAAGGCGGGACAATGTCCACTCAAAATGTCTGTGGCCCACTGGGCCAAAACACATAGGCCAAGGCCACACTTGACTTCTGCCTCAATACGGAGAGAACACTGCAGGGGCATCAGGTCGAAAACACACAGGCACCTCAGGGGATGGGGAATGGGGGGCACCTCAGCCAGAAGATGGTACAACACCACTGCTCCTGGAGGGGGCTACATGCCCACAGCGATGTCCTGGGGCATGCAAAGCCACAGTCTCTCAAGTGGGTGGTTTGCCCACTGCTTGGTCCTGTGGAGTGCAAGGCCACAGTCTCTCAAGTGGGTGGTTTGCTCACTGCTTGGCCCTGAGGAGTGCAAGGGCACAATCTCTCAAGTAGGTGGTTTGACCACTGCTTGGTCCTGGGGAGTGCAAGGCCACAGTCTCTCAAGTGGGTGACTTCTTCCATTGGTTCTGGAGGGGGCATTGTGCCCAGTGAGCTTCATACTGCCAAGGATAGGGTGAGTGGATGCCTTTCTCCACTGGTTCTGGAGAGGGCTATGTGCCCTTTCTCCGCTGGTTCTGGAGGGGTTTTTGTGCCCAGTGTGCTTCATCCTGCCAAGGATAGGGTGAGTGGATGCCTTTCTCCGCTGGTTCTGGAGGGGGCTTTGTGCCCAGTGTGCTTCATCCTGCCAAGGATAGGGTGAGTGGACACCTTTCTCCACTGGTTCTGGAGGGGGCTTTGTGCCCAGTGTGCTTCATCCTGCCAAGGATAGGGTGAGTGGATGCCTTCTTCCACTGGTTCTGGAAGGGGCATTGTGCCCAGTGTGCTTCATCCTGCCAAGGATAGGGTGAGTGGATGCCTTTCTCCACTGGTTCTGGAGGGGGCTTTGTGCCCAGTGATGCAGCACTTGGGGGGTGCCAGGTCACAGTACCTCACCTGGATGTCAGAGCCACGAGATTTGCAGTGACCAGGATGCATGACAGTCCATGGAGGCAGGGCTACAGTCCATCCGCCGGCGGCTGCGGCTGCACAGTGGTGGTAGTGCCGGTGCTGGTGGGGGTGCTGCCAGTGGTGGGGGGAGGCTCCAGCCCTTCTCCTGCAGCCTAGGACGGTTGTCCACTGGGGCTGCTGCTGCTGGCAGTGGTGCTACTGTCAGCGGTGCAGGTGGCGGTGCTTGCGGCAGTGCTTGCGGCGGTGCAGGTGGCGGTGCTGGCCGCAGTGCAGGTGCCAGTGCTGCCAGTGGTGGGGGGAGGTTTCCGCCCTTCTCCTGCAGCCTCGGATGGCTGCTCACTGGGGCTGCTGCTGCTGACAGTAGTGGTGCTGGCAGCAGGTGGCGGGGCAGGTGACAATGCTTGCGGCGGTGCTTGCGGCCATGCAGGTGGTGGTGCTGCCCGCGGTGCTGGCAGTTGTGCTGGTAGCCACCAGGCCTTCACCTGCAGGCTCAGATGGCTGAAGTTCCTTGCCTGGTGTTTTGTGCCCCTTCCTGCCCTTGGCAGATGGTGGTGTCACCTTGGGTCTGGCAGCTGGAGGCTTTGAGATGGCCTTGCTGGGTGGTTGTGACTCCTTCCCCTTGCTGGATGCTGTACCCTTCTTCACCTTGCCAGGCGGCGGAATGTTCTTGGCCTTGGCAGGGGTTGGTGGCACACTGGCTGGGCTAACGGCTGCCCCCTTTGAGCCTCTGACAGCTGCAGAAACCACAGAGGACGTGGACTTGGTGGCTGAGGTGCTAGGCTGAGTTTGCTAGGAAAAGCTTCTTAGGGACATTGGGGCGGGAAGAGGGTGAATGTTTGGGAGTGGAGGAAGAGGTAGTGCTTGTAGGAGGTGTTAGTATGCTGTGTTTGGGTGCTGGTGCATGAGCTGGATGCTGTTGTGAGGTGGATGGCTGTTGGGTGGCTGTGTGCTTGCGTTTGTGTACTTCGGGAGGAGGGGTTACAGACACAGTGGGAGAGGACACAGGGGACGTTTGCATGGATGTGGGGGTGGTGACTGCCAGTGAGGGGTGTGTAGTGATGGGCGTGCTGGTGATTGAGATAGTGGATGAGGATGTAGTGCATGCAGGTGTGAGTGGAGACGCTACTGGGAGGGAGGTGGACGAGGAGGAGGAGATGGACACAGTGGAGGCAGTGGATGTTGGTGTGTCTGCATGGAGATGGTACTTGTGTGAGTGCCAGTGAGATGAAGTGTGGTGCTTGTGTTTGCCTGAGCCACTTCTGTATGTTGATTTGGGTGAATGCTGGTCTGAAGGTGTGCTTGGGATAGGCTAGGGTTGAGGGGATTGGGACTGGGTAGAGGAAGTTGGAGGCTGGAGACAGGGACAAAGGCTGCCATCAGTGCGGAGGCCAGAGCCTGAAATGCTCTCTGTTGGGCCGCCACACCAGAGTGAATGCCCTCCAGGTATGCATTTGTTTATTGCAAATGCCTCTCGACACCCTAGATGGCATTCAGAATGGTTGACTGCCCAACAGTGAGGGATCTCTGGAGGTCAATAGCCTCCTCACTGAGGGCAGTAGGGCTGACTGGGGCAGGGCCTGAGGTGCCTGGGGCAAAGGAGATGCCCACCCTCCTGGGTGAGCGTGCACGGGAAACACGCTGAGGGGCTGCTGGGAGGGCGGTGCTGGTGGGGGAGTGGCAGCTGTACCTGTTGATGGGGTGGGCACAGAGGTGTCCGCCACTGCCAGGGAGCTTCCATCGGAGGAGGAGTCGCTGTCTGTAGAGTCCCCTCCTGTCTCTGTCGTGGTGCTCCCCATGCCCTCCGTCCCACTGATGTACTCACCCTCAGTGGATTCAGCCTCCAGGCCCATGTGAGATGCAGATCCCTCCGTTGCCGGTGCCTTTGCTCCTCCGCAAGATGATGCTAATGCACACAAGGACAGGGAGACAAAACAAAAAGGGGAAGAGACGCAGAGGATACACTTGGTTAATGCCAGCAACAACACTACAGTTGGCATACACAACACACAGGGAACAGCCCTATGCACTAGGCCATGCACTACCAGTTACAAAGATAGTCACCAGCCCATGGGGTACTTGCATAATGCCATCAGCTGCACACCTGAAACAAACAGGGCCCTGACCAGTAGTAGATGCCCACTAACACCATTGGGGTTGGAGTGCTTCAGAGCCTGCCCAACAAGGGACCTACCCTGCCATGTTCGCCCTGGCCTATTGGCACCCACAGTCCACATCCCCACCAAGGTAAAACCTTAACGCACGCAAAGTCATGAATCTGAATTTGTACTCACCCCCTTGTGGCTGCTGTGATGCCCTCAAGTGCCCATCCAACTCCAGATAGGCCACCGCCAGGATGTGGAACATCAGGGGGGGTCAGGGTACGACGGGCACCCCTTCCTCATTGGGAGGCCAGCCTCAGCTGGGCCACCGCCGTCTTCCTTGCCCAGCGGCGCAGGTCTTCCCACTGTTTGCGGCAGTGGGTGCTCCACCTGTCAAAGACCCCCAGGGTCCGCACCTCCTTGGGGATGGCATGCCAAATACCCCTTTTCTGATGTGCGCTGACCTGCAGGAAAAATACAACAGAAAAGGGATTAGTCATACCATCCGTTTCGTCATACTCATGGTGGCCCACCATATCCCTCCTATCCCCTACATACATTGACCAACATACATGCAGCACTCTGCCCAGAACACCTCAGCACCCCCTACATGTGTCTTACACACACACAGCACTCGATACATTCATGGCCCACGCATCATGGTCACAGTGTACTCACCTGTTTGTCTGGAGGACCATAGACTAAAGTGTACTGCAGTAGGACCTCATCCACCAGTCTCTCCAGACACGAGCCATTGTTGCTTCCAGACACAGGTCACAGCAGCACTTGCAGTGTAGGACCTCTCCTGTTGAAGGTCAGGTAGCAAGTGAGTGAATAGATGGAAAATGGCGGTCACGTCCGCAGCGGTGCGTACGGTCACCGCCGGCATACATCTCCATTGGATCTTGGAACCCATAAGGCCCAATGATAACCAATGCAAAGTTGCGTGGCACTCGTCGACCGCCTACCGCACCAGCACACAACGCCAGCGGAATTACCTAATTTCCACTTGTCCCTCCTCACAGGTCAGGCAGCTGCCATTTCAGGTGGGCACAGGCCATGGCACCCAACTGCGTCACAGCAGACATTGGCACATCAACTGACTCTCGGATTCACATACTGGTTCTGTAAATTAAGAGATGCATCATTATTATTTCAATAGATGTGTGATTATGACCCTCTGCTCACCGTTTTCCCCCTAGGCTTCCACCGCTGAGGATGAATATGAGATGGTGACACCCTCCAGTGTACAGACCCCTGGTGGACCTTGTGACAATGGAGGACAGACACATTATCCTAACTTACAGACTTGATCGGGCCATAATCAAAGAACTTTGTGCCCAGTTGGAGCCAGGCTGATTTCAGCTATCCGCCAGCCCACAGGTATTCCTTCTCTAGTGCAGGTCCTGTCACTGCTCCATTTCCTGGCAAGTGGTTCCTTCCAATCAACAGTGGCCATGGCATCAGGGATGTCTCAGCCAAAGTTTTCCAATGTGTTGACCAGAGTGTTGCCCTGCTGAAACACATGCGCAGCTACATCGTATTCCCCCAGGTAGAGGATTTGGCCACAGTGAGAGCTGACTTTTATGCCCAGGGACATATCCCCAACATCATTGGTGCCATTGATGATACACATGTAACATTTGTCCCCCCCCCCCCGGAGAAATGAACAAGTGTTCCGGAATAGAAAAACTATCACTCTCTGAATGTGCAGATGGTGTGTTTGGCGGACCAGTACATCTCCCATGTGAATGCCAAGTATCCTGGCTCTTTGCATGATGCCTCCATCTTGAGGAATAGCAGCATTCCATATGTGATGTCTCAACTCCAGAGGCAGAGGGTGTGGCTAATAGGTGAGCCCAATGTCCCTAACCAATATATGTTGGTGTTTAGGTATGGGGTTGTCCCTAAGAGTTAGTGTGTGTCTAAAAGTTGTCCTTCGATATTTGCAGGTGACTCTGGTTACCCCAACCTCTCATGGCTACTGACCCCAGTGAGGAATCCAAGGACAAGGGCAGAGGAACATTACAATGAGGCACATGGGTGAACAAGGCGGATAATTGAGAGAACCTTTGGCCTCCTGAAGGCCAGGTTCAGGTGCCTCCATCTGACAGGTGGATCCCTGTGCTACTCACCCAAGAAGGTGCGCCAGATCATCGTTGCATGTTGCATGTTGCACAATCTGGCCTTGAGACACCAGGTGCCTTTTCGGCAGGAGGATGAGCCTGGAGATGGTCTTGTGACAGTGGTGGAGCCTGTGGACAGTGAGGAAGAGGAGGCAGAGGATGAAGATGTAGACAGCAGATTTTCTCTCATACAGCAGTACTTCCAGTGACACACAGGTAAGACACTGTAACTTCACTTTACATTTCAGTTTTCTGTTGGACATTGGAAATGGCAGCATGAGTTCCCTATGTCTATGGCCACTTAATGTACCCTTTGGCATCTCTATTTTCAGATCTCTGTGCCCCACTCTGGCTCCTGGTGTGTTTACTGCTGCCCACTACAGGTCATACCAATGTATATATAACTGTACATATGAATTGCAATGTTTACAGATTGTTGAACTAATACATATTTCCATCAATTGGCAGACTACAGAATTGTACTTGTTCCAAGGGTGTTTATTTAAGTGCTAAGAGGTTGAGGGGGATGTGCAATGGGCTGGGGTGATGGTGGAGGAATGTCCAGTTAGAGTCCAGTCTCGTAGTATCACAGGTGCATTGTCCAATGGGGCATAGGAAGGGGAGCAATGGCAGTTCAAGGTGGACAGGGTAACAGAGTGGGACACAAAGGTGACAATCAGGAGAGTCTTATTTCCTGGCAGGGGTCTTGGCAATGTTCGCTTCAGCCTGGATTGCAGGGACCGTTTGCGGGGCGGTTCTCCTTCTGCAAGGGGTGGGGTGCTGGTGGCCTGTTGTTGCAGTGGCGATGCATCCTGACCACTAGTGCCGGCAGAGGTGGAGGGCTGTGGCTAGTGTCAGGGGCCGTTGGTGTGCCACTGCCTCCCTCATGGTGTTGGCCATGTCAGCCAGCACCCCTGCAATGGTGACCAGGATGGTGTGGAAGTGTTTGAGGTCCTCCCTGATCCCCAGGACTGTCCCTCCTACAGCCGCTGGGTCTCCTGCAACTTGGCCAGTATCTGGCCCAAGGTCTCCTGGGAATGGTGGTATGCTCCCAGGATCCCTGCAAGTGCCTTGTGGAGAGTGGGTTCCCTGGGCCTGTCCTCCCCAGTCGCACAGCAGTCCTCCCAGCTTCCCTGTTGTCCTGTGCCTCTGTCCCCTGAACCGTGTGCCCACTGCCACTGACCCCAGGTCCCTGATTGTCTTGAGTTTGTGGGGTTGCCTGGGGTCCCTGTAGTGGTGTACACACTGCTGATTGATGTGTCCTGGGGACAGTGGTATGGGCCTGCTGGGTGGGAGCTGTGCTGGTGTTTCCTGAGGGGGGAGGGTCTGTGGTGGTATGGGACTGTAGCAGTGCAACCGACTGTCCAGAGGCCCCTGATGGGCCAGGTTGGCCTTCGTGATCCAGGCGTGCAGAGCTGCTGTCATCACTTTGGGGCTCTTCTGTGGGGGGACTGGATGTTGGTGGCACCTCCTCTCCGGTGACGTTGAGTGGGGGTCCTGTGGGGATGTAACTGCAGTGTTATTGTATCTGCGTGTGCCATCTAGTGCATGGGTGTGTTTCCCTGTATGGTTGTGACAGCCCTGTCAGCTTTGCCTTGTGTGAGTGGTGATTTTGTGGGCTAGGTGATTCTCTCTAATGGGCATGCTTTAGTGAAGGGTGTCCATGCAGGTCTGTGATGGGTGTCCATGCATTGGTGTTGCATGCAGGGCTTGGTGTTCCTATGGGTGGGTTGTGATGGTGGGGTATATGTGAGGTGGTGGAGTGATGGGGTGAAGGTAGGGGTAGGAGGTTGTGATAGCATGCAGGTAGGGTGGGGGATATAATAGTAGAGATTTGACTTACCAGAGTCCAGTACTCCTCCTACTCCTGCGAGGCCCTGAGGTTGCATGATCGCCAAGACTTGCTCCTCCCATGTTGTTAGTTTTGGGGGAGGAGTAGGTCGTTCCACCTCTTCCTGATGTCATCCCTTGTTCTTGGGTGCTGTCCCACGGCGTTGACCCTGTCCACGACTCTCCACCATAGCTCCATCTTCCTTGCAATGAACGTCTGCTGCACCTGTGATCCGAATAGCTGTGGTTCTACCCGGATGATTTCCTCCACCATGACCCTTAGCTCCTCCTCTGAAAACCTGGGGTGTCTTTGGGGTGCCATGGATGTGGTATGAGTGGTATGTGTGAGGATGTGTGGGGTGATGTGTTGTGGTGTGTGCTGTGAGGTGTGGATGGTGTATGGGTGATGGTGTTTTGTGGCTCACATTGAGTGGGTGCTCCTGGCTTGTCTCTCTCTCTGTTAGCAATCTTTTTTTTGTTGAAAGGGTTGTGGGTAATGTGGGTGTGTGTTTTATAGTGGTGTGGGTGTGTGGTGTGGGTATGTGTGTCAGGTGTGTGTAGTTTGAATTGTCCAATGTGGTGTAGTCTTGTAAGTGTGTGTGTATTTTAAGCGTGGCAGTGTGCACCGCCAATGGTTTACCGCGGTTGAAAGGCCGCTGCGGTGATTCGTGGGTCCTGATACTGTGGGCATATTTCTTTTGGCGTAATGGTGTGGGTTTTGGTACCGCCAGTTTATCACTGACCTTTGGTCTGGTGGATTTGTGTGGGTGTCCATATAGTGGTGGATTTCTCTGTGTGGGTCATAATAACCGTAGCGGTATACCGCCGTGGTCACAGTATGTTGGAGGCGCTCAGCACAGCGGTAGGCGGCATTTACCGCCAATGTTGCAATGAGGGCCAAAGTGTCCCATAGGGCCTTGTTACACATGGAAAGTTTTAGGATGATTTGTCAAGCAGGGGCCGAGAAAAAGGAAGGGGTAAGAAAACAGTGTGTCTCCCATGCTGATTCCCATAGGGTCTTTAGTCATGAATATAGCATGTCAAGCACTAACCTGTTTGTCCCACGGAGACACAATGTTGAATAAGCTGCTTATTCCCAATTTCTCCTAGTCGTTGCATGCCTCCCACTTAAATGCACGTGATCAGCACCGGAACGTCCCCGGTGAAAGGGGATGGATGAAAAGAGAGAGAGAGAGAGAAAGAGAGAGAGACACTGGAGCCACAGGTCGGGATCCAAACGAATAGTGATGTTTTTTGATCGGCTGGAATTTCCCATGATGAATTATACATCAGTCAAACATAGGAGCTGTTCACAGGGCTTTGTTGGGGTGGGGTGGCACAAGGTGGGCAGTGCAGGGGGGCACGTGGGCAAATTAATAAAGCAAACTAATAAAAAAAATCACTTACCTGCTCTGCTCCCACACTGCTCACCATCGCTGCAGACAGGCACAGGCTCCCAGCCTGCCCTGCTGCCGATCCTGACACTGCTCAGAGCAGCATCAGGATTGGCTGGGAGCGCCCAGCCAGGGCGCTCCCAGGGAGACTGGGAGCCTGTGCATGATGCCGGGCTGGAGAGAGTCTACTGAACATGTATGTTTGGCCAGCCCGAAATGGCCGGCCAAACATACTTGCGCAGCGAGTGCTCAGTGCACTCCCCTCATCTCGTCATCCCCAATGGCGCGCCCCTTTAACAAACGAAAAGATAATAAACCTGGTTTATTATCTTTTCGTTTGTTAAAGGTAATTTGGAGTGGCAGCTGCTGGCAGGGGGGTGATGCTCCTCCTCTCTAATGGAGGAGCAACGCCTGGTCAAACAACTCATCAGTCATAACCCATGTAAATACTAGTCTCGAACTACTATGTGCAAGCTAGGTGTACCTGTTAGGGTCACCTTTCCCACTTTAGATGGCTCTCCCTCTCTCTCTGGGAATTTTTGGGAAACAATGTTGATTACCTGCAATTAAATAAGAACCTTTAACCTCCTAAAATATTTATAACTACTCCTACTGTGACCCCAGATTGGTCTCAAGTCACCTCAAATAATACCTAACTAAATGTTCTTGGAGTGCCGTGGAGACCTTGCTTGATTCATCTTGTGGAGATTTCCCAAGATGCTGACTCACTCAACTTCATAGACATTTAAATAGATAACAAATAATGACAAATAATTCTCAGGTAATTAGGGTTTCCAGATATTCATGGGTTAATTACTGCACTGTACTTAGAATTCCAAGGATCACAATGCGGTGTTTTTGATCACACTGAAAACATAGGGTTAATATCAAAAGATCACGGTGCAAAATTTGCATCACTCTGGGAACATAGAGTTACTATTAAAAGATCACAGTACAAGGTTTGCATCACTCTGGGAACATAGAGTTAATATCAAAAGATCACAGTGCAATGTTTGCATCATTCTGGGAACATAGGGTTAATATCAAAAGATCATAGTACAAAGTTTGCTTCACTCTGGGAACATAGGATTAATATAAAAAACACAAGCGATCAGTTTTATCACTGTTACATCACAGCATAAGTTGAGCATAGCAATGACAAACTTTCAGGCCGTACACAGAATGCTCCCTATCAACAGCATCAATTTAGAATTAGGCAAATGTCATATTAAACTTAGCAATAACAAATGTATTCACAACACATCGTTTTTATAATAATTGCACAAAAGAATTTCCTTTCTGCAATACATAGCAAGAAATAACGATAAGCTTTACTACGCAACAAGCAGCGTGCATCCCATTGCCCTTAAATACCAGTGATGTGTCTTCTTAGGTGCATCACACTCCGAAACATCTGACTGTCGAATATCAAGTCAGCAAATGTCAGGTTTTCATTAACAAATGCCTTTCGAGCGCACGCAGCATGTTACCGCATTTTTAGTAGTTAATTCTCTCGATCTCTTCCTCTCCCTAGAATCGGCATCCAAGATACAGGACTGAATGCGAAGATCAAATGTGGAGAAGCAGAGACTCCTCTGCATCTGGTGACCTTTACAGCAAGCAATTCACTCAGGCTGGGTGTGTGGTTTAAATACATGCTGCATTTGGCCACACCCAGTCTGAGTCATAAGGATGCGAGAGCAGTGGTTCCCAACCTGGGGGTCCACGAAGCCTCCTCAGGGGGTCAGCGACTGCTTTGAAAATTAAATAATATTAACTGATTACGTCCTCAGTTTTAAGTAACGACTCAGTGGGATGGGGGGTCCCGGGAACCCAATATTGATTTAATGGGGGTTCCCGGGTTCCAGTAATGATAAAGTGGTGGTCCACAGAAGTCAAAAGGTTGGGAAACACTGTGCTAGAGGCTTGAGTAACATGTGTCCTAAACAAGCATTGGTCTTAAGCAATGATTGGTCACTAACAAGCATTGGTCTCTGTAAACAGCATTGGTCTCTGTAAAATTTCTCATGGGGTTACAACAAACATTGGTGCCGCCAAAGGCAGATGATTGACTTAAGAGTTCTTTACTGGAGAACATCCAGGTTTGCAGGCCTGACACTGCCCGAACCACTGATCGGAATCACACCAAATTTGGCAGGAAGCTAGATCTTAGTGCGCAAATCGTGCTTTGTGTCATTTGGTGTAAATCCGTTCAGTAGTTTTGGAGATACTAAAGGTTAAAAATATATATACCTATGGGCGTTAATACTCTGCGGATCCAACAGTCCCTATGCTGATATCTCACTGGCTGCCAACTCTTCAACCAGGAAGGGTTGGCAGCCATTTGGGAGTCCCAAACAAAAAAAAACAAAAAATGAAAAGGGGTTAGGGTAGGAATACCTGGGTCCCTGCTAGGGCTAAAAAGTTATTTTTTCAATTGTCGGAAAAATCTGCCACTGGGTCCACACATTTTCCTGAGATTTATTTTTTAAAAAGCATAGTCTCCCACGCTCTTAACTACTTTCATCCCCGGGTGGACCATTTCCTGAGGGTATTTACGGTTTAATAATAAAGGAGGGGGCACAAGGTCCCCCCTCCTCCTAGGGCTTTTAGAAGCCCGGGGGGATAACCACCTCCTGGGGCAAATCTGAATAATTTAGGGGGGACTGCGTGGACCCTCTCCCCCAGGCCCCAGGGACTACCACCTCCCTGGGTTAGATTTAAAAAATAAACGGGGGCCACACGGACCCCACCCCCTCCCTCTGCCACAGGGACCACCTTCTCCCCAGGGATGGCCCTCTGGGCGTGACCTCTTCAGCCTAGCAAAAGTGCCTCAAGGCCCTTCCCTTCATGACGAGGGGGCACGTCACTGATTTTCTCAGACCTGATCGCTTCAGTTGTAAGCCCTGAAGTGCCCAGGGCTGAGTGTCAATCAGTGACATCTCGTCACAAAGTGGGGTAGAGTCAGCAGTCTCACTGACCCCATTCCACTCGGTGATGAGTTGGGACTGCTGCCTCCCTTCATTGGCTGACCTTTGGCCAGCAAATGAGGGAAGGCAGCAGTCCCAACCCTCCTGGGACCTCCAAAGCCTCCTAGTCAGAGCTGCTGAGGTTAAGTTTTTTTTTATGTTTGGTGCATGCATGTAAGTGTATGTGTATTTGTTAGTGAGTGTTGTGAATGGGTGTGTGAGTGCATGTGGAAATGAATGGGTGTGAGTGAGGTGTATGTTTGTGTGTCTAGCGTCCCCCCTTCCTCTTAAAATTACCAACCGCCACTGGGTTACAGGGACGTTATAATTAGCCGCACATTTGAAAAGTACCAAACCATAGAAATTCAGCTGTTATAGTTAGAGTCATTTCAACTAACAATATCTTGTGCCCTAAGGTACCTATAACTCGCACCCTCGCCATGCACTGCTAATTACCCCACATATAACTGCCCTAATTAAATTTTCTATGACATCATTGATGATATCACTGTAACATTTGCAGTAACATTACTGATGAGAAAATTGTGCATGGCGAGGGCGCGAGTTATAGCTACCTTAGGGCACAACTTATAGTTACTTGAAAGAACTCTAACTATAACTGCTTAATTTTTCTTGTTTTGTTTGTGAGCCTACCTATAACGTCCATGCAACCTTTGTTTTTTTAAGTGTATGTCTATGTTTTTTTTAAATTCTATTTCCTAACTATAACGTCCCTGTAACCTTTGTTTTTTTCAGTGAACATATAAATATATATTGGATGTAGAGTTAAATTTGCGGGTATACATATGTAAATACAGATGACATCGAACAATTGCAGGTCAGTTTACACATCTGTAAACACTATTAGAAATGCTGAAATACACCACAATTGCGAGAATGGAATAATCCAGCACTTGATTAATCTTATTTTTAAATTTTGGCCTTTTCACACATTAAAGCTCTATCATGAATGGCTCGGTTTCTACATTCCCGCCTGGGCCCACTGATGTCAATTAACGCATGGGGATTTTAAAGTTCATTATTGGTTGGAGACATTCATAATTATTTACGTCTGGGCCTATTGAAGTCCCTTATTTTCTGTGCCCATTGATGCCCATGACGCCTAAGGTCATTCTGGATCCATTCAAATCAGGAATGCCTGTGGACACTGGTATTTGTTACTACCTTTGCCAATCAATGCTCTTTGCTGCCCTGGACAATAAGGTTAATTTCTACTGAGAGATTATGATCCTTGTGACGGTCACTGGCCATTCACGTTATGGAATTTGCGTATTAAAAACACAATGAAATTCACTAGAAAAAGGTTAGTTAAAGTTTAGTTAAAATTGACAAAGATGTCAGAGACTACTGCCTACAATATAAAATATGTAAAGGCGTGAAATTCAACATTTATGATAGCAATAAACACTAAACCCCGACCATTACAATATTGGACGTTATTTAACACATACAGCACCATATTGTATCATCAATAAAAACAGTGAGGATATCACTAATGTTTACACAAATAGAAAAAAGTGGAACAGCAGCATACAATACCCGATGTGCACTCCTACACGAGAATTTACTTGTATTTAGTAACCTACGATGATTCACAATCAGTATACCAACTAACCTAGACCTCATGCCCTGAATATCACATACTTTAGCTGGCTAACCCAGACCAAAACATACGTGTGCAGTGAATCCTGCTTAACTCGGTCAACTTTGTGAGTGACTCACTCTAATGCTAACTGAATTCCACCTTCCATATACATGGCGGAGTGATAATTAACCTTATGTAAGTACTTTCAATGCTTAATATCATGTCTTTCACGTTTTGTATTGTGGGCAGGCAGTCAGTGATGCAGATAAATACATACATAAATAGCTGCCTAAATACAAATAAAAATAGAAAGTGGCACGGAATACTAACCGATTAGCACACCCGGACACAGCACACTACTAATCATGACATACATGAATGAACAACTAACTTCCAAATTTTTAACATCACACCGATGCTTTCTTTACACTGTGAAAAGCCGAAATGATTTATTTTGTCAACACTTGTTTTTCCAGGTGTTGTCAGGTCAGACTTTGCGGGAATGTGATGTGACTTCCTCTGAATTTGATGACACCGGGCTGCTACGGCGTGGTTTCCTCCCCCCGTCGGACCTTTGGCCTAGTGAACTTGTTTACTACATAGCTGTTCTATTTACGAAGATCCTAGTTGTCACTCATCCAACGCGACACCCAGCTACAAGAATCTTCTGGAATCCCTGCATTCCTGACCCTGTAGGTCTGCAACTGCAAAGCACCAAAGAGATCTCAGGTTACAGAAAACATTCACCAGAACACAGGATGCATTTCCTGCCAAACCTTGCTGTTTCAAAACAGTGCACGTGCAAAGCATATTCTGCTGAGATCGGGATATACTCAACTTACAATTCAACACAGGGGTCTCCAACCATTTCTGTAGTGAGAGCTACTTCTGGTCTCTGAAAAGCATCCTTAGCAACCGCCTAATATATGGGTGTAAATT
This sequence comes from Pleurodeles waltl, assembly GCF_031143425.1. NCBI lineage: Eukaryota > Metazoa > Chordata > Amphibia > Caudata > Salamandridae > Pleurodeles > Pleurodeles waltl. Next base: position 866,894,417 of record NC_090443.1, read on the forward strand.
AAACACGCCCCTAGAGTATCCCAGACCTGCTCCAGTGAGCATACATCATGAATACACACGAGCTATATAGCAAATTTTAACTAATATAGGGTTCCAAGGATCCCAAGGTTTTGTCTCTTGTTTACGAATCACACTGAGAAGTGAGAGTCTAACATAGACTTTTGTTCTGAGTGTTATGCAACATATAAGATCACACTGCTCTCAATTTGAGAGTCAGGCCATAAAGGACCTTTAGAAATAATACATTTTGCAAGGACCATGCAGACTTCATAGCTATCTACAAGTAAACATATCTCAGCAGTGACCAGCATGCTGTACAGCAGTCAGACAATAATGACACACAAATTAATATATGAAGAGATTACTTTTAGAAGCTAGGCCATCTTTAAATAAAGGAAGAATGAAATGAAGAAAGACAGAACTAAAGCAATGAAGAATGGAAAATAAAAGAGGGAAATGAAGAAAGGAAAAGGAAGGAGAGGAAGAAATAAACAAAAGCAGAAAAAGGAAATAAAGGGGATTGCAAAAAAGAAAAAGTAGGAGAGGAAAACAGCAAGAGAATGAGAGAAAGAAAGCAATGAGAGAAAGAAAGAAATAATAGGAAGAATGAATAAAAGAAGAGCAAGAGAAAGTCAGTGGAAGACAAAAAGAGAAAACAATACAAAAAAGACAAGCAGTAATAAAGGGGAGTGAATGAGAGAGGGAAAGGAAGGGAGAGCGAGAGAGGTGGGACGAGAGCATGAGAGACAGAAGGAAAAAGAATCAGAGAAAATGAAAGAAAAAAGGAGAGGAAGAAAGTAGAGTACAAAGGAGAGAATGAGGACAGGCAGAATAACAGAAAATTACCAAGAATAAAAAGGAGAAAAGAGACAGAGTAAAAAAAATCTAAACAAAAGAGAATGAAGAAATAAAGGAAAAGAGGAAAGGTCAAAAGAAAGAAACAGGAAAAAGTGAAAGCAGAGAATGGAAGAACCAAAAAAGAAACACGCAGGAAAAGATAAGACAGAAGCAAGGAAAAAGCAAGTCAGAAAGAAAAAAGAATAAAGGAAAGAGAAAAGGAGAGCAAGTCGAGAAGGAAAGAGGTAGAAAAAAGTAGATAAAGAAAAAAACAGAAAGTGAAAAAGACAAAGACAGGAAAGGAGTGTAAGGAGAGAAAGAAGGAGGGACTGAAACAGGGGAAGAAAACATAAAGTAGCAAAGAAAGAAGTCGGAAAGAAAAGGTAAATGAGGAGAACAATTGAGAAAGGGAAAGAAAATTGAAAGAAAAATGAGATTGAAAAAGAAAGACAGGTAAAAAAGAAAGATGGGAACAAAAAACGAAAAGAGGCAAAGAAGAGAAACTGGGAAAGAGGTTGAGAATGAGAGAAGACAGAAAGACTGAGAAGGAAGAAAAGTAGGGAGAAACAAGAACAAAAAATAAAGAAAGGAGAACGGAAGGAAGTAGAAGAAACATATATCTAACAAAACATTAAAAGTTGGAGAGGAAAAAATAATCAAAGTAGCAGAAGAAGGAAACAACGAAGTAGTGAAAGAAAGAAGGAAAATAAAAGAGGAAAATAAAAAACAAATACTCTTTCAGCAGCGTGTGGGCTACAAGGTCTTGCGTTTTCAGGTTCTCAGGCCCCACAAAAAGCAGTGCACTGTGTTTCAAAGTGCTGCATTAGCATTTGCACAGCTACACATTGTCAAACCAGCTGGAAAGAAATTATCATGTGCGAGCTACTCAGAAATAACATGAGAGCTATTGGTACCTGTTGGACTTGGCCCTTTTTCCAGGGTCATCCACAGTCTTTTTGCCTCCTTCCTCCTCTTTTTTTCCGACCTGTTTTTGTTGGCTTTAGGATTCTGGGCACTTTACCACTGCTAACCAGTGGTAAAGTGCATATGCTCTCTGTGTAAATTGTATTGTTGATTGGTTTATCCATGATTGCCATATCTGATTTACTAGTAAGTCCATAGTGCAGTGCACTAGAGGTGACCATGGCCTGTAAATCAAATGGAGGGGAGGAGTGGTCACTCACACCTGAAGGGGCTGTGCCTGCCCTCACACAATGCGGTCACCGACCACCTGCTGTGTGTCTCCGGCCTGGCCTGGACAAGGCAGGATCTTGAAAACAACAGAGACTTCTCTTTGAAGTAGGCCTATTTCAAAGGCAGAAAGTGGTATAAGAAGAACACCCAAAACCCATGAAAAGTAGATTACTTCTGGAACCAAGAGGAGCCTCTACCAAGGAGAAGAGCTGAGAAGCTGGAGGAGGAGTACTTCCCCTTTGCCTGTGACTGTGCTTTGCTGGGTTGGCCTACAGTAGCTGCTTCTACCTGAGAGAGGACAAAGACTGACTTTTATGTGACTTCCCACTGGTGAAGAATCTCCAAGGGCTTGAACTGAGCTTGCCTCATGCTATTGAAGTCTCAGGGACAACAAAGACTACTCCCTGCAAGCACCTGGGCTTTCTGCTGAGAGTCCTGCCTACCAAGTGGTGCCCTAACCGGTCTCTGGGCCTTTGAAAGGTGCAACTGGTGGAAAAGGGCAGAAATCCACGCAAAGACCACTGTGCAGGGAACTTTTCGATGCATCAACTGCCTCGCGGCTGATGAACGATGCGCTGCCGACCTCTGGGGTAAAGTCGACGCTCCACCTGCTTCGTGGCTGGGAGATCGATGCAGTGCGGCTGGAGAAACGAGATGCAACACCAGCAGCGACTGCTGTTAACGATGCAAGCCCCGACACAGTGCAGTTTCTTGTCATCGTGCAACCAGATTTCAACGCAATATCGCTGGGCACGGAAAATCAATGCAAAGCCTGCCCTGACTCATGGTGCCCGTCTGGATCGACACATCTCTCTCATGTGGGACAGAAGAAACGACGCACTCTGACCTGACCAGAGGAGGAACAACGCACATTCTCGCTTGCGGGTTAGAAATTGACACATCGCAAGCCGTTTTCAACACAATCTCACCCATGAGGCTTTATTTTGATGCTACCCAGGTACTTTAGTGCAATTACAGCATTCTCACTGTTTCCTAAGGATTAAGACTCTTATTATTTTTAAAATTCATAACTTGACTTGTGAATGTCATATTTTTGTAATTTTGGTCTAATTTTGTTTAGATAAATATTACCTATTTTTCTAAACCTGTGTTGTGTCATTTTGTAGTGGGTTCACTGGGTTACTGTGTGTGTTGGTACAAATACTTTACACTTTGCCTCTGAAGTTAAGCCTGCCTGCTCATGCCTAGCTAGCAAGGGGGTGAGCGGGGATTAACTGAGTGTGATTCTCCTTTACTCTGACTAGAGTGAGGGTCCTTACTTGGACAGGTGGTAACCTGACTGCCAACCAAATACCCCATTTCTAACAGTACCTTGCAATTCACATGTTGGAGACTCTAATTCCGTCCATTAAGTCTCTGATTCTAGGAGAACTTTTGTACCATGACAAGGTAGTAGGAACTGCCATTACAGAATCTTATTTTCTATTTTACTTAACACAGTTATTTCAGTCAACAAAAAGGTTTGGTCCTGTCTAGATCCTTTTCGATTTGATTAGGAGCTTTAATCACAGTCTGGAAAAGATTAGTGTTGCAGTCCATTTTTTGGGTCTTGCAACCCGTGAGAATAGTTGGGGAGTTCTTGTGTTCGGCCCCAACAGAACTCCACTAATCTCTACAAAAGAGATCAGGAGACTGAAAGATGTATTGATCAAAGTCAACAAGATCTTGGAATGGTAAATGGAGGTAGGAAGGAGAAAGACAAGGCACGCAGGAAGTATTTGTTTCATCATTGGGATGTTTTAGAATCATGTCTACCACTTGAATAGGAAACAATAGCAGCTGAGCAGTGGAAGTGACTAATAAGTCAAGTACACACAGAGCAAGTATACATAAAAGTGCTCATTGAATGCAAGTACATAGAAGGTCTACAAACACTTGTAGTTCACTTGATGATCCGATTGGTAAAGTTGGTAAAGGCCACAAGAAGTACCCAGAGACCTTACTCAAACTGGGGACCACCAAGTGATGCTGTAATCAGTACAATTACTTGGAAAGAAATTAGCTGCAGATGGTCTGACGCTGACACAGGAGCATCAGCTAGGTAAGAAGTGTACAGGTTGAGGAAGGGGAAAACAAAACAAAGGTGTAAGAGTCACACAAATCGTGAGTGAACTGAACAAATGTGACACATACAACCAAATAGTTGCAAGGCAACTTGTTCCCACTTCTCTGGTCCTTAAATTGGCCATGATGCACTGTTTCCATTACTCTGGCTGTTCTTTCTCTTCTACCCGATTTGGAAGATCCTATCCGTGTGTCTCAGCATGATCCACCAATCTCTGGCCTTTCTCAGCCTTCAGGACTCAGATCTCTGTACTTTTTCCCAATGCTTTTCTATGCCAATGCTCTTCTATTACAGTGCCTAGTCCTACACGTCTGACCTGATTCTGGTCTTTGTCAGGTCATGATAGTGTAGGAGTACAACCCGTATACCTCAGAAGACGACAATCCCATCCCAACAGACACCATTCCTAAATCAGATTGCACAGAACTTTACATCACTTCTGGTTGCGAGATTGGAAAAACCAGGGAGAAATTCCATGTCCATTTCCATGATTCATTCTGGCTTTGTGCTCTGAAATATAGACTTGTAATGAGATAGAACATCTCAGCAACTTGGGCTTCTCAACCTTCATTGCCATCAGCCACTTAAGTGGTTTGTGATCTTGCTAGACCACAAACTTTGTACCAAAGAAGTAAGGCCAGAACCTCCTCAAAGTCTACACTATATCAAAGCATTCTTTTTCAATGGGTGTCCAATTCTGCTCCCTATGAAGCAGTCTGCTGCTAATAAAGGCCACTGGATGACCTCTACGCTTGTCATCAAGTTGTGCCAGTACTGTTTCTACCCCTTCATCTCAAGCATCAGTCTGTCCAATGAAGGACTGACCATAATAAGGTGCCTTCAACAAAGCTGAATCAAATAGTGCTATCTTCAGGTCCTCAAAGGTCTTCTGATGCTTTTCAGTCCAGACCATCTTATTGCACTGCTTCTTGGATGTCAAGGTTGTCAATGGCTCAACTACAGGCCCATAGTTAACCACAAAGTTTCTGTAACAGCCGGTCCTAAGAAAGCTCACATCTGGGTCTGAGATGTGGGAATCTCTAACTCTGACACAAGCTGCACCCCGGCGGATTTTCCTGTTGCCCATCTGAGGCCATGGGTAGACAACAGAGGAGTACCTCACCTGGCTCTTGATTGTCTTAATGCCAGCCTGGCCATATCAGCTTGCCTGGGAATGCCATTAAGGACAGACAGAGAAGGACCTTTGCAAAGTACAGAACAACAGGCCTGTGATTCAGCTACGGTATGTGTAATGGAGGGGGAAACAGCCTTTACCATGCCCTGCAACCTGTTTTAGATGCCTCAGGCAGTACTTCCACAAACTGCTAAACATGGCAATGTTGTCAATGTTGACCAAATCAAACATGAGAGATCATTGTTCACCTGGCATTTAAAAGTGGCAGAAGCATTCTTAGGCCTAAAATGCATGATTTTAAACTACAATCCCTCTGGTGTGAAGAATGCAATCTTAAAATACCAGTGTGATCTGCCAGGAGCCATAGTCAGAAAAAAAAGTACTTAGGTAACGGGTAGCACCCAGATGATTCACTAGAGATTCAGTTCTGTGAAGTGGCTGTGCATCATTCTTGTTCCCCTTATTGAGAACCTGGAAGTCCACACAAAAGTACAAGTTGTCGATCCTTGTTTGGGTGCCAATACTACTGGATTGGCTCCAGGACAACGGGGATACTCAATCACCTCCAAGTCCAACATCTCAGCAACCATTACCTTGATGCATTTCTGGACACATCAGACGTCCTGTAAATCGTGTTCTTTAGTGGCAAGCTATCTCCTGCATCTGTCATGTACCCAACCCTGGAGTCAGCAAAAAGAGATAGGAAAATCATTCCAACATCATTCTAAACGTTTTGTACTGCTCAGGCATCAGTTCTCTACTTTTCACATCACCATGCAGTAAGTCAAGGAGTGACACACAAATTTCCTGTATCTCCACTGCCATTGCCAGAAACATCATTTTTTGTATACTTCAGTATGATTATTTAAGTGGGATGGGTACACACTGTGCCACTGCAATCAAGCTGCACCAGGCCGATGAGCCCTAATAAGGGCTAAAACGGTTCTGTGATGCTTGTGTTCAGATTCAAAGAGGACCTGGCCTGGCAATTCAGGCTGGACTGTTCCCACTGAAGCAGGGTTAAGACTGATTTTCATATGACTGGGTCCAAACTAAGGTGGCATGGTGTGCAAAAAAAGGATGGCCTGGGATGCAGACCCAAGTGATGACCAGTGGCTGAGATTAATTCAAGCATTACTTTTTTTGTATACTTCCTCTGCCATAGCCATCATACTTACTGTGATATCTCTCTGTCGGTGTGGCCTACGTCGGTTCACATGGAACACCCTCTTTGGCTCACATATGGATCTACCTAGTAGTTTACCTCAGAAACCGTCTATGCTACCTTGTATTGTATGGGCCACAATAGAGGCCCTCCAAAGCTCTTGGACAAATGGGGGATCAGCACCAACACATCCAGACTCTTTATGTAACCAATAAGTATCACTTTCTGGTCACAGTACTCCTTCATCGGATTTTGGCTTGCATGAAGGTTTTTCTTCGCCTAACTCTTCTATTGCACCATCAACTTCCTGGGGCAAATTCCACAGTTCACCACATCCTTCTGAGGATACTCTGAAGGCACCTCCTATCTGTCTCTGTTTAAGGCAAATGGACTATTCGCTTAAAGCCCAAACAGAAGTTCGAAGGAACTGAACCATTCCCTCTTCTGTGAAATTTCTCTGCAGGTAATAGGAAGCAGGGCAAGAGAAGACCCCACTTTTTTTCTGTGATTCTCCTGCAAAATTCCCATCATGCATGTAAGGGTCCTGCTAAGCCTTCCTACCAACTCACTGGTTTCCAAGTGGTATGCTGTGGAGAAGTAGAAAATCACATTAGCTTTCACATGCATCTACCTCATGTATGCAAAAATAAAGTTTGTTACCTAATTGTAAATCTTTTCCTTATGAAATCCATCCTTGAAAAGACCCCTAGGAGTGCCCAAGTTACTACTAGTCAGGTTATACATCTAGCGTTTTAATATCTACTTTACCTCACAGGACTTTGCTAGTTTATCATAATTCCAGATAGTGTTGTCTATATCACTTACTAAGATAATTGTAATGAAAGAGAGAGAGAGGGAGAGAGAGTGAAAGAGAAAATGAGAGGATTGATGTAACCCTTGCGTTTTTCTGTTTATGTTGCATTTAGCATTGATTGCACATGTATAACATACAGTTTGATAATGAATCTAATATTCACATAACTGTACTCATATGCTGTATAAAATTTTAGGAAAGGTGCAACATGATTAATTTGTTCTTGCATTCTACATCATTCGGCAAGAGACCTGCCCTTTTCAAACTAACCAGAAAAGTGTATTTCATCTTGGTACAGACATGTATTAAGCAGGGAGGATACTTCAACGTCCGAGAGATTTGGTTTGTGCAAGTTGTAGCTGTAAGCATCCTCAGCAAAGATGATGGGCTTCTTGGAGCCAGCCTGGCCATTTCAGCTTGCCTGGCAATGCCATTATGGATAGACACAGAAAGACCTTCGCAAAGTACAGAACAACAGGCCTATGATTCGGCTACGGTATGTGTAATGGAGGGGGAAACAGCCTTTACCATGCAATGCCTTTGCTACCCAGCCTTTACCATGCAGTCTTTACTATGCATGCCTTTACTACACAGCAGACCTACTGACTTTGTAAATGGATCAGAACACCAAAATATAACATGCATTTGCAATACAATAGGTCTCTCATTTGCTTGAGTTAGGTACTGTGGATGCATAACTGGACTTTTCTTGCAACATAAATTGGTCAACCCTGCCGCATAATTTGGTCCTCTCTGCCATATAATTCCAGCAGCCCTGCATATAACTAAAGCATTTCCATATACCCGCTTCCTTTATCTGCAGCAAAAATGAAAATATTGCTATTATTTATTATATTTTTTATATTATTATTTTGGAGTCCCCCAAACCTAGTGTGGGGACCCATAGATGACCTAGACAGAAAGAGTAAGCAGTGCAGTGAGTTATAGGCAAAACTGTTTTGTAAAAGGAATGTCTCACAAAGCATTATGGGGTGAGTTTTCGAGTGCAGCAAATACTGTAGTATCTTGACTGTACTGCTCCAAACAGCCCCTAGAGGGCACTACTATAAAAATAAAATTTGTAAGAAACATGGGGCCAGATGTAACAAAAAAGGCATTTGCGATTCGGAAATAGCGATTTTTAAGAAATCACTATTTCTGATTCGCAAATGCAATGTATCATATTTGCGATCCTCTAAATGGGGTCGCAATTTTAAGGAATCGCTATTTTAGCGATTCCTTAAAATTGCACTGCGAATGCCTTTCTTACATTCAGAAAGGCGATTTTGCATTCGCAAACAGCCGAATTTTGCTATTCGTACCGTTTGCGAATGCAAAATTCTTTGATACATCTGGCCCATGGTCATGTAACCATACAGTCAGCCCCTAGAGAACATCACCACATGAAAAAAGAATGGCAAAACGTATGCAGTGTAACCATATATTTAGCCCTTGGAGTGCGTAGTGCATTAGACATTTTCAGGCCCTGCAGGCCTCCTAGCAGGCCAAATAGAAAAATATTACAAACAAGGCCCTTAAAACACAAACTACTCCCAGATGTAAAACAAAAGCTCCAGCCCTGAGAGAACTTAAAAAGACACTGACTGGTGGGAGGGGTTATTATTTTGAGGTTCCCCCAACCTATTGTGGTGACACAGCGATGCCCTAGACAGAAAGAGTGCATTGTGCTGAACATTTTGATGGTGGTCTCATTGTTCTAGGATCCCCACACTGTGAGACTGTTTTGCTCAGAACAGCCCCTAGAGAACACCATAATGACAAGCATTTGCAATGCAATGGGTCTCGCATTTGCTCGAATTGGAGTTATTAGCGTTGTACGCACCCAACCGGACTTTTTTTGCCACATAAATTGAAAATGAAAAGTAAAACACTTTCACATAAGCGAGTCGATTCACAGCGCCACGGCCGCCATGAGCATCAGCGTGAAGAGACACACAAAAGGAAAAAGCAGTTTACTCGCAGTCAAATTTATGGGCAAAAGTGCAATTAGCTATGTAACAGAGGCATTGGCAAAGGCAGTAACAAGGCCCCCCCAAGTAGGGACAAATGTAAACCATTTACCAATGTCATCAAAGGATTTTTGAAGGGCAAGACCACAAACAAGTGGTAGTGATGGGCGTAAGGTGGGCGTTGTTAAAAGCCCAGGTACATAACAACACGTTGGAAAAGCAGCGCTTGCACGCTGCTATGCTCAACCTAAAAATAGCATTTGTAAGAAACATGGTCATATAATCATAAAGCCAGCCCCCAGGGGGCATAACAACATGAAAACAGAATAACAGAAAGTAATGCAGTGTAACCACATATGTAGCCCCTAGAGGGCGTAGTGCCTTACAATTTTTCACACTTAGCAGGTGTACTGCAGTACTATTACAAACAAGGCCTTTAAAACACAAACTACTCCCAGCTGTAAAACAAAAGATCCTGGCATGAAAGAGCTTAAAAAACATTTAATCGTGGGAGAGGTTACTATTTTGGTGTCCCCTTCAACCAAGTGTGGGGACCCAGAGATAACCTAGATGGAACGACTCCACCGTGATGAACATTTTGATGGTGGTTCCATTGTCCTGGGTCACCACATGGTGAGTTATGGGCAAAAATGTTTTGTAAAAGGAATATCCCGCCAATCATTATGGGGTGATTTTCCAAGTCAGTGAATTTTGTAGTATCTTGATTGTAATGCTCAGAACAGCCCATAGAGGACACAATAATAAATATAACATTTGTAAGAAACATGGTCATATAATCATTTAGTCTGCCCCTTGAGGGCATAACGACATGAAAACAGAATGGCAGAAAGTAACACAGTGTAAATATATATGTAGCCCCTAGAGGGCATAGTGCCTGTAGGAAGCTGGCTCTGTATATACTATATCAAAATGAGATATAGTGTGTACAAAGTCCAGGGCTTCCCCAGAGGCTAAACAGAGGCTAAACCAGATAATACTAATGCTCTCTTTTCTGGTAGTGTGGTCGAGCAGTTAGGCTTATCAGAGGGTAGTGCATAGTTGAAGAAGTACACACTCATTGACTTAACTCCAGACCAATGCTTTTTATATATCAAAAATATGTTTTCTTAGTTTATTTTTAGAACCATAAGATTCAAGTTGCAGGTAAGTACTTCAATAGATTTGTATTTCACACATGCATCAGCAGTACTTTGTTTGAAATCGATAAGTTATGCAGTTCTTGAATTATTGGCAATAATCCGTTTTAAAAATGGACACAGTGCAATTTTCTGAAACAGTTCTTGGGGGCAAGAAATGTTAGTTCGATTTGCAGGTAAGTACAACACTTACAGTTTCAGTCTCTGGATTTTAGGAAGTCCACCGGATGGGGTTCAAGTTAATCCCAAACACCCACCACCAACTGTAGGAAAGTACCCTCTTTTTGCAATGGTTATCCCCATTTTCTGACTGATGTCAGTGTGCTTGATTGTGTTCACTGGGAACTTGCTAACCAGGACACCAGTGATTATGCTCTCACTCCTCTAAATTTGGTTGTTGCGTAACTGGTAACCCTGTACTTCACCCACAATTGGCATATTGGTGCCCCCTTATAAGTCCCTAGTATATGGTACTTAGGTACCCAGGGCATTGGAGTTCCGGGGGATCCCTATGGGCTGCAGCATATCTTTTGCCACCCATAGGGAGCCCATGCAAAGGCTTCTGCAAGACTGCCATTGCAGCCTGGGTGAAAAGGTGCATGCACCAAATCAATGCCATATACACTACACCAGGTCACATATAAGTCACCCCTATAGCAGGCCCTCCAGCCCTGAGGGCAGGGTGCAATGAACCTGTGTATGAGGGCACCCCTGCACTAGCAGAGGGCCCCCCATGACCTCCAGGACCATTTTCCCAGACTTCGTGAGTGCGGGGACTCACTAGTGTGTCTGGACATAGCTCACTACCTATGTCCAGCTACATAACGGTAACTCCGAACATAGGCATGTTTGGTATCAAACATGTAGGAATCATACCCCCATGCTTTTGCAAGCATTAGTTGTATTATCCCTGCACTCTGAGGGCTCCTTAGAGGACACCCGTACTGCCATTACAGCGTTTTGAGGTTTTCTGAGCAGCCCCCGCTGCTGCCACCTCACAGACAAGTTTCTGCCCTCCTGTTACTTGAAAAGCTCAAGCCCAGGAAGGCATTCCAAAGGACACCCTCTCCATTTGGAAATAGGTGTTACATGATTGGGAGGGGTAGCCTCCCCAAGCCACTGGAAATGCTTTGAAGGGCAGATTTGGTGCCCTCCTTGCATAATCCAGTCTACAACGGTTCAGGGAGGTCCCTGTCCCTACTCTGGTGCCGAACTGGACAAAGGAAAGGGGAGAGACCACTCCCCTGTCCATCACCACCCCAGGGTTGGTAGTCAGAGCTCCTCCAGAGGGTACCTGTGCCAGCTGGTGACGTCAGAGCCTGCCCTCGATAGGTGCTTACCTGGTTAGGTGACTAACCCCCCTTTCAGGGCTATTTAGGGTCTCTCCTTTGGGTGGTTCTTCGGATTCAGATTGCAAGACTCCAGCAGGAATCCTCTGCATCCTCCACTTCAACTTCTCACAGAGGAAACTGAATCTGGACCCTCCAGGAACTGTACAAACTGCAACAAAGAAACAAGACGCCTTCTGCAACATTGTATCTTCAGCTTCTGCCAGCAACTGCAACAGTTTCCCAGTCGTGCATCCTCTGAGGAAAGCCCGTCTTGAGCCTGCACCAGAAGAGCAAAGGAATCTCCCTTGGGGTGAAGGAGTCACTCCTCTGCTTCAGCAGGCACCTACTGCAACAACAGCCGGCTGCGTGGATCCCCTCTCCCGCTGAGCTGTGTGTACCTGCATCACGGGTGGTAGACTGAAGTGGCCCAACTGTCCTGACGTCCTACTGTCCAAGTTTGATGGAGGTAAGAGCTTGACTCCCCACGGAAGACAGTACCCCCATGCCCCGCGTGTTTTGCAGTTGCCAAGGCTTTTTGGCATTCTTCCACGAAGTCCTGCATGCACCTTGCAGCTCTGGCCCAAACACTCAATCCTGTGACACACAGCTTCCTGAGTGGTTCTCTAGCGGCGTGGGAGCCTTTGTCATCGTGCTGCGTGGGTCTCTTTTGCACCTTCTTTGTCCCCGTGCTGTGGGACTCCTGTGCACACTGCCTAGTCTTCCGTGGGCTACCTGAGTTGCTGAGAGCCCCCTTTGACTCACCTTCCTAGGTAGAGTCCACCTGGTCCTGCCTGGTCCCGGGCAGCGCCATTTTTCACTAACTGCAAGCTTTGCATGTAGCAAGGCTTGTTGGCGGACTCCAGCGACGCAAACCAGACTGCAATCCTCCATCTGGCATGGGACATCCTTTGCACCAACCAGGAACCCGACTCCGTCTTCTTGGGTGCAGTACTGACTGTTTTTCACTGGTGGTTCTTCTTTTGAACCTCCGTCCGGGTTAGCGGGGGCTCCTGTTCTCCCTGGACTCTTCTGTGCTTCTTGGACTTGGTCCCCTTCTTCCACAGGTCCTCAGGTCCAGGAATCCACTGTTGGTGTCTTGCAGTCTCTTCTGGTTCTTGCATAATCTTCTTTCTTATTTCTGTGTGTGTTCTGGGAAAGTTACTGTGTTATACTCCTGCTTTCCCAGGCACTGGGGTAGGTTTTAGTACTTACCTTTGGGGTTTTCTAGTACTCCCAGCTCCCCTCTACACACTATACTTGCCTAGGTGGGAAACCGACATTCGCATTCCACTTTCTTAGTATATGATTTGTGTGTCCCCTAGGCCCATTTCAAACTAATTGCACTGTTTTCTAACTGTTTTTACACTTGTTTTTGCATACTAGTGTATTTCATTTGTGAATTACCTACCTCCTAAGGGAGAATAGTCTCTATGGTATTTTTGGTATTTGTATCACCAAAATAAAGTACCTTTATTTTTGTAACACAGTATTTTCTTTCATGTGTGTGAGTACTGTGTGACTACAGTGGTATTGCATGAGCTTTGCATGTCTCCTAGATAAGCCTTGGCTGCTCAGCTACAGCTACCTCTAGAGAGCCTGGCTTTTAGACACTGCCTACATTTCACTAATAAGGAATAACTGGACCTGGTGTAAGGTGTAAGTACCATAGGTACCCACTACAAACCAGGCCAGCCTCCTACACCAGCAACACGGGCCGGACGGGTTCAGAGGTCAAAGATGTGCAATTGTAAGATGGGTTCCTATGGAGACAGGGGTACTCGGAATCAGGTCGGCCTGCAGGTAAGTACCTGAGACTCGGAGAGCAGACCAGGGGGGATTGAAGTAGCACAGAAGGGTCCACAAGTAGGCACCAAACACACACCCTCAGCGGCACAGGGGCGGCCGGGTGCAGGGTGCAAAAAGGACGTCGGGCTTCCAATGCTGGTCTCTGAGGGGACTCAGGGGGTCACTCAGAGGCTGCAGATGAAGTCCAGGGCAGTGTCTCAGGCACACCACCAGTTGGACAAGGAGGAGGCCTGGGAGCTGCGGGTGCAGTGTGTCTTTAAGCACTGAAAATCTACGTCCGGAGCTTCGCAGTCAGAGGGGTCCTCGGGATTCCCTCTGTAGACGTTGTCATGGAGGAGTGGAGAGATCAACCCAGGGTGGGCACTTGCTCGCAATCGCCTGGGGACCTTCTTTAGCTCGGTGGACCCCCTGGACACAGGCTGTGGGTGTAGGGTGCAGAGTGGTCAGGACTCACGCATCCGGACTGAGGTGGGAGTCCTTAGTTGTTCGTTTTTCTTGGACAGGGCTGCTGTCCTCAGGAGTTCTTGGTCGTTTTGGGTGCAAGGCAGTCCTCTGGAGCTGAGGATAGGTCGCTGGGCCCGCTAGGCCCGCTGGACGAGTCGCTGTTTTTTTGCAGGTTCTTTGAAGCAGGAGACAGACCGGTAGGGCTGGGGCCAAAGCAGTTGTCCTCTTCCTTCTTCTCTGCTGGGGGTTTCAGCTAAGCAGTCTTTTTTCTTCTTGTAGGTCGCCAGGAATCTGGTGAGTTGGGATGGGGTCACTGAAGCCCTTAAATACAAGATTTAGGGGCATTACAGGGGTCAAAAGGCAGTAGCCAATGGCTACTGTCCCTGAAGGTGGTTACACCCACCTTGTGTCCACTCCCTCTGGGGAGGGGTTCACATTCCTATTCCTATTGGCCACTGTCCTCCAAGCCAAGATGGAGGATTCTGCAGGGAGGGGGTCACTTCAGCTCTGGACACCTTTGGAGTGGTCAAAGCTGAAGTGGTCACTCCTCCTTCTTTTTCTTAAGTTTCCCGCCAAACTTGCCGCCAAAAGTGGGGCTTTGTCCGGGGGGCGGGCATCTCCACTAGCTGGAGTACCCTGGGGCACTGTAACACTAGGCTTGAGCCTTTGAGGCCCACTGCCAGGTGTTATAGATTCTGCAGGGGGGAGGTGTGAAGCTCCTCCACCCAGAGCAGGCTTTGTTTCTGGTCTCAGAGAGCACAAAGGCCCTCACCCCATGGGGTCAGAAGCTCATCTGCTAGTGGCAGGCTTGCATAGACCAGTCACTCCTACACTAGAGGATTGGGTAAAATACAGGGGGCATATCTAAGATGCCCTCCGTGTGCATTTTTTAATAAACCCCACACTGTCATCAGTGGGGGGTTTGTGTGCTGAGAAGTTTGATACCAAACTTCCAAGTATTCAGTGAAGCCATTATGGAACTGTGAAATTCATAATGACAAACTCCCAGGCCATTTACTTAACATGGCCACATTGCCATATTGCTCCTGCAGCTTTGCCCTCGTCTGTGGTATAGTACACTCTGCCTTAGAGCTGGAAGGCCTGCTAGAGGGGTGACTTACACATGCCACAGGTAGTGTTTTGTGGGCATGGCACCCTGAGGGGGATGTCATGTCGACTTTTCCTTTTCCTCACCACCACAAACAATCTGCAATGGCAGTGTGCATGTGTTTGGTGAGGGGTCCCTTAGGGTGGCACAACACATGCTGCAGCCCTTAGGGACCCTCCCTGATCACAGGGCCCTTGGTACCACTGGTACCTTTTACAAGGGGCTTGTCTGTGTACCAGAGGTGTGCCAATTGTGGAAACAATGGTACTTTTCAGGGAAAGAACACTGCTGCTGGGGCCTGGTTAGCAGGATCCCAGCACACTCTTAGTCAAGGCAGCATCAATATCAGGCAAAAAGGTGGTGAGGTAACTGCAACAAGTGCCAGTTTCCTACAGTGTCTTACACATTTGCAGGTCTAGCAAGCTTACTGCAATACTATTACAAACAAGATTCTTAAAACACAAACTACTCCCAGCTGTAAAATAAATATTCCAGCCATGAGAGAGCTTAAAAAGACATTGAATGGTGGGAGAGGTTACTATGTTGGGTTCCCCCAGCCTAGTGTGAGGACCTAGATAGAAAGAGTGTGTCACGCTGAACGGTTTGGTGGTGGTCCCATTGTCCTACGACCACCACAGGCAGAGTTATGGGCATAAATGTTGTTAAAACGAAATGAGCCACAAAGCATTATCGGGCAAGTTTTGAGTGCAGCGAATATTGTAATATCTTGACTGTAATGCTCAGAACAGCCCCGAGAGGACACTATAATAAAAATAGCATTTGTGAGAAACATGGTCATGTGACCATATAGTCAGCCCCTAGAGGGCATAATGACATGAAAACAGAATGATAGAAAGTAATGCAGTGTAACCATGTATGTAACCCCTACAGGGTTTACTGCCTTACACATTTCACACCTAGTAAGCCTACTGCAATACTATTATAAACTTCTCCCAGCTGTAAAACAAAAGTTACAGCCATGAGAGAGCTTAAAAAGACAGTGAATGGTGGGAGAGTTTACTATTTTGGGTTCCCCCAAACCCAGAGATGACCTAGACAGAAAGAGCGCATCATGCTAAATGGTTTGTTGGTGGTCCCATTGTTGTAGGACCACCACCGGCAGAGTAATGGGCAAAAATGTTTTTTTTTTAAATGCCCGGCAAAGCTTTATGGGGTAAGTTTCCATAGTGCAGTGAATACTTTAGTATCAGCGCTCCTGGCGAATATTGTAATATCGGCTCTCCTGCTGTGCGGTAGGGCCTCTCAGAGGATTTCTGTGTTTTTTTCTATTTTAAATGCTCCAGTTTGTATATTTTCCAACTGCTAAACTCATAAGTAAGTCAGATCGAGGTTGCACCATATGAAACATCACGTAGGCATGTAACATGCTCCTCCGATCGAGTTTGCACTATATGAACCTTTTTTTAAAACAAATTGAATACATTAAAAAGACCCCCCCCCCTCAGCTTGCAGCCTTTTTTGTGCAGACAACGCAAAGAAACAGCGGCATGCCCAAAACAAGGAACAAACAACATACGGCCTAACAGCACAAAGCAGCGAGGCAAAAGAAAAAAGTGGTGCGCCACACTAAGGCATATGGCCGATCGTGCAGTAATCCATGTAGGGTGGTCAGTCTCCAAGGCAGTAACAGATCCGTCACTTATTTCTTCTTCTTTTTTAAAAGTAGGTGTCCTGGTACCCCCTGGGGCATCCACAACATATCAAAATGTGGCCCTGTCCAGCTCCCAGGCCTGGACCTATACCTGGTACAGGCAGGAGCCACAATTTTTGTTCATATATATTATACACTAGCAGTTCCTACTTGGTAGTAATAGTTAGGACCTAGTTACATTAGGAAGAAAATGTTTTGGTTTGCTAATAACTTTAGCGATGTTTGACAAATCTTCACAAACCTTTAAAAAAACAAAAAAACGTATTCCACCTTTTTGATGTGGGCCCCCCTTGAAAAAGCCAGTAGACTGGTCTTGTTTTTTATGTGGTCACCTTTTAACAGAGTCAGTAGGCCCGTTTTATATAATGATGTTCTCACTGTAGGAGGCTGGCCTGGCTTATAGTGGGTACCTGATGGTGCCAGGTCCAGTTATCCCTTATTAGTAGATTAGTAGTGTTCTAGCAGCTTAGGCTGATAGAGTTAGCTATAGCAGAGAAGCTTAGTCTGAATTAGGATACATGCAAAGCTCCTACTATACCACTTGTATCATATAGCATTATATCATAAGAAACACAATACTCAAAGTTACTAAAAATAAAGGTACTTTATTTTAGCGACCATGTGCCAAAAATATCTCAGAGGATATACTCCCTTAGGAGGTAAGTAAAATACACAAAATATACACACAAACCAAAATCAGGTAAGTACACAGTTAGAAAAGTAGTGCTAACACTGTAGAATACAATAGGATGCAATAGGCCTAGGGGCAACACAAACCATATACTCCAAAAGTGGAATGCGAACCACAAATGGACCCCAGACCTAGTGTAGTGTGTACAGGGTCGCTGGGAGTGTTAGAAAACACTAAGGGTGTCCAAGATACCCCACCCCAAGACCCTAGAAAGTAGGAGTAAAGTTACCCTACTACCCCAGAAACACACTAAAGTCGTGATAGGAGATTCTGCAAGGACAACAAATGACTGCAAAGCACTGAAGACGGATTACTGGACCTGAGGACCTGTAAAGGAAGGGGACCAGGTCTAAGAGTCACGTAAGTGTCCGGTGGGGCGGGAGCCCACTAAACCCCAGAAGAAGGTGCAAAAGGGCTGCCTCTGGGAGGAAGAAGGTGAAGATTCTGCAACAACGGAAGATGACAGGAACTTCTCCTTTGCACAGAAGATGTCCTACGGCGTGCCGAAGGATGCAAAGTTGTTTCCATGCAGAAAGACCGCAAACAAGCCTTGCTAGCTGCAAGAGTTGCAGTTGAAGAAAATAGGTGCTGCCCGGGCCCAGGAAGGACCAGGAGGTCGCCCCTTGGAGGAGGAGACAGAGGGGGCGCTCAGCAGCACAGAGAGCCCACGCAGAAGCAGGCACAACCTGCAGAAGCACTTGAACAGGCATTCAAGAAATCTGAGCATGGCAGTCGTCTTAACACTACAAAAGAGGGTCCCACGAAGCCGGTGGTCAACTCAGCAAGTTG
Organism: Pleurodeles waltl; assembly: GCF_031143425.1. Classification (NCBI taxonomy): domain Eukaryota; kingdom Metazoa; phylum Chordata; class Amphibia; order Caudata; family Salamandridae; genus Pleurodeles; species Pleurodeles waltl. The sequence continues at coordinate 866,912,616 of NC_090443.1, forward strand.
AGCAATACAGAATGGAGTGCCGAGGACCTGGGCTATGCTGTGCACAAAGGATTCCTTGTAAAAGTGCACAGAAGCCCTAGCAGCTGCAGTTCACGCAGTACACAGGATTACTGTCTGGCGTGGGGAGGTAAGGACTTACCTCCACCAAATTTGGACAGAAGGATCTCTGGACTGTCGGGGTCACTTGGATCCAGCTTCTGTATTCCAGGGACCACGCTCGTCAAGATGAGAGGGGACCCAGAGGACCGGTGATGCAGAAGTTTGGTGCCTGTGTTAGCAGGGGGAAGATTCCGTCGACCCATGGGAGATTTCTTCTTGGCATCCAGTGCAGGGTGAAGGCATACAGCCCTCAGAGCATGCACCACCAGGAAACAGTTGAGAAAGCCGGCAGGATTAGGCGCTGCAATGTTGCTGGTAGTCGTCTTGCTACTTTGCTGCGGTCTTGCAGGCATCCTGGAGCAGTCAGCGGTCGATCCTTGGAAGAAGTTGAAGAGATAGATGCAGAGGAACTCTGGTGAGCTCTTGAATTCGTTATCTGAAGAGAAACCCACAGGAGAGACCCTAAAAAGCCCTCAGAGGAGGATTGGCTACCTAACCAGGTAAGAACCTATCAGGAGTGGTCTCTGACGTCACCTGCTGGCACTGGCCACTTAGAGGCCTCCATTGTGCCCTCACACCTCTGCATTCAAGAGGTCTGGGACACACTGGAGTAGCTCTGGGCACCACCCCTGGGGTGGTGAGGGACAGGGGAGTGGTCACTCCCCTTTACTTCGTCCAGTTGTGCGCCAGAGCAGGGGCCTGGGGATCCCTGAACCAGTGTAAATTGGTTTATGCAAGGAGGGCTCCATCTGTACCCTTCAAAGCATTCCCAGAGGCCAGGAGAGGCTACTCCTCTCAGGCCCTTAACACCTATTTCCAAAGGGAGAGGGTGTAACACCCTCTCTCAGAGGAAATCCTTTGTTCTGCCTTCCTGGGACTGGGCTGCCCAGACCCCAGGAGGGCAGAAACCTGTCTGAGGGTTGGCAGCAGCGGTAGCTGCAGTGAAAACCCCAGAGAGCTATTTTGGCAGTACCCGGGGTCCATGCTGGAGCCCCGGGGATGCATGGGATTGGCACCCCAATACCAGATTTGGTATGGGGGACAATTCCATGATCTTAGACATGTTACGTGGCCATGTTAGGAGTTGCCATTGTGAAGCTACATATAGGTATCGACCCATATGTAGTGCACATGTGTAATGGGGTTCCCGCACTCACAAAGTTCGGGGAAACTGCCCTGAACAATGTGGGGGCACCTTGGCTAGAGCCAGGGTGCCCTCAAACTTAGTAACTTTGCACCTAGCCTTCACCAAGTGAGGGTTAGACATACAGGTGACTTATAAGTTACTTAAGTGCAGTGTAAAATGGCTGTGAAATATTGTGGACGTTATTTCACTCAGGCTGCAGTGGCAGTCCTGTGTAAGAATTGTCTGAGCTCCCTATGGGTGGCAAAAGAAATGCTGCAGCCCATAGGGATCCCCTGGAACCCCAATACCCTGGGTACCTAGGTGCCATATACTAGGGAATTATAAGGGTGTTCCAGTGTGCCAATCAGAATTGGTGAAAATGGTCACTAGCCTGCAGTGACAATTTAAAAGACAGAGAGAGCATAAGAACTGAGGTTCTGGTTAGCAGAGCCTCAGTGACACAGTTAGGCACCACACAGGGAACACATTTAGGCCACAAACTATGAGCACTGGGGTCCTGGCTAGCAGGATCCCAGTGAGACAGGCAAAAACAAACTGACACACAAGTAAAAATGGGGGTAACATGCCAGGTAAGATGGTACTTTCCTACATTCACCCCTTGATAAAACTAATTGACTTGTGTCATTTAATGATGTGGTGATCCCTTGATAAAGTCAGTAGGTGTGACTTGTATATTTATGTGGTCACTCTTTAACAAAGCCAATTGGCATGTTTTGTATAATGATGTGATGATTCCTTGACAAAGCTAACTGGCTTGTGTTATGATCACGAACTGTCATACAATGAAAAGAAGAGCAAAATAAACTTTATTCCTTTAGGAGCACAGGAAACATGGAGCTCCCTTGCCAGCCTCTGGGTAACTATCATTATAGAACCCTCAGCTGGTCCTGCCAATCATTGGAATTCTCAGCATGTGTCGCATGCCGGGGATTCCTCAAGTACAACAACTTGTCTTCATATATTGATGTGGTGACCCCTTGACAAAGCCAGTAGACTTGCCTTGTATATTAGTGTGGTCACCTTTTGACAAAGGCAATAGACTTGTTTTGTACATTGATGTGGTAACCCCTACACAAATCCAATAGGCTTGCCTTGTCTATTGATGTGGTCACCTTAGACAAAGCCAATAGGCTTGTTTGTATAATGATGTGGTAACCCCTTGACAAAACAAATAGGTTTGCCTTGTATATTGAAGTGGTCACCCTTTGACAAAAGCCAATGGCCTTGCCATTTATATATTGATGAGGTTACCCCTTGGGAAAGTCAGTAGACATGTACTATTACACCACTTTATATTGTGAGGAACACTCTCACTGACTGGTCAAATGCAGCGAGGAGTTGGATGCCAGGCCCTGCGCCCAACCCCACACCTTGCGTGCCCGGAGGTCAAGAGCAGCAGGGGGATTCGGCGACTGCATTGAGCTGCATGAGGGACTATGGGGGTCATTCCAACCCTAGCGGTCGGTGTTAAAGCGGCGGTCAAACCGCCAACAGGCTGGCGGTAAAAAAAATGCAATTCCGACCCTGGCGGAAACCGCCAACAGAGACCGCCACTTTAACACACCGCCCGCCACGGCGGGACAAACAAACAGCGCGGCGGTCACCGCCAACAGACAGGCGGGAGACAATGTACCGCCCACCCTATCACAACCCACCAATCCGCCACCTTTTCCGGGGCGGTAGCCCCACCGATAAAAACACGGCGGAAACAGACATTTCAAACGGAAAACGCTCACCTCCATACACCCCACGAGGAATCTGGACAGCATGAAACCCGAACTACACATCCTACCAGCCATTGTCTTCCTGCTCCTCTACCATGAGCACGAACGCCGGCGCAGAAGACAACGGTGAGTACTGCACCTACGACACAGGGGAGGGGGAGGCAAAAAATTACGGGGACACACATATGCGACACACCCACCCTCACCCTCAACCACTACAACACACACATCAATGCATAGCAACACATCACAGTTACACCCCCAACCCCCCCTGAAGAATGCAAAGGCAAAAGGAAATGATTATAAATATAGAATTATATTGTAAGACTGAGTATAAAATATATCACACATCTATAATTTAATATACATAAATTGTCCAGTCCGATATGTCCATCAGCCATTGTTCGTGGGCCACTGGGCCAAAACACATGGGCAAAGCCCACACAGGATACCTGCCTCCAACGGAGAGAACACTGCAGGGGCATCAGATAGGAAAACTACAGGCACCTCAGGGGGAAGGGAAGGGGGGGCACCTCAGCCAGATGAGTCCACGACGCCAGATCCACGAGGGGCCTCCATGGCCACTGTGCCATCCTGGGGAGTGCAAAGCCACAGTCTCACAAGTCTCTACAGTGGGTGGCTTGCCCACTGTGCCATCCTGGGGAGTGCAAAGCCACAGTCTCTCAAGTCTCTACAGTGGGTGGCTTGCCCACTGCCATATCCTGGGGAGTGCAAAGCCACAGTCTCTCAAGTCTCTACAGTGGGTGGTTTGCCCACTGCCATATCCTGGGGAGTGCAAAGCCACAGTCTCTCAAGTCTCTACAGTGGGTGGGTTGCCCACTGTGCCATCCTGGGGAGTGCAAAGCCACAGTCTCTCAAGTCTCTACAGTGGGTGGTTTGCCCACTGTTCAATCCTGGGGAGTGCAAAGCCACAGTCTCTCAAGTGGATAACAGTCTCCACTGGTACTGGAGGGGGACTAGTGCCCAGAGTGCTTCGTGCAGCCCTGCCCGACACAGATGCGGGCCTGCCCCTTCCGCCAATGGGCCAGCGGTGCTTGAGATGAAGGGCCCAGTTCAGCGGTGCTTGAGACGGCGGTGCCCAGCGGAGCGGTGCTTGAGACGGCGGTGCCCAGCGGAGCGGTGCTTGAGATGAAGGGCCCAGCGGAGCGGTGCTTGAGATGGAGGGCCCAGTTCAGCGGTGCTTGAGATGAAGGGCCCAGTTCAGCGGTGCTTGAGACGGCGGTGCCCTGCGGAGCGGTCCTTGAGATGAAGGTCCCAGTTCAGCGGTGCTTGAGATGAAGGGCCCAGCGGAGCGGTGCTTGAGATGATGGGCCCAGTTCAGCGGTGCTTGAGATGAAGGGCCCAGTTCAGCGGTGCTTGAGACGGCGGTGCCCAGCGGAGCGGTGCTTGAGATGAAGGGCCCAGTTCAGCGGTGCTTGAGATGAAGGGCCCAGCGGAGCGGTGCTTGAGACAGCGGTGCCCAGCGGAGCGGTGCTTGAGATGAAGGGCCCAGCGGAGCGGTGCTTGAGATGAAGGGCCCAGTTCAGCGGTGCTTGAGATGAAGTGCCCAGTTCAGCGGTGCTTGAGACGGCGGTGCCCAGCGGAGTGGTGCTTGAGATGAAGGGCCCAGTTCAGCGGTGCTTGAGATGAAGGGCCCAGCGGAGCGGTGCTTGAGATGAAGGGCCCTTTTCAGCGGTTCTTGAGACGGCGGTGCCCAGCGGAGCGGTGCTTGAGATGAAGGGCCCAGTTTAGCGGTGCTTGAGATGAAGGGCCCAGTTCAGCGGTGCTTGAGATGAAGGGCCCAGTTCAGCGGTCCTTGCCCTCTTCAGCGGTGCTTGCCCTGTTCAGCGGTGCTTGCCTTGGCGGTCCTTGCCTGTTCAGCGGTGCTTGCCCTGTTCAGCGGTGCTTGCCTTGGCGGTCCTTGCCCTGTTCAGCGGTCCTTGCCCTGTTCAGCGGTCCTTGCCCTGTTCAGCGGTGCTTGCCTTGGCGGTCCTTGCCCTGTTCAGCAGTGCTTGCCTTGGTGGTCCTTGCCCAGTTCAGCGGTGCTTGAGACGGCGGTGCCCAGCGGAGCGGTGCTTGAGACGGCGGTGCCCAGCGGAGCGGTGCTTGAGATGAAGGGCCCAGCGGAGCGGTGCTTGAGATGGAGGGCCCAGTTCAGCGGTGCTTGAGATGAAGGGCCCAGTTCAGCGGTGCTTGAGACGGCGGTGCCCTGCGGAGCGGTCCTTGAGATGAAGGTCCCAGTTCAGCGGTGCTTGAGATGAAGGGCCCAGCGGAGCGGTGCTTGAGATGATGGGCCCAGTTCAGCAGTGCTTGAGATGAAGGGCCCAGTTCAGCGGTGCTTGAGACGGCGGTGCCCAGCGGAGCGGTGCTTGAGATGAAGGGCCCAGTTCAGCGGTGCTTGAGATGAAGGGCCCAGCGGAGCGGTGCTTGAGACAGCGGTGCCCAGCGGAGCGGTGCTTGAGATGAAGGGCCCAGCGGAGCGGTGCTTGAGATGAAGGGCCCAGTTCAGCGGTGCTTGAGATGAAGTGCCCAGTTCAGCGGTGCTTGAGACGGCGGTGCCCAGCGGAGCGGTGCTTGAGATGAAGGGCCCAGTTCAGCGGTGCTTGAGATGAAGGGCCCAGCGGAGCGGTGCTTGAGATGAAGGGCCCTTTTCAGCGGTTCTTGAGACGGCGGTGCCCAGCGGAGCGGTGCTTGAGATGAAGGGCCCAGTTTAGCGGTGCTTGATATGAAGGGCCCAGTTCAGCGGTGCTTGAGATGAAGGGCCCAGTTCAGCGGTCCTTGCCCTCTTCAGCGGTGCTTGCCCTGTTCAGCGGTGCTTGCCTTGGCGGTCCTTGCCCTCTTCAGCGGTGCTTGCCCTGTTCAGCGGTGCTTGCCTTGGCGGTCCTTGCCCTGTTCAGCGGTCCTTGCCCTGTTCAGCGGTCCTTGCCCTGTTCAGCGGTGCTTGCCTTGGCGGTCCTTGCCCTGTTCAGCAGTGCTTGCCTTGGCGGTCCTTGCCCTGTTCAGCGGTCCTTGCCCTGTTCAGCGGTCCTTGCCTTGGCGGTCCTTGCCCTGTTCAGCGGTCCTTGCCCTGTTCAGCGGTGCTTGCCTTGGCGGCCCTTGCCCTGTTCAGCGGTGCTTGCCTTGGCGGTCCTTGCCCTGTTCAGCGGTGCTTGCCTTGGCAGTCCTTGCCATGTTCAGCAGTGCTTGAGTTGGCGGTCCTTCATTGCCCAGCTGGGCTGTGGCTGGCGGTCCTTCATTGCCCAGCTGGGCTGTGGCTGGCGGTCCTTCATTGCCCAGCTGGGCTGTGGCTGGCGGGGCCCTCCTGGGCAGCTGGGCTGTGGCTGGCGGGGCCCTCCTGGGCTGCAGTACCGGGCCTGTGTGTGTCCTCCTGCACACCTGGGATGGGGCTGGTGGGGCCCTCCTGGCCAGCTGGCCTGCTGCCGGACTTGTCGGGCGTGCTGGCCTTCCCACCCTTCCCTGCACGCTTGTGCCCCTTTCCCACCTTTGGCGGTGTGCCAGGTGGCACCTCACTTCCTGACGGAGCCAATGTGGGGATTTTGGTCCCTGGGGTCTTTGGTCGCTCGCGCCGGGCACTGGCAATCTTAGGATGCTTTTCCGGTGGTGGGCTGGCCGTGCCTTGGCTCCTAGCTGAACTGGATGCCCTTGAGGGTGGGGGACTCCACAGTCCATGGACAGCAGTCATCACTGGTCCCGGTTTTGTGGTGGCTGAGGTGCTGATTGGAGTCTTATGAGATGGACGGGGTGGGGGAGTTGTAGGAAAGAGGTCAAGTTTGGAAAGGAAAAGCAATTTGGAAAGAGAGGGACGGGTAGGTGTAGTGGGTATGGGAGTGGAGGAAGAGGATGTGGTTGTAGGAGTGTGAAGTCTGGTGTCTTTGGGTGCAGGTGCTTGGGCTGGAGGCTGTCGTGAGGTGGATGGCTGTTGGGTGGGTGGCTGCCTGCGTTTGTGTAGTTTGGAGGAGGGGGTGACAGACACACTTGGAGAGGACACAGGGGACGTGTAAATGGTAGTGGGGGTGGTGACTGCACGTGTGCGGAGTGTTCTGGTGGGTGTGCTGGTGATGGACGTAGTGGCTGAAGATGTTGTGCATGCAAGTGTGAGTGGAGACGTCACAGGGAGGGAGGAGGGAGACGAGGAGGAGGGGGACACAGTGGAGGCAGTGGCTGTTGGAATGTCTGCATGTGGATGTTGCTTGTGTGAATGCTTGTGTGATGTGTGGTGCTTATGTCTGGATGAGCTTCCCTTGGGTGTTGAGGTGTGTGCAGGCTGGTCTGTAGGTGTGTCTGGGATAGGCAGAGGTACAGGGGATTGGTCTGGGTGGAGGAAGTTGGAGGGGGGAGGCTAGAGACAGGGACAATTGCTGCCGTCAGTGCTGAGGCCAGAGCGTTGAGCGATCGCTGATGGGCAGCCTGACCCGAATGAATGGCCTCCAGGTATGCATTACTCTGTTGCACCTCTCTTTGTACATCCTGGATGGCATTCAAAAGGGTAGACTGCCCAACAATGATGGTCCTTAGGAGGTCAATGACCTCCTCACTGAGGGCAGCAGGGGTGACAGGGGCAGGGCCTGAGGTGCCTGGGGCGAAGGAGATGCCCACCTTCCTGGGTGAGCGGGCAGGGGGCAAACGCTGAGGGGCTGCTGGTAGGGCGGTGCTGGTGCGCTGGGTGGCGGCTGTACCTGTTGTTGCGGGGGGCACGGATGTTGCCGCCACCACAAGGGAGCTCCCTTCAGAGGACAAGTCGCTGTCACTGACATCAGCACGAGTCCCCGCTGTGGAGCTCCCGTCGCCCTCCGTCTCACTGGTGAAATCCGAGTCAGTTGCATGGCCCGCCATGGCCATGTGAGATGCAGCTCCCTCGTGCTCCGATGCCACTTCTCCTCCGCCTGATGATGCTAATGCACACATGAACAGGAAGACCACAAAAAAGGGGGGGAGGAGAAATAAAGACATGTTGAGTGCATGGATTACCGCTACAGTTGGCGGACAAGACAGACACAGAAGCCCCCTGCACTACGCCACGCACTTGGGGTCCACTACGCAATCCGTGGGACATGGTCTACAAGCCTATGGACGACAACTGCACACATAGATGACACAGGGCCATGGATACCTGTACTTGGCACCTTACAGAGGTGGGGGGCGGGGGCACAGGGCCATGCCTTACGGAGGGGCCTAGCCTACAGAAATCGCCCTGGCCTAGGGATACCCACAGCCCTCCTCCCCCACCCAGACACCTCCACAGTGCGCAAAGTCAGCAGAATGTATTTGTACTCACCCCCTTGTGTCTGCTGTGATGTCCTCACGCGCCCATCCAAATCGGGGTAGGCCACTGCCAGGATCCGGGACATCAGGGGAGTCAATTGACGACTGGCACCCCTCCTACGTTGGGAGGCCATCCCCAGCAGAGCCTCCGCCGTCTTCCTGCTCCCGCGTCGGATGTCCTCCCACCTCTTCCGGCAGTGGGTGCCCCGTCTGTTGTGGACCCCCAGGGTCCGGACGTCCTTGGCGATGGCACGCCAAATCGCGACTTTCTGGTGGGCGCTGACCTATGTGACATGTACAGGGAGAGAAAAATTTTCATCACCTTCTGCATGCTCGATGTGAGTGGCCCCCCATCCCCACCCTTGCCATGTGGCACATGCTCTCATCTGTCGTTTGATGCATGCCTCAATCGCTCCCCTCCCCACCATCTTTCATCCACCTGACTCAACCCAGGCATTGCCCACTAAGCATGGTCCCAGTGTACTTACCTGTTGGTTTGGAGGACCGTAGAGTTGCGCATACTGGGGGAGGACCCAATCCACAAGTTTCTCCAACTCCTCCGCAGTGAAGGCAGGGGCCCTTTCCCCAGTCGCATGAGCCATTATCTCTTCCAGACCGAGGTCACAGCAGCACTTGCAGTGTAGGTCCTCTCCTGTCGAAGATCAGGTATCGAGTGATTAAGCAGATAGAAAATGGCGGTCACGCCCGTGGCGGTGCGTACCGCGGCGTGCGTACCGCGACCGCCGGCGCACATCATCATTGGCTCCTGAAACCCATAGGGTTCTATGTTAACCAATGCGGCTTAGCGCTGCGGTCTTCGACCGCCTATCGCCGCGGTGTGCCACGCCAGCGCATTGACCTCACATCCCACTGTCGCACTTCACAGGTCAGACAGCCGCCATTTCAAGGGCCCACATGGCCTAGTTACCAACTGCGTCACACATACCTAGGCCATGCACCAACACTCATACAAGCCATTCAATGCATTGGGAATCGTGCTATGTGCAAGCTGTGGTTACGTACCTGTGGGTTGCTTGACTCTGTGCTCGCTGTTGTCCTTCATAGGCACCGTCCGCTGGGACATGCGAGGAGATGGAGGAATCTTCCCGTGTACAGACCGCTGGTGGACCTGTCGACAATGGAGGAACGACATGTCATACTGACATACAGGCTTGACCGAGCCACTATACAGGAACTGTGTGCCCAGCTGGAGCCAGACCTGATGTCACCCATCCGCCAACCCACAGGGATCCCCCCTCTAGTGCAGGTGCTGTCAGTACTCCATTTCTTAGCAAGTGGGTCATTTCAAACAACAGTGGCCATATCATCAGGGATGTCCCAGCCTATGTTTTCCAAGGTGTTGTCCAGAGTGTTGTCTGCCCTGCTGAAACACATGCGGAGCTACATCGTTTTCCCTGAGGTGGGGGATTTGCCTACAGTGAAGGGTGACTTCTATGCCCTTGGACATATCCCCAACATCATAGATGCCATTGATGGGACACATGTTGCTTTGGTCCCCCTCAGCAGGAGTGAACAGGTGTACAGGAACCGGAAGAGTTATCATTCGATGAATGTACAGATGGTGTGTTTGGCTGACCAGTACATCTCCCATGTTAAGGCCAAGTTCCCTGGGTCAGTGCATGACGCCTACATCCTGCGGAATAGCAGCATCCCGTATGTGATGGGTCAACTCCAGAGGCACCGGGTGTGGCTATTAGGGGACTCTGGTTACCCCAACCTGTCCTGGCTACTGACCCCAGTGAGGAATCCCAGGACAAGGGCAGAGGAACGGTACAATGAGGCCCATGGGCGGACTAGGAGGGTGATCGAGCGAACCTTTGGCCTCCTGAAGGCCAGGTTCAGGTGCCTCCATATGACAGGTGGATCCCTAATGTACTCACCAAAGAAGGTGTGCCAGATCATCGTGGCCTGCTGTATGCTTCACAGCCTGGGTTTGCGCCACCAGGTGCCTTTTCTGCAGGAGAATGGTCCAGATGGTGGTGTTGTAGCAGCTGTGGAGCCTGTGGAGAGTGAAGAGGAGGAAGCCGAAGAGGACGACATAGAGAACAGGAACACAGTAATACAGCAGTATTTTCAGTGACACACAGGTAAGAGTAGACACCGGCATATTACATTTACTTAATGACTCCTACCTCTCTACTGTCTGACTTTTTCCCCCAGTGTATGGTAACTGTGTTGTGACTTTCCCTTCCGTTTTCAGAGCTGTGGGCCCCACTGCGTGACATCTGCTTTGTTTCCCCATGGACTACAGCTGTGTGACAGCGGTTTGTTACCATCACAATGTGAATGAACATTTTGGCACGGTCATGTCTAATACATTTGTTCTAAATCACAGCCAGACTCCAGATTGTTTTGTGCAATAAGTGTTTTTATTCAAGTGCTCTACATTGGATGGGTGGTTGCAAATCGGTGAGGGGTGATGGTGGAGGATTGTCCATGGCAGAGTCCAGACTATCAGTTTCACAGGTGCATTGTCCAAATGCCTGTGGGAAGTGGAGCAGGGGCAGTTTAAGGTTGGACAGGGTGACAATGTGGGACAGTGGGATGACAATCAGGGCGGTATCCTTTGCTGGCGGGGGTCTTGACATCTTACTCTGTCTTCTTCCTGGATCTCAGGGCCCGCTTGCGGGGTGGTTCTCCTTCTGCAGGGGGTGGGGTTCTGGTGGCCTGTTGGTCTTGTGTCGGGGCCTCCTGTCCACTAGCGCCGGCGGAGGTGGTAGGCAGTTCTTGGTGCATGCTAGTGTCAGGGGCCCTTTGAGGTGCCACAGTGTTCCGCAATGTCGTGACTACCTCATTCAGGGCCACTACGATGGTACCCATGGCGGAACTGATGTTTCTTGGTTCCTCCCTGAACCCCATATACTGTTCCTCCTGCAGAAGCTGGATCTCCTGAAACCGAGCCAGGACCGTCGCCATCATCTCCTGGGAGCGGTGGTATGCTCCCATGATGGAGGAGAGGGCCTCGTGGAGAGTGGGTTCCCTCGGCCTATCCCCCCCCTGTCGCACAGCAGCCCTCCCAGTTCCCCTGTTTCCCTGGGCCTCTGTCCCCTGGACCGTGTGCCCACTACCACTGCCCCCAGGTCCCTGTTGTTGTTGGGGTGGTGGGTTAGCCTGGGTTCCCTGTAGTGGTGGACACACCGCTGACTGACGTCTCCTGGGGACAGAGGTATGGGCCCGCTGGGTGGGTGCTGTGCTGGTGTTCCCAGAGGGGGGAAGGTCTACTGTGGCCTGTGGCTGTGTGAGGGGAACCGACTGTCCCGAGGTCCCCGATGGACCGGGCTGGTCATCTAGATCCAGGGAGACAGAGCTGCTGTCCTCACTGTCGGCCTCTTCTGGGGGTGGAGGGGACATTTGTGGACCCTCCTGCGCGGTGACGTGGCGTTCAGGTCCTGCAGGGGTATAAAAGCATGGTTATTGCTTCTGTGTGTGTCATAGCGTGCAATGTGTGGGTGCCCGTGTACCCCAGTGCTGGCATTCCTTTGTGGGGGCTGTTGTGACGGTGGTTGGGGGGGGGGGGTTTGTATGTGTATGTGCAGTTGGCATGCTTAGGTGATGGGTGTACATGCTTTGTGGACGCATGCAGGGCTAGGTGTTGGGATGGGTGGGTTGTGATGGTGAGACAGTTGCAAGGAGTAGGATGTGATGGGGGTGAGGGTGGGGGTATGAGTTGGCATGCAGGTGGGGTGGGGGGGAGAAGTAGTTAAGATTTGCCTTACCAGAGTCCATTCCTCCGCCTACTCCTGCGAGGCCCTCAGGATGCAGGATGTTCAAGACTTGCTCCTCCCATGTTGTAAATTCTGGGGGAGGAGGTGGGGGTCTGCCGCCAGTCTTCTGCACTGCGATGTTGTGCCTGGATACCATGTGCATAACTTTGCCTGGAGGCTCAGTACACTACTGCATCTAGCCAATGGTTGCCATTTGTAAGGACCTGATTTAGATCTTGCCTGAGGGGAATACTCCATCACAAACATGAAGGATATCCTGTACGCCCTAACACGATCCCATTATATTGTATGGGGATCGTAATAGGGCGGACAGGATATCTATCATGTTTGTGACAGAATAAACTATCTGCCAGACTCTAAATCAGGCCCTAAATCCTATTGGATCCAGTCAAACTTTCATCCTCCCATGGGCAATAAAATGAATACAATTCAGTTGGGTAACAGTAAATGTCCATTATCTGTAATACTGCCAGGGGCTGCCTTGGGAGAATTAAGATAAACATGCACAAATATGATTGTTATATTTCGATTTATATGCACAGATTTCCATACACATAGGCGGTCATTGCGCCCGCCATGCGGTCACCGCCGAATGACCGCCCCGCGGTCAAAAGACCGCGGCGGCCATTCCAACTTTCCCGCTGGGCCGGCGGGCGCCCTCCAAAAGACCGCCCGCCGGCCCAGCGGGAAAGCCCCTGCAACAATGAAGCCGGCTCCGAATGGAGCCGGCGGAGTTGCAGGGGTGCGACGGGTGCAGTGGCACCCGTCACGATTTTCACTGTCTGCTAAGCAGACAGTGAAAATCCTTGTGGGGCCCTGTTAGGGGGCCCCTGCACTGCCCATGCCAGTGGCATGGGCAGTGCAGGGGCCCCCAGGGGCCCACGACACCCGTTCCCGCCATCCTGGTTCTGGCGGTGAAAACCGCCAGAAACAGGCTGGCGGGAAGGGGGTCGGAATCCCCATGGCGGATGGAGGATTCCCTGGGCAAGGGGAAAACCGGCGGGAAACCGCTGGTTCCCCTTTTCTGACCGCAGCATTACCACCACGGTCAGAATAGCCCAGGAAGCACCGCCAGCCTGTTGGCGGTGCTTCCGCTGCCCTCCGCCCTGGCGGTCAGAGACCGCAAGGGTTGGAATGAGGGCCATAATCTTCATGACGTTTTGCCCTCTAACTTCCTGTTTTCTGACTCCCTTTAGCTGACTTTTGGAAATCTAGGCACTTTACCACTGCTGACCAGTGTTAAAGTGCAGGTGTTGTGTACTCTAAAACATGGTAGCATTGGCTTCTCTATGATTGGCATATTTAATTTAGCTGTATGTCCCTAGTAAAGTTCACTGTATGTACCCAGGGCCTGTAAATTAAATGCTGCTAAGGGCCTGCAGAACTGATAGTGTCACCCACTACAGTAGCCTTGCAAACATGTCTCAAGCCTGCCACTGCAGAGCCTATATGTCCAGTTTAAACTGCCATTTCGACTTGGCAAGTGTACCCACTTGCGAGGTCCAAAACTTTGTTTTTATTACATGCAAGCCACCCATAAGGTAGGCCCTCGTTAGCCCCAAGGGCAGGGTGCAGTGTATTTAAAACGTTGGGCATGCATGTTTAAGTTTAACATGTATAGATAGTGAAAAACTCTTACATTTGTTTCTCACTTTTTCAAGGACTATCTCTCCCATAGGATAACATTGGAATTACCTTAAAATATCTTTTAAGTGTAATTTCACATTGGGAAGAGATAGAGATATGGCGTTTGTTGTATCTGGGCTCGCAATTTAAAATCACAACTTATGGTAAAGTTAGATTTTAAATTGTAAGTCTGAAAATGCCACTTTTGGAAAGTTGACATTTTCCTACCTTAACCACTCTGTGCCTTGGCCTGTCTCTGAATACACGTCTGCGGTGGGCTAGGTGACAGCTACACTTTGTGAAGTCCCTCCAGACAGCGACAAGCACAGGACACTCAGCTGCATCTGCATTCATCTGCATACTGATTGGTCTTCCTGGGCAGAGGCAAGGGGAGAGCTTCACACTTACACTTCAACAGGTGGTGTCCTTTTTCCACACAAGGGACTGATTATCCCCCACAGACAGCCTGGCAGGCAGGGCTAGGATAAAATGGACCCTTGTGCACTTCACAGGCCTCCTTTAAAGTTTCCCCCACATCTAGTGCCCTTTTTTGGTATAAGTACTAGACCCAAGCCACAGCAAATCAGAGCTTTACTGGAACCAAGGATACTCTGCCAGGAAGAAGGACTGCTGTGCTGCCAGGAAGGACTGCCATTCTGCAACTGGATTGCTGTGTTGGCCTACTGGTGTTGTTGTAGGAGTGAGTGACACTTTGCTATGTGCTTTGCTGTGTTGGCTTGCTTCCTGCTGCTTCTGTCCTGCAGAAGGATTGGACTTGCTCTTTACATCCTTGCAACCACAAATCTCAAATGGCTTGCTGGCTTGCACTTGTTCTCTGCAGTCTCAGGAACATAAAAGACTGCTTGCAACTCTTGTGGTGCCCCTGTGAATCCTACCCTTGCCTGAGTTGCACTCTCCTGGGCCTCAGAAGTGGGTTTTGAAGCTACAAACTTCAAAAAGTGCCTCATCACCCATAGTGTGGCAGAAGAATCGACACATCGCATCTCCGATGGCGGCGCAGAGGCTGCCCAATGACAGAAGATAACAGACTGCATGGCCTGACGACGACATTGTGTATGGCCAGCTGACAATGCATCGCATCCACTTACACACAGCCTGCCAACGATGCAGTGCTCAGGGGTGGTAAAAATATTGACACATCCTGTTTCTTGCGGACGACGCATCGCTCCACCAAGGGTACTGTTCAGCGACCCTGCATGAATTCTGCAGCCAGCTTACCCTCTGTCACGCTCAGCCTGGATTTTGGATTTGCACCGGTCTTTCACAACCTCAAGTAACCTTTTGACGGCTAGTGACTTCTAAGCACTGTTTTCACATTTAGGCCCTCATTACAACCCTGGCGGTTTGTGATAAAGTGGCAGTAATACCACCAACAGGCTGGTGGTAACTACCGCCAAATTATTACCTCGGCGGTGACAACTCAGATAGACAGCCACTTCACCACATCAACCGCTAGGGTGGATACCACAGCCACCACAGCGGTAGCCACCTACAGGATGGCTGAAGTCAATGTTCTGCCCACCATATTAAGACACATCAATCTGCCACCTTTTCTGGGGCAGTACCAACAACATCAAAAGCCTGGCGGAAACACGTCACAGAAGTTAAAGGACTCACCATTGGAAACACAGGGAAGAACCACACCACCATGGAGCCTGAACTTAACATATTTCCTATGATATTCTACGTCCTGCTCCACCACGAACACCCACACCGGCGAAGACGACCAAGGTGAGTACAGCCACCTAGCACACAAGGGAGGGGGGAGGAAAAAGAGAGTGACACTATTTGAGTGCCTGCACCAGGCCCCTGGTCCTTCCTGCCTTCTGGTGCAGGCCCCTTGCCCTTCCTGGCAGCACTTAAGGTGGGGCAGGCTCCTTACCCTTCCGGAAAGCACTTGGGGCAGGCTCCTTGCCCTCCGGGCAGCAGCTGAGCAGGCTCCTTGGCATTCCGGGCAGCAGCTGGGGGAGGCTCCTTGCCCTTTCGGGCAACAGCTTGGGCAGGCACACTTACTTTGAAGCTGGCTGGTACCCTGGACCCTTTCCCACCACAAGTGGGTGTGGAGACTACTGGTGCTGTGGACTGCGTGGCTGAGGTGCTTGCCTTGGTTTTTGCCACCCTGGCCAGATGTGAATGTCAGGGGGAGGGGGAGGGAAGAGGTCAATGGTGGAGAGGAAAAGCTTCTTAGGGACACTGGGGCGGGAAGAAGGAGAAGGTCTGGGAGTGGAGGAAGAGGGAGTGGTTGTAGGAGGTGTCTGTCTGCTGTGTTTGGGTGCAGGTGCATGGGCTGGATGCTGTTGTGAGGTGGATGGCTGTTGGGTGTCTCAGTGCTTGCGTTTGTGTACCTTGGGGGGGGCAGAAGGGGTGGGAGAGGACACAGGGGACGTGTGCATGGCTGTTGTAGAGGTGTCTGCAAGTGAGGTGTGTGTTCTGCTAGGTGTGGTGGTGGTGGTGCTGGTAGTGGATGAGGATGTAGTGTATGCAGGTGTGAGTGTAGACGCAACTGTGAGGGAGGATGGAGGAGGAGGAGGGGGACACATTGGAAATTGTGGATGTTGGTATGTCTGCATCTGGATGGTGTTTGTGTGAGTGCCTGTGGGATGATGTGTGGTGCTTGTGTTTGCCTGTGCCACTCGTGTGTTGTCCTGTGTGCATGCTCGTCTGCCTGTGTACTTGGGATAGGTTGGGGTTGAGGGGAATGCGATTGGGAACAGGAAGTTGGAGGGCGGATGGTTGAAACAGGGACAATGGCTGCCATCAGAGAGGAGGCCAGAGCCTGGATTGATCTCTGTTGGGACACCAAGCTAGTGTGAATACCCTCCAGAAATGCATTTGTCTGTTGCATTTGGGCTGCCAGCCCCTGGATGGCATTCACAATGGTTGACTGCCCAACAGAGATTGATCGCAGGAGGTCAATAGCCTCCTCACTCAGGGCAGCAGGGCTAACTGGGGCAGGGCCTGAGATGCCTGGGGCGAAGGAGATGCCCACCTTCCTGGGTGAGCGGGCACAGGCAACTCGATGAGGGGCTGCTGGGAGGGCAGTGCTGGTACGGGAGTCGCGGATGTACCTGTAGCTGGGGTGGGCGCAGAAGGGTCCGCCACCACCAGGGAGCTTCCATCAGAGGAGGTACCGGTGTCCGAACTGTCCCCTCCAGTCTCTGACCTTTTGCTCTCCTCGTCCTCCGTCCCACTGGTGCCCTCAACGTCAGTGGACTCTGCCTCCTAGGTCCTGTGGAATGTGTCACGGGCCGACCGACACGGTCAGGACCCCGCAGTACCCCAGGGGCACCATTGCATCCGGCCTGCCTGACCCGGATGCGCTACTAACACCCTCCAATCCGAGACAACATCCGGGTGATGATGGAATTCGTAAATCCCTTCTCAACGTGACCTGGAGAGCAGCGGCAGCACCAGCAGGTACACCTAAGGAAGCGGTAGGAGGAGGAACGCGACGAACACCAGGAGAGGTTGGACGTACCGTCCGAGTCAACACCTGAACAGCAGACTCCTGGCCCCGCAAGCGGCACACGACGACAGCGGTTTCTTCCCCGATCCAGAGACCGGAGGACCAGGAGGCAGCAACACCAGAAATCCGGCCATGCTCTGGGGAGCGCGTGGCCTTGGCAGGTACGGTCCTGCAGAGGACACGGGTCTAACCTATTTGCAGTACGAGTGGGACGCGGGAGGCAGACAGGCTGTTACATACTTAACGCTAGTAAAGTATTATTGGGATTTCGTTTTTGGTGTTTTGTTTTTGTCTTTCTTCCCTTCTTCAGTTTAAACGTTAAAAGAGGTTTGGTTTGATACAGAAGTGGCATCACAGAACATTATCTTATCAAAACTAACAAAAGAAAAGGAAAAACAAGACAGAAGCATGTCTGAGCTTTAGTTTATTTTTTAATTTTTCTTCTTCACTAAGGATAACAGAGAAAATCCAAGACGGCTTAGTTTTTTTTTGTTTTATTATTACCTCTGAGAACAAACGCGACTAGAAAAGAAGAGATACACCAAAGACAGGGACAGAGCGAGAGAGAGAGACAAAAAAAACTCTCAGAAGATTAGAAGATAGCAAAGACCACAATAAAAAAAGATAGACCCAGAGAATAAGAGAGAGAGAGAGAAAAAAGAGGAAACCTCAGAAGAATAGAAGATAGCCAAGATGAAAATAAGAAAAGATAGACCCAAATAATGAGAGCAGAATCCGAAGAAAAGAACAGTAGACAATAAAAGAGGTCAGAGAAAAGAGAAAAAAGTTTGGAAAAAAAAAAAAGAAAACAGAAAGAAACTTGCCAATCCACCAACAGTTGTCTTTATCTTCTTCTTTTCCACATGCGCCTCCTGAGACCCCATCTAGAAGGAAGAAACAAAAGAAGATGAACACCCCATGAACCCAGAAGGCAGAACATAGAAACAAACAAAACCATAGACTATGCAATATTAGTGCTAATTAATAAAGACAAATTCACATAAAACCGCTGGCTGCGAGTCGTCCTTACGGTATCACCTGTCACAGGTTGCAGCTCCCTCCGTCGCCGGTGCCTCTGCTCCTCCACCAGATGATGCTAATGCACATAAGGACATAATGATAAAACAAAAAGGGGGGGAAGAGACAAAGGATACACTTGGTCAGTGGCTGCACCAACACCACCATTGGCATACACACCACCCTCACACACAGGGAACAGCCCTACGCACTATGCAATGCACTACCTGTGATAATGCTAGCCACCAAGGCATGGGGAGGGGCACATACCGCAAAAATCAGCACACCTTGGACCCACACAACCCTGACCAGTTGTGATGCCTACAAGCTGGGTAGCAGGATTATCACTTCAGAACCCTGCACACCATGGGACCTACTCTGCAATGTCAGGCCTCGCCTCGGGTCACCCACTGACACACATCCCCCACCCGGGTACCCCCTACCATACGTAAGTAGTGATGATGGGCACTGTACTCACCCCCTTGTGGCTGCTGTGATGCCCTCAAGCGCCTATCCAGCTCCATATAGGCCACTGCCAGTATGCGGGCCATCAGGAAGGTCAGGGTTCGACGGCCACCCCTTCCTCGTTGGGAGGCCATCCCCAGCTGAGCCTCTGCCTTCTTCAGTGCCCAGCATCTCAGGTCCTCCCACCGTTTCTGACAGTGGGTGTTCTGCCTGCCGTAGACTCCCAGGGTCTGCACCTCCTTGGCGATGGCATGCCAGATATCCTTCTTTTGATGGGCGCTGACCTGTAGAGAAATACACACAGGAAATGGTATCAGTCAGACCGTCCTGCCTGTTATGCTTATGGCCCACCATACCCCTTCACATCGCCATTTTACACACACAGGGTTCAGCACACAAGCTGCATGCCGCCCAGGAGACATCCACCCATCCCACCCCCCCACAGTGTACTCAGCTGTTGGTCTGGAGGCCCATACAGCAGTCTGTACTGGGGTAGGACCCCATCCACCAGTCGCTCCAACTACGCAGATGTGAAGGCAGGGGCCCTTTCCCCAGTCACACAAGCCATGGTAGGTTTGACACAGGTCAGAGCAGCATATGCAGCGTAGGTCCTCTCCTGTTGAAGGTCAGGTAGCAAGTGAGTGATCAGACAGAAAATGGTGGTCACATCCGCAACAGTGCATACCGTCACAGCCGGCGTACATCACCATTGGCCACTGTACCCCATAGGGCCCAATGTTAGCCAATGAGGAGTTGCACAGTGGTTCACAACCGCCTCCCGCAACGGTGCAGAACGTCAGCAGAATTACCTCACTCCCACCTGTCCCTCCACACAGGACAGGCGAACGCCATTTCAGAGGGGTGGGGGCAGGCACTGGTAATAACTGCGTCACGTTAAAAAATAGGACATACAGGACAAATCCCACTTACCCATTACTTGTTAACATCATGCAATGTACTGTTGTGTCTCCAATGTACAGTTTGTGACCGGCTCCTCACTCTTTTATCCCTTAAACTGCAATCGCTGCGGATGAATAGGAGATGGAGACATACCCCCGTGTACAGACCCCTGGTGGACTTGGCAATAATGGAGGACAGGCACATTATCCTCGCCTATAGACTTGACAGGGCCACAATCATGGAGCTGTGTGCCCAACTGGAGTCTGACCTGATAGCTGCTATCCGTCACCCCACTGGGATCCCCCCTCTTGTGCGAGTCCTATCTGTGCTCCATTTCTTGGCAACTGGTTCTTTCCAAGTGACAGTGGGCTTGGCAGCAGGAATGGCACAGCCAATGTTCTCAATAGTGCTGACGAGTGTTGTCCGCCCTGATTAAACACATGTGCAGCTACATTGTTTTCCCCCAGGATGAAGATTTGGCCACAGTGAAGGCTGACTTCTATGCAATGGGACATATCCCCAACAAAATTGGGGCAATTGATGGAACACATATTGCATTTGTCCCCCCCCCTGTCAAAATGAACAGGTGTACAGAAATCAAAGGAGTTTTCACTCCATGAATGTGCAGATGGTGTGCTTGGCAGACCAGTACATCTCCCATGTCAATGCTAAATATCCAGGGTCTGTGCATGATGCCTTTATCCTAAGGAAAAGCAGCATCCCAAATGTGATGGCCCAGCTACAGAGGCACCGGGTGTGGCTAATAGGTGAGCCCTGGCTCCCACCCAGTAGATGTTGGTGTATGGGTATGGTATGGGCCATATAGGACAGTGTGTGGATAAATGTTGTCCCCCTATATTTGCAGGTGACTCAGGTTACCATAACCTATCATGGCTACTGACTCCTGTGAGGAATGCCAGGACAAGGGCAGAAGAACGTTACAATGAGGCACATGGGTGAACAAGAAGGATTATCAAACGTACCTTCGGCCTCCTGAAGGCCAGGTTCCGGTGCCTCCATCTAACAGGTGGATCCCTGTGCTATTCACCCAAGAAGATCTGCCAGATAATCGTGGCATGCTGCATGTTGCACAACCTTGCCTTGAGACGCCATGTGCCTTTTCTGCAGGAGGAGGAGGTTGGAGATGGCTGTGTGGCAGCAGTGGACCCTGTGGACAGTGAGGATGAGGAGGCAGAGGATGAGGACAACAGAACTGCAGTGATTTGACAAAATTTCAAATGACACACAGGTAAGACAGTGTAACTTCACATGTCATTGTCATTTTTTAAATTATCTATGGCACTGGTCAATTCCCACTTCTATGCCCACTCACTGTACCCTTTGGCAACTCATTTTGCAGATGTTGGTGCCCCACTATCGCTCCTGGTGTGATCACTGTAGCCAACTACAGGTCTTTACTATGTCAACATTACTGTACAGTTGAATTGCAATGTTTGAACCTCGTTAAACAAATTCAAACTTAAAACATTTGACATACAACATATTTTTCAAAGTGTGTTTATTGAAGTGCCTAGAAGAAGAGAGGCAAGTGCAGTGGGATGGGATGATGGTGGAGGAATGTCAAGGGTATTGTTCCAGTCTATTTGTAGCACAGGTGCATTGTCCAAGGGGACATAGGAAGGGAAGAAATTGCAGTTCAAGGTGGACAGGGTGACAGAGTGGGACACAAGGGTGACAATCAGGAGAGTCTAATTTCCTTGCAGGGGTCTTACCAATAGTCTCTGGCTTCTGCCTGGATCGCAGGGAACGTTTGCGGGGTGGGTCACCCTTTGCAGGGGGAGGAGTGCTGGTGGCCTGTTGGTCCTGTTGCAGGGCCTCCTGTCCACTAGCGGAGGTGGTAGTCAGTTCAAATGTCTGGCTAGTGGTAGGGCCAACTGTTGCGAGACTGCCTCCCTCATAATGTTGGCCATGTCTGCCAGCACCCCTGCTATGGAGACCAGGGTGGTGTTGATGGCCTGCAAGTCCTCCCTGATCCCTTGGTACTGTCCCTCATGCAGCCGCCTGTTCTCCTGCACGTTGTCCAGGATCTGGCCCAACGTATCCTGGGAATGTTGGTATGCTCCCAGGATTTCAGAGAGTGCCTCCTGGAGAGTCGGTTCCCTGGGCCTGTCCTCCCCCTGGCGCACAGCACTCCTCCCAGTTTCCCTGTTGTCCTGTGCCTCTGTCCCCTGAATCATGTGCCCACTGCCACTGACCCCAGGTCCCTGATTGCCTTGGGTATGTGGTGTGCCCTGGGGTCCCTGTAGTGGTGGACACACTGCTGATTGATGTGTCCTGGGGACAGAGGTATGGGTACGCTTGGGTGGGTGCTGTAGTGGTTTTTCCAGATAGGGGAGGCTCTGTGGTGGTGTGTGAATGGGCCTGGGTAACCGGCTGTCCAGAGGTCCCTGAAGGGCCAGGTTTGTCATCCAGATCCAGGCAACCAGAGTTGCTGTCATCACTGTGGGCCTCTTCTGTGGGGGGCTGGATAGTGCTGGCACCTCTTCGCCGCTGACATTGGCTGGGGTACCTGTGGGGATGCAAATGCAGTGTTATTGTTTCTGTGTGTGACATATTGTGCATCGTGGGTTGCCCTCTTTATTTGTATTTACCCTGGCATCTTTCACTTGTGTACGTTGGTGTATGGTGGGATGATTAGTTCTCTCTAGTGTGCATGCTTTAACGATGGGTGTTGATGCAGGTCTATGAGTAGTGTTCATGATTTGGTATGGCATGCAGGGCTTGGCATTGGGATGAGTGAGATGTGATGGCGGGGGTGGGGGGTGGTGGAGTAATGGAAGTGAGGGTGAGGATGGGGATATGTGATGGCATGCAGGTAGGGGGGTGATAGTAGTATAGAGTTGACTTACCAAAGACCAGTCCTCCTGCTACTCTGGCCAGGCCCTCAGGATGCATGATAGCCAAGACTTGCTCCTCCATGTTGTTAGTTATGGGGGAGGAGGTGTGGGTTCACCGCCAATCCTCTGTACAGCGAGTTGGTGTCTTGCTGCAATGGAACGTACCTTCCCCCGTAGGTCGTTACACCTCTTGCTGATGTCGTCCCTTGTTCTGGGGTGCTGTACCACGGCATTGACCCTGTCCACGATCCTCCGCCATAGCTCCATCTTCCTTGCAATGGATATCTGCTGCACCTGTGCTCCAAATAACTGAGGCTCTACCCGGATGATTTCCTCCACCATTACCCTTAGCTCCTCCTCTGAGAATCTGGGGTGTGTTTGTGGTGCCATGGGTGTTGTGTGAGTTGTGTAGGTGAGGGTGTGTAAGGTGATGTGTTGGGGTATGTGATGTGGGGTGCGTGGGTGGTGTATAGGTGTAGATGGTGTGTGGCTCTGGTTTTGTCTGTAGTCATGGTGTCTGTCTCGTGCCAATGGTTTGTAATTGTAAAGGGTTGGGGGTAATGTGTGTGTGTGTTTTATAGTGGTGTGGGTGTGGTGTGTGTATGGGTGTCAGGTGTGTGTTATTTAAATTGACCAATGTGGTATTGTTTTGTATGTGTGTGTGTGTATTTTGAGCGTGGCGGTATGTACCACCAATGATTTACCGCCGTTGAATGTCCACTGTGGTTGATTCGTGGGTCATAATGTGGTGGGCGGTGTTCTGTTGGCATAACGGTGTGGGTTTTGATACCACCAGTTTATCACTGACCTTTGGTGTGGCGGATTTGTGTGTGTGGCTAAATAGTGACATATTGGTGTGTATGTGTCATAATATGGTGAACGGATATCCGTCGCAGCAGCGGAATGTTGGCGGCAGTGGTTTTTACTGCCAATGTCATAATGAGGGCCTTATTAATCTTTAAAAAGTGATATCTCATCTTCTGCTTACTGGATTTTTGTCATTGTGGTCTTGTTTTAATCAGGCAAATATTATCTATTATCCAACCTGGTGTTTAGTCTTTTTGTGGTGTCCTTCACTGTGTTACTGTAATTAAGTGTTGCGCAAATACTTCACAAATTGCCTTCTAAGTTAAGCCTGCCTGCTCTGTGCCAGGCTACCAGAGGATGAGCACAGGTTAATTTAAGTTGTGTATCTGACTTACCCTGGCTAGGACTGTGGTCCCTACTTGGATAGGGTGCATATCTCTGCCAACTACAGACCGAATTTCTAATAACGCACATAAAAATTCTGCAGTTACAGTCATTAGAACCAGTTTAAGAACTGAATAGAGAATCAACAACTAGTTAATATTTGTAAAGCATCTGCCACTGTACAGCACCACATGTGGCACGGTTTTACTAACTTTTGATCAACCTCAAATATATATTTTTTTGGTTTAAATATGCACAATCTACAGTAGATAGGGGAGTACGTGGAAATTGCAGTAAAATATGTAATTCTCCACAAAACGAAGCATCCGCACAATTACATCATTCCAGTGGCCTTGCATACAGGTAGTGAATCAAACACTGTCATTGTTCAGCCACTCATGTTTTAACTGCATCAAATATCCCGGAGGGGATCAAGTCATTTTCGTCAGACAATACATTACGACTTGAACAGTACCTCTTCTGGTGACAGGCCCTCTTTCTCTGTCATTGACACATTGACTTGACATTCTTGACATGATATTCTAAGTCAGCAGAAAACAGAAATTCCTACGCACAAAAAAGCAGACCCAACTCTTTAGGAACCCTGCTTAGCAGCTGTCATTGTATGTGCTGACTTCTGTATATTAGACATAAGTGACACTTACACGCCTGGGATAAAGATATTTTTGTACAGTGGTGCCCACTTCTCCCAGCATCTTCTCTAATGAGGTGAATTCACTCTTACCTCTGGTGTCAGAAACTCTCTGCTCGCAGACATGCTGATATTCTGAAAGCATCCAACATACCTTAAACTCAGAATACATACATAATCAAGCTTTCGAGTACCTGCCTGCTAAATATGTATAGTTTACAAGCTAAGTTGTTCTCGTTTTACAACGTGCTTCGGCCTACGCAAAATATCCCAATTCTTTGCATAGATACTATATGAATATAAGAGCACATCCTAACATGCCAGCAATTCGAGTGGAAATGTAGCTCTACCAAATTTGATGTTTTTTATTTGTTATGTTTTTACATACTAAATGATAGAGTAGTTTTATTTTGCATTACACTAGTCATGACAACAATAACAAGACGTTGATTTGCCTCAATGTTTATACCGCTTGAATTACTACCTTCTGTGTGTCAATCTGTCAGTGCTGAAGTCCTGAAGGAGCCTCCGCCCAGCCCCCACAGAAGATGAACAAATGAACAGACGCTGAGCTCATAAGGATAACAAGTCATCAAAAATACATGACAGCAGAAGTAACACCAGGCAACCTTTGACCCCCAATGGCATTATAGGATTGACCCCCGTGCCACCCTTAGCTTCTCACCAGCCTCCTAGTGCAGGTTACTGTCAAACGGCGGGACCAGACAGTTAATAGACCTGGCAGAATCATCTTTACTTATTTCTTGTTGCTACATACTAGACTCCTGAGATCAGGGGTAAGAAGGATAGTGCCAAGGGTGCCACATGGCAGCTAAAGTAACAAAATGAGCACCATTCCTGATGAGAAGCAGCCTTACACAAATAAGTCCTGGTGCGCTCCAAGTGGACCTGTCCAGCCGACATACCAGGGCAGGCATCCTCCGACCAATGTCCATGCCGAACCCAGGGAAGTATGCAGAGCTTCCAACTCACAAGGTGCCACCTTGTCCCACACTTTGTCTGGATCCTTCATGAGGTCCCCCGGGAAGGAGCCAATATCACACAGTGAGAGACCCGGTGAGCTGAAAATGCCTGCACAGAGTGGTTTTCCAGCTCTTTGATGGAGGCATTTTACTGCTGATGTATATCAGAGGTTTTTCATCCTCCATGGGACGCCTGCAACAGAAGCGTCTGTTGTATTTTTGAGGAAGTCTCTTCAAATCGTGCTAAGCCGGGTGCACACGCCCCTGTACTGTTTCTCGGGACCAGTGCATAACTGTCCATCACTGTTGCAATCTATGTCATCTTATGCAAATAACTTCAAAGTGAAGAAGTAGAGCATTACAATTTTGTCAGTCCCTTTACAAACGCAGATCCATCGCGCCAAAGTTGTCCCAAGTTTGTCAATAATTTGCAGGTATGTGGAAATCGTTTTATTAAAACATTTTATTCTGCATTTTCACAAAAAATAGTTCGACATAATGTGTTCCTCTGTTCAGACTTTACACATCAAGAATGCCTCTGCACATCTATGTGTTATGATGATTTTTTTCGCATGCTTAAAAACAAGACAAAGGCCCATGAAAACACAAAAATAAATGTGAGCCTTCTAACTGAATGTACTATTAACTAAAAACACAGAGGAAATTTCCTTTAATCATGAATGGATTATTGAACACGATACCTTAATGCAGCGAGCCCATTTTCCTGATCTCCAACTGGCTGAGTACATACATATTAGCTAAAGCAGTCTCAAGCAAGAAACAAGCACAAGCAAAGTCAACAATTCTCGGCTACAAAAGGCTGAACTACTGGCTTTTCCAAGGTTTTTTGAGAGAACACCCAGGGGCAGAGAAAAAAAGAGGAAGCGGGCAAAGAAACATAGGCATGCCCATGAAATGCTCAATGCTAAATAAACAAGCATTTGCAATGCAATGGGTCTCGCATTTGCTCGAGTTAAAGCTATTAGCGTTGTAAACTCCTAACCGGACTTATCATGCCATATAAACTGAAAATGAAAAGTAAAACACTTTCACATAACGAACTGGACTTTTCTTGCCACAAAAACTGAAAATGAAAAGTAAAACAGTTTCAAATAAACGAGCCAATGGACGCCATGAGTGCAAAGCAGACACACAAAAGGAAACAAAAGTTCTCTTGCAGTGAAACGTATCGGCACCAGTGCAATTATCCATGTAACCAGCAAAAGTGCGAATATCCATGTAACAGGGTCGATGTCATGCGAAGCGCTTGACTAGTGCCTAGTGAGATGGCGCTGCCAATAAAATAAAGAGGAAAAAGTAGCCCAGAAGCCATACCGAAAACATGGAGCCTTGTATGTTTTCAGTAATTGGCCGGTGCGCTCGAGGCAGGCTAAACACCGGAAAAGGCATGACTTATGCATGCCTTTCATTAATGAAATCAAGCGAATTTTAAAAGGCAAACCCATGAACCAACCAAACTGATGGGCGTGACATGGGCGTGGTTAAAAGCCCACAGAGAGACTGCACCAGGGACAGAGTGCTTTGTGCACTCAACCCTAAAAAACGAGTTCCCTGAGGGATGCAGAGGAAGGATATAACTTATCCACTCAGCACACTGTGAGTCCAAAATGTTCCTGGGTGGAACAAACAAGAACAGAGAGGAAAAAAAATGAATCCAATAAAGCCATCCATCCATAACACAAGGGGCTGAACAAAAGCCCAATCTAAGTATTTTTTATGTATTGGAAATAACAGATGCCTACTGGCAACTAAAACTGCCTGTAGCCAAGACCTAAAAATGGACAAACAAGTCAGTTCACCTGAAAGCAGTGGCGGCCCGTCCTTTAGGGCGGAGGGGCCACGTCCCCCCACCTTTTGCCCCCCATGAAGAGTGTCAGTCAGGCTGAACAAAGGTCAGCCTGACAGACACTCTTCATGTTCAGGTCAGGCAGCCAGGAGCAGGCATGCGTGATTTACGCAGACTCCTGGCTGCCTGAGCTGAACTTTGCTGGGCTGAGGAGATCACAGCTCCTATGGGCGTGACCTCCACGGCCCAGCAAAGGTGCCTCGAGGCCCTCCCCTGGGTGACGAGGAAAGCGTCACCAATTGACACTCTTCCTGGGCGCTTCAGTTCAAGCCCTGAAGTGCCCTAGGCGAGTGTCAATCAGTGACACTTTGTCACAGAGTGGGGTGGGTCAGCAGTCTCACTGACCCCATCCCACTCTGTGACAAAGCTGGGACTGAGGGAAGGCAGCAGTCCCAACCCTCCTGGGACCTGGAGGCCGAAGGTAAGTGTGTGTGTGTGTATGTGTGTGATGTTTCAAATTGAATGTTTGGTGCGTGCGTGCATGTTTGAATGGTATGAATGTTGTTAATGGATGTGCGTGAGTGCGTGTGTGAAAGAATGAGTGTGTGTGATGTTTTAAAATGAATGTTTGGTGCGTGCGTGCATGTTTGAATGGTATGAGTGTTGTTTATGGATGTGCGTGCGTGTCTGTGTGTGAAAGAATGAGTGTGTGTGTGTGTGTGCCCCACCCGCCCCCCTCCCTCCTAAAGCTGCCGCCCGCCACTGCCTGAAAGGCTACCTGTCTTTGAACATAATTAATGTCAAGAGTACTGTTACATGCAATTGAGTTGGCCCAGACTTTTGACCTTTCAGAATAGTGGGCCTATGACTATTAGATGAATACATTGTTGCTAGTCCTGTTGTTGCTTTGCCCCATTCCCCTACACTCTCATCTCATGTTGTCGCTTTGCACTACCCCTCCCACTCGTTCCCTGTCACTGCTTGCCTTTTTATTGTTTTGTCCCATTGCCACCCTCTCCCATGCTGTTGCTTGTTAAGCCCCCCACCACCTCCCATGTTGTTACTTTACCCCGTTCCCCTGCCCACTCCCTCATTGTTGCTTGCTGCGCCTCCTCTGCCAAAAGAAAAAGTTTATCTGTGTTTTTGTGTTTACCTTTGGAGGTGGGGGATATTTGCGGATGCCCTGATGATGATCCCCAAATTCTCATATGGATCAAAACATCATCAATTTTAAACAAGGACCCTAAGGACTCTGTATTACATTAACAGGCCATACGATTCTTATTCTATGATAATGATACTGATCACGATTTATCATGTATGTATCACTTATAAGAGAATACCAAGCATACTTCTGCACTAAACACCTACTGCTTCGCTATTTTTTATGCTTCTTTCATTTTTTGTGCATTGGTTAAAATACCATTTGGATGTAACTTTGTGGATAGATTGTTTATTAGGGACCACTTTCCTCCAGAGTAAAATGTATGTCCCAGGTCCCTACTGACTTCTGGGTTTCCCTTATACACCTAATCCTATCAATAAATCATCATGGTGTGGATAAGTGTTCGGTTTGGGTTTACTCAGCAGATGAGGTCCCTACGGGAATGGGTCAAACGATCTACCATCCAAATGCATGTAGTAGTGTCACTTGTGGGTTTATTGGACTTTATATTGCTCAGGATGGTTACTGCCTTTCATTTGTCATTGTGGGTAATTGTGCTGATGGATGGAAGTTTGTGAAACTTGTCATTAGTCCTTGCACAGTTATACTTCAGTCGGGTGTACAGCAGGCATGCTAATGTTAGTAGAGTGGCCTCATTGTTCCTTAGATATAAGGTTAACTTTGTTGTGACCTAACACGTGCTCCTGGTTCCTAAGTTTCCCCATACCTGCATCCCTCTGCGTTTTCCAGAGGCCTGGTCCTGGTTTAGCATCTGTGATAACATAATCTGATTTAGTATTTCCCTGTCAGAGACATCTAGCAGACTGTGCGGTAGCTAAGGTCTTTTCCCTGCAACTGCAAACACCTCCTCCTTTGGGCCTAGATGATGAAAATGAGTAGACATTAATCATAGTTGTAAATTTGAAAATAATAATGCGATGCAACGTGTCTTGCATTTGCTCACATTAGAGCTATTAGCGTTGTAAACTCCTAATCAGACTTTTCTTGCCACATAAACTAATAATGAAAAGTAAAACAGTTTCACATATGCGAGCCAATGGTTGCCATGAGCATGAAGGTGACACAGAAAATGAAACAGAAGTTCGCTCAGAGTGAAACGTATCCGCAAAAGTGCAATTATCCGTGTTACCGGCAAAGGTGCAATTATCCATGTAACAGGATCAGTGTCATGCGAAGCGCTCGACTTTTGTCCAGCGCGATCGCGCTGCACAGGAAATGAAAAGATAAAGTAGTCCAGAAACCAGCTAAAAACACAGAGCCTCATATGTTTTCAGTAGTTTACCGGTGCACTCGAGGAGGGCTAAACACCGGAAAAGGCATGACTTATGCATGCCTTTCACTAATGGAATCAATCGATTTTTAATAGGCAAGCCCACGACCTAATGGAAGAGACCGGTGTGACATGGGTGTGGTTAGAAGCCCACAGAGAGATTACAACAAGGTCCAGAGTGCTTGCACGCGCTCGACCCTAAAAATTGGGCTCTCATTAATAGCCTAGATAGTCTAAGAACAGCTGCCGTTACCTATCCAATATCTTCAGGGAGCAAGAGGCCCTAATGCAAACAATATAAATGGAACCTCATCCCCTGGCTATGAGGTAAAACACAGCTACAATTAGGATGCAATGGTTTCATTACGCCCTTGGATTACAGTGACACTGCATCAGCACTATTGGTAGCTGCACCCCTGAATTCTTCCGTCTGCTTGGATTGCTAACATTGAGAGCCTTTATGTGGATTATGCTTTCGCACTTGAAGAAGAACCAATTCTTGGCACTTGGACCACTACTTTTGTTGAGGATGATGTTTCAGTAATTTAAGGTGAAAGTTAAATTACCAATTATACTGCTTTATTGCCAGGGTTCTCTTCTACAGCATGGTATAAAGAGATATGATGCTGTCCGCCAGCCAACTACCACAAGATTGCATTTCTCAATCAATCAGCTAAGATTTTCGCAATTTTTTAAACTGATCTGAAGGGCTGAGCAACTGAGTTGACTACATTCCACCAAAGTGGAATTTACAACTTTTTGGTACTGCACTTAATAGTTCATCAGGCTGTCTTTAAGAGAAAATGTAAATGGCACAACTGTTTTATGGAGTGTCATACCACATTTCATAGAGTTGATAAGCCTCTACTTTGGACCAAATTAAGGAAATGGAGAATTACTGATGTTTTAAGTCCGCAATTGCTTTGTACTCCAATACTTGGGTTAGGACCAAATTGAGACAGAATTCTCACTTTTCTAGGAATATCATGACTTAGAGGCGCCTTGGGCAGGCTGCACTGTGACTCCCTTGCTATTTAACATATATTCTGCTGATATAGGGTCTGCCCTCGTTTCAGTGCCTCTTTTCCCACTGACAGATAAATTACTGTGCCTTCTGCATTAATGCAAACAGCACTTTTCTGTTGGATTACACCCCTTTTGCGTCACAGCACTCTCTGTCTACCCTACACTGCAATAACATTTCCAATTGACATTAGGTTAATGCATCTAAATCTGCAGTTGTGGTGTTTGGTCAAGGGGCCTTTAGCAACGGCAAATGGTGAATTGGTGATTAAGCTATTGTGCGCAAGCCTTACTGCAATTACCTAGGCTGTGCATTGAGGAATGAGGGAGACACATATGCCATCTAAATAGTCTAAGGCTAAAGCGTAACTCATTGATCTTTGGGATTAAGTATTTCTATGATTGCCTTGAACCTCAAAAGGTGTTACCTGTTTTGTAATCTCCTCTATGGTCATACACCTTTTCCCTCAAAGTTAGCACCATGTTATGTTATGTCATCCCCGGATGAATATCTTGGCGCTTAGCTTAATACAGACAAGCAAAACTAACTAAAAGTAAGAAAACCTGCTAAAAAAAACACGTTTTAGGAGTTTCTTTATCTTGCCAAAATCAGTACATAGACAAAGTAGCAGAGATAGTTTGTTCCTGTGGACTGGGGCAAGATAGGAGAAAGACCTTCCGACAACTCTAGCAGTACAAATATGCAGAATTTGTAAAAAGGCTTTGTCTTTAGATTTTAACAGTACCCAGATTATAATGTCTGAGCCTGTTCTGCACATAGGTTGGAACATTGCCATTTAGTGACTTGTGGGTAAGGCAGCTAAGTTGAGGATGAGCCTTTTCCTAATGTATAGTCAGTGCAGAGATTTCTAAATCCAGATGGAAGATTGCACAATCATCTCGCAGACATATTCTGCACCACCGGCAGTTTAGATAGCAAAGTCTCATTAGCCACTACCAATAGAGCATTTCCATACCCTATGCGACTTGTGATCAAGGCTTGAACTAGAGTTTTCCTCAAAGTTGGAGGAAGTCAAGGAAATGCTTTTTTGCAACAGTTGCATTGTGGCAAAGCAAGATCCACAGATCAAGGAAACATGTTCTTTCATGGACAGTGTGAGGTCTAACTTTAAGCCTAGGTTTCTTACTATTTGTTTAAGGGACAGGGCTGGTCCCAATTTGGGAGGCCGCCAATCTGTTTTCCACCACTCCTGAGCTTTACCAAATGGAGGTATCTCAGTTTTGCCTCCATTTAATTGGAAACAATAACTCGACCTCCAGAGAGCTATTTTCTTTATACAGTCAGAGAAGTGGGACTTCATCCCTTCTAAATCCTGGCCAAAGGAGATGATCAATTGTGTGTGGCCGGCATATAAAATAACCTCAAACCCACATGTCTTGATGATCTGTGCCAGGGGGACAACATAGATGTTGAACAGAGTGGGGCTAAGCATGGAGCCCTGTGGCAAGGGATGACACTTAAAGGAATTCAGAAAGATTATTTGAGTACAATCTTTCAGGAAGTCAGTAAACCATTTGAGCTCTTTACCATGGATCCCAATAGCATGCAGCCTTTGAATAAGAATTTCATGGAGACTGTGTCGAAGGCCGCAGTCAGGTCTAGAAGCACTAGCATCCTGGGGGTACCTGCATCTAGGGATGATTTGATGGTGTCTGTGACTGCGAATAGTGTAGTCTCTGAAACCCGACTGAGAAGGGTCAAGGAGCCTGTGTTCTTCCAAGAATGCAGAAAGCTGCTTGTTTATGACATTCTCTAGAAGTTTGCTAAGGAGAGGGAGAATGAGAGGGGCCGGTAATTGGAGAGAAATTAGGGTCGGAGTAGGGTTTCTTTAAAATGGGGGAGACTAGGGCTCTTTAAGGCAATAGGGACTGCATCACAGACCATGGAGAGTTTTTAAAGGGACATGATAGCAGGGGTGACTAAGCTGGAAATACTCAGCATAATGCTGGGGGAGGGGGGCACAGGTCTAGTGGAGATCCTGATTTAGCCAATTCTAACAGCACCAGGGTTTAATCTAAGGTGAAAGGTGCAAAGACCTCCATATGAATAATAGCCTTAGAAGAAGGCAGACTAAAGTCAGAACAGTTATCAGGTGGACTCCAAGTAACAGGGAAATCTGTATAAGTTGTATTCATTTTCTACTCAAAATGGCTAGCATGTTGAATAAATTGTGAGAAGCCAGGATAGTACGCATACAGGCACATGGTTCAATAAAATCGTTGAGTATTTAAAAAGTAGCTTTTGTGGAGTTCCCCGCTTGTTAAATTTTCTTTGTTATAAAGTTTCCCCCGGCCAATTTAATATTGTGGTAATAGATCTTGAACAGGAATTTAAATGATTCTTTCTCTGAAGGGAGTTTAGTCTTATGCCATCACCTTTCTAACTTTTTACACTTGGATTTCTCTAGTTTTAAGTCCAGTGCTTAATTTGTGCTTGTTGTAACCCGTGTTAAGCCCCGGCACTTATATTTTAGGGCCGGCGCTTATTGTTTTGCCTCAAGCATATAGAGCGAGCTAAAGACACATTTGGGAAAGACGGAGGAAGAGAAACACGAAAAAGCTTCACAATAGGAGAGAGCAGAAAGCTGCAAGAGTGAGCTCAAGGGACAGGGAGGAGTTTTAAATGGATTGAAGAAGCCCGAGATGGCTTCGGGATTACGCTCTCAGTATTCCGTGTTCGCACAATTAATTGCAGTAGTAGGGTGTTTACAAGGAGGGCTTTGAGCACCGGCATGTTTTTATTTACAAATTAAGCACTGTTTAAGTTTGACAAGAACCAAAGAGCACTGGTACTACTGGAGGTCACTAATGACTGCTTAGGGGGTGGCGATTTGATCTGATGCCCAATGTTGCACCTGCCACTTTTTGCACGGTCACCCCAGTCTTGTTGCCTCCTTCCTCTTAATTTGTCTGACCAGTTTAAGTTGGCTTTAGGACTCTGGGCACTTTACCACTGCTAAAACAGTGCTAAAGTACATATGCTCTCTGTGTAAATTGTATTGTTGATTAGTTTATCCATGATTGGCATATTTGATTTACTGGTAAGTCCCTAGTAAAGTACACTAGAGGTGCCCAGGGCCTGTAAATCAAATGCTACTAGTGGGCCTGCAGCACTGGTTGTGCCACCCACATAAGTAGCCCTGAAACATGTCTCAGACCTTCCACTGCAGTGTCTGTGTGTGCAGTTTTAAACTGCCAATTCGACTTGGCAAATGTACCCACTTGTCAGGCCTAAACCTTCCCTTTTACTACATGTCAGGCACCCCTAAGGTGGGCCCTAGGTAGCCCCAGGGGTAGGGTGCAGTGTATGGTTAAGGTAGGACACATACTAGTGCGTTTTATATGTCCTTACAGTGAAATACTGCCAAATTTGTTTTTCACTGTGCAAGGCTTATCTCTCTCATAGGTTAACATGAGGGCTGCCTTTAAATTTAAATATCCTTAAAGTGTAGATTCCCTTTGAGAGCAGATAAAAATTTGGAGTTTAGGGTCTCTGAACTCACAATTTAAAAGCACATCTTTAAGTGAAGTTGGTTTTTAAATTGTCTGTTTGAAAATGCCACTTTTAGAAAGAAGGCATTTTCTAGCTTAAACCATTCTGTGACTGCCTGTTTGTGGATTGTCTGTCTGGGTCAGTTTGACAGTTGGGCTGTTTTGCACCTCTCTAGACAGTGACACAAAAGGGGGTGGGGGTGTAGCCTGCATATACTGATGAGCCATCTGAGCTAGAGGGGAGGGAGGAGTGGTCATTCACACCTGAAAGGACTGTGCCTGCCATCACACAATGCAGTCTCCGACCCCCTGGTGTGCTTCTGGGGCCTGGCCTAGACAAGGAAGGATCTTTCAAACACTTGAGACTTTGCTTTCAAGTTTGCCAACTTCAAAGGCAGACAGGGTATAAGAAGAAGACCCAAAACCCCAGACTTTTAGAATCTTTCTGGAATCAAGAAGAACCTCTGCCAACGAAAGAGCTGAAGAGCTGGAGGAGGAGTACGGTCCCTTTGCTGTGTTGCTTTGCTGGACTGGCCTGCAGTTGCTGCTTCTGCCTTAAAAGAGAGCAAAGGGTAAACTTTGCTGTATGTCCTGCTTGAGAAAGTTCTCTAAGGGCTTGGAGTAGAGCTTGCCTCCTGTAAGAAGTTTCAGGGAGACCAAAGACTTCAGTTTCCTTGACCTGCAGCACTGGAAACTGTGTGTTTTGTGCTGCTCAAGAGGAGAAACCACCGCAACACCGCTTACGACACCGCTGGCCTCCACCGTGATCTGCCAACGCCGCACGGAGTCACATTGCCCCGCTTCGCACCGCGACCCTGGTCTAACGACGCTGTCATCGGACGACTTCACTGAGCCGCTGCTCGCACGCAACCTGCGGGCCCCACACTTCGGCATTGCCTGCTCACACCGCAGCCTGCGCACCCCTGGCGCTGCCGCTCCTGCAGACACTGACGCCGCTGCCTGCACCATGGCCTGTAGAGACTGCTCGTGAGGTACACGAAGCCCTATCCCGTCCCACACCGCAGCCCCGGGCCACTGACGCCAGCATCATCTACTCCATTGTCGTCACCAGGCATCCTGCCTGCACTGTGGCCTGTGGACACCGCTCGTGAGGGTCACGAAGCACCGTCCCGTCCCGCACCGCCGGCTTCGGCCTACCGACGACAGCAGTTCAGCAGCGACGACGACGCTGCCTGCACCATGAACTGGTCACACCACACATCGTACCGCCCTGCTTCATACCATAGCACTGGTCTCACTGATGCCGCTGGATGTTGTCACTGAGCAGCTGCCTGCACCGTGACCTGTGGACACCGCACATCACATCGTCCCGCTTCGCACCGCAGCCCCAACGCCATCCACACCAGCGCTACTGACTTCATCAGCCCAGAGTTCGATCCACACGTGTGTGACTTCAAGGGCCCGATGACTCCCGCACCAACTCCGGAACCAACACTGCAACGGCAGTGACGCTGCTCTCCGGAGCTCACCACGAGGATCACAACGCCCTACAAATCCAAGGTCTTCCTGACACCGTAGCTGGTCCTTGGCACTGCAGCCGGCCTGAACTGTTGGTTTTGTTGATCACAACGCCATGATAGCCCCAGCTGGAGGTATTGACTTCAAGGAACTGTATTTTTAAGATAGATCTTACAAAATCCATATCTTTAGCACTGTATGTTGGATTTTTTTTGTTTTGGTCTTGTTTTACACAGATAAATATTGGCTATTTTACTAAAACTGGTGTGGTGTCCTTTTGTAGTGTTTTCACATATAACTGTGCGTTATGTGCAAATGTTTTACACATTGCTTCTGAGATAAGCTTGACTGCTCATGCCAAGCTACCAAGGGGGTGAGCAGGGGTGATCAGAGTGGGTATCTCCCTTATCCTGACTAGAGTGAGGGTCCCTATTTGGACAGGGTGCAACCCGACCGCCAAGTAGAGACCCCATTTCTAACACCCGAGAAAGCGAATCATGGCTACAGTGAGCACAGTCTTTATCTGTAATGGTTAATTCCTATCTTCCCCAATTCACTTCACATGTTCTACTTAGACTAAAGTTTAACATGCTTTGCCAGCATCTCAGTATGATTTTAGTTGGCATGTTGTCCTTGAAAAGCTCTACCTGTGGAACTCTGAAAGTGATACTTTTGGAATTGTTAGGTTTTCACACAGGTACAACCTTTCCACGGTCTACTTATATTAGCAAGGCTCTATCCACTCTGAATCTTCTACAAGTGTGGTTGTTGTAAAATCTATTCAAATGTTCAAGGTGGTGGCAAAGACAGCACTGAATATTTTGTCACATTCCCACAACAGGGTAGCATTTAGCAGGAAGAAGGCTGCTAAATACCTTAAAGAATCGGATGTCTCTTGCAACTCTCTCACTATACATTATGCCAAAACTCCACATAGAATTTGCTTCATGTAGTGTGCAAATGCCCATTTCGAAAACAAGCCAGAAAAAGTATTAAAACCTATGATAAATAGATATAACATAATCACCTGTATGGAACCAGTACATTTTATGTTAAGTGGCTATGACTCAATGATGACAAGCAAACCTTCTGTTTTCGATGTGCTTAGATGGGTCATTGGAAACAAGACTGCCCAAAATAACCTTTGCCTAACTGTGATATGGTGTTTTATGTTGATGGATCATGCCTGAAAAACAATAAAGGAGAGTTGGTGGCAGAATATGCTGTATAGACCCAACACATATCCGTGGAGAGTTGATTTGTACCTCCATCATATACTGATCAGGTTTACCTCACGCAAACTTGTATCCCAGCTGTATAGAAAAAGTGTTACTATTTTTACTGATTCCGAATATACATTTGGTGCTCCCAATGACTTTGGATGCCGATGGGATTTTGTACCTGTAGGAAAGTATCATCTTGCCTGGCATGTTACCCCCATTTTTACATGTATGTAAGTTAGTTTTTGCCTGTCTCACTGGGATCCTGCTAGCCAGGACACCAGTGCTCATAGTTTGTGGCCTGAATGTGTGTGTCTGTGTAGTGACTAACTGTGTCACTGAGGCTCTGCTAATCAGAACCTCAGTGCTTATGCTCTCTCTGCCTTTAAAATTGTCACTATAGGTTAGTGACCATTTTTACTAATTCTAATTGGCACATTGGAACACTCTTATAATTCCCTAGTATATGGAACCTTGGTACCCAGGGTATTGGGGTTCCAGGAGATCCCTTTGGGCTGCAGCATTTCTTTTGCCACCGATAGGGAGCTCAGACAAATCTTACACAGGACTGCCACTGCAGCCTGAGTGAAATAACGCACACGTTATTTCCCAGCCATTTTCACTGCACTTAAGTAACTTATAAGTCACCTATATGCTGAAGATTAGATGCAAAGTTACTAAGTGTGAGGGAACCCTTGAACTAGCAAAGGTGCCCCACATAGTTCAGGGCAATTTCCCAGGACTTTTTGAGTGCGCGGACACCATTACACGCGTGCACTACATATAGGTCAATACCTATATGTAGCTTCACAATGGTAACTCCGAATATGGCCATGTAAAATGTCTAAGATCATGGAATTGTCCCCCATGCCAAATCTGGTATTGGGGTGCCAATCCCATGCATCCACGGGGCTCCACTATGGACCCAGGTACTGTCAAACCAGCTCTCTGGGGTTTTCTCTGCAGCTACCGCTGCTGCCACCCCACACACAGGGTTATGCCCTCCTGGGGTCTGGGCAATCCAGTAATCTTGTGCACCGCGTGAACTGCAGCTGCTAGGGCTTTGGTGCACTTTTCCAAGGAATCCTTCATGCACAGCCAAGCCCAGGTCCCCAGCACTCCGTCCTGCATTGCTCAACTCCCTGAGTTGATCTCCGGCTTTGTGGGACCCTCTTTTGTAGTGTTGAGACGACCGCCATGCTCAGTCTTCTTGAACCCATGTTCAAGTACTTCTGTGGGTGCTACCTTCTTGTGCGTGGGCTCTCTACGTTGCTGAGGGCCCCCTCTGTCTCTTCTCCCAAGTGGCGACATCCTGGTCCTTCCCGGGCCCGGGAAGCACCCTTTTTCTTCAACCGCAACTCTTGCAGTTAGCAAGGCTTGTTTGCAGTCTTTTGCCAAAGAAACAACTCTGCATTCTCCAGCACTCTGTGGGAAAAGTTCCTATCACCTTTCGCTGTTGCAGAATCTTCAGCTTCTTCCATCCGGAGGCAGCCATTTTGCACCTTCATCCAGGGTTTAGTGGACTCCTGCCCCCCCCGGACACTTTCACGACTCTTGGACTTGGTCCCCTTCCTTTGCAGGTCTTCAGGTCCAGGATCCCGTTTTCAGTGCTTTGCAATCTGTAGTGGTCTTTGTAAAATCCACTAATACGAGTTTAGTGTGTTTCTGGGGAAATAGCAGTACTTCGCTCCTACTTTCTGGGGTTTTGGGTTGGGGTATCTTGGACACCCTTAGTGTTTTCTTACACTCCCAGCAACCCTCTACACACGACACTAGCCTAGGGGTCCATTAGTGGTTCGCATTCCACTTTCTTAGTATATGGTTTGTGTTGCCCCTAGGCCTATCGCATCCTATTGTATTCTACAGTGTTTGCACTACTTTCTGAATGTTTTACTTACCTGATTTTGGTTTGTGTGTATATTTTGTGTATTTTACTTACCTCCTAAGGCAGTATATCCTCTGAGATATTTTTGCCACATGTCACTAAAATAAAGTACAGTTATTTTTGGTAACTCTGAGTATTGTCTTTCTTATGATATAGTACATATATGATATAAGTTGTATAGTAGGAGCTTTGCATGTCTCCTAGTTCAGCCTAAGTTGCTCTGCTACAGCTACCTCTATCAACCTAAGCTGCCAAAACACTAATAATCTACTAATAAGGGATAACTGGACCTGGCACAAGGTGTAAGTACCGTCAGGTACCCACTATAAGCCAGGCCAGCCTCCTACAGTACCTCAGCAGGTCCCCAATAAAGAACAGGTCCTATGTAAAAAGTGTGGTTGATGCCTTCTGCTGCCTAGGGAGGTAGCAATAGTAAAGTGTTCTGATCATCATTCTACTCATACCAAGGTGTCCCTTGGCAATGCTTTTGCTGAGTATGAAGCTTCAAGTTTGCTTTGTCCCTCAATTCTGATCAAACATTTTATTTGTCTCGACCTGCTGAATCCATTGTGCCCACTTTTAATGATCTTGCTATTGTAAAGGATCAAATGCCTGAAAGGGAAACACTCATAAGAGAACATGTGGGTATCAGGATGGTTGTGGTTTGACCAAAATGGTAAAACAGTAGTACCTAAAGCATTGCTTCCCAGGCTGCTACAATTGTATCACAGTATTATAGATGGCAACATAGCCAATATGATTTTTATGCAAATATCCACTGGTTTGCACCTTCTTCCTCTGCACTGCCGTTCTTGTGCTGTTTATCAAGATTGAAGAATGATTCAAGACTTTGGGCCTCATATATGTGGTGGCAGGCAGCTTACTGTCCCAACAGGGGGGAGGAGGTAATGATCTCTGTCATCCTGGTGGAAGACTGTCTGCCACATTAGCAATTCCAACTGTCTTAGCAGAACTTTTCCTGCAATGAAGGAGCCACTGTCAATGTGATTCCTTTCACAGAAGTGAAGTTTGCCAAGCAGGAACTATGTTTAAAGAGACCATTAAACTTTTTTGTCCAGAGTTTGTTTTCTCTGAATAAAATGTAAATGGCCACAGGGGGCATTTACCATTTACCCTGACCATTTTCGCTGTGACTGGGGGACAGCCAATATTTTCCCTACCCAATGAGCCATGACCGTTTCTGTGACCCACCAGTACCATAGCAGTTAGACTGCTGAATGAGAAGTATTAAGGATGGAGCTGGGAGGATCTGCTGACAGTAAAACAGTGCTTTCCCTGACTTTAAACAGATTGAGAGAACCAGAAACTTGGCAGGAGGACCACCAGACCCTGATTAAAGTCCTTCATGCCCCAGGTTTAGAATTCGACTTATGATTGGAACTGAGAGAGGAGCCCACTTTGTGTTATCTGTAGTCTAGAAACTGTACAAAGCCTGAGAGATGCAACAACATTTTCACTGGAAGAACCTTCTCTTCTTCCACCTGGAATACTCTTCACACAAAGTGGAGTCACACATCTGCACTGCTCCTCACACAAAGTGTTTCATATCAAATCACAGCTTATTACAACTGTAGCAATGGACCAAAAATATGTCATGGTTGTGCTTTCTGGTTATGTTGTGCCTGCTACTAAACATTCAGCCACACCCCCTTCTGCTTTACATTAGAAGAAAAGAGCAATTTCTAAACCTACATGGTTCTTTGTGATCATGTTTCTGAACTCTAAGAAGTTATTTTGTCAGGAAGTGGAAGTGGGGCATAATAATACAAACACGATTCTGCTGAGTTTCTTTCATGGAAGGAAAAGCTGGTGGTCATTGTAAAGACACAATAGATGTGTACATTGTTCCATAAAGGGATGTATCTAGGGGAACCTTAATGTTCAGGAGCAAAAGCCCTCACACATCCGATAGGATGTCATGCTTCATCATCGGGTTGCTCCTCGTCAGACCGGTGCTGCAATGTCTGACGGGCTCCCCGTTAGGGGGCTCTTTGCCAGAGGTCTTTCTATAAGTGGCTGCTGTGGTGGAAAATACTCACTAGAAATAGTACTGGTCAGGCACTTTTTCTGGCAGGAGAGTGATAGGTTAAAATTAGTTCTCAGCCCCACTAAAATCATTATTGTTTAATAATTCAGAATGGTAGGGTTAAGACCAAGATTAAAAACACAGGCAAAGTGGAGAATGAGAGTTCATGCTCAACCACTTTCTAACTAGAACTTAGGATGGGAAATTATCACCGATTCCATAAGGTATGGTCAACATGTTTTGCGTACGATGGTCTATACAGATCCTATGGCGCTTCTTCAGGACCAACAATGAACAAGACTTCTCCTGGCTCTTAATAAATTAAGGGAAATCAACTGATTGAAAATCAAATATAAAAATACAGTCACTTACATTCGAGTAAACTGTCTGTCAAAAATAAGGAACAAAAAGGTCGCCCTAGAAAACTGATAATCAAATCAATAAACACGGTTAATGAGTGAGACACCTGTGACAACACGGTGAACATAGTGATGGTAACCAATCGTGTACAGAAGCAAGCAGGATTGTATGCTTACCATCCCTCGTCATACGGACCCTTAGAATGGTAGGATTAAGACCAAGATGAAAAACACAGGCAAAGTGGAAAATGAGAGTTCATGCCCTCAGAACCCAACGGGTGCATATGGATTGTGGCCGGCAAAAGAAAACGAAGTCACGTACTTATTTTATGCCGATGCGCTTCAGGATAACCTACCCTGGCGTGCTCTCCCGTCTGTTCGAGGATCGGGAGTGAGATGATCGTATTAAGCCCTATGCGACGCGGAGGAAACGTTCTTCCACGTCACGTGGGCCACAAGACAAAAGACACCAAAAAAGGATTAGCCTCAACTTGGGGCAGTCATAGGGCATTGAAATAAACGATGGACACATGAAACTGCGGCCATATTGAAGTGTCAAATTATGATCCAAGTGGGTAATATATCGCTCAATGCATGATTAATTAAATAAAAGTGTGAACCAAACTAGCGTCTTTCCAAATAATGTCCTAATGTACTATTTAGACTGGGTAAAATCAAATCTA
Organism: Pleurodeles waltl; assembly: GCF_031143425.1. Taxonomy (NCBI): domain Eukaryota; kingdom Metazoa; phylum Chordata; class Amphibia; order Caudata; family Salamandridae; genus Pleurodeles; species Pleurodeles waltl. The sequence continues at coordinate 866,954,245 of NC_090443.1, forward strand.
GGTGGCTGCATGTACCCTTAGATAATCTTCGGCAATAGAAAACAAGGCATGATGTCAACAGTTAGATTTAGGTGAAATAATATTATGCCCCTAGGTAGTCATGGGTAACAAAGTCAAGTCATGATGTCAACCAATCGCCAAAGGCATGTAGGTAGAAGAACTCTCAAGAAATTACATTGAGAATTTATAGGTCACGGGACCCTTCTGTATCATCTGAAAAAGGTTTAATGCGACAATGTTACCCATGGAATATCGTCATTCAATCCAACAATATTACTACGGAGTCTGAACACCCAGCGTTGTTCAAGTCTGAACAGTGAGTGTGCAAAGTCATTCGTAAATTTGGGGGCATCCAGCACCACCCAACGTAAGTCATCAGGACTGTGGGGAGCATCCAGAAAATGTGCACATAATTTTGTGGTGACGTGTCCACACCTGATGTTACTCCTATGTTCATTTATCTGTATTTCAACAGGTCTAGTAGTCATGCCTACATAACGCAGGCCACAAGGACATGTAACCATATAGACGCAGTTCTTAGTATTGCAGTTAGTATGCTTGGTAAGACGCCATTGGCTAATAGGTTCTAACTCAAGAGTCTTGGTGTGACTTGTCAGTGGGCAGACATTGCAATGGCCACACGGATAATGACCCACCACAGGAGGAAGATTCAAAAGAGTTGTTTGTGTCTGCAGGGTGCCTTTGGGACGGGTATGTACTACCAGGTCCTTAATATTTTGAGATTGTTTAAAAGCAAAGAGAGGTCTGGGGATGGTATTGCCCCCCACTAGTAAGAATTGGCCATTTCTTATTGATCAATTTCTTGATCTCATTCGATAGAGGAGTAAATGTAGAAACACAAGTCAATCGTTTGTTGGGATCCTTAGTGTTGGATTGAAGCAAGGCTTCACGGTTATTGTTTCTAGCTCTTTTACGAGCTTGGTTGACAATATATTCGGGATAGTGTCGCGCAAGTAGTTTAGTTTGAAGGTCATCAGCTTGAGTGTTATACACCTGTGTTGAGCTGCAGTTACGCCGTAACCGTAAAAATTTACCAAACGGTAAGTTATCACGTAAAGATTTTGGGTGATGACTCTCATAGGTGAGTAGACTATTACGGTCTGTTGGTTTTTGATATGTACTGGTGGATAATTTACCATTACAAATCGTGATCAGTAAGTCTAAAAAATTGGCTTCCTTTACTGACACTGTGGAGGTAAATTTCAAATACGGATTGAGTGAATTCACCCACTCTGTAAAAGATTTAGCTGTGGCCAGAGAACCATGCCATACTACCAAGATGTCGTCAATATGACGCCATAATGTAATGTTGGTAGTAAAAGGATTGGTAGTTGGCAGGATGAATTGTTGTTCAAAATTATACATGTAGAGACAGGCCAGGCTTGGAGCAAATGTGCTTCCCATACATGTGCCTCTAATTTGGTGGTAAAACTGATCTTCAAACTGGCAAACGTATTCTGTCATTGCTAATGTAGCACACTGCATGATGATTGAGACAGGTGACGTGAGGTTGTCACAGTTAGCCTGTAGTGTGGATTCCACTACCTGTAGTGTTGCATCTTGGGGTATATTATTATACAGAGCCTCGACGTCCAAGGTGATCAACCCATGTACGTCTACTGTGTCGTTAATGGTCTCAATCAGATTCAGTACGTCTTTGGTGTCTTGTAAATAGGTAAAAGATCTCTTCACAAGTGGCTGCAAAAAGTGATCACAAAAAATAGATAATGGTTCTAGAATAGAACCAATCCCAGACACAATCGGCCGCCCCGGTGGGGGTAGAATGCCTTTATGAATCTTTGGGAGGCAATAGAAATATGGAGCTCTTGGATTAGTTGTATCCAGGAAGGACGCCTCTTTTGGGGTGATCCACGCATTGTTTAATGCTTCTGTGATCATAGCCCTAATCTGGGATTGTAATCTCGGTGTGGGATCACGCATAATCGTAGCGAAATAAGTCTTATCACTCAACAGGCGCAGGCATTCCTGACGTTAATCATCAGTGTTCATTATAACAATGGCCCCTCCCTTATCAGCCTGTTTAATCACAATGGAGGTATCATTAGAAAGTGTCCCTAGGGCTCTCCTTTCGTTTATAGAGATATTAATGAAGGGGCGCTTGGGATGCATGGGCGCAAGGTCAGCCAATACCGCTTTCTCAAATGTTTGGACTTCACAAGGGACAGCAGATGGTGGAGGGACAAAAGTAGACTGGGGTCTTAATCCAGAGTCGACCAGAGTATGGTCAACTGATTGGTCACGAAAAAAGAATTGTAACCGAATCCTATGAAATAATTGTGAAAGCTCACAATTGAGTCTAAAGAGATCCTCGGTTGGGGTTGGAACAAACCCGAGGCCTCGATTGAGTACTGTCATCTCGGTATCAGAGAGGTGTCTGGTAGAGAGGTTCACCACTAAGTTTTCGGGGGCTGATGCTTACCCTGATTCCTGGTGATCATATGTGGTTCTGCCCTGGCCCATTGAACGTGCCTGCCTCTGCCTCTTCTTCTGCCTCTTCCTCTGCCCCGGCCTCAGCCTATAAAAGGCATAAAGGTCATCATGGGGCGAGGTTGGTAAAAAGGATATGGTGGTTGCCAGGGCATTTGATGGCTCACAGGGAATTGGGGGTAGTTATAAAAAGGTTGAGGAGGGATATTATCATCTGTGCTCCATCCATCTGAGGATGAGCTACTGCTGTTGTTCCGGGATTTTTTAGATGAGGACTGCGACTCATCAGAGGAGCGCGATTGTGTGTCAGTGTTGAATTCTTCTTGGATATATGGATATACCTTTTCCCTACTAAATTTGGTAATATCCTTTTGAAGTTTAGAGATTTTCTGATTGATAAGGAATTATTTGGTTTCACTTAATTCGGAGTTAATCTCTGCTAATCGATTTTTAAAGGAAGCCAAGGTGTTTTTAAGGTGCCTTCCAACAGATTAATTTGTATAGTGATAGAATCAGCCAGACGCCTGGAGGTGTTAATAATGAGTACTAACCAGTCTCTTGTACACTTCCAAGCGATAATGGGCCTAGTCCTTCCTAAACGCTAAGTCATGTAGGAAAATCCTGGGCATGTTAGACACTAGTAGGCCGTTGGGGGCGATGTTTGCTCTAAGATATTCAGTCATTATTGTGCCGTGCATTATAGTATTGATCAGATCAAGCTTCAGGGTGGACAATTTGTCCCAGTCCTCTTTAAGACTACCCAAAGGAGCTGATCCATCACTGCTCAAAATTGACGGTGTTTGCAGGATTGCTGCTACGTCGTCATCAAAACTTAGACCTTGGAAAGTATCCATGGTCGCAAGCGGGTAGAACCCACACTAGCAGAACTGCTGTGCTAGAATATCAACAATAGGAGGGACAGGGAGGTTGTTGGTCCTGTGTATGGTCTCCCAAACAACTAATAACACAATAGATGTGTACACTGTTCCAGAAAGGGATGTATCTAGGGGAACCTTAATGTTCAGGAGCAATAGCCCTCACACATCCGATAGGATGTCATGCTTCATCATCGGGTTGCACCTCGTCAGACCGGCGCTGCAATGTCTGACGGGCTCCCCGTTAGGGGGCTCTTTGCCAGAGATCTTTTTTATAAGTGGCTGCCGTGGTGGAAAATACTCATTAGAAATAGTACTGGTCAGGCACTTTTTCTGGCAGGAGAGTGATAGGTTAAAATTTGTTCTCAGCCCCACTAAAATCAGTATTGTTTAAAAATTCAGAATGGTAGGGTTAAGACCAAACTTAAAAACGCAGGGAAAGTGGAAAATGAGAGTTCATGCTCAACCACTTTCTTACTAGAACTTAGGATGGGAAATTATCACCAATTCCATAAGGTATGGTCAACATGTTTCGCGTACGATGGTCTATACAGATCCTATGACACTTCTTCAGGACCAACAATGAACAAGACGTCTCCTGACTCTTAATAAATTAAGGGAAATCAACTGATTGAAAATCAAATATAAAAATACAGTCACTTACATTCGAGTAAACTGTCTGTCAAAAATAAGGAACAAAAAGGTCGCCCTAGAAAACAGATAATCAAATCAATAAACACGGTTAATGAATGAGACACCGTGACAACACAGTGAACATAGTGATGGTAACCAATTGTGTACAGAAGCAAGCAGGATTGTATGCTTACCATCCCTCGTCATACGGGGGCCCCTTGGGAAGTAGCATACCGTGAGCGATCACTACTCGTTAAATAATGGGGAAAACAAAGTCAATATAGGACTGAATCCTGTCAGGTCTAAACAAGCCCAGGAAGCACGAGGTTAACCAATTAACAATGATAGTTACAGTAAATAAAGATGATTACATACACATTCACAGTCTGGTGGCCTTTCTTTGCTAGCCCAAGCCTCTGTTCTGTAGCTCTTGGCTTAATTAGCGGTAATATGACGGTAAATATCACCAGGCAGAAAGAAAAACCCACTAAATAGTATCACCTGCAAAATGCAGGGTGTGTAGCGTTCAAATCGATATTATATTGACTTTCAATGTAGCAGTAGTCTCTAATTCTCGCTCTAACTCCATTGTAAAGAGTCAGCGTTCTCTGGACTGAAGCTTTGCGTGAAGCTACAATGTTCTATGCTATAGCGTACCGACAATGAACTACAATTCCCAGCAGACAATAATCTTTGGAGTAGCCTTGAGAGATGGAGGTCATTTTGGATATCTGGGTATAACTTCTGTCTTCGCCCACGGCGTCTTTGCTGGGCAATCATGATACAATGTTGCTGCAGCTTGAACCTTGTTATGCAGATCTTGGATCTCCTTATTAAGCACAATTTGATTCCAAGTGGATTTTATTGAAAGACATTTGGAAAAATATAGATGTATTTCAGAAATGTGTATTGTTTGTGGAAATGAAGTATACTTTATTTTTGAATATTTATTTGAACTCACTTAGGAATAGGGGTTGTTACATTTATTAATGGTTATCCTGTGACGGAACAGGAAGGATTTTTAGACTGGACATAGTTGCTCATGCTATGTTTGATTATCAAAGTGTAAGGTACTAGAGTTCTAAAGAATAGCAGAAGTGTTAGGGGAATGTTTTAGTGCACATATGCACATATATTTAAAGTGCTTCCTCTTTATTGTTTAGTTTTCAGGCATTACAAGTTTCACATTCAAGTCCAGAGAGTTGGTTACACGGGGATATGTCTAAGGTACATCTATTCACTATTACAGTTACAATTAGAACCCATTTATGGCAAGTTACTATTGTTATCTATTCATCTTTAGCTACACACTACTTACTGCAGACAGTGTGCCAGCAGAATAGACAAGTCAAAGTGGTAAAGCCTAGAGATGGGAGGTAAACTTCATTACGCCAGTGGAGTTCACTGAGTTTTGCCCACTCAGTGCTCTGCCTGGGGCATGGAGCTCTGCAAAAATGCTGCAAACCTCCGCATAACGGAGATTACCGCCCAGCTTCCTAGAGCGGTACCCAACTTCCTAATAAAAATGCACCAAAACACATACAAGGATATGGATGGCATGCCTCCAGCGCCATCACCATTGAGTGCTTCCTTGTGCTGCGCCCAACCTCCTATGAAAATGGCACCAAAAGAAAGTAAAACACCACATCACTCTGGGGACCACGAATCATGGCAGAGAGAGAAGAAGGCGGGTAGAAGGCTATGGCAGGCCACAAGACAATAGACGGAGAAAGTTGGAGGAGCATGGAGGGACCTGCACATGTGAAAGGGGACTCACCTGAGTGCCTGCACCCCATGGATCGTAGCAAGGAGCATTTAGCCAGGGCATGGTGCTCTTGGAGGAGATCAGAGAGTTGGCCCCTCCGGGATCTTTCTGGGAGGGGCTGTGACAGTCAGCTCGCCTCAGAACTCACTCTGTGGTAGGAAAAGCTGTTCATGTAATGGAGAAGGCTCAGGAGCATAGGGGCCCCAGGGATCCATCTCACCTGCCGGCAGCAATGTGGTTCTCCTGTAATGGGGGACAGCGACGGCTGCTGGGAATCCTGCCATGGCCCGGCCTGCACCTCTGGGTGTCCACAGTGTTTCTCTGCAGCCTGTGAGGAGCACGCAGCCCGCCTGCCTGGCTCCTTGCAGCTGCTTTGGGCAGCTGGTGGACTGCAGACCAGAAGGTTAGCCCAAGTACCCGACGGACAGTTGCAAGTATCTTGTGGGTTGGGGGGAGCAGCTGTTATTATGAAGATGAAGATGCGCTGTAGTCAGTATTTTTTACTTTTTGAGCCAGCTGTATGAGTATGGTGGAGTCACTGGAGTGTGGGACTCTGCAGTATATTGTGGATTTTTCAGGCCACACCATGGAATTACACGGAGTAGAACGCCATGTGTTCCGCCCACCCTTAGTAGAGTCCAGTGTCTAGTTTCTCATTCATCCCATTCTCCTTTCCCCATTTCTACCACCAGGTCCTGGGTAATTAGTCACAAGAGTGAATCACTCCCGATGGATTCTAAGGATAAGGTTAGTGCATCCAGATATCTTGTCCGTCATGGACATTCAACAAGTTTCATACGTGCTGAAGTAGGAGAACAATTCAACTACAGAAGCCCTGAAACTTATTAATACCCAAATTGGTGGCATTGAGAAATGTTATTTTGTCTTACAGGATGGCTCTTGACTTCATTTTGGCTAATAGGAGTGGCATTTGCACCATCGTTGAGGTACAGTGTTGTGTTTATACTCCCAAATCTGTTTTAAAATATGCCAACAAATTAATAATATATGAGAAACTAGTAAAAACTTTCAAACTATTGATGATAAAGTTGAATGGTGGGACCCAATTGGTGGCATAGAGAAATGTTATTTTGTCTAGCAGGATGGCTCTTGACTTCATTTTGGCTAATAGGAGGGGCATTTGCACCATAGTTGTGGTACAGTTCTGTGTTTATATTCCCAAATCTGCTTTAAAATACTCCCACAAATTAATAGTATATGGGAAACTAGTAAAAACTCGCAAACTATTGATGATAACGTTGAATGGTGGGACCTATGGTCTGGAATTAAATTGTGTTCAGGGGGTTTAGAATGAAGATCATAAATGTCAACTTGGTTATTGCCTTTGTCTTTTTAATAATTTATGTAGAGGTCCAATGCACTTTGCCTTAATAATCGTTCTCACGAGAGGCAGGGAAAATTGCCTTACGTATACCTAAGTGGCTCATCATGATGAACTAAAGCTGAAGATTAGGAAGAAAGAGAAGATGGTTAAAGACAGGATCTATTTTTGTTTGTTGAGCATTGAATTGTGTGACAAAGTGTGGGGTTATACTTTAGAAGTGCTCAGGAGGGAAGAAGTGGGAACTTAAACTATCTGGATATTACTGTTACTGCTTACCTATTGTAATTTGTTGCTGCCATGTTTTCTTGCTCATGTTAACTCTCTGAACAGGAATTGTTTATCTCCAAATTGAAACTTGGAGCTCCCCAGAGGCAAGGAGTTTAGATTGTGCTTGTTCTGCGAAACTGTGTACTTGTGCTGATACTTTCTGAAGGTCATCTACATCCAATCCCAAGAGCTCACCCCACACCTCTTTCTTTCTTAGTCAAGGTTTGCAGACATGTGACTAATTCTGGATTCATATATATTAGGTATATATGTGTGCTGTGCCTCGCCCCAGGGAGACTAATTCCACAACCAATGCAGGGAAGATCCCATTGCTCTTTTTGCTCTGTGATTCCCAGACCATTGTTTTTAAATAAGCTTTCAATTCTAACAAAAACCTGACATTCTACCACATATGTCATAGGGTTGTTATGGCTCTGGACGGATTTCTTAAACAGATTTTAAGGTATACGTTCCTGATAGAAATCTTTGGATAGGATTCTTATTGTTCCAAATATCAGGATATTTCACCAAGGTGGCCATTATATTTTGTGTGAACTCAATACTAATAATTATCATTATTATAGTATGATTGTTATTATTATTAGTAGTAGTAGTATTAGTAGTAGTAGTAGTAGTATTTCCCCCCTTGAGGGAAAACCTACAAATAAGCTAACAAGTGCTACAGACTTGACACCAATATGGCAGCTGCCTCTGGCTGACTGTAGTCCCCATAAGTGGCAAGTATGCAGGAACACAGGGGTCAACTGCAGAGAACCACGGAAAGCCGAGGAGCAGCAAACATTAAAAAAAAAACAAGTGGCACCCAAAGCGGTGAGAGATACAGTGGGGGCCAAGGCGAAGGAGGGATGAATCCAGCAGTAATGCTGTGAGCTGTGACAAAGCCTACTTCAGGCTTACGATCACCCTCCTCAATTACTGCCTTGCACTGGAGGTCTCTGCGCATCTCCCGCTAACCCTTCAATGACAGGGTTTGTGAAAGCCTGGATAAATGGATCAAGGAATCCCACACCACATGGCTCAGAAGGAACTGGCAGGGTGAGGGTCAAGGAGCGGTAAGTCAGCAGGGATAGATGAATATAGATGCACAGGAACATGTCCTGAGTAAACTTGACCATGATTGGTGGGGTAATTGAGGATCTTCTTCAGCCCTCACCTGTAGCTGCACTCACAAGAGCAATATGGGTACTATCAGGCACCTGTGATGCCGTAAGCGTTACTGAAACTGGCACACAGGAACTTGGGGATATCACTGTGTAGAACAGTTGATAAACACATCATCCCAGTCCCAATTTGAGTGAACAACAAACTGGGGTGCCTTACTGCACAGGAAACGCTGACAGGGGTGCAGTGCTTAAAGCATTAGCTTCACAGTCCATTGAACTCCATGCTGAAATCTACCAGATCGAACAAGGCTCCCGGACCATCATGGCTGCACAATACTATCTGATCTAGATGCAGTGGCACTCCTTCCTCTAAGGCTGCCCAGCAACAATGATATTTGGGCAATGCACCCATGATGAGACACAATCCACAAAGGTTATGAAGCGGACCCTATCTTTCCTTTACTCACCTCTCAACCACCACCAAGTAATGGGATGAAGTGAAACAATAAAGGTCAGCTGTAGCCCATCAGAAAATCAATCTCACCAGATGTCCGATGCAGAGAACAAGAACATCAAAACTCCAATAGACATCCGGGAAGTACTGGTAGTAGGGCAACTGCCACTAACATAAACGTACAGTAGGCAGACAAAAAAGAAGCATTAGAAAAGCCAATAGGTCTCAGCAATCTGAGGGCTTTAGAGCTATGGCAATGTTAATGCATTAGTGTAGATAAACAAGAATGGCCTCAGAGCTATACACAAATACATTTACATTGCCAATGCCTATATCGCTCGGATTGCCAAGACCTATTGGCTTTGCCAATGCTTATTTACTATTCAGACAAAGTGCCCTGTCTGGACTTTGAAGTAGAAAATTAACACTTCCTGTGATCACTCATGCGTCACCCAGCTTCTTGCATCTCGTTATTATATATAATCTGGTTTAAAATGCTGGTGTTTGCCGTATATTTAAAGTAGTCTTAGCGACCTCTGCAGAACTACATTTTCATGTTTAAAGAAGTGTTTCAAGTGAGCATTTTCATAACAAATGTTTTTATGTTGAGTTACACTTCTACGAACTCCAAGGTGATGGATGGCACGTATGACCCTGGAAATTATGCTTTTTATATTTCTTTATTTTATGCAGCAAAACTAGGCATGTAATGTGATACATTTGGTATATTCTTTCAACAAAGCCATACAGTAAGTTATGATAAATAGCAACGTCCACAAACAAGTACTTTGTACAAAGTATTTTGGTAAAGCATTTGTATATTGATATGTAGGACTTTTTAAAAATAATTATGTATATCAGCACTCACCCTGGTATCGCATCGTCAGGGGTAGTATGCACTATATAAATGCAACTCCAATCTTTGATATTCCACCACTGCTCACTGCCTGTCGGTGCGATCTGGGATCCTGTGGCAGGCGCAGAACTGTGGACTGCATGCATGTGCTTACTACTCGATGTCATTGAGCTGTCATTGGAAGCAATATCGGTTGCAAGTCTGATCAACTCAGGGGTGGGACAAACCAGACAACATTTCTGATTTGCTAGTTTGGTGATGCTGTGAAGCAATGACTTCTATTGCTAATACCTTTGAGGCAGAAGTCTCTTTCAGCAATGGTATCAGGTTTGAAGTCTGAAAGCTCAAACTGTCTCATTTGTTTTAATTCAGCGTCTCTAGCAGAAGTTTTTAAGGGTGGTATGTTGGAATCTCACTGTTCTATTGTGTTTGTATTATAAGATGCATCTGATTAATGCAATTTTAGAGTAAAGTGTGTTTCTGTTCAAATTCACCATTCAGAAGCATCATTGTAGGAGCACCCCCATGAAAAGGAGGAGCTCTGCCTCTCTGCACGCGATTAAAAAAAGAAAAAAAGAAAATCTGCACTAATTCAAACAACAGCTCTCCTTATGTGTGGCAGACCGGTCACCCATTTAAAAAAGTAGTCCCAAAACAATAGTTAAAAAATAGCTACTGCATAAGTTTATACTACTTGGCCAGTGCTCTCAGGGAGGGCTAAACACTGGAAGAGGCATGACCTATGCATTCCCTTGTTATATGAGGGGAACGAAAAATGGACCAACGATTCTACCAGCAAATGGGAAGCCTCTGGGCGGGCTGTAAGCCCACGAAGTAGATACAACATGTCTCGATTCGAGGCACCGCATGCACGTTGTCTAGAGCCAAGACCTAAAAATGGAAGAAACGGTCACAAGCCCTTATAATCTCTCTCACCGATCTTTTTGCCTTTTTTCTTGTTTTCTGTTTCCTCATGGTTTTCCTCTTAGCCATCTTTTCTTTTTCCCAGGAGTCTGTGTTTCCTTCCCTGAATGCTTTGCTTCATTTTTACACCATGGCTATTTTTCCATTCACTCAAATGTGACTTTTTCCAATTCAAGATGGTGTCTTCGAAACTTCCTGCGAGTCACTACCTGTTTGCCAGTATATAAGCACAGTTGGTCTTCTGTTCCTTGCGTTGCAAACACTTCCGCTCTGGTGGTGCTCCTCGCTCCTGTATCTGGTGATTTTTTTAGACTTCTCCTGTTTTTTCTTGTCTGCAGTTTTTGCTGTTTCCATTTCATATTACGCTCCTTTTTTTTTTCTTACCTCTTTTTCAGGAGTTTCTTGCTTCTGAGGTTTTTCCCAGGATTTGGGTTTTTCCTCTGGGACTCCTTCTGGAGGTCACTGTCTGGCTGGTGTTACTCTATCAGCAACACAGTGGCTACTGGAAAGGGTCGCCCTTACCTTGGTCAGTCCAGAACCAGCAAGAGACCAGGTGGTGCCTCAAGATTGACAGACAATCGCGGTAAGAAGCATTCAGATCGTGACAGACTTAGCCCCCAGACTGGTGGAGTTCCATGCGGAGGCCTGGGAGGTAGGATATCTACCTGCAGCAACTAGTGAAGCAATAGTAATCCCCTCACTAAAGCCAGGATGCTCACCACATGATGTCTGAGCATGGCACCCTTTATCTATGGTTAACATAGGTTATAAAATCTTAAGTAGGATACTCGCTACTCGCCTTTTCCCATGGATGACGGCCCTGATTCATGAGGATCAAACCAGCTTCATACCTTGGCATAACACAGCCTGGAATATTCAACAGCTGTTTGAGGTCCGTAATGCTGGCCCCACTGATAATACAAAAGCAATGACAAATGACACAGAGAAGGCCTTTGATAGCTCCAGGTGGGACTGCTTGTTCAGGGTGGTTGCAAAGATGGGCCTGGGAGAAGGGTTTATTAAATGGGTCAAGCTCTTGTACTTGAATCCCACATCCAGAGTCCGAATGAGGAGACAAATATCAGAACTATATGAAGTGAACCTAGGCACAAGACAAGGTTGTCCACTTTCCCCATTACTGTTTGCCAAGGCGGTTGAACCACTGGCACAAACTGGCATTCATATCAGGGAGTAACGCACAACTCTGCCCTATATGCAGATGATATGTTGCTATTCCGGAATTGCCCACAGCAATAGCCCTTCTAGAGAGCTTCGGCGGCATATCTGGCCACAGCATCAACTGGCAAAAATGTAGCCTTAGCCCCCCAACTGCAGAACCTGCAGGGCTTTTCCTGGAAGGAACATGCCTGAAGTACCTTGGGGTCCGAATGTACCATGATCCTGTCGACTGACTGGAGGGCCATGTGGGGATCGGAGAGAGGACTCTGAGAATTAATTTAGATTTTTAGAAGACTCTACCACTGTCAGTAGCTGGTAGAACTGAAATTGCTAAAGGGATTGCTCTTTTCTTTTCTACTTTGCCCCTTATCATACCTCATAGGACCTTTAGGGAATTGGACACCTTGCTGACAGAAGTCATTTCGAGCAAAGGTAGACAGAGAGTAGCCTTAGCAAAATTCAAATGCTCAACAGCAAATGGAAGGTTGGCAGCACCAGACATGGAAATGGACTACCTGGGGGCTCAGCTCCAGTGGTTCGCTCAATGGCTTTATTCCAAGGGGCAGCACAGAGACAATGAGACCAGGACAAAGCTGTGCCTCAGGGCTCTTCATCAGGCCCTCTTGGACTCCTGGCACTCCCTGAAGGACAGAAACACTGAGCTGGGGGTTGTTTGTCACTGCTTGAGATGGACCCTCCAACGCACCCAGACGATGGTACCACACTCACCTGACCTCCCGCTACAGAGCTTAAAACAAATAGCACAATGGCCTGCCCTACAAAACGTAGCAGAGTGGTCCACTTACGGGATGAACAGTGTAGGGGACCTATAGAGAGATAGGGATTTATTAATATTTGACGACTTTGCTGCCACCTTTGAAATACCGGGGAACCGATTCCTACGGCATCGAACAATGTGGCCAAGGGCTGGTGGAACCTCCGCCTCATAGGGGATGCCAAATGCTATGCACTATATCCGGCCACTTTAAAGCAGTAACTTTCCTCTACCAAGCCATACAACATGACCTCACCAAGCCACTATGTACGCTGCCGGAACAATGGGAAAGGGATATTTCACACCCGATCACTGGCATCGACTGGAACAAAATCCTTATGAATACATACACTGTGGCCCGTAATGCAAGATTCAAATTGATGAGTTCTTACTACTTACACATGGTGCGGCTAAATAGGGGCAGAGATGTTCCACATGGTATGGGCCTGCCCAATCCTAGAGGAGTACTGGAGGGAAGTTTAGGACAGCATCAATAACGTGACAATGCGGCTGATTCCGCACTCCTCAGTAGTATGTTTGTTTTAGGGGGGTTTCCAATGCCCTCGAAACATAAGAGAACCACCATATTCATAGATCTAGCTCTAACACTAGAGAAAAGAGAGATTACAATAACTTGGAAATCTGTTGGAGGACCCAAACTGACTAAATGGAAAGAGGAACTCACTAAGTGGGCAGGATTGAGAGTACAGTCCTACTCAGAGAAGCAAGACGAGGCAGAGGATAGTGGAGGGGCCCTGAGCCTGGGAGCACCTAGTAGACTGTCTTGCTGACGTAGGGCAGGGTACCCCTCTCAATACACCAGCAACCGAGGACACATAAGGGACAGCACATTCATGTTAGAACACTTGTCACTTTGGGAGCAAAACAGGAGAGGGTTTTGAATAGACCTGTGTGACGGGCTGGGACCCGTTCGCCCGCACATGGCTCTCACTTGTGCTGACTCTGCCCCTGTTACTCTGATGCTTCCTGGTCCATCTGCCCGTGATTGGTCGGTAGTTCCGCAGCGGCGGGACACCAGAAGGTCAAATGTGCCACTGTCGACACTTTCGGCGTGCGGAGGTCGGAAGGAGGAAGACGAGGAGCGGAGCCCACCTGTGAGCCAGCACCAGCGATACCGTCCGGGTATCGGAGGAGAAACCGGAAGACGATTGCAAGACGACCCTGTTCCAGGCGACCGGGAGGACGAAACGCAGCATCCCGCCACGCTCCAGGAGAAGCGTGGCCATTCAGGTGTGTGGGACTAAGTCCCTGAGTGAGTGGAAATACGAGAGAGATAAAGGAGTGGAGTGAGAAGGGAGGGGGAAGGAAAACTAAAAGGGCAACATGGGGAGTAGGAAGGGGGACAGACAAACACTGAGGAAACAGAAAGGCACGAGCACTGGGGAAAAGGGAAGGAGAAAGAGGGAAGTGAACAAAGATCAGGGAGAAATATAAAACCTTACCATCAGGCACCGTCACCTTTAAGGGGCCAGCCAAAACCCGAGCACAGGAACGGTTGGGCGCTAAAAGAAACTATAGAAAGATAGAAAGATTAGGAATAAGACTCTTAAGAAACAGAAGGAAAATACGTGCTAAACGGAGCTAATGAAAGTAGTATAACCTTACCAAGAACAGACAGACAGGGACCAGAAAAGACATTGTAAAGGAAAAGAGATACCAATATAACGATCACTTACAGATATTTATCTCTTCTCTCCACATGCGCTTCCCGGGGAACGACCTGTGAACAAGAGAGACAGAAAGAGACGAGTAAAGACCAAACCTCAAGAACAGCCCACCACCTAAAACCCAGCATCACAAGACTGAAACAAACGTACCTGTATCATGCCATCCTCAATATCTTCAATAAAATTCCTTTGTTTTTAATTAAATAACGAAGTCTGGAGTGGTTCCTCCAAACCCACACGGTTACAACCTGAATCTTTGAAAAGAGGAGGGCTAGGCATTACTGATAGATAAGGGGGGGGGGCGCAGCCTTGGGAGAAAGGAGGGGGGATAGGTGATGGTAGATTGTTGTTTTTTTAAGTTGGAGGGTTTAGGCCAACCTTGAGTGTTAGTACCCTGTTTGAGAATTACTGCTCGAAAAGACCACACAATGTAACGTAGTGTTGTACACTGCCGATAAATCCATGTGGTGTGATATTCCTGAAAACTGTGAGATGTCTTTGTATTATCTAAAAGAGTAAAAACAATCTGTTTACTAAAAAAACTAAAGGCACCACAATTTATTGCTCCTGAAGCCAGAAAAAATAGAAAGCACTACGGTGATGGACAACAACAAAACAAAATATTTGTGTTTCCCAAGTACACCGCAGAAATGTCACATGAAGGGACATACCTTCCTGGAAATTAAATAAAACCTTAAATAACTGGGCAATAAATACATACAACTGTTTAACGGCACTCTAAAAATCACAGCTGGAAACCATATGTAGTTTTTCAGTGACCCTAAAGTGGCGTGGAACTGGCAGAAAAGTTGGAAGCAAAACATCCCCTCAGATACTATCACTCTATTGTTCTACTGGTACATGTATGTCCTGTACTATGTTGCAGGGGCAGCATGGACCCTTTGGTCTCTTGTGCCCATACAAGGTTCACTAGAATTGTAAGCACATAGTGGTAGAGGGATGGACCCAAAGGAAAGATGCCAGGACCAAATAAAAAAATAAAATAATAAAATAATAAGGACAAAAATTGAGTATCTCCCTGTGGAAAAGAAGATTTTGACTTTAATATTTTTAAATGTCGTTCACTCTAGACTTTTCCTCACTCAAGGATATCTAACACGTCTCTTACCTGGGTGTGGGGAATTCTTAAGACTGCAAACTTGCTCGAGGTCCTTCCTATTTCTGACCTAAATCTGAAGGTTGTGGTTTTTATAGTCTCGGCATCCAAAATGGCTGCAGAGATGTTCAAGCCTCACAAGAACTGGAATTCGCACAAGAACTTGTTTTTAAATCATATGTAGCACTTTTTTATTTTTCTGAAATGCCGGCTGCATGAAAGGTGTGAGAAAACAATCAAGGGCAAGCAGAGGCCTTAGGTACCCACAATTGGTCTTTTTCCTTGGGCAAAGCCATGCAGCGTAGTCAGTAAAGGAAAAATACCTTTTTTTAGCAAAGGGAACTGCACTTAACACAATAACCAATCAGTTCTTAAATAATTTCTTCAGGCAACCAAGGTCCTAAATGATTTTAACAACCTCTGCTGCCATAGAGTTCTTAAGGATAAGGAGAGTCCAGGAGCAATCTTCAGGAAACTATCCTTTATAAAAACTACCAAGATCATGTTTCTTGAATTGATCCTCCGGACAGTACCCTCTGATCGAAGCCCTGACTCAGGGCAGGGTACCTAGTTTTAGTGGAGTTTGAGCATGAAATTGCAATGCTAATAAGAGGTGTGAGCTTGACTAGCGGGCTCCCAAGATCTTTCTTCCACCAGAGTTGGCCATGTGTTCTGCGGGAATCTAAGATAGAATGTACTCCTACTCAACCTCTCCATCCACATCCATACCTGTGGGAATGGATTGAGGATTTATGTGTTTAGGATAATAAGTTTAAGCCAGGAAACGTGAGAGGTTTTCATGATTGTGGGTCATTTCAATTGTACTGTATTCTTCCCTCTGAGCTGTTTGCACACAAAAAGGCCCAAAAATCAGGGCACAAGTTTCTATTGCCTGCTAAATGGATATGTTTGGTCACCAACCAAATAGTGCCTCCTGGTTGATACCTTGGTGGTGTACTTGTCTTTCAGTCCACATTCTGTTTATAAAGTTGTTTGTTTTGGAAAGATAGTGTTTTAAAAGAACCATTATCTGTCTTATGAAAGCACTTCTTCCTTTAAGCAAACAATTGCCAAATGAATCTGTTTCTAGTGATAAACTAAAGCGTGGATGAAACCAATACAGGGCGTAGAATGGTAAATATATAATAGAAGTACTATCAGCGCTGTTATGGCTGAATTCGGCCAACCACAGATTACTAACATAGCCTCCTTGATAAAACAAAGTTCATATTTATTCAACTTCTGATTAAATCATTCCAACTGACTACTGGACTCCGGACATCTAGGGACGGACAACTGTGATTCATAATCTTTTACAGAAAGCATTCCAGAAGTACAACACTAATTGTGTTCTACGGTCTGAAATGTTTCATGTTATAAAGCCATGAAGTCTGTAGTGAAATATGTGTTTTTGACCACTGACTTTGTGTTGCACTGCTTTGCACCTGGATTAGTAGTTCAGTGTTCACCAATTGTAGATTACATTTTGTATACAATTTAGCTGCCTATTGGCTGTATCGTAGCATCAGACACTTTCCATGTTAAATGTGTTAGGAATATTCCACATTGTAAACTGTGCTTGTTTTCGTATTCTTTCTCACCGAAGAGCTAGGACAGTTAGTCAGTCAGCACGATAAGAATGTACCAGACTTCTGTTTTTTAGTGCAGGAAACGGTTTTGCCTTGTGAGAGACAATTTGGGAGACTGGCCAGTTCCAACCTGTTTCTTTCAACTCTGACCTACATTAGCCAGCATGTTTGAATTTTTTTTGTTTTTTTATGGGAGTTTTTTTTTTCCAGAAAGCCCTTCGGTTCATTAAGATATAAAAAGTTGGCCCTGCTCAGTAGCGGTGAAATTTCCAAGACCTCAGTCAGGATTAGATGTTGAATGCACGACATATCTGTCCCGTAAGGGTGGAGATCTCTTTCTCGCGGTTGAACAGGGTCATCTTCTTGCTGGCATGAGAAAGATGAAGAGCTTGGCAGGCCCTACGGTGATGAATTTTTACTTTATTCTTTGCTTTGCATAATCATAACCACATATATTTGCTGTGTACATTGCAGTTGAGAATTATTTTGGTATATTTTCCTTTCATTGCTGTGACTATTGTTAAACATGTGCTTTGACCTACTAATCTCCTTTTTTTTAAGAACCTCATGGTGAAATAATAATAAATGTCTTCTTTGAACTGAGAAGTGCATCCAGAGATTTTTGTCAGCTCAGTCATTAGTGAAAGCAAGACAAAGTCTTACAATATATTTTATAAATACATCAACTAATTCTGGTTCTTGTGGTACTCTTGTAGGGGTATTTATAATGATCTGTTAAGGGAGTGTAACTACCACTTCTAGATACTGTCAAATGTATGGTCTTTTGGTAAATTCACCATCAAATCCATGAAATGGTATGGCATTGTTCTGGCAGATTTGGAACAGGTTGTAACAAACCAACTGGTTTGTGGGTTTCTCATTCACATTGAGCACAAATTTGGCACGTGATAGCAAAATCTTTACAAACATTGAGTATAGAATCCCACAGATGGGTGTTCCTCACTAAGGGGGTCATTCTGACCATGGCGGTAATTACCGCCATGGCGGAGGTCGGCGGTAGCACCGCCAACAGGCTGGCGGTGCACCGCTGGGCATTCTGACCGCGGCGGTTCAGCCGCGGCCAGAAACGGAAAGTCGGCGGTGTACCGCCGACTTTCCGCTGCCCGTCTGAATCCTCCATGGCGGCGGAGCGCGCTCCGCCACCATGGGGATTCTGACACCCCCTACCGCCATCCTGTTCATGGCGGCTCTCCCGCCATGAACAGGATGGGGGTAGGGGGTGCCGCGGGGCCCCCGTAAGAGGGCCCCAAAAAGTATTTCAGTGTCAGACACTGAAATACGCGACGGGTGCAACTGCACCCGTCGCACCTTCCCACTCCGCCGGCTCAATTCTGAGCAGGCATCCTAGTGGGAAGGTTGATTTGCCCTGGGCTGGCGGGCGGTCTTTTGGCGGCCGCCCGCCAGCCCAGGGCAAATGTCAGAATCACCGCCGCGGTCTTTCGACCGCGGTGCGGTGTTCTGACGGCGGTACCTTGGCGGACGGCCTCCGCCGTCCGCCAAGGTCAGAATGACCCCCTAAATCACTAGTTATATTAATAACTTGATGACCTGCTAATTGGGTGTCATGAAACCACAAGAGAACATGCCTTTGTAACTCTCAGGTTGGGTAGAAAAGCTTTCCTCATTGAAACAATAAGCCCTGTTTGTGGAGGAGTGTGACAGCAATTCCTTGATATCTTCCCTAGCTTTCCTTGGTATTTATTCTAGCTTGAGACTGATGAACTTGCATTTTCCATGAGTAAATTAGGGCATACATATAAGGGACAATACAGTCTTCCCAGAAGCGAGATGTACCAAATTCTCATTCTCTGCTGGCCTAGATAAAGTATCTTCTTTATCATTTTGCCACTGGGGGGGACGGTTATCAAAACATTTGAATCCACAAAAAATAAAGACCATCTGACCTGTCTTGAAGTCAGTACCCTCATAATATTTATAAATGGTAGATTGCAGAGACCAGTGTAAACTGTCATTAGGTGACGACCTCCTTTTGAATTATGTGTATATTCTAGAAAAACTGCCTTAATTGCTGACAAATAATTCTTTGCCAAAGATGGCATAGTTTTTCTCAGCATCAGATACTTTTCCAGAAAAAAAGACTACAAGGTGTAAGTGACCATTTTGACTATGTCTCTGGAAGTATACAACCCTTAAGGTGACATCGGCGGTGTCGGCATTAACAAAGAAGGGCTTTACATCTGGTTGTACAAGGATTAGTGCAGAGGTGAAGGCTGCCTTTAATTTAGGGAATATATCATTAGCAGCTGGAGCCCAAAGAAATGTAAAAAACTTTAGCAAAAGCGAATTGATGGGTGAAACTACTTGAGAAGAGCTGCATGTAAATCATCATTAGAAATGATCAAACCCATAAAAAGGTTTTGTACTTGGATTTCTAGGAGCAGGCCACTCCAGAATGGCTTATACATTGGTTTTCTCCACCGTCGCTCCTGCAGGTGAAATTATAAATCTCAGAAATTGTACTGTGGTGATGTGAAACTCATAGCTATCTAATTTAGGGTACATATTATACTTCCTAAGATCCTGTAGGAGCTTCTTGACATGCACAATGTATTCTTTTTCTGAAACTGAGTAAATGAAAATGTCAGCAATGTAAACAATGACACACATTTAGATGACCTCTCTCAGAGCGCAGTTAACCAAATTCTGAGAGGCGTCTTGGGCATGGCATAAACCAAAGGGCATTACTTTGTATTAAAAAAGGATGAATTTGGTGATAAATGCAGCTTCCCTTTGCCCACTTCCCTATTTTGAGGTAGAATGGTCAGCTCTACGTAAGTCAAGTACTGACAAGATGACAGATGACTCAACCTGATAGCACATGAATTAATAGAAAGGGCTAATGATTTTTTTATAGTCATATTGTCCAATGTCATGTAGTCCATGCAAGGCCTCAATTCCCCTACCTTTCTGTGAACAAAAACTACGGGTGGTACACGGTGAATTTTGACGCCTAATCAAATATTTATCTATGTAGTCTTTAAGATATTTTGTCGCTTTTTCCATAGGTGCATAAGTCTGACTACATATAATTTGGCAACCGATTCAAGATCCATCTGGCAGTCAAGCTCCTGCTAAGGGGAAAGTGTTTCTGTTATTTTTGCTAACCACATCTTGGAACTCCTGATGCTACACTGGGAGACTAGCAACCATGGCTACCTGTCCTGACTGTAACATCTGGGGATTAAAGCAGCAACGGTTACTTGTCAACGGGGGTGACGGGGTATAAATTTTTTTTTAACTTACCTTTGATTCTGGGAGAGACGGTTCCATCTCTCCTTCCTCCTCATCTCTTCGTGTACTCCTGAAAGCAAACAGGCTTCCAGACTCCCCTCCAATCACAATGCTGCTGTCACCAGCATGACAGCAGCGTCATGATTGGTCTGAGCGGCCTCGTTTGGCGCTCAGACTGGAAGTAGGGCCCTGTGCACTTTCTCCTCCTAGTTATTCAATACAGCCGGATGGAGAAATTAAAAGTGTGCACAACTGTTTGGCTGGCCCAACACGGCTGGCCAAAACGTCATGTGCAATTATTTGCACAAACCACTCCTCCAGCCCTCCTCCTCCAGTACAGCCCTACCCCGCTCTAACCTAGCTCCTGAGGAAAAATAAAATGATAATAATGTTGCTTTATTATCATTTTATTTCTCCCTTTCCTTTACTGTGTAATGCAGTGGGGCAATGCTCCTCCGCCTTAGTGGAAGAGTCGCCGCTGGTTTAAAAGATAGCCAATGATAAGACTGATTTAGTGTTTATTAGAAAGGGTACACTGTTACAACAGTGACAGAGTACCCTCTCTGCCAATCTTGGGTCCAAGTTGTTTCTGCTGCTCCGCCACTTTCTTTCCAGTTGTTTGCATACACATTTCACTGTGCTGAATTCTAGGTTGTACCAACTTGCATGTCTATTGGGTCTGTGTGGTCTAGCCAGTTTTCTGGGTGCGACTGTCTGCTGCGCAGGTGATCCATGCACTTAAGTTCTCTACTGCTTGGTTCAGGTCTGTGGTGGCATTGGGTTGGGTGGTGCCAAGGGCGTGTTTCCAGTTGTGTTGAGTGACCTTCGTCCAGCTTCAGTAGGGGGCACTGTGGTTGTTGGGGGTGCTGCAGTGGGCTCTGATGTTGGGGAAGTGAACAATGGAGTGGTCTGATCAGGTGAACTCTGTGGTGTGAGTGTAGATGATTCTGTTGCTGACGTCAAATGGGGTCCAGCATGTGACCTGCTTTGTGTGTGGGGTCTGTGACCAGTTGCTTGGGGCGGTGTTGTTCATCCATTCATGGAGGTCTATGGAGTGGGCATCTGTGGGATCATTGAGGTGGAGGATGAGATCTCCCAGGAGGCGGTAGTGTTTGAATTTGATGGTGAGCTGGGTAATGAATTCAGCTGTGGCATCACTGATGCCAGATCGGAGTCCAAGGGGTCTTTAGGCCAGTCTGCCTTCTGTGGTGGTGCAGATGATGGATTCTTTGTGAATGATGGTGAGGCCGCCTCTGTGTTTGTTGATGCAGTGCCGGTGTTTCATATTGTAGCTACTGGGTATGGTAGTGGCGACAGCCGGGGATGAAGCTGGAGTGAGCCAGGTCTCTGTAATTGTAAGGAAATGCCTCCTTGGCATGGTTGCCCCCTGACTTTTTTGCCTTTGCTGATGCTATGTTTACAATTGAAAGTGTGCTGAGGCCTGCTAACCAGGCCCCAGCACCAGTGTTCTTTCCCTAACCTGTACTTTTGTATCCACAATTGGCAGACCCTGGCATCCAGATAAGTCCCTTGTAACTGGTACTTCTAGTACCAAGGGCCCTGATGCCAAGGAAGGTCTCTAAGGGCTGCAGCATGTCTTATGCCACCCTGGAGACCTCTCACTCAGCACAGACACACTGCTTGCCAGCTTGTGTGTGCTAGTGAGGACAAAACGAGTAAGTCGACATGGCACTCCCCTCAGGGTGCCATGCCAGCCTCTCACTGCCTATGCAGTATAGGTAAGCCACCCCTCTAGCAGGCCTTACAGCCCTAAGGCAGGGTGCACTATACCATAGGTGAGGGTACCAGTGCATGAGCATGGTACCCCTACAGTGTCTAAACAAAACCTTAGACATTGTAAGTGCAGGGTAGCCATAAGAGTATATGGTCTGGGAGTCTGTCAAACACGAACTCCACAGCACCATAATGGCTACACTGAAAACTGGGAAGTTTGGTATCAAACTTCTCAGCACAATAAATGCACACTGATGCCAGTGTACATTTTATTGTAAAATACACCACAGAGGGCACCTTAGAGGTGCCCCCTGAAACTTAACCGACTGTCTGTGTAGGCTGACTAGTTCCAGCAGCCTGCCACACCAGAGACATGTTGCTGGCCCCATGGGGAGAGTGCCTTTGTCACTCTGAGGCCAGTAACAGAGCCTGCACTGGGTGGAGATGCTAACACCTCCCCCAGGCAGGAGCTGTGACACCTGGCGGTGAGCCTCAAAGGCTCACCCCTTTGTCACAGCCCAGCAGGGCACTCCAGCTTAGTGGAGTTGCCCGCCCCCTCCGGCCACGGCCCCCACTTTTGGCGGCAAGGCTGGAGGGAACAAAGAAAGCAACAAGGAGGAGTCACTGGCCAGTCAGGACAGCCCCTAAGGTGTCCTGAGCTGAGGTGACTCTAACTTTCAGAAATCCTCCATCTTGCAGATGGAGGATTCCCCCAATAGGGTTAGGATTGTGACCCCCTCCCCTTGGGAGGAGGCACAAAGAGGGTGTACCCACCCTCAGGGCTAGTAGCCATTGGCTACTAACCCCCCAGACCTAAACACGCCCTTAAATTTAGTATTTAAGGGCTACCCTGAACCCTAGAAAATTAGATTCCTGCAACTACAAGAAGAAGGACTGCCTAGCTGAAAACCCCTGCAGAGGAAGACCAGAAGACGACAACTGCCTTGGCTCCAGAAACTCACCGGCTTGTCTCCTGCCTTCCAAAGATCCTGCTCCAGCGACGCCTTCCAAAGGGACCAGCGACCTCGACATCCTCTGAGGACTGCCCCTGCTTCGAAAAGACAAGAAACTCCCGAGGACAGCGGACCTGCTCCAAGAAAGGCTGCAACTTTGTTTCCAGCAGCTTTGAAAGAACCCTGCAAGCTCCCCGCAAGAAGCGTGAGACTTGCAACACTGCACCCGGCGACCCCGACTCGGCTGGTGGAGATCCAACACCTCAGGAGGGACCCCAGGACTACTCTAAGACTGTGAGTACAAAAACCTGTCCCCCCTGAGCCCCCACAGCGCCGCCTGCAGAGGGAATCCCGAGGCTTCCCCTGACCGCGACTCTTTGAATCCTAAGTCCCGACCCCTGGGAGAGACCCTGCACCCGCAGCCCCCAGGACCTGAAGGACCGGACTTTCACTGGAGGAGTGACCCCCAGGAGTCCCTCTCCCTTGACCAAGTGGAGGTTTCCCCGAGGAACCCCCCCCTTGCCTGCCTGCAGCGCTGAAGAGATCCCTAGATCTCCCATTGACTTCCATTACAAACCTGACGCTTGTTTCTACACTGCACCCGGCCGCCCCGCGCTGCTGAGGGTGAAATTTCTGTGTGGGCTTGTGTCCCCCCCGGTGCCCTACAAAACCCCCCTGGTCTGCCCTCCGAAGACGCGGGTGCTTACCTGCAAGCAGACCGGAACCGGGGCACCCCCTTCTCTCCATTCTAGCCTATGTGTTTTGGGCACCACTTTGAACTCTGCACCTGACCGGCCCTGAGCTGCTGGTGTGGTGACTTTGGGGTTGCTCTGAACCCCCAACGGTGGGCTACCTTGGACCAAGAACTAAGCCCTGTAAGTGTCTTACTTACCTGGTAAAACTAACAAAAACTTACCTCCCCCAGGAACTGTGAAAATTGCACTGTGTCCACTTTTAAAGTAGCTATTTGTCAATAACTTGAAAAGTATACATGCAATTGAAATGATTCAAAGTTCCTAATGTACTTACCTGCAATACCTTTCAAACAAGATATTACATGTTAAATTTGAACCTGTGGTTCTTAAAATAAACTAAGAAAAGATATTTTCCTATACAAAACCTATTGGCTGGATTTGTCTCTGAGTGTGTGTACCTCATTTATTGTCTATGTGTATGTACAACAAATGCTTAACACTACTCCTTGGATAAGCCTACTGCTCGACCACACTACCACAAAATAGAGCATTAGTATTATCTATTTTTACCACTATTTTACCTCTAAGGGGAACCCTTGGACTCTGTGCATGCCATTCCTTACTTTGAAATAGCACATACAGAGCCAACTTCCTACATTGGTGGATCAGCGGTGGGGTACAAGACTTTGCATTTGCTGGACTACTCAGCCAATACCTGATCACACGACAAATTCCAAAATTGTCATTAGAAATTGATTTTTGCAATTTGAAAAGTTTTCTAAATTCTTAAAAGACCTGCTAGGGCCTTGTGTTAGATCCTGTTTAGCATTTCTTTTAGAGTTTAAAAGTTTGTAAAAGTTTGAATTAGATTCTAGAACCAGTTGTAGATTCTTAAAAAGTATTCCAACTTTTAGAAGCAAAATGTCTAGCACAGATGTGACTGTGGTGGAACTCGACACCACACCTTACCTCCATCTTAAGATGAGGGAGCTAAGGTCACTCTGTAAACTAAAGAAAATAACAATGGGCCCCAAACCTACCAAAATACAGCTCCAGGAGCTTTTGGCAGAGTTTGAAAAGGCCAACCCCTCTGAGGGTGGCAACTCAGAGGAAGAGGATAGTGACTTGGAGGACAATTCCCCCCTACCAATCCTATCTAGGGAGAACAGGGTCCCTCAAACCCTGACTCCAAAAATAATAGTCAGAGATGCTGGTTCCCTCACAGGAGAGACCAACACCTCTGAAATCACTGAGGATAGCCCCAGTGAAGAGGACATCCAGTTAGCCAGGATGGCCAAAAGATTGGCTTTGGAAAGACAGATCCTAGCCATAGAGAGGGAAAGACAAGAGATGGGCCTAGGACCCATCAATGGTGGCAGCAACATAAATAGGGTCAGAGATTCTCCTGACATGTTGAAAATCCCTAAAGGGATTGTAACTAAATATGAAGATGGTGATGACATCACCAAATGGTTCACAGCTTTTGAGAGGGCTTGTGTAACCAGAAAAGTGAACAGATCTCACTGGGGTGCTCTCCTTTGGGAAATGTTCACAGGAAAGTGTAGGGATAGACTCCTCACACTCTCTGGACAAGATGCAGAATCTTATGACCTCATGAAGGGTACCCTGATTGAGGGCTTTGGATTCTCCACTGAGGAGTATAGGATTAGATTCAGGGGGGCTCAAAAATCCTCGAGCCAGACCTGGGTCGACTTTGTAGACTACTCAGTGAAAACACTAGATGGTTGGATTCAAGGCAGTGGTGTAAGTAATTATGATGGGCTGTACAATTTATTTGTGAAAGAACACCTGTTAAGTAATTGTTTCAATGATAAACTGCATCAGCATCTGGTAGACCTAGGACCAATTTCTCCCCAAGAATTGGGAAAGAAGGCGGACCATTGGGTCAAGACAAGGGTGTCCAAGACTTCAACAGGGGGTGACCAAAAGAAAGGGGTCACAAAGACTCCCCAGGGGAAGGGTGATGAGACAACCAAAACTAAAAATAGTAAAGAGTCTTCTACAGGCCCCCAAAAACCTGCACAGGAGGGTGGGCCCAGAGCCTCTTCACAAAACAATGGGTACAAGGGTAAAAACTTTGATCCCAAAAAGGCCTGGTGTCATAGCTGTAAACAGCATGGACACCAAACTGGAGACAAGGCCTGTCCCAAGAAAGGTTCCACTCCAAACTCCCATCCAGGTAACACTGGTATGGCTAGTCTCCAAGTGGGATCAACAGTGTGCCCAGAGCAAATCAGGGTCCACACTGAAGCTACTCTAGTTTCTGAGGGTGGGGTGGATTTAGCCACACTAGCTGTCTGGCCGCCTAACATGCAAAAATACAGACAGCAACTCTTAATTAATGGGACTAGAATAGAGGGCCTGAGGGATACAGGTGCCAGTGTCACCATGGTGACAGAGAAACTGGTTTCCCCTGGCCAATACCTGACTGGAAAAACTTACACAGTCACCAACGCTGACAATCAGAAAAAAGTACATCCCATGGCAATGGTTACTTTAGAATGGGGAGGGGTCAATGGCCTGAAACAGGTGGTGGTCTCCTCAAATATCCCAGTGGACTGTCTGCTTGGAAATGACCTGGAGTCCTCAGCATGGGCTGAGGTAGAACTAAAAACCCATGCAGCAATGCTGGGTATCCCTGAACTGGTGTGTGTGAAAACCAGAGCACAATGCAAGGCACAGGGTGAACAAGTAGAGCTGGAGTCTGGAAGAATGGCCCAGCCTACCAAGAGGAAAGGAAAGTCAGTTGGGAAACCAACTGCAACACAGCAAAAGAAAGGGAACCTCTCTTCTCAGGAAGAAGTTCTGCCCTCTGAGGGAACTGAGCCTTTGGAGCTTGAACCTTATCAGGTTGAGCTCTTAGGCCCAGGGGGACCCTCAAGGGAGGAGCTGTGTAAGGGACAAGAAACCTGTCCCTCTCTTGAAGGCCTTAGGCAGCAAGCTGCTGAAGAGTCCAAAGGCAAGAAAAATGGACCACATAGGGTCTATTGGGAAGATGGACTCCTATACACTGAGGCCAGAGACCCCAAACCTGGTGCCACTAGGAGAGTGGTAGTGCCTCAGCTGTTCAGGAAGTTCATCCTAACATTGGCCCATGACATTCCCCTTGCTGGACATTTGGGACAAACCAAGACGTGGGAGAGGTTAGTCAACCACTTCTACTGGCCCAATATGTCCAACATGGTTAAGGAGTTTTGCATCTCCTGCCCCACCTGTCAAGCCAGTGGTAAGACAGGTGGGCATCCAAAGGCCCCCCTCATTCCACTTCCAGTGGTGGGGGTTCCCTTTGAAAGAGTGGGTGTGGACATAGTTGGTCCACTAGAACCTCCCACGGCCTCAGGAAATATGTATATCCTGGTAGTAGTGGATCATGCTACCAGGTATCCTGAAGCTATTCCCCTTAGGTCGACTACTGCCCCTGCAGTAGCCAAGGCCCTCATTGGTATCTTTACCAGAGTGGGTTTCCCTAAGGAGGTGGTGTCTGACAGAGGTACCAACTTCATGTCAGCATACCTAAAGCACATGTGGAATGAGTGTGGAGTGACTTATAAATTCACTACACCATACCATCCACAAACTAATGGCTTGGTTGAGAGATTCAACAAGACATTAAAAGGCATGATCATGGGGCTCCCAGAAAAACTCAAAAGGAGATGGGATGTCCTCTTGCCATGTCTGCTTTTCGCTTACAGAGAGGTGCCACAGAAGGGAGTAGGATTCTCACCCTTTGAACTTCTGTTTGGTCATCCTGTAAGGGGACCACTTGCTCTTGTTAAAGAAGGCTGGGAGAGACCTCTCCATGAGCCTAAACAGGACATAGTGGACTATGTACTTGGCCTTCGCTCTAGAATGGCAGAGTACATGGAAAAGGCAACCAAAAACCTTGAGGCCAGCCAACAGCTCCAGAAGTTTTGGTATGACCAAAAGGCTGCACTGGTTGAGTTCCAACCAGGGCAGAAAGTCTGGGTTCTGGAGCCTGTGGCTCCCAGGGCACTCCAGGACAAATGGAGTGGCCCTTACCCAGTGCTAGAAAGGAAGAGTCAGGTCACCTACCTGGTGGACCTGGGCACAAGCAGGAGCCCCAAGAGGGTGATCCATGTGAACCGCCTTAAGCTCTTCCATGACAGGGCTGATGTGAATCTGTTGATGGTAACAGATGAGGATCAGGAGGCAGAGAGTGAACCTCTCCCTGATCTTCTGTCATCAGACCCAAAAGATGGCACAGTAGATGGAGTGATCTACTCAGACACCCTCTCTGGCCAACAGCAAGCTGATTGTAGGAGAGTCCTACAACAGTTTCCTGAACTCTTCTCCTTAACCCCTGGTCAGACACACCTGTGTACCCATGATGTGGACACAGGAGACAGCATGCCTGTCAAAAACAAAATCTTTAGACAGTCTGACCATGTTAAAGAAAGCATCAAGGTGGAAGTCCACAAGATGCTGGAATTGGGAGTAATTGAGCGCTCTGACAGCCCCTGGGCTAGCCCAGTGGTCTTAGTCCCCAAACCTCACACCAAAGATGGAAAGAAAGAGATGAGGTTTTGTGTGGACTACAGAGGGCTCAATTCTGTCACCAAGACAGATGCTCATCCAATTCCAAGAGCTGATGAGCTCATAGATAAATTAGGTGCTGCCAAATTCTTAAGTACCTTTGACTTGACAGCAGGGTACTGGCAAATAAAAATGGCACCTGGAGCAAAAGAGAAAACAGCATTCTCCACACCTGATGGGCATTATCAGTTTACTGTTATGCCCTTTGGTTTAAAGAATGCCCCTGCCACCTTCCAAAGGTTGGTGAATCAAGTCCTTGCTGGCTTGGAGTCCTTTAGCACAGCTTATCTTGATGATATTGCTGTCTTTAGCTCCACCTGGCAGGATCACCTGGTCCACCTGAAGAAGGTTTTGAAGGCTCTGCAATCTGCAGGCCTCTCTATCAAGGCATCCAAATGCCAGATAGGGCAGGGAACTGTGGTTTACTTGGGCCACCTTGTAGGTGGAGGCCAAGTTCAGCCACTCCAGCCCAAGATCCAGACTATTCTGGACTGGGTAGCTCCAAAAACCCAGACTCAAGTCAGGGCATTCCTTGGCTTGACTGGGTATTACAGGAGGTTTGTGAAGGGATATGGATCCATTGTGACAGCCCTCACTGAACTCACCTCCAAGAAAATGCCCAAGAAAGTGAACTGGACTGTGGAATGCCAACAGGCCTTTGACACTCTGAAACAAGCAATGTGCTCAGCACCAGTTCTAAAAGCTCCAGATTATTCTAAGCAGTTCATTGTGCAGACTGATGCCTCTGAACATGGGATAGGGGCAGTTTTGTCCCAAACAAATGATGATGGCCTTGACCAGCCTGTTGCTTTCATTAGCAGGAGGTTACTCCCCAGGGAGCAGCGTTGGAGTGCCATTGAGAGGGAGGCCTTTGCTGTGGTTTGGTCCCTGAAGAAGCTGAGACCATACCTCTTTGGGACTCACTTCCTAGTTCAAACTGACCACAGACCTCTCAAATGGCTGATGCAAATGAAAGGTGAAAATCCTAAACTGTTGAGGTGGTCCATCTCCCTACAGGGAATGGACTTTATAGTGGAACACAGACCTGGGACTGCCCATGCCAATGCAGATGGCCTTTCCAGGTTCTTCCACTTAGAAAATGAAGACTCTCTTGGGAAAGGTTAGTCTCATCCTCTTTCGTTTGGGGGGGGGTTGTGTAAGGAAATGCCTCCTTGGCATGGTTGCCCCCTGACTTTTTTGCCTTTGCTGATGCTATGTTTACAATTGAAAGTGTGCTGAGGCCTGCTAACCAGGCCCCAGCACCAGTGTTCTTTCCCTAACCTGTACTTTTGTATCCACAATTGGCAGACCCTGGCATCCAGATAAGTCCCTTGTAACTGGTACTTCTAGTACCAAGGGCCCTGATGCCAAGGAAGGTCTCTAAGGGCTGCAGCATGTCTTATGCCACCCTGGAGACCTCTCACTCAGCACAGACACACTGCTTGCCAGCTTGTGTGTGCTAGTGAGGACAAAACGAGTAAGTCGACATGGCACTCCCCTCAGGGTGCCATGCCAGCCTCTCACTGCCTATGCAGTATAGGTAAGCCACCCCTCTAGCAGGCCTTACAGCCCTAAGGCAGGGTGCACTATACCATAGGTGAGGGTACCAGTGCATGAGCATGGTACCCCTACAGTGTCTAAACAAAACCTTAGACATTGTAAGTGCAGGGTAGCCATAAGAGTATATGGTCTGGGAGTCTGTCAAACACGAACTCCACAGCACCATAATGGCTACACTGAAAACTGGGAAGTTTGGTATCAAACTTCTCAGCACAATAAATGCACACTGATGCCAGTGTACATTTTATTGTAAAATACACCACAGAGGGCACCTTAGAGGTGCCCCCTGAAACTTAACCGACTGTCTGTGTAGGCTGACTAGTTCCAGCAGCCTGCCACACAAGAGACATGTTGCTGGCCCCATGGGGAGAGTGCCTTTGTCACTCTGAGGCCAGTAACAGAGCCTGCACTGGGTGGAGATGCTAACACCTCCCCCAGGCAGGAGCTGTGACACCTGGCGGTGAGCCTCAAAGGCTCACCCCTTTGTCACAGCCCAGCAGGGCACTCCAGCTTAGTGGAGTTGCCCGCCCCCTCCGGCCACGGCCCCCACTTTTGGCGGCAAGGCTGGAGGGAACAAAGAAAGCAACAAGGAGGAGTCACTGGCCAGTCAGGACAGCCCCTAAGGTGTCCTGAGCTGAGGTGACTCTAACTTTCAGAAATCCTCCATCTTGCAGATGGAGGATTCCCCCAATAGGGTTAGGATTGTGACCCCCTCCCCTTGGGAGGAGGCACAAAGAGGGTGTACCCACCCTCAGGGCTAGTAGCCATTGGCTACTAACCCCCCAGACCTAAACACGCCCTTAAATTTAGTATTTAAGGGCTACCCTGAACCCTAGAAAATTAGATTCCTGCAACTACAAGAAGAAGGACTGCCTAGCTGAAAACCCCTGCAGAGGAAGACCAGAAGACGACAACTGCCTTGGCTCCAGAAACTCACCGGCCTTCTCCTGCCTTCCAAAGATCCTGCTCCAGCGACGCCTTCCAAAGGGACCAGCGACCTCGACATCCTCTGAGGACTGCCCCTGCTTCGAAAAGACAAGAAACTCCCGAGGACAGCGGACCTGCTCCAAGAAAGGCTGCAACTTTGTTTCCAGCAGCTTTGAAAGAACACTGCAAGCTCCCCGCAAGAAGCGTGAGACTTGCAACACTGCACCCGGCGACCCCGACTCGGCTGGTGGAGATCCAACACCTCAGGAGGGACCCCAGGACTACTCTAAGACTGTGAGTACAAAAACCTGTCCCCCCTGAGCCCCCACAGCGCCGCCTGCAGAGGGAATCCCGAGGCTTCCCCTGACCGCGACTCTTTGAATCCTAAGTCCCGACCCCTGGGAGAGACCCTGCACCCGCAGCCCCCAGGACCTGAAGGACCGGACTTTCACTGGAGGAGTGACCCCCAGGAGTCCCTCTCCCTTGACCAAGTGGAGGTTTCCCCGAGGAACCCCCCCTTGCCTGCCTGCAGCGCTGAAGAGATCCCTAGATCTCCCATTGACTTCCATTACAAACCCGACGCTTGTTTCTACACTGCACCCGGCCGCCCCCGCGCTGCTGAGGGTGAAATTTCTGTGTGGGCTTGTGTCCCCCCCGGTGCCCTACAAAACCCCCCTGGTCTGCCCTCCGAAGACGCGGGTGCTTACCTGCAAGCAGACCGGAACCGGGGCACCCCCTTCTCTCCATTCTAGCCTATGTGTTTTGGGCACCACTTTGAACTCTGCACCTGACCGGCCCTGAGCTGCTGGTGTGGTGACTTTGGGGTTGCTCTGAACCCCCAACGGTGGGCTACCTTGGACCATGAACTAAGCCCTGTAAGTGTCTTACTTACCTGGTAAAACTAACAAAAACTTACCTCCCCCAGGAACTGTGAAAATTGCACTGTGTCCACTTTTAAAGTAGCTATTTGTCAATAACTTGAAAAGTATACATGCAATTGAAATGATTCAAAGTTCCTAATGTACTTACCTGCAATACCTTTCAAACAAGATATTACATGTTAAATTTGAACCTGTGGTTCTTAAAATAAACTAAGAAAAGATATTTTCCTATACAAAACCTATTGGCTGGATTTGTCTCTGAGTGTGTGTACCTCATTTATTGTCTATGTGTATGTACAACAAATGCTTAACACTACTCCTTGGATAAGCCTACTGCTCGACCACACTACCACAAAATAGAGCATTAGTATTATCTATTTTTACCACTATTTTACCTCTAAGGGGAACCCTTGGACTCTGTGCATGCTATTCCTTACTTTGAAATAGCACATACAGAGCCAACTTCCTACAGTAATGAAGGTTACAGCAGGTGTGAGGGTGGTGATTGTGTGTTTGCAAAGTGATCTGGCGTTGACCAGAATACAGCTGAGTTGCTCCAGCTAGGGGTCGGCCGGCAGTGATGGCATGGTGTAGGTCACTGCGTTGGCAGTTAATCTTGGACTGGAGGTGAAGCTGCAGTGGATGCAGGTGAAAGGTCCCGCTGTGGAGTGAGGAGATGTATGGTACCAGTTGTTTCTTCGTCCGGGGTTTAGGGCAATGAGGTCCGTGGCAGAGTATCTGTGGGGGGGGTGGGGAGTCAGAGTTCCTGGTGCTGGATGTGGTCCAGGTGGAAATGGGCACACATGGGTTGGCCTTTGGTGCATATTTGGTGTGCCATGGCGTGCCTGCTGCACAGCCGCGCTGCATCCTTCATTTAGTAGGTCAGCAGGTGGGTGCAGGGCTCTGGTGAGGAGGGAAGAATAGGAAGAGGGCAGTAAGCCCTCTACCTTTTTCCTTGGCTCATTTTCAGATCAAAAGTACAGCACTACTGTTACTGTGGACGGATACATGCATCAACCATATATACTAAGTAAGATGTGCAAACTATGCTGAGTGCAATTTTCCATTAATGACTACCCCATTATTGTTGATTAAATTACTACTTGGTCAACACTTTCCCTATACAAAAGCCATTGTTTTCATGATTCATTTCTAGGTCAGGTTCTTTATGGTTATTCTGGCTGTCCCTGATAAGGTTTTCCAAACTCTTTTACCATAAACACAATTTTAGAGTCTGAAACTTGCATCTAACTGCCCTTAGGCATCTTATTGCAATCTTTTGCAATGTGCCCTTCTTAACCACAATATAAGCATAAATGAATCAGTCTCCTTTTCTCCTTGTCCTGTTCTGTTTAGTTAACGATGGTCTGATTGTTCTAATGTGCATTCGTTCTCCATGGTCTGGTGCTTGATGTGGATTATAAAATTTTAATGGAATCTTAGTTTCTGGTTTCTTCCTTTCACCGTTGTGCTCAGAAAGATGGTGGTCCAATTGTAGGGCCAGATTGTGGGTCTAGTAATAACATGAACTAGCACATCCTCCAGTTCATCCTTTAGTCCTCTCTTAACGTAGATTTATTCTTAGTCTCCAGCCATTCAGTCCCAACCACTAGTTGATTTCAATAAGCCAGGTAGCTCAGCAGATCTCTATTTCATCTCTATTTCCGTGGTGCTATTTCAGTAGCTTGGTATTCACAGTCTGAGTTATGGCTCTCCTGTCAAAAATTCTATGAAGTTGCCTATTATAAGCATTAAAAAAGGACTATCTTATGAAACTAGGGGTATGAACCTAGAGGCCGCATCCCCCTGAAGTCTGATAGAACAAAAGTCACACACAACTGTGTCAAAAATACTGAAGGGCAGCTGAGAGAGCATTTTCTGGGAATTCCCCACAAATCGCTCTGGAGGGGCAAGAGGAATGGCTAATGGATGGAAAATATGCAAGGATGCTTCGAAAGCCAAACTGCATGAGAACCACATTGAGGGATTCCACTCCAGAGAATACTACTTGAATACAAATACTTCTACCTGTACTAAAGATAACTATACCTAAGCCCTGATGAAGTTAAAAGTACCACTTACACCATAATGAAATGTATTGGCTGGTTGGATTTCCAGGATTCAAAGCTATAATACAACTGAAGAATTGATTGGATACCAAGTGGGACACTGTTATTTTTTAGTGTCAGCTATCCATTTATCAATGATTTGGGGACTTTCCCGGATTTGGAAGGTGTGTAAGTGGCTCGCAACCCTTATTGCTGTGCTCCCAACTGCTGCTGACACATAACTTACAGCATTTTGTGACTTTGGATATACATACTACATAAGCACCAACACTGGTCATGCTACTCCACAATTCGCTCAAACTTCTATTTATTGTTCATTAATGCAAAGCCTTTGTTATTAGGGTGAGCGCTCTAAGGAAATTTTGCAAGGTCGGACTGCACTGCAGACAGTGGTCCCAGTATAAAAATGTGTACGCAAAGTTTAACAATATGAGGCTACATAATGCTCCCAGAATGCTCTCTGATTAGATGCAAATCTTTGCAGAAGCTTGAAAACGAGATTGATGAGTCTTCGGTTTCAAATTAAATGTCCACAAATCATACAACTGGGAAAAAAATGTTTTACTAAACTACTGTGAAATTTTAGGTACCATTTCTGTGAAGCTTGAACCAGTAAAATGTGTTGATGCATGCTAGTATTCCCCAAAAATATTCATAATGGAAAATCAACGTAACCAGTTTCAACAAGGTTATGGGAAACAAAAATAATCAAACCCAATAGTTCTGACCTTGGTGGTTAGCGTTTTGATTTTATGAATGCGTGTCTTGTTTTCAAATGGTTTTTGTAAAGCTTTATTGCTGTTGGAGCTGCCAGGCTTTCACCATTATCACAAACGTTGGTTAAAAGCAACAATATTTCTGGTCTCAAAAAGCACACTTTGCCACAGTAGTCCTTGGCACTGAGCAAAACTTCTTTGTGTGCGGATATGCTCCGTGTGAAAGAGCAGACTACTGTCACTCAGTCAAGGAAGCTAGTCTATAGATAGATCAAGAGTGACAGGATTTTAATAAAAATAAAAGATCTTGGTTAACACAAGACATAATTAGGGGCCCAATTCTTAAATAAAGTCTGTCTGCCTTCTATTATTCATAAGAACCAGAAAAGCTTAAAATGATCTTGCTCACCAACTGCAGGTTCATGTATTTCGCATAGTTTATTGATTCACTTTCAATCCTATGTCATGCCTAGTGGCATTTAAAGTACCATGTTTGGCAAATGAACATGCAGAATCCCTGTTTAGAGCATGCATTGGTTCCCAGAGAATTTTTTTTTTTTTAACAAGGCAATTCAGCAAACAACATGCATAGGCTTTGGGTCTACTTAAGAGCAAAAGACGCAATCTATTGCAAAGGTTCTCACATTGAAAAAGTTCTCACATTTATCACATTGGCAAAGGAACAAACACATTACTTCATTTAATAAAATGGTGAAGAATGGAACATATAACACAACAGGATTTGATTAGGAGGCAATTGCTTGGTGGCCAGTAGATATTGATGTGTGTGTACAGACAGAGTTCTAACTGAAGATGCTAGCCCATTAACAAACAGACTTGATCCTGATATAACATACATTCCCTATACAAGTAACTACATATAGTGTTGGTTAGTTATGCCAAAGGCGGCTGACACATTCCTGTGTCAGTGCTGCAAAAGAACACTTGTCAAAGATCAGTGAGGACATGGACTTGAGTGATGCTTTTCTGGGTCTGCACCTTATGAAACAATTTCCATCTACTATGACATATGCAATTATAAATGAAGGACAGGCATAGCATGAAAGAGAAGCTGCAGAAAGAATTAGGGAAGCTGACAAAGAAATTATATAGGACACATTTAAAGTTATTTACAGTGGTTCTCAAACGCTCTCCAAATGAGTTTAGATGATAATTGTATCTGCCCTACCTTCCTAAAAAAGTCCTGATTCTTTTGCAGCAATGTGCTTGACCATTACAATTTGACCTCAAGACAGATAACAATGGCTAAAATGGAAGCATCAGACTTTTTTTGTCCATAGCACACAAAAAGAGTACTCCATTTTCTCCTGCAGAAAATCCACAGCCTGTTTTGCTCCTACATGTAGTAACCTCTTTAACATTTACTGCCCTTTCATTTCTATGAAAATTCACATCCTTAGGTTGGTAGACAAAAATGGTACCTTTCTTTTTCATGCCTGGAAGTTCCCATTCGACTTCTATTACTGGACAAAAATGATCCCACATTCATAACCAAGTATGCATGCACCAATCTGCTAGGACATTCACTCCTCAGCGACCCTATCACTCTGCACAGGGCCTGTAACCTTTTGGAGCCCAGCATTACTTGCAACTTACTCACAGCACCTGCTCTGTTCATTTCCTCTTATCACCCAGTCCTCAGAAACAGCTTGTATCTAATTAGCACAACTGACAAGTGCTGTGGGATGACTCATGTTTCACCTTCACCCCGTCTCAGCTCCAGATATCGCCATGGAAACATCCCCCGGCTACAAAATGAAACACCGCAACCACACCAACAGGCACGGAGGCGGCATCGCTATTATACACAAGGAATCAATCTTCTGTACCATCATCAGTGACGAATGATGAAACCACACCCATCATGGAACACATGAACTTCCACTTCCACGCTGACGACAACATCACCATCAAAGTCTCCCTTGTATACAGACCACCCGGACTAAGAACCAGCCTCAGCAAAGCCATCACTGAATTCATCATCCCGCTCGCCATTGACTCTGAACACTATGGCACTCATTATGACACTGGTGGTAAATCCCGCTTACCGCCACACTGACGGCCACCAACATACCGCCGCAGTGGCGGATATCCGTCAACCATATTATGACACACACACACCAATCCGACAGATTACTGCCACACACAAAAATCAGCCAGCCCACAGGTCCAAAGTGGACCTGGCTAAAGTGGTGGTACCAACACCCATACCGTTACGCCAACAAAACAAAGCTCATCACATTATGACTCACGAATCACCATGGCGGACATTTAACGGCAGTAAACCATTGGCGGTATATACCGCCACGTTCAGAATGGACACCCAAATACAAAACAACACCACATTGGCAAATACGAAAAACACACACCTGACATCCATACACACACCACACCCACACACCTACACTACTATAAAACACACACCCACAGTACCCACAACCCTTTGCCAACACAAAAAGATTGCAAGAGTTAGCTACCGACATCACAGAGACAACTACAAACACATTACTGACACCCATTCATCCCTCACGCACTCCACATCACTCACCCCACCACATCACCCAACACACTCTCACCAACACACAACATACAACACCCATGGCACCACAGAGGCACCCCGTTTCACTGATAAGGAGTTAAGGGTCATGGTGGAGAAAATTGTCAGGGTAGAGCCCCAGCTGTTTGGAGCACAGATATTGCAGATTTCCATTGCTTGGAAGATGGAGCTATGTCGGAGAATAGTGGACAGTGTGAACGCCGTGGGACAGCACCCAAGAACAAGGGACGATATCAGTCAGAGGTTGAACAACCTACGGGGAAGCTACTTTCCATAGCATCAAGGCACCAGCTCGCCATACAGAGGATTGGTGGTGGACCCCACCTCCTCCCCCACAGCTCACAACATAGTAGGAGCAAGTCTTGGCATTACTGCATCCTGAGAGACTCGCTGGAGTAGCCAGAGGACCGGACACTGGTAAGTCAACATTTAACACTTTTCCCCCCTCATACCTGCATGCCATCTCACACCCTCACCCTCACTCCCATCACTCCTCTACACCCACGCACTCCACCTACACATATGACTGACCCCAATGCCAAATCCTGCATGCTATACCAATGCATGGACACCCCTTCCAGTCCTGCATGGACACCCATCGCCAAAGCATGCACAGCATATGGAAACTAACAATCCCACAATACATCATCATACACAAACATAAGGTGGCAGGGCAACAGCAATCACTGAGGGGAGGATAGGGATGTACAATATGTCATACACATGAAGCATAATACATCACTTACATCCCCAAAGGTACCCTGGCCAATGTCAGCAGAGAGGAGGTGCCATGACTATCCAGTCCCCCAGCAGAAGATGCCCCCAGTGATGACAGTAACTCTGGACTTCTGGATATGGATGACCTACCTGGCCCATCAGGGACAACTGGACAGCCGGTCACCCAAGTCCACTCACAGACCACCACAGAGCCTCCCCCATCAGGATCCAATACCAGAGCACCCACCCAGCGTACCCACACCTCTGGCCCCAGGACACGTCAATCAGCAGTGTGCCCACCTGTACAGGCATCCCAGGCCACACCTCGCCCCAAGACAATCAGGGACCTGGGGTCAGTGACAGTGGGCACACCCTTCAGGGGACAGAGGCACAGGCCAACAGGGACACTGGGAGGACTGCTGTGTGCCAGCGGGAGGACAGGACCAGGGAACCGACTCTCCATGAGGCACTCTCTGAGATCCTGGGAGCCTACCAACATTCCCAGGACACGATGGGCCAGATTCTAGACACTGAGCAGGAAAACAGGCATCTGCAGGAGGCACAGTATCAGGGGATCAGGGAAGACTTGCAAGCCATCAACACCACCCTGATCTCCATAGCAGGGGTGCTGGCAGACATGGCTAACATCATGAGGGAGGCAACAGCACACCAGAGGGCCCCTACCACTAGCCAGTCCATTGACCAGCCCTCTACTTCCACTCCCGCTACTAGGCAGGAGGCCCCGCACAGGACGCACAGGCCACCAGCCTCCCTCTGCCTGCAGAAGGTGAACCACCCGCAATCGTTCCCTGCAACCCAGACAGAAGCCAGAGACACTTGCCAAGACCACCACTAGGAAATGAGACTCTCCTGATTATCCCCCTTGTTGCCCACACTGTCACCTTGTCCACTTTGAGCTGCCTTTGCTCCACTTCCTATGGCCACTTGGACACTGCACCTGTGCTACAAACAGACTGGAACAATACACTGGACTTTCCTCCATCATCACCCTATTCCATTGCACTTTCCCCTCAATTTTTAGCCCTGCAATAAACACCCTTGGACACAACTCGACTACTTGTATGTCATATTTTGAAAATGTGTATTCATGGAAACAGTTACATCCATTGCAAATGTACTGTACACAGTGAGAGCATAGAAATAATGACCTGTAGCTGGCTGTAGTCAGCATATCAGTAGACAGTTGTAATATCACCAACATCTCCAATATGACAAACCATTGGTGACAGTAAGTAGAGGTAAAAGGAAGTGAATGCCATCTTGCCACAGCCACAGAGAATACACTAATAGTCATAGAAATGTTAATCTACACTGTCTCACCTGTGTGTCATTGGAAGTACTGTCAGATTACTGATGTTCTGTTGCCCTCATCCTCATGCTCAGCCTCTTCATCCTCACTGTCCTCAGGGTCCACTGCTGCCACAGGGGCATCTCCAGTCTCCTCCTCCTGCAGAAAAGGTACATGGCGTCTGAGGGCCAGGTTGTGCAACATGCAGCATGCCACTATTACCTGGAAGACTTTTCATGTGAGTAGCACAAACCAAGGCTCACCTATTAGCCACACCCTGTGCCTCTGTAGTTGGGCCATCACATTTGGGATGCTGCTATTCCTCAGTACAAAGGCATCACGCACCGACCCAGAATACTTAGCATTGACGTGGGAGATGTATTTGTCCGCTAGGCACACCTTTTGCACATTCATTGAGTGGAAACCTTTACGATTCCTAAGTACCTGTTCATTCTGCCGGGGGGGGGGTACAAATGCAATATGTGTCCCCTCAATTGCACCAATAATATTGGGGATACGTCCCATTGCATAGAATCCGGCCTTCACTCTGGCCAAATCTTCCACCTGGGGGAAGAAATGTAGCTGCACATGTGTTTCACCAGGGCAGACAAAACTCTTGCCAGCACGTTTGAAAACATTGGCTGTGACATGCCTGCTGCCAAGCCCACTGTCACATGGAAAGACCCAGATGCCAGGAAATGGAGCACTGATAGCACTTGCACAAGAGGGGGGATCCCAGTGGGATGATGTATAGTTGACATCAGGTCAGGCTCCAACTGGGCACACAGCTCTGTGATTGTGGCCCTGTCCAGTCTATAGGTCAGTATTATGTGCCTGACCTCCAATGTAGCCAAGTCTACCAGAGGTCTGTACACAGGGTTATGTCTCCACCTCCTGTTCATCCACAGCGGTAGGTATCTAAGGGACACAAGAATAAGTAAGCTGTCATAATTAGAACAATAAAACTACAAATGAAGTCCAAATGGTGCACTTATGTATTGGGACAGTGTAAATGGCAAAGTATGTGCCAATTTAATCTGTGACGCAGTAATTGTCAATAGACCTGATTCCCCCCCTGAAATGGTGACCGCCTGTCCTGCATGGAGGGACAGGTGGAAGTGAAGTAAGTCTGCCGGCGTTGGGTGTCGTGGCGGAAGCCGATCTTGCACCACCGTGCAATTCCTCATTGGATAATATGGGTCTCTATGGAGTACAGTGGCCAGTGGGGATGTAAGCCGCCAGTGATGGTGTACACCACCGCGGACGTAACTGCCATTTTCTATCTTATTCCTCACTTGTTTCCTGACCTTCAACAGGGGAACACCTACACTGCATGTGCTGCTGTGACCTGTGTCTGGACCTACCATGGCCCGTGTGACCAGGGAAAGGGCCACAGCCTTCACTTCGGAGGAGTTGGAGCAACTAGTGGATGGGGTCCTACCCCAGTACAGACAGCTGTATGGGCCTCCAGACCAACAGGTGAGTACACTTTGGCCACGATGCATGTGGCAAGGATGCATGGAGATGTGTGTGAAAGCATTGTGTGCTGGTGGGTGGGTGGTAGGGGGATTGTCTGTTGGCGGTGTACATGTTGTGCACTGGCCTATGTGTGTGCCAATGTGTGACAGGCTGGACTGTTTGTTTAATGGTGTTCTCCTGTCTGTCTTGACCCTGCAGGTCAGCGCCATCAAAAGAAGGGATTATGGTGTGCCATCGTCAAGGACGTGCGGACCCTGGGGGGTCTGTGGCAGGCAGAGAACCCACTGTCGGAAACGGTGGGAGGACCGGAGACGCTGGGCACGGAAGACTGTGGAGGCCCAGCTGGGGATGGCCTCCCAACAAGGAAGGGGTGCCCGTTGGACCCTGACCCCCCTGATGGCCCACATATTGGTGGTGGCCTACCCTGAGCTGGATGGGCGCTTGAGGAATCACAGCAGCCACAAAGGGGTGGGTACAGTGGGTTTCATTACATATTTTGGCTGGTGGCGTGGCATCCGGGTGGTGGATGTGTGTTTAGTGGGTGCCCCTAAGGCAGGACCAGACATTGCAGCGTGGGTCAAGTGAAGGGTAATGGTTGCATGGCAAATACAGGTAACCTAGCTAGTTAGCAGTCCATTTCAGGCAGGGCATTGTGGGTCCCGGGTGTGCTGCAGTTGCCTGTGTGTGGTCCTCATCTTGCCTTAGTGACTAGCCATATCACTGGTAGTGCAATGCATAGTTCCCTGTGTGCGACGGTGATGTGCATGCCAATAGTGGTGTTGATGCAGTCATTGACCAAGTGTATCCTTTGTCTCCCCCCTTCCTTGTTTTGTCATCCTGCCCTTGTGTGCATTAGCATCATCTGGCGGAGAAGCAGAGGCACCAGCGACAGAGGGAGTTGCATCTCACAGGACCATGGAGGCAGAGTCCACTGAGTCTGAGGGAACCAGTGGGACGACGGGCGAGGGAGCACCACGGCAGAGGCTGGAGGAGACAAAACAGACGACTTAGATACGTCCTCTGATAGGAGCTCCCTGGTGACGGTGGACTCCTCTGTGACCACCCCAGCTGCAGGTACAGCCGCCCCCTGTACCAGAACAGCCCTCCCAGTAGCCCCTCAGCGAGTTGCCTGTGCCCGCTCACCCAGGAGGGTGGGCATCTCCTTTGCCCCAGGCTCCTCAGGCCCTGCCCCAGTGAGCCCTGCTGCCCTGAGTGAGGATGCTATTGACCTCCTGAGATCATCTCTATAGGGCAATCAACCATTGTGAATACCATCCAGGGGCTGGCATCCCAGATGCAGCAATGCAATGCATTCCTGGAGGGCATTGACGGTGGACTGGCGGCACAACAGAGATCGATTCAGACTCTGGCCTCCTCTCTGATGGCAGCCACTGTTCCTGTTTCTACCGTCCCCTCTCCAACTACCATTTCCCAGTCCCATTCTCCTCAACCCCAACCCATACCAGGTACACATACAGACGAGAATGCACACAAGACAATACTCAAGAGTGGCACAGGCAGACACAAGCACCACACTTCATCCCACAAGCACTCTTGCAAACACCATACAGTTGCAGATACGACCACATCCACTACCTCCACTGTCTCCCCTCCTCCTCCTCATGTTCCACCTCCCTCCCAGTCACATCCACACTCACACCTGCATGCACTGCCTCAATATCCACCACCAGCATCACCACACCAAGCAGCAGACACACCTCACTAGCAGACACCTCCACAACATCCATCCACTTGTCCCTGGTGTCCTCTCCCACCGTGTCTGTTCCCCCTCCTAAAGGACACAAACGCAAGCATTCAGACACCCAACAGCCATCCACGTCACACTGTCCATGCACCTGCACCCAAGTCCAGCAGACGTACACCTCCAACGACCACTCCCTTAACCTCCACTCCCATCCCTCCTCCGTCCTACTGCCCTACCGTCCCTAAAAAGCTTTTCCTTGCCCAACTTGACCTCTTCACCCCTCTCCCCCATCCTGCCCATAGAACCAGGGTGTCAATCAGCCAGCCCAGCAGCTCAGCCAAACAGTTCACAGGGACAGTGGAGGCACCTCCTAGTTGTGGAGGCTGGACTGTGAGGGTTTCCACTCCAACAGCCAGAAAGGGGAAGTAGCCCACAACACCTACAGCCAGGAAGGGGGAGGAGCCTATAACACCCACAGCCATGAAGGGAAAGGAGCCCACAACAACCACAGCCAGGAAGTGGAAGGAGCCCACAATAACCACAGCCAGGAAGGGGAAGGAGCCCACAACACCTACAGCCAGTAAGAGGAAGGAGTCCACAACAACTACAGCCAGGAAGGGTAAGGAGTCCACACCTCCTGCCATGAAGGGAATGAAGCACTCAACTCCAGCAGATACTGGGAGGGTGAAACCACCAACACCATCACTACCACCTGTGGTCATGGAGCCCTCACCGCCAGCAGAGGCAGCCCAGGAGGCACCATTATCTGTTGCCACAGAGCAGCACCCCACACCAGCTATGGCAGAGCAGCTATCACTGCCAGCAGAGGCAGCCCAGGAGGCACCATCCTCTGTTGCCACAGAGCAGCACTCCATACCAGCTTAGGCTGTGCAACCATCACCACCAGCAGAGGCAGGCCAGGAGGCACCACCACCTGTTGCCACAGAGAACACCCTCCACACCAGCTGAGGCAGGGCAGCTATCACCACCAGCAGAGGACATGTAGGCCACCTGCCAGGGACTGCTGCACAAGAACTAGAACCAGTGGGCATGTTCCCCAGCTCAGACACTGTAACCTTGCACTCCCCAGCAAAGAGAAATGGGCATGGAGTCCCCTCCAGAACCAGTGGGCATGTTCCCCAGCTCAGAGACTTGTAACCTTGCACTCCCCATCAAAGAGAAATGGGCATGGAGCCCCCTCTAGAACCAGTGGGCAAGTCACCCACTCCAGAGACTGTGGCCTTGTACTCCCCAGCAAAGAGGAATGGGCATGGAGTCCCCTCCAGAATCAGTGGGGAAGTTCCCGTATTCGGCTGATGTGCCCCCCCATCCCCCTGAGTTGCCTGCCCACTTGCAAAATGATGCCCCTGCAGTGTTCTCTCTGGATGTGTCAGGATACAAGTTGGGCCTTGGACTGTGCCCTGTGGCCTTGTGTGCCCTTATGACTCTCGACTGGGAACTGGCCCTTTATGAACATTTGTATATATTTGGTTTGTGTGGTGGGTTTTGCTATGCTAATACATTGTCAGTACTTCCGAAATCTGGCTATGTGTTGTGTGCCATTGATTTTACTCTGCAGCTGGTTGTGTGTATGGTGTATGTGTGTGTGTGTGGGGTTTGTGTCGTTCATGTGTGTTTTCCACCCTCCCTCCCTCCCTTGTGTGCTAGGCGGCTGTACTCACCGTCTTCGTCGTTGGTGTTCCAGGTGGAGCATAACATAGAAAATCATCGGGAACACTTGCAGTTCAGGTTCTATGGCAGCGTAGTTCTTCCCTGTATCTCCAATGGTGAGTCCTTTCACTTCTGAGCTCTGGTCCACCAGACTTTTGTTGGCACTGGTACCGCCCCGGAAAAGTTGGCGGTTTGAACTCTTAATATGGTGGGTAGTACTTTGTCTTCTTCCTGGCTGTTGGCGGCTACCATTGTGGTGAGTGTTGTTTCCACCCTGGCAGTTGGTGTGGTACATTGGCTGTCTATGGGAGTTATCACAGCCATGGTCATAATATGGCAGAACTTACCGCCAGCCTGTTCAATCAATCAGTCAATCAATTAGGTCATTTCTTAAGCGTGCTACT
Source organism: Pleurodeles waltl (assembly GCF_031143425.1). Taxonomy (NCBI): domain Eukaryota; kingdom Metazoa; phylum Chordata; class Amphibia; order Caudata; family Salamandridae; genus Pleurodeles; species Pleurodeles waltl. The sequence continues at coordinate 866,998,551 of NC_090443.1, forward strand.
CAACCGGTAGGGTCTCAAGGCGCTGAAGGGAGGGGTGGATGGCTGGTCACTGTTCGAAAAGCCATGTTTTGGGATGCTTTCTGAAGGTTAGGAGATCCTGGGTCTTGCGTAGGTTGGTGGGGAGGGAGTTCCAGGTCTTGGCGGCGAGGTAGGAGAAGGATCTGCCACCGGAGGTGGTGCGTTGGATGCGGGGGACTGTAGTGAGGTCAAGGTCGGCAGAGTGAAGCTGTCGAGTTGATATGTGGAAGTTGACTCGTTCGTTGAGGTAGGCCGGTCCAGTGTCGTGGAAGGCTTTGTGAGCGTGGACAAAGATTTTGAAAATTATCCTTTTGTTGATGAGCAGCCAGTGTAGGGATCTGAGGTGGGTGGATATGTGTTTGTGGTGAGGGAGGTTGAGGATGAGACGTGCGGCTGCGTTCTGGATTCGCTGGAGTTTTCTTTGAAGCTTGGCTGTGGTCGCTGCTTAGAGGGCATTGCCGTAGTCCATTCTGCTGCTTATGAGGGCATGGGTGACTGTTCTTCTTGTTTCTAAAGGAATCCATCTGAATGTTTTGCATAGCATGCAAAGGTTGAAGCAGGAGGATGACATGGCATTGATTTGCTGGGTCATGGAGAGAGACGAGTCCAGTATGATGCCAAGGTTGCGTGCGTGGGTGGTGGGTGTAAGGGGGTGGTCCGAGGGTGGAGGGCCACCAAGAGTCGTTCCATGCTGCCTTGTTGGGGCCGAAGATGATGATCTCTGTTTTGTCTGAGTTCAATTTGAGGTGGCTTGCTGTCATCCAGTTGGCGATGTCGAGGAGTCCGGCGTGCAGGTTACTCTTGGCGGTAGCAGGGTTCCTAATGAGGGAGATGATGAGCTGGGTGTCGTCAGCGTATGAAATTATGGTGATGCCATGGGGGCAGAGGATGTTGGCAAGAGGGGCAATGTAGATGTTGAAGAGGGTGGGGCTGAGGGAGGATCCTTGGGTGCTCCACGGATGATCTTGGTGGCTGTAGACCGGAAAGGAGGGAGGCGAACTCTTTGGGTTCTTTCGGAGAGGAAGGAACCTGTTGGCTGTATTACCACCACTTTATCACTCACTGTCAGGGTCGTAATTATGGCCTATGTCTTCCTGGGAGACCCCAACTCATGCTGAATAGTGCTAAATAGTAGCCTAAGCTAGTATAATGAACAATAAGGTCCTCATTACAACCCTGACGGTCGGTGATAAAGCGGTGGTAATACCGCCAACAGGCCGACAGTAAATAAAATAGAATTATGACCACTGCGGAAACCGCTCACAGAAACAGCCACTTTAACACACACCGGCCGCCACGGCGGTAGCAACGAGCACTGTGGCGGTAACCGCCAACAGCCAGGCGGAAAACAACGAGACACCAATCCGCCAGCTTTTCCAGGGCGGTACTAACGGCCTCAAAAGCACGGCGGAAACAATACACAGAAGGGAAAGGACTCACATCTGGACACTCAAGGAAGAACCATGACGCCATGGAGCCCGAACTACAGGTGTTACCCATGCTGTTTACCTCCTCCTACACCAGGAATACCGACGGGAGCGAAGACGACCACGGTGAGTACCGCACCTAGCACACAAGGAATGGGGGGAGGAAAAGAGAGTGACACACACACGCAACATGTAACAACCCCACCCCCGCCCCCACCCCCAACACCATACACACAAACAGATGCAATAACATTACATATCCACTCCGTGCCCCTCAGGAATAACGCAAGGACAAAGGAAGTGAGTAAAGTCAGTGTAATAATATAAAGTTCCCGAAATACGTCCTCAAAGCACAAAACAGTATCTACAATATATACAAATGGAGGGACACTGCCCAGTCCATAACACATAGGCCAAGGCCCCAGTTGACTCCTGCCTCAATATGGAGAGAACACTGCTGGGGCATCAGGTCGAAAATACACAGGCCCCCCCGGGGGAAGGGGAAGGGGGGGGCACCTCAGCCGGAAGATGGTACAACGCCACTGCTCCTGGAGGGGGCCAAATGGCCATCACTCTATCCTGGGGAGTGCAAAGCCACAGTCTCTCTAGTGGGTGGTCTGCCTACTGCTCGGTCCTGGGGAGTGCAAAGCCACAGTCTCTCAAGTGGGTGGTCTGTCCACTGCTTGGACCTGGGGAGTGCAAAGCCACAGTCTCTGTAGTGGGTGGTTTGCCCACTGCTTGGTCCTGGTGAGCGCAAAGCCACAGTCTCTCTAGTGGGTGGTCTGCCCACTGTTTGGTCCTGGGGAGCGCAAAGCCACAGTCTCTCTAGTGAGTGGTCTGCCCACTGCTTGTTCCTGGGAGCGCAAAGCCACAGTCTCTGTAGTGGGTGGTTTGCCCACTGCTTGGTCCTGGTGAGCGCAAAGCCACAGTCTCTCTAGTGGGTGGTCTGCCCACTGTTTGGTCCTGGGGAGCGCAAAGCCACAGTCTCTCTAGTGAGTGGTCTGCCCACTGCTTGTTCCTGGGAGCGCAAGGCCACAGTCTCTCAAGTGGGTGGTCTGCCCACTGCTTGGTCCCGGGTAGCGCAAAGCCACAGTCTCTCAAGTGGGTGGTCTGCCCACTGCTTGGTCCCGGGGAGTGCAAAGCCACAGTCTCTCAAGGGGGTGGTCTGTCCACTGCTTGGTCCTGGGGAGTGCAAAGCCCCAGTCTCTCAAGTAGGTGGTTTGCCCACTGCTTGGTTCTGGGGAGCGCAAAGCCACAGTCTCTCTAGTGGGTGGTCTGCCCACTGCTTTGTCCTGGGGAGCGCAAAGCCACAGTCTCTCTAGTGGGTCGTCTGCCCACTGCTTGGTCCTGGGGAGTGCAAGGCCACAGTCTCTCAAGTGGGTAGTTTGCCCACTGCTTGGTCCTGGGGAGTGCAAAGCCACAGTCTCTCAAGTGGGTGGTCTGCCCACTGCTTGGCCCTGGGGAGTGCAAAGCCACAGTCTCTCTAGTTGGTGGTTTGCCCATTGCTTGGTCCTGGGGAGTGCAAAGCCACAGTCGCTCAAGTGGATGGCTTCTCCACTTGTTCTGGAGGGGCCTTTGTGCCCAGTGTGCTTCATCCTGGCAAGGAGGGGGTGAGTAGAGCCGTTCTTCCACTGGTTCTGGAGGGGGTTTTGTGCCCAGTGTGCTTCATCCTGGCAAGGAGGGGGGTGAGTGGAGGCCTTCTTCCACTGGTTCTGGAGGGGGCTTTGTGCCCAGTGTGCTTCATACTGGCAAGGAGGGAGTGAGTGGAGGCCTTCTTCCACTGGTTTTGGAGGGGCTGGTGGCGGTGCTGCCAGTGGTGGGGGGAGGCACCTGCCCATCCCCTGCAGCCTCGGACGGCTGCCCACTGGGGCTGCTGCTGGCAGTGGTGCTGGTGGCGGTTCAGGTGGCAGTGCTGGTAGTGGTGCTGGCGGCGGTGCTGGTGGCGGTGCTGCCAGTGGTGGGGGAGGCTCCAGCCCTTCCCCTGCAGCCTTGGACCGCTGCCCACTGGGGCTGCTGCTGCTGGTAGTGGTGCTGGTGGCGGTGCAGGTGGCGGTGCAGGTGGCGGTGCTGGCGGCAGTGCTGGCGGCAGTGCTTGCGGCGGTGCTGCCACTGGTGGGGGGAGGCTCCAGCCCTTCCCCCGCAGCCTCGGACGGCTGAAGTGCCATGGCTGGTGTTGTTTGCTCAGATGCTGCTCCAGCACCAGGCTCCACATCCATCCTGCCTGCGGCGTCTGTGCCTTTGCCATTGCCCTTGGCAGCTGGTGGTCCCTCTCTGCCCTTGGTAGCTGGTGGCCCCTTCTTGCTTTTGCCAGCTGGTGGTGCCTCCTTGTTTTTGCCAGCGGGTGGTGCCTCCTTGCCTTTGCCAGCTGATGGTGCCTCCTTGCCTTTGCCAGCTGGTACTCCCTTTTTGGCTTTGCCAGCTGGTGGTCCCTTTTTGCCCTTGGCCCTGGTGGACCTGGCAACAATGGAGGAGAGGCACATTATCCTCACCTACAGACTTGATAGAGCCAGAATCCAAGAGCTGTGTGCCCAATTGGAGCCAGACCTGATCTCAGCTATCTGTCACCCCACTCCTTCCAATTGACAGTGGCCATGGCAGCAGGGATGTCACAGCCTATGTTCTCACACGTGCTGACCAGTGTGTTGTCTGTCCTGATGAAACACATGCGCACCTACATTGTTTTCCACCAGGTGGAGGATTTGGCCACAGTGAAGGCTGACTTCTATGCAATGGGACATATCCCCAACATCATTGGTGCTATTGTTGGTACACGTATTGCCTTTGTTCCCCCCCCCAGGAAATGAACAGCTGTACAGAAATCGAAAGAGATTTCACTCTATGAATGTGCAGATAGTGTGCTTGACGGACTAGTACATCTCCCACGAGAATGCAAAGTATCCTGGGTCTGTGCATGATGCCTATATCCTGAGGAATAGCAGCATCCCATATGTGATGGCTCTACTCCAGAAGCACCGGGTGTGGCTAATAGGTGAGCCCATGGTCCCCACCCAGTGTATGTTGGTATATGGGTGTGGGGTTGGCCCTAAGGGTGAGTTTCTGGCTAACAGGTATCCCTCGATATTTGCAGGTGACTCTGGTTATCCCTACCTCTCAAGGCTACTGACCCCAGTGAGGAATGTCAGGACAAGTGCAGAGGAACGTTACAATGAGGCACATGGGCGAACAAGGAAGATCATTGAGCGCACCTTTGGCCTCCTGAAGGCCAGGTTCAGGTGCCTCCATCTACCACGTGGATCCCTGTGCTACTCACCCATGAAGGTCTGCCAAATAATCGTGGCATGCTGCATGTTGCATAACCTTGCCTTTTCTGCTGGAGGAGGAGGCTGGAGATGGCCGTATGGCAGCAGTGGACCCTGTGGACAGTGAGGATGAGGAGGCAGAGGATGAGTACAACAGAACTGAAGTGATTCGACAATACGTCCAATGACACACAGGTAAGACAGTATAACTTCACATTTCATTGTCATTTGTTTGTTTCACATTGTCACTGGCAGGCTGTGATTCCCCACTCCTATGCCCACTCACTGTACCCTTAGAACCCTCTTTTTGCAGATGCTGGTGCCCCACTATCGCTCCTGGTGTGTTCACTGCAGCCAACTACAGGTCTATCCTATGTGCACATTACTGTACAGTTTATTTGCAATGTTTGAACCTTGTTAAATGAATACATACTTAAATCATTTGACATACTCCATACTTGTATTTTTTCAAAGTGTGTTTATTGAAGTGCTATGAAGAAAAGGGGGTAGTGCAATGGGCTGGGGTGATGATGGAGGAAAGTCAAGGGTATAGTTCCAGTCTATTTGTAGCACAGGTGCATTGTCCAAGGGGACATAGGAACGGGACCAATGGCAGTTCAAGGTGGACAGGGTGACAGAGTGGACACAAGGGTGATAATCAGGAGAGTCTTATTTCCTGGGGGTCTTGGCAATAGTCTCTGGCTTCTGCCTGAACTGCAGGGAACATTTGCGGGGTGGTTCTCCTTCTGCAGGGGGAAGGGTGCTGGTGGCCTGTTGGTCCTGTTGGGGGGGGGCTCCTGTCCACTAGCAGCAGCGGAGGTGGAGGGCAGTTCAGTAGTCTGGCTAGTGGCAGGGGCCCACTGTTGTAAGACTGCCTCCCTCATAATGTTGGCCATGTCTGCTAGCACCCCTGCTATTGAGACCAGGGTGGTGTTGATGGCCTGCAAGTCCTCCCTGATCCCCTGGTGCTGTCCCTCCTGCAGCCGCCTTTTCTCCTGCACGTTGTCCAGGATCTGGCCCAGCATAACCTAGGAATGTTGGTATGGTCCCAGGATCTCGGTGAGTGCCTCCTGGAGAGTTGGTTCCCTGGGCCTGTCCTCCCCCTGGCGCACAGCGCTCCTCCCAGTTTCCCTATTGTCCTGTGCATCTGTCCCCTGAACCGTATGCCCACTGCCACTGATCGCAGGTCAATGATTGTCTTGAGTATGAGGTGTGCCCTGGGGTCCCTGTAGTGGTGGACATACTACTGATTGACATGTCCTGGGGACAGAGGTATGGGTATGTTGAGTGGGTGCTGTGGTGGTGTTTCCTGAGGGAGGAGGCTCTGTGGTGGTGTGTGACTGTGGCTGGGTAAACAAATGTCCAGAGGTCCCTGATGGGCCAGGTTGGTCATCCAGATCCAGGCGACCAGAGTTGCTGTCATCACTGTGGGCCTCTTCTGTGGGGGGGACTGGAAGTTGCTGGCATCTCTTCTCCGCTGACATTGGCTGGGATACCTGTGGGGATGTAAATGCAGTGTTACTGTTTCTGTGTGTGACATATGGTGCATGGGTGGCTTACCCTCTTTAGTTGTATTTGCCCTGGCAGCTTTCACTTGTGTGAATTGGTATGTGGTGGACTAGCTGATTCTCTCTAGTGTGCATGCTTTAGTGATAGGTGTCCATGCAGGTCTGTGAGGGGTGTCCATGCATTGGTATAGCATGCAGGGCTTGGCATTGGGATGAGTGAGATGTGATGGTGGGGGGTTTTGGGACGTGGTGATGTGATGGGAGTAAAGGTGAGGGTACTTGAGGGCATGCAGGTAGGGGGGGTGATAGAAATAGAGAGTTGACTTACCAGAGTCCAGTCCTCCTGCAACTCCTGCCAGGCCCTCAGGATGCATGATTGCCAAGACTTGCTCCTCCCATGTTGATAGTTGTGGGGGAGGAGGTGGGGGTCCACCGCCAGTCCTCTGTACAGCGAGTTGGTGTCTTGCTGCAATGGAACGTACCTTCCCCGTAGGTCGTTCCACCTCTTCCTGATGTCATCCCTGGTTCTTGGGTGTTTTCCCACGGCGTTGACCCTGTCCACGATCCTCCACCATAGCTCCATCTTCCTAGCAATGGATATCTGCTGCACCTGTGCTCCAGATAGCTGAGGCTCTGCCCAGATGATTTCCTCCACCATGACCCTTAGCTCCTCCTTAGAGAATCTGAGGTGTTGTTGTGGTGCCATGGGTGTAGTGCGAGTGGTGTGGGTGAGGGTGTGTAGGGTGATGGGTTGGGGTGTGTGATGTAAGGTGCATGGGTGGTGTATAGGTGATGGTGGTGTATGGGTATGGTGTTGTCTGTAGTCGTGATGTCAGTCTGTTGGCAATGGTTTGTATTCGTAAAGGGTTGTGGGTAATGTGGGTGTGTGTTTTATAGTGGTGTGTATGTGTGGGTGTGGTGTGTGTATGGGTGCAGGTGTGTGTTGTTTGAATTGTCCAATGTGGTGCTGTTTTGTATGTGTGTGTATTTTGAGCGAGGTGGTATGTACCGCCAATGGTTTACGCCATTGAATGTCCGCCGTGGTGATTCGTGGGTCATAATGTGGTGGGTGTTGTTCTGTTGGCATAACGGTGTGGGTTTTGATACTGTAATATCGAAAAAGGGGTACACTGTTCCATAAGCGAGAGGGAAACGAGAAAACTAATCAAATAAGAAATTGGCGAATCTATACTGAGTATTCTTAGGAGGGCCCTCAAGCACCCACTAGGGTGACAGGTATCATCATCGGGCTCACTCCTCGCCAGACTGGTGCTGCAATGCCTGGCGGGCCTCCCAGCATTCTGGGTGGCACTCAACCATTGTAAATTCGCTAGCAACGAGGGTCTGGGAACAAAACTAAGTAAGGAAAGGAGAGTGTAGAATACGACAGAAAAATCTTAAAATTAGCTCTGAACCTGAGCCATTATTTTAATGTGATAGAAATTGGGTTCAGGCCAAGATTAAAAACAATAAATATAAGAGTGTTTACTGGAAATAATGTACCGTCACACTCTATATTTCAGGGAAGGTAGTTAGCCTAATCCTGCATGGTCAACATGTTTCGCGTCTGTAGTTGGTCACAAAGTGATCCAGTGACGCTTCTTCAGGACCCACACAAAAAAACTATTGATTATTAAACTACTTCTCCTATGTGTCAAAAATAAATTAAGTGCATATCAAGTCACTTACAGTGTAGAAGACAGAATATGTCTAAGTCAATTGGTCAGTACAGTCGCCCTGCATGTAATCAAAAAGACACGGTACAATTAGTGCCAGTGATCAAACGCAGAAAAAGACACAATTACAAATTATTATAGTGACAACCACCCTAACCCGTGTATAAAAAATATATAGATATCAAGGTATTGCAATGCTTACCATCCCATGTTAGAGATTGGGCTCCCTAGGTCTGCGCTAGCATCAACCAAGGAGAACAAACTGAATGGAGATAATAATGATATGTAATGATGTGAAACCACATAGTAAAACATAATACTGAACAAGTCTAAGAATGCCTGTCTGACTTCTATTGTTAAATATGGTATGAGACACACTTGTGCAAAGAGATGTGTGTCTTCACATTTCTAGAATTTGGTAAAATGACGTTGATATGGAAAAGAGAAAGTATTCAAATGTGCTTGGTAGCAATGTCTCTAACCTGGAGAATGTAGATGTTGTAGACTAAACAGTTATCTTCAAAATAGGTTGCTTTGTCAATAAATAAAAGTCATACTGTCATCAAACATATATAGCAGACACACACGTATTATATCTTAGCCCTTAATGACCTATTTACGTGGATGATTTGTGCTAAGATTGTCCCTGGAGGGCCTCATGTATGTATCAAATATCCATTCTTGCTTCAAAAGATGAAAAAACATGAAAAAACACGGTGTCCAGCAAAGTGCGGCAAGATCTAAGCTGAATCAAGGTGGTCGCCCAATTGAATTAAAGACACCATGTAAACGATGAATCAAACAGCGTGAGGGATAGGTAATACCTTATGCTAAACACACCACCACACATATCGCCGTAGTCCCGTGCTTACTTGGTTTTATCCTTGATTCGTCGGGAAAACCTACCCCCCTGCCGCGCGCCTGTAGACGGCGTGTCAAGGCGGTAGGGGGTTATTTAAGCTCACGCTGTCTAGCGTGAGCAACCCGGAACAAACCGGCCGGTTGTTCCGGGTACTAGAAATCGAAAAAGGACTCGTATCTCGGCGGCCATCTTGGGGAATCATAAAGATGTCGAGGGGTTGTCGCATATAGCTAATCCTGTCTGGACTTCAAAGACAGGTTACTATAGCGGCCATGTTGAATCAACAAAAACCGGAATAACACAAAAATATCCAGTCCATGTAATGGGGCTGGAATGACACGGTAACCAGAGACACCTTCTCATTATAATTAAATAACAAAAAAGTCAAAAATAATTTAGTAATGAAAATATTCATATCGTAATAGATAGAGGGGGAAGGAGGAGAAATCATCCATGTTGAAGCTAAGATATATATATATATATATACCTAACGCCTGATCTGTAGGAATCTCTTAACTGGTAATGCTTATGGTGCTTTGCAAGAAAGTCTAGACAGACTAGTGACTGTCACTCTGTCTAAGTTTAACGTAATGTCCTTGGAATATGATTTAGGGTGTTAATAAATTCCAAGGTATATCATCGTTCAATCCTTCATTATGGGTTTTTAATCGGAACACCCATCTCTGTTCAGTCTTAAATAGATAGTTAGGGTTATTGTTGTCACATTTTGGTACTTGTAGTACTATCCACCACATATCGTCGGGGCCATGTTTCGCCTCCAAAAAATGGGCACTCAGCTTTGTAGTGATGCGGGAGCATCTGATATTGCTCCGGTGTTCATTAATACGTAATTTTACTGGACGAGTAGTCATTCCGATGTAAATTAAGTTACAGGGACAGGAAATCAGGTAGATACATTGTCGTGTATTACAATTAGTGTGTTTGTTTAAATGCCAAATCCCGAAATGTTTAAGGTCAATGCTGTTTAAGCGTTTGGTAAGGGGACAGACATTACATGTGCCACAGGGGTGATGACCCATCACTGGAGGTAGATTCCATAATGTCGTTTGTTTTTGTGTCTCGTTGGGCATGCGAGGGCGAGTATGAACAAGTAGGTCTCGTACGTTAGTTGACCTTTTGAAAGCAAAGAGGGGTTTTGGGATTCCCGTACCACCACTCTGTAGTATGTTCCATCGTTTGTTAATTAATTTTTTGATGGTATTTGACAATGGAGTAAAGGTCGAGACACATGTCAAACGTGTTTCAGGATTTTTAAGTGTTGGAGATAACAGAGCCTCCCTATGGTTGTTGCGGGCTCTTTTATACGCAGAATTGATAATCTTGTCAGGATAGTGTCGGTCCTGTAATTTATGTTTCAAATCACGGGATTGGATATCAAAGGTTTGAGTACTGCTGCAATTCCGTCGTAACCTCAAAAATTGCCCAAATGGAAGATTGTCCCTCAATGCTTTAGGGTGATGACTATCGTATACCAGTAAACTGTTACGATCAGTGCTCTTATGAAAGGTAGTGGTGGTAAGTACACCATTGTCAATTTTGATCACCAAGTCCAAGAATGATACTTGTGTGAGAGATGAGTGGGCAGTAAATCTCAGGAAGGGATCCAGAGAATTAATCCAAATGGTAAATTTGTCAATTTCATCATAAGGGCCATTCCAAATAATGAGAATATCATCAATGTACCTCTTCCATAAAGAAATCTTGTTATGGAATGGATTGGATGTTTGTAATATAAAGAGTTTTTCAAAATTATACATATACAAACATGCCAGACTAGGGGCAAAAGTACTTCCCATTGAGGTCCCTTGAATTTGATGAAATAAAGAATTTTCAAATTGGAAGAAGTTGTTTTTCATTGCAAGAGTGGCACACTGCATAATAAAATGGACAGGAGTAGAAGATGTCCATGTGCTGGCAAGTAGGGCAGATTCCACTACTTGTAAGGTCGAATCCTGTGGGATGTTTGTGTATAGAGCTTCCACGTCAAGTGTAATGAGAGCTTTTGCTTCATTGGATAAGTTAATGTTCTCAATCAGGTTAAGAACATGGGTCGTATCCTTCAAAAAAGTGCTTGATTCTTTTACCAGTGGTTGAAGAAAGAAGTCACAGAATACTGAGAGGGGCTCTAAAACAGATCCAATGCCGGATACAATCGGTCGCCCAGGAGGTGGGAGAGTCCCTTTGTGTATTTTCGGCAGACAATAGAAGTATGGAGTCCTAGGATGGATAGTGTCTAGAAACTCGGCTTCCTTAGGAGATATCCATGCGTTATTTCTAGCCTCTTCTATCATATTTCTGATAGTTTTCTGTAAATCAGCAGTAGGGTCATGAGTCAAATCGGCATAGTGAATCCTATCACTTAAAAGTCGTAGAAACGTCCTGTCTATAATCTTCGGTATTCATAATCACGATCGCTCCCCCCTTGTCAGCTGGTTTTATGATGATGGATTGATCAGAGGCTAGATCTTTCAGGGCCTTCTTCTCATTGGTAGGTAAATTCATGAACGGTCTGCTAGGACCGATGGTGGCTAGATCAGTCATGACTGCTTTTTCAAAAGTGAGTACTTCAACAGGGAGGGAATGTGAAGGGGGAATGAAAGTAGATGGTTTTTTGAGGCCTGTGTCATTGTTTCCAGGGGGAACCGGCCTATCTAAGAAGAAAAAGTGAAGGCGTATTTTCCTGAAAAATTGCGCCAGTTCACAGTTGAGGCGAAAAGGATCTTCAGAGGGAGTGGGGACAAAGCCCAAGCCTTTGTTCAGGGCTGAGAATTCATCAGTAGAGAGATGTCTGTTAGAAAGATTAACCACTAGGCTCTCGGTGGAGGAGGGGTTTTGCCCTGACTTCGAGTAACCATTTGAGGTTCTTCTCTGTTCCAGTGAACCCGTCTGCCTCTGCCTCTCCTTCTTCCTCTTCCTCTGCCCTGGCCGCGGCCTAAAAAAGGCACATAGGGGGGCATAGGGCGGGGCTGGAAAAAGGGGTATGGTGACTGCCAAAAGAGAGGTTGGTTGGGGGGGTATGGTAGCTGGTTATACATGGGAGGGTGGTTGAATCTGGGTGGTTGCATCCCGTCATCAGTACTCCATCCATCGGATGAAGAACTGTTGCTGTAATTGCGGGTTCTTCTATTGGGAGTTGTAGAGTCATCAGATGAGCGAGACTGAGCATCTATATCATAGTCCTCCTTAATATAAGGGTAGACTTTCTCACGATCAAATCTCCTAATGTCTTTCTGTAGTTTTGTTATTTTTTGCTGAGTTAGAAACTCCCTCGTCTCGTTAAGTTCTGTGTTAATTTCTAGAAGACGGCTTTTAAAAGAAGACAGAGTTATAGTTGTTTTTATAGTACTTTCAATGCAAGTGATCTGGATCATAATGGATTCAGCTAACCGCTTTGAAGCATTGATGATTAGTACTAACCAGTCTCTGGTGCATTTCCATGCGATCTGTGCCCAGTCTTTCCTGAATGCCAGATCGTGTAGAAAAATCCTGGGTATATTAGCAACCAAGAGACCGTTAGGAGCAATATTGGCTCTCAGATATTCTGTCATTATTGTGCCGTGCATGACAGTTTTTATTAAGTCACGTTTGAGAGAGGAGAGTTTATCCCAGTCTTCTTTTAAACTACCAGCAGGGGCAGTTCCATCATTATCAAGTATAGACGGAGCTTGTAGGATCGCAGAAACCGCCTCGTCATCGAAACTCAGACCTTGGAAATTGTCCATGGTCAGATAGAAATTGAAAGAAAGGAAAAGAAAGGGGTCTATTTATTCAGACCCGTATATAAGTCCCACAGCGAAGCTGCTGTGCTGAACTCTATAAATACAAGGTAGGGACTGGGAGATTATTGGTCCAGTGCACGGTCTCCCAAACTAAACCTGTAATATCGAAAAAGGGGTACACTGTTCCATAAGCGAGAGGGAAACGAGAAAACTAATCAAATAAGAAATTGGCGAATCTATACTGAGTATTCTTAGGAGGGCCCTCAAGCACCCACTAGGGTGACAGGTATCATCATCGGGCTCACTCCTCGCCAGACTGGTGCTGCAATGCCTGGCGGGCCTCCCAGCATTCTGGGTGGCACTCAACCATTGTAAATTCGCTAGCAACGAGGGTCTGGGAACAAAACTAAGTAAGGAAAGGAGAGTGTAGAATACGACAGAAAAATCTTAAAATTAGCTCTGAACCTGAGCCATTATTTTAATGTGATAGAAATTGGGTTCAGGCCAAGATTAAAAACAATAAATATAAGAGTGTTTACTGGAAATAATGTACCGTCACACTCTATATTTCAGGGAAGGTAGTTAGCCTAATCCTGCATGGTCAACATGTTTCGCGTCTGTAGTTGGTCACAAAGTGATCCAGTGACGCTTCTTCAGGACCCACACAAAAAAACTATTGATTATTAAACTACTTCTCCTATGTGTCAAAAATACATTAAGTGCATATCAAGTCACTTACAGTGTAGAAGACAGAATATGTCTAAGTCAATTGGTCAGTACAGTCGCCCTGCATGTAATCAAAAAGACACGGTACAATTAGTGCCAGTGATCAAACGCAGAAAAAGACACAATTACAAATTATTATAGTGACAACCACCCTAACCCGTGTATAAAAAATATATAGATATCAAGGTATTGCAATGCTTACCATCCCATGTTAGAGATTGGGCTCCCTAGGTCTGCGCTAGCATCAACCAAGGAGAACAAACTGAATGGAGATAATAATGATATGTAATGATGTGAAACCACATAGTAAAACATAATACTGAACAAGTCTAAGAATGCCTGTCTGACTTCTATTGTTAAATATGGTATGAGACACACTTGTGCAAAGAGATGTGTGTCTTCACATTTCTAGAATTTGGTAAAATGACGTTGATATGGAAAAGAGAAAGTATTCAAATGTGCTTGGTAGCAATGTCTCTAACCTGGAGAATGTAGATGTTGTAGACTAAACAGTTATCTTCAAAATAGGTTGCTTTGTCAATAAATAAAAGTCATACTGTCATCAAACATATATAGCAGACACACACGTATTATATCTTAGCCCTTAATGACCTATTTACGTGGATGATTTGTGCTAAGATTGTCCCTGGAGGGCCTCATGTATGTATCAAATATCCATTCTTGCTTCAAAAGATGAAAAAACATGAAAAAACACGGTGTCCAGCAAAGTGCGGCAAGATCTAAGCTGAATCAAGGTGGTCGCCCAATTGAATTAAAGACACCACGTAAACGATGAATCAAACAGCGTGAGGGATAGGTAATACCTTATGCTAAACACACCACCACACATATCGCCGTAGTCCCGTGCTTACTTGGTTTTATCCTTGATTCGTCGGGAAAACCTACCCCCCTGCCGCGCGCCTGTAGACGGCGTGTCAAGGCGGTAGGGGGTTATTTAAGCTCACGCTGTCTAGCGTGAGCAACCCGGAACAAACCGGCCGGTTGTTCCGGGTACTAGAAATCGAAAAAGGACTCGTATCTCGGCGGCCATCTTGGGGAATCATAAAGATGTCGAGGGGTTGTCGCATATAGCTAATCCTGTCTGGACTTCAAAGACAGGTTACTATAGCGGCCTCCCTGTTGAAGTACTCACTTTTGAAAAAGCAGTCATGACTGATCTAGCCACCATCGGTCCTAGCAGACCGTTCATGAATTTACCTACCAATGAGAAGAAGGCCCTGAAAGATCTAGCCTCTGATCAATCCATCATCATAAAACCAGCTGACAAGGGGGGAGCGATCGTGATTATGAATACCGAAGATTATAGACAGGAGTGTCTACGACTTTTAAGTGATAGGATTCACTATGCCGATTGGACTCATGACCCTACTGCTGATTTACAGAAAACTATCAGAAATATGATAGAAGAGGCTAGAAATAACGCATGGATATCTCCTAAGGAAGCCGAGTTTCTAGACACTATCCATCCTAGGACTCCATACTTCTATTGTCTGCCGAAAATACACAAAGGGACTCTCCCACCTCCTGGGCGACCAATTGTATCCGGCATTGGATCTGTTTTAGAGCCCCTCTCAGTATTCTGTGACTTCTTTCTTCAACCACTGGTAAAAGAATCACGCACTTTTTTGAAGGATACGACCCATGTTCTTAACCTGATTGAGAACATTAACTTATCCAATGAAGCAAAAGCTCTCATTACACTTGACGTGGAAGCTCTATACACAAACATCCCACAGGATTCGACCTTACAAGTAGTGGAATCTGCCCTACTTGCCAGCACATGGACATCTTCTACTCCTGTCCATTTTATTATGCAGTGTGCCACTCTTGCAATGAAAAACAACTTCTTCCAATTTGAAAATTCTTTATTTCATCAAATTCAAGGGACCTCAATGGGAAGTACTTTTGCCCCTAGTCTGGCATGTTTGTATATGTATAATTTTGAAAAACTCTTTATATTACAAACATCCAATCCATTCCATAACAAGATTTCTTTATGGAAGAGGTACATTGATGATATTCTCATTATTTGGAATGGCCCTTATGATGAAATTGACAAATTTACCATTTGGATTAATTCTCTGGATCCCTTCCTGAGATTTACTGCCCACTCATCTCTCACACAAGTATCATTCTTGGACTTGGTGATCAAAATTGACAATGGTGTACTTACCACCACTACCTTTCATAAGAGCACTGATCGTAACAGTTTACTGGTATACGATAGTCATCACCCTAAAGCATTGAGGGACAATCTTCCATTTGGGCAATTTTTGAGGTTACGACGGAATTGCAGCACTACTCAAACCTTTGATATCCAATCCTGTGATTTGAAACATAAATTACAGGACCGACACTATCCTGACAAGATTATCAATTCTGCGTATAAAAGAGCCCGCAACAACCATAGGGAGGCTCTGTTATCTCCAACACTTAAAAATCCTGAAACACGTTTGACATGTGTCTCGACCTTTACTCCATTGTCAAATACCATCAAAAAATTAATTAACAAACGATGGAACATACTACAGAGTGGTGGTACGGGAATCCCAAAACCCCTCTTTGCTTTCAAAAGGTCAACTAACGTACGAGACCTACTTGTTCATACTCGCCCTCGCATGCCCAACGAGACACAAAAACAAACGACATTATGGAATCTACCTCCAGTGATGGGTCATCACCCCTGTGGCACATGTAATGTCTGTCCCCTTACCAAACGCTTAAACAGCATTGACCTTAAACATTTAGGGATTTGGCATTTAAACAAACACACTAATTGTAATACACGACAATGTATCTACCTGATTTCCTGTCCCTGTAACTTAATTTACATCGGAATGACTACTCGTCCAGTAAAATTACGTATTAATGAACACCGGAGCAATATCAGATGCTCCCGCATCACTACAAAGCTGAGTGCCCATTTTTTGGAGGCGAAACATGGCCCCGACGATATGTGGTGGATAGTACTACAAGTACCAAAATGTGACAACAATAACCCTAACTATCTATTTAAGACTGAACAGAGATGGGTGTTCCGATTAAAAACCCATAATGAAGGATTGAACGATGATATACCTTGGAATTTATTAACACCCTAAATCATATTCCAAGGACATTACGTTAAACTTAGACAGAGTGACAGTCACTAGTCTGTCTAGACTTTCTTGCAAAGCACCATAAGCATTACCAGTTAAGAGATTCCTACAGATCAGGCGTTAGGTATATATATATATATATATCTTAGCTTCAACATGGATGATTTCTCCTCCTTCCCCCTCTATCTATTACGATATGAATATTTTCATTACTAAATTATTTTTGACTTTTTTGTTATTTAATTATAATGAGAAGGTGTCTCTGGTTACCGTGTCATTCCAGCCCCATTACATGGACTGGATATTTTTGTGTTATTCCGGTTTTTGTTGATTCAACATGGCCGCTATAGTAACCTGTCTTTGAAGTCCAGACAGGATTAGCTATATGCGACAACCCCTCGACATCTTTATGATTCCCCAAGATGGCCGCCGAGATACGAGTCCTTTTTCGATTTCTAGTACCCGGAACAACCGGCCGGTTTGTTCCGGGTTGCTCACGCTAGACAGCGTGAGCTTAAATAACCCCCTACCGCCTTGACACGCCGTCTACAGGCGCACGGCAGGGGGGTAGGTTTTCCCGACGAATCAAGGATAAAACCAAGTAAGCACGGGACTACGGCGATATGTGTGGTGGTGTGTTTAGCATAAGGTATTACCTATCCCTCACGCTGTTTGATTCATCGTTTACATGGTGTCTTTAATTCAATTGGGCGACCACCTTGATTCAGCTTAGATCTTGCCGCACTTTGCTGGACACCGTGTTTTTTCATGTTTTTTCATCTTTTGAAGCAAGAATGGATATTTGATACATACATGAGGCCCTCCAGGGACAATCTTAGCACAAATCATCCACGTAAATAGGTCATTAAGGGCTAAGATATAATACGTGTGTGTCTGCTATATATGTTTGATGACAGTATGACTTTTATTTATTGACAAAGCAACCTATTTTGAAGATAACTGTTTAGTCTACAACATCTACATTCTCCAGGTTAGAGACATTGCTACCAAGCACATTTGAATACTTTCTCTTTTCCATATCAACGTCATTTTACCAAATTCTAGAAATGTGAAGACACACATCTCTTTGCACAAGTGTGTCTCATACCATATTTAACAATAGAAGTCAGACAGGCATTCTTAGACTTGTTCAGTATTATGTTTTACTATGTGGTTTCACATCATTACATATCATTATTATCTCCATTCAGTTTGTTCTCCTTGGTTGATGCTAGCGCAGACCTAGGGAGCCCAATCTCTAACATGGGATGGTAAGCATTGCAATACCTTGATATCTACATATTTTTTATACACGGGTTAGGGTGGTTGTCACTATAATAATTTGTAATTGTGTCTTTTTCTGCGTTTGATCACTGGCACTAATTGTACCGTGTCTTTTTGATTACATGCAGGGCGACTGTACTGACCAATTGACTTAGACATATTCTGTCTTCTACACTGTAAGTGACTTGATATGCACTTAATTTATTTTTGACACATAGGAGAAGTAGTTTAATAATCAATAGTTTTTTTGTGTGGGTCCTGAAGAAGCGTCACTGGATCACTTTGTGACCAACTACAGACGCGAAACATGTTGACCATGCAGGATTAGGCTAACTACCTTCCCTGAAATATAGAGTGTGACGGTACATTATTTCCAGTAAACACTCTTATATTTATTGTTTTTAATCTTGGCCTGAACCCAATTTCTATCACATTAAAATAATGGCTCAGGTTCAGAGCTAATTTTAAGATTTTTCTGTCGTATTCTACACTCTCCTTTCCTTACTTAGTTTTGTTCCCAGACCCTCGTTGCTAGCGAATTTACAATGGTTGAGTGCCACCCAGAATGCTGGGAGGCCCGCCAGGCATTGCAGCACCAGTCTGGCAAGGAGTGAGCCCGATGATGATACCTGTCACCCTAGTGGGTGCTTGAGGGCCCTCCTAAGAATACTCAGTATAGAATCGCCAATTTCTTATTTGATTAGTTTTCTCGTTTCCCTCTCGCTTATGGAACAGTGTACCCCTTTTTCGATATTACAGGTTTAGTTTGGGAGACCGTGCACTGGACCAATAATCTCCCAGTCCCTACCTTGTATTTATAGAGTTCAGCACAGCAGCTTCGCTGTGGGACTTATATACGGGTCTGAATAAATAGACCCCTTTCTTTTCCTTTCTTTCAACTTCTATCTGACCATGGACAATTTCCAAGGTCTGAGTTTCGATGACGAGGCGGTTTCTGCGATCCTACAAGCTCCGTCTATACTTGATAATGATGGAACTGCCCCTGCTGGTAGTTTAAAAGAAGACTGGGATAAACTCTCCTCTCTCAAACGTGACTTAATAAAAACTGTCATGCACGGCACAATAATGACAGAATATCTGAGAGCCAATATTGCTCCTAACGGTCTCTTGGTTGCTAATATACCCAGGATTTTTCTACACGATCTGGCATTCAGGAAAGACTGGGCACAGATCGCATGGAAATGCACCAGAGACTGGTTAGTACTAATCATCAATGCTTCAAAGCGGTTAGCTGAATCCATTATGATCCAGATCACTTGCATTGAAAGTACTATAAAAACAACTATAACTCTGTCTTCTTTTAAAAGCCGTCTTCTAGAAATTAACACAGAACTTAACGAGACGAGGGAGTTTCTAGCTCAGCAAAAAATAACAAAACTACAGAAAGACATTAGGAGATTTGATTGTGAGAAAGTCTACCCTTATATTAAGGAGGACTATGATATAGATGCTCAGTCTCGCTCATCTGATGACTCTACAACTCCCAATAGAAGAACCCGCAATTACAGCAACAGTTCTTCATCCGATGGATGGAGTACTGATGACGGGATGCAACCACCCAGATTCAACCACCCTCCCATGTATAACCAGCTACCATACCCCCCCAACCAACCTCTCTTTTGGCAGTCACCATACCCCTTTTTCCAGCCCCGCCCTATGCCCCCCTATGTGCCTTTTTTAGGCCGCGGCCAGGGCAGAGGAAGAGGAAGAAGGAGAGGCAGAGGCAGACGGGTTCACTGGAACAGAGAAGAACCTCAAATGGTTACTCGAAGTCAGGGCAAAACCCCTCCTCCACCGAGAGCCTAGTGGTTAATCTTTCTAACAGACATCTCTCTACTGATGAATTCTCAGCCCTGAACAAAGGCTTGGGCTTTGTCCCCACTCCCTCTGAAGATCCTTTTCGCCTCAACTGTGAACTGGTGCAATTTTTCAGGAAAATACGCCTTCACTTTTTCTTCTTAGATAGGCCGGTTCCCCCTGGAAACAATGACACGGGCCTCAAAAAACCATCTACTTTCATTCCCCCTTCACATTCCCTCCCTGTTGAAGTACTCACTTTTGAAAAAGCAGTCATGACTGATCTAGCCACCATCGGTCCTAGCAGACCGTTCATGAATTTACCTACCAATGAGAAGAAGGCCCTGAAAGATCTAGCCTCTGATCAATCCATCATCATAAAACCAGCTGACAAGGGGGGAGCGATCGTGATTATGAATACCGAAGATTATAGACAGGAGTGTCTACGACTTTTAAGTGATAGGATTCACTATGCCGATTTGACTCATGACCCTACTGCTGATTTACAGAAAACTATCAGAAATATGATAGAAGAGGCTAGAAATAACGCATGGATATCTCCTAAGGAAGCCGAGTTTCTAGACACTATCCATCCTAGGACTCCATACTTCTATTGTCTGCCGAAAATACACAAAGGGACTCTCCCACCTCCTGGGCGACCGATTGTATCCGGCATTGGATCTGTTTTAGAGCCCCTCTCAGTATTCTGTGACTTCTTTCTTCAACCACTGGTAAAAGAATCAAGCACTTTTTTGAAGGATACGACCCATGTTCTTAACCTGATTGAGAACATTAACTTATCCAATGAAGCAAAAGCTCTCATTACACTTGACGTGGAAGCTCTATACACAAACATCCCACAGGATTCGACCTTACAAGTAGTGGAATCTGCCCTACTTGCCAGCACATGGACATCTTCTACTCCTGTCCATTTTATTATGCAGTGTGCCACTCTTGCAATGAAAAACAACTTCTTCCAATTTGAAAATTCTTTATTTCATCAAATTCAAGGGACCTCAATGGGAAGTACTTTTGCCCCTAGTCTGGCATGTTTGTATATGTATAATTTTGAAAAACTCTTTATATTACAAACATCCAATCCATTCCATAACAAGATTTCTTTATGGAAGAGGTACATTGATGATATTCTCATTATTTGGAATGGCCCTTATGATGAAATTGACAAATTTACCATTTGGATTAATTCTCTGGATCCCTTCCTGAGATTTACTGCCCACTCATCTCTCACACAAGTATCATTCTTGGACTTGGTGATCAAAATTGACAATGGTGTACTTACCACCACTACCTTTCATAAGAGCACTGATCGTAACAGTTTACTGGTATACGATAGTCATCACCCTAAAGCATTGAGGGACAATCTTCCATTTGGGCAATTTTTGAGGTTACGACGGAATTGCAGCACTACTCAAACCTTTGATATCCAATCCCGTGATTTGAAACATAAATTACAGGACCGACACTATCCTGACAAGATTATCAATTCTGCGTATAAAAGAGCCCGCAACAACCATAGGGAGGCTCTGTTATCTCCAACACTTAAAAATCCTGAAACACGTTTGACATGTGTCTCGACCTTTACTCCATTGTCAAATACCATCAAAAAATTAATTAACAAACGATGGAACATACTACAGAGTGGTGGTACGGGAATCCCAAAACCCCTCTTTGCTTTCAAAAGGTCAACTAACGTACGAGACCTACTTGTTCATACTCGCCCTCGCATGCCCAACAAGACACAAAAACAAACGACATTATGGAATCTACCTCCAGTGATGGGTCATCACCCCTGTGGCACATGTAATGTCTGTCCCCTTACCAAACGCTTAAACAGCATTGACCTTAAACATTTCGGGATTTGGCATTTAAACAAACACACTAATTGTAATACACGACAATGTATCTACCTGATTTCCTGTCCCTGTAACTTAATTTACATCGGAATGACTACTCGTCCAGTAAAATTACGTATTAATGAACACCGGAGCAATATCAGATGCTCCCGCATCACTACAAAGCTGAGTGCCCATTTTTTGGAGACGAAACATGGCCCGACGATATTTGGTGGATAGTACTACAAGTACCAAAATGTGACAACAATAACCCTAACTATCTATTTAAGACTGAACAGAGATGGGTGTTCCGATTAAAAACCCATAATGAAGGATTGAACGATGATATACCTTGGAATTTATTAACACCCTAAATCATATTCCAAGGACATTACGTTAAACTTAGACAGAGTGACAGTCACTAGTCTGTCTAGACTTTCTTGCAAAGCACCATAAGCATTACCAGTTAAGAGATTCCTACAGATCAGGCGTTAGGTATATATATATATATATATCTTAGCTTCAACATGGATGATTTCTCCTCCTTCCCCCTCTATCTATTACGATATGAATATTTTCATTACTAAATTATTTTTGACTTTTTTGTTATTTAATTATAATGAGAAGGTGTCTCTGGTTACCGTGTCATTCCAGCCCCATTACATGGACTGGATATTTTTGTGTTATTCCGGTTTTTGTTGATTCAACATGGCCGCTATAGTAACCTGTCTTTGAAGTCCAGACAGGATTAGCTATATGCGACAACCCCTCGACATCTTTATGATTCCCCAAGATGGCCGCCGAGATACGAGTCCTTTTTCGATTTCTAGTACCCGGAACAACCGGCCGGTTTGTTCCGGGTTGCTCACGCTAGACAGCGTGAGCTTAAATAACCCCCTACCGCCTTGACACGCCGTCTACAGGCGCGCGGCAGGGGGGTAGGTTTTCCCGACGAATCAAGGATAAAACCAAGTAAGCACGGGACTACGGCGATATGTGTGGTGGTGTGTTTAGCATAAGGTATTACCTATCCCTCACGCTGTTTGATTCATCGTTTACATGGTGTCTTTAATTCAATTGGGCGACCACCTTGATTCAGCTTAGATCTTGCCGCACTTTGCTGGACACCGTGTTTTTTCATGTTTTTTCATCTTTTGAAGCAAGAATGGATATTTGATACATACATGAGGCCCTCCAGGGACAATCTTAGCACAAATCATCCACGTAAATAGGTCATTAAGGGCTAAGATATAATACGTGTGTGTCTGCTATATATGTTTGATGACAGTATGACTTTTATTTATTGACAAAGCAACCTATTTTGAAGATAACTGTTTAGTCTACAACATCTACATTCTCCAGGTTAGAGACATTGCTACCAAGCACATTTGAATACTTTCTCTTTTCCATATCAACGTCATTTTACCAAATTCTAGAAATGTGAAGACACACATCTCTTTGCACAAGTGTGTCTCATACCATATTTAACAATAGAAGTCAGACAGGCATTCTTAGACTTGTTCAGTATTATGTTTTACTATGTGGTTTCACATCATTACATATCATTATTATCTCCATTCAGTTTGTTCTCCTTGGTTGATGCTAGCGCAGACCTAGGGAGCCCAATCTCTAACATGGGATGGTAAGCATTGCAATACCTTGATATCTATATATTTTTTATACACGGGTTAGGGTGGTTGTCACTATAATAATTTGTAATTGTGTCTTTTTCTGCGTTTGATCACTGGCACTAATTGTACCGTGTCTTTTTGATTACATGCAGGGCGACTGTACTGACCAATTGACTTAGACATATTCTGTCTTCTACACTGTAAGTGACTTGATATGCACTTAATTTATTTTTGACACATAGGAGAAGTAGTTTAATAATCAATAGTTTTTTTGTGTGGGTCCTGAAGAAGCGTCACTGGATCACTTTGTGACCAACTACAGACGCGAAACATGTTGAAATATAGAGTGTGACGGTACATTATTTCCAGTAAACACTCTTATATTTATTGTTTTTAATCTTGGCCTGAACCCAATTTCTATCACATTAAAATAATGGCTCAGGTTCAGAGCTAATTTTAAGATTTTTCTGTCGTATTCTACACTCTCCTTTCCTTACTTAGTTTTGTTCCCAGACCCTCGTTGCTAGCGAATTTACAATGGTTGAGTGCCACCCAGAATGCTGGGAGGCCCGCCAGGCATTGCAGCACCAGTCTGGCGAGGAGTGAGCCCGATGATGATACCTGTCACCCTAGTGGGTGCTTGAGGGCCCTCCTAAGAATACTCAGTATAGATTCGCCAATTTCTTATTTGATTAGCTTTCTCGTTTCCCTCTCGCTTATGGAACAGTGTACCCCTTTTTCGATATTACAGGTTTAGTTTGGGAGACCGTGCACTGGACCAATAATCTCCCAGTCCCTACCTTGTATTTATTAATGGGTTTTGATACTGCCTGTTTATCACTGACCTTTGGTGTGGCAGACTTGTGTCTGAATAGTGACAGATTGGTGTGTGTGTGTCATAATATGGTGAACGGATATCCGCCGCTGCGGCGGTATGTTGGTGGCAGTCAGCATGGCGGTAAGTGGGATTTACCGCCAATGTCCTAATGAGGGCCTTAGTGTTTAATGAAAAAATGCTGACAGAATGAGCTAACTGTGAAATACTCATTGTTTTAATAAAATGCTTAGCAGAAGCTTTCTATGAGAACCGACAGACAGGAGATGAGGTCTCTTGTAAAGTAACTAACTGTGTGTAAAGTGTGCAAAGGGTTCTTTCCCAGGACGCAAACAATGAAGACACTGACTGGAGACGAAGATGCAACAAAATTGATACCTGACGAGCTGGATGATGAGAACATCGTAAAGCTGACAAATCAACAAAATGTGAACTGTGAAATATTACAATTCATAGATTTGGTAAAGGGAAATAATTAGGTAGGGTAATAACGTACGATTAATTGACCAGTTGGAAATTGAGGGTTGGTTTGGGGAACTTTGATATAACAACGTGACAGAGAAGAAAATGACTTCAGACTTATCCTGATTTTGTGAGGCGATATTTGGGGAAGAGGAGAGATTTGAGATTCTGTCATTGGGTTCATACTCTATGACTGAGAGCTTGATGTTTTGCTGATCAACTGATGACCTGAGGACAAAGACTGATTCTGCTTGCTGACCCATACCATGTATCGGTAGATATGACAATGCCTGAATTGCATTTTCATGCCTTTTCTTTCTAGGTACCAACTGTGCTGACTTAGTACTTTCTCTAGGTAGATGTTTTCCAAATTTGTGTTCTAAATTGTTTTGCATGAAGCCCCACATGCTGATGCTAATTGGAGTTAGCTGAGGTTACTCACGTCAAGTGACTGACAAAGTACAGGGACAAATGGTTGACGGACTTTCTTGCTGAACTTCATGGATGTCACAGTTTTCTTGAATTGAGCTTTATTAATGTCTTATGTTGGTGCATTAGAATGTCTTTTGATTCAAGCTTTGATTAGATCACGTCTTCTGCGACTAGCTGATTAACAAATGTTATTAGAATTGTTTGATTAGAGGTGATGATTAAAATTCATGATTTAGAATTGTTAACGAATAGGGAATAAACTTACTAAACTCATACCTAAAGGTGTGGTTAATCATGGCTAAAGAGTCATGATGTGTGAAATTTACTGACTCTATTGATTGTAGATTTGACTAATTGTTATTGATTTTTGAGTGTTGATTATTGATTCTGTGTCAAAGCTATGGTAAGAATACCCTATACGAATCAAAAGGTTCATCGACCTATACGCGTCCCCTTGTAAGTTTACTTATTAAGGACCGACGCGCCAACACTAATCATCTGTGATATTTCACAGAAGTTATATTATTTTTTTGTTGCTTAAACTTTTATTTGCCCAATACCACAATACAAGTGACATTTTGACAACAGATTTTTGTGTAGTGGTGCATAGAAGCAGAGGGGTGACATACACCTCATCAATCTTCTATAGTTCCCTCATCCCTTCTCCCAGCTTCCACCAATGTCAAAGAATCCATTTCAACAAGAGTGTTGGACCACAGTTTCAGGTCCGACTGTAGCTTTGGGTCAGTTCTGACCAGTTTTATCCTAATCTCTTCCGCTATTGCCCATTCCTACAGGTCCCTCCTCCACATCTCAGGGGTGGAGGCTTGTGCTGTCCTCCAGTGTATAGCCACTCTGCCTTAGGCCAGCACTAACCCTAAATGGGCAAATGCATATGCAATCTGCTATTTTTGTAAGCTTGGGTATTAAACTGAGCAAGCAGTGATGTGGTGAGATCTCTATTGATATGATATGCCAGTCAATTCTGCCAGTATGAGCACCACCTCTTACAATACAGCGCTAGGTGACAACACTTCCATGTTATGTGGATGATCTACATCTGGGACATGTGGGTGGTCTATTAGGTGAAATTCTGTGTAGTCATGTGAGTGGTATATACGTGCAATGTAGGAAATAGAAGTCTGATGAAATTTGCCATTGCTTGAGATTGTCTACACACACCCTTTTGCCTTGTCCCAATCTCCATCTGGCAGAGGTGTATCAAGCTCTGCATCCCACAGCCATCAGATCGGATGGTCCAGCCAGACACTGCCAACCTTTAAAGCTTTGTGGCAGAAAGAAATTGCATGCGTGGCACAGCCTAGCTCCATAATTGCTGTATTAACTGCTGAGGCCCCAGGGATGGCCGAATATTCAGCCAAATTTCCTCCATAGACGTAGACAGTTTAGCATATTGCAGGAACTGGCTAGGGCCCACCCCAAATTGTGTCTGAGCCTCTTCGAAGGAGATGAAAATATCTGAGGGATGTAGGTCTCCCAATGTCAGGCACTCACCCTCCTCCCACCTGGCAACAGTCATAGTGTCACTGATGGTCCAAAAGGGCTGTACACCTACACAGAATTGATTATGACTTGAAACACATCTATCTCAAGTACTGCGAGGTTGGCTGTGAGGTGGGTGGAGTGCAACTGGTATTCTGTCTTAGATTGCCATAATGACAAAGTCTTTAGTACCAGGGGACTATAAAGCATAATCTCTGGGCTGTGCTCTAGAAAATGCATCAGCAAAATACACTGAGAAATCTTTGAACTCTCACATTGCTTGGAAGTGGCTGTGGCCATATTTAAGCAATGAGTTTATGTTTCCTTATTTTTATGGAATTCTTGACAGGCGCCTAAGTGTCAGGATTAATTGGAAATTGTAGGAAAAACATATAAGGATCGTACGTTACAACCCTCTTTTAAGATCACAACACCACAAGCATGGTGACTAGTAAGATAGAAGCTACTATGAACTCTCACCATCTTCACTTCTGGTTTAGAGACAATATTTCCTAGTTAATAGTAGCAGTGCTAGTATATAAGTTCTAACAGGTCAATGCCAATATGCCTCAAAACATCTCTAAGTTTTTTTTGTTCTTTCTGCTTATACTCAGTTCATCACTCGTCATTTAATTCCCACGCTTTATTATTGTCCCTTTTCATTTTCCTGAATCCCCCATTTCTCTGCTACTTTATTTTACCTGCTTATTCTACTCCATCCTGGATTATGTTTTTATTCAGCTTTATTTGCATTCCTTGCACTTGTGAGGAACTGTTGAACTTGTGCAACCTTATTTTATCTCGGTTGTGCAGTGTGAGTCTCCTTATGGCTCTG
This sequence comes from Pleurodeles waltl, assembly GCF_031143425.1. Lineage (NCBI taxonomy): Eukaryota > Metazoa > Chordata > Amphibia > Caudata > Salamandridae > Pleurodeles > Pleurodeles waltl. Next base: position 867,025,540 of record NC_090443.1, read on the forward strand.
GGCCTGTAATCTGGTAGGACTAGAGCTAGTCATGTCAGTCCTCCACCAACTGAGAGGTAAGTAATATTTCAGTTTTGTGCATTATTGGAGTTTGTTTACAAGAGTATAATAGTTTTATCCCTGTGTGCCTTGTCAGGGTTACAGAGCGTTGGTTCTGAGATAAACCTGGCTGCGGTGCCACCATTCCAAACCAGTTTTTCACATTTTTTTCACAGGTTTTCAATTTTTTTTCACAGGTTCATAATTTAAGTATTGCATCATTCAATCAGTCAATTGTAGAGCACGTCGCTGTCACCCCTGGAGGTATCTGGCTCTGGGCCTGTAATATGGTAGGACCAGGGATAGTCATGTCAGTCCTCCACCAACTGAGAGGTAAGTAATACTTCAATTGTGTGCATTATTGGAGTTTGGTAACTTGTTCATAAGAGTATAATAGTTTGATCCCTGTGTGCCTTGTCAGGATTACAGAGCATTGGTTCTGAGATAAACCTGGCTGCTGTGCCACCATTCTGAACCAGTGTTTTCACATGTTTTCACATTTTTTTCACAGGTTTTCACATTTTTTTCACAGGTTCATAATTTAAGTATTGCATCACTCAATCAGTCATTAGAAGAGCACGTCACTGTCACCCCTGGGGGTATCTGGGCACTGGGGTGCAATGTCTCTATCGAAGAGGCAGGTCTTCCTGAAGCCTGCCAGTGAGGGTGCAGTTCAGAGGGGGAGGCCTTGGCAGCGATGTAGGAAAAAGAGGGGACGCTGCTGTGGCTGTGCCGGATTCTGGGTTTGTGCGAGAGCCAGAGAGGACGAGTGTAGGTGTCTAGTGGATCGGTGGAAGTGTAGACGGTGGTTGCTGTAGTCAAGTCCTTGATCGTGTAGGGCTTTGTAGGAGCTTGAAATGTCATCTCTTCTGGACAGGGAGCCAGTAAAGGTTTCTGAGGCGGGAATGATGTGGGTGCACCTAGGAAGGTCCAGGATGAGTCTGGCAGCAGTGTTTTGTATTTGTGGACACTCTTTAGGAGCTGGGAGGATATGTCGATGTAGAGAAGGTTGCCGTATTCAAGGCGGCTGGGGATGAGAGACTGGGTGATGGTTTTCATGATGTTGACAGGGATCCATCTGAAGATTCTGTGGAGCATGCAGAGGGTGTGGAAGCAGGAGGAGGAGCTTGCGTTATTCTGCTGCTTCATGGTCAGCATGTGTCGATGTCAGCCAGTGGGGTCATGTAGGTACTGAACAAAGTGGAGCTGAGGGATGAACCTTGGAGTACCTGCAAATGATGCTCCTGGGTGAGGAGGTGAAAGGGAGGTAACTGGACGCTTTCAGTGCCTCCAGTCAGGAAGGAGGCAATCTATTTGAAGGCGTTGTTTTGTATTCCGGTGCCGTGGAGTCTGTGGATGAGGGTGTGGTGGGAGACAGTGTTGAACGCGGCTGATAGGTCGAGGAGGATCAGGGAGGCAGTTTCCCCCAGTTAAAGAGTGCTCTGATGTCGTCAGTGGCTGCAATGAGTGCAGTCAGGGTGCTGTGGTTGGAATGAAAACCTGATTGCGAGGTATCCAGTAGATTGTTTTCTTCCTGGTAGCTGGTGAGCTGCTGACTGATGGCTTCTTGAGCACTTTGGCCAGGTAGTTGAGTGGAGGGATGAGTCGGTAAGTCTTGAGTTCACTGGGGTTGGCAGACTTTTTTTTCAGGAGGGGTTTGATTTCTGCATGTTTTCATTTGTCCGGAAAAACTGCTGAGGTGATGGAGGTATTGAGGATGCTGGTGAGTTCTGTAATTATGAGGATGGTTCTGAGGTTGAACAGGTAGTGGGGGCATGGCTATGTGGGTGCCCTGGAGAGAATGGATGACAGATGAGGTGGATTGAGTGGTGAGTGGTGCCCACATTGTGCGCTGTGGGGTCAACAGAGCTGAGGTTGGTGATCGTGAGTTGGGGGTCAAGGTTGTTGTAGACAGAGGCGATCTTGCTGTGGAAGTAGTCTGAGAGGGTGTTGCAAAGTTCTTCGAAGGGGTGGATGGTGTTCTCTGTGGCTGCTGGGTTAGAGTATTCTCTGACTCTTTTGAAAAGTTGTTTTGTGTGGTTGGATGCTGAGTCAATGAGGTTGTGATGATAGCTCTCTAGCCTACTTGAGCTGTCAGTGGTAGTTGCTGAGGGCTCCTTTGTTGGCTGTTCTATCTGAGGGATTCCTGCTGGATTGCCATTATTTCCCGACTTTGTTGCAGCTGCGCTTGGAAGCTCTGAGCTCTGGAGCGTACTAGCTGGTGTCTGTAGAGGTTTTGTTGGTTCTGGCCCGTTTCAGTGGGGCAACTGAGTAAGTATATTTGGTTGTCCAGAAGGAGAAGTTCAGAATAGCCTGGTCATGGTTGGATGAGGCCTTGGGTTTGGATAAGCTGAGGGACTGCGTCTGCAGTTATTCATCTTCAGTTGTGAAGTGGACAATGCTGTGGTCAGACCAGTAGAGTTCTTTGACATGGCTGAATCTGACTCTGTCGCTGGAGATGAAGAGGAGAGTTGAGAGTGTATCCTGGTGGCTCAGTGCACCAAGAGAAGCAGCAGTTTCGGCAAGTAAAGGGTCCTTTGGTAGCACGAGGGGATGTGGTGCAGCAGTTGTTGTGGTGCCTAGGATTCATGGCTCTGAACTCCTTGGTGGAGTAGCAGTGGGTGGCAGGAGGGCCTGGGTTCCTGGTGCTGGGCTTGGTCCATGTGCGAACAGGTGCTGCAGTCTCCATTACGTAGGTCCTGGGGGGGAGGGCGGACCGCTGGGTAGCGGGAAACGGGAACAGCAGAAGGAGAGAAATAGGGAAGAGAGGAGAAGTAGCAGATAAAGCAAACAGCGCAAAAACAAGTGGAAAAGAAGGGGAAAGGCTGCAGAAAATGAGGAGAAAAAAGTGAAAAACAGCAGAAATTAGCAGAAAAGAGGAAAAAGAGGAAAAAGGAGCAGACAACGAGCAAAAAACAGGTAGCAGATGGTGGCAGAGGTCAGGCTGAACAGGAGACTGTCACTGGGGAGCTGGCACGGAAACAATTAGGTCGTGCTGTAGCCTCCATTAAGTAGGTCCTGGGGGAAGGGCAGGGCTCTGGGTGGCAGGAGGAGGGGAATGGAGGGAGGAGGGAAATGGGGAAGTGAAGAGAAGGTGCAGATAAGGCAAGCAGGTCAAAAACGGGCAAGGGGGAAAAGATGCAGAAAAGAGGGGGAAAATGTTCTAAAAGTTAGCAGAAAAGAGGGGAAAAATGTGCGGAAAACGAGCAGAAAAGAGTGAAAACAGAGCAAAAACGAGCAGAACAGAGGAAAGCGGCAGACAACGAGCAAAAACCAGGGAGGGAACTGGCATGAGGACTTGCTCAATGGGGTTGCGCTGCGGACTCCATCTACTAGTCCTAAGGGGAGAGCAGTGCGCTGGGTGGCATGAGACGGGAAACGGCTGGAGGAGGTAAATGGGGAAGAGAGAAGAAGGAGCAGATAAGGCAAGCAAGGCAAAAACGAGCAGAAAAAGGTGCAGAATAACTAGCAGAAAAGAGGAGAAAAAGATGCAGAAGATGAGCAGATAAGAGTGAAAAACAGAGCAAAAATGAGCAGAAAAGTGGAAAAGACAGCAGAGGATGGCAGAGGTCAGGCTGGACAGGGGACTGCCATGGGGGAGCTGGCACGAGGACCTGCTCACACATTATACTGCAGCTAGAACAGGTAGACACTTGGGACTTTTGTTGTAATCCATTTTGGAATTCTTATAATTATGCTAGTATGTTGCGACAGCCAGGACCTTGCTTTCAAGAGCGATTGCTGGAGAACAGTTAGAAAATATAAAGAAGCATTGAGAAAATCAAGTTTTGTTTGGAAAAATAACATTGAACTATTTTTAAACACTGACTAAAGTAAAGATAAAGACATTAGACATTGTTTCAACGTGAACTTTGGGCTAGTTATCATGAATGTACCTGACAGATTCCTGCACTGAGACTATCAAATATTTATGATTTGTATATATGAACATGTGTAAAGGTATAGGTGGTATTCTGGAAGTGAGATAGAAATATAGATAGGTAGATAGATTGATATTGCAAATAGCAGGAACTGAAGAATAGTGATGATTGGTAATTATTTTTCAGTTGCCCAAAGAAACCAGCTTGAAACAAAGTATATTAGCACGTACTCACGAAGTAGAAGGTAGTTACCTTGTCCATCCAAGAAGGTTTTTCAACACCTACATAGTTACTTAAATCTTGCTATACTTCAATTTAAAAAACAACAGCTTCATGTTAGAACATAGAGTTGGTGATACATAGTAGGTACATTCAGGGCATAATCCAAACCATGCAATATGACTGTTAGGGAAAAATTGGGAACAGGACGCAAACTTGGAATGAGTACACCCTCCCGACAGGTTATCCCGCATAGATGGTGTGTTTAATGACTACACCTGTCTTACTGGACCAACCACATGCTTCCATGACTTGTACACATGATGTCATGGACAACATATAATGTGATGTGATCACAGAACCTGAGGGGATGCAAAACCTAATCAAACATCACGGAATTTGCATATACAGTAAATAACAGAAAGTAGTGTTATAATCATCATATACGTGTTTCTTCTAGGTATCTCCCTTCTTGAATTATACATGCTGTTTATTTAGGTGTATGTTTCAAATATAAATGCACATTTATTCATGCCGTTATATATTGGAACATGATAGTTAGGTCTACTTGACTATATTTTTGCATTATGTATAGATTTCTTTTTCTTTTCCAGCGCTTGTTTTAAAAAAAATAAACAAGGCTTCATAGAAATTGATATCAATTGTCACTTATTGTTTTTAAGGAAAAAATAAAGTTTCACAGAATTTAAGCAAGTAAAAAGCTGCAAGGGCTTTACTAATAATTTTTTATTCTAAAAAGGTTCAACTAGTATAGAGTGAAATAAAAGATTATGGAACATTCAAGAGGAGATACGTAGTCTATCCCTAGAAACGGCAAAACACATGTGCCGTGCCTCCACGGCTCGAGTGTACGGTTGGGGCAACAAAATAGGGAAACTACTATATTGGTTGATTTCCCAACAACAGGCTCCTCGAATCGTCCCTGAGATATGCAATGAACAAGGGGAACGGATGGTTGAGCTCCAAGATGTGGCCGAAACGTTCGCTGAATTCTATAAGGCCTTATATCGAGCAACAAGTCCGGAGGTTAGGGGCTCCCCAGACGGGTTCCTGGCAAATTCTTCACTCCCGGTTCTACCCACTGTAAATGTACGGGCTTTGGAGGAACAGTTCACAGAGGTGGAGATCAGCGATGCCATAGCGGCAATTGGGGTGGGGAAAACTCCCAGGCCCGATGGGTTTCCTCCAGAATACTATAAAAGATTCAAGGAGGAACTGGTTCCTCACCTAATGAATCTCTATGCTGAGGTAGACCAGAAGGGCATCTTTCCAGACGGACTAGACGTTGCCACCATTGTCGTTCTGCCTAAGACCCAACCCCCCTCCCTCTCCTGCGCTGACTATAGACCCATATCTCTCATCAACAGTGAAGGAAAGATCTATGCCACAATGCTGGCCTCCCGCCTCAAAAGGGTGTTGCCCTTACTGGTGCACCCAGACCAGTGCGGATTCATGACCGGACGTAGCACGCACCACTGTATACGAAGGCTCCAGGTGGCTCTTGCAAGGCGACATCGATTGCCCCAGCAATTGGCTTTCCTATTCATCGACTTTGAAAAGGCATTTGACTCAGTTAATTGGTAATTCCTTTTCGCGGTGCTCCGGCATGCCGGTTTCGGGCCACGGTTTCGTAGACTGGTATACCAGACCCATGGCGCGGGTACAGGTCAACGGAGTCTTGTCCTCAGCCTTTCCGATACATCGGGGAACACGACAGGGCTGCCCCCTCTCCCCTCTCCTTTTTGCTCTGGCCATTGAGCCATTGGCGGGAATGTTGAGAGAAGATCTGACTTACCAGGGTTGGAAATGGGGCCCCTCTTATGAAGACCGAGTGGCCTTATACGCGGATGATGTCCTATTATACATGGCAAACCCGGGAGTGACCAGACCCCGGAGCTTCCAGTTACTGCGGCACTTCGAAGAGGCCTCGGGGCTCAAAATGAAACCGTCCAAATCGGTACTGGTCCCTCTGACGCGGTCACAAGACTGCTTTTATTGGCAGAAGGTGGTTCCATTGCGTCGGCTAAGCTTTAAATATTTAGGGATATGGGTCGCACTGCTCCCTAAGTTGTCCTGGTCCCTGAACCTCAACCCACTGGTGTCTCGCATACCAGAAGACCTTAAGCATTGGCATTCATTGCCTCTGAATATTCTGGGCCGTATATCCCTGTACAAGATGATGATCCTACCTCGCCTCTTATATGCGGTCCAGAACTTACCATTCACTATCCCACGCTCGTGGTTTCAAAAGGTGGATGGAATCACCACCTCCTTTATGTGGGGAGGGGCGAGACATAGAGTAGCAGCCCGGAACTGCCGAAGAGAGGTATATGATGGGGGATTGGGCATGGCCTACCCCTACCTGTACTATCTGGCGACACAACTCCTGGTGGTGCATGATTGGTTCAACGGAGGTTGGTCAGACCCAGCATATCAGGTAGAATTAGACGCTTTAGGGTATCCCCATATCCTGGATGTGTTATATGGGGCTCCGATCCCCAAAGATCTGGAGCACATCACCAGAGCGGTATTCTTGGCATGGAGAGCGGCTCTAAGGCATACTGGCTGGAACAAAGTGGTTTCCCGGCAAACACTGCTGTGGCATGGCAGTTGGCTGAGAGAGACAGCCAGGCTGAAGGGATTCGGGAATTGGGACACATTGGGAATATCCTTGGTTGGGGATGTGTGGAAAGGAAGTTTGATGAAGTCCTTTCAAGAAATGCAGCAAGAGTTCCAGCTATCCCCGAAACAATTCTTTAGATACCTCCAGCTCCGACATGCCCTTACTAGGCACTTGAAAGAAACATCCCACCTTCCGGAGTTCAACCCAGTTGAAGCCAAAACACTTATGGGCAGCCTGGGGAGGAAGGGGGTCTCCCAAATCTATAAAATCCTGACCACAAACGCACCTGGGGACCTAGATCACCTTAAGAAGGGTTGGGAGAAATGGGTGGGACCACTTGAAGAGGAAGACTGGACGGAGGCACTGATGGCCCCCCGGACGCTGGTGGTGTCGACGAGGTTGAGGGTGACACAATTCTATTTCTTACACAAAGCATATCTGTCTCCAGATAGACTGTACAAGATGAGTGTCCTCGGTTCTAGTCAATGCCCGCGATGCAAGGAAGACAAAGCTGACTTCTTTCATATGATATGGTCCTGCCCCGTGATTCAGAGGTTCTGGGAGGGAATAAATCACGAGCTGAACAATGCCTTGGGATCATCACAGGTACTGACCCCCAAAACGATACTACTGGGGGTGATAAATGACATGGAGGGATCTAGAACAGATAAGACACTGGTCGGAACAGCGACTGCGGTTGCAAAGAGAGATATAGAATCCGCTTGGAAGACCGCCAAAGGTCCCTCCCTTCAGAAATGGAAAAGGGGGGTGGACTGGTGTGCAGCACAAGAAAAAGTGGTGTATGAATCAAGGGGATGCCCTCATAAGTATGAGAGAATATGGGGGAAATGGGTGGGACTGCTAAACTAAAGGGGTTCAGACCAAATGTATACACATGCTCCTCTCTCCTCTCTCTCTGTACTGGCAAACTGTGGTGAGGCGACTCCTCATAGATGTCTCGAACACACAAATGTTAGATCAGAATTAACTGTCCAGTCGGTGTCAAATAGACCAAGGTTTGTAAGTTACTTGTATATTTTACCTGTACCTTTTTCTAAAACAATAAAATTTGGTTATATAAAAAAAAAAAGATTATGGAACTTCATACCAGGGTAATGAGACTGTGGGTCCTACCGAGCTGTTATCAACTTCCGTTGCTGAAGGGTGCAGGAAAGGCCCATCCAGTTTATACTTAGCACGCTTATCTGCTGGCTTGCAGATGAGAATAGAAGGTGCTGTTGCTTAGCTGAACATTGGTTCTCTTCTTTTAAAGGGATGTGCAGGTGTGAGCCCTCTTTTAGTGCTAGGTTTAGCCTAATTAACTAACAATAATAAGGGGATACTTTAATGTGATATTGGACCCTATACTTGATAAATCTACAATGAGGAAAACTGCACTGCTAATTCTCCAAAGATGTCTGCATTAGTGAGGCAGAGAATGAAGGATCGGGGTTTATGTGAAGTGTGGAGACAAAAGGCTTGCAGTGATAAAAGCTTCACCTTCCACAATAAGAAGTATGGGCCACTTATCCAGAATTGACTTTTTCCTTGAGGATGTTAGATTAATTAGTAGAGTTAAAGAGTTGAGATATTTCCCTGAACGTTTGTCTGATCACGCTGCAGTCTGGAATGATCTACTCTTGACAAAGGGGTTTGTTCCTACTAGAAAGACTCTAGATAGGACACTAGTACTGGATCATGTGGTGATCACTCAGCTAAAGCAAGACACATCAGGTTTATTTAAAGTGAATGTTGGTTACACTCCCCTGCACACAGTTGATACCTTTAAAGCTTTTATTAGGGGGTGGATCATCTGCATAGCAGCGGGTCAGCATAAGGAGTACAGGTGCAAACTCACTCAGTTGGAGGAGAAACTCGAAAAGACACAGAGAGGTCGGTATACTAATTAGGGGCGGAAGGACTTGAGTGGCCTTAATACCAAAATTAGAGAGTCAGAGAACAAACTGGCTGAGTACTTGGAGGGCCTTGTACGTAAAAAGTGGGGGGCCAGTAAGATAGCCCATTATGAGTATGGTGAGGGGAGTGGGAGGCTATTAGCCTGGAAAGCAAAGGTGGGGAATGCAAAGAGTGTTATCTGGGGGATTGAAGATAGAGAAACAGGGAAATGGTGTACAGATGAGCTAGAGATAGAACATGCTTTCTTCAATTTCTTTCCGGAGCTATACACAAAGGATTTGGTGGTGTCGGAGAGCTAAACAGAGGGCTGGCTTAGAAAGGTCCCACTTTCAAACCTTGAGACTGACTCGTAAAGGGTTTTAAATCAGGATATAAATTAGGAGGAGGTGAAATTGGCAATCAGAGGATTACAAAGGGAGAAAGTGTTAGGCCCCAATGGTCTCCCGAATGAGCAACACATAGCTCTGTCAGATGAGGTAACCCCTGTTTTGAGTAGATTACTGGTAGATATTGTTTAAAGAGGAAACACCTTACCACACTTGGGGCAAGAAGCCAAAATCAGCGTGATTTTAAAACCCAATAAAAGTCCGAAACTCTTATCTCATTGCTGAATTGTGATTATAAGATCTATACATACATTTTAGCAAGTCGATTAGACAAGGCGATTGGGGACCTAGTTCATGAGAACCAAAAGGGCTTTATTGGAAGACAGCAGCTACATGACGTTACGGATGGCTTAGTGGGAGCTGTGAACATGGCAGTAGAGAGGAAAATGTCACTAGCAATTTTAACGTTTGATGCTGCGAAAGAATTTTAATAGAGTTAGCTGGCCTTTTATAAATAAAGAGATTTAACATAATGATCTGGGGGAGGAATTTTTAAGAGCTAACCAATCAATTTACAGTGAGCAGACCGCTAGAGTTGCTGTGAATGGGCAACTGACCAGGCAGATTTCAATAAAGAAGGGGACCTGTCAAGGTGTCCATTATCACCCCTGTTCAACTTGTTCATAGAACTATAAGTGATTAGGATGAAGGAAAATTCGGGCATTAAATATAACAGGTGGAAGAGGAAGGTTGCTTTATGTGCTGATGATTTGATGGTCTGTACCTCAAATTTAGTTAACTACTACCCTGCTATCTTGCAAACATTAGCAGGTTTTGGACAGGTTTCCAGTTATTTGGTTAACATGCAAAAAACAAAATAATGGCGTGGAACCCCCTGGGTGATAGCCCTCTTCTAAAAATGAAATTAGGTATCTCAGAGTTCTAGTTGTACAAGACCTGGACAAGATGACCCAAGTGAACTTTGACAAGGTCTTGATGGACACTAGAAAACTACTAAGGTCATGCATGTGCCTCTAGCTGACGATCTTTGGGAGAATCCACAGCATAAAAATTTTGATCATGCCAAAATGTATCTAAGGGTGGCCGGAACCCATGGAGTTTCCACGGAGTTGCCTGAAAACTTAGCAATAATCTGCAGAGCTCCTCACTACAGTGACTCCACAAAACTAATACAGCTGCCTCAAAAAAAAAAAAATACTGACTACAGCACATCTTTGAAATAACAGCGGGCCCCCGCAACCCACAAAATACTCACAACTGTCTGTGGGGTACTTAGGCTAACCTCCTGGTCTGCAGTCCATCATTTCCTGAAGCAGTGCAAGGAGTTGGGCAGGCAAGCCTGCGTGCACTGCACAGGCTGCAGAGCAACACTGAGCACACCCAGAAGTGCAGGCCACGGCGTGATTCTCAGCAGCTGCCGCTGCTCCCTAAGGCAGGAGGACCACATCTCTGCCGGTGGGTGAGATGGATCCTCGGGGCTCCTGTGCTCCTGAGCCTCCTCCACGACTCGTACAGCTCCTCCTACCGCAGAGTGAGTTCAGAGGTGAGCTGTCTCTCACAGCCCCTCCCAGAAAGATCCTTGAGGAGCCAACTCTCCGATCTCCTCCTAGAGGACCAGGGCCCTGGCTCTATGACCTTCGCTTCAATCTAAGAGGTGCAGGAACTCAGACGGATGCTAAGAGTCCCCTTTCACATATGCACGTGCCTCAGCGCTCCTCCAACTCTCTCCGCCCATGGTCTTTTGGCCCTCCCTAGCCTTCTACCCACCTTCTTCTATCTCTGCCCTGATTTGTGGTCCCCAGAGTGACTTGCTGTTTTACTTTTTTTTGGTGCCATTTTCACAGGAGGTTGGGGACAGCATAAGGAAGCACCCATCTGCAGGCATGCCATCTATATCCTTGTGTGTGTTTTGGTGCATTTTTATTAGGAAATTGGGTACAGCTCTAGGAAGCTGGCCAGTAAACTCTGTTACCCTATGTAGCAGTTTGCTGCGTTTTTGCCAAACTCCGCGGTCCAAGCACAGCGGGCAAAACTCTGTGTACTACGCCAGCAAAGTGGAGTTTAACGCCCATTCCTAAATGTACCTTTATTTTCTGCACGATTCCAATAACATTCAGATTGGACTGGTTTAGGAAATTGCAGGGAGAGATAAGCAGTTTTATTTGGGCTTCAAAAGGAGCTAGAATAGCTTGGAAAAAACTTCATAGAATACTTATTGATGGCAGGATTGCTGCCCCAGACTTTCAATTTTATTTTTATGCCTTCCAGTTGAAAAACAACAGAATGCTGTTAAGGTGAGAGGATTATTTGCAGTGGAGCCCCATGCTCCATGCATGGTGGAAGATTTACCATATGGGTCAGGCACTTCCTATATGTTTGGAAATCCTAAATTTTTCAACCAGGTCAGGTTGAAGACTCTGCATGCTGCTTGCAGGTGTTGGGTGCAGATCTTGGGGATGCCTTACTTTAGTGAATTTGCACCTATCTGGGATTCGCCAGGAACCCCGGACTGACTGCAAGATAGCTTAGCAAGGCAACTGAAAGAAGCAGAGCTCGATACTTGGGGACAGATTATAAAAGACGGCCACTTGATATCTTGGCAACATGTATCTCGAGACACAGGAGACAGGCTATCTAGGTTCAAATACATTCAGCTGACTATCTGGCTAACAAGAGTTCGTCAAGAGGAAAGGGGAATAAATGAGTGGGAAAAACAACTACAAGGAAACATCCCCATAAAGGAGGTGACACTGTGGTACTGGATGTTAGTACAAGCCACTGACGAAGTCTTCACTTTGCCAGGGATGATTTGGAAGAGGGACCTGCCTACGCTGGAGTTAGCACACTCTTGGTAAGTATCTTTGTCTAATATGCATGTATCAATAAAGTCTGCGTCTCTCAAGAAAAATCATCTGTTTACATTGCTGGAGTCTATTGGACTCCGCAGAAGTTATTGAGTTTGGGTAATCTGGATTTGAAGTCCTGCCTCAAATGTGGTGCCAAGATGGCGGGTGATGTACATATGTGAATGCAGTGTCCCTTTACTCAGCTTTTGTGGAGAGAGTGGATAAGGCTCTAGAAGGCTCTGAGAAGTTGGGTAGAGAGACAAAGTTAAGCCCGTCGCTTGTGAGTTTTGGCAAGTTATAGCGCAATGATGCTATTATTAAGCTGCCATAGAGGCAAAGTTTACTTATATTTGTGTTTATCTGGTTGACAAGAATGGAGATCTGCTTGAAATGGGTATCTCCTAGCCATCCTGGCTTCAGCTTGGAGGGTTCGGAAGCCTGACTGCAACTGCCCTACAATGAGGAAAGAGATGTGGCAATTATTAGAGACCTGGTGCGAAGATCAGACAGTAGTGGAGGATTGATGGAACCTAGTGGGAATGTGTCCAATGACTAAGGTCAAGGCACGAACAATTGTGGAAAACAGGGCCATCATGCCTGGGTAGTGGGCTTTGCGGTCCTAGGAGAATCTGCTGCTTGCTTCAAATGAGGGCAGAAAAAAAGAAGTGAGCATCAGGTCCAGGCTCGATATCCTCTAAATCCAGAAGCTGAGAGTGCTATAAAAGCTATTTTAGATCAATTACAATATCTAAGTATAAGTGTCTTGTCATTCGACCATGAACACTCACTCCCATTTAAACCCTGACAATTCTTATAGAATTATTTTGGGCCACTAGTGACGATAGAGAGCCTGAATTCTAATCTATTTTTCATTTAGCGGTTTTCAGTGTTGTTATACAAAAAGTCCCTAGTGGTATAAGAAAAGCCTTAGACACCTATGTTACAGAAAGTTCCTGAGGCACTATCATATATTGATAGCATCATTACAGGCAATGACTTGACTGAACATCTGGATAAGGTGTACAAGATAGTGACTGTATTAAAAAATCTATAACTGCATACCTTAATATGATTTTTATTTGATAGGAATTATCCACTTAGGGTTTAGGTATGACACCCGACTTCTCGCAGATGTGTGTGCTACTTTACACCTTTGAACACTTTAAGGATGTGAAAAACCCCAAAGGGGTTGAAAGTGTTTAGCTGGGAAGGTTAAGTTCATGTAGGGATTAATTACTCCCACTTTTTTAAAAAAAATGGATTCCACCTGACAGCTTTAGTGTGGTCATCCCCCAACTTTTTGCCAGCCTCCCTCTGTTTTTTTGACCCTGTTTTAGCTGGTTTTAGGACTCTGCACACTTTACCACTGCTCACCAGTGCTAACATGCATGTGCTCTCTCCCTTAAACATGGTAACATTGGTTCCTACCCAATTGGCATATTTCATTAACTTGTAAGTCCCTCCCATTAAAGTGCACTAGAGGTGCACATGGCCTGTAAACTAAATGCTACTAGTGTACCTGCAGCACTGGTTGTGGTGCCAGCCACATAAGTAGCCCCTTAACCAAGTCTCAGGCCTGCCATTGCAAGGCCTGTGTGTGCAGTTTTGCTGCCACTTCTACTTGGTATTCAAAACTACTTGCCAAGCCTTAAAATCATCTTTTCCTACATATGTTGCCCCTAAGGTAGGACCTAGGTAACACATAGGGCAGGGTGCTATGTATATAAAAGGCAGGACCTGTACTTATGTGTTTTACATGTCCTGGTAGGGGGAAACCCCACAAATTTGTTTCCCACTACTGTGAGGCCTGCTCCTCTCGTAGGCCAGCATTAGAACTGCCCTTATAGACTTTTAAGTGATAGATTCTGACCTGAAAGGAGTAGCCCTGTCATGTTTACTATGGCCAGAATGATAATAGAAAATCCTGTTTACGAGTGAAGTTCGATTTAATATTACTTTTTTAGAAATGCCACTTTTAGAAAGGGGCCATTTATCTGCCCTTACTGCCATCTGTGCATTACAGCCAGTCTCTAATCCACATCTTGGCTGTGACAGCTTCCCATGTGCATTCCACCCAGACAGCCATAAACACATGACACTAAGGGCCAGATGTACCAAACAGTTTTGCCCATTCTGTGTCTATGGGAAAATGTGTTTGTACATATGGCCCTAAGCCACATCTGCATCCATCTGAATACTGAATGGGTGTCCCTGGGCAGGAAGGGTAGAGGGGCTCTCTTTTACACTTGAAAGGCCAGTGGCCTGCCCTCACACAAAGAACTGATAGCCCCCTGCACAGGGATCCTGGCATCCAGGGTGCGGTTAAAAGAGGAACTTGTGCACTTCAAAACCACTCTTTGAAGTTTCCTCTACTTCAAAAGCATCTTTGGATATCTATACTGGGTCTCTGGCCCCACTAAATCAGACACTTCCGGATCTACCCCTGGACTCTGTTAGAGGGACTGCCTGGCTGCCCAAAGGACTCATCTGGACTGCTTTGTTGACAAGGACTGGTGTCCTGCTTGTTGCCCTGCTGCCTGCTTGCCTCTGACTCTGCTGGAAGGACTCTGCCTTTCCCACAAGTGCTCTCCAAGGGCTTGGATTGAGCTTGACTCCTAGTCTGAAGTCTCAGGGCCACAAAGACTTCACAAAAAAGAAGAAAATAACTGTGCGTCGGAAAATTGACGCAACGCCTGCAGAAATCAGCGCAGCAGCTGCCTCACAGCTGAAAATTAACTGCATTGCCGATCGGATCGATGCAGCACCTGCTCCTTCTTATCAGCGCATCAAGGATTTTCAATGCATCGTCTCTGGGCATCAAAATATACTTGCACCGTGGTGAGGAACCAAGGCTGCGCTCCTGGAAATCTATGCATCACCTTGCAGTGTGGAAAGAAATGATGCATCGTCTGTGCTGAGCCAGAAAATCAGAGGTAAAGCCTTATTTTTCAACGCATCGCCTCCTCTGCGTCTCCCGTGCATTATTATGTTTGATGTATCTAAGGTACTGAGTGTTAAAATGTTACAACCACTGATTCTTAAGGATTGAGACTCATTTAAACTTTTAAAAAGTGATATCTTGACTTGTACATATTAGATTTTTGTTATTTTTATCTTATTTTATTGAGATAAATATTATCTATTTTTCTAAACTGATGTGGAGTACTTGTTGTGGTGTTTTTACTGTGTTACTGTACGAGTTTGTGACGGAGCGTCTTCCGCGAAAGCGCCCCTCCGGACGTACTTCCGGTCCCTTCTTCTCTAACCTGGAAGTATTTTCACCGTTCCCGAGGAACAGCGGATGGCCGGATGGTGGTGGGGTTTTTCAATCCCCAGATATGCTCGCTGGAGAGACGCCGCCGGCCCCACGTAGCGAGACGACCAAGGAAGGGCCGACCACGACAGTGAAGGAAGAGACGACGACGCCAGAAGCAAGCTAGAGTGGAGACGAACAGGAGGCAGCAGGACGCTTAAGCCGGCCTCGCTCTAGGAAGAGCGTGGCCTAACCAGGTACAAGACGGGAAATGGAACGTTTGTTTTATTTTTATTTTCCCTCCTTTATTCAAACGCTGATAAAGGAAAGGGGTTGAAACAACTTGAGGTTCATCTAAAACAAAAGTTTGTTTGTTTCTTTTTTCTTTATTATTACTTTTCTTGTGTGCATCTTTGATTGAGATAGACACTAAAGAGAAACAAAGCAGGTTATGCTCTCTATATTATTTACATATATATGTACATTCGTTATCTCAGTGTATTTCGACATTTTTGACAGTTGTAAGGAACACAACTCAGGGAATAGAACAGCACAGAAGGAATACCCAACCAAAGCAAATAAAATAAAACTAAGGCAGAAAGAAAAGGGGGAAACAAAGAGAAGATACAGAGGAAGAAACGCAGCAGGAAATAAAAAAAGGCCACAAGATAGAGAGAAGAGAAAGAGAAAAACGTCAGAGAGGAAAGCGAAAATAACACAAGAAAAGAAAAGAAAATCAGAGAGATAGAAATAGAGAGTCAGAAACAGTGAGGAGAAAGACGGGAAGTAAAGTGGAAACATACATTCTTGTGTTCTTCCTTCTTTACATGCTCCTCCTGAGTCTCCCTCTGGATAAAGAAGAACAAAAGAGAGAAAGCGTGAAGATCAAGGGGAAGATAAAGATGAAGAGCCAAAAACAGAACAAGAATAAAGGATTCAGAGACTGTAAAACCCATAAAGCACTTAATAAATTACTATATAAAGATCCGTGTGTCCCTCCATTACTCACCCTCTGGTACAGTTATTGCACAAATACTTTACACATTTCCTTCTAAGTTAAGCTTGCCTGCTCTGTGGAAATGTACCAAAAGGTGAGCACAGGATAATTTGGATTGTGTTGTGACTTACCCTGACTAGGATTGTGGTCTCTATGTGGACAAGGGTATACACTTCTGCCAACTAGAGACCCAATTTCTAACATCCACCAAATTTAGAGATACCCGTTGGACCCACAGACATCTCTATAGATTGTCAAGAGCGGCCATCATGGTGGTTCCTGTCAATGTCTGAAATGTTTGATAGATCGGTCCATCAAACATGACAGTTGGCTGTCAAACATTTCCAGAGGTTAAACATTGTTGAAAAATAAACTCCTAAAGCCAGGGTTTGTTTTTGAAAAATGTAAAACTAATGGCCCCCACATAAAGTGATCTCCCATGGTGTGGGTGTAATTTATTTATTTTATTTTTACTGTCCCTCACCATTACGTTTTACCTGGCGCTGATGGAGAGGAAAAAAAAGCCTACCACGTACATTACATTGGGTGGATGCTTGGATGGCTTACCTCCAACAGCCTGTAATCTGTCAGGCCGTCAGAGGAGTATGTTGGCAATGGAGCTTGTGTAGGTTCTCCCAGAGATACACTGTCAGTCCTCCCAGCCATAAATCAGGCGGTGGACTGCAAGTTTGGAAGAGAGGGTATTCTGTCGCCATTGTGACAGAGTACCCTCTCCGCAAAACTCTATATCAGCTCCATTTACACACATGCAAAATCAAGATAAACCAAGTGTTTACTGTTGTTCTTAGAAACTCAGACTTCACATACACAGTTAACAATGGGGAACAGACAACACCCATAGCATACAGATGACACTTGCATTCTCCTGCTGAGGAACTATTTACTTCTACTGAGAACTTCTCACTGCAATACAGCTATACTGAAGGTGTGTACTAATGCACAGGGAAAACAAACCATTATAGTTTCTCCCATATTTACACTGTAAGCAGCAACGAAAGCTAATAATCCTAACGCACACACTCTAAACTTTTGTTTGGTGCAGTGGGCCAGTTCTTTAGAAACCACTGATGTAACATTTTAATATGATCCAACACTTCATACTCATAAAAGTTTGCAATACACTCAAATCATTCTACAAACTCCACATATTTAACTCAAACCTGAATATAAGGGCATGTTCCACATGGATGGTTCTGCACAGCCAGCTGCAATGTAGAGAGTTTTCAAAGATGGTGACTTCATGATGCTACATACACACACTAATGTTTTTAGCGACTCCACTGAACATGTAGCAGACATATATGCCCCACTACTAGCTCTTCAGAAGGTTGATCGTTGAGTTCCCAAGCATATTGTGTTGGATCAAAATTCTGTCTATAAGGCTATAATGTAGACTTACCATATTGGCGGCATCAGAGATTCAAAGGAAACCCCAACAAAAAGAAAAGAACTTTGTGGAAAGTCAGCTCCTCTACAGGGCAAGCTTCCTTTAGTCCATGTACAGTACAACATGGCCCATAAAAATGAAGGAATTAACGTCAAGGGGAACTGTGTACCAGATATAAATGCAAAGAGTGGTAAATCTTTAACTCAATCTCACACTAACATTTTGCAAACATTTTAGTGCAATACACTCCACTGTGAAAGGAGAAAAGTCACCTGATGGTTTCCCATCCAAAAACTCTTATAACCCCACCAAATATAATGGTCCTATGGCAGGGGGTAGGCATATTTCTCATGAGCAAGCAAGATTAGATTAATCAGAGCAGCTCATGAGGGGACTTACTGTATCAATGTTGCAACAACGATATTTGTGGCCATATTTATCAAGCTTTACAAATAATATGTGCAGCATGCAGCATTACCGAACTAATAAAAATTCAACTGTGGTAAGACCAGCACCGACTCCCGTTACTATTAGGGATAAACCATTTGAGATAATCTTCCTCAGGCATATCGGGCAACTCATGAGCGTCAAAAAATTTAAATATATTGGTTGCAGTTGACTGATGTTAATCTGGAGCTATTGCTTGAGCAAACATAAAGGACTTGCAGTGTCTTGTAGCAATGGAAGCATTTCACATCTTTATTTCAGACAATGGTCCTGCGTTCACTGCTAAGGCGTTTATGGATTTTATGTCTCCTCTGGAAGTACAACTGCTATATTCACACCTGTTCCACACGGAATCAAACATCAGTGTAGAGCGAACTAATGGTTCACTTAAACATGCCTTGACCACTAGGGGATGAATATAGTATTGGCTTAGCTCTTAGCTGCATAGTCTTTATGGGGTTCAGAGAACATTTATTAATTTGTTTAGAGGACTAATAGGTGGTCACACCCCATGCAAATAACTCTTTAGAGTACCAATATATGTGCCTGATCTTGATGCCCCTGGAAAGGTGGCAAAGTTGAAACCTAAAGCACTGGATCCTATCTTATGCTTACATCTGTTGAGAATGTTGAAGAAACTAGAACTAATTTTCCAACATAAAGAACTCTGACATTGCCATCAACAAAGATAAAGCTACTAAAACTGCTGACGTGTAGCTCCCCAGGGTGGGAAAGCTAGTTTAGGAAATGTTCCCTGACAACCAAATCTTTGGACCATCATACAGACCACTGGTTCCAGTTCTTGGGGTAGAAAGCATTCAAACATTAATTTTGCTGCTGCTTCCCAGTGCAAATAAAAACAGAAAAATGTCAATCTGTCACATTAAAAAGCACTTTTTAGCTGATTCTCTTCAGCAGACCTCCATTGACATCAAGATGCCACCTGAGTAGATCAACACATCCTCTCCTGACTCTGGAGGAACTACCCCATGCAGAGTCCAGTAACATGAAATCTTTAACCCCATTCCGGGGACTGATGAGACAACTCTATCGCAAGCTTTATACCAAGTGCTTGTTTCAACAAGCAAACCTGATTCTACAATATCTGATACCCTTTTTAGGGCATTCATGGCTCACAGAGAAATTATTTTTCTAAACAAGACGGTGTAGTAGGCAACATACATGAGCTTTGCATTTTGTAAGGATTTAAAGACACTACTAATTGGAAAAAGACACACTTGTCAGATTGGAAATGGAATGAAAACATCACTGATAGTGGATTAACTGTAAAAGTTCAGAATGGAAAATGTAATTTAACTATGTTCTGTTCTGAGTAACTAGCCCTGTACCTAATAGATACTGATGTGAGCATGCATAGCTTACTGTAAAGCTGCTGGTCTATTAGTGAACAGACCAGATACACCAAATAATATATATTCCAGTGAACAGACCAGATACTCAATATAATATATATTCCCCTAAAACTGTAGCTACGTACAGTGTTGGCAGGTTGCGCCAGAGATGGCTGTGTCATTCCAGTTTAAATGCTGCAAAAGACACCTTTCAAAACTTAGTGAAGTCATGATTTAATTGATTTTCTCTTGGGTCACAGGAGGCATTATAGAATATTTATTCAATAGAGCAGATAGAGAGCACCCCATTCTTTGTAGCAGAAGATCCATGTTACACAGATGTTGGAGGGTGTAATCTCCCTGTCAATCACTGCCTTTTATGTTCATGTGTGTCAAAAAGACACACCCTTGGCTTAGTATGAAAAAATATGCAATGCTTTTCTTCAAAGAACCTGGACAATCTCTTTCAAGTTCTGTGGTTGGACAAAAGACAATCCTGTAAATATTAGCACATCTGTATGCACCAGGACATTCATTCTGTACAGGGCTTGTAACCCCTTGAACCGCAGCCTTGCTTACAAATTACTTGCAGCACCATAGGAAATGTTTTTTAAGTAATCCGAACAAATTTAAGTTGCTGTATATTGACCCCAGGTTTCAATTTTGTTTTAATTGTTGAAAAAAACAGTGAAATGTTGTGGTATCACGCTTTGTCCTTCTCCAAAGAAACTGCTTCAAGTGCTCCCTTGCTAAAAAACTAGATATAAAAAATACACACTTTGATAAATTAAACAAGTTGTTGTAAATCTGACACAGAAAGAGGTGGTTTTGACCTTTATGGCAAAAACATTTACCCTGCAAACTGCCTAGTCTGCATCTGTAATTCAGGAAGATCAGCAGCGTCAGTTCCTGACACATTTTGCTGATTTATTGCACACCATTTTCCACACATCAAATACACTTGGCAGAGTCCATATTTTTAAAACCATCGCATCTGGCTTATTGTCTGGCTTTGGGGTTGCTTAGTGGCACAATGAAGATCAGGCTAGACAGTGGTTACAAGTTTCCAATCTGGGTAGTCTCGGGTTTCTCGAATCTCTTCAGAGCAAGGTTCTGAATGTCACACTTGAGCTCTGGATGAACGGTGCAGGGCCTCATGCAACACAGTCCTACTTCTCATCTCATTCAGCAACTGCTGCTATTTCACAACTCATAGGTCCACATGTAGTTTTTGTCAGAATACAGGCTGACCAGCAATAACCTGATTGGGCTAAGTGTAGTGCAACAAGGGCCAGTCCAGCTTGCTCGACTATATGTATTGAAGTCAGAACTTGAATTCACACTGGAGGAAGATGGGAATCAAATTAGCAGTGACTGGAGACTGGGCAGAGGGATACAAACAGAAGTACTGACAACCACTCAGAACTATAGAGCACCATTAAAACTCAGGTTTGGCATTCATCTAGGGGGTCCAAACATGGATACGCCATCTCTCCTGCTGTTAGGGTGAGATGCGGCAATGGACACTACTCCCAATTTCCCGATCACACAAGAAGACCCAATTAAATCAAACTCAAACTTGTATAAACGGGAAGCGGGGAAGGAAGAGTAAAAATACAGACACCTCCCAGGCTCACACACTCTCCTTCTCACCTGCCCAAGTTCCTCACAATCTTTTCCTGAAAATTATGACATTGCATGAGAGTTTGAAAAATATGAGATTGAGTGTGTATTATCTTATACAGAAGTAGTAAACCTCAGTGCATACCTTATTCTCCCATCCCTGTCTTGGTATGAAATGTGGGAAAACTCTGTAATATGGCTTTATTTCTAAAATGTGACAGAATTACCTGTGAGTCAATATACATGGGCAAAGGCCATTCAAATAAATATAAGTAAATGTGAGAACAGCATAGCTAGGCTTTTCTGGAATAGACGTCAAATAAAATGTGACAGAACTTGCATATGCTTGAAAGAAAAACTGAAAAGAAGATATACTATGTGTGAATACAATGCATTTCATCACGCATAAAATAATTGGAATGATTCTGTGCTGTCCAATGCCAAACAACAATATGTAGCGCAAATAAGTAATCATATACTATGTTCTAATTATATAAGTCTTTGTCTTACTGTGGGACTACTTAGCCTTAAATTCAAACAGGACATGTATTTACTTTGTATTATTTCTCTTGCAGGCTTCACCAAAACATGTCAGTAAATAATAAACACATCTATTTATTTCATGTTATTTCTCTTGGAGGTTTCACCAGAAAATGTCAGCAAATAATCACACAAAAAACTCAGATAAGTTTCGTGAAATATTTCTTGGTGCACGTGACACGATAAACCAAATGCAGAGTTAAGTGTCTTGTTCTTTCCTTTTCAGGTTTCGCAAATCCAAAGAGTTCAGATCAATAGGAAAAGAAACTAGAAGACACCCAATGCTCCAAGCAGCCAAGAAGCGGACGCCGACCACCAGGAATCCTGGATGAAGCTGAAGACACTGCAAGGAAGACAAGAAAGCAGAGGACTGCATGACCTCAGGTAAGTACAGAAATCCGCCGGCCGAGAGCAACACTAGAACCGCAAGCGGCTTACTTGATGGAGCATGCAGCTTTATAAGCTACGTGCTCCAACAAAAAGCAAGACACATGTTCCGACCCTATCATCGTGCAAGCCTGATACATGCACCCAAGCACTCTATAACACAAATAGATTCAGGGGGAGTGGTTTTTATCAGGGAGAGCCTTTAGGCAGTCTCACCTTTAGGGTACATGTAAAAAGACCTGTGCCACAGTATTATAGCAGATGTCACCTATTGTTAGTAGTGTCATGGCCAGGTCAGGAGGTCAGGAAAAGGAGTACCACTTTGGGTGAATCCCAAACAATCAATAGAGTTTTGTTTTCTGTTGGTTGCAAAGTGACAAAACCATGTAAAGCCAAGACTCTGCTGTACAAGAAAATTTACCAATTTAGCAATATTTAGTCTAAGGAGGAACGAGTTGTCAGATGCCCGCAAATTCAGGTTTGTTTGACTCCACATTGATTTAATGGGTGCAAGATTCATAATTGGGAGCACAACACTTGGGATAGCCTAAAACATCTAATATGCATTTAATGCAAAGTAACCCTTGATACGTTGGAGCATGTGATTCTAAATTTCATACAATTCTCATACATTTTTATACATTTTTGCTCAATGCAAGTGACTAGGAGTGAAACCAAGGGATTGAATAGAATCTTAAAAATAATCACTAATGAGCAGGTACCAGGAAGCTCTTGTGGAAAGAAATATGAGAAGTCTTTGACAATGTGATACACCAGTGGCATACTCTACTCCTTTCTCAAATTCTTGCTTTATTGTTCCAAGTTCAGAAGAAGGTTATGCTTTGCTAGCACAGTTCAGTAAATATGCACTGTATGGAGTGCTTAATTTGAGCCAGTGGTTGCCGGTGGGGAACACCACCACTTATTTTTGAACACCAGCACTTTTGAAGACCGCACTTAGAAGAGTAAGCGAGGGAAAAGCACACAAATCGGAACGATGGAGGAAGAGAAAGTTGGAAAACCGTCACAAAGTGAGAAAGCAGAAGAAAGGGGTTAAAGGGCTGGTAGTTGGTTAAAGAGACCTGAGGTGGATCTAAGTCCACGCAGCACCAGTACTGAGCAGCTAACATTTAATAGCAGCATCCGTGGACCTCTGAGCAGAGCTTCAGGCACTCGTACTTTTACAAATTAAGCACTGACTGTATGACACTGAGTTACTCAGCCACACTGTATTTAAAATCTGCTACAAATGGGGGGTGGGGCCAACCAACATGGCTCCGCTAAAACCCCTCACAGACACGTGAAAAGCAGTGTCTTGGGGGGGCTCCTCACCAGTGATGCCCCGGTGAAGTACTGAGGGCGAGGTGAGCCGTGGTGGGGGTGGCAGGCGGGCGTGCTGGCCACCTCGGGCCACGAGGAGGAGGAGCGGGCCGAAGTGCGGGCCGGGACGGCCTGAATATTGTGGCCCAATGGCGGGCCGGGAGAAACGGATGACGGCCGTGGACGCGGCAGCCCCCCTTTGATGACTGGCGGGGGCCGTGAGACTCCCATGGGACGACAAGTGACCGTGCGGAGAGGCTGCGCGCGGCGGCGACTAGGCCCACAATGGGGCCCGGAGCGGTCCTGGTGTGGAGCGGCGGCCGGGTCCGCCAGGAGTGTCCCGATGGGGTGCTGTCCTGCCACCCTGCAGAGGAGAGTGAGGGGGCGGCGGTGGACCCCCTGATACCCAGTGAGGGGGCCCACCTGCAACTTTTTGCCTGACTTTAAGATGGTGCCCAGAAGCAGGGCGCGAAGGACTTCCTGCGGTAGCTCCGCTGGAGGCCATAGCTGGAGCGCGGCATTGTAAACCCCCTCCCCTACAACAGCAACTCAATTAGTAGGCCCTGCTTGGTGAGGTGCACTCCAGCGAAGGGAACAGTGGTTTCAATGACGGGCGATGCAATTGGGGGTGGCGAAAGGAGCAAGAGGGCAGCAAGACCCTGGGGGGCGCCTATGCCTCAACAGAAACCACAAACTAACAGGGTCTTCAACTACTTCGCCCCAGCCAGAACAGGTGGGCCTCCCTCGCCGCAAGCAGGTGAGATGGCACTAACGAAGGAGGACCTCCTGTTGTCTCTCTGTACTTTTAAGGTGGAGTTGGAGAGGAGCTCATGGCCGACATTAAGGCTACATTGGATGCATTCCAATCTAACATTAATACTCGGCTGTCCTCTCTCCAAGCTGATGTTGACTCAGTGGGGACCCATACTTTGGATCTAGAAGCACAAGTCCAAGAGATGAAACAGCAAGTAAATCCTATGGAGAGAGAGGTTTCACACCTTAAGTCGCAACTCCAGCTCTCAATTCGTAAATGCGAAGACCTGGAAACCACTCCCGCAGAGACAACATTAGAGTGAGGGGGTTGGAGGAAGGCAGCGAGGGAGCGGATCTGGAGGCCTTTGTGGTAGGTCTTTTTTCCACCCTCCTATCATCCAGCAGTACAGGTGGAGAGGGTGCATAAGGTGGGGATCCACCCGCCAACGAGGGAAAGAGGCCCAGAGACATCCTGGTGAAACTGAGTTCGTTCAGAGTCAAGGAACGCGTCCTCCAGCAGACGAGACAGCAGGATTCCATGTCCTACCAGGGGGCACAATGGGCCTTATTCCAGGACATTGCTCTAGCAACGCTGATCCATCGGCTGCAATTCCGACCAGTTACATATGTACTGCAAATGAAAAATATTAGGTACAGATGGACATTCCCCTTTGGCTTGGCCTTTGAGCTTAACAAGTCTATCACTTCACAGACCTCGGGGAGGCAGCAGCCTTGCTGGGTGTACAGGAGAAAAGCGCAGAGGACGTGACCACAGCACCAGGAGAATTACAGCAACGGGAGGACCTTTCTATCTCTGCGGATCAGTGGAAGCAGCCGAGGAGAGGGAAGAAGATTTCCAAGAAATAAAGCCTTCCGCCTGGCACAGGGCCATGAGCGAGACAAGCTACGGGTTAAGAGTGGAACTCAGGAGGAAGTCACACAGGATTTCTTAATGAGCCCAGGGGGGAGGAGCTCCCAATGAAGGGTGCCCATGGAACTACAATTGGAGACATGTAGGACCGCAAGAAGAATAGTTACAATGTGCACCTTATCACACCACGGACAAGAAATAGTGGAGGACCTCACATTTGACACTGTCATGGCTTCCATAAGAGGTCTGTGTGGGGGATGGGAGCAGATGGATACCCCTTCCCCTACATGAAGACCACAGGGAGGTTTGAGAACCAGAGACTTGATGTTTATGGGTTTATCTTTGTTCTGATGTTTTTTCTCTGTTTTGTTATTGTTTGTTGTCCATACTTAGCGTGGGTAGGCTGTCTGGGAGGGCCACGATGTCTCCGGGGGCCTGTGAAAGGGAGCGGGGGAGGGAGGTGCCCGTGGGGCAACCAAAGAGAGGTGCTGACACATGCGAGAGGGCACTGGTCAAAATGGCAAGATGTTCGAATTTTTATCATGGAATGTTAAGGGGCGGAACTCCCCCAATAAGCGGTCGCAGTTGAGAAAGTTCTTTGACGATCATCATTAAGTTATTGTTGCCCTGCAAGAAACGCATCTCAAGAGGGGGGAGGGACATCGACTACACCACAAATCGCACATGTGGCGATCTCAAAATTGGGGTATTTCTGAGAACAAGATCACATTCAAATGTTTCAGGACCTACGTGATGAGTTCCAGGTGCCGATCTTGCAGTTTTTTCCTTATCTTCAGCTCCACCACACCCTTCAAGAGTACCATGCATATCTAGATGAGGTCCCTTAGTACAGCCCACTTGAGGGACGATTACTAAGTTATGGGCCATTGGGGAAAAGGAGGGATCCGGCAGTTCTGCATATTTCTTGTGATTCATTCATCTGACCTGCTGGGCCCTCTGAAAGAGAAATGGGACAAGTTTGTAGGGATTTAGATGAGGCAGACTGGTGGGATGCCTGCAGGTCCTGGCTACCTTGGCAAAGCTTTGGCAGGTGTTGTTTAAGTATTTTCATCAAGCTTACCTTATGCCAGTACAACTGTGGAGAGCCCGGACAGTCCTGAATGCCTCAGGTGCCGAGACCCGAGGGGAGATTTTTACCACATGATCTGGTCCTGCCTGGTCATACACACATTTGTGACTCCTCAAGGTCCTCGTGGTGGGGTTCCTCATCGAGGTGAGCCCCAAAATTGCACTCCTAGGAATACTGGACAATGTGGGTGAGCCTAGAGGGACAGGCCATTGGTGGGGTTGGGTACCGTGGTAGCAAATGGGATATTGCTAGAGTATGGACTTCTCCAACGGCTGCACTTGTGGATTAAAAGCATGGACTGGTGCTTTTAAATAAAACACTCTTTCTTAAAAGAAATCAGAATGCATTTCAAAACCAAAAAATTCAATTTTTAAAATTAATTTTTTAAGAGCAAGCAGTGGTGTTACTATTTGCAAATGGTTACCTCCTCCTTTGAAGAGGCAATAAGATATGAATCTTTTGTGACCATAATTCAGTCGCAAAACATTAATACATACAGCTGTAAATTGGTATTTGGAATGTGGGCCCTAACCACACCCCTTCCAAATACTGATTTATAAGCCCAAACTATATTTTAGATGCCAAAAAGCATTTTTGAGGTCACAATTGGCCTTTTCTGTAAATCAGGTTATTTGCAACCTCAAAAGTGCTTTGTACGTCTGGCACTAAATCCTATACACACTCTATATTCAGATTATCTGTCTGCGTGTTTGAGTGTGGACGAAAAGCGTAGAAAAAGAAAAGCTCCACTGGTTTACTAAATGGAGGGCCCTCATTACCAGTTTGGCAGTCATGAGACTGCCAAACTCGTGTGGCGGTCAGACCACCAAAGGACCGCTGTCCCTGACGGGAACATGGTTCCCAAAACCATGATGGCAGTCTGGCTTGCAACCAGCCATGGTGGCTCTTAACTGAGCACCACCTGGCTGATTACAACCCCTCTTTCCACCAGCCTTTTCATGGTGGGAGCCAGCCATGAAAAGGCTGGTGGAAAGGAGGTGCTGGTTGCCACAGGGGGGCCCGTGCACTGCCCACGACCATGTCACCAGGCAGTGCAGGGGACCCCTTGCCCAGTACTGTTGGAATGCACACTGTCTGATTTGTATACAGTACACATTCAGAGGGTGCTGGAGTGTTAGGATATTGGCCTCGGCTCCTTTAAGAGAGCCGAGGCCAATATCCTAACACTGTTCCCACCGGTCAGCCCAGCAGGAATGCGTATTACAATGTTGATATCGGTTAGCCCAGCTGGAACAATGTAATATGCTCAGGGGGAACGTCACCGCTATGACGGTGGCGTCCTCCCCATGAGTTGGCGGTCCTGTCTGGGACCACCAAACTCGTAATGAGGACCCATAATCCAGAACGTTGTGTAAATTTGACTTTTGTCAATACTAAAAATGATGGTACAGCAATCAATGCAACAAATGGGGTCATCTTGGTTAATAAGTTCATCTTGTACTGAAATTTCACCATTATCTTCTAATGACGGAAGTCACCAATAAAATCTTGAGTTATACGTCTTGGTGAATAAAGATTGCATTACAAACCAGAATGTGCAATTTGCACACCATCTGGTTTGCGAATTGGTGTACAATTGTCAATGCGACCTATGTACTAACAGGCCTTATTGCAAACTGGCCATGTGCAGGCGCCCTAATGAATGTTAATAAGGCAGGCTACAATTTACAACCCCCAGGATTTGCTGAATATATAGGGTTGGGAGCCTTCAAAGGATCTTTACACCTGTATTTTTTCAAAAGCAGTACATGTCAAATAAAGGGACAAGTGCTGTTTTAAAAAATGTTTCTGATTTATGACGACTTCGGCAAGTGCAGGTGGAGGTCCACCCCAACTGCAGGATTGGTAACTGATTTAAGAACACAAATGCAGTCACAAAGTATTGAAACATACCTTTCCAAACTGCAAAGTGCAATTTGATTGCTCCTTTAACACTCACCTACTTGTGATTCATAAAGGACTGCAAAAGTCTTTTTAAGATTTGACAGTCTTTCTGACTCGTTAAAGGCCTTTTGTGCAATGTAGAAAACCTTTTGTGGTCACATATCAAGTGAGTTTGCTAAATTGTAGGGTTTGGTACTGAAAAAGGGCTTTGTAAATCCGGCCTACAGTATGTCACAGTTCTCTAAGTATGCATAGGTTGTTTTATGTTTTGCAAAAACGTCCGGCACGGTGTCACTATTTTCAATATTTTTTGCATATTTCATATGAATATGCTGCTCTAGTACAGTTAAAGGAATCTGACCTTGTGTGGCTGACGCAAAGAGCATATGCACATATTATATAAAAATATTGAAGAGGTGAAGTGCTTCTATCAACAAACCTGAAAACAACACGTTGTATCAGACCACAGATCTGTGTGTAGCTACAGTGTGTCAAAATGAACAGTGGGTACAGGATATACAACCCACCTAAACTGTAGTCCTGTGTGGTGTAGAGTTATGGTCATTGCTTAATTTCGGTAAGTGTTTCCAGTGCTTTGCACCAGCACTTTTTTTCCAACACTCGCACTCATCACAGGGAGTCCAACACGAGGTGGCACTTTATTTTTGAGCAGTGCACACGATCAGCATGCTTAAAACTAAAACAACATTAAAATTAAAATAATAATACCTCGTACAGCCCTGGAGTCATCGGAAAATCAAAATTGTCACATTTGTTGGTGCGTGGTGATTAGAAGGTAAGAAAGGCACTGATATGTGGCAGCGTTAGCCGGGTGTTCAAGCTGCAGTAGCCTCCCACTAAATATATGAGCCCTGGCATTTTTTTTTTTACAAAAAGAGCTGGTTTGGGCGAGCCACACGTGTGAATCTGCTTCTGTTAAGGAAGGTGTAAGTAAGCACCCGGTATGCACCTATCTGTGACTCGCAGTCCTAAACTTCAAATAAGTGCCGGCTTTAGGAGGTGCAACATGTGCGGCTGCACTGGGCGCTAACCTGGAAGGGGAGGACTGGCCTCAGAAGGGGGAGGGGGTGTTTAGCAATAACTTCCAATTTAAACGCACCTGGTGCAGAGTTTCTTGTGCATCCGGCTTTCAGGTACCAAAAAATGTCAAGAGGTCTCTTTTGAATAATGTTCCTGCTAGAGAGAGAGATCGGGATGTTGTCTAGTGGCAGTTTTGACTCGCCATAAAGTAGCACAGAGGGTTAATGTGCCTGCTGCAAAGAATAGATCTGTATTTTATGTGAATAGCTGAGCGGATTAGTAAAGCCAGCCTTTACTAGCGCATTAAAATAAATTAACTTTATATGAGAGAGGGTCTATGGAGAGATGATGGGCACTTTCCCCAGGTGGTAGTGGGAGAATACAAGGAGAAGGTCATGGGGAGCACCAAAAAAGATTGTCGCAGCTGGCCCTGCTTCAAATACAGAGGATGGTAAGGGAAAAGTAACAGGGAAGCAAGGGGACGAGTGGGAAAGGGTCTCGAAACTGCCCCACCTCTGAGGGGGAAGAGTGGGAAACATGAAGTACTGTAGGGAGTCGAGGTTGGTGGGTGAATTGGCGCAGGGAGGGTATTATCAAGTGTAGACATGGACAGTGGTGGGCAGTAATTTTAGGAGGGGAGGCGGGTGGGAAGCACACTCACACACACTTATTCATTCACACATACACGCATGCACACACGTCCATTCACAACACACATCAATTTTCAAACATACACGCACGCACCAAACATTCATTTTAAAAACATACACTTAGCTTAAGCTCAGAGGTCCCAGGAGGGTTGAGACTGCTGCCTTCCCTCTCTGGCTGCAGCCAAAGAGGGAAGGCAGCAGTCCCAACTTCGTCACAGAGTGGGATGGGGTCAGTGAGACTTCTGACCCCTCCCCTCTCTGTGACAAGGTGTCACTGATTGACACTCGCCCTGGACACTTCAGGGCATAAACCTGAAGCGCCCAGGTCGAAGTCAATCGGTGATGCTTCCCCTTGTTACCGAGGGGAAGGGCCTTGAGGTACCTTTGCTGAGTTGAGGAGGTCACGCCCACAGGAGCTGTGATCTCCTCAGCCCAGCAAAGTTCAGCTCAGGCAGCCAGGAGTTTGTGCAACTCGCTCATGTCTCGCTCCTGGCTGCCTGATCTGAACATGAAGAGTGTCTGTCAGGCTGACCTTTGTCCAGCCTGACAGACACTCTCCATGAGGGGCAAAAGGTAGGGGGGCGTGGCCCCTCCGCCCTAAAGGATGGGCGGCGTCTGGACATGGATATCCAGAGATGTTCTTCAGGTCTCTTCTAAGCCCTCCAGAATGGTTGACCATCCAAGTGTGTGTGGGAAATCACCTAGTGAAGGGGAAACTGGGTACATCTCCAAGGCATGTAAAGTATAAGAGGCCTCTTTTCAGCCAACAGAAGGTCAGTCTATTGACTTGGGGAGCCTCTTTCATTGAAGGCTCCGCAGCAGCTTACACTTTTGGGGAGCACTCAGTGATTGCCCCCAAGAAGCAATACAAATGGGATCCTTCCGCTTTTAATCTGCTGAC
This sequence comes from Pleurodeles waltl, assembly GCF_031143425.1. Classification (NCBI taxonomy): domain Eukaryota; kingdom Metazoa; phylum Chordata; class Amphibia; order Caudata; family Salamandridae; genus Pleurodeles; species Pleurodeles waltl. The sequence goes on from NC_090443.1 coordinate 867,055,971, forward strand.
CCTAGGTTCTGCTTCCATATATCCACTTCAAAAGAAACAACAATTCAGAGATTAACTTTAAATCACTTTGATCATCTTGAGTTGTTTCGTTCTCCCAATGCTTCTATTCCCACCCCACAAGAGTGAAATATTTATTTACTATCCTCTTTGGTTGGGGGACTTGCAGCACAGTGTGACTAAATGGCTCATGGCAGAAAGAGGGATCACTCCATATTTGATGTGCGTCTGTGCCCACGGCATGGCTTGAGGACCTCAGCTTCAGTTTTTCTCACGTAGCTATTGTAGAATTTTCTGGGTTTATATTTCTGTTCATCATCAACAATGATTATGTTGTACTCTGTTAATAATATGAACCTTTGATAAACTTCGAAGGTGGGGAATGTAAGGTTTGGTTGTCATGACATCCCTCGCGCTACAGCCCAAGTGGCAGTTACCGCTAGCTGTTGAGAGGGGATGCCACAACGCAAAGGTTGTGAACTGAATAAAAACGTATACTTCGTATTGGACGCGTGACAGCCTTTCCATTACAACATTTATTTTGGTGATGAGCGACAGCTACGCGGATTAGAAACTCTTCGCGCGTGGAGGAGAACCCGACGTTATTTTGGTTTTCGATAAGTACAGTGACGTTTGATGCTACGCAAAGCATTTATATAAGCCACAAATTTATATCCTGCACATTACTGAGTATATTGCATGCATGTATGAGTTATTGAACTGTAGGCATTGTGGACAGGGATCTGAAGAAAGGTGAATTGCCATCTTAGTTATATTGGATTTTGCGTTGATAATATTATACCATGGATATCACCACAATCTCGCCACCTCTTTGTTTCCTTTCGCAACCTGGAGTTCCAACTATTGAGTGGGATGAGTGGGTGTAGTTTTTTGACAACTATTTGGAGGCAATCGATGGTCAAGGATTTAGCCCAAGTAGGAAACAACTATTCTTTTGAGTACCTTAGGAAAAGAGGGCCAACATATTTTTAAATATCTTCCCATAGCTGTGGACAATGATGGTCAAACGTTGGAGAATGTATATCTGGAGGCACGCAAAAGATTAGAAATAAGATTTGCTAAAGAGACAAACGTGGTTATGAGACAGAACTAATTGATAGATGACTTTGTAACGACACTTCGTCAATTATCTCTCAAATGTAGATTTGGAGCAATGACAGAAGAAATGATCAGAGACCAACTTATAGTTCAATGTAGAAGTAGAAAAACAAAAGAACGCCTGTGGGCTGCAAAAAATCCTTCTCTCAAAGACGCCATTGAAATTGCTAAAATAGTTGAGGAGTCGGAATATTGCATGAAGGAAATGGAAAGGAGTGAGGATGAAGGAGACATTAAGGTGGCTGATGGAATGGAGACTGTGGATAAAGTTGATGAAGATGTGGCTACTGCGCATAAAGGAAATTTCAAAGGAAAAGGAAGATGGTTCCAGGATATTAGAAGCTTTGGCAATAAAAACAATAGTAAAGTGTATGGTAAGTGTGGCAGTACATATCAAACTTCTGAGTTAAAGAAATGTTATGCCATAGGAAAGGAATGTAGACATTGTGGTCGCAAGGGTCATTTTGCCAAAATGTGTAGACATGTGGGAAGAAACAAGGTTGCAGCTGTTGCAGATAAAATATTTTGCGACAGTGAAAGATGTGATAGGGTCTTGTGTGTGAATGAACATGTAAAGGGACAAATTCATGAGGTAACCTATAATGACAATGAAAATAAAAAGAGAAAGAGACCCTGTGCTAGTTTTACCATCAAAGGCAGGAGCTTAGAGTTAATGGTGGATTCAGGGTCATTGTACTCTATCATTTCTAAGGATATGTTTATGAAAAAGTGTCCCAATGTGAGATTGTTACCCATAGATATCAGCCCAAGTGGTTATCAGGGAGAACAGATACGTATTTTAAGGTACATCGATACAGTCATTCAATTCAAAGATAGATGTGTAAATGGCAAAATGTATGTGGCAAAGTCAGGGCCACCAATTTTAGGATTGGTTCACCAGTATGATTTGCACATAAAGATTGATCCTCATGCTGTGTAACAAGTTATAGTAGTGGAGGAGCGCTCAAAATAGGACATTTTGAAAGGGGCCCACCAAGTGTTTAAAGAAGAACTAGGACAATTGAAGGGGTATATACACAAAATAAAGTTGAAACAGGGAGCAGTACCTGTCCAGCATAAGGTTAGAACGGTTCCCATTAAAATAAGAGATGAGGTAAAAAAAAATGTTGGCTGAGATGTTGGTCAACGGAATTATTGAACCAATTGAAACGTCACCATGGATATCTCTGGTTGTTATCACGGAGAAAGCAGATGATAGGTTACGTTTCTGTGTAGATTTGAGAAGCTTAAAGCAGAATATAATTGCAGACACTTTTCCATTACCAAACATCAATTAATGAATCCTGTTGTTGAAGGGGGGGAAAGTATTTTTCCAAATTAGGTTTGCGACATGCATATCACCAGATTAGGCTTGATGATTCATCTAAACCATTAACAGCATTTATTACCATGTAAGGCACGTTTCAGTTCACAAGAATGCCGTTTGGGTTGTCATCAGCGTCCAGTGTCTTTCAAAGAATGGTGAATGAAGTATTTAAGGGCACAGAGAATGTTATTTTTTTCCAAGATGATATTCTGGTCTTTGGAGACAGTGTGTGCAGCCACAACAAAGCTTTAAAGGAGGCATTGAACAGACTAGCTGAGTTTGGCTTGACATTACGCAAAGATAAGTGTTCCTTCCTGGTGACGGAAGAATATTTAGGACATACATTGTCGTTTGAAGGAGTGGGACCAAAAAGGGATTTGCTTGAAGCGATAAAATTACACAACGGAATAAGGATAAATTAAGATCTTTCTTAGGTTTAATTGAATATTATTCAACCTTTGTAGAGAATTTTGCAAGTAAAACCGAGAACCTCAAAGTACTTATGAGGAAGGGCATAGCATATGAGTGGAGTGAAGATCAACGAAAATGTTTTAATAACATTAAGAAAGAAATTTGTGAAGCTGGTATACTGTCACCTTTTGATATGAACAGAAAAACAATTATTACAGTAGATGCCAGTGATGTTGGTATTGGGGCTGTTTTGTCTCAAAAGCTTGGTTCTTCTGAAAGAACTGTTGCATTTGCCTCATTCTCTAACTGCCACAGAACGTCACTACTCTGTAATAGAAAAGGAAACTCTAGCAGCGGCTTGGAGTGTAGAGTATTTTAGAATATATGTGTGGGGCCACAAGATTACCCTTTGCACTGATCATAAACCTTTGTTACAGATTTTGTCTCCCAGGGGTGCAGGTAAAGGTTCAGCACGATTTATGAGATTGGCATCAAAATTACAAGAGTACAATTACGTAATTGAGTATATTCCAAGGTGGAAGAATACACAAGCAGATTGTTTGTCTCGTCTACCTTTAGATTGGGAGAAAGTCGATGAAAAAGGTGTAAACAAGGGTGTAAGAGAAGGAGCAGTGGCTAGTCTTCAGGATGTGATCCTTTGGAGCCAAGGTGCTGTGAATGAATAAGAATGGTCACGTGCCATGGAAGAAGAGGATGTTTTAAAGGAGGTACGGGTTTTGATAGAAAAAGGGCCAAGGAGAGAAAGTACTTTAACAGGTGCCCTCTGTTCTTTTAACAAGGTGTTAGACGAAATTTCTGTAGTAGCTGGGCAGATTGTAATGCGTGGAGAAAAGATTGTTCCACCCACTGCTCTATGAAAGAGATTGTTTGATATTGCGCATGAAGGACATCTTGGTCAGACTCTAGCTAAAAAAAGATTGTGGATGGAGTTTTGGTGGCCAGGGATGTATGAAGAAGTGACAATGTGGATTGAACGGTGTGTAGAATGCAAAGAGTGTGAGAAGAGGTTGAGGATGGGACCACAGAATGTTGCAAGCAGTATTTGTGATCCAGGTCAGGCGTGGCATACAGTTTGCCTTGATTTCATAGGACCCATGGCACAGATCAGGCATGATAAACGATTTGGTTTAGTATTAATTGATGTTCATTCTAGGTGGTTGACTATGAAATTGCTTCCAGAAATTACTAAAAAAATTACCTTACGGGTCTTACGTGATGTTTTTAGAGAAGAAGGGTATCCTGTGATATTTGTAACTGACAATGGCACTTAATTAATGTCTCAAGAAATTAGAAGTTTTTTGAGTGAATACAGTATTTGTCATTCTTGTACGGCACTTTATAATCCACAGGCAAATGGCATTGTAGAGAGAGAGCTAATCGTATAGTAAAGGGGGCGATACAATTGGCTTTGGCAAATAAATTAGGTATTAAAGATGCCATTGCTATTTTAGGGTGGGCCTCTCTTACCATAGAAAACACTGCCACAAAGAAAGTGCCATTTTGTGTGATGAGAGGAAGGAAACCTGTTTCCAAGCTGACAATGTCGTGGGTAAGTCTGATCGAGGGTGGAGATCTTAATTTTTTTTAATCCTGCGACAGTGAACAAGAACAGGGGTAAAATCAATCCTGGGGATTGGGTCAAAGTAAAGGCAGGGCGCTGTATAAGTTATTTGAATACATTTTCTGGCCCATTTCAAGTTAAAGAGGTACATAATTGGCATGTAGTTTTAACCAATGGTCGGAGGTGGAATTTGCGCAGGGTGGCAAAATACGGTTCAAATAACACCGAACAAGGCAGGAGAGATTGTAAAGATACTTATAAAAAGATGTATAGTGGTTATATGTTAATTCAAGATCAGGAACTGTTGGATAGACCTGCTATGAGTAACAAATGGGCAAATAATCATCAGGAGGAGGATGGCATTAGAGGTATAAGTTCATGAGATGACTTAAGGGCTTTTGTGAGACAAAGACCGTCAAGTGTGAGGAAGTTACTGAGTTACATAAATGATTATGCCATGCAGTGCTTTTACAACGTTAAACGCTCTTGTTATGGATTTTTATTTTTGTATGCATTATATATCCTTAGGAAATGTTACTTGTTTCTGTGGAGAACCCATGATTTCAAACATTATTTCTATGTACTTGTTCTTCTCTTTACCGTTATTTCCATGTTGCCTTTTCAACTTATAACTGTTTTATTTTATGGTTTAATACATTCTTGTGTTTTTCAGTGTGAAGGAAAGAGGGTATGTTGTACTCTGTTAATAATATCAACCTTCGATAAACTTAGAAGGTTGGGAATGTAAGGTTCGGTTGTCATGACATTCCTCGCGCTACAGCCCAAGAGGCAGTTACCGCTAACTGTTGAGAGGGAATGCCACAACGCGAAGGTTGTGAACTGAATAAAAACGTATACTTCATCTTGGACGGGTGAAAACGTTTCCATTACAACAGATTACTACACATTTTCACACGATTCTACATATATATACTGAATTAACATGACTACATTTAAAACTAGTTTCCTAGGATGTACAGAACTGTGCTAATTAATGTGTTTTAAGCTAGGAAGTATTTCTGTGTAAAACACCATTAAAAATATAAAATAAACCACCTCTGTCCCTCACTCATGCAGTGCTTCTACCCCGTGCACATCCTCTCCCCACAGGCTCCACAGTGCACAGTCAAGCTGAGGTCATAGTTTATTTCCACTGTATTTGTTGTGCTCTATGTGAATCTTCCATGATGTGGATGTAATATTGCTAAATGTAACTATGTGTTCTGTTCTCCTCATTGAACCTATTTATTCAAAGAGAGTTTCATTGTCAAGTGTTTCATATTTGTTCGAACATCTCCAGGTGACATTAGCATACAGAGGCCCTCATTCTGACCTTCTGCCAAAGTCCCGCCGTCAGGTTACCGTTCCGCGGTCGAAAGACCGCGGCGGTAATTCTGACTTTCCCGCTGGGCTGGCGGGCGGTCGCCTTCAGACCGCCAGCCAGCCCAGCGGGAAAGAGGCTTCCACGATGAAGCCGGCTCGGAATCGAGCCGGCGGAGTGGAAGCTGTGCGACGGGTGCAGTTGCACCCGTCGCGTATTTCACTGTCTGCGCAGCAGACAGTGAAATACATGTAGGGGCCCTCTTACGGGGGCCCCTGCAATGCCCATGCCAGTGGCATGGGCACTGCAGGGGCCCCCAGGGGCCCGCGACCCCCCCTACCGCCATCCGGATCTCGGCGGTCCGACCGCCGGGATCTGGATGGCGGTAGGGGGGGTCGGAATCCCCGCGGCGGTGCAGCAAGCTGCGCCGCCGCGGAGGATTCAATGGGGCGGCGGTACACTGGCGGGAGCCCGCCAGTGGTGCCGGTCCGACCGCGGCTTTACCGCCGCGGTCGGAATCCCCATTGGAGCTCCGCCGGCCTGTCGGCGGTGCTCCCGCGGTCCTCCGCCCTGGCGGTCAAAGACCGCCAGGGTCAGAATGACCACCAGAGTGTTTAATAATAACCAGTTTCCTAGCTATTGTAATAGAAAGTTTCAAATCTACTAAGGACATGGGGCAAGGATTAGACTATTCTTCCTTCACTTTTTATTTAACAGCACCCATTGCAAAAGTCTGTAAACAACATAACATTGAACTTCATTTCCCATGAAACCCTGGGAAAAAACATCAAGAAACAGAGTCCCACGACCAGAGCACCCTCAAGATCCTCCGTAGACGCTCGCACACCCTCTTTCTTCCTGTGGCCACAGCCAATGCAAATGAGAGTTAGTCCTGTTTATTTGAGTCCATCCATGAGAAAAGACAATGACAGTGTAAATGTCAATCCCCCAAAGGGCATGTTATTCAAATATCAACAGGCAAATCAAGAGACAAGTATGTCAATCCTTGTTATACAGAAAGAATCATAAACTAACATGTTAGTAATACCTACATGTAACTAATAGAAAACTTCTCAAGGAACATAACTTTATATATCCACCTTACCTTGGGCGGGTCGAAAGGGTCTACTCCTAAGAGTGGGCTGATCTTCACCTCCGTGTCCTTAATAGAATTGAAACTTTCTGTTATGATAGCTAGGACGTTTTTCATTCTATGTCAGAACCAGAGGCAAGGATTAGGCTAGTTTAAAGCTTCTCCACCACCAATGATACAAGGTTTTGGACTGGTTTAAAGTAAAACCTTTCAAATGTAGACTCTGAGGGCCAGTTTGCCACATTTAGAATATCCTCTAATGGGGCTCCTAAGGAAAAGACTTCACTGTTTGAAGGACCCAGGTGCCTGAAGGGAGAGACTCCCAGTTTTGAAAGAATTGTGCCAATCTGATCCCAAGGCTGAACCCCAAGTGAGTTTGTATACTCATCTTGAAAGGAGTTGGAGGAGATATTACCCCTGGAGCTCCTTTTTGAACCTCATTGTTGAAGATGGCTTCTTGTGGGATAAAAGTTTCCAAAATGGGAGGCATCCTGCTGCCGTCCTCTTCGTATCCCAGACCCTCTGTAAGCTTTCTGGAGGAAGCGCCCAGTCAAGCACCCCCTTCCATGACCGGTTCTCGCAAAAACAAGAGGTGTAAAGATTCTGTTAATAGAGAATTAGGTTTTGTCTAATGAATTAAGGGGGTCATTATGATCCTGGCGGTGAGTGGTAATGTGCCGGCAATACTGCCAACAGGCTGGCGGTACATACTGCCACATTATGAGAATGGTAGGCTGGCTGCAGCCAACCCGCCACTTCTCCACTCATACCGCCATGGCGGTAACAGCTGCCGGGCCGGAGATGTCAATCTCAAGCCCGGCGGCCGGCATAGTACCGCCGGCAGCATTATGAGCCTGCCTACCACCATGGTATTCGTGGCGTTAGCAAACCATGGTGGTAGGCCCTACCGGTGACAGGGAATTGCTTCCCTGTCCCCAGTAGGTGGCTCCCCCACCCTCCCAACACACACCTGACATCCCCCCACCCCCTCCATCCAAATTCCCCTACCCCCTGATCCTCACACCCCACACCCCCTCTGATCCTCACAGCCGCCCACCCCCTCCGATCCTCACACTTACCCCCAAACCTCCATACACACACACTTGCAGACACGACCACTCATACACCCAATCACGTACACTGGCATACACGCATTCATATACACATACTTCCAGACATACTCACACACATTCTTACACACAATCACACTGACATGCACTCACTTCACCAATCTTACACCCATTCACTCACATGCATACAACCACGCAAACAACACAACACACACACAGACGCATTCACACACACTCACACATTCATGCACACACTCAGACACACACAACGCGCCCCACCCGCCCACCCCACTCCCTTCTCGGAAGCCCAACTTACCTTGGTCAAAGAGGTCTTCCGGCAGGGAACAGGAAGGGGCACTGCTACCGCCAGCAGAACACCGCCAGGCTGTATTACTGGACATAATATGGCTGGCGGCGTTCTACTGATGTGGGGGTGCTGGTGGTAGCATCTCCAGCTTACCACCGTCCGCCAGTATGATCACTGCCGGATTTCTGCCCTTCTTGTGGCAGAAGTCCAGCAGTGATCATAATATGGCTGACGGATGGTAGCCACTGTGACGGTATTTTGGCGGCTGTCACTGAGGCAGTAGGCAGTTTTCACCGCCATTGTTATAATGAGGGCCTTAATGTGCTCACAAACTTCCCCAATTCACAAATGAAGGGATCCCCAAAGAGACCCTTTTAGGCAATGGGGCCTGCCTCAGATGTCGTTGCTCTACTAGTTTTGGGTCAAATTTTATTAGAAGGGATTTACGCTTTTCGCTGTAAATCACACAGTTCCCGTTTCCTAAGAAACTTATGGGCCGTTGGCCCACCGGGGTAGAAGCTCAATTTGACATTTTCAGCCATGTTGAGGATCTTGGCATGGGGCCCTATAATGTCAAGCAGTTTGGCTTGACACGAGCGCCAGGATCGGTCTATCCCCTTTTTTGGGTCCTACACAAATTTGAACAAGAAGGTGGACATTCTGGCATCAATGTGGGGGGTGAGAGCCTCCTTGCCTTCTAAGGAAGGGTATGGGCACTCTGCCATGAGACAGCTGCATACCTCTTTGACTAATGGTTTGTGCAGGCGGCCCGCTACATAGGTGCTTAGTATCTATGATGGGAGAGTGCTGGAGGTAAAGTGCCCAGAGGCCTGGAAGATTCTTCACTCGGAATGAGGGGTTGTTGGCACTGTGAAGCCATTTGATGGACTTTCTTCTCCAAGGTTGCCGCCAGCTGCGATACAACTTTAAATACAGAGGCATCCATGATATGGCAAAAGGGAGGTAAGCTATTTCCTCCTCCTCAACATATTCAGCAGGGTTCTGCATATTCATAATAAATGGGCTGGTATAGGCCATGACTGGAAGAAGGCAGTCAAAAGGCTGGGACTAGCCCAAGAATTATTAGGCACTACAGAGTGGTAATGAGCTGGGCCACTGTTAGAACAAGAGGCCCGGGAAACAAATACTTCCTTTTTGTTTTATAGGGAAAGCACTATGCACTTATGAAATATATCTTGCTCGGGTTGTGTCCCAGTTCAAGTCCTTCAGGGCATCTCAGCCTTACCCTCATGGGTGTTGAGATTCCAGGTGGGGGCTCAAAGACAATGAATTAGGGTATTAAAATGTAATGATAGCTCCTGCACAAGGATGCAGTCGGTAGCTCTTTACAGGTTAGAGAACAGGTGAAATTCACGCGCCGGCTGAGCGTGGAGATTCATAGAGGCACGGGCCCTTCTAGTGGTCAGGTGACTGCACCACTCCAAGAGCCCTCAGCGTGACTGGAAGCAGTCACAAAGGAACGATAAATGTTCCAGTGGCCCGCTGTAAGGAAAGCAAAGTTAGTGGTAATAACTATATATGTGACAATAACTGTGAAAGCGGCAACAACTATATTGAAAGCATTAAGACAAGTCACGTAAAACAGAATAAAGAACGCACACAATGCAGTATAAAAGGCACTTAGCTCAAAGCTGCTGGAGCAGCGAAGAAAGAGGGAATGAGACCATCTGCTGAGGATCTTTAAAGACATGCTGATCATGGATTGGTGGAACTGTGTTTCTTGATGTTCTTTCCCAGGGTTACATGGGAAATGAAGTTTAATGTTCTGTTGTTTACAGAATTTTATAAGGGCTGCTGGTAAATAAAAAGTGAAACAAGAATGGCCTAATCCTCGCCTCTGGTCCTGAATTATTTGAGAATATGGAATAATCCTTATGTTTTTTAGATAATTACATTTATTTTTCTTGTGTTCTGATTTGCTGAAGAAATTATACATTTTTTATATATACAATTATATATGAGACTGCAGAACTGCTAATATTTTATGCAAGAATTGTGTATAAAACCCTCTTTATGTTTGGCGTGAGCCAGAATAATTTCTTACACTCACTGGGACCTAGAATATTTTCTAACTCTTGGCTACTTTGCATAACTCTGCGTTACAAAGCCTTCATAGCATTTTCTCTTTATCGCTTAATTCTGAAATTTTGTAATAAACTCCTTTAACTTTCCATTAATCTAGAATTCCTTTATTGATTGATCCCATTACTTTATTAATTGTTTTATTAAGTTATTTGGTGGTTTGGGAGGTGCCTTTACACAGGGACACATTGCCTCATTAAATTGGGTTTAACACCGTCTCTGATCTAGTATACTGTGGGAGAACTGAATGAGGTAAATTGTGGGGTACCTACATTTTGGGGTACGGTTTTGCTCCCACACCATATGCCGGCCAATTTTAGAAATCCAGTAATACACCTATATTGAACCATCTTTAAATAGTGTGATTAACTGTAATGGAAACTTCATGTCTCCTATATTTTATCACTAATGAGCATAGGCATACTTCAAGTCTGCTATTCTTTTTAAAGAGTTTAATGATTGCAATATATATAAAGGAAAGCCCTTCAAATGTCTGTAATGACATGGCGCCTCAAGTAATCTATGAGGGATTTGTACCTAAATAAATTTAGTACTGTAAACTTTAATTTCATGTAAATTTGGGGTTAGGCAAAAGGCATCTCTAACTATGCAGAAGATTGTTTGATCCCTAATCACATTCCCCATTCACCTCTATTCACTGAATTAATGCTGTCACCAAGCTGTAATAATTAGAAATACATATATCAAATAGTAAAGTAAGGCTTAAACAGGTCTGTATTTCTTTGAGATTCTTATCAATCAATGAGAAACATTTTGTCCTGTGTATGGTAAGTCCACAGATATTGCATGCACAAGAAATTCACAGTCTTGATACAAAACTCATATTTTTGGATTTACACTACAATTCAATGTAACCAATATATTTAATGCATATACAGCTTACACAAAAGCCAAGAACAGAAAGACATGATAATTTACATATATAATTTAAAAAAGTATTTGAAGAATGTATACACTATATAACAGGTGTTGAAAGTGTCAGGATTACATGCAAGGCTAAAGCATCAGCAATTGTTCTCAAAGGCACTTCTACATCTGCGTGATCCGGGTGCATTTCATAGTGTTACCAGATGGCAAGGAGTGCAGGAGGTGGCAGACTTCCAGAACGCTTCATGATATGTGGGATGTCATACTTGGGATTCTGAAATCACAGACGCCACAAGTTCCCAGTCAAGGAAGAACTCTGACTATACAATGTCCCCGATGCAACATGGAAGTATCTCCCTTGAGTGTGATTGCAACTTCACAATCCGAGAAGTTGCAGTCTCTTCCTATGAGGTCAGTTCCTATTTAGGCATATAAATAACAGCTCTTGTCCGAAAATATACAAGGGACAGAAGAAAGAATTAAAATCATATTTAATTTATTTATTTGTATAAATGGTTCATGTTTTGCGATACTGCTTTTTTCTTGAAGGCCACAATAAATATACTTAAATTTAAACTTATTTCTTTACAAGTTTGAAGGTTAAGTACATTTATTGTGTCTTTACTCATTCTTGCATTATTGTCATTAGTAGGCTTCCAAAGGAGGTGACACGCATCATAGCAGATCTCTACTGATTTCATGCTGTCCAAAGGTAGCTTTTGAGATGGGAAGATATGCAACAATGCACTTGTTCCCTGATTTGTACTCACCTTTTTTCTCCCATTCCTATACTGCTTTGCCCAAGAGTTTTCACAGCAGATTGGATTCTTCCTTTGGTGTTGTTTTCTTCCATCTGTTATTATTTTGTGGCCCTTCTAACTTTCGAACTGGACAGAAAGTACGACTTTTCTCCTCCCGGATGTGACAGGCAGGTTAGTGCCTTACTGATTTCACAAATACATTCTACATGCTACTGAGAATATCTGCCCTTCATGCTCTTTGCTCAGGCAATCTGGAATGGCACTTGACAGTCCTACTTTCTGTCCAGTCCTTGACACTATGTACTCTTTCCCCAGTGATATGTATATTCAAAAATTGTGCTTTTAGGAGCACAGCAAATCTTGAAACACACAAGGATTTATTGTGCATAACTCTTTTGTTGTAGATCTACCATAGACCCCTCTAGTTGTATACCTTCTATTAATAGGCTGGATCACACAAGTAAACAAGATTTAAATTGTTTGCTTTCCACAATTATCAAAATTAGTTAATGATGCATCACATTTTTACTTACTGTTTCATGTGTGACTAGAGCAATGGCTAGAACTTACTAGAGACTACGTACATCAAGAAGTGAAGGAATTATTCCACGCACTGCCAGACAGGGCATTCTTGGACGCTACACCCATCTCATGACCAAGAATATGCACCGGCCAAACAACTCTTGCATCTATATGCCTGGAGTCACCCAGAAGGATGTTCCACAGGCTGCCTTGAGCACCAGGCATAAAGAGAGTAAGCTGGACTGCATATTTCAGCATGAAATGAGAGTTGTCAAACTAGGACTTTTTATGTTTTCCATGTGAACACCATGATTTTGAAAAAATGAGTGTAGACACCTCTTTAACCTGCTTTTATAACATGATGGGCTGTCCATAGGATGTTACTCAAGGTTTCCAATCCAATATGAAATGCAACCTTCTTCTGTGAATTTGAATGACAAATAAGGAGGTAACTTAGCATAGCAACACTTTTGTTCCTTTGTGTTTTGACGTCTTCCTCACTGTCAGAACACACTAACTTTGTAATCTAGATCTAAAGACACTGCTGCACTTTTACACCACATACAGCATCCACCACTAACCATACACAATAAGAATATGTTGGTCAATAGCAGAAATGGGGAAGGTGGAATAGGATGGAAAATACAGGGACACTGACTGTTGCCACATTGAATTGTCACACTGCAGGGTAGAGACTTCTCCAGGTCGATGTGACCATCCACAACAAGGTGTGATATCTTAATAATTTGTCATTATGGTTTTGCGCATAATTGTATGCACTTATCACGAATAACAATTAGTTATAATTATTTTTCATGTTTCTCCATGAGAAGTAATCCAGGGTTTATAAGAAATAATTTTTCTGTGGTCTTTAACCTCACTAAAATCAATATTCTAAATACTTCAAAGATCGTTATCCCAACACACCTTAATTTCTGAACATTGGTCTGTATTCCAAGCTGTTCTTCGACATTTCACGGAAGTAACTTTTCTACAAACCAAATCACAAATACAAATAGCAAGGTTGTGGCAGTAGCAGCATTATATATAGCGCAAATGCCTAGCAAGGACTCTGTGAAATACAAGAAAACGTATACCCAATTGTCAAAGATCCCTGCCATCTCTAAACACCATGAGATATCAAAGGTTCCCAGAAACTTAAGTTTCACTGTCAGACGTCATCACACACTCCGTAACCATTGCTATCTGTTCTTTCCTCAAAATGAACTCAGCAAAAGTGTGTTTGGACTACTGCCCAGGTGCTCGCCAAGTCCTATGCAATAAGCCATGTGTCCTGACATGCGCTCATTTCTAATTTTGTCCCTGATGTTTTGCTTCTTGCATTCAGAACTTCTACTGGCTTCTACTTCTAGCTATCCTTACTTTGCTCTTTTCTCCTTCTTGTGTCTGGGGTGGGGCACTGTTGCTTTTGTGATTATTTCAGTAATAATCTTCATCTTCTGTCAAGACCTATAAAATTGCCAAAGAGTTTTCTTTAACATTTTGTAGATTTTTCCTACTAAGTGGGGCTCTATTATGAAGACAATATCTTTACTATATTCTGTGAAGGGTGGCAAAGTTGATACAGGGAGGAAACATCCTTTACTCAAACAATCTACAATGGAACCCAATAGACGTTCATCTGTGTGGATGGCAGAGGGCACATCCATGATCCACTTTTGGGGTTGGGTTAGTCTAAGGAGGTTATTTTCTATTTCATCGATTATTATTCTCCTGTCTTTATTATCACGCAGAAAGAAGTGTACTATGTGTAATGGTTAGATTTTCAAGAATGTTTATGTCTTGGTATCTTTGAGAAGCAAAAGGGGGTTTCTACTGTGGCCTTTCTGTTGTGTGTTCTTAATCCTTTTAAATTAGGGATTTCAGGCAGTTGCCCTCTACTGTGCTCAACTTGGAGTATACTATTTAAAAGTATTCTTGTGGCTTCCTGGGAGCTAGTGCTTACTTCTTGTAACATGTCTTACTTCTCTCTCTGTTATATTTAGGGGGGTGATTGTGCTCTCTAATGTTAATTACAACATCCTTTCTAGTTGTAACCCTCAGACAACAGGCATTGGCATAGTATCTTGTAGATTTCCAACGTATATTCTCAGTGCTTGTGTTCTAGGGCCAGATGTAGCAAAGGATTTGCGTGTCGCAAACTGCGAAAATCGCCGTTTGCGAGGCGCAAATGCCTCTTTGCCATGCAGAAATGCATATTGCGAGTCGGGACCGACTCGCAATATGCATTTCAGAATCGCAAATAGGAAGGGGTGTTCCCTTCCTATTTGCGATTCGGAGTGGTATGCAATACCATTTGCGACCGCATATGCGGTCGCAAATGGTGTCGCAGTTACCATCCACTTCAAGTGGATGGTAACCCACTCGCAAATTGGAAGGGGTCCCCATGGGACCCCTTCCCCTTTGTGAATGGACCACAAATTATTTTTTCAGGGTAGGTAGTGGTCCCTAGTGGTCCAAGGGACCACTACCTGCCCTGAAAAAATACCGAAACTAAAGGTTTCGTTTTTTTTTTTAACCCCTTAGCTGCTGGGCCGTTCCCCCCCCCAGTGCTGAGCCCTTTTTTGGCTATTTGGGGTAGTTCGCGCTTAGGCCTTCATAACTTTTTGTCCACATAAGCTATCCACGCCAAATTTGCGTCCTTTTTTTCCAACATCCTAGGGATTCTAATGGTACCCAGAGTTTGTGGTTTCCCCTGGAGGAGACCAAGAAAATAGCCAAAATACAGTGAAAATTTCATTTCCAAAAAAATGGGAAAAAAGGGCTGCCGAAGAAGGCTTGTGGTTTTTTCCCTGAAAATGCCATCAACAAAGGGTTTCTGGTGCTGAAATTACTATCTTCCCACCTTTCAGGAACGGGCAGACTTGAATCAGAAAACCACATTTTCCAACACAAATTTGGCATTTTACTGGGACATACCCCATTTTTACTATTTTTGGTGCTTTCAACCTCCTTCCAGTTGGTGAGAAACCAATGCTGGATCCCGGACAGCTAAACATTTCTGAAAACTAGACAAAATTCTGAATTCAGCAAGGGGTCATTTGTGTAGATCCTACAAGGTTTTCCTACAGAAAATAACAGCTGAAATAAAAAAATATTGAAATTGAGCTGAAAACAACAGCCATTTTTCTTTATGGTTTACTCTGTAACTTTTTCCTGCGATGTCAGATTTCTGAAAGCAATATACCGTTTTGTCTGCTGGACTCTTCTGGTTGCGGGGATATAAAGGGCTTGTAGGTTCATCAAGAACCCTAGGTACCCAGAGCCAATAAATGAGCTGCACCCTGCAGTTGGTTTTCATTCTATACTGGGTACACAGCAATTCATTTGCTGAAATATGAAGAGTGAAAAAGAGGTATCAAGAAAACCTTTGCATTTCCAAAATGGGATCAAGATAAGGTTTTGAGGAGCAGTGGTTATTTGCACATCTCTGAATTCCGAGGTACCCATACTAGCATGTGAATTGCAGGGCATTTCTCAAATAGACGTCTTGTTTACACACTCTCTTATATTTGGAAGGAAAAAATGTAGAGAAGGATAAGGGGCAATAACACTTGTTTTGCTATTCTATGTTCCCCCAAGTCTCCCGATAAAAATGATACCTCACTTGTGTGGGTAGGCCTAGTGCCCGCGACAGGAAATGCCCCAAAACACAACATAGACACATCCCATTTTTTGACAAAATACAGAGCTGTTTTTTCCAAAGTGCTTACCTGTAGATTTTGGCCTCTAGCTCAGCCGGCACATAGGGAAACCTACCAAACCTGTGCATTTTTGAAAACTAGAGACCTAGGGGAATCCAAGATGGGGTGACTCGTGGGGCTCTGACCAGGTTCTGTTACCCAGAATCCTTTGCAAACCTCAAAAAGTGGCTAAAAAAACAACTTTTCCTCACATTTCGGTGACAGAAAGTTCTGGAATCTGAGAGGAGCCACAAATTTCCTTCCACCCAGCGTTCCCCCAAGTCTCCCAATAAAAATGATACCTCACTTGTGTGGGTAGGCCTAGCGCCCGCGACAGGAAGTGCCCTAAAACACAACGTAGACACATCCCATTTTTTGACAAAATACAGAGCTGTTTTTTGCAAAGTGCCTACCTGTAGATTTTGGCCTCTAGCTCAGCCGGCACCTAGGGAAACCTACCAAACCTGCACATTTTTGAAAACTAGAGACCTAGGGGAATCCAAGATAGGGTGACTCCTGGGGCTCTGACCAGGTTCTGTTACCCAGAATCCTTTGCAAACCTCAAAATTTGGCTAACAAAACACATGTTCCTCACATTTCTGTGGCAGAAAGTTCTGGAATCAGAGAGGAGCCACAAATCTCCTTCCCCCCAGCGTTCCCCCAAGTCTCCCGATAAAAATGATACCTCACTTGTGTGGGTAGGCCTAGCGCCCGCGACAGGAAATGCCCCAAAACACAACGTGGACACATCACATTTTTTCATAGAAAACAGTGCCTACCTGTGGATTTTGGCCTCTAGCTCAGCCGGCACCTGGGGAAACCTAGCAAACCAGCACATCTTTGAAAACTAGAAACCCAGGGGAATCCAAGATGAGGTGACTTGTGGGGCTCTGACCAGGTTCTGTTACCCAGAATCCTTTGCAAACCTCAAAATGTGGCTAAAATAACACATTTTCCTCACATTTCGGTGACAGAAAGTTCTGGAATCTGAGAGGAGCCACAAATTTCCTTCCACCCAGCGTTCCCCCAAGTCTCCCGATAAAAATGATACCTCACTTGTGTGGGTAGGCCTGGTGCCCGCGACAGGAATAGATCACACAACGGTCAATGTTGGTCCTTACGTGAGGCAGCTGTTGACCCTGGGGTGATCCATTCCTGACACAGGCACTAGGTGTAGGCACGCAAGTGGGGTAGTATTTTTATCAGGACAGGTGAGGAGTCACTGGGTGGTAGGAATGTTGTGGATTCCAGCATATTCCTGTAGTTTGTGTGACAGAAATGCGAGAAAAATTGAGTTTTATTTCAACATTTCAGCTTTGCAGGGTATTCTGGGTAAGAAAACTTTGGGGAATCCACACAAGTCACACCTCTGTGGACTCCCCCGAATGTCTAGTTTCCAGAAATGTTTGGGTTTAGTGTGTTTCTCTATATGGCCGCCGAATCCAGGACCAAAAACACAGGTGCCTGCCTTACAAAACCAGTTTGTTTTGCAATAGATAATTTTGATGTCTCCACAATACGATTTGGGCGGTGGAATTTGGGGCTGAACTAAATTGGGGAGCTCCCAAGAGAGCACTCTCTCTCTCTCTGCTTGCCGCCGCATTCACCTGCTCTCTGGTTTGGGCTAACCCACTATTAACCAGTTGCACAAACAGCTTGCGAAGGGACAGCAGGACTGTCCTCATCACCTTCCTCATAATGTACTGGAAGAGGAGTTATCAAATGGGACTCCTCCGACTGAAAAATCACTCCCAGAGTCTGCGCCATTGTCCTATCCCTCAGATGCTGTCTCAGTATCTGATATCTCAGTCTCTGATCCTATGTCAGAGCGATCCTCTATAACCCGAGTGCAGGCAGCAGTCATCCATCAAGATGCCATCTCTGCTATTGGCTAAACTGTTGCTCTAAAACACTAGCCTACGTAGATAGTCACAAAATCAGTGGTGTGTGTGAGATACGTGCAACAGTAGAGGCCACCTTACCTGCGCTTCTTCCCTCAATCAGCACGTTCTTTCAAGACACTCAAAAAACACCTTGTCACATACCATTCGTCACAGTCTTTAGCACCTCCTGCGCCCAGTCCAACAATCATTATTGGTGCTCCCACTCCCTCCTCCTAGGATTCCCTTATTACCACCCAGCAAAAGTGCCCTTCATCTCTCCATATCCGCCCTCCACCCTGCACATACATTTCATTGGTATTATAGCGCAGGTAATGGCTGACTTTACTAATGTACTCAGCTATTTACATAAAATACAGATTTGCTCTTTGCAGTAGGCATATAAACCTTCTGCGCTTCTTTATGGCACTAAAACTGCCACTAGACAAGTCTGACCCTTTTCCCCCCAGGGAAACCACACACATATTGACAAAAATGATATATATAAGACAGCCAACCACCAGAAACTCAACTCAAGCAAAACCGAAATAATCCTCTTTGGCCCACACAAAAACACCTGGTACCCCTCATGGTGGCACACCACGCTAAGCCCTGCACCCACCCCCGCCAACCACGCACGCAACCTCGGCATCATCCTAGACTCCTCCCTCTCGATGACCCAACAAATCAACGCTCTCACCACGTCATGCTTCAACACACTCCGTATACTGAAAAAAACATTCAAATGGATCCCCACAGAGACCAGAAAAACTGTCACTCATGCACTCATCAGCAGCAGACTTGATTACGGAAACGCCCTCTACGCCGGCACCATTCTAAAACTCAAGCGCAAACTACACGCATCCAGAACTCAGCAGCACGACTCATCCTCGACCTCCCCGGACACATCTCTCCACACCTCAAATCCCTCCACTGGCTCCCCATTGACAAAAGGATCACCTTCAAGATCCTCATCCTCGCACACAAATCACTCCACAACACAGGCCCTGCCTACCTCAACGAGAGTCACCTTCCACACCCCTACACGAAACCTCCGCTCAGCTGACCTCTCTCTCGCCTCTGTCCCCCGCATCAAACACACCACCACCGGGGGCAGATCCTTCTCCTACCTTGCACCCAAAACCTGGAACGCCCTCCCAACCCACCTTCGCAAGACCCAAAACCTACTTCTTTTCAGGAAGGGCCTCAAAACCTGGCTTTTCGAACAGTGAACCTCCCAGCCCCTTTCCCTCCCCCCCCCACCAAAGCGCCTTGAGACCCTCACGGGTGAGTAACGCGCTTTATAAATCTCTTTGATTGATATATATAGATCTATCTATATATATATCTACATAGATATATCTATAGATATATCCATGTACATAGATATATCTATATATATATATATATATAGATCTACATATAGTTCTATTTTTTTTTAGTTGTTGTATGGTTCCTTGGGGGCCAAAATGGGCCCCAGGGAAACCCTACAACATCTAAAAAAAAAAAGATTGCCCCCACAAGGGGTCACCCTGCCCACGGGCGACCCCCTGTCTTTTTATTTTATTCATTTTTATTTATTTTTTAAAATACAATTTCCCCGGGGGGGGGGGGCGATCTGACCCCCCCCTCTGCCCCCCCCCCCCCCCCCCCAAGAGGGCACCTACCTTTTTTTTTTTTTTATAAAATATGCCCCTGGGGGGGGGCGGCCCGTTTTCTGAGGGGGCCGACCCCCCCAAGTGAAATCCCTGGCGTCTAGTGGTGTTTCCTGGCCACCGATCGCAGCACAGCTGCGATCGGGGGCCAGGAAACACTTTCAGAAGGCCTCCCCTTTCTTACGAGGCCTTCTGAAGCTGTGCTGCGATCGGCTGTGCTGCGATCGGGGGCCAGGAAACAGTTTCAGAAGGCCTCGTAAGAAAGGGGAGAGTCTCCCCTTTCTTACGAGGCCTTTTGAAAGTTTTCCTGCCCCCCCGATCGCAGCTGTGCTGCGATCGGGGGGCCAGGAAACCTGAAAGTGTTTCCTGGCCCCCGATCGCAGCTGTGCTGCGACCGGGGGCCAGGAAACACTTTCAGGAAGGCCTCGTAAGAAAGGGGAGACTCTCGCACCAAAAAGGTTAACTGCAGCTCGTTTTCCTTCAAGGAAAACGGGCTACACTTAAAAAAAAAAAAAATGCTTTATTGAAAAGCAGTCACGAACATGGAGGTCTGCTGACTACAGCAGGCCTCCATGTTAGCGAGTGCCTACAGTCACTATGGGGCCGCAATTTGCGACCCACCTCATTAATATTAATGAGGTGGGTCTTTGCGACCCCATAGCGACTCGCAGACGGTGTCTGAGACACCGTTCTGCATTGGAAATTGCGACTTGCAATTTGCAAGTCGCTCCGACTCGCAAATTGCAAGTCGTAATTTCCAACTTTGCTACATCTGGCCCCTAGTCTCTGTGTTTGTGCTATCCTGGCTGTATGTATATCCTATGTGCGATAATAATTGCTTGTCTTCCTTGGAGGTGACGTAAGTAGCTCTTGCTGACTTTATATCTGTAAATTATAGAGGTATACATTTATTACTCCATGTGAAAAATATGATTTTATTTACTATCAACATTTTAATGTTTATTATCACTTTTCACATCATACACTAACATATTTGCTGTCCTTTTAATGTGCTGCTTTTTCTTTTTGGCTTCTCTTTTATTGTGACGAGATGTAGGTACGGTGATGCTTCGTTCTGTTTGATATTGAATGCTTGGTTTAATTTAATGTTTACAATTAAGGTTTGCTTCGTTTTAGGGATGTTTGGTGTTAGTTTTCTATTTTAACAATTGGGTGTTGTTAGTTTTTTCACATTAAATTAAATTTACTTACTTTTAAAGTGTCTTTGTCAATTTTACAGTTTTGGAAGTTGGCGTTTTCATATGGAGATATCACAGGAAAGATATTTTAGTGGTTTAAGTTGAGCAGTAAGCAATTACCTTAAGGTTGTTTTAAGCTAGTTGGTTTATATTACCTACTTTTGGATGTAGAAAGTAGGTTTAATGAAGGGTGAAATTTCTTGTTTGGAATCTTTGATAGTGTTGCTTTTGTGCAGGTGTAGCATTTTTGCTGCAAATTGTAAATGCTTTTTCTGCTCTTTTATAGAGTTAGTTTAATTAAGGAGTTCTATTGATTACTTTGTTTGATGATTGATTGGTTGCCTAGTATTTAGTTTGATTTTTGTTTTGACAGTTTGTTCCTTATTTGGTGAATACTAAATAGGGTTTATGTTCAACTGTTTGATATATATGTGTGTATATATATATATATAAAGATTATTTTCAAGTGCATATAATTTTAGGTAATGTTTTAGTTGTTTTATGTTTATTGCATTGATGTTACTTAATTAGTTTTATATTGATTAATGTGTTTAATTGGATTCATTTGTTGCGTATTTAGTTAAGTTGTCTTGTTAGTAGAGATTGTTTATAAATAATTTATACATTTTTGGGGGGGTTATGATAAGTAAAAAAAATATATTTTATTTATGTTCAGTTCATTTAAGGGTTATTAATATTTTCTTATTAATTTACATTTTATTAAATTAGTATTTTATGGTTTATTTAAACACTAGTTTTGTGGTCAACATTACTGTCTTCAATATTTGTGTTATTATTTACATAATTATTTGTATGGCATTTTGTTTTTCTAGATTTTTGTGTTTAATATTATGGTATTTCAGATTTTTTTGCTGCAATATTTTTGTTAGTGATATTTGTGGATTTCTTGTTTGAGTACAGGGTGGTGATAGTTTGGTAATCGGCAAGCCTGAGAAATGTGAATCTGAGAAAGAAGAGACAGAGTATCTAGAGCTCAGATTCTGAGAATCTGGCTTATCGATGAGCCTAAAGAAAGTCTCAGGCATCCTTGAATGGACTTCTCCTAATAATGTCAATGTAACCCACAATTTCATTGGATTTACAAACTATCATAGTCATTTTGTCAAGGATTCTGCAGATTTAACCAGAATATTACTTGAGTTTTAAAACATGAAAAGAAGAATAAACATTTTCTTTGGGATGTTTGAGCTGAAAAGGCCTTTAATATGTTCAAAGAATATTTGCTTAAGCTCTATTTCTGTGCCATCCTGACACTGATGCATTCAAAAGGGCAAGGGTTGTCTTGTTACAACTACAAAAAGTGATGGACCAGAACATCCTGTCTTTTTTCCCCTCATGTTTTCTCTGAGAATGAACGGAAGGACACAGTTTGACAAATAAGTTATTCACCGTGAAGATGACTTATATTAAACGGAGACATTTATTAATGAGCACCATGGAAGTCTTTGAAGCTCAGAGTGCTCAGAGTGATCGCCTGAATATACTGTTTATGAAATCTTTATTGTAGAAAAAGTCATCCAGCCAAATGGGCAATTTTCTTTGCATTCTGCAAATTCATTTAGATGTATACTCGAGGGGCGTGGTCAAGATGGCGGAGCGCTGAGACGTTCCTTTTTGCGCTCCGCCGCCTCGGCTCGAAGAAGCGACCTGTGGCCAGCCTGGGGGAGGCCTGGAGGCTTTCCCCTTTACGTGCGGCTCTCCCCGGATGTCCCGGACGTGTCGGTCCCAGTCGGGGCAGGGTTGTGCCGCGTCGGCGGGAGGAGTGAGGCTCAGTCCAGCAGTCAGGGCGCGGCCGCGGTGCGGCATGGGGCGCTGCCTGGGCAGCGAGAGGGGCCTTCCCCTTGGGGCCCCTTAGAGCCAGGGCTCCGGGGTTTGAGGGTGGAGGAGCCCTCTTGGGGCCCCCTGATGACCAGAGTGAGCTGTGGGGCCTGGCACCGGATGCTTGTGGCGACTGAGCGGTGAAAGGTGTTCCTGGAGCCCTGTTTGACTGGTGGTGACCGGCGGAGCTTCTACAACCGGGCGCCCTGGAGTGAGACTGGTGAGGCGCAGGACCTGGTGGACGGCGTGGATCTGGTTCCCGGACTTCTGGGTTGTACACCCCAGCACCTGAAATTTTGCTCGGTCTGGCCGGCAGTTCTGTGGTTGGGTGAAAGGAGAGGACCATAGCAACTGATGGCGGCTGGGAGCTGGGCTCTGGCGTAGTTTTGGAGGGAGCGGTGCACGCAGACCGGCGTTGGTAAAATGATCCTGGTGGTCCCACGGAGTTGAGCTGGTGAGGTGAGATCAGCCCTGCGCGCCATGGCGACATCGAAGCCCAAACGCGAGCGCTCAGTGCGGGACATGTTGACAGGGGCGCGCTCTACGCCTGGGCCTATGATGGAGGACTTACCTGAGACGAGGGCCTTGGAAAGTCGAGCTGAGACTGAGCCAGAGGAGAGTTCTTCAGTTACGAAGGGCTTTCTGACCTCCCTGTTTGAGTCGCTCCGAGGGGATATCCAGGAGCTGCGAAGGGACATCTCACGCGAGGTGAAGGAGATACGAGGAGAGGTCACCTCCCTGGGTGAACGGGTATCGCAGCTAGAAGATAGTGAGATCCCTCGCGGCGAAGAGGTCGCGGGCCTGCAACAGGAGGTAGTCCGCCTCCGAGAGCAACAGGACCTCCACCAGATGGCGGTTGAGGATTTGGAAAATCGCTTGAGGAGACAAAATATCCGAATACGGGGGCCCCAGTGGGTGCCGAAAAAGGGGACATTGCGGGCTACGTGGTGGATTTGTTTCGCTCCCTGCTTGGCCCAGAAGAGACACAGGAGGTAGCCTTGGACCGGGTGCATTGTGCTGGGCGCGGGGTCCCTGGGGCTCGCCCCCCAGACATCTTAGCCTGTCTCCACAATTTTGTCCTCAAAGAAAAGATTCTACAGCGGGCCCGTAACCTCCTGTCGGTCCTCTTCCGAGGGCATGAACTCCAGATTTTCCAGGATCTATCAGTGCGGACTTTGCAGGGACGGAGAGAGTTCAGGACGATCACAGAGGACTTGAGGGAACACAATGTGTCCTACTCGTGGGGCCATCCGTTCCGCCTGGTCTTCCGCTGGGAGGATCAGCTTCGGCAGGTGAAATCGGTTGCGGAGGCTGGCCGCGTCCTGGGCCTTGAGGACACAGGCCAGGAGGCGAGTGAGGGGGCGGCTCTATCGGCGGGGGGCCTCCTCGGTGGCGGAGAAGAGAGAAGAAAAGGAAGTTGCAACGCCCGACGGCCTTGGAGCTGAGATCGGAGAGAGAAGCCGCTTTGAGCAGCGTGGCGGCCGGCACATCACCCTAGTTTGGGCGTCTGGGAGCGCCCGGGAATACTGCAAGCCACAGTTGTCATAGTATGTTGATGTTTGCAGAGGGTCGGGGCGGCAGGGGCAATGGACCGAGTTACCGACAGTGCGGAATATACTGCCCCGTGGAGACTTTACCTCGCGAGGATGGATGATCGAGGACTTTTGTGTCACATGCACCTGTTGTGCTCTTTGTTTTTTTGCTGTTGGTTTTCCCCGTGATGTTGGTCCTCTGAGAAGGCATTCTCAGGCCTGCTTGCACTAGGTGGTCTAGATAATACTGTGGTGGGTAGTCCTAGGTTGTGCTTTTGTCTCCCCAGCTTGCTTTCCTCAGCTATGACCATCAAATGTATAAGCTTAAATGTTAGGGGGTTAAATAACCCTACTAAGAGGCTAACTATCCTCTCAGCTTTAGAGAGATCCGGGAGCCATGTATGCCTCCTGCAAGAGACGCACCTTGTCTTTAATGATACCTCCCGTATGCGATCCAAGTGGTTTCCCAGGCAGTTCTGGTCCTCCCTGCCGTCAAACCATGCAGGGGTGGCGATACTTTTTTCACGCACATTCCCTGGGGAAGTTATATCCAAATTGCATGAGGTCCTGGGGAGACTCTTGGCCTTGCGGATCCGAATGGGGGGTTTTACTCTCACGATCGCTTCCCTTTATGCACCCAATTCCCATCAGGAGGCCTTCTTGAGACAGTCTCTGACGCCGATTCTGCAGTCCCCGGATAGTGCTGTATTGCTGGGAGGGGATTTTAACTTGGTGATGGATGGGGACCTGGATCGCTCAGGCCAACGATATGGTCAGACTGGGTCCTTGTCGGATTCTGGGCGGCAGTGGCTTAAGGAGTGTGGGCTGGTGGATGTGTGGAGGAGGGCGCACCCCACGTTGAGGGACTATTCCTTCTACTCATTGGCAACCAAAACATACGCTAGACTAGACTTTTTTCTGGCATCCCAGAGCTTCTCCCCAGAGTTAGAGATCCGGCGATTGAGCCGTGGGCCTTATCGGATCATGCTCCGATAACAGTTGAGACTCATGCGGACATGGAGAGGGTTGGTCCATCAGGATGGCGATTTAAAGACTCGATGCTTCAGAATGGCGAAACGGTTGAGGCAATTCAAAGGGCAATAATAGATTACCTTAGCTTTAATGACAACGGGACAACAAGCATTGCAACACTGGGGGAGGCACTGAAGGCTGTCCTGAGGGGTGAGGTGATGTCGCTTTCTTCTAGGGATAACAGGGCGAGGATTCGACTCCGGGGGGACCTGGAGTAGCGGGTGAGGTTGTTAGAGCGCTCTCATAAATGCACCGGTGCTCCCAGAATATGGCGAGAGCTCGAGAGGGTCCGGAAGCAGCTGAGGAGGTTGGACTGGGACAGGGCAGAATATGCGGTAGTCCGACTCAAGCAAAAGTATTATGTAGGAAGCAATAAGGCCGGCAAGCTACTGGCGCATAGGTTGAGAGCACAGCGCGCAGCGTCACTGATAAAAATGGTACGATTCCCTTCTGGGGTGGAGGCACGTACGAGCGACCAAATAGCGCAGGCTTTTGCGGAATTCTATCGAAGTCTGTATATGGCTGAGAAGCCCGGTGACGCAACCCCGGAATCCTTCTTAGATGACATAGCAATCACACCTTTGACGGCGATGGACTCTGCCGCGCTAGATCATCCTATAAGGGCTGAGGAGGTTATATCTGCGATTGCTCGCTTGCAGATCGGAAAGTCACCTGGCCCAGACGGTTTTTCTGCGCTTTTCTATAAATCCTTCGGTGCAGAAATTGTTCCCGTCCTTGTGCGACTTTTTAACTCTTTTCGGCAGACGGGTGCGCTTTCGCCTACTATGTTAGACGCCACTATCGTTGTTATCCCGAAACCGGGGAAGGATCCCGAGGAATGCGCCTCATATAGGCCGATCTCCCTCCTGAATATTGATGCCAAACTGTTTACTGGCATTCTGGCACACCGTCCCAACTATTATATGCCGGGGATTGTGGACCCCGACCAGTCGGGATTTATACTTCATAGGCAGTGCAGCGATAATACCAAGCGATTGCTTCATCTCTTGGATAAAACTGAACGTTCCCGTAGGGCAGCGCTCTTCCTGTCTGTTGACGCTGAGAAAGCCTTTGATAGGGTCCACTGGCCATACCTGTTCAGGGTGCTCGAACGCTATGGACTGGGTTCAGGTTTTCTAACATGGATTCGATGCATTTATCAAGACCCTCGGGCAGCGGTCCGGGTTAATGGGACTCTTTCTTTGCCATTCGCCGTCCAAAGAGGCACCAGGCAGGGGTGTCCTCTTTCGCCCCTCCTGTTTGCGCTTTACATGGAGCCACTGGCGCAGAGGCTCTGGGACAATCCTTTGATTACGGGCATGAGGTTTGGGGGGGATGAACACCTCATCTCGCTATATGCGGACGACGTTATTTTTACTTTGGCGGAGCCCATGAACTCACTGCCGGCACTAATGGGTGTTATTGAGGAATTTGGGCAGGTTTCGGGGTTCCGAATGAACATGTTTAAATCACAGGCCCTGGGCAGGTTCATCCCTGAGGAGCACGAAAGGGACCTGAGGGCCCGTTTCCATTTTACATGGACCTCTTCGGGGCTGCCATACCTGGGGATTGAGCTGGGCGCCACGGTTGCTAGTACGGTAAAGTTAAACTACTCGAAACTAACGCGGGAGGTGCAGCGCGACTTGGAGTCATGGGGGAGGCTTAAACTTTCCTGGCTGGGCAGGGTAGCGGCGGTGAAGATGACCATCCTTCTGTGTATACTTTATCTGTTCCAGGTGCTCCCGCTGGAACCTCCCCCGAGAACGATAGCGTCCCTCCAAACAGCGGTCTTAAGATTTATTTGGTAAGGGAAGGCAGCGCGGTTAGCACAGCAGGTTCTGTACCGTCCTAAAAGGGAGGGGGGGCTGGTGGTCCCCTGCCTCTTCAATACTTTCAGGCAGCACAGCTGCGCTTTCTTTTGGAATGGAGCCGACCAGCTTCTGAGAAGCATTGGTGCTTCATGGACCAAGCAGTGGCGGGCTCTCACATATAGAAGGAACCCTGGCTGAGGCGCCGTCACAGGGCGCAGGGGTTGTAAATATCCCCGATTACAGAGGTTACGATGAGAGTGTGGGATCGGGTGGCTGCCAGGGCGGGTTTGATGACTTTCCCGTCCCCACTGACTCCAGTGGGCGCAAACCCTGATTTTGGTCCGGGCTTACAGCCGGAGGCATTGCGTCGGTGGTATGAGGGGGGATGCCAAAGGGTAGGATATTTATTCAATGAGCATGGTGTTATCCCCTTTGACCAATTGAGGGAGCAATATGGCCTGACTGAGGCTGATAGGATGATGTACTACCAATTAAGACACTGGGCACTGCTTCCGGCCAATAGGATATTAATCGACAGGCCGTTAACCCCATTTGAAAAATTGATTCTAAGGAAAAAGGACGACAAGCGCGTGGTTTCAGAACTCTATGCCTCTTGCGGGGAGAGACCCGTCCAATTAAAACTAGGAATCAATTGAGATGGGAGAAGGAGCTTGAGAGGGACCTATCAGAGGATGAGTGGGAGAGTGTTTTTATAGGGTGCACCACACAGCTTATAACGCAGCAGGGACAGAGACAGCTTGTAAAGTAGCCTCCTACTGGTACTACACCCCTAACAGGATCCATGCCTGGAATCATGATAAATCTAGTAGCTGTTGGAGGGGGTGTGGGGGGGGGCACCTACTATGGCATTGCCCCAAGTTGCACAGGTATTGGAAAGACATAATAGACATTGTGGACAGGGCTTTTGGAACCCAGATCCCTAGATTCCCTGCGTATATTTTGCTTGGTCTTCCCAACCGGCTCACTTTTCCCCTAAGATCTCTGAAGGGTCGGTAGATGGCCTTGGCCTTGAATGCAGCCGTACAACTTTTGCTATCAGTATGGGGGACAGAGCAGATCCTGTCAACAGTCTCTTGGCTGCACAAGCTATGGTTTATTCTCGCCATGGAAAAGCTATCTCTGGCTTCACATCTGCGGGGTGGGGACTTTAGGGAACTTTGGCAACCGTTCCTACGCATTCTATCTGGGGAGTTTTCAGAGTTGACATGCCCAACCTATCTGAGGGTTCTGAACTTGAACTGATTGCCTGGGAGGTCATCTTCAAATCTTTTTTTTCTTTTTCTTTTATTGTTTTGCATGTAATAAGCTACTGTTGCACCTGTTTGCAATATACTGATGTAGTATATACATATGTGCGATGTTCTAAAATTGAAAACTTAACAAACAGATTTTATCTATAAAACGTATACTCTTGGTTTAAACAGTGTCTTGGCTGATACACTGTTATGTCATTATCCAGGGTAATCAATTACTTAGGATCAACCTATAATTCAATTTCATTGAATTATTGATATGTATGACTCCTTTTAGAAATAGTTAAGGAGAATCAAGAACAAATGGATCCTAAAGAACTAAAGGATCCTAATCTCAAGATACCACTTACACGAAGTATTGGATGAAAGAATGAATGAAAGAGTTAAGGAGAATCAAGAACAAATGGATCCTAAAGAGTTAAAGAATCTTCATCTCGAGATACCACTCATATGAAGTAATGATTTCTACTTTAGTTAACAAGCTACTTCCATGTTCACTGATGAACTACGACTTGATGTGTTGCATTTGTGTTATGATTCTTCCATTCCTGGCCATAGGCAAGTTAAGATCAAGCTAGAAATGGTGCTGCAATTTTCCTAGTAGCCTGCATAACAATGTTCAAGAATGGGTTATTGCTTGCATATTTTTGCTCAAAATACCTTTTTTCCCCCTTCAAGACATGTTGTATATACTTTGTGGGCTTCAGCCCATCTATAGGCTTCCCCATTTTTACATAGCATGCATGCGTCATGCCTCTTCCTGTGTTTAGAACTCCCCGAGAGCATGGACCAATTAATATATCAATCTACTGGTTTAATTTTAGCATCTGTTTTAGGAACTATTTTTTCTTTGTTAAAAAGCAATCCACACGAATGGTTGCATTTTCACTTGCTCTGAGATCTGCTCTGTTTTTGTAAACAAACCTGCAAATCATGTTCTTATCTCATTACATTTGCTAAACAGTCAAACACTGAGATCAAAGGTCAGACACTGTTTTCAGAGTGTACCTGTTCCGTGCCCCCACCCCCTTCCTCATTCAATGCGACTGTTGCGTGGAGGTGTGCACAGCTCAAATGTGTTTTCTGCTCCCAACAGCACATATTTGCATTTTGAGCATCACCATTTTCAAAAACAACTCATCATAGTTTCCAAAAGAGGGTTTTAGTGCATGTGCAAATAATATTTTTTCGCCACAGGAAGGGGAACCAGCATCTCATCCTTTATTATTTTAACACAATTGTCAATAAGAATGATCATGCTTCATGTTCTTCTGTGCGCATGGTAAATAAACTAGATTAATTGTTCTTGTCACTTGTGCTTTTCTTCATTGTTGTTTTCTTAGTTGGGAATAGGTGAAATTTCACGGATTGGAAGCTCCGTGGCATATCTATGAGATTATTTATCTACTGTTGCTGCCACCAACAGATCCGATCTGGTTTTTAAGGTGTGTGGGTACTTTGGCTGAAGTGAGGCTACTCTTCATACTAGCTGATGATGGCGAAATCAGACCAGCAGGTTCTCATCCATTCTCCAACCTGTGAATCTACCTGAGAATGTGCATGGGCTGAGGTAGCAGAAATTCATACTAAATTTTATTTGCACAAAGAGAAAAGATCACTTGACAAACATGTGGTGAGAGGCATGTGAGTCAGAAAGTAAAGGGTAGTTTTGGATTTGTGGGGTGTCTGCTGGATGTTACAACATTTAGCCTCAGTTAATTTACTTGTTCTGTGGTTGGGGTATTTCATGCAACTACATTATCGAGTGACAAGCGTGGTTTATTGTTGACTTCAGCTACCAGAAGAAAGTGGTTCTCACTGTTTTATTTGGGCCAGAGTGTCACATAGGACTTTTGTAGGGGACCCATTGCTTTGAGTGTAAGCCATGAACACACCAATTGTTGTATATACTGTTTTTTGTTTATAAAACGAAGAGCATGTCTGTTAAAATATTTTTTTTTTATTTTTAATGCATCTCTGTGTGAAAAAATGTGTGTCCACGATTATCCTCATTGTATACCCTGGGCCTGTGTAACAGCACTATTTTGTCTCACTATGTGCCCATTTCTCTTGCATTAATTATAATTTGCTTGTGGGTTTTATAACAAGAAACCAGAGGGAAAACTTAATCAACTTAGTCAGTGCCTGTCCGCTGCTCCCTAAGTGACTGAGGTACTATACTGTAATTTGTAACTGTTAGTGCCATGCAAACAGAAGGTGTGTGACTGGCACAAACGTGCCCAGCAGGACAAAGAAAATTACAAAGATGTATTTTCTATAGTTAATGTTCTTTTATTTTGCCAAGTCTTCTTTCCTCACTTTGCACTCATGTTTTCTTTTGTTTTTGTTTGTGGGCAACATTAACACCAACACATTAACATTAACACACTAACACTGTCACAGTAACATCAGTAAGGGGACCAAATACTGATAAAAGATATTCAAATAAACAACAGCAATGGCTCGGAGCTCGGGCATTGTCGAGACCTACTGGCTTTGCCAGAGCTTGTTACATTTCTAATCTTTAGAATGTCTGCAGCCTTTACCAATGGCTACTAAAAACCATGACACTTAGGGGGTTATTCTAACTTTGGAGGAGTGTTAATCCGTCCCAAAAGTGACGGTAAAGTGACGGATATACCACCAGCCGTATTACGAGTTCCATAGGATATAATGGACTCGTAATACGGCTGGTGGTAAATCTGTCACTTTTCCGTCACTTTTGGGACGGATTAACACCTCCTCCAAAGTTAGAATAACCCCCTTAATCACTTCTGACTTTATAAGAGATCTTCCACCTTCTCTCGAGGGTGTCAAATCGTAATAGTTATAGTTTACACTTTTTCCAAGATGGCTCATTTTTCCCCTTGCCTAAATTTCGTACACCAGAAGAAATAACTGTTGACAGATATTTTTTGACTTTGCAGTTTAGCACATACTATTCTTTCTGGCAGAAGAACTCAATAACTTTCACACTTTAGGTGAGTTCTTTATAAGGCGCTAGGAAAAGAACAAGCTCTTTGCTCAGGTTGTCATCTTCAGTATTATGAACAAACAGAATTAACTGATCAACATTTGAAAAAGCATCTTCGATGTTACTGCAATGTTACTTATTAAAACAACCATTAGTGCTTTAAGGTTTTCCTATTTTGTCTACTTGCAAGGTTTTCATACAAGAGTTTTCCATTCTTCACATCATGTGGACTCTAATTATTTCAATCCTGTACAGAAATAAAGGCAATTGGTTTCTGAAAGATTATGTCAGTCTAAAATCAAAATGAATGATAAGTAAAGACCTACTTCTCCTTTTGCTCCTGGTGGTTATCATCTTGCTTTCTACTTATTTATTCTTTGTCAGTCAAGGTTCAACTTCATTCCTTCGATCCACTTGCCATGACTTATCAGGTTAACCATCTGAAGTTAAGTCATTCTTGGAAGCTTCATCCTGTTTTCCATACTCTACAATTGAAACCATATGTGTCTGATTCTTATCATTGACAATCATCTGAACCACTAGTACTTTTGGTACAAGACCACAATATGAGGTAAAAAAATATGTGACTCTCAAGCCACGAGACAGTGAATGTTATTGGGTGGATGCTTCTTCAGCTCATTGCTGGTACAACGTTTTATCCAGCAGCATTCTGACAAAGCACAGAGCTTCAAGAGAGGAGGATTATCATAACTGAAAAGAATCCTCGTCAGAGCGAGCATCATATTCTCAGGACCTGTGTACAGAGAAAGGTAGCATTGTGCTGGTGCTTGCACTCAGTGCTGGCTATAACATCTCCTGCACCACTCTCTTTGTCTGCATTATCATGTACAGGGCTGGTCAGAATATCTTTTCAAGTGCTGTGTCAAGTGATGGCCTGGAAAGTGGTGCTTAGCAGAGCACAGAAAAATGGAAAGGAGGAATGGTGTCACACAATAATTTTTTCTTTTTGTGTTCTTCCGCTGATGAAGAAGGTATGGTTAATTTCTCTGCAGGTATGTTGCATCTGATGACTTTGTAGGTGATAACGCAGCTGATGCTGAACATGATATGGATCCACAAGGGAGTCACAGTATATCCTTCAACATTGACGTTATGTGGTCAATCTTCTTCAGACTCCTAATCAGACATGCTGCATAGTGTGTAAGATGCCTTTCAGGAGTGTCAGTGAGGTGAGGGAGAGAACATTAAGCAGAGTTTCCCCCACAAGTATGAGATATGACAGGACATGCCCTTTTGGTACGAGGTTGGCTTCTGCTCGAAAGGGAAAGCTGGTACCATGCTGTCTTGTTTTTTTTTTTAAAGAACAGATGTGTGTTGAGGATGAATTCAAGTGATTTTGCTTTTTACTGCCACAGGGGTGATGATCCATCATGGTGCATGCTGGAACACCATATTTGATTCAGTGGTTGTTTGGTTCTGTTGGAAAACAGGGGGGATTCGTTTTTTGTGGGATTGAGCCTTGGGTAGACACATGACATAAAATCCAGAATTCACTTGTGGACGATCTGAGTCATGTCCCACCTCATCACCCCTTGCAGAGTCAATCAGAACCCAGCAGCAGTTCCTTTCTCCTCAGCCTTGAGAGCAGGTATTATACATTCCAGTGTGCAGGGAGGTGTGAACTGGTGGTGGGTCCCAATTTTCTCTTGGATGTATGAAATTACAAGCAACACACCGGTCAGTCCATTGTACACTCTGGAGCAATTCTTCAACCTTGAGAGTGAAGTTCAGTCTTTTCATCAGTATTGTGGACACAAACTATTTCTAGGTCCTGATAGAGTATTGAGTGGCTAATGTGAAGAGGAAGTTGGTCTGTGTGCACTTCTGAGCACTTTTTCAGCATCAAGGGTGGGGTTTGGCCTTTTCAATGGGACATGGGGTGGGAACTGATCCTGTGTCATGATTTCCCTGGAGGGAATAACGTGTTGAGTCATAAACTGATCATGCATCGGTGCATTCTGTGGCCAATTTTCATAAAAGGGCATTAGAGGACTTTTGGCTAAGTGAAAAGTCTTTTTGTTTCCTGGATTAACTTTTACCAATTACTTATAAAGTAAAAACCTATTCTACAATACATGCACAGACAGCCTTACCATGCTGGCCTATTTTTCTTCAGCAAATATAGGACCTTTACAATTTCCTGTTGTAATGGTTGGTAATGTCCAATGTCCTTCTTAGTTCAAAGAGCCTACATATTATTGCTGGTCTGAATTCTAGTGTTTTGCAATATATGCCTGTATTAGAAAATCTCTAGCACAGTTTTGACACCAATTAAAAACTTTATTTTACTTTTATAAAAATGTAACTTAGGGCCTGATTTAGATGTTGGCGGTAACAGACCCTTTGTCGACTTTTTAACTGAAAACTCGTCCGGCACTGTGACGATCCGCCCGATGTATTTAACTGTATTTAAATGTTGGAGGTACCACAGCATTTGAACTGCTGTCTTCACCAAGAAACACCGCCTGCATCGATAGCAGGAGAGGAAAAAGTGGATGCCAGCAGGACTCCAGCCACCCTTCCCGCCGTGCAGATTTGGATGTGCCTTACTGCCAATAAAAAAGCAGCGGTCCAACCTCCACTTCTGAGTTGACGGAATGGAGGGTTAAGGTGTGAAAACTCACCTTTTTCCCCCATTCAACTTCCATCTTTGACTGGACACGACTGGGCAACACCTGCCATCACTGCTGCCACCAAGCCACGGAGAAAATGTAATTCTCCAACCAACCCCCAATCACCAAACTCAAAGGTAGGGACGCTGCATTGCAAGGGTATGTTGGGTGGGTACTGCATAGGAGGTCAGGACCACTGCAGGCATATAGATGTCACAGTAATTTATTTAAATCACTGTGACATGCATATGTCGGGGAGACAAATGTGTCACACATGGCGTGGAACACACTGTCACAACATGCATATCGCATACAAACACAACTGTCATTGTGGTGTCAGTTATTCATTGCCTAATTAATGCTGGCACCACAATGATGGCACACTCAGACTTGACAATGGTGTCCATGTGTGCGCATTGCAAGGGGACGTGTACTGGTAGGTTTGTGCTATCTGTTTTATATGTGATTCAGTACTTGTTTGTCTGTGTGTGTATGTGTGTGTGTGTGTGTGTGGACTGACTGATTGAGGTGGAGAGAGCAGGAGTGAGTGACGTGGTTGTGTCTGTATATGTATCATTTGCATGTGAGACCGATGTTGTTGTGTATGTAGTGTTGCCATGTATCACATTCAACTGAGTGTTGTTGTTGTGTGGTGGATGTTGTCATGATGTGTGTAGTTGTGCCTTTGTATGAGTGTGTTTGTGTAGCTGAGCGTGTAGTTCTGTTGGTTATTGTGATTGTGTCAGTGTGGGTGCAGTGTCAATGGTGTGTGTTGTGTCATGGATGTATGTCAATGTGTGTTTTCGGCATGTACAGGTTGTGTTGTGTTGGAATTGTAATGGATGATGGATGATGGTGTGTATGTGGTGTGTTGTGTAGAGTGTAGTGCAGGGGACACATGGCTAAGGTACAGTGTGTGTGTGTGTCACATACATCTGTTCCATAGCCAAAGCCATTGTATGAAGTCCATTGGGTCTTGCTGCCGTCTCCCTCCATCAGCACTCCGTCGACAGTCCTCTGCTTGCAGAGCTGTAACGTATAAAAACAGCGGGCGAAACATTGTCAACTTGACAGTCTTCTCGGGTTCGCCGCCGACGTGGCTTAGCGTTGTCACTGCCAAAATCTAAATCAGGCTCTTTGTGTGGTAAAACTTTACTAGCTTATTACTGAATAAATTACGGAATACTATGAGCTGAGATTATTTGCACTTAAATTAAAAAGCTACTCTTTCAAAGGAGGCATATATGAAAACCCATCTTTAGTTCCTGTTTTTGTTAGCAATTACCATCCTGATGACTGAGCAACATACGTGCATGAAAACAAAAGGCCTGCTGTGCTATTCTCTTCCCAAACTAGAGATGAGCAATTTGCACACCGACTGGTCTGTGAATAGCAGTGCAATTTGCAATATGACTTATGTAATAAAAACTATCCATTCGCAGTATTTATAAGAGGTACAGGTGTTGCTTTTAAAACAAAAATGTGTCTTGTTTGGGAAGGAAATGGATAGACTAGGAAGTGGTATCCTAGACCACTGCCAGCTTCTCTGAGACAGCTGACGCAACTGCCAAAGGAGAAATTATCCATGGAGACAGCTTTCCCTTTGCAGAATAGTTAACACCTCAACTTGGGGGTCAGCAACTGATAAACGTTATGAGAATACAACTGCGATAGCAAACTTTTAATACATTCCACTGCAACTCCCAAATAGGAGGCAGATGACCCTTTCATGCCGGATCCAATTTGCGATTTAGAAATGGTCACAAAAGGCCTTTTTACAGGCCAGAAATACTTTTTCAACATGTAAAAGACCTTTGGTACCATCAAAAAGAATTTTTGCAGTTGTAAAACCAATGGCCCTCATTATGACTTTGGCAGTTTCTGAGCGAGACCGCCAAAGCCACGGGCGCAAGAAGACCGCCAGTGCTGGCGGTCTTCTGCCCACCAAATAATGGGTACTGCCGGATTTCCACCACACTCTAGGCGGATATCTGGCAGTAGCCATGCTGGTGGGTGGTGGCGCTCCAGCGTTGCTACTACCTGCACTGCCCCACCAGTAGGACACCATATAAA
Source organism: Pleurodeles waltl (assembly GCF_031143425.1). Taxonomy (NCBI): domain Eukaryota; kingdom Metazoa; phylum Chordata; class Amphibia; order Caudata; family Salamandridae; genus Pleurodeles; species Pleurodeles waltl. The sequence continues at coordinate 867,092,078 of NC_090443.1, forward strand.
AGCCATTAAGAGGGCCTGGCTGCGTCCTGCTGGCAGGGCATTGCCGGCAGTGGCAGCGCCCGTTCCCTGCCAGATGACCTCCTTGCCGGACAAGGTAAGTCAGGCCTCCGACAGGGGAGGGGGTGGGAGGGTGTTGGGTTTTGTGTGTGAGTGTGTGGTGTCTGCGTGTGTGTATGAATGTGTCTGTGCGTGAGTGAATGTGACTGTGAGTGTTGTGGTGTATGCATGGTTGTATGCATGTGAGTGAATGCGTGTATGAATGTTGAAGTGAGTGCGTGTCTGCATGTCAATGTGTATGCATGTGAGTATGTGTGAGTGAATGCTTGTATGGATGCACCTGAATATGCGTGAGTAAATGCGTGTATGGATGAGTGTGAGTGAATGCGTATCTGGAAGTGTAGGTGAATGGGTGTATGCGTGGTGGGTGTGGGTGTCTGTGTGCATGTAGGCGGGGGTGGGGGTGAGGGGCGTCATGTAAGTGGGGGATGGGGGTGTCATGTAAGTAGGGGGTGGGGGCGCTATGTGAGTAGAGGGGCTAGGGGTGTCGTGTAGCCATTTTTAATATAGCTTCATGCACGTTAGTCTAGCATACTAGGCCGCTGTGCACTTTGCCCTAGATATATTTTATTCAACTATTCAACTTCGTACTGTTATTTTACAATAACCAGTTTTACGGTCTTGTTTTAATTTCTTCTATCGCATTGTTTAGCTTAGTTCAGCACTGTGTTCTCAAATAATGCATTCTTTATCACCCCGTGCTTCAGTCAAGGTTACAGTCTGGTACATTTCCGGTAAACGTGGTAGAAGTTTAGTCTCCAGTGTTCCCTGGGAAGTGCTAAGATGTCATGCGCTCGACTGCCCAATTGTCTCTCCCATTTGGGAGAGATGAGGCACTGCTAGTTAGCCGGTGCAAAACCCGGATTTAGAGTGACAAGGGTCCTTCATCGTGGGTCAGACTTAGGCCCTCATTCTAACTCTGGCGGGCGGCGGTTGCCGCCCACCAGGCGGGAAGCGCCATTTGGCCGCCACGCGGCCAAAATACCGCTTCCCGCATTCTAACATTCCCGCTGGCCCAGCGGGAATGAGGTCCGCAACACAGGAGCCGGCTCCGAATGGAGCCGGCGGTGTTGCGGCAGTGCGACGGGTGCAGTTTCACCCGTCGCGCTTTTCACTGTCTGCTAAGCAGACAGTGAAAAGCCGCCCTGTGCCCTGTTAGGGGACCCCTGCACTGCCCATGCCAGTGGCATGGGCAGTGCAGGGGCCCCCAGGGGCCCCAGGACACCCGTTCCCGCCAGCCTCTTCCTGGCGGTGAAAACCGCCAGAAACAGGCTGGCGGGAAGGGGGTCAGAATCCCCAAGGCAGCGCTGCTTGCAGCGCTGCCATGGCGGATTCGCCCAGCCGGGGGTAAACCGGTTTACCGCCGCGGTCAGAATGGGCTAGGAAGCACCGCCAGCCTGTTGGCGGTGCTTCCGTCATTCGCGGCCCTGGCGGTCTTTGACCGCCAGGGTCGGAATGGCCCCTTTAGTCCCCCACACTGTGAACGATCTTGCCGCTCAAGATCCAGTAGTCTCATCAGGATAATGAGAGCCTACGCGACATGGCACTGGCAACGTCCACCAGCATATCTCAGTCTCATTTTTATATAATGACCCCTCAGTTCCGTATACGGAGACGTCCGTGGTACTGAGGATTTCCACCACCGCCGTATTGGTAACCCTATTTTACAGCGGGTGGTTGTTCAAGCTTGAACCTTAAAAGGAAAAAAACCCATCTTGGTGTGCCTTCTCTAAACTCATAGTGCCTTTATAATGGCGAATCCCCAGGCTGTACAAATAGCTCTTAACATGAGACAACCACTTACGACACATTTACTGGCACATGGTCTTACAGCACAGGGAGGTCCAGTCACATTTGTGGTGGATGCTCACTAAGCCTATAGAACAGAGCTGTTTTACTCTTGGTCACATTTCCAGCAGTTGATGGGAACACAAATACATTTCATACATATACAGTTGCGAACGCGCCTGGACAGTACAGGGCGTATGCATACTTAGAGATACCTCTATCTTATCAAGAACATTATAATTGACTTGATGGCGCCCTACCCCATACAATATTACCAGTAAGGTTAGGTCCACTAAGTAATGATGGTCCTACCTGGCCTTTATTGGCCACATACACACCTCATCCTGCGGTTGAGAATATGGCGGTAGCTGAGGTTCGACGCTTATATATTGAATTAACAGCAATATATAGACGATTAGTACAATTTGTGATGCAGACACTAAATACAAACCCAGCGCATGCTGCTCCAGCACAACCACATGCAGTAACACCAGGTATAAATCCTGTGACTGTACACTCTATTATGGGTAAGGTCCCAGCCAAACGAGAAGAGACTCCGTTTTGGCTAGCACAAAAAATTAATACGCTGGAGGCAGTATTTGCCCATACAGGCCTTCAGGATAAACATAGAATATTAACTATGTGCTTGCCCTTTGGGATGGTTCCTACAGTTGAACACTGTAATACATGGGGCACGGTATTTGCTGCGCTCTATACAACGGCACACGGTACACTGACGCTAGCCAATCTACCGGAAGTGCTTAAACAAATTCAAGATGAATACGGGGCTGCTCCGGCCCTAGACTTGGGAATGCAACGATGGGCAACTTTGCCACAGTTTCTTCAAACATCCTAAGTAACCTTAAAGAGGAAGCAGTTGCACTCGCACTGCACATGCGGCTTCGTGACGCTCCGCAACAAGATCAGGAACGAGGGCTGCCTAAAATAATAACGGAAACATATTCCAGTATTGGTCGAGATAGCCTTAGGGCTAGACCACAAAAATCTTAATTTCATGGTAAAATTAATAAAGAAAATACTAAACAACAACCTGAGGGTAATAAGAAATGCTGGGAGAAAAAACAACAAACGCCTAAAAAAGAGAGGGGAGAATCTCCACGCACGGAGACCCCACAGAATAGGTATAATCTCAGAAATAGAGAGAATATAAAAACACCTGATAGATATCAATATACTGATACACGCCAATCTCATTCCTTTCAGGACTCATCGGAAAAGAGAAATGAGAGAGGTGGGCGATCAGAGCGGAGAACAGAGTACGTGAAAATGATACAGGAATCACAACGCTCTTCAGAGGTTTCTGTTAAGAAGGAAGAGAAACTGGTACAACAAAAACAACAATTTAAAAAGAAAAAAGTGGCATCTGTCTCAAATAGACATGCCACTCAGGAAGAGGGTTCTCTTGAAGAACAAGAAATGGGCTCTAGCACTGCTAGACAGCGCGGCAGAGGTCACAATAGTTCGCCGGAATCTTCTAGAGCATCTGGAGGTGAAAGCAACTGATGACTTCTTACAAGTAGAAACAGCAGATATGCGTGTCTACGAACCCGATAGGGTGTATAGAATAACTCTACAATTAGAAGGAGACATTGAACGCACCATACGCGCAATCTTCTGGGATCGTGTAGTAAAAATATATGAAATTTTTTTGGCTGAACAAGATTGGCTACCTGATTTTGTCCGCACCTGCCCATATGGAGAGGAGGTTATTAAACCTTCCTTTTCGCCCCTTGTTCTGGAGGAACTCGCTGAGTCCTATTCTATAGAATGGGCTCTAGCACAAGCACCTGCGTTATATAGAAATCACGTAAGGTGGGATAGGGATTCTCCATACCATGTAATTCCCTTTAAAGGTAAACTTCAGCCACAACCGCAATATCCCATAAAATATGAAGCAAGGGCACCGGTGAGAGAAATACTTATGCAATTAGAATACCAGGGGGTGATTGAACCCTGTGTCTCACCGATGAATAATCCCTTGTTTCCTGTAGCTAAACCGGACCATTCATACAGAATAGTTTTAGACTACAGACATTTAAACGGACATACACGTACATATGCTATACAAAATTTGCATAGCACTGCACTAATGAGCAACATTGTGCGAAAAAAATATAAAACGACTTTAGATATCTCTAATGGATTCTTCTGCCAGAATATAGCGCCTGAAAGTAGAGATTTAACAAGCTTTAGCGCACTAGGCTCCCAGAAAAAATCTGTTGTTTGCCTCAAGGGTATAAAAACAGCCCAGGACTGTTTGCAGCTCGTGTGACTGCTATTTTACACGCGATAGACCCTGAAGCATTGTCATACGTGGACGATATATATCTCACAGATGACGAGTTACTACAACATTTAAGACGGGTAGCCCGCATTGTTGTAGGGTTTGCCGAAATCGGCTACAAATTTAATTTAAAAAAATCAAAAATTTCCTTCCTCAGCGTCCTGTTCCTGGGATGTGAGCTGTCGAATGAAGGAAAAAGCCTAGCGCCACAATTTTTTGAAAAATGTGCACAATTGCAACCACCAAATACGAATAAAAACCTACAATCATTGTTGGGCTTTCTAAATTTTGGCAAAACATACATTCCTGACTATGCTACACGCATAAAACCTTTATATGAATTGATAAGTCCTGATTTTTCAAGCAAATACTGGACAATTGAACATACACATACTCTTCGAGAGTTACAGGCAGACATGCTAGCAGCAAAACATTTACACACACGGGACAATAAGACACATTTGGTCATAAGGGTGATAGCTGGGGCCATTGGGTTTACATATGTCACCTTTAATGAAGTCCCGATTGCATATAAATCACACCTGTATTCCGCTGCAGAACAACGCCTTGCACCCACAGAGAAAATTCTCACTGCTGTCCAGATGGCTGTAATAAAAGAAAGACCTCTTGCCCAAGGAAAATGCATTATTGTCGTTTCTCCTATTCCGGCCCTTGAGGCTGTTACACAAGGTAGCGTCCCGAACACAAAAGCACTTCATCCACTTTGGATACAATGGGCTACGTCTTTAACAGCCACTGATATAGACTACATCTTTGACCCAAAGTTACAAACTTAGGAATTTCTACAATATGAAGTAGAATATCCAGTTCCCGCTGACACCTTGTCTATTGATCAATATCATGTAGTCATGTACACCAATGGCTCTGCGCAACCAGCGATTGGAACCAAACATCAATATTCAGCTGCATGTGCAGTCGTGAGCGGCTATATGGAGGGGGAGAAATTCTGTCCCCAACATACCCATACACAAACCTTAGGGGATTGTACAGCACAATTGGCTGAGCTACAGGCTCTACTAATGGCACTAGAACACACAGATCCGACACAGTTTACACTGATTGTTTGTGATTCTTATAATTGCGTCCAGTCTTTTAATGAATACCTGCATCACTGGCGCTTGAATGGGTTTAGAGATTCGAAAGGCAACACCATAAAACACAGACTCCTGTGGGGGAAGGTAGCAGACCTGGAAGAGACGCTACCCAAAGTCCATGTTGTGCATACACTTGGACACCAGCGCGTTGGGATACACATTGCTGGTAATACTTTGGCTGATGAAGCTGCAAAGTCGGCAGTGGCAGTTGCCACTGTAGCTGCAGTGACTCGTTCGAGTTCCAAACCAGACACAGACATTATGGCTGCCATAAAAGCTATGGTTGATGGTACGCCTTATCCTAAAGGATTTCCTAATAAATATCAATACTTGATGGGAAGTATGCTGAATGCTGAAGTTAAAATTCCAGGCGTAGGCGTTCGCGACATCCCCAATTAAGATGTACGATCACAATTGATTAAAGCAGCGCATGAGGGGGTGGTATCTGCACATGCTGGCGTGTCGGCTACAATATCACTCTTGCAGGCCTGTTACTGGTGGCCTGGTCTCTATAAAGAGACTAAGCAGTATGTCCTTTGTTGTGACATCTGTCAACAAATTAAAGTTTCCACAACTAGGCTCCCGCCGCAGACACCCATCTTAATCTCAAATAGACCATTACAATGTGTGTACTTGGATCATTGCGTTCCATTAACACCTGCTAGTGCATACAAATATATACTAGTCGCTGTTGATTCTTGCTCCAGATTTGTGTGGGTGTGGCCACAACGCTCGGCTGACGCTCGGACTGTTATTAAAGATTTGCGAGTCTTTTTCGTTACATATACAGTTGCAGCATTCCATTCGGACCAGGGCCCTGCTTTTGCCTCAAGGGCATTCAGGGACACCATGGCTTTGTTGGGGGTCCAGCTCCAGTACTCGTCTCCATTTCATCCCGAGGGAAATTCTGTTGTGGAGCGATTAAACCGCAATTTAAAGCAATCCTTAACGGCCAGAGTCTTAGGTACGGGTCATAGTTGGCTAACCCACCTGTATGGAGTTCAGAGAGCACTAAATAACCTGCCTAGAAAGTCCCTGGGGGGTCGTACTTCATATGAGTTCCTGTTCAGAACACAAATGTTTGTTCCGGATCTTGATGGTCCTGGTGTTGAGGCGGCGGATACACCTTTTGACATAAATGAACATCTCACTGTTTTACAGGAATTGCAGCAGTTCCGTGTAGATAACTCTTCTAAAAGTGCTGCCTCCACAGGAATTAAGGATATGCCAGTAACACCTACTGTCTGGATTCCCAGAGTTGGGGATCTTGTGCGTGAAAAGGTCGCAGTGAAAAAAGAATTCAGCCCTTCTTATCGAGCACCAGTCCTTGTGATGGGGATACACGGTACAAGAACTGTTATTCTACCACCGTTGCCAGGTGCCAAAGGAAACCACTTTGTTTCCATTGACAATGTCAAGCTACAACATGTGGCCGATTCTACACAGCTGACCAAGAGGAACATCCAGTAGTTCCCGAATCTCTCTCACTACTGGAGAAGAAGTTCCGCTTCAAGTTGTTTACACTAACACTGATGCCTCTCCGAGCTTGGGGAGGGTGGATGATGATGATCTTGCATTGGTTCCATTAACGACAAGCAACTTAGAAACATTTGATCAAGTCACTATGACTACAAGCCAGACGGATGGTGCTATTTACAGTGTACCACCACAGGAAACACCAACTCCTCCATTGACTACGGCAACGCCTTTTGCACGAACTGCCTCTGGTTACTTTGCCGACTACAACGACGGTCTATCGGACTCGTTTGCCTCCTCGACTGCTGAACTGTCAGGTGCACGTAAGCTGATACATTGGCTTAAAGATACATATTTCATTTTTCCATGGAACTATGTGTGGCTTTCCTTGACTGTCCTAGCATTTTTTCTTTGGATTGGGTTTGTTACTACCTTTTTTCTGTTAATATATGGTAATTTTCTTCCCGAGAGATCAGCGGTTGAACAGGTGGAGGAGGTATTGAAACCACATTTTTCATCACATAAAGTTCGAAGAGACTTGTCCTTTGTGAACATTTCTGCAGTGCCAATTCCGGATGGGATTGTGTGGGATAAAGAAATGTTTGATATATATGGTCCCACTGAAATAATTCAAATACTGTATGTGTTAAAGTTATCTATGAACAATATAGTAATACCAGGCATTGTATCTGATGATTGGGATGTGAAAACAGTTGATTCACTGATGACAGAATTTCAATATTATACTGTCTATGAAAACAAAGATGTTTACCAGTTTAAAGACAATTATGGTGACGTGTTTTGCTATAATTATTATGGGCACCACTTCATACATAAAGCGAGTAGTCCAAAAAAGATATTTGATTATGTACAATGGGAACATTGCCCAACTCCCCCGCAAGGGAGTTCGAAAAGTTATTTAGAAAAATTTGTGTATTTTTCTGGGCATCATCAAAAAAATGCTGAGTCATATTATTTTAGGATAACTCCGACTAGGGATAAACAAATGTTGTTGACCAACACAAAATTTATATATTCGGACTCCTTTGTTTCCCGGTTATCAATTGAAGGTTATGAATATTGTTCAAAAAATTGGCAGACCAAGGACAGTGAAAGATTGTTTAGAGCATGTCTCATCCCCGTACAGATGATTTTTTTAAATGACACAGTACAACATACCAGTTGCATAGGCTTAGCTACAATTAAAGAATTAAACATGCCCAGTATACCTGCCCCTGCAAAATTTAATAACTGGCAAAAATACACGAATGCAACTTTTAGTGAGCTTAATGAGTGGGTCCAGAATGGTACGTTTAATGCTTTATTGACACGTCCAGGTGGATGGTTATTGTGGCCAATAGATACCAATGGGTGTCATCAATGTTTTGTCACCTCCTCGGGGGTTTCCCGAACGAGTAGGTCAGACCCTCGCTATATATCACCAGAACATGCTGAAATAATTAGAACATATAGTGTAGGAAAATTGTGCCAACAGTGGCTGAAATCATCCTCACTAGATGCGGTTAAGACACACCTCAGTCTCCTGTCTAACGACACTGACATACAAGATTTTTTGTCAGGCCCAAAGATACCACATAGGAAGCGTTTCTTGTATGAGGTATATATACAATGAAATATGGAAACTCTCCCAAAAAGAGGCTGCAGCCCGGTTAAGGCAGATAGATCAGGAAAATCTGAAAAAGGCATTAGCTGTTGTGGATAATGGGATTCACACTTTGTCCGACAGGATATACACAATTAACAACATTGTTTCTTCTGCTATAGACATTTACCGTGGCCGAGATTCCCTCAGCAGAGTGGATGATACACGGGGTTATTAATCTGCCTATTTTTACATTACAATTCACTTCTGGTTTGAAACATGTTCCGGTAGGTAGATATGGAAAGTTGGGAGATAGTAACATCCATGAGGTGTGGGAGCTTCCCTTCTCGTACAAATGCCTCAATGGTATGAAAGAAGTCTTTCTTAGTGGCAGTGAATGCGAGACTTCAGTCAGCCATTCGATGATTTGTAAGCAGCTGTCCTTGCATGGGGCATGTAATACCTCGGTTGCGAACTTGGCTTGCTATCTGAAGGGAGTTTCAGTCCCCTTGATTAAACGCACGTTCCAGGTGCTTTCAAACGGCAGCTACGTCCTTCTCAATAGTGAAGACTGTTGTGGCATGCGGGCCGGAATAGTTTACGTTGTTTCGGTCACTAAGGTCGTTACATGCTGCAGGACCGTGTTGTTTCCCCCCACTAAAATGAGGGAGGTAGCAGATATTTGGCCTCACATTGCTACTTCCAAGGTGAATTTTGACAAGTTAAGTAGACTGAAGGCTTTATTGTTTCAGAAGCATGTGGCCCTTACATCTGCACGCAAGACCTACGCACTTCAGGTGGCAAGGTCATCGGCGGAAATACAGTCCCTGTTAAATACAAACTTTCCGAGACACTTTGGTGAACTCGTGGGACGTATATTTAATGTGTCCAGCACGGCTGGAATAGCACATTTTTTCAAAGCTTTTGGTATTGGTTTTGTTCACACCTTTTCCTCCATATTCGGTTTAATACCTTCGGCTATTCATTCAATTTTCGGAAGCATTTTTGGGGGATTTCCGATAACTTTGGCTTTATAAACCGGCATTTTGCTGTTGCTGTTGTTTTTCCGCAATGGCTGTCCCGCCGCAACAAGGACACATGATGGCGCTCCCATCAGCGCAGCTGTGTCGTGAACGCATGATGCAGCACTTTGGAGCAACACTCCTGGAACATTTGGGGTGTGACTGGTCTCTGTCATTCAGACCGGTTTTGGATTGTGTGCAGCCCGTGTTTCGGTGCCGTTGGTGCTCTTTTGAACAGGCACTGGAAGTTTGTCTCTCACAGCAACGCCCCTCAGTGATTGATGCTGTTCTGTTGATGTTCTCGTTGAGGGTTCATTACCAGACATGCGCGCTGCGGCTGCGTTTGCTCATAGAAGCCGATTACGAGCTACCCTTCCTGGAGGAAGTTACCATTCACTCGTTCACAGGCACTGCACGGGATGCCGTCTTGGTTGACGCTGGGGCTATGGAACACACCTGCTCCTTGATAGTTTTTGGCGTGGATTTACCGGTTTTGTCATCTGCCAAGGTGGAGAATCTCCTGCTTTCCATGACTGATGCTTGATTTGGAACGGTCCTAAATTGACATTTTCCTTTGAACTCAGCTTTTTGCCCGCATGCTCTTTTTCAAATTACCAAATAGTATGCTTGTGCGTCCTCTTAACTTGTTCAAATTAAGTAGGGTTTTACATATATTTTACCTTAGGGCATTTTAGCTTAGGCTTAAACCACTTGCTACCAACAAGGGGAGGGTGTAGTGTAGCCATTTTTAATATAGCTTCATGCACGTTAGTCTAGCATACTAGGCCGCTGTGCACTTTGCCCTAGATATATTTTATTCAACTTCGTACTGTTATTTTACAATAACCAGTTTTACGGTCTTGTTTTAATTTCTTCTATTGCATTGTTTAGCTTAGTTCAGCACTGTGTTCTCAAATAATGCATTCTTGATCGCCCTGTGCTTCAGTCAAGGTTACAGTCTGGTACATTTCCGGTAAACGTGGTAGAAGTTTAGTCTCCAGTATTCATAGAAAATACACATCCTTACGTAGGGACATTTTCTTAGAACATCTGCGTGTTAGTATAAAAACACTTCCTAGTCCTAGTACAGGTCAAGAGGGATATTCTGGCCAGGAACCTACAACTAGATGCTGAATGCCCCGTTGCAGATGCTGATGCAGATTACAGGCCTTTGCTCAGGTATGAGGGTTGATGTCCTCCCGGGGGAACCTGAAAGGCAGGCTTAGAGCTTCACATGCTGTTCTCGAAATATAATTTAGAGAGAAAATCATCTAGCGGCACCATGATAGCCTCATTCTTGTGCTTCACTCTCATCGTTACTATTTTAATCCTACTGTGTTGTGTAGTTCTGGTTATTGCAGCTCACGCTTTGCTATCTAAAATGTAGTCGTTTTATTAAACCAATCTTTAAAACTTAAACTGCCTTTGTCATTTATATATTAGACCGTAGTGTGTATGAGAGAACCGGTTGTGACCTGAGTGACCACGACTTCCCTGGGAAGTGCTAAGATGTCATGCGCTCGGCTGCCCAATTGTCTCTCCCATTTGGGAGAGATGAGGCACTGCTAGTTAGCCGGAGCAAAACCCGGATTTAGAGTGACAAGGGTCCTTCATCGTGGGTCAGACTTAGTCCCCCACACTGTGAACGATCTTGCCGCTCAAAATCCAGTAGTCTCATTAGGATAATGAGAGCCTACGCAACAGGGGTGCTGTTACTCTAGGGGGTGGGGAGGTCAGGTGCTTGCTGGGGGGTGGGGAAGCCGTCTACCAGTGACAAGGAAGGAATTCCCTGTGACCGGTAGCCCTACCACCATGGTTTTCGTGGTGTTACTACCGCAGCGGAAACCATGGCGTTAGGCCGGCTCCTAATACCGCCGGTGGTCATCTGTGGACCGCCGGGTCAGAGATGAAGATCACCGGCTCTGCAGTTTATACCACCATGGCGGTATGGGTGGAGATGTGGTGGGTTGGCAGTGGCCAACCCGCCACACTCATAATGTGGCCGTTTTCGCCGCCAGCCTGTTGGCGGTGATACTGCCACATTAGCCCTGGTGGTCAGAAGACCGCCAGGATCATAATGACCACCTATGTGTTTTCCACTTTGCAGCATCTGTACTGAGACAGAAATGCCCCCTGCATTTAATGCAGGCATTTTTGCCTGCCCTGAATGTGCAACTATGTATCTGGTTTCCTGACTTTTGATTTTTGTCTCAGGCATTACACTAGTCTAGGCCTGTCCCTACCAAGTGTAAGTCCTGGACTTCTCCTGTGACCTGAAGAGGCGCATCACACGTGGCCTTATTTACAGATAGTGGACTATTGTCCATGTCATGGGTTTAGCACACGGAGCAGTGGCAGCACTGTACTGTGTTTCAAGAATACATAATGTGGTCAGATGTTTGTCACTGCGGTAGAGGCCTACATTCCACTTCTATGTGTCACGTAGGTTCTCATTATCCTAATGAGACTACTGGATTTGGGTGGCAGAATAACCTGAATTTTGCGGTACTGAGTACAATCCCACACCATGTGGCACCTGTGGGCCTAAACTGAGGTGTTTGGTCAACTAGCGGTGCCTCATCTCCACCCAAGAGCGGGGATGATTGTGGCAACCGGTTGCATGACAGAGAGGACTCCTCAGGGGAATCGTGGTCGATCAGATCTCATCTTTTTCTCTCAGTTACATTAGCCTCACACAAAGACAAACAGAAGCAGAGTATAGTTCAATAAGGTTTATTGAAGTATCTGCATCTTAGATAAAATGGCATGTACTGCAATAACTAGGATGATAAAACACACTAGAAGCAAAATTGTAACAAGGAGAGTGAAACACAAAAACAGCCCCACCATACTGTCACTAGGCATAATATATATATTTCCTACCTAAGCTATGTTAGAGCACACTGTGATAAGCCCAAATCTGCCCTTTATGTTTCTTCCCTGAGAAGACACCATTCCCCATACCTGAGCAAGGAAGCCGGTTGTCTAAAAAGACACTGTCCCCATATAGGCCAGAGATTCGGCAGTCTAAGCAAGCAGCTGTAGTGAAGACCTTCAGCAGTCAGCATGCAGTTGTGGTCATCTGGCTGGAATCTCCCTCTAACGTGTATGGGACAAAGAAGTGTTTTTATAATAAAACAGTTGATGTTGTAAGAAAAGGTCCCCCACGTAAGGATATGTATGTTTCTGTGAATGTCAGAGACACAGTGTACCACTTTTGCCGGCAACCCTATCTGACTGCAGCCTTGAGGAAAGCAAACAGTGAAATGAATGCTATGCTAATAATGTAATGCTTTCCTAAGTGAAAGAACAACCAGATAGAGAAAATAAAACAACACCGCAAATGTGGCTAATGTTAGAAAATCGAAGCGATGCTGAATAAAATTTAACTGGGTGTCACAGGCCGACACCCACATCGGACCGCGACACCAACAAAGAAATCCCTGTAAAGTGCCCTGGGGGAACTTTAGAGAGAAATTTCACCTCGCAGGATGAGGAGCACTTCTGAGGTCGCAACCTTATGGCGTGGACCTCACCGGAAGAGAGGATGATCGGAAGAGACATGATGCTGGCCCGAACCAACGAGGAAGATAAACAGGCAGCTCCTGGAGGGAAGGAGGACACGGGCCAGACAAGCCCCTCGAGGACCCACAGAGACAGGAGGAGAACGGGGAGGAGTCGTGGAGGGAGCAAACAAGGAACCCGGCTTCTCTCCAAGAAAAAGACTTCACGAAGCAGCCCAGCCACGCTCCAGGAGGAGCGTGGCTCCACAAGGTACGGGCCTTTAGGAAGGAGGGTCGGGCAACAGTAAATAGGCATATAACAGAACCAGAGGTGGGGGATACAGGAAATAAAACCCCAATAATGAACGGGAGACTTTACCTCCCTTGCATGCAGCCAAAACAAGTTATTACTAGTGTCTGGGTGTAAAAGCACAGTATGCACACTTGAGAGAATATTGTTCCACCCTCATGTATCTCCCAAACCTTCCTGGTACCCTAGACTAATATCCCGATAATATCCCTAAGCAGACACTTAACTGATACTGTCCTTTTCTGTTATATTGTTCGAGGGACATCCTGAGGAAGGCTGATGACAGGACCAAGCGAGGACAGTTTCAAAGGGTCTCCGTCTGGACAACTGAAAAAGAGAAAAGAAAAGATTCGTTAAGAGAGACGCTCCTAAGCCAAATTCCTATGTTCAAGTTATTTTTTTTTCGTTGTTTGAGAAAGACGGTAAAAGGCAGGGACAATAAAAGCCATATTATTAAAAATTCCCTTATAGACCCCTTCCCACTTGTTCCGTATCCTTACAGTGTAAAATACCTTCCATCCTTTTGTTTTCACTACGCCACCTGATAAAAATAGCAATGGAGGAGATGATTAGACAGGTTGCAGAAGGGCAAATACATTTACAATTAATTTTTGAGGACCAAACGAGGAATGTTCAAAGAGACAGAGACCAGTTACAAGAAACCCTGAAATCCCAAGCCTCACTGAGTACACATAATCTTGCAATTCTTGAAACAGCAATTCAGAAATCAACAAACATTGTTGCGGAAACCAAGGTACACCCTAACGTGCCTAGTTCAGTGCTGCAAAGGTATATGGCTGGTGAGGACCCAGAATCCTTTTTCACTAATTATGAGAGAGTGGCCCTGTCTGCCTCCTGGCCCAAAGAAAGGTGGGGCCAGTATATTGCCCCGTTATTGACGGGAGAACTACAAACTGCTTACCAAGCCGCTCACACTGGAGGTATGACCCCGTATGAAGAAATATAAAAAGCCATATTGGAGAGATTAGATTTTGACTGTGAACATTTTCGAGTACGATTTCGTAGGGAGAAATGGAGTCACAACGACACGCCTAGGGCATTATACTATAGAATACAAGATGTAGGGTTAAAGTGGCTTATACCTGAGGAGTGCACCAAAGAAGAGATAGTACAGAAAATACTGCTCAAACAATATTTAGAATCACTACCCCTACGAACCTGGCAAAGGATTAGCCAACATCCAAAGGTATTCGTGTCGGAGTCTATCACACACTACTGAATTCAAAAGCTACCCATCTAAAAGCTACCGGGCCATAACGCCTCCAGATAGATATCATGAGAGACCTATCCCGAGAACCAGCCCAGATACTCGCAAATCACCCCGTCCGTTAAGCAGAGAAGGGACGTCGCAACCACAATGTTATCACTGCGTGGGGTCACACAGCTAGAAATTGTCCTCAACAGGTCCCCGATCCTGAACCTATGGAGATAGGAATATCTAAAGGGAGAGTCCTGTGTACAGGAAAATTGAACACCCAATACGTGATAGAAATGGTAGTAAATGGTATCACCATCCCAGTATTAATTGACTCTGGGCATCGTCAATCAGTAATTCGAGCAGAACTAGTACAACCATGTCAGTGGGATGAAGAAAACAAGACAGCCATAACCTGTATGCATGGGGAAACTAAGGTCTATCCTCTGGCCCACATAGAATATTCCTGGAGGAATAAGCGCTAACAGCTGACGGTGGGGGCTATACCCGGCTTCATTGAAGACCTTATTGTGGGTACCGACTATTCAGAATTTTCATCCTTAATGGAAAAAGCTATTTATGAAGACAAGGCTCAGGAGTGGGTTTTACAGGCTCCTTTTTATGACAAACCAATACAGGGAGGTAAGGAAAGGAATAAAATGACCAGGAGAGAGATGAGAGAAAACAAAAAGTCCTATGCCCAAACAAACCTATCTCACATGTGTTCCTTCTCTTTCACAGAATCCCCAGATGATTCTCCGATGGGGAGTTTCTAGGGGAATCAGAAGTAAGACCCCACCCTTAAGAACATGTGGGAGCAGGTGGTTCCAGAGACCCACAAGAAGGTAGGAATCACCTTCATTCTAAAAAAGGGTCTTTTGTATAGAGGCGTAGAATCTGCAGATAAAGTATTGACTCAGTTACTAGTACCCCAGGCATTCCGACTCCAGGTATTACACTTGGCTGATAATAATGTGGGAGGAGGATATTACGGCCGTAAGAAGACGGAGTCATACTTACTCCAAAGATTCTGTTGGCTGGGAATATTTTCTGATGTCAGGAAGTTTTGTGCCTCATTTCAAATATGTCAGCTAATCAACCCCTCTCAGCAAACAAAAGCTCCTCTACTCCTCTTACCCAATATTGATATCCCTTTTCCCCGAGTAGGAATGGCTATAGTAGGACCCATTGTTACCTCAAGCCGAGGCTACAAGTACATCTTAGTTCTCGTCGATTATGCTACCCGCTACCCTGAAGCTATCCCCTTGAGAAACATGAAACGGTGGCTAAGGCTATGATCTAATTCTTTACTTGTGTAGGGTTTCCTAACAAACTATTAACTGATCAGGGTACACCGTTTGTATCCTGGTTGATGAAACAAATCTGTACTTTGTTAGGTATTAACCAGATAAAAATGTCAGTGTATCATCCACAAACAAACGGTCTCGTAGAGAGGTATAACCGTACTATAAAATCCCTCTGAGGAAAACCATCTCTGATAATGGGATGAGATTGGGCTAGGAAATTACCCCTCATACTCTAAGCTATCAGAACACATGTACAATCCTCCACAGGACATAGCCCTTTTGAACTGGTATTTGGAAGAAACCCCAGAAGTTTGCTAGACATGGCCGCAGAAAGATGGGAAGAGGAAGAGGGCCAGGAGTTGCTAGAATACGCTAAGGAATTAAAGGACAAATGACACTCGTTATGGGCAGATGTCCATAAGAGAATGGAAGATATCCAAAAAAGACAGAAAGAGTATTATGATTGAGGAAGTAAGGTCAGGGAATTGAAAGTCGGAACAAAGGTCCTCATATTGCTACCTTCCTCCGAAAACAAGATGTTAGTAAAATGGCAGGGACCCTATCCAGTAATATGAAAAGTCTCTCCTGTCACTTATAAAGTCGCAGTCCCTCATACCAACAAAAGCGAACAGATATATCATATTAACATACTAAAGGAGTGGATCGAGGATGAGCCCGTACGCCCTCCTTTGAAACCAGTGGCGTTGATCACACCTACACAAGGGTTAAGTATTCAATTTCCACCCTCAAAGGTAGAGGAGGATAGTGCCCTCCCAACTATAAGTGGGCAGTTAAACTCTAAACAAAATGAACAAGCCCTCACCCTAATAAAGAAGTATCAAGAAGTTCTTTCAGTAAAAACAGGCTGAACCTCCATGGTTCAACACCACATATATACGGAAAAGGGTAAAAACATACTCCTCAGGCCCTAACGAATTCCCGAGGCTAGAAGAAAAGCGGTAGAAGACGAGATTAAAGCCATGTTAGAGAGTGATTTAATAGAACCCTCCTCCAGTCCAGGGTATTACTCGATTGTACTAGTGCCGAAACCAGATAACTCTATTCGATTCTGTATCGACTTCCTTCAATTAAATTCAATATTGACTTTTGATACCCATGCCCGAGTTGATGAAATGATAGAACAGTTGGGGAAAGCTCGGTATCTGACCACTCTAGATTTATCAAAAGGGTACTGGCAGTTCCAATTAGCACCTACAGACAGATGTAACACCGCTTTTTCCACTCATTCAGGACTTTATCAGTTTAAAGTAATGCCTTTTGGCCTTGACGGAGCACCTGCCACTTTTCAGAGACCTATGAACCAGATTCTTCTTAAAGATAACAGGTAAGCAGCAGCATATCTAGATGACATTGTGGTTTTCAGTCCAACTTGGGAGAGTCATCTAGACCATTTGGAATCGGTTATCCTAACACTTTAAGAAGCCAAATTAACAGCCAATCCAAAAACAATTGCCTGGCACAAGAATCCATTCAGTATTTAGGGTATCGCATAGAACAAGGGACCATCCAACCTCAAATCGATCAAATTCAGGCAATTCAAGATATTCCACATCCAACAACTAAGAAACAAATACGTTCCTTTTTAGGTATGATGAGACACTACCGCAAGTTCATTCCTATTTTTTCAGATAAAGCAGCCGTTTTGACGAGCCTCCTTCAGGCTAAACGTCCGACTCAAAACGTGTCATTATCACTAGTGTCTGGGTGTAAAAGCACATTATGCACACTTGAGAGAATATTGTTCCACCCTCACTTATCTCCCACACCTCCCTGGTACCGTGGACTAATATCCCGATAATACCCCTAAGTGGATACTTACCTGATACTGTAATTTTCTGTTATTTTGTTTTAGGGACATCCTGAGGAAGGCTGATGATAGGACCAAGCCAGGACAGTTTCAAAGGGTCTACATCTGGACAGCTGAAAAAGAGAAAAGAAAAGACGTGTTAAGAGAGACGCTCCTAAGCCAAATTCCTATGTTCACGTTATTTTCTTGTGTTGTTTGAGAAAGACAGTAAAAGAAAGGGACAATAAAAGCCATATCATTAAAAATTCCCTTATAGACCCCTTCCCACTTATTCCGTACCCTTACACTGGGCTAAAGTGCACAATGGCAGACCTAGTTTACTAAACTAATGTGTCTAAAACATGACTAGAATAGCTACACAACATATGTACTTGCTCACTTCCTTGCAGTAACATCCTTAGTGTGTGTTATGTGTGCTGATGTGTGAACTAGACAGTTATGGAGGCCAGTGGATTCCACTTTGGCTAGCCCTGACATGGCTGTGCACAAGATTTGTGTTCCCAGACAGTGAAGTGTATTGCTCGCATTCCTGAAGTTGGAGGGGGGAAACTTAGACACTGATGTGACCGGAAGTGGAGGCAGAACTCCTTCAGATATTCAATTAGGTTTTTTGCTTAACAGGGAGCTGCTGATAAGTCTTCCTGAACACTGCCATTTGATAATGGTAAGAGTGAGGGTGGGACTGTATATTCTGTTGCACAAGCTAAGGAAACCTTTAGCTGAGGCCTGCTCTTCTGTCTTTCCCTGATGACTCTTTCAGTTGACTTGATGACACCCAGGAGCAGAAACCTCACATCTTCTTGTGACTCTCTTGTGCTGGAATCAGTCCAGTGCCTACCCTGCTGTGAGAAGCATCTGTGAGAAAGCGTCGCTTTTGACATGGTTAGTCCCCCAGTTTTTGCCTGGTATATGATGTGGTTTCAGAGTTGTAAGTGCCCTGGGCCCCTGCTAAACAGGTCCCCAGGGCTAGATCTCTTTCCCAAAACTGTTGTGATGCATTGGCACAATTGGCAACATCTTTAGCTGCCACTATAAGTCACTAGTAAATGTTACTTAGGTACACAGGGTATGGGGTACTATGGGTAGGCTCCTGAGGTCAGAAGCATAGATTGTGCCACCCTCAGGGACTCTGCATCCAAGTACACTCAGTCCTGTCATTGCAGGCTGAGTGTCCTGGTGCAATCTTAAAATGCAAACATGACATGGCACACAGCCCGTGTGACCTGTCCACTACACACTGCATGCAATATAGGTAAGCCACCCCTCTGGGAGGCCTTACAGCCTAAGGCATGGTGTACTATAATGCATGTATGGGCATAGGTGCATGAGCAATATGCCCCTACAGTGTCCTTGCCAAACCTGGGACATAGTAATTGTTCAGAGCAGCCATTTAAATGCATGTGCTGGACACTGGTCAGTACAAGTTTCACCGCTACATTAAGGCCACTCTGAACCCTGGGTTGTTTGGTATCAAATAACTCAGTACAAACTGGTACCAGTATTGAATTTGTTGCAAAATGTACCCAGGGGCCACCTTAAAGGTGACCACTGCAAAGCTAACTAGCCCTGGCATGGTTGTTGGCAGGTCCCAACCAGCCTGCCTCCACCAGACAAGATTCTGCATCTCTAGGGTGAGATCCTTTGCTCTTTTGGACCAGGAAAACAAAGCCCTTCCTGGGTAAAGGTGTTACACTTCCTCCCCCAGGAATGTGCACTGCCCCGCCTGCGAGCTTCAAAGGAATTTCTGCCCTTGAAACTCGACCATCAGCTGTGCATCTAGCAGCAGATGGCTGCCTCCGCTGCAAACCCCTATTTTTGGCGGGAGCAACAGCTGGAAAATGCACAAAGACTAGGAGAAGTGTTCACCATCTGCCTGCATCACCCCTCAGGTGTAGCAGGCGAAGTGACCTCTCCATTTCATTTTCCTCCATCTTGCATGGTAGGAAAATTGGCAATCAGGAATAGGGATGTGACCTGTCCCCTCAAGAAGTGGTCACATAGTGGGATGGACCATTGGCCACCACCAAGTACTCCCCTAAAGCCCCCCCAAAGGCAGTATTTAGTGGGCAATCCTAGACCTGCAGATCAGATTCAACGGACACAAGAAGACCAGCAACAAAGAAGACCCAAGGCTTGAGAACGGACGTCCTGCTGCAAGAAGAAAAAGGCACCAAACCCTGCCTGCTGCACCCAGGACTTGACAATCGCCACTGAGGGGCCGACTGGACATCAGATGGACTCTAAGAAACCACAGAGCACCTCCAACCTTCTAACAATTGTCAAGAACCTCGTTCCATAGTGAATGCATCACTCCCTGCAACCAGCAAGCAAGAACCAGTGACGTCCAGTTCACTGTTCGGCCACTGACTAGGGAACTAGAAAAAGCAGCTGGACCACATTTCCTTCGACAGACCCATAGGACAAACCCTCCAAGTGTGCCAAGTTTGGTGGCACTGCAACTTCCAGTGGCTGAACCATGCAAAAGCTAGGACTACTGGACCCCCCATTGTCAGACACTCAGAAGAAAAGTCAGCTCCAGACTCTCTGATAACCTGAGGCAAGCACCTGTCAAGGGACTTCAGGACACCCAAGAACCACCCTCGAGAGTGGCCCTGCTAACTTTAAAGCAATGTGGATTTGACCAGCGACTCCATCTTATTTGAGTGACTCCATATTGTGTCCTGCAGCAGTTACAGGGCAGCGCAGGTGTTTTTCTTCACAGAAGTTGTTTTTCTTTTCACAAGTACAGAGCAGGATGGTTACTGGGCCATGGTAAGTGGGATGCACAGTTGATAAAGTTCACAAGGTTGAGATTGTTTTTGCTACAGGAATGTATGGCTCTGTCTCGGAGCAAACACAGGCGCCCGGCCAGCTCCTGTGAGTGTTTTCACTACAGACAAATACAGCCACCTTTAATTTCATAACAGAAGGGATGGGGTTTCTAGGATTCTTTCCTTGAGTTGTTTAAAGGTATAAAAGACGGGGAAATCTGGTGCTCAGACAGGACCTTGTCTGAGGAACGGACGCGTTACCCATGGGTCCTGCCTGACTGACCCGAGGGCTTCCCAGTCGTGCTGGCCTGGATGTTGTCTGCAACTCAATCGCTGATGTATTCTAAATCTTGATTATTTGGTTCATGTACACATGTTCTGTAGGTGGCTTGCACATTTGTTCTTGCATCTTGATCACCTGATTTATGTACTTATTCTTTTATATATGCATGTTGCACCTGAGTTATAAACGTATTCATATATATTCATGTCATTAGTTTGATGTCTGGGAAGTGCCTTAATAAATACATTATTCAGACTGAGAGTGCTCAATTCCTTTGGCATTGTGTCCTATTATTTCAAACGAAAAGCAATACATTTTGGGGTAGTCTGCAGAATACGATATTAAGGTAAAAGATGTTTGGGAAAAAGACGAAGGCAGCTTCCCAAATACCGGTGTGGGAAATAGTCCCCTACGGTACGCTTGCACATGAGTGATATTGCTTTGCTGGCTTGAATTAAAACTAGAATGCGTGCAAGGCAGATGCCAAGCCAGTAAATGTATTGGCCTGTTTGCAGAAAGTGCCACTAGAAAAGGAAAAGAGCTTAGCACTTTAGGGCAAAGAGGCTGGATCCTCTTATGTGCTTATCGTAAAATGCATGATAAATGTGCTCAGTTAGAGTAGGAACGTGATCAGATGGAAAAGCAATTGGTGGAAGCTAAAAATACCTCCACAATGTTCTTGTGTCAAAAAAAACTTTTGCAAGATAAACTGGAAACTTATTAGACTCTGAATGAGAAAGCAGCGGTGCAAGTGGGGCAGTACAAATATAAGAAGAGAAGGAGGAAGGTTAAAAATTGGAAGGTTCATGTAGCTATTGCCAAGGCAGGGATAGACTAGAATCTTGAGGAATGGGATGGTAATATCCCTTGAAGGAGTTACTTGAGGCAGTCTGTGAGCTGGGAGAGTTAGGAGAGTGGATAAAACCCAAGAGAGTCCCCCGGTCCGAGGGCCGCACAGACAACAATAGGGTATCCCAGAGAGATTCTTGGCATTGTTGAAGGATTGTTGTGAAGAAAGAACAGATAGACGGAATACATACCAAGTCTGTGGGAGATGTATCGGAAGCTAGGGCTAAACAGGAATGAGTGGAGCAGGAAAGGGAACAAACAGGATAATGAGCGGATGAGTCAGAGCAAGTAAGAGGTGAAGGAGGAAGAAGAAAAAATGGGAGAAAAGTAATCCCCCAAAAGAGAAGGAAGTGAAAGACTTGAACACTGATTGGC
Organism: Pleurodeles waltl; assembly: GCF_031143425.1. NCBI lineage: Eukaryota > Metazoa > Chordata > Amphibia > Caudata > Salamandridae > Pleurodeles > Pleurodeles waltl. The sequence goes on from NC_090443.1 coordinate 867,113,886, forward strand.
TGACTGAGGAAAGCAGGTATGAAAGCAATACACTGACCTGCAATCCACCCTTCAAGTGTCCTGCCCCCCTGGTTCCAAAAGTTCCTTGGTGAGCAGCTTTTGGCTCACCTATTTGCTCTGCACCTGGTCTCCCTGGTCCTTGCATCAGACAACCAGCTGTGCTCTAGGGGTCCCCAACCCCTTGCAATCTCTACACTCCAACGGGGCCCACCTGACTCGCCTTTAGGTCGGCCTGTGCAGTGCATTTCCAAATGGTCCCCCCCGTCCTGCACCTGTTTCAAGACTTTCATCCGCTGCTCCTGCTCGAACCAGAACCCACCCGAACGTCTCCGTCTGTACCACAGAACATCTCAATGACCTCAACCTAAAACCAGAAGGTGACACTTAAGAAAGCATTGCATGATTTTATATGCATTTTTAAAGTTTTCTCCTATTTATTCCTTTGGTGGGAGTTACACACAAAAAGACTGTTTTTGCTAAACTTTGAAAAATCATAGTTAAAATGTACATACCTGATTTTGGTGATCTTGGTCTTATAAATTTTGTAAATATCTAAAGTATTTTTGTAAATTGGTCTTGAGTTATTCTTTTGAGTGTGTGTCCACATTTATTAATTCTGTGAGTACAACAAATGTTTAGCATTTCTCCAAGATTGGCCTAACTTCTCGACCAAGCTACAATACAAATTAGAGCATTAGGTGATCTAGTTTTTACCTTTGCAAAACAACATGTGGTTGCTCAGACTGTCTGCACGGTGCACATCGTTTTTGTACACCATATAGCCAGCCAGCCTCCTATAGCATCCTTCTACGTAATGGCTGTGTCTGGTGAACGAGCTAAAAAAGACACTTGAAAGGAAACAACCCTAAATTGGTTCTGCAGCATCAGAGAGTGAATAGACATCCCCTGTCTGACAATGGTGAACAAAAGCAGGACCCCCACTAATCCAGCTAATGGGCTAGGGTCAACACAGTGACAGAATAAATCACAGGGAGTACACTAATACTGACACCCCTGCAGGCCCTCTTAGGACATTTTGCTGAGATACCAATAACTGTTCGAATATTAACGGTTCTATTATTATTGCTTGCTAAGTGCAGAATTGCTATGGCCTGGTGATGGGGCCCCTTGCACAGGGTAAAAGCCTGGAATCGTGCTGCGGTTTATACGGCAATGAAGCTTCTGAAGCATATGTAACATTGACACTTTCCTAAACTAAACCTAAAGACATCTGAGTCACATTAAGAACATATCTGGAGCACCTGGTCGAGCCCAGTACTTGACCATACTGAGACTGTCTCCAAATGTGATTCATGGGTAGGGCTTATATTACAGTACAAGGCTTGTTGAGACACCACATTTGGGAGGAGTGTATCTGAAACCTACTCTATATTTATACTACTATACTATACTATACTATGCTATACTATACTACTATACTGCTGACCCTATAGAGAATGAGGATATCACCCATAAGCAGGCGAGAGAGAGAGCTGGGACAAAGGTTGGGAAGACAGTGAGAAATCAGGTGTGGCAAAGCACTGGCCCAGACAGCGCCTAGTGACACTAAGTTGTTTTCTGAGTTTAGGAGTGTGTACTATTACATTCTATTGTGTAAAAAAGTACTTTCTTTCTTGAAAAGATAAGCACTATGGATATTAGCTTGTTAGGCTGTTGGGTTATTGTTGAAGTCTGAGCTTGAGCACACCAACACTACCTCCCTGAGAAGCCAGTGACTGCTACTCACCATTGCTATCTCTGAGAGTCAGGTGCAGAAGGGATTGTAGTTTGTACAGTTTGCAGAGCCATAGCAGGACAGATTTGGCAATATTAAAGGCAAGCCCAGTAGCCCCTGCTTGCTCTGGGCCTCCCCAACAATAAAAGTAATCATAGTCTCATCATCTGTAATTAATTAATGGCAACTGAATCTGGAACATAGCTATTTGACAGGGTTCCTCATAAAATGCTACAGTAACACATTAGGTAGTCAGCTGATCTTATTTATGAATATAGGGTGCTGGCATGTCATTAGCACATTATTAGATGGGGAGCAATGGAGTGCTTGCTATACAGAGCGTCATTCTCTCTGTAGACTGTTCAAACCTATCCTGGAGCCCTTCACTTTCATCTTCAGCTGGGTCCAGGATGCAATGAGCTCCTACAATAACACTCCCTAAATCTACAAATGCTTAATTTAATATTTTACTGTATTTAAATCTTACTGTAACTAATGCAAAGCCTTCTATACTAGCTGCAAAGCGTTAGTCTCCATCAGCTAAGGTACGTGAAAAAAATATTTCCAACTGTGTTTTATTGGTTTTCACATAATAAAGAACAAACCATACAGTGCAGGAGTCTCAAGCTCACATATAGGCCCTCAATACAACTTTGGCGTTCTTTTTAAAAGACCGCTAAAGCCGCGGGCGCCAACACACCGCCAGTGCTGGCGGTATGTTTGGCGCCCTATTTTGACATTTCCGCTCGGCCAGCGGACAAAAACAGCATTCCGCCCACTGGCCCAGCGGAAAAGTCACCACAACATTGAAGCCGGCTCGTAATCGAGCCCGTGGCAATGTTGAGTTGCGTCATGTGCAGCAGCACACGTTGCGCATTCCACTGCCCGTAATTCGGGCAGTGGAATGAGCGAAGGGGCTGTGCATGGGTGCCCTGCAGTGCTCTTGGCATGGGCACTGCAGGGGACCCCAGGGGGTCCCGAGTCTCCCATACCGCCAGCCAAATACTGCCATGGACAGGCTGGCAGATGGAGACTCGTAATCCCCAGAGCAGCGCTGCTTGCAGCGCTGCCCTGGTGGATTACAATTGCGGGGTCCGCCAGGCTACAGGCTGGCAGCAGCCTGACGGTATCGGTGGTATTACCGTTGCGGTTCTGCCATGGTCATAATGTGGCAGTAAGTACCGCCAGCCTGTTGGCAGTACTACTGACACATTATCGCCACCTGCCGGGGTCATAATGACCCCATAGTGACCCCAAATAACAAAAGCTGCAGTATTTCCCAAGATTAAGCAACATAGTATATGTCAGGTTAGGCATCAAAAGCTTACAACAGTAGCTACATAATACAGCATAAAACAAGCTGTTGAGCCTGTTTCTTAATGATAAACACAACAATAATACTCTTGGTTGCCACATCACTTATAGAATGATACTCAAATCAGGTGGAATCATATTCCATAATCTGAGATGGTGTCTGAGCTCGAGTCCCCCTCATCGTTAAACTTATCAAGCAGCAGGCCCTAGACCGTTATCTCCTGCGCCACCCCCTCATCAGTGGGGTAAAGATGCATATGATGTTCTTCAGCTACTCCTCATTCAATCATGTCTCTCGGCCACTAAGATGCCAGAGGCACCCTGGTTCCCAATCATCCGATGGCCACACAACGCTTAGCCAGAAGAAGTGCAAGCTGAGTGAGTTTATAGGGAATCTTACACCCTCTAGGCCTCCCCCTCACTTCCAAAAGACAAGCCACTGGGGTCAGAGGAATCACCAATCCGGTGACCTCCTCAATCCTTGGCACCACCCCCTCAAAAGGTTCTGAATCTTGGTGCAGTCTCAGGCCAGATGTAAAAAGGTAGCACTCTCCTCCCCACAGCGCAGGTAATTAGCCGCCCTGGAGGGGTCCATCCTAGTCAGTTGGCAGGGAGTCACATAGGTGCGGTGCAAAAATGTAATAGATTAAACCGGTTATTGCAAGATACCGTTAGTACCAGCTCAGAAGCGCGTGCCCAGTCAGCGTCTGTGATTGGCTCTGCCAGTTCCCTCTCCCAGAGCTGTCGTGCCACGTAAGGTTTTTTCAACATGTACCCCCTGAGTGCTTTGTGGAACAATGTAATTAGGTGCTGCCCCTCTCCTCACCGAAACAGGCCACATCCTGAGGGTCGCAGTGCTGCCGGAAAGACGCTCTGCACCTCTACGTTCCAGCTTGGCATAGTGTAGAAAGTGACCTGGCCCCACTCTAAAAGTGTTTTGCATTTCTTGAAAAGTAAGAAAAATCTCGCCGGTACATAAGTCGCCCACCACCTGACAGACATACCATTAATATATCTCTAGAGATATCTGCATCAATTGCCTGGAGTGGTGTGAGATTCTAGAGCCGTAGCTCCCTATCAGAGAGAGTCCTGAAAAGTATTTTTTGGAACAACTTTTCCCATATCATAGATGTAGTCTTCACCAAATATGGGACTGGGTGCTCTGACCTACCTCTCGAATTACTAGATGCACAAATGTTTCCCCCAAGTATATCTCTGAACAACATTTTTCTCCCATTTATCAGACTCTACTAGCTACCTCAGGGCAGGCTGCAAGTGTGCTAAAAATAGTAAAATTGCATATCTGGGAGAACCAGACCCCCATCTTCCATGTACCTCTTAAGTGTTGACAGCACTACTGTGCTGCCTTGACAGGCCAAGTTCAAGGAAATTTAACAAACTGTCCAATTTACAAAAGAGCCAAGGCTCGAGCAGGAACATTGAATTTTGAACTAGGTGGAGGCAGCATGGGAGGAAGAACATTTTTGCAATAGCAGCCCTGTCCATCACCAACAGGGGGAGTCTGTTCCAGAACGCAATAGAGTTCTCAAGACCACTCACTACCCTGTCCAGGTTCAAGCGCGATGTGCTGCTTCAGTGTGTGTGACACAAATGCTTAGAAACCGAAATTCTTCCATCTCTCAAAGAAGCCCCCTGTCTGGGAGCTCGTCAAATGGCTTCCCAACTAACTCACCAAGGGGGAATAAGAGTGACTTTTGAATATTGACTCTGAGGCCAGAGACCTCGCAATAGGTAGTCAGCATCTGCATCAACATTGGTACTGACCTGCCAGGAGCGTGAACATAAAGCAGTGCATTATCTGCATGTAGCGAGACGTGTTGAGCCACCCACCAAATCCCCCAAGGTTCCAGTTCTGTACATAGTAGCAGAGCGAGGGGTTTGATCAGTGCAAAGAGAAGCTGCAAAAGAAGACATCCCTGTCTGGTCCCCCTGCCCATCACCCACACCTCTGAGAGCTCACCTCCCACTTTGACGCAGATCGGTGTACAGGCTTCGAACCAAGTGCAAAAATTAGGCCCGAACATGTAACCCTTTAACACTGCCATCAGATAACTCCACTCCACAGTATAGAAAGCTTTTTCTAGGTCCAAGGAACCAGGGCCATCTCACTGTCATCACCAATGGTTTCATGCAGTATCTGGGTGAATCTAAGCAGACTGAAAGAGATATTGTTAGAAATGGGGTCTTTGGTTGGCAGTCACGTTGCCCTCTGTCCAAGCAAGGACTCGCACTCTAGTCAGGGTAAAAGAGAAACACACCCAGTCACACCCTGCTCACCCTCTTGGTAGCTTGGTACGAGCAGAAAGGCTTAACCCAGAGGCAAAATGTAAAGTATATGTACCATCACTCACAGTTATCCAGTGGAAACACTACAAAATGAACACCACACAGGTCTAGAAAATAGCCACTATTTATCTAAATCAAACAAGACCAAAACGACAAATATCCAACATACCCAAGCAAAGTTATGATTTTTTAAAGATTAAACTTCAATATAGCACTTAGAAACACAAGTGCTTTGAATTGGTGATATCACGACGTCGTGACGGAGTCATTCCCAACAATCTGGCACTAATGGAGCAGGTCACAGTGTCACACGACCCCCTAGGTACAGTACCTTGTGTAAATGAGGAAACAAGCCAGTGCAATGAGTCGGGGATCGAGGTGTTGCTGGAACCAGTGAGGCGTCAGTTCCGGTGCTGCGGAGCAAAGGCGTCGGTATGAGCCATCGGATCCTTAATGCGGTGCTGTGGAGGTAAGGCGGCATTGGGTGGAATTGTTGGATCCGCACACTTCCGGCGGGGTCGATAATCTGTGGTCACAGAGTGGTGCGGCCAAGTCAATGACGCGGCACTTTGGGACTCACAGAGTTGTGGACTTCAGCGAGGCGGCGGTGGACCTGCGGGGTCGTCGCACTCCAGCAAGGACCACGGCTTCAGTTGCAGGCGGCATCACAGAATCCGGCACAGGTGTCAGTCCGGAGTCGTCCAAAGTCAGTACACTAGGTTCTTCTTGGTTTTTCACCAGCTTCTCCTTTCAAGGTCCCAGGCACTGGATAGGGCACTGTTGTGAATAACAACATAAAGCGAATCACGTACAACTTCAATACGGCTTTATTTGAAATCCAATGTATAGGCAGACACGATATGAGGTCTCGCACTGGCGTCTGGCTCCTCTCCTTTCTCCTATAACCGCCTCCCATTGAATCCCCAAGGCGTTCTTCAAATGGAATTGTCGGCACGAGGAATGTGCAGACGATTCCATTAATACATTAATACAACATATCCACTCCCCTTATAGAAACAAAAGAAACAAACAAATTAACATAAGAAAACAGAATAATAAAAAGACGTATAACATCATATTACATAACATAATCCTGTAAATATATCGAATTTTCCAACACCTAGGACCTAACCCACGTGTATGAGGAACACAACTGGTAGCTGGTGTCTGCACACCGCTTTCCCCACCTACATGGTTATTTTGCAACAATTCCTCATCAGACATAAACAAGAAACTGTTGCAACCACCAACATTTTCACACACTTTTGTCATTATCTCTTTCTTCACCTCCTTTGCTATAAAAAGCAACTTTTCTTTTGTTCCATCGTTAACCATTCTCCAACACCACATGAAAATCATGGACTTCCCTCACTTTGTATGGTCCTTGAAATTTCGTAAGACCTCCACAAATGCATCCTGACCGTATTTTAAATAAGTCCCCTTTCTTAATGATTTTCACAACCTTTGGTATGGGGAGTACCCTCTCACTTGTGAAGACCTTCCCTTTCTCAACTAACCTGGACATCCATGATGGATTCAATTTTGTTCCAGCTTCTCTACCTCCCATCACTGTGAAAGGTATTTTACCTGTTCCCCCATTTTCAGTTGTTCTATAAGCCCAAACCAGGTCATTTACCATATCCCGTACATCTTTCCCACAACTCAATGCCATTTGGATAATACCCTTCATCGTACGGTTACTCCTCTCTACTATACCATTTGCTTGTGGATTGTACAAGGAAGTGCGAGAATGACAAATCCCACATGATTTTAAGAAATTTTCCATCTCAATAGAAGTTAATTGTGTACCATTATCAGTGATGATTCTTGCAGGACACCCCTCCTCCAGAAATATTTATTTCATTGCTTTAATCGTACTAGTGGTAGTGATGTCTCTTAAAATTTTTACAGTCAGCCATCGTGAATGAACATCAACCATGACCAATGCACACCTCAAATCTGGGGTGACCCCCCCAAGCAGGCTGCCGATAAAGTCCATACACACTGTGTGCCACGCTTTCCCAGGGTCTGGTATTGCCCCAACAGTACTTTGTTTCCCAACTTTTAACCTCTTCTCACCTTCCTTACAATCAATAGAGTTTTCTACTCACAGGTCCACATCAGCATCTAGTCCAGGCCACCAGAAATGCTCCCTTAATCATTTCTTAGGTACCGTTCGACCTAAATGCCCCCCATGTGCTAACTTAAATAATTTGATTTTTAACTCCTCAGGAGGAACAAATCTGTCACCTCTCAAAATATTGTTCTCAGTTGTCAATGATAACTCCTCCAACACTATCACATAAGGATGGATTTGAACATTAAGAGTACTTTCTCTCCTCCCTCCTTCCTTGATCAACTTAATCACACCATTCATAACAACATCATTTTCCATACTCTTCCACCACTCTTTCTGGGAGATTGTGCCTTAGAACACTCTACCACATCCTCAATACTTGCCACTGCTCCTTCCTCCTCACATTCTCATACACTCTCCTTATCAACTCTTTGCCAATCTAGCGGTAAGCGAGACGAACAATCAACTCTAACATTACGCCAACCCTGAATATACTCAACCTCAAAATGATATTCCTGCAAACGAGCTGCCAACCTGACCAATCTTGACGAAACCTTGCACATACCTCCCGTTAACAATATCCTCAACAAAGATTTATGGGTTGTGCGTAGAGTGATTTTACGCCCCCACACATAAGTCCTAAAATACTCAATCGCCCAAGTGGCAGCCAGTTTCTCTTTCAATGGCTGAGTAATTCTGTTCCGATACAGTCAAAGATGCCACATTTTTTTCTCTGACACCATGCATTTGTGACAATACCGCCCCCAAACCAATGGCACTTGCATCAACAGTAATGATAGTTTTAGCATTCACATAAAACGACACCAAAACTCGTGCCTTACACATCTCCTCCTTAATACTTTGAAACGCATTATTTTGTTCTACACCCCACTGAAATTTCTGTCCTTTGGGCAACAACTTCCTCAAATTCTCTGTCTTGTCTGCAAAGTGTTGTATACATTTCTAATAATAGTCTATCAACCCAAGAAACGATCTGAGTCGATCCTTATCCTGAGGAGGGGGAGCATTTTTAATTGCATCCAACAAACTCTTCTTTGGTTTAACTCCCTGCTCAGATAATGTGTACCACAAATACTCAATCTCATTCGCAAAAAATTTGCATTTTTCTTTCTTCAACGTTAATCCAGATCTTTTAATCCTATCCAAAACACATCTCAACACATTGTTATGCTTCTCCACTGAGTCACCAAACACCAAGATATCATCTTGAAAATAAATGACATTTTCCACTCTCCTGAATAACTCAGTCATCAACCTTTGGAATACTCCTGCAGCTGAAGCAAGTCCAAATGGCATTCTCATGAATTGGAAGATTCCCTCAATAGTAATAAAGGCTGTAAGCCCTTTGGACTCAGTGTGAAGTTTGATTTGATGATATGCACTTCTAAGATCAAGCTTAGAAAACTACTTTCCCCCTCTTAACAATAAAATCAATTCATTGATATTTGATAATGGATAGTTATCTACCACAATATCTTGATTGAGTGTGCGGAGGTCAACACAAAACCTCAGACTCCCATCTGATTTTCCCGTTACAACCACCATAGAAATCCAACTTGATGTTTCTATTTACTCAATAATATCCTCCTGTACCAATTTTGAGATCATCTTGCTCACTTCTTGACGAGCCAAAATTGGTACCCATCTCAATTTATGTTGGACAGGAATTGCATTCCTTTCACCACAATCTTATCTACATAACCTTTAAGTTCTCCCAAAGTATCATTGAAAACTTCCTTGTATTCATCCACTATTTCCTCAATATTACCACTGCCCACCAACATAACATTTTCATGCGCTCGTGGATCGATCTTAATGTGAAGATCATGCTGAAGATGCCATCCCAAAATTGGTGGACCATTGCTAGCCACATACACCTTCCTATTAACATGTCTCTCCCCAAACTCGATCTTGATCAACATATATCCCAATATATCAATTTTCTCTCCCTGGTAACCTACTGGATTTGCAAAACATGTTTTAGACTCAGAATTATGAAACTTGCTCCCACATCTTGTACATGACTTATTCACATTTTTTCCAACGTTACTGGTTTTGTTTTTATATTTGCGTGCTGAATTTGTAGCCGCTAATACCTCATTATCCTCACTCCCTACTTTGCTTATACAATTCACATCGATACCATCAGCATTTGCTTTGTCTTTTTTTCCCATCTCCCTCATACAGTATTCAGACTGTTCAACCACCTTTGCTATTTCAATAGCATCCCTGAACGTAGGATTTTTTGCCGCCCATAATCTCTCCTGCATTTTTTCACTTCAGCATTGTACAATTATTTGGTCACAGATAAGCTCATCTGCCATTGTTCCAAACTGACACCTGGTAGACAATTCGGTCATTCTAGAAACAAATTCATCAATACTCTCTCCTATTTTTTGTGGTTGCGTATAAAATTTGTGTCTTGTTATAACTATATTAAATTCTTTTGCAAAGCGCTTTTCCAATCTCTTCAATGCTTCAGTGTACACATTCATCATTTGTTGTCCTTCCTGCTGTATTATCGGAGGTAAGTATTTGAATATCTGCTATCCTTCTTGGCCCAATGTACAGAGAAGAATAGCTTTTTTCCTCGCAGGTCTCAAGTCTTGTCCATCTAGTGCCACTAAATAGTTTTCAAAGATATTCACCCACTCTTCCCAAGGAATATTTGGATTCCCTGGTTGTGTCAAAAATGGGGGTGGTGGTATTATAACCTGACTAATTGAAGCCATGACCCAAGTTGAATAACTATATGTCAGGAGAATAAAACTAAACAATTAAAAAAAAAAAAAAATTGTCTTATGTATTCTCTCTTTGGTATTATTATTTTTATTTATTTATTTTACAGTCTAGTTCCGCGCTACAATGTCCTAAATTGGACTGTAGCACTGCGACCAATTCCTTGTGCTGATGTGGTTACTTGCTTTTTTTAAAAAGCATCCCTTAGCAACCAATCCACTTGAAAACGATACATCGTTTAATCTGCTATGGAGATTGTTGTTGCCCGGAGAGGTGTCTCCTAGCAACCAGTTCCTCTCGCAATGAGCGTGTGCCCCGAAAATGCTCCCATAAGTGGTTGCGCGAGGAAATACGGGTCACAGCACAACTTGCGCTCTTTGGGACACTTCAAGCAGCCAGCGCGAGGGAATTCACACGCGCCTCCCTCAGCCGTTTCAATAGCGCTCCAAAAGTAATTCCCTGTTCGCCTCTCCAATGTAAACGGAACACCCGTAAGCAGCGCAACAGCGTAGACAGTACCTTTAGTTCAATTGTTTGGTGGCAACAGCTCTTCGTGAGTTCGTTTAGCTCTCCCCGCATGTGTCTGCTAACCAATCCACTCCATACCGCTCCCATCCTCGTCACCGTTAATTGGTTGTGAATAACAACATAAAGCGAATCACGTACACCTTGAATCCAGCTTTATTTGAAATCCGATGTAGAGGCAGACACAATACGAGGTCTCCCACTAGCATCTGACAACTCTCCTTTCTCCTATAACCGCCTCCCATCGAATCCCCAAGGCGTTCTTCAAATGGAATTGTCAGCACAAGGAACGTGACGATGATTCCATTAATACATGAATACAACAGGCACCACTTGGCAGGGCAGGAGTATCAGCAGAGAGTCCAGGTGCTGGCAGAGGAAGTCTTTGATGGCCCTGAGACTTCAGAACAGGGAGCAAGCTTAGTCCAAGCCCTTGGAGATACCGCTCAAGCGGGAATGTACCACAAAGTCCAGTCTTTGTCCCCTTTCTCAGGCAGAAGCAGCAACTGCAGGGTAGCCCAACACAGCACAGTCACAGGCAGAGGCAGCACTTCTCCCTCAGCTCTTCTCCTGGCAGAGGTTCCTCTGGAATTGTTAAAGTGATCTAAAATGTGGGATTTTGGATCCACTACTTATACCCCTTTCTGCCTTTGAGGCAAAGAAAAGTCTCTGTTGTTTAAAGGACCCTGCCTTGCCCAGGCCTGGCTCCAGATGCACACCAGAGGGTTGGGGATTGCTTTGTGTGATGGCAGGCACAGCCCTTTCAGATGTAAGTGACCAATCCTCCCTCCACCCTAGCCCAGATGGTCCATCAGGATACGCAGGTTACACCCAGCACCCTTTGTGCCACTGTCTAGTGGAAATGCACAAACAGCCCTACTGACAGTCTGACCCTGACAAGGAATCCACAAACAGGCAGAGTCACAGAATGGTTTAAGCAAGAAAATACCAACTTTCTAAAAGTGGCATGTTGAAACTAACAACCTAAAAACCACCTTCACTAAAAGATGTATTTTTAAATTGCGAGTTCAGAGACTCCCAACCTCACCATATCTATCTGCTCCCAAAGGGAACATGCACTTTAAATATATTTAAAGGCATCCCCCAGGTTAACCTATGAGAGATAGGCCTTGCAACAAAAACGAATTTGACAGTATTTCACTGTCAGGACATGTAAAACACATCAATACATGTCCTAGCTTGCTTTAATATACACTGCACCCTGCCCATGGGGCTACCTAGGGCCTACCTTAAGGGTGCCTTACATGTACAAAAAGGGAAGGTTTGGGCCTGGCAAGTGGGTATACTTGCCAGGTCGAATTGGCAGTTTAAAAACTGCACACACAGATACTGCAGGGGCAGGTCTGAGCCATGTTAACAGGGTTACTCATGTGGGTGGCACAATCAGTGCTGCAGGCCCACTAGTAGCATTTGATTTACAGGCCCTAGGCACCTCTGGTGCTCTTTACTAGGGACTTTCTCGTAAATCAAATATGCCAATTATGGAAAAGCCAATTACACATACAATTTCACATAGTGAGTACTTGCACTGTAGCACTGGCCAGCAGTGGTAAAGTGCCCAGAGTAACAAAAACCGCAAAAACAGAGTCCAGCACACAGCAACAACCTGGGAAGTAGCGGTAAAATGTTAGGGGAGACTACACCAAGGATGCCAGGTCTAACAGATGTGTGAACAAATAAGCCTCCCAACTGTTGTTCTCTACCATTTTCTTTTTTAAATCCCATCATTTCTCCCCCACTAACTCTTGTTCGGGATCTCCACTTCCTTTCTTTTTTAAAAATATTAGAAAGATTAGTCTTCAACCTCCTCTCATCTAAAATGTGGTCTAATTACTGACCTGACCTCTTTCAATGTGGCTTTTGTACCCTCTGTTCCAATGTAACAGCAATTAAACTACAGCTATCTCTCTTCATTCCTCACAATGTTTGACTTTTTGTCACCTTTGAAACAGTAGCCCACCCAACACCACTCACCTCCCTCTATTCTCTTGGCCTTACTGGCATAACAAGCCCCTTGGTCACCTCCTACCTCTCCACCTGCTCCTTCACTGTGACATGTAAGTCCATGACTTCTTTATCTACACCATAGTCAGTGGGTGACCTTTTATTCTATACACAACCTTCTTCATCTCATACCACTTCGATGCTGATGATACATAGCTTTTCATCTCTTTTCCTAATTGCACATCTGACCAACATACATATATCCCTGAATGCCTCACAACTATCTGCTAATGGATGGCGCTATGACTACATTTCACTAAAAGAGAAGTGCTATTCTTCCCCCACACCATCCTGGCTGTCCAGTGTGGTCTAATTTGCATCTGAGATACTAAATTTTGCTTCATGAGCCAAAAACCTTGGCATTGTATATGTCCTATTCAGCACATCTACGGAGTTGGACGCCATCATCACCGATATTTCCACAGCAGCTTACTCAACAAACATAACATTTGCTCACTAATCCTTTACAACATTTCTAAATCAGCCATGAACTCACTGATTGGCTTACCCAATTACAATGAGTGAAGTTCTGAACTTGCCAACCCAAACTTTATTTAACCCCCCCCAGGCATGCTCTAACCTTCCATCTATTGCCACCAAACAGGATGGCTAAAAGTCAAAAACAAATGCAAAACAACAAGTGATGGACGGAATGCTGAACATTGTCAAACATTCACCCCCAGTCACAGATCTGGGTTTAATCCATCGTTTTTTTGCTGCCCATGCCATTCCAGTTTGGACCCAGCCATATGCAAATCAGTCTTGACCCTGTTCCCCATGGGAACAGTCCAGCCCGAACTGCTAGGCCAGGTCTTCCCTGGACTGGAAACAAGCATCCTGGGACCGGTTTCGGGGTTTCACCCCTCATCAGCCAGGCTAGCTTGAATCCAGTGGCATGGGAAGCACGGGACCCACGTCTGGGCATACCCTTCCCACTTAGGGCGACAAATGCAAAACAACAAGTGATGGACGGAATGCTGAACATTGTCAAACATTCACCCCCAGTCACAGATCTGGGTTTAATCCATCGTTTTTTTGCTGCCCATGCCATTCCAGTTTGGACCCAGCCATATGCAAATCAGTCTTGACCCTGTTCCCCATGGGAACAGTCCAGCTCGAACTGCTAGGCCAGGTCTTCCCTGGACTGGAAACAAGCATCCTGGGACCGGTTTCGGGGTTTCACCCCTCATCAGCCAGGCTAGCTTGAATCCAGTGGCATGGGAAGCACGGGACCCACGTCTGGGCATACCCTTCCCACTTAGGGCGACAAATGCAAAACAACAAGTGATGGACGGAATGCTGAACATTGTCAAACATTCACCCCCAGTCACAGATCTGGGTTTAATCCATCGTTTTTTTGCTGCCCATGCCATTCCAGTTTGGACCCAGCCATATGCAAATCAGTCTTGACCCTGTTCCCCATGGGAACAGTCCAGCCCGAACTGCTAGGCCAGGTCTTCCCTGGACTGGAAACAAGCATCCTGGGACCGGTTTCGGGGTTTCACCCCTCATCAGCCAGGCTAGCTTGAATCCAGTGGCATGGGAAGCACGGGACCCACGTCTGGGCATACCCTTCACACTTAGGGCGACAAATGCAAAACAACAAGTGATGGACGGAATGCTGAACATTGTCAAACATTCACCCCCAGTCACAGATCTGGGTTTAATCCATCGTTTTTTTGCTGCCCATGCCATTCCAGTTTGGACCCAGCCATATGCAAATCAGTCTTGACCCTGTTCCCCATGGGAACAGTCCAGCCCGAACTGCTAGGCCAGGTCTTCCCTGGACTGGAAACAAGCATCCTGGGACCGGTTTCGGGGTTTCACCCCTCATCAGCCAGGCTAGCTTGAATCCAGTGGCATGGGAAGCACGGGACCCACGTCTGGGCATACCCTTCCCACTTAGGGCGACAAATGCAAAACAACAAGTGATGGACGGAATGCTGAACATTGTCAAACATTCACCCCCAGTCACAGATCTGGGTTTAATCCATCGTTTTTTTGCTGCCCATGCCATTCCAGTTTGGACCCAGCCATATGCAAATCAGTCTTGACCCTGTTCCCCATGGGAACAGTCCAGCCCGAACTGCTAGGCCAGGTCTTCCCTGGACTGGAAACAAGCATCCTGGGACCGGTTTCGGGGTTTCACCCCTCATCAGCCAGGCTAGCTTGAATCCAGTGGCATGGGAAGCACGGGACCCACGTCTGGGCATACCCTTCCCACTTAGGGCGACAAATGCAAAACAACAAGTGATGGACGGAATGCTGAACATTGTCAAACATTCACCCCCAGTCACAGATCTGGGTTTAATCCATCGTTTTTTTGCTGCCCATGCCATTCCAGTTTGGACCCAGCCATATGCAAATCAGTCTTGACCCTGTTCCCCATGGGAACAGTCCAGCCCGAACTGCTAGGCCAGGTCTTCCCTGGACTGGAAACAAGCATCCTGGGACCGGTTTCGGGGTTTCACCCCTCATCAGCCAGGCTAGCTTGAATCCAGTGGCATGGGAAGCACGGGACCCACGTCTGGGCATACCCTTCCCACTTAGGGCGACAAATGCAAAACAACAAGTGATGGACGGAATGCTGAACATTGTCAAACATTCACCCCCAGTCACAGATCTGGGTTTAATCCATCGTTTTTTTGCTGCCCATGCCATTCCAGTTTGGACCCAGCCATATGCAAATCAGTCTTGACCCTGTTCCCCATGGGAACAGTCCAGCCCGAACTGCTAGGCCAGGTCTTCCCTGGACTGGAAACAAGCATCCTGGGACCGGTTTCGGGGTTTCACCCCTCATCAGCCAGGCTAGCTTGAATCCAGTGGCATGGGAAGCACGGGACCCACGTCTGGGCATACCCTTCCCACTTAGGGCGACAAATGCAAAACAACAAGTGATGGACGGAATGCTGAACATTGTCAAACATTCACCCCCAGTCACAGATCTGGGTTTAATCCATCGTTTTTTTGCTGCCCATGCCATTCCAGTTTGGACCCAGCCATATGCAAATCAGTCTTGACCCTGTTCCCCATGGGAACAGTCCAGCCCGAACTGCTAGGCCAGGTCTTCCCTGGACTGGAAACAAGCATCCTGGGACCGGTTTCGGGGTTTCACCCCTCATCAGCCAGGCTAGCTTGAATCCAGTGGCATGGGAAGCACGGGACCCACGTCTGGGCATACCCTTCACACTTAGGGCGACAAATGCAAAACAACAAGTGATGGACGGAATGCTGAACATTGTCAAACATTCACCCCCAGTCACAGATCTGGGTTTAATCCATCGTTTTTTTGCTGCCCATGCCATTCCAGTTTGGACCCAGCCATATGCAAATCAGTCTTGACCCTGTTCCCCATGGGAACAGTCCAGCCCGAACTGCTAGGCCAGGTCTTCCCTGGACTGGAAACAAGCATCCTGGGACCGGTTTCGGGGTTTCACCCCTCATCAGCCAGGCTAGCTTGAATCCAGTGGCATGGGAAGCACGGGACCCACGTCTGGGCATACCCTTCCCACTTAGGGCGACAAATGCAAAACAACAAGTGATGGACGGAATGCTGAACATTGTCAAACATTCACCCCCAGTCACAGATCTGGGTTTAATCCATCGTTTTTTTGCTGCCCATGCCATTCCAGTTTGGACCCAGCCATATGCAAATCAGTCTTGACCCTGTTCCCCATGGGAACAGTCCAGCCCGAACTGCTAGGCCAGGTCTTCCCTGGACTGGAAACAAGCATCCTGGGACCGGTTTCGGGGTTTCACCCCTCATCAGCCAGGCTAGCTTGAATCCAGTGGCATGGGAAGCACGGGACCCACGTCTGGGCATACCCTTCCCACTTAGGGCGACAAATGCAAAACAACAAGTGATGGACGGAATGCTGAACATTGTCAAACATTCACCCCCAGTCACAGATCTGGGTTTAATCCATCGTTTTTTTGCTGCCCATGCCATTCCAGTTTGGACCCAGCCATATGCAAATCAGTCTTGACCCTGTTCCCCATGGGAACAGTCCAGCCCGAACTGCTAGGCCAGGTCTTCCCTGGACTGGAAACAAGCATCCTGGGACCGGTTTCGGGGTTTCACCCCTCATCAGCCAGGCTAGCTTGAATCCAGTGGCATGGGAAGCACGGGACCCACGTCTGGGCATACCCTTCCCACTTAGGGCGACAAATGCAAAACAACAAGTGATGGACGGAATGCTGAACATTGTCAAACATTCACCCCCAGTCACAGATCTGGGTTTAATCCATCGTTTTTTTGCTGCCCATGCCATTCCAGTTTGGACCCAGCCATATGCAAATCAGTCTTGACCCTGTTCCCCATGGGAACAGTCCAGCCCGAACTGCTAGGCCAGGTCTTCCCTGGACTGGAAACAAGCATCCTGGGACCGGTTTCGGGGTTTCACCCCTCATCAGCCAGGCTAGCTTGAATCCAGTGGCATGGGAAGCACGGGACCCACGTCTGGGCATACCCTTCCCACTTAGGGCGACAAATGCAAAACAACAAGTGATGGACGGAATGCTGAACATTGTCAAACATTCACCCCCAGTCACAGATCTGGGTTTAATCCATCGTTTTTTTGCTGCCCATGCCATTCCAGTTTGGACCCAGCCATATGCAAATCAGTCTTGACCCTGTTCCCCATGGGAACAGTCCAGCCCGAACTGCTAGGCCAGGTCTTCCCTGGACTGGAAACAAGCATTCTGGGACCGGTTTCGGGGTTTCACCCCTCATCAGCCAGGCTAGCTTGAATCCAGTGGCATGGGAAGCAAAAGAACGATGGATTAAACCCAGATCTGTGACTGGGGGTGAGTGTTTGCATTGTCAGCACTCCATCCATCATCCTTTTGTGTTACTAATGTTGCCCTAAGTGGGAAGGGTATGCCCAGACGTGGGTCCCTTGCTCACTGTGCCACTGGAATCAAGCTAGCCTGGCTGAAGAAGGGTGATACCCTGAAACCGGTCCCAGGATGCTTGTTTCCGGTCCAGGGAGGACCTGGCCTGGCAGTTCGGGCTGGACTGTTCCCATGAGGAACAGGGTCAAGACTGATTTGCATACGGCTGGGTCTGAACTGGGGTGGCATGGTGAGCAAAAGAACGATGGATTAAACCCAGATCTGTGACTGGGGGTGAGTGTTTGCATTGTCAGCACTCCATCCATCATCCTTTTGTGTTACTAATGTTGCCCTAAGTGGGAAGGGTAGGCCCAGACGTGGGTCCCTTGCTCACTGTGCCACTGGAATCAAGCTAGCCTGGCTGAAGAAGGGTGATACCCTGAAACCGGTCCCAGGATGCTTGTTTCCGGTCCAGGGAGGACCTGGCCTGGCAGTTCGGGCTGGACTGTTCCCATGAGAAACAGGGTCAAGACTGATTTGCATACGGCTGGGTCGGAACTGGGGTGGCATGGTGAGCAAAAGAACGATGGATTAAACCCAGATCTGTGACTGGGGGTGAGTGTTTGCATTGTCAGCACTCCATCCATCATCCTTTTGTGTTACTAAAAGTCAAAAACAACCAGATCGCTAATTAACTTGCAGAGAACCTGTTTTGCTACACACTATAGCAAAACCTGTCATACCCTAATCCAGGGGTCTCCAATCTTTTCTGTTATTAGAGCTACTGATAAATAATAATAAAAATTATCCCTAGCTGCTAATATCTTTAGTTCTGTAATAGTGATCACATCAGACAAGATTATGTTAGTGGCCATCTTACATTTAATTACCCCAGTGCATCAGGCAGGTTTGCCAGCAGTAATTTAAAAAAAGGATTTGTCAAACGGGAATGCCTTTATGTGGGTAATACAGAACAGCCATAGCTTAAATGTCTGTGACACCAAGGTATTAATAGTAGTGATAAACCTCTCAACCCCATGTGATTTATTTCTCAAATATCAGCTTTAAAAATATATTGGAAATTCAACAATGAGCTTATCTGTTTTGGAAAGACATTTTTGTTTTGAATGCACATTTTTCAATTTTGGTATTTTGGCAAAAGCTTCAAATTTAGTAGGCTGAAATGGACAACGGACAGCTACTTCTAGGTAGCTAGAGAGCTACCATTAGCTCACGAGCTACTCATTGGAGAAGCCTGCCCTAATCTCACTCTTCTGACATCTCCTAAACCACCAAGAGCCACCTCTGACAGTTCGGCCTTCTACCTACCAGGCCCACTCCACTGAAGCAGCCTACCAAATATCACATTTGGCCTTGCTGCTACACTTGAAAACACTACTAAAGAACATCTACTACTACCAGAAAAAACAGTTTGAAAAACTTGGTCCACTGTATGGTTGTGTACAGAATGCCCCCTTCAATCTTATAGTCTTAGTCTTTCTCTTTGATGATGTCCCAGCTAACTACATCCAGACATTGGCCTAGTTCACCATGAATAACCAGTTAAATTAATTGTACGTGTAAATAATCCATTCCATCTTGTCCTGTATTCCATTCTAGATGCTATCTACAACATTTTTTACTGAAATTTGATGGTACTTGTAGGAAAATGCCACTGTTGGCATGGTTACCCCCTAACCTTTTGCCTTTTGATAATGCTAGTTATGTTTGAAAGTGTGCTGGGACCCTGCTAACCAGGCCCCAGCACCAGTGTTCTTTCCCTAAAACTGTATCTTTGTCTCCACAATTGGCACAGACCTGGCACACAGATAAGCCCCTTGTAAATGGTACCCCTGGTACCAAGGGCCCTGTGGCCAAAGATCTCTAAGGGCTTCAGCATGTATTATGCCACCCTTGGGACCCCTCACAGCTTGTGTGTGCTGGTGGGGAGAAAAAGACTAATTCTACATGGCGCTCCCCTCAGGGTGCCATGCCCACAACCCACTGCCTGTGGCATAGGTAAGTCAGCCCTCTAGCAAGCCTTACAGCCCTAAGGCAGGGTGCACTATACCACAGGTGAGGGCACAGCTGCATGAGCACTATGCCCCTACAGTGTTTAAGCTAATTCTTAGACATTGTAAGTATAGGGTAGCCATAAAGAGTACATGGTCTGGGAGTTTGTCAAACACAAACTCCACAGTTCCATAACGGCTACACTGAATACTTGGAGGTTTGGTATCAAACTTCTCAGCACAATAAATCCACACTGAGGCCAGTGTGGGATTTATTGAGAAATGCACACAGAGGGCCTCTTAGAGATGCCCCCTGCATGCCAGCCCAACTAATAGTGCTAGGCTGACCAGTTTCTGCCAGCCTGCCACATCCAGACAGGTTTCTGGCCACATGGGGTGAGTGCTTTTGTGCACTCCAGGACCAGGAACAAAGCATGTACTGGGTGGAGGTGCTTCATACCTCCACCTGCAGGAACTGTAGCACCTGGTGGTGAGCCTTAAAGGCTCAAGCCTGGTGTTACAGCGCCCAAGGGCATTCTAGCTAGTGGTGATGCCCACCCCCCCCCCACCCCCGGACACAGACCCCCACTTTTGGCAGCAAGTCTGGAGGAGATAATGAGAAAAACAAGGGGGAGTCACCCTCCAGCCAGGACAGTCCCTAAGGTGTCCTCAGCTGAGGTGACCCCTGCCTTAGAAAATCCACCATCTTGCTTTTGAGGATTTCCCCCAATAGGATTAGGGATGTGTCCCCCCCTCACAGAGAGGAGGCACAAGGAGGGTGTAGCCACCCTCAGGGACAGCAGCCATTGGCTACTGCCCTCCAGCCCTAAACACCTCCCTAAATTGAGTATTTAGGGGCGACCCTGAACTCAGGAAAACAGATTTCCTGACAACCTAAAGAAGAAGAAGGACTGCTGACCTAAAAGCCCCACAGAGATGATGGAGACAGCAACTGACTTGGCCCCAGCCCCATCGGCCTGTCTCTGGACTCAAAAAACCTGCAACAGAGACGCATGCGACGGGACCAGCGACCTCTGCCGACTCAGAGGACTCCCCTGCAAACCAAAGGACCAAGAAACTCCAGTGGACAGTGGCTCTGTCTAATCTACAAAGAAAAAAACATCTTTAAAGGGACTCCAGCCTCACTCCAGAAGCGTGACTCCCCAACACTCTGCACCCGACGCCCCTGGCTCATGCCTAGAGAAACCAACACTGCAGTGAGGAATTCCAGGAGACTCCCACGACTTGGACACCCTGAGACGACCTCCCTGCACTCCCACGGCGACGCCTGCAGAGAGAATACAGACGATCCCCCTGACCAGGACAGCCCGGTAACAAAGAACCCAATGCCTAGAAAAAGCACTGCACCTGTAGCCCCCAGGCCCGAGAGAAACCAACTACCAGTGCAGGAGTGACCATCAGGCGGCCCTCATCCTTGCCCAGTTGGTGGCTGGCCCGAGAAGCCCCCCCTGTGCCTTGCCTGCATCGCCAGAGTGCCCTGGGTCCCTCCATTGAAAGAAATACTAAACCTGACACCTACGTTGCACACTGCACCCGGTCGCCCCTGTGCCGCTGAGAGTGTATTTTGGGTGCCTGTTTGTGACCCCCCCAGTGCTCTACAAAAAAAACCTGGTCTGCTCCCCGAGGATGCAGGTACTTACCTGCCAGCAGACTGGAACCGGAGCACCCCTAGTCTCCATAGGCACTTACATTATATGGGCCCTACTTTGACCTCTGCACCTGACCGGCAATGTGTTGCTGGTGCTGGGTGTTTGGGGTTGACTTGAACTCCCAACGGTAGGCTGCCTATGCCCCGTAGACTGAAATTGTAAGTGCTTTACTTACCTGCTAAGCTAACTTGTACTTATCTCCCCCAGGAACTGTTGATTTTTGCACTATGTCCACTTTTGAAATAGCTTATTGCCATTTGTTCAAAAACTGTGTACTTTACTGTTTTACTTCGAAGTTCCATATTTACCTATGCCAACTACCTTACAATTTATGTATTTACTTGAATTTTGAATCTTGTGGTTCTAAAATAAATTGAGAAAAGAATATTTTCTAAATAAAAACCTATTGGCCTGGAGTTAAGTCTTTGAGTGTGTGTTCCCATTTTTTGCCTCTGTGTGTTCAACAAATTCTTAACACTACCTTCTGATAAGCCTACTGTTCGACCACACTACCACAAATAGAGCATTAGCATTATCTATTATTGCCACTATCAACTTCAAAGGGTAACCCTTGGACTCTGTGCACACTATCTCTCACTTTGAGATAGTATATACAGAGCCAACTTCCTACAGTACTGTTGTTACTAACATAAATGAACTTTCTCCACTGTTTCTCATGCAGCCACCTGTAAAGGTACCAAGAAGGAAACAACAGCATTGTGATCATCCCTCCACTGGTACAAGAGCACTCTTACACACGTAGTGTGGCTGACAACATGGGGCCCACAATACATTAGCCATTCGACAGATGACTTACTGAAAGCCCCCTGGTGATCAGCCAACATAAATCAGGCTGTGCTGTTAATCAAAGTGAAATGTGTTAACATGGTCCCTCCAGTATCCATGTAATGCATATTTACACTTGCAGCTCCAGTACAATGATTTTTAAACCACTGTAAGCAAACAATTATGTTCTGATCCTTTCTGCTTTTCAGCAAGGTCTGTTTAAGGCCATTTATTGTAATTTGGATCCTTCTTGTAGTGCTGCCACAAATATCTACAGATATGTATCATCACAAGGTGCTGTCTGAAAAACTGGACTTGAAAGTATCTATTACTTTATAGCTGTTTCCTATAAAAGGACATCGTATCCTCACCCTCTTCATGTAGAATGCTTCATTGTCAAGTGTGCTCCTGAGTGCGTGTGACCTTACCAAAGTAAATTATCCCTGAGCACATGGACTTTGTTGGAGCATTGTTAGAGGGCATCAATAATGTTATCCCTGCTATTAGTTTACATTCTGGGATTATTTGCTGGTATTCCCACGTATACTTTTAAGAGATCATCTTGTATTGTCATCACTTTGTGATTTTTCATTGTCATCAAGTCAGTACCATAACCTAAAATTTTACACAGGTGGGTTATATGGAAGTTTATTAGGTTCCTCACCCACAGGTCTAAAATTAAAAAAAGGAACAGAACTGATTGCTATGCCCTTTCATGTCCGAGAAAGTACCCCAACAGTTACAGATGCATGGCAGCATTCATGAGAGCTGCCCTCTACCCTCTACCCTCGCCTATTGAAAAATGCCTGCTATGCAGAGAAGCTAGTCAGGAGTGAAGATCAGATTCCTTTCACTGTGAGTTCAAACATCAAATCATCGCTCTTGGATGCTTCCAAGAACCAGCCAAAACTACTATTCAAAGTGTTTAAATTAAATAGTCAGCCAACCAGATATCTAAGGCCACATCAAGGCATCAGAAACCTAGTGTGAACACTATGTGAATGAATGTGATGACAAAGTAAATTCTATAGACCAATCAAATCTCCCACGATCAGACAACCCAGTGATGTCCAGCTGATCTATGAAGGACAGAGGTGCTATTTGCATTTCGACATAGTCTCAGAGAAAGAACAACTGGATACCATACCCAGGGTTGAATCATTGGACCATCTTTCTGAAGCAATACATGTGTCCATCAGAAATTAACTTGACAAAGAGTTTCTTACTTATTCCCTGATGAACTTCCCTATTTCTTATAGAAGGGATTTTCCCTGGCTGTTTCAAAATGGGGGAATTGTCCCACCTCTTGGGAAAACAAAACATTGGATACTGACAAACTGAATAACTTCTGCCCTGGCTCATCCCTTTCCTTCTTAAGAAAGATAGAAAGTTATTTGCCACACAACTTTATCTCCACATCAAGGCTTTATCTCCTTCTCAGTGCTTTTTAATCAACTTTCAGAGAGGGCTACAGAACAGAAACTGCCTTTCTGAAAATTGTTGATGACTCACTTGCATCCTCATCTCTGGCAACCCATGTCTACTGTGCTCCTAGATCTCTCAGCTGGCATTGATATAGTCACCTTTTTTGCCCTGATCAAACATTATGAAAGAAAGGTTAATTTGACTCCCCCAAGAGCAGAGCTGCATATGGTGGCACAGTTTGTTACAAGCCACAAGGATTTGACCACTTCACCCCTGTCCTGCTGACTTTCAATGGCCCACGCTGAAGCTATGGCTTAATTTAAAACTGTTTGCATGTTTTACAAAGCCGTACATGACTGCTCTTACTCCTGTCTGACTAAAAATCTCTGGTGCTCAATAGGAATTGCAAAAGGCAGAATCTCTTCTACTGAAGATTCCCACATTCAAACGAGAAAGAATCTTACATACAACAGGCCTTCTCTGTAAACTCTATTTAACCGGCTCTTCACACGACCCCTCTGTCTTGCCTCCTTTACATAGGACCTCAAAATTATCATATCTGAAAGACACTTTTATTAAGGGAATGAGTGTTTCTATCTAAAATAAACGTTGGCTAAAGTTGTTATCTCCTCAGCTCATTCCCATGCCTAAAATGCATATCCTAATTTTTCACTGATTTTACCCTACTGTCCTGCTCTGTTGTTTGTGTTTTTGTTCATTGTGACTGTTGTCCTTTATCTAATTACTCTTCTCTTGCAATGGGATCTTAAGCTTTAGGGCGATTTTCACATTATATGAAAATACAAAAATCTAAATAAATAAAAAACTAAAGGAAGCTGAAGAAGTTAGGAACTGGGATAGGGAAAACAGGTGAACGGGAAGAGGTGAAACAACATCATGTGCTTTTCCCCATTTTCCTTTAGCAGTATGTTTTCTTCTGAATATATATTTTTATTGTTTTTTAAATAATGTCCATAACATTTGCAGCATTCAAAATAAATGCCATCTTTCGAAGCTAGTTTTCAATTAATTAAAGGCTTGGATTATATATGTATTTGCATCTCACCAACAAAGTAAATAATATTATTGGTAGCACATTGTGGTAATGTCTCATCACGTCCCACACATTTTGGTGTGTGACTTGGTATAACCTCTTTCTTTAAACATTCTTCTTTCTGCCTTGACAAAGTAAACCATACTACTAAACCACTTAGCAATGGGAGGAGCTATATTAGAACACCAGTAACGGGTACAGTAACAGGTACTGTCTCTTTTCACTACTATTAAGATAATGTCCACACGCAATCAGGACCCATAATATCTCTTCCATTGTGCCATTCCTTCCTGTACTGTGGCTTTAGGATCCCAAGTGTGGCAGCCCAATTACTAATTCTAGGTTATCATGAATAAGGGCATTTCCACATAATATGGAAATCTGCATCTACGGTTTTCTTACATCGTAGACAGTTAGGGTTAGGACCTCTACCCATCTTCCATAGTTTTGCAAGATTATAGTCTATTGTATGAGTGTATTTAAACTGGATCAGGGGAAGATCAGATGATACTACCAATTCTCTAGCGGCTAGGGCGTTGCAGAGCCTGTACATCAATGAAATACAAATCAGTGACTGATGCAAATTTAGTTTCTGAAGTAGACTGCAAAAGGAGAACTCCCTCTTGAAGGGGGTATATATATATATATATATATATATATATATATGTATATATTAACAAATTAAAAACCCACTTCAGCCGGCTACATCCACCAAACGAGGCTGGTGCGAACAAACGGTAGTGGTACCCGGTATAAATGCAAAAAAGATTTCTGCCACTTCATTAAAAAGCAGAAAAAGAGAGTCGCACCCAACATGTCCACTCCTCAAGCACAAGGCTTTATTTGAACAAAATATTATATTGTTCCAAAGAGCAATCTGATACAAAAAGAAAAAATATATGTACTCCTAAGATGGCAACGCGTTTCAACCCAAACTGAAAAAACCTGCACACTTTCCTATCTAGTCTTATATGCCCCTTGTTAATAGACACAGAAACAATACTGCTTTACATAGGATAATTCCAGATATATCATAAGGGGCACCAACGTTAATACTAAAATACTTTTAAAATAAAATGTTCACAAAGATTAATACAATATCACCCATATTATATTAATTAAATGTAAAAAGATGTTTTTCTTCTCCAAACCATATACCATTGTCAATGTCACATAATTAGAAATTCAAATACAAAATAACAATTTAGGGGTGATGCCAAAACAATTTAAGGGTGATACTCATAATATGCCAAATGTCGGAAAATGAAAAAAACAATCATATCTAAACTATAACTAATAAAAAATATACTGGTATCTAAATGTCACAGGTTATGATCAATACAGGAGCGACTAACCGGAGAGAACAGAGAAGGATAAAGTGCACATTACCATTGATTCATATGCACAGTTGTCCAACATGCACATAAAGTTCCTCAGCCTCATTGAGGCCCCCAGGTGTCTTAGTCCCAAGAAGAACGATAAATTCTGATTCCCTGATCCTAAGGAGCCTCTCCCTGTCCCCTCCACGTAAATTCCTCTCAATTCTATCAATGCCAAAGTATGCCAAATAATCAGCATCTCTATTATGCATCTTTAACCAATGTCTCGCCACCGGATATGAGGTGTCATAATTCTTAATTGCCCTGTAATGTTCCAAGATCCTCTTTTTGACAGAGCCAATAGTACTGCCAACATACTATAAACCACAGGGGCATTGTAATACGTAGATACAGTAATCCGAGACACATGAAATAGCTTTGTTGATTCTTTTAGTTTCACCAAAGACTGTTTTATACATCTTAACATTTCTACTATTTCTACATGCCTTGCATCTGCCACACTTATAAAAAAACCCTCTGCTGATTGAACCAACCAATGTTTTTATTCTCTTGTTGACGTAGATAGCTGTGAACCAAGATGTCTTGCAATGATTTTGCCTTGTGATACGTAAATTGAGGACAAGGAGACAACGTTTTCCCTATTATGGGATCATGCTTTGCCAAATGCCAATGTCTCATCACTATCCTCCTGACCATTGGGCTAGCCATATTATAAGTTGTAATCATCCTCATTTCAGGGATGGAATTATATTTCTTTTTGGTCTTCACCAAAAAAGCTTCCCTATTAGTATTAGTTACTTTCTCACTGGCCATTCCTAATACTTTAAATGGATAACCTCTTGCTTGTAGTCTCCTAATCATCCTGCTCCCCTCCTCTTTATACAATTCTAGAGTACTACAATTCCTTCTAACTCTAAGTAATTCGCAATAAGGAATGCTACTCTTCAGACTAGTAGGATGATGGCTGGCTGGCTGATTGTAAAATACTGTTACCTGCTGTATCTTTACGATACAGCCTTGTCTGTAATTTATTATCAGCAATTTCCAGTAAAACATCCAAAAATTCCACATCGAAATATATCTGGTCCATTTTTCATTTAAATTTTTCATTCTCCTCCACCCATACTCGAGTGGCCTCCCACCAACCCATGAAGATTCCGGCGTAACTTGGGGCTAAGCAACTTCCCAGCGCAGTCCCGACCAACTGACAATACCATGTATCCTTAAATAAAAAGAAATTATTGTTTAAACAGAAATTCAACATATCTAATAACATCATGGAATGATCATATTTACTAAGTGGCCTATCGCGAAAAAAATATCTACACACTTGGGGCCAGATGTAGCAACCGTTTTGCATGTCGCAAACTGCGAAAAACGCAGTTTGCGACATGCAAAACGGCCATCGCAATGCAGAGTCACATTTTGCGAGTCGGTACCGACTCGCAAAATGTGATTCCGACTCGCAAATAGGAAGGGATGTTCCCTTCCTATTTGCGACCGCATCGCGATGCTGAGTTGCTTTGTGACCGCGAAAGCGGTCGCAAACCAACTCGCAGTTACCATCCACTTGAAGTGGATGGTAACTCATTCGCAAAAGGGAAGGGTTCCCCATGGGACCCCTTCCCCTTTGTGAATGCAAAAAAAAAAAAATTTCTGAGCAGGCAGTGGTTTGAAAAAAACAAAACTAAATGGTTTCGTTATTTTTTATTTTTGCAACTCGTTTTCATTTAAGGAAAACGGGCTGGAAAAAGAAAAAAAAAACTGCTCTATTAAAAAAGCAGTCACGGACATGGTGGTCTGCTGTCTCCAGCAGGCCACCATCCCTGTGAGTGCCTAGACTCGCTATGGGGTCGCAAACTGTGACCTGCCTCATAAATATTCATGAGGTGGGTCTTTGCGATCCCATAGCGAGTCGCAGAAGGTGTTTGAGACACCTTTCTGCATCTCGTATTGCAAGTTGCAATTTGCGAGTCGCTATGACTCTCAAATTGCAAGTCGCAATTTGTTACTTACCTACATATGGCCCTTGGATCCCCAAGTCATGCTGGATACAAGTATATAAGGATTACACATCTAAAGTAACCAACAAAAAATGTGGTTCCCAAGGAATACCCTCAATCTTAGAAATAAAATCCATGGTGTCCCTACAATGGGAGGGTAAGGCCAACACATATGGTAGAAGGAAAAAATCTAGATAAATAGATGTACATTCCAAAAGACTGCCATTTGTAGAAATTATAGGTCGCCCAGGGCGATGATGGTAATTCTTATGAACTTTTGGCAACATGTAAAAACATGGTGCAGTCAGCTTTTGAACCAAAAGAAACTGATATTCATCTGTACTGAGCAACCCCCTGTCTCTCCAATCAAACAGTTTGCTATGATACTGGTCAATCGATCGATTATAATTAAACACAGTTGTTATCTCATAGTCCCCAGTATTATTAAGTTGTCTTTCTGCTTCCCTACAATATTGATTCACATCCCAGAGAACAACATTACCCCCTTTATCTGAGGGTTTTATCACAATATTATGATCATCGATTAGACTCTTCAATGCTATTTCCCCAACAGTTATAAACTTATCTGAACATCAATTAACTCCGGCTGAGCGCTCCCTTCTGGAATTAGGCCTATCATTCTGACCCACTGCTGATTTAGACCTTTGTAGGACTAGAATTTACCTTTTTCTTTTTGTATGCAAATTGAAACTTAGGATGTTATTTTTACAGCAAGAGAATAAGAAAGGTCTTATAGATTCAAGGATCATTTCACCCATTACCACCTCTGTAGCCCCTGAATTAACATTGAGTGATGTGGATGGCCTATTGGCCTTGGCTGGTTTAGCAGAAATGGATATTTCTGGCATGAGTAAACGTGAATTTCTTGAGTCTATGGATGTAGAATTGGGTAGACCTGAGTTTACACATTTTAAGCTAAAATCTAGGTTTAATCCGTCTACTACTTATGATTCTATCGATACCTTCCATGAAGTTGTTATCCGAGATTTGTCTCAAATGTGGCACACTATTAAACAGAGGGAAAGTGAGTCGAACCTTAACCATGAGCAAAGAATAGCACTGAAGAGTCTAATTGATGATCGTAATATTGTGATAAAACCCTCAGATAAAGGGGGTAATGTTGTTCTTTGGGATGTGAATCAATATTGTAGGGAAGCAGAAAGACAACCTAATAATACTGGGGACTATGTGATAACAACTGTGTTTAATTATAATCGATCGATTGACCAGTATCATAGCAAACTGTTTGATTGGAGAGACAGGGGGTTGCTCAATACAGATGAATATCAGTTTCTTTTGGTTAAAAAGCCGACTGTGCCAAGTTTTTACATGTTACCAAAAGTTCATAAGAATTACCATCATCCTCCTGGGCGACCTATAATTTCTGCAAATGGCAGTCTTTTGGAACATACATCTATTTATCTAGATTTTTTCCTTCTACCATATGTGTTGGCCTTACCCTCCTATTGTGGGGACACCATGGATTTTATTTCTAAGATTGAGGGTATTCCTTGGGAACCACATTTTTTGTTGGTTACTTTAGATGTGGAATCCTTATATACTTGTATCCAGCATGACTTGGGGATCCAAGCGTGTAGATATTTTTTTCGCGATAGACCACTTAGTAAATATGATCATTCCATGATGTCATTAGATATGTTAGATTTCTGTTTAAACAATAGTTTATTTTTATTTGAGGATACCTGGTATCGTCAATTGGTCGGGACTGCGATGGGAAGTTGCTTTGCCCCAAGTTATACTGGAATCTTCATGGGTTGGTGGGAGGCCACTTGGGTATGGGTGGAGGAGAATGAAAAATGGACCAGATATATTTCAATGTGGACACGATACATTGATGATATTTTTTTGATCTAGGAGGGGCCGCGTCAGGATTTGGAGGAATCTTTGGATCATATTTCCCAAAATAACCTTAATTTAAGATTTACTCGAAAAATACATCCGACAAGAATGGAATTTTTGGATGTTTTACTGGAAATTGTTGATAATAAATTACAGACAAGGCTATATCGTAAAGATACAGCAGGTAACAGTATTTTACAATCAGCCAGCCAGCCATCATCCTACTAGTCTGAAGAGTAGCATTCCTTATTGCGAATTACTTAGAGTTAGAAGGAATTGTAGTACTCTAGAACTGTATAAAGAGGAGGAGAGCAGGGTGATTAGGAGACTACAAGCGAGAGGTTATCCAGATAAAGTATTAGGAATGGCCAGTGAGAAAGTAACTAATACTAATAGGGAAGCTTTATTGATGAAGGCCAAAAAGAAAAATAATTCCATCCCTGAAATGAGGATGATTACAACTTATAATATGGCTAGCCCAATGGTCAGGAGGATAGTGATGAGACATTGGCATTTGGTAAAGCATGATCCCATAATAGGGAAAACTTTGTCTCCTTGCCCTCAATTTACGTATCGGAAGGCAAAATCATTGCAAGACATCTTGGTTCACAGCTATCTACGTCAACAAGAGAATAAAAACATTGGTTGGTTCAATCAGCGGAGGTTTATTTTTTATTAAAGTTTTTGTAGGAAGTTGGCTCTGTATGCACTATTTCAAAGTAAAGAATAGTATGCACAGAGTCCAAGGGTTCCCCTTAGAGGTAAGATAGTGGCAAAAAGAGATAATTCTAATGCTCTATTTTGTGGTAGTGTGGTCGAGCAGAAGGCTTATCAAAGGAGTAGTGTTAAGCATTTGTTGTACACACACAGGCAATATTCCTGGGGGGAGTAAGAGTTTGTTAGTTTTTGCAGGTAAGTAAACCACCTACAGGTTCAAGTTTGGGTCCAAGGTAGCCCACCGTTGGGGGTTCAGAGCAACCCCAAAGTTACCACACCAGCAGCTCAGGGCCGGTCAGGTGCAGAGGTCAAAGTGGTGCCCAAAACGCATAGGCTTCAATGGAGAAGGGGGTGCCCCGGTTCCAGTCTGCCAGCAGGTAAGTACCCGCGTCTTCGGAGGGCAGACCAGGGGGGTTTTGTAGGGCACTGGGGGGGATACAAGTCCACACAGAAAGTACACCCTCAGCGGCACGGGGTGGCCGGGTGCAGTGGGCAAACAAGCGTTGGGTTTGTAATAGAAAGCAATGGGAGACCAAGGGGTCTCTTCAGCGATGCAGGCAGGCAAGGGGGGGGGCTCCTCTGGGTAGCTACCACCTTGGCAAGGGAGAGGGCCACCTGGGGGTCGCTCCTGCACTGGAGGTCGGATCCTTCAGGCCCTGGGTGCTGCGGGTACAGAGTCTTTACCAGGCGTCGGATCTTAGAAGCAGGCAGTCGGGGTCAGGGGGAGCCTCGGGATTCCTTCTGCAGGCGTCGCTGTGGCGGATCAGGGGGGGCTACTCTGGCTACTCACGGTCTCGCAGTCCCCGGGGAGTCCTCCCTGAAGTGATTGTTCTCCACAAGTCGAGCCGGGGGCGTCGGGTGCAGAGTGCCAAGTCTCACGCTTCCGGCGGGAAACACGAGTTGTTTCAAAGTTGCTTCTTTGTTGCAAAGTTGCAGTCTTTGGTGAACAGAGCCGCTGTCCTGGGGAGTTCTTGGTCCTTCTAGATGCAGGGCAGTCCTCTGAGGCTTCAGAGGTCGCTGGTCCCTGGGGAAAGCGTCGCTGGAGCAGTGTCTTTAGAAGTGGGGAGACAGGCCAGTAGAGCTGGGGCCAAACCAGTTGGTGTCTCCGTCTTCTCTGCAGGGTTTTTCAGCTTAGCAGTCCTCTTCTTCTTAGGTTGCAGGAATCTGAGTTCCTAGGTTCTGGGGATCCCCTAAATACTGAATTTAGGGGTGTGTTTAGGTCTGGGGGTTAGTAGCCAATGGCTACTAGCCCTGAGGGTGGGTACACCCTCTTTGTGCCTCCTCCCTGAGGGGAGGGGGGCACATCCCTAATCCTATTGGGGGAATCCTCCATCTGCAAGATGGAGGATTTCTAAAAGTCAGAGTCACCTCAGCTCAGGACACCTTAGGGGCTGTCCTGACTGGCCAGTGACGCCTCCTTGTTTTTCTCATTATCTCCTCCGGCCTTGACGCCAAAAGTGGGGCCGTGGCCGGAGGGGGCGGGCATCTCCACTAGCTGGAGTGCCCTGGGATGCTGTAACAAAGGGGGTGAGCCTTTGAGGCTCACCGCCAGGTGTTACAGTTCCTGCAGGGGGAGGTGATAAGCATCTCCACCCAGTACAGGCTTTGTTACTAGCCACAGAGTGACAAAGGCACTCTCCCCATGTGGCCAGCAACATGTCTGGTGTGTGGCAGGCTGCTAAAACTAGTCAGCCTACACGGATAGTCGGTTAAGGTTTCAGGGGGCACCTCTAAGGTGCCCTCTGGGGTGTATGTTACAATAAAATGTACACTGGCATCAGTGTGCTTTTATTGTGCTGAGAAGTTTGATACCAAACTTCACAGTTTTCAGTGTAGTCATTATGGTGCTGTGGAGTTCGTGCATGACAGACTCCCAGACCATATACTCTTACGGCTACCCTGCACTTACAATGTCTAAGGTTTTGCTTAGACACTGTAGGGGCATAGTGCTCATGCACTTATGCCCTCACCTATGGTATAGTGCACCCTGCCTTAGGGCTGTAAGGCCTGCTAGAGGGGTGTCTTACCTATACTTCATAGGCAGTGTGAGGTTGGCATGGCACCCTGAGGGGAGTGCCATGTCGACTTAGTCGTTTTCTCCCCACTAGCACACACAAGCTGGCAAGCAGTGTGTCTGTGCTGAGTGAGGGGTCCCCAGGGTGGCATAAGATATGCTGCACCCCTTAGAGACCTTCCCTGGCATCAGGGCCCTTGGTACCAGGGGTACCAGTTACAAGGGACTTACCTGGATGCCAGGGTGCACCAATTGTGGAAACAAAAGTACAGGTTAGGGAAAGAACACTGGTGCTGGGGCCTGGTTAGCAGGCCTCAGCACACTTTCAAATCAAAACTTAGCATCAGCAAAGGCAAAAAGTCAGGGGGTAACCATGCCAAGGAGGCATTTCCTTACAGTTTTATTGTGAACATTACAATATTGTACAACACCCAAGTGGGATCGAAGTCCCAGCTTTTATCAACAATTGTATACAATGAATCAATGAAGTGGGGGAACAGATGGGGCAATGGGATATTGTCAATCGTGATTTAAGAAAAACCTATTGTACTGATCAAATCAAATGGGAAGAGGGAAGGGGGGGGAGGGAAAAGATGTAAATAGAGATATGACATGGGGGATTAACAAAATGTCAAATTGTATCAAGTTATAAAGTTATAAAATTATAAAGTTGTGAAGTTGTAAGACCCTCGGGGTAGGGATAAGAGATGGTAGGGAGGACAAACAATTAAACAAATAGGCAAGCTAGCCGGGTGGCATGGGCATGAGGACTGAATCGTCTGGCCCCCTAGAGATAGAGGGCAAGCTCTGTGCTGTGTCGACACCTGAATTGGGGATAGGTCACAAGGCACATGGACCGTGGGGCGTCCGTGCCAGGCCTGTTATCAGTGCCATGGGGATCATAGCGTCATACAACAGTATACCCTAGGGTAATGTATTTGCCGGAGGAATCGCGCCATGAGAAGAATGGGGCTTATATCTTATGTCTGCACTCGGCCAGCTTCTGCTTGGTACAAGTGTCCTACCGGCGCCTCGAGGAGGTGAGTCTGTAAGAGGAGTCTGCTAAAGGGAATAGAAGGTAGGAGGGCCCAATATTGCTCTGATAGAATTGGGAAGAAGGGGAAAGGGAGGAAGAGAAAGAAGGGGGGAACTAGTGGGGAAAGGGGGGAAGGGGAGAGAGAAGGAAAGGAAACAGAAAGGGGGGGAAGGGGTAGGGAAGGGAAAAGGGGGGGAGGGAGGGGAAGAGTAGTAGGGGGGAGTGGGGAAGAGGCTTTCGGGTGGTTTACAGTCTACAATCGTCCCCCAGCCTGGGTTAATATTTGAGCTTGATCTTGCAAGTTGTAGATGATTCTTTCATGCGTGGCCGTGCGGGTCATAGCTATGATACATTCTTCCGGGGTTGGAGAGATTTCTGACCGCCAGTGGCAGAGTATGCACATTTTTGCAGTGGCTAGTGCCGTATGCAGCAATCTTTTGTGCGGTCTAGAGAGGTCTAGAAGAGAGGTCGTGTCTTGTAGAAGTATAAGAGAAGGGGGGAGCGGTGATGGAAGTTCCAGGGTGGAACTCACCACATCCCACAGTGGTCGGACCGTTGGACAGTCAATTAAGATATGATTTAGGTCGCAGTATGTCTCTGGGCATCTCCAACACTGCGCATGCGGAAGGAGCCCTGTCCTATGCAATTTCGCCGGGGACCAGTACCAGTCGTGTAAGACCTTAAAAAGACAGAACTTTAATCATGCCTCACGGGTATCTCTGTCCAGAGCTTCCAGAACGTCTTCCCAGTCAGCTGGGTCTAAGGGCTTGCCATTGTAGGTGTAGTTTATCTAGGAGAGGTTGGGAGTAGAGCTGTCAGGTGATTAGGTCGTAAAGACCTGCCATAACTCCCTTATGTTGTCCCCACTGCTGTAGGTAGGCCACTATGGGTGAGGGTCGGGACCCCCGTCGGGCAGCTTCAATCCCTTGAGAGATACAGTGCTTAAGTTGTAAGTATCTCCATTCTTGGCTCGGCTGTAGACTAAATTCCTCCCTTAACCTCTGGAAGGATTTGAGCACATCGTTTTCCAGAATCTGAGAGAGAGTGTGGATACCAGCCTCCCTCCACTGTGACCAATTGAGCACTTCACCACCTATCCGGAGTCTGCTATTACGCCACAGAAGCGCCTGGGCGTGGATGAGGGGATGGACCCCAAGCAATCGGTGGACCCTTTGCCAGGCTGCTCTGGTCGCTTTCAAGATAGGGTTCACCGGGTTAGCAGATGGGAGGTCGTCGTGGTAAGGTCCCCCAAGTTCCTCATTCGCAGAGGTCACATAGGGCCCCACACAAACGATCTGATGAGGGCATCTATGCTTCGTAATGTATGGAGGGTCACCTGTAAGGAGAGAAGTCCCAGAATATAGGTGAAGCGAGGCACCGTGACCATCCTGACCACCTGTACTCGACCCCACATGGACAGGCCCAGTTGGGTCCATTTTGCGAAATCGAGTTTCATCCGTGCAAAGAGGGGGTTGATGTTGTCCGCCACCATATGCGCCATGCCCGGGTTGATTAGCACTCCCAGGTATTCAAGGTGTTTCGTTGTTCACCGAAATGGAAAACCTAGGAGTGCTGCTTTTGTAGTTACCCGCGAGAGGGGGAGCGCCTCACTCTTGTCCCAGTTGATGCGGTAACCGGATAGGGTTGCAAATCCATCGATGACCTCCAATAGAGCTGGTAGGGAGCTTTCTAAGTCCGTGAGAGTTAATAGGATGTCGTCGGCGTATAAGTAAGTTTTGGATAAACCTTCAGGGAGTGTAAGGACAGTTATAAGGGGGGAGGATCGAATGGCTGCGGCCAGAGGCTCCATGGCAAGCACGAACAAGAGGGGAAAGAGGGCAGCCCTGTCGTGTACCTCTACGGATAGGGAAGGGGTCTGAGAGGAAGCCCCCACAGTTGACTCTTGCCGCTGGCTGGTCGTAAGTAGCCGCACCATTAAGATGAATTTGTCTCCCAGGCCAAATCTCTCTAAGGCCGTGAACAGGTAGGGCCATTCTATGTGATCAAACGCCTTTTCAGCGTCTAAGGACAGGGCTAACGCCATCTCCGGCAAGTCCCTCGAGGTCCATAGGGTATGGCATAAGGTACGCAAATGGTTCCTAGAGGTGCGGCCCAGTACAAACCCCACTTGTGTGTGGTGGATTAAGGACTGTATAACTTTGCGCAGTCTATTTGCCAGGATACTTGCTAAAATTTTTATATCGCCGTTTAAAAGCGATATGGGCCGATAACTGCCACACAGCAGGGGGTCCCTCCCAGGTTTTGGTATGATAGCTATTGTTGCGTTATTGGATATGGCACCTAACGTCTGTGTTAAACAGTCTTCATTTAGGGCCTTGTGTAGGATATCTATTGCCTCTTTCCCTACCCATTTATAAAATTCCGCTGGGAATCCATCCTCCCCGGGTGATTTGTGGTAAGGGAGGTCAGAAATGATTCTGTCTAATTCCTGTCTGCTTATTTCCCCTTCTAGGAGATTAGGGGCCAGATGTAGCAAAAATAAAAATTGCGACTCGCATTTTGCGAGTTGATGCGACTCGCAAAATGCGACTCGCAAATTGGAATGTCAGAAAAAAAAGCGATCCGATTTTGCGACTCGCAGCCGGACTCGCAACGCTGTGCGCGAGACCGCAGTTTGCGAGGTCGCTGTTTGCGAGGGTGCAAAAAACGAACTCGCAATTAGCGAGTGGGTGTCGCAAATTGTGATTACCTTCAAAATTGCTTGCAGGTGCAGCAGAACACTCCAGAAAGCATACCAGAACACTCTGGAAACACTTCCTGGCACATGATGATGACATCACAGCCAGGAAGTTAACAAATACACCTGGGAGGAGGGCTCAACAGTGAGCAGTGTCTCTGCCACTGACAGTAGGGTGCTGAGGAGTGGTAGGCACAGCACCATGGACGCAGCAGGGACCAGCCAGGCTGGCAGGAGGGGCAGGAGATCATAGATAACAGCCAGGACAGATTAATGTGGCACATGGCGTTAATGTGCCACATGACTGGTTGGCATTTTCCTGCCCATGGACAATTTCAACTTGTATATAGTTTCTTCATGACATTAATAAAACAGTTATTTTTGTTCCACTTAACAAATGGTTAATAGGTGAGTATGGTGGGAGTTGACACGTACCGTCCAAAATATTGCGTTGCAATGTGGTCCCGTCTCAGTCTGCCTTGATTAGCTAGACTCCTATCCCCATGATGGCGATGTGGTTGTTCTTGCTCTTCATCATCAGGATCTGGGTCTGCAGGGGTGAGAGGTAGCCCACGTCGGGTGGCTATGTTGTGGAGGATGGTGCATGCGACCACAATTTTGAAAGCGGTAATGGGGGTGTATTGGAGGGCGCCTCCACTGCGGTGGAGGCATCTGAATCTTGCCTTCAGCAGTCCGAAGGTGCGCTCGATCAGGTTCCTGGTCCTCTTATGCGCACTGTTGTATTGCCTCTCTGATTCAGTTCTGGGTGTTAAAAACGGAGTCATGATCCAAGGCCTGAGAGCATATGCACTGTCACCTGTTGGGCACAAAAGTACACGGTTAGGAAGTCCAGATTGTCGTGCACAGTGACCTGTGTGTATGTCTGCAAGTGTCTGTGGCTCTACCTAGGAGGTAACCGTCTCCAAATTCCCCACGTTCCAGGCGTTGATGTATCCCACTATGCCTAAAAATGTATGAGTCATGGGTACTGCCAGGAAACTTAGCTACGATGTCCGTGATGACATAATGGGCATCACAAACAACCTGTATGTTGAGTGAGTGGGTACACTTCCTGTTGCGGAAAATGTGTTCCAGATTAGCAGGGGGGCATATTTGAATGTGTGTCCCATCTACACACCCTATGACATGAGGAAAGTGGGCAATGCGGTAAAAGTCGAGCTTGGTGCTGTTAATTTCTGCCTCATTCCTTGGTAAGTATATGAAGTAAGACATGTGCGTGACTAAGGCATCTAGGAATGCCCTGAGGAACCTTGACACTGCACTTTGGGATACCCCACCTGCCACAGCAATGACCCCCTGATAGCTCCCTGAGGCCAAGAGGTGCAGTGCGCATAGTACTTGCACATGCGTAGGGATGGCGCAGCCACGCAGAGTCTTGTGTTCTAGCTGTGGTTTCAGTAAATCTATTAATTCTAGAATGGCTGTCATAGATCTCCTCTTCAGTTTGCTGAAAAAGAGTCTGCCTGGTTCTATATATCTTCTCCTGTCTGTGGCCCCTCCTCCTCCTCTGCTGGGCTGCGTAGACTCTCCTCCTCACTGCTATCAGGTATATCTCCGCCATCTTGAGTAACCCAGATGCCTTCTGGGTCCCCTTTTATACTTTGGTAATGGTTACCACCTGCTCTGAGTTAGTGGTAAATGGGACATGCAAACTGGGCTTTTTGCGACTAGTCGCAATTTGCGAGTTGCAATTGCATATGGGTTGCGACTCGCAAATTGCGACTTGCAATTTGCGGGTCGCAAAATGGGGTCGCACCGGATGCGACTCGCAAGCGGGTCCCATCGCTTTTTGCGAGTCGGAAATGGGCTTTTTGCATCCCATTTCTGATTTTGCACTGTCGCAAATTGCGATTCGGCCCGTTTGCGAGTCGCAATCGTTTGCTACATCTGGCCCTATGACCCTCATCTGACAAGGAGGGTAAGACAAGGCCATCTAAAAAGGTTGTGGCCTGCGCCGGACTGAATGTTATTTCTGGCGTGTAGAGGTGCCTATAAAACGACGCAAATTTGTTTGCAATGGCTTGCAGGTGTGTTACTATTTCCCCGGAGGAAGCGCGGATGGCCGGTATAGCAAGAGCAGCTGTTCTTTGGCGGAGCTGGGCTGCCAGCAGGCGCCCCGCTTTTTCGCCTTGTTCGTAGTGTCTCCCTTGTATTCTCTGTAGGGCATATTCGGCCTGCGTAGTATATAGCTCGTTAAGGGCTATTTGGGCACGCTCTAAATGTCGGCGTCCTGATAAAGAGGGATGTGTGGTATATTCTCTAGTGAGGCGACGGATATTGAGTTCTAGTGCCGCCTGTTGTTCTTTTCTGTCTCTGTTCGCCAGCGCAGCATCCCGCATAAGTTGTCCCCTTATTGAGGACTTGGCTGCGGCACACATGATGCGGCTAGATTCAACAGTACCTAAATTATCTTGGGCAAAGGTGGCTGCGTGGTCTTGTAGCTGTAACTTACCTTGGGGGGATCGATAGCGGTGAACTGCAAATCTCAAGGGCTTGCGAACCCGGGGATATTAGGCCTAATTGGATGGCTACACTGATTGGGGAATGGTCCGAAAGGCCGCCTTCCAATATGCTGTTATCGTGAGCGTGGGCCACGAGGCTGTTGGATAAGAGAAAGTAGTCAAGTCGGGATTGGGTGCCATGTACCGGCGAGATAAAGGTAAATTCTGGTTCTGTCGGATGGGTCAGCCTCCAGTGATCCACTAGGCCATTGTCAGAAAGGACGTCGGTCTGTAAGGCTCTGTCTGCATTATTACTTACATCCAGGGGTCCCGTTCTGTCCAGTCCTGCGTCTCTAGCTATGTTTCAGTCACCCCCTATTGCATAGCGAGATGCTCCTATCTCCGTCAGAAGCCGATTGATTTGTAGGAAGAAGAGGCGTTTGGGACCCGTTGGTGCATACACGGAGCCCACACTTAGGGCCAGATGTAGCAAAATCCGATTTTGCGACTTGCAAATTGCAAGTCTGAGCGACTCGCAATTTGCAAGTCGCAAAATCGGATGCAGAATGGTGTCTCAAACACCTTCTGCGACTCGCTAAGGGGTCGCAAAGACCCACCTCATCAAGATTCATAAGGTGGGTCGCATTTTGCGACCCCATAGCGAGTCCCTGCACTCACAGGGATGGTGGCCTGCTGAAGTCAGCAGACCTCCATGTCTGTGACTGCTTTTTAAATAAAGCATTTTTTTTTTTTCATTTTGCAGCCCATTTTCCTTAAAGGAAAACGAGTTGCAAAATGAAAAAAATACCGAAACCATTTGGTTTCGTTTTTTTCAGAGTAGGCAGTGCCTGCTCTGAAAAAATATTTTTGTCGACATTCACAAACGGGAAGGGGTCCCATGGGGACCCCTTCCCTTTTGTGAATTAGTTACCACCAGTGTGACACTGGTGGTAACTGCGAGTTGGTTTGCGACCGCATTCGCGGTCACAAAGCAACTCTGAATTGTGATGCGAGTCGCAAATAGGAAGGGAACACCCCTTCCTATTTGCGAGTCGCATTCCCAAATTGCGAGTCGGGAATGAGCATCGTGTGAGGCCGTTTGCATGTCGCAAACTGCGATTTTCGCAGTTTGCAACATGCAAACGGCTTGCTACATCTGGCCCATAGTGAGGAGTCACCTATCTTTAGCTTGGCAAATACGTAGCGGCCCTCGGGGTCAATCCGTGATTTGGTGACCATGTGAGGGAGGGTTTTACGTAGCAATAATGCCACCCCGCATTTTCTCGGGGTGTTCTCCGTATTGGGTGAGGGTGGGCTGCAGCTAAATAGGACGGTACCTACCCAGTCACGTCGTAGTTTATTGGATTCTAGTCTGTCCAGGTGTGTCTCTTGTAAGAGGGCAATGTCGGCCCGTTTGTTGTTAAGATAAGACAGAACTTTTTTCCGTTTTATGAAGTGAGGCCATTTACATTCCATGATATGATCCGTAAAGGCACTGCCGGTACCTTGTTCGAATCAGACATCCCGGCTCTTTAAGGAAGCTTACCCGGAGGTGTGGGCCCCAAGGGCAGGGCGGGGGGACGGGGAGGGGTAGAGGGGGAGAGAAAGATAGGAGCTTGGTTAGGACTCTAAAAGCAGGGTAAAAGGAGGGTGAGGTGGGGG
Organism: Pleurodeles waltl; assembly: GCF_031143425.1. Taxonomy (NCBI): domain Eukaryota; kingdom Metazoa; phylum Chordata; class Amphibia; order Caudata; family Salamandridae; genus Pleurodeles; species Pleurodeles waltl. Next base: position 867,154,222 of record NC_090443.1, read on the forward strand.
AAGGAAGGGACAATAGATATTTGGGGTGATAAGAGAAGGGAAGGAGAAGGGAAAAACAGAAAATCTGGACTAGGGTCCCGGCATTCTCGAACTGTAACCTGCGCGTCTAAAACCCAGGTCAATTGAGCTCCAATGCCTGGCCAGCGGGCCCCGCGTCAAGGGAGGCAGCGCATGCGTGGCACCCGGGCCCCCATTGCACTTATTCTTCCGTCTGCGCGTGGGTCTGGGCGACACGGGGAGGATATGAAGGACAGACACGGATACGAGAGAGGGGGAGGATTGTGTGGGGATTGTGTAGAGGGCATGTTTGGCTCCCATGGTAGCTTAGTTCCAGGAGCGCTATGTTATTGTGCCTTTAGAAGAAGGGGGGGAGAAGGGGGGGAGTGAGGGGAGGGGGAGAAGGGTGTGGATCCGCACGGTTTGTGGATGACAGGATAGCCGTGGGGGTGGTGCTTGTTAAGTTTATCTAGAGCACTACGCTGCTTCGCTGCTTCTGCTCGCTAGGCAGTTGCGACTATGCTCTACTCTACGCTACTCTGCTGCCCTCAGTGGGTCTTCCACAGCACTCACTGAAAACAAACCCCGTCAAGGCAGGTTGACGGGAGATGGGGACACTGGAACAATTCCAATCGTACCAAGGGGGGGTGGGGGATGCACCTTCCAGTTACCAGATTAGTCTGGTCGGGGGGATGTGTCACTGAAGGAAGGAAAGGGGAGGGGGTTCTGGGTCTCCTGGAGAAGAGAGAATAAGAAAGGATACATAGAAAACAGGTGACAATAAACAAATGCAATCAAAAAACAGTCATAAACAACAGCAACGCTGGGCGGAGCCGATCAGAGATAAAGACCCACAGTATTAAGGTGTCTTATGAGTTCACAAGATCAAGTACTCATCTCTCCGTTTGATCTTCTCTGCCACAGGATCTCTTTGGCTCGACCATGATAGCCCAAGGTTCATGATGACAAGGACTCCAAGGACTCCAAGGTGGCGCTAGTGCCCAGTCGACCACAGGTGGACGCCACTGTGGGCTTCAGAGGGGATCGGGATTTATCCCTGTCCGACAACTGAGTGTACATCGCCACCGCCTGAAGTACATGACCCCTGTCGTCGTGGCTTTTTGTGAGTCTCTCTAAGTCTCTTCCCCTGGATTGGGGATCCATGGTTGCTCCTCCCTCCGGTTTAGAGGCGGTTTCTGGGTGGCTGGCTCCCAAGGATAGGCCCGTATGTCCTGGAGGGTCTGGGTTGTTGTTTCCATGGGTTGTGCCTGTTCCTGAAGTCTCTCTAGGAATATTCTCAGGTCCTCCGGGTCGTAAAAGGTCCGTGATTCGCCGTTCTTAGTGATCTACATTCTGGCCGGTTCGAACAGACCAAATTTCACATCCAGATGGCGGAGGGAAAGGAAAGCTCTCCTTCGATCTGCAGTCTCTTTGGAAAAATCAGCTGAGAGTCGGATTTCCAGGGTGCCCAGCCGAAGTAGACCTTGCGCTCGGGCTGCCTGCAGCAGTTGGCGAGCCTGTCCATGGCGCAGTAGGCAGGCTATGATAGAGCGAGGGCGTCCCTTTCCGTCTTGCCTCTTTGGGCCAAGTCTGTGCACCCTTTCAAATTCCAGAAGAGGGTCAAATGTTATGTCTGTTAGCTTGGGAAGTATGTCTCGGAGGTAGGAGAGTATGTCCGTGCCCTCTATGCCTTCAGGAAATCCAAGAAGGCGGATATTGTTCCTGCGGCTTCTATCCTCCAAGTCAGTCAGTTTGCTATGAAGGTGCATGAGTTCTTGGTCTCTGTCGGTCCAGGAAGCTACTTGGGTTTCCACTGTTGTCACCCGTTGGTCCAGCCCAGATATTTGCCACTGGAAACGCGCTATCTCCACGCGCCTATAGATCTTGTCTCTGCCGTCAGCGCCACCATGGCGCTGTCCATACCCTCCAGTTTGCGTCCCCCAGCTGATATCTCCTGCAATATATGGTCCATTGACGCTCCTTGCGTGCCCTCTGCCATGTTGCCGGTGATGTGGGGGTGGAGTAGAGGGTCCTTCACTGGGGGATGTTTCTGTTGACGCAGGGCTTCAGAGAAGAGTCGTTGGCGGGTGGTTTACCCAATGATTTGCCCGTCGCTTTACCCCTGGGCATGGCAGGTTCCCCCGCCCTGGCAGGAGTCCGAAGGATACTCGTCCTTGACGTGGCAACGTGATAAGTGTTGGAAAAGTAGAGGGGGGGCACCGGGTGGTTAGCAAGTTCAGGTGGATGCTTCTTTGTTTCCCAGGGCGGCTTCAGAAGATTACCATTCAGGTGTTTGGACAGAGTATGGGACCAGTTTTTAGGTGCAGTCTCAGGTAGTCCCTGGTAATCTCTCAATTTTTTAAGAGAGGGAGAGGGGAAGTGTAGTAGTACGTCCGGTCGGACAGTGATGAGGAGGCTGCTTGTCGCTCAACGTCCCCCGCCTCAGCGTGAAAGTCCGCAGGGGAGAAGGAGGAGTAGGAGTGTAGGTGGGGTCCGCCCCCTGAGTCGAGTCTTCTGGGTGCTCAAAGGCCCGGTCGTTAGTGTTGCACCCTTCCCCCTCTCCTCTCTCCCTCCCCGTACTCTCTCTCTTCATGACGCTCTTGTTTTCTTTTGTCTTTTTTTTTGTTATTTTATTTTTCCTACTATCTTTTGTCTTGTTTCTTGTTTTCTTCTTCCTTTCTCCTCCCTGTAGGCCTCCACTCTGAGAAAAAGTAGGGGTAGAGGAGTAGATGCAGCAAGGGTCACGACTCTGGCCTCTGCATTGCCCTCACTCGACCAGTTGTAGAAGCGTGCGTTTGTCCGGGGTCCTCAGGGAGGGGGGGCTCCGTGGCCCGCGGCGTTTCAAGCCGGTGCCCTCGCAGGTAAGAGAGTTTTGAAATTCACAGCAGAGCTGTGAGGGCTTTGAGGACAGGCGGGGGTGTTCCAGGGCATCCGCCGCCTGAGGGTTCGCAAAAGGAGAAGGCCCGCCTCCGGGACCGAATCTCCCAGCTAACTAATCGAGGCCGCGCCTCTGGTGCTTCCTTCGCTCTCCACCGTCTCCTCGGGGAGAGCGTGCGTCCTCCAGCCAGGTCCGTGGTTACTTCGTGCCGCAATCTGCGGCGCGTAGCTGGGCGGTAAGTCGGGGGGGCAAGGGTGGGTGGGGAGATCCTGCGGATGCCCGGCGCCCCCCAGGTCCGTTGCAAGGGAAGGCGCATCTCCCGGGTTGGGCCCCCTCGCACTCGAGCCCGCTGCTTACCGTCTCGCCGCATGCCTCGATTTTGTCCTCCGCTCTCCTCGGTTGCGCAGAGGAGAGCGCGCGTCCCCCTCTGGAGCTTGCGGCTCACCCGTGCTGCCGATCCTTCGCGCCCGATCTAGCAATGGTTGGGAGGCCCTCGGTGCGCCCCTGGCACCGCCATCCCCGCCGCGCAGCCCCTCCGCCTTGCGGAGCTCGTCTCCTAGGCGGCCATCGCTGATCATGGCCAGACCACGCCTCCCCAGCAGAGGGGTTTTTATAAGTGCGGCAGATGCAAGGCATGTAGAAATAGTAGAAATGTTAAGATGTATAAAACAGTCTTTGGTGAAACTAAAAGAATCAACAAAGCAATTTCATGTGTCTCGGATTACTGTATCTACGTATTACAATGCCCCTGTGGTTTACAGTATGTTGGCAGTACTATGGGCCCTGTCAAAAAGAGGATCTTGGAACATTACAGGGCCATTAAGAATTATGACACCTCATATCCGGTGGCGAGACATTGGTTAAAGATGCATAATAGAGATGCTGATTGTTTGGCATACTTTGGCATTGATAGAATTTAGAGGAATTTACGTGGAGGGGACAGGGAGAGGCTCCTTAGGATCAGGGAAACAGAATTTATCGTTCTTCTTGGGACTAAGACACCGGGGGGCCTCAATGAGGATGAGGAACTTTAAGTGCATGTTGGACAAATGCAAGTGTGAATGAATAGTAATGTGCACTTTATCCTTCTCTGTTCTCTCCGGTTAGGCGCTCCTATATTGATCATAACCTGTGACATTTAGATACCAGTATATTTTTTATTATAGTTTAGATATGATAGTTTTTTTATTTTCCGACATTTGGCATATTATGAGTATCACCCTAAATTGTTTTGGCATCACCCCTAAATTGTTATTTTGTATTTGAATTTCTAATTATGTGACATTGACAATGGTATATGGTTTGGAGAAGAAAAAAATATTTTTGTATTTAATTGATATAAAAAGGGTGATATTGTATTCATGTTTGTGAGCATTTTATTTTAAACATATTTTAGTATTAACTTTGGTGCCCCTTATGATATATCTATGTAAAGCAGTATTCTAGCTGGGAAAGTGTGCAGGTTTTTTCAATTTTGGCCATGATGAAGACACTTTTGTGTTGAAAGGCGTTGCAATCTTAGGAGTAGATATATTTTTTCTTTTTGTATCAGATTGCTCTTTGGAACAATATCATATTTTGTTCAAATAACGCCTTGTGCTTGAGGAGTGGACATGTTGGGTGCGCTCTCTTTTTCTGCTTTTTAATGAAGTGGCAGAAATCTTTTTTGCATATATATATATATATATATATATATATATATATATATATATATATATATATATATGAAATACTGCAGATGATATGATCCAACACTTACAAATTTTACTTTGAACAACACTTTTTGAGCACATATTGTGTTACGATGATTGCCCGTGCCCTCACCCCACTTAAATAGGAACCAAGGTCTCTCTGCCCCCTTGGGGGGCAGGAAGGGTAATTACCCCTGATCGCCCCCCCCTCGGGGGAGAAAGACTGTGCTAGGGAAACATTTTTTTTAAAATAAGAGTGGTAGGGGCAGACCACCATGAGCACGGCCATTCCCCCACCTCAAATATATGGGGACACACTCTTTCTGCACCCTTGGGGGACAGATGTAGGTAATTACCCCAATAGCCCCCCAGGGGGGAGAGGCTGACAGCCCACTAGACAGCACATCCAAAATCCCTCTGCCAGACTCATCCTGGGCATTCCCGGACAATAACACATCTCCAATCACCTAAGAGACCTCCACTTACTTCTTATTAAGAAAAGTATTAACTTCAAACTCCTCATACATGCATACAGTGCTCTCCACGACCTAAGACCTGCCTACCTCAACCACCGCATCACCTTCTACTCCCCCACCAGACCTCTCCGCTCCACTCAACAAGCACTGGCCACCCTACCCTGCATATGTAAGACCTTGACTGGTGGAAGATCCTTCGCCTTTCACGGAAAAGAGCTGGAATATTCTGCCCCTGCACCTCAGGAAGTCACCATCGCTGCATCAGGTCAGGATGGACGTTAACACATGGCTCTTCAACTAAAGCTCAGAGGACAAAACCCTCAGCGCCTTGAGACCCTTACGGGTGAGTAGCTGTGCTTTATAAACATTGATTTGATTTGATATGAATGGTGAGCAGCTGAACGTTTTGGAAATGGGTATGATGCCAATTGGAAAAACCTATCAAATTCAGACATTTCTGCAAAACTAAACATCTGGGGGAGTCCAGGGTGGTGTGCTTCACATGCACCCCACACCATGTTCCTACACACAATGCCCCGCAAACTTACAACTTTGCCTGAAACCACACATTTTCCCTATATTTGTGTGATGGAAACTTCTGTAATCTGCAGGAGTCCCCAAAATTCCTACCAACCACCATTGCCCGACCTGTACTGATAAAAACTCTGCCCCTCTTGTGTGGGTGGCCAAAGCAAAGTCAGCCTAAAAGCATGGGGGAAAAAAATGCCCTTTTGGACCTGCTTTGGTCCCCTCCAATTTCTACACGTTTTTGCCCCTTCCTTGTCGCAGGCACTTGGCCTACTTACACAAGCGAGTTATCATTTTTATCGGGAGACTGAGCTAGGGCCCAAAATCCAAAGCCAGGCACATTGCAAAAAAAAAAGGTTCTTTTGGGGGGAAATGTGATGTGCTCGTGTTGCTTTTTGGGCTGTTTCCTGTCGCGGATGCTAGGCCTACTCATACAAGTGAGGTACCATTTTTATCAGGGGACTGAGGGAAACATTAGGTGGTAGTAAATTTGTGGCTTTCTTCAGATTACAGAGCTTTCCATCACAGAAACAGGAAAAGGTGCATTTTGAGTAACATTTTGAGGTTTGGAAAGGATTCTGGGTAAAAGAACCTGTGAGAGACACACGAGTCACTGCATCCTGAATTCTCCTGGATGTCTAGTTTTAAAAAATTTACAGGCTTGCTAGATTTAACTAGGTACTGGCTGACCTAAGGCCCAAAATCCACAGCTAGGCACACTGCAAAAAAATGGTTCCTTTTGGGGGGGGAAATGTGATGTGTTCATGTTGCGTTTTGGGCCGTTTCCGGCAGAAGCTAGGTCTAGCCACACAAGTGAGGTACCATTTTTACCAGGAGACCGAGGGGAACACTGGGTGGTAGGAAAATTGTGTCTCCCCTTAGATTCCAGAACTTCCCATCACAGAAATGTGAAGTAAATGTGTTGTTAGCCAAATTTTGAGGGTTGCAGAGGATTCTGGGTAATGGAACCTGGTGAGAGTCCCACAAGTCACCCCATCCTGGATTCTCCTGGGTGCCTAGTTTTAAAAAATGTACAGGCTTGCTAGATTTCTTGTAGGAAAGTACCATCTTGCCTGGCATGTTACCCCCATATTTCACTGTATATATGTTGTTTTAGTTGTATGTGTCACTGGGACCCTGCCAGCCAGGGCCCCAGTGCTCATAAGTATGCCCTGTATGTGTTACCTGTGTTATGACTAACTGTCTCACTGAGGCTCTGCTAATCAGAACCTCAGTGGTTATGCTCTCTCATTTTTTTCCAAATTGTCACTAACAGGCTAGTGACCAATTTTACCAATTTACATTGGCATACTGGAACACCCTTATAATTCCCTAGTATATGGTACTGAGGTACCCAGGGTATTGGGGTTCCAGGAGATCCCTATGGGCTGCAGCATTTCTTTTGCCACCCATAGGGAGCTCTGACAATTCCTACACAGGCCTGCCACTCCAGCCTGAGTGAAATAACGTCCTTGTTATTTCACAGCCATTTACCACTGCACTTAAGTAACTTATAAGTCACCTATATGTCTAACCTTTACCTGGTAAAGGTTGGGTGCTAAGTTACTTAGTGTGTGGACACCCTGGCACTAGCCAAGGTGCCCCCACATTGTTCAGGGCAAATTCCCCGGACTTTGTGAGTGCGGGGACACCATTACACGCGTGCACTATACATAGGTCACTACCTATGTATAGCTTCCGAATATGGCCATGTAACATGTCTAAGATCATGGAATTGCCCCCCCAATGCCATCCTGGTATTGGGGAGACAATCCCATGATCCCCCGGGTCTCTAGCACAGACCCGGGTACTGCCAAAACTGCCTTTCTTGGGGTTTCACTGCAGCTGCTGGTGTTGCCAACCCCTCAGACAGGTTTCTGCCCTCCTGGGGTCCAGCCAGGCTTGGCCCAGGAAGGCAGAACATAGGACTTCCTCAGAGAGAGGGTGTTACACCCTCTCCCTTTGGAAAAAGGTGTCAGGGCTGGAGAGGAGTAGCCTCCCCCAGCCTCTGGAAATGCTTTCATGGGCACAGATGGTGCCCATTTCTGCATAAGCCAGTCTACACCGGTTCAGGGATCCCCCAGCCCTGCTCTGGCGCGAAACTGGACAAAGGAAAGGGGAGTGACCACTCCCCTGACCTACCCCTCCCCTGGGAGGTGCCCAGAGCTCCTCCAGTGTGCTCCAGACCTCTGCCATCTTGGAAACAGAGGTGCTGCTGGCACACTGGACTGCTCTGAGTGGCCAGTGCCAGCAGGTGACGTCAGAGACTCCTTCTGATAGGCTCCTTCAGGTGTTGCTAGCCTATCCTCTCTCCTAAGTAGCCAAACCTCCTTTTCTGGCTATTTAGGGTCTCTGCTTTGGGGAATTCTTTAGATAACGAATGCAAGAGCTCATCAGAGTTCCTCTGCATCTCTCTCTTCACCTTCTGCCAAGGAATCGACTGCTGACCGCGCTGGAAGCCTGCAAAACTGCAACAAAGTAGCAAAGACGACTACTGCGATCTTGTAACGCTGATCCTGCCGCCTTCTCAACTGTTTTCCTGGTGGTGCATGCTGTGGGGGTAGTCTGCCTCCTCTCTGCACTAGAAGCTCCAAAGAAATCTCCCGTGGGTCGACGGAATCTTCCCCCTGCAACCGCAGGCACCAAAGAACTGCATCACCGGTCCTCTGGGTCTCCTCTCAGCACGACGAGCGAGGTGCCTTGAACTCAGCAACTCTGTCCAAGTGACTCCCACAGTCCAGTGACTCTTCAGTCCAAGTTTGGTGGAGGTAAGTCCTTGCCTCCCCACGCTAGACTGCATTGCTGGGTACCGCGTGATTTGCAGCTGCTCCGGCTCCTGTGCACTCTTCCAGGATTTCCTTTGTGCACAGCCAAGCCTGGGTCCCCGGCACTCTAACCTGCAGTGCACGACCTCCTGAGTTGTCCTCCGGCTTTGTGGGACCTTCTTTTGCGACTTCGGGTGAGCTCCGGTTCACTCCACTTCGTAGTGCCTGTTCCGGCACTTCTGCGGGTGCTGCTTGCTTCTGAGTGGGCTCCTTGTCTTGCTGGACGCCCCCTCTGTCTCCTCACGCAATTGGCGAACTCCTGGTCCCTCCTGGGCCACAGCAGCATCCAAAAACCCTAACTGCGAACCTTGCAGCTAGCAAGGCTTGTTTGCGGTCTTTCTGCACGAAAACACCTCTGCAAGCTTCGTCACGACGTGGGACATCCATTCTCCAAAGGGGAAGTTTCTAGCCCTCTTCGTTCTTGCAGAATCCACAGCTTCTACCATCCAGTGGCAGCTTCTTTGCACCCACAGCTGGCATTTCCTGGGCATCTGCCCACTCCCGACTTGATCGTGACTCTTGGACTTGGTCCCCTTGTTCCACAGGTACTCTCGTCTGGAAATCCATTGTTGTTGCATTGCTGGTGTTGGTCTTTCTTGCAGAATTCTCCTATCACGACTTCTGTGCTCTCTGGGGAACTTAGGTGCACTTTGCACCCACTTTTCAGGGTCTTGGGGTGGGCTATTTTTCTAACCCTCACTGTTTTCTTACAGTCCCAGCGACCCTCTACGAGCTCACATAGGTTTGGGGTCCATTTGTGGTTCGCATTCCACTTCTAGAGTATATGGTTTGTGTTGCCCCTATCCCTATGTGCTCCCATTGCATTCTATTGTGACTATACATTGTTTGCACTGTTTTCTATTGCTATTACTGCATATTTTAGTATTGTGTACATATATCTTGTGTATATTTGCTATCCTCATACTGAGGGTACTCACTGAGATACTTTGGCATATTGTCATAAAAATAAAGTACCTTTATTTTTAGTATATCTGTGTATTGTGTTTTCTTATGATATTGTGCATATGACACCAGTGGTATAGTAGGAGCTTCACACGTCTCCTAGTTCAGCCTAAGCTGCTCTGCTAAGCTACCATTTTGTATCAGCCTAAGCTGCTAGACACCCCTCTACACTAATAAGGGATAGCTGGACCTGGTGCAAGGTGTAAGTACCCCTTGGTACTCACTACAAGCCAGGCCAGCCTCCTACATTTCTCTAGGTACCAGCTGAGCTAGGGTCTAAAATCCACAGCTAGACACACTGCAAACAAAATGGTCAGTTTTTGGGGGGAAGATATGATGTGTTCAGTTTGCGTTTTGGGCTGTTTCCTGTTGCAGGCACTAAGCCTACACACACAAGTAAGGTACCAATTTTTATCAGGAGACTTGGAGGAATGCTGGGTGCAAGGACGTTTGTGGTTCCCCTCAGGTTCCAGAACTTTCTACCACAGAAATGTAAGGTAACTGAGTTTTTGGACACATTTTGAAGTTTGCAAGGGATTCTGGGTAACAGAACCTGGTGAGAGACACACAAGTCACTTCTTCCTGGTTTCCTCTGGGTGTCTAGTCTTCAAACATGTACAGGTTTGCTAGGTTTCACTAGGTGCCGGCTAGGACACAAAATCCACAGCTATGCACACTGCAAAAAAAGGGTCATTATTTGCGTGGAAAAATGTGCTGTGCCCATGTTGCCTTCTGGGCTGTTTCCTGTTGTGAACACTAGGCCTACCCACACAAGTGAGGAACCATTTTTATTGGGAGACTTGGGGAAATGCTGGGTGAAAGGTGTGGCTCCCCTTAGGTTCCAGAACGTTCCATCACAGAAATATGAGGTAAATGTGTTTAAGACAAATTTTGGGGCTTGCAAGGGATTCTGGGTGATAGAACCTGGTGAGAGCCACACAAGTCACTCAATCATTGATTTCTCTGGGTGTCTAGTTTTCAAAAATGTACAGGTGTCGACTGAGCTAGGACTCAACCAAACTGCACAGCTAGGAAAATTGCAAAACAAGGGTCCGGTTTTCATGGAAAAATGTGCTGTGTCCATGTTGTGTTTTGGTCCGTTTTCTATCGCACTAGGCCTATCCACGTAAGTGAGGTATCATTTTATTGAGAGACTTCAGGGAACACAGAATAGTAGAACAAGTGTTATTACCAATTGTCTTTCTCAGCATTTGTGCCTCACAAATGTAGGACAGTGTGTAAGAAACAATTAATTTTGACAAATGCTAGTATGGGTATCCCCAAATTCAGAAATCTGCAAACAAACACTGCTTCTGAACTCCATATCTTGTGCCCATTTCGAAAATACATCTGTTTCCTTGATACCTATTTTTAGATTGAGCATAGCAGTACGCAAGCGCCGCTTTTCCAACGTGTTGGTATGCATCTGGGCTTTTAACCACGCCCCCGCAAGTCTATCACTATCACTCGTTCATGGGCTTGCCTCTCAAAAATCCTTTGTTTTCGTTGGTAACTGCTTTACGTTTGTCCTTCTTAAGGGCGCTTTTGTTACCGCCTTGGCCATCGACCTTTTTACATGGATAATTGCACTTTGTTGATAACTTTGACTGCGAGTGAACTTCTTTTTCCTTTTGTCTCTCTCTTCGCGCTCATGGCGGTGCTCTTTGAATCGGCTCGCTTATGTCTACTGTTTTTTTTCTCCAGTTTTTGTGGCAAGAGAAGTCCAGTTATGAATTGACAACACTAATAGCTCTAACGCGAGACCTATTGCATTGCAAATACTGGGTCTCTTTTAATATTTTTCCAAATGAATTATTTACTGTGTGCCCAATACACAATGAAAAAACATTGCAAGATGCAGCTCAGTGTTTAGCTCTGGGTACATAAGAGTTCTTAGTGAACCTACAAGTCCTATATAGCCCCACAACCAAAAGTGTCCAGAGGCCTTAACGGTATATTGCTTTTGAAAAACTGTCATAGTTAGAAGTTACAGATGAAATCATAGACACAAATGGCTGTTTCTTGTCAACTCAAAAACAATATGTATTTTTTTTATTTCAACAGTTACTTTCTATAGGAAAACTCTGAAGGATCTACACAAATGACCACTCGCTGAATTTTGAATTTTGTCTACGTTTCAAAAATGTATAGCTTTTTGGGATCCATCATTGGGTTAACACGCATTTCTACCACTAACTGAAAGGAGCTTGAACCCCTCCAAAAAAAAAAAATATCGGAAAAATGTGTTTATGTTCCAGTAAAATGCCAAGACGGGGTTTTAAAAATCGTTTAACTGATTCAACTGTCTGCTCCTGAAAGCTGAGAAGATGGTGATTTTAGCACAGCAAACCCTTTGTTGATGCCATTGTCAGAGAAAAAAACAGACGCTTTCTTTTGCAGCACTTTTTCCCCCAAACAACAAAACATTTAGCTCTACTTAGGCTAAATTCTCGATCTCCTCAGGGGGAATCCACAAACCCTGGGTATCTTTAGCATCCCCAGGATGTTGGGGAAAATGCACGCAAATTTGACGTGAATACCTCACCAGGACAAAAACTTATGGGGGCCTAAACTCGGAGTACCCAAAATAACACAAAAAAAAGCTTAGCACTGGGAGGGGGAGGCTAACAGCTAAACGGTTAAAGACACTATTAAAGACCAGTGTTATACAACCACTAAGTGACATTTAACTCAATCTTGCTGAATCTCGTGTCGATGGTTACTATTATGTTACAGTTTGGAGCGTTTAGATAACTTTTCATATGAAAACGTTTACGCCTCTGCATTTATTTATGCAAACGAGAATTGGAAACCTACAAGAGCACACACCGTTCCCTTTGAAAAAAACACCAAATAAATAAACACTAGATAACATTCCCCAGTCAGTCGCCCCTCGCTATTGTCTTTGTGATGAAGACACCCAAGGCGTGCATAGTTTGCCCTGCTCTCGGTGCGCGCGCGCGGAGCTCCCTGCCCCCAGCCTGTAATTGTTCTGTGGTCTACAGCAGAGAGGGGGAGGGGATGTCACTTGTTTATTGGAACAGCCTCGGTTACACAGAAGAAGGGAAAAAAAAAAGTCAGCCAGCTTGGCGGTTTCAAGGTCCCCTAAAGATGTATCCACAGGAGCAGCCAATCAGAGCAGGCGTGGATTTTTCTGCTGTTTTTCTCTTAAAGGGGCAGGCGTCGCAGTGTTCGGAGCACAATTAAAGGGGCAGGCACAACCAGAAAGAGACGATGCAAAAGAAAAGAACGTTCCGATAGAAAATTAAGTTATAAGTGAAAACTCAGGCGTGCCCTCTTCCAAGAAGGCAAGTATACAGTGTAGAACGGGGCTTACCGTGCCGTCCTTTTCCACGCTGAAATAACAATTCTGTATTTTACTTTATAGATTTGTTGGTAATATGGAATTCCGCGGCGAGTATACTTTGCAATAAGAGATAAAGTAACTGTATCCACCTATCGCTTTCTGGCCTATGAAACATAATAAACATTGCATCGCCTTGGATGGATACCACAAATGTCACAGAACTTGGAGGCTGATCCATCTACTCTCAGCCCTCTCTCTGAAAACGTGTCGTGTTGTTCCGGCGACTGCCCCCTGCAGCAATTTATCTTGTCCCTTAAGCACTAGATGTAATCTTAATGTGAAAGGAGGGCTGGACAAACCAGGCGGAACACGTGTCTGTATGTTGCGCTGGCCGAGAAACCCAACCCCTCTCTTCCTTCCAGAGAGCACCTAAACAAAACTCAAGAATAACAACATTTGTGTCAGGATGCCCCTCTCCTCCTCGTCAATAATGTGCATCTGCAAATATATTTCGTGCAGGCGCGTGCGTGTCTTGGTCAGGGAAAAGGAATATAGTTAAAACACGTTATTTGAAAAGCAGGACATAAAGGGGGCTTAAGGGCAGTGGAAAGCTAAGGAATGCGGATTGTTAGGTATACTTAAAACGCAATCTTTTTCAAACTAATAGAGATCTGTAAGTCTTTCAAAATATAAAAGAGAGAAAGAGTGTGTTTTTGTCAGTTTGGACATGTAAAAATCACAGGTGAAATCCGATAGACACATCACATTACCCGACTGAAAGCACTTGTACCCAACTGTTTACTACATAATACATTTTAGGGGGTGTAACACTCCAAACGCCCCTTCCCCCCAAAGCTACGCCCCTGAGTTCATGCAACAGTATTTTTTCATAAGAATTTGTTTAAAATAAATATTTAACCCCAGGCTGCCCGAGTTTACATTTGTGCAGTGAGGTGAAATCATATTGTAAAGTTATGGAATCGTAATGTGAGGCAGAGAACAGTATTTTTCTCATGCCAGTTTTACTCTACGATGATCATAACATGGAATTTGGCTGTGCAGTTGCTGAAAGCAACTCGTTTTGGGACACCTTTATTGTTTTCACTATACATATTCACGGAAAATAGAGCTACTGTTTAAAAATATAAAAAAAACACTGAAATTAACCAGTTATACATAACTGACTTAAGCATGACTTGCATTGCAATAGTGTTTTTTCACTGAATTTCTAAATTTTTTTAAACACAAGTTGAAATCGTACTACCCTCCTCACGTATAACTCCACTTTAACCTTTTTTTCAGTTAATTTACATAATTTGTGCCCAAGCCTCCCCCTCCCACCCTACGGATGGTTCATCAGCCACAGACATCTCAACACCACTTACTCTTCTTTTTTTAAATCATTTTTTGGGGAAGGTGCCGTAATCCTGCAGGAGTTCCGCAGGAACTAACTGGACCATACAGAAAGCTGCACTTGCTCCTGCAAGAGTCCTGTGAGATTGCAATGCTTGACATTTTATTTTTTAATTTGACCCCTCTAGGGCAGATCCCTTTAGGACTCCTCTCTGAAGGTCCAGGGTGCCCCTACCCTTCTTCTTGATATCAGAGGTTTTTGTAGGTTTTAGGGCACAGGGATTCTGTAATGGCAGCAGCAACATTTTCTTTCATGTTGTGGATAGCCAATAAGATTGCTTACTCGAGAGCCGGACAATGGGGAAAAAAGCACTCATAGCCAATCAGATCCCTCTAATTTTTTCAACTCAGGGTCAGCAGGTCTCCCGTGATAGTACTGTATGATCAACAGTCAATATATCTATACATTTTGAACTTTTATTTCTGAAAAAAATACTGAACAGATTTAAATTTTATCACAGAAAGCACATTTTCTGGGTAAAGATCTACATTTACGCCAACCCAGTGCCATTTTGTTCAGCCGTTTGCTCTGTATTGTGTTCAAATTTTTCCTATGGAAAATGCATAGGGAAAAAAGTATTTTGGGACCCCGTCCTTTTTCTTAGCCCCCACTTGACGGATCACCCCAAAACTTTCCAAGAAGAAGCTGAGATGGATGAACTTGTTTTGGAACATTGGGGTCAAACGGCCCCAATGTTAGCAAAACATCTTCCTATGGAAACTCTGACTTACGTATAAATACACAGTGACTATCATTGATAATGATGTTTATTTAATTTTGTGGCACAGAAATGCTGTTGCCTATTAAGTGACCTAGGTGCAATGATGGACCTTAAATGTCATGGCTAAGTATGCACAACACATGTTTTTTGGTTTTGGTGTAAGTTTTTCTTTCTGAGTAATACACAGTGTTCATTAAGCACTATTTTTTTCTCCTATGGCAGATATATTATCTGCCATGGAGAAATATTTTTTCATTTTTTTGCCAGAATCTAAAGTATTCAAACATTTAATGGGTTTATCTGTGAACTGTCTGCGAAACCCATGGTTTTCTCTACAGCTTTTTATTTGAAAAATGTTGCTGTAAAATTAATTGTTAAGCCCCATGTCGCAGGTCGAACAGTATGAAGACCACTGAGGCGTTAGTTAGTTAGGGGTAAGTGGTTTATTTTTAAGTATACGGAAAGAATAATATGTTTAATAAAGTCCCAAGTGTTATCGTCTTCCTTAGTCTCTGTGTTCTTCTTTTTGTATCCTTTTCCCAGGATAGTGATTGTATGTTCTGTGTTTCTTCTTTCACAGGTGACCCAGCTGTCTAGCTCGCTCGTCGTAGTCCAGGGTGGTGCCGGAAATAGAAGAGAAAACGCTAAGGTAAGTATTGTATGTTTAATTAGGGTTCTTCCCTTTCTTTAGCTCTGGACTGGGAGGTGGTACGCACAAAAGGAGGGGGTTGGTGCCAGTGAGGAGTGTGCAGGGAACTAGTGTGCACACACCTAATCTTAGTGTGGGAATACGTGACACTAGTGAGTTTATTTACAGTGCCCTCCCTTCTACCTCCCTGTCCAACCCTCCTTTATGACCCCTCCCCAGTCCCTTCCCTTCAATTTCCCTTTTTCTTGTCCAAAAGGACCGTACCTTGTTAAGCCACGACCCTCCAGGGCAGTGGCTGGCTTGGTAGTGTTCCTCCTGCTGGTCTCCTGGTTCCTGGTTCTGGAGCTCTTCTTCTCTCTCTCCTTCCTCCAGTCCCTCGTCTGTTTCTTTCCTGGGCCTTTTCTCCTCTCCGCTCTGTCCTTGCCTTGTGTCCTCCGTATTCCGTCCTCTCTCCTCGGTTTCTCCACTCTCCGCGTTTCTCTCTCCCCTCCGTCTCAGCGTGATCTCCTTTTGTCCCCCTGTAGCCCGGGAAACGCACGTCGTTTCCCGGGTAACACCGTCCTGGCTTCCGCTCCCGAGCCGCGTCTCCCCGGCAACGGGAAGATGCGGAAATGACGTATCGGCCTTGGCAGATACGTCATCTGCCTCGTTCGTAGCCGGGATCGCCCGGCTACATCCCTCTCCCCATGAAAGGTCCTGCTCGAGGACCGTAGCAGCGTCAGGGAAACGAGATAAATAGTCAGCCGGGGCCTGTTGGTGACCTGGTATGTGACGGACCTGAAAGGAAAATGGTTGCAGTTCAAGGAACCATCGTAATATCCGAGAATTGGTATCCTTATGGGCAGACAACCATGTGAGGGGAGCATGATCCGTAAAAAGTATGAAGGGCCGACCTAGAAGGTAATATTGCAACGTATCAACGGCCCATTTTATGGCCAGACATTCCTTCTCAATGGTCGGGTAGTGTTGTTCCCGGGGAAACAGCTTCCTACTGACGTATACTACGGGATGCTCCCTACCTTCCTCGTCAGGTTGGGCCAATACTCCCCCTAAACCCACATCTGAAGCATCAGTATAGAGATGGAAAGGTTTCGAGAAATCCGGGCATCGGAGTATCTGATCTTTGGTTAGGAAGGATTTTAGTTGTTCAAAGCTGGTTTGCTGTTGCTCTGAAAAGGGTGCTAGCCTATTAGGATGGGATTTAGACAGAAGGTCCGTGAGAGGGGCGGCCAATGTAGAATAATCAGGTATGAATCTTCTATAATAGCCCACTAACCCTAAAAACGATTGCAACTCTTTCTTTGTTGCCGGTTTAGGTGTGTTTAGTATGGGCTCTACTTTTTTTGATTGAGGTTTTAGGTTCCCTTGACTAATTTTGTAGCCTAAGTATGATATGTCGGGTGTACCTATGATGCACTTTTTAGGATTGGCAGTCAATCCTGCGGTGACAAGAGTATGGAAAATTTGGTATAAATGGCTTAGATGATCATTCCACGTTTCAATGAAGATTACTACATCGTCTAGGTAGGCTGCTGCAAAAGACTGGAAGGGATTTAAAAGTTTATCCATTAACCTCTGGAATGTAGCTGGGGCTCCATGGAGACCAAAGGGTAGTACAGTAAACTGATACAGACCGGATGGGGTGGCGAACGCTGTTTTCTCTTTATCCTCTGAGGCTAAGGGAATCTGCCAATATCCTTTTGTCAAATCTAAGGTAGTCATATATTTGGCCTTTCCTAGTTTCTCTAATACGTCATCAACTCTGGGTATGGGATATATGTCAAACTTGGAGTTTTCGTTAAGCTTCCTGAAATCAATACAGAATCTAATAGTACCATCGGGTTTTGGTACTAACACAACCGGGGAGCACCAGGGACTATTTGATGGTTCAATTACCCCTTGTTCTAACATTTTCTGTATTTCAGCCTCCATAATCTGCTTCCTCGCCTCAGGAATACGGTATGGCCGCAACCTCACAATTTTCCCTGGTATGGTTCTTATTTTATGGGTTATCAAAGTGGTTTTACCTGGTAATGCTGAAAAGAAATCCCGGAAGTGCTCTATTAACCTGTATACTTGTTCTTTTTCTGCTTGTGTTAAGGTTTCATTCACTGAGGGTAGATCTTTCCCGTTACTGTGTTCGGTTGGACAGAACTCAATGCTTGACTTATTATTTGTACATAGGAATCCCGTCAACACGCTAGCAGGGTTTGAGAGGTCTGGTTCCTCCCATTTTTTAAGGAGATTTATGTGATAAATCTGTGATTTTTGGGGAGTATTCGATAATTCAACCAGGTAGGTGACCGGAGAGACTGCTCTTATTATCTTATAGGGGCCCTGCCATTTGGCAATTAGTTTTTGTTCTGAGGTGGGACGCATAATTAAAACCTGATCTCCTGGTTGTAAAACCCGTAACTTGCTCCCTCGGTCATAATACTGTTTTTGAATATTTTGAGCTTGTTCCATATTCACTTTGACCGTGTCCCATAGACTCTGTAGCTGTGACCTTAAATTGTGGGCATATTCTAGAAGAGGCTTTCCCCCTTCTTCTGCCTCTTCCTCCCATGTTTCGATGGCCATGTCAAGAAGAGATCTTGGCTGTCTTCCGAACACCAGCTCGAAGGGGCTGTGTCCTGTAGAGGACTGTTCATGTGTTCGAATAGCGTATAATACTAAGGGTAATTTTTGATCCCAGTCTCTCCCTGATTCTTCAATCACTTTTTTCAATAAGGTTTTTATGGTTCGGTTATATCGTTCCACTAGTCCATCCGTCTGTGGATGATATACCGAGGTACGGATTTGGGAGATACCTAAGGTTTTACATACTTGCTTCATAAGAGTGGATACAAAAGGAGTCCCCTGGTCTGTGAGTATTTCATGAGGGAATCCTACTCGGGAAAAAATGTTTATCATGGCCTGGGCCACTGTCTTAGTTGTCATACTTTTCAAGGGAACAGCCTCGGGGTATCTTGTGGCATAGTCAACCATGACTAGGATATACGTATAACCCTTTGAGGATGGTACTACAGGTCCTATTAGGTCCATTCCTATCCTACTGAAAGGGATATCTATAATAGGTAGGGGCATCAGAGGTGCTTTCTTAGGTCTGCCGGGTTCAGTGAGTTGGCATCTGGGGCATTGGGAACAATATTTACGTATGTGGGCAAATACTCCCAGCCAATAGAATCGTTTAAGAAGGTATTCTTCTGTTTTTTCCCTCCCATAGTGACCTCCCCCAGGTTGACAATGTGCCATCGTTAGGACCTGATTTCTATAATGCTCGGGTACCACTAATTGTTGTTTACGTTCTCCGGTACCGGTAGTGGTTATACGATATAGGAGGTTTTTCTTAATGAGGAAGTAGGGACCCACCTCTTCAGTTTCTTCTTCCCTGGCCGACTTCCAGGCGTGGGCGAGAGAAGGATCTACTCTTTGTTGATGGGGAAAACTGACAGGGGCTTCATGTGTCTCTGCTATAATGCCTGTGTTTGGTCTTGATCTCTCCTTTCCTAAGTAATTAAATTTTTCTATTCTTTTCTCTCGGCGCGATAACTTTCTCCGGATTGTGGGGCTTTCTATACTGCTATCGGAAAACGGAGCGTCTCTCCACCAATCCTATGTCAGTTTGGGTTGTCGAACGTGGTCCAGAATTTCATGGAAATGTTCATAATCAGTTCCAATGATACACTCTTCAATCAGATTGGACATTACCCCCATCGGTAAGGTATCCCGGTGTTTTCCCCATTCTACTGTGAGGTCATATAAAGGGTATTGTTCTTTATCTCCGTGTATGCAACATATATTCACCCATTGTTCTGTTCTTTCATCTACTATGGGGACTATGTCTTTTCTCACCACCGACTGGCTACACCCTGAATCAATAAGGGCCCATATGGTGGTCCCATTGACTTTCAGAAGTTGTTTAAACTTTTGGTTACCTCTTCCGGTACACAGTACCCATCGCCTAGTAACTCCGATTTCCATGGGCTCACTACTGTCCTGTTTTCTGGGGCACATGCGGGCAATGTGGCCCCATTCCCCACAGCTGTAACATTGGGGTCCTGCTACCGGTGGAGGATTAGGAAATCGGTGAGGTGCTGGTTCCTCCGAAAAGGCTCTTGTCGTAATTTTAGGAGTGGAAGGCCCTGGTTTTAAGGTGGGTCGAGTGGATATATTTCTTACATCAGTGGAGCGATGATAAGCACATGCTAGATCAATTGCCATGTCCGTCGTCACCTTTGGATGTTGGCGTATCCAGTGCTTAGTGGTGGTAGGCAGGGACTCTAAATATTGTCCAAGGACAATTGTTTGGATTACTTCCTCCCTACTATTTCCGGAAGAACCCAACCATTTTAATGCCAAATCCTTTACCCGATAATAAAAGGTTCGGGGATCTTCATTCGGTCCCCATTTGATTTTTCTAAATTTAACCCTATAGTATTCCGTGTCATGTCCCACACGTTCTAAGATACTAGTCTTTATTTCTTGGTACGGCGTGGTTCCCCCCGGGTTTGCTGCTTGATATGCTGCTTGTAAGATCCCTGTAAGTAAGGGGGCGACATACTGACCCCATCTATCCTCAGGCCATTGGGCGGATGAAGCCACTCTCTCAAAATTAGTAAAAAAAGCTTTGGGGTCTTCTCCGTCTTGATATTTCTGTAACACAGAACTTGGGACATTGGGATGTACTTTACTACTAGCAATGGTCTCAGTCAATTTTTTCATGGCCGTCTCATGGACCAGTTGATTATTCGCAAGAATGGTCGCCTGACTTTTCAAAGCTGACTGTAATGCTTCTCTGTCCTCTTTGGCCTCTCGCTGGTGAGCCTCCCACACCAGTTGAAGATGACGTTGGCCCTCGGCCAATTGCTTTATCATATCCTCTAATGAGGGTTGGTCACTCATGGTTATACTGTTCGATTACTGCGGGGAGGCTACGCAGGTAGAGATCCCACTTCTGACACCACTGTCGCAGGTCGAACAGTATGAAGACCACTGAGGCGTTAGTTAGTTAGGGGTAAGTGGTTTATTTTTAAGTATACGGTAAGAATAATATGTTTAATAAAGTCCCAAGTGTTATCGTCTTCCTTAGTCTCTGTGTTCTTCTTTTCGTATCCTTTTCCCAGGATAGTGATTGTATGTTCTGTGTTTCTTCTTTCACAGGTGACCCAGCTGTCTAGCTCGCTCGTCGTAGTCCAGGGTGGTGCCGGAAATAGAAGGGAAAACGCTAAGGTAAGTATTGTATGTTTAATTAGGGTTCTTCCCTTTCTTTAGCTCTGGACTGGGAGGTGGTACGCACAACAGGAGGGGGTTGGTGCCAGTGAGGAGTGTGCAGGGAACTAGTGTGCACACACCTAATCTTAGTGTGGGAATACGTGACACTAATGAGTTTATTTACAGTGCCCTCCCTTCTACCTCCCTGTCCAACCCTCCTTTATGACCCCACCCCAGTCCCTTCCCTTCAATTTCCCTTTTTCTTGTCCAAAAGGACCGTACCTTGTTAAGCCACGACCCTCCAGGGCCGTGGCTGGCTTGGTAGTGTTCCTCCTGCTGGTCTCCTGGTTCCTGGTTCTGGAGCTCTTCTTCTCTCTCTCCTTCCTCCAGTCCCTCGTCTGTTTCTTTCCTGGGCCTTTTCTCCTCTCCGCTCTGTCCTTGCCTCGTGTCCTCCGTATTCCGTCCTCTCTCCTCGGTTTCTCCACTCTCCGCGTTTCTCTCTCCCCTCCGTCTCAGCGTGATCTCCTTTTGTCCCCCTGTAGCCCGGGAAACGCACGTCGTTTCCCGGGTAACACCGTCCTGGCTTCCGCTCCCGAGCCGCGTCTCCCCGGCAACGGGAAGATGCGGAAATGACGTATCGGCCTCAGCCGATACGTCATCTGCCTCGTTCGTAGCCGGGATCGCCCGGCTACACCCCATTTTCTAAAAACACATCTAAGAGATAGATACATGCTGACGTAAAATTCCCTAGGAAGGGTCAGGCTTAATCAGTTAAACAAAGGGCTAGTACTGAAAAATAGTCCACAGTTGCTTTCAGTCTCCATAGGAAGCAGTGGCTGCTGGCAATTTTAGGAGGGAGGGGGGCGGGCGGGAAGCACACTTGCACTTTCACAAACACACACGCGCACGGACACACATCCATTAACAACACTCTTCAACATTCAAACATGCACGAACGCACCAAACATTCATTTAAAAAGATCACACACACACTTACCTTCAGCCTCAGAGGTCCCAGGAGGGTCGGGACTGCTGCCTTCCCTCACTGGCTGACCTGAGGTCAGCCAGTGAGGGAAGGCAGCAGTCCCAACTTCGTCACAGAGTGGGACGGGGTCAGTGAGACTGCTGACCCCACTCTGTGACGAGGTGTCACTGATTGACACTCGCCCTGGGTGCTTCAGGGCTTAAACCTGAAGCGCCCAGGTCGAAGTCAATGGGTGACGCTTCCCTCGTCACCCGGGGGAGGGCCTCAAGGCACCTTTCCTGAGCCGAGGAGGTCACGCCCACAGGAGCTGTGACTTCTTCAGCCAGCAAAGTTCAGCTCAGGCAGCTAGGAGTCTGCACAAATCTTGCATGTCTGCTCCTGGCTGCCTGACCTGAACATGAAGAGTGTCTGTCAGGCTGACCTTTGTGCAGCCTGACAGCCACTCTTCATGAGGGGCAAAAGGTGGGGGGGAGCGTGGCCCCTCCTCCCTAAAGGACGGGCCGCGCCCAATAGGAAGAGTATTTTAAAGTTTGAATCCCAGGCACAATGAGAATTCCCTTAAGAAAGTTGAAGCTTGCAATAACTCTGAAGTAGCTCACCTATCTTTCAGCACAGAATTTTTATTTTTGAGCCTTTCTCCACAACAGAGATATGATATATCTATAAATTTCACTGCTCCTCTGTAATATTATATTTGCACTTGTGTCTTAAGCTTTCTCAACATCACCCCTTTGTTGCTGTTTTACGCATCATTTTGTATCTCATTCGCTAGACTGTCCTAGGACACACACTGCTTGACTTTGGCTGATAGACTGTCACGTCTGTAAGTGGCTGTATGTAAAGGTTGTATGGCTTGTATAATAGAAAAGCATTACAACCTCATCAGAATCTATTTCTGCACCGTTCCTGTGATAAAAGTAGAGCAGCTTGGGAGTACAATTAGTGTTATGTCAATACCACTATGGGCCTGATTTAGAACTTGGCAGAGGGGAATACCTTGTCACAAACATGACAGATACCCTGTCTACCGTACTTTGGTCCCATTATATCCTATGGGGATTGCAACATGGCGGACGGAATATCCGTCACATTTGTGAAGGAGTATTCCATCCTCCAAGTCCTAAATCAGGCCCTATCTTCGATGTTACTTTTTTCTCTTTCAATCTCAAAGTGCTGTCTGTGGAGTGCTAGTATCACTCCTTGTCCTAGACACAGTTGTTCTGATGGGAGAAAACTTTATTGTTTAACTGTATATGTTAAAGACTAAGAGGGCAGTCATTTCAATGGTGTTAACAGAGGTATTTGTACATATGCAAATCCAATAAAAAAGCCTATAATAATGGGTAAGCAACACATGGCCGCCTAAATGTGCCTCTATGGTGTATTAAGACATGACCTAATATTACTTCAGTGGTTGGTTCTGTGCTGAAATTAAGGATGTCCACTGTTTCCTCACCTATCCTTGCCCCTTTGTTCTTTCCCACTGTTTCATTCAATCCTCCTTCCTTTTCTTCTTTTTTTCTGCTCTATTTTCTCCTCCTCTTGATCTCCAATTTCCTACTTTCTTCTCCTTTTCTCGCTAACTCTGTTCTTTCCAACTCTCGCACCTCTGCACTATTCTCTTTTAAATTCCTCTTCCAGTTTGTTTCTACTTTCACTCTGATTCTTATTCACATCCCACTCTCCATTTCTTTTGCCCTCCCATGCCGCATCCAGTCCAAATGATTTTTTTCCTTTTCTCTCCTTTTCTCCATCCTGTCTCATTAGTTCTTGCTATATGTGACATTACCTGTCTATTGAAAGACTTATTGTGTACAATACAAATACATACAGTGGGCTTTGGGTTAGCCCATTCCTATCACTGCTTGGCTCTCTTGACAAGCTCATTTATTGATTGGCTTTACCTAGTCGTTATGCATGTGTCCCTCGCACGTGACATAACACCTTTGTCATCCTTCTGAATGGATGACATGTATCGTTCCACTGCTTAAATTTAGTGAACTGCTTTTATTTCTTCAGCTTTCAGCATTCTATAAAAGTGGATGTATTCTAGGTCTCTCCTTCTAGTGACGCTCCCCCCTCATGCTCCTTGCTTCGTATTGCTGCCCCCCCAACTCATCCCTTGCTTTCTCTATCCCTCACTCCCCTTCGTGGCTTGTTCCCCTTTTATTTCCATTCCCACACCCCCATCAGTTCTTTGTTGATTTTTTTTTCTTCATTGCATTTTTTTAAGACCTTAATCAGAAAGCTGACAAAAGAGAAACACTGTCACATAACTTTTGTCTTTGTTTATCAATTGCGTTCTCCATCTTTACTTTCTTCTCCTCACTTCTCCCTCCATTCTGTCTACAATTGTCTGCGGTTCTTCCTCATTGTTTCTCTTTAACTTATGCTTCTGTACTCCAACTCTCTGTTTTCGCTCGTCACTTTCTCTGCTTCCCTCCCCTTTCAACTGTTTCCAAACTTTACACTCCTCTTTCCCCTTATCACTATTTCCCTTTTCTTCATTGTTAGCTACAAAGAACTAGTCTCAGTTTTATCTCTGATATAGGGCAGACTAATTTCACACTCAAATATCATCTAAAGATTCCTGGAAACATAAATCGACACACTAAAGTGTATCTAATTCTTTAAAAACTTCACTGGTAAATTCAGGGCGACAACTGATGGGTTGATGTGCCTCTCCTCTACCTACAGGTAGGTTAAGACTCCCTGGAGAGGCACATGTACTCCACAAAAGGTCATTTAGACTAGATTTAACAAAAGGTTAATGGTTTAGTAAGACGTAAACGCAGATTCATCACAAATAGAACACACATCTAATCCATCTTGAGAAGAGAACAAAAAACGCTATCACACAGTATTGGACTCCAAATATAATACAGATTTGCAAAACATATTGCAGGTTTGCACCCAGTCAGGCCACAGGAGTATATGATATCCCTAGGAGTGTGACCGGAACCAACAAAAGCATATGCTATAATGCACCGAAACTACACTTACCTTCCCCACTTATTCTTGGAGAAAGGCAAAAAAGTATCAACATTAATATGCATAAAATCTGTTTACTGCTTTTATTATCTGAACATTTACAACAAACCATACAGCTAGATACCCTGTTTCATGGCACAGATTAGATCCATTGATGTGCATATAAATTACAGCCATAAAGTGCATTACCTTTTATGGTATAATGACCACAATGCAATGGCCCTCTGTCATCATAGTAAATATTTGTGTGAAAAGAAGGAACAAATACAACATGTTTTAGGTGCACAAAGTCTCGTGGGTTGCCTTAAGCAGGCCATTGAAGGTGCCTACCTACAGCTGTAGAAAAGGCAGGTGACAAAAAATAATCTATGTGGAGGAGGAGACAATTGCTGGTTGAATCTGTAGGACATGTTCTCTTGCTGCTGCTTCCAAAAAAGCTTGTATGCAGATCTTGTGTGGGCAGTGCAGTTTGCTTTTTTGTCAGAATTTTTGGGACCCGTTTTTTGAGTATCACCCTTGTAACCTGCTTTGAATCTCACACAGAGTGTACTAACAGGCTGACCACTACTTATGACATCAAACAAATCCATTCTTTGGCAACTATCGCTCTGAGGTGGAGATAGCTTGCTTAGTGCGGAGAATGAAATTCTTGCCTTACCCCCTTCCAACCTCTTGGGTCATGTCTTGCTGCCCTCGCCTCACCCCCCTCCCTTAAGGTAAGCATCACTCTCCTTTTCTTTTAAGGACAGACTTTCTAAGTACTCTCCTACATAACTGGGTGGCCAGAGCACAAGAATCTCTCAGATTTTAATTCTTGCTTTACCTCTATTGCAGAGTGTGCTGCGAAGGGACTGGGTTTGAATGATTAAGTCTATTGCTGATCTTACAAAGATGCCTCCTTACTTCAGTCAGTAGTTTGGACGGTTATAAATGCAGAACAGGTCCACTATCTCTGACAAGCATGTTAAAACCCTACCTGGTGAAGGACAAGAGCAACCATTATCTGACTGTTGTCCCCCCACCAACTTCCAACATGAAATACGGTTCACACCTCTTATGGCCCGTTGTATGGAGTCCTTTGCTACATTCTGATCACTCCCTTTGTTATTTGTTTTGGGACTTCCATCTTTCCTTTTAGGTATTTCTGTAGTCTAGAGTAGCATGATGCTTCTTCTGTTATCAGGTATCTGCATGATATCAATAGTGTTTCTCACTCTCTGGAATCGCACCAATTAGTACTGTTGCTTGTAACAGACCCCTCCCTTAATATGAATGCTGATGTCTTCACCCCAGGTGACATGGGAAGTGTCTTATAACCCATATGAGAGACAGCAGGTCCACACCGCTATATGATCTTTTAGATCACAGTTAAAATCACTATGTTGACTCCTCTTTTCCCTGAAAGCAAGGACAAACCCTCTTTTTTCAAATATCCAGTGTCTCCACTATGCACACAGGGACAGGATCACTTGGTATGAAGTCACTGGAAAGATTTACAGTTGAAGGTGGATAAAATCAGACCATTGCAGTCTTGGTATGCAGATGGATGTAAACCATAATTGGGTACCTGATGGACCATGGTACTTATTTCTACCTCTGCACAAATTGTGCTTGGCATGGACACATTCTGTTGTCACACACATCTCTCAAGGTCTTCTGTTACAAGTGATAGTGATCTTCATCTTGGATCCTTTTGAAGGCTCACTGAGAAGCCAAGCACCTCTGCACACTTCTCAGCTGCTAAGGGCGCCTGAAAGAGAGCGGCAAAACCAGAAGCCAATTAGGAGCTAAAGGCAGACCCATATTTAAGTGAGTGAAAGCAACATTCTTTAAGAACTTCTTAGAGATGTCATACTGCAATTTTTTGAATGAAACATAGGGCCAAACCATCCATTTCAAATGTAAATATTGCTAACGTCTCTGCGGTAGAACATCATGTATGTGACTATAAGAAAATAGTGTGTCACACTGGCATGCTCCTTTCCAACACTCATCTTCTCTGCTCCTAGGTTTTCCATCCTCATCTTCTTGCTCCTTTATGAGTCACGTCCGCTGGTTTCCCCTCTTAACTCTTAATACAGTGCTCTCTTCTTCAATACAAGGACAGCTATTACGGGACACTAAGGTATCTGCTGCTACAACCAACTTGCTCCATTTTATTCATTACCCCTTGGCAGTGATAGGAACAGAAAATAAACAGAGCCCTAAAATCCAAATGTATTTGCTATAGTATTCACTCCTTTACCTGCCCCGAAGCCCTCAGAATCAAATATGAATCTATTAAGATGCTAACATGTGACAGCCACAACCTGTTATTGTCATCAGTGGGTCAACTGGGGGTTATGCTCAGACCTGGTTAAATTCCAAATACACTGCTGTAATATGTGTAATTTCTGGCATTTTGCATTACATGTTTTAATGCAAAACTCCGCACAATTGTGCCATTATTCCATGTGACGTAATTAGTGGTCGCCTTGGTAGACATCCTATTGTGGGAGCACTAAACAACGTAAAAAGAACCCAAGTGGGCTGTATTCCCGGTACTTATGTTTTTACACTATGGGCCTGATTACAACTTTGGAGGAAGGTGTTAATCCGTCCCAAATGTGACGGATATACCACTAGCCGTATTACGAGTCCATTATATCCTATGGAACTCGTAATAAGGCTGGTGGTATATCCGTCACATTTGGGACGGATTAACACCTCCTCCAAAGTTGTAATCAGGCCCTATGTGTTTTAAGCACAAAGTGCTTTTCTCACCCCTAAATTTGACAGTTACATTTCACACTAAAATATTGCACACAAAGACAGATTCGTGTTTTACGTAATATAGCGTATTTTTTATATTTTGTTTAGAAATTCCACATAAAGGTACTAAAGGAAATCGTGCATGTTTTGCACCCCCCACCCCCGTTTTACTTTCGTTACTTCTATAATTTCAGCGAACCGACATCCCATTTCGATTTTTCGTCACCTTTCGTTTTCTTGAGGGTACCTCTGGCGTAATTTCGCCTCTCCTTTTTACTCCCTTTCCAGGCTCACACTTTCTCCCCTCCCCTGGACAGCACCGCCAGGCTCATCTAACCTTAACTTACTACTTTGTTCAGAACAAAAAACAGAAGCTGTCGCTGTGTTCCATCCGCGCGCGTGCCCTTAGGTTTGATTGACACGTTCTTCGGTCCTCGGGATCGCGCACGTCGTTCGCCGGGCGCCTATTGGCCGACGGAAGTACCAGCGTCCCCTGCTTGGCTCCGCCCACGTCCTGTGCGCTCTGGAGCGGGTGTCCTAGAGCCGCCGCCGGGTGTCGAAGTGTGGCTGTGCCGGGCAGAGAAGCGAGAGCTCCGGTAGAGAGGAGAGAGAGGATGGGGTCCGGGCCCAGGAGGCCGCTCTGACAGCCAGGCAGGGAGAAGAGAGCGCAGAGGACCGAGGCAGAGCGGAGCCGGAGGCTTGATTCAGCGGGAGCAGAGCCGGCACCATGTTCGCCAAAGGGAAGGGCTCGGCGGTGCCTTCGGACGGGCAGGCTCGGGAGAAGTAAGAGCGGCTTCCATTGTCCGGAGAACCCTGTGCGAGGCTCAGCCCTGCGCGAACGAGGCGCCCCGGCCCGGACCTGACTGTGAAGCAGCTCCTTGAACATCCCCTTGGATGGACGGGTCACTGTCCACCCCCAGGGCGGAGGGGTCCGTCCTCACGGCTGGAGGGGGCCCTGCTCCCTTCTTGGACCCCCCATGTGTATGGTGGCATTGCTCACCCCCAGGATGGAGGAGGCAGGGCTCATCTCATGGCTGGAGGGGGCCCTGGTCACTTCTTGGACCCCCTGGATGGAGGGGCGGCATGTTTGAGTGCCTGCTTGGAGGGGCATGTACAGCTAACAGGATGGGGTGGCCATTGTTCGCCCCTTGCCTGGCGGACCTCATCGTCCTGAATGGAGAGTGTATTGTTTACTCCCCGGATCGAGAGGCTCAGCTGCGACCCTAGGATTGAGGGTCACCAGAGTCTTGAATAGGATTGCTCGGCACCCCCGTGGAATACTGTCTCCGAGCCCCAAGCATGGGGGAGGGGTACATTTTGACCCCTACACGGCAGAGTCATTGTTGTAGCCCTCAATAGTCCGTCATTCTTGCAGTGTCCCGTAAAACCGTCACCCCGGGTGGCATGTTTATTATTGAAGCCCCTGGGTTAGGAAGAGTGTTAACTCCCGCTGTGCCGGGCTGTTTTTGGAATTCCCTTGGGTGTGTGATTGGTTATAGTGGCTTTTTGTGTTGCATTTCTCATTGTTTTATTGGGGGATTGCATACACTGTTTTCGTTGTTTTTGGTTTGCTCACAGTGCCTTTATGAGTCGCAGACATGTGCCTGTTGGTGCGGACTTCCTTACAAGTCGCATAGTTGGGGGTACATCTTATTTGTATTATTACAGAAGTTGCTGAGCCCCTTTTTACCGCGCTATCATGCCTTTTTATTACACCCGTCGTTTTTATTTTGTGGTAAGGGTTTTGTTTTATTGTTCCAAACTCATTATATTTTTGGACATTCCCTAGGTTTTTGCTGCAGGGTTTATTCCACCCCTTCTCCCATTGAATCCTCATGTCTACGATGTTGAAAATGCTGGGTCTCAGGAGTGGAGTGGGGTTGGTAATATTTTTCAGGTTATCGGCAGCTTTCTTGCAGAGTAAAGTGTGTGTCCTCCTGAATTCTTCAGTCTGATGCTTTGACCCCTGTGGCTGAAGACGCTGAGGCTCCATTGTTATGCCTATGTACAGAACGCCCTCCTTGTGGGTGTATATGTGTAGGGAGCGGTACCTCTTTGCTTTGACATCAGCTCCCCCCCTGCCCCGGGGCGCCCCTAATTCGTTCTCCCTCAGGGTCATATAACAGGGGCCATCGCTGTTCTCGCCCAGTTTGCCGTTAGTCGTCGGCTCCTTTGTTGTTTAGAGGTCTTGGTTCCTGCTCATTGCTGCTGCAGCCCATACCCTGGTTTATTGGGGAAGACCACGCGCTCCATCTGTCTGATGTCTCGGAGAGCCTTGACTGCTTACTTAGGCTTAACTTGTGTTGGGGATAGGTTCACATACCATTTCTTTGCTTGATATGTGTTGGCGGATTCGCTCACCACCCAAGTCTGCTTTAACTCTTTATAGCTGATCTGTATTTGGTAAAATGAGTCACTTCCCAAAGTCTGTTTTTTCGTTATTTTAACGCTGTGCTTTCTGGGACAGTGCAGACACCTCTTCTGTGGTGTATATTTTTTTGGGGATAGGTGGGAAGGTGGGCGTATATCCTTGGTTTCCTGGCGTGTTCTGTGCAGTTAGGTGTCACTGGGTTTTCCACGACTAGCTGTTAGGCTGGAGGGTTTTGTAGGGATCTTAAATCAATTTACATGATATATAAAATAACTCTACTCATACATGTTGGTAATATTATAGTTTTGTTTACCCGTTGTGTACACGGGAGAGATCTTCATTTCCCCTATCAGGGGTGTCCTGGAGGACGTCTTGGATCCTCTTACATGATTGTTATAGGGTGAGGGAGAGTACAGGCTCCTTTTGGCAGTGTACTGGATAATACATTTTTGCTTAGTAGTGTAAGGGTGGATATCTTAACTTTTCCCCCCAGTTGTGTGTATTTGCGGGTGTGGGGTCTAGTCGTCCACTGCCATGAAATGTATTAGGATAAGTATTGGCTTTCTCTGCCAGGAAGCTTACTGAGAAAGAAGTTGCCCCCTCTGCCAGGTGGCCTCCTCTGCTGGTTGTACTAGGGAAGATCATGGCTTCTTCTCCCCCAGTGCACCAGCAGAAGAGGCCATGATCTTCCCCCAGTACACCAGCAGAAGAGGCCATGATCTCCCCCAGTACACTTCCAGCAGATGTTGGCCTCCTTTGCCAGGTAGTGTACTGTGGCAGATGTTGGCCTCCTTTGCCAGGTAGTGTACTGTGGCAGATGTTGGCCTCCTCTGCCCGTTAGTGTACTGTGGCAGATGTTGGCCTCCTTTGCCGGGTAGGGTACTGTGGCAGATGTTCGCATCTGTCAGGTAGTGTACTGTGGCAGCTGTTGGCTTCATTTTTTTCTGAGTATTGGAGGAGGTGGTCTTGGCGTACACTGCTGTGTGGTGAACTGGATGAGATCTTTGCTTTCTTTGTCAAGTGATATACTGGGGGAGATATTGTCTTCCTTTTCTTGATGGTGTACAGGGGGAGATATTGGCATCGTCTTCCAGATGCTGTACTGGGTAGATCTTTGCTTTATTTATCTGTGTGTATTTGAGGGCGTTGATCTTCGCTCACACTTCTGCCGGAAAGTGTACTGGGCGATATATTGTCATTTTCTACACCTCGTGTTTAACAAGCAAGATGCTCACCCTCTCTGTGACTGTGTTGTTGGGGATCATTATGGAATACG
The DNA here is from genome assembly GCF_031143425.1 of Pleurodeles waltl. NCBI lineage: Eukaryota > Metazoa > Chordata > Amphibia > Caudata > Salamandridae > Pleurodeles > Pleurodeles waltl. The sequence continues at coordinate 867,185,259 of NC_090443.1, forward strand.
TCTTTTGTTGACAGAAGGGGCAGCATGATTGTGGATTTTTTGGATCATACACCTTTTTGTTAGACCTCAGGCATCTTAGTTTGGTGGAAGTGAAAGTAATAAAAAAAAAAAAGAACAAGTTGCGTGGACGAATTTCAGTCCCCATACAGAGAAGCGTCATTATTATATATCTCATTTGCTGAGGACGCTATACTCTGTTCTTTGCAGAGAAAGGAAACTTTGATGCCGTTTTTACTTATGTTACGACATTCTCAAGGCCAATTCCCTCTCTGGGAGAATGACAGGAGTTGGGGATAATTATCGTTGCTTTCGCGACCTTTGGATAGATGCCTCTTTGTGATGAGCGACTATTGGCACTCCTATCTCTACTGGGGAAGTGCTCGGTCCCCACTCAATCCCTGGGAAAAACTGACACTTTAAAAAAAAATGTATATGGGGTGATCTTGTCCGACATCTCTTCAGCGGTGGGTCTGCCTGAATGCTGGGTGGTCGTGGGCCCCATCCTTGCCATAACTAAAATTTATCATACCTTTTTGAGTATAGCATTTTACCCCCCTCCCCTCCTTTTTGGGTTGAGGATTTTTTAAACCTCATCTCCAGTTTTCCAGTCTTCCCTTAGTTTGGGGGTGATTGCAAACAGTGCAGTGAATCAGGCATGCACACAAGATGCTACCGTTACCCCAGCGACCACACATCCGTTGGCCATAGGCCACGAGGATCCTGCATCGGCAAGGGGTCTGCCTTATGTTTGGGTGGGAGTCTTCCGGGTGGGAGAGTTGGTTTGACTGTTTCAACCTCATTTTAAACACTTTAGCCAGTGCTTTAAATGGTCCGGTACTGAGTACCGGCACTTTTATTATTTTGAGAGGGAGAGTACTGGCACATCTCGAGAAAAACGTAATACTTTTAATTGGATAGTACTGGCACTTCTCTGAAACACGCAGGTGCTCTGTCACGGAGTACCTGCACTTTATTTTTTTCTATTTCAAGCACCACTTGTAGCCATCGGCTTTTGAACACAGATTAAACCAAAGATGCATAAAGACATTCGCCAAGTATGTTCACCTTTAGAGTTAAGAATTTGTTGGTAGTGCAAATGATGACTAGAGACGGGGTGGGTCCAGTCTGTGGCTGAGCACCACATCCTGTTTGACAGCACTGTTTGGAGAGGGGAACTTTCATATACAAATGAGACTCTCTGTCCCGGATGAGACCGTTCTATCCCTGATAAGTCCGCCTCTACGGTTTTACGTGTCTTTGGGGGGAATTTATTGTGATGTAACGCGGTTATCCTTTTTATTCAGCTGTTTTTCTTTATTGTCCTTTCACAGACTAGCCTTGTACGTCTATGAGTATTTGCTGCATGTCGGAGCCCAGAAGTCCGCACAGACGTTCTTGTCAGAGGTACGTGCCCTCCATTTGCCTTGAGCTTCCATTACAGATCAGGGGGGCGTTGTTTGCACCATTGGTCACTTATGTTGCCACTTGGGTTTGCGTCTGTACCACGCTGTTCTAGGTGACTTCCGTGGCCATTGAATAAACATGTGACCCCCCCTTCAACAACTCACCTGTCTCCTGTTGTTTTGCAGATCCGGTGGGAGAAAAATATCACGTTAGGGGAACCTCCTGGTTTTTTACATTCATGGTGGTGGTAAGTGGCTGCTAGTCCGTACTTGCTTGTGGGGCAGTGTACTCTGATACTACTAACCAGAAGTCTGTTCCACAGAGTTTAATATCTGCTTTTAGTTTAAAAGCTATGCTCCCAGTGGTGACTGGCTTTTCCAGAGACTCCTTGCTCCTCTCCCTCGTCGTCTTTGCGGAGAGTTAACTTGTGAGCTACCGATCACCGCTTTGGTTTAGTGCCCACTGTTAGCTGCTCATTGGCTATATCTTCAGCCATTCAGGATCACTGCTATGTGTTCTGACTTGGACTTGTTTGTGTGCTTCTCTTGCTGGAAAAGAGTTGTACAGTCCACCAAATCATATGACCTGTTTTCTATGTTGAATAATTGAAAGTGGTTATGTTCAGTAGCTATGTGTGCTTTTTGTTGTGCAGATGCTGCATGCATCAGGTATCCCAAACAGACAGTTTTTTTTCTCATTTAGGCTAATTAAATGAAGGTCATGTGGGGAAAGCGCCCTTTATATAATCGGTGTTGTTTTTTAACAGGTTCGGCCCATTAGAAGGTGTACATTTTGCATTTTTTTGTTGCAAGCGCAGAATAGGTAGGCAGTTGTGTGTGGAACACTTTTCTGGGGTACACTGGTACAGGGACAGGTAGTTTCTGCTTTTCTTACTGGCAGTAGTCTTGTTAGGGGCTGCAGGGTAATATTTTAAGGGCATATGGGCTGTGGCTCAGAAATAGTGACTGGTCCTCTTCTGCAGCTTATGACTTGACCCATGTCCTCAGTTAGTTGAGTTTTCTAAGTAGTTCACATGAGAGTTTGGGGGAAGGAGAGGTGTGTACACCAGTCAGTCGACAAAGGAGGAGATCTGTGACTTGCCATGCAATGAAGGCTACACGTCTGCTGCCTCAATCTCGGCCTTCTCCCAAAGCAAACACACACAGTGGAAGGTTGCTATTGTGACCACCTCCTCCCCATTGATCTGCCCCTTATTTGTATGATATGGCACGAGTCAAGGACCTTTATTTAAAAATGTAACAACAAAAATATATATATACGCACGTATACTTATATAGTTGCACATACGTGGGAGTTTTCAGCCAGCCCACCCCATCCATTGGTTTGTTGTCTTTCATGTTTTTTTCTCCAAGCCTCACGGGTAGTAAGTAGGTCAGCCCACTTCAGTCACTGACCAGTTATGTGACTGATGGCATCTGCTCTTTTGCATTAGGCAACCCACACCAAGAGTTTACTATATTACCAGAGGCTGTTGGAGCACTGTGTACATCGTGAGGCCAAAACATATTTTGTTTTTAGTCCGTGTTTATTTATTCATGTTTATACTGGTGAGGGCCTTGAAACACCTCTAAAAAATAACGTTTTACAAAATCCATGATTATAAAAAAAAAAAGAACAAGCATTGACAAAACCAAAATATTGGTGGGTAACTCCAGACATTTTGGCTTTGCAGTGCTTGTTTATGAATGACGAGCCTCCAATTTTTATCACCCTAGAGTCCAAGTTAAACCGTTAAAGGTTGGATTCCACTTGTAGATACCCGGAGACAGGTCAGAGTAGCCGAAGGGATATTGTTTCAACAAACCATAATGACAGTGTGCAGGGGCTGCTATCTGTCTTGCACATGTGTGTATGCTACAGGATTCTTTCGTTTTTAATTTTATTCAAACTTTACTGTGTGGTATCCTCCCAAAAGTGATCTCAAAACTGAATTGGGTATACTAATTTTTTAGAGATTTTTTTAATGTGTGTAAGATGCAAGTAGTTTTACCTGCCGCTTACTAGTGGGTGGGAAAGTAACAAACGGTCTTGCATTTTAAGATTGGAATGCAGTATCTTGAAGGGTGTCCAGTTTATTTCAGTTTCTTAGTGCAACGAAAGCTGTTGTCCTTGATTTTTAATGCTACCTTACATTCTCCATGCTGTTTTAGAGTTTTCTCAACTTCTCGAAGCCCCTAGTGGGGGCCTTCGTACCCTGTGATTTCGAAAGGAGCTGCAGCAATTTTAGGTGCTGTGTTCTGCGTTTGCTGATAATTGTTTGCTGTTTTTTTGTGTACAAGTAATAATTAGTAACACGATCTCCCCTTTTTTTCCTGTCTTGCTACAGCGTGTTTTGGGACCTGTACTGTGCAGCCCCGGAAAGGCGAGACACTTGTGAACACTCGAGTGAGGCCAAAGCCTTTCACGATTACGTGAGTAACCATTTTTTAATCCTCCCGATAATTATAGGGCTGAGTGGCTCTAGCGTGCCGTGCAGGCCGAGCGCGCAGCCCAGCTGGCAGGCCCTTTTGTGGTGATGCCCAATGTCTTCATCTGGTAACATAGCAGGTGAGCTTGGCATCTTTCAAGCTTGCAGACACCGGGAAGCTTCTGTTTCGAGAAGAGGATATTCTAGGTTTTTATTCTAAATAGTGTTCTTTTTCCATTACCTCCATTGTTGTTATTTCTCTGAGATCTTGCGATGACGTTGTGATTGAATGTAGTCAGGACAAGGAAATGCCACCGTTTACTACCATGTGTTGGAATTCGCTCTGACCTTTCAGATGTCCTGCTTGTTTGGGGTTTTAAGCACACGTTCTTGTGCCTGTACACAAAGCTACTGTCATGCTGTACCTCTGTAGTTAACTATGTCATATTCACTCTTTGCTTGCGTCACAGAGTGCTTGAGACGAGCAAGCCAATTTTTGGGTAAATTAGGGTTTTAGGTAACTTACCTCCTTCACTGCACTCGCATCGCAACTGCAGAATGGATCTCAAAAATTGCTTCTGGAATTCTGAGGCTGGTTGGTGACTGCTTTTTGTTTTTGTTTTGTTTTGTCAATAGAGGGTAATATGTGTGTTTAGTGGTTCATGACTATTCAGGTGGTTGAGGCACACATACATCTGACACCTATGCTGTTTCTTACTCTGCTTCCTTGGATGAGCAGCTTTCCACCTTGTGCAGGCTCTCGAGAGATGTTTCCATGATCTTTCAAAAGTTCTTGGAAGAATACAGTGTTAAAAGGCATAGGTGTTGCGTGGTACCAGGAAGGTAAACGTTGACTACCTCCTTCCTAGAGAGACATGTTTTTTTTATGGCATTTGCAAACAATGATTATTTTCATCTAGCTACAGACAATGAAAAATGGGGTTTTGTCAGTCCCGCCTGCTCACTTCCTGGGTGACAAGAAGACTGATTATAAGCCAAACTTGTAGGAATAATGCAGATACCCTCCTCAGTGTGTGTGTGTTTGTCTTTTTGCACATGCTTGTTTAGATAATAAGTCTTCCACCTTCAGAGAACCACAGTGGAGTAATGATAGAGCCTTTTTTTGCCTCTTTTTGTTACACACTTTCTGTCCTAGAAGTTTCTCTTGAAAGCACTGTAGAATGTAGATGTTTTGCTTGTCGAGCTGTACACACGTATGTCACAGTTGGCTTTAGGGCTGCAGAAGTCATCTTGGGCCTAGGTCGGAGCAAGTGTTAACTCGGCTTTTTGCTTCTTTCAAAAGAAAGCCTCTGACAATTGATGCTGTTGGTTTTATGGGCATTAGAGTGGGTGGTAGGGCCGAAAATAGGTATAAAGTACACTTTAAACTGGGATGGTTTGACGGAGTCATGAACCTGTCCATCTGGAGTGAGTGATGCAAGCTGTAAAAAGTAAAGCCCTATCATGGCGCTGCGGGGCTTGAATTCGGCCTCAAGCATAATGCATGCTTGTGGATTCCATTTCACAGTCTTGTTTGAGTGACCGGGTACCTAACATCATCGTAATTGCGTTGCTTGGTACAAGTGGCTTAGTCCATCTGATTGGTATGTACTGATTTATCATTGAAACAGCTTTGCTTGGTACATGGCTGTGTGTTCAGTTTTGTCCGCCATCGTCTGCAGGGTTCTCCTAGTGAAGGGTCTTGCAGGGCCACTCGGATCGACTGCTGAACTATGCAGTTTTCTGTTGCACCAAATGTGGTGGCAATCTGGCATTGATTGGTGCCCCTCACAGATACAAAAGCTGCTCACCTTCGTACATTCCGTCAAATCAAGATGTCCGGAGCGCAGTTTTGCAGACTATGCTCTGACCGAAATGTTACAATTATCCGAATTCCTACTTTGTGCTACAAAAATGATGAAAAAAATCCCATTGAAACAACAGCAAATCGATAAAAAAATAAACGAATGCGAAATCCTGAAAATACATACGAAAAGGAACATAGTGTTCACACAAATACGGGGCGCTTCTGCAATAAACCACTTTTCCACTTGTGAAAGAATTTTAGCTCATTACAGTACTCGTTTGCATATTTTCTAGACGTAGATCTTTGCACATCACACGACTACGATATACTGGTGTCATTTTCATTCTGTGAATTTGCAAGGGTGTGTTTATATTGGCGTTTGTACCTGCACGGTTAGGTATATCTTTTGGCTCTTGCTACAGCATTTGAGGGTCTCTTTGAAAGTCACTGTTTTACCAGAGATGTTCTGGAGCCAGGTTAAGCTCGGCTACACAAAATGTACACATTGACCAACGGAGTGACTAGCATGCCCCTTTGTTACTCAGCAAGTGGACTAAGAAGGTGCTTTCAAATGGAGAGAAACAGCGTTTCCCCCCAATTTTTACTCTGTAAGTTATTGTCCCTTCAGGAGGGTTGTTTGACAACTCCTTTCCTCTGAACGGGAGGGTTGGCTTTACCTCTGGGAATTGACATGAATAAAAATCTTGTAGTCTTTGAGTACATGTTGACGTGATGGTCGTCCCCAACGCGCAGTGACCTCTCAGGATTTGGGGTAGTGGGTGAACCTGGTAGATAGGTGCCTCTGAGTCTCCTCCTTTCCCAAGAAGGTGGTCTGCCACTTCCTTCCCTTCTTATTGACTTTTGTTCATGTAAGAACGTGGTGCAGTTGCATTTGTTTGTGTTTGACTTCCTGGCATTATTGACAGTGCAGACACTGACTGCTGAGTGTGAGAGGATTCTGAAACCACTGCATTGTTTCTGGCTGGTCCATCTGGAGCCACCAGTGTTTACTTGGTGAGAACACCAAGTCCTCTGAGGGCCACCTCATCTGATGTGACTTGGCTACCTGTGCAATGGTGCTGGCATGGCCTGCTCCTTTTGTTTGGGAACTGGCAGGCTTTTGAAGTGAAGTGACCGAGCATGCGTGTAATGGGATGGTAAACCTATGCTGCTACTGTTGTACCCGGAACTATATTTTGGGAACTGTCATTATTCTTGGTAAGAGGATTGCCGAATCCTGGGTTTTCCCAGAGAGTTTTACCAACATGAACAAAAAACGTGTTGGTGTGGGGCATTGTATTCTGCCTCAAGAAAAATGTATATGGGACATCCTGTAATGTACGAAGAAAGGGGCTGGTCATGGATTGAGCAATGTTTCCGTGAACTCTGTTGGAAGCACCTTTTTAGTTCATGCCTGCATTCGAGAATCTAGGCTGTTGCATGGTCGATCCATGAGTGAGCATGGAATGCAACTAGCAGCAGTGCCATGTGAAGTTATGGGAACATGGGCTGTTAAAGGGTTGTCCTATGAGTGACCGTGAGATGCAGTTGTCATCGTTGTTCCATGGCATCCTTTGGCTACAGTATTATAGTGGTGGTGTTGCTCACTAAGGTGATGTAAGCATAGCATTAAGCAAGCTGCGTCCTTCTTTTAAGGTCACATGAACACAGCATTAAGCTGGCAACACTTCGTTGAAAACATTTGAGCTAATTATTAAGGCAGAATGATTGTTCATTTACATCATTTGAACACAGTATCAAGCCTACATCACTACCACATGGAGGTGTGCGAATATTGGCCTTTCGCATTGTCAAGCCCTCGAGGCATTTTGTGAACCTGGCATGCAGCTTGCAGCAAGTTTTTTTGGCAGGTGTACTAATATATCCTACCTCTTTTGTACATGGTCAAGTTGTCCTGCACCAGGTCAGCTACATTATGACCCTTGATCGAGTAGCTGGAGCAATTGGCAGTGTTAGGGCAACGCATCTAGTCCACAGACTTCTTTTTTTCTCACCTGAACGTGTTTCTACGAGTTCTCTTGAGTGTGGTGTATCTTGCAACCCTTGATTAGTGGATTTGGATTTGCTGGGTGTAACATGCTTTTCCTTGGGGTTCAACATAGGCCCCTGCGATACAGGGGAGACCTCAATCCTTCAGGGGACGCCCACCCTCTCCTAACCCTTCATGGAGGCCCCATTACGTCCATGGACATTTATTTTCTGTGAGCTATTTGGGGGAGGAGGGGGAAGCGAGGGGAGTGCGAATCTTCACATTCCGCACATGGTCCCATCAGTTTAGGTGACACCACTCATTTGACCAGGTGTGCTTATCTCTGAGTGGCTTCAGTTTGCTGCCTCTCAGTCACACCCTCGACCCATGCCACCTGTCCTCTTTCTGTTGCATGCTTACCTTGCAGCTTGAATATCCTGTTAAGCCCTTTTCTGTCCTGGTTCCTTTGTACCTCTTCAGACTTGGAGGGGTTTGTAGAGCTTGACAGGATTTCCACCACCACATTATCTTGGCTGATTGGTGGCTGCAGCTCAACGTTTCAGAAAGCTGAAAGCCAACACAATTGGATTTGGCTGTGAAGTCTCCTAGCTTCTGCACCGTGGTGAATCAGTCAAACAGCCAATGGCAGAGTAGGGCATTGTGTGGAACCTGATCACTAGAATCATGGGAGTTGATCTCGTCCCAAGCAGGTTGGAAGGATCTCAGATTTAATTGCTTCGCCTCAATCTAGGATTGTGGCTCTTGGGGGATTTTTGTGTGTGCACAACGTCCCTCGAGCAGTTAGAAATGCCTCCTCGTAACCATGAGATTAATATCTTTCCTCTTGGATGTTAATCTAATGTTCAGTGGTTGTGTGTTTAAAAAATATTTACTTAAATGTGGTTGTTTTTTAGCACCTAATCAGAAATCAAATCATTTAGTGGCTAACCTGTCCAGGTACCAGAAACTGTCTATTTTTTTTTTTTAATTCCCTGCTTCGGGGTGTTGTCTGTTCACATGGGAGACGTAACTGTGTGCCAGTCTTTACCCTTTTCACTGGTAACTTTCCTGATGGCTCAAGGAGCACAGCCTCTGATACCAGAAGACGTGTGTTGAGTTTTTGGATGGTGCAGCACAAAAAGGGATAGCTAGGAATGCTTTGAATTAATTTCAACCATTGGTAATCAGTGTAGGCCGTATTCCGGCCCATTGTTTTTTTGCTCCCCTTCACATCATACCTGGGAGTGTACATGCTGAACTAAGTCTTGGCACAACATCAAAAGGGCAGTCTGGACTAAACCACTAAGGCACGTCCCATGTGTAAGGAACCCAAACAGACCCAGACCGGTTTTGTCCTTCTTGGACTGATTCAGTGAGGTGCGCCTCGACTCCAGGGACCCACACCTGCTCACACACACACACCCCATCTTCCAAGGGAGATTCACTTGTGTGCACAACCGTGAGATTAATTTTAAAGGTATGCAGAGGAGAGGAAATGCAAGACTGGCTTGTTAGAGGAAATTGTGGTTGAACCAAGCATTGGCTCCTGTCGCAGGACCTTGTGCGTACATTTAGGAGGTACTGTAAGGTGTGATCCATCCCCAATTACTCTTTGATGACTTGAGGCATTTGGGTCGTATACCAAGTTAAGGAGGACTGTTTGTGTAGGAAGTCTGCCAAGCAGTAAGTACACTGTCGATCATGGCTTCCAATATGATACTATGAAACTCGCCGCTTACATCTATGGCTCCCACCTGCAGTTATTGTGCATGGAAAGTCTTCAGCATAGGATGAAAATCGCACTCAGATCTGTACTAAAGTCCCGGAGCAGATGAGGCTTAACATCTTTAAAATAAAGGGCGCTGGTCTGACCCACCTTGTGTATTATAAATATCTCCTGAAAGTACCACAAAATCTGCGTGGAGGGTGGGCTGGGAAGAACCCGTTGTTAAGTTCGCATGCAAGGTGCGGCTCTTCCTAAAGCATCTCTGCCATTTTACCCCTTACGGATGAGTGACCTTTAATTGATGGCTAACCTCGTTGCCTTTAGAGATGTGGAGCAATTTTCATGCCACTGGGTTGTATGGTGTCTGTGAGAGCAGATAGTCTTCGAATTTGTATTAAAATGGTAACTTTTTGATACTATCTAAGGATATATTTTTAATATGCCTTTCCTTGATGTCTACTTAAACCTTTCTCTTGGTACTTATTCTCGAGCTTCTGGACTCGCCCCAGGAACTCGAGGCACATAATGTTGCTCTGTACGCGCACCTTCTCTTGCTGAAGACCGAGATGGCAATATTTTATATCTGCTTGTCTGATCCTGCTTTCTTTCTAAGCACTTGTTCTTTCAGAGTCTTCCATGACTAGGAGCAAGTCTTTCAGAGTGTCTTGTTGACTTTATTCAGCTAAAACAAAAAATGCATCAGAAATCGTTCACCAAGGTTGTGCACCCTACACCATGCTCTCACCATGGGCAGCTCCATGCTGAGCGCCTGTGATGTACCCAGCCACCTTCAAGCTAGTTCTGGGCTGCTTACAGGAGACTTTTTCAAGATGTGAGCCCATTGTAGACTGGTTTGACTTTGCTTTAGTGAAGTATGATAAATGTCTGTTCCATACACCTTTCATGTGCGTTTTTATGTTTAACCAAAGTCCTAGATTCCTCTATGCACAATTCTTTAGTGAGCACATTAGTGCAGATCATTGCAGTTTCTACCTGATTTTGCTAACGTGTTTTTTGTTCTCGATTTGCTTACCATCCTGTAAACACTGATACTTGCATCTACTACCCACCGTTAAATGTATAGCTTTCAGCCGTGACATTTGGTCCAGTTGAACTTTTCTGACACCGAGATCTTATTTCCTGCACATGGTATCATTTAAAGATGCAGTACACAGATTAATGTATGATGTAGTAAACTATATCCTACATTGTCGTTGATGGGTTGTGACGAAATGATGACAACATTGGAGATGGCATATAGGCCCATATTACACGTTTTCTTTTTTCTTGTATTGATTACATTACCTGCTTGTTGTGGGTAGTTACAGGGGTGTGGAATTTAATAAGATATCTACTTGCCCATGGGACAGGTTGCTTCTTAAATATTTGTCCTGTAAAAAAAAAAAATCTACTTGTCCCTTTGGTGCCATGTAGTGCAGTGACAAATTATGACGGAAATCTATGTAAGAGCTCTGATAATAGCCTCTCTAATTATGCCAGGGATACTGCCATAGTAGGGCTTGAATACTTGCAATTTCAATCCCTACTATAGCAAATTTCTTATTTTAACTCCTTTCTGCAGGTCTACATACTCGGGTTGGAGGAAGCAGCAAGCAATAGTTCCAGGGCTAGAGTGCCTTTAAGTCTGCAAACCTACTAACTTGCATGTTTTAAGGATTTTCACCAGCTCTTCTCTAATCTTTTTCCATAATGAAAAAGATTGGAAATTTACTCCTGACAGTGGCGGAAGTAGAAGTTCTTTTAGGGTTGGGGAAAAAAGTGGTTGGAGTGAAAGTGAATTTGCAAACGCTCAATAAATAGATTTTCACATGAGCAAATCTACATATGAGTATTTGCTGGTGCTAAAATACATTTCACAAATATTTTCTAGGAGTCAGATTTCCTGGTCTACTTCTGTAAGTTCTTGTGAATTCATGAAAGCCACTAATTCAAGGACATACAGCATGGGTGCACTTTTGTGACTTTCTTTAAGTATAGAGTCCCTAATAAGGTCTGGTGTTAACAAAGACATTTTCTGTTTATCTATCGTCTTTTTCTTTTCTGTGAGTGATCGCATTTTGCTCTTCCACAAGGAGAATATTGGCGCACAAAGTAGTTTTGTTCAGTTTCAGGTACTACTGTGGCAATCAGTGGCATAACAAACCTGGAGGGGGACTCACTCAGGGCTGGTGCTGTGCTGAGGGGGGCCCTTTAAGGGAGCCTGAGGGCCTTTGTTACGCCACTACTTCCAATGTGTGCTTTCTGAGACCAATTTTTTTTTCTTCCTTTTGGCAGTGTTTGTTACAATGGTGAGGGCCTGGCAGCTTCCACAACAATAAAGTGTTACAAAAGCAATGGCTATACAAGAAACACATTGACTGACCCAAAAGACTCACAAAAAATGTTGGATCGATTGGTTTTGCCAGTGCTTGTTTATTTTCATGCTTCCCATAAACTTGTTGAAAATGGTTACACGGAAATACTAGCATTCATCGACACATTTAACTAAGTGACGCTTATAAAAAAAAAAATTAGCACCTAAAAGTTCCTACTGCCATTTTTTTTCCAGAACATTTTATTTTGAAGGCAAAGAATCATAACTCTTGCTTACAAGCTTCTGCAAACATTTGCATCTAATCAGAGAGCATTCTGGGAGCATTATACTTTGCCTCATATTAGTAAACATTTCAAACGTGTGTACACTTTTTTTTTTTTGTAGTTGTTTTAACTGGAATCACTGCTAGTAGTGCAGTGTGACCTTAAAACGTTTATTTACATTGCTCACCCTAATAATGTAGGCTTTTCATTAATGAACCATAAATACAAGTTTGAAAAGCATTAACAAATGAACAGACATAATATTCCCTCAACTACAAACATTTCCCCTTCTCTGTAAACTGGCAGCCAAAAGGGTTAGTGCTGCAAGGCGTTGGGCCTACTTGTCCCAAGGACAAAATAAACATGAAAACTTGTTGCCTTTGACTCCCAAACAATATGTCCTGGGCGTTGAGTGATAGGAATTCCACATACCTGTAGTTAGCTTGAAAAGGCTTTTTCCTTCATGTGGCTTACCATGGATATTGCTTGCAGTTAAATGGCTTAGGCTGTCTTTACCGTTCATGATAAAACAGTGGACACTGGTGAGGGCCAGTCAGTGCATGTGGTTCTATGGCTGCAGTGTTTACCAAATAATTATGGACTTACCACCCTTGCAGTTTTCACAAAACTGTTATTTCTGGGTCAGATGAATTAAAAAGCAGAGAACGTGCTGCATACTTACATATCACTTACTAATGATTGTGTTCATTATCAATAAACATGTAAATAATGCATCACTTGAATGATAGTTTGAAATTCAGGAGCATAAGACATTACCTAAACATACCTGTTTTCCACCTATAAATCATTGTTATAATCTGTTTGGGTTAATTGATCCAGTTATTATTGTAATATGTTTTAATTGCAGATTACTAGTTTATACCCCCCACCCCCATGTGAAGGGCCATTTTACGGTCCAAACTGAATTGGAGTTTACGGCTTTTTCAGGAATTTCTTGTTTTGATTGACTTATTTTTGCTCATGGACTGAGAACACGCTCAGTTTCGCATCAGAAACAGAAATAATCGTAAGTAACAGGACTCATTTTCTACCTAAATTAATAGGAGTGTTCTCATTGGACTGTTTCAAGTTTGCTTGTGTCATGCTGTGAGTAAAGGTCATAACACCTTTCTAACTTTCATACCGCTGTGCCTATTTTCTGTCTGGTTGTGGACATGACCCTCTATAAACCTTGAAGTTAACACTTGATGCAGAGATTTCTACTTCCACACAACAGAAGTCTCTTTTCCCAGATCTTTGCGCAAGAAAACCTTGAAGAGAATTGTTGTTTGGTGGCTAAGTTGGAGAACTGGGTTTAAATTCTGACTTCTCTGCTTTGACCATATTGTGTGATCTTGGAAATATTACTTTATATAGCTGTACATCATTTGCATCTGTGGCAAAAACTGAGTACACATGAAAGTAGTGCATTTGGAAGTATGCACCATATAACGCTAACAAAAGGTCTAGAATTATTTTTGTTATCTGTGGTTAAAGAGAAGCTAAAGAGGCATAAATGCTTGCTTTTGAAACCAAGTAACGGCACAATGTTGTGGGTAGTGCTGCTGTTGAGTGAATGTTCTGCTTTGTGCGGTTCTCTTAGGTTGGATCTGTGTCCTGACTTCCAGTGGGTCTTTGCTTGAGTGTATGTCTGGGCTGTTCTTGCTGCCTGTTCCATTATGATGAGAGGTCTGTCAGCACATAGTTCTGTGCCACCATGCCACTCTGCAACTGGTGGTCTGTTTCCTTCAATGTACGGACCACGGTCCAGTGTAATTGAATGTAAACCGAGCAGGGCCGCTGCTGTAAGCCCTCTAAGCGCCAGCCTAAATATTTATTCCGTTGTGCCCTTAATGAAAACAAATTGTCAACAGTTGCTCCGTAACTGACTAAATTGAAATCTGTAATTAGTCAATTAGATTAAATAGTTGGCACAACCTGGTTGCATCGTGCTGGTTAGGTTATTGAGAGGGTGTGATGTTTAATTACGGAATGCTAATTTTGACAGTTTCAGATGAAAGCAGACGTTCTCGTGGTCTGTTTTTGTTGTATTTTTTATAATTAAGAAATCATTTTGTACACGTGATGGATGCATTAAAGCAGGGAGGCCTGCCCATTCTGGAGCTCATTTTCTACGGAGTATTGTTGAATAAGCACTGAGATCCAGGACTTGAGGTGCAGCAGCTCTTTTTGATTTAAGTCGCAATGTCACGTGTCTTCAAGGCAGCATTTTTGCAGCCAACACTATAGAGAAAAATACAACCTTTGATGTCCTAAATGCCCTAATGGGTGGAAGTGGGTGTTGAGGCCTTTTTGGCTCCAATAAATGTCCTATTAAAATGGGGGGCTTGCCGTTGCTGGCTAATTGATTCTGGGCACCACTCTTACCACTATTGCTTACTTTTTTGTTAAGGGTGGGGTCTGGTTACAGACCAATGTAGTTTTTGCTAGATCTCATGTTAGCACAGCACATAACATGGCGTAACACAAAAAAAAAAAAAAAAGATTTAGGGTCAGCGTTTTGTTAAGATTGAAGTATATCTGAACAGGTAGTTGCCTTCGAAAGCCCATCAGAGCTGGGGAGGAGATGCACACATCATGCTCTTTTTTTTTTAAATACTGCTTCAGGTGTGCTATGGCTGTGTACCCGAAAGTTTACCAGTCATATCATCTGACTCATAGATGTCCAGTACTGGTCCAAGAGCACAGTATCCTTGCCACAGATGGAGGAGAATCACTGACCTTAATTGATTCACAGTAAGTATTACTGTGTTTTATCTCAAGTGACTATCAAGAAAATTTGGCATGGGTGGATCTCCTGTGGGTCATTGCTAGACATCCCTCATCTAAAATTAGCCAGTGTCGGGCAGTGTTACTTGATTAAAAGTTTTAACTGCCTTTCGGATGAGACCTAAATTAGCTGGTGGGCAGAGTCCCCATCAGGTTTACCATACATCAGTCTTACCATTCCATCACATTTTAAATGCTCGATGTTGATGCCTAACATGGCTTATCACATCCTTATACTTCTTTTGTGTTAAGTTCTACTAGTTCTCTCTAAATGGTCATTTTAATGCCCTTTTTGACTGTTGTTGTTTTAAAGCTGCAACCGTGGCAGGTTTTGTGCACCTCCTCACTGATCAGATTACCCTAAACATTGCATACCTCTGGTTCTGTACATGACTTGAAACTTAACTTTCTCAGATTTAACTTGCTAGGCATGTAGCAGTTGTTTAAGAATTTGGACTCTGGTTCTGTCTCGGCTGCACTTGCTTTGGATGAATTGTGGGCAGGTAACTTGCTATATAGGTAAGCTTTGTAGTAAACCCATACTCAAGAGGGAAGTATTCTTTTTAGAATGTTCTATCTGTGGTGAACGGTTATGGTAAACACGTCCATAATTTTAGATGGGCATACTATTATGCCCCTCATGCAGCCTTTTCGGAGGCCCTTTTGGGTAAGAGCCTATAAAAATCCCCCCATGACCAGTGGAGTTCATACAAGTAGTTGGAGTCCATTGATGGTATATTGTAACTGGCATTGGGAGCTGGTTAAGCCATTGGGACCATGGAGGCCCCATTGTGTGCAATGAAGGCTCTATTGTTATTACCTATTTGCCCCATTTTAGTGAGGAGATCCTCCCCTGGGAGGTTAGACTCTGTTAAGGCCACATTATGGTTAGTGTAGTTTCCTCGGGCTGTTACCGCTTAGGAAATATCTCTTGTATCACGTAAGCCTTGGTTGCACCTAGATGCTAAATACTATTCAGTGGAGCATCTGTGGAAATTTTAGTTCTGTAGATGCTCCACTGTGGTTAGTGTATTCTCTGTCTGACTTGGGTCCTTGCAATATTGTGTTGCGCTCAGTGGAGCTTCTGGTTAGTCAAAGCAATACCATTGTTGTGTAAGGGAAGCTGTAACCTACGTCAAGCCCATCATATTCTGTGAGCCCTCTACCTATGGTGAAGCTTAAAGACAATGGTGTCCCAGTTTGTGTCCTGTAATTCAGTCTCGTGAAGATGCCGCCTTCTTTAGTGTTCTACTGTGCGGTTGAATATAGGATACAGTGAACATAGAAGATCTGGCAGTTACAGGAGGGATACTTATCTACACTGAGCATTGCAAACAGGGCGGGGTTTCCTGAACTTATAACCCACATGGTTGCCTCAGTGGTGCAGGGTGTTTAAGGAAATGTTGGCAGGTAGCTGAAATGGCTTTTAGCGATGAGTGGACCCGATCAGTTATGAAATATGAACGTGTTCTTAAGTACATACCTGCATACTAGTTATGTTCCACTCAGCCCCTCATTTAGCCCCTATATAGCTGTTGAGAATAAACAGGCTTTGATGGTTCATTGAATAACTTTGACACAGTTAGTGAATGCTGTTTATTGTAGTGTTACTCATTTGTGTTGAAGCCTGATTGTACAATCGGTACTGAGATGTTGGACAGGAAATAACTCCAAGGTCTTCTGGATGTTGGCGCCGGACCTCCCAGCAGATCGGTTAGAATACAGTCAAAAGTCTCTGTTTATTTAGCTTCTTGTTTTTACGCTTTTGGCAGCTGCCCAAAAGCTAACTACACACTAGGATTTGATCCATTTCTCAAGTATGTCTGAAAGCAAGTCAGTGCAGGCGCAGACCTTAGCCCTGTATTTGGAGACGTGTAGTTGATGGTTTATTTCAGGCTTACTGTGGAATACGTCTTGGTATTGATTAACCTGAACCCAGGAACCATTTGTTCGTTGTGCAGAAGGCAGTGTGGGTGTTTCGGTTGTGTGGTGTGTTATGGACATGTGTTGGGTGTAGGAAATCTGAAAGGTGCCTTTCTCACACAGTTCTGGAGCAAGCATCACGTTGACAGGACTACGTGTATTTGATTATATAGACTGTTTTCTGGTTAATGCTTGGGGGGAGTTCATTATATGGGCTTAGTGATACCTATAACATAGCTATTACTTCCATTTCCCTGTGGTGAGTGGCCGTCTGTTACCCAGTGGGTTATGTTATGTGGCTAACCTACCTAGCTCTGTTGCTTTGTAGTGTGATGTAGGGGCTCTCTAAAATGCTGTTGGAAAGCATCTTGGAGCTTGCTAAATGGCTGCAGTGCCATGTTGTGCATAAAGGACTTCCTAACATGATCCGTTGGTCTGGGATTGATGCATACCCTAAAAGAGGAGTGTTTATCGAAGGTAACACCATCATTACAACGGTGTTGTGTTTATGAAGGTCTATCACTAGGAGTAGAAGGTAGGTGTAGGCGAGCTGGATCTGTGCCTGATTTTTAGGATAATCTCTGACCATATAAAGAGCTCCATGTAGATTAATTGATATCTTGGGTGGTTATTCTGAAGATCTCACATGGAACCAGTCCTGCTAGGCATGACATGGACTCTCCCCTGATTTATGGTATTTAGATCAAACTGCTGGGCTTGTCTAGCTTTACAGCTAACTTAACAAGGCCCACAACACGTGAGGACAGAAGCACATGTGGTTACAGTGAGGAATACAGTGTTAGTAGATAGATTTGATTCAGTACCCAGGTTTCTCAAACCTAAGCAATGGGGTAAGTGTGTTTATTTCTGCTCTACAATCTCGGTCTATGTTCGTGGTGCTAAATCCGGGGTCTCTGAATTCAGTGAGGTTCTGGGACAATCACATATCTCAGTGTACAAGCAGTTGTTTTTAAGTTGAGCGTAAGCCTACGACCTCTTGTTTACTTTTGAGTGTACTTCTGTGGGCTTCTAGCTATTTCATTTGTTAGTTTCAGTGTCCTTCTAAAACCCTTGCTTGCTACTGGTCAGCAATTAATTGTCCCTCCTGTGCGGGAGCACGGACCAACTACTGTATAATTATGCTTTGTCCTCTTTATCTGGTCTGTAGGGGCCTTTTTTTTTTTGTTTTACTTTGTTTCCTGCTCCTTTTCATTTGCAGAGCCTTCTTGCTCTGAGCTTAGTTGTAAACAAAGCTATAAATCAGGCTGTTATCTTGGTCACATCTGGTCCTTGTGGGCTTCTCTACCCTTTCTGTTGCTTGGTTCCTGCTGTTCCTTGGCTTGGATTTTCTTTCCCAAGTGTGCCTGCCTGTGGTCCGCAAGGTGCAGGATCGCTTGTAATTGCTTATAGTCTAGGCACCCAGCTCTACCAGGGCTCTGCAATCTTTAGAGACAGTGCCCACTTCTGCTCCATACTGGGATCTCACTCGCAGCTCCATCAGTGCACCTCAGTTCACACACTCCAAGCCCTCAGCTGTGCCAGAACCCCACACGCTGTCTACCAGAGGACCTCAGATCTTGCAGTCAGTGCACTCTGCTGCTCCAGTACTGGGACCTCGGGTGCAGCTCCATCAGTGCACCTCAGTTCACACACTCCAGGTGAAACCTATCTCACTCCTCTCCATCTTTACTCTCTCTTTCCTTTCACCCTCCAGTCTGTCCCAAATTATATTTTTGTTATGGTTTTTTGAGCATTACACTAATGCCAAAAGTTTATTTCTGATAAAAGTTTATATGATGATCGTATATGTTTTAAGAAAGAAGGAGGTAAATGGAAGTGCTTTAGTTAAATGGTTGGCCACTGGAATTATATGGCAGAAAAATACTAAATTAAGAGACAGGGTTGACCACTTTATGTGGCACCAAAAGTCTAGTTCTGTATTTACAATGACAATAGCTCCAACTCAAGAAAATGCAGACCTATTGCATTGCAAATGCTTGTTACACAGTTGCTCCTGGATCCAGACTGCGATACATGCCCTTATAATCCAGGTTGTGAGGGTAAGTGTTTGCTCTGCTGGCAGCATGGGGCCACATGTCATGCATTCCTATTGGTGTTTGGTAATTTGCTTCAAGAGGAATAGCTTTGTGCTTGGCTGATTCCCCTCCCCCTCCTTAGTAATCCCTGCTAGGTAGTTGTTGTATGGTCACGGGAGGGGATCTGTTGTAGGAGTAGCAGGCAGCAGGAAAGAAAGGCGCATTTCGGATCTTGAAGCAGTGACCGGTTGATCTTGCTTGATAAACTAAGATTCTAACCTTCAGTGGTTTCTTTTTTTGAGAGTCTTTTGGGAGAAAACCAGAAAATAAGCCGAGCAGGTATTTGCAGTTTTTCAGTATTTCTGCACACTTGGGAGGCAGAAACAGTACCCGAGATGCTGCTGCTTTGGGAGGCAGTATGAGCGTCTGAGATGCTGTTGCTTGGAATGAATTGATGTTGTTGCTTTGAGAGGTAGAATGAGTGTTGCTTTGAGCGGTAGAATGGTCCTCAGAGAGGATGCTGCTTTGAGAGGCAGAAAGAGTGTCAGGTGCTGCTTTATTGAGAACCAGAATGAGTCCTGGAGATGATGTCGCTTTGGGATGCGAAGCCAGCACGTGCCGCCCTGTGACTTTAAGAGTTTGCAATGGAGACTGCGCCTTCCCAGGCTTTCTCTTCACTTCTTCTCACACGAGTTAGGACCGACTCCCTGGAATGTGCTTGTCTTTTCGGTGTCTGACACAGGGATGCACGTATGGCCCATGATTGCGCGGCCCTGCTGCTTTGGGTTGTTTTTGCAGATAGTTTATTTAAGTAGCCTTGAGAACATTTGTAAACCCACGAGTCACGCCGATACAGAGTAGTGTACTGCCCCGCGTGCTCGCACAGAGCTGTTCCATCGTGTGCTGCCTTCGAAGTCCTTTCTTTGTCTTGCCGACTAGTCTTGAACCTAGAAGATTAAGACCCCTGTGTGGCGGTCGGGCGGGACCTTAACTAGTTTATCCTGTTAATTGGGCACCAGCTATGACCTGCTGACCACTGGAGTCATGCCCCAGGGTCCCTCCTGTAGGCCCAGCACGAGTACGTGCCATACACCCCATGACATGGCTTCCGGTGACGTCCATGTTAACGCCCATGTAGAACCCCTTCAGCAAGGCCTAGCTTCCGGCCTAGCTTTCCTGCTAATGACGCTTGTACTCTGGGGCCTTGGTGTCGCACTCTTAATAGTCGGTCCCCAGAATGCAGAATGCAACATGCTGTTGGTAAAACGCTAGCTGTGGGTGCCACGCATGACATTGGACTATTCTTAACCGTCCAGGCGTGGATAAATGTGGCATAGACTTTAGTAGAAGCTAACAAACACAACTTTATTTTGATTATTTGATTATTTTGATTATTTTGATTTCCTGTAGTGTATATTTGACCCATCGAACGCAGTGAAAGAACATTTTGTACACGTACACGTACAAAAAATGTAGATTTACGTTATATACAGTGAGATAAACTCCATTAATTTAACGTAGACGGAGATAGTACAGGCATGACTTCGATTTTTTTTTTTTTTACTAGTCATATCGAAAATATTCTTCTTTGGTTTTGAGTAGTTGTGTAAATGTTATCTGCACAGATATTTTTGTTCCTAATCGATGTCTGCTGGAAACTGGCATCTTTTTTCCGCCCTCGTTAAGAACTGTTAAACTTTTGAAGGAACCGGTTGGTCGCCCTGCTTTGGACTGATGGTTTGCGGGCGTTCAAAGTGGTTGGCCTCTGAATCTAGTGCAATCTGAACTTCTCTGCCTTGTGTACTTGGCAGGGTCTTGTCCATCAGTGCAAATAATATATTTCATAATTTGTGTATTTGACATATACTTGTTTCTGTAATTTTGCTCTTTGTTTTGAATTTCAAATCCTACGGATTGCTTGGGTTCCCGGCTTCCGATAGTGGGTCCATAGAAGTCATAAGTTTAAGAACTGCTGCATTAGGTGATACTTTAACCGACAGCCAAATGCAGTATTCTCTCTCTCTCTCTCTCACACACACTCTCTCTCACTCATATATTTATCTGAAGCTCTCAGAGATGCTGTGTGTAGGAAAGTGCCACTGTTGGCATGGTTACCCCCCACACACACTTTTTGCCTAGTTTTGATGCTAACTTTGAAAGTGTGCTGGGACCCTGCTAACTAGACCCCAGCACCAGTGTTATTTCCCTAACCCTGAACCTTTATTTCCAGCAGAAGGTCTCTTAGGGGATGCAGCATGTATTATGCCACCCTATGGGACCCTCACTCAGCCCATGCACACTGCCTTGGAGCTTGTGAAGACAAAGTTGGCATGGCACCCCTCTCAGGGTGCCATGCCCACAACCCACTGCCTGTGGCATAGATAAGTCACCCCTCTAGCAGGCCTTGCAGCCCTAAGGCAGGGTGCACTATACCACAGGTGAGGGCATAGCTGCACGAGCAATATGCCCCTACAGTGTCTAAGCCCATTTTTAGACATTGTAAGCGAAGTGTAGCCATATTGAGTATATGGTCTGGGAGTTTGTCATTACGAACTCCACTGCACCATAATGGCTTCACTGCATACTGGGAAGTTTGTTATCAAACTTCTCAGCACAACAAACCCACACTGAGACCAATGTGGGATTTATTGAAATATGCACACTGAGGGCATCTTAGAGATACCCCCTGTATGTCAAGCCCAACTGCTAGTGTAGGACGGACCGGTCTGTGCCAGCCTGCCATTTTCAGACAATTGTCTGACCACATGGGGTGAGTGCCTTTGTGCACTCTGTGGTCAGAAACAAAGCCTCACCTGGCGGTGAGCCTCAAAGGCTCAAGCCTCCGGTTACAGTGCCCCAGGGCACTCCAGCTAGTGGAGATGCCTGCCCCCATCACACCCGGGACAAAGACCCACCTCAGGAGGCAAGTCCAGCGGGAAAATAAGGGAAAACAGGGAGGAGTGACCACCTCTAAGGTGTCCAGAGCTGAGGTGACACCCTCCCTGCAGAATCCTCTATCTTGATTTGGAAGACAGAAATCAATAAGGATAGAAATGTGCTTCCCCCCCACCCCCAAAGGGTGTGAACGGAAGGAAGGTGTATTCACCCTCGAGGACAGTAGCAATTGGCTACTGCCCCCTGACCCTAACACGCCCCTAAATCTAGGATTTCAGGGCCTCCCTGAACCCAGCTTACCAGATTTCTGGTGATCTACAAGAAGAATGACTGCTAAGCTGAAACCCCCAGCAGAGAAGAAGGAAGAAGACAACTGCTTTGGCTACAGGGCTGTCTCCTGCTTCAGAGAACCTGCAAAAAGACCAGTGACTGCCCAGAAGGCCCAGCAACCTCTGCCAACTCCAGAGGACTGCCCTGCACCCAAAAGGACCGAGTACTCCTGAGGACAGCGGCTCTGTCTGAAGAAACCTACAACTAAGGACTCCCACCTCACTCTAGATGCGCGAGTCTTGACCCCTGTGCACCCTCGATGCCCACGGCCTGTGTCCAGGTGTTCCACCCAGCAAGAGAGGGTCCCCAGGCGATTGCGAGTAAGTTACCACCCTAGGTTGACCTCTCCACCCCTCCACGACGGCGCCTTCAGCGGGAGTCCCGAGGACCACCCTAACTGCGAGCTCCAGATGAAGATATCTGCCCCCTAAAGGACAACTTCACCTGCAGCCCCCAGGCCTTGGAGAAGTCTACCCCGCTGTCTCACCGTTCAGCAGGCTGTCCTCCTCCCTATCCGACAGGTGGTGTGCCCGAGACACCACCCCTGGACCCCGCCTGCAGCCAGGCTAGCTTGAATCATGGGTTTTGAAGTGAGGATAATTGTGCCAAGGGACAGTCAGCGTTGAAGCTATCTATTTCTGCCTCCGCTATGGTTATGCAGGACTTATAGAAATCCGCCATTTGAGCGGCCAGTTCTTCCATAACCCCTTTGGGCTTCCTAATTATCTCCACTTGAATTGTCTGAATTTCTCTGATAAGGGAGTCACTTTGTTCCTTCTTGCCTATTCATGCTAATAATTTACCTGTCTTATTACCTGCCTCATATAGGTGTTTACTTTTTAAAAAGTATTGGCGCCTTACCTCATCTTTAGCCACTATATTGTATTCTTCCCTTTTTTGTACCATCTCTTTCTTTGTTTCCTGTTCCGGCTGTACTACATATCTCTGCTCTAGTGCTATGAGTTCGTTTTCCAGTGTGAGCAATCTTTTCAGTGTTAGCCTTCTGTCCCCCACCTCTCCTGCTTTGACCACCCCTCTAATAGTGGCTTTATATGCCTCCCACAGGGTCGCCGGGCTCTGTACCGAACCCATATTCTCTGTGAAATAATGCTGTGATGCTTGTTATAGGTCTTCCACCACTTTTGTGTTTTGTAGGCACAAAGTTGCCATCCGCCACCTGTTCCCTGGTGGCCGGGTTACCAGAAATAGCACCTTCTGTAATGGAGCATGATCACTGATTCCCCTGGCCATGTATTCCGCCTCTTTAATTCTAGGTAGCAAATCTGCGGTGATAAAGAAGTAATCTAATCTTGAGTGGACGTAGTGGGCAGCTGAGTAGTATGAATACTCTTTCTTGTTCATGGAGGGATCTCCGTACGTCGTTGAGGCCCATTGCATGTGTGAACCCCTCCAGTGCATCAGTGGCTGAGCGCCCTTTCTCCAATTAGCTAATTCTGTCTAGCCCAGTGTCCATCGCTAAATTGAAGTCTCCACCCATTAGTATGTAAGCTGGTGGGGATGCCTAAAAATGGCGCCTATGTTTTTGAAGCACGTTGCCCTGTAGTCCCAGCGGTAAGTATACGTTGAATACTAAAACAGGTGTGTTTGCGTACTCCCCTAGTATTGCTATGTAACAGCCGTATGGGTCCACCCACGTATGGGTAGTGTGAAATGGGAGAGATTTTCTAATGAGTACCATAGCTCCCCTAGATCCGGACATGTATTGCGTGTGTCCTGCTATCTTGTATTTCCCCCTTTCCATGGCTTTGTGTTGCGTATCCATGACGTGGGTTACTTGTAAGAATATTATATCTGATTTATACCTAGAGAGTACTTTGTGTACCAGACCCCGTTTGAGTTTGTGCCCCAGCCTGTTCACGTTCCATGTTAGGAAGAATAGTTTCTCAGTACCCATTGTAGTGGCGCCAACAAGGATAGTCTTTCTGTATATCCAGATATATATATTTTTTTTCTCCATAGACCCCCAATGACCATTGTACCGACGTAAGTTGTCCCTTCAACCCGTTGATTAAATTGAACTGTTAACAGTGCCCCCAACTACCCCCCCTCCCCCCTCCAACCTTACTGTGCAGTGATTTTGGAACTAACCACCCCCAATTCACGGTGTGTATCAGCCCTAAACCCCAAAGGAGGGACCTCGCCCCCTGCTGTAAATTTCTCTGAGGCGTGTTCCAGTGCCATAGTTGCACTTCTTCACGCTTGGTTTCTTCTGTCCTGTCCCTTCACCGAGGAGTATGAAACGAAAAAAGGGGGGGTGGGGGAGGAGGAGAGGCCCCATATGAAGCCCCCCTGTGCATCTCCCTGTCCGGTCCCGCTGGGCCATGTCCTTTTCACAAATTATTAGAGCTCAGTTTGTGTTAACCCAACAGATCCACTGTCATTGGGGTCACCTGAGGAGGCTGTTCCTCCTCCAATTCCATTTCCAAGCAAGATTATGTATCGCTTCCGAGGTGAGTTCCTTTCGTCTCCCGCTCGTCGGAGACCCGATTTGCTCTTGTTGAGGCAGTGGCGTATCCCCTCTGAGCCCTCAACACCCTTCGTTTCTTCTTTCTCTTAGTCCATTTCGTGTTGTCATCCTCTCATCTGTTTCCGTGGTGAAGTTCATGTGTCTCCATCCATTCCCAGGCCTCCCGAGGTGATGTTAGGAAATGGGTCCTATTCTTGTATTCGATCCCAAATTTTGCTGGGTATAAAAGTGCATATTTCATGTCGTTTTGCCGTAGGACCTTCTTGACTGAGGCAAAGGCACCCCTCTGTTTCTGCACCAGGTTTGTGTAGTCTGGGTAGATGTTTCTCTTTACCTTCAATTTTCCAAGGACCCCTTTTCATCGCCCCTTGAAGGATCACATCTCTGTCTCTGAAGTTCATTAACCTTACTAATATCAGGTCTGGATATGCCCCCGGTGGTGGAGGGGTCGCCGGGATCCTGTGGGCCCACTCCACGAGAAGAACTTGGTGGGTGTCCCCCACCGCCCCCCCATTTCCCCCCCCCCCCACCGCACCAGATCTGTTTTTCATTGCCAATACGTTGCTTCCCCATGAGTTCTCGCTTTCGTCCTGACCCCTCCATCCAGGGCCAGTCTCCACTGTCGGGTGCCCCTCACTGTTCCGCAGTGCTTTGGTTCTCACAGGTGGCAGGGGGAGGGGAGGTCACCCCCTTTTTTGACTCTCACTGCCGCAGCAGCCCTATTGCTTCTTCCGGCCGCATAGGTCGCCCCCATTTTTGTCTCCCTTGAGTTATTCTTCCACCACCTTGCCGATTACCCGTGCGGTCAGCGGCCTCTTCCACTGTGCTTTGAGCACGCTTCTGTGCTAACCTCTATTTTACTGCGGTCCCGGCCCGTCCTGTCCTCCCGCCGTCAGGCCGCACTGTTGCCGTTCCAGCACTCAAGCCAGTGCTCGCCACACTAAGGTGGTGGCTGCGGCCGCCCCTCTGTTCCAGGACTTGCTGCAGCCCCCAGTGTATCTGGGCCAGCTGCACGAATTTGGTGTTCCTCCTGGGTTCCGATCAGGAAGCTGTTCTTCCGTCGCGTTGCTGAGTTTTCATGCGGCGCGGCCTTGAGGGCACCCCTGGGCTCTTCTCTGTAGCACCCCGGTCCTCTGTTCGCCCACTCCATCAGCTGCTCTAAGGCCGGTGGGGGTCCAAGGACAAGCCTGTGGGGCCGGATTGGGACCCCTTCCAGGATAATTAACCCCTCTGTGCAGGTATCGACAGCAGGAGCTCCGGACTACGCACCCGACTCCATTGCAGGCTTGGCTACACACAACACCCCTCCCCCCCCACTCTTATTGATGGTAAATATAGGATGCTTTTTGGGCCTTCTACTACAGATCATGGTGAAGGTTTTACCTTCGTTCACTTCTAAATCCAGCTCTTGCATAAAAGTAGTGTACTCTTTTATTAGATCCTGCAGTGCCCATCCAGCTCCTGCCACAAGCACTGCATTGTCCACGTAAAGGAGGATGGGGAAAGGGCATGTACCTACGTAAAGAACATCTCTGAGTCCCTAGCTAGTGCTTCTGCTCTATTGGTATACAAAGCAAAAAGGAAGGGGGCAGCACACAACCCACCCTAACCCCACGTTTGATAATAAAAGGCTTTGTCCACTCACCTTCCCTGTCGAAGCGCACACAAGCACTTGCTTCAGAGTATAGCTGCCTAATGAAGTTAATAATGGGGATCTCAATACCCATTTCCAACATGAGGGGCCCAGAGTTTAGAATGAACCACACAGTCAAACGTGGCAGTCAGGTCCATGAGTGCCAGGTAGATCGAACCTTTCTTAGCGACAACATGCTTGCCTATTATATTGCTCAGTTTCAAACCCTGATCAATATTGCCTAACCCTTTTTAAAACCATATTGGGTGTCAGCTAAGGCATTATTGGCTATAGCCCATTCCTCCAACCTATGTAGCAAAATCCTGACCATGACTTTGGCAGTTTAATCAAGCAGGGATATAAGTCTGTAGTTCTTAGATTGTAACTTATCCCCTTTCTTATAGATTGGGATGATGATCGACTGTTGCCATGTACACGGGGGTCCATATGGTGGTTCCATATGGTGCAGTGGTGTTAAAAACATTCATAAGAATGGGTGTCCATAAAGCCTGGCACTCCATAAAAACATCCGCTGGGACCCCATCCGGGCCAGGGGCCTTGCCACTACTACAACTACCTGAAGTCTCTCTGTACCACTGAAAGAACAAAACTAAGCAGCGTTTGATCATCTCCTAATCTAATTAAAGCCGCCTTCTCTAATGTCTCCACTGAACTGCTTCCATAAATCAAAGTAAAAAAACACTATCCACGCCGATTCCTGACATTCACTTCTAGGGTGGGGTCATGTGGCTCCCTAAAATATGGGGCATTCAGCCCCTTCCAGAAGGTGGTAGAATCCTTGTTCAGACTTACTTCTCACACCTCCTCCCACACTGTATCTTTCATCTCCTTAATTCTAGCTGCTCAAGCCTCTTTATAGGTTTTGTACAAGCTCCTTAAAAGAACCCTATCTTTCTGGTTGGCGCGTAAGGCCTGATGTAATTGCGAGCAAGGTTTTGTGCAGGTAGTGTCAAAACATCCCTGAGGCTTCTGGTTCCGCTGGCAGGATTTTTGCAGAAGGGCATTTTTAATATTAGTTGTAATTCCCACAAAGGCCGAAATCACTTGCACTAGTGGGGGAGCTTCAGGATTTAAACCCCAGGGAGGCCTCGGCAGGACTGCTAGTAAGAATGCCAGGTAGGAAATTGTCTTTATCGACTTGTTCTCAGTTAAGGGAGAAGCCATTCTTCTTGGCTGGCGCAGGTTTAAAACCTACCTTGTGCTGAGGTTTGCACACGCTCTCTAACCTCCTGCTACTGGACAATCTAGTATGCTCACTAAAACCAAAGAAGACCATCTCAAAGTCCACCTCCAACCTGACTCGGAGACCAAAACAAAATCAATGGTTGACTCGCAGTTGGTACCCCTAAAAGTAGGTGAAGGTGATCAGGACCAGATCAAATGTAACCATAGTGTTACCGAGGGAGTAACCAAACTCCTTGTGTTCAAAGTGCGTCACCTCGGTCTCAATATCCACCAAGCCACATACTGGCTTGCCTACCCTTAAACATTGATGAGTGCTAGTCACCTACCCAAAGTAACTTCAAGGCCCTGGGATGCTAAATGACAAAAGAGTTTCTTCAAGCTCAACCACCACCCACAAAGCATTACTATCAAAGCAGTTGTTTTAATTATTGATGATTAACAAATCCCAATTGCAAGCCCAATCACACACAAGAACGTGGAAATAAGGGGACTTATTGCAGAATTTTATAACCCTCCCATCCTAAGTACCCTACCCCCCCCCCTTTTTTTTTTATTTTTTTTTTTAAGCTCTGCCTGTGTTAGAGGGTAGGGAAGGAGCAGAACCCATCCAGATGACTGAGCTCAATCTTCCATTGTTGGAAATGGCCCTTTTTGCAGGGTTATCCCCAAACTTGTTGCCGCCTTCCGCCTATTTTTTTCAGGTCTGTTTTTGCTGGTTTAATGTCTCTGTGCACTTTACAACTGCTAATCAGTGCTAAACTGCTCCCTATAGAAATTGTACTGTTGATTGATTTATCCATGATTGGCATATTTGATTTGCTGGTAAGTCCCTAGTAAAGTGCACTAGAGGTGCCCAGGGCCTGTAAATCAAATGCTGCTAGTGGGCCTGCAGCACTGGTTGTGCCACCCACATAAGTAGCTCTGTAATCATGTCTCAGACCTGCCACTGCAGTGTCTGTATGTGCAGTTTTGACTGTAACTTCGACTTGGCAAGAGCACCCACTTCCCAGGCCGAAACCTTCCCTTTTCTTACATGTAAGGCACCCCTAAAGTAGGCCCTAGGTAGCCCCAAGGGCAGGGTGCAGTCTATGATTAAGGCAGGACATATAGTAATGTTTTATATATCCTGACAGTGAAATATTGCTAAATTAATTTTTTCACTGTTGCAAGGCCTGTCCCTCTCATAGGTTAACATGGGGGCTACCTTTAAATCTGATTAAAGTGTAGATTCCCTTTGGGAGCGGATGGACATGTGGAGTTTGGGGGTCTCTGAGCTCACAATTTAAAAATACATTTTTTAGTAAAGTTGATTTTAAGATTGTGCGTTTGAAAATGCCACGTTTAGAAAGTAGGCATTTTCTTGCCTAATCCATTCTGTGACTCTGCCTGTTTGTTGATTCCCTGTCTGGGTCAGTTTGACAGTTGGGCTGTTCACACCTCTCCTCTAGTCAGTGACACAAAGGGGGCTGGGGTGTAGCCTGCATATCTTGATTAGCCATCTGTGCTGGGGGGTGGGGAGTGGTCACTCACACCTGAAAGGACTGTGCCTGCCCTCACACAATGCCGTCTCCGACCCCCTGGTGAGTGTCTGGGGCCTGCACAAGGAAGGATCTTGCAAACACTTGAGACTTTACTTTGAAGTTTGCAAACTTCAAAGGCAGAACTGGGTATAAGAAGCAGACCCAAAACCCCAGACTTTTAGAGTCTTTCTGGAATCTAGAGGAACCTCTGCCGAGGAGAAGAGCTTGAGGAGGAGTACTGTCCCTTTGCTGTGCTGCTTTGCTGGACTGGCCTGCAGTTGCTGCTTCTGCCTGAAAAGAGTGCAAAAGGTGAACTTTGCTGTGTGTCCTGCTTGAGAAAATTCTCCAAGGGCTTGGAGTAGAGCTTGCCTCCTGTTGGAAAGTCTTAGGGACACCAAAGACTTCAGTTTCCTCGACCTACAGCACTGGGGACTGTGTGTTTTGTGCTGTTCAAGAGGAGAACCCACTGCGCGACCGCCGACGCCGGCCTGCACCGTGACCTGCCGATACCACACGGAGTCGCATTGCCCCGCTTCGCGACCCTGGTCTCCCCGACGCCGTCATTGGATGACTTCACCAACTTCACGGCTGCTCGCACCGCGACCTCTGGGCCCCGCACTCCAGCATCGCCTGCTCACACCGCAGCCTGGGCATCCCTGGCGACAACGCTCCTGCTGACACCAGCGCCTCTGCCTGCACCGTGGCCTGTGGAACACCGCTCGTGAGGTACACGAAGCACTGTCTCGTCCCACGCCGCAGCCCCGGTCCACCGACACCAGCACCATCGACTCCTGTGTCGTCGCCAGGCATCCTGCCTGCACCGTGGCCTGTGGGCACCGCTCGTGAGGGTCACGAAGCACCGTCCCGCACCGCTGGCTTTGGCCTACCGACGACAGCACTTCAGCAACGACGACGAGGCTGCCTGCACTGTGACCTGTGGACAACGCACGTCGCACCGCCCCACTTCACACCACAGCCCTGGTTTCACCGACGACGCTGTCACCGAGCTGCTGCCTGCACCGTGACCTGTGGGCACCGCATGTCGCTGGCGCACCTGACTACATCATTCTGGAGTTCGATCCGCAACGCGTGTGACCTCAAGGGCCCGACGACTCCTGCACCAACTCTGGACCCGACACCGCAACGTCAGTGACACCGCCCTCTGGAGCTCACCGTGAAGATCACGACGCCCTGCAAAACCAAGGTACTGTTTGCGGGTCTTCCCGACACCGTTTCTGGCCCCCAGCGCCGCGGCCTGCCTGAACTGTTGGTTTTGTTGGTCACGACGCTGTGATAGCCCCAGGTGGAGCTATCGACTTCAAGGAACTGTAGTTTTGAGTAAATCTTGCATAATTCATATTTTTCTTACTGTATGTGGAATCTTATCGTATTTGGTCTTGTTTTATATAGATAAATATTGGCTATTTTTCGAAAACTTTTGTGGTGTCCTTTTGTAGTGTTTTCACTTATTACTGTGTTTTATGTGCAAATGCTTTACACATTGCTTCTGAGATAAGCCTGACTGCTCGTGCCAAGCTATCAAGGGGGTGAGCAGGGGTTATCGGAGTGTGTATCTCCCTTATCCTGACTAGAGTGAGGGTCCCAACTTGGACAGGGTGCAAACCGACAGCCAACTAGCGACCCCATTTCTAACATCCATGTTTCCTGAAGAAAAATCATTTGATGGGTGGCGACCAAATTAATCCACCCTTGATCACTTAACTTCTTCAGACCGGCAATGTTCTAAAACAAGACCTTGAATAGCTCACCTGGGCTAGCGTACATACGGGAAGTAACCTGTGTGCCAACTGAGCCCCCCCCCGGCCCTCCCAAGTTCAGGGGTCCTTGATTCCTTTGGAGGTGGTAGTCAGGTCCTTCAACCCTTCATTACTGGAAGCCAAGGATCCCTGCCTAAGCATTTTCGATGAATTGAACAAAAAAGAAATACCCAAGATATCCAGAAACCAGCATTTATCAGCATAAAAATACATTAGACTTTTTTTTTAATTAACAAGCAGATATAAAAGTTAGGAGCTTTTTTAAGTTCAATTGCGGCAACTACTTTGCAACTACTTACCCATAAAAATATATTCTGTTTGATGAACTGTCACTGCTCCCATAAATTAACCAGAGCACACGAACTTAATTTTTACCTTTCAATTTCAGATCCCTTCACATTTATAGAACGTTTTATAATTTCCAATTGTACATTTTGCTTCTTTTTGCTATTGTTAATATCATCTAAGCAGTCTGGGACCTCCTGACTAGGCTTTACGGACCCCAGGTTAAGAACCACTGCCCTACAGAGCTTTAGTTTATAGAGGGTCGATGCCTGATAACAAAGGAGTGTGTCCTTACACTGGAAGGACAGTCTTCACGAAATATTTATCTGTAATAATCGTTCTGTGACAGTCTTGGCTTGGACTGGATCAAGACCATCCTCTCCTTGAAATATGGGTGATATCCATGAACACCCTATTGAGAGCAGACATTTGAGCTAGGCTATTCAGGCTCTTCAAATTTTATCATCACAGGAAGTCCTGGACAGGCTTAAAATATGTTTGTGAAAAGTGGACTTTGTTCCATAATAGTCTACTCTCTTTTGGTTTCAGTGCTGTGAATTCTTCGTTTGCTTCAGTTTGCTTGCACTTTACCTTATTCTGCAGCAGAGTTCAAAGAAGGTGCTGGAGGGCCTGATAGTGCCAGCGTTTCATGACTTTTTGTTGGAGGTGTGTACTGCTAATCTCAATGAACTAATTTGCATTTTCATTGTTTAGCCAGAAAATTGTGGCAAGGATCCGGAGGTCCTGGACCTATCTGAGACACCACTGGGTCTCGTTTAACCCTCCTGCTCTCGGCTGTATTAGACTTTACGCAAGGCTGCTGTTTTCTCCGTGCTAGCACAACGCTAGGCTTGTTTCAGGCCCACGTGAGTTACGTTTGCAGCATGTCTTGCAGATTTACATGGCATGCACGCGCTTTGCAGAGTCACGTGCAATGCACGCCCTCGTTCATCTAGTCTAGGACCCGGCCTAGTAGTAAGACGTGTGTTGTGTTTCTCCTGCTCTACTCGGGGGCTCGAGTCAAGAGGAAGCACATTGAAATAAAACCGAACACTTCCGCCCTCGAGATTTGCTTTATGCCCAGCTCTGTTCATGCCGAGCTTTTTGCGTCTTGTGAGTGAACAAGTTTGTTTTTGATTGTGTGCGCCTTCGGGGGGTGAGGGCTTGGGGGGTTCCTAATGGCGAATTATTTCTGTTCCCAGAATGCTAGAGACCGAGAACGAGGGGAAGCCTCCTGGATATTAAGCAATCGGGGTGGAGCCTCCGTCAGTTCTCTGAGTTGACTGGGAATTCTGGGTATGGTTAAACAGCACCTGTCAGCCTTGTCGCCGTTTCTGCACTGAGTTGGCAGCAAAACCCGCTCACCAGGTTCTGTGTAAACAGGCCTCTGTTTGTGACCTGATGCCATGTAAACGAGCAGCGTGTTCCCTGGTGGCCTGAGTGACGTGCAGTGTAATGCCTTTTAGATTTGTCCCCTGAAAGTACTCCTACTTACAAATTCTTTATTTAACCCTCGTGAGAAACTGAAGTTGGCCAGTTAAGGGAAGTTGCTACTGAACACGAAGTGCTCGCATGTAACAGTTTGAATATTCAGTTAAGCTGTGAAGATTTTTTTTTTCGTTCACTTGCGGCTTTGACAGGGAGGGATCCTTGGTCAGTGAGATTAAAGGAGTCAGAGTTCACAACCACCTCCGCAGTGTGCGCAACTAAAAAAAAAAGTTCTCGCGTCGAGCAGGGTCTGCAGCTGACAAGCTTAGTACATCTGACCCATAGTTTCCAAAGCCAGTGAGATGGCTTTACCTACCAGTCTTGTGTTTTGGAGCATTCATCTTATGAGTGTGCAGTCTCAAGGCTGGCTCATAATTTGTATTAAGTATTTTTTTTTATCTAGAGTGAACCTGTATGCAGTGGAGAACCATGCAACTTTGCAAAAATCAATTAAGGAAAAAATTGTGTGTATATATGTGTAGTTATAACATTGAAAGTTGGATTGCTTTGCTTACAAATGTTGCTAAGAAGTATGCACTTACTAGAAGGGACCCCCCAGTATTAGTATGTTGAATACTTTCCAGTTTAAAGCATAAACGTCTAAGGAGGGATGTTGTCCTGTTTATGAAAGTGCCCCTTTTAGCATGGTCAAATATTCCCCCCAAACCCGTCTGCGTGCACACACTGCCTGATATCCGTTGCTAACTTGATTGAGTGTGTGCTGGGATCCTGCTAACCAGGCCCCAGCACCTGTGTTCTTTCCCTAAACTGTACCGTTGCTTCAACAATTGGCACACCTCTGGCACACCGCTAAGTCCCTTGTAATTGGTACCAGTGGTACCAATGGCCCTGTAACCAGAGAAAGTCCCTAAGGCCTGCAACATTTATTGTGACACCCTAGGGGACCCCCTCGCAAACACATGCACACTGCCATTGCAGATTGTGTGTGTTGGTGGGGAGAAAATGGTAAAGTAGACATGTCATCCCCCATGCCCACAAACCACTGCCTTCGGCATAGGTAAGTCACCCCTCTAGCAGGCCTTATAGGCAGGGTGCACTACACCACAGGTGAGGGCATAGCTGCATCAGCAATATGCCCCTAGAGTGTCTGAGTCCATTCCTAAGCATTGTAAGTGCAGTGTAGCTGTACGGAAATGCCTCCTTGGCATGGTTACCCCCTGACTTTTTGCCTTTGCTAATGCCAAGTTATGATTTGAAAGTGTGCTGGCACCCTGCTAACCAGGCCCCAGCACTAGTGTTCTTTTCCTAAACTGTACCTTTGTCTCCACAATTGGCACAGCCCTGGCACCCAGGTAAGTCCCTTGTAACTGGTACCCCAGGTACCAAGGGCCCTGATGCTAGGGAAGGTCTCTAAGGGCTGCAGCATGTCTTATGCCACCCTGGGGACCCCTCACTCAGCACATACACACTTCTTGCTAGCTTGTGTGTGCTGGTGGGGAGAAAATGACTAAGTTGACATGGCACTCCCCTCAGAGTGCCATGCCAACCTCACACTGCCTGTGGCATAGATAAGTCACCCGTCTAGCAGGCCTTACAGCCCTAAGGCAGGGTGCACTATACCACAGGTGATGGCATAGGTGCATGAGCACTATGCCCTTACAGTGTCTAAGCAAAACCTTAGACATTGTAAGTGCAGGGTGGCCATAAGAGTGTATGGTCTGGGGGTCTGTCAATTACGAACTCCACAGCACCATAATGGCTACACTGAAAACTGGGAAGTTTGGTATCAAACTTCTCAGCACAATAAATGCACACTGATGCCAGTGTGCACTTTATTGTAAAAATACACCCAGAGGGCATCTTAGAGATGCCCCCTGAAAACATACCCGACTCCAGTGTGGGCTGACTAGTTTTTGCCAGCCTGCCACACACCAGACATGTTGATGGCCACATGGGGGAGTGCCTTTGTCACTCTGTGGCCAGGAACAAAGCCTGTACTGGGTGGAGGTGCTTCTCACCTCCCCCTGCAGGAACTGTAACACCTGGCGGTGAGCCTCGAAGGCCCTTTGTTACAGCGCCACAGGGCATCCCAACTAGTGGAGATGCCCGCCCCTCCGGCCACTGCCCCCACTTTTGGCAGCATGGCTGGAGGAGATAATGAGAAAAACAAGGAGGAGTCAGCCCCTAAGGTGTCCTGAGCTGAGGTGACTTACTTTTAGAAATCCTCCATCTTGCAGATGAAGGATTCCCCCAATAGGATTAGGGATGTCCCCCCCTCCCCACAGAGAGGAGGCACAAAGAGAGTGTAGCCACCCTCAGGGCCAGTAGCCATTGGCTACTGCTCTCCCAGACCTAAACACACCCCTAAATTGATTATTTAGGGGCTCCCAGAACCG
Organism: Pleurodeles waltl; assembly: GCF_031143425.1. NCBI lineage: Eukaryota > Metazoa > Chordata > Amphibia > Caudata > Salamandridae > Pleurodeles > Pleurodeles waltl. The sequence goes on from NC_090443.1 coordinate 867,219,941, forward strand.
AGGAAGATAGATTCCTGCAACCTAAAGAAGAAGAAGGACTGCTGACCTGAAGCCCTGCAGTGAGGACGGAGACGACAACTGATTTGGCCCCAGCCCCACCGACCTGTCTCCCTACTTTGAAGAAAACTGCAACAGCGACGCATCCAACAGGGTCCAGCGACCTCTGAAGCCTCCGAGGACTACCCTTCACCTAAAGGACCAAGAAGCTCCTGAGAACAGCGGCCCTGTTCAAGAAACTGCAACTTTTGGAAACAAAGAAGCAACTTTTAAGACCACACGTTTCCCGCCGGAAGGGTGAGACTTTCCACTCTGCACCTGATGCCCCCAGCTCGACCCTCTGCCTAGCCCAGGTGGTAGCTACACCGAGGAGCCCCCCGTGCCTGCCTGCATCGTTGAAGAGACCCCCGGGTCTCCCCATTGATTCCTATTGAAAACCTGACGCCTGTTTGCACTCTGCACCCGGCCGCCCCTGTGCCGCTGAGGGTGTACTTTCTGTGCCTGCTCGTGTCCCCCCCGGTGCCCTACAAAACCCCCCTGGTTAGCCCTCCGAAGGCAGACTGGAACCAGGGCACCCCTATTTCCATTGAAGCCTATGTGTTTTGGGCACCACTTTGACCTCTGCACCTGACCAGCCCTGAGCTGCTGTTTTTTTAACTTTGGGGTTGCCTTGAACCCCCAACGGTGGGCTACCTTGGACCCAACTTTGAACCCTGTAAGTGTTTTACTTACCTGTGAACTTAACATTTACTTACCTCCCCCAGGAACTGTTGATTTTTGCAGTGTCGACTTTTAAAATAGCTTATTGCCATTTTTGTCAAAACTGTACATGCTATTGTGATTATTCAAAGTTCCTAAAATAGCTAAGTGAAATACCTTTCATTTAGAGTATTGTTTGTAAATCTTGAACCTGTGGTTCTTAAAATAAACTAAGAAAATATATTTTTCTATATAAAAACCTACTGGCCTGGAATTGTCTTTTGAGGGTTTGTTCCTCGTTTATTGCCTGTGTGTTTACAACAAGTGCTTAGCACTACCCTCTGATAAGCCTACTGCTCGACCACACTACCACAAAATAGAGCATTAGAGTTATCTCTTTTTGCCACTATCTTACCTCTAAGGGGAACCCTTGGACTCTGTGCACACTAGTTATTACTTTGAAATAGTACATACAGAGCCAACTTCTACATTAGCCATATTGAGTTACTTGGGCTGGGAGTTTGTCGTTATGAACTCCACAGATCCATGATGGCTTTACTGAAGACAGAGGTTCTCAGCTCAATAAATCCACACTGATGCCAGTGTTGGATATATTGTAAAATGCACACAGAGGGCGTCTCAGAGATGCCCCCTGAAATCCCCCAACCCTCTAGTGTGTGGCTGAAAGGTCTGTGCAAGCCTGCCACAACCAGACAAGTTTCTGACTACATGGAGTGTGGAGTGTGCTCTCAGGAGTCGGGGACAAAGCCTGCTCTGGGTAGAGGTGCTTCACAGCTCTCCTCTGCAGGAACAGCAACACTTGGCGGTGAGCCTCAAAGGCTACTGACTTTGTTCTGCTGCCTCATGGCATTCCAGTTAGTGGAGATGCCGACCCCCCCGGGACAAGACCCACTTCTGGCGGCAGGTCCAGCGCGAAAATGACTAAACACCAGGAGGAGTGTCCACCCTAGCTGGGACCACCTCTAGGGTGCCTAGAGCTGAGGTGAATCCCTCATGGTAGAATCCTCCATCTTGGTATGGAGGGAGATAGTGAATAGGGTTAAGTATGTGCTTCTTCTCCAAAGGGAATGGGCACAGGAAGGATGTAGCCACCCTCCGGGTTAGTAGCCATTGGCTGCTGCCCTCTGACCCCTGTAACACCCCTAAATCTAGTGTTTAGAGGCACTCCTGAACCTTGCTCTTCAGATTCCTGGCAACCTTAAAGAAGGACTGAACAGCTGCACCAGGAGAGAAGACTCCAAACAACATCTGACTTTCCCCCAGCCTTACTGACCTGCCTGCAGCTTTAAGACTACTGCAGGACCAGCAACCTCTACAAACCCCCAGAGGGCGGGCGGCCTGCCTAAGGACCAAGATCTCCTGAGGACGGCAGCCCTGTTCACAAAGAAACCTACAACAAGGACTCCAGAGCCAGTAGCCTCTTTGAGCTCGGATTTCCTCATTAAAAAGCATTGGGCGCCCGACGCTATGTTTGCACCCTGCACCTGGCTGTCCCTGTGTGGGTTTGGTGCTTACCTGTTGCCTCCCTGGTGCTGATCTAAACCCCCTTGGGCCCGTGACCCGACCCGCATGTATTTATCTGCAAACAGTTCTCTTTCGAGTGCCCCCAGTCTGCATGGGATTCCATTGGAAGCCCGACACCCACTTTGACCTCTGCACCCAGCCGGCTATGTGTTGCTGGTGGTGCACTCTTTGTGTCTTCCTAAACTTTGCCCTGTGGACACCTTAACCTCCGAGGACTGGGACCGTAAGTCGAGAACGTACCTCTAAACTGTGCATGTATTCCCCCCACCCCAGGACTGCCTTGCCTTCAATGAAAATTGCAATTTCTATTGTGATATTAAAAAGTATTACTTACCTGAAAGTTGTTTTAACAGCGAGTTCCAAACAAAGTGCATTTGATACTTGAAAGTTATATATTCTTGAAACTGTGCTTACCTGCAACAAAGATCCTTTTGGTTCTAGAAGTAAAGTAACAAAGTATATTTTTTAAACATAAACATTGGCCTGGAGTTAGTCATTGAGTGAGTGCCTCATTTCTTGACTTTGTGTACAACAAATGCTTGACACTACCCTATGATAAGCCTAACTGCTCAACCGCACTACCACAAAAGAGAGCAGTACTATTATCTACCTTAGCTTCTGTAAAGCCTCTGGGGAACCCCTGAACTCTGTGCACACTATATCTTACTTTGGTATAGTAAGTATATACAGAGCCAGCTTCCCACATTCTGTTCAACTAATCCACATCCCTCACCTCTCATACATACAAGAGCTGCTGAACAGAGGACAATTGGTATTTACCCCGCTAGCCTCTTTTCCACCATCTCAAGTATGTTTTGACAAAGACTGTAAGATCACAGCTTCATGGTTAAAAATAAAAATAAAAAAATAACAACAAAAAAACACGTTCATCACCGGTTGAGAGATAAATTTCTGTGCTGTGAGTGTTTTAAGTGTTTATGGGCATCTCGGCATAGACACTGCTGAAACCATCTGAGTCACTAGACTCCGAAGAAGCTGACACCGGGCGTGAAACAGGTTCTTGTTGTATAATTGTCTGTTGACTTCAGTTTTAATTTAAACTGTCGAATTTCCACTATATTTCTATGCACTGATGTCAAAAAAACTGACATGCCACAGCTGGATTCAGTAGATGGGCTTGACTGCAATAGCTTCCAGGGCAACCTGACCTCCTTCCTGTACCAGACCCCTACTTGTAGTTATTTTGCAGTGTGTACTGACACACAGCAAGTCACAGTATTTCCAGGCCTGGTCTATTCTTTCATAGAATTTTTCGGGGCTTGTTTCCCAAATTAGTATGATTGAAGCAAACCCAAGACCAACGCTTTAAGAACATATTAAGATGTTAGAGAGAGTTGAGAAAGAGAGAGGGACCAGAACTGAAAAGTGAGTGACTGCTAGAGTGAACTGTCAATACGAAACATGGCCCAAAAAGATCACGTCTACTTGTCAGGTTGCTAACTTTGTCACCTGCATAGCTTGCATTCCATTTTCTGCTTAATGTTGGCACGCTTGCAAATTTGCCAAGTGTGCCTATGCCATGTTTGACACTGTTAGCATGCCTATAGCATGTCCATACTTCTGATGGCAAAATGGAAACTACAAACCCCCATAAGGCACAGTACTTTAAAACAGTTTCTCGCAGTGAGTTGAGCACTCACTGCTGACTTGTCTGCATTGTAGGTCCCATGTTTGAATGCAGCCACAAGCCAACTCGTTTTGTTCTTCAGTGGTTGATTAGTTGAGTTATGTCTTGATTAATACTACACGTGTAACTTGTGTCGAAACAGCACAATCTGTCATAGAAACCTGCATCTTGGCACTAGGACACCATAGAATATCAGGAAAAAGCAGATGCCAACAGAGTATATCGACCACTCTGTAACATGAAATCTAGTTTAAGGGGCTTTCGACTGTAGCCATAAAACTGTTGGAGTCGTAGGGATGGGGATGGTCTTTCCACTCTTGTGGCACATGAATGCTGATGGCTGTTCCATCTCAACATGCTCTTTCGAAGATCTGGACCTTCAGCTGGTGCCATGGACCACATCTGCGGATTGTCCTGGGAGCATTGGGGGAGCTCTGAGATCCAAGATCAGCATCGACCTAATTCAGCAGCCAGTGGAGGGGGCGTCGGGCAACAGTCACATGGTGATACCTGTGGAGGCCACAAGCTAGGCTAACTGCTATGTTCTGCAGCCTCATCAGCTACCCTGTGCAGCTTCATGGAGCCCGACAAGCACAACATTGCTATAGTGAAGTGGTGGCACAGTGAAGGCCCTCATAAGGATGCTTTTCAAAAGACAAAAAGTCTCTATTGTGCTGTAACTGAAAGCTATTTTGAAAAAGTTAAGATTGACTGATGTTTCATGTGACACAGGCCCCAATGTTGTTTTTGTTTGTTCCATATAGTACTTCCTGCTTTGGTATGTTGATCTGTAAAGAAAAGGTAGCGCTAGTGCCGAATTTAGTTATACCCGTATTTACCTCAGGAAGACGAACAACTGATTTAGCACGTATGCGATTTAAACGTATGATCTGGGGGTAATACGTAGATGTTTTTTTGCCACTGGACAGGTCTGTCATTCCCAAGCTGTGTAATCAAATTTACACCACCTAGAAAGTTAAGTGTTATTAAGTTGCATGCAAGGTATTTTAAGTGTCCCTCTCTTTTTTTATTTTTTTATATTGACCACCTAATTTGTGTTAAGTTTCGCAGGCCAGTTAACCTAGAATGGTCTCACGTGTTGCATGGAGACCCACCCCGAAAGGCGCCTTAACCCTACATTGCAACCCCACTCCCCCCACCCTCAAGGTTTCTCAGTCAGTAATTTCAGTGGGCTCACTCGTCAGGCATATCCATCGGTATGGTTTGGAGAAATGTATTCTGAAGGGGGGGAATGAATTTGCTTCAGTTGGGCCGAGCGGAGCTTTAAAGCCGATCATTTGGAGGCTGGGAGGAGGCGAGGCCTGCACACGCGCTCCTGCTCCCCGTGGCTGCCCCTTTAAGCTGCGGTGGCTGCTGGCTGGCTGCGCGTGGGGGAGGGGAGCCAGCGCTCCCCGGTGGCTCTGGTGATAGCGAGGTTCGTAGCCAGCGCCCGCCCGGGCCCTGACACAGCAGGATGGGAGGGGCGGCGGGCGCAGCCGAGGCCTCCGCCCGCGCGTGCAGCACGCTCTGCACCTAGGAGGCTTCCCTGCCTTTTGGAAACGCTTATTTTCTAGAAAATAAAGTCCCGCTCGCAGGGCCGGGCTCGGCACTAACGGGGGGCGGCGCCAGGACAAAGGCGTTTGTCCCCCCCCACCAAAACTCAGCGGTTGGAAGCTGGCGGCCGTTGCTTTTATGCTAATATTTTTTTGACAGCTTTCCCCTTTATAGCCACGTTAAATTGACTTCCCTGTATTTTGCCACATATCGTTTCTTTTACCACGTTTGTTGCCTTCTTGTGCTTTGAGGTTTAAAATCGTTACCGACGTATATGGTTATGGTTCCTGCAGCCGGCTTTATATATTCATTGTTTTACATCTGACGCAAAGTTGTGTGACTCTAAAACTCGAATACAAATATGAGTACAGTCATTAATTACTTTAAATGAGAATAGAGAGCTGTGGGTGCCCCAAAAAGGTGCATGGACAGATAAGCGCAACTCATAATTTTCTCAAGTGTATACTGAACTCCTCTGCTTCACGCAGTGTCTCTCCTGGACAACGTTTGGGTTCCTTTCTTTAAGTTTGTTTTATTATTGCATTTATACATATTATACGGTGACAGACTTGCGCCTGAAACAGACCAGACAGACATGGGTGGCCTTGCGAATGCTTGTTAAGACCAATCAAATTAATGGGTAGCAACAATGATAATGTTTTATATAAGTAGAATTGGACAATATGTGCCTGAATTAAGCCTTTCCAAGAGGCCTGTAAGGGTTAATGGTCTTTGGAGTGTCTCAATTCGCCTGTCCCCCGTCCTTCACACCACGTTCCTCTGCATTCTCACGCTTAGACACTCGCCCTTCTTCTCCTCGCACCTTTCTGAAGTCTCATCTACATGTTTCCCAGGTCATCATCCCTTTCACTTCTGCCTTTTTACCGTTTTTCTGCAGGTACTTGGTTGTTTCACCTCCCTGTACTATTTTCTTTTCCTTTAGCATGTTGTTTTTTAATCATGTTTTTATTTAGCATTTGGTTCAAATGTAGGGCACACACGTATAGCCTCTTCCTGGAGACCCCCACACAAGGCGATCACGTGCCAGGCGCACCTTTGAGCAGTTTACAGAATGGTCAGGAATCAAATGCAAAATTTAAACAATGTAGCATGAAGAAGTCAACAAGCTTAGAAAAACAAGCAGCGATGCACAATGCATTTGTCCTTTGTCACGGTTAGTATTTCATAGCTGGTATACCTCCTTCACACACTTAGGTAAAATGGTTTACAATTGGCACATACATTGCTCTGTGTGCTCTACTGAGAGGCCAAGAATTAGATGAGCATGTAATCTGAAAAGCTTTCTGATTCACTGTCAGCCTCTGTGAGAAATCTTCACTGCTTTAGCCTTAACTTTAGGCCTCTTTGTCCTGCTTTTTATGATTCACAACAGTAAATCACCGGGATAGGTAGAGTCACTCGATTCATAGTGTGCCTTCAAAGGAGTCCTATGTTGCATGAAAAAACAACTACGAAAACGCAACCAATAGAAAAAAACATACCTTTTAGGACTGTATGACGAAGTAAATCATGAAATGTAAGCAGTGCTTGCATTATCTTAAGGATTGCTACCGACATTGTTGAGAAATCAGTCCGTGATTTGCCTGTAAAGTTAAAAACATCAGTATAAGTCGTGGAAGGGACCCGATTCAAAGTGCGTTATTAATTACTGTCTGGTCTGAGCACTGGTGAGATCCGCTCCACCTAAAGCTGTAAGTACAGAGCTGTAGCATCTAGTTTTCAAAATGAGCGAAAATCCAAGTGCATGATATAATATAGTACAGGTCACTAATAAGTAATAAACTCTTTAGAGCTACACATTTGAAGCATGGGTAAGTCCCTGAGGAGCTGAGTACACCTTGTCATCCTTGTGGCTTTAAATACATGGGAACTGAGATGGTTTTATACATCCTAGCTACGTACCTTGTTTATTATAATATTCAGTCTAACATAAACTGACTCCCAGTCTTATCCATCATGCACCTTTTAAAAGTAACCATTCTGTCCAAGCCTCTGAGAAGTACGCCATATGGTGTGTTTTTTCTTTAAGGTGTCCACGATCTCTCTGGTGTTTTTCTAATTCGAAAGGACTATTTCGATTATGGACTCTTGAAGTGAAAGTGACTTTTCATGCGGGTAACAAGACGGTTTTGTCACTAGACCATGTGAAAGGAACCAAGAGATTCCCCTTGTGTGTAAGTGACCCTGCTAACCTCTGCTTCTTAGCTGATAAGAACTCCCACCCATTCCACAGGACTTATTCCCCTCCTTACCATATTGCACTTCTCTCCTACACTTTTCTTATTCTCTTCCACCCCCACCACCACCAGGGAGGACTGAATCTTCCCTTTACCCAGAGTATCTGAAATAGACAGTCACAACTCGCTAGCAGTAACTCTGTTCATTCTTTGTTGTAGGTGTGCAAGCGTTTGCTTAGACTTTTTTGATACTGGTGTGCTCCAGTTCAAGTTGAGCTTTTTAGTTGAAATTCTGCATTGTTATGAAATAGAACAGTGTCCAACTCTCTTGAAAGTAGAATGTCTTCATGCTGTGTGTAATAGTGGTACGTGTGCTACCTGGGTAACAGTTGTTGTGCAACTCGGGCTGGCCCACAGATTAGGGTTCTTGAATTTATGGTGGGGGAAACCCATTCTGGTGAGAAATTGCATGCGTGGAACAGATAACCATTTCATAAACGGTAGTTTATTCTACTTTGTGGATTTCATAAAGTGTTTCAGTTTTTGTGAATTTGTGGGCTTTGTGCCCTTTCCTACCCCCACATATGCCATTACAAAACGCTGTGAATCAGCAAAAGTTTGCATTTAACAGAAAACCTTTTTTCGCATTTTATTGCTTTGCTGTTTTGTTTTTTTGTTGTTTTTTTTCTTTCACGGAACTGCTCTAGATTTGATAGAACTTGCAGGCAAGTGTTATAATCAGGAAAGTGAAACTGAAAGTCCAGCATGCTCGGTCCCGTTGGCTGTAAAATGGGGGCTTTTGGACATAGGGCTTGTTCAAGACACTGCAGACAAGATAATAAGAGTAGGTTTGACTCGGTGTACTGGAAGATTTTGGCCAGGTGCGTTATCGGGGTTATGTCTCGAGTAACTGAAATACTTGGCACGAATGGGAGAAGAATGCGTTTGCATGGGATCAGCTCATGCAGCATTTGCTGATAGAGTAATTTATATTTTGCTTTTTCACATTTGATAATGGGTGAGCTACAAGAGCGCCCTCAGAAGCAAAAGTGAACAAGACCCCGCAGCTAAAAGGTGGTGTCACAGATAAAGTGTCCCTGGCACAAATTTTTAATGTTTTGAACAGTGCTGCCCCAGAAACTGATAACCAGGGCCTTTGTAGCTATTGAAACTTGGCCACAATATCTTGCCTCACTTTGGCAGAATTTGTTTCAGAGAAATTTGACTAGTCCACGATATTGGACATGCATGACTTTTACCAACTGGGATGCCCGCGGAGTGTTTAAGTTAGGAAATGTATCTTTTTAAAACTGTGCCAGGTTACAAATGTATATGTATACACCAGCCCTCCCGTTCACCACCCCATTGCCAAAGGCAATAGGTCACCCATTGCTGAGCCCTATTGTTTTGCCAGTGCTTGTTTAGGTTTAGCCTACAGAGAGATGTTAGCTGTTTGTTGTTGAAGATCTGTTTGGTACAATACCAATGGTTAATGGTGTTTTAGTCAATATATTACTCATTATTGATGGCTTTCTTGTCCGTTTCATTTGATTGCTTTTATTCAGTGGCATTTCTTCCTCTTATTTTGTTTTCCTTCTCATGGTCCATTACTTCTTTACCATCCTTTTGATTGGATGACTTGTAGCCTTCAGCTCCACTGTTCACATTCAGGGAACTAAATACCTTTCTTTTTCTTCTTTTTTGGTTCACCTTTCCTCAAGAGTGCATGAACATTATTGCTTCTTTCCTCTTGTACTTCTTCCCTTCCTGCCCCTGCGCTCTGTGTTGTTCCCTACACCTCCTACTTCATCCATAAAAGCACAGCAACACGTTTTTTCCAGGGATATAACTAAGGGGCAAACTTTGCCTTAGTTGGTTTTGTTTTATTTCCAGTGTTCCACATCTTGCACCAAAGTCTTTGGCTTGGCACGCAAAGATAGCAAGCATTTATGATGTTTGGCAAGGTGAGGCTGCTGTACTCAGCTGGCATTTGAGACCGCTGGTGTACTTAGTTTAGCTGAAAGGACATGTCCCTTCCCCTGGAGGCCATAATCATGCTCCCCGAAGTGCTGCAGAGCACCAAATGGCTGGAGCAATTGTTTCGGGTCCTAGCCCTGTGGAAAATAAATTGGGCCTTGGCAGGAGTTTCTTTAATTACTTAAACTTAGTATTCAAGACTTCAAAGAGCTGTTACACTTGTAAATTACTGCAACTAGTCCCCTGATTATTTTGAAGCTGCATCATAAATTCCAGTAGCTAGCTTGGCTCTCGTAATAAAGGTGAGAACTTACGGCTTTTTCAGTATTTATTCTTGTTCACAGTCTCTTTCTTGGCAAGTCTGTTATTCTCACTCTCCTGGTAGTAATTTAAGTTTCATGGACTTCATCAGTGATACCGGGTGTCCCTGTTGCAATGGTTGTTTGTTTGAAGTTTTAGACCTCAAAGTATCTAAATAACGTTTTAGCAACAGAGGCCTGTGTTCAATTTGTAGTTGCCACCATTTCTGTTCAGGATTAGTTCTTATTTAAATGTGTTCTGCTTCCACTGGTGTGTACCTTATTGTGTGCTTCAGACGAGCTCCTCCGCTAGTTGGGCTTGTGGTGTTTCTGTAGAAATAGTAGTATTTTGGTTGTAGGGTTTCTGTTTGAATTGAAGTCAGCATACGTTACTGTACGCTGTCTTTCCTTGCTCCAGCATTATCTGGAAATACTCCATAGGTCTTACCTGAACAAACACTCAACCAAATATGACCAAGCATCAAATATTTTACCAAGTTTTATAAAATCCACTCCTAGCCTCTTTCGCTTAACAAAACGTAGAGCCTTAAAAGGGTACTGTTATTGAACACTACGAAATGTAGGTAGGAAAATCATATATATGTGCTGTGCATAGTCCTCTCCTGCCCTGTTTGGTTGTACATGATGAGGCGATTGAGGTTGGAGCATTGAGGTGTCCCTAGGCGCTGCCCTGAAGTAGGATTGCTCGTTGGGGTGAATAGCTGTTGCAGGTGTCTCAGAATAACCTGTAGGCCACATGTGAAACCATTCAGAACAGACTTGGCATTTCATCCTTTTGAGATTGATAAATATTAATTTAAATTTGACTATCTGCTGGCAGACGCCCGGGAGACAAATCGTGTGGTGCGGCTCTAAACGGCTACCATATCATTAATTCTCCTTTAAAAGATCAGTGAATTGATCGAAATCAGTTGTGGCATTGTTAGATTTATTGAAAACTCAGGTGAGGAACAGTTGGCCCATACTTTGATTTCTCTAGTGACATTTCCGGTTGATCCTTCAGATGGTTTCAGCTGGCTGCAGTTGGTGGTATGTGGTCTTTCAGTGAAGTGCCAAGAGAAGAATTTCAGTTGCATCATGAACATTGTAATTAGTGTCAAATCGTATCTATTGTTATAATAATTGGACGTTTATTTAACAGGTAGAAAATGCCTCTTATTTTTGCAGTTGGACACAGCTCGGTGACAAGATTCCTCAGTGTTGGAACTGCATCCAGCAGAAAGCGTTTGCAATTAGCCTACTGTGGTGGTGTGCACAAGACACAGTTTACAGGGACCCTCACCCCGAGTGACTACCGCACTCACTACTCCGCAGATGTTATACATCGGAATAGGTTTAGCAAAATAAATGTCTGATTAAAAATATCATGCCTTAAATACCATTTAGAAATGCATTTAATTGGGTTTTTTTTTTAGTATTAAATAGAAATATCACGTCCTACATAACCTTTAAATGCCTTTCCATTGGGTATAGAATTGTTATTAAACTGCAGTGGGTTCGTATTTAGTTAATATTTTAAGGTGCTTTATTTTTGTGTTTGTATATTGGTTAAGGATATTCTGGTACCATACCCTGTCCAGCCCCTTGGCTCATTGTGTGACACACACTCGTACCCTGTGCCTTGTTGCTTCGATAACGTGTGACGCACATTCGTGTCCAAGGCCCCAGTGGCGTCTGACAGGCTGTGTGGGCTGGGGCGGGAGCAGGCGGCACACCGTCAGGAAGGGAGGCGCAAACTCGCGGGCCCAGCAACAGCGAGGCTGTGGTTTGTGTGCACAGGGCCCGAGCAGATGTACAGCAGTTAGGCCAGTGGGGGAGGGTCAGCATTTGCATAACTGATGATTGTGAGGGAGAGGAGCTGGATTAGAAGGGGGAGGGGTGCGGCCGGGAGCACAAAGGCTGTCAAGATGTACTGGCTGCTGGTGTTCCGCAGTGCCGCCGCCGCCTGCGCAGATGACGCGGTCAGACTTCCCCTGGGCTCCTTCTACAAACGATTGTCCCTTGTTTTGTGTGTGTGTGTGTTGTGTTTTTATTTGTTTTCTTCTTTTGCCTTACCAAGACGGGCATCTGCGAAGGTGGTGGCCCGGGTCTCCGAGGGAGGCGGATCTGAGCAGGGCCTGGTAGTTTCACCCGCACGCTGTATGTAGTGCTAGGGAGGATGCTTCGAAAGCGAGCGGTTTGCTTCTTTTAACTGCTTCGTACATAGCGTTGGCTGCAGTTGCGTAGCCAGGGTGTCGTACAAGGAAAAAAATAAGCCCCTGACTGCTGTTTGATGACATACATGGATAATCAGGGTTCAGTCGGCCACGGTTCCGCTGCTCGAGGCCCCTGCGAGGCTGCCCGTGACCCTGTTCCACGCATTCAGTCCTGCTTGCAGGCGCGCACGCGTGGAGAGTTCTTTAACTAGGAGCCCACTTTGCTGACTTACAGAAAAGTGACAACAGTGTGGGGAGGTACCCGTTGTTATGTATTTTGTTTAAAATTTATTATAGATGAACCACCCTCGTTAGTTTCTGATGAGAAGCACAAAGTGAGAAGTAAACGCGACGTGACTTCAGTGCTTTAAATGGGCAGGTACTGTCCGGTACTGAGTACCTGAAGCTTAATTTGAAAGGGCGAGTACCCGCACTTCTCCGCACTGCTGTAATATATTTAATGGGAGAGTACCTGAACTTTACGGAAGCAAACGTTAGTACCTGTGCACTTTTGTAGATCTAATTAAACACTGAGCTACCCTGACACCGCTGTTTCAACTCCCAGGTGACCTTCTTGTGGCCCTTGAATGGTGTCAAAGCTGCCTTCTGTCTGGTTTTATAAATGGCAATTTTTGTATGGCCTTAGTTTCCATTAACACGCTTGGGCCGATGACTGGGGGTGCCTCGGCGGCAGCTCTCGCTGCGCTGCTTCTGACCAGAAGTGTCAGTCGGAGTGAACTCCGTGTTTTAAGGGTGGTTAACCAGGGGCGCAGGAGAAGCAGTCTCGTCTGACGCTCCCAAGGCGCTTTTGGACATTTAGAGCCTCAAACTCGATGCACAGCGCCAGATGGTAATAGAGGTGATGGGTGCTAGTGCTTGGAATCCGGGAACCTTGTTTCGAATCCTAGGCGCCTGACATAACACTATTATTTTGGACAAAGTACTTAATCTCATGGTTCTCAAAAACTGGAACTGTAATGTAATTGTGTACTTCCCATTTACTGTGCACCAGAGTGCGTGAGGAGCTTGAAGGGGATTCCTTTGTTGATCGGGTGCCAGTGGAGGTGTCTCAGGTGCCCGGAGGTGTGGCTGCGGCGAGGGATGTCCAGGAAAAGTCTAGCAGTTGCATTCTGGATTCTTTGCAGCGTCTTTTGGAGCTTCTGGGAGGTGCCAGCATAGAGTGCATTTCCGTAGTCGAGCTTGCTGCTTCTGGGTGACTGTTCTTCTGGATGCAACAGGGAACCACTTGAAGATCTTTCAGAGCAGGCGGAGCGTATGGAAGCAGTACGACGACACAACATTGACTTGGTGGTTCATAGAGAGCAAGGATGATGCCAAGGTTATGTGCTTGGTCGGTGTGGGGGGGGGGGTAGGGGGGGGGACTTAGAGTGCTGTGGGCCACCAGAAGACGTTCCAGGTGGAGGTGGTGGTGCTCAAAATTAGGACTTATGTCTTGTCGAAGTTGAGCTTGAGGCGGCTGTCTTTCAACCAGGCGGCAAGCGCCTTCCTCCTGTTGTGGAAGTTGTTCTTCACAACTGTAGGTTCGTCGGTGAGGGAGAGGATCAGCTGAGTGTTGTCCGCATAGGAGTCGATGTAGAGTTCGTGGTTTCTGACGATGACTGCTAGCAGGACCATTTAGTTGTTGAAGAGGGTAGGGCTCAGGGACACCCCAGCTGATCTCTAGGTTTAGATGTGAATGGGGGGAGTCTGACTCTCTGGGATCGGCCGGTGAGGAAGGAGAGGATCCATTCCACTTGACAAAGTTCTGATCTCTCACTAGCAGTAACTTTAATCACCAGAGCTATCTTGACTTTTTTTATTGTTACCTGAAAACTGCTGGATGCACAAGGAAGAAGTTAACGTGCTTTTAAATCCATAATAATTTATTTTTAAACACAGCACCCCATACCAGAGACAGCGCCTAGTGCTGCTGCACCAATCGCACCGCCCTAAAGCTGGCCCTCTTGACCATCTTGGTCTCCCACCACCAAGCACGATCTGAAGCGCTCAGCTGCCCACCAGTTAGGTTTGCTCTTAACACATACCATAAACGTACATTCATTAATATCAGACGTTCTGCGAAAGTTGACAATTTAGCTTTGTGACTGGGTTGTGTGTAATTATTAGACTATATTTTCTGTGTGCCTGCGGTTGTAAAGTCGCTCCCCTCCACCCCCCCATCATCCAACCCCTCCAATTAGGTCTTGTTCAGTGTGTTAGTGTACTGTTAAAAGATGTGCTTGCTCACTGGTATCTTAGAGTGGTCTTGAAGGGTGTACTAAAAGGTTTTGTTGAAGTCACATGTAGTAGGTTGTGGTGTGATATTAGCTGCTGTGGTAGGTAGAGTTGTGCCATGCAGTTATGTTTCCTGCTGTGTGGCATGACATGTTGGATGAAGGCATACCGAAGTATTTTTGTAAAAGTCTCTGGAGCTACATTGGTCTTCATATGTGGACTGGGAGTTGTGTACGGGTCATATTCCCCCCCCCCCCCCCCCCTGTGTTTTACCCCCACCCCACTCATATTTGCACCCTCTGTTGACAGCCGAATTGATCACATATTCAGATCTTTCTTGAACATAATGGTGTCAGAGACTTTGTTGTGCTCTTCATCCTGCCTGTCTGTGCTCCCAGTGACTGTACATCCAGAATGGGGGTGTGTTTAACATCCACAAGGGTGTCACCATGACTCAGTCACAGGTCGTTGTTCCATCATGTTCAAGACTCACTGGCGTCGGCTGAAGGACACCTGATGCTCTGATGTCCCACCCCTGCCTTTGTCCTTCTTTGACCAGAGACTGTTGTAAGAGTGAAAGCATGTGAACGGAGGCACCTTTTTAGGGATTCTGTGGGTGTGTTCTCTACTGATAGCCATTGACTTCTCTTACCCTGATACTGTGGTGCGAGTAAGCTCTCCCACTGAAGGTTTAGTACATGTTTGTTTGTTACTGCTTTTGGATTGCAATCCAAAATGTGTGCCCATTTTAGGTCTGGGCTTTTAGCTGACAACTTGACCTGTTGCTTACAAAATGCATACAGTGTGGAGAGGATGTTGTGTAATGGTCAGAGTTGCCGACTTTGGAACTGGGGAACCAAGTTAAGAGTTTCTGCATCAGCTTGACATGGATTCTTCACAGTTCACTTAATCTCCCTGTGCCTAAAAAAACACAAATTAATCTGTCATTCTGTAATGTACTTGGCGCGCATATATACCACTCAAATCACTCACATATCTTTGGGTCGAGTTTGTGGTATAAGAAACAAAAAAAAACAACAGCAAAAAAGTGCACCCTGCGTCTGCCCGTTTTAATTGTTGGCTTTCTTTGACCAGACTCTTTTAGCTATTGACTTAAAACTTTGACAATTACATCTTGGCTCAGCCAGTAGAGTGTTCATCTCTCAGGTAATGCTATTGGCTGTGGAAGTGTTTCCTGCCTCCACTAGAGCTCCTGCTTTGAACTGCATAAAGGACTACTTTACAGTTTTAGCCCACTGTGTCTGCTGCTACTATCCTAGCCCCCTGCTAATTCTGCCTGCATTTTCACACTTAATCCAGACCTTTTGGCTTTTCCAGTGCCTGTTCCCCCTGGAACAAGTAATCTTTGGAGTTCCCTCTTGGGCTGGAAGATGTATGTTCACAAGCAACACAAACCACCATTCTCCAGAGAGGCAATTTAGGCACCCACAGCTGGATTACCGATGTTGTTGTAGCATTCTAACGCCGCCCCCCCTCCCACCCTAAAGGGTTTTTGGTCACATTTCTGTTTGAGGAGTCGCAGTATGACTGTAAGTGGGAATGTTTGAGATCATTCTCCGTTACTATGGTTGATGGGGGATCTGGCAGCCAGTGTTTTCGTTCCTTTGCCTGCCATCCCCTTTCTTTTGATGGAAGTGGCGTGCTCCCAACAGCTTGTAGCCGCGTTCATACCAGCTGTAAATGGAATCCACGCGTACCAGACCATAGTTTCTGGAACATGCCCTTCTACTGCCAGAGGCACGCTGTGCTTCTTCCTTGCATAGCAGACTCTTCTGTGGGACAGGGTTATCTTAACCCTGCATATTTGCGGGGCGGCGGTAACCTAGCTTTGTGCTTGTCTGTGGTGGTCCACTCTTTGACATGGATTTTGAGGAGGATTTTTACAGAAATGGCTCTGCTGAAGATTAAAAACGAGAGGCATACAATAAAGCATGCAGAGTATTCTCTCATAGTCTGCTGTGAGGAAAAGAGTGTTTTCCAGGATGATGTTTGCACATCTACCACATTTATAGCTAGGTCAGTGCTATCCAACAAAGGTCTACTATGGCCAGATCGATGCCAAATTTTCAGGAAGGCCATTAACTTTACATAATAAACACAGACGGGAAAACGTGAAGCGGTAGAACGAACAAATCAACAGCACCAAAACTAGTGTTCACACCCTACCACTGTATCTGTTCTAGACGGATATAATGAATTAATTTAAGGACAATCTAAAAAGTAAATATGTTATTCCCTGTGAAATCCCCGAGCTAGGAGTGCAAGACGTCCACATGTTAGCTGTCACTTGAGAACATGCAACTTGCCACAAAAAAATGAAAAAGGGTAAAGATTCCCTCAGCATGAACTGTATTCTTGTACCTTTTTTTTAGCTGTTAATTGTGAAATGCTATACAAGCATGTAATATAAAAAAAAACTTTTAGACTAATTTTGTGTAAATATATTTTCTTCTGATAGTCTGAAAATCTGGCATGGTTTCTGTGGCAGAACACTGTGTAGGGAAGGATACGTGACTTCTCAGCATCTGCTCCACAGTATTAAGTATAGGGTCACAGCGATGATGCAACATTAACTCCTTGATCAGGGGCTGAGGTGCTCAGCCTCATCTCAGCCTTTGTCTCTTGCAAAATGTTTCGGCCTGGGAAGTGATACATCTGGATCGCCTACAATAAACAGTGAAGACAAACCCATTTTAATATTGAGCTTACTGGGGAATTGTTGTGTTTAAACACCTTCTTGGTGTACTTGTGCAGTGTTCATGAGTGTGCTCTATGCACTACAGTGTAATGCTTTCTGTGCTCTCTCACACCCCTAGCAACGTTTCTCCCCATCTTGTCAGTCCACCTCCATCTTTAATTCTCCCCTCAGTTATTCTCCTCCAATGCTCTTTCACCTCCTGTTATCCTCCTCCTTGCGTGTTCCCCTTCCAATTTTCCTTCTCCTTCTCCTTTGCGTCCAGTTCTCTTCTTCCAGTTTTCCTCCTCCAACTCTCCCTGCAGTCCACTGCAAACCTACCAGAAATTTTAGCCTGAGGAGGCTTATGACGTACTTAACCCCTTCGCTGCCAGGCCTTTTCCCCCTCAGGTGCCAGGCCTTTTTTTGGCTATTTGGGGCAGGGCGAGCTTAGGCCCTCATAACTTTTTGTCCACATAAGCTACCCACGCCAAATTTGCGTCCTTTTTCCCGCAACATCCTAGGGATTCTAGAGGTACCCAGACTTTGTGGGTTCCCTTGAAGGAGACCAAGATATTAGCCAAAATACAGTGAAAATTTCCTTTTATTAAAAAACAAAAACAAAAAAAAAGGTAAAAAAGGCTGCAGAAGAAGGCTTGTGGTTTTACCCCTGATATTGGCATCAACAAAGGGTTTGCAGTGAGAAAATCGCCAGCTTCCCAGCTGTCAGGAACAGACAGATTTGAATCAGAAAACCCAATTTTTCAACACAGTTTTGGCATTTTACTGGGACATACCCCATTTTTACAATTTCTTGTGCTTTTAGCCTCCTTCCAGTCAGTGACAGAAATGGGTGTGAAACCAATGCTGGATCCCAGAAACCTAAACATTTCTGAAAAGTAGAAAAAATTCTGAATTCAGCAATGGGTAATTTGTGTAGATCCTACAAGGGTTTCCTACAGAAAATAACAACTGAAATAGAAAAATATTGAAATTGAGGTGAAAAAAACAGCCATTTTTCTCTACATTTTACTTTAACTTTTTCCTGCAATGTCAGATTTTTGAAAGAAAAATACTGTTACGTCTGCTGGACTCTTCTGGTTGCGGGGATATATAGGGCTTGTAGGTTCATCAAGAACCCTAGGTACCCAGAACCAATAAATGAGCTGCTCCTTGCAATGGGTTTTCATTCTACACCGGGTATACAGCAATTCATTTGCTGAAATAATATAAAGAGTGAAAAATAGGTATCAAGAAAACCTTTGTATTTCCAAAATGGGCACAAGATAAGGTGTTGAGAAGCAGTGGTTATTTGCACATCTCTGAATTCTGGGGTGCCCATACTAGCATGTGAATTACAGGCCATTTCTCAAATAGATGTCTTTTTTACACACTGTCTTACATTTGGAAGGAAAAAATGTAGAGAAAGACAAGGGGCAATAACACTTGTTTTGCTATTCTATGTTCCCCCAAGTCTCCCAATAAAAATTGCACCTCACTTGTGTAGGTAGGCCTAGCGCCTGCAACGGGAAATGCCCCAAAACACAATGTGGACACATCTCATTTTCCCAAAGAAAACAGAGGTGTTTTTGCAAAGTGCCTACCTGTGGATTTTGGCCTCTAGCTCAGCCGGCACCTGGGGGAAACCTACCAAACCTGTGCACTTTTGAAAACTAGAGACTTAGGGGAATCCAAGATGGGGTGACTTGTGGGGCTCTCACCAGGTTATGTTACCCAGAATCCTTTGCAAACCTCAAAATTTGGCTAAAAAAACACTATTTCCTCACACTTCGGTGACAAAGTTTAGAATCTGAGAGGAGCCACAAATTTCCTTTCACCCAGCGATTCCCCCAAGTCTCTCGATTAAAAATGGTACCTCACTTAGTGGATAGGCTTTGTGCCTGCGACAAGAAATGCCCCAAAACACTATCTGGACACATCAAAATTATCAAATAGAAAACTACCTGTTTTTGCGGGGGTTTGGTCCTGGGCTCAGCAGCCATCTAGGGAAACCTACCAAACCCAGACATTTCTGAAAACTAGACACCAAGGGAGTCAAGGGAGGTGTGACTTGCGTGGATCCCCCAATGTTTTCTTACCCAGAATCCGGGACCAATTTCCTACCATCCAACGTTCCCCTCAGTCTCACAGTAAAAATGATACCTCACTTGTGTAGGTGGGCCAAGTGTTTGTGACAGGAAAGAGCCAGAAACACATCGAAATTGAGGGGGAACCAAAGTGGGTCCAAAAGGGCAGTTTGAAAAAAAAAAAAAAACATTTTTAGGCTGACAAGTGCAGCAGAAATGTTATCAGTATAGACGAGACAATGCTGGCTGGTAGGAATTTTGTGGATTCCTGCAGATTCCTGAAGGTTCCATCACAAAAATGTGTGAAAAATGTGTGCTTTCCAGCAAAGTTGCAGGTTTGCAGGACTTTGTGGGTAAGGAAATGGTGAGGGGTGTATGTGAAGCACACCACCCTGGAATCAACTAGATGTTTAGTTTTCAGATGTGTCTACGTCTTGTGGATTTTTCTACATGGCAGCGTTTCAAAGTAAAAAAAAAAAAAAAAAAGTGAAGCCCTCCCCATTCCAAGTGGGACGATTTTGAGAGTTACCAAGCTCTCATGGCCCAAATGTAAAACAAAAATAATCAAATGTCCTCTTGCTTGCCATGGGATAAGCTGTTTTAGTGTGCGGGGGAGAACAGAAAGACTGTTAGCCCCTTCAGTTCAGGTGGAGGCATAACCAGGCCCCTACTGGTTGGTAGCCACCACCCCACTATTTTCTTTTTTTTAATTTTTATTCCCTGGCATCTAGTAGACTTTTGTCTCCCTGGGGTGTGGATCGGGGGTAATTGCCCAATCTGCCCACTGGTGGGCCGAACAACTTTGGCATCATTTATTTTGGGTGGGGGTATAGCCACACCCCCAACCTCTTATTTTGGGGGGAAAAAAAAATCTTCCCTGGTGGGCTTTCTGCCCCCCTGGGGAGCAGATGGGCCTTCCAAAAATAGGCCAATCTCGACAGTTATGGCCAATAGTAATGTGCCCCCATGGGGAGCAACCCCTGCCCAAGGGCTGCCCCGCCCAAACAAAAAATACACACACCAATCCATGGTGTCTAGAGGTTTTGTCCCCTTTGGGGGAAGATTGGCTTAACTAAAATAGGGCGATCTGCCCCCAAGGGGGGCAGAAATGGCCTAAATACAATTTGCCCCCCCCCCCCGGGGAGCGACCCTTGTCTAAGGGATCACTCCCCATATATAAAAACATACAGTAAATAAAAAAACAAATGTATCCCTGTGTCTAGAGGTTTCTGGCCCCTCCTTACCTAAAGGGTCGCTCCCCAAACATAAAAAAAAAAAATGGAAGTAAATAAAAAAAAAATGTATCTAGTGGTTTCTGCCCCCAAACTCCCCGGCACCTCTGGGGCACCCAAGCAATTAAAGAGCAAACTATGTCTCCTAGTCCTTTACCTGCAGTAATGAGTATACCTGGAAGACAGATCAGTGATCTGAGCACCTGCTGTAAAGCTATGCGCGGGGTTCTGAGTGCTGTTCGACTAGTGTCCGTTTTCATGATCTGTGGCAGCGGGACTGCTAGTTAGCCTCGTTTTATGAACATGCAGAAAGGGTTGGGTCTTTGGTCGCTGTGCTTGTTGTTTGAGCCTTGGGTGTGTTGGTGGTGTAGCTCAGATGGCACCTACCCCCTTGTCCCGGGATATCTTTTAATCACCTGAGCAGGCCTCCCAGTGAATGATGGGCTGGTCCCCTGATGAAGTGTTCACATGCACAGACTGCTTGGTGGCAACAAGCCCGGGAAGCTGGTGCCCGGAATCAGGTGCAGTCGTGTAGTGGTCCGTTTACATAGTCAGCCTTCACATCACTTTTAGGTATAGCTTGATCACTCAGTTGTCTGCAAGAAGTACTCTAACCAGTTTTTTTTTTTTTTTAATATATGGTGACTTTTAACTTCTCCCAGATGAGCAGTACTCGAGGCCAATGCTATTGTCCATGTGTTCTCTCGTCAATGCTATTGTCCATGTGTTCTCTCGTCAACTGACCTTAATGGCAACTGAAGATGGCTGGTTTCTCATTTTTTGGGCACAGATATTGCTTTCGCTGGTTAATCATATCGTTTGTATTTCTGGCTTTGGAGAGCATCCCGTGAGGTGTTAGTTGCTATGTTGGTGGAGCTGGAAGTCGGGTGCCTCCAGGCGATGCTAAATATCTATATTTTACACCGTTGTGCGTCAGTATGTATAGACAAGTACTAAGAGGTGTCTCGCTTCACCAGTGATTTCCATACAACTGCCTCAGTGCATTATACAGATAAGCACTTAGCTTTGATGGTCTGCCTTATTGCATTTGTCATTGTTTTGTTACAGTGTACCTTGTAAAACCTTTATATTGCAAGTATTGTGGAAGCTAAATGAAAAATAAATAGGATTACTTTCCTGTATAAGTCACATTGTGTCGGATTGTGCCTGGTACTTGGGGAGTTCTTAGCTGGCGAAGTGCTCCTGGGTGCCACTCTTCAAAAGTTCCCCCCTCTCTTAGAAGGTTTTTGATTAAGTCTGAATATTTTGTTGGGCAAGACTAAAACTAAGAATGAAGTCAAACAAATTATATAACAGTATGTAAGAAATGGCAAAAAAAAGATCGGGACTCAGTAGGTGCTTATTTCAGACAAGATTGTAGGCGCATTCATTTACATTTTGACTTCACCGTACAGTATTCGTAGCCGCAGAGATATCCCAATGTACGCCATGCCCAATCTGGGACGATTTCCAGGAATAATGTCTAGGACTCGACGTGTGCAAAGGCTTCTTTTTGGTGGTGGTGGGTTTTGATGAGTTTGTTGGTCTCCCCTATGTTGCACTTGTAGGACCTGCGTTGCATTCATTCCAATATAAAAGGTCCTGGTCTGAGCTGGAGACACTGCATGGTCTTGTATGGGATTTGCCGCTTCTCTTCTTTACGTACTGATGGAGGCGGTACCTACTTACTTTAACTTTTTGTTGTTGTGGGGGTTGCGGTTGTACATGCATTCTCCTTATATGCTTTTCTCTGTACTTCATCCCGCTCTCTCTGCCTCAACTTTCCCTCCCTACCTCACCCTCCGTATATACCTCGCAGCCTCACCGTCCTCTATCTCACTCCGCCACACGCTCCTCACTCGTCGGCCTCACACGCCTCTCTCTGCCTTCCCGCTGCCTCACCCTTCTCTGTCTCTGCTTCCCCTCTACCTCTTCTCCCCGGTTCAGCCTCCTCACCCTTCGCTCCTCTCTCTCTGCCCCTTCACCCTCCTTCCTGCCTCAGCCTCCCTCGTCACTGCTGCTTCCTGGTTTAGTCTCCGTCGTGCACGTGCATGGTGCTGTATTGGGCCTCGCGCTCCTGCTGCCCTGTACTTGTTTTTGCGTCACATAATGTTGCTCATGCTGAAAGAAAATGTAAACTTAAAGACGGCAAGACCCTTTTGGTGTCGTAGCCATTTAGGATTAGGAGAGAGAGCACTTCTCCTGGCCATGCTGTGTCTGCGGTGCTAGTGAAACTTGGGAAAAGCATTTTAACTTGACAATTAACATTGCCAATGTTGGTTTCGTTTAATTTCCTTTGTACATTATGCGTGCTCTTCTATTTAGAGTATTAGTTTGTTTTGGCAATGTCTTGTTATTTTCTTTTTATAACATAATTAGTGTCCTTTTGACGAATCGATGTTACCTTTTCTTGGTGTCCCCTGGGTTTGTGTGATCTTTAGTGCTCTGTCGACCTCTATTATCTATGGGTGTTTTTAGTTCCAGCTTTCCACGCAGGTTGATGTTATGGCAAAAAAAATTCCCTGAGTATTCTTGGATCTTTTGGCAAAAAGGGCATTATATTCAGGCTAAAAGAATCTCACTGAAATAACATCACTTTTTTTTTTTGTTTTGTTTTTAAAGTACCATGTAAATCGAGGCAGACTAAAGGGTAGCAATATTCTACAGGCAAGAAAGGAGATACATAGGGAGTAAATACGGACACGTTTCTCCTTTCACCACAAATAGGTAAATCAGTAAATTCCAACAACCCTTGGGAAAATTAAACAGAATGCGAGAAAGAAACTGGCATTGGCAAAGCCAGTTGGCCACACGCATTTAACTTCGTGAATGCTTGTTTTGTCATTGTTTTTGGAAAACGCTATTGTTGTGGAAGATGCTTGGCCCTCAGCAGTCTAAAAAAATTGCCAGAAAATCAGATATTGCTATGGTAGTACCTGGCACTTGAGGGTACCACGTTGTGTGTGGATGTGCTGTACTCCTTGTAAGGGAGCAGAATGACGTCACTCGCAGTGAAGTTAGCCAATGACTGATGTAGGCTGACCCCATTGCCCCATGCTGTAGTGTGCCGAAGAAATATGTGAAAGACACCATAACGGAGCGATGGACAGATAGTGGTGAGGGAAAGCCCCTTCTAAGTATATCATACATATACTTTTAGAAAAATCAGAAGGTCTTGGATAATGCCATACCTATGAAAAATGTTTAAAATGGGAGCATCCTGCAGTTAAAAGAGACACCACAGAATTAAAATAAAATTAAAAGCCAGAACTGTCGACGTCCAAGAATCCTACTAGCCTTTTTCACGCAGAGTGATGTTTTTGGCATGGGTTTCTTAGGTATTCTTTCTGCTCGGATTTAGTGCCCTTTTGTCAGAAGATGTAATTGTGCCGCGTACCCTAGACTGTGAGATAGCGCCAACGTTACATAACCTCGGATCTGTGGTCCTGGGAGATGCTCTGGGCTGCTCGGATGCAGTTGATGGAGGCAGGGCCGGCCCTCGCCAGCAGCCAGCCATCAAGGAGCGCTGAGCATTACTTGCAGAAAACCTTTGCACTTTTGATTGCTTCACAATCCAGCACAATGGATTCCCTGTCATCGTGCCAGCTAATTAACTATAATTTCTGAGTTGCTTCATCTCTGTATGCGGCCCACATACTTCAGCTGCGCTCCTCGCCGGTCTGTTTTTAGCATCGCCCTCCGAGTGGATGGTGGGGGCGGCGCACTCTGTCCCGCTCCGCTCTCACACTTGTTTGTACACGTTGTCTTTTGGAATGCTTCTTAAAACTGAAAGTTGTATCTACATTACAGGCAGACCTGCGTGCTACATACAGGTTTCTTTTAAGAGTGAACGCACACCCTTCTGTTATTCTGCCCTATTGTGACAAGCTGAAATTTGCTGTAGTTTATAGATGGCCACATCCTGCGATTAGGAATTCACTTAAAAGTGCCATTGAAATTTGCAGTGGTTTGAATCTTCAGGCGTTTTCCATCACTTAAGTCTGTTGAAACGTTGTTAGACATTAGACTGTCTTCCATTTTGGGAGCTGTCGCCAACCCACAACCCAAGAAATCTGCACATGACAAACTGCAGGAGCACAGGTGCAAAGTTTGTAAATGCCACTTCATTTTTAGATCTGGCTTCAGCCAAGACGTTTTGATTTTACTAAAATGATATATAGGATATACTAATGTGTGCTTCTAGCCTGCACCCTACAGGCAATGGTCTGTTATTACAACATAAACATTTTTCATCCGCCCACTACAGCGTTCTGCACGGTCTGCCCACTTCAGCAATTGGCTTAGTTCGCTGTGAGTGATGGTATTCTGCCCTTTCACAAGGAGCACATTCACACACAAAGTAGTTCCCTTCATTGTTGGGGACAACTTTAGCAATATGCGCTTTTTGAGACCTAAACAGTTTTGCTTGTAACTTTTTTTATTTTTTATTTTTTTTTGTATTTGCTTTTGGCAATTTTTTTAATTGGTGAAGGCCTAGCAGCTTATATAACGATAACATTCTTTAAAACAAGTTTTGACAAAGCTAAAAGACTGGAAGCTGCCAAAAGACCTATTTATTGGCTTTGCTTATGTTGATTACTTGTGCTGCACTGATGGATCTGAACTCGGCTTCTGTTATGCTAATGTTTTTTCTGTTGCAAATGTTAAAAAGCATTTGCAATGCAGTGGGTCTCGCGTTTGCTATTAGAGTTCTTGCCACTTACATTGAAATTGAAAAGTAAAACAGTTGACATAAGTGAGCCTATTCAAAGTGCCATGGCAGACATGAGCGTGAAGGAGAGAGACAAAAAGAAAAAGTTTGCTTGCAGTCAAACATATCAGCAATCGTGCAATTCTTCATGTAAAAGGGGCAGTCTGCAAGGCAGCAACAAAACCGCCCCTAGGAGGGACAAACGTAAAGCACATACCAATGATGATAAAGGATTTTTGAAAGGCAAGCCCAGGAATGAGTGAAAGTGATGGGCGTGGTTAAAAGCTCCCAGTACTTACAACAGGTCAAAGTGCTTGCGCGCTTAACCTAAAAAGGCAGTTCAGAAAATGTATGACAGCCTAAATATTGATTTTAAGGGGGAAAAAAAAAAGTTTAATTTAATATGGGTCTGCGATTTGAGTTGCAAGGCTACAGCAAAGATTTAATGAAAGTTGAAGACAATACGATGGAAAAATAGGAATTTGTATTTTTTTTAAATAAATGGACAAGAAGAAGTTTGCGACTAAAGAAAATAGAAGGCTTGTCGTTGCTGTTTGCGGCAGAAGTGGCTGTGCCATTGTTGGAATTCGCCACATCAAATTTGTTTGTTATCAAATAATACAGGGCTGAGTCTGCCTTAACAGCATTCAAACCTGTGATCTGCAGGTTTCACACAGATTTCTGCTTGATGGGTATGAGAAGTCCAAGTTGCCTTTGTGGCCTTAATGAGAGCCACAGCTGATATATTTAGATCCTTTTTAGGAGCGGCTATTGCTGAAAACTGTGACCTTGAATGCTCAATCCCTCCCCATCTCTCGGTCCATGGTAGTAATTGAAGCTGTTGATTTGTTGGTGCATCCCAAAGAAGTCCTGGCATAGCATTTGTGAGACCCTACATATCAAGAATTAGCTTGAACCAATCTCCTGGGTAAAAGTGTCTTGATACTGTGACCATAGGACAGGTGAGATGGTTGCAGGTCACCTTCGCACAGTGTTAGAACTTCATATTTCAGCGGTTATAGTAAGTGCTGGCATAGTCTTAGTATTTACAGTAGACTTTTCTGGTATAATATATAATAGAGGCCTCCACTAAAGTAGGAATGCACCTTTATAGCTTTATTCTCATGTTACTTATGTGCTCAATACCTATGTAATTTTTGGCCTGGTATCTGATTCAAGTTCCACATTTTCTCCCTCGTTTGACATCTGAGGTAAGACAATTACACTTTTTGACCTTGGCATTAGCCATAAACTGTTGAAAACAGTAATATATAACATATATTATTATACATAACATTATATATAAAATATATATATATAACATATTTATATTGTCTTTTAACCAACATCATACATCCATTGGTTAGTGGTTTGCTTTTTTTGTTTGAGCATATACATGAGTCGCCCCACTTCAGTCTTTGGCAAACGTCACTGTGAGTGGCAGCATTTTGTCCTTTCAAAGGAACACAACCACACACAAAATGCAGTTCCCTTCAGTGCCAGAAACTACAATGTCAACCTGTGCTTTTTGAGACAAAAAATACTTTTGCATTTATCCAGTCAATTCTGCTTCCACAACTAGAACCTTTTTCAGAAATGTATGTAAACAAAAGACTTGTTAACAAAGGAAAAAGGCTAGCAGTGAGTACCAGACCAACTGCCTTTGCTTGTTTACCCATGTGGGTCCTACCCACATAAGAACACTTAGATAAGGCCTCACCACCTTCATAGAACATTGCTACCCTGGTCCTAACCTCTACCACCCTGTGCGACTGCTTAAGGCACAGTGACTGCAGTGACACTAACACATTGCTGGCTCCTACCTATAGTGGTTGTGCAGTGTTTACTGCATGCCCTACAGTGATCCCTTTTCTCAGATTTTCCCATTGCTCATATTCAGTAGTTTAGTTTGCCATTGGAATGGCACTTTCTCACTTTCCTCCAGTTGTATTGGCTGAGTCGCACAAACTCGTTTTGGCTTGAGGTTCACTTTTCAGGCAGCCTCTTAGCCACAGGTGGTAACGGAGAGGAGATTCTCGATGTCACGTAAAAATAGAGCAGCCGTTCAGAAATCAGCCACCAGCTTTAGTGGTGAATTGACGTTTCCAGACTAAATTGACTAATGATTCTTTGTAAGAGACAATCCCCAGTGTGACACTGACAGGCAGGAATTAATAAACCAACTCTGGGTTCTTACACTAAGCAAAAAGAAAGACTATTGAGAGGAATCCATGACACCATTTTGCAATAATTCTGATCTTATGGGACTGTTTAGGGCCGAGCGCGCAAGCGCTCTGGCCTGTTGTAATCTCTCTAGGCTTGTAACCACGCCCACTCTTGCTATTCATTCTTTGTTGTGCTTGTCTTAAATGATTAATTTTTATTGGTGCATTTTGTGAACTGTCCCTCCTTTGTGTGCCGAGTTCCCTACCAGGCAATTTCATTAAGTGAATTTTTTTGGTGGCCATCCCACTACGTCACACTTCCTCCTGTTACTGTGTGTGATGGCCCCTCCTCTGGTTTTAGTTTGCCTTTCATCCCAGCTGCGATCCTTTCTAGACATTCACACAGGGAGCCTCTAACTCCTACGCTCATGGCGGCCGTGGCGCTTTGAATTGACTTTCTTCTGTCAACTGTTTTTTACTTTTTATTTTAAATTTATGTGGCAAGAACAAGTCCAGTTAGGAATTCACAATGCTAATAGCTCTAACTCGGGCAAGCGCAAGACCCATTACATTGCAAATGCTTTTTTTAAATTAGATTTACTGCTTACGTGAAGAGAATCGCAGCAGTGGCTCATTTAAGTTAAGCACAACAACGATGTTATGTTGAGTTTATTAAATTGAGGGGTGGCAGTGCTGTGAAAGTGTCCAGTGCCCTCCCTCAGACACTTTCTAGGCTGTGATCACTTCTCCACGAATCTACAGTGGGCAGAGAAGGTGAACACCTCAAGATCCTCTCTGAGCCATCCTGCCCTTTTTGGAAAGGTAAAGAAATCCAAGTGCACCGTGGCTTCTTAGAGACCATTTTGGCTGGGCGAGAGATGGGCGTGAGCGCTATGACTTTTCTTTCTGTGGCACTGGCCTTGATAGGCTCGTTCAGTAGTTCGTTTTTTGTTTTTGATAAACATGTTATTGGGTTATTGAAATGCACACATTCAATTTATCTTTTGAGAAAGCATAATTGAGTACAGTTGAGAATGCGCTACTAAGAGACCTGTCACCTCCCCCGACAAACAAGGTTTGACGTATTAAGTTGTGGAGAGGCCGTCTCATTGCGATTAGTGTGTCTATAGTCATATGGATGCTGTCCAGGATAAGGCTGGGCATGGGTCAAATGTGATGTCCCTGTAGTCTGCCCATATTTTGCCAGATCTTGCTGTGTTTTTTGGGGTCTACCTCTACTATGATAGATCAGCCTTTCGAGGGACATAGTAATCCATGGTGTTGGCCCGTTAAAGCGTCAATGTGTCCAAGTTTGAAGGATGTCCCACTTAGCTATGACAAGTCTCAGCCATGGTAGCGCCTTATGGTATCTGTTGCCCGTGATGGCCTCTGATATGTGGAGCAGGATTAGCTTGGGGTCTTGAGGAATGGGCCAACCTAGCACTTCCAAGTGTGGTCAGAATAAATGTCCAGTAGTTGTGTAGTGCGGGACAGTGCCAGAAGGTGGGCAGGAGATTGCCCTCGTTTGTGTCGCATCTGAGGTAGTGGTCTGTCGAGATTAATTTTGTGGAGCTTGACACGTGTATTGAATCCAGTGCAATATTTTGAGCTGTGTAAATTGGAATTGTGAGGCGATCAACGTTTTGCGCAGGGCACCTTGTGCTTCATTCCAGTCGTCTTCATTAACGGGCCCCAGGTCTGCCTCTCGCGTGTGATTCATGCAGTCATCTGCATTACGAAGCAACATGCAATAGATGTCTGACAGTTTGTGTTGTTTTATGTCGGTCAACAATAATTTGGTTTCTATTTGGAGGGGGGGGAGGTAGATGGGGGGGCAGAATTAGTTGGGGATATCGCAATCGGAGGGTAGGTATAATTGTAGGGCATGGCGTAGTTGTAGGTAGCGGAAGAATTGCGATCAGTGAAGGTCATATTCTGCCAGAAGGTCTGTAAAGGACTTCATGGTCCCATCACTTTTGACGTCCTCAATTACTGATATCCCCATGGAGTTCCAGGTGGAGGACCCTTTTAGGACCACCACGTGGGGAAGTCTGGTCCCCTGCCACTATGGGGTCTCCATAGTAAGCCTGGATGCCCAGCCCATGTCTTTGTGTGTTTCTCTCCATAGCCTGTGTACCGTGATTGTGGCTGGTGGCAGCTGGTGTGAGAGAGCCCCACTGTAGAGCACATGAGGTAGGTTAGTGCGACATATTATATCCATCCCACCAGTCGTTTGAGACGAGGAGGTGTGCAACTCTATAATAAAGGAGCATGTTTGGCGTGGCAAGTCCCCCAATCGTTGCGGGCGGAAGCATTTATATAACGAAATCCGTGGGGTCCCTCCATTTCAGAGTAGCGTGCATAGAGCGGTGTTGACCTTCGTAAAGAAAGACCGTCTGACCGGGAATGGGTAATTTTGGAGTTGATACAATAGTTGGAGGAGGGCCACCATTTTAAAGGTGGCTGAGTGCCCTAGAAGGGATAATGCAATGTAGACCAGAACTTTACATTAGTTCCTAATGCTTGCAATGTGCGGTGTATGTTACGGTCGTAAGCTGTGTCTTCGTTGAGCGTGATGAAGACTCCAAGATATTTAAAGTGGTCTGAGAGCACCTGTAGTTCTCGCCCAGGGTGCAGAATATGGACAGTCATCTATTGGGTAGACGACTGATTTAGCCTTATTCATACGGAGTCCCAGGTAGGCTCTGAATAGGTTTAGAAACTGGAGGGATTGAGGCCCTGTCGACTCTGGGTCATCGATGAACAATAGGACTTCATTGGCGTACAGTGAGATCCATCTCTAGAGCGCTGTATACTTTGCGACTATTGTGTCTGGTTGCCTGGTGGGCTGTGAAGCCGCCTGGTCCAGGTGGACTATGTGATGGATCATTTTTGCTACCCTGTCTGCCAATACCTTTGCCCATATCTTCAGTGTTTATCAAAGAAATGGGCCTAAAGTCCTTGCATTGAGTTCCCGGGAGACCGGGCTTCAGTATGACAACTATGTCTGCTGTGCGAAAGTCGTGTGGTAGTTCCCCCTTCTCCAAAACCTCAGTGAACATATTGAGCAGTATGGGGTCTGAGGTGGGCCACACCAGGTGTCAGAACTCCACTGGGAATTTGTTAGGTCTTGGTGGTTTTCCCGGGTTGAGTTTATCCAGGGTTTCGCTCAGCTCTTCTGTGATATCCTGTTCTAAGGCTTGACTGGCGTCGGGTGGTAATTGGGGAATCAGTACGACCACCATAAATCGTTCTTGGTCATCCGAGGGGCTGGTAGGGTCTGCTGCGTAGAGCTTGCCATAGAATTGGGCAAATTCCTCCACAATTTTGGTACTGCCATTGACTCGAGTGTTGTCTGACCTTTCTAGGAAGGCCACCAGGGAGCTTGCCTGCCTGGGCACACAGAATCAATGTAGTGTCTTACTGGATTCATCGCCCCACCGCCGAGGAGGTCTTGTGCTCCACTAATGCCACTCTTGGACCCAAGGAGCGAGTTTGTCTTTCTCTACGTCAAATCTGTCAGATGTGCAGTGTAGTTGGGCTCTGTTCTAGATCTCTGCTTCTAGTCTAGTATATGCCCTAAAGATGCCGAGACACTGTCACCCGTTAGTATTTCTGAAGTGGGGTGGTGTGGGGTTCTCTAAGTGTGCAGTGTAGTCTGTTAGTAGCTGTGAGGTGTGGTCTAGGCCAGGGCTCTCTGTTTCAATAGTTGGGAGGTGCGATCTGTGCTTCCTTGCTCAAGGCATGCAGCCTAGTCTGTCACTAGTTGGGAGCTGTGGTCTAGGATTTCTGGAGCCAGGCATGCAGTGTATTCTGTCTGCATGCAGTGTATTCTGTCTGCAGTCCGAAGGTCCGGTCCCAGGCCTCCATGTTCCAAGAGTACCGTGTAGTCTATAAACGAAAGATGCAGTGTCTGGTCTTCGGCTTCAGGTTTACAGCATGGTCTTGTCAGTCTGGGGTCTCTGGTTCCAGCCATGAGGCACAGTCTGAGATCTCCGTCTCCATGTGTAGTCATGTCACCCTGGGGACTCGGATTCTAGTCATGAGATGGAGTGTATGATTCTCAGCTCTAGGGGTGCAGCACAGTCTGGTCAGTCCGGAGTCTCCGGTTCTAGTCTTGAGGCACAGTCGGATTCCCGGCTCTAGGCGTGCAGCTCAGTCTTATCAATAGTCGTGCAGTCTGGGATCCCAGCTCTAGGGGTGCCGGGCATTCTCATCAGTCTCTAGCTCCTAGTTCTAGATATAAGGCACAGTGTGCGATCTCTGCTCTGGAGTGGCAGCATAGTCTCCAGTTCTATTCATGAGTACAGTCTGGGATCCTCAGCTCCAGACGTGCAGCGTAGTCATATCAATAGTTGTGCAGTCAGGGATCCCAGCTTTAGGGGTGCAGCGCGGTCTTGCCAGTCTGGGGTCTCCGGTTCTAGTCATGAGGCACAGTCTGGAATCCCGGACTCGGGCATAGTTATGGCAGTCTCTAGTCTCCAAATGTAGTCCTGAGGTACAGTTTAGGATCTCTGACTCCAGGGGTGCAGCTCACTTTTTATCAGTAGCCGCGCAGTCTGGGATTCTGCGCAGTTTGATCAGTCTGTAGTCTCTAGTTCTAGTTATGAGGCGCAGTGTGCATTCTCAGCTCTAGGGTGCAGCGCAGTCTCGTCAGTTCGGAATCTCTGCTTCTAGTCATGAGGCACAGTGTCCGATCTCGGCTCCAGGGGTGCAGCACAGTCTTGCCAGTCTCTAGTCTCTGGTTCCAGTCCTGAGGTACAGTCTAGCATCCGCAGTTCCAGGGTCGCATCTCAGTCTTAACAATAGTCGTGCAGTCTGAGATCCCAGCTTTAGGGGTGCAGAGCAGTCTTGTCAGTGTGGGGGTCTCTGGTTCTAGTCATGAGGTGCAGTCTGGGATGCCTGCCTCCAGGCACGCAGTTTTCTCAGTACTCGCGCAGTCTGGTATTCTAGCTCTATGGGCGCAGCGCAGCCTCGGCAGTCTGTAGTCTCCGGCTCCAGAGGGGCCTGGGTGGGTTTCTCACTGAACTGTCAGTGGCATGGTTCACATTCCCCGGACAGGATGTCCCGGACAAATCCGGGAATGGCCGGAGGCAGGACTGGATTCTAGTTTATTTTGGGTTACAGTGGTGGGGCGCGGAATCTTCCCACAACGTGGGTATTTCTGGTTCACCCCTGCTTCCCGGCAACTCCGAGGAGAGGAACCGGCTCCTGGGAGCACAAGGCATTTATGTACATACACGTCCTGGTCGGAGGAAGCGCCTTCCAAGCATCCCAGACTCCTTTGTGTGGATTGCTGCTCGGAGGCACCCCCAGCACCTCAAGACACCACTGGGGAGTAGAGTCATCGGGCGAGATCTACGTGTGTTTATATGGACATTGAAACGACAGATAAATGCCTCTGATCTCTGTGTGATAGGACGGGGCATCTCTACTGAGCGTTTTACCTAGATAAATCTGAAAGTTATTTATTCAAGGGTCCACCTCATCAATAACTCGAATGAGGGCTCTGCAAAAGAAACGTGTCATTTGCAGCACCGTGAAATTTCATAACTGCATCGGTCAACACCGTGTACAATGTTACTGCGTAGAGCTGCCCGCGTGGTCCGTTCTGTGCTAGGATTGTGTGTTGCCGAAGTGAGTAAGCAGTTTTTAAGTGTGTGTGTGAGCTTTTCCACGTTGGAGTGTCTGAA
Source organism: Pleurodeles waltl (assembly GCF_031143425.1). Classification (NCBI taxonomy): domain Eukaryota; kingdom Metazoa; phylum Chordata; class Amphibia; order Caudata; family Salamandridae; genus Pleurodeles; species Pleurodeles waltl. Next base: position 867,252,892 of record NC_090443.1, read on the forward strand.
GACGTCTACTTTCACCTTTTGCAGTTCTGAGGGATTCCATTTTGAGGGTTTGGACACGGGCTTCCCTTCAGCTAAGCTACAGTCTGTTTTCGTTCTGGTGATACATTCTACTTGCGTCTTCTAAAAGTTGCAAACGGCCATTTCTCCTTTAGCTCTGTTTCAGAAAATCTTTGGCTATTTACCAGGCTCTACATAAATGTGTATTCTAGTGATAAAGGACAGACGGGGCACTGACTCACAATGGCAGTTGCTGGTGTCTTTTTACTGTAAGTAATACCTTCAGAACTGAGTGATCAACTATTTTTTTTTTAACGTAGAGCGGATGGTTGCGTGTTCTACGGACTTAGATCAATGCATTCATTCTAACTCTCATTGGAATAAAAGTGAATACCTTTGTCAGTATAGTGATGTCTGGTGCTGGCATAGAAATGCTTTCGATCGACCAGTTAGGTGCTTGCTGCTGACATCTAGTTTGCATTAAAGTCACAATTTCAAACCACTGTAAGAGCAGTTCAACTTTCACCCTCCTCAGGACGATAAGCTGAGTAAAGTTAAACTGGGTAGTAGACCCCCCAGATGTTAATAGGGCCACAAAACTGATCCACGTGAAAACAAAGTATTAATACTTTGGCTGATTATGCAGTGGTTCTGTAATTTGGCACTGGCTTCAAGTTGTGATGATGTAAACCACCATCTTGTGTAGATGATTCCACAACGTCTCACGTAGGAGAAATGGTGCCAGATCATGCCTCCGAGTTGTGAAAGCACTCAATCCTGTGATGCTTCCTGGTGCTTTGTCAACAGAACGAGGTACAGTTTACTAATGTGATGCATCTTGGTGTTGCAGAATGGTGTACAGCCCATCTGTTTGGGGCCTACCTGCTGCCATACTGCTCCTGGCATTGTCTCTGGCTCTGCTGCTAGAGGGCTTCAGTTGGAAGTCCTGAGCAGGAATATGGAAGACAAGTCCTGGTAAATCACTGCTGTGACGTCTGCAATAAACCACCAAACTTGATTAACTTCTGTGATGTCACAGCATGGGGAAGTGTGTACTTCAGAGACCCTATGGTTCCTCGGGTCACAGAAGACTTGCGGGCAGTGGTGGTATGGAGGACACTTGGGTGCTGCCTTGGCACCTGCATCTCATGGGTCACAGCATCCTACAGGAGACAGCATGTCGGTGCAGTACCCGGCTCCTTGAGGGAGGGAAAAGGTGGTAGAAAATGGCATGTTGCCAAGAAATTGAATACTAAAATATACCGAACAGGGAGAGGCTTCTGTGTGAGGGAACAGGGTGCAAGGTATTTATTTGCTGAAGGGTTTCAGGCCCGAAAACTGGAAGAACTGGAGCAGAAGACAGTTTTAGGTCTCTCCTGAGACTTTGCACGCATGTGCTGTTGCTTGTGAGATTTTATTTACTAAAATAGGCTTTGATCCCGCCTATTGCTTGCCATTCATTGGCTTTATTGTCACTCGCATTTGCTGCCTCCTAACTGGCCAGTCAGCCTACCCTCCCCTCGTCGGTGCTACTTTTTCCCTCCCATCGTCGGTGCTGCTTGTTCCCTCCCGCCCACCCTTCCTTCGTCGGTGCTGCTTGTTTCCTCCTGCCCACCCTTCCTTCGTCGGTGCTGCTTGTTCCCTCCCTGCGTCAGTGCTGCTTGTTCCCTCCCCGCGTCAGTGCTGCTTGTTTAGTCAGTGCTGCTTGTTCCCTCCTTATCGTCAGTGCTGCTTGTGCTGCTGTACAACGAGGCTAGGCTAAAAGATATTGTCAAAGCCAATAGCTCTTGCATGGGTGAGACTTATTTGATTTGCCATTGATTGTTCTATGGATTCCCCGTAACTTAAACTACCCTCACTACTGATCCACGGGATCAGCATACACTCATAACAAAACTGTAAATGTACCTATTAACAGCAGAGTTTTCTTTTCACTTGTTTCGTTTTTGGGTGGCATGAAGCACGGTACCCCCGGGTTGCTGCAGTTGTCTGTGATGTTGACGTGTACACCCCTGTTGTTATTCGGATTCAGTCCCTGGTCCTGTGTGGGTTTTCAGTGCATCACTTTCCTCTTAACTGTGGTGGAGCTGTCAGTAGCGATGAACCTTCATCATTTCCAGTTTAAGTTTTGCTGTTTGCGTGCTAACACAATGGAGACCCTTGTTTATCTTTGGGTGGGATGATCAAGAGTCACTGTTTCTGGAAGGCACCAGATTTATGGCGCTGTGGGTGCCCCTCCCGAACAGTGTTAAGGCAGTGACTGCTGAAATCAAGCACTGTAGTGAGTGGTGGATGTTGTGTTTGCATTTCTCAGTATGTCACGGGGGTAGGGTGAGGAGTTAGAAGTATTCTTAATCTGGTACAGACAATTGTGCTGCAGACATTTTCTTAAGGAGGCTGGGTATTTGCATCTGGAGCTGCAACTAAATATATGGAAAGTACATGTTGAAACATTAGGTCTGGAGTGCCATGTGCGTTGGCCCGCGCATAGCCAGTTTTCAGGATGTCCATCTGAGATCCCTTTTATGCAAAAAATCTGAATATTTGAGCCCCTTGCAGTTATTGACTGAGCATTCTTTTGGTGTTTGGGAGGGGCGGGGGGGAAGAGGGATCGCATTATTTCAGCGAGACAGGTGTACTATCTACCACGACTAGTCTTGAACAAAAAGTATACCTGTCTCCAGGTAACGACAGGAGTTAAAGTTCCTCAGTTCCTTCCCTATACATCCTACACAGTTCAAGGTGGATCTATGTTCCTTTCAGAAGGAGCTTCTGAATCTGTATGTGACAAGTCATGGAGTAAAGAGATGCTTTTCGGGCATCCTCAAACATCAGGTGAGCACGTTTTTTTCCCCCAACCATCTTTATTGGCATTTTACATAAGCAAATTAAACATCTCACTTAACAACTGCAAATCCAGGTCACTTGCATATAACTTTCTCTGTGCATCGCTTGTGTGTCAGTGAAATACATGATGCTGGGCAACTGAGGAGTGCCAGTGGATGGCTTCTATCCCAATTGGGGCACTCGTGGATAGGGAACCAACTGGTAACTCTTCTCTCCTCCCTGCATTGTTCTCCTAAGGTTGTTCCAGCAACACTGGGAGTAAGAGGTACAGCCAAAGAAAGCGAACACCAATGCCTGAGCTAGCTTGTGCTATCTTGGTAGACGTGCGACCGTCCCACAGTGTAGTAGCTGAATGAGGACCTAGTAAAAAGCCTGCACCATGGTTGGATGTCCCGGCATCATGTGATAGCCTAACTTTTCTGGACACCTCGCAACCTGTTGGTTTTACATTCTCTCCAGTGAGATGAATGCTTCAATGTTCTGGTCTGCCACTTTGCTAGATGGGACTTTCACAAGGCCTATTATTCATTGTTGCACTTGACACCTGACAAAATATCTACCTGTTCCACATAGTTAAACGATTAAACTACAAGATTGTTGCAAGCAAAATACAACTTTTGACTTCTATTCACTATTACAGCGGGGCTCTTGATCGCGATAACCACATTTGAATATTTTAATTTAATTTGCCAGCCCCTAACTCTTATTTATAAAGATGTACTGCTTCATAAAGTCTTCTATACTGTTTACATTGTTGTTTGTTTAGAAGTAAGGCCTGTGGGCTAGAATCCCTTTCCCCCAGAAAATGAACAAGTGTAGATGTCCTTCTTGAGTAGAGTTTTCCTAATCAAAGGCTGTGCTGTTGCATAATGTTTTTACTTCTACCGCCTCAGAAGAGGTTGTCTTGAGCCTCGGATGTTTTTGTATTTGAATTTGTGAATGCTCTAATTGGACGAATATATCGTAGTAATTTTTCTCTCAAATATAAGGCTGCAGCTGATCATAACCACAAATGCTGGGAAAAGGACTGGGACATTAGATTAAGTTGAGTCGTAGAACAAGGGTTGGCTTCTCTTTTCTTCCCTGTAAACTGCAGTCTCTTTTTTTCCAGTTTGACAATATGTTGGTATGCTGCTATGATGTGGTCTGCCCTAAGTGGAAGACTTTTGGCAGCGTAAGCTCGACTTTTGTTTCTGAAGACATTGTAGGTGATGTAACTGGGCTCCGTGATGATGCTGACCAGGAGAGAATCCAGTGAATTTCCTCTCCGGTGATGTGGAATTTCTTTAGGCTGTTGATGCATGAGCTGTAGTATGTAGGGTGTCTTTCAGAGGTGCTAGCGTAGAGCCCTCGGTGGTGTGGAGCCACCACAACAGCATGGGATGAGACCTGTGGTTTCACTGCTGTTCTGAAGTCTGCATTTGGTAGGAAGGGTTTAACTCTTTTCAGGTGAAAGAACTAATACCATTCTGCCTGGGTTTTCTTTATTGTGTGCTTGTTCCTCGATGGAATCACCTGTGCTAAAAGTTCTTCCTAATGATTTTGTATTGGCTGCAAGCTTGGGAATGACGGCTTCACCCATCATGGTTCATGGGTTGTTTAGCGCTGTTTGAGAGCCGGTGGAGAGCAAATGGAGTTCGGGGTTTATGCGTTTGGGTTTTAGGTGGATACATGACATCCAGTTCACGAAACATGTTTTAAGTTGCTCAATGTCCTGCACTTAGGAGATTATTTATTGACACCCAGGTTTGCAGGATCTGGGAGTTGAAAGCCAGCCTGACATAATGAAAACTGTATTATAGATGATTGGGTAAAGGTCAATAGATGGGAAAGCGTACAATCTCTTGTTGGGGCAAGGATGCCAAGCTGAAAAAATATGAAGGTTATGACAAGATCACTGTATCCTCATTCAAAGTGCTTGCAGCAGTCCTTGCAAAATCGATCTTTTGTATATCAATAGATTTTCAAATTGTAAAATTAGTAGTTTTAGAGGCTGGTAAGAGTGGAGCATGGACATTGCCTTCTGGGTTCTAGGGAACAGGACACGGTGAAGGCGAGAAACAAGACTCTTCTTTCAATTTGTACAGATCTTCTTATCTGTGTATATGAAGGGCTGGCTGCTGTACACGAAAATCAGTCGTGACCGGGCACAGAAGTGAAGGGACTTTGCAGGTGACAATTGGAAAGAAACTATAGTCGAGATAAGGAAACTATGGTCAGTGCAGTACAACATGCATCTGGGAGAGCGCAAGGAAAAATAGATTAAATTTACCAGGAAAAAGCACCGGGGAGAAGCACAGTTCTTAAACTTTTGACTAAAGCAGTGGTTCTTAAACTTTAGAGGACCCACACTTAATCATTACTGGAACCTGGGAACCCCCAGTAAATCATTATTTGAATCTGGTGACCCCTACTGAGACATTACTGGAAGTCAGGCACCCTGGCCTAAGCATTTTCGATAATTTACCTGCAAAACAATACACACAAAGTACAGAAACAAGCATTACTCAAACAAATACATAAATGATTAAATATTTTATTTAAATCACAAACAAATATTTTTAAAAATCAACATTTTAACAAGGTCCGAGAGTTTCTAAATTCAATTGAGGCCACTAATCGTCCATACTATTTTCTGTTTGCCCTTGCACTGCTTCCACTGATCAATCTGAGGCTACTAACTTGATTTTTAGCTTCCAATGTCAAATTCCTTCTCATTTACAGAACATTAAAATGTTAAATTGTAGGCTTTGCTTCCTTATTTATGCACACTTTATTATTCTATTAATAATAGTTCATTTTCTAAGCAGTCGTGCACATCCTGAGTAGGCGGACACCGGAGGTCCCCGGGCCATCGGACTAAAGCATTTTTTCTTTAGGGTGTGTGCGAAGAGTACAAATGAGCTACTGGCTCGGCAGGAGAAGTATCCAGAAAGAATGAAAGATTAACCTTTGAGCAGTTGCTTATAAAAATATATGCCAAGGCAGGAGACTATAGTTGTTGGCATTCTATGGCTTCCACTTTTAATTACAGCAGTGAAAAATTAATAAGGAAAGAAATCAAAGGGTGTGAACATCAAGAGGACAAGCACTGGCAAAACCAATAGGTCTGGTGTTGTGTTGACCACCAAGACTTTTGTCTTTGTCAATGGTTTTATTTTTTTATTTGCAAAACTGTATTGCTGGGGAAGTTGTTGTGACTCCCCCCAACCCCCAGACAATGAAAAATGGTGAAAACTTTTTCTGATCTCAAAAAGCACACATTGATGTATTAGTCCATTTCACTGAAGGGGACTACTTTGTGTGTGGATGTGTTCCTTGTGATGGGTATAACACACTCACAGGGATGTAAGCCAATGGCTGCTGCCGTGTGCCGACGCCTCTGGCCCATCGTGAATGGTGCAGTGGGCGAACGAAAAAAGTGAATGGCACAACAAAAGACCAAAGAATGAAAAGGGCAATGTGAAAGCCCCATAAGTAAGAACATTTTATAAATATATATATAAACATATATATAGATAAAAAAAATCGTGTCTAAACCCAGACCTAAAAAGAAAAAGCGCACATGAAAGAAAAGTTGTGAGCCATAGAAGGTGTGAATCTCGCGGTGCTGGTTTCTGAAAGAACAATGATTCAGTAATCTGGAAGCTATCCAGTTCAGCAAAAATCAGAAAATGAGGCACACTGGTTGTGAAATAAGGGAGGAGAAGCGGGGAGAGGTCAAAGTCTGGGAGTTAGCCACATAGGCGCACGGGAATGCAGAAAAGCAAGAGGCGCTGAATTACAGCGACAGACCCAAGCCAGGATTCCAAGAATCTATAGTGCCAGTGTTAAGGGAGAAACCCCACAAAGGGAGGAGGAGGATGGAAAACCAGGAGGATTCAAGTCAGGCAATGTGGCGCTGCCCTATTCATTAACTCACAAGAAACGTTTTGTTGGAACTCTTACCACTTATTCTGAAGAGCTCAAAACTTTTGTCATATCCACTTCCGTAAAATACAAACTTAGTCGTAACAGAGTCTTTCATTTAGTTCACGGTCACTTTTTCGGTGAAATAACAATTTCTGCTTCTTACAATGTTAATTGGTACACACTCACTTCTTGCCTAAATTAGATTGTATTTATCACTTCAGATTTAGATTTTACTCTATTTCCTGCGGTTCTTTTGTGTTTTAGTTGAGATACTATAAGTGAATAAGAATGTTTGCTGCCTTTATTTCTTCATTTTAGCAGTGTGGTTCTTTATAAATTCTCATGAGGTGCCTAGTCCGCCATCTGTTGGACTGGCTTCAGATGGCATCTATTTTTTTTCTGTAAAATGTATTTGTGTCTGTTCATCATACCCGACTCGGCAATTTGTCGATTCTAACGTCACTATACTCTACATTGTAGTAAGCATCATTTTACCAAGTGTATTTTCTTTGGCATTTGTTAGTGATATGACCAATAAGGGTACCATGTTGGACTCTTCCTCGACCTAGGAGTCTGATAAAGAAAATAAACTATCTTTAGGTGCTAATTCTACGTTTCATAATCTTGATTATTAATTTATTCATTTACCCTTCCAGTGTGAGGTGTCCTAAATGGAGGCCTATTAAATGTTTACAGTTCTTTACAATTTGTGTTTTTGGCAAGTAGTGGCAGTTTTTGTTTCAAGAAGAGGGTGCAAGAGGCAAAAAAGTGCAAACGACAGCTACCTGCTGCTCTTCTGCAAGAGATTGCTCGCATTGCGGTGCATCATTGTGCTTTGAATATAGACCTGCTCTGCTTCACGGTCCAGCATCGGGACAATGATTGCTTCCTTTTCATTCATGCCCCCTCACCGGAGAACCAACCAGAGCTCTAGTTCCGGAAACCGGATCTGAGGACATAGCAGTATGTGGGTCGATCCATTTCACTCCAGTGTACATGATTGTGGGACATGGTGGGTGTTTGGGTAGTCTGCACGAGGTACGCCATCCAGGCCACCGCCCCCCATTTTTAATTGGTGTTCACGATGATGGCGTAGTATGATCTACAACCATGTCCATGTGTGGCAAAGCCATGCTGACAATTTTGGAAGCAAAGTGGGTACTGGTACAGCTTTTTATTTTAGGTGGAGTAGGCGTCTGGAGTGGAGCAACGTACCCACTCCAGGTTGTAAGTAATAGACCACTGTACCAGTGTATCTATATGTTGGCTGCCCGGCTCCTGGCAAAAAACAGACCAGGCTGGTGATGTGCTTCTTCTGCTGCCCTACTAAGCAGCCTGAATAAACCAGAAAAAGGACAAGGCCATGTGTCAAATCATGCCACAAGCCCACGTGCCACCCAGGGTTGTCTAAAAGGGAACACCATTTTTACCATGGGTGGGACTAAATACCAGCCCACAATCACTTCCTATTTTGTAGGAAAACGAACTTAAATAAGCAAAACACATTTTGTAGATACAAAACACGCCTTTGTGCATTGTTCTCAGCTGCTGTGTGGGCTATACCTTTTAACTGTTTGAGTGAAGGTCGTGCTGACGATGTCTCTGCTTTCTTTGCTGGCCCTATTCCAAGTGTGCACTGCTGCAGTCCGGATGGTGTTAATTATAAAGCTTGCACTGATGCAGTCTCTTCTGTGCACAAAACACGCTTTGCACGGAGATGTGTGCCCCGTGCCTGCTGTTTAGTGTGTTAGTGAAGTTGCTGCCTATGTATGTATATTTATATAGTGTATACCTAATGTGAGCAGCAGGGCTGTGTATATATGGGTGTGGCGATGAGACAAGTTTATGCACTTAATTTGGAGATATACATCGTTAATTTGCAGAATGACATTGTATTTATATTTGATGCATATTTACAGTTTTAGCCTCAGGTATGTTAAGTGATTTGCCCTAAATGCTATGTCTCACTCTAGTGCCGACAGCCAGGCCTAGAGCCCAGGTCCTCAAGTTCCAAAGAGGGCAGCTCAGCCCTGGCTCTGTTTTCTGTGTAAGGGAAGTCTGCACTTGAGCAGCCCCTCCTGCTCTTTGCATGTTGATAGTTTGATCTCTTGCTGCCCATGCTTTACCTCTTGTGTATGGGGGCAGGGCAGTTTACACTTATGCTGTCAGTGCTGCATGTTGTACCTATTCTGTGTGTAGGGCAGGTGCATTATTGCCCTCGTTGATGTAACTGTGTTAAGTGTAAGAGAATCTTGGACTGCTCAAGCTGGTCTTTGACTGATGGAAGCTTGCCCATCTGCTGCCCATGTGGTATTTTGTTTCTTGAAAGTCTTTTTACTAGCCAGAAGCCGAAACCAGGGGGAAGCTGGTGTACTATTTTGTCTGATTGCAAATCCCCACAGAAATTGTTTGCAGTTTATATCCGGTGATCGTCATAAATTTATATAAACGCCGTATTGGTCTAGCACTAGTCACTGATGTCGTTGTATGTGAGGGTGAGTTACCACGCATAAGCGTTTAGAAGTGACCCTAGCCCTCTCCCACACAGATTGCTGCAGGCTTCGACCTAAAACCTTTGTAGGAGGGAGGCTCATGCACTGTTATAAAGTGCACTCGTTTCTGGTACTTTTCATTGTAAACATTATCAGTTTACCGTGGTTGGGTGGGCGGATGGGTAAAACGCTTCTCCATGATCACCAAAGTGCACCCATAGGACAAATGGAAACCAAGTTCTTAGCACGTATATCATGCCTTTCATCTCTTGATTTCTTGTTCCCTGTGCTGTGTCTTTAATGTTTGGAGGTTGTTGATTCCTGCTCTCTGGTTTACAATGTTCTAATATAACTTAAATACTACACTATTACAATAACATTACATTACAATAAATGTTATATAGTGTACATTTTATATACTGTACATTTCTAAAGCCGGCCGTCAGTGGGACCTCCCAAGAGCTGGCAGTTGTCCTGAGGTGCCTCATGAACAAGACAGGTCATGAGTAGTGAAGAATGCCATGTGAGGGACTTTGAAGTGTTTTTTGGGGCTGGCTGGTCCACTTTGATTTGTTTCACCACCCATTTCTAAAGGTGACCATATTACACCATGTTTGTCTCGTTCTGATAAAAATGAAGACCTCTTTCTCAACTTACCCAAGCCAAATTCACAGACGAGGCTACTCTGAGAGGGGCTTCTGCCCTTCGGAACTTGTTAAATCCTTTTTGGTGTGGTAGCACCTCCCACTTAAAACAGCTGAAATGTTGGTGATTGGAACACCCCGTGTTAAATGGCATTTGTGGATTGTTTGCACTGTACAGTGGTTGTTGTCTCTTTCGCTGGAAACCACAGCCACAGAAGTGTATTGGGTTCACAGTATCTCGTGGAAGGTGCACAGAAAACCAGAAGTTTGAGTTTCCAGATAATCTTGCCAGCTCGAATAAGCTGCTATGAAGAAGTTTGCATCGCCTTGCTTGTACAGCTGTTGATGTTAGTTTTAGCATATTTGACCTATGCACTTCTGAAATCATTAACCCTAAAGTTCTGTCTTATCTTGTAGCTAGTGAACAACTGACAGCAAGCAGACTCAAACTTTTATTAAGATCTTATGGGGTATCTCTTCTATAACTGAGAGATATGTTGCATAGTAAACTCCAAATGTGTCTAATCTTTTTATATTAAGTTGTGACATGCAGGGTGGTGGTTGTGTGTGTGACAGCATGATGTGGAGATAAGCCCAAAGAGTCATTGTTCTGTAGCATTGCAGAATAATTCCAGAATGTGTTTGGATTTGTCAGGTGAAGGTATCTGTGAGGCTGCTTGTCCCAACTTTCTTTGGATCATTTGCTCTGTGGGATCGAGGTGCATTTTCCATTTTAAGGCAGGAGTGTATATTTGGTGCTGGTATGGAATCAGTGCTTAAATTGAGCAGGTGGTTTTTGAGCTCCAGCATTTAGGACAACTACCACATGGTGGTGCTGTTTGTGTAATTTAGAGATGAGCAGAACAACAGTTGTTTATTAATTTAATATACATTAAAAACAACTAATACCAGTTGCCGAAGCCATTCCTATAGCTTGAGGGCCTCGGAACAGTCTGAATTGTCGCACTTTTAGCAGTGTGATGTTTGGTAGTTGTGTGTATGGTCGCTGGCAGGGGCAGTGGTGACATGGTAGCTTTCCGAAGGTTCATTTTGAGTTTGTGTGGTTGGGGCACCTTTTCTCTTCCGAGGGGGTTGCTGCACACAACAGGGCATCCAGCCTCCAAGAGAGCGGGGCGACCTCTCTATCTGCAAGCACCAGCATTGGAGCGCTCGTATACCGCTAGGGGTGACAGTGCTGCGCTTCACAAATGCTGATTGATTGCAACTCCTACCCTCATCAGCTTGCTAGTGCAGTGGCTCTTGCGGGTGCCCGGGTTTAAAAATGCTGCTTTGCCTCTTTCGCCTTCGGTTGAAGCTGCGGCTAGAGGCTGCAGGGTATTTGTGCTTTAAACGGCGTCTGTGTGCTCACTCAGACTCCTCTACGCGTACAGCGTGAGGGTGAACTCAGAGTAACTGACGTTTGGCAGAGACCGCTGTCGGCACAAAAACGCGCACGGTACATTTAGACATCTCTTCCCACAGTGGGGTAAACAGGAGTTTTTCTCTATGAATTTGACGCACAGCATTGCACTTAATTTAATATCTGCAAACAAACGCAGTGCATTAAGTCACGTTGCTTTTTCTCCTCTCCAGACGTTAGTAATGGGTATGGACGATGGATGTTAGGTAATCGTCACACATTTAACCCATCACGTCGAGATGTGGTGACTGCTGTTCCCTGTGCCACCTGTGAGGGAGACCGGGTTTTGGAAGTGTCATGTGCCCCACTGACGTGAAAGTGTTGCTCGCCATCTGCTCACCCTATGGAGCCTTCTGTTTCCCTTCAGAACCACTGCTCTGCCTCTGATCTGTGCCACAAAGCCCCTTATTCGCCCGCCGGCAAGCGAACAAGATGCTTTCAATGATGAGGTTCTTGTGCAGGGCACGTACGTTTTGGTACAAGTACCGCCTGCCTGCTCCGCTGAAAACAAGTCAGAGGGATGGAACGCAGGCGGGAAGTGAAGAGGGGAAGATATGGGAATGATGCGCCAGGGCCCATTCAACCATTGATCCTCACAGGGCCGATAAAAAAAGCTGATTGTTACTAACGCGAAGTGCTGTGAGGCATATTCGTGGTAGATGTAACTAAATTGTTAATTTAAAAATGATTTAAGAGTGCTGGAAACCAGAGATGATGCGTTGGAGTGAGGGTGCTTCAAGGTCATTGATCGGATGGCGTTCTAGCCGTTTGAAAGTATTAGCGCCGTCGGCCTCCTCTGCACACGAGTCCTTATGTTCCTCAAAAATAAAATATGCCTACACTGATAAGTCGCCGTCATGCAGCGTAAAGTTCCCTGGATGTTTACATGTTGGTGGTGTGCTGCCTGGCGAGTTAACTTGACTGTTGGGAGAGGGGGGTCACTTATTTCCTCCTCCTCCACTACGTTACTGTTGCCATGACAACGGACCTCCGAAGGGCGCAGGTGACCTGCGGCGGGAGGAGATGTCGGGGCTGCGCTGGCATTTAATTATTTGGCGTGGAAGCCGCTTTCCAGCTGGTTCTCCTCAGCCCTGGCAGCGCTGCCCTTCCTGTCACCAGGCTCTGGCCTTCCCAAGTACAGCTCATTTGTTTCTTTAACCGGGCCACTTGCCCCAGCAGTCTTCAAACATGGCCCCGTCCCAAAAAACGAGGGCACATATTAGGCAAAACGTTGTTTTTTACGTGGGTATCTGGTCTTCCTTGTCGACTCCTGTTTGTATTCTGGCTGCGGTTTAAGTCCTGTCTGCCTTTCCCGGTTCTTGCATGTAGTTTTTTGGATTGCGCCTCTTAGATACTTAAGGCAATGACTAGAGGCCACCCCCGTTCAGCGGAAAAATATGTCAAAGTCTATATATATATATATATATATATTTATTTTATGAGGACAACGATGTTTGTGTGGAAAACCTAGAAATCTTCCAAAACTGCAAAAATGTACGCTGCTAACTGTCCATGAAACACTACCAAACACAAGGCACACGTTGACTTATTTTCCGCTTTGCCGATAGTGTAGCAAGGAAACAGTATGAAATAATTTACTCTACTTGCGTGTTTTTGACCCTCCTCGCAGACACACACGTCCAATTTCAGTCAAATGTTGGTTGACACTGAAGAAAGTCACTGCTGGGCGATGCGAGTGATTCCCCTGCATCGAGACACAGCGAGAATACTCCTCTTTTGAACCCATTCAACTCAGTGAGAGGTGCTTCAGTCAGTGCAAGACGCTGTGGTTGCAGCCATGAATGCCCCTCAGGTCATCCCATCTCACTTTATTGGCCATACGGGAAACTTTCTCTTCCTAGTGCCGCAGGGGGCGCTCCAACCTTCCTGTTAAAAGTGTAATATATTTTTGTGAATTAAATACAACAATACACCACTTCATCATGTGTGTATTTTTTTGATGAATGCGTGTTTCTGTATTGTTAGTGTATTGTTTTGCAGTTCAAATAATCGGAAATGCTTAGTCCTGGGTCCCCGGCTTCCAGTTATGATTCATTGGAGGTCCCCAGATTCCAATAATGATTTGGGTGATTTGGGGGGCTGGGTGTGTGGTGAGGACAGTAATGATTACATGGGTTTTTCAGAAGTCAAAAGGTTTAGACTATCAAATTCAGTCCTACTCTAGCCACCTTTGTAAGGTGTGCTTCACTGTAACTCACATGGGCTATAAAAAGCTGCCAGACAAGCGCTGTACCCCTTCCTGACTTGGAGTCCTTTCAACAATCAACGCACAAATACCCCGACTTCGCAAAAAAAACGCAGACTTTACCCTTACGTTTTCAAGTTCTTGTTCAGAGTCCTGTTCTGTAATTTAAGTGTCTTCATTTTCCTGTTGATTTATTCTGTTTATACTCCTCTGGTTCTTCCGGCCTGAAACTCAGGAAGAAGCTTTCTCTTTCAGTGAGAGCTACTGAACACATTTACTTACATTCGTACCGTCCTGCCAAGGAATCCCTAAGCAAGCCTGGGAAATCCACCCAATTTCCTGATATGATGCTGCCTTTGCAGGAAAATGTGGTGAACACAGTAAGATGCTCTGGAAAGTGCACTTCCGTATAAAGCCGAGAAGTATCCTGCACCTGTTGACAGAATATGTGGCAGGCCAGCATTGGGCGACAGACCGCCACCACCACCGCCACTTTTGAGTGCATTGTGCTGGAGCATAAGTTGTTGTTGCTGTTGTGAAGCTTTTAATGTCACTGGAATGCTTTTCCCCCATTGGCTGGGTATTACCCTCTTTCTATTGTAGGTTTGCACATGGCTGCTACAGGGAATTAATACTGATCAGTGCATTGACTGCAAGCTGCACTGAGATGGATTTTGCCACGTCTCGAGTGCTTACTAAGGGCTTCCCTGCAGAATGTACCACTGTTGGGTAAGTCTGTCTTTTATGGTCTCATTCTAGTACTGAGAAAACAGACACCCAGTGCTGCAAACTTTATTCTTCTGACAAACTGATTTGCAACAATTTTCTTGCTCCTGCTTGTTGCTGGGTTAGGTGGTTCGCCATTTCTCTCCTTTTTTAGCCTTGCAGTTTTGCTGTGAGGTTGTCCGTATAAGAGTATTAGGAAATGTGCAAGGTTGATTGTCATAGCAGCTTCTTTGCATCTTCATAATGACCTTTCAGTTACTAAGACACAGGGTGAATGTTTACAGTTGTCCATCAGGTGAGCCCATTGAAACAGCAGCAGGCTTCTAGATTGGAAAAACTTGGTGGCATCTCATAGTGCGTTGAGCGTTCTTGTTTTCTCTGATGGAGACTTACTCACAAAGTAGTACTTGATATAACTGTAAAATATTTTACAAGACGGGTGGCAATGCAAGCAAGAGTTCTATTACCCCGGCTGAGAACTTAGATAACCATAGTTAGTGAGCAGTCTGCCCCACAGCCATGGACTCTGGTGCCGCTAATTCTGCTGCTCTAATGATAGCTGCACCCTTGTACACAACAGTAGTGAACACACTAAGGTCACGGTCCTGCTTGACTTCTCGGCTGCGTTTGACAGAGTTGACCATTTAATACACTTGGCAGGATTAACTACAGAGGTGGGTGTTGAAAAACAGCAATTAAAATAGTTTGAATCATTTCTGTAATGAAATACTCTTGAACTCTGCATCATTAGCTATAGACTGTGTGGGGATTATATCGCCTTATAATTTTAATGCATACATTCGCCTTCTCTGTAAATACCACTCAAATGACAGTCTGGCATATAAATCCCCTGAAGAACTGTTCATTCAACTACATAGTGCCCTACAGACATCAACATGTGGATACAGGAAAACACTTCACAGGCTAAAAGCCTGAAAATAAGAAATGAGGATCCAAGGAGCCCTCACCAGTTTCTCCAAAGGGAAAACAAAAACAGACGAACTACCACATCTGTTAGACTGAGCCATCATAGGTGGCAGCAGTGAGATTACAAGTCTTTTTCTTAAGAGATGCATGGTCAGGGGGATTATCTTTCTCCTTTTGCCATTCATGAGTTAGCCATCTCAGCCTGCACTCAGGACACTAGTTGTGGACTCTAGAGCAGACTCCAAATTAGATACTGCTAAGACCTTTAAAATGACTTTCCTAAAAAGGAATACAAAAAGTGATGGTTAAATGCTGAGGCTGGTATAGGGAAAAAAAAGACTGTTGGGGACCGACCTTCAGAGTCTGTGCCTAAAATGGCCGCTCCTCAGTCCACCTGGGAGTAGAGTAAATCGGTTGAAGCTTCCACCTCAGACTCCAGTAAATGACCTCATTCCTCGGAGTCGAAAATTCGACACTATGTTTCGGAGCTGAAACAACAGACTACTTTTTCGGGACCGAAAAAGACCAAATTTAGGAGCTGAAAAAATCCTCATACACAGAGGAACAAGGACTTTTGAGAAAATTAAAGCAAATCTCAAAGCCCATGCAGGAATCTCACAAAGCTTCTGAAGAAGAGACTGAGATTGAGCCAATATTAGAGGTTATGGATGAGAGACAATCGAGAATCCATATACATAAGGAAACTGGACGGACCATCACTGCACCTCCTTTAAAGACTAAAAGAAAGCTGGCTTTTCAAGAGGAGTTAGACTCTGTTCAACCACCAGCAAAAGTGCAGAAACAAAAGGAGAAACCAGCACCTCTCCCTACTTCTCCTCCTCACTCTCCACAGCTTTCTTTTCACCTCACAGTAGTCCACCACCACTGCCTTCTCCAACACACTCATTATATTCACATGGAGCTACAGTAGACCCATGGGATCTCTATAACCCTGATCCCATTCCAGACAATGATCCAGACCTCTACCCATCTAAACCTTCTCCTCCTGAAGACACTACTGCCTACACTCAAGTAGTCTCTAGGGAAGCGGCTTTTGAAGTGCTTATGCATTCTGAACCCCTGGAAGAAGACTTTATATTTAACACACTGTCTTCCACTCACTCCAGGTACCAATGTCTCCCAAAGTTGCCCCGGAATGGTTAAACATGCTGAGCAAATTTTTTATGAGCCTGTGAAAGCTAGAGTCATCATCCCTAGAATTGACACAAAATATAAGCCTGCCCTTACCACCCCAGACTATATTACACATCAGGTTCCTCCAGACTCAGTGGTAGTCAGTGCGGCTAGGAAAAGAGCAAACAGCTAGTCATCAGGAGACGCACCTCCTCCTGATAAGGAAAGTAGAAAATTTGATGCAGCTGGTAAGAGTCACTACACATGATTCTCATAGCACCAACATGGGCACTCCATCATTGGTACACCACACTCCTAGATCTGTCTGTAGTACCTCATTCCAAACTCCCAAACAGACCAGATTTGTTAACACAGAACAAAGGTCAAATCAGGCATCCAAACCCCAATGCTCTCAATCTAGTGATTTGGCTCCCGAAGTAATAGAATTTGGTTACCTAAAACGTCCACCAGAATGTATGGAAGTAATTAAACAAGCATGTAAACCTACTACTAGACCATGCTATGCAAATAAGTGGAAATGATTTGTGTACTACTGTCAATCTAAAGACACTGATCCACTTACAGCACCTATACAAGATATTGTATGCTATTTACTTAATTTGCAAAAATACAATTTGGCTTTCTCATCCATCAAGATACACCTTACTGCAATATCTGCATACTTACAGACTATTAAACATACTTCTCTATTCAGAGTTCCTGTTATTAAAGCCTTCATGGAAGGATTAAAACATATTACTCCACCTAGAACACCACCTGTTCCATTGTGGAATTTAAATATCGTACTTACCAGACTCATGGGACCACCTTTTGAACCCATGCACTCTTGTCAAATTACATTTTTAACATGGAAGGTCGCCTTCATTGTAGTTATTACTTCTTTAAGACGAGTTAGTGAAATACAATAATTCACTCTTGAAGAACCTTTTTCCCAAGTGCACAAGCATAAAGTTGTACTTGAAACAAATCCAACATTTCTACCAAAAGTAGTATCTCCTTTTCACATCAACCAAACAGTGGAATTGTCAGTCTTCTTTCCACAGCCAGATTCTGTGGCAGAAAGAGCTCTTCATACCCTAGATTTCAAAAGAGCTCTTATGTACTATATGGACAGAACTAAAGATTTTAGGAAAACAAAGCAACTTTTTGTAGCTTGCCAACGACCACATAAAGGCAATCCTATATCAAAACAAGGTTTACCAAGATGGATTGTTAGATGCATACAAACATGCTATAGAAAAGCAAAAAGACAACTTCTGATCACTCCTAGAACACATTCTACAAGAAAGTAAGTTGCATCAATGGCATTTTTAGGAAACATACCAATGGTTAATATATGTAAAGCAGCCACATGGTCAACTCCTCATACATTTACAAAACACTACTGTGTTGATGTTTTTTCACAGCAAAAAGCCACTGTAGGTCAAGCTGTCTAACAACTTCAACTCCTACAGGCTAGCCACTTTTTTTGGGGGGAGGACTAACTGCTTTGTAGACTATGCATAGCATGTGTATCTGCAGCTACACATGCCGTTGAACGGAAAATGTCACTTACCCAGTGTACATCTGTTCGTGGCATGTAGTGCTGCAGATTCAAATGCACCCTGCCTCCTCCCTGGAAGCCTGTAGTCATTTAAGTTTAACATTTGTACATATGTATATACATTTATATTTGTATGAACATCTCTTTGTATTCTTATACTCTATCACTCCTCGCTTCACTCTTTGCGGGAAAACAATCTAACAATGGAGTCGGTGCCCATGCGCACTGTAACCGAGAGGAGTCACCACTCGATCCCGTGACTCCGAAAAGACTTCTTCGAAGGAAAATAACCTGTAACACTCCAAGCCCAACACTAGATGTTGGAAGAGTTATGCATAACATCTGAATCTGCAGCACTACATGCCACGGACAGATGTACACTGGGTAAGTGACAGTTTCCATATATATTGATGTATTTAGGTAGTAATTTGTATTTATTCTTGCACTTTTCATCATGTTGTTGTCCAGTAAGCTATAAATGTACTTGCGATCCTTGGAAAAAAAAACTCAATGGTTCCCAGGGTAGCTACAAAACAATTAATGCTGGTAGTGCGTTGGAAGATCCAAGAGCTCAATTGTGCTGGAATTTGCAGTCTTTGAGAGAAGACCGGGTTTTGACTGCACCTCTGATATACTCCTAATTGCACAGTAGTTCTTCGGTTTAGCAATTGGTCTAATTTGGCCAGTATTTTTTGTATGGCTATCTCTTTTTAATGAACAGTAGAGTATTGGAGATGTATTTTTGGACTGGAAGCTCTAACAGGCTTTTGGTCGCTAGCAACACTACCAGAACCCCTAGGGAGCTTGGGCCAACCGAAGCCCCTGACAAGGGAGAAGACTAATCCTAGGAACATGATGGGATAGCCTAGGCAGCTAAGATCGAGTGCACTAGGAGTGGCTGCCTGGACAGGCAGGCAGAGTGTTAAAGGGAAGGCAGGCACCACAAGAAAATACCCATGATACCCTAATGCAACTAAGTACCCAAAGTGCCCCATAGCTGTCTTCCTGTGGCCATAGTATCCTGACCAAACTTTTTTTTTTTTTTTAAGCTTTTCATCCATGTTTTTGCCTCATCCACTACATGGTGTGGAAGGTATTATAAGCCTGGCAGCAGCTTCAACCTAACATCTGGCCCACCTTGCCACACCTGAAGGCCATGCCCCTCTTCAGTACTCGGTTGCTCTCAAGCTAGGTTTGCTTACTACAGATAGCTACAATACATACTGTCTTGAAAATGATCACTGGTAGTATAACCTGGGCAAGTTGTTAATAGGCACTAGTTTATATGTGTGTATTAGGGGAGCACCTTTTGTTGTTCACTTAAATGCAGGTGCAAGATCCAAAGCTTTCTGTTCAGCTATGAGCAGCCTCATAGGAGGCACGATTGCAGCAGCATTCGCTGCTTGTTGTCATTTATAGTGCTATGAATGCTGGGATTCAGACTGCATTCTATATTTTGGATCTCCGCTATAGGTGGTGGTTACAGAATGTGAAATAAAAAATCATTTGTAGGTTGAGCTGAATGTTCCTGGTCCGTTAGCTGCAGTGAGAGCAAATACCTTGTATTGATACACAAGGGAATACTATTTTACCCAGTTGTCAAACTCCACTACAGTTATTTTTAAGATCGAAATTGGTTCCTTGAATAATTTGTCATGTCCTTCGCGTTATAGTTATCAGTAAAACAAGTTTCTTTACTAGTAGCAATCTTCTGATCATTATTTTACGGTACGGTGATCCTGCTGTATCCTTTAGCGTAGACTCTCTTTAGAGGCCATTTGTGGATGATCTTTTTAGGCCACTCCCACATGGGCTCCTGTCCCCGCACATGGCTCCAGGCACCCCACAGAAGGGCCCGAGGTATGGTAGAAATCATTATTTAGTAAGTATACATTGCTAAGCCTCTTTACTGGTCTTCCACAAGTATGGCATGAATTAGTTTCACACTTTCACATGGAGTGGGTTGTGTCAAGGAGGCTCTTTCCTCAGAATGTTCTCAAACACTTCATTCTTGCGTCACGTTTATATTTACCCTGAACTACCCCCGTCAGCTCAACATTTATGATCAATTACCTAGATTTTTTGTATCTGTGCTGGTGCCTGACCGTACTAATGGGGCACCACTTACTGCATCTGGGCAAACGTTTGTTGCTTAAGGAGTAATTTATCTGAAGTGTGTCTGCTAATTTAAAACGTCTATCTCTTTAATCTTGCCTGCTGAAAAAATGTGGTTTCTATGTGAATCATTTTTTATTTTTTTTAGATTGCACTAATCAAGATGTGTATTGGATGTACACGTTTGCATGAATAGCACCTTTTGTCTCCATAATGATTTCTTGAGCGTTAGTTGATTAGGGTGCTAATGAACCAATTGGAAAATGTATCTCCTTCAGACATCTGATGCTATATTTAAATGTGAACAACCCTTGTACAAAGTGCTTCTGTGGCCTACATCTTGCTGTAAATTACAGTCAGTGGCCAAAAAATACGCTCCACTTATAGAGTAATGTGAAAAAATATACTCTTGTAGACGATGACAAGAGGTGTTGCTAATGTATAGGGAAATTTCAGATTCTATATTTTCTATATGAAAATATAGACAACCGGCTTACATTTAGGATGCACACAAAGCACTACACACTTACATAAAGGCAGTGTTTTACATTGTGTACTATTTTACTTTCTGTATTTGATATGAACTTTTTATTTCCCAAACATTTTTTTATATATATATATATATATATATATATATATATATATATATATATATATTAATTGAAATGAATGTTCATTCAGATAACCGTACACTGCCTCGTTGTCTCTACTAAACATCAGTATGAACTCTTAAAAGTTTTTTTTTAAACGCTAGTATCACCCACAAGCAGACAATGTCTGTAGGGATTAACGAGGATAGGATACCCAAATAGTGGGTTTAGGTTTGTATCAGTGCTTTGACACATACTCAAAAGGGCCTCTATAAGCTCTGACAGGAAAAGCTTGCACTTGGCCTGAAAATGTTTACCTATGCTTGCTTGTTAAGCGCCTTTGAGAATTCAGTTTGAGAACATAACACTGAGAAATCAGTTGTTTATCTTGAAACCAACACACTCTTGGTTAATATGCTGTTATCTACAAATCTCTTATAAATGGACTCTGAAATTCCCCAAGGATCACTGTACTGGTTGGACAGATCTAATAATTTTTGTCTTGTTTTATCCCTAATCCTTTCTGTTTTTTAGTGCTGTGCATGTTGCTTATTGGTCTGTCCTTTGCTTGAATACGTTCTATTGCTTTTTTCAGATTGACTGTAAATAAGCCTCCCCAGTGACCTATAAAATTACTTGATTTGTTGTGTTTAGATATTGATTAGTTTGCACCATGAATCGATGATCCAAAACACACTTTGCCAAATTACACCACTTTTTTTATTGGCTCAAAATAGCTGGTCTGCCTTTGAAATATTAAATGTAGGCACCAAACAGAGACTGACATCGATCCAAAACCTTAATTTTCCCACATCATTGCGACCTTCTTAAAATTGTCACATTTGCAGAGCACCTTTGATAAGGTGCTTCAGCGTGTGATTGTATTCTCTATTAGATACCTTTAGTGAATCCCACACGACCTCCCAAGTTCACCTCTACCCCACTGTGTCTTATAAGAATTAGAACGTGTGTGCATTGGTATATTGTGTTGAGCCTTACTCTGATGCTGTACTTGAGCATCAACAAGAGGGTACCAGTGTGGACTGATAAACATCTCAAAAGTCTTTGCTTGGGAAATTTCATGTGGATTTCATGTTTCTCTGCAAAACTACCTGGAGACCTTGTATAACTTCTCAACATAGGATAGAATTATTTTAACTGCTCGTATTCTTTTCTAGTTGAATAGACTCTTCATTGGCGTGATTCTGTATTCTGCAATGAAGTTGGTGTCCAGATTCCTCGATTAGCATATTTTTCTGTAAAAATGTATACAAAGCTCATAAATGTGATGCACCCCCCTGACTCAGATCTGAGCCGCCCTTGTCTGGTCACTTGCAGTAGCTTAAGGAAGATTCTGTTCTCTGTCTTCGTGTTGGCTCTTGCTGATTCAAAGAAGTTTTCTATTTTAGAGAGAATGCTATGCTAAAATGCATTGCAGCTAAATACACTCTTTTAAGTGAGTGTATCTACTTGGGTGCAAATCAGCTTGACTTATGAACCTGGGTGAACGATTAACATGCTAACTTCTTGGACCTTTGAGTGACTGAGGGAGGTTGGTTTGGAGAGTTGAGCGTGTGAAATGTGGGGCAAAGAGAGCGCAGAACCCAGAGCCCAGCACAGCGTTATCAGCTAGAGTTCGAGATTGACAGAGTCAACAACTACTTCTGCTCCAACTTGTGCCCAGAAAACTGAAATATACATGAATTAACTGCATGCTTTCGGCATTTTGAACGGAGTGTGCTGATTGGTGTACAAGTAGCTCAGGGGGTCTTGAACTCATCCGCCTATTGCCAGGTCAAGACCAAAGGCTATGTGCAGGACAAGCTGCAGCACCTTCCTCATTTCCATTGCCTCAAAAATGGTTTGACGTTTTTCTAATGAAAGTATAGAAACTCTGAATCATTGGGAAAATGATCAGGTTTAGGATCTTGGTGTCAGTTTACAATGTAAAGTTAGGATGACAATTTGATCGGGATAACTTGGTGCTTTACAATTAGGTGGTTTGTTTCCAAGCTTTAAGTAGGATGGAGAGCTACAGAACAAAATAGTTTGTGGCATGTGGTTGTCCCCTTGAGGAAACCCAAATATTTCAGCTTTTACTTAGACTGTGAAAGTTTAGAATCCAGAAAGCCAGTAGAGTTCTTTGACACCCATTAAAACAATTATTTGCTTATTTGAGAGACTGAATACTTTGTTGATTAATGTGGATCTTCCTTTGCTTCTTGATAATGATTGACTTACTTTTTTATTTCCAATCAGTTCTGTTCCCATTGCTTCACCCCTTGGAGACTGTTTGTGACAATGGCTGCCCACTTAATTCATAAAATTCAAGCCAGATCTGATCTAGAAAACTCTCTGAAAATAGCCCAGCTGTGAAATAATGTTAAGTGCTTCTATAGCTGAGTTTAGAATGGTCACTATCAAGTAAATGTGAGCCCAGCTGATGTTTGCTTTGCAAGGGTTAACACACACTTTAAGGGAAATTAAAGACTGTTCTTGACTTATTTATTGACTTGTGTTTGTTCTACTGTAAAGAGATTTGGACCTTCGTATATGTTTGACTTTCTAATTGTTTTTTTGTCTTTTTCGAAAAAGGTGTATTCTATAGGTGTTCGTTTTTTTTTTTTTTTTTTTAACGTTTGTGCTTTTTGCAGCTGTCTAGTGGTAATATTGGTCCTGTTTCATATTTAAGCTTGCACTGGATGTGTATTGGTCCTTACCCACGGGACAGGCTGCTAAACTGCCTTTTTTTTTTTGCTTGAATCTTTTTATTGTTTTAATTTTAAATTCAAAGTTACAGTTCAACACATGGTGACATAGAGGACATATGCATTACAAGCAGCTTCGTTATATAACTGCATTTCAGGGTGGAGATTCAGCATAACTGAAGCGCAATAACCGTGCAATTACAAACAACTGGTAACAACTTGGAGTCTGTTTCGAGCGCCCCTCTCTCAAAACTGCCTTTTATACCACAACATCCTGTATGGACAAGAATTCTTATTGCTTTCTGTTAGGCTTTCTCCACTGTGGCTTTTATGGAGTAGGAAAGGCATTCTTGTAGATCCAGATGCTCCAAGATTAGTAATCTGAGCTGGAGGATGTCCTTCAACCAGCTGTGAACACTTCCTAATGGTCTGCAGACCATTCCTTCTGTTCTTTGGTCATCAGATGTTACTGGGATTCCCTTCTTGCTTCTCACATGGTTGACCTCCTCAAGGGTGTGCACAGGTTAATGGTGTCGTTGTGCATAATTAACAAACTGAATTTGAGTGAGGGTCACAGTAGGCAGTTTAGCATATCCAATTACTGCAGAACAGAGCCTTCACAAGTGGGCTACAAAACCCCTTGTGACAGCATCAGAACAGATAAGTAGCAGGTATACAGCAGGGCAAATATGATGTCTTGGCAGTACAAGGACTGCTCAAAGACTGTCCATTCACTGTGGTGGACTCCTTCCTTCAGTGCAGCCAGCTAGCTGATGAACCTGCAAGCCTGTCTTTTCGAATGTTTCTCAGTTTAAACATCTTTTTTTGTTATCACAGTTTATGCAACCCCTAGGCACTGTAAATAACAACTGCCTTTCTTTTCCAGCTTAAACAGAACCTGTAATAGTAATTTCGAAGTTGTTCTTGCTTGATGCGTGAGGAAATAAAGTATTGATAAAAGTTGTATTATTATTCATTACTGTCTGGTAAGCCTGTGCTGCCTCTTTGTACGTTTAGGTCTTGTCATTGAAACCTCTTACCCGTCTTGTCAGACTAGTTTGTCCTAAACATTTCATACATAATGTTCATACGAAGAGGTTTTTTTTGTGAGTGGGCTTCATCCATTGGCCTTGTGAATGTAATTCACATTCACATTTTGCTTTCTCCCCACACCCAAGGGGAGGTCTTGACACCTCGGTGTCAAGACCTGTGTCCTTCCACTCCTCACTTTAGAGATTTTTGGTTAAGCACTCCATCAGAGTGCCTGTGTTTTCAAACTCTCCCCTTTTGCCATATTTGTGCTTAGTGTTGTGCTCTCCCGTGTAGTCTCACCCGCCTCCCTCCATGCATTGGTCACAGAGTCGAGACATCTTGGGTTTGCCAAAGCCTTTAGGTATTCACATGGTTGGTGTGTGTGTAGGCGTTTGATGCACAGTGATCATCCAAGAGTTTGCGATAAGTCTTTTCCAGTGTACTACTTCTTGTGAAATTGGTCATCATTCCTTGTAGACCTTGAGTTCTTGCACCATTAGGCCAGGCTGTGTACAGCCCAGTTCTTGAACAGAAGGTGTTATGTGCATGGTCATCAAAAGTCATTTTGAGTAAATGTTTCAAGCCTGTAGGCACATCAGGCAGTCTGATCAGCTGGTTTGCCACCACTGGGCTTGTAATTCTATTTGTATATACTATGCCTGCTGGCGGCGTTCTTGACTGAAACAAGTACATATTTTTCAAAGGGAGATGTGAAGTATGAAACTTATGTTTCAACACACGGTTGCCATGCTTATTGGTATCCTTTGTTGTGGCTACTGTTTATACACTAGAGGTAAATATTCAGTATTCTATTTCTGTTGATACTTTGCTGTTGTATCGAGGAACGGTTTTGCTTCTACCTTAGCGCCTCACTTCTTTATTTGACTGGCATTCCCACCATCTCCAATATGATGTTAGCCGATGCTTGCTTTTTGTTCTGGCAGCACCAGAACTCTGTGTTTTTATATTATATATACATATATATATATATCGGTGGCATGTGTAGCTGCAGATACACATGCTGTGCATTATCCTGCCATCTAGTGTTGGACTCGGAGTGTTACAAGTTGTTTTTCTTCTAAGAAGTCTTTTCGAGTCACAAGACCGAGTGACTCCTCCCTTTCGGCTCCATTGCGCATGGGCGTCGACTCCATCTTAGATTGTTTTCTTTCCGCCATCGGGTTCGGACGTGTTCCTCTTCGCTCCGTATTTTGAATCGGGAAAGTTAGCTAAATTATCGAAAATTCGACTGTATTGTTATCGTTCGGTACCGGGTTGGTGTTAGTGTATCGGCACCGACATCAAGAGCGCTCCGGCAGCCCTTTGGGGCTTCTGTTCTTCACCGAGGCCTGGTTGGCCGGACCACACCCGTCGCCCCAGACCAATGGACCGGACCCCCTTCCGCTTCTGTCCTAAGTGTCATTCGAAGTATCTTTATACAGATCAGCACCGGGTCTGTAATCTGTTTATCATCTGAACACAGGGAGGGTACTTGCGAGGCTTGTCAAGCATTTCGATCGAAAAAGACCCTAAGAGATCGACGAGCAAGAAGAGTGCAAATGGCGTCGACACTGAAAGAGCGACTCGACGTCGGAGAGGAGGGAAGCATTTCCATCCAGGGGACGGACTCGGACGAATCCGAAAGTGACCGAACCTCAACGGTGCAGCGAACAGTGAGTAACCCTGCCCCGCCCTAAACTCACACAAAGATATTTAAGGCCATGCGGATGCCACCGCCTACAGGCCATGGCTTAACCCACCGAAAGGAAGGTGACCAAACATCGGCACCGAAAAAGGCCAGGGATTTGCCAAAGACTTCCGACTCCGGTCGAGATTCGGGCACCGAACGATCTTGACACCGAGAGTTCGACTCACCCAAAATGAGAAAAATATCTTCAGAACCGAAAAAGACTATATCTGAAACCTCGGTACCGAACAAAGCGGCTTCGGAGCCGAAAAGAAGCTCTTATACAGAAGAGCAAGGACTTTCCAGCCAAATGAAGGAAAGACATAGATTTGAGCAGGAGTTAAGTATGGAAGAACCAGACCATACACAAAGGAGGTTACATATAAAGGAGGAGACTGGAAAAATAAGGTGGTTAGAGACAAATCCCCACCACCAAGGGTATCACCACAACCGTCCCCACCGCACTCACCACAACTGTCACCAGTGGGAACACCTCCAATGCAGTCACCCACACATACAGGGATGACACAGGATGATGCTGATGCATGGGACTTATGATGCACAGGACTTATATGATGCACCAGTATCGGATAACAGTCCGGATTGTTATTCAACAAAGCCTTCAACTCCAGAAGATAGTACTGCATATATGCAGGTACTATCCAGGGCAGCTACGTTCCACAACGTAGCAATGCACTCAGAGCCAATAGAGGATGATTTCCTGTTTAACACCTTGGCATCCACCCATGCTTCCTATCCGAGTCTGCCAATGCTCCCGGGTATGCTCAAACACGCAAAACAAGTCTTCCAGGAGCCAGTTAAGGGAAGGGCTATCACGCCTAGGGTTGAGAAGAAGTACAAACCTCCCCCAACAGATCCTGTGTTCATAACACAACAACTTACACTGGACTCAGTGGTTGTAGGAGCAGCAAGAAAGAGAGCAAACTCTCAATCGTCAGGAGACGATCCACCGTCTGACAAAGAGAGCAGAAAGTTTGATGCAGCGGGCAAACGAGTGGCAGCACAAGCAGCCAATCAATGGCGGATTGCTAATTCGCAAGCCCTACTTGCTCGCTACGACAGGGCACACTGGGACGAGATGCAACATATCATACAGCACTTGCCCAAGGAACATCAGAAATGTGCTCAACAGGTTGTGGAAGAAGGACAGGCCATATCTAACAACCAGATAAGGTCCGCACTAGACTCGGCAGACACGGCAACACGAATGGTCAACACGGCAGTAACCATTCGCAGGCATGCATGGTTAAGAAGTTCTGGATTCAAGCCAGAGATCCAACAAGTGGTGTTGAACATGCCATGTAATCAGGACCAGTTGTTTGGGCCGGAAGTTGACACAGCAATCGAAAAGTAAAAAAAAAGACACGGGCAAAGCCATGGGCGCGCTCTATTCCCCACAAGTCAGAAGCACCTTTAGGAAACCACAATTCAGAGGAGGTTTTTTCGACAGCAAACATAAGAGCCTTCCACCTCTCAAACCAGACCCACCTATCAGGCACAATATCAAAGGGGAGGGTTTTGTGGTTCCTATAAAGGACAATTCCCAAGAGGGAGGGGAAAGTTCCAGGCAACCAAGCCAGACCAAACCGTGACTTCAATGTCACAAAACCCCAACACTTATCACCAGTGGGGGGGAGGCTAACCCCATATTATCAAAACTGGACACATATTACCACAGACGCATGGGTCCTATCAATTATCCAACATGGTTATTGCATAGAATTCACAAAATTGCCACCAAATGTGCCACCAAGAACACACAATCTGTCCAAACAACACTTAGACCTATTACAAATAGAGGTCCAAGCACTATTACAAAAACAAGCAATAGAGCTAGTACCCAATCATCAGAAAGGAACAGGCGTCTACTCACTATATTTCCTAATTCCAAAAAAGGACAAAACGTTAAGACCTATCTTGGATCTCAGAACACTGAATCTCTTCATCAAATCAGACCACTTCCACATGGTAACACTTCAAGACGTGGTTGCCTTACTAAAAAAAGGAGGAATACATGTCAACATTGGATCTCAAGGATGCGTATTTCCCCATACCCATCCATCCTTCTCACAGAAAATACTTAAGGTTTGTAATGCACGGCGTACACTATC
This sequence comes from Pleurodeles waltl, assembly GCF_031143425.1. NCBI lineage: Eukaryota > Metazoa > Chordata > Amphibia > Caudata > Salamandridae > Pleurodeles > Pleurodeles waltl. The sequence continues at coordinate 867,281,025 of NC_090443.1, forward strand.
AATTCGAAGTGCTACTGTTCGGGATAACAACGGCCCCAAGGGTATTCACAAAATGCCTAGCAGTAGTAGCCGCTCACATAAGGAGACCGCAAATGCACGTATTCCCATATTTAGACGACTTGCTAATAAAAACCAACACTCAAAAACAGTGTCTTCTTCACACACAATACGTCATAGAAACTCTACACAAACTAGGGTTCTCTATAAATTACCAGAAATCAAATCTGCAACCATCCCAAATACAACAATACTTGGGGCAACACTCAACACACAAAGAGCAATTGCAACTCCAAGTCCACAAAGGGTCCAAGCGTTACAAAATGTAACATCAAGCATACAGTCAGACTAACACTACCCAGTAAGGTTTGTAATGAAACTTCTAGGCATGATGTCTTCATGCATAGCCATTGTCCCAAATGCAAGATTACACATGAGGCTCTTACAACAGTGCCTAGCAAAACAATGGACACAAGCACAGGGTCAACTTCAAGATCTAGTGTTGATAGACCGCCAAACACACTTCTCGCTTCAATGGTGGAACCCTATAAATGTAAACAGAGGGCGGCCATTCCAAGACCCAGTGCCTCAAGCTGTTATCACAACAGATGCTTCCATGATGGGGTGGGGAGCACACCTCAACAAGCACAGCATACAGGGTCAATGGGACAATCAGCAAAAACAACTTCACGTAAATCATTTGGAACTGCTAGCGGTGTTTCTAGCATTAAAAGCATTTCAACCACTGGTAGCCCACAAACACATCCTTGTCAAAACCGACAACATGACAACAATGTATTATCTCAACAAACAAGGGGGGGGACACACTTGTCACAACAGTGTCTCTTAGCACAAAGGATTTGGCATTGGGCAGTTCATAATCACATTCGCCTGATAGCACAATACATACCAGGCATTCAGAATCAGTTAGCCGACAATCTCAGTCGAGATCACCAGCAAACTCACGAATGGGGAAATTCATCCCCAGATCCTACAGGATCACTTCCTCCGTTGGGGAACATCAAACATAGACCTTTCTGATGGATACAACTACCTGTGGATTCCTCACCTCATGAATACTCCCATGGCGCCAGCATTCGACGGAAATCTTCTTACTAGTCTCTGCACGTCGACGAGGACGTCACTGTCTCGCACGCGACGCCGTCTGACGTCATACAGGCAATAAGAGGTCCTCGACGACGTGCGGACGTCAGTTCCCTTTTTTCCGTGCATTCGAAACGGTTATCTTCGAGGGAGCAACTGTTACTCTTGCGGTTACAGTGTATATCTTGCTGCGTACTCTTTCTCTGTGGAAATAATGTCGCAGAGAAAGTCTGGATTTAAGCCTTGTCGTGAGTGTGGAGGCAAGATGTCGGTGACGGATCCTCATTCCGATTGCCTTTGGTGTTTGAGCTCCGACCACGACGTCTCGACTTGTGATTCATGTCAGCACATGAATCCGAAGGCCCTTAAAGAACGTGAGGCGAAGCTGTTTATGGCCAAGTCAAAGGAGAAGCATCACAAGAAGTCTTCTCCAAGACATCGGCGTCATCGAGACTCCCGGCGCCGTAGAGAATCTCGGCGTCATTCAGGGGAGGCTCGTTCCAGGTCTCCGGATTGGCGCCGAAAGACATGGGAGGTCAGCCCCACGGTGACGCCGCATCATTCGACGCCGTTGCCCTCTCCGGCGTCACCAACTTCGCCTGGACAGGCGTCGGTGATTGAGGTATTGGAGCCTCAAGTGTTTTCTCCAGCGCAGACGCCGAGGCCGGCGTCTGGGTCGCCTCCGAGACAGGCACCCCAGTATCCGGCTTTTCCCACCCCTGGAGCCGATAGTTCCGCATTCTTGAATGCGATGTATGCCATCTTCCAACAGATGGCTCCAGGGGGTGCTCCGGCTGGGCCTTTGGCCTTTTCTTTGGGTGATCCTGCGCCTCTTCGGCCGGCACCCTTTATGCCCTTTCTCCCGTTTGGGAACGTGGGCTCGGCGCCGGTGGCCGCTCCGGTGGCTTCGGAGGGATTGGCCCCAGGGATTTCCATCCCGTCGACGTCGAGATTTCGGCCTGTGACTCCGGTGGGTCCATCTGTTTCAGCTGCTCTTCAGTCGGCGCCGAAGTTACCCGTGGCGCCGGATGCGGCGTCGGTGGCTTCGGAAGATCGGCGCCGATCTCCGACTTCGGCGGAGGCATTGTCGACTCCGCGGATTGAGCAACGACTGCATTCAAGGAGGCGTGCTCTCCGGGTACTAGAAGAGCAGGAGTACCAACGAGCCCTAGAGGAAGGAGAGCTAGAGGACTCGGGTGATGGGCTGCGTGGACTGGAGTCGGCCAGTGGGCTGGACACTTCCCCTGAGTGGGACCTTTCGTCCCCGGGGAATATACTGAGGAAGCTGCTTCCTTTCATACAGTGGTACGGAAGGCAGCTAGTTTTTTGGACCTGCCTTTGCCGGTGGTGGAGGCAAAACAAAACCTTTTGACGGAGGTGTTGCATCCGGCCTCAGCCGCAGCGGAGCCTCGGTTACCTTTTAATGACGCTCTGCTGGATCCGGTTTTAGAGGTGTGGAAGAGGCCGGCATCTTCCCCAGCAGTTCACAGAGCTGTGGCCAGGAGGTATCGGACGGCTCCAACTGATCCTGGTTTCCTATCTAGGCACCCTACGCCGGAGAGCTTGGTAGTGCAGGCCTCCTGTTCGTCCAAGTCAGCGCCTGGTTCTTTCCCGACGGTGCCTGGGGACAGAGACTCAAAAAAGCTAGAGGCGCAGTCGAAGAAGATTTTTTCGTCCTGCAGTCTGGCGTTAAAAGCCACTAATGCGACCTGTATCCTGGGGAGGTATATTCATGCTCTGATGGATGACATCTCCTCTTCGTTTACAGAGCTTCCCCAGGGTCTTTTGGATCTTGTCTCTGATGCCCAGGCTGCTGCGACCCAAATTATCCAGACGGGACTGGATACCACCGACTCGGTAGCCAGAGCAATGGGCACAACTGTGGTGGAAAGGAGACAGGCCTGGCTCCGTAACTCGGGCTTTTCGGCAGATGTACAGTCCACATTGTTGGATCTCCCGTTTGATGGGGACAAACTGTTTGGGGCTAAGGCTGATTCGGCCTTGGAACGTTTTAAGGAGAGCAGGGCCACGGCTAAGTCGTTGGGACTCCAAGCTCCTTCTTCCACGGCCTCTTCCAGATTCTTCAGGAGGTTTCGTGGATTTGGGCGTGGCTCTTCCTCCTCTTCCTTTCGGGGAAGATATCAGCAACCTGCCTCTTCCCATCCCTATAGATCTTTTAGGGGGAGGGGTAGGGTCCGCACCAGGGGAGCCTCTCAGCAGCACTCTGCCTCTTCCTCATCCTCTGGCGGGGTGCAGCAGGGGAAGCAGCCTTAGGCTTCCACCATTTCCCACTCACTCCTCTCCTGTAGGGGGAAGATTACAGCATTTTCTCACCAAATGGGAGACTGTTACGTCGGACACTTGGGTTCTCAGTGTTGTGGGAAAAGGCTACACCCTTCCCTTTCGGGAGTTTCCGCCCCTCATCCCGCCCCGCCCTTCGTATTGTTCACAAGAACACCTCCTGTTGCTAGAACAGGAGGTAGAAGTCCTCCTTTTAAAGGGCGCGGTGGAGTTGGTCCCGGAGCAGGAAAGGGGTCAAGGAGTTTACTCAAGGTATTTCCTGATTCCCAAGAAGGATGGTCGTTTGAGACCAATTCTGGACCTGAGGATCTTGAATTGGTTCCTCAAGCAGGAAAAGTTCAAGATGCTGACCCTAGCACAGGTGCTTTTGGCGTTGAACATGGAAGACTGGATGGTGTCTGTCGACTTGCAGGATGCTTACTTTCATATCCCGATACTCAAGTCACACAGGAAGTATCTCCGGTTTGTGGTGGGATCGCAACACTACCAGTTTGCGGTCCTTCCGTTTGGTCTTACTTCAGCACCTCGAGTCTTCACGAAGGTGATGTCGGTGGTTGCGGCAGAGCTCAGAAGGAAGGGGATAGCAGTATTCCCTTACTTGGACGATTGGTTGATCAAAGCCAAGTCCCCAGAGCTTGTGTTGCGTCATCTGCAGTCAACAACCCAGTTGTTGTTCGACCTAGGCTTTTCGGTGAACGAGCCCAAATCTCACCTGGAGCCCTCTCAGCGCCTCCTGTTCATAGGGGCAGTACTGGATACAACATTGGGTCGGGCCTTTCCTCCGCCTCAGCGGATTCAAGATATTCAGGATTTGGTTCCAATGTTTCGAAATGGAGCGGTAGTTCCAGTCCTCAAGGTCCTTCGTCTGCTCGGTCTTTTTGCCTCCTGCATTCTGTTGGTCACGCATGCTCGCTGGCACATGAGGGCTCTTCAGTGGTGCCTCCGAAGGCAGTGGTCTCAACACAGAGGGGATCTAGAGGGTACTGTCAAGATCTCCAGAGATGCTGCTGTGGATTTGAAGTGGTGGATTGCAAGCAACAATCTTTCACAAGGAAAGCCGTTCCAGCAGTCGCCACCAGTGGCCACAGTCATAACGGATGCTTCCACTCTAGGGTGGGGAGCTCATCTGGGGGATCTGGAGATCAAAGGTCTTTGGTCTCCAGAGGAACAGATTTTTCACATCAATCTGTTAGAGTTACGGGCTGTACGTCTGGCTCTCAAGGCCTTCCTCCCTTCCCTTCGTGGTCAGTCGGTACAGGTCCTAACGGACAATACTACCACGATGTGGTACATAAACAAGCAGGGAGGAGTGGGGTCGTACCTTCTCTGCAGAGAAGCTCTTCGACTATGGTCCTGGGCAAAGGACCATCGGATTTGCTTGATAGCAAACCATCTGGCCGGAGTTTTGAACGTGCGTGCGGACAGTCTCAGTCGCCACTTCTCGGCAGACCACGAGTGGCGTCTCCATCCAGATCAAGTCCGTTTAATCTTCCAGAAGTGGGGGTTTCCTCGGGTAGATCTGTTCGCCACTCGAGAGAACGCGCATTGTCCGTTGTTCTGCAGCCTTCAGTATCCGATGCAGGAAGCGTTGGGGGACGCGTTTCAAATGACCTGGTGCGGCCAGTTGCTTTACGCGTTTCCTCCCATACCCTTGATTCCTCGAGTATTGAGGAAGATTCGCCAAGACCGGGCTCTAGTAATCTTAATAGCTCCGGATTGGCCAAGGAGGGTGTGGTACTCCGACCTTCTCCAACTCTCAACGTGCCCGCCGCTCCGTCTCCCTTTCAGGGCAGACCTCCTCTCACAGTCGCAGGGGCAGGTTCTACACCCCAACCTCCAGAGTCTGCACCTACATGCCTGGAGATTGAACGGGGCAACCTGAGTTCCTTCTCTCTCCCGCCTGAGGTAGTGGATGTTATATTAGCGGCCAGGCGACACTCCACTAAATCTATCTACGCTAATAGGTGGTCTAAATTTGTTGCGTGGTGTGGAGAGAGGCAGATTGATCCTTTACATGCTCATCTATCGGACGTTTTGTCTTTTGCTCTATCTCTGGCGCAGAAAGGTTGTGCAGTGGCTACCATTAAAGGTTATTTATCGGCCTTGTCAGCCTTCATATGTCTTCCAGACCAACCATCTTTATTTAAATCCCCTATTGTTATCAGATTCTTGAAAGGTCTTCTAAATCAATATCCTCCAAAGCCATTCGTTATGCCGCAATGGGATTTGTCCTTAGTCCTGACTTTCCTTATGGGGTCCCCTTTTGAACCTATGCATTCTTGCCCCTTGAGGTATTTGGTTTTAAAAACAGTCTTCCTGATAGCTATAACATCAGCAAGGAGAGTGAGTGAGTTGCAGGCCTTATCAGTAAAACCCCCTTATACAACTTTTTATGGGGATAAGGTGGTGTGGAGGACCAAGGCTGCTTTCCTCCCGAAGGTTGTTTCACCCTTCCATTTGGCTCAGGCAATTACTTTGTCCACGTTCTATCCTCCGCCTCATCCTTCCAAAGAGGAAGAAAGACTGCACCGTCTGGACCCAAAGAGAGCGTTGAGCTTCTTTATCGATAGAACAAAGGATTTCAGGCTGGAGGATCAGCTGTTTATTGGATACGTGGGCAAGAGGAGAGGAAAGGCAGTCCACAAGAGAACACTATCCAGGTGGGTTGTTCTTTGCATTAAAATATGTTACTCTTTGGCAAAGAAGGATCCTCCTGAGGGCATTAGAGCTCATTCCACCAGAGCTAAGTCGGCCACTTCGGCCTTAGCCAGAGGTGTTCCTGTGGTCGACATCTGCAAGGCCGCAACTTGGTCATCCCTTCACACTTTTGCAAAACATTACTGTTTAGATTCTGAGGTTAGAAGGGACGGCCATTTTGCACGGTCAGTGCTGCAGGATTTCTTGGTTTGACCATTTAGGCACCCACCGCCGGGCGTGGTACTGCTTTGGGACTCTATTCATGAGGTGAGGAATCCACAGGTAGTTGTATCCATCAGAAGAACGAGTTACTTACCTTCGGTAACGACTTTTCTGGTGGATACATTAGCTACCTGTGGATTCCTCACGGTCCCACCCGCCTCCCCGTTGCCTTTATGGTCTTGCCAAGTAATCCTTGAGTGCGCTCCTCTTGGTCTTTGAGGGTGCAATAGATGTATATATATAATATATTTATATATATATAGGTATATGTGTATATATCTTTATGTATATACTTGGTGTGTGTATATATTTTAAAAGAGAGAGTTTTATATATATATATATATATATGTACATAAAAAGATTTACAGTTATTCATACAATGTGGTGTATTTTTACAAAATAATGGATGTTGCTTTGTTCTTTCATTGCATTGCCTGGTTGTTCTCATGCACGTAAAAAATGATTGGTACTGACGTCCGCACGTCGTCGAGGACCTCTTATTGCCTGTATGACGTCAGACGGCGTCGCGTGCGAGACAGTGACGTCCTCGTCGACGTGCAGAGACTAGTAAGAAGATTTCCGTCGAATGCTGGCGCCATGGGAGTATTCATGAGGTGAGGAATCCACAGGTAGCTAATGTATCCACCAGAAAAGTCGTTACCGAAGGTAAGTAACTCGTTCATTTGCAACAAAAGAAAACGCAAAATGCCAAAACTTCGCGTCCAGGTACCCACACCCTCAATCCAAGGGCAATGCACTGTGGATCAGTTGGTCAGGGATATTTGCTTACGCTTTTCCCCCTCTCCCACTCATTCCTTACCTGGTCAACAAACTAAGTCAAAACAAACTCAAACTAATACTCATAGCACCAACCTGGGCTCGCCAACCGTGGTACACAACACTGTTGGACTTATCAGTAGTACCCCACATCAAATTACCAAACATACCAGATCTGTTAACACAACACAAACAACAGATCAGACACCCGAATCCAGCATCGCTCAATCTAGCAATCTGGCTCCTGAAGTCTTAGAATTCGGACATTTAAATCTTACACAAGAGTGTATGGAGGTCATTAAACAAGCAGGAAAACTAACAACAAGACATTGTTATGCAAACAAATGGAAAAGATTTGTTTGCTACTGCCCCACTAATCAGATTCAACCACTACATGCCTCCACAAAGGACATCGTAAGCTACTTATTACACTTACAAAAGTCTAATCTAGCATTCTCTTCCATTAAAATACATCTCACTGCAATATCTGCCTATCTGCAGATTACACATACAACATCGCTTTTTAGAATCCCAGTCATTAAAGCATTTATGGAGGGACGAAAAAGAATCATACCCCCAAGGACACCACCAGTACCTTCGTGGAACCTTAATATTGTATTAACACGACTCATGGGCCCACCATTCGAACCCATGCATTCTTGTGAAATGCAATATCTGACTTGGAAAGTAGCCTTTCTAATAGCTATCACATCACTTAGAAGAGTAAGTGAGATACAAGCATTTACTATTCAAGAACCCTTTATACAAATACATAAACATAAAGTGGTTCTCCGAACAAATCCGAAATTCTTACCAAAGGTCATATCAACATTCCACTTAAACCAAACTGTGGAACTCCCAGTCTTCTTTCCGCAACCAGACTCAATATCCGAAAGAGCCTTACATACATTGGACATAAAAAGAGCACTAATGTATTATATTGACCGAACAAAACAATTTCGTAAAACAAAACAATTGTTTGTAGCCTTCCAAAAACCTCATGCAGGTAATCCTATATCCAAACAAGGCATCGCCAGATGGATAGTTAAATGTATTCAAACTTGCTATATTAAAGCAAAAAGAGAATTACCTATTACACCAAGAGCACATTCCACTAGGAAAAAAGGCGCCACAATGGCTTTTCTTGGGAATATACCTATGACAGAAATTTGTAAGGCAGCCACCTGGTCTACGCCTCACACATTCACTAAGTATTACTGTGTAGATGTGTTCGCAACGCAACAAGCCACAGTAGGACATGCTGTATTAAGAACATTATTTCAGACAACTTCAACTCTTACAGGCTAAACCACTGCTTTTGGGGAGATTACTGCTTGTTAGTCTATGCACAGCATGTGTATCTGCAGCTACACATGCCACCGAACGGAAAATGTCACTTACCCCAGTGTACATCTGTTCGTGGCATGAGATGCTGCAGATTCACATGCGCCCTCCCACCTCCCCGGTAGCCTGTAGCTGTTCTTAGTTGAATGAAAATTGTACATTTGTAAATAAATTATCTTTTGATACACATCAAGTACATACAAACCTACTCTATTGCATGGGCACCTCTAGTATACTCACAACTCCTACCTCACCCTCTGTGGGGAAAACAATCTCAGATCGAGTCGACGCCCATGCGCAATGGAGCCGAAAGGGAGGAGTCACACTGTCTCGTAACTCGAAAAGACTGCTTCGAAGAAAAACAACTTGTAACACTCCGAGCCCAACACTAGATGGCAGGATAATGCACAGCATGTGAATCTGCAGCGTCTCATGCCACAAACAGATGTACACCCGGTAAGTGACATTTTCCACATATATATATATATATATATATATATATATGTTCGATGGCATGTGTAGCTGCAGATACACATGCTGTGCACATCCCGTAATCTGGTGTTGGGCTCGGAGTGTTACAAGTTGTTTTTCTTCGAAGAAGTCTTTTTTCGAGTCACAAGACCGAGGGACTCCTCCCATTTCGACTCCATTGCGCATGGGCGTCGACTCCATCTTAGATTTTTTTTTTTTCCGCCATCTGGTTCGGACGTGTTCCTTTTCGCTCCGTGTTTCGGGTCGGAAAGTTAGTTAGAATCTCGGAAAAATCGTCGGTATTGTTTGCGTTCGGTATCGGGTTAGTTACAACAGATCGACACCGAATTAAGAAGAGCTCCAGTGGCCCTTCGGTGTTTTTTTCCATCCCCGTCGGGGCCTGGTCGGCCCGGCCACGTGTCTCTTCAAGGCTGATGGAACGGACCCCATTCCGCTTCTGTCCAAAATGCCATAACAAGTATCCATATACAGATCAACATCTGGTCTGTAACTTGTGTTTGTTACCAGAACACAAGGAGGATACTTGTGAGGCCTGTCGAGCGTTTCGGTCCAGGAAGACACTCGGGGACCGAAGAGCAAGAAGACTGCAAATGGCGTCGGCGCCGACAGGACAAGAGCGTTTCGAGGAGGAGGAAGAAACATTCTCCACCCAGGATTCGGACTCTGAGGAGATCAATCCCGAGGAAACACCGAAAACCGTGAGTAAGACGTTGAAACCAAGAACTCACGAGAAAAGCGCTAAAGCCCAGGGGACGCCACCGCCAACAGGCCATGGCTTAACCCGAAAAATAGGTGACCGTTCATCGGCACCGAAAAAGGGCGAGCTGGTGTCGAAGTCATCCGACTCCGGTCGAGATACCGGCACACAGCAATCTCGGGCCCGAGATAGTGGCTCAGAGAAGATTCGGCACCGAGACAGCGGCACCGAAACGGGTCGGCACCGAGAGAGCACGACGCCGAAAGTAAAGAAGGTTTCGTCGGAGCCGAAAAAAGCAGCCGAAAAGGTTTCGGTACCGAAATATCCGGCCTCGGAACCGAAAACAAGTTCCTACACTGAGGAACAAGGACTGTCCACACAAATGAAGACACATAGATTTGGACAGGAATTACCGACAATAGAGCCAGATCACACACAAAGACGGCTCTTTATTCAAAAAGATACAGGGAAGATCAGCACTCTTCCTCCAGTCAAAATGAAACGCAAGCTTGCCTTCCAAGACAAGGACAAACAGCCACACGCAAAGGTGGCTAAACAAGTAACACCGCCACCATCCCCACATCACTCTCCGCAACCATCACCGGTAGCCACTCCACCAATGATGCAATCCCCAACTCATACAGGAATGAGTCAAGATGACCCTGACGCATGGGACCTTTATGACGCACCAGTGTCAGATAATAGTCCAGAATGCTATCCAGCTAAACCATCGCCACCAGAGGATAGAACAGGCTACGCACAGGTGGTGTCAAGAGCAGCGGCATTTCATAATGTCAGCCTTCATTCAGAGCCCATTGAAGACGACTTTCTTTTTAATACACTGTCGTCCACACACAGCCAATATCAGAGTCTTCCTATGCTACCCGGAATGCTAAAACACTCCAAACAAGTGTTTGAGGCGCCTGTTAAAGGGAGAGCCATTACTCCAAGAGTAGATAAAAAATATAAACCGCCACCAACAGACCCAGTGTACATTACACAACAGCTAACACCAGACTCTGTTGTAGTGGGAGCTGCGCGCAAAAGAACCAACTCTCATACTTCAGGAGATGCACCACCTCCAGATAAAGAAAGTTGAAAATTTGATGCTGCAGGCAAAAGGGTGGCGGCACAGGCAGCAAACCAGTGGCATATTACAAATTCGCAAGCTTTGCTAGCCAGATATGATAGGGCCCATTGGGATGAGATGCAACACCTTATTGAACATTTACCCAAGGAGTTCCAAAAAAGAGCGCAGCAAGTAGTAGAAGAAGGACAGAGTATCTCCAATAATCAGATACGGTCAGCAATGGATGCTGCAGACACAGCTGCTAGAACTGTCAACACAGCAGTAACAATAAGGAGACATGCATGGCTGCGTACATCAGGATTTAAACCAGAGATACAGCAAGCTGTGCTGAATATGCCATTCAACGGACAGCAGTTGTTTGGGCCGGAGGTGGACACTGCGATCGAAAAACTTAAGAAAGACACTGACACGGCCAAAGCCATGGGCGCACTCTACTCCCCACAGAGCAGAGGCACATTTCGAAAGACACAATTTCGAGGGGGGTTTCGAGGGCAAACCACAGAAGCCACAACCTCACAAACAAAGCCCACTTACCAGAGCCAGTATCAGCGAGGAGGTTTTCGGGGACAATATAGAGGGGGACAATTTCAAAGGAATAGAGGAAAGTTCCAAAAGTCCCAAAACTCCTCCAAACAAACAGTGACTTCAAGGTCACAAATCCCCAACACAACACCTGTGGGGGGGGGGGGAGACTAACCAAGTTTTACAAACATTGGGAGGAAATAACAACAGACACTTGGGTCTTAGCAATTATCCAGCATGGTTATTGCATAGAATTTCTCAAATTCCCTCCAAACATCCCACCGAAAACACACAATATGTCAAAACAACATATAGATCTTCTAGGACTAGAAGTTCAGGCATTGCTACAGAAAGAAGCAATAGAGTTAGTACCAAAACAACAAATAAACACAGGAGTTTACTCCCTGTACTTTCTGATACCCAAAAAAGACAAGAGTCTGAGACCTATACTAGATCTCAGAACATTAAATACCTACATCAAATCAGATCACTTTCACATAGTTACATTACAAGACGTAATCCCACTGCTCAAACAACAAGACTACATGACAACACTAAACCTAAAGGATGCATATTTCCATATACCAATACATCCTTCACACAGAAAGTACCTAAGGTTTTTATTCCTAGGGATACATTACCAATTCAAAGTGTTGCCATTCGGAATAACAACTGCACCAAGAGTTTTTACAAAATGCCTAGCAGTAGTAGCTGCACATATCAGAAGGCAGCAAATACATGTGTTCCCGTACCTAGACGATTGGTTAATCAAAACCAACACGCTAAGACAGTGTTCACAACACACAAAATATGTCATAGAAATCCTCCACAAACTAGGTTTCTCAATCAACTACACAGTCACACCTTCTGCCGTGTCAAACACAGCAATACTTAGGAGTAACAATCAACACAGCAAAAGGGATTGCCACTCCAAGTCCACAAAGAGTTCACACATTTCACAAAGTAATACAGACCATGTATCCAAATCAAAAGATACAAGTCAAACTGGTGATGAAACTACTAGGCATGATGTCTTCATGCATAGCCATTGTCCCAAACGCAAGGTTGCACATGCGGCCCTTACAACAGTGCCTAGCATCACAATGGTCACAAGCACAGGGTCAGCTTCTAGATCTGGTGTTGATAGACCGCCAAACATACATCTCGCTTCAATGGTGGAACAGTATAAATTTAAACCAAGGGCGGCCTTTCCAAGACCCAGTGCCACAATACGTAATAACAACAGATGCTTCCATGATAGGGTGGGGAGCACACCTCAATCAACACAGCATCCAAGGACAATGGGACATACAGCAAAAACAGTTTCACATAAATCACTTAGAACTGTTAGCGGTATTTCTAGCGCTCAAAGCATTTCAACCCATAATAAGCCACAAACACATTCTTGTCAAAACAGACAACATGACAACAATGTATTACCTAAACAACCAGGGAGGCACACACTCGACAGTTGTGTCTCCTAACACAGAAAATATGGCATTGGGCGATTCACAACCACATTCGCCTAATAGCACAATTTATTCCAGGAATTCAGAACCAGTTAGCAGACAATCTCTCTCAGGATCACCAACAGATCCACGAATGGGAGATTCACCCCCAAATACTAAACACTTACTTCCAAATGTGGGGAACACCACAAATAGATCTATTTGCAACAAAGGAAAACTCAAAATGCCAAAACTTCGCATCCAGGTACCCACAAGATCAGTCTCGGGGCAATGTGTTATGGATGAGCTGGTCAGGGATATTTGCTTACGCTTTTCCCCCTCTCCCACTCCTTCCATATCTAGTAAACAAATTGAGTCAAAACAAACTCAAACTCATACTAATAGCACCGACATGGGCAAGACAACCTTGGTACACAACACTACTAGACCTCTCAGTAGTACCTCATGTCAAACTACCAAACAGAACAAATCTGTTAACACAACACAAACAACAGATCAGACATCCAAATCCAGCATCGCTGAATCTAGCAATTTGGCTCCTGAAATCCTAGAATTCGGACACTTAGACCTCACACAAGAATGTATGGAGGTCATAAGACAAGCTAGGAAACCTACCACTAGACACTGCTATGCAAATAAGTGGAAAAGATTTGTTTATTACTGCCATAATAATCAAATTCAACCCTTACACGCATCTGCCAAAGATATAGTAGGATACTTACTACAATTGCAAAAGTCAAAGCTAGCTTTCTCTTCAATAAAGATACATCTTACCGCAATTTCAGCCTACCTGCAAATTACGCACTCAACTTCATTATTTAGTATACCAGTCATAAAAGCATTTATGGAAGGCCTAAAGAGAATTATACCACCACGAACACCACCAGTTCCTTCATGGAACCTCAACATTGTCTTAACACGACTCATGAGTCCACCTTTTGAGCCCATGCACTCTTGTGAAATGCAATACTTAACATGGAAAGTTGCATTTTTGATTGCCATCACATCTCTAAGAAGAGTGAGTGAAATTCAAGCATTTACCATACAAGAACCATTTATTCAAATACACAAGCATAAAGTAGTTCTACGGACAAATCCAAAAATTTTACCAAAAGTGATCTCACCGTTCCACTTGAATCAAACGGTAGAATTACCAGTGTTCTTCCCACAGCCAGATTCTGTAGCTGAAAGAGCACTGCATACATTAGACATCAAAAGAGCACTAATGTACTACATTGACAGAACAAAACTAATTCGAAAAACAAAACAACTATTTATTGCTTTCCAAAAACCTCATACAGGGAATCCAATTTCTAAACAAGGCATTGCTAGATGGATAGTTAAGTGTATTCAAACCTGCTATCTTAAAGCAAAGAGAGAGCTGCCTATTACACCAAAGGCACACTCAACCAGAAAAAAAGGTGCTACCATGGCCTTTCTAGGAAATATTCCAATGAACGAAATATGTAAGGCAGCAACAGTTGGTCTACGCCTCATACATTTACCAAACACTACTGTGTAGATGTGTTAACGGCACAACAAGCCACAGTAGGTCAAGCTGTACTACAAACATTATTTCAAACAACTTCAACTCCTACAGGCTGAACCACCGCTTTTGGGGAGATAACTGCTTACTAGTCTATGCACAGCATGTGTATCTGCAGCTACACATGCCATCGAACTGAAAATGTCACTTACCCAGTGTACATCTGTTTGTGGCATTAGTCGCTGCAGATTCACATGCGCCCACCCGCCTCCCCAGGAGCCTGTAGCCGTTTAGAAGTTGATCTTGAACATTTGTAAATTTGTAAATATATTACTTTAAACTTCATTATGTACATACGTATTCACTCCATTGCATGGGCACTATTACTAGCATACACAACTCCTACCTCACCCTCTGCGGGGAAAACAATCTAAGATGGAGTTGACGCCCATGCGCAATGGAGTCTAAATGGGAGGAGTCCCTCGGTCTCGTGACTCGAAAAAAGACTTCTTCGAATAAAAACAACTTGTAACACTCCGAGCCCAACACCAGATGGCGGGATGTGCACAGCATGTGAATCTGCAGCGACTAATGCCACGAACAGATGTACACTGGGTAAGTGACATTTTCTATATATATATATATATATATATATATATATATATATATATCATGTGCAGCTGCAGATACACACGCTTTGCATAAGGTCTGGCAGATTCTGTAGGATAACTTCTAGGCCTTAATTACTTATATGGGTCATACCTGGGAGATGTAAGGATATATAAGAGCTCATTTAACCCACAAAAATATGTTTGCAACTAGCCTAACTATTGGCAGTCGTTCTGGGTAGCAGCCCAACCCATTGCTTTTTTTTTTTTTTGCCATTATGCCGCCTCAGATTAGGGCCTGCGGTATGCTGATCATCCTTGGTCCTTGTCTAGTAAGAGCAGTCAAGCTGAAACTGCTAAGCCACATTCCCTGTGAGCTGGAACACAAGCAACATAAAATTGCTTTGGGCCTCGTTGAGCCTGTTCAGTTACCTGAATCTTGGTTCGAGTGGCACAGTGAGCATTGAGCCCCACATAGTATCCTTGGCCACTTGTGGCATTCCATCACGCACACAAAAAGTGATGGGAGGAGTGTTTGATAACTAAGAGCTGACCTATGCACTAAAATATTGTCTTAGACTTGGAAAGAGGATTGTCTAAAAAGTAGAGGGAAGGCTTGACACAGGTTGGCAGACCTGTCTCGTCGCAAAATATTTTGTAAGTGACTAGTGTTGTCAAGGTGCCTTCAGACTAACAAAACCAGGTGCTGGCAGAATTTATCTGGGACTAGGCACACACTTTGCAGATCAGGGGTGTGCAGCGTCAAGCGATGAGTGTTTTCATGATATCCACGACTCATAGAGTGAAATACACTGCTAATGAAAATTATTTGTGTGGGCTGTGATTATCATGAATATGTGGCATATACTGGCCCTTACCCTGGCTTAGAAAGTGTTAGGAAAACCTGCAAACCTGTCCATAAAATACATCTGGTGTAGTTAAACGAGTGAACTATGGTTATGTATAGAACACATGCCTTAGCCTTCGTGAGACTTGAGCACACTTGAGGACAACAAATGAAAAATACGCGTCGAATGATGTACACAAAATAATTTCCTCCAGCAACATACTCGTTACCAACTTTACTTTGAGCTTGATAAATAATGGAAGAAGAAGACTATCCTATCTTCAGTTCTTGCGGAGGTATGAGCTTTTGCTTACTTTATGGGAAAAGTTTAGTGGTTGCGGTCAAACATATGACATTGGTAATACTAGGCTTAAAAGAGCATGGCTTTCCTGAAATGGTGAGGTTCTTCTCTCTGTAAAGAAGCTTTATGCACCTCCCTGTTAGTCGAGGCCGCAACAAGGTGAAGACTGTAATTACTATTAAGGTTCCAAAGACAATCAGAGACCATCTATACAATTTTCTTCATTGCTTAATGTTTTGGCGAGGGATTCCGTAATAGGGAGGTAGAAACAATTAGAATTAAATTATCAGAGCGTGCTCTTGTAGCAGTGGTTTTACTGCTGCTGTCCACTTTAAACTATTTTGCAGCCACCCATGATTATTGATGATATCCTAGAACTGCATTTTATCTCCTACAAAAAATTATGCAGGGAATGGAGAGCTCACAAAGGTAAAAATAACCAGACTTCTAACTGAAAAAGGTGATGCAGGTTTGATTTAAGCTTATGCTTTTTGTAGAAAATTTGAAATGTCAGCAAGATGAATGCATGTCTGTGTGTGGGCCACTGGAAAAACGTATCTTCCTGGAACCTATTTTTCTAATATTGATCACGGACAATTCCTCACCAGAATATGCCATATTTATGTTGAGTTCAAGACATCTGCTGGGCGATTTATGGGTCTTTCGGGGAGGCAAATGCAGTATGTATATTCCAGACAAGAATCCAATAGATTATTTTTTGCTCACTGTTAGAAATGAGTGCCCTAGTTGGCAGTCGGTTTGAACCCTGTCCAAGTAGGGACCCTCACTCTTGTCAGGATAAGGGAGATAACTGCTTAGAGATCCTCTGCTCACCCCCTGGGTAACTTGGCACGAGCAGCCTGGCTTATCTCCGAAGCAATGTGTAAAGCATTTGCACATAACACACAGTAATAAGAGAAAACACTACAAAAGGACACCATACCAGTTTTAGAAAAATAGCAAATATTTATCTGTATAAAACAAGACCCAAACAATAAAAATGCAACATACAGTGTTAAAAATATGATTTTTGCAAGATTTACTTAAGAATTCAGTTCCTTGAAGTTGATAGCTCCACCTGGGGCTATCACGGCGTCGTGATCAACAAAACCAACAGTTCAGGCCGGCTGCAGCATCGTGGGCCAGCTATGGTGTCGGGGACACCCGCAAACTGTATCTTTGGAATTGCAGGGCGTCGTGATCCTCACAGTGAGCTCCGGAGAGCGTCATTAAGGTGTTGGTTCTGGAGTCTGTGCGGGAGTCGTCGGGCCCTTGAAGTCACACGCGTTGCAGATCAAACTCCGGGCTGATGAAGTCAGGAGCGCTGGCGTTGATGGTGTCAGGGCTGCGGTGCGATGTGGGACGATGCGACGTGCGGTGCCCACAGGTCATGTGCAGGCAGCGGCTCGGTGACTGTGTCCAGTGGCGTTAGTGAGACCAGGGCTGCAGTGTGAAGCGGGGCGGTGTGACCTGCGGTGTCACCAGGTCACGGTGCAAGCAGCAGCGTCGTTGTTGCTGAAGCATTGTCGTCAGTAGGCTCAAGCCAGCGGTGCGGGATGATGCTTCGCAACCCTCACGAGCGATGGCCACAGTGCAGGCAGAGATGCCTGGTGATGACACTGGAGTCGTTGGTGCTGGCGTCGGTGGACTGGGGCTGCACTGATGGTGCTTTGTGGACCTCATGAGTGGTGTCCACAGGCCACGGTGCAGGCAGCAGCGCTGGTGTCAGCAGGAGCGGGGTTGTCTGGGATGCCCAGATTGGGTATGCGCAGGCGATGCCGGAGTGTGGGGCCCACAGGTAGCGGTGCGAGCAGCGGCTTGGTGAAGTCGTCCGATGATGGTGAGACCTAGGGTCGGGATGCAAAGTGCAGCTCCGTGCGGCGTCAGCAGGTCATGGTGCAGGCCAGCGGCATCGTTGACGCCGTCCTGGTGATTTTTCTCCTTCAACAGTGCTGTAGTAGGAGGAAACTGAAGTATTTGATATCCCTGAGACTTCCAACAGGAGGCAAGCTCCACTCCAAGCCCTTGGAGAACTTTCTCAAGCAGGTCACACAGCAAAGTTCACCCTTTGCACTCTTTTCAGGCAGAAGCAGTAACTGCAGGCCAGTCCAGCAAAGCTATATAGCAAAAGGACAGTACTCCTCCTCCAGCTCTTCTCCTGGTCAGATGTTCCTCTTGATTCTAAAAGTCTGAGGTTTTGGGTCTTCTTATACCCCTTTCTGCCTTTGAAGTTGGCAAACTTCAAAACAAAGTCTCAAGAGATTTGTGAGATCCTTCCTTGTCCAGGCAGATGGCCCCAGACACACACCGGGGGTTGGAGACTGCATTGTGTGAGGGCAGGCATAGTCCTTTCACGTGTGAACGCCCACTTCTCCCTTCCCTCTAGCTCGGATGGCTCATCAGGATATGCAGGCTACACCCCCGCCCCCTTTGTGTCACTGTCCAGAGAAAGGTGCAAAAGAGCCCGACTATCAAACTGACCCAGACAGACAATCCACAAACAGGCAGTCACAGAATGGCTTAAGCAAGAAAATGCCTACTTTCTAAAAGTGGCATTTTCAAATGGACAATTTAAAAACCAACTTCACTAAAAGATGTATTTTTAAATTGTGCGTTCAGAGACCCTAAACTCAACACTTTTATCTGCTCTCAAAGGGAATCTGCGCTTTAAGGATATTTAAAGGCAGCCCCCTATGTTAACCTATAAGATAGCTAGGGCTTGCACAGTGAAAACCGAATTTAACAGTATTTCACTGTTAGGACATACAAAAAGGCACTAGTATATATCCTACCTTAAACATAACACTGCACCTGGTCCATGGGCCTACCTTAGGGGTACCTTACATGTAGTAAAAGGGAAGGTTTAGCCCTGGCAAGTGGGTACACTTGCCAAATTGAATTGGCAGTTTAAAACTGTACACACAGACACTGCAGTGGTAGGTCTGAGCCATGGTTACAGGGCTACTAGTGTGGGTGGCACAACCAGTGCTTCAGGCCCACTGGTAGCATTTGGTTTACAGGCCCTGGGCACCTCTAGTGCACTTTACTAGGGACTTATTAGTAAATCAGATATGCCAATCATGGATAAACCAATCCACAGTACAGTTTATATGGGGAGCACTTCCACTTAAGCACTGATTAGCTGTGGTAAAGTGTGCACAGACAATAAACCAATCAAAACAGACCCGAAAAAATAGGAGGAAAGAGGCGAAAGGTTTGGGGATAACCCTGCAAAAAGGGCCATTTCCAACACTGGCTCTGTCAGTTCGCTTATTGAAGGAAAAGAGAGAGAACTCCTGCGCTACAGCACCCCCCGACTTCAGCCTCTTTATAGACTTGAAGCAGCCCAAGGGAACAGGAAGTGGGCATGCCAGTTTAAAATGGGTGACTGATCGCTTCACTGCATTCAGAAATACAGAATATGCTTTCTTCCTTCCCGTGGAGGGTAGTCCACCATTCCTGTATTCCACATCTTTGGAGAAGTGCTCCTTCTTAAGTTAACACTGGCTCAGTCACTGAGACTCCTTGCTCCTGTCGTGGATTTTACATCTACATACTATTGCAATCTGGTAGTTTAGTCCATTTTAATTTCTTGACTGCAGCTAGGCCTCCCATCTACAAGAATGTGTCTATTGTTAAATAAATACCAAGGACTGTAGCAATGCGCCCTCTGTGGCACTCAGTCATCGAGTGAACTCAGTCATTCTATTATCCTGGTAATAGCACTGTTGTCCCCTAAAGGTACCTTTGTCATTGTTGTCCATAACTATGCTCATTTATGGATCCCAGAAATTGTATATGGAGCCATATTGTAAAAGGCTTTGTTTTCGCTTTGGTTTGGGCTTTACTAATTTCTTTTTGAAGTTTTTCTAAAGCTTTTGTTTCAGGTATTTTCAGTCCACCATAAAATAAGCAGTTAAATTCACAAATATTATATGTTCTGTTCATAAGGTGTTTTTAAGCACTTTGCTGCCCTGATTGAGTTTTTAGCACTGTGTAAGGCCCCATAGAAGTGCTACTTCATAATATTTTAAACCAAACATACACTTTTCTGCAGCGTTTAGAGTGGCGGTAAGGAGAATTTTCTTGCCAAACATGAGCTTGCCCTAAGGAAATGAGGGCCACCCACCTAATGGCAAGACTTGGTTTGTGTCATCCTTCTAAGTGTTTAAAGCTCCTTAGGTTCAGCTTTCTGCAGCATCGCCCACGGGGACCTAGGAATGTGAAATAAAATATATTTTAGTGATTTTCCAATAGACCATCATATAACATCGATATATTGTGACAGTATAATCACAAGGTTTAAAACATTTGCTTGGTCACTCTTTGACACCCCCCACTAAGCCTAGAACGGACTGTCGTTCCTTCCCCACAAAGTACTGCTTTAATCCATTCTTCATCTTCTCAGGACATGCCTGATTACAGTCACCATCGTTCCCTTATTTCATTGAGTTTTGGGGGCCATTCTTTACATGTAAATACTGTTTGCTTTCTAAGAGGACATACAAAAGCCTGTTCCTCTTCTCTAGTCTGCCATTCGTCAGGAGGTTTGCTGTGTCCTGTACTACACCTCTGTGTGCAATCATGAAACCTATCAGAAGTAGTAAAGTGTCTGTGTTGGTTCCAGTTCTATCTCCACCCTAGTAGTCCTGACAGTCCATTCCAAGCGTGTGTATGAAAGCCCCCCTCAACGTTACGTCTCAAGGATCTGGGGTGAAAGGAACACAGATTACTTAGTTAATCAACTACTACAGGCTTGCTGGCAGTGTAATGCAGGAATCAGTTGATACTAATTTCTTAAATAATTTTGTGAGCTTGACATTTTCACACTAGAAGCACCCAAAAAGACCATGCTGTTGATAGTGAAGGTATTAACTTTTTAACTAATAAAATATAATTTTTGATATAAAATTAATTCTTTTTAAAACGTTTGCATCCCTGCACCCACCCAACATAATTACTTTTTTCTGCTTACCTTGTATTTAAGCAAATGGACACCGTGAGTAACTGCTTGTCAGAACCAGAGCTGGTACTGGACGGCACCTGGTACTACAGTCGTTTTTATGGGCGAGCACAAAGTGCTCCGTCCATTCAGTAATCTCTTTGGGCTTTAAACCACGCCCCTGCCACGTCAGTCACTTACATTGGTTAGTGGGCTTGCCTTTTAAAATCTGCTTGCTTTCATTTGTGAAAGGCATGCATACGTCATGCCTTTTCTGTTTAGTCCTCCTACACAACACCGGTAAAGTACCAAAAACATACAAGGCTTGATGTTTTCAGCCTGGAGTCCGGACTACTTTATCTGTTTATTTTACATGCAACGCGATTGCGCTGCTTTTTTTTTTTTTGCTTTACAACGCTAATAGCTCTAACTCGAACAAATGCGAGACCTGTTGCATTGAAAATGCTTGTTTTGTTTGTGGCCAAAAAAGCCCGCCCCGCCCCCCCCCCCCCCCCCCCCCCAAAAAAAAAAACCTTCTCCATAAATTCCCTCACTACCACTCTCCAACCATGCCCCTCTCTATAGCCTGTCTCTGATATACATTTCATTTTTTTTACAGCGCTACCCTTAGTTCACTCCTAGTTTTGTGAACTGCATGATGCACGTTCTTCGCAGCAGGCACATTGTCCCTCTATGCTACTTTATAATGAGTAAAAACTGCCACTTGACAAAGTTCTGATCTCTCACCAGCAGTAACATTAATCACCAGAGTTATCTTGACATTTTTATTGTTGCCGGAAAACTGTTGGACATGCTAGAGGCACAAGGAAGTGCACACGCTTTTAAATCCGTTATTTTTAAACTCAAAGTCAGCGCATGGTGTGCCTCCACCGTCCTAAATCCGACTCTGGTCAGAAACGGAGGACTGTCTCTGAGTGCGTCCTCAGAGCTGCATTCAAGCTTTACACATAGCCAGCATAACATTACATGAGGTAGGTCGGCCAATAAAATGAGCCAGGAAGGGTCTTGAGTGATGTTTGGTTTAAGCTGCACGTGCTAGGTGGCTGGCTTTTAGGTGTCGCGCTACTTTGTTGTTTCAAAGTTAGCGTAACAAAACTTTTTCTTAGAAACAATTGCTAGCAGAAAAGATACCCAGGGAGCATGCAGATACTGAAAATGGTATTTAAAGTGTTACTACTGCAGATTGTGAGTGACCTGATTAAAACGATATGCCTTGTAAGTTGTGTACTAGGCTTCAGGTGTTTATTTTCCAGGCTTGTCGACAGCCATGCATTGTGAGCACAATTTCACGCATCACGGTTGGGAAATTGATGTGTGATCCGCGTATGCAATTTACGGAGCATCCGACATTGTCAGGGAAGATAACTGGTCTCTCGTCCGGAAACCCGAGTAGGAGGGACATCTGGTTGCTCATAAAAGGAGAAAGAAGACACCCCAGTTTAGCGCCATCTTTACGGTGGCCTTGTGGTGCAGGTGTTGTGTGAAGGGTCCTGTGTCCTATTGGCTCATATCCAGGCATGCCTTTTACCTTAAACCCCTGGCAAACAGTCTTTGGATGTAGCTGTCACTTCACGGTCTTCAGAACCTCTGGTGTAATCGACTGGGAAGTGCTGGTGATATCGCATAGCCTGGAAGAACATAAGGGCAAATATCTTTATCCCGAGATGTATTGTGTCATCCTCAGGGTCCAGCTGGATGTGTTAGTAAGCTGAAACTACCCTGGTTTCATTTTGCTGCGGGTTTATTCCACAAAACAGGAGAGCAGGCGGTCGTGGACACACAAAGGGTGTTCCGTTGGGGATCAATCTGTCTTTGAAACTGAGGAACTGAAGGTGATGACCGTAGACACCGTGATGAGCCAGGAGAGGAGTAACCAAATTCCCTGTTTGCAATGTAGTGATATATGTAGATACGTGAATAATATAGCACGGTTTGTTGACTTAAAGTGGTATTTTGACCATTTTATTTTCTTGTCAAAAAGGGGCTAAATTAGTGACTCTTCATGAACGTGTTTGAATATTGCTGTGTTCCTGTAATACATTTGTGCAGGGCGAGCTCACCATTGATTTTATGACCTGTACATATATGGTGGCATGGGTTATCACAGCATGTTTTGATGAAACATTTGTTGACCTCTTTCTTAGGCGTTCATTATCTTTTAGCCCACTCTGTGATCCAACATTTTAACAGTTGGGCTTTGTAGGTAGGTATTCTTAATACATGTTGTTTGTAATGCTATTTTTTCTACGTATTTGCTTATCACTTATTTCTTGTCAGCTTAAAAGTGATAGCATGTTTCTTGGCGTGTTTAAGTACTTGTCTAGGGTTTGTGTACTGATCTTTTACGCAAAATGGCTGAAATTACCCAATCGAATGTTCTTTTATTAGACACAAACAGCTCCTCCAAGTTTCCCTTCCAGTGTGGCCGCTGTGCTGGTAAAATGCGTTCAGATTCTCATTTGTCAAAGCTGAGGTTAGTTTGTCCCACTCCTAGGTGCATGCGGGTGAATCCACGTCTGGGAAACCACTTTTTAGCAACAAATTACCCCATTCGCCAGACTCTAAGCTGAAAGTTGGACACAAGTTTGTGTGTCTTATGTCATATATTTGTTTAGCGCCATAAAGCAAGCAGTGAAGCGCTTCACAGTATAAAGAAAACAGACGACGCTTTGTGGTTGCAACAAGAGAAAAGTAATAGCGCACGAGGATTGTGTGCCTATTGCTGCTTTCGCCTCGCTAACGTTTTAAAACACATGCCACTTAGTTTATAACACTATTGTTTTATTTATCCAACAGATTGGAGTATCTCTTTCCCTTTATGAGATTGAGCTGTGACAATTATTAATTTGTTCCGGTGGATGAAAGTGCTGGATACCCGCAATCATTTTTTGGGACCAAGGATTACTTTTCATCACCGGACTGACCCAGAGCAAGATTAAGGAAGGCCGATAGTGACGGGGTAGAAAGCAGGCATGAAGGGAATGGGATAGAGACCAGACGTGTAGGGTGGTGGAGGGAGGAGCCCTCGAGTAGAATTAAGACTGAGCAGTTTTTGGTATTCCGAAGCCATGACATTCGGCGGCCTTCTAAAACACGTTGGGCCCTGCACCTTAGGTTTTTAAAGCGTTGGCTTCACCAAACGCAGATACAACGTGCCATTGCTGCTCTGTTCGTTATGTGCAGGCCATTAATGCGGACACAGTCGCCTGGTTAATCGTTTGTCGAATGGTTAGGACTTGGACCCGTTTTACTATTTTAATTTGGCTGAACCCGTTGTTGGAACATGGCAAGGCTGGTCAGATCCCATGGCTGCTCCCCTTGTGCATCCTAATAGCTGTTAATCTTGTTCCTGGTTGCTTCTCTCCCGGGGGTGCGGGCGGGGGCCTGCTAATGGCCGCCTGACAGGATCCGCTCTCCACGTCACACTCGCCGTGACTCATAAGAGACGCGCTTCTGCCCGGCCACTCGCTTTCTTTTCTTTATTATATTTCTCACTTTTCTTTCAGACATATTCTATAGTGGCAGCTGCGGTACCATAAACCGCGGCACTGCTCCGTTTATGCTAACTGCTCGTGTGACTTGAAGGCCGCGTCCCGGCGCCTCCCCTGCCCCGCACATTACCGCCTGATTGATGGCTGTCAGGCCGGCAGCGCTGGCAGATTGCGCTGGGTGGAGGGGAACAGATGCCCGCTGGCCGCAGGGGCTCGGTGACCGGGGGAGTTCATTCAGAACAAAAGCAGGTTCAGGGCAGGGTGAGTGGCGAAATGGGGGCCCTCTCTCGGGGGTCTGCCCCCGGGGAGGCCTCTGTGGCCGCCTCCTGGTGCTCTGAGGTAATGGGATAAATGAACAGTCGCCATCGCAGGGTCGAGCAGAACCTCGCATCCGTGTTGTCAGCCGTCCAAGAGGCAGCCCGTGTTTGAGAGGCGTTTATTTGCAACCTCTCCGAGGCTTTCCGTTGTTTGTTTTTCAGTTTTGCCCCAAGATTCGCTTCCCTCGTTAGCGACGGCCTCTGTGGGCTGGAGGCTTTCACTCGTGAGCACGGGATCGGCGCCCGCGCCCTCCTCACGCGAGAGTTCGCCCTGCGTGGTCTCCGCTCGCGCGCACGGGGCGGCCCGTGGGCTGGAGAAGCACGCGGAGGGAGACGAGTCTCTCTGCCAAGATACTTTGCTTTTCAAAAAGTAAATTTTTGAGATAGATACCTGGTGAACCGTGAACTCCTCGAACGGGTGTTTTTGAAGAGAGTGTGCAGTTTAGAGGAAATAAATACAACAAACGTGTGAATCCCATTTCTGGAATTCATATAGTGTAAATGCTTGTACTTTTTAAGCCTTTTTTTAATTCAATCACGGCATTTCTGTTTCTAAACTGCCCTTGTGGTACGTGAGTCTTCAATTTTAGTTCAAGGATCTCCCTTGTGACACCTCCGATTCAGTTTGATCTACAAATGAAAAGTGTTTATTTTCTTGGTCATCTAAAGGTGTGGTGTATTTGAAGAAGGTTATTCTACTCCCTGTAGGATTATCGCATTTATTTTGTCTTGATCTCCATTGAAACAAACATTTGCAAAGCAACGGGTTTTACATCTGCTCCAGTTAGAGCTATTGGCGTTGTAAATTCCTAACTGGACTTTTCTTGCCACATAACTTGAAAATGAAAAGTAAAGCAGTTGACATAAGCGAGCCGATTCAAAACATCCGTGGCTGCCATGAGCATGAGCGCAAAGGAGACACACAGGGAAAAAGATGTTCGCTCACAGTCAAACATATCGGCAGTCCTGTTATTAACCATGTAACACAGTCAGTCTGCAAGGCAGGACACAAACGTAAAGCATTTACCAATGATGACAAAGGATTTTTGAAAGGCAAGCCCAGGAACATGTGAAAGTGAAGGGTGAGCGGTGAGTGTGGCTTAAAGCCCACAAGACTTAAAACAGGTCAAAGCGCTTGCACGCTTGACCTAAAAACACTGGACATGCTGGTAAAAACTGTCTGGGGTGGCGACCCTAGTTCCAAACCTTTATTTTCTGGGGTAATGTGCTATATACCACTGCTCATTACTCAGATATTGATGACTATCTGCTGTTTGATGGTACAACCATCTTGGACCTAACACACAAATGTTTGCCGTCAGGCACTTGGTAGGCCGATCCATATTCTCATAGGAATGCACAAGAAAAACGCACATTGATTGGAATGCCTGGATCACTGACAGTGACCTTCAGATGAGCTATTTTTTTAAAGAGTGAAGTAGCCCTTGTAAAACAAAGGATAGTTGGTCTTTAGTTTTGCTGTGTACGCTTATGCAGACAATCTTTTACATAATCTCTGAAATAGAGGGTTGGTCCTCAGTGTAGAATTGATCTGTTCTGGGATAATAGCATGAAACTAGGATTCATTCCAAGGTGGGGACCGGTGGTCCCACCTTGTAATGAATCCAATTATTTTATAAGCAGAAGTACATTCATTGTACCTATTCTGTCCTTGTTTTACTTGCTGCTGGTTTCTCTTTTTAAGGTAGCTTAGCCTAGTTAAAAGTCTAATAAAACTTTTAACTGGGCTTCTAAATCCTTGGATTTAGCAGTTGGCAGTACCTGCATGTTAGGGTACCCTACTAATGCACAGTGTCTAGGAGTAGGATGTGTGCACTCGTCTTAGTGTTGCTGTACAGTAATGAATTGTCTCCTCTATTTCATGTATTTTTAATAACTGAAGGCAGCTTGGCTGCACACACACCTTCTTGACCATTCCTCTTCACAACACAAATTCGACTTTGCACTCTTGCTTCAAAGAAAAATTCCCTATTATACCCCATTCCAAACTGTCCTCGGATGGAAAGTGAGTAACCCTCACAGTGGAAACCAAAGCTTTCTGTTTGGAACAAGATCAACTTTCGATATGTCGGAAAAATGCTGCTGTAACAAAGATGAGTATTAGAGCAGCAGCCAAGACACGCTGAGATGACAAGACTTTCTTTGCTCTTCTCTATTTCAACGTTTTTTTTATTTTTTATTACCACATGAAGTCAAGGGGGATAATTCATTGATGCCGTCCATTCTTATCTCGTTAATTTAACCTAGAATGCTGAAGTGTAATCCAAATGTGTTGATATCTGGGTTGTCCTATAAGCAAACCCAAATGTTTTGATATCTGGAGTTGTCCTACAAGGAAACCTCTTTGTAGCACAAACAAGCAGGTGCCCAAGGATGGATTTCCTCCTGTGTGCCAAAAGAAAATGGCAGGCTACATTATGGCTGCACCATGAATATAAAGTGACAAAAATAGCATTGCTTAAAAAAATATATTTCCATGTAATTGGGAAAATCTTTTCCAAAACATTTAAGGCTATATTTAGAAAAAATAGGAAAGCAGCATGGATGCTTACCTAAATGGCCTTGTGAGTCCTATATTGACATTGTTAACTGGCATTTGTATTCAGAATTTGCCAGTTGTCATTCCTTGCTTCACTTGCGTTCTCAAACCTCCACCCTCAAGAGAGAGGTCCAACCACTAGTGAGCAGTTGGTGATTAGGAGCACCAAATACTTTTCACAACAGGCCCACCTGGATTCAGATGGTAAGCAGACTGCTGCACCTGCACAGTTTCTTTCTTCGTTTTAGCACTGTAAAGGTGTGCCCAACTTCACCTAGCAGGTCACTTTTCATTCACCCAATAAACTTCCATTTCCCAATAATTCGCATACAATCATTAACTTCGCATACAATCATTAACGAACAGTGACCGATTCACGCCTGTAGAGTTTGTCTTTTTCAATTGAATTTTTTTGTTAGGGGTGGAGTTCAAAAAGTGAACAGTGGATTATTTTATCTTCTATTATTATCGAGCCTTTCTTTATAGTATCATTTTAGTTATGTTTTATATAGAATTAAGACATCACACTTAACTCTCCCGACCTCTGTCTGCTTCTCACAATAGGACAGAAATATCCGAATGCCATGAGAAAAGTACTTCTAAAGAAGGGCAACTCGCTGCCTGCATTCCGATGAACTAAAGGTGACTTGGCTACTGCAGTTCTTTGTGTAACTAGAGCTGTAGCATAGTGGTGACAGAAAGCCCATGGGACTACACTTAGTTTTTGTGGCCTGTAGATTTTTTTTTGCATACCAGTGACGCCTGGGAGCAAAACGGAACTGAGCTGTCTTTGCACATTACAGCTATGTCCAACAGTCACATAGCGAGAATATGACAACTCCGTCTAGGAAATAAATGACTGCTAATTTTCAGAACTGCTTGTTTTATTAACTGAAGAACCCTTGAGCAGAGGGCTCTTGTGGAATTGGTTTGGGCTTCTCTGACTGATGATGCATAGTTATTCTGGTGTAGAGAACTATGTTAACTGTGCAGCTCTTTGGGGTTTATTTCATATTTATGGTGATGCATAATTGCTTGTAAATCAGCATTCAGCTTAATTACACCGTTGATTGTTGAATGAGACCTTCCAACTGGTGCCCTATTTATTGGATGAAAAACTATTTTGTGAGCTATGCTGTAAAAGCCTAACTTTCTAAACAGACACATTTGAAGCCGATTGACTTGAACCATTGACATTCTAAATTGAAGGGAGTTTATTCACACCTTGTATGTGAATGATGTATTTGTT
The DNA here is from genome assembly GCF_031143425.1 of Pleurodeles waltl. Classification (NCBI taxonomy): domain Eukaryota; kingdom Metazoa; phylum Chordata; class Amphibia; order Caudata; family Salamandridae; genus Pleurodeles; species Pleurodeles waltl. Next base: position 867,309,559 of record NC_090443.1, read on the forward strand.
TGTTTCCTAAATGCTCCTTCCAGAGACCGTCTTCCTTTTCAATGATCCCCACTTGGATCTGTAGGCTTCTATACCTCCTAATGCAATCAAGAATTTTACTCCTTCATTTCCATGTCATAAGCTCTAGATCTTTAGGAGACCCGAAACACATGCTTGTGTGCTCCTTTTAACCTCTTTGGACATTTTTAGATCTGGTCTAAAGACACCTTTGATTGTTTGTCGAATATCGGAATATCTGTTGTCTCTACAGTATTAAAATTAATCCATACGTTTGGGGTGTTGGTATCATTCTTTGCTTTTGATTTGATGGCTTTTTTGTCTTTCTCAACAGCTTTACTCCCTATTCTTTGTTTGTCCTGCCTCTGAAGCATTTCTACTTTACTGTGTTCTGATTGGACGACTTGTCTTTTCACTGCTTGCTTTCACGGTTCTACTGTTTCCTTTTTCTTGTACCACTCCATGCATGTGTTTTCTTGTTTTTCCCATTTGGTAATTCTGCCGTCAGATTCCCTACCCACCCTCAATATTCTCCAACCTTTCCCCCTACATCTATTCCATTGCTCCCCCCATGGGTACAGTGCAAATAAAGAATGGTGCTACTAAAGTACAAGCACGTATTTGAAGGCCTGGAAGTATAGGGCTGATAGTTTAGGTAAAGTAATGCTTGCTCTACCATCCTTATTTTTGGAGAACAGCCTAGACAGCACATGCTACGTGCTATGGTTGGGGATAATGCCCATTGGGTGGGCTTCATTCAGAAAGATGTCACTGGTAGTTGGGTGGAAGAGCACCTATTCAGTTAGATAATAATATTAAAACAAGGGTTAGAGGAAACGTGGTTAGAACTAGAGCATTACAACTTTCCCGGGTTAACGTAGTAATAGCAGGAATTCCACTTGTGGTGTTGTAATCCGGGGTGTGAAATTTAATAAAAGATCTACTTGTCCGTGGGACAGGTTGCTTCTTAAATCTACTTGTCCTGTAAGAAATCTATGTGTCCCTTTGGTGGCATGTAGCGTGGCGACAAATTATGGCAGCGATCTCATTATGCAAGAGCTCTGATAACAGCCTCTCTGATTATGCCAGGGCTAATACAAAAGTAGGGCTTGAGCACTAGCAATTTCAAACCCTACTACAGTAATTTCTTTTGTTTGCCAGCTTTCCACAGAGCTGCATACTGGGGCAGGAGGAATCAATAAGCTATAGTTCAAGGGCTGGAATGCCTTTGTCTTACAAACCTGCTAACTTAAATGTTTTAAGGATTTTCACAAGCTCTTCCCTGATGATTTCCTATACTAGGAAAGGTTGGAACTGTACTCCTGACGAAGGCAGAAGCAGAAGTTCTTCCAGGGTTGGAGTAAAAGTGAACTTGTAAAAGCTCAATAGATTTTCGCATGAGCAAATCTACACATGCTTATTTGCTTGTGCTAAAATACAGCTCGCAAATATTTTCTAGAAGTACGATTTCCTGGTCTACTTTTGTAAATTCTTGTCAACTCATGAAAGCCACTCGAGCAAAGACATATACCTTGGGTGCACTTTGGTGACTTCCTTTAAGAATTGGGTCCCCAGTTGGGTCTGGCGTTAACCAAAGCATTTTATTTTTATTAAAATTATATTTCTCCCTCTATCCATCTTTTGGATGGCTTCACTGTGAGTGACAGCATTCTGCTCTTTTACAAGAAGTATATTGGCACACAAAATAGTTTTCTTCCGTGCCAGGAACTACAGTGACAATGTGTACTTTTTGAGACCCAAAAGCTTTTTTTTTTCTTTCTGCCAATGTTTGTTACAATGGTGAGTGCCTGGCAGCTCCCACAAAAAAAAGTGTTACCAAAGCCATGTCAAAACAAGACACACAGTGACAAAACCAAAAGACTGACAAACAATGTTGGATCGGTTGGCTTTGCCAGTGATTGTTTATTTTCATGCTTCCCATAATCTTGCTGAAAATGATTACACTGATTTTCCATTATGAACATTTTTTGGAAATAATGATATGCATCAGCACGTTTTAATAAATGATGCTTCAAATCAATAGTACCTAAAATTTCACATAAAATTAGCAAAGCATTTTTTTCCCCATTTGCCTTTTTTTTAACATTTTATTTTGGAAGCAAACAATTGTGAATCTTGTTTACAACTTCTGCAAATATTTGTATTTAATCAGAGCGCATTCTGGAAGCATTATGCACAGCCTCATATTGTTTGAACTTTTCAAACGTGTGTACACATGTTTAAAAAAAAAAAAAATTAAACTGGGACCACTATCAGTAGTGCAATGTGACCTTACAATGTTTGAGAATGCTCACCCTAATAATAAAGGTTTGGCATTAATCAACCATAAGTAAAAGTTTAAACAATATTAACATATGGACAAAAATATTACCTCAACTGCAGACAGTTCCCTTCCCCGTAAGCTGGCAGCCAAAGGGGTTGTGTTGTAGGGGGTTGGGCCTACTTGTCCCAAGGACAAAATAAACACGAAAACGTGTTGTCCTTGACCCCAAACAATATGTCCTGGGCATCGGGTTGTAAGAATTCCACACCCCTGCTGTAATATAGTTCTACTTCACAGCAGGCGTAGCTAGGAAAAGTTGATCCCAACATTCAGCTGTTTCTAAATGTGTTCTTCCCTCATGGAAAGTGGATCGTGCAAACCAACATTTCTCGTCAGTTGTATTCACAGCTGCTGCAAGCATAGTCTCAAAGGAGCCAAAATCGGGTAACTTTAAATGAATGCTGTGTGGAAGTGCCTCTGTGCGGAAGTTAGTACCACAAATGGCAGGTATGAAGTTGTGAACTGCGACAGCCAACCATGACTAGACTCTTTTTAAGAGCTAACTTTTTAAAGGTGTGCCATTGTCTCAAGGACCCAGTAGAATGGTAGAACATTTGACACGTCTGGATGAAAGTGACAATTTTAAGACTTCAAGCTAAGACAAAAGGCATACTGATGTTTCAAGAGATACAGAAATGTCATGGGAGAGAATGTAAATTAAATTGTTGCAGCAAGTGGAGAGAAGTATATGTTCAAAATCAAAAGAGAAGACAAAGCTAAGACACAGACATGGCAAACTTGTGCAGTACATGCAAGCAAGAAGTTAAAACTTAAGGCGTGCCACTAAAAGGAGGAAATCCAGGACGATTGTGACCCTGAAGAAGAGTGAAGGAGGAAGACCTGTAGACCTGAAATAAGCATAATTTTTGCACTAAGAGTTTTTTTCAGTACAGTTCTTTTTGGTGATAGTGGGGAGTGACAGCTGTAAGCCAGCCATCCTGGGATATCTGGTGGGGAAATAAGGAAATAGTCAAATGACCCGGTCCTACCCAGTTTGTGGCAGCAGAGTTACTAAACATAAATGTTTGGCAGACAAATATATTGAGTTCATGTGTGGAAAAAATAGTCCATTTTGGTATATTTGATCTATTTGGCTTTCACAAAATCCTCTTCCTACTCCCCACATGAAATTTGTAAATGAGTGAATGCCTTTTGGAAGGGAGCCGGGGTCGTAAATTGTATTAGGACCAGACTGATAGTTACAAAGCATATGATGATAAATAGACTGTTTCCTGAGAAAGGGTGTGACGAATGTGATGCAATAAAGAAGGTGCTCTTTAGTAGGTTGTCACAATTCAGGATAACGGAAGCAGTGTATTTTTAGAGGCAATACACCAATATTTCATGGTTAATATCAGAGTAAGTGGCAGAAACCATTTTAAATAGATAACTTAAGTCCTGCCAGAGGCCCATACATCTTGGACAAAACTGGATAGGAAATGATGGTCCTAAGTCACCAAGCACATGGTGAGAATCTATAGAGGGTGAACTTTAAATAACTAGATTGTGCAATAAAGAAGAATAAAAGGAACACTGGGACAATGAATGATCAGCAGAAAAGTGAGATTCTGTTTTTGACTATTTGTTCAGTTGGTGGTTATCTGAAGTACTGTCAAGTCACTCTAGTCCAAGAGGCCACATCTCCAGCGACGAACTGTTTATAGCGCAGAAGTGGTTTAAGTAAATGAACAGTCCACAAGTCCAGGGAGGAGAGAGGTTCAGGAATACAGCCAAATGGAGACCTTCAGCTTCCTAAAGTGGATAAGGTCTGTGAAAGGGTCATGATTTGAGAAAGAATTGATGGGTAAAATTCTCAAATTAGAGTCTGAGAGGATGCTCAGGTGTGGAACACGAGAAAAATAATTTCCACTGAAAGGATAGTGAATGCAAAGGGCGGCTTCGAAGCAGAAGTGGTGCAGGAAGCTGGCTCTGTATATACTATATCAAAGTGAGATATAGTGTGCACAGAGTCCAGGGGTTCCCCAGAGGCTAAAGCAGATAATAATGCTGCTCACTTTTGTGGTAGTATGGTCAAGCGGTTAGGATTATCAGAGGTTAGTGCAAAGCATTTGTTGTGCACACACAGTAAATAGAAGAAGCACTCCCTCAATGACCTAACTCCAGACCAATGTTTTTTTTTTGTAAAAATATATTTTCAGATTTTTTTTTTTTTTTTTTAGAACCACAAGATTCAAGTTGCAGGTAGGTATATTAAAAGTTTCGTATTTCACACAGGTATCAACAGTACTGTTTGAAATAGGTAAGTAATACAGTTATTTAAATATTGGCAATAATCTGTTTTATAAACAGACACAATGCAGTTTTCAGAAAACGTTCCTTGGGGGAAAAAATGTCAGATCGTTTTACAGGTAAGTACAACACTTACAGTTTCAGTCTCCGGGTTTTAGGAAGTTCACTGGTTGGGGTTCAAGTTAACCCCAAACACCCACCACCAGCAACACGGGCCGGCTGGGTGCAGAGGTCAAAGTTGAGCAAATTTAATGTGGGCTCCTATGTAGATAGGGCACTCGGACTCAGGTCGGCCAACAGGTAAGTACCTGCAACTCAGAGGGCAGACCAGGGGAGGATTAGAATAGCACTGGAGGGGCCACAATTAGGCACCAGACACACACCCTCAGTGGCACGGGGCGGCCGGGTGCAAACAGGACGTCAGGTTTCCAGTGCTGGTCTATGAGGAGGCCCAGGGGGTTACTCAGAGGCTGCAGGCAAGGTCCGGGGGGGTTGTCTCGGGCACACCACTGGTCGGACAGGGAGGAGGGCTGCCTGGTGAACGTTGAGGTACTGGAGGTCGGTTTCTCCAAGGCCTGGGGGCTGCGGGTGCAGTGTGTTCTTAGGCGTCGGATATTATCGTCCGGAGCTTTGCGGTCAGGGGGATCCTCGGGATTCCCTCTGCAGGTGTGTTATGGAGGGGTGGAGAGGTCAACCCAGGGTGGGCGCTAGCTCGCTATCGCCTGGGGACCCTCTCTTGCTGGGTGTACCACCTGGACATGGGCCATGTGCGTCTGGTGCACACGGGTCCCGCGTCAGGAGTGAGGTGGGAGTTCTTGGTTGTAGGTTTCTTTAGACAGAGCCACCGTCCTTGGGAGTTCTTGGTCCTTTTGGATGCAGGGTAGTCCTCTGGAGTTGGCAGAGGTCGCTGGGCCCATTGGACGTATTGCTGGTCTTTTTGCAGGTTCTTTGAAGCCAGAAACGGGCAGGTAGGGCTTGGGCAAAGGAGTTGTCGTCTTTCTTCTTCTCTGCTGAGGATTTCAGCTTAGCAGTCCTTCTTGAAGTTTGGTAGGAATATGGTGGGCTGGGTTCAGGGAAGCCCTTAAATACAAGAATTAGGGGCGTTACAGGGGTCGGAGGACAGTAGCCAATGGCAACTATCCCTGAGGGTGGCTACACTCTCCTTGTGTCCTCTCCCTTTGGGAAGGGTGGTACATTCCTATCCCTATTGTTCCCTGTCCACCAAACCACGATGGAGAATTCTGCAGGGAGGGGGCGTCACTTCAGCTCTGGACACCATAGAGGTGGTCCCAGCTGAAGTTGTCACTCATTGTTTTTCTTAAGTTTCCCGCCAAACTGGCTGTCAAAAGTGGGGCTTTGTCTGGGGGGTGCGGGAGGAGGATGTATTGCATTGCCACTAGCTGGAGTGCCCTGGGGCACTGTAACAGGAGGCCTGAGTCTTAGAGGCTCACCGCCAGGTGTTAGTTCCTGCAGTGGGAAGGTGTGAAGCACCTCCACCCAGAGCAGGCTTTGCTTCTGGCCTCAGAGAGCACAAAGGCTCTCACCCCATGGGGTCAGACACTCGTCTGCTAGTGGCAGGCTGGCACAGACCAATTAGTCCTACACTAGAGGATTGGGTAAAATACAGGGGACATCTCTAAGATGCCCTCTGTGTGCATTTTGTTTAATAAATCCCACACTGGCATCAGTGGGGTTTATTGTGCTACGTTTGATACCAAACTTCCCAGTATTCAGTGAAGCCATTATGGAGCTGTGGAGTGCGAAATGTGAAACTCACAGACCATATACTTAATATGGCTACACTGCACTTACAGTGTCTAAGATTGGACTTACACGTTAGGGACATATTGCTCATGCATCTATGCCCTCACCTGTGGAATAGTGCACCCTGCCTTAGGGCTGTAAGGCCTGCTAGAGGGGTGACTTACCTATGCTACAGGCAGTGTTTTGTGGGCATGGCTCCCTGAGGGCGATGTCATGTCGACTTTGCCTTTTTCTCCTACCAACACACACAGTCTGCAATGGCGTTCATTCTGTATATCTTGAAAATAATTTTTTTTGCATGTACCCAGCCAGGTCGTATCTGAAATGAATCATTTATGGTTAATATCTCTTCACATTCTTTTGTGAGTAACTTGACTGGCAGTGGAAAGATTCTTTAAACCTTCCGTTTGCAGTTTAGTTATATCTTTTAACTTGACAACTCGGGCTTGTATCTGTTTCTCTGTCTATTTTAAAAAGACAGAAAGGTGTCAACTGATGCTTAAGATCTCCTAAAACGCAACTGCACGTCAAACCAGATCAAGCCCAAATCCGATAACATTTAGAGTCAATCAACCAATCAATGATGACCCTTTAGGATTTACTGGAAAACACTTGTCATCTGTCAGGGGCTTGGTGAAAATGGTCTCCGATGAAACAGGTGACCACAGACACAGAAGAAGGCCAGACAGGTCCACCTCACTCAGTAATTGGCCTCAGTCTGTCGCCCTTTGTCTTCCCTGACCTCACCTAGGCTTAAGGCAATGGCCGTTTACCTGAACAGAAATGTTCCGTGTAGCACTCCAGTACCCTTTCTATCCATTCATTCATGTGGATAAAAGAGCTTTGCATTTAATTGCTCTGAATTTACCCGAGGGTGACACACTTGTGCTATACAAAACCCATTTGAATCTCTGCATTAATTCTTCATGGTAGAATGTGCGGTAATAGCAAGTTGAGAAACACGGTGCCGAAGTTAATCATTAACAAATCTCACCATGATCTTGTTAAGAGTGGTATAAAAGCTGCAGCCTTGGCGAGGGTAGAAGGGAGTCCCCCTGCAACATTTAAATGCATGTTGATAACACCGAGCAGGGAATTGGTGCTGGTTACGAATATGCGAAGGGGTTGACTGCAGGTTCTTGAATTGCAAACAGGTGATCTCCCAACCCATGCTGTGGAGTGTATGGGAAGCTCTGTCGTAGTCGGGGGTCTTGTGTTTTTTTATTTTATACGTTGCATCCTTCTGTGGAAATCTTGTTTTATTAGGGTGATTCAATACTGTTGGCACAAGGGGTAACAGACTTTTCTTGCCACACAAACTGAAAATAAAAAGTATAACAGTTGACATAGGCGAGCTGATTCAAAGTGCTGCCGTGAGCGCAAAGATAGAGGCAAAAGAAAAAAGGTTTGCTCTCAGACCAGTGTATCGGCAAAAGTGCAATTATAAATGTAACAGGGTCAATGGCCAAAGCGGTAACAAAACCACCCTAAGGAGGGACAAACGTAAAGCAGTTACCAACAAAAAGAAAGGATTTTTGAAAGGCAAGCCCATGAACGAGTGATAGTGATGGGCTTGAGGGTGGGTGTGGTTAACAGCCCAGATACATACAACACGTGAGAAAGTTGCGTTTGTGCCCTGCTATGGTCAACCTAAAAACTGTCTGTAGCACAGTGATGGTCAGCACAGGTCGTTTTCTCGTTCCAGTAATGCTGACGTGCGAGTCCGTTAAAAAAAAATATATATATAGAAGCATGTCTGTCGCTAGGTCTTTGCCAGGTTATGCATATTCCTCTCACTTCCTGCTTGCTTGTTGGTTCACTAGGAAGCATTCTGAAGTGCAGCTCTGCATTGAAGGCACAATACCCAGAGACGAATAATGTCTGCAGTAAGATTTTCCGTTGGTCAGTTTACGCCAGTGCTGAGATAAAGGACGTCCATGTTTCCCACTTACCCATTTGTCATCTTGTGCTTAAGCTTACTATGGATGGGGTGGGGAGAAGGTAAGTATCACACTGGTGGCTGCTTCTGCAGCTACACGTCTGTCTTTGGTGCTCACAGTATGGGACAGCGCTCACCTTCTGGTCAACAGACTGGAATTCTTCACCATCCAAACTTAGTCAAGTAACTATTTCACAGTTTCCACTGTGTTCATTTTAGAAACAAACACACACATTAACTTTGTCTTTTGATGTCATGTCCATCATTAAATAAAGCTTTTGATTTTCACTTTATATCAGCCGACGCCGGTTTTTGGAACCACTTTTCTCAGTCTGCAACTGTGTATATATGTTTGTGTGTGTGTGTTGGGTGGTGGTGGGTTGCAGCATAAGCCTGAGGCGGTTCTTGTAGGTCACTCTGAAGCACTAGGGCCACCTTCTCCTCTTTCAACAATTCAAAGGTAAGACCTGAAGTTAATTGGCAGTAGGGCGTGCATGCCCAGATCTCCTCAGATTTGCTATCTCTCGTAACGTAATGACATCCTCATCCTCAACCATCCAGTGACCTCTTGTCTGCAAGTAAATGAGAATTCCACTTCTACTCTTATTTCAGAGCTTGAAGGCCAGGTACTCTCCATATGTGCTTTGACAGCTGATTTGCCTCTTGATAGGTTTTAGCTATGATGATGGCAACGAGCGTCATCGGGTCTCAAGCGCTCACTAAGCCTGGGTTTTGTGGGTATTTGGAGTTGCTTACCTAAGTTGAAGAGGCCATGTGGTGAATCATGTGGATTTCAACATCCCGGCAGACGTCATCATGCATTCTGGAACTCCTACTGTTGGTAATTGTTAGAGATGCAGGACTTTTCACTACACTGAGGGCCCCTTTAATTTGTGTTTGTAGCCTGCACAGGGATCAGTGTGGATTTACAACCGTGATCTCTCGAGGATTATGGAAATCTTAAGTCATTGTGCTCTTCTCTATAAGGTATCGAGATGTTATGATTTTGTACATTCTCATTTAAGAAAACGTAATTTTAGTATCTTCCGAACATGTTCTGTGTATGCTGCTAAAACCTCCATTCCAACCTACAGTTTCCTGGGAATGAACTGAGTGACTGATCGGTGAGATATTTTTGCTGATGAACTTAATTCCATCCTTCAATAGTGACCTACAAACTTTTTCATGAGTTAAATGTTGGCAAGGCCTTGAAATTTCAACATTTGCAAGCAGGCCTTCTCAATCCTCATTGCTGCATGAACTCCTGTTACATGCTAGTCTGCAGAAACTACCTTAACTTTGGGATCGTCTACATACTAAAGATGCTGTCAAGATTGCTCCTTGCTTGTAACCTCCACCCTGCACTGTTACCTGTCTGTACATGCTTGCCCAATACTCTGTTGCATGTGCTTACCCTACACTGGTTCCTGTTTGTTTATGCTCGCACTCTACACTGCTGCCTGTCTGTGCATGATTGCGCTCTGCACTGTGTCCTGACTATGCATGCTCCAACACTACACTTTTTCAGTCTTTGCAGGCATGCACCATCCACTGTTTCCAGCCTGTGAATGCTCACATCGTATGGGTGTCTCATTTGTTTTCTGTCCAGGCATGCTTGACTGGTTGCTGCCCATGTCAGCTCTAACTCTGTACTCCATACTGCTTGCACACTCAGGAGATATACTGCGCTGTCAAGTCCTGCTGCAACCACCTGTAATAGGGTGCGACCTCTGGACTTGCCTTATTCAGCTCAAAGGATGGCTGGGAGTTGCCAGGTTTTCTTTCTCGTGCCAAAATGGGCCTGATTGTGTTCTAGGTATTCATGGGAAATGTGGAGATGTTTTCCGCCCGACTGTCACAAGTGTGGATTTTAAGCCTCTATTGGTTGATCTTTTTCCTCCTACCTGAGGTAGTGTCAGTTCTCAATTCGGAAGGGTGAGCATGCTCTTCAAACCTGAAACATAGAGCTAGTTTGACGGTCACAAGTGTGGATTTTAGGCCTTTATTGATTGATCGTATTTTTTCTTTGCCGACTTAGTATTTCGGTGCTTGTCATTTGTGAAGGCGGAGCACGTTCTCGAAGCACCAAGCGTAGACCGGCAGCTGCTGGGCCCTGACAGCTAGCACTGCGGGCTGCACCTTCTTCACTTCACCGCGCAGAGGCCACTTTAAAATATTGTGGTCTTTAAGGGATTTGCAGTTTTAAGCTATGTTTGATTTAAATCTTAGTTTTCGAAGTATTCTAGCAGTGGGAGACCAAAGGGCCAAGTGCTGCCGCACAGAGAAGGCGGTGGAAGCTAGTGTCGGCTCCAGAAAGCACAGCTGCAGGCCGCTGAATACTTTGCATTTCTGCCAGTGTTCAGAATAGGTGCCCTATGAGCTGTGGCACTGAAATGTATGATGCAGCGATTGCTTAATTAAACGCAAAGGTAAGTATGCAGACCTGCCTCGTCGTGAGGTGATGTTTGCATGTGTGCAAAGTCCTTCAGTATTAGGTGGCCCACGGTTTACACAGCTTGTTCCAGGGCACTTCCCATAGCAACAATTCTTAACAAACCCTTGATTATTCTAGTTTGTAAATATGGTTTCTCTGTGATCTGATAAGTCTATCGACTGTGCGCGCATGCTTAATCATATGGTGTTGAAACTAGACTATAGGGTAGTGTAGTTTGTTACTTGGCTGCTTGCACATCACTGGTCAGGTTAAGACTGGGGGATGTAGTTTGTTGTTACTTGGCTGCTTACACACCACTGGCCCCGGTTAAGCCTATGTAGGGGAGTGCAGTTTGTTGTTCCTCGGCTGCTTGCACATCACTGGCCCAGGTTAAGACTATAGCAGGAGATGTCGTTTTTACTTGGCTGCTTGCACGTCACTGGTCAGGTTAAAACTCTACAGGGGAGTGCAGTTTGTTGTTACTTGGCTGATTGCACATCACTGACCCGGTTAAGACTATATAGGGTGATGTAGTTTGTTGTTACTTGTTCTGCTTGCACATCACTGGCCATGTTAAGACTATGTAGGGTGATGCAGTTTGTTGTTACTTGGCTACTTACACATCACTGGTCAGGTTAAGACTATATAGGGGAGTGCAGTTTGTTGTCCTTGGCTGCTTGCCCATCAATAGGCAGGTTAGTCGGAGGCGCTTGAGCAAGTTCTAAGGGCTGGATTCTGTTGCTTGTGGTTTATGTAATTCCAGTGCGGTTGTGATGTCTATCGAGCTCTTCTGTTACCTGGGATGTGTAAATCCCTATGTATAAGCGGTTTTCTTACATTGTGTGGCCACATGGATATCTGTGTAGGCCAGCAGGCATCCTTTCAGGCGTGGGCAGATGGCTTTCACCTGCCCTGGACACATTTACGACTTCCAGTAGCCAGTGTGCTGAGGAACAAAAGCCGCCAGCTGCTTGAAATAAAACTAATCTAAGCAAAGCAAACAATTGAATGCAGTTCCGATAAAACATCAACCAAGTGTAAGAAAGCACGTGTTAAATATGGTGCAGTTACTATAATCCTTAAAAAAGCAGGGAAAGTGACAAACATTCTGTAATGTTATTTCTGAGTGTTTGACAATATTACCGCTGTCACACTATTTTCTATTGGAGGGTCAGGCCCAGTTTATTAAAGCTTTCTATATTGGGTTTGTTTTCCGCGTAACAGCGATCCTCGTACACTTAAGCAGGTCTTTGTGCCCTCATACGTCTGCAGATGATTGGATAGAAAGACAGACACACTACTATCCCTCCCCTCGCACATGCATACACCCAACGCCAGGCCTTTAAGAGGGATCAAAACTGTGTGTGTGTGAGGCCTACATTATCATACCCGTACATTTACATAGAATTGCAACTGGCATACGTGACCATTTCTCTGTGCGCTTTGCAGAGAGGCAAGGATTGGATGACCAAGTTTTCTGAATGCCTCGCACTGCTTTCAGCCACAACTCATTAGTGCTCCTTTATAAACACCTGGATGCGACTCAATTCAAATTGTGCACTAACCAAGAGTAATATGATACCTGGGAAAAAAATAACAATAGCTTGGAAAAAGCAAACACTCCTAGGGAATGCAAGATTGAGCAAAGCATATGAAATATAAGCAGTAACAACATAGATTACATTTAACGTTTGTAACACTTACTCAGCGGCGGCTCCTTCACAGTGGTGAAGGAGCGTCTCCCCACTGGCTCAGAGCCAGCAACTGAAAAATAAAACAATATTTTGTTTTATTTTTTCAGCTTCTGGCTCTGAGCCAGCATTTCCATGGAGGGGTGGGGTTTGGGGTGTGGGGAGGCAGGAGGAGGAGGAATGAGGGAACTTAAGTGTGCATGTCTGTTTAGCCAGCCACTCTAGGCCAGACAGTCATGCGCATTTAGGTTTCTCCTCCCCAGCTGTATTTGACAGCTGGGATGGGGAAACAGCACTGACTCCCTGTGCCTGAGCGAATGGTAAACCAGGCCAATCCCTGAGCTGCTCTCATGCTTGCTAATAGATTAGACTAGTGCGGGGTTTGCACAGGGAGTCTCTGAAGCTGCTGGGACCAGGAAGAGGAGCGCAAGGCATCCAGTAGCACCAGGTAATTTTTGTATTTATTGTTGAAACCCTCCCTTGTGCCCCTATGCTCTCCTCTTCACCTGCCCGACCACTTTTATTATGTGTCGGCTGCCTCTGCACTTACTGTTCAGAAACTGAAAAGTGTTTTTGCATGAAAAGTTAAGATGAATACAGGACCCAAATGGGACCTGGTTCAATGTCCATTTAAAATTATTACTGGGTCTGAAACCCAAAATGACCTGGCCTACCTAAAGCCCTTCTCCAAACTTAACTACATGTATGCACATAGCTTACTAAAAGCATAAAAACCCTTACAATGACTGGTCCCTTTGATGTAGTCTGCCCTCAAACAGATGGTATCTTTTTGTCAGACCTATAACTTTGAGATTTCATCTCCGTAGATCACTATGCATACTCCCTCGCCCCCCCCCCCCCCACACACACACCTGCTTTGCATCCAAGCAGTTGAAGAGACATCTGAATGCAAGTTACAATGGTATATTACATTCGCTCTGAAGACCTCGGTGGGCCCTTTAAATGTTACCCCATTTGCTTTTGTGTAGGTTGTTCATTTTCTGTCTTAAAGATCAGACCATTGGTTGCTATCTAGTTAAACTCTATCCAAACCAGTCTCTGTCAGAGAACATGGTACGCTTTGTGCTTGATTTGTACACAAAGTATGATTTTGGAGACTTCACACTCACTCCATGGCCGCTGCCAATTAGAGACCAGTGTTCAAGCTATGGCCTTGCTTTCCAAAAGTTGTAGTGGCTGTCAGTTATTAGGAGGAACCACATAAACTCATGATTGATGAAAGTGTAACCGTGTGTCCAAGGATGACCTAGAGGTTTGAACGTTGTCCGTATGAGGTAGATAGCAGTGTTTGCGGCGCTAACAGGATGCGTTGCGGCTGGAAGTGAATCTTCCTTTGGGTAAATTCAGCTGTAGTGGTACAAACATGCAGTTTACAGTATTTCACAGTAGCCGAGTTCTCTTACAACTCCCAACTTGCTTCCAGGGTAAAGTACACTGCTGCGCTAATGCATACAAAGATCTAGTCAAATGTCCCCGACTGCATAAAAATGTGACTCGCTCTTCCTCTCAGCCTCCGTATTCCAGTTTGCAGCTGCCTGTTGAAAATTGCTCCTTTTCAGAGTCCTTTGCTAAAGGTGAGCCTGTTGGTACTTTTGTACAATGTCTTAGAAGCCCCATATTAGCCATGTTCACTTGGTTTCCTATTGAAACTGAAGAACTGCCGCCTTTCTTGCAGCTACTCTACATCACACTGGTCACCTGAGTTATGATGCCCACAGGATGTGGACTTACTAAAAGAAATGCATGCGGCAGCCAGCCCTGTTAATACTTGTAAAGCTCTTGTGGGAGGTATGAGGAAAAGCCGTGGTAAGAGAAACCCAAGCCCTATAGATATTGGCGAGGTGCGATGGATGAAACAGTAGTTGAGAAGAGAATAGGCTGAAGTGCAGAGAAGATTGGCCAAGTCTCGGGCATGCATGGTAGCGACATTGAGTGGGGCAAGCAGTGTTGGGGGTTTTCCTTTTATTGTTGTAAAACTAGAGCCCATGACTTGCAATGTCTATTTAAAACCTTTGTCTGCCTGTACATTTCCAAGTAAGTGAATGGTTGGAACAGTTTTTGTTAAGAGCGCGAGGTAGAAGAAAGACCAAGCCCAAGAGAAAAACAAAACTTGCAGTTGGCAAAATATTGCTCTAGCGTTTTAACAAAGTGGACGATTCAAAGCTGGTTGTGATATTTATCTGCTAGTAAACAAAATAGGCGGGTTAATGAGTTTTTTGAAGCTCAGTGGTGGTTTTGACTCCATCCCAGTTGAGTACTCTAAAGTGTGATGCGAACACACAGAGTTGATTTAGTGGCATGCAGATGCATAAACAGAAGTATCCGTTAGAATTTTAGAAGAAAAGTATCTGGGATTACGTTATACTTTTTTTTAATGTATTATACGCAGAATTCTTCTGTAATTCGATAACCATTCAATTTTGCTCTCTGTGTCTTACTTTAATCTGTAGCCTTTTTAACATTCTGTGAAGATTTTTATTTTTTTTGCCTTGGGTGAAATGTCAGAATTATCTTTTTGCACAGAAATAAATATGAACAGTTGATACACTGCAAGTTTTTTGCGTGCATTCCTCGAAATGGATCTTGTTAATGACGCCAAGGCAGCTTCCACTGAAGGCGGTTTGTTAGTATGGCCACCATCACTTTTGGTATTTCTTGTGTCATGAAGTAGTCCATCTAACCACGCAGTACTTGGATAAATAAGTACAGAAGTTTACGTAGGGTTTGTTATTTGTTGGGCTGTTCCGCTGATGGATGGTATTGATTACTGGGGAGGAGCCGAGTGCTTGCTGCCTTTTTCAAGGACTTGAAGGGAAAATACACAGCGATTCACATCTGTTTTGGATCATTTTTATGCATGCTTAACTTTGTATGCTTTGCAATTGTCTTAATTGTTCATCGTATTTGGTTTCATGAACACCCTTTCAAATGTTAGCATATTTATTTCTTATATTATTCTAATGGCTCCACACCACACAGCTGTTGATCATTTTGGATGTTTTTGTTTCACATATGAAGGAGGCTGGTATAGTTATTTTTTGTGTTTTTAAATCCTACATTTACTTACTCACTCTTATACTACTTCAAGCGCAGCCCCAGTCACCCCAAAGTATAGTGCCACCAATTGAGATTCTAAGGCAAGGGGACAAGAAGTGACACGCGTCTGTGTGCACTGTTTTGATGCTAAAACTTACATTGATGGCTTTTACTTTCTGCACGGTTGTGAGAAGGTGAATCTGGATCGTGGCTGTTGTCTCTTTCGTGTACTTTATTCTATGTTTCGTTGTGATGTTTAGTTGTAGTATTTTGAAACGTGGAATGTAGCCCCCTTCTAACGGATCAGTAGAATTTCAGACTTACATCCAGATACCGTGTCTGTGCAGATTCCTGCGGTGGAACACGCTTTGTGGATTTCCAATCCACAGTGTTATACTATTATTTTCGTGCTGGATGGATTCCTTAGGTTGTGATTCTATGATGCTTAAGACACTGAAGAACAGCTGCATAGTAATTATTTGTATGCTTATTGGCGGGTGGGTTTGTTTTCTCTTGAACACTGAAATGTTCACAATATTAATGAAGCTGGAGTGATAGAAAAAAATGGAAGTTGTTTCTAACAGCTAGTGCATCTTTGTATGTCAAAGGCTGCTTTGTAAGCATTGTTAAATTTTGGTGGACCCCACTATCACTGTTGGAGGAAATCAGTTGGTATTATTTCACAGCAGTAAGTACCTGGTTGTGTCACCTTTTCTTGGCCCGAAGGCTGGTGTATTGGCAGTCGTGATAGGCAGTGAGCACAGAACGTGCATGATAAGTGCGACAAACTTTCATCAGAGACAGCGGCCCTGTCGCTGAAGGAGCTGGAGCCTTGAGAGCCTCATATTCCTTGCACTGAAGTGAATTGAAACTTGTTAAGAAATTATTGGAAAGTCTTGTTAATTGATTTGAAGTTCATCATTACTGTTTTGATGATGTCTTGTAACTCCATCTGATTGGCCAGAAATCGTGGCACTTAGGTCCTTACACCCAATCGCGACGGTTGCTCCTTATTCTGTTTGTGGCAAGATAGTGTTGTGTTCAGCACTAGTAGAGGAGGAGGATGATTCGGGAATTTCATTTAACACCTCTTTTTCTTAGAGGTTCCTTTTAGTCAGTACATTGTACTTAAATCATTTAATTTCTAGGCCCTGATGGTTTTAAGTGGCAGAGACTAACAAAGTTCTGGTTTTCTTTGTCATACTCATGTTGCTGAATAGAAGGGGAAGAAGTGATCAAGAATTCATAACTATTGATTAAAAATTCTGTCATAAGACCCCTTTAAGTCGAAGTGAAATAGGTTGTTAATGTAATTAATAGCAGGAAAAAGGTTGTCAATTATTGATGTGCATAGGAATGGTTAAACTGCAGGCATTACTCGGGAGCACCAGAATTGGGAACTCTGGGGCTGCTAACTAAAGTGAGGACATAAAAGCACTCATCAAATTATAAAATGTGTGATGTAAGTGGGACCTTTTTGACTTCTTCAGATGGCAGTCTTACTGTGGGGAGAGCTAGTGAAGCTTTTCTCAGTTAACCCGATGGTCAGTCAGCGGTCTGTGGAAGTGCCCTTACCATAATATTCAGCTGTTGAATGTCGATTCGTTCCTCCATCAGTGGGCGTGCTTTAATGACATAAGGACAGATGTTGGATTGCCACTGAGTGACTGACTTTGCTCGTCTCTGATCAGATGTCCAGGTATTTGGAATGTGGAAGAATCCTGCAGCCTGTATGGTTTGAATCCATGGTGGGAATTAGACTGACGGGAACATGCTCAAGATCTGCTTTTGAGAGCCACCAAGGGGCCCTCACGCACAAGCTAGCCTTCACCATCCCTTGCGGTGCCCTCTTGCTCCCACGGTCGCAGATCCTCGTGTGTGCCCGAACTCTCCTTAGTCGCAGCTGAAGTGGACCCATTATGTGCTCTGGCCATGCCTGCCAGCAGCTCACTCTCTGGCCCTGCACTGATGCTGCTTCCAGCGTAGTGTTTGCAGAGTTAAAGACCATTCTTTACTTGTTCTATGTCCTAATGAATTTGAAACATATTTTCACTACAAATAAAAGATACAATTATTGTGTCCGTGTGTATTACCTTGAGCCTGCGCCTGGCTTGTGCTGAAGGCTCTGTGGGCGTCAGGAAACTACCTGCAGAGCGGAAGCTTAAAGACTGTTGCCTGGTGTCGACAGCGTGTGAAATGCTGTTATATGAAAAAGTAGCAAGTCCATATCTGAACGATATTTTAACTAGGCGTGTGCGATATTCATGTAATATACTTTTGCATAATTACGCTAAATTTAAGCAAAGTGCAAATCTGTCATTTCGCGGTATATTTTAGAACAAAATGCATCCTCCCATCAAGTTTTTGCTCAAGGGTGCATTTAAACAAAAGAACTGCAAACAGAACGTAAGCGGCTGTTGGTGCCATACAGTAGCATGTTTGCTGTGAACTGTTACCCAGATGGTGGCGAACTACACGAAGTGCCATAGTGGCGGAATTTCGAATAACTCGCGTAACATGAAGTTCCTGAAGTTTTGCGAATTAAGATTGCATAATGTACATTTTGCCCAGACTTAAATTTAACAAGAGGAAGGATCTCTGTGGTTGATGGAGCGTCTGAAACCTCCTTTGTAATAGTGAAATTACTGCTTATTTGTTACCTCGGCTATAGTTAGTCACAATGAAAGGGGGTCGTGTTCTGAGCAAAATTAGGCCTTGCAGCATACCTGGAGGGGTTTGTATTTAAGGCACGTGTGTCTCTCTTGGAGAATGGTTCTTTGAAATTGCTGGCTGCCCAGGCGTCCATTTGAAGCTCCCTTGCACAGTTTCTAGGTGTGTTTAGAGCTACACTGGCTGTCTCGCCACATCCCATTGCAGTGCAATATTTCTGTGCCCTCCACCTCCTGACTCCGGTCGCCGTGAAATTGCACAGTGTTGCCAAGTGATATCACTGGGTTATATTTAAATTATGCGAGCTCAGCGAAGACTGTGTGCTTCTGTGAGTATGTTTGTAAAAGCTAGCTCCATAACACAGCTTGGATTGTGAAGCAGATGTCCGCACAATAACACCTCTTCCTCAATTACAATCGTGGAGCAAGGTTTCTCTTCCCTGGCACCAAGGGGACCCTTTTCTAAACAAGATTAAAATCTTATGTTTTGACATCAGAGCTGTGCTGGCATAGCTGCTACCTTGGTACATTATCATTTCCGAGTGGAGAGAACCATACATTGGCAAAGGAGTTGACTCTGTGCCTTTCATGGGTGGTGAGATTTTTAATTTGTTACTTTAGTCTTCTAAAAAGTAGAAAAGAACAGTTGCGAATGAGTCTTATTAGAATCGCTCCGATTGTTGAACTTAGAGTGGTGCTTCCTACGACTGCCACACGTTCATGTGCTTGCTGTATTTAAAGACCTGTGTTACCTTTCAAACGATTGGTTTTATCTCTAGCTCAAGTATAAAGATATGGCTTCGTGGCTTTACCTTGTGGATCATGGAGTGCGTCTTACTGGGAGTAAGAGTTGATTCTCCTTTGTCATAATTGCATTCACAGCTGAGATTCTCAGGAGACAACAAAAGAAGAGTGCTGCCATTAATGTCAGCTGGTCGGGCTTATGGTGCCACTCCAGGCAGAGTCCATCCTTATGCACATCGGACGTGGTCGTGCTCCCATTGGAACAGTCCGCCTGGATTGCCAGCCACATCTCCTCTGAATGGGAACAAAAGTAATATCAGACCGCTTTCAGCCTTAGTAGATCTCATCACTGAGATACACTTTGAGTTCAGTGGCATGTCTTTCTGTGACTGAAACACCCCCTTTACGGGTCTAAATGCATAAATTGCCTATCATGATGTGCTTCTCCTCGATTGCTCATTGTTGACCTCATATCTTTATCATTGGCTTATAATACACAGCACTGGACCGGGAGGTTAAAAACGCATTTATTAAGAGAATTGCACAACTAAAGAGAAATGTGCTGAACTAAAGTGCTTCATTTTAGGTGTCAGAGTGCCTCGATTTTTGGGCTCCCCGTGGTCCAGGTCTGCCAGCCTACTGCTCTAGGGAAAGCACTTTCTGTTCTTTGTTCAGCAATGGGGCAATTACTGGGTATTCCTACCTTCATAGAACACCTTCTAGAGTATATCAGACCTTAAGTAACCTATGTGTAAGGTCTTGTTCAAACCCTGTCTTATTCCAGCTCTTTTGCTTCCAGATATCGCCTTGTTTCAGTTAAAAACATTTGCCTGTCATTATAGGCTGTATTTTGCAGCTATTGCCCAGCATTCTGGTGCACTGCATTGTTCAGAAACACTGTTCTGCTTAAACTTTGTTTTTCTTATGGTTTGATGGCCTGTGGGTTGATATGCCTCAAAGCACATGCAGGGCATCCTAGGTGTAGGGATGTCATGCAGTGCTGGGTGAGCGCCTTAGTCGATGGCAATCCTGAAAACCCTGCATGACCATGTGAATGAGTCCCATTTAAACTCAGTGTATGTAAACCTGACGTATGTGGATGTTCTGAAAATCTGTCATGGACCCGGGTGACCGGGACTGACTTTAGGCACCCTTTGTCTGTGGCCCACCATTACAGTTTATATGCCAGTCACAGTAATGTCTCATTATGTGCAGCATTCACCCGCTGTTAATTAACCTATGCAGAATGTGGACGCACTGTTCATTATTTGCAGCCTCCAGTTTCTGCAGTCAAGGTGCTTGCCTTTGTGCCTCCTGTCATGATAGCAGCAGTACAAGTGGCTGTGCATGCATGCATGAATGGATGGGTGTGCTTGACTAGATAACCATGTAAAGTATTGCCATTGAGTTTTAGGCATTCTTATGATTTGGTAGTAAATACTCTTTCCTGTCTCCTGCATTTCTTACCCTTGCACCTCTAGCAATATGGTCGTGCACAGAGCCCAAGTAAGTGCACTGGGAAAGGCACTTTGTTTTTATTCTTTTTGTGTTTAAACAGCAGTTCTTAAGCTCGAGGTAAGGCAGACCATTATACCATTATGGTAAGGCCATGTCCTTAACAGAGTCCTTAACAGAGGACAGATAGACTGCCAGCCTGGCTAATAGTGAATATCATCCAAGCGTTGGGACTGCATAAAATAGTCATCAGAGGCCATCGGCCTGCTGTTCCTGGGCGCTGTGCTGTGTGTCTGGAAGACAGCCTTAATGAGATAAAAAGCTTAGCTGGAGTCCAATTAAATTCACTGTCCTACCTGTTTACGCAGCCCTTTAAGTCTTGACCTGCACTGTAATGCCTTCTGCTGTGCTCTTGAAGCCTCGGGCTGTGGGCAGACATCCATCCCCCTGTCTATCCTTGAAGCCTTGCAGCAGTGTGGCCGCCCAAGCTTACCGCACAGAGGTAGCAGACCATAGGACCATTTCATTTGAATACAGTGATACGCAAATGGTAATTGAACGCTTCAATTCTCGTTATTTATATTGCATCATTATTCCCAGTAAAATCTGCATTCCAGAAGTAGTTGGTGGAAGTCAGTTGTTTGAAGGACAACGCTGGCTATTTATTGTACTGTTGCTTCCACACATCCCATCTTCCGCAAGGTCCAGTTTGCATAAACTGTGAAGCAACAGAAACAAATCAAAAAACTATACTGTGCGCCCCGTATGTTGGCATTGCTTTTCCCAAGTACAGTTACTGATCTATCAGGAGATCCTTTGGCATTGGAACTGAGAATGGCGTTTACAGTTCTTTACCCTAGTCCTTTCTTTGGCGAAACGCTCCTACAGAAAGGAATACAAAATATTCTCCTGAAAGATTTTAAAAACGTAGAACAATCTCTGCCTAAAATATTCGGAAGAAGACTGAATCCATTTGATGATAAAGTGTCTTGCACTGGCTGCATTTCGATTTTATGGTGTGGGCTGAAGTGAGATGTAGGAAGTTCCGAAGTGATGCTTGGCAACGTGCTTTATTTACTTACATTTGGGTTGCCACGCGGTAGAACAGTGGGGGGGAAGTTATTCTAGTATATCTTAATATTTTTCAAGCAAGATCTTGTAAATGAAGAGTAGCGTCTTGGTGGCTCTGTCGAGTGGTGGAAGAATGTCAACGCATGTGTTGATGAAAATGATATGCGAGACGCAGAATCGTACAAGTCTGTGTAAAAAGGTTTGGGGCTTAATGAAAACGTGTGTTTGGCAGAAGGAACAAAGTAGCATACAGCTTGGGGTGGTTTTGAATGTTCTAAGGTTGAATGCATACAATCTAAGTGATCATTTAAAAAAAATGATTTTTTTGATAATTTTATTTTGGGGTAAAGCTCATTGTTCTGTTACATGAGATGGTTTTGCTTCAAAACTACGGAATGGACTGAATTTCAAAAGTTTGTAAAAAGTGC
The DNA here is from genome assembly GCF_031143425.1 of Pleurodeles waltl. Taxonomy (NCBI): domain Eukaryota; kingdom Metazoa; phylum Chordata; class Amphibia; order Caudata; family Salamandridae; genus Pleurodeles; species Pleurodeles waltl. The sequence continues at coordinate 867,331,402 of NC_090443.1, forward strand.
ACATGGCAGCAGGTTTCAAGTACCTTCCGCACCGTCTCTTTCTCTGAATGATGTGGAATGTATGCCGACACTGGCATGTAAATTGGCATTCGGTTACCTGTTGGGTAGGTTTTCAAATTAAATGTTTTAAAAAAAAAGGCCAGGACTTGCTTCGCTTGAAGGTGGTTCGTGGCTTCAGACTGGGGGGGGGGGGGGGTGGGGGGTGGGGGCACCACGGCATTAAACACCAGCGGCCGCAGGTGGGCACTGCAGGGCTCCAAACGCAGGGGAGAAATGGAGGGGCAAATAGAGCTCTTATACCCTTACCTGAAATAAAAGGACGAGTTCAGATGTCTTATTTCACACCTGTGTGTGCAAGATGCTGCTTAGATCTAACATCCCTTGCTTTATGGAGCCAGACGGCCGATGCAACTGCACATAGTCCAGGCTGGTGTGATATCTGCGTGTGGGAGTGGGGGTGTGTGTGTGTGTGTGTGTATATATATATATATATATATATATATATATATAAAAAAATAATCCCCTTCTACGAATTAATTCAGTTTTTTGTCTGTACAAGAAATATCTGTCTTGGATCCCTCTCTTCATTTTCGTTGACTGCTGCAGGCGCAGGATCAAGCTAGTGAATTGACATCAGATTTTAAGGGGGCATCGTTTTGAGAAGATATTTTGGTTGCTTGATTTCTGTAGAAGCAAGACTCATCTCATACTTCCTTTACTTGAGATTCTGAGCTATCCCCATGCGTGTGGAACAGATGGGTTGGAGCCAAGAAGCGGCGTAGTGTGTGTGTGTTCTCTTGCATCAGATGTAGGTACCATAGACAGGACTGCAGTTCACTGGTGCTGCACACTTCGCTACAGCGAAGGATGTTGAGAACATTGATAATTTGTGGATTACGGAAATAAACACAGGTTGGGAAGCTTGTTTAAATTTTAAAGTGTCTGTCAATTAGTTTTGAACCATTTTCATTAGCACACTTTTTTCTAGATCCTATGCATGCCTTGCTTTGGCTTTTATGCATACTCTTCCTGTACAGGGAATTTGTCATGTGCAAGCTCTGGATATGGAAATCACTCTTCAGTGCACACAAAGTTTACATCCCACAGTTAACAGTACAGATTTAGCTATGCCCGCTAATCTGCCTGCTTCAAGTCTGTTAAAGCTCTCTGCAGTCTGTTTACCTAGGAGCTACTTTTACAGTGTTTATCATGCCTGTTTTGCTGAGCTTCCCACCCACCATCCACTGACTACAATTCCTACTGATTCTCACTTAGTTATGTGGTGCGGATTGTCCTTATAGGGACGTTTAGTAGCATACCACATCAGCTGGCATTTCTACACCATGATCTTCAGCCGAAGGCTTAGAAGCTGCTCTTGGTCTTTATGGGCATAGCTTTAAATGTTGTTTGTCCCTAATGGAAGTTTCTCGTTTCTCATGAAAGGAGATCGTGAAATTAGCACTGAGCACTCTTTCCCTCAGACAAGTACTTGAATCCTTCCTTATCGAAGTTTTTAACAACTGATTTCCTTTAGCAGTCACCAAGATAGCAGATGCCTCCTCGCCATAGCGCCTGCCATTATTTTGAATGCACACTTCCAGTTAACTTTTAGCTGCTGTCTGATAATGCTGATTTCATTAACATATTCAAATAACATTTGCTGTGGACGGTTTTAATTGTACATCAGCAGGCAATCCTGGCTGAGTAACTAGGTGCATCATTAAGGAATGCTGGCCACATTGGGTTGACATCAGCTTCTGGTTTAGCTGTTGGTACGTCACCCAGTTCTGGTTTTTATTGGACATTTGACCTTGTCATGCCCAAAAGTAATGTACCTTCCGTAGATGCACAATTGAATGTTCCTTCCATTTTTAGGTCTTGCCTACAAATGTACATGCGCTGTTGCTGTAAGACACATTTTTTTTGTATAGTGTGGGTTTGCAACCTGTCTAGAGCATAATATTGGTTGTTTTCATTGTCATATCACTAAAGGTGTGGGGTAGTAGGAACTGAGGGTAGGACTGGGTCGATATTCCCTCAGCGTACAGTGTTAGAATCGCTTTAGATTCTGAAGCGGGGAAGTCATGGTTGGAAAATGTCCAAGCATGGGGGTGCTGTGGTGTTCTACAGGTGGAGAGGGGAGTTCCTTTACGGACTAGGTGGTCTCACACACATAATAGTATCTTGCTTCATCATTTGACCACCTAGCCCCACCCAAGTAAGATGATACTACTTGGGCGGACTCAACCTCTTGGTTAAAAGAACCAGAGGGAGTGCTGAAATTAGACTGACTGGATAATTACAGAGCTCCAGATGGGGTGAAAAATAAAATTACCAAGCAAGTCACCAATTGCTACTGCTAGTTTTAATGAGGGTGCATGCTGGTAAGGCTAAGAACAAGGGGGGAAAAAGGCTAGTTAGAGGATAATGTCTCTTGGAGTCTAAAAAAGAATACGTATGACCAACATGTTTCTGCCCTCGCAAAGTGCTGGTAGGTCAGGGGCATTCGTCAGGGTCGGAGCACACGCAATAAGTGAAGTGCTCAAAGTGAAAAATGTATGGCCTACCTTAACAAGTAGTTCACAGTGGGGTAGGTCTAAAATAGCTAATGAATAAACCACAAATTATTAGGAGTGAAAAAGTGGCAAACTACTGCACACAACACAGCAAAAGGTGATAATGTATGGGAGAAAATAACACACAAATGCAAACGTGACTTACCCCGGAGTTGGGGGCTATTTGCCTCTGGTCTGGCTAGTGCCGGGTGGTTTTCCCTTGTAGTCACACTCTGAGGAGATTAAAGGTTTAACGTAGAGGAAGAGAAAGAAAAGCAACAAAAAGAAATAGAGCCAGGGAGGAAAAAAACCCGGGGGAAGGAGAAGCGGGGAGGTGCGGAGGGGGGCAAAAGAAAAGAAAAGAAAATCCAAGCTTGAAAGAAGTACAGAAAGAAAAAAAGAGAGACCACGCTTGAGAAGAGAAAAGGAAAGGAAGAAAATATACAATAAAAAAGGGTGGGGAGAAGGGGAGAAAAAGAGGAGGAGGAACCAAGCCAGGGGGGAACTGGAAGCAGGTTACAGAGAGAAGAAAGAGATCCAAAGGGCACGGGGGCCCAGACTTACCACTCCAAAGGGAATACCATGGGGGGTACCTACATGCCGGAGCCAGGCCGCTCTGGTGCTGACTGGAGGACTTGTCTGGTAGTTATGGTGGATGATAGCCAATCGGTGTGAGGCTGGGGGCGGAGTTGAACCCCATCACCAAAGTGAATCGGGTGTGCATGACGTCGTTTTTCGGTAGGCGTACCGACTCGCGGAAGGTTTTCTGGCCCGCCCTTACCCCGGCCGCACCCTCTGTGGGGGCTGCGCTGGGTCGGGGACCAAGGACGGCCCTAATAGGCCCGGTGTGACGCGACCAGCCGCGGGACCCATGGGGAATGGAGTCCCGCGGGGTAGGCTGCGCCTGGACGTAACGTGGTAGAGAGAGGTGCTTCCTCCACGGTGCAGCTGGCACGCGTTGGAGAGCGTCCTGCGCTGACGTGTCGCCGCTAGCGCGGCGCATCACTAAAAACCACAGGACTGTGGGAAATGGAGTCCCGTGGAGGGCGCCCGGTCATCCGAGGAGGATGACCGGGGAAGGAAGAAAAAAAAAAAAGGGGGGCGGGGTGGAGGGTGGGGGGGATAAGGTGAGGGAAGGGGAGAAAGAAACAAGAAAAACGGGGAAAAGGTGAAAAAGAGCAAGAAAGACGCGGACAAATTAGTAAAAGGGGAAAAGAACGGGGGAAAAAGGAAAAAAGGGAAAACACGAGAGGTGAGAATAAGAGTGGGGGGGGGAAAGGGGGGGTATAGTAACCAAGAAGGGGGGGGGGAATTAGGATGGGGATGATGAAGGGAAGGGGACGCAGCCCGGGGGGGGCTAAATAGTTAAAAGGAAAGATAATTGAAAGGGAAGAAAAAGAGAGAGCAAGAAAGCAAAAGGAGAAGAAAATGAAAAAGGAAAAGCAAAAAAGGGGGGGCGGGGAAAAGGGGTATTGGGCCACGAGGGACAGATTGGGAAAAAGGATATAAATAGAAGCAAGGATAGAAGAAAGAAAAGATGGGGGGGGGGGGGGTTGTCACACTCTTTTGCTAGCTTTCTATTGTTTAACTCCCATAGGCTTCTCTCGCTTTGTTGTGTTTGCCCCTCCCTCGAGCCTGGACCAAGTACGTGTTCTTACCCGTTTTTTGGCACACACTTTTTTATATGTTTTTCAGACAGCGGCTTCTGCTATCTAGTTGCTGCGGGGTGTTCAGTGACTGAACAGTATTAACTCGTATATACTGCCTGTTGTCAAGTATTCCTGAAAGGGACTTGTATTTCTTTGATGGTGACTCCCATATGTCCTTCGCAAGCTGCTGCGCTCTGGTTGGTGTCTCTTTTGCCTGAGGGTGGTGTGTGGGGACTTGTGTATTCCCTTGGGCTGCTTTTCGGTACCTTGTGGTACTTACACCTTGTGCCAGGTCCAGTTATCCCTTACAAGTAGATTAGAGGTGATCTAGCAGCTTAGGCTGATAGAGGTAGCTATAGCAGAGCAGCTTAGGCTGAACTAGGAGACATGCAAAGCTCCTACTATACCACTTATATCATATAGCACTATAACATAAGAAAACACAATACTCAGAGTTACTAAAAAATAAAGGTACTTTATTTTAGTGACAATATGCCAAAAGTATCTCAGAGGATATACTTCCTTAGGAGGTAAGTAATATACACAAAATATATAGACAGAAACCAAAATCAGGTAAGTAACAGTTAGAAAAATTGGTGCAAACAATGTAGAATCACAATAGAATGCAATAGGGATAACTAGGCCTAGGGGCAACACAAACCATATGCTCCAAAAGTGGAATGCAAACCACGAATGGACCCCAGGCCTAGTGTAGTGTGTAGAGGGTCGCTGGGAGTGTAAGAAAACACTAAGGGTGTCCAAGATACCCCACCCCAAGACCCTGAAAAGTAGGAGTAAAGTTACCCTACCACCCCAGAAAGACAAAGTCGAGATCGGGGATTCTGCCAGGACAACAACTGAATGCAAAACATTGAAGACGGATTCCTGGACCTGAGGACCTGTAAAGGAAGGGGACCAAGTCCAAGAGACACGCAAGTGTCCAGGGAGGGCAGGAGCCCACTAAACCCCGGATAAAGGTGCAAAATGGCTGCCTCTGGGTGGAAGAAGCCGAAGATTCTGCAACAACGGAAGGTGCCAGGAACTTCTCCTTTGGTCAGAAGATGTCCCACGGCGTGCTGGAGGATGCAGAGTTGTTTCCACGCAGAAAGACCGCAAACAAGCCTTGCTAGCGGCAAGAGTCACGGTTAAGGATTTTGGGTGCTGCCAGGGCCCAGGAAGGACCAGGAGGTCGCCCCTTGGAGGAGGAGACAGAGGGGGCGCTAAGCAACACAGAGCTCATGCAGAAGCTGGCAGCACCCGCAGAAGCACCTGAACAGGCACTTCGAAGATCTGAGGACGATGGTCGACTCAGAGCAACAAAGGAGGGTCCCACGACGTCAGAGTCCAACTCAGCGAGTTGGACAATGGAGGAGGGAGTGCTGGGGGCCTGGGCTAGGCTGTACACAAAGGAAGACTTGCAAAAGTGCACAGAAGCCCGAGCAGCTGCAGTTCACACAGGATTACTGTCTGGCGTGGGGAGGCAAGGACTTACCTCCACCAAATTTGGACAGAAGGGCCACTGGACTGTCGAAGACACTTGACCCAGCTCCTGTGTTCCAGGTACCACGCTCGTCGGGATGAGAGTGGACCCAGCGGACTGGTGATGCAGAAGTTTGGTGCCTGCGTTAGCAGGGGGAAGATTCCGTCGACCCACAGGAGATTTCTTCATGGCTTCCAGTGCAGGGTGAAGGCAGAGACCCCTCAGAGCATGCACCACTAGGGAACATTCGAGAAAGCCGGCAGGATGAGGCGCTACAATGTTGCTGGTAGTCTTCTTGCTACTTTGTTGCGGTTATTGAGGCGTCCTGGAGCAGTCAGCAGTCGATCCTAGGCAGAAGTCGAAGAGGGAAGTGCGTCTGGTGAGATGCCCACAGGAGAGACCCTAAATAGCCCACAGAGGAGGATTGGCTACTGAGAGAGGTAAGCACCTATCAGGAGGGGTCTCTGACGTCACCTGCTGGCACTGGCCACTCAGAGCTGTCCATTGTGCCCTCACACCTCTGCATCCAAGATGGGAGGCGCTGGTGAGGGGAGTGGTCACTTCCCTTTCCTTTGTCCGGTTTCGCGCCAGAGCAGGGCTGGGGGGGGATCCCTGAACCGGTGTAGGCTGGCTTATGCAAGGAGGGCACCATCTGTGCCCTTCAATGCATTTCCAGAGGCTGGGGGAGGCTACTCCTCCCCAGCTCTTCACACCTATTTCCAAAGGGAGAGGGTGTAACACCCTCTCTGAGGAAATCCTTTGTTCTGCCTTCCTGGTACCAGGCTGGCCAGGCCCCAGGGGGGCAGAAACCTGTCTGAGGGGTTGGCAGCTGCAGTGGAGATCCTGGATAGTTAGTTTGGCAGTACCCGGGCTCTATGCTGGAGACCCGGGGATGCATGGAATTGTCACCCCCAATACCAGAATAGTATTGGGGGTGACAATTCCATGATCCTTGACATGTTACATGGCCATGTTTGGAGTTACCATTGTGACGCTACATGTAGGGAGTGAGTGACCTATATGTAGTGCACGCGTGTAATGGTGTCCCCGCACTCACTAAGTCGGGGAAATTTGCCCTGAACAATGTGGGGGCACCTTGGCTAGTGCCAGGGTGCCCACACACTAAGTAACTTTGCGCCTAACCATCACCAAGTGAGGGTTATACATATAGGTTACTTATAAGTTACTTAAGTGCAGTGTAAAATGGCTGTGAAATAAAGTGGACGTTATTTCACGCAGGCTGCAGTGGCAGTCCTGTGTAAGAATTGTCTGAGCTCCCTCTGGGTGACAAAAGAAATGCTGCAGCCCATAGGGGTCTCATGGAACCCCAATACCCTGGGTACCTAGGTACCATATACAAGGTAATTATAAGGGCGTACCAGTGTGCCAATGAGAATTGGTAACATTAGTCAATAGCCTGCAGTGACCATTTTTAAAGCAGAGAGAACATAAACACTGAGGTTCTGGTTAGCAGAGCCTCAGTGATACAGTTAGGCACCACACAGGGAACACATACAGGGCACACTTTATGAGCACTGGGGTCCTGACTAGCAGGATCCCAGTGACACATAGGCAAAAACAAACATACATATAGTAAAAATGGGGGTAACTTGCCAGGCAAGATGGTACTTTCCTACAGTAGTATTGTATTATTTGGGCTAAATCATCGTCTGGTGCATCAACAAATTACATTGCGTCCTCTGTACACAGGGATGCGTTTAATGGTAGCATTTGCAGTTCTCGTGGTTGTGGCTCATTAAAGAGAGGCAGTTTTGAATTTGGCTGTGTCACTTTATTTTGTTCAACAAGCATTGCCAAAGCCAGTGTGTCTCTCCCATGTAAGATGTCTTGACTCTGTTGAAAAAGTTTTGTCATATTGTACAGCAGCGTGTCTGAAACGGTTTTTTTTTTTTTTTAAACCTTTCAGCCATACTGTACAGCAGCAGCGGCGCTGCTGTACAGCATGGTAACAGAAATTGACAAAACCAATAGATCTCATATAGGCAAGACCTATTGGCTTTGCCAATGGTTGTTTAAGAAGAAAAAATATCCAGGAAGCCATGTATAGTGCGAACGTGAAGATGTAAGAGCGGTTCAAAATGTGATTAGATAGTTACTCCAGGCTTTAAGTCCCGGCAGCATTTTGTTTCATCAAGGTTCTTGAAATGTAAAGGTCCTTACACCTACAGGGTGCATCTTTAGGCCATGCCATGAAGCACCTGCCCCACGCTTGATAATAGATCACGAGAGGCGGGTAGGTGCAGTACATCAGCCCGTGCTGCTTCTCGTGTGTGATGTGGGCTGCGACAACGTGAGCATTGGGGATCACATCTGTCCTTGCGAACCTGCTCATGAATAGCTCGACTTACTACTCTTGGACTAGCTTTATCGTTTCCACAACGTTGTCACGATGGCATCTTCCACAATTTACACATAGTTAATAGGATTATTTAGTAACCCCAGTATCAATTAGCTCAGTTGTGCTCGGGGTGAAAGTATTGTTTACTTTTTGTAGCTGAATTACCTCAGCCTACAATCCATCTCTGTGATGCTGCCATCTCCACCTCCTGAATGTAAAACAAATAAAAACATTACCGGTCTTGTGCCAGATCACACCCCGCAGCATGTAAAACAGCCTCAAATCGACACCCCATCATTAATTGTCAGTATTTCAGCATGTGGATTTCTTTGGGTTTTCTTGACTGTTGTTGAACTGATGTTTGCGCGGGCACCCCATACACTTGGCCCTACAGCTTTGGAGAACGGATTGTGAGAGCCTGATCTCATCCGCTTTCTGGCTGCAATGACATCCTGAATGCGATGTCATGCACAGGATGGCTGGTGTTCAGTAGCACAGCTTCCCCATGCTCATATGCTCTTCAAGCTAGCAGGGTTTCTAGACGTACAGCCAACCGCACATCAGTTTGTGCACAGAGCTATGGGGAGGGGTGAGCGCGCTGCATGGCTGACTCATGCAGATAATATAAGATTCCAGACTCTAGCTGCGTTATTTTGTCCAATTTCCCTTGCATTCTGCCCAACCTCACGCTTGCAGGCAGCAGCGGTAAATCAATTAATGCCCCTGATGGATCGTTTAATGGCTGACAAAATCACACTGGAGCCAACAGCTTGGATCTCTCCAGCAGTACCAGAGGAGGCTAGGTTGACTTGTGGTGGAGACTAAGCAGAGATTGTTAGCTCAATTAGTGCAATTAGTGTGCGATTTAAAGGCTTAGCCGGCATCTGCTGGAGCAGCAAGCCGGTATGTTGGCTAGATGTCTAGGTCTAGAAAGAATACTCCACAAAGACTTTAGTGAGCTTTTGCTGCAAGTAATGCTCATTACTAAGCAGAATATGCCTACTCTCTAGGAGGTGAAACAATGGCACTGTCTGATGACACTAGTCCATAACACACTACCCCTTAACTACATTTCAGGACTTTGCCCACTCCTTGACCTGTCTCCTTACTAGATAGAGGTCCCGCGTGGCAGCTCGGATGATGGAAATCTGTCTTTATTGCATAGCATGACTTGAAGCATCACTGCCAAGTACTGTGACCCATAACCCAATAACTGAACATTGGTGGCGATCATGCATGTCATGAAAACCCTTTCCATATAGGCTCATAGCAAAAGACAAGCCCCTTCCCACCTCACTCCCACACCATGTAGCATGCCATCTGAATCAGTGGTTCCCAACCTGTGGTCCGGGGAATCCCTGGAGGTCCGTGAAGCCTCAGATTAGGTCCACAGCTTTCAGGAATGGCTCAGCAGGGGGGCGGGTATTCCAATAAATCAGTTAGGGTTCCCTGGTTCCAGTAATGATAAAGTGGGGGTCCAGAAGTCAAAATGTTGGGAACTGCTGATCTACATGGACAGGTGCCTCAGTGCTCCACATAGTGGCAGTAGATAACTGGAAATCCTTTGAGTTACCTACTCGCTCCGTCATGGGATTGCAGGTGTTGCTCCTATTTCTGTTTCAGTTGCAGGCATGTAATAAGACCTATAACAACAGAAAATCATGATATGTAAGGTAATTGGATATACCCATTTGCAGGTGTAAATGTCACTACGTTTATTTTAGTTGGCACTTGTGATTTTAGTCCATGATCTTGAATATTGGTCTCACTCGATGAGATCATGCACAATGGCAGCTATGCATTTTTTAGTGAGTTTTTTGTTTTTGGATCAGTTTTGTTTTGAGTGAAGCAATTATGATTGGATCAAAACTCTTGAGCATGTATCGCACACACCAGTTGTTAGCAAGGGCTCAGTTAGTACACCGAAGTGGGGGCTAGGAGGATGGGGGCAGTTCATTTTTTGCTGCTTTTGCTACTGATATCTTTTAAGGACTGTTAAGTTATACATTGACTCTTTCCAGAGTGCTTGTTGTACGCGTTGTGCTTTTTCAGAGGATGTGCAAACACGTGTGTATGCTTCTGCTGTTGGAAAAGCAAAAAATTAAGTTTGTACAAATAGCTCAAGCAGGCTTATGTGGCTTGTAGTTTGAGTGTTTATGGGTTCGACAGAGCATGTAGAGAGCACCTGGCTGGCTATAAAGTGGAGTAAGTGGAAAAACAAACTGAATATAAAAGAAACGAGCACAGATTCAAGAAGCGTGTCCCGTGTATTTGGTGTTCAAGTGGACCCAGGTTTGCCTTGAATACATTGACTGCTATTTCAGTTTAGTTTGCGTTTCAGTTCTTGGTAAGACTTTCCAAATCCGTAAATGGGAGGACAGTTATGTCTCATTCCAGGAAGTTTTCAAATGTCACCCATTTCCTCCGGCTTCTGTCTTCATGTAAGTAGTGTGTATGACTTATCATAGGAGTGGTCCTAATGCACCGTAGAACTGCTCAAACCACCTGCTCAGCGACATTTGCAGCAGAATACAATAATTCCCCTTTTATCTTGAGGTTTTATTACTTTCACGAGGAAGCTTAAGTACATTGTCAGTAGCCTCACATTGAACTGTGGTGATGTTTCCTAAACTCTTCACTAGCATTCCTAGATAGTTTCTAGATCTTAAGTGACAATATGTTGCGGTAAATCAATTGCATTGAATGGGGTGTAGATCATTGGGCCTGATTTGGGTCTGAAGCAACGTTCACTACTTGTGTCTGTATGTCTTGGTCTTTTGTCTTGTAACAATCAAAATTCTTCTTTTAAAAAAAACGTGCCTCTTTTCAGTAGTAGCCTCCCTTCTGTATCGCCTGTGCAGTTCAAATCGATTTCTGACCTCAGTTTGTCTCGCACTTAAGTTATTGTCTAATCCAGTGTTTCGCTTTAGCATTTTGGCTTTGGCCAATTTATATTATTTTTATTTACTATTATTTTTTATACATACAAATAAGTTTTTAATTTTATTATATTTTTTCTTTATAGATGTGTTTAACTTTTTTTTTTTTTAGTACAGTAGGAGTAGAGTTATAAATAGACATGTGAATGCATATTAAGCGAATATATGTGCAAGGAATATAATAGTATAATAGTATGAGAAGAAAAGTGATATTGTATAAACAGACTTTCAGGATTTTAATATTAGAAGTTAATAAGTGTACTTTTCTAAGATACATTTCTTTCCTCAATTTAAAACATTTTACTTATCTAGGAACTATGCAATGACCTATGATTTTTTAAGCATAGAATAATTTATACATGTATATGTACACACACACACGCACATACACACGTGTGTGTTTAACCATGAGTAAATATACATTTTTTTTTTTTTTGGTCCTCATAGTTCTTATAGTACTTCCATTATGACCAGACCCGATGTATACTCAGATCCCTTTTGGACCAGGTAAAAGGCCAGCCGTATCTGGAAGACACATAGCGGAATGGTGGGAGTAGCTATATGCCACCCATACCTTAAAAAATAATAATTGGACAATATACTCAAGAATTAGAATTTGGAGAAAACCAATTCGCCCAGGATTGCCATAATTCTTTAACATCATTGAATCCAGTTCTACAAGGGTCTAATTGACAGATTTTCATTACAGCATCCACCCATTCCCACCATGTTGGGGAGGTAGGAGAAATCCAATGTCTACAAACCTCCCGTCTTGCCAAGAGTATTAAATAAAAAAACAAATTCCTATGGGGACTTGAGAGGTTTATCGATTCTAAAGTACCACCGAATAAAACTAAAGCTGGGGAGGCCACCAGTGGGACCTGTATCACAGAAGATAGTCTCAAAAACAACCCCCCCAGAAATTTGAAATCTGAGAACATAAAATCAACATATGAATATCGTCTGCCCCACTAACCCACACTTTTTACAGGCTACATGGGCATTTTTGTTAAATCTATTTAACTTCTTTGGAGTATAATATGCTCTGTGCAAAACAAATAGATGGTTCTTTCTAAGAGGAGCAGTCTTGACCACTCTATAAGGACGTTGCCATGAGCCTACCCATAGTGTATTGATCTCCTCCTTACTAGCCACCTCCTCCCAGAAGGAGCCTGGGAAATTCTGTTCCTCATCTGAGTTATCCAAACACTCCAAAAGTATTCTGTAACAGGGCAGAGGCTTCCTTCTTACATGGCTGATTCTTATGTAACAACTCCACTAACTCATTGGTCTCCTTTTCGCTATCCTTAAAGATCTTACCCATGCCTGTAATTGATAATATTTAAACCTAGATATCGAAAAATGGCTGGTGACAAATGTTCCCCAAGGTTTCAATCCCCCCTCCTGTAGTACTTGTCCCCATTCCATAAGGCCTGCCTCCTTCAAAGGGTGAGCCAAGGCATCTTGCAAACACTCCAGGGTTCTGGGGGGGTCCCAAATGGGAGCGTGAGTACTATAATACAATAGATTAGTAATTTTCCTGATTCTTGCCCACAAAGAGGCCGCCGCCTTTAATGATTTCAGCCTTACTTTTTTGTAAAACCTTGGGTGGCCGAATTTATACAAGAAGTTACGCTCCCCTTCCCCTTCGCCACTGAGCATATCCTTCTTTATTGGGGAGATCTCCTCTGCTACTAATAAATCTTTAACATTCTTTAACTGGAATGCCCATACATATAACTGGATATCCGGGATGGCAATCCCTCCCTTAAAATAACTTATACGTAGCTTCTTCCTAGCAATCTTAATTCCCTTATGGGCCCAAATAAAACTATCTATCTTTGATTGTATGTCCTGTATTCGTTTTTCCGCAAATTCCAGTGGGATCATATTGAAGAGAAAAGTGAGCTTTGGGAGAACAAACATTTTAAATAAATTTGCCCTCCCGTTTAGGGTTAAAGGGAGATGTACCCGGTTTCTTAACAGTTTATCTGTCTGATGCATCAAATGTTTCAGGTTTACCAATGATGTTTTCTCCAAGTCTTGTGGTATCTTAACTCCAAGGTGTTTTATCTCTTCCTTTATTAGCTTATGGTGAATATTCATATTCCATGTCATGATTTCCGTCTTTGGCATATTAATTTGATACCCTGATATCTGGCCAAAATTTTGTGTTATCCCTTCCACTCTATCTAACGCCACAGGGAGGTCTGTAGTATAAATGATAATGTCATCTTCATACATGGATACCTTTTTCTCCCACCCCATATAAATAAAAGGTTTTATTAGAGCATCCTTTTTAATCATACAGGCAAGCGGCTCTATATACACATCAAAGAGGGGAGAGGACAGCCCTGTCTAGTCCCTCGAGTAATAAAAAACAGAGAGGTTAAGCTCCCATTTATCTAAACTCTTGCAGATGGATTGGTGTAAATACTTTTAATCTCCCCCAAGAACCTTGGCCCGAAATTCAGCTGTGTTGGAATATAATTTAAATAGCTCCAATTCACTCGGTCAAACGCCTCAGTAGCATCAAGGGTAATAACCGCCAAAGGAAGGCCTGATACTGATGCCATATCAGTTGCCCCAATTAATTAGTGGGATAATTGATACATGTGCCTATTTTTAAAAAAACAAACCTTTTGATCTTCATGAATCAGGGGCGCGATACCCGCCCCTAATCTGCTAGCAAGTATGCTTGTGAATATTTTATAGTCATTATTCAGTAGGGAAATTGGCCTATATGATTCACAAAACGAAGCATCTTTCCCGGGTTTTAATATGACAGTTATTATTGCCTCATTCCAAGACCCTGGTAGTTGGGATTCCCCCCTCCAAATTGCATTAAGAAGATCTTTGAGCAGAGGGGATAAAATGCTACCTAATTTTACATAAAACTCCGCAGGTAAGCCATCCGGGCCTGCTGCCTTCCCTTTTTTTGCTTTGGCAATAGCCTGTACTATTTCTTCCTCCGAAAATTCCTCCTCCAAAAGAGACACCCCTTCCTCATCAAGTCTCCCTAATGTTAGTTCTTCTACCTTTTGGCCTCTCGTCTTCCACCACTTCTGTTAAACCGGCTTAAAGAGTATGTGTATCAGTTATTATGAAATAGTAACAATACATATTTCTTAAAGAACCATACATATCTAGAATATACTCATGATCGGATTATAAAAAACATTGGAGTGGAGTTAGTCATTGAGTGTGTGCCTTATTTCTTGACTCTGTGTACTACATATGCTTAGCACTACCTTCTGATACGCCTAACTGCTTGACCACACTACCACAAAAAAGAGCATTAGTATTATCTGCCCTTTAGCCTCTGTAAAGCATCTGGGGAACCCCTGAACTCAGTGCACAAAATTCCTCTCTTTGGCATATTAAGAGCCAGTTTCTTACAGTCTTGATTTGTTACGTGCCTTTTAAAAACTTTGTTTCCATCACACTTAAAAAATTCTACAAAATGTGCTTCATTTTTGCTGTCTTAACGGCTGAAAAACGCAAAATCTCCATGCATTTTCCATAGACATTTTTAAGAAGCACAAAAAACACTGAATGTAATTACATAAAATGTAGTAAGAAACTAGATCTTGGTCCGCAGATTGTGCTTTTTGTGATTTGGTGTAAATCTGTTCAGTTTTTCTGAGAAATTCTATTTTAAAAAGTATTTGTTTATCTTGACTGTTGGGTTTGAGGAACTCTAGCAAGAGCCCATCAAACCCAATTTTAGAAAACTAGAGTACTGATTGATCTAAGGAGCTTTTTTTAGATTTTTAACCCCTTCGACTATCTTGTTCCTCCGGGAGTTGGACTCCCATGGGAAGATGGCTCTGATTGTCTGCCAACAGCATGAGAAAAATGTTGGTGGCAGTCATTACAGGACTCAGGAACTGTCCTGAACTGGCATAAAAAAATAATATAAGGGACCACCCACACCCAGGGCTAAAATTAAATTGTAAATAAAGGGGACATTTAAGAAAAAAATGACAACCAGGGGCCCTATCCTTTAATTAAGGGGAGGGGGCCCTGCCTCCCTGAGCTGAATTCTCGATTTATTAATATAAGGAGTAGGGTGCCTGACCCCGAATCCCCCCTAGGCTGTATTTGGTACCTGGGATTCCATCCCCTGTGGCCGGCTCAAATACTGTTTCCCAGCCCCCCACCCACCCCCCTGGGACACAGTATTTACCCTGCCTGCATTGGATCAGGCAAGGAAACTTGTGTTTGCTCCCGCCTGGTGGGAGAATTTTTAAAACTTTGCCATAAGGGATCGAACACAAGTCCCAGGTAAACAGGTTAATTTCTGTGTTTTTATTTTTAAGTTCAAAATGTTAATGTTTCCACTGACATATTAGCCTAACTATAACGTTAAAACTATCTGCTGCAGCGTTGATCTGGAAGGGGACTCCAAAGAAAGCTTTAGCATATGTTCTTACTGTGTTTAAATTGTGTGGCATAAGGGCTTGTGGCAAGAGTGTAGAAGGGGCATCAGAAGTCCTTGCTAGTTGATGTACGAGGTGTTAACCAGATACGCTTGCATCTGAAAAGATGTGTTAACCAGACACGCTTGTATCTGAAAATAATGTGTGAATTAGTAATTTGCATGTACGTTGATATTTTGTTTCTCTACTTGAAAGAGCTGGTAGTTTCCAAAGTTTGAGCCGACCAACAGTCTATTTGAGCGTGTTTAGCTAAAGATAACCCATCTCAAATATCCTTTAGTCTCTTCATGTTTGACCAAGCTTTCTCTGGGTTTGTGTGTAGACATCAAAGGGAGGTGACCAACAAATGTCACTTCAAATACACCTTGGTTCTTTTTGTGACTTAAAGTACCATTCTTAAGATGGATGTGGTGTAGCTGAAACTTGCGCCATAGCAAGTATCTGAGGAACTGATGTTTTCTGCACTAGCTTTGAATCCTTTGCAGAACCGTACCAGCAATCTTGGGAGCCACAATAGGTGCACTTCTTCAAAGCGTAGCTAGACCATAGCCATGGTTTTAATGTTGATATGGTTTTCTTGTTACTAGTTATCAATTTGTTTTGCAAGCCATTTTCTTATAGATCAGTCTTTCATAAATCTATGTCTATCATGTAAATTGTACCTCTATATAACTTTACTCAGGCCACCTCTGCTTCTGAACTGTATAGACCTTCTTCTTGAACTTCCCTTATGGACAGCGTTTCATATTGTGGGTTAATTTAATACAGACGTCGATGTGGAGTCTAATATCAGCATCATTCTTCTGAAGAGAAGCATAAAGCTTTGGCCATCTCCTTATGGGCAACATTTTACTTTTGGATTGCAACAAAATAATGAACGTTACTTGTTTGTACTGAACCATCTTCAGACTTTAGTTTGTTGCTGCTAATGAATCAGATTTTTTGGGTGTAGTTTTTAAGCGTTATAGTGGAAGGACGGTGGTGCCGAGTAAGAGGACACCGTTAAATTTGAATATACAATTTTATCTCTGACAGATGCCTTAGTTGCTATTTATTAAAATATGAAAATATATTAATTCACCCTACAATACTTCTGTTAAAATGCTTAGCATATTTTTAGGCTGTCCTCTTACAGTAGGACTGACCAAGAATTTTAACTACAGCTCCTCTTTTCTATTCAATATGATTACGTATTGGAGGTGGTAGTGGACTGGACCCAGCAGCAGTCCGTGGCTTCTAGACCCTCTCCAGCATAATCTCTTGCTAGTAGCAACCTTATACTCTTTAGAAGACTTCTGCAAATCTACATAAGCCTTTAATTGGCCTGTGTAATAGCACACTGCCCCTACCCTCCTAAGCCACCCCAGTTTATTATGTCAGGCAGTTCTTATATAGAGCAACATCTGCTGTTTTGGTGGCCTCTTCGCACACTAGTCTATCTTGGATTAGCTGGGTTAGGAGAACATCTGGTGGTCGATTTGCAGGATTATTTTAGGATGTTTAGCGGTTGGTGAGCAGTGGCATTTGTCTTATGATCACCCACACCTGTAGTCATTGCTAAGTGAGCATACAGTGTTATTTGTTTGCGGACATCGGAGTTTTATGCTTGTCTGATAGCTCAAATATCTGCTTGGTGGTTGTTGATTCCTTTACAGCGGTACAGTATACTGACACCTCACAGGCCCGCTTGCCACCCATGCCAAAAAAAAAGCTGTGTCCCTGCCATGGAAGTGTGATTTTTCCCATCTACTCTAAACCCCGAAGGCCACAGTCTGGAGGCACTTTAATAATCCGGGATTGTTGCCATTTTACCTGGGTGGGCCATCTCCTGGATTATAGCTCTGCCCCAGTTATTATCACATAAAACATGTATCTCCTTCTGATCTGTACTCCTCCATGTTAATTGTCAGACAGGATACCACCTTCTTGAACTGTATCCCCACCCCTTATGTAAGTATCTGCATGAGTCACCCAACAGAGGTCAAATTCTTCTTCATATAGGATTTTCACTTCACATATATTTAGACAGCAATACATTATTCACCCTTCAACATTCTTTTAAAATCTGAATAAAATCTATAACTTCAGATATTTTTACAGCCACAGACATCCTTAACATTCCTCATATTCATGTAATTTGATACAAATATCACGCTGATTTTTTTTTTTTTTTTTTAAATGTTTTTATTATTGCGTTTTTGTATAGCAATGTCATATTGCTTAGATATCGAGAGGGAGCTGTGTGATTAACAATACTTGATATAGCAAAAAAAGTGAACAATTACTTATTTTGATACTTGAAAGTAGTGTATTTGTTTGGAGTTGTGTAGCATTTGCAGGACAGCTGTGAAAGTTTGGTGATTTTCTCTAATGGTTGATGGCTTGCCGGTTCAGACCTGAACAACGTGCCTGCTATCCTCTATGAACTGACATTAAACACATCAACACAACTACTCAATTAGTACACGTTATTGGGCAATAAATCACAATATTGTTAAAAACGATATAGTCTCTATGTCGCTGTATTTCACTGACTTTTTATTATATAATTAAAAAATATACACACCTAAAAACACATTCATTAGTTAAAAATGACCTCCTCCATATTTGAATTAGTCAAAAGCGGAAAAGAAGGAGCTAACCTCAAGTAGTCCAATAGAGCATCCACTAATGATAAAACAGTGAACACTATGATACCGGACAAGGGAGACAAGGATGTCATGTATCCCAAATAGTGTTTTTTTTTTTTTTTTTTTTTTTTTTTTTTACCAAAGAGAGGGAGCACCTTTGTAACAAAGCAAGTAATGCAAGATGTCCCGGCCAATGAATGAAGCAATGGACTGTTGGTAGCTGAATGACTCAAAGTACGGCAGGTAGCGACAGTTCCCTGAATGAAATCAGGTTTAGAGGGCGCTATAAATTTTTGGTTTTTAATGTATTCCCTGATGAAGGTGGTGTGAACCATTTTGATTTCCGCCAAAACTCTGCGTCGACAGATTCTTTCCTTTTTTATAAAATATTTTTTAATGTAATGCTATTGTTGGAAAAGGGCAAATGATTTATGCACCTGAAAATCATGTATATGTATGAGGTATTTTTTAACTAATCAATGTATTTTTAAATGTTAATATTTTTTTAATTATATAATGAAAATTTCTTGAAATATAGTGGGACAGAGACTGTTTAGTTTTTAACAAAATTGTGATTTATTGCCCAAAATCTATACTCCTTGAGTAGTAGGTCTGCTGTGTTTAATGTAGGTTCATAGAAAATAGCAAGTACAAAAGGGATAATGTTGTTCCCTGTCCCTTTTGGCAGTTAAGGGTGGCTCTCCTTTTATTTGGAGTTTGCCATCTCAGACCACTTCTCATCCCAAGATAAAGTTTCTTGAGGCGGAGATGGGTTAGACCTCTTTACTTCAATATAGTTAACAGTGCAAAACATGTAAGCTGGCCTGGCGTGAAAGACGCATGAATTAGACTGATGTTGCTGATTAAATTTACAGAAAAAAGTGCCGCTCTTTCCTGCCTACTTCATTTCACCACACTTGCATGAACACAGCGTCATGTCACAGAAACAACTTGGGAATACTTCCCAGAAAATCATGCATAACACCATCACTTCTCATATTCAGCCGTGCACTTCTGCCATGCACACAAGCTCAGGCTTTCAACAAGGAGCACAACCAACCCACGCATTCTCTGGCTTGCATTAAGTCCCACCAGGCAACCTGGCATCGTTTGTGTGAGATCGCAGGATAATGTTCAGTCTCACAAGGTCTACAATATTTAAGTTCTTCAAGTAAATCTCATTACGATTCCAATTTACTGATCTACTCTGCATTCTGATTTACTTTACTGTGCGTAGTAGTGGTTTGAGCTTGAAAGGAGGCCATTGAAAAGTGTATCGTGTGCAGAAGATTCCTTCCTGGGCCTTCAGTGTATGCGTAGAGCACAGAGACATAAAACTAGTTAAATTAGCATGCATAGTGGGTGATGAGCTGCCTGAACTTCACAGATCGATCATCAATATAGAATTTTGGAGTGGATGAAAGGTCGCCATTAGTATGTGCTAATGTTGGGCTTTGTTGAACCCGTGTGTGTAAATCCTCTCAAGTGAGAGTGACTTCAGGGATGCCAAGCGTTTGAGTAGTCCTCTGCCTTAAAGGACTCTCCTGAAGATGTGCCCTACAGCTGTGCACCCTCATGGCTACTGAAAGCACTTGATACAAACATGAACACCAGAGCATGTTTTTTAAATAAACCAGACTCGCTCCATGTGGCCGCCATGTCTCTATATTTCCAAATTCTGTTGTTACATTAAAGTGGAGATGTTTTCTATCCAAGAGCAAGATGTACTTGATGTGCACAAGTGATAGGAGTCGGACCGAAATTAGCATTTTTTTTAAATAGGGGACAGGGCAGTCGCCCTCAATCAATTGAATCACACAGCAGTTCTTGCCTGCCAAGGAGTGTGTCTTAGAACTTCAGGAACTCTAACTGCAGTCTAATGATTTTTCTCACACGCTGAAAAATCGGTAGCTTAGCAAGGCTTCACAACAGTCTGTGATTAAAATAAGGACCGGTCTGTGTCTTGCCGCCTGTCATGTTCCTTACACAATCGAGTGATCTGTCCTGCACACGTCTCATAAATCCTGCCATGATAAAGTTATTGTTTTGTAGGTTTAAAAGACCTTTGTTGCCTCAGGGTGTTTCTTAACTCATGAACTGCATTTTCGAACCAGCCATTTACAGTTTCTTCACGTAGATCAGGCTTTGCCACTATTGTGATAACTTCCATAAATCAGCAATTTATCTTCGAAAAAGTATTTAGATTGAGTTCTGTCTATTTCTAAGGGCCGTTATTACTCACTTCGGGAAACAGTTCAAGTTCCTCTAGTAGCTGATTAAAATGGAAAATGTGTTTTGTGTAATGAGCACCAGATTTATTTTGAACTATGAAAAAAGCTTCGTTTTTCAGGGATTCTTGTATGCATTGTAGGTAAACATTAATAGAAATGCACAGAAGTTACTGGTGTCCCGACAAGTACTTTGCAGAGAAAATGAACTAATTAACCTAATACATTATGTGAAAATTATGTTATCAAGAGGAAGGAGCCCTAAGACTATACCAAGAAGTTTCTGCTTAATATCCAAGATGGTCTGTCACTAAAAGAGGCTTGTTGAAAAAAGGGTGTTATGCTTTCTCTTTACCCTTTAGGGTTACGTTTCATGTACACATTTCGACGTGTGCAATCAGTAGGCTGTCTTCTTTGCAGGTAGTCCAATAAGAACAAAAGAGACCCTCCAAATAAGAGAACAGGACTGCCTCTTCTGATTCCAAGTGACCAACAGTGGGCCCGAGAGACAGAGCCCTGCTTGGGTACCATACTTGATCATTGTGGTCCTCGTGGCCTGTGGCACTTTTTCACTGGCAGTCTGTGAATGAGACTAGTGTCTGGAGGGTTCCTCCAGCCAATGGCCTTGTGCTGGTGATGCTCGTGTCTATTAGAAATAAATTGTAATGTATTTTAATTTATAGAATGCTTCATAGAATGCTTCAGGACACAGCAGTCTTAAGTCATGATGACCTCGTCCACTCACTGCTTCCCTGTAGTGGAGGTCAAATCAAGCCTGAACAAACTCTAATCACTTTATTTTTAGGTTTCATCTGCACAGCGCTAGCGCTGTGCTTGTGAGATCTTTTGTATTCATCATAAATCTTGAAAGGGGCTTAAATCCCGTACTTTCTTTTCGTTGGTTCCTGTGCTTGCTGCTTAATTATCCTCCGTTTCTATTGGCTGTAGCAAATTATCTCCTGCATTTACCAATGCTTTTTCTTGTGTTTGCTCTTATCAGTTTCCAGAGGCCCAAGTACTGTTTACATCTGCTTTTGGGGAACTTCTTTTAGTGTTTTAGCTGCACAGGGCTTGCGCTGTGCTTGTTTTGTGTGAATTCCGCTCTAAATGTAATCTCCTCGTGCCCGTTCCCCAGGCACAGCAGCTTGTGTACCCATTCTGGTCTGGCTTGTACGCCTCCTCACTTGTCTCGATTCACTGGAGCATCTGCTGCTCCACTGAAGGGTTGAGCGTGCATGTCCATCTCCTGTACCCTTGGTTTATGACTGAGCTGGGGAGAGGAGGTGCGCGCTGTAAGCTGCACTTGCACGCGTCTTCCCAGTGCTCGGGCCCTAGCCGGGCGAAGGCAGTGGCAGGGCAGAGGCTCTGGAGCCCAAGAAGCATGCCTGTTTTGTGGTGGCAGCACTACCAGTGCTCTCCCCCATGGTCCGCGCACAGCCCCCATAGCAGCTCTCCTTCACATCTGCCCTCTCCTCCATGTTGCCCCATGGCTGTTGTCTTTGGATTCTCTCTGTTTTTACCCCTTCCTTAGTGATAGTCTTTTCTATCTTATTAAAAGCTCATTGCCGCCCTTCTCACTTTCTGGTTCCTGCAGTCCTGTTGTCACCGGTGTTCTTAGTTACAAAACAAGTGCAATTGCATGTAAAACCAGCCTGAAGCTTTTGACAGTGGGGATTGGTTATATAATGCGGAAGGAAACGAAAGCAGAAAAGATAGAATACCCACTTACAGGCACTGCAGCCTGCACTTACTCATTTGATTGACCAACAACTCCAAACCTCTGGTGATTGGTTCGCGTTTCATCCTATCAGACTGGTTTCCTGCAGTGGAACCGTTGTTACATGGAAAACAATGGAAACACAGAAGATTGAGAAATGTACAGTTCGTAAGCGCAGTTAAATCAAGCGCTGATATATGCCAATCTGCTCTACGCGTATCATTGGCGCAGCCAGTAGGTTTCATCTCTAGGAAATCTATTGCGTTTTTTGTTTCTTAGACCTGTTACACAGCAGCGCTAGTTTTTTTTTAAATTTATTTTTTTGCACCGCAGCTATCATTGCTGTGTGACATGGCTCAAAAAACATTGACAAAACCAATAGATTTCATAGAGGCGAAACCCGCTGGTTTTGCCAATACTAGATGATTGCAGGCCCTGCGAACTCAAAACTTATTTTGTGACTAGAGTTCGATACTGTTCTACACCTAAAACTACCCCCAAGTTTGAATGGAAACCAAAAACAGTTTTTTCCTTTATATGCACTCTTTGGATTTCGAATAAGGGTTCCATTTTCTGTTAATAATCTGGAATGTAACTTTGTTAATTTAAGGACATAAATATATTTGAGGTGATTTGATCTTCATTGAACTGTAAAAGAGTTGTTCCTGAAAACCATTGTTTTGGCAAGGGACACGTAGGAATCCTGAAGGTTTGGACTAGATCAGACCCTTGCATACTGAGCTCATGACTTAACCCAAAAGGTTGACCTTAGGGTGTGAATGCTTGAGGTTGCAGGTGTAGGTGATAGTGACTTCCATTATTTTATGTCTAGAACCGGAGTTTTAGGAAAAGGGGGTGCAACTTGTATGTTTGTGTGACGCATGAGAAAACAGGACTGCGTCTTGAGTGGCTCATGTCCTGATGGCCTTTATGCAATGAAACGTATACGCTGTCTATTACAGAGGAGACAGTTGTTGTAAGAAGTGATTAAACAGTGAGCAGAATGTGCATGAAATGTAAACTATATCTCATGGCACTTAGTCTTGTGTTGCTCTGGGTAATTAAGCTGTATATTGTGGCACTTATTCTTGTGTTGCATTGGTTATTTGCAGAGTGCAGCTGCTGCCCCCAGTCCTGTGCTTGGAAACATTCCGCCTAACGATGGGATGCCGGGAGGCCCGATCCCTCCAGGTTTCTTCCAGGTAAGACTCAAAATTTTCATAAATTTTCCAATTCAGATTTCTTCACTTGTAAGGTTGTGGTGCGCTGCGTGTTATCTTTGGTGTCTTATTGGCTTGACCCACTGTGTGACTAGTTGGGGCTCTAGCCCAAATGCGGCGACCTTGCAGTAGGCTGGTGGGTACATAGGCAAAACATATTGTTTTAGGAATTCTAGAAAGAAAATGACAAACTTATATATCTGTTCGGAGGGAGAACAGTAGGCAGTTATTTAGAGCTACTTCTGCTCATAGAAAGGCTGACGTTCGTTGGAACCCTAGACTGCTTCGGTTCATTCTACGTTGTAGAAGAAAATACTCTAACTGATGACTTTTATAGAAAGTGCTGTTTCTCTAAACAGCCATGTTGCATTCAAGATTGTGTGGAGTGATGATGGCTGTTGCATAGCACTTAATACCATTTTTATGGCACGTATTGCCTTCTCCATCGAGGTACCCATAATGCGAATCTGCACATGCCATCTGTTGATGGAGTTTGCTCGTGCTTGTTTGATTACATTAGTGCAGACTATGGAAAGTGTTTAGCTTGAGGTTGGGTTTGTTCAGTTTGTGTTGCCATGCTTTGGACAAAAACATGTTCATCTGTTTGGGAGGATAGAAAAAGTATGCAAAATATTTGGGGTAGCATTTTCCTCTTTTGGACAATACGATACGCTGCTCCTTGCCAGTGGCATCACATTAAAGGAATTTCATGGTAGGATTTAAGCTTTATGTGCACATTGATCCAATAATATTGCCCCCCCCCCCCCCCTTTTTTAAATTGGTCACCACAGATCCTCATGGATATGAACACGTCTGTCAGCATTTTTGGCAGAAGGCAGTGGGTACAGGGCCTGATTGCAACCTTGGCGGATGGGATACTCTGTCACAAATGTGATGGATATCCCGCCTGCCGTTTTATTAGTTTCATCGGATATAATGGTAATCTTGTAATACGACGGACGGGATATCTGTTGCATTTGTGACAAAGTATCCCATCTGCCAAGGTTGTAACCAGGCCCTTAGTGCGATTCTGTGGAGGAGCTCAGCTGCACCACAAGCTAGTAGCATCGTGCAGCTACAAGAGGCTTCCTGAATAGAGATTTATCAGAACAACCCAGCCAGATCGCCCTGCAGAATGAGAAGGGTGTGCCTTCATGTGCAGTATTGTCCAAGGCCTCATCACAAAAGTTCACAGCAGTACTGCAAAGCACATCAGGAGTGGTAGGATACAAGGAACACTATAGAAATGTTTTCAGTTGGACACACATTTATTGGATATAAGCAGGGCCATTAGAATCATGTGATTGTGCGGCCACAACAATTTTCGCATAATTGTAGATTCGCCACATAAGCCGCCATCTGCCGTTTCTAGCTCAAACGGTTTAAAAGATGGTAAGAACGCAGCGACATGTGTTGCTGTACAGTGGAAGGCCCTGTGCATAGGTTGACTGGTTACCTTTCAGTTGCTTATTGCTATGTTTGGGTGTAAAACTGGGACTAATGCCCAGACAGTGTTAACAAGCTTAAAAAACACAAATAATGAATAATAAGGGAAAATATGCAGCATAATTTGCTTTTTTTCTTGCAGCATAATTTGCCTTTTCTTGTTGCATAATTTACTCAACTCTGCCACATAATTTAACCCTCCCCTGCCGCATAATTCCAGTGGCCCTGTGTATTAGTCTGAAAACCACTAAAGGTGCACTGTAGGACAGCTGGGTGCTCTGGGATGGGCGACACCCTTCATTCACGCGCTAGCTGCTGGTTCCCGAAAGTGAAGCAAACTAAACTATCTGCCTGTGATAGCTATGCATATCTTTACATTTTTCTCTTTATCTCCTGAATATTTTTTTATTTATTTCGGCTATCTTTTGTTTGCATGAACAGCAAGAGCAAAGTGCACTTCCCGAGGCAGTGTTGTGCGTGGGTGGGATGTGTGTATTTATGAGTCACTCACTGAGGTGGAAAGAGGGAGATTTAAAAATATTTTGAATCATTCGGATGTGCTCGTGGTACATTATGGTTCGCCTTTCGCAAATCTGAATACTGCTGTTGACCGTGTAGAGGTTCCGTGGGTAAACGAAACAACTCAGGATTTCTTAAATGTTATAAATATTATACTAGTTAGGCGCTACGTGAGCTTGGCACTCCTGACCAGTGATTAGAAAAGGGATAACATCTAGCATGTCAAATATTAAACGTAAAGGGATTTGAAACACTTTGGCTGAAAAATGCCTGGAGCTAAGGACACTTGATCTTCCTTTTAGAATTAAAGAGCCTGAGAAAAGAGACTTGTCTGTGTGCCCTTTTGGGACTGTTAACTACAAGTGTTTCAGTGTTGTACCTATTGATTTGTTGTGCACAACACCGTGAACCAGATTCTCTGAAAGCTTACACAGCCCCCATCCACTCATAGCTTAAATAAGTGATTAAACAGCTTTGAGTGTGTGGGTAAATGCCGCTCGTGTGGCACTGTAGCACTTCTGCCTTGTGTAAAGTGTATGTTATCCTTCTCCGAGAGCTTGGCCTGGGAGTGGTTGTGTCCCAGAGCTTGCCTTGGTGACTGTAGAGGTGTGTGGTGGAAGTTTCACCCGACTGTGTGATGCATGAGGATCCAACAGGCGGCGAAACATGTCTATGCATGCTGGAATGCGCTTTGTGCAAGAACATTTCTAAGTAAGATCACTTTTGGCAACATTTTGTGGCTGGTGTCTTTTGTAGCACTTCCTCACCACCGGTGTCTTGCTTAGGAGTTTTGGTGATCTGTGCCACCACGTTCCATGAATTTATGGTAGAGAGCCCCCTGTCGGGGTAACCTGGGCGAGGGGGACCTAGAAGCCCAGTGTAAGGGAAGGGGTTTCACCTTCTTTGTACACACACTAGAGGCACCCCTCTATAGCTAGTGTCTATTGTAACACTGCCTTACCCAGATGTCATGTCTGGGAGCCATGGCCTAGGAATTTTGGGGCACAACGGTACAGAGCCCTGTGTCTGGCTAACCTTGACGGAGGGACTAGAGACCCAGAGTGGGCAAGGGGCTTTCACCTTCTTTGTACCCGCCTCGCGCGTGCCGTGCGTTACCACTGCTGACCAGGACTGGCGTGCCCGCGGCCCATCTTTCCATGGTCAGTCACCGGGGCGCTCCTCCGTCCGTGTGCGTGACGGCAGGGGTCGCCTTCTTGCGTGGGATTCCGCTGCCACGTTGGCGGGTCAGGGGTCTCATTTCCCAAACCGGGAGCCCTTGCTGACTCACCCGTCCGCACCCCAAAGGAAGGTCTTTATCATTATGACTTCTCCCCTCATCAGCCCGTGAGTTTATAGTGGTGATAATGCACAAACCTGCATCACCTGGTCTCAGCACGGGGTATGTTTTACGTTCCTCCCGTGGCTTCCATTTCCGCCGCCTGAGGGCTGGGGACGGGGTGTGGGGGTGCTCTCTTCGGGGAAGGCGCCACCAGAAGGCCGCGTGCTGCAGTAAGGGCTGCTCCGGCCCCGGCGGGCGGCGGCGGCCCGGGGACGGCGAGCCCGGGGACGGCAGGCGCAGCGGTGACTCAGCGCGGCTCTCGGAAGGCCGCCTTGCGAAATGACTGCAAATGACGTCATCACCCACCCTTAACTCTATTTTTAGAATTCCTTTCTGGGAAGGGCGGGCATTGTCTTGTTAGGCCGAAATAAAGCAAATATCACCACGGCAAATGATCTGTCGGCTTAGTAGCCGGTTGTTAAATATTCCACTCTTTCTGTTGGCTGTAGTGCAGTGGGCCGGCTGCATCGTGTCCGAGGCCTCCCGCGAGCGGCTGCTGTCGTGGCTTCATGTAAAGAGTTAAAAGGCAAATATGTGTGTCGCACTGGTATCTTAGTATGTGAACCTGTGGAGCGAGCTGGCTTCCTTCCTTCCCTTCCATTGCCTTCCCTTCCATTGCCTTCCCCCTCGCCCATGCCCTGCTGCAGTAACGCCCCCGGCGCCCCCTGTGCTGGTGCATGGAGCTCGAGCTCCCAAACTGCCGTTGGGGCGCTACAGTTGGGAAGGTGATGTCATAATAACCAGCCGTGACGTCATCGCAGCCAGTCTAATGCCGAGAACGGTGGTGGTGGGATCTCTTGTTGGCAATGGCCTTACTAGAGGGAAAAGACACCACATTAAGAAAGTTTGAGAAACTGTTAGCGTGTGTCTGCGCAGTATTTGGGAGGCCAAATTATCAAATTACAAGAATACCAGCCGTTGGTGAAGTTCCGCTCTCACGTTTTTTTTTTTTTTAAAGAAATGTCAATCTGCGTTTGCAAGCACGTGCCCGTCAGTACTGTTGACTTCCACAAGATGGTGGCGCCTGGAGGCCCGATAGGCACTGTATGTTTGCTCAGTGAGACAGTTTGGGTTAGCAAACATGCAGTTCAGCTCCCGCTCTGCAGATTGTGGCAAGCCACGCTCTTCCTTCTGAAACCCTTCCTTCGTAAAAAGGAGACATTGCCATGTCTGGAGGGGTAGTGGACATTCATTCTGCCATGATGGCTTTTTGTCGTTTACATCCTTTTCCTTTAGTGCATATTTGAACCTTCACATTGTTTGCCTGCAGAGGGCTTCTTAGTTCTTGTTTTCCAGCACCTGTATCGAAAATACAAGATAAGTGGATGCTCTGCCTTGGCCTGTTCCTCTTAATCATGCTAGCTGCTTGTGGGCGGGCGCCTTCCTGTGAAGGATACATAGGGTGAAGTCTACCCAAATGTACATCACCGGATAATGCAAGCTTCAAGGTGTTACGTCACAATATACAGGGAAACGACGCTATGGTGCCTTAATGCAGTCACAGGACATGTGGTAACTTGTAACTTTTTTTTTAAAATAATGTTCTTTGTTTTATTTCTTATAGTGCACAGGGGTATGTATTAATCCAATTCATAGTGCTGCTCGTGCAACCCACTTTCATTTTGTTATTGACTTTTTGGCTTGTAGTTGTAAATGAGAATTTAAGATTTTCAAATCAAAATGCTTCGTGCATAACCACTTTCAGGGCAGTGGCTCCCTCGTTATTGTGTATCTACACAGAGAGATTTCAGGCTGAAAGAGCCATCTCTGGCTGCTTCTCCAAAACAGTATGGAAAGTAAAGACTAGGGTAGTGCTTTAGTCCCACTTGTGAACTCTCCTTGGCTACTGCCTTCGCATCCCAGCATTCCTTGTTTTGTCCCAGTGCTCCAAGTTCAGCAGATGGAAAGGGACAATGAGTGCCTGGATGGCCTGTCGGATCTTGAGTGGAGGAAAGCTGGAACGCTTGGAGAAGGTCCCATGGTGCTGTCAGAGGGACAACATAGCGCAAAGGGAGCCTTTGTGGTTCAGAGGTGGAGGACTGAGGTGGACCAGTATACAGAGGGGTAACTAAGGGCAGCAGTGTTTCAGGCAGGCTGGTCTCCACTTACTGATGGCCAGGTGTTGGGCGCGCAGTGTCTTCCCCACACTGATGTGAATAGTTGCTAATATTACGCCATTACTTATGGCTAGCAAAGTCATATGCATATCTCAACTGCTACTTCTTTAGTTTGTGGCTAGATCTTTCCAATCTTTTTCACAAAAGTTTATCAGTGTGTAAGAGAAATGTCCCCTCAACAGGGTTTATACCTTGTAAGGATTGTTACAAACAAATGTCTGTGACAGATTACCCAGAAGTACTTCCTGTGGTCTGTGGGGGGTCGGACCATGACTCGAGGGCCTACTATTTCTGTGCCCAGATGATCCCAAAGGCCATACTTCATTATGAAGCAAAGCTTTACGTTGCAGAATACTGCAAGAGTTTTCCGAGGCCTGTCAAAGTCTAAAGGAATGCCCTGTTCCCACAGCAGATCTTGGTTAGGGTTGTAGTCCTCTAGTAAGTCAAAGAAGAAATGCAAGAAATCCAAGTGGGAGTCCGCCCCTTCCCACCATTCTCACGATCCTGAGAAGGTGTGACGACCTCAACGTGCCACCTAGTCAAGCTTCCAAACTCCTGAGGAGTTGGTTGTCTCCTCCTGATGCACCTGGACTTTCCAGGTCAGTTGGCAAAGTCTCAGAGTTGCGGCCCTTAGGAAGCTAGTCATTAGCGGCATACTTTTTGCCCTCCTGTGGCCTGTCTTTCAGCCCCAAGGATCTGCAAGGGTCTCTAGTCGGACTTCTGCCGATGGGTTCTCCCTCCGCGCATTCATTGCCTTTCAAACCCACCTTGGGCTCTGTGCCGACTTTGGTCCCTGCATCACAATCTGTGCTAGTTCCTTTGACATTGATGACATATACACACCTTATAATGGTCTCAGAATTCAAGACAAACTTTTCTCTACTGAAGTCAAGTACAAAGCCACCGGAGCATGTCCTTTTGGTAATTTACTGCCTTACTGCTCACATTCATTACTATCAGGGTTATCCAACGAGTAGCTTGTGATCTTTAGCTAAATCATCAGCTACTTGTAAGTAACTCTGCTTTCTCAGCCAGCCTACTAAATTATAAGATTTTTCTTGGTTGAATTAAGATGTATGCATGTCAAAATTGAAAAGTGTGCATTAAAGATGAAAAAGTGTGCATTTTCCGAACTCATAAGCTGACTTTTGGAGACAAAAAAGCTGAATTTCCAAAGCATAGTTAAAGCTGGTATTTGGATGAAATGGTGTTGGAAAGACCCGTTACTAGTATTATATACTTGTTGCCAGGGGAATTGCATTTTTGGATGTTATGTATTACCTATGTAGAGGCATGCTACGTTGGCAGAGAGATTTTTTTGTACATTACTAGTAGTAACCATGCCTGATGCACTGAGGGGAACACTGCTGATAATTCTGCATATATGATGGCTACTAACGTAATTTTTTCACTATTGCAACTATCAAACAAGCATTTGCAATGCAATGAGTCAAGTTTGCTGGAGTTAGAGCTATTAGTGTTGTAAATTCCTCATTGGACTTTTATTGCCACATAGATTGAAAATGAAAAGTAAAACAGTTGACAGTAGCAAGTCAGTTTAAAGCACCACAGCCTCCATGAGCGGGAGAGCGAGAGTTATTGGCTCCCTGTGTGAATGTCTAGAAAGGATCATGGCTGGGATGATAGGAAAACTGAAAATGTAGGAGGGGGCCATCACGCACTGTAACAGGAGGAAGCGTGACTTAGTGTGATGGCCAAAAAAAATGTTCACTTAGTGAAATCACCTGGGAGGGAACTCAGCACACAAAGGAAGGACAATTCACAAAATGCACCAATAAAAATGAAGCATTCAAGAAAAGCACAATAAAGAATGAATAGCAAGAGTGGTCATGGTTAAAAGCCCACAGAGAGATTACAACAGACCAGAGCACTTGCGCGATAGTCCTTAAAAATTAGTAGCTTGGGAAATTTCAGTGAACATAAATAGCCCTCATTACAGAAAAAGTTGGAGATCCCTGCACTACTTCAACGTTTTGACTTTTTTGGCTGGGGCGAATTTGTCTCACAATATGATGGAGATAATTGGTATGAGAATTTGCAGGTGGTCTCTGGCTTAGACAGCTCCCCAAACACTAGATTAGTCCTTCTCCCTGGTCCTGCCACTGAGGAGAGAGCATCCTTTGCTGTTGTGATTAGAAGGGCAGCTGAGGTACTTGAACTACAACTGCCAAAATGGAGGTTAAAAATAAACGTTTTTAAGGCGATCCTTCAGCCTAGTCAGCCTCACGCAGAACCTCTTCTGCCATTTAATGAGACCCTTGTATAGATATGCTTTTGGTCACTTGGCAAAATCATATTGATGCCCTGCGGCAACAGGCCAGGATACTTGTAGCCATAGACCAGCTGCAGGTGACCCTGATTTTCTCACGCAACATTCAGTCCACCAGTAAAGCCAATTCTAATGCCTTCCCTATGACTCCATCTGACCAAAAACCAACTTTATGGAATCCTTTGGCAAGCACATTGTTTTTTGCTTGCCTTGCAGTATATTGAGTAAATACTAGCTGTCTCTTAGGTCATCGCACCAGTGCACTATGGTAGATGGTTAGTCAGATCATTCCGGTGGTGCCAGACGACCTAAGGGTTTCTTGAGTTTAAACCATTTAGCAATTCAACATTACTGGGATGCAGTGGGAATCCGTTATCTGGTCTGGCCAGGACACAACAGATTGGGTCGGGCTATTGGCACAAGCGTGAGGCTTTGGCACTACACTTGAAAAAGGTCTACAGGTTTCTTAGAGGGTGTCCAAGCATCCTTAATGGATATGCCATTTGTTGGCTCTTACCTTGTTGGTGAGAAGGCAGACTTGGCCCTGGAACCATTTAAGGACAGTTGCACCAGATGTTACTCCTCAAGTCTCTCCATACCGCTTGTTTCCCCAACAATTTCACCCATTCCGGGGTTACGCCAGGGGACCAGTACACTGTCAACAACTGATCTCACCGCTGGACGGCACAGCAAACTTCTCAGCCCTTTCGAGGTGGAGTCTACTTTTCCCAAAGACAATGCTCAGGATATGAGGGACAACGCACAGTTCAGTCCTCCTGTCCTCCAGCAACCACATCTTCAAAACCCTTTTAGTGTGTCCTATTTAGCACAGTCACCCTGTAAGAGTCGACAATCAGATCTTTGCAAGCTTCTCCGGAGCAAAGAAAGGCAAGGCAGTGGAAAAAAGAACCCTCTGCTGCGTGTTGGCTAAGGGCAGCCACCTGAAGGATTGAGGGCTCATTCCAGTCAAGCCAAGTCAGCTCTTTTGGCTATGACACATGGGAACGCCTGTTCGGATATCTGTCAAGCTGCCGCATGGGCTTCAGTGCACATGTTCCTGAATCATTATTGCATTGACAGCCTAGTCTGTCGGGATGGGCCTTTCTCCTGATTGGTCTTGCAGGACTTTGAGTTGAACCATTCCACAGAACCACCACTTGCAGAGCTACTGCTTTGGTATCTATTCTCAAAATGTGGAGTCTGCAGTTATTCATCAGGAGAACAAGTTACCTACCCTTGGTACTGCTCCTTCTATTGGGTACTCTATCAAACTGCAGATTTCTACCACCATTCCTCCTTGTGAAAAGGGCTTTTTTCCTTTTAAAAAAGGTCCTGGTTTAGATATGTGCACACTAGTCATACCAATTGGCCAATGAGCTCTGTGCCTGACGTGGTGGCTAAGCCTGCAAAAGAAACTGACAGTGCGCATGAGTGGCGTCTATAGATGGCTCCAGCCATCTGTTCAAAGTAGAACATCAACACAGAGTCTCATGATACCACCTTCTGCTGTGCAGGAGTCCTGCTTTTGCGTTCTCCAGATTCAGTCTGACGCCTGGGAAATATTCACAAAAGGCGAGTAATCTGTGGTTATATATAATATCCACCAGAAATAGTGTTACTGTTTATTAATAAACTGGAAATATATGCACGGTTTATTAATAAACTGGAAATATATGCACAATGGCGAACTCTCTAAGCAGATATTCATTAGGAAGTCCACTTGACAAGGTTGCACATGCACACTACTTTTATTTGCACTGTAATTAGAGTTGTTTATAAGCAAAATAATGACTGCAAATACAATCTCCCCAATTATCTTAATCAGCTTGACCACTGAAGTCCTTCCTTACACAAATGATGTGGCAGTTATACCTAGGTTCAGCTAAAACAATTCGGGAAATAGAAAGGCAGCGCACTCATTTGGGGGCCTTATTTGGTTATTATTTAAGCTACATAAAACTGAAATAGTAGCTAATTTATCTTGTAAAACGAGTGATCAGTGTAATGCAGACACTGTAACATGCTTGGGTGTAACCTTGCTTACGTACCATAATAATATATTTAAAATCAGCAGTGGCCCATTGCTGGGGGAAAACAGTCAAATCTAAATGTTTGTAAAGATTTAGCCCTATCTAGGTTCATCTGGGGTTATAAACTCCGAAAGAGAACTTTGGAATTGTTGAAACTTCATAGCAAAAGAAGTGGGTCAGGTTTGCACAACTTTAAAAATGTTTCTGGCCATGATCAGACTTGCGGGCATGCTTGTCAAGGGTATCTTCAAAACACTATATATGAGTGCTTGGGCTCAGCAATTCCATGGCATTATTTTTAATATTTTTCTAATTTAGCTTTTACAAAAAGCAGGTTCAAGATGGAAAAAAAATCACAATCCATCTCTGGGAAAAAATGGGCACAATTATTTCATACAGCACCATTCAATTCTTAGTCTCCATTATGGTGTACAGCATACCTACCAGAAATCTGTCAGGACAAGCATGGTAAGTTGTGGCATTGTTCTATTGTCAATCTATTTGGGCAGGTAGTTAACAATAGCTTTCTTGTTACTTTTACACAGTTACAAGAAGAATTGAAATTGCTATGACAAACTGTTCTTTTAATTATCTTCAGTTTGGAGATTTTTTCAATGAAAATAGAAGACTCAACTGAACTTTCAACAGAACCCATTTTTAAACTTATTTTTCGCTAATTAAGTACAAACAATTAGTGTGTATTACTCAATATTTTATGGTAACGACGTAGATGATTTTATTTACCAAATCAGTTGTTGGGAGATTAAATAACATTTTGATATCAACCTCTTCTCTGCCTACAGTTAATTTCAGATTTCACAACTTCAAAACATTATTTTGTTTTTATTACACTCGAAAATTACATCGTTTGAGACGTGGGAGCGGAAAGATTTACTCTTACCTTCTTCCATCCCTAGATGACACCACTAAGAAGCTAGTATTTTGAATATGTTTATAGTATGCCCTTGTTTAGTAGGCATCTACTTTTCATAAGCTTATCTATTATACTACCAAATCAAATTCTCTTTTCTCACCCACTTGTTGTTGTAAGGTATTGATAATAATCGACCTGGTCTCAAATAAAATCAGAAAGTCTAATTGTTGCAATAGCTAATGATACAGTTACTATTACCACTGGTTGGGTGAATCCCGATCCACCAGGTCTAGGTCAATGGTAGACGAGGTATGAAAAAATAACCAAGGTCTGTAGGTGCTGGAGATCATACTACCTGCAGCCTTCATACTGTGGTGAAAGCTTTACAGATATCCCATCTTCTGAAGCAAAACAAGCATAGCTACATAGGTTAGTAACTGGTGCACAACAGTCTTCTATGTTAAGAAAAAACTGCCATGCTGATATTTAGTATGTAGTAGATAGAATCTTTGCCCTCCTGGAAACTTTTTCTGCAGTACTAAAAAACTTGTGTGGAATATAATTAACGCAAGCTATCACCTGTCTGCACAAAGATTTATAACATGTTCAGTATCGCTACACGTCTAAGGTACATTAGGAGCACATTTTGTAAACAAACACACCTGTTAGCTAGAAATAAGCTGTGCAAAATTAGTGGTGGAAAACTACAATTTTACCTTTTTATCTATGTAAACTATAAAACAAACACATTTATTTGATGATGTCACCAGTTATGCCATAAATTAATTCACTGAATACGTCATGAGGGATGTAATGGGTGAGGTCATAAGCAGTGCATGATGGGGCTGGTGACTATCGGGTGGTTTGTGGTTGTTTTAGTTCAAAAAGTTGCTGTTGTCACTGACATTTTCACTTAACTATAACGTTACCTTTCAGTTAATTTCTGAAATTTCTTTTAACAAAAAGATCTTTTATCACACCTAACTGTAACGTTTCTTTAACCTTTGTTTTTTCAGTGAATTTCTAGTAGTTTTTTTAAACATAAAGTAATATTTTATTACCATCCTTAAAGTCAGCATCCCGCCACATATGGCCTTCGAATTTACGTGGTGTGGTGTTGGCCACAGGGCCTTCTTGTTTTTAAACAGGAGGAGGGCCAAGTACGCACCCTCACCCTCATTTTTTTTTTTTTTTTTTTTTTTTTTTTTTAAAGGGAGGAGGACCAAGTGCCCCATAAGCCTTATTTTCTCCCAGGCCTTTAAAAAAAATAATTTAATGAAACGAGGGGCGGTGTGTGAATTCAACCCCCCGCCCTCCCCACCCCAAGCCTTGTTACGTCCTGGGGACCCCATCACTCAGGGCCATAACAAAAAGTAATGGGGAGCGATGTGGGGCCTCTCCGCAAGCCTTGTTAAGCCCCGGGGACCCCATCCACCAGGACCACTCATTTAAATGAAGTGGATGGGGGGCTGAAGACTCCCCCACACTCACAAATGCACACAATCCCCTGAGCCAGCATCAGCCCTGAAGAACCCATCCTCTGGGCCCACATTTCTAAAAGGTAAGAGCCCTGGTGCCCACCCAGGGCACCCTCCCCCCTAAGGCTCCTGCGGCCCCAGCCAATGTTCACATGTAGCAGAAGCCTGCACTGCTCCTGCCCAGAGGGAGAAGCTACTAATGTTGCTCCTTTCTGGTGGGAGCAATGTTTGAATCTGTTAACAAACAGATCAAAAGTCTGCTCCCACCTGGCAGGAGCATTTTCAAAGCTCCTACCTGCTGGGAGCAGACTTTGTGTTTGTTTCCGCTTCGTGGTGAACTTTGAAAATGCTCTGACCAAGGGGGAGCAAGTACCGGTTTCCTTGCCTGTGCTGGTACGGGCAGGGAACCGCTTTGTCTTGGGGTTGAGCTCTCCTGGACATAGCATGTGAGCCATCCAAGGGAGGTGGGGTCCCTGGGGCCATTATTGGCCCAGCGATGGGAGCCTCGTGGCGTCCTCCTTCAAGGTAATCAGCCCCAGGGGTGGTTTCCCAGGTCCTTTAATGTCTCAGGTTGGAGGTGTCCTCCCCATATCCACTAATTTCACCCTCATGGTGGCCTCTGGAGGCTCAGGGAGGAGGGCTGTGTGGCCCCTCCACTTTTTTCTTGATTTAGCCTTGGTATTGGGCTCTCTTACCTTTAATGGACCGGGGAAGGGAGCCACGCAGCACCCTTCCTTTATTGGATACAGCCCAGGTGTGGGCTCCCTGGGGGTTAAACTAATGAATGTGGCTGAGCCGTATCTTTTTTTTCCTCGTCTCCCGCAGGATTGCAGCAATTTCTGCAGATTTTTTCATTTTTTTGCCTGGCGGGATGTCCATAAGGGGCCCCTCTCATGGGGGGTATATCAACCTTATCCTAATATTACCTTTATTTGTTTACTTCAAGACACTGGACTAAGTCACAGAGTCCTTTAATGGCTGCCAGTAAAATGTCTTCATGTTCTAGCGGCCAATCGGAGCACTCACTCCTGCAGGAGTCTGATTCCTATAGGAGGAGTGAGATGGCCCAAAAGAAATAAAGCTCCCTGGGCCAATCTTAACTTCTATTTTTAAACTGCTGCTACAGTGAGAGTCTCTCAGGCCTCTCGAGGACCGAACCGTCCACATATGTAAAATTGTTTTTTTACCTTAATTTCTCAAAAACTACTAAACAGATTTACACTAAATTATAAAAAGCACAATCTGCGGACCAAGATCTAGCTTCCTGCAAAATGTGGTGTAATTCTGTTTAGCAGTTTTTGCGGTATCCAGTCTTCAAGAAATTGTTGGAAAATGCATGGGGATGTTGTGTTTCGGACACCCTTTTTTCCTCAGGTCCTGCTTGATTGATCACCTTAAAACTTTCCATGCACAAACTAGTCAAAAAGTAGCAAGTTTTTTTAAAGTTTTATGCAAATCGCTATGTAAACAACACAGTGGTGGTCATTATATATGTATTTTATGTTTACAACTATTTATTATAATAATGTAGATCGACTCCTCTCACTTTTATAATCAAAGATAGGGCAGGCTTCTGATCAGGGCCAAAGTCCAGTGTGCTCCCTTGTGAGTTGCCAGTAGGAGTTTAACCTGTTTGAGAACACTCCCAGTGATTGGGCAGATTGTAGATGTGCATGAATCATTGTCTCCCAGTACTATAGTCACACAGATTGTGAACTGGAGAGCCTGTGATTGGCTTTCTAGTCTTCAAGTTCCATAGCCAATGGTTTACCTGCTAGTCTAGGATTCACCAGTTGGAATTGTTTAAGCTTGGAGCTTGAGGGGAGCTTGTGGTACTGTGCCCATTTATTCAGTCTTGGAATTTAGTTCTTGAAAATACAGGAGTCTGTAACTCACCTCATTACTTCCTCACGTCCAAGGGCTCCATGTTACTTGCTTGGCCTCCAGTTGACAGTGTTGGATATAACAGCTCCTTGCACGAGGTTATTTACTTATCACGTGGTGTGATGTCCTGGGACTACCACCCTGTGCTCATTGTCCAAGAGTACATTCTACAAACCGGTTGTGAGGCCTCTCGTTTCACAGAATGCTCAAATGATCTAAGGTGCTTTGGTTCTCTTTTGGTGACAAAATACTTTTATTTAAAATGAACCCACTGCAGTTCTATTTGACTGGTAGAATTAGAGTAAGATCCCAAAACAATTTTGACCCAAATGAAAAGAAGTGATGACCAAGGTGCATAGAACAAATTACCACAATTCTATTGACCCCCCCCCCCCCACCCTCAAACATGTTATTAAGCTGTGCACTACGTGTATTGATTTCTCGTGCATTCAGATTACGCCCAGTGTGTGGTTTAATAACTGATCACACTTTATTAGTTTAATATTCTGGGAATGAGAACCATCTTATTGTAAAAAAAAATGCATTGAATCGCCCCTGTGGAAGTAACTTGGTGCAAAGTTGTGAAAAATAAGATCTATGCAAGGTTCACAGCCTCCCAAAGTTTTGACATTCGCCCGCTGGCAAAAAAAAAGTTCCGGTCCAACTTGAAGTAGCCACTGAATGGCATCAGGCCAGAGGAATAGTTTTGTAGATTATCATAGGAGGGAAATCCGTTCTGGACTACAAAGGTGTGCAAGATGCAGCCTAGAGCCTCTGAATTGGGGGGTGTCACTTGAGAGCAGCTTAAAGGGAAACTACATAGTTTACTTATTTTGACAGTGTAATCCTAGATAGAAGTATATTTTTATACATCACACTTTTTACAGAATTTGTTCGAAGATCCAAATCTCTTAATGAGGATTTTGAGATATAATTCTAAAATATGTATATTCCTGGGGGGAAAAAAACCTTCTGGAAGTGTTACAGGAGACAATGTAAGGGCTAGTCTCTGTACATTTGTCCAGAAAGAAGTACCCCATGAGTGCGCTACTCTTCAGTGAGTGGGCTGGACGTCGTAATACCTCTATACGCATTAAACCAAGGCCTGTTTTTATTGCGCTGGCTGCATTCAGTGTGGGAGTCCATTCCTCACAGGTGCTTTGTAGGGAACCAAAACTATTTTGTTTGTTGCAGATCTCAAACCGTTGTGTCCAATAGCAGTTGAACTCCTCGCCCTTTTTCACTTCACTGTGACAGCTGCCTAAGCTGATAGTTGGGTGGTGGCATGCCGTGCTATCCCGATCCCAGAGCAAGTCTTACTCCGTAGGCTGACCTGGGGGGAGACTTAACAGTTCTAAGCCACTTTTTGCGGGCACGGTCCGAGGCTACAGCTTTAGAAGCTGGTCTAAGAAAGGCTATTTTTATAAAAATGTATTGAATGGTGTTTTACAGTTTACTTTTGTAGAAAAATGCCAAACATCTGTTTCATCTGATATCTGCTTCCTCTTAAGACGCCACTCTGGAAAAAGTAGCAGAAGTAACTTTTGCCACTGTTATGTGTACTTTTACTTTCTTGTGATGTTTTATACCCGTGGTGGGGAAACAGCTTTTCTTTTCTTTCCCAGGTTTATGGTTAAGCTAAAACAATTCTAGATCTCTACGATTAAAAATAATTTCTGACTACTTGACCAGTATGCTGGTTGAAAATCGTGGTTTAGCTGTGTCTCAGACCATATGATCACTCCTTGCTGGTCATCTTTCTAATGTGTTCTGCAGTGTCAAGTGAGTGGAGAGGGTCTTTCTCCACCTCGTTGTGAATGCACGCATATATTCTATGAGCCTGTGAAAAGTCAGCCTTTAATAAAGAAGCAGTGGCAAAGTCAGGAGGACTATCGCTAACTGCCATCTTTGTCAACGTTTGCTTTGACGAGTTTTAATATAACTTGGTTTGGAGATCTGCAGGCCTTCACCAAATATAAAAGAAAAGTTGGTTAAAACCGAAAATAATAATTTGTTCTCAGAAGTCACACATTGCCACAGTAGTCTTAGGCACGATGGGAATTATTTTGACTGTGGATGTGCTCTTGTGAAAGAGCACAATGATGCCACTCACAGTGAAGTTAGCCAGTTCATAGATGAAGAGGGTTAGCTGAAAGCCTAAGTATATAATACATATAGTTTTAGTAAAATCAAAGAGTCGTGGCTACCAACCAGATCTGAAAAGGCTGTAAAATTGAAGCAGTTTTCTGTTACAAGAGCCCAACTGAATCCTGAAATTTGACTGTGGAAATCAAATATTGTTTCTGTCCTCATTCGATGTTTTACAAAACTTGCCAACGGAGACAAAAAGGATGGAAAATAGTGAGCAAATTTTTATTTATTTATTTATTATTATTAACTTTATTTTTTTGGCGACAACCCGGCATTTTAATCGTGACATCTATAATACTAAGACTTGGTAAATCAAGAGTTTGTTGACAACAAAACTATGCAATATTTTTTCACGGTCTTCACAGTCCTTAAAGAAATGCTTGTTCTATTTTAATATTGTTTTGCATTAAAACTACAATATAATAAAAAAGTATGTTCCTGTAGTGTCTTAGGCATAATGTAGAACAGAAATAGGCCAACTTAAAATATTTTTCTCCAGATAAGTACATCCCACACGCAGTGCTTGCGTCTGATGCAGTCGCTGAACTGTATTTATGGTATCTTAGCCTGTAACTTGGAAGCGCCACAAGGAAAGGTTGCTGGGACCGTCGCCTTTGTTGTTGTGTTTAGTTCTCCAAAATAATTTGCTGTGGACCGGCCGTTCACTTTCAGTTGCACGGCGTTGTTGGGATACCCCTGGAGGTAAAGTGCATTACAATTAAATTAGATAATGCTAATTTATGTTTTTGTAGTTTCTGACTAGGCGCCGACCGCATTAGTGGCCTAGTAGGGCTCTACTTTGAAAGAAGTACTTGGAAGAATATGGAGTTGCAGTGCACCCTTTGTGGGGAGTGTTTTTCAC
Organism: Pleurodeles waltl; assembly: GCF_031143425.1. Lineage (NCBI taxonomy): Eukaryota > Metazoa > Chordata > Amphibia > Caudata > Salamandridae > Pleurodeles > Pleurodeles waltl. The sequence continues at coordinate 867,371,611 of NC_090443.1, forward strand.
AGGGTGGTGCTCTTGTCTAGACACTGTTCCTTCTGCCTTAGTGTAGTGCAGCGAAAAGGTCGGAATCTTGAAAAACTGTTTTTTTTTTCTGGTCATGGAGGACCGCAGTTGGGCTTTGTGTGGTCAGGGCCATCCCTAGGTATGAGGGTGGGGCGGCTGCATGGGCCTAAACTGCAGATGCCACGGTCATTACTAGACCGTAGCCAGTCACCAGGGAAAGCTGCCTTTCTGCCCCAGTGGACGGCATGAGTGCCATCTTCTTCATCTGTCACTCATTCATCACACCTCCGCTCTCGCAGCCATTATTGTCAGATAGGGCAGTCAAGGTGGGGGCTGGTGGTAGCTTTGTTAGGACTTATCCGGCTATTACATTTTTTATTTTGGGTGAACACTTAAACGAATGTGTGGGTCATTAATATGGAGATGTTACCAATCAGTAGCTAAAAGCCAAAAGTTCTGCCTTCCCTGGTTGGCTGGTCAACGGGTGCCTATTCCCAGAGATACATAAAGCAAACCACTGAGTGGTGTTTGTTTGCTGCCTACTTAAAGTCCACACTGATATGTAAAAGGGATGGTCTATACCTTCACGCTTTACAAGTATTGTCTAAATATGCAAAGATCTGCTCTGTTTTCTGTTTATTTGAGTATTATTACCTGTGTTCGTGCATTTATAATACACCTGCCAGTGCCAGTATTAAAGTGTATAAAAGGGCGTGATGAACAAGCCACGTCTAAGACTGGACCAGGAGAATTATTGGTGTACCGCATTAGGAACTTGTCCTTCCCTTCGTACTCTGTGGCTTGCGAGGTGCCTTATGTCAGCAAGTTAAGAATATGTTGTATGCTTTGAAATTCTGAGCCTGTCTGCTTAAAAAAAAAAAAAAAAAAAAAACTGGCCATACTGAGTTTTGACAATGCCCCATTACACGTAGAGAGTTACTTTTGAAAAGCAGCACTCCTGTCCTGTTCAGATGTTAGCAGGGCTACCAAGGGAGGTTAGAAATGTCTTAAAACTCCCAGTAGTGCTGGTGAGAAGCTCTGAAATGGTCCCTTTAAGCGCAGTACTCCTGTTTGGAAGTCCAGGACTGCCCTGTTGAAGGTGTAGCGGTGCTGCCCTGGAGTGCAGGTGCTGCTGCCTTATTAAGCTCCGTAGAGAGACCACGTGGTCCCAGTGAAAAAACAGCAGCTCTGCTAGGAAGTGCAGGTACGGCCCCTTTAAGGCAGAACTTAACTGCAGTGTTTTTAAGTCTAGGCTTATTTAACCATTGCAAACTTAATAGAATAGGTCTGAATAAGTCTGAGGGGATTGGGGCGGGGGAGGGGGACGATGATTTATGTTTTCCCTCTGGGGGTTGCAGCATTAACAAGTTTGAAAGGCACTGCTTTAAGGTAAGGTGTAACTGGTGGTAAGTCGGGCACCGTTCCTTCCAGAGTACACCAGCCTGACCGCTAGTGCTTGAAGTGCCCCGTTAAGGTGGAGCGACCGACACATTTAGGGACTTCTTCCTACCGGCGGCCGCTACCTGCTCAGGTGGGTGACGTGTACTTCTGCCCCTATGTTTGTTCTGCCCCTACCCGGCTGCCAGCGGGTCAAAAAGCACCCTCGTTATTTATTAATCAATTAGTCCATCGAACAGGATTTGTCGAGTGCGGCTAATAACACGTGAGGGTGTCCAGGCGCTGAGAACATAGCTGCAGTTGAACAGGCAGGGCTCGAGCCCTGTCGGTACGCAGCTTTACAAACGTTGACACACAGCATATCTTTAGAATTGTTACAGCAAAGGTTTTCATTGGTTGTTAATGCTTGCTAAGGAATGCTATGCATCCCGAGATCAGTGCATTTAAAAATAGGAAATGCGACCTAGTAAAGCGTGAACTGCATACGAGCATCCATTTGGTGCGCACTGTTTGTTGGTCGGACTCTGTTGGCCAAATTCCAGCCATGGGAGATGATGGTGTTGATTTTATGTATAGAATGCATTACGCACTTTGTTTCATGGTTAGCGTGGGTTTAATTCTGTATAGTCGCTAGCACTTCGAAGTGGTGCTGGTCAGGAGACGGCGCTATACAAGACATGAACAATATATAACTTCAGCATGTGGGAGGAGGCTGGCAGATTCGCGAAGAAGCGTGCGGCGTCTGTGAGGCTCGTTGTACATCTCCTCGAACAAAAGGTCACCACTTAAACAAGCCCATTTTTTATTGTTAAATCGGACAGCACCACAGCTAAAGGTTAGGGCATTACCGGCGTGATGTCCCTTGGGTCATTTACATATACAGCACAGTTAAAATATATTTTTCGTCTAAATCCGAGCTCCTTGCCCAGCAGACGAACACTCCCTGATGAAACGGAAAGTTGCACATAAATCAATGTCTCCTGGTGTGTTAGCCATGCATCAGCAGCCCGCGCAAGAGATGCTGAACCACACAGGCCCTGCCAGCTCGGTGCTCCTCTGCTGCCCCCTGCTGGAGGCAGACTGGCAGCTGCCAAGATCTGCATTAGTCTTCCAGTTCAACACAATTCTGCTTCATGGTTTTCATGGCGTTAGGAAAATCAGTAGCAATGTCCACCGTTTAAATCGTCTTCCTCGTTGACCCTGTCCGTGGTCTCGATGCCACCCAGAACCAGACAGTTCAGTCTGACCGTTTTTAGTTGAGCTTTTATGCTGCTGTGTAGAGGGCAATGCATATTTCTGTGCATTCAGTTTCTGCTGGGCCCTGAGGAATAGATTGTTTTCAGCTTGATTACTCGTAAAAGTGGACGCCCTGCAGTAAGAATGCATCGTTAGTTCACATTAGGCTATTCATTTTCCAGCGTGTCTACCTACATGGTATCGGCACTGGCCCACCTAAGAGCAATCCACTTAAACTCCTGTTAAAATGCTATATGTATATATATCCCAACCATGAAGTAGTACTGTATATACGTGGAGGTATTTCTAAAAGTATGCCTAACCGGGGAGCTGCGGAGCCATGGATGGTGGGCATAAGCCCAGGGTTTCGATTAGGGGTCGCTCACAGCGAGGCAGGTGTAGTGCCTTGTAGGGTTTGTGGTGTTCTTGTAAGAGATAAGCCCGTCTTGCTTTATTGTAACTGGTGGTAGCAGTTCTGGCGTCGAAGGGGATGTTGTTACACATCCATAGAGACCTAGAATGCACCATCAAGAGAGATAAACAACCCTCTTATCTGTTTCATCCCTGGGGCCAAACTACATACAAACAATATTGAGTCAAACTTTATATCCATCAATACAGACGTAATAAAAACAGTTGAAACACTGGCCTATATGGTGCAGTTACTAATTGCTGATGGTTCTGCGTGACTCAGATATGTACTTTAGTACAAGAAGGAAAGTTGGGTCTGGTCAGTGTCCATTCCCAAGAGATGTAAAGTTCCGTCCTCTTGGGCAGAAGTTGGCTAGAGAACCCAAAAATGGGGTTTGTGTCCTTGCAGTTGTGGTGATGCAGACTTAACTGGACTTACCCAGCCCCAGCCCCAGCCCCTTCCCTTTCTAGTCAAGTGTAAACCAGCTAAGAGTTAAAAAAACGAGGAAAAAAAAACCCTTACCTCTGGCACTTTGTACAAGGAGACCAGGTATGGTCTACTGAGACAATTATGTCTTTGCAGCTGTCCTTGAAGTGGGAGCTCCTACTGCACACTTCCTTGCGCTTTAAGATCATTCGAGTACATGTGCTATTGTAGTAGTTGGACTTGCTGTAGGAAGGACTGCTGTTTTAGGGATGACAGCACTTTTATTTGTAGGTGACTAGGCCAATCTTACAAGTCACTACTGTCCGTCCAACCCTCCTGACTCACAAGCAGTACCTGACCAAAAACCCAAACAGTAAAAGGTGATTTTTGGCAGTCTTTACGCATGGACTCGAGTGCAACATCTCAGGGGAGTTGTGGTTAAACGGAGATTACCCTTTTCTCACATGAGCAACATGTCTCAGTCATACACAGGCAATGAAGGAGATGCAGTACAGTTTTCAATAGGTTTTATTAACAAGACTGCAAACTACTGTAAAATGCATGGGCTGCAATATTAGGCTAATGAACAATGCAAGAAACAGAATGGTAAAAATGAGTCATGAATACAAAGACTCCCACCATCTTGCAATAACATGTAATATGAAATAGATGTGAAATAGGCCCTAGTACCCTAGCATGATGCAGAGAAGTGTGGCACAATGGTTAGAGCGGCAGACCCTGAAGCAGAGATCTGGCTCAAGACCAGGGTTCAAGTCCCGCTTCGGCAGGTCTTGGGCTCAATTCCCTTGGACCAGATAATTCTCGCCTCGGTGCCTAATCTAATTAATGGGTCCCACTCTGCAACTCTGGGCAATAGCTTGCTTAATCTCCACAACGGCCCCAACAGCGCTTGGATGCCTGGCTTCACCCTGGGGGTGCCCAGGAGTGGGCACCTCACAGGGAAAAGCCAGGAGGGGTTCCATAGCGGTATGAGTACAGCGCCTTGAGACCCTAACGGGTGAGTAGTGCGCTATACAAGTGCAAATTTACATTTTTTTTTTACATTTACATGATGAACCTGAGCTCTAACCTAAAGAGAGCTAGGTGTGTTAAACCTCATCTGCCAATACCATGTACATGAGAAGAGCCCCCCCAACCCTTGTTGCCTTGGAATGAGGTCTCTAGATCAGACTCTATGGTAACACGAAGACTGGGTCAGTATCAAGGCGATGTGTAGCATAGATAGCGTTGATGGCATCTGGTAGGAATCCCTCTGATTATCTTGTCTGTGTGATGTTTATTTATACAGATCTTGTTGGACCCCTGACGCAGGTATGTTCCCAAACAATAGATAAGAAGGCATGCTTAGGGTGGCAATTATACAAATAATTCCTTGAAAAGGTGCGTCATGTTACTGTTGCACGAAAGTTGGAAAGTACATGATGTGAATACCTACGTATCTCATTTATCTTTGAAGCTGATAGTAACGCCTTTACAGAGTGGCACTGATAGCGAAAAACTAAAGCATGTTCCTAATTATAAACATTGCAGCCGTCTTGGAAGAAATAATTAAATAAATGTGCTAAAACAGAGCAAGCTAAGTAGGTTAAAAGTCACTAGTTGACGGGGGAACAGGCCTGTAAGCTATAAAGCTAAGCTAAAGTCCGGATTACCATTAAAACTAAACAGGATCCAGCGAGTCAGCGACACTGTGACAGATGTGGTGCTCTTTTGTGTAATTTGGCAGACTTAATTTGTAAACAGAAAATGTATCCTCGGTCCCTTGGTTCTGTTGTACTGTGGAGTGTGGGAGATGGCCCTGTGTACCATAAGGTGTGCAGTAACACCCTCTACACTTAGGGCTCGATGTTTGTGAGTGACATGTTTGGCGAAGTGAAATGGAAACAGTCACCTACAATTACAAGTCAACAAGGTAGATTCATTGCTGCAGAGAACAAACTGTGCCTGTGATTTGAATCCCGGCGGCGGTTACATGACCTTCGTTTTTTTTTTTAGATACATACTGAGTAAAAATATAGTAGTGTCTGTTTGTACTTTGAGTGATAGGCAGTGTAGTGGTCAAGAGTAATAGATCTGACCGCTTTCTTGCACACCTGGGTAGGTCCAGCCTGGTCCTCCGTGTGCCAGAACTGGGTGATTGAACCTTCATTGCAAGTTCAGTTAGTCTGTGCATACTTGCTTGTTTCTCATCCGTGTAAAGCTAGCCTGTGCATATTAAATCTGGGTTTTCTGGTGCAGTTAGTCTGTGCATACTGAACCTCAGCTCTCCTATGCTTGTTTGTGAATCATGTACAAGTAGTCTGTGCATACTGAACCTTGGCTCTCCAGTGCAAGGTAGTCTGTGCATACTGAACTTCTGCTCTCTGGTGCTTGTTTCTGATCCATCTACAGGTAGCCTGTGCATACTGAACCTCTGCTCTCAGATGCTTGTTTCTCATCTGTGTACGGCTAGTCTGCGCATACCGAGGCTCGGTTCTCTGCTGCAGTTAGTCTCTGCACACTGAACCTCAGCTCTCATGTGCTTGTTTCCGAATCGTGTACAGGTAGTTCGTGCACACTGAATCTTGGCTCTCTGGTGCAGATAGTCTGTGCATACTGACCGGCTTTCTGGTGCTTGTTTCTGAAACGTGTATAGGAAGGCAGTCCTCTTCTCTTCCTCTCTTGGGCCTGGAGAACTTATTCAGCTTCTCAGTCCAGTGAGATCCCAAGGCCATGAAAGAAAGTTATGAATAATCCATCAGCTGAGGTAGGGAATGCGCCAAAGTCTTCTATTCGTATATGCTGACAACATAATAGGTGCATAAAATATCTTAATGATATCATAGCTAATGCAGTTTGTTTACTCTGATTCAGATTTAAAGCACTCTACAGCAGACTCCTTTTCACAGTGCTGCACATCCCTCTGTAGCACACCTGCAGTCTTCGGCACCACTAGTGTGTGCTCCTTTGGACCATGGCTGTGCACTCCCTTTGCACCGCTGTTGCGCACCCTCTCTGCACAAATCACTGCTGTGCACCCTTTTGCACACCTCATTCCACCACTGCACCAGTGGTTCACAGCCTACACCCCACTGATGCACACCCTCTGAACCACTGGTGCACTCCCCTTTGCACCCCTTCTACACTTACATACATACCTAGGTCACACTCTATGAGCTACACACAATGCCTTGGTAGAGTCTAGAGGATGGCAAGTCACTGAAAGCTCGAGCCTGAAGCCTGGCTCTGGAGCAGCCCGATGTCCTGTGGAAGGTCGAGCCCATGACGAGCTGAGCTTTCATGGGCCTCCCTGTGCTAGAGCTGCGGAGTTGGGAGCTGGGGAGCCAGGTTCGAGTCTCTACATCGACTCAACATCCTGTAACCTGTAATTGTGGGCAAACCGTTCAACAACGCCCCCCCCCCCCCCCAATATCCCTATAAACAGCAAATGGTGGCTTTGTCTAATGAAAGTAAGTGGCTCTAATGGAAAGCTCTCCGATACCTGCAGGGCGAGTTCTCGCTAAATAGAAAATGCCGAAAAATGCAGAGAGAAAAAAAAAACAAAGTCTTAGCACAAGGGAAGACAAATAGTTAACCATATGTGGCTAAATCGCAGCTTCCCATCTTATATTATATGATCTTATGCAAATATTTTATTTTTGCAAAACTTTCATTACCGCGTATGAAAGCACTTTCAAATATGTGCTTTCAGAATGCCATTGCATTTGTACACAAACCTAATGTTTTTTATTTTTTTTAATAGGCTATAATGTTGCTGTATAATAGTCTAGGCCATGTTCACAGTTTATAGGACAACTGTCTTGCCTCTTAATTTAGCAATGGGCCATGTTTAAAAGCTGTCACTCGAAACGTAGTTCAGTGCAGTGATATAACGTGACGTATTAATGCCAACGTTCTACATGTTAAAGAAATGCCCTTTTTTGAATTTTGAAGAGCCTGCCATACTTGACATGTTTGTTGAATGATTTATATGGCACACCTTTTCAGCGCGCGGCTTGTGAACCCGGCACCGTGCGTGCGGAGGCGGATGTGGCCCTGGCTTGCACGGATGGCTCCGGTGCAGGCCGGCTGCACCCCGCGCGCGCCTGCTCGCCCGCTCGCCCACTGTCCGACGTGAAACCGGATTTATGAAGGCAAAGGGGCGCTCTGCTTTCAGGGCCCGGGAGGTGTGTCCCGCCCACCCTGCTGCCTTTCCCGTCTCGGAGCCCGTCGCAGGCATTCCCCTCACGCCTGCTAACCGCAGCGAGCGAGCAAACGGAGGGGCAGTTCTTGTGCACCGTGTACTACTGCATTCACGGTGTCGCTTATAAACTTGGCTAACCAGTAATACATCTCTCCTCGTGGTATATCCACGAGGCCGTGCCTGTACTTAATTTCCGAGGAAATACATTTTAGGTGCCGGGGCCTAAGTTTTTCTTGGGATCCCTCCACCCGTGCTCAGAATGCGGGTTTGATCACTGTTACAAGCTTTTTATCCTCACTTTCTGCCTCTGTTTTTCTTTTTTCTCTTCTTCATATCTTTACCTCGGCCTCCTTTCTCAGTTTTTTGCACGGAGTCAAAGTGTAATGGTGAAAAATAAGTCCTGGTTTCTAAAAAATGAGTGTTGGAACCCACCACATGCGAGCACAGGCAAAGACCCCGTCTTTGTTTTTTTTTTATTTATTTTTTTACAGCGATGAGTGACACTTTTGCTATGCATGGAAAAGGGAGACATTTGTTATTGTGGGATCCAGTTAAACAAAATACAAACACATCCCCTGTAAAGTGAAAGCAGTTAACTTGCCAGTTTTATCCCCAGATAAGGGACAGAGAAGAATGCCGGGACGTAGGGCCATAAAGCCGAATCGGGCTACAAGCGCATCCTTTGAATATCAGTGATTCATGCTTGTAGGCACCACTGTATGCAAAGGAGTAGTAACGCACCATCGACTTTTTAGTGTATTCTGTATGCTTGTTGTTGTAGTGTATTATGTATGCTTGTTGTTGTCATTCGTAATCTTTGTTTTTATGAAGCCTACACCAGAAACTTAAAAATTCGTGTATTTTACCTGGACAAATGTGACTATATATACATTTTGCCTGAACTGGAGGTGATCGTACAAAGTTCTATTTTTCATTGTTTTCTATTCGCTCCAGTCATCGCTTACGTGAGGTGAATCTTTGATATCTCTAATCCCTCACATAAACACATTTCTCGTGCGTTCTCCATCAGCAATGTGTGACAAGATTGCCACCTTGTGGACACTGCTGGACGTTTTTCTACGGTTAAGAGAAGCGAAGTGCCTTTTGTTGTTCCTGGTATGAGCACAGCTCCTGGTCGTAGTAACGCCGTGCAAGTAAAAGCGTCCAGCAGCGTGTCGCTGAATGGATGTCTTTATTAGAGGCGTGATACAGCCGGTTCATTCGCGTAGGAGTCCGGTGTGTGTCCGATTCGCACACGGCATCCCTTTGCTGCATGGGAAAGTCGCACCAGTTTTAAATATCTGGCTCATCATACCAGAATCAAATGACACGAATCCTGAGTTGGTATTTTACCCTGATAACTAATGGTCTTCACCATCCGTCGCCGAGAGGGAAACGATGCGGGCGACAGTAGCAGGATTGGCTGAGAATCTGGTGCTGTCCATTGACAAGCGGGACACATCTCTTGTTTGTAACTTATTTTGTACTAAGCTGACCTTTTGTCTCTTGCACAAATGAAATCCTGAAATCCAGCACAAAGTGTGCTGAGCTTGCGCCAGACAATCAATCCGAGGCCTCCAGGGTAGGGCAGCATCGCCTCACTCAGAAGGCCTCCGGCTGAAAGGGAGGGTAGCCACTCCGCATCTTCTCCACGCATGGGAGGGAGGAAGACTGTGGCCATTGGGGCATCTGATGCTTATAGTCGTTGCTGCTTCCCGCACAACCTCGGGCGATGCTAAAATGCTAAACATGCACAGCACGGATTCAGCTCTGGTGTCATTGGGTGCACTAAGGTGTTACTTGCCTCAGAGTAAGAAGCGACCCTTTCTTCCTGAAAGAAGACCAGGAAGATAAGGCTTGAATTCAGGTGAAATTCAGAAGTGGCAGGGTGTGATTAGGTTTTAGTGGGCCCTCCCGGCTGACGAGGAAGGCCTCACGTTGGTTCATTAGTACTCAGCATGGCACAGGAAATCTGTACCACCCGACCTGTTTTTTTGTGCCCTCTCCCCAGACCGTGAATTCAGTAATCTGGGAATCCAGTGGAGGAGCTAAACTTTTATTAAGATACGGAGGTGCCCCCTGGTGTACCCTCAGCCATAATGTGGGTGAATACTGCCCCACCACCATGCAAGGGAATGAATTGACGAATGTTTAATGGATTTCAGATTTTTAGCTGCAGTTGTATTTGTCTACCTCCCATCCCCTGTGAAGTCGGAACCCTGCCCCTGTAACTGAAGTTATTGCCATGCCTGGTGTATGCAGTGTGTATGGTGTTTTCCGCTGGCGTTGGCTTTGAACACTGTGCGCCTGATAACTTTGGAGGAGGGTGTTAATCCGTAAAAAAACTGTGACGGATATCCTGCCCACCGTATTACGAGTTCCATAGGATATAATGGACTCGTAATACGGCGGGTGGTAGATCCGTCACATTTGGGACGGATTAACACCCTCTGCCAAAGTTGTAATCAGGCCCCGTGTCTGTTACACGAGATGGTGCTTTCTCTGCTGGCTCATCTCGTCCATGGCATTCTTGTCACTTTGTTCAGTACTCTTTCCCCCACATTAAAGAGGTGGCTCTCCAATGCCTCTCCATTTTCCTGCTCTGTTCCCTTCCCTTCTTTCTTCTTTCTGTCTGCCTGCCTCTCTTCCATATTTCCTCCTCCATAATCCCTTGCGTTCTCAGTATGTGTAAGAGGCACCTTACAGTTTTCTGAACCAGTCTGATTGACATTATTGTATCAGTTTCCGGCACTTACTTGGAAGGGTTACATTCAAACCTTGTATAAACCGGAAGTGTACTGTTCACTGGTATCGTCCCCTCTTCAGCACGGAGTTAATTGCAGCTTCACACAATGTGGGAGTGACGTGGTAAGTGATCAGTGCTCCATCAGGCAACACTATAGTGCGAAATGGTTCCGGCATGTGTAGTTGCTTATGGCTGGCCCTGGTGGACATAACAAAGAGCAGTGCTTCACACCTTAGAGCGTTGATGAAATTGACGTGAGCTGAGGTCATCTTTACCTGTCCCCTCCTAGCTGGGGATGAAGTCATGTCAGCCATTCTACATTTATTCATGCCCTGCTGTCTCTAATTCAGCAGCCACAGTTGCAGCATTGCACGGTTGCATCTGTCTTTGCATCTGTGAAGTACCTTGTAATACTGGACTTGTCTGGTCTTTAATGTCTGCTGTTGATGCAGATTGTAGTCAGATATTGTGGCAACACCTCTCTGGAGCACTAGTGGGATAAACGGTAACTACTTAACTATGTCACGGGCTTCTCATCATTAGTGTGTTCCATTGACGGGAATGGCCATAGAGAACCACACTGACGGTGGATCTGTGAAATGACCCCGCCCTCTCTGTAGTGGGACCTAAATAATTGCTACCTGGGCATGCGGGTAAAAAACATTAGTGTGTTTACCCATGCCCTCATGATAAAAAACAAACTGATGACGGGGTGGAAGTAAGAATACGGCTGCATGATTCTGCCCCTGTATACAATCGCAGGACCAATCAGTATGCAGCAGGGAGCAAACAAGTCCAATCACTAAAAACATGCAAAGTTTCAATGACTAGGAGACATTAGTTGTACATGTGGGGGAAGTGGGTGCTGACTCCTTCGAGCTCTTTTTAGTGTTGACCTTTCCTATCACTGGGGACCTGGTATTTCCTGGCATTACCTTGGGTAGCCTGTTTTCCTGCTGTCTCAGTCCACTGTTTCTACGATGAGCCATGGTCTGCACTTCACACATTGAAAAATTCATTGAAAGGAAGGTTTGATTTAAGGCTGAGGTTGTATCCTGCAGAGTGGGGTTTGTTGGTTACTGGGTAGCACTTCTGCCCTACTATTCAGCAGGACATACAGGCTGACTGAAGAGGTAAGGTGCCGCCTCCCACAGTGCTCCAATGCATGGAAATGGGGAGCACACCTCCAGCCTTTTCTCAGCTGTTCATGTAGAGTACACACATGCAGGTAGTGTCTAGAAGTAGCTGTCCTTTCCGCTGCTGGGTAATACGACCATTTGGATTTGGTTTACTGCTGTGTTCTGCTTCCTTTGAAATGCATCTGAGAGTCAAACTTTGTGGAAGAGTGTTACCATTTCTTATGTACGCGCTTTATGCAGCGCTGTTGCAATATTATTGGGCGGGAAGCGCTTTTTTGGACACTTCTCTGGCAACTTCTGTTGTGGCACTTGGGTTGCTGCTCTGTGCTAGCTGTATTTCAGAGACCTACTGCCCGGCCATAACTGGTGTCTGTTGAATGTGACCTGTTCTTGAAGTCCCTCTGTTCCCATTGAAATGAATGGGAGTGACTACCATGACCATTTTGGCTAAGAGGTTGGATTTGAATCATGGAGAACATGGAGTCTGGATTGTCGTGTCACTTTCGTCTCACTGTTTCTCCACTACTGTGCAAATTCCAAGTGTTTACAGATGGTCAGTATCCATAAGTTCCATTATTAATCTTGGAGTACCATTCGCTTTGCTAATCCTAACATAATAAGCTTTTATATATCTGTAGTTGTGGCAGATTCAGAGCTTGGTTTAGTTTAATAAGAGTGCCCAACCACAAAAGAGATGCACATACTCACAAAGGGTATACATATCCTGTTTATATGCTTATGATATAACCGAACATCAGAAAGTTTATTTGGATGATTTGTAAAACGCTGACACCAAGGCCCTTCAGTGTGCTAGGTAAGCAGACTATTATTTTTTAACCAGTTCGGAAAGTGAGATGGGGTAGTTTGCTTGCGTGTTTTTGCTGAGAGAGAAGGCCGTCCCAGTTGTCTGAAGGTTAAGTCGGATCATGCATGGATTGTCTCTTTAAGGTGATAGTCAATCGCAGAAAAAGGAATATAGTGCAAACATTTTCGTATCAGATATTCCATGTGTTTATGTCAAAAAGTAATATTACGCGAATCGCAAGTGTATTTAAAGTAAACGTTTAAAAAAAAAAAAAAAAAACCTTGATGAAAAGAGCCAAGTTAAAAATATAGGTTAGCTTAGTGTGGCTTAACTCTCGCAGTTAGTTCGGGAAACAGTTGCCGATCATTATCACTCTTGCCCAGCCGGAAGGGCACCTTCCTGCTGGTAGGATTTCTGGAGCGCTTTCTTGACGCCCATACGTGTGTGGATGTTTGAGTACGTTTTTAATAGCAGAAGGGCCATTTCCATAAATTGTGCAGTATTTGTACTCTGTGAGAAAGAAGAGTCCTTATTGTTGAGCATATTTTTTTTTCTGTTTCGTGAATGAGCTACCACATTTTCTCCATTTTTCAGGGGTTAAATTGTTCCGAGTATTTTCACTGAGGTTAGCAATAGTTGGCCGATTTGTCAGGTTACATCCTGATCTGTGGTGGATTATTTCTAATGTAAAAGTTATTGTTTGCTTGATGCAGTCATGACAGAGCTTCCATTTACCCATGCGAGATGATTTTAGTTGTGTAGTTGGGAACGGACACCTTTGAGGTCTCGACTAACAAACAGCTCTAGGAAAATTTACATTTGTGTACCAAACATAAAACATACAGTGGGCTTAGAGCCTAACCATTGCCTCCCGTTGTTAAAAAAAATAACAAAAAAAAGACACACCCATATAAGTACAAAACAATTGAAGGTACGATCCAGTCAGCAATGTTTATTATTTCTTTTTATTAGATTCCAGAAATGTTCTTCTTATTCCTTAAAAACAATTAAGGCCACAACCAACATGTTTCAGGGCATATAACCTGTAAAGTAGTGTATATCCTCAAAATTAGATCAGGATCCATTAATTGTTCAGTGTATTACCAACACCACCTCTGCGCCTTTTTATGGACTAAATAATTCCTATTCTTCAATCATATAATAGTATGGCGATGCACAGATATTTTGTACCTCACGACTCCATGTGATGTGGAAGAAATAAACCAATTTTGACACCAGAGTCCATTTCTACTTTGTAGATGGCACATAGTGTTCTGCCTACACTGGTGGCTTTATTCTCACTGCCATGTGCTTTCCTCTTATTCTTCAGTCGCTTGCCTTCCCCCTCTTGTGTTTGTTCCTCCCTTGGAGCATTTACCATTCTTCTGATTGGTTAAATTGTGTCACAATTATGGAACTTTTTTTTTTTTTTTAATTTTTCCATAAAGCTCTCTGATGGACTGCATGTATTTTTTCACTCCTCCTCCTCTCCAATATCCGCCCCTCTTTGCTTCTCCCACGACTTGCCCTCAGCTGATCCTTCATTGCTCTCCTAACATTCCCTTGATCTCATTAAATTTTTTTTTTTGTGAGATATGAATGCAGTTTCAGAAAGGCTACTTATTGAGATGTATTTTTTGTTCCTGTAAATATTAGTTGCTGCAGCCCGACCTTCTTTCCCTTCAAAAACAAGAAGGGTCACCTAGGGTGAAATTAAGCAGCAACATCAATAATACTTAGAGCCCCTTCCTAACACTAGTAGCTGTGGTCCTGAACATATGGTAGTGTTCAGCCACCATTTTGAAGCTGTATTGAGAGGCAAACCCTGCCCTTAGATAAATAAGGCACTTGGGTGGTTCTTAAACGTGGGTGAGGGGGAAGATGGGTAACTCAAGTTTAAATTGGCTTTTTCTTTCCATTGGGAAATGACTTATCACTTAATCATTTGCTGCTAATTCAGATTCCGTTGGGCTGGAGAAATGTTAGTAACACAGTCATGGAAATAGAAGTCTACCATGAGGTCTTCATGTAAGTCATTGTATCGGAAGCATCCAGTAACTCAGGTAAAGACTTCAAGCGCCATGATAAATTTCCGGAAAACTGGGACACGTAAGGCTTGAATTCTTAAGCATTACTGTTTGGTGTGGTGTGCCTGTAAAGTACTGTAACTATAATGGCAAAACTCAGAAAATTCAAGCTTTAAAAAAACAAACAAAAAAAAAAAAACTTCAGTTGGGATAAAGCTAAATCAATTCCCTGCGGCAAAGTGACAGTGTGCCCACCCTAAAAATGCTTCTTTAAATGCATTAGAGATGCCATCAGTTATATGACTGTCCTGGGTTACCAGCAGTTGTTTCTTGGTTGATATTCATTTGTAGCTTCCGCCAAAATGGGCAGTTTTCCATGTAATTGATTTTCTTTGTATCTGAGCCAGAGTGGTACAAAAGCGGTGCAGGTGCTCGTGTCCTGCCTGTGTTCTCCCCGCTCGCACTTCCTTATCCACCGTACATTTTAATTTGCGATTTCAATTTTCTTTTCCCTGTACCGTTAATTAGAAGCCCGTCTAATCAGTACTATTATCACAGTGGTATTCATGTTTAGGAAAGCTGCTAAACAAATGCTTACAAAATTGCTAAATGGCTAATTAATGTCTGTTAATTAAGAAAATTGCTCATGGTAACAAACCATGCCATAGCTGGCAGCAGCTAGAAGGCTAACACTTGTTGAGATTAGTAATGTGTCAGGTAAGAAACATCTGCTCCCCTGTTGCTCCATCCAGTAATAAGAGGGTCTCTTAGCTTAAAAGGCTTTGTCTTCCTTTCCAAAAAGGTTTATGTCCTGAGTTTTTGCTATTGTTGCAAGCATTTCAAGCATTTTGTATTTTTTGTTGTTGAGGATTTAGCATTCCATCAGCGTGCTTCCAGCACTCCATCAATGTGCTACCAGCACAAAATGTTTGCACTGGTTGCTCAACTCATGTCTAACTTAAGTGTGAACTTGACATTTCAGTAAACTGTTCTTAAAGTTCCTTGCCCTAGTTGGAGCTTAGTCTCTCGGATAATTCGACAGTCACTCAAGTTAGACAACACTTAAAAGCACATCAGTCCTACTCATAACTGTTCTGTTAACATTTATATCAAACTCCAGTTTCAATCGTAGCCCCATTTATCTGTTCAAAGCCTGGAATAGACACAGTTCCTCTATCAGTGCCTGTCAGTTCGCTTTGTGCGTATTGTAACCTTAGCTGCATTCTGAGAATGAAACAAAGCAGAGTGCAGCGTAAGCCACGATTCTACCTGGCTGCAGCTTGGCCCTATTTTACTGGAATTGAGTACAACTGGTATCATGTCCTAGTTCACATGGTGTGTCCAAAAGGCAAATAAAGTATACATGTAGTGTCCTAAAATCATTATTCTGTTGTTTTACATACATTGTCTGTAGGTGCAGTCCCTGGTCTCTCTTGCATTGCATGAGACCCTGCCCCTCTCACGAAGGAGGATGCACCTTTCCATCTGCAGTAGTCCTATTAAACATAAACGAACTACAATGGACTACTGTATTAGGATGTAATTGCATGCAAATGAGGAAAATTAGGCAAAACTGCAGCAGGGAATCTAATCGAAGAACATCGCCAGGGTCTCTGAATTCAAACAACTCCTGCTCAAGCAAGCAAAGGAAAATTACGCCTTTTAAGTGTAAGTGTAGATAAAGTGGAAGCAGATACATATTATGGTTTAATTGGTCCCAAATGCCATGTTTCCTGCCTGCCCTGCTTCACTTGCATTAGCGGTTGTATGTCATCTTGATTTCAACGTCCTATGTACCATCTAGGTACATCTTGGCCTAGCATGGTAAGACTCAATTTCCTAGATTTAATTTGCACACCCTATACTTGTGAGCTGTGTATTCATACAACTGAGGCACCTCCAGAAACCACATCTTGCTTAATTCTGTAGTTTTTGTTTGCAGCTTTGACTATAACTCATACAAATATTTGTTTTGAGATTTTATCCTGTTGAAGTTGTGGCCAATTCTAGAACTAACAGCCAGCACACATAAAAAGCAATTAATGGCTAAATGTTCAGCATGTGCAATTTTGGATGGGTGGCTAATAAAGCAAAATGCTCAACCATAGTTCAATTGCACATATGGCTTATCTGATCAAGGTTAGAAGATATGCTCTCAGTAAGATAGATCTGAAATCTTGTAAATTACTGCAGTATGATAATAAAGTTAGGTATGTTTTTTAATTCAGTTTTGAAGAATACATGTAAGCTTCATCTTTGAGTTGCTGGACTGTTATATGGGTGTTAGAAAATATCGAGCTTGGTAAAGGGACAGTGCCGGAGATTATTATAGGTCTTTACCTGAAACCTCATGTTCGATGGCATCTGTCGCTGTAGATACGCATGTTCTGCAATAGCTCGCCATCTGGTGTTGGGCCGGAGTGTTACAAGTTGTTTTTCTTCGAAGAAGTCTTTCGAGTCACGGGACCGAGTGACTCCTCCTTTTGTCTCCATTGCGCATGGGCGTCGACTCCATCCTCGATTGTTTTTTTTCCGCCATCGGGTTCGGACGTGTTCCTGTCGCTCCGAGTTTCGGAACGGAAAAAATAGTTAATTTCGGAAGATTTTCGTCGGTATTGTTGCGTTCGGGATCGGCGTACTTAGATTCAACACCGCATCGAAGATCGAAGAGCTCCGGTGCCCTTCGGGGTAGTTTTTCGATCCTCCGTCGGGGCCTGGTCGGCCCGACCGCGTGCTGAGGAACGCCGATGGAACGGACCCCGTTCCGTTTCTGCCCCAAATGCCACAATAAATACCCCTACACAGACCAACACTTGGTCTGCAACCTGTGCCTGTCACCTGAGCACAGCGAAGACACCTGCGAGGCCTGTCGTGCGTTCCGGTCCCGAAAAACACTCCGAGACCGTCGAGCCAGAAGACTTCAAATGGCGTCCGCACCGACAGCCCAACGGGAGTTCGAGGAACAGGAAGAGGAAGGTACCTTCTCGATCCAAGACTCAGACTCCGAAGGATTCGACGATACACAAACCGTGAGTAAGACGTCGAAAACCACACAAAGAAACATTTACAAGGCCCAGGGGACGCCACTGCCACCAGGCCATGGCTCAACCCATAAAATCGGTGACCGACCGTCGGCACCGAAAAAGGCCCAAACAGTGCCGAGATCGTCCGACTCCGGTCGAGACACCGGCACGCAGCCTTCTCGGGACCGAGAAAGTGCTGGAGACAAGCCTCGACACCGAGATGCCGGTGTGGACACGGCTCGACG
The DNA here is from genome assembly GCF_031143425.1 of Pleurodeles waltl. Lineage (NCBI taxonomy): Eukaryota > Metazoa > Chordata > Amphibia > Caudata > Salamandridae > Pleurodeles > Pleurodeles waltl. Next base: position 867,389,272 of record NC_090443.1, read on the forward strand.
CCGAGACAGCGGCACCGAAACAGATCGACGCCGAGAGGTTTCGGCACCGAAAAGGAAAAAAGTCACCTCGGAGCCGAAAAAACACGCAGACACAGTTTCGACGCCGAAACAAACTGCAAGCGACCCAGCTTCAGGCTCTTATACAGAAGAGCACTCGCTAACCTCCCAAATGCAGAAGCATAGGTTTGAGGAAGAGCTACAAGCAACTGATGCGGACCATACGCAAAAGCGTATCTTCATTCAGCAGGGGACAGGAAAAATAAGCACCCTTCCCCCCATTAGGAGAAAGAGAAGGTTGGAGTTCCAGGCGGAACAAGTACCACAACCAAAAGTGGTGAAAAGAGTTACACCACCACCCTCTCCTCCGCCCGTGATTAACGTTTCACCAGCACAAACGCCATCACACTCCCCAGCTCACACCACCATGAGCCAGGGTGACCAAGACCAGGACGCATGGGACCTATACGACGCCCCAGTGTCAGATAACAGCCCAGAGGCATACCCTACAAAACCATCTCCACCAGAAGACAGCACCGCGTACTCTCAGGTGGTGGCTAGAGCAGCACAATTTCACAACGTAAGCCTCCACTCAGAACAGGTCGAGGATGATTTCCTGTTCAACACACTCTCCTCCACCCACAGCTCCTACCAAAGCCTGCCTATGCTCCCTGGTATGCTCCGGCACGCAAAAGACATATTTAAGGACCCGGTCAAAAGTAGGGCAATCACACCAAGGGTGGAAAAAAAGTATAAGCCGCCTCCTACAGACCCGGCTTTCATCACAACACAGCTGCCACCAGACTCTGTTGTTGTAGGAGCAGCTAGGAAAAGGGCCAACTCTCACACATCTGGAGATGCACCACCCCCAGATAAAGAAAGCCGCAAGTTTGATGCAGCTGGTAAAAGAGTCGCAGCACAAGCTGCAAACCAGTGGCGCATCGCGAACTCCCAGGCACTACTTGCGCGCTATGACAGAGCCCACTGGGACGAGATGCAACATCTCATTGAACATCTGCCCAAAGACTTCCAAAATAGGGCAAAACAAGTGGTTGAGGAGGGACAGGCCATCTCCAACAACCAGATCCGCTCCTCCATGGACGCTGCAGATACAGCTGCACGGACAATTAATACATCTGTAACTATCAGAAGGCATGCATGGCTCCGAACGTCTGGATTTAAACCAGAGATTCAACAAGCAGTTCTCAATATGCCTTTTAATGAAAAAGAACTGTTCGGTCCAGAAGTGGACACAGCGATTGAGAAACTCAAAAAAGATACGGACACTGCCAAAGCCATGGGCGCACTCTACTCCCCGCAGAGCAGAGGGAATTACAGCTCATTCCGTAAAACGCCCTTTCGAGGGGGGTTTCGGGGTCAAAGCACACAAGCCAGCACCTCACAAGCCACACCGTCCAGTTACCAAGGACAGTATAGAGGAGGTTTTCGGGGACAATATAGAGGAGGGCAATTCCCTAGAAATAGAGGAAGATTCCAAAGCCCCAAAACCCCTACTACTAAACAGTGACTCACATGTCACTCACCCCCTCCACACAACACCAGTGGGGGGACGAATAGGTCATTATTACAGAGCATGGGAGAAAATCACTACAGACACTTGGGTTCTAGCAATTATCCAACATGGTTACTGCATAGAATTTCTACAGTTCCCTCCAAACATACCACCAAAAGCACAAAATTTAACAACACACCATTCCAATCTCCTAGAGATAGAAGTGCAGGCACTATTGCAAAAGAATGCAATCGAATTAGTGCCAAACACACAAATAAACACAGGAGTTTACTCACTGTACTTTCTGATACCAAAGAAGGACAAAACACTGAGACCAATCCTAGACCTCAGAGTAGTCAACACTTTCATCAAATCAGACCACTTCCACATGGTCACACTACAAGAAGTATTGCCATTGCTAAAGCTGCACGACTACATGGCAACTTTAGACCTCAAGGATGCTTATTTCCATATACCAATTCACCCATCGCACAGGAAATACCTAAGGTTTGTATTCAAAGGAATACATTACCAATTCAAGGTACTGCCTTTCGGATTAACAACCGCACCAAGAGTCTTTACCAAATGTCTAGCGGTAGTCGCTGCACACATCAGAAGGCAGCAAATACATGTGTTCCCATATCTAGACGACTGGCTAATCAAGGCCCATTCGTTAATAGAGTGCTCAAATCACACAAATCATATCATACAAACCCTCTTCAAACTAGGGTTCACCGTCAATTTCACAAAATCCAAGATTCGGCCACGCAAGGTACAACAATACCTGGGAGCCATAATAGACACATCAAAAGGAGTAGCCACTCCAAGTCCACAAAGAATTCAAAATTTCAACACCATCATACAACGCATGTATCCAACACAAAAGATACAAGCAAAGATGGTATTACAACTCCTAGGCATGATGTCATCATGCATAGCCATTGTCCCAAACGCAAGACTGCACATGAGGCCCTTACAACAATGCCTAGCATCACAGTGGTCTCAAGCACAGGGTCACCTTCTAGATCTGGTGTTAATAGACCGCCAAACTTACCTCTCGCTTCTGTGGTGGAACGACATAAATTTAAACAATGGGCGGCCTTTCCAAGACCCAGTGCCACAATACGTAATAACAACAGATGCTTCCATGACAGGGTGGGGAGCACACCTCGATCAACACAGCATACAAGGACAATGGAACGTACATCAAACAAAACTGCATATCAATCACCTAGAACTTCTTGCAGTTTTTCAAGCACTAAAAGCTTTCCAACCAATAATAGTTCACAAATACATTCTCGTCAAAACAGACAACATGACAACAATGTATTATCTAAACAAGCAGGGAGGGACGCACTCCACGCAGTTAAGCATGTTAGCACAAAAAATTTGGCATTGGGCAATTCACAACCAAATTCGCCTAATTGCACAGTTTATACCAGGGATACAAAATCAACTCGCAGACAATCTCTCTCGAGATCACCAACAGGTCCACGAATGGGAAATTCACCCCCAAATACTGAACACTTATTTCAAACTCTGGGGAACACCTCAGATAGACTTGTTTGCGACAAGGGAGAACGCAAAATGCCAAAACTTCGCATCCAGATACCCACACAAACAATCCCAAGGCAATGCCCTATGGATGAACTGGTCAGGGATTTTTGCTTACGCTTTTCCTCCTCTCCCTCTCCTTCCTTACCTGGTAAACAAACTCAGTCAAAGCAAACTCAAACTCATATTGATAGCACCAACTTGGGCAAGGCAACCCTGGTACACAACGCTGCTAGACCTATCAGTGGTACCCTGCATCAAATTGCCCAACAGGCCAGATCTGTTGACACAGCACAACCAAAAGATCAGACACCCAGATCCAGCATCGCTGAATCTAGCAATCTGGCTCCTGAAATCCTAGAATTCGGGCACTTACAACTTACCCAAGAATGTATGGAAGTCATAAAACAAGCAAGAAGGCCATCCACCAGGCACTGCTATGCAAGTAAATGGAAGAGGTTTGTTTGCTACTGCCATATTAATCAAATACAACCATTACACACAACTCCAGAACATGTAGTGGGTTACTTGCTTCACTTACAAAAATCTAACCTAGCTTTCTCTTCCATTAAGATTCACCTTGCAGCAATATCTGCATACCTGCAGACTACCTATTCAACTTCCCTATATAAAATACCAGTCATTAAAGCATTCATGGAGGGCCTTAGGAGAATTATACCACCAAGAACACTACCTGTTCCTTCATGGAACCTAAATGTTGTCCTAACTAGACTTATGGGTCCACCTTTTGAACCCATGCACTCCTGCGACATACAGTTCCTAACCTGGAAGGTGGCATTTCTCATCGCCATTACTTCCCTGAGAAGAGTAAGCGAGATTCAGGCGTTTACTATACAGGAACCTTTTATACAACTACACAAAAATAAAGTCGTCCTAAGGACCAATCCTAAATTTTTGCCAAAGGTTATTTCACCGTTCCATCTAAATCAAACAGTGGAACTTCCGGTGTTCTTTCCACAGCCAGATACCGTAGCTGAAAGGGCACTACATACATTAGATGTCAAAAGAGCATTAATGTATTACATTGACAGAACAAAGAACATCAGAAAGACTAAACAACTCTTTATTGCATTTCAAAAACCTCATGCAGGAAACCCAATTTCAAAACAAGGTATAGCCAGATGGATAGTTAAATGCATCCAAATCTGCTACCTTAAAGCTAAACGACAGCTGCCCATTACACCAAGGGCACACTCAACCAGAAAGAAAGGTGCTACCATGGCCTTTCTAGGAAACATCCCAATGCAAGAAATATGTAAGGCAGCCACATGGTCTACGCCTCACACATTCACCAAGCACTACTGTGTAGACGTGTTATCCGCACAACAAGCCACAGTAGGTCAAGCTGTATTAAGGACATTATTTCAGACTACTTCCACTCCTACAGGCTGATCCACCGCTTTTGGGGAAATAACTGCTTACTAGTCTATTGCAGAACATGCGTATCTACAGCGACAGATGCCATCGAACTGAAAATGTCACTTACCCAGTGTACATCTGTTCGTGGCATCAGTCGCAGTAGATTCGCATGTGCCCACCCGCCTCCCCGGGAGCCTGTAGCAGTTTGGAAGTTACCTTCAATTATTTATATATGTATCATCTCAACCTTAAATAAGTGCATACTTAGTCACTCCATTGCATGGGCACTATTACTACAATTCAACTCCTACCTCACCCTCTGCGGGGAAAAACAATCGAGGATGGAGTCGACGCCCATGCGCAATGGAGACAAAAGGAGGAGTCACTCGGTCCCGTGACTCGAAAGACTTCTTCGAAGAAAAACAACTTGTAACACTCCGGCCCAACACCAGATGGCGAGCTATTGCAGAACATGCGAATCTACTGCGACTGATGCCACGAACAGATGTACACTGGGTAAGTGACATTTTCATTCTTAGCAACTGTTGTATCCCGCCTAGGAATGGATACTAGTTCCTCCTCGATGGTAGTTGATTGCTAAGTTAAAAAGCATTCTATGAAATCTCCCAAAGGTTCACTTTGCACTGTAGCACCAGAACATGGCTGAAGTATTGATTACACTTTTCCCACATTTCATAAGACATTTCTCCTCAGTTTATATTCCACACAGTAATAGAGTTAATGGATTAATTCCACCCTTATCTTAATTTTATTCAGACCACTCTCTCTGTAACTTCAGTCTGATGGATCAGGTCCCCACCCAGTACTCCAGTCCTGGATTCTTTGGTAGTCTACTAACCTCAGATTAACCCCAGTAGGGCCTAAATCTCCACAATATATCCATTGTGTCATCAATGCTGTATCCCCATGTTAGTCCTCCACAGGCCACCTCCACGATTTTTTTAATTATGAGGCTGAATTTTTAGGCTGGCAATGACCCGTACTGGCCCTACTCCCTGTGATAACCTATGCATGAAGTACTCACTCACCACCTCCGGCTGGGATTGTCTCCTCCTGACATTTTTTTCAGACTTAAGAGTACAGCTCTGTCTGAATGATTTCAACTTTATGTGGCAGAAGCTTTCAGAGGGTTCTCGTCTTCTCTTCTGCTACTTCAGGCATTTAGTTCCCTGTTGAATATGTAATAACAACCCATTATTTGTGTTGACTGGCCAGGAGGTGCCAACATGGAGGAGCACTTTCTTCCAGAGATGTTTAGAGGTGGGTTTGCACATCCCTTTGGAACTTCTTTAGCCTGTATAGCGAAACACTAGCATTCAGAAACATAATATTTCTGTGGATCAGCAACTCTTGCTTGGGTGCTCATATCTGTCCCCCTCACTCCTACGCTGTTAAACAGAAGAGGACTACCCCCTTCTGCATTAGGTACACCAGCTCCTCATGACTTCTTGTTTCTGGAGCCCTAGCTGCGACCCTCTCAAGTATTCTCTGTGACACGTTCGAACAAAAGCCTAAAAACAAGGGGATCCAACTTGTAATTTTGTGTATAAGAATCCCAAGGAGTTTGGCTCCATTCCTGTTGCCTCAAAAACCCCGGAGTACGCAGAATCATTGCTTGTAAAGCACCCACTTCCACCACGTTTTGCAAGTAGATAACTGTTTAGAGCAGAGGCTCCGTCCGAGCCTGCTTTTCCCATCATCCTGTTCATTAATAATCTGATTTATCACTACCTTTCGATCATATAATACTCCAGAATTTGTGTTGAAGGAAAGAGATTTGCTGTGTAAGTTTATCCTTATTCCTGGTTCAGCTTGAATTAGGAAAGCTATCTGGATAAGCAAACGAGGTGTGGTGGATGGGGAATATCAACCACTGCTTTGAAGACTATGCTCAGATCACCCTAGATTCAGATTGTAGCTGTACAAATTGTTCACACTTATTTGAGTGCCCATATGCTGATAATATAATGTAAAATGTATTATGGGCTTGGCATTTGTTAAGATACTACAGCGAATAACCTTTCCCTTTTCTAGTACTTCTTAAGGAGTACAAAAGTGCGCACAGGCAGGCTGATTGACCCAAGAAAGCTCACATACTTGAAGTTGAGTTTGATCAGTCAAGAACTTACTCGAAAGGGCTAAAAAAAAAAAAAATCTCTTTTAAAAAGCACATCTTCTTATATGAGCAGAGGCCCAAACTGGGGAGTGGTCCATCGCTTTTAGTGAGTCTTATTTTGAGTTCTGGCTGAAGTAATCCAAATTCTCCCCTTTGGGGTGTTTTTTTTTTTTGGGGGGGGGGGAGGGGTTGTGTTTTGTTTTTTGTCACCTGCTTCGTCTCTTGGCACTGACCAAGTTACATATTGTCAATTTATGTGCCTTGCCTGTTCTTTAGAGAACAGACTATTCATTGTGGATGAATGCAACAATAACATACAACTCTGAATATGGTCGAAGTAGCTCTTATTCTGCAAATTTTAGTCTTAAGAAACTAGATGCTTATCCTGCGTACATTGAACTTTGCTGAAGCTTTCATCATGTTTTTGTTATTTAATTTTCTTTGCTTGATATGCAGTGTTGTTTTCTTCATAAATGTGACCAACGCTGTGTCTTGATGTCTCGTTCCCATTAAACAGCTATACTAATAAAAAAAAATTACCTGTTTTTATGCTTTCCGCCTCTTCTGTTCTTTCCCATGCACTAATACGTAACCTGCTTCTCCTTTCTGAACTCACAGGGACCACCTGGCTCTCAGCCCTCGCCACACGCACAGCCTCCACCTCACAATCCCAACAGCATGATGGGTCCTCACAGTCAGGTAATGATGAAGATGATATAGACTGTTATCTGATCACACACTCACCCATTGTAGTTAGCTGTGGCTGCTTCAAACTCTTCTCAGATACCTTTCTGTTTTGGACAAGGTGGTGACAATGTGAAAGATCTAAGGACTGATACTTTTCCTAGGATTGTGGCAGCTTGGGTATCTAGAGTGAACAGGTAGTTTGAACAAACCTCGAAGGGGACACAATTAATATGAATACGTGAACCTCCCCCTGCATGTTGGAACCAGGTCCAATCCAGAGTGATGGGACGCATCTCTAGACAGGATTTCATAACCACTCTTGTTGACTAGTAGTAGTATTTCTCAAGGCAAAGCTACTCAGCAATTGTTCTACAACACATTTTGATTAATTGGGGTGCTTGCTTACCTCTTCTGTACGTGGTGTGGTCTTATTTTCGGTTACTATAAACTACATAACCCTGCATGTATTTACATTTTACAGCTTAATCAGTCAAGCGTTTTGCAGAAAAAATACCTTTCAACATGTCCCCATAGCTTCTTTGGGTCAGCGATGTAATTTGGTGATGTTGCTGTTAGTGTCATCACAGTAGATTAATGCCTGTGGTATGGCCATTCCCAGTGCTGATTGAAATAGAGCATAAAAAGGCCCGTGTTGCCTCTGTTCAAGCTCCGTATCACTCAGTGCCCCCTTACTGTCTGATCTGCATGCGAACGCATGTCACTCATGCACACTGATACACTGGTATTTGTCTCCACCCCGTTTGCTAAAATTAAATCAGGGATCAGAATTGAACAGGAGCCCAGATATTTGAGTACTGATGTTAGAATAGTAAGTCCTCGTTTTCTGGGATATGAGTGAATTTGTATGCATTTCTTCAATTTATTGAAAAGCACAGAACTACTCGCTTTTTAGAGACATGGTGGGGTGGGGTGGAGTGGTAGGGGTTTGGACTGAATGGTGAGAACACCGGTGGGCCTCTTTACATTTTTCTCTTGTGACATTCTTTCTTTTAGGTCACATAACAGATCATTTCCATTGGTTGGGTGCCCACAAAACCCTCTCTAGCCTTTTTTTGCTTAATTGTTGAGGTTATGTTAGAGGAGAATCTTACTGTTTTATCAGTGATGTAGGCCCAGTATAGAGGTGCCTACCTTGTGACGTCCCAACAGTTCTCGGTGTGGCCTTTCTTCCAGCTCCACATCAGTCTCATGGATAGAGGTAGATGTGGCCTCATTTTGCTGGTAAGAACTTCTTTCTTCTGGGAGAGGCGTATTTGGGAAAGCGTCTTTAAGTTCTACTTAAGTGCATTTGAAACGAGCACCAAATAGTCTAAAGTTAAAACAAGCGTTTTTATAAAACGTTTTTTTCCCGTGAGTAATAATTCATCCGTAGAACGCGCTGTGCCACAAGGTGGTTCAGGTGGCCTTTGATACTGGGTGAGGGGGATGGACGGGCTGCTGTGGTTCACTGCCATTCCACTTCACACCGGTGTGCAGCTAGCTTCTGGAGGAGGCTGGCCATGTGTCCTTCCCTCAGGGGGAATGATTTTTTTTTTTTGGGGTGGGGGGGGCGGGCAGGGGGTGTCACAGAGGAGCAAAGGTGTGAATTGGGCTATTTCATGATAGTGGGAATGGACGAACCATTTCATGGGCTGCAATGGGTTGTTCACCTTTACATTTTGGTGGATTAGCACTTATGTATGCAGATTCCTTCTCACTGGCACCCCTACTTTTCACACCACTTCCCCAAGAAACACAGTGATGTTTGTAACTCTGTATGGGCTCCCATGTATGCCCTATCTGGGGAGGTGTGAATGCAGCATTTGCCTCCATTACGCCCGGGTTGGGAAGCAATAGACAGGTCTTCCCTCTGAAATTAGTGAGTCTCCTTGGAGAGGGGCTGCTAACTGGTTCTTCCTGAGCGTTTCAGGTTTGGAGATGGGAAGTGCAAAGGGGCGCTGTGCAGTTTCTATTGCTCATATGAGGAAGTTCTAGGCATGATTTTCCTTCTTCGTGTCTGATCACTGCTACAGGAAGGCTAAATAACAAACAGATGCAAGAACACACCCTTCATTTTGCTATTATAGTGGAACCTTCAGATTGGAGATAGCCCAGTGCTTCCTGCCCTGAATTGCTTACATAAATTCACCAGGAGAGGCTATGTTTTCCTTTATTCCACCTTTATCATCAGAGTGAGAGGAGTATCTCCATCACAACATTTAAAATACAGCATTCCTGTTTTATAGTTTCATTCCATCCGTTTTTTGGGAAAATTAAACCATATTTTTTTTACTGTATTTACACGTTGGATGGTGATGGCAGTGGTGTGTGTGAACGCTCGGATTCTCATGGCGTACATTGGCATTGTAACACTTGCAACTAATGTTTCCTTTTACAGTTTTTGCCTGCCAACTCAGAAGCCTCCACGGATTTTCATAAGGAAAAAAAAACCTGCATGAAAAACCAAAACAACCTTGACTTAAAGCTTCTGATTGTCGACTCTCCTTTTTCTTTCAAATTACTCTCCCTCCTTCCTTTCCATCCTCTGCCTACCTCTTCTGTCTGAGAACCGCTTTAAGTCAAGTGCATGTTTGTAATCCTTATTGATGTATCTCAGGAAGTTGCCCACACCGTATTTGAAAGAAAAAAACCTCTTCTTCAAAAGTAATATCCCTGTAACCTAACAATACCTGATCACCTGTAGCTTGTTTATTAATACCACAAACCAATTTGACATTCTCACACCCCTCTCCCACTAAAGCTCACATCTAATTTCTTACTAATGTGATCTACCAAATAGAACTGGAGTAAAGCATGGGCTAGTTTCTGTAGAGCCCAAGACTAATCCCAGTAGCCAATAATAACTACAAAAACTCTAACCCTGGGAGCATAAAGCACAACAATGCCTCGTCGGGGGTAATAAGTGCTATACAATGCAATCACAATACTAACACGCAACAGTCGGACAGTCAATTGTAGTTTATACAGGCTGCTAAATTATTCCCTTTATTGCTTGACTCCCCTGCACTCACATAAGACAATACTCCTGTGAGTCCTATCCAGCACCCAGTAGTGTACTAGTCCACAACAATAAACCATCCACTATAATCTGAACAGGCGTAGAATTAACTGAACAGATCTACTACATTCCCCTGACCAGCGGAGGACTCTTATGTAGTCTACCACTGCAGGTCCCGACTAGACACATACTACAGCCACTTCTTCGGATCTCTCGATGACAATCCGATTTGTGATGATATTTACAAATAACACCCATGTTTCTCCTTTTTAACCTATGCCTGCTCAGGCCTATAAACAAAACATCTCAGAAGCAACACCCAGTGCTGTAACCAGCTAAGTGGACAATAAACTTATGAAAATAAATACCAAAAAGGGACCTGCAGAGCTGCTCGAAGCTGCCAGCTTACTGAAAACCATAAACTGCATTTCTGTTGCTCACACTTCTTCATCCATCACACTGCTAAACGATGCGTTCCATAATACCATAACTGCACTTCTGTGGCCTTCACGCACAACAGGAAAATGCTTCCCACATAGGATCAACACACTTCCAACCAAGCAACTCATGAAGCTCCTCAGGGCCCCACATGGGGTAGTAAGCGCTATATAAATGCTGCAACACAATACAGTACACCACTCGCGTACAACTGTTGGCTCTTATATGCTATGGTGGGGGAAATTTGGGAGGAACTGAAAATTGGGACGATGGTCATGAGATGTTTCAATAATCATGTTTTTTTGTTTTTTCAGCCTTTTATGTCACCACGATATGCTGGAGGCCCACGGCCTCCAATTCGAATGGGAAATCAGGTAGGTCCTTGTTGAACTCATTGTTTACAACCTGTACTATTATGTGTCGTTTGTATGCAAGGTGTGGGACTACCACAAATCATATCATCCAAAAATTTTGCCGATTTGGGGGATATGTGGGTTGTTGCATTTTACTGTTTTTAGTGTTGCAGAAAAAATTGTCACTTCCTCTTTTTAGGTCTTGCTTACCAACAGGCCCATTATGTACAATATTACATTTTGTTACACCTAATATCACAGATTACCATAATGGCAAGGGCTTTATGGGTTAGCCACCCACTATAACGAACCTTGGGTGATTTTGCGGTGCTGATTTTATTAGGCCCTATTGAGAGGGCTTGTACATTGTTTTGCAAACCGTATTTTTCTACATGTTTGTAAATTCATAACTATATGCATTATGGTTTCCAGTTTGTTCACTTCGGTAGGCCTGTGTTGGTTAAGGTGTAAATCTTATAATCAGGGGTATGGGCCTTATCTGTTCATTGGAAAAACTCAGGCCAGATGCCATAGAATTGATCTATTTATTATTAAACGTAGTGACAAGGCCAGTAGGCCTGACCTACATATTGTGAAAAGCTTGATTTAAATGCAGTGGACTTTTATGGCTGGCCTGTTAGTGCACTGTGCTAATTTCCGTAGGCAGGTCTTTTGTTACATGGATTCACACAGATTACCATAATAGGAACAGATTTGGTGTTGGTGACACACTTGAACAAACCATGGGGGTAGAAGGTATGCACTACGACGCTGTTTCTTAACCTGACTTCTGAGGATCCCTTATTCATTACTGGAAACTGGGGTCCCCCAACTGAATTATTAATGTAATTGTGAGATATTACTGGAAGCCGGAACACCTGGCGTAAGCATTTTTGATTATTTGAACCGCTAAATGATAATACTGAAGCAAGCATTCATCAAAGAAATGCACAGATGATGAAATAATTGAATTCACAATCGCATATAACAAAAATCAAAATTGTAATTTTAATAGGGGAGTTGGAGTGTTTCTAAATTCAATCGAGGCCACTTATCATCCATACTCTCTTCTACTTGCACTGCTCTCACAAATCAACCTGAGGACACAAATGTAATTTTTAACAGTCAATTAAAAATTTCTTCACACTTATAGAACATTTTAAACTTTGAAATTGTACATTTAGCTTCTTTATTTAAATACACTAGCAAGTAATATTATCGGACTTTCTAAGTATTCGCAGCCCCCCTAAGTAGGATTCGCAGACCCCCAGAGGTCACTACACCACAGGTTGGGAATCACGGTACGGTAGTACTAAGTAGGCTCACTTAGGAGAGATTGTATCTTGCTTGTGTCAACTGTAATTTTGTATACATTTGTAATTTATTGACTGTATGGGAATGTTTATGCACATAACAGAAGGCCTGAGGTGGTTATGCTGGCACACCAGTGAGAGCAGCTATAGGCCTGATTGGTGCTCCGGGTAAAGATATGCCAGTGGTTATACGTCTTGTCTGTTTATTATGAAAAGATATGACGCGTGCAGTAGTGTTGACTTTTTTACGTAAAGCACTTTTTAGAACCAATAGACCTTTAACAGTGAGATGTTATCCCCCTAAGTTACAGGCTGTGGAGACGTATTTTGATACATGTAGTCTGACAGGTCACAGTAATGGCCAAAAGGTTTGGTGTTGGTCATCCACTCTGGCAAACCCCGAGAGTAGAATCTTTTCGCTGCAACAATTCTTGTTGGGCCCTTTTGAGAAGGGTGGTTGTTGTAAAACAGTATGCATGCTAGTTGCCAGCTTTGGTTTTAGTGTCAAACCAGTGACATAGAGTACAGGCTTTTAAAAATGTTAGTAATTTTCATTCTTTCATAATTCACTAAACGTTTTAATGCACTGCAATTCCGAATGCAGACCAGTGAACCATTGATATTTAATAATTTCTTGATAGGAATTTATATCGGACTGAGCTTGACAGTTCGACACAGATCATCAAGGTTGTTTTGTTTATTTAACATTTTTAGCAGTAGCTGTGCTAAGCGGTCTTGGCGTGCTTCACGTAACTGGAGCAATACAGATGAACCATTATAGGAAAAGCATGTCCTTTCTTGATGCTGGATACTACTTTAGCGGAGGTCAGACCTGATGAGCCAGGTGAAGAACAGTTTGGTAATAAGTGCATAACAATGTGGTTGAGTGGATCTTCCCAACGCTGGTGTGAGGTTAGCTAGGATGAAGTTAGAGTTGCTACATTAGCTGAGGTGTATACGAGATGTGTCTTTGGTCTCTTTCTGAAGGAGAGAAGAGTGGGTTGAATTTACAGACGAGTGAAGAGAGACTTCCTTAAATGTGTGCCCGCCACCGTAATTACTGTTGCTTGTTATTGTGTTCCCTCTTCAAACACGGTCTCTTGATTGTATTGTGGTTTGAGATGACCAGTAATATATAAATGAGAGCATATACAGTTAATTTTTATCAGGAATGACGTGAAAGAAACCAAGAGAAACTGGACTTCTAAAGATAACAAGTGTCCCCGTCCACACCATTGAGAGGCAGACGTGTTAAAGTTACTTGCACCTTTGTTTCCTACTCTGCATCACTGTGCTTAGGCTGATGGCCAGTGTTTGCATCAAATGTTACGCTTTCTGCTTAGTCCGGAAAGGTCCATTTTAGTTTGATCAGACCAGAAAATCATTTGAGGTATGACTACAGAATCCCCCACGACGCTTTTGGAAACTTTAAATGAGATTCCTAGTGAGCTTTCTTGAGCAGTGGCTTGCTTCTTGCTACCCTCCTGTAAAGGCCGGTGTATACGGGTGGATTCAATGAAGGGTTTAGGGCCAAAGAGTCTTCAGAATGCCTGTATTACTTAGGAATTTTCTCAGCCATCATAACCAGCTGAAGACTATTATTCCCAAAAATGTTATTTTCCCCATACAAGTCCTTTTCAGTCACTAGAGTGATAGCAAAAGTTTGTGTATTCTCCGGAGGTTCCTCCATGGTTGCTGTGCGTTGGAGGGCTGCTCTGAATTCTCACTTACCCTTCCTTCTACTTACGAACTTGCCTATGAACGGTAGAAAGAGAGCTCCTTTCAAGAATTGACCCTCCAGTCCATTGGTTGCTGAGGACTGCTGTGCATCTGGTCTTTTTTTATGTCCCTGCTACAGAAGGACTCTCTACTCTTGATATTCACCCAGGCTGGTGATTGGCTCCTAAAGCTTTGACACCCTTCCCTCCTCTTCTTCCTCCTGCTGGGCTACACCCCCCCCCCCCTCCCCCCAAAGGCCCCCATCCTCTGCAGAAGGCTGCTCCCACCATTCAGCTCTTCTCCAGCGAGACCGTAATGGCATCCTATTCATCCTATGGTTCCTCACCGTGTCCCAAGTAGCGTGTGCGTTTTCCCTAACCAAAAGGCACTACTGCAGGAGCCAACAGATTAAACCGCTTCAGCATCTTGCTACTTTGCAGCAGCACTGATAGCGTCCCAAAGGGAAAGTGGTGTGTGGGCATCTCTCAGCCTTCCTTGGTAGTTGCTACCCCAGGATTTGTGATCGCAGTAGTAGGCATATTCCTGTAGTGTGATTCTCTTAAAGGAAAACGATACTATGCTTATCGGGAGGGATTGTGAACACCTCTCTTTCATACAGCCAGATTTGTAAATTGCTATTAGTGTTGTCATATCCATACTGCGACCAGATTTTGCTGCCTGAAAGCTTGTAAGCTCCTTCAGACTTGACATTGACGTCTTGGTTACCTCTTTGATCACTTAACGTCTTGATTGTTCATCCAGTGGATGGATAGTCTAAACCCTCTATTTCTAAATAGTTAGCAGGAGACTGTCCTTAGAAATGTATTTATGCCCATGCTCTGATCTGTGCCTTTCAGCAGCTTTGCACTAAGGAGCTTTCAAAAGAACTCGGAGACGCACAGTTGAGCCTTCACTTTGAAGTGCCCTACACGAACGTTGAGAACCTGCTGAGTTTATATTCTAGTCAAGTGATTCACTTACGTTTAACTCAGGTGGAGGCCAGTTAAATTTGTGTTAGACCTCGAATGTGATTGGTTAGTTCGGCGTCAGTTTAGGATTTCGAATTCTAGGAGAGTTGCCATTTAGTTTTTATTTTTAATGAATATTATTTAAAAAAAATTATAGGCATTTAAGATCTATTGAAAACTATAAAACAAAATTGCAGTGCATTTTATTTCCAGGCAGAAATGCAAAATAAGGTGAAAACCTTGAAAGTTGAAGGGTGTATATCATTTATGATTGCTGTAATGGAAATACCGTAGTTTAGCAAATTTATTTAAGTATTTGAATTTTCTTGCTGTCCTTAAAGACATGATAGGACTATATTATTCAATGGAGAAGGTGGTCCTTATGTCTGGCACCACTTATGGTAGAAGGTGAATCCCTCGTATATAGAAGAAAGTATTTCTCGTGCTAGTTCATGGGCAGCTGGTGTGCCGAAATGGTGACTTTGCTCAGCCCTGCAGACGTCTTCCTTCTGTTACAAAACATTCTGATTTTTAGTTTTAAATGGCAAGCACCTTAAAA
This sequence comes from Pleurodeles waltl, assembly GCF_031143425.1. Lineage (NCBI taxonomy): Eukaryota > Metazoa > Chordata > Amphibia > Caudata > Salamandridae > Pleurodeles > Pleurodeles waltl. The sequence continues at coordinate 867,404,909 of NC_090443.1, forward strand.
TTCAGATGTTTCAAGGTTTGGAAAGAAGTTTAGGTTAGTTTAATTAAAGCTACTTCAGAACTGACACACGCAGCTTTGGTGGTGCAGATGGATATTTCTGCAATTCACCTAATTGTCAGAATTCCAATAACTCAACATGATATTTTGCTATGAATGTTTTTAATGTACCTAATTCAAAACATCTTGAACGATTAAATAGCAATTGATTAATTTTCCATGCCTAAGTATCCTTTAGGATCTACTTTGTGGACGTAGCGTTTTAGATTTACTGAGTGTTTGGCCAGCTCTGTGATCAATAAAAACATTAACAACCAACAAATGGACACCCAAGGAAATAGGAAATACGTTTTGACTGCAGGAGTTTGTGTCGGAAAGGTTTCAGACTTTGTAGGCATTACAAGATCTGAAAAATGGGGAAGCATGCCCTGTAGAATGTGTGCTTGGGAAGTCACACAGTCACAATGCAGCAAGCAGCACGCTGGATATTTAGTTGGTTCCGCCTATCATTTTGTCAGCCTTACTATAGCTTCAGTTGCTGGAATTGTTTCAGTTCTGTTGGTTGCTTCATTGGTACTTTACACACCTGCTGCCAATGTATTGAGAGTTTGTATTTTTTAAGTCTGGATTTGGAGTATGCTTTAATTGGCTGTACTTGTAGTGTGTTGAGGCTTTAGACCTGCATTACTGGTCATTGATGCATGAGTGGCGGCTCAACAGAAGTCTCCCGGGAAGGTAAGTGTAGGCTTTAGGGGTTCAAAAATGCATAGAATTGTGCATGAGAATGACCTATAATCCAGTCCCCACCTCATTTTAGCTTTGGAATATGACAGAACCTCTTGGAATGGTTCTGCAAGGGCAGGAACGGTGTTGATTGACATGACCGTTTTAGCGTGGCGTGAAGCCAGAGACTGCAGACAGCCGCCATCTGACTAACATTAAGGAGCTTAGAAGATTTTGTGTGCAAAGTCAATGGAGAGAACAGCTCTCAGTGCTGATGATGAAAGGCTGACATGCAATACGTAATCAATCAGGAGTACGAAGGATGTCTGTGGAGGAACCACCAGCCAGAAAAGGAACACTGCTAAAAATTGTGTTCATTGCTTTACTACCCCAGAAATGTACACTCAGGGGTTGTTCACAAGCAAACGGATCTAACTTTATACTGTGATGTAAATTTATACAGGCTGTGTATGCACGAGAAAAGCATGTACTCATAGGTCCATGCTAGTGGTTTATATTTGTTGTGTTGACAACATCTCCATGCTGTATGAGTAGCTTAAAATTTAAACAGTTTCTGTAGGTGTAATACATGTTTAATATATACTCAATAGAATCCTAGACTGGGGTTTGATGCTGATAGAAATAAGCAAAATCTGCATCACATTTGTCCCCTGGGGAAGTTGAGTCACATTTGTAACAAGTTGAATGGCGAAACTATCTCCAAATCGTAGTTCTGGCTTTTGAGATTCCCACAATACATATAGTACTGTGTGCATCCACCTTGTGTGATTGTTACACACTCATTATATAATACAAATGTTATGCCTCTATTGTCATCTGTGAAAAGTCCTTGTGGTCTTTGAGTATGTGTTGATGAACTTCGTGTCTTGCTCTCAGCTTCAGAGCAGGCAACCTCAGATTGATTGTCCATGTACTTGATGGTCGGATGCACTTCTAGTGACTGCCACTGTTGAAGAGGTTGATGTGATGTTCATTTGTATATTGTTAATATGCAGTGATAATATTATTTTGGTGGTAGATTGTGTTGAAAGCCCAGACCTGTATGTGTGAAGTAACATAGCCATCTTGCAATAATATATTAAGTTGCTGTAGGAAAGCATTTGTTTCACTAAGCTTCTATGCTAGGCGTGTAAATCCAGATTACGTTTGTATTTTTGTGGAGTTGCTAGAGGCTGGTTAGCCACAATATTATCTTTAGTATCACAATGGCCAACTTGTAACTCTGGCAATATTGGTTTCAAAAGTATATCCTCGTGGTGAGAATCAAGTCACTTTGTGAGGTTGCAACTGTTGTGAAAGGGACAGTATAAAGGATTTCAGAAAAATGTACAGACTACAAATATTATTTATATCCTAATCTGCAGTGGTCTGAGTATGCAGAAACCAAACCCATATTAAAATCTTTAGTATTGGTCTTTTTGTTCTCCTTTGTATCCCCCAAATCTTTGTCCCTATTATTACCCTATTTTTTTCCATAGATCTTCTTGACGATCAAAAGCTCATGGATATCACAATAGAACATTGCCCTCCTCCTCTCACGTTGGCTCTTAAGAGTTTTTCTTAAAATACTTAAAAACTCAACAGGTAGACTTGGTTCCCCACACCATCCTAGGTGATTTGTGCCTTTCTAAATGTAAATTATTTTTTTCTGGCTTTTAAAGTAAAAGTGGTGCTGTCCACCACAAATATTCATAATTGGACTTATATTGAACATCCATTTTAGTGCACTTCCCTTGCTGTGTCATCTTCAGCAATTCTGGCAGACTTATTTGCTGCAAGACAATAATAAACATTCAACTGGCAGAAGCCACAGCTATATATTATATTTTTTGAAAAAATCTCAACGGGGCACAGCTCCATTAGACTCTGAAGAAGAGATTGTTCTCCTGCTTGTGATCCATGGTCTCCTATAAAATCAGAACCCCCCCTAGGGTGCGCAATCCCAGCCCTTTGACATTTGAACTGGTCATCATAGCCTTGGACCTTAGGTAGATTCAGGACCCTGAAAGCTTCAGTCTCCTTTCCCAGGATAACCAATGGTTCTTTGCTCCTCTTTCTTGTTCCTAAACTGCTATTTAGGCACCTAAACCTACTATTATTAAATAAGCAATCTCATAAAGTCTTCGGGAAAGTTTCCACCATATCATACATACTAAGTGGCTGATTTTATGTTTTTGCACATTCCCCATCATAACATCTTTTTGGAGAAAATACATCAGATTTCTGCACTTCTGTTATGCAAATGTGTGGAGCATCTGTTACGATAAGGGCAACTTTCTTGTTTTCTGTGTTTTTACGATCATCTTCTTAGTGGCAAGTACAGGTATTAGACTACATTACAAGGGGGTCCAATTCACAGTTCTTGGGATCTACAAAAGTACTTAAATGTAATCTCTTTCTTTGGAGCTGTGCTGCTTTCTTAAACCGCTTCACTCAGTGAAGCAGCCTCATGAAAACCCCAGGCATACTCCTGGAGCTCCCCCAACCCCTTTGTGTCCAGCTCCAACTAAACTGACTTATTTTAGATACAACCCATTTATTACTGTAACACTCTGTTGATGAATTCCAGGAGATGAGAAATGTTAAACAAACCCATTTGTCTTAATCATTTCTACCTGCTATGTGGATTCTTACTTGTGCAGCAGACTTGTGCTGACTGAGGTGGCCACCAGCGTGGTGCTCGCTCTCCCTTTGAGCTTGGTAGAGAAGGGTGCTGCGTTTGGTATGGATGGGGTGATGGCCCATGTTGTGCAATTCTCCCATGATTCTTCTACATTTGTGTTGCTGATTTGGATGGAGGGTCAGCTGTATAAATAACATCAAATTGCCCATGGCTAGTCGTCAGTGTTGAATTTTTCACCTTTGGGTTCCAAGTCGCATCATAGAAAGCTCAGGCTTCGCTTATGTAGCCTATTTGATTTAATTTGGAATCACTGTTTAGAAAACAACCCAGTTATTAACAGCTACCCATGTAGGATTCGATATGTCGCATGATGACTCACGATACATATCCGGAATGTGTGTTGTTCATACATTTTCTGTTCTCATTTCTCTGGGCGCACATCAAGTAGCAGATCATTTTCACTCTTCTTTGCTAGACTCGTGTTATGGTGCCAAGGAGATTAAATGTGCAGGTTGTTCTTAGATTTAACATCAAGTGCACCAATTAGTTTTTAAATAATAATTCTCTATTTCTGACACATTTTGTGAATGTTTGTTAAAATCCTTACATAGCTCAACTTCTTCCTCGATGAAACTTTGCTACAAGAGGCGAGATTACTTTTTTTCCTTCTTTTTTTAAAGTTCATACGATCTCCAGAAAAGCTGAGGCAGCTTTCAAGTGACCACCAGAAGCCTTATGTTTTTTATTACCGTGTGCTGTCATTTGGACTCCCAGGATTATTCCATAAACCATATTTGAGGAATGCCCACTCTTCTGCAGATACTCCCTTTGCAAGCAATCCTAAATGATCAGCCTGCCTGATGATTTATTGTAAATAGTTAAGATCTTCCCAGTGCATTCTGATTGATCTCTTCTCAGACGTTGATGATTGCAACATACAGAAATTTTATTTTTCGTACATTTACGCATGTTTTGAGGCCTTCCTCCCTAACTCAACTGTAGGCAGATTATTGTCCCTGATTGGCTGTCCATTTTCAAAATTGAATGAGAAAGAAACATAGTAAACATTGAAAGGACAGGAACTTAGGACCATGCCTCCACTCTGCATTCTCATCGCATTCTCCTGAAAACACTATTTAAAGATGCAAAGTTTCAGTTTACTCTCAAAAGTCTGAAGCAGTTATTGACTGAAGAGGAGTCGCATGACTTCGTTCTGTGTCATGCATTCTGACTATTACACCTGCATTTATAAAGGTTTCACCACCACATTTCAACTAACATGTTTTTCACAAAGTACATAACATAGCCACAGTGATCTACTAATGTAGACATTTTGTAACCTATTTTGTATTAGATACTCTGGTGTTGATTAACACAAGAAACCAGATTTGTTTAGCCTCACTTCTAATGTCACACTATCAGAGACTTCCATTGGTGATTAAGGTTTGTCTTCTATCTCTTTTGCAGAAACGCCTTCCCCTTTTTTCAGTTTCGCCCCTTGTACTTGTGACTAATTGCCTGTCTGCCATCCAGTACTGCTTATCCTCCTTTTCGCATTGCCAACCATGTAAAAACAGAAATTATTCATGTCCCTTAATTTCATCCACCCACACCATTCCGTCTTTTCTTTTTCTCCTCCTAGTCTTTTTGTTATTGCCTTCCCTTCTCAAAATGCTAAAACTAGTCTTCATTTTGACAGGGAAATTACCCTTTCTCTTCATCTGTAGCTTCAATTTATCAATCCCGGCAACAATAAATCCATACAAGACCATGTATTTAATCAAGATGTTGTTTAACAATCTTATCTTCTGCAAGCTAGACTTTGACGACAGTCCTCTCCTTAATTTCACCCACTACACCTTAAGGCCCAGTGGGGAAAAAACAGAGATGTCACCAACACCTTCCAAGATCCATCTCTTCCCATAGACATCAAGCATTAGTGTTCACTGTCTTGTGCAGCGTCCTTCAGTCTATTGCTCCAACCTACTCATGGCCATGCCGCCTTATCTTAAATAGATCTTGTAGCTTTCTGGGGCTCTGTACCTCCTTCAATCAAAAACGCACCACCATTTCAGCACCTAAATCCATTGTATCCCAAGTTTCCTGTAATTTTCCCTCCTGATGTTAGCTTTGTAATACCTTTCCCTAACTTGAGTCTCCCAAAGCATTTCCAAAAAGCCTGAAGAAGTCTACCCCTTTTTAGGTCTCAACCTACAAATTTGAGTCAGCTCATTGCTCACGATTGGATGGCTTTCTTGAATATCTCCATCACTAATCCCAATTTGATACTTTCCTCTCTTTTCTTGTTAGTCCTGTCCCTGAATAATAGCTTCTTAATATCCGTTCTCACTGCCAACGCTAGAGGACTACTCTTTAGTTAAGTTTCAGCACTTCTCTGCAATTCATTTCTTTTCTCTTGTTTGCCCCTCTGCTTACCAACCCCGCTTGTCCATTGCTCCCTGCACCTCCTCCGCACCCTCAGCTTCATTATGTTTTATACTTACATTTTTCATTTTTTTTAATGTTGATTGTGCAAGTACCAAACGTCAGTACACTTTTGCTGGATTCCTCGTCTAGAAGAATCCACTGGGAATGTCCTCTCCTTGTCTCATATAATACCATTTAATTAACTAGCTCCCTTTTTCGCCTTTGTATGCAGTTGTCACAGGCTAGGGATGGGATTCTGCAAGACACTTAACATTTACATTTCAGGTGAAAGACTGGCAAGGGATTGGTTTATTCAGTAATGGTAGAAAAGTTCACAGTGTGTGTGTTGGCTCCTCACAACATCAGGAACCACTCTGTCACTTTCTCAATTGTCATGTGCTGGCTCTCACGCTATTGGAGGTGGGTCACCACTGTTACTGTGATCATATACACTTCATGGACATGCCTCTTGCCTTGCTGTGTACCCTACTTGTATTCCTCGGAGGTCTCTGTACAAGGCATTCCATCCCTCTTGCTGAAAAGTGTGGCCAATAGCTTCCTTCTGAGGCCTGCCTCACACACCAAACACAGTCCACCCATACAACTGCATTAACTTTCTCATGTGGAACCGATACAGTAAACATTGCCCTCCACTCTTAAGTATTTCAGCCATGTTTCTGTATGCACAAAGACACTTATACATTCACTGTTGCTGAAAGGTGCAAACAAGATACTGATTTGCCTCAAGCAAGGAGAACACAGGCAGTTTAGAAACAAACAGACTTCAGAGCAGTGCGATATTGTACAGATGGTTTCTGCCCATGATTAAATACACTTAAAGTATAAATTCAAATGCCTTCCAGCTATTCTCTGGTATAGGCAACTGGTGAAGAGAAAAACATTATTGATAAGTGCCTAATCAAACAAAATTGAAGCTTTTATATTTGTTTCATTTTGATATTGAGATAAGGAGCACTGCTATTGTATTGAGGCGGGAGTAGATCATGTGTAACCACCGCCGTTTACTGGAATATTGTACTAACAGCTCATCATTTGTGTAAACGTTTTCTACCTTTAATTCACACAAGCGCAGCTTGCTGGTACAAGAGAGGGAAATAATTGATAAATGCATGTGATCCTTCTCCTGAAAGAGCACGCTAAAAGAATGACTAAACAGAGCTTTTTATTTCCTGCGGAGCATCAATTTACATAAAACAGATTAGGGTGCCATACTTGACCCAATATGTGCTAAAACATTGGTGCACGTCAGTCAGTACACTTCAGTAGTGAGCAAATCTGTATCTTTCTGTGGCTGCCTATTCCAGTCTCATCCTTGTGATACTAATGAGGAATTTACACTATTTGTGGAACTAAAGCAACGTAAGCTAAGAACTTAAACAAATGAAAGTGTTGGGGTCATGGCAATTCTTTTTTCCTTTGTCAGAAAGATGTGTTAATAAGTTTAGTTTTGTAAACTATGTTTTAAGTATAAATGCTGTTCACTGTCGCCTGCCATTACAGTATTTTTCCTTCTTATGCTTTTTCAGCCTCCAGGAGGTGTTCCAGGTACGCAACCTTTGCTTCCCAATTCAATGGACCCTATACGGCAACAAGGTACCTTTTGATGTGTAGGCATGTTTACTGTCTCATTTCTGTGGTTTTCTTACACCTCTTACGTTTGTTTTTTGTGTCAAAACAGGGCATCCAAACATGGGTGGGCCGATGCAAAGAATGAACCCTCCACGAGGGATGGGCCCAATGGGTCCAGGTCCCCAGGTAAATGAGCCGCTGGTGGTGTCCTTAGTACCCGCAGAACACATACTCAAGCACACCCACCATAGAAGGTTAACACATCTGCACATGGATTAAATAATGGAGGCACTTTGGCAGTGAATGTGGGGCTAGCCACCTTTTCTGTTTTCAGTTTTTTTTTATTAGACATTTTCACTTCTGTCTCATAGCTGTTTTTCCTGACATGCCACTAAATGACAGTACAATGTAACATTTTAATTTAAATATAATTGAATATAAACTTAAAACCCAAATTACCAGCAGCAAAAACATTGGGTAGGTTGATAACCCTAACTGCTTCTGATAGTATTGTGTAGAAATGGGGGAAAGGGACGATTAAGGGGATTCGATATTTCTAGGACCATCTCCCCCTTTTTTTATTTCTAATTTTTCCCCATTATTTCACATGGGCAGCTGTGTCACCTGGTGAAGTCTCTTTGTCGCCTACTGCAGATCCTCTGAGTCACTGTGGATGTGTATCAAGGTCAATAGTGGTTTAATCCAAAATGTGGGGTACACCTTGATGTTTGTAGTAGAGGTCTAAATTTGTTGTTTTCTGTATTTTTCATTTTAGCATATATTTGTTTGTGCTGCCATTTAATCTCAACTTTCAGAGTTCTGCTAGTACCTGGGTTTGCGTAATAACTGACGGAAAGTCTATAACGGCATCCATCTATTGAGATTTGTTGTTTTACAAGCTGCAACCTTTAAGAATTGTTGCAAGCACCAAATCAAAAGTGACCAAAAGTTGGTAGTTCTGGGAACCAGCGTCGTCCTATAGAACTTGTTAATTGGGGCAGTCTGTAGTTGAGTTGCTCAGTAATGTACAATCTGAAAAGTCAGTTGGCTGCAAGAAGGAACATGCGCTGCCTGAGGTGCGCTGTGATAGGCTAGATTTATTTGATAGATACATGTTACTATATTAGGCCTTTGAACAGAGCGTTCAAGGCAAGCTTTAGTTGCAGAGTAAGAGATACTTAAAGAATCTCACTATGACTTCAAATCAGTATATAAGACATGGCATGCAGGAGGGAGGCCAGATCCTGGAAGCAAGATGTAGTTAGGCCTGAAGAAGAGAAAAACTGCTCCATGCGGTCTAGTAAGATTCTTAGCCACATTGAATATCTGACTCGGTGGCGTGTAGGTATACGAACTGCCAGGGAAAAGTCGTTTTTGAGTGATTAGAAGACCCTATGCGAGTGAGGCTTGTCCTTCAATGTGTGTGTGCCTTTCCACCACGGTGGGGCTGGGCTTTCAGTGAATCAGCGTGAAGAACGATTACAAAAGTACAGGAGATGTATTGAGGTTGTGCAGAATTTGCTTGGGTTCAGATTTACGTACCTGAGAGCTATCCCGCGGATAAGCACTTGCAGACTTGTGTCTGCTTTTGTGAAAGCAAATGGACTAAATATAGTTCTACTTCTTACTTGACTGAGGGCGTTCATTTACGTGTCATTGTATTGAATTGGATCATATTACACTGTACTACAATGTATTACAGCATTTATATAGCGCTCACAACCTCTTTAAGATGCGCTGATTAGTGATTTGTGCAGACCTTGATGAACTAGGAAGCCAGTGCCGCCTACCCAGTGCTTAACTTAAACTGGTGGTTGCAGGTGGGGTCCAACCACACTTTAGGGACCAGTACTTATTTTTCATCATCAGACTTTGACTCAGAGTGAGAGAGTGAAAATCACAAGGAAGAGAAGAAGGAAGGAGACACAAATGGAAAAACCACGAAAAAGGGAGAAAACATAGAGAGAAAAGTTAAATATTGGTGGGCAGCTCGTGCTGATAGTTTGTCAGAAAGGAAAGTGGTCTGGGTCATTTTTGTGTAAGCTTTCTTTTGGTTATCTAAGAGAAAACATGAGTAATGTAATGACCACTGGTTCCTGCTACATGTCTGTCAAACAAAAAGGTTTTCACGTTGTTTTCCTGCAAGACAGTTCAGATTTGTATTTAAGGCTCGGGTAATGGAAAATCACTGAGAATGAGTGAATTAAATAATAAGATGCAGAACTTCAGTACTAACACTTCCACTGGTGGCAGTAACTTGGACAATGATTCTCATGGGTCTGAGTGTTGCTAGAAGCGTGCTCTTAGCTTAAGGAAGACGTTTGGGCAAACCAAGACTTCCATAACTCGTGCGCTGTGACTATACAACTGATTTCATATATCACAAAACTAGTTTTTATAGGGGAGGAATAGGTATTTCTGAAAGCGCCTGCTTTTGTGAACCAGAGAAGTGCATGCTATAAAAGTAGAAGGAATGTAATTCTTGTACATTCACAACATTTTGCCGGGGCAGCTTCGAAGTTCTTCAAATTCATTTACTTTACATGGGATAAAGAAGCGCCCAGAGACATTAAGTGCCCGAGTCATTAGTAGGGCGTAATAATTTTTTTATAATTTGATGATTTTTTTTTTTTTGCTTGTGACAGAAGTGACTTGTTTAAAAGAATATATTTTTTTAATATAGATTTTGACTACCGACTTTGTCTAAATTGTTTTTTTTTTTTTTTTTTTTGGTGGGGGGGGGGGAAATAACACATCAGTGGGCTAACTGATTTGGAGAGCATTTAGCGCCAGGCAATGTGCCCTCTTTTACCTCTACAAGTCCAGGTTATCAAGATCATTTTACCTTAACGAAGCTGCTGTCCACATTTCGTTTGGTATTTTAAGTGTTAGTAACTGTAAATTATTTTGTTGTGTAAGTGCTTTTAAATGTTTTAGGTTTATTTTTTAAAAGCTAACCTGTCTGGTTTGGTTTTTTTCCCTCCGATCCGCGATTTCCCTCTTCCTATGGTAGAACGATCCTTGGTTATCGTTGCAGAGCTATGGCGGTGGCATGAGACCTCCACACAACTCTTTAGGGCCTGGCATGCCTGGAATCAACATGTAAGGCAAAGAACGTTTTCTCTGATTGACTCACTGGCATTTTGTCAAAGTTGTGACCTAAAGAAATAAATTGTCATGGACCGTTTTGGCATCACCTATTGCTTCAGTTTCCAGCGATGCAGTTTTGATAATTTTGATTTGATTTCATCTATTAGGGGTCCAGGAGCTGGCAGGCCGTGGCCAAACCCAAACAGTGCGAATTCAGTAAGTGCGACGTTATTATGCATGTATTCGTGTTGGTCACTCTAGTGCCTCTTCTGAATTGACACCTGGTACATTGAGATGGGACACTAAAGGAGAACTAAATTGAACACTAATTGTATGAGAGGTGAAGGAGAACTGTGATTGTCCTTTTGGGGATAGTTTTGAATACATATAGGAAAAGGTAAATTTTCCTTTTAGAACCCAACAGTTCTTCTGAAAGACATTAGGTCATCACACGTCGCAGCTTTCACTGTGAAACAAGACTGCTGATTGGACAAGCGGGTCTGTAGAGACATCCGGTTGTGTCCCTTATGGTGGACCTGGGCATGGTTGCTGTTCTGCGGCTACCTAAGTCACAGCATATCGTTTTGAGGGCAGAAACAAGTTGGCTCATTCCGATGCCTTGGACAAAGTTGTATGTACCTTAGACGGAGGTCTAAGGCAAGGTAGTTCGAGGCAGCCCCCTGTTGTGCCACTAGCTTAACACACTGAATTGCCACTTAATGCACCAGTTATGGCCCTACTCCCAACGAACGGGACAGCAAAATGTACTGTACTGAAAATCCAGGCACTGACCTTTACAGACCCAACAGAACCACTACTTTGGAATTGAACATTTTAATGTATTTTTTAATACTTACGATCTCTGCTTGCAGGAGCACAGAAGTAGAATTAGGAAGAGTGGTGGGAGATACCTACACAACCAGTGTTATGCGTAGCATGTCACTGGAGATGCCCAAATTAGAGGTCTCACCCAGTAAACTGTGCCTTTCCCTTTCTGTGCATGTACTGTCTGCCTTTTTAAAGGCAGTTCCTAGGCATGGGCATTTGATTGTTGTAAGGTGCTCATTCTCATTACTGAGTTAGACACAATGCAATAGGGATTATCCCTTTATCACTGTAAAGGATATGGTTGCACCTTCACTAGTAGTTTGATTATCTTGGTGCAGCTTTCCGTATTCATGTTATGTTGCCTTTCATAATCATGAGCAAATGGCGGTGTTGATATTCTTAATTGACTCTTTGGCGTGCTTATTCTGAGGGTGCTATAATATATGTTGCTCATTCTTGCTGTGGACTATGATCTGAATATGTTTTCTAGCGAAAACTGCTGTACTTATCTTAAATATGCAAATTGTAAATGGTTTATAGCCTTAATCTTGCTTCCTTACAGCTTCTAGTCGACTCTGTATCACTGACTCGCCACTAAGTAAAAAATCCTCTGCTTCCTTGGAGACCAGAATACTTAACCAAATGCACCACTCCATGGTAGGCTCAAACATTTGCTGTGGCAGAGGAGTGGGTTTTAAAGGTGGAAGTGTGGGACCTTCTCTAAAGCCAGAATTGCACAATCTACCCTGGACTTCGCAAGAGTCTAGATAATCTTGCAAGGTTCCTCTATCAAAGGAATTCATAGAATACATTAACTACCCAGAGTTTAGTTCTTAGTACATGACATACTGATGGGCTGCAGCCCCATTGTGTGTGCAATGAGAATGAGGGTAGAAATCTTAAGATCTCTCTCTAGAGTTAAGCGCATACTTAAATTAGGCAGGGTGGTTGACCAGTGCAGACGCATGCCATTGCTTACCTATAATGGACTGGATTCCTTTTCAGAACCCCATTCCAAAAGGAGGTTTATAGTAGCCTGTGGTCGTTCATTTTGGTTTATTATGTCATGGTAATTGGTATGCTGGACAAGGGTCGAGATTAGAGTGACTGGTCTTGTAAATGTTTTTCTTTCTTTTAAATCTCCTTTCTCTATAGATTTCATACTCTTCTTCGTCGCCCGGTACATACGTGGTAAGTGATTCAAAGTATACAGTAAATTACGATCTGTGTAGTTTAATGACATGTGGCTTCATGTTTTGTTGTAGTTTTTGTTTGATGAACAAGTCTCTCACATATTCTTTATTTAACAAGGCAAGTGGTGCAATATTGGTTTATCTTTTCTGCGGTATGTCCACAGTACTTTGCAAATTGTTACTTTGAATAGTTTTAATTCACAAATAACACTTGTTATGAACAACAAAGGAAAGATCTAAGCTAGTAACACAGAACTATAGGTCTGCAATGAAAAAGGTAGTTGAAAGAATAAAGGAGAGAGATGTGAGGTGGCCTCCTACCATAAAGACAACATTTAAAAAAAAAAGCAAAAAAAGCACCACCGTACGAAAGGTGGAGTCCTCTAGATAGACACACAAGAAAAACAGAGCCCTAACAAGTTAGAGCTATTAGCATTGTAAATTCCTAACTGGACTTTTCTTACCACACAAATTGAAAATTGGAAGTAAAACAGTTGACAAAAGTGAGATGATTCAAATCGCTACGGCCGCCATGAGTATGAGCACAAAGGAGAGACACAAAAGGAAAAATAAGTTTGCTCGCAGTCAGCTTATCAGCAAATGTGCAATTAACCATGTAACAGGGTCGATGGTCAAGGCGGTAACAAAACGCCCCCAAGGAAGGACACACGTAAAGCTTTTACCAATGATGATAAAGGATTTTTGAAAGGCAAGCCCACGAATGTGTGATAGTGATGGGCGTGTGGTGGGTGTGGTTAAAAGCCCACATATAGATTACATCAGGCCAGAGCACTTGCCTGCTTAACCTAAAAAGAACAGTGCAGCTAGCTCATCCAGAAAACGCAAAAGTGATGATTTTGAAAGTGAAACTACTTTGAATTGAAAAATGAGAGGAAACAAGGTTGCACAAAGTCAGTAGAGTGTTTTCAGTGTGGTGTCTTCCAAGATTTCAGTATGTAGAATTAAAACGGCTGCACATACCACATTGCATTTATTAATACCTAGCTGCTGCGTTACAATGTTCCTCTTTAGAAGTTTTAAAAATGAAAGTGCCTGGGGGAGGAAGGGGTGTAAATGTTTTCTGTTTTACTGTAGCCAGAGATAGATGCTTTGTTCAATAGCAAAGAAAGCGGGATATTTTTGCTGTCAGCAACACCATCTAGCTGACCTATTCCAGTATATGTTCACACATCCGGTTCATTTTTTGTCTGATTTTGTCTTTAGGGGCCCCCGGGTGGTGGAGGTCCGCCAGGAACGCCAATCATGCCCAGCCCTGCAGGTAGGAACAATGTGAATCTTTAGTCAGAGTCATAACACGTGATTTAGAAACACTATTTTTAATTTGGGATGTAAACTAAGTCACCCTCATAAAATATCCCAGTGTGTAGTATATCTCCTGGTTAAAAGTGTTTAGGCATGCATAACCTTGTGGTCTGCAAAATAAATGTATAGGAAGCCTAAGTAAAATTTGTTTGGTGTCAAGATGCCCATTTGGGTTGAATAGTGGAAATCACTTTTTCTTGTCGCATCGATATACATACACATATACCAATTTCTGGTCCATTTTGTAAGCTGAAATCAAATGTTAAACTTTCACATTGTATATTTCATGTTCGAATGTGTCCTAGAATTCACTGACTCCTTTCTTTGGATTTTGTGTGACAATTTAATGCATTCTGAATATTTTAGTTTTGATTTCAATCCATTGAATCAACTAGACTAACTAACACACATGAGTAGCTGGTAGAAAGACCAGGATTGGAAACTGTTTGTAATGACATGGAGTTAAGTGGTTCCCAAAGTTATAGGGGACATGTATCTGATAGCGACGTCTAGCTGCAGATTCCTGACCTTAGAATGATCCCATGATTCGGAAGATTTTTCGTGAGCAGTAATCCTGCATGCCGGTAGGTGGCATTGAGCTCCACATGCTTCGTCGACGTCGTCCGTACTGGAAGTGATGTTTGCTGCACCTGTAGAAGAGCCACCCAGGCATGCTGATGTCAGTTCTTTTCTTTCCGTGCCAGCCAGTGCAGATCCAGCAAGAGATACCCGTTCAGGCACTTTATGACTGAGGTTTTTTTTAATGTTTTGTTGAGGCTTTTTTGAGGTTTTCCTCCTGGGTGGTGTCATCAAAGAAGGTTGGCTTCAAGCCCTGCTTCACCGGTCACCGGCTGATGTCGTTGACGGACCTGCATAGTGTTTGCCTGTGGTGCCTCGAGTACAACCACGACCAGAAGTCGTGCTTTGACTGCTGCGCGATGAATTCAAAGGCTTTGAGGGAGCCCTCCCTCAAACTGATGGTGGCCTGTTGTGTGACACCGTACCGGTCGAGGTCCCAGTCGAGAAGAAGGTCCCGGAATCGGTCAAGGAGTCAGACGTTAACATCCCATTCGAATTCTCAGGTAAGTTTAGGTACAAGAAGAAAAAGAAGTTGCAGCATGCTTCAACTTCTTTGTTGGCCAATGAGATGCGGGAGTGTCTGCATTCTAGGCCTCCCTTCGCAGTTGGGCCTTGGAAGACTTTGCGCTACCATAAGTTTCTGGGAACTGGACCGACCCCCACCCAGCTCAAGGAGTTTTACAATGTCATGTGCCTCATAATTATGCTGGCCAACCCCTCCGGTATGCCTTTGGGCTCTACTGTGTCCGCAGAGCCCCCTGCTGGTTCTGCGCTGGCGGCTCTGGTGCCAGTGAGTCCCAAGGATCTACAGCTGGACTGATGCAGGTCATGCCACCTCGATCTTCCCCAGTGGCTATCCCTATGCCAACACTTCTGGTTGCACCATCCTCATTGTGATCCCCGACTCCAATACAGAGCCTAAGGGGCGTAATTCGACACCATATCCAGTGCCGTAGGGAGCATTGCCCCCTAGATCAGATCCTGAGCCTTATTCCTATGGGCTAGGACTCAGGAAAGAGCTAAAGGGGTCACTGGACCCTGAGGAAGTCCAGCCTTATGGACAAGAGATGGACTGGTATGAGCTAGTGGTGTGGATACTTTCTCAGGTGCTGATGTGCTTTCTCCCCCACCATGGCTACAGTGGTACAGAGGTCCTCGACCTCAATTCCATCGGTGGCAGTCAAGACTAGTGTATTGATGGAGCTGCATCAGCCGGAAGTCACCCCATCTGAACTGCCTCTCCCATTTAATGAGGCCCTCACGGATGTCCTTTTGGGTACCTGATCCAAACCCAACACAGAGGCTCCTGTGAATAGGATGATCGTCCGTTGCCATCGCCCCACCCCAGGGGACCCAAGTTTCCTCATGCAACACCACACCCTTGAGAGTTTGATGGTCCAGGTCTCTACCTCCCATGTCAACCCTAGCTCGATCCCTACTACTCCGCTGGATAGGGAATCCAAGAGGCTGGAGACACTTGGGAAGAAGATGTTTTCTCCCCCTAGTCTGGCATTATGGTCTGTGAACACCGCATGCCTTTTCGGCCACTACTCCCACGCTCTGTAGGATACGGTTGCGTAAGTGTCGCCTACGGTTCTGGAGGAGGCCCGGGCCATGCTCTCAAGCTGTACTAGATGGGAGAGGTGCAGCAAAGTTCCCAATTTGCTGTGGACTTGATATGACTGACTTGCTGGGCAGAGCGATTTCATCGACAGTTGCTCTTGGATGCCTCGCCTGGCTTCATACTACTGACTTTTAGATGGGTGCCACATCTTCTATGATGAACATGTCCTCTAATGGCACCTGTCTCTTCGGAGACAAAGTGGACTTGGTGCTGGAACGTTTCAAAGGAAGTTGAGCTGCTGCCCAATCCTTGGGCTTATCAGTGCTGCTCATGCTGCACAGCCTCTGCATGGCAGAGGGTGCAGTATTCACAGACCTCGTAGATCAGGAGTCCATCCTCCCCACAAACCGCCTCCACCCACCCACCAACCTACCAGCAGCCTCCCCCTCCAACCCTCATAATCTGCCCTTAAACTATCATGTGCACCCTATTGGCAGCAGGATTCACCATCACCTACTCCACGGGCAGTCCATAACAATGCACAGCTGGGTTTTGCAGGTAGTCCGAAGGGGCTACTCCCTCCCCTTCGTGACTACTCCTTCCCCTTCGTAACTACTCCACCCCTCATGCCACCATCTGAAGACATCCTGACAGAGGATCGTCTTTCTGCTCCATAAGGAAGTTGCAGCTCTCTTGGCCAACCGAGCTGTAGAAAGGGGCCCGAAGCAGGAAGTAGTTTGTGGTTGTTATTCCTGCTACTTTCTGGTGCTGAAAAAGGGCAGAGGTCTTCGTCCTATCATAGACCTGCTCTCCCTTCACTACTTCCTCAAGAAGGAGAAGTTCAAGATGCTTACATAGGCTCAGGCTTTGCCTGCCCGGGACCCAGAAGACTCAATGGTAGCATTGGACTCGCAGGGTGCATATTTTCACATCCCTATCCTGCCCCCGCAGTTGCCTTCAATAGCTGTTGAAGGCAGGCTCGCCCTAGGCTGTCGTCTCAAACCTCCAAACTACGGCAGACCTCCTTCACTCACTGGGTTTCACTATAAGCATGCCAAAGTCACACCTGACTACCTCTCAGGTGCTTCCTTGCATCAAAGCTGTTTTGAACACGGTGCAGTTTCTGTCTTATCCTCCCAAGCAGCGAGTCCAAGATATTAATGCTATGACACCGATGTTTCAGCCCCTATCCTGGGTTTCTGTGAGACAGACTCTGAAGCAGCTGAGACTTATGGCCTTTGACATTGGAATATGTGGGATGAGCAGTGGGATCTGAAGTTCCAAAAGCCACAGCCTTTCAAGGAATCTCTTACATGGTCCAGATCTCGGAAGGAACTGCGAAAGGTCAGCAGCAGATCCCTCTCCTTTCCCCTACCAAATCTGACAGAAGTGACAGATGCATCACTCCTGATGTGGGGCGGCGATCTGGAGGAGTTGGAGATCGGAGGCCTCTGGTCTCCAGTGGAATCCAGATCCCACATCAGTCTGCTGGAGTTCTGGGCGATCCAACTAGTATTGAAGGCCTTCCTACCTTCCATCAAGTGGAGGCTGGTGCAGGTGTTTACTGACAACACCACTGCCATGTGGCACTGCACACAAGGGTCGGGGTCATGGACCCTCTCTCAAGAGACCCTGCGTCTCTGGACATGGCTGGAGCATCAGCGCATTTCCTAGGTGGTCCAACACCTGATGGGTTCTCTAAACGCCAGGGCAGACAAACTCTGCTGCAGTTGCTTAGCGAATCACAAATGGAATCTCGGTCCGGAGGTGGCGCACGGTCTCTTTGAGCAGTGGGCACAGCCTTGGTTAGATCTGTCCGCCTCTGTCGAGAGCAGGCAATGAAAGCAGTTTTGTGTGCTGGAGTTTCCAAGGCGGCTCTCGCTTAGTAACCCTTTTGGTCTAGAATAGAGCTCAGGCCTCCTGTAAGCCTTTCTGCCCATACCACTCCTGCCCAGAGTTCTCAAGAACGACTGGACCAAAGTTATCCTTGTGGCACTGGGTTGGGCACAGAGAATCTGTTACCCGAGCTACTGAGCATGGCAATCAATCCTCTAATCAGGCTACCCCTTCAGGAGGATATTCTGTCACAGCAGCAGAGGAGAGTTCTCCATTTGAACCTGTCCTGTCTTCACCTTCTTCAGTGGCAACAGTTGACCGGCTTTGACCTTCCTCCCGACGTCTGCGGTCATCTTGGCAGCCAGGCATTCCTCCTACGCCTGCCGTTGGAACACATTTGTGGCCTGGTGTTCTGACAGAAATGTTGATCCCCTTTCAGCTCCTATTTCAGGTTCTTCCATTCATTTGATCTCTTGCCCAGCAGGGCTCTGCTGTGGCCACTCTTAAAGGTTATCTTTCTGTTAGATCTGCATTTCTCAGACTACCTGATCAACCCTCTCTTTTCAAATCTCCTGTTGTTCTTGAAAGGTTTAGTTCATCTTTTTCTCCCTTTCTCCTTTTCTCATGCCTCGGTGGGACGTGAATCTGGTTACACATTCTTGATGGGATTTCCCTTTGAGCCCCTTCATAATTGTCTCCTGCAGTTGTTCACCATCAAAACAGGTTTTCTTGTGCCTATAACACCTGCCCGACAAGTTAGTGAGCTACAGGCCTTATCACCTAAGCCTTCCTATCTATTCATCCTGACAGTGGTGCTTTTCATGCAGACTTCCTTTCTTCCAAAGGTGATCTCACCCTTTCATGTAGGTCAGTTTATGACCTTACTTACTTTCTACACTGCACCTCACCCTTCCAAGGATGAGGAGCGTCTTCATTGTCTGGACCCCAGATGAGCATTATCATTCTACTTCAAATGCACACATGAATTCTCAGTGGATGATCAACTCTTCGCAGGGTATGTCTGAGCTAAAAAATTTCTTGCTGTGCAGAAAAAGACCATCTCTAGATGGATTGTGCTCTGCATTAAAATCTGCTACGCATTGGCCAAGAAGCAACCCCTAAGGGCTTGCTCGTTCTTTCCACCAGAGCAAAAGCTGTGA
This sequence comes from Pleurodeles waltl, assembly GCF_031143425.1. Lineage (NCBI taxonomy): Eukaryota > Metazoa > Chordata > Amphibia > Caudata > Salamandridae > Pleurodeles > Pleurodeles waltl. Next base: position 867,423,863 of record NC_090443.1, read on the forward strand.
ACATTTCGTTAGCACACGGAGTTCCAGTCCTGGATATCTGCCAGGCAGCAACGCAGGCTTCCCCTCGCACATGTTTTCCAAACATTACTGCCTGGACAGTCAGATCCATCTTTACAAGCATATTGCCCTTTGGGTCCTGCAGGACTTCCTCATCTGAAATTTGTCCATGTTCCCACCTCTGGGAATGGTACTGCTTGGGTATCTATTCTAAGGTAAGGAATCTACAGCTAGAGGTCTCTATCAAATGAACAAGTTAGTTAACTTTGGCAACACCTTATCTGGTAGAGACTATATTTAGGTGCAGATTCCTTACCGGCCCACCTATCCTCCCAAAATGGCAAACGGATTTCTAGGGGCAGGTTATATCCCATACAGGGCCCTAGTTTTCCACACCAGCAGTCCGTGTTCTTCATGGTGTAGAAAGTTAAAATACACAAACTGACGTTCGCGCACCTGGGTGGTGCCTATATAGGTGAGACAAAGTCACTTCCGACGACGCACACTGAGCGGATTGATGTCACGTACCGGCTCGCAAGGGTACAGCTTACGAAAAATCTTCCTGATCCAGTCGGACTCTTAGGAGAATTCTAAGATAAGGTGTTACCTAAGGTAAGTAACTTGTTCTACAGGTGCAGATAGATATTCTGTAACTCGTTTTATTCAGGGCTGCATAACACATGGACAAATTGAAGCAGTAGAAGAGTAATAAGAAATCTTTCATGTTTTATAGCCAATTATATTTAAACATTAGCAACTTCTAGTGTCACGTTAAGGTGAGGCAGTTGACTTGATAGTCTAGTGTGCTCTGATGTGAGGCACTAAGTTAATAAGTTCAAGTAACAGTGCCCCATCCTGATTCATATCTATTTGCATTTCAGCCGCACCGTGTCAACCTATGTTAATTTGTTGGCATTATTATTTCTCTAAGAGTAACCTATCCCACATCCAGGTACTGAGTGGCAATCTTAAAAAGCCATTCCACTATCTTACAAGCCCTCTAAAAGCATTGTAAAAGCACAGTTATTAAGCCATAATGCCTTTATCATCTGACCAACAAAACATATTTAAAGCTTGTGAGAGCTAGGTCCTAGATTTCATGGTACTTCATCTTCTAGTTCTCAGTATTACATGTTCTGATAAAAGCAACCATATACTTGTAATATACCTAAACTCTAAACCAAACCTTAGACTTTACTATTTATTGTTGCAAAGTGACCCCTTTTTGGTGCCTGATCTGCTGGTAATCTTGAACTCAAACACTTGGGCACTGCTATCAAGTGGTTAGTGTGTGTGTTCTGACCCATAAAACATGTTGAAATTAGCTTAAACCCTGATTGGCACATTAAACTGTCCTATAAAGCCATTGTATATAGTGCCTAAATAACACAAAAGGTAAATGCTACTTGTGGACTGCAGAACCGATTGTGCCATTCACTACAGTGGCAGTGAAAACATGGGTTCAGGCCTGCTCCCTGTTGTAATCAATAGAAGCTTGAATCCTTCTGCCAAAGCCTGTAAAATCACCCTTTCCACTGTTAGGAAGGTAGGTAGGATAAGCACACCTTGCTGTCCACATGGTAAGGTGTATAATATGTAACAGTGTAACATGTGTGACATTAAAAATGGCATTTCCCCCCAGTGATTAACCCCATAATGACATTGTCACTGGTTAAGCTGCAACTGGTACATAGGAAAAAGCAAAGTATAGACAATATACTTTCATCTGAAACTTTTGACCTTTACCAGATGCAGACTCTCTTCAGACTTACTTTTTTGCTAAATAAGTCAAATCTAATGATGAAGTCAGATTTATAATAAATATATTGAAAATGTAATTTCTAGAAAGTTACCTTTAACCTGCCTGAAGCTACTGGAGGCTAATTTGCCTTAGCTCTCAAGCTTCTTTCAAGCCTGTCCTTGGCCTGATTTAGGTGCGAAAGTGGTTTGGAAACTGCTTCCGAAACTTAGACAATACCCTCGGAGTGGGGAGATGTTTCCTTCACCTGACAAAGACCATTTGGGGTGGACCCAGGAACTTAATAAGGGGGCTTTCTCTGTCATAAGCAAATGTTAGGCGACTTTTGAAAGCCTCAGCATTTGTCTCCACAGTCAGGCTGACACAAAGCCCAGTGGGAGGAAAGCTACCTACAGAACTGGTTTTGAGTGACTACAGAGACAGGACACTGCACATTACCTTGGCCACCCAGGCTCTCCACAAGGGGTAAATGATTTTCCCATATTGGATTTTTATGGTGAAGGGCACTGTTGTATTGTTTGAAAACGAGGGAAACAGCTGCTAAAAAAGTGTGGTAGGGTTTCATCTAGGAACATTAACCATATTGGTTAGGGAGTTCCCCCAGACTCCCGCTCCCCACTAGTTAGTGCCAGGCATAAATGTGGCACCACAGCACAAGTCCTTAGTCCACTTTCTGAACCTGTAAAGATCAGAAAAAGATTGGTCCTGCTGTCTATGACCTTAGAGGAGCGGAGGACGACTGGACCCGCTCCTGTTGTACCCAGGAAATAGAAGTGGGCTCCAAGGGCCAGTTGGCTGTCCTGCTGTATGGTTACAGGGACACAACAAGCTGCAAGAGGTGTTTTGCTGAAGTACCCAGCTGACCAGTGGCAACTGGACGTGGACTGGACTTTCCTGTTGGGCTCTGTCTGACACTCGTGAGTGTCTCCAACTGCCTTTCCCAGAGGTCTTGGGGACATTAAGAATTGCAGTCTTTTGGCTGTTGGCCCCTAGTTTGGAAACCTTTGAAAACATTTACTTCTGATGGATACAACTACCTGTGGATTCCTCACCTAATGAATACTCCCATGGCGCCAGCATTCGACGGAAATCTTCTTACTAGTCTCTGCACGTCGACGAGGACGTCACTCTAGCCCACGCGACGCCGTCTGACGTCATACAGGCAATAAGAGGTCCTCGACGACGTGCGGACGTCAGTTCCCTTTTTTCCGTGCATTCGAAACGGTTATCTTCGAGGGAGCAACTGTTACTTGTGTGGTTACAGTGTATTTTTGCTGCGTAGTCTTTCACTGTGGTAATAATGTCGCAGAGAAAGTCTGGATTCAAGCCTTGTCGTGAGTGTGGAGGCAAGATGTCGGTGACGGATCCTCATTCCGATTGCCTTTGGTGTTTGAGCTCCGACCACGACGTCTCGACTTGTGATTCATGCCAGCACATGAATCCAAAGGCCCTCAAGTAACGTGAGGCGAAGCTGTTTATGGCGAAATCGAAGGAGAAGCATCACAAGAAGTCTTCTTCTCCAAGACATCGGCGTCATCGAGACTCCCGGCGCCGTAGAGAATCTCGGCGTCATTCGAAGGAGACTCGTTCCAGGTCTTCGGATCGGCGCCGAAGGACATGGGAGATCAGTCCCACGGTTACGCCGCATCCTTCGACGCCGTTGCCCTCTCCGGCGTCTCCAACTTCACCTGGACAGGCGTCGGTGATTGAGGTATTGGAGCCTCAGGTGTTTTCTCCGGCGTTGCAGACGTCGAGGCCGGCGTCGGGGTCGCCTCCGAGACAGGCACCCCAGTATCTGGCTTTTCCCACCCCTGGAGCCGATAGTTCCGCATTCTTGAATGCGATGTATGCCATCTTCCAACAGATGGCTCCAGGGGGTGCTCCGGCTGGGCCTTTGGCCTTTTCATTGGGTGATCCTGCGCCTCTTCGGCCGGCACCCTTTATGCCCTTTCTCCCTTTTGGGAACGTGGGCTCGGCGCCAGTGTCGGCGCCGGTGGCCGCTCCGGTGGCTTCAGAAGGATTGGCCCCGGGGATTTCCATCCCGTCGACGTCGGGATTTCGGCCTGTGACTCCGGTGGGTCCATCTGCTTCAACTGCTCTTTCGTCGGCGCCGAAGTTACCTGTGGCGCCGGACGCGGCGTCGGTGGCTTCTGAAGATCGGCGCCGATCTTCGACTTCGGCGGAGGCATTGTCGACTCCGCGTATTGAACAACGGCTTCATTCGAGGAGACGTGCTCTCCGTGTATTAGAGGAGCAGGAGTACCAACGAGCCCTGGAGGAAGGAGAGCTAGAGGACTCGGTGATGGGCTGCGTGGTCTGGAGTCGGCCAGTGGGCTGGACACTTCCCCTGAGTGGGATCTTTCGTCCCCGGGAGAATACACTGAGGAGGCTGCTTCCTTTCATGCAGTGGTACGGAAGGCAGCTAGTTTTTTGGACCTGCCTTTGCCGGTGGTGGAGGCTAAACAAAACCTTCTAACAGAGATGCTACATCCGGCCTCAGCTGCGGCGGAGCCTTTTTTGCCATTTAATGACGCTCTGCTGGATCCGGTGTTAGAGGTGTGGAAGAGGCCGGCATCTTCCCCAGCAGTTCACAGGGCCGTGGCCAGGAGGTGTCTGGCGGCTCCGACTGACCCTGGTTTTCTGTCTAGGCACCCTACGCCGGAGAGCTTGGTGGTGCAGGCCTCCTGTTCATCCAAGTCAGCGCCTGGTTCTTTCCCGACGGTGCCTGGGGACAGAGATTCAAAGAAACTAGAGGCGCAGTCCAAGAAGATTTTTTCGTCCTGCAGTCTGGCGTTAAAGGCCACCAACGCAACCTGTATCCTGGGGAGGTATATTCATGCTCTGATGGATGACATTTCCTCATCATTTACAGAGCTTCCCCAGGGTCTTTTGGATCTTGTTTCAAATGCCCAGGCTGCTGCGACCCAGATTATCCAGACGGGACTGGATACCACCGACTCGGTAGCCAGAGCAATGGGCACAACTGTGATGGCAAGGAGACAGGCCTGGCTCCGTAACTCGGGCTTTTCTGCGGATGTACAGTCCACATTGTTGGATCTCCCGTTTGATGGGGACAAACTGTTTGGAGCCAAAGCTGATTCGGCCTTGGAACGTTTTAAGGAAAGCAGGGCCACGGCTAAGTCGTTAGGGCTCCAAGCTCCTTCTTCCACGGCCTCTTCCAGATTTTTCAGGAGGTTTCGTGGATTTGGGCGTGGCTCTTCCTCCTCTTCCTTTCGGGGAAGATATCAGCAACCTGCCTCTTCCCATTCCTATAGATCTTTTAGGGGGAGAGGTAGGGTCCGCACCAGAGGAGCCTCTCAGCAGCACTCTGCCTCTTCCTCATCCTCTGGCGGGGTGCAGCAGGGGAAGCAGCCTTAGGCTTCCACCATTTCCCACTCACTCCTCTCCTGTAGGGGGAAGATTACAGCATTTTCTCACCAAATGGAAGACTGTTACAGCAGTCACTTGGGTTCTCAGTATTGTGGGAAAAGGCTACACCCTTCCCTTTCGGGAGTTCCCGCCCCTCATCCCGCCCCGTCCTTCTTATTGTTCAGAAGAACACCTCCTGTTGCTAGAACAGGAGGTACAAGCCCTCCTTTCAAAGGGCGCGGTGGAGTTGGTCCCAGAGCAGGAAAGGGGTCGAGGATGTTACTCAAGGTATTTCCTGATTCCCAAGAAGGATGGTCGTTTGAGACCAATCCTGGACCTGAGGATCTTGAATTGGTTCCTCAAGCAGGAAAAGTTCAAGATGCTGACCCTAGCACAGGTGCTTTTGGCGTTGAACAAGGAAGACTGGATGGTGTCTGTCGACTTGCAGGATGCTTACTTTCATATCCCGATACTCAAGTCACACAGGAAGTATCTCCGGTTTGTGGTGGGATCGCAGCACTATCAGTTTGCGGTCCTTCCGTTTGGTCTTACTTCAGCACCTCGAGTCTTCACGAAGGTGATGTCGGTGGTTGCGGCAGAACTCAGAAGGAAGGGGATAGCAGTATTCCCTTACTTGGACGACTGGTTGATCAAAGCCAAGTCCCCGGAGCTTGTGTCGCATCATCTGCAGTCAACAACCCAGTTGTTGTTCGACCTGGGTTTTTCGGTGAACGAGCCCAAATCTCACCTAGAGCCCTCTCAGCGCCTCCTGTTCATAGGGGCAGTACTGGATACAACATTGGGTCGGGCCTTTCCTCCGCCTCAGCGGATTCAAGATATTCAGGATTTGGTTCCAATGTTTCGAAATGGAGCGGTAGTTCCAGTCCTCAAGGTCCTTCGTCTGCTCGGTCTGTTTGCCTCCTGCATTCTGTTGGTCACGCATGCTCGCTGGACATGAGGGCTCTTCAGTGGTGCCTCCGAAGGCAGTGGTCTCAACACAAAGGGGATCTAGAGAGTACTGTCAAGATCTCCAGAGATGCTGCTGTGGATTTGAAGTGGTGGATTGCAAGCAACAATCTTTCACAAGGAAAGCCGTTCCAGCAGTCGCCACCAGTGGCCACAGTCATAACGGATGCTTCCACTCTAGGGTGGGGAGCTCATCTGGGGGATCTGGAGATCAAAGGTCTTTGGATGTTATATTAGCGGCCAGGCGACACTCCACTAAATCTATCTACGCTAATAGATGGTCTAAATTTGTTGTGTGGTGTGGAGAGAGGCAGATTGATCCTTTGCATGCTCATCTATCGGACGTTTTGTCTTTTGCTCTGTCTCTAGCGCAGAAAGGTTGTGCAGTGGCTACCATTAAGGGTTATTTATCGGCCTTGTCAGCCTTCATATGTCTTCCAGACCAACCATCTTTATTTAAATCCCCTATTGTTATCAGATTCTTGAAAGGTCTTCTAAATAAATATCCTCCAAAGCCATTCGTTATGCCGCAATGGGATTTGTCCTTGGTCCTGACTTTCCTTATGGGGACCCCTTTTGAACCTATGCATTCTTGCCCCTTAAGGTATTTGGTTTTAAAAACAGTCTTCCTGATAGCTATAACATCAGCAAGGAGAGTGAGTGAGTTGCAGGCCTTATCAGTAAAGCCCCCTTATACAACTTTTTATGGGGATAAGGTGGTGTTGAGGACCAAGGCTGCTTTCCTCCCGAAGGTTGTTTCACCCTTCCATTTGGCTCAGGCAATTACTTTGTCCACGTTCTATCCTCCGCCTCATCCTTCCAAAGAGGAAGAAAGACTGCACCGTCTGGACCCAAAGAGGGCGTTGAGCTTCTTTATTGATAGAACAAAGGATTTCAGGCTGGAGGATCAGCTGTTTATTGGATACGTGGGCAAGAGGAGAGGAAAGGCAGTCCACAAGAGAACACTATCCAGGTGGGTTGTTCTTTGCATTAAAATCTGTTACTCTTTGGCAAAGAAGGATCCTCCTGAGGGCATTAGAGCTCATTCCACCAGAGCTAAGTCGGCCACTTCGGCCTTGGCCAGAGGTGTTCCTGTGGTCGACATCTGCAAGGCCGCAACTTGGTCGTCCCTTCACACTTTTGCAAAACATTACTGTTTGGATTCTGAGGTTAGAAGGGACGGCCATTTTGCACGGTCAGTGCTGCAGGATTTCTTGGTTTGACCATTTAGGCACCCACCGCCGGGCGTGGTACTGCTTTGGGACTCTATTCATTAGGTGAGGAATCCACAGGTAGTTGTATCCATCAGAAGAACGAGTTACTTACCTTCGGTAACGACTTTTCTGGTGGATACATTAGCTACCTGTGGATTCCTCACGGTCCCACCCGCCTCCCCGTTGCCTTTCTGGTCTTGCCAAGTAATCCTTGAGTACGCTCCTCTTGGTCTTTGAGGGTGCAATAGATGTTGTATATATTATATGTATATATGTATATATCTTTGTGTATATACTTGATGTGTAGATATATATTTTAAAAAGAGAGAGTTATATATATATATAAAAGATTTACAGTTATTCATGCAATGTTGTGTATTTTTACAATGTAATGGGATGTTGCCTTGCTCTTTCATTGCATTGCCTGGTTGTTCTCATGCACGTAAAAAATGATTGGTACTGACGTCCGCACGTCGTCGAGGACCTCTTATTGCCTGTATGACGTCAGACGGCGTCGCGTGGGCTAGAGTGACGTCCTCGTCGACGTGCAGAGACTAGTAAGAAGATTTCCGTCGAATGCTGGCGCCATGGGAGTATTCATTAGGTGAGGAATCCACAGGTAGCTAATGTATCCACCAGAAAAGTCGTTACCGAAGGTAAGTAACTCGTTCTTCAGGGCTTCTGGAGGCCTATAGGAAAAAAATGTTGTCTGACATTTCCAGGGTGTTGGATTGAATTTCAGCTCAATCCTGCTCAAGGCACCCAGCACCTCTGAAAAAATGTATAAGTCCCAATCTGCGTTTGGATTTAAGAAAATGTTCTGCAAGGAATCTCCAAAGCTCCAGCGTAAACAAACTACTTCAAGTATGCGGCCTTCTGTTCCTCTGCGGTAGCAACAGTTGCAGTCGCAGCCCACACAGGGAGGATTTTTCTTCTCAAGAAGTGACAAAGTCCCTTTCTGTGTTGGAACTCAGAAGCAATATCAATGTTTTTCTTTAAAAAAAAGTGATAGTCTGTTTCAGAAGTGGGATTAGAAATGTTTTCTAAATTTTGACTTCCAGGGTTTCTCCGTGGCCTGTACACTTGTTGCATCAGACCAGGGCTCCATTGCTGTTGGCCTCAAACTGCACTTAGGGTTCTTTGTGGTGCTTTTTTCATTTAAATCTTTAAATGTTCATATCATCGGTTCCTCTTTTTTGCTTTGTCATTTTTGTCATCTTTTTCTCCCAAAAGCTTCCTCTTTATTTTAAAATTAGTTGTGAACTTCTATTGTTTGTGTGACCTCTTTTACTGTGCATGCATTGCTGAACTACTTTTCAAATTGCCTTTAATTTAATCCTGACAGCTTTGTGTCACATTACCAGGGACTCCGCATCGGTTTATTTCATTTAATTTGTGTGACATCTTGAGGGGGTGGCTTTATCCTTTGAGATGGACACTTTCCCACCCCAAATAATGCTACACTTTTCTACTTTTTTGAAACACTGCATATGGAAGGTCTCTTTATTTCACAGCTGTCCAAGGCAGTGCCAACCCTTGGACTCCCATGTGTTATAAGTTGATTTGGTGTCGGAGAACTGAGGATACTGCTTAATCATGGATATGACATTTAAAAAAATGTTTAAGTTGTTTCGAAAAAGGAAAGTAAAGCAGCTGTGCTCTCAGTTGCTCAAGACAAATCCAATATATAGCTGACTAATGCCAAATTGGATGTAACCAAACTGAACATTATTTTGGTGTATGTTCTTACCTGCAGTGGTCTCCCCATCTACGCAAAGTACAGATGTTGGTGCACTCCCATGTGTGCAGTTCTGAACCCCAATGCCACTAATGAGAAGTAGGCAAAGTACTGTATGGCTCCTTTCAAGCAGATTCACCCAGTGTCATCCTCCTTGGGAATAGCGTGATCCACTCAGTTTCAAACATACATAGCATTACATGCCATCCAGTCTCCTCGTCACCGTGATTTATGGTTGCTTAACTGTTGACAGAAGTGCCTTATCCCCTCAAAGTTTGGCTCATGACTGACAAGGCAGTTGAATCCTGTTTAAAATTGGTAGTACATTTGCTGTTTTTACATGTCATTCTTCTGTACTAGCGTGTTAGAACACAAATGTTAGCATGGGAGTACAATGCAAGAACTTACCTCCCTCACTACGGTGCAGCAGCTTCAAGCCACTTGGATAGAGCACTACCTCCGAATATGGGAGAGGGGGCTAGGAAAGGGGTACCTGTGGGTAGATTCCTTTGCGGGGAAAGACTCAGTCACTCGTATGTTCATCATCAAGAAAACAGCACCTACATTTCTGAACCTACTCTTAAGGCCTACCCTAGCATGCGGCTGCATTGGACATACTATTTCTTGTGCAGCAACTGGAGAAAGGAGTCTGTCATTAGCACCTAAGAAGATAAGACAATGTTACCAAAAAAATCAGACGTCATGGCACATTGCTTGCAACAATATCTCATGAGCTTTTAATATTAGGTAATTTAATGTGAGAATAATCAGTTGCTTACTTTAGTTCTCCTGTACCTACTTTGTTTTCGTCTGTTGTTTTTGTTGCTTCACTAACATACCTAACGATTCAAAACTGTATGTAATAGTGTGCCTCCTTGGAAAAGTCTTACATCAGGCTTCTCGCTTTGTACACCTCTTATGTAAATAGTTCTAGTCTCCTTTATCCACAGTCTTGTCAAATTAGGTGCTAAAACCAAAGATACAAGAGCAGTAGCTTCCAATTGAAGAGGAGAAGTCTCGAAAGGCACCTTTGGTACTATGGTCGGTTGTCTGCTCAAGCGATCCTAAGCTATCAGATATTAACCAAGTGAAATGTTTCAAAACACATAGACTGATTAAGTAATCTGGTTAAGCATTCCTTGCACAAGGAAGTCTGGAGTAATAGTCTGGCGTCCTCAGCAATTATGCTCTTTGGTAAGCCAGATCGCTTATCTTAAAAGTATGTACTCCTCAATGTCACTGAGTCATTGCTGCTGCTTTCTTTCTGGAACACGATCTCCCCGACCTCGCTGCTGTTCAAGTTACTGTTGTATTGATTAGAGCTTGATCGTGGGCGAAGCTCCTGTTTATGTAGAGATTCACCCAACATAACCCTGAATTCCTGTTCATCCACAATGGGCACAGCTTCCTGTGAGATCTTATAGAAGTAGCTCTAAGGCACAAAGTCCTGCCAAACGTGTCTCACTATAAACAGTAGCACATGGGTAAACAAGTCAGTTACTTTGGTTAAATGCAAGAAAGAGGCCATAGTGACTCTTACCTGTCCTTCCACACCCCGTCCCAGAAATGACAGCCCTCAGTTTGGACGTGGGCACAGAAAGACATGGTGTAGAGGACAAGGTTGAGGGCCATGACCTGGTCAGAAGGATGGATTAGAGCGAGAAGCTGTTTGGGTAAGGGATGAAGGTTTTAATGCAAATGTATTAAAGAGCAAAGATCTCGGGGTCCCGACAAGGCTGTAGTCCTGTTGTCTTCAAAAGTGACAAATCCAGGATTACAGTTCTCTTGAAGGTTCTATTAACAGGCAATTTGTGTTCACCTCAAGAATAGTAACTTTCTTTGCATTAAAACATCATAGCATTAATGCGGACGTTTGGTTACACAGTCCATTCTTGTCAGAGAGCGTAAAGTGATATTGTTAATTTTCTTCAAGTGTGTTATAATGCCATTTTGCTCCAGTGCACCTATTAAGAGCAAGGTGTCTGCAGTTGCATTTTTAATGAGTATTCTATATACAATGTCGATTTGTTGTGAGGGTAAACGTTTTGACAAATGTGTTTCATTGGAGTAAAGTCTAATTATGCCAAGATAATGCCTGTATGCCTTCACGTTTTACAGATAATTTAAAATTGAAAGCCTGTTATCATGGCAGTTGACAGATTCAGGTGTTGGGCCTTCTTACCTTTTCTTCCAAAGTCCTTTTTCCTATTTGTCCATTCCAAAGTAGTTTTGGGATATTGCTAATCCAGATTGGGGAAGTTGTGAATTTGAATGTGAATGATCTTGATTTCCTAGCTGCTAATTAATAACTAAGGGCTATCCCAAGCTCATACAACAATTAACACAAGGTGTTTAAGTGAGAAAGAACAATAAGATGTACCTGGTGGATCAGAAGGGTCTTTTTTCATGTTTATTAAAATCAGTCTCTTGAAGGAAAGGATTCTGGTGCCCGCTGATGTGTTTCACTTGAACGAATAGGCTAGAGAAATGTGAAAGAGGCTCAAGCTAGTTTCAGCTCTTTGTCTTTGATATAGTGGATGTGCAAAATGAAGTGGCAGTCTGACTTACCTGTAGTCATGTGAATAGAAAACTTCCACAAATGTCCAATGCCACTAGATCTAACTTCTCAAGCCCTTAGTGTCCATCCTGTTGGGACATACTTTACTGGTCAAAATATGATTTGCAAAAGCTAAAAAGATGTTTTGAAAACGTGTAATTCTCTGATCAAAGATCTACTGCATCTTTAAAGCTGCCATGAACCTCATCTATATCTGTCTGACTGACAGATTGACCATCTCCGGTGCATCTTTGCTCACCAGTTAGAACATAGCCAGCTTGAAAACAAAGAGGGTGCACCCAGGATCTGGAGCAACATCCCCGTAATCATCCGGACTGCTCAGACCCTTCCCCAGTTCAGGACAGAGCTGAAGACTCAACTTCACAGAGCAATACTTCAAAACACCCTAAAAGGTCAACTGTCCTTTAAATACCCAGATGTATACATAAAACATCAGTTGCCTAGCAAGCGGGGATCAACCTTCCTTGGTTTAGCCATGTAAGAATATGACTTTCCCTTGATTCCATCTCTAAAAGGTTCAGTCATGTTGACAAACAAAAATATTTGACTGCGTTAAGACTACCACAATAAAGCAATCCGTGCAATGCCATGGTGGTAAATTATATATTTCTCATGGGCTGACCGGGAGCTTGAGCCATACTTAGATGTCATGATCCACCACGAATGCAGTCAGTTGATATAAAGTTTAGGCTGAGTGTTTACCTTTTGAAGGATTGAAAAACAAGTAGGGCACTCAAAACTGTTTGGTCATGCAGTGATATCACACTTAAACCTACAGTAAATGTTTGCTGTTCTGTCAGTTATAAAATAATGTAAGAAAATATGTATTAGTTACTTTGTTTAGATCTTGTGATGTATGGCATGGATCCCATCAAATATGCTATTCTACTGAGAGTACCTCAGGAATATATTCTATGAAATTTAATAATTTGCACCTGACCCATTTGATTAAAGTATGCAGTGGCATAGAGGACTTTAGTCGATTGCTGTTTGTACTTTAATTATAAGTGTTTGATTTGTAAACATTTCAGTGTGAATTATTGTATTTGGTTTGTGTGGATTTTTTTATTGAATCATGAAATAAGTTTATGATGATGATTATGCTGTTGGCCATGCCTGATTGCTAGTTAGCCCAAGGGTTTGCAGACCCATCACCAAAGTACAGAGTCATTGTCTAGCTTTGGTTTGCCTTTTATGGTAGGAAAGTGTAAAGTTGGCATCTATAGTAGCAAGGACATATCTATATATACATAACCTACTCTTGATGCTACTTGTTAATGCATACAAAATGATGTACATGCTCCCATTGCTATCTTCAGACCATTGCTCTGCTGGACAATGTGGGCATTGATTTCCATGGGGTACAAGATGGAAACAGGAACCAACCTACTGGTTAAACGTGCAGTGCTCCCAATAGAGCCACCATCACAGTTATGTGTCAGAAGCAGAGCCCAAACATATCCTAGACATTGCTGTAGTGTTTTTTTCTTGGTTAGCTACCACAGTCTGCAAGCTGCTTGGCTTTCTTAAATTTCAGATTCTTTAGCTTGCAAGGACTTAGTTTCCATGAGGAGAAAAAACATATTGTGCATTAACCATTTAACATTTAAATATGTATGTTTACACAGTTGTGCACGGAGGCACGTTTAAGCTGTGAGCGACCCACTGCGTTGTTTAATTGACTGTCTTTTCATAAATTCATCTGTAAGCTTTTGAAATTAGCAGAATGTTTGTAAAGTACAAGTCTTAGAGTTATTAATGCAATACTTTCAGCTCTATTCAATAGATTTCTCTATAGTGAGCGCCATATCCATTTCAATGCTCACCAGAAGTAGACACTTGCCTAAGTGTGGAGGTAAAAAAGAAAACGGTGGGGCTACATGATCAATGGGAAGAAGTTTTTGGATGCACATGGTGTGCATTATCCCACCATCTAGTAGTTGGGTCCGGAATTCTCCCAATTTTTGTTGGTGGGCGTCAATGGACCCCCATTTGGTGACCCTTGTGACATCCTACTGCTTCCTTTGGATATTCCCACCTTTAGTCGCCATCTTTAATTTTTTTTTGTGCCGTTGGGTCTGGATGCTTCGCTGAAGGCTCTCCAAAACCAGGAGGATTTGAGAAAAGTTCAGGAGAAGTTTGCCGAAAGTTCACCAAATTCTGAGCAGAACACAGACAGAGGTACCGGAGGAGAATTCAAGACCCAAGACGTACACAAATAATTTTTGAGGATTCCTGTGCAGAGGGCTCCCTGTGCCTACTAATGGGGAAGACTCTGTTGCAGTTCTGTCTGAAATGCCACCACAAATACTTGCAGAAGGACAAACACCTGGTCTGCAACCTCTGTCTGCCCTTAGACTATTGAAGCGATGACTGCAATGTCTGCTCCGTGTTCACCTCGAAGATGCTGAGGGTTAGCGAAAGACAGAGGCTAGCCCATCAGACCATGCAGGGACAGCAGACTGCTCAATCCTTAAGAGACCTGGGTCTCTTGAGCAACAAGAAGGAAAATGTCGCCAACGGCATAGGGGGAAACTTAGGATGCCGACTTGCGGGTTGTTGATGTCGAAGCCCAGGCCTCCAAGAAGACAAATAGGTGAGGTAAGAGTCATCAACCTCGAAGAAAATGCCAGAGTTTTAAAAATCTGACTTGCGGGTGTCAAAGGGAGCCTCAGCATCGAAGCTCTCACTGACTGCAGGCATGCCCTGAGATGTAAAGTCCCTTGGATTCCTTGAAATGGACATCGCCCAAGAAAGTACTCCAGAAAAAAAGCAGTTGAAGGATGGACGAAGGAAAGACGTTTAGATGGTCAAAAGAGAGGTCACAAGAAGAACATCGAAACTTGGCCATAGATATTTCTTCGGAGCAATATTTAACGTTGCAGAGAAAGACAAAGGCAAAAATCGATTCTGAAGAAAGACCGGCAGAAATCAAGAAGAGGCATCTAAAAGTCGAAATAGCCACACTTTTACAAGATGTTTTTTCACAGCCCCAGTAATTAAAAGATTCTTCAAAGGGGCAAATAGAATTGCACCACCAAGGAAAATACCAGCACCCACATGGAATCTAAATGTGGTACTCACGCAGTTAATGAAGGTGCTCTTTGAACCATTGCACAAGGCATCATTAGAAATGTTCACCCTAAAAACACTATTTCTGGTGGCCAAAACATCACTGTGCAGGGTGAGTGTATTGCAGGCACTCAAGCTTCAAGAGCCACATACCTTCAGGTTCACAACTACTGGCGTGAAGACAGACCCACAGTTCTCGACAAATGTAATCTTGCAGTTTCACATGAATCAAACTATACAAATACCAAGTTTTTTCTAAAAACCAAAATCACACGCTGAAAACACTGCACCCATTGGAGCAATGCATGCCATAATGTATTATATCAAAGACAAAACCAAGCAAAGACAAAGCAGTTTTCTTGGACGACCAGTATCTAAGAACACAATTGCAAGATGGCTAGCACAAACTATTCAAATGTGCTGCACGAACGCAGGAGAATCAATTGCGGTTTTAGCAAATACACTCTTCTGTAGACATTCAAATGAACTAGGATGCACAAATGGGACAAATTCAACATCTGTTTACCAATCAATGCTAATGTTCAACCCAATCACCACAAAATTAACAAACCGCTACCTAATCTATGTGAGAATGTGAATCCAGAAAAGTCACGCTGCAAAATGAATAGTATCTTGCCTCTAGGTGTAGTTTGAAAATGTTCTGGTTTCACAAGCGACCCACCCATCTCTATCAAGAAGGTGGAAGGAAGGAACAAGATACAAAAAAACACTACACAACAGAATAATGCATAGCGTGTGAATCCAGAAAATTCTTCAAGCTGCAAAACTTCACTTACAGACAAGAAACTATACATTATTTGACAGTCACTCGGACAATGGGGATTGTCCAGACTGGAGAGAAGAGTAATGAAAAGGAGATGAAAGGGTCTTTTTTTGATATGTTATGGTTTGGTATGGTTCTTTCTCAGGTGATTTGTAGCTTTCTTTGTCCATTGGTTAATGCATGTGCAGTTGATACTAGCTAGCAAATGAAAGACTGATTTATTTTTTAAACCACATTAGGGATGTATAGACAAGCTTTGGCTAAGCAAATTGGTCCTGCCTTTGAGACATTTTGGCCGTGCTGGTGCCATTTGCTCGTGCTTTACAGCATTGACATTGCAGATGCTGTACAGCATTGATATTGCTGATGTTGTACAGGAGGAACATAAGGGAAAAAGACGCAATGAAATGGCTGCATGATTTTCTATGTTTATGGTTGTGTTACACGAGTCCCCTTTCTGTTGTATTTATTGATCCCAGCTGGTTCGGTAAATATAAAAATTCAAAAACTATTTTAGAAGGGCCAGGAGCAATTTGCTGTCTGTCCTCCCAGAAAATAAATAATAAGAAAACAGATATCGCTTGGGAGGGATGCCTGCAACAGAGAAGCGGGTAAGCATAGCAGGTCGCAGGAGGCACACGAGGAAGGGAACAAGGAGGTCGGGGAGACTCACTCAAGGTAGAGAACAACACTAAAGCAAAGGGGAGAAACACACTGGCAAAGCAAGACTGAGCGTGGGGATGATGGGAGAAGCACATGGGCAATGATGAGCAGCACTGAGCAGTGGGGACAAGCACACAAGGGAAACAGCTGGAAAACAAGCTCTCATGGAGCTATTAAGCAAAAAGAAAAAAAAAGTAGCTCTCTGACAGTGAGCTGTGGAAAGACACAAGCTATGCGACGGATGAGGGACGAACACAAGACTGACAAGACAAGCCATTGAATAAGAAGCAAGGAAATAAGAGTAATAAAGCCAACCATTGGTTAAGCCGAGAGTGGACTTTAAGCTCACTGTATGTTGTTAGTAAGCTGACAGTAGGTCTTTTGCCACCAGGCACCTTTGCTGTCTAGTTGACTAGTCCTAATGAGAAACCCGGAGGCTTGTGAAGGGGAGCACAATTGGAAAGGACCAGTCCCTTTTCACCCCAGTTAGTTTTTGATGCAGTGTTGAGTTAAATGTGATTTTGAGCGTATGTTCTTAGTTTATTAGGAATTCTGTCTATATAAAGACATGAAACTTATCTGAAGTCGAGAGCTCAGATTAAATCCCCATCTCATACCCTTCTCCCCTGTAAATAGCCGTGGGGACTGGTGTGCAACACCAGACAGTACACATTGCGAATGCTTAGCTCCCTTCGTTCGACTCTTGTCATAATAAATGTTAATCCTCGGTTCAGCAACTATGTACTCTTTTACACTTTAATATTTGCAATTATAACCTTTGTGAATCTTCATTAAAGACAAATTACCCAGAAAATGGTGGCACTTAGAGAGAATTTAAGGTGATAAAATGCCGAAGGGGGGGGAGTTGAAGTGCAGCAAGTTGGTTTTAATTAAGAAACAAATTAATCACCCTGACTTAATGTGTTTCCCTGTTTTCCAGATTCAACAAATTCAAGTGACAACATCTACACAATGATTAATCCTGTACCGCCTGGAGGCAGCCGATCGAACGTGAGTCTGGGTTCTCAAAACCTGCGTGTTTGATTCCATAACACATCATAATCAGCTTATCAGCTGGTTAAGAATATACGTGTTAAATTGAATTCTGCCATTTGTTAGCTAGCAGGAAAAAAAGACAGGCAGATAATATTCAGTGGATTCTGGGAGATATTTTTGGAAGCTTTCTTATTCGCAGTGATTCTTTACTTGGCTTTCAGTTATTAGGCTCTGTCCAAGGGAGTGCGTGGGAGGACGGGCGCAGAGGGCAGCACCTTGCATTTTGGAGAGCTCCAGTCGTCTAATGCTGTTGGCTGTTTGGGTGAATTCTTCCACTTCCACTGGAGTGCTTGTATTGAATTTCATGATGGACTACTTTACTACTGTAGATATTTCTGGTTGCTCCTCTTGGCTCCTTCCTGTATATCTTTTCCTCTTTCTCTCCAATGCTGACTACCGTTAACCCATCAAACCAAGACCTGTTGGCATTAGCAGTGCTTGTTTTTATTGCATGCACATTTCATCAGCTGTGTCTTTGATCGGCTCTTCCACAAATGTCCTAGCTTTGATATAGCAAAAGCTTTGGAACAGTATAGTTACAAAAGAACACATTAAACAGTGTTGTGTTTTGTATTCGGCTCCATTGCCTCAAGATGTAATAGTCTTGGGGAGGTAAACGTGAAAATACAATACTATTAAAAAAAAAATCAGAATGGGTACAGATGAGTATAGTGTGTTAACTAAATCTAACTATCATTTTTTAAACAAAGGGCTAAGGTTAAATGGGATGAAGGGGAAATGGGGCTATTGAGGGAAGGGTTATGAGGGGTCTCCCACACGAGTAAACCTAAAAAATGAAAAGGATATTTTTTTTGATTAGCCTCGAAATTCCCAAGAAAAATATCCATATTATTTGAGGAATCGCTTAGATTTTGACCACCTGACTTGAACCGTGTGAAATTAACAACAGGAATACATGGAACCCCTCAAATATGAGGTGCTGTAGCTAGAACAGGGTTTTCTATGGGCATGGGTGAGTCAGATTAAAGAAGTTAAGGTGTAATTGGAGAGGGGGTTAGAACATGTTCCTGTGACATGACATAAGACAATTCTTTGTACACATACTTCCATTATACTTTTGGATGGCTATTGGGCAAGCCGCACCCTTCCCCAAATTCAGGTAATCTGAAAGAATAATAATGAAGCACCTTCACATTGCATAGGTTCTCCTTCACCTCCGATCTATAAATGAAACCCCCACACCTAATGCACCTCTCTTTAGGAGCAGAAACGACTCCATATGAAGGAAATCTCCACATGTAAGAGGATCAAGTGGCTGGTTCACTAGTCTACACTAAAGAGAAAGAGTAACAAAAACACAGTCCTAGGTTTACTGGTGAGGATTGCCATCAGTGAAAGAAAAAGGTACTCTGGTACCTTAATGTTGACTAGGTCCCTCCCCTCTGACTCATCCCAAGCCTCTTTTACTACTGTGAACTCCCAAAAAACTCATTCCAGACTCTTCCCTCTGTTCAGCTTTTAACCCATTCATCCAACTAAGTGACTCACTGGCTCATCCTAAACCACTTTTACTACTAAACTCCCAAATAATCTGTTCATCCAATAAATAGACTTGCATGTCTACCTCCCCCACTGCTCCCAATAACAATTTTTATTTCACCCTACTCATCCAACCTTGGGGTCCAGCTTAACTTGCTATATACTCCAACTCCTCATCGTGGGTATTAGACGCTATAAAAATACAATTACAATAGGTGCGCCTCAGCAGTCTCTTTTGGCTTTCTGCAATAGCTTTAGACTCCTCACTAATTTGTCATTGGCATACTTTTCACGCCCAGTGGTTGTTGTAATGTTTAAGCAATTCAAATCTTTAACCTTTTTATATGGCACTCATCTGCCAAGAGTCCTTTCTTGGGCTATTTCTTAGCTTTCCTCCTGCCTTCTTTACGTCCTGCATTGTCGAAGGGTCTGTAGAGCGGGCTTCTTTCTGATATTGATCATTAATTGAAAAGTAAATGGGAACAGTAGTACACAAATATCAAGGCCTACGCTTGGTGCCCTTTCAGCCAAGAATAAACCTCCTTGGATGATGAGAGAGTAGTTTAAGGACAAACATCTTTATCCCACATCTCACGGGGTCCGCTTTCAGAGATTTGCACGCAGACAGTGTGTGCTGCCTCGCATGTCCTTTAATAAGCGTTAGACCAGTTAAAAAAAAAAATACACAGTCGGTTTGGTTTAGGTCAGGCAGATGTTTCTTTGCTCAGTACATTGCTCCCAGAATCTAGGAATTAAAGAGTGCTGGATGTAAGGATAGTAAGATCCTACCTCATATAATTCATTGAGATCTACAGGTCCTTCCATGACCAGTGTGCAGACCTTTATACGCTGGCTTATCTAGTGGTTTTTGTAATGTTTCTTTTCCCTTTTTTTTTCTTTTTTTGTGTGTTTGTTTTTAGAGACGGGTAAGTGGTGTAAAGGACCCGACCCACACTGCAGCATTGCACTATGTGCCCCCTTGCTTCTTTGTTTTCATACTCCCATTTCTATTCATGATAGTAAGTGATTAAGATATCAATAATTAACTGGGTCTCTGTAATTGCTTGTAAGTTTTTTTGCAAAAAAAACTAAATTTACACTATTTTTAAGATTGCAGATTTAATAGCAATACTTGCCAAATGCCAGAAAAAGCTGAATATTATTTTCTTCTGTTCTATTTTTAGTTCCCTATGGGCCCTGGTTCTGATGGGCCCATGGGAGGCATGGGTGGAATGGAGCCACATCACATGAATGGATCATTAGGTAAGGTATAATCTGCTGAATGAAAATAAATGTGGAGTGACCTCAAATGTTTGACTTCATACCATGCAGTTAACATGGCCAGACTGTAAATGGTGCTACGTAAGAGGCATACGAAGATTTGTTTGCTATTAGAGTTTAGAAACATGAGGATTGTTACCTACCTTGTAAGCATCTGTTTGTTGAATGTAGCACTGTAGATTCACATGCTGTGCACACTCCTGCCATCCTACCAACAGACTGCTTTTCTTCAAAGAAGTCTTTCGAGTCACGAGATCCAGTGATGGCTACTGTTTGAGGTAATGCGCTTGGTGAAGCTAGATAGTGCGTATAGTGATGGCCATGCATTGTGAATGAAAAAGAGAATATCTAAAAATGTGTATATTATCTGACACACAGCCGATGATTGCTGAGGAGGTGGGTGGGTGCATGTCAATCTACAGTACTGTGAATCTACAGCACTACATACAGTGAAATGATGCTTACAAGTTAAGTAACAATCGATTTGTAGCATGTGTTGCTGTGCATAGACTGTAAAGCAGTTCTTCCCATGCAACAGCTAGTCATTGGATGTTGCAGATGCTTGGAATAAAGTTCTCAGTATGGCTTGTTCTACACATGCCTTTTGGGTGCGAGGACAACCACACAATTCTGTCTGTTAAATGTTATTGGAGTTGACCAAGTAGCTACTTTACAAATGTCTGCTTTGCGAATGAAACTAATGGAAGCACCTTTCTTTCTAGTTGAATGTGGGAGGAAGGTGGGAGGCGGGGGGGGGGGTGTTAACCAGTAGAGCCCTTTTGGCTTTGGTGTACTAAGTTTGAATTCATCTGATTATCCATCTAGCAGTACCGGCTTTGGATATAGTGTAACCGTGCCTTGGGTTAGGGGAAGCTACAAACAGCTGTTGTTCGTTTTTTTTTTTTTTTTTTTTAAATGATTTAGGTCGTCAATGTAGCTTCAGCTACCAAGCCCAAATTTTGGGAGAAAACTGCCAGCTCAGTAGTTTGAGATGAAAGGACGACAGAACTTTGAGCCAATATTTTGGATTAGGTTTTTGGACTACCCTGCCTTGATGCATTTCGAAAAACCGCTCTTCTAAAGTGAGCACTTGTATTTCCCTAACCCTTCACAAAGAGGTGTTTGCAAGAATACCACTTTCTATGGAAGGTTTTGAGCTGGACAGGAATGCCAGGACTCTAAAGGGGCCCCACAAGTCTATTTAGTACCACTTTGAGATTCTGCGCTGGAGCAAGTGGTGTTCTTGGAGGTATTATCCTTTTCAGACCGCTTTGACAACAGGTATTGCAATCAGATCTACATTTTTTGTTGACCAAATTGGACGTACCAGTGCAGGACTTGTGGGTGGAGTTCTCACTAGTGGGCTTGTTGCTGCGTCCTGCTTAAGAGGTCCGTCTGCAAAGTCATTGTCTACTCAAAGGAGATATTCTGCTACGAGTTGAATATGGTGCCGTAATGCCAGTCTCTGTGTGCTGTGTTAAACTGAGACAGCAGTAGGGAAGGAGTGCCTCCCTGTTTTTGTATGTTATACATCACTGCCATATTGTCTGTTTTTATAAGGACTATCTTGTGGTGAATGTATGATAGGAAGGCTTTGAGCACCAGCTGAATTGCAAGGATCTCTGGAAAACTGTTACGATGAGATCTTTGTTGAGCAGGTCATACTCTTTGGACTGACAATTCCAACGTGTGCACCCACCAACACTTGAGTGAATCACACTAGTCCTCCTCTGCTGTAAATCCATCACATCAGACATGGGTTTGCTGATTGTTCAAATGGGCTTCACACTTACCTCTCTTATCTTCCTCCTTACATTCGCCTACATCAGGTCAAATTTCAGTATATCATGCCTCCTATGTAAGGCAGGAAGACAGCCTCTTGTTGGCCAAGGCACCATGGAATGGGCACCAAACTCTGAGAAGGGTGGGAGTGCAACTCCTGCTACCACTTTGTGCTAAAAGACAGATAATGTCCTTGAACTTGCAGTATGCATATTATCCTACCCTATTTTGCAGTTTTGTTAACACAATTTATGGTTCATAGTGAGGTTGAAATCCTTTTAAATTGCCAGGCTGCCCTTTGGCCTTGCCTGAGCCCCTTGGGTCTTCACAAATATAATTGCGGTTATCAAGGTTCAACTTCGGAGGTCGGAGATACACGTACTTCGGTACTTGAGCAACTGGCTGCTCAAGGGACCTTGTCGCAGTAAGTTGCAGACCACCGCCAGATAACGGCCACTCACTTGATCTTTTTGGGGTTTCGCATCAGCAATCTAAAGTCCCACCGAACTTACACAAAGACTTCCCCCTTTATAGTGGCTATCCTGCGTTTGGTGGCATTCATGGTCTTTCCACCAACTCAGTCAGGCTGGGACATTCAGAATGAGCCCGGTGTTTTGGGCTCAGTTCTAGGTTTTGTGCTGATGGTTCAGAGGCTTCTTGGGGTCCTAGCCGCATGTAGCCTCCTTGTCCCATATGCCAGAGGGCAGAGGCGCACCCCACTGTAGAACCTCAGCTTTCAATGGGCCCAGCAATCTAGCGGTCTCTGATTCCATCCAGGTTTCTGAGGAGATGGCTTGGGGTCTAATGTGGTGGCAGGCGAACACCAGCATGACCTGCAGTAGGCCATTTTCCCTTCCCATCCAGATGTTATGGTTGTTGAGGACATGTCACGACTGGGGTGGGACTCTTCTGGGATAAGGGGAGGTACAAAGGCCTCTGGTCTCTCCATGAAATGCCAGCTTAGATTTTGTAGATGGCTGGACCAGCAGATGTTTCTAATGGCCAATGACCTGCCAGAGTCGCTGAATGTCCGAGCAGGTGAGCTGAATAGGCATCCCTTATCGAACCACTAATGGCGCCTGCCCGGGCTAGATCCGCCTACCACCACAGAGATTGTGCATTGTTAAAAATGTTGCTCATTAGAGTTCCCTCAAAGTGAGTCAATGAGAGATGCATTTAGTCTTCTGTACACATTCCAATGATTACTTCTCTTGGCCAGAGTTCTGAAGAAAAGTAAAGCAGACCAGGTTTAGGTCATCTTGGCAGCCCCAGTTGCAGCTAACCAGGTGTCGTACCTAGATCACTCGAGCCTGAACATTTATCCCTCCATTCCGGTTGCCTCTTGTCTCAGCAGCAGGGGAGTGCTTACACCCAAATTCCGACAATCTACACCTTCTGGGATGGATTTTGAGTAGTGACAGCTGAGTTCCTTTGATTTGCCACTAGCGATAGTTAGTCATCTTTGCAGCCAGATGTCCTTAAATGAAATACATGTATGCTGGGCATAGAGAGAAGTTTGTGGCCTGCTGTAGGACTTGTCCTCTTGATTCTCTGCAGACCTAACTTTCCGATGTATTGCTGCTTATTTTGTTGCTGGCCCCCAAAGTCTTGCAGTGGGCACAGTTAAGAGTTATGTGTTAGCTGTTTCAGCTTTTTTGTTTAATTTACCTGTAGTGATGCACTTTCTCTGAAACCTTTTGAGTGCCACAGAGGAATCTCAATTTGGTCCTCACAATGCTCATACACACAGTGTTTGAGTTAATGCATAGTTGTTTTCTACAACTCCTGCCCTTCTCACTGTTGTCGCTTCTGCATGCTGTTTGAGTGAACTCTAGGAGCTTGTAGTGTAGCCTTTCTGCACCACTTTTTTCCAAATAAATTGGTGTTGAGAACTTGGGCTGCCTTCCTGCCAAAAGTGACATCACATTGGCTTGCTCGTAAAACAGCCCTAAGCTTTTACATTTATGTACAAGGGAGCACTGCTCATAGCTGGTTTTACTTCGACCAAAGAAAAGGCAGGGCGAGGCAAATGAGGACTCAGTCAAGGTGGATAACCCTTTGAATAAAGATAAGTTGTGCGTTGGCCAGAAAGTAGGCCCCTAAAGGCATGAGGGCCCATTCCCCCAGGGCCAAAGCTGCAACATGTGCACTGGCAAGGATAGTGCCTGTCCTATACAGCTGCCAGGGTGGCAAGTAGAAATTGGTGCATAGGTTCACAAAGCGCTCCTGCCTATACAGCCAGATCATTAGAGAGGGCTATTTTGCCTGCTTATTCCAGCAAGACTTGGTCATTTGAGTCCACTTCTCAGACCCTCCCTCTATGGGAGTTACTACTGTGGTATCTATTCTAATGGTGGGGAATCTGCCATTACAAGTAGCAATCCGAAAAAAGTTACTTAACCTTGGGTAGCACACACTCTGGTGGATACTGTAACCAACAGTGGATTCCTCGCAGCAATATATTTTTGTCTTGCATGTGGGTGGAGTAAATACACACTACAGGCCACATGAAATGTATTTCCCATGCCACAGGTGCATTTTGTGCGACATGTCTTGTCCTTATGGACATGACCAAATGGATGAAACCAATTTTGCCACTACTGTTTTAGGGCAAAGGATCGAGTGTGGGGCTGAATAGCAGTATTACAGCGCACAGAACCCAGATACCAGCATAAATAAGGACCGAAGAGAGTTGAAAAATCTCATGTGACCATGCAGAATATGTGAATTTGCTACAATGAGTCACTACAAAAAATAAAAAAAGACAATGAAATGACAGGAGCTTTGGGATCTCTAAAAACCGGAGGATCCTTTAGAAGGGGAGCACCAAATAATAGATGGGGGACAGGACATCCACTCTTTCAGCTTCAGCAGCAGTTCTAATGCAGTCATTCATCAGGATTGCATGTGACATCAACTCAGTTTTAGCCCTTTGGACAGCTGACACACCCCTTTTGAGCCAGGGGCGATAAGGAGGTCAGAGCTCAAAATGTTCAGGACAAACGACAAAAGTACTCCCAAACCACCCCAAAACATGACACCAGTAGGGGGGCGGACTGGGGAGGTTCCTAAGAGAACAGAAAAGAATATCTAACTTCCAATGCCCACAAAGGAAAAGCAGCATTTGCAAAGCCAATAATAGATCTTGACATTTTGACGTACTGGCGGTGTTTGTTCAAGCTGCAGAGCATCCCGCGATGCTCACCATGTGAATATAGAAAACTATTGTACCAGGCAGGTCACTTTTTTCAGCTTCCCTTGTCATAGAGGAACAGGTGTGTAGAGTACACGTTCAGGCTCAGTCTTCAGTGAGAACTGATATTGCTTTGTGAAGTGAAGGAAAATGTGGGTGAAGCTAAGTTAAACAACCAGGACCCAAAAGTCCACACGATTAAATCGTGTGCTAATTTATTAAGGGTTATGTCTAAACTTCAAATTCTGATTATGATGAAGCGCTGGTCAAGAAACATAAACAGAATGAGTGATTTGTCCTGTGCAAAATGGTGATGTACTCGGCGATGTTTAGTTGCCACACTATCAAACGTGACTAGGTCCATTTAGCTAAACGTAATGGTAGGAACAAGAGCATGGTGGCCTCTACTGTATGGGGAGCTTACATGTCACTTTTCCCGTTAGTACTTACAGGATGCAATGTAATGTTGAAATGTTGAAATTCAATACACCTGCATGAAAGCTATTTATAAACCACTCTTTAGAGTGAATAATGTGTAAGGAATATAGTTGAAGGTATATTTGTATTCAGACAAAAATCATATGGACATTAAAAACGTAATTTTTTTTTTTTTTTTTTTATAAGTGGCACATTTCTTGAACACAAAGGTATCTTTTTTTTTTCTTCTCCTAGGGTCCGGCGACATAGATGGTCTTTCAAAAGTAAGTTACTGTATTGAAATGTGATCACGGAGTGTGAACGCAGGTCATAGTTAGCACGTTGAACCCTTTAATTCAGGAAAGAAGTTTCTGTGCTCTGTGTATGGTGAATTGTTGTCGTAGTGCACTCAGTATGTGTAATAGGGCAGTGGTAGGATGGTAAGTGGTAAAGAGTTTCCGCCGCAGACATTAAGGTTTTGTTTTTTTAACTTTTTGCATGCTTAGTGTAGCGTATGAAGGTTATAGAGTATGGTATGTGGAAAATAAATTCTATTTGTGACGTGCAGACAGCTTTTTGAAGCAATACATCAGAAGAATAGTCTTAAAACACAATGTAGCATTTTATACTCCTAATGTCTTTCTTATTAAAACATTAAAATATTGGGAGCTCTGTTGAAGTCAGTGTAATGCTCAGAACCAATGCTCCCATAGATTTTCTGCTCCAACATTCCAATGATTCTCTTGTTGTTTCTTTCTGTAATTTTTGTTAGAAGCCCGCTGTCCTCATTAAAGCACCTCACCTATGATCAGGGCTCTATTCTGGGATGAGGGACTTTACCAGCTGGTATAGCTCGAGGCAGTAGACTGCAAGGCTATAACTGTCAATAAGAATTGAAGGAAGGGCTGACATCAAATCAACTCCACTACAACCAGACATTAAAAGCCAGTTGAACCATGTACTCCAAGTGATGAAAGGCCTGTGTTTGCAAGAGGTGCACCCCTAATGTGACTTTACTTATTTGCAGAATTCTCCAAACAACATAAGTGGTATTAGCAATCCCCCAGGAACACCAAGAGATGACGGGGAACTAGGAGGAAACTTCCTGCATTCTTTTCAGAATGAAAATGTGAGTCTTTATCCGAAATACATACTTGACCTTGATTGCTTTCCTTCCTTTTTTTTACTGTATCTAGTAACAACGTAGACTGCGTTTTCCCCGTGAAGCTGCTGCTTGTTTTTTGGGCTCGGGAAAGACTGTTTACCAATAGAGAGACTTAACAAGTGTGTTCTGTAGGTTGAGTTGCAATTTTCAACCATGATTTTTACTCAACGTATCAGAGTTACACCATTTCTACTATATCTTCAGTCCCTCAGATCACCACCTTGCTTTTACACTGTTTGCAAAATGTTTTCTGCGATAGTGTCTTTCAAATTTCAGTCTTTTTTGTACTGATATGATGCGTAAAATAAGGATTTACTTAAACATGACTGAAACCCAATGCATTCATCATGATTCACATCCACACTATTACATCCGTTACTCTCTAGTCAGAACATTTAAAACTGTAAAAGGGTTTGAGATCCTGACCCCAGCAATACTCCAAACAGTACTACTGTTTCTGCTGTTTCACTGTGTGGCATCAGCACACTCTTGTTCCTCCTCAGTGCCCTCATTTTTTTCGACAATGTGTGCTCCTCTTTTTGGGTGTGGTACAGAGGGTGAACCTTTTCTCCTGCCCCAGTGGTCCAGACAGTATATAATTTGCCCAGTTAAAGGTGACGACAATATTTAGAATGCCACAGACCTTTCTTCCAGAGGAGCCGTACATGCATCCATTCCTGCTGTCTGACCAGTGTCATCAAACAAATGTGTGACCTCTCTGGATTCTTGGCATTAGACTGAACTAGTAGATTCCCCTAGAATAAAGCTATTTACCAAGAGGCTTGAGACCATGGGCATTCATGAAAATGAGGATGTTACGCCCCTGCAGGCAGGCGAATTAAGACTGCACTTGGTTGGCTTTTATGCTCCATACTCATCTAAAGGAGGTGCTCTTTAGAATCCAGAGGCATATATTTCACAGCAAAAATAATTAGAAGAACTGATGCCAGCAACCATTCAGAGTATCAGTCAAATAAATTTGAGCACACAGTTATTTTATTATGAAACATGTTTTGTGTTTGGCCATCCTATCTTACCTCTGCAGCGGAAAACCATCTCTATCTCAGTTGTAAATACATAGCTGTATATTTAATCCAGGAATTGGGTTTCTGTCCATGGGACTGGAACTAGGAAGCAAGTTTCAGATGTGAATATTGTGTTCAGTCTGACGTGTCAGGCTACGCATTCTAGGGGAGGGACAGTGGTACTGTGGCAGCATGATTCTGGTTGTGCACCAGACCCTAATCGGGAGCTTCATTTGACATTTGTCTCCATTAGTTGAATTTGGGAGTTAGCAAAGTCTTGCACTGGGGTCTTGGTGACACTGTAGCTATATTGCTGAGTCTGTGAATGGTTTTCTGTACATCCTTTATGACCCTACTGCTTCCAGGGATTTTCACCAAATTGCCCGCAGTGTATTATCTAAATGCCATCTTTTTGTGTCAGGGACTAGCACCTTGACCTCCTTCCCACTAAGTGACCATTTTGTGTTTCAAACCATGCCAGCAGGTGGAGCCACTCTTCTCGTTCGTTTGGTTAACTAGTGACACTTATGAATCCGGCTAAAATGCTTTACAAAGCACGTCAAAGTACGATTGCCTGGATTCCCAATAGTGTTACTGCTATAGAATGCTGAGGTGAGTCAAGGCGTCCTGTGGCTGTCAATGAGCTTTCATGCCTTTTGGGGTGTTCTGTTCCATTGATGTCTTTGATGTGAGGAACAACACTTTAAAAGTCAACAAGTTCATAAGAATCTCCTACGTCGCTGCAAAGAGTGATACAGAAAGGAAAATGCTAATGGTCTCCTTTGTACAGTAGTTCAGAAGACTCAGACGACCGTGTCTCATTGGTCCGCAACTACAGTTCTTCCATCCGTTTAACTCGACCACCAGGCGGTGGTTATTGTTGACGGTTCCGTTCTTTTTCAGGCAGCTCATTTGAGAAAGAAAAAAAAAACACTGGCAGAGTAAATAGGGACATTGTGAGATTCGGCTACTTGTGCACTCGATCATTCTCTTGGAGACTTTATTGGTGTTGCAACAGAGGGTGTTGGTGATGGGTTTTAAGGTCCTAGAGGATGCCCTATCTTTCGCTAGAATGAACTCTAGCCAGGCCACTTTTGGAAAAAGTGGATTTGGATGTGATTGAGTTTTGCAATATCTATTTCAAGTGGGATATTAGTATGCTTTCTTTAAAGTAGCAGTGACCTGAATTAATTATGCGTTTTGCAACCTTAATATGGAGCTCAATATCACATTTCCTGCATTGTTTGCCTTCACCAGGATCCCTGGGTCTCCACTCACACTTCTTTTGATGTAGCAGCTTTTCCAGTGTTACTCATCGCATGAAATTCCCTGCAAAGGCTGAAAACTTTTTTTTTGTTTTTGTTCTGCATGGGCCATCTATGCACAAAAAATATTGCCTCAGAATATTTTCCAGGTCTAAGAGGATGCTTGCAATCAAATTGTCTTTTACTATTGTGTATTTCTGCATGATAGACCACCCGAGCTTTACATTTTTTTAAACTTTCTTTTTAACACTTTTGACCAGTGGCCTTTCATGATTTAGAGAATAAAAGTACAAACCTCACAGCAGTGCATTATTTTGATGAGCGATAAAAATGTGTCTTTCAAAGTTTTGATGTTTTTAGTTTTTCTTCCTAAAGCTGCCATGCTTTGTCCAGGAATCGGCCTCGGCACACCTTTGGTACTCCTGAGTTTGCAGAAAGAAGGAAGATGATTGTAAGCTTGGTGTTCCACATTCCAGAGGCTGTTAGCAGCTGCCATATGGTTCTTTTGAGGGAAGGATGATATGTTCTGCGTAAAGGGCAGTGGATTAATGATTCTGAGCGATACCTGCAGTAAGGACATGCTGATTAATTGTTCTGGTGTTTCATGACCAGATGTTATTTGGGATAAAGAATGCTGCTCCGGACCGTGATGAGAAGTCTTTTCTATTCGAGATTGCAGTTCGAGGATACCTAGCAGGCTCTCAAGTTCTCAAATCTGAGAATCTCTGGCAAGAATGGGCTTTTCTTTGTTTAAGATGCCATTCTTTTATGTATGTACTCCTTCAGGGGTCTTTTGACTTGTTTTTTGTTGGATTTTTGGTGTATTTTGAGTTTTCTGTTCAGCTCGGATAGAACCTCATGCATATTGAGACGAATTGGGTTCTTCGAATTTATGGTTTCTTTTCATGCTCTCCCTAGCTGATGGTTTGATGGCCTGAACTATCTTTTAACGGTGAAAATAGGAGGACGATTGCAATTCCTTCCTCAAGCGAGATATACCCTAATTCTACTGCTATTGCAAAAGCTGTTGGGGAATTTGGCAAATTCTACAAAAAATAGGTAAGGGCGTGATAAAGCCCTGCCCAATTGGAGGGAAAGGAATACCTTTCAATAAAGTGGCCCAAGGGATACACTCCCCCAATACTGTAACATACATACACAACATGGGGTATCCCTTGCCTGCCAAGAGTTACTCCTATCCCACTTGGATACCCAGTCAGTTTTGAATGGAAAAAATACATCTTTTTTTTTTTATTATGACCCTCACCCACTCTAGTAGTGATATGCTTCATCATCAGGTCCAACCTGGCTCCTAAATGCAAGGAGGGGCTCAACCATATTCTAGGGAGCCCTTTTGATATTGTTGCTACCAAGTAGACAACAAGAATAAAAATACCTCAAACAGACCAAGGTGTCCCTTTTTATTAGTGGTCTATGTGTGTAGGGATTAAAAATTAATTTAGTGGGGAGGGGGGTGCTAGGCTAACCCTAGACTAGCCGTGAACATGTTTCAGCCCCTGTCGTAAGCCTCTCTGATCCAGGGCTTTCTTCAGGACATAATGAAATTGGTTGCTGTCGTGTAAAGTACATTCACACCTAGTCACAAATGTAGGACATTCAGCGAGAGTAAGATTACTCGCCTTTTTGTAGGATCGTAGTTCCCCTATTTGGGTATTCGTCATGCCTCTCGGGGTAGGGGAGCATGCCCCTGTAGTCACACATCCCTCAAGGGTCACGTGCTGCCTCAGCACCTACTTCTAGTGCCCGCTCTCTCCCGGCTTGTCCCATTTGATTTTGGCAAGCCAACCAATTTATTCTGTACGCTCTTCTCAAGTTGTCACATTACTAACAAGTCCAGTGTTCCTCCAGAACGTTGCACAGTAGCTCAGAATGCGTCCAACTTTGGATTGGGTCACTGTTTCCAGGCTACAAGTACGGATTTATTCTATGGCTTAATAAATCAGTATCACTGACTTTCAATCAGATCCCTTTGATTGTGGCCCCATATCATTACCTTGGATTTTAACAGACTGAGATAATCTTGCATTGTAGTTAATTGTAGCTGTAAAATGTTTGGGGTTTGTGCTGAAAAAAATGAATGGCCTGCCTATAGAAATATCAGAATATTTAGTTATGTACCATTGGGACGTCTGAGGTAGCACCCAGGAGTTCAGTATACAAATAGTTTGTGTGTAGATGAAACAAGAAAGGTGTCAAGATGCAGCAATGTTTGATTTTTCCATCACAACTGCTTGTTCTAGCACTTTCTACTCTCACCCTAACTTGATCTTTAGTTTTGTAATGGAGGACCACTGTTATTCATGAGAAGTGGTGGCAGTCCTGTGTTTCTCATTTAAGTACAAAGACAAAGTAGTCGGTTGTCCCTGCGGAATGCACGAGAAAAGCCCAGGAAGACAATATGCAGAGCCATTGGTTGTTTCATGAAAAATGTGTATACTGTGTGTTGGAGGTTAAAAATGCTGATTTATAATTGAATCCGTTCCTGACGCTGCCCTGTATGAGGTTTCGGACGTTGTTCTCAATCCAGTCATTTATATGCTTCAAAACTGTCTCTGAGAAGATTTTTTGCACCGTCTTTAAGGCTGACGGAGTCTAAAGGAGGCTGGGCCGTTGGTTTATCTTTTGTGGTACTTTTAGGTTTGCTTTCCATGAATCAAAAGAATCTTCCTTTATCGGCAAAGAATATAAAGCCTTCAGATTCGAAAGATGATCACCAGTCTGCAAAGTATTTGAAGCCTTTAGGCGGGGGAAAATATGCTGGCAGGGGGACCCTGTAATTTAGTTTTAGACCTGGAATTACGTTGTGGATTTTTTTCAAGTGCAAAGTAATTGAGCGGTCTCGGATTTCTTTTTCTAGCTGTTGGTATATGGTTTTGAGCTTTGAGAGTATCCTTCCTGGTTGAAGATATTTATGAAACATCCTATCAATTCTGCTTATCATTTGTGTTGCTATTAATGTTATTTTACGAGTTTGCCCAGGCTTGTTGCTAAAAACCTCCAAAACTCTTTAGTTTTTTTGGTCGCCACCAGTGGGTTCTACAAGAGAAGTAATTGCTGTTTTTTGCATTCCTTTTTCTTGGACTGGTTAGGCTTCTATACTGTGTTCCTAAGATTTTCATGTCTGATGCGTCCTTTTGTTTCAGGACAAAGTGGCGTTCTGATTTGGTCTTTTCACCCTCGCTATCAAACCATTTTTTTCACGTTGCATTTAGCTGTGAGGCATGATGATATTTTCGCAGTAAGATCCTCCTATGTTCTTGTGAACTTGTGAGTACTACATTTATTTTTTCATTTGGTCCGCGTGCTAGCTGCTCCAGCTTCAACTTAAAGCATTTGAGATTTACAGTTAAAGGGTTGGAAATTTACCCTTTTTAATCTTGCCCCAGTGAAGCCTGACCTTATTTCTGATTTCATTTCAAATTCCCAGCTTATTGTTTTTTTATGGTTCGGCCAAAGTGTGCAGGGAAGAACTCCTTTAGACATTTAAGTACTAATGTGCTTAACAGGAGGCAAAGTATTCAAATATTCTCAACCAGTAATCAAAAGATCATCATGTACTATTTTAGCATCTTTAGTAGAAATATGAAAATAAATCTGCTTATAATGTCTTAAATATCTTCAAATACTTGAAGCATTCTTTAAAGTCTATTTTTTTTTCTTAATTGACATAATCTGAATCTCTGGAATTCCATGTAATGCATTGGATCCATCAAAACCTAGTGGAATTCTTTCAGTTGTGATATGTGAGCTCCCGTTTCCAGTTGTTAATATCCCACAGTGATCAATTCATCCACAGCCAACACATTTTGAGATGAAAACCGCTTCTTGAGGGCTGTAATACAAGCGTGTTACGTAGGAGTTAGCATTAAATGCTCTGCCGATTTATCAGAACAATTGTGTGCTCACTGATGCCTATAAATTCATTATGTGCAGTATTTACACATTCCCGAAGTTCCATAAATTAATTCAAGGAAGTTATTCATTGAGAGTCGTATTTGTTTCTTACATGATTTATAAATATTTCAGATAGTTTAAATAGAAGAAAGAAAAAACGTGTGCTTAACCTTTTGCTCACCTGTGGGATTCGTACACCTCTTGGTAGAGTGACTCTGTGCAGGTCATCCACTTACTGCCCTCAAATGCATTGCTAGTGCAGCTCATCTCTTATGTACTACTGTGCCTATTGAAGGTGGGCTCAGTGATCTAACTAGTCATACAGACCCTGTTTATCCGTGGTTTGATAAGGTCTATTGGCTGCCCATCTAGCTGTTGTGTACCTTTGGGGTCTAGTCTCTCTGGCAGTCCTGGGGAGCCCAGAATATTGTTATTTCTGTTTTCCTGAGTCGTTCCCGGCCCTGCCATCCATAACCGATATTCTAGTCAGAGGCCCAGCAGAACTGCTGATTGCTCTGCTCTCTAGCGACCAGGTCAGGACTAACTGAAACGTACCATAAAGTTTCACTAATTCTCTCCCAGACATGCAATTATACAAGATCATACCCTTGAGTCATGCAAGAACGAGTTACATCATCAACTCTTGCATCATCCTTCTTTTTGGAGGCGATACATTAATATTTTTCTCACAGGCCTCTCAATACCTGTTTCGTCTGGTGTTTCGCCACCAAGCCATCGCTGCTGTAGTCTCTCACATGCACGCTCACTTGCCTGCAGGGATCTAGTGTAAAAAGGGCAGTTACAAAGATGCCTGCTTTGAGTAGGTCTTACGTTAAGAATACCAAACACTGGTGGATAGAATGCTTGCATTAATCTCAGCCACTGGTAATCACTCTGGCTACATCCCAGTCCTTTGCTATTTTGCACATCATGCCTCCTCAATTTGGACCCAACTATATGCAAATCACTCTTCACCCTGTTCCCATGAGAACAGTCCAGCCCGAACTGCCAAGCCAGGTCTTCCCTGAACCGGAACTCAAGCAACCAAGGACAGGTTTCACCCTAGTTATGGTCTCAGCAGGGTACAGCGTAGTTCCAGTGACTGTGTATATGGGACCCACATCTGGGCATACCCATCCAACTAAGGGTGACACAAAAAAAGTCAAAAAAATTGGTATACTTTGAGTAGGTCCTAGTCACCTCTTTGGGGACCCTTTATTGGGCGAATTACCTGCTTCATAATGCTCTGCGTTCTACAGGCATAAAAAGTGCTCTGTTCACACGCTGGTATTGTGCTTGGTCTCTCACCCGATGTCACCTGAGTATCCTCTTCTGAAAGAAACACTGTTCTATGA
Organism: Pleurodeles waltl; assembly: GCF_031143425.1. Classification (NCBI taxonomy): domain Eukaryota; kingdom Metazoa; phylum Chordata; class Amphibia; order Caudata; family Salamandridae; genus Pleurodeles; species Pleurodeles waltl. Next base: position 867,457,957 of record NC_090443.1, read on the forward strand.
AAAGCATCTGCTCGTTTTGTATGGTAACTGTTTGAGGAAGTGATCTTTGTGGTCCCGAAAATGGTAAGCTATTGCAAGAAGTGTAATTAATGGAAGATAGATTTTTAAAACTTTACGATAGGAACTGAAACAAACAAGATAGGTGTGCCTTTTACCAGGAAACAATACCCACCCTTTTGTTTGTTGTATAGATTGTTCTTGGAGTAGGACTTGGAAGTACAGTGGAGGGTGTGACATATTAGCCCAAATCAGAATGCTAGCATACAACACTTTACTCAAAGGGAAACGCTAATTGATCAAGATTAGCTTTAAACGCTTTCAACAATTTGTAGTCCTAAATTTTGAATCACAGTTTGGCTCCAAACCCATGGTCCTAGATGCCACCAGCTCTCCATCAACATTTGTTGTTGAGATAGGTTTGAACCAAAGCCAATGAATGCCCTGCTATTGTCAAGTTTGGTTTATTGGCATCTTCTAAGTGCTGCTATATTAGTACAAGCATTTGCTCAGGGACCACCCGAGTGTTGGGCATTTTGAAACACCCTTTTCACTGTTTTAATTAGCATTATGTTTGCAGCAGTCCCCTTCCTTTTGGCTTTTGAAATACCATACGCTAGAAACTAAAAGTAACTGCCTGGCAGTTCATATGTCAGATTGATTTAATTATGTGCTAGCATTTGTCGTTTGAAGACTGGATCTATGCTTGCATTCATTTGACCGTTAATTTCCCCAATTGGTTTTGGTCGTGTAATTCTTACCTATGTTTATTTCACAATGTGCCCTATATCTTCACGATGGTTCTTACCAGCTTTTTTCTGTGTGCCTGTCTTTCAGTACTCTCCCAGCATGACGATGAGCGTGTGATTTTCCACTCCTATTCTTCAAGAAAAGAAAGCACCAGCTGCCAACTCGAAGATTAAGGAATTTATGCAAGAAGAAGCTAAGTGTATGGGGCAAGGAGACAGAGGGGGCAGCACCTCAGTTTTAGTTTCATGCAATAAAAAGGTTGAACTTTTTATTTCATAAAACATGAAGGACAACAAAACAAAAAATTCAAGACCTGATCGATCCTTCTTCTGGAAGGATTTATATATGTACACGACACTTTTTTCTTTTTTTTGGAAACAAATGGAAGCCTCTAGCACCCAAATCAACCTCCTGGCTTTGTCCTTTTAAACTTGTATGTTTGTGCTGTGCTACGCAAGGAATCTGTTGTCTCTGTTGTAGCAATTTAAAAAAAAATAAACTGGACTTATGCAGTTCGTGGTTCTCTTCCCGAAGATCGTCTTTTCTTTTTGCAGCACAGCATAGCACGACGCCGCTCATCCAGCTTCAAACTTGCTTTGTGGAGCGATTGTTCTTGGACTGAGCAGTTCGCCACCCTTCCATGAGAACCTCACCACTATACTTTAGTGCAGCCAGGGTCCCATGTAGGATTGCATCCTCAAGAATTTGTTGCGATCCTGTTGTCCGTAATCCTAGCATGGGTGTGCCCTGTGCCAGACACACACTGCATCCCTCCCCTGCTTCTTATTCACCTGTTGGTGCAAGGAGACGTCATTTCCTCGTGAGAAATGACAGCATTCATTTTATCCAGGAACAGAAAGAACGATGAGAGGCCATTCTGACCTAAGACTTTGAAACTGTGATCTCTTCAAGCCAATATCTTGTTCTAAAAGATGCGATCGTATCAGGGCTTCCGCTGTAATGTGCTTGGGAACTGGATTAAGATATATATATATATATATATATATATATTTTTTTTTAATTTTGACATAATTACGAAACGTGTACTTGCGATACGGCAGGCTCACTGTGTGAAAACAAATCACCTCCTTTTACATGTTAGAGGCGACAAAGGAAAAGGAACTGAAGCACGTGTAAAGTCGATAGCAAATACATTGGGGCTTTGTACATTACACTACCCCCGTTGCTGGTCTCTGTTCTATCACTTTCCACTTCTGAACCATGTATGCCCTGTATTGTAAAATATTACCTGCCTGGACATACCTTTGTGCGGACTCCTTGAGAACATTGTAACTGTTTCTGTGTTTTCTTATCTTGTAGTCTGGTTCTAAATGAGAGGAAAAAAGTAATTATCATACGTTGTAGTTTGTGTTCGATATTTGTTGATAATGTTTTCCTAAAGGGTTGTCCTTTTCTGCACCCCTTCATGAGATGTTTTTTTTTTGTTGGGAACATTGGCTTGGTATTACACTGATTGCAAGACATGAGATGTTGATAGACTTTTTTGGGTGTAATATGACTTTTTTATCAATATTAATATTATTATTATTTGCCTTTTATTAGGCATTTCAATTGTGCTTTATCTGTAGAAAGTTGCCGGGGAGGGGTGGGCGGGGGAAAAAGTGTGTCAATCTCATAGCTGCATTCAGATGAATATTAAAATTCTGAAATAAAAATGAGAATTTGTTGTATTACTCAATGCTCTGAATTTCCACGACAGGCCAGTAAACTAAGAAGTCTCAGGCTGGTCGCATATTTTAACATGGAACGCTAAATTATTGCCTTTATCGGTCTAGGATGGTTTTAAATGAAAGTTTTTTTTTCTCTCCCTCCAAGCCGTAATAAATATAAACTTAAACAGCTGGTTTGTTTTTTCTGCTTTCTTGCCATATTGTTGGTTGAGTGAAAACACAACCAAAAAGTTTGGAGGACAGTCTTGGCGCTCTTTCTGAGGCACTACCAGATTGCATTGGACGAAATAAAAAAAAAAAATCCACATTCCACCTTATGCACCATAGATACTTTGCTATTTACTGGATTTGTTATTCACACGTGCTAGCTCTCTGTTGTCTTTCAGGGTCTGCAGCCCTACCCTGAGGAGGAAGATAACATCTGGTCGTCACATGTACTCTGCCTTGGGGTATGTAGTAGACCGTGTCAGTTTGGATATTTGCAGTCATACGTGCCAAAGACATTGAGAATGTGTAGGATGCCCTTAGTCAGACCCTAAACCAGGACATATGCACAGTTTTGCATCTACAGGTCTTTATAATGCACCACCTGAGTGCAGAATATATGTAGCGTGATTACAGCAAGGATGGTTTTGCAGGGTTAATTCTGGATTCACATGCTGTGCATTATTCCGCCATCAAGTGGTTGGGCCTGGAACTCACCAGATGCCTCCACTCGTGGTTGCATCTTCAGATTTTATTTTCCGCCATTGGGTCTGAAAGTATTGCTGAAGGCTCTCGAGTTGCTGAAAGAAGAGGATTATCCCGAAATTTGTAGAAGAAACCTCTGAAGTTCCGGACAGAAACCGTTGATTCTGTGACAAATTCGTGGACAATCCAGTCATGACTTTTTTCCACAGCGCAAGAAGGGAGGAGTAGTACGAGACTTCAAATCAAAAGAGGAAGACCGGAGAATAAATGGCCAGCCCTTTTTACTACCCCCCACCCCCCAGCTCCGAGTGATCTGAAGAACACATGTTTTCGATTCTGCTGAGTGTCACAAGTTTGACCAGAAGGACAATCATCAAGTGTGTGCAGCCTTTTTCTATCACCAAACCACAGCACTGACAACTGCAAGGCCAGCGCATAATTCAGACCAAAGATCTGAAGAGCATGGGGGAAACAAAGGTAGGTACACTATGCAAACTCTTTTGCTGAGAGACCTTAGGTTATAAAGTGTGTTAGGAGGAGCACAACATCGCCGAAGGAGCAGAGGGGGATAGCTCAGACTTCGAAAAGGAGGTCATCGATGTTGAAGAAGTACACCAAAAACACAAAGCTAAATGGGAACTAGTAACATTAAAAAAGCAGAGTGCAGGCAAGTCTAAAACAGATTAGAGCCTTCAGCAACCCCAGAGCCACAAGAAGCAGAGAATAAGGAGATCTATGAGGGAGAGGACCCAGAGTTCAGGGCCTGTTTGAACAAATGAAATGCCTCAAAACACAATTACAGGAACTAGAGACAGATTAATCGGAGGATGGAATAGATACATATCCATCCACTCCTTCGCCTCTGCACGATATTGCCATGTACAACCAACTAATAAGACAAATATGGTGTCCAATTGGAGGAGATGTTTTAAACATTTTTTTATTAGAGACATTGTTACCCTCACATAGTAAGAGATACTTGTCAATGCTTTGAAGCATACTGGACCAGGGGAGAGAGGCTTTCAAGCAACCTGCAGGTCGGGGCACCCAGGACCAAAAAGAAATCCAAAAAACTCTTCTAAAAACCCACCATATATTAAAGGGAACGTTTCAACTGACTCAATCATTGCCAGGAAAAAGGCAAACGTGGTAACTGTCTCCGGACCGTTTTTGGAGCGTAAGCGAATGGTTATGATGTGGAGGAAGTTTGAAAGGAGAACAGCGACTCAGTGGCGCATCACTAACTCTAATGCCCTGAGTAAGTGAAATGCTTACCAACACTGGGGAGAGAGGTGGCAGAGCTGATAATACACCTACTGGAGCAATGTCAAAAGAGAGCGGAATCGCTTACAGAAGGGAAGACTATCTCCAACGGCTGTTTGAAATTTGCGCTAGACTCCGCAGACACAGCAGGCAGACAAATGATGGCAGGAACAACCCTGAGAAGACATGCCTGGCTACGAGTGTCTGGATTCAAAAATTAGATTTAAGCAAATATAAATAACACTCCTTTCCACCGGGAGCACCTTTATGGGGGCCCAGTGGATAACACCCTGGACCAGCTGAAGAAAGATCATGATACTGCAAAATCAATGGAGCGGTCTGCAGTTCAGAGGACAGCAAAGATGAGGAAGTTCACCTACCAGCAGACTGGCAGATAAGGGGACCACACAGCAGAGTTTTGAAAGTGCAAGCCAGTCGCTGACACAACAGTGGCAGTACTAAGCACCATAGAAGACAGGCGAGAGAGGCAGAACACAACCACCTAGAGGGGTAGCTGCATCAGCGAGCAAGTGACTTAGAAAACTAATGCCTCTAACTGTACACCACACCTTGACAGGATACTTCTTCCAGGAGTGGAGGAAAGTCACTTCAGACAAGTGGATATACTTCTTATCATCCAGTAGGACTATTGCATAGAATTGGTTAAACCCCCACCAGTGCGAGGATCAAAGAAAAACACCCTCACAAGAAGAAAAGACCTGTCTACAATGAGAAGTAAAAGAATTGCTGCAGAAAAAGGCAATAGAGAGTGCCCTGGAAGGAGATCAACCAGGGAAACTACTCAGCATGCTTTCTGATACCAAAACAAGACTGGTCGCTACAGTCTATACTAGATCTTCATTTTCTAAAAAAGTTATTAAAGACACACCTGTGCTGCAAACGGCCTTTCCGGAGCTTCACCAGGGAGACTATATGGCGACCATAGATCTAAAGGATGCATAGCTACACATCCCAGTTACCACAAGCACAAAAAAACATGTGCGCTTTATGATAGACAGAACACACTATCAATACAAGGTGCTACCATTCAGAATAAAATCAGCACCTAGAGTTTCAACAAAATGCTTAGTGGCAGTTGCAGTACAGCTCAGAAGGCAAGGGATACACGTGTACCCTTACCTAGACTAAAGGCAAACTCCTACCCAGACCCCTCAGTGAAGAAAACCGCTGCAAAATTAATACACAGCACATGAATCTGGAAAAGATTCAGGCTGCAAAACAAAATGATTACTTACCTGTAGGAGTAGGTTTGCAGCTTGAATTTGGTGGATTCACATGCAACCCACACACCTTCCCAGAAATGATGCGAGCACAAGTTGAAAGGTAACATAAAGAATATACAGAAAAGAAAAAGACCACGAAACACTGAATAAATTGATGATCAAACTGGGGGGGGGAGGGGGAACTGAGGATTGCGACCACGTGTGAAGTGTTCCGGGGGGGGGGGAGGGTAACTAATATACTGTACTAGAGGAGAGTTCTGGACCCAACCACTAGATGGGGAAATAATGCACAGCACGTGAATCCAGAAAATTCTTCAAGCTGCAAAACTACTCCTACAGTTAAGTACCTATTTTGTTATAGCAGTTGGCACACCTTAGAATAGCAAACAAAATTAACAAACCAGCATTGTACTGCCTTTGTCTTCAATTAGGAGTAGTGCAACATCAGTACCTCTTAATGTCATAGGCTTATTGTAGCCCCTCACCTGAGCAGCTCAAGGAAGTCCATTAGCTGCTGAATAGTATCAAGCAAAATGTTCTTCGTATTGGCCACTTGGGTGAAAATGTCCCTGTCTGCTTGTTAACATAATAACATGGTCTTTTCTACTACCTCACACGAGGTAAAACAATTATATATTAGTATGTATATAGTGCTCTCCTATAATTCTTATGTGGCCTAAAGCACTTTTTTTTTTTTTTTTTTAAATTGTTGAGCAAGTAGGTAATCAAGTGGCTTTTCACCTTTGGTCCGTGGACCCCTGAGGTTCCACAGCTCAGGTTGTACTCGACTCTTTAGAACAGTAATTATTATTAGCAGATCAAATAGGATTATATAAATAAAGCAAAATTGAGAATTCTAAAGTGCTCTTTTAATGATTTGTGGTCCCAATTGAAGCACTAGTAAAAGCTGACAGAAAAGCATGCGCGTGCATTTCGGGCAAACAAGACAAAATAATATGCAGGAGTATGATGTATATGTCACTTTGTCTTTTAAAAATAAATCTAATGAAACGCACTAACCTACAGATTAATTCAATTTTTAATCTGCACATTTTTCTTGTGAATTAAGTTAAATATTTCATAAATTGTGTATGTGATGTACACTTCTTTCTTTGTGTATTGTTTTGAGGCTCAAATCAGATAAATTGCTTTGGTGGGGATCCCTGGCTTCCCGGAATGATTCAGTGGGGGCCATGGAAGTCAAAAAGTTAAGGACCGCTGATCAGTCCGCATCTCTGTTGTAGTGCTTTGTACCCATGATGAAGTAACAGAACATTAATATTTTGATTGGCCTTCTTCTCGTCCTTGGGTGCATTTATGAGAAGGCTGTTGCTTTTAGTTCGGCTTGTCTGGGAGAAGTTAGGTGCATTGCATGAGGCTTGGAGGTATGGTAGAAGTGGTGCAGCTTGTATTACAGAGAATTCAAAGATAGACACAGCAGCGCACCTTATGGAAAACATCACAAGCAAATTATTGCCATATAAAAAAACCTTTAATACTTTATTTTGATGTAAAACATGATTATCAGTTGCAGGTCAAAGTTTATAGACCAAAAGGGCAACACAAGAATTTTGTGGCATGAATTGATGTAATTCATTTTATCCATGCATGTACCATCTAATGATGTTTTGGAAAAATACATTTCTTATAAAAACGTTGTTTCCATTATGAGTGAGTCTGCAGCAATACCTCTGTTGGATGTCATCCAGTGCGCCACTGTTATGTGTCACCACCCACTTGAGTTTTTTCCTTGCCATCTGGCCAATCTGAGAGGATACATGCAGAGGATATTTGGTGAGAACAGTAAATATTAGACTTCTGTCATGCGATTCAATGTGTTTTTATTTCAGGAATCACCAGTGGATGAAGTCATATCAAAAGATTGTTAAACATATTTGAGTTACAAGCACCGTTTTAATTTTGAGTGACCGAAAATTTCCCATTTAATTTCTGCTCCGAATGTCTTCAACTGTTTGTGTAGATAGACCAGCAGCATGGGTATAAACTGATTTACTCTGGACCATTTGAACTTCGATCAAAACCTTCAGTTGCAGAATTGTCGGGCATTTTTGCCGTTGCGAAAGCTAGGACTTCAGTACTAGGAGCCATGGAGGAATGTTTCAAGGCCAGCTTCTTTACAGTGAAGCTGGCTTATGTCAAGGTCAGCTACCCTACAAGGGAGGAGGCTGCAGTGCACTGATGCATTTTAGTTAGCCCAAGCTCTATGCAGGTCACAGTAAGCTGCAAAGCTTCTTTACTGATAGCAAAAACTGTTAATGTGATGCCTAATGGGAAGATCACCATCTGCATAACAGAGGGCTCTACACGCCTCTCAAAATGTGCTAATAATTGGTAGTGATTTAAAGTATTAAAAGAAGTCCAAGAAAACATTCTGAGATTAAAGGATCTGCCTCTCTTTGGATATTGAACTTTTGGCCTTAAATGAGAATAGAAATTATTAGATGCTGAGGGGACTAATAATGTCTCAATGTCCGGGGGTGGAAGGTGCCTCAGGTGTTTACAAAGGAATCGGATGCAATACTGTCTGACACTGCAATATAATATATGTACAATGTGTGATGGAACCATGAAACATAATTGTGCTGTATTTACAAAAAGTTGAATAAAAATATTTAAAAAAACAAAGAATAGAATAGGCAGCAACAGAATTGCCACTACATTTCACAGCTGTAAAGGACAAAGGCGTTTTGTTTTTTTCTTTAAATGTAGGGAAGCCAACATTTCGGGGCCATAAATATTAGAAAAAGCCTAGTGGCATAGAGGATGATATGAAGAGTACACTGAGAACGTTAGTTCGGATAATGCTTCTCACCATGGAAAGCACTGTATTGTGATCAGGGGTGGCTGAAGTTACTTAATTTTTGCCTTGTGTTACATGCATTATTCTCATGAGAAATATTGGTTTAAACTGATGAGTGAGTGGTCATTGCTTGTGAAAATCATACGGGAAGTGTCTGGAGAATCGTAGGAACTCCTGCAGACTGATCCAAGTCTCGGAGTAAGTACTTTACTCATAAGTTGTGTGGCATAAAAATAGCCATAGAGATGTGTGCCAAGATAGAGAGAATGCACCCTTAACTGCCAGCTACATAGAAGTCCAGCCTCAGACTCTACCTTCCATTCCAGTACTAGACATTCTATCATACCACTTTCTATACTGCATTTCAACATGCCACATCTAGCCAATGTAAAAATCTAAAATACGGTACATCACCCCACCACCTAAAAGAAATAAGCAAAAGAAAAGGCAAAGGGGAAATAAAAGACCTGTAAAAGCAATAGAAATGGCTTCAGGGATAACACAAACTATATGAATCCCCAAGATATGTGTGGTAAGCTCCTGTTGCAGGGGTGTGGCAATTTACAGAATATCTACTTGCCCAAGGGAGGGGCAGCTTTAGAAATCTACCTGTCCTGCAAAAGAAAAATCCACTTATCCTTTTTAATGTCCTTTGGTAAGGTGACAAATTATGTCTGCCTCTCTGCTTGTATTAGAGCTCATACTATATTGGGGCCTTGATTCCAGTAAGACCTTGATTTTACCATCTTGCTGCAAATCTACATAAAGGGGCTGGACAGTGTGTTGGCGCTGGTATTTTGCAAGCCGTTTGTACATAAGAGGATGCTATGGTGTTTGGCTAGGTTAAATGGGTTATGTAGAAAAGCTTTTTGGAAAGTTGTAAGGAAATGCCTCCTTGGCATGGTTACCCCCTGAATTTTTGCCTTTGCTGATGCTATGTTTTGAATTGAAAGTGTGCTGAGGCCTGCTAACCAGGCCCCAGCACCAGTGTTCTTTCCCTAAACCTGTACTTTTGTATCCACAATTGGCACACCCTGGCATCCAGATAAGTCCCTTGTAAATGGTACCCCTGGTACCAAGGGCCCTGATGCCAAGGGAGGTCTCTAAGGGCTGCAGCATGTCTTATGCCACCCTGGAGACCCCTCACTCAGCACAGACACACTGCTTGCCAGCTTGTGTGTGCTGGTGAGAACAAAACGAGTAAGTCGACATGGCACTCCCCTCAGGGTGCCATGCCAGCCTCTCACTGCCTATGCAGGTGTAGATAAGTCACCCCTCTAGTAGGCCTTACAGCCCTAAGGCAGGGTGCACTATACCATAGGTGAGGGCACTAGTGCATGAGCACTGTGCCCCTACAGTGTCTAAGCAATACCTTAGACATTGTAAGTGCAGGGTAGCCATAAGAGTATATGGTCTGGGAGTCTGTTTTACACGAACTCCACAGCACCATAATGGCTACACTGAAAACTGGGAAGTTTGGTATCAAACTTCTCAGCACAATAAATGCACACTGATGCCAGTGTACATTTTATTGTGAAATACACCCCAGAGGGCACCTTAGAGGTGCCCCCTGAAACCTTAACCGACTATCTGTGTAGGCTGACTGGTTCCAGCAGCCTGCCCCAACCGAGACATGTTGCTGGCCCCATGGGGAGAGTGCCTTTGTCACTCTGAGGCCAGTAACAAAGCCTGCACTGGGTGGAGATGCTAACACCTCCCCCAGGCAGGAGCTGTCACACCTGGCGGTGAGCCTCAAAGGCTCACCCCTTTGTGCCAGCACCGCAGGACACTCCAGCTAGTGGAGTTGCCTGCCCCCTCCGGCCACGGCCCCCACTTTTGGCGGCAAGGCCGGAGAAAATAATGAGAATAACAAGGAGGAGTCACTGGCCAGTCAGGACAGCCCCTAAGGTGTCCTGAGCTGAAGTGACTCTAACTTTTAGAAATCCTCCATCTTGCAGATGGAGGATTCCCCAATAGGATTAGGGATGTGACCCCCTCCCCGTGGGAGGAGGCACAAAGAGGGTGTACCCACCCTCAGGGCTAGTAGCCATTGGCTACTAACCCCCCAGACCTAAACACGCCCTTAAATTTAGTATTTAAGGGCTTCCCTGAACCTAAGAATTTAGATTCCTGAAACTACAAGAAGAAGAGGACTGCTGAGCTGAAGAACCCCTGCAGAGGAAGAACAGAAGACACCAACTGCTTTGGCCCCAGACTTACCGGCCTGTCTCCTGCCTTCCAAAGAAACCTGCTCCAGCGACGCTTTCCAAGGGACCAGCGACCTCTGAATCCTCTGAGGACTGCCCTGCTTCAAGAAAGACAAGAAACTCCCGAGGACAGCGGCACTGCTCCAAAAGAACTGCAACTTTGTTTCAGAGGAGCAGATTTAAAGACCCCTGCAACTCCCCGCAAGAAGCGTGAGACTTGCAACACTGCACCCGTCGACCCCGACTCGACTGGTGGAGAACCAACACCTCAGGGAGGACCCTCCGGCGACTCCAAGACCGTGAGTAACCAAAGTTGTCCCCCCTGAGCCCCCACAGCGATGCCTGCAGAGGGAATCCCGAGGCTCCCCCTGACCGCGACTGCCTGAACTCCATTTCCCGACGGCTGGAAAAGACCCTGCACCCGCAGCCCCCAGCACCTAAAGGAACGGAACTCCTGTGCAGGAGTGACCCCCAGGAGGCCCTCTCCCTTGCCCAGGTGGTGGCTACCCCGAGGAGCCCCCCCCTTGCCTGCCTGCAACGCTGAAGAGATCCCTTGATCTCTCATTGAAAACCATTGTAAACCCGACGCGTGTTTGCACACTGCACCCGGCTGCCCCCGAGCTGCCGAGGGTGTACTTTTTGTGCTGACTTGTGTCCCCCCCGGTGCCCTACAAAACCCCCCTGGTCTGCCCTCCGAAGACGCGGGTACTTACCTGCTGGCAGACTGGAACCGGGGCACCCCCTTCTCTCCATTGAAGCCTATGTGTTTTGGGCACCTCTTTGACCTCTGCACCTGACCGGCCCTGACCTGCTGGTGTGGTAACTTTGGGGTTGCTCTGAACCCCCAACGGTGGGCCACCTTGGACCAAAAACTGAAACCTGTAAGTGACTTATATATTTTTCTATAACAAAACCTATTGGCTGGATTTGTCTCTGAGTGTGTGTTCCTCATTTATTGCCTGTGTGTATGTACAACAAATGCTTAACACTACTCCTTGGATAAGCCTACTGCTCGACCACACTACCACAAAATAGAGCATTAGTATTATCTCTTTTTGCCACTATCTTACCTCTAAGGGGAACCCTTGGACTCTGTGCATGCTATTCCTTACTTTGAAATAGCACATACAGAGCCAACTTCCTACATTGGTGGATCAGCGGTGGGGTACAAGACTTTGCATTTGCTGGACTACTCAGCCAATACCTGATCACACGACAAATTCCAAAAATTGTCATTAGAAATTGATTTTTGCAATTTGAAATTGTTCTAAATTCTTAAAAGACCTGCTAGGGCCTTGTGTTGGTCCCTGTTAGCATTTCCTTTTAGAGTTTAAAAGTTTGGTAAAAGTTTGAATTAGATCTTAGAACTAGTTTTAGTTTCTTAAAAAGTATTCTAACTTTTAGAAGCATAATGTCTAATACAGATGTGAATGTGGTGGAACTCGACACCACACCTTACCTCCATCTACAGATGAGAGAGCTAAGGTCACTCTGTAAACTAAAGAAAATAGCAATGGGCTCCAGACCTTCCAAACTACAGCTCCAGGAGCTGTTGGCAGAGTTTGAAAGAGCCAACCCCTCTGAGGATGGCAACACAGAGGATGAGTATAGTGACTTGGAGGGTGATTTCCCCCCCACCAGTCCTATCTAGGGAGGACAGGGCCTCTCAAGCCCTGACTCCACAAATCATAGTCAGAGATGCTGGTTCCCTCACAGGAGGGACCAACCTCTCTGAAATCACTGAGGATAACTCCAGTGAAGAGGACATCCAGTTAGCCAGGATGGCCAAAAGATTGGCTTTGGAAAGACAGATCCTAGCCATAGAAAGGGAAAGACAAGAGATGGGCCTAGGACCCATCAATGGTGGCAGGAACATAAATAGCGTCAGAGATTCTCCTGACATGTTGAAAATCCCTAAAGGGATTGTAACTAAATATGAAGATGGTGATGACATCACCAAATGGTTCACAGCTTTTGAGAGGGCTTGTGTAACCAGAAAAGTGAACAAATCTCACTGGGGTGCTCTCCTTTGGGAAATGTTCACAGGAAAGTGTAGGGATAGACTCCTCACACTCTCTGGAAAAGATGCAGAATCTTATGACCTCATGAAGGGTACCCTGATTGAGGGCTTTGGATTCTCCACTGAGGAGTATAGGATTAGATTCAGGGGGGCTCAAAAATCCTCGAGCCAGACCTGGGTTGACCTTGTAGACTACTCAGTAAAAACACTAGATGGTTGGATTCAAGGCAGTGGTGTAAGTAATTATGATGGGCTGTACAATTTATTTGTGAAAGAACGCCTGTTAAGTAATTGTTTCAATGACAAACTGCATCAGCATCTGGTAGACCTAGGACCAATTTCTCCCCAAGAATTGGGAAAGAAGGCGGACCATTGGGTCAAGACTAGGGTGTCCAAAACTTCCACAGGGGGTGACCAAAAGAAAGGGGTCACAAAACCTCCCCAGGGGGAAGGGTGGTGAGACAGCCAAAAACAAAAATAGTAAAGAGTCTTCTACAGGCCCCCAAAAACCTGCACAGGAGGGTGGGCCCAGAGCCTCTTCACAAAACAATTCTGGGTACAAGGGTAAAAACTTTGATCCCAAAAAGGCCTGGTGTCGTAGCTGTAGTCAGTCTGGACACCAAACTGGAGACAAGGCCTGTCCCAAGAAAGATACCACTTCTAACTCCAATCCAGCTAAAACTGGAATGGCCAGTCTCCAAGTGGGATCAACAGTGTGCCCAGAGCAAATCAGGTGTCACACTGAAGCTACATTAGTCTCTGAGGGTGGGGTGGATTTAGCCACACTGGCTGCCTGTCCCCCTAACATGCAAAAATACAGGCAGCAGCTCTTAATTAATGGGACAAGTATAGAGGGCCTGAGGGATACAGGTGCCAGTATCACTATGGTGACAGAGAAACTGGTTTCCCCTGGCCAATACCTGGCTGGACAAACTTATCCAGTCACCAACGCTGACAATCAGACTAAAGTACATCCCATGGCTATGGTAACTTTAGAGTGGGGAGGGGGTCAATGGCCTGAAACAGGTGGTGGTCTCCTCTAATATCCCAGTAGACTGTTTGCTTGGAAATGACCTGGAGTCCTCAGCATGGGCTGAGGTAGAACTGAAAACCCATGCAGCCATGCTGGGTATCCCTGAACTGGTGGGTGTCAAGACAAGGGCACAGTGCAAGGCACAGGGTGAAAAAGTAGAGCTGGAGTCTGGAAGAAAGGCCCAGCCTACCAAGAGAAAAGGAAAGTCAGCTGGGAAACCAGCTGCAACACAACAAGAAAAAGAGAACCTCTCTTCTCAGGAAGAAGTTCTGCCCTCTGAGGGAACTGAGCCTATGGAACTGGAACCTTATCAGGTTGAGCTCTTAGGCCCAGGGGGACCCTCAAGGGAAGAGTTGTGTAAGGGACAAGAAACCTGTCCCTCTCTTGAAGGCCTTAGGCAGCAAGCTGCTGAAGAGTCCAAAGGCAAGAAAAATGGAACACATAGGGTCTATTGGGAAGATGGACTCCTGTACACTGAGGCAAGAGATCCCAAACCTGGTGCCACTAGGAGAGTGGTAGTGCCTCAAGTTTCAGAGAGTTTATTCTGACCTTAGCCCATGATATTCCCCTTGCTGGGCATTTGGGACAAACCAAGACGTGGGAGAGGTTAGTCAACCACTTCTACTGGCCCAATATGTCCCAGAAGGTTAAGGAGTTTTGCATCTCGTGCCCCACCTGTCAAGCCAGTGGTAAGACAGGTGGACACCCAAAGGCCCCCCTCATTCCACTTCCAGTGGTGGGGGTCCCCTTTGAAAGAGTGGGTGTGGACATAGTGGGTCCACTTGAACCTCCCACAGCCTCAGGAAATATGTACATCCTAGTAGTAGTGGATCATGCTACTAGGTATCCTGAAGCTATTCCCCTTAGGTCGACTACTGCCCCTGCAGTAGCCAAGGCCCTCATTGGTATCTTTACCAGAGTGGGCTTCCCTATGGAGGTGGTGTCTGACAGAGGTACCAACTTCATGTCAGCATACCTAAAACACATGTGGAATGAGTGTGGAGTGACTTATAAATTCACTACACCATATCATCCACAAACTAATGGCCTTGTTGAGAGATTCAACAAGACATTAAAGGGCATGATCATGGGGCTCCCAGAAAAACTCAAAAGGAGATGGGATGTCCTCCTGCCATGTCTGCTTTTCGCTTACAGAGAGGTGCCTCAGAAGGGAGTAGGGTTCTCACCCTTTGAACTTCTGTTTGGCCACCCTGTAAGAGGACCACTTGCTCTTGTTAAAGAGGGCTGGGAGAGACCTCTTCATGAGCCTAAACAAGACATAGTGGACTATGTACTTGGCCTTCGCTCAAGAATGGCAGAGTACATGGAAAAGGCAAGTAAAAACCTTGAGGCCAGCCAACAGCTCCAGAAGTTTTGGTATGACCAAAAGGCTGCAATGGTTGAATTTCAACCAGGGCAGAAAGTCTGGGTTTTGGAGCCTGTGGCTCCCAGGGCACTTCAGGACAGATGGAGTGGCCCTTACCCAATCCTGGAAAAGAAGAGTCAGGTCACCTACCTGGTGGACCTAGGCACAAGCAGGAGCCCCAAGAGGGTGATCCATGTAAACCGCCTAAAACTCTTCCATGATAGGGCTGATGTGAATCTGTTGATGGTAACAGATGAGGAGCAGGAAGCTGAGAGTGAGCCTCTCCCTGATCTCCTCTCATCAGACCCTAAAGATGGCTCAGTGGATGGAGTGATCTATTCAGACACCCTCTCTGGCCAACAGCAAGCTGACTGTAGGAAGGTCCTACAACAGTTTGCTGAGCTCTTTTCCCTAACCCCTGGTCAGACACACCTGTGTACCCATGATGTGGACACAGGGGACAGCATGCCTGTCAAAAACAAAATCTTCAGACAGTCTGATCAAGTTAAGGAAAGCATCAAGGTGGAAGTCCACAAGATGCTGGAATTGGGAGTAATTGAGCACTCTGACAGCCCCTGGGCTAGCCCAGTGGTCTTAGTCCCCAAACCTCACACCAAAGAAGGAAAGAGAGATATGAGGTTTTGTGTGGACTACAGAGGTCTTAATTCTGTCACCAAGACAGATGCCCATCCCATTCCTAGAGCTGACGAGCTGATTGACAAATTAGGTGCTGCCAAATTCTTAAGTACCTTTGACTTAACAGCAGGGTACTGGCAAATCAAAATGGCACCTGGAGCAAAAGAGAAAACAGCATTCTCCACACCTGATGGGCATTATCAGTTTACTGTTATGCCCTTTGGTTTAAAGAATGCCCCTGCCACCTTCCAAAGGTTGGTGAATCAAGTCCTTGCTGGGTTGGAATCCTTTAGTGCAGCTTATCTTGATGATATTGCTGTCTTCAGCTCCACCTGGCAGGATCACCTGGTCCACCTGAAGAAGGGTTTGAAGGCTCTGCAATCAGCAGGCCTCTCTATCAAGGCATCCAAATGCCAGATAGGGCAGGGAACTGTGGTTTACTTGGGACACCTTGTAGGTGGAGGCCAAGTTCAGCCACTCCAGCCTAAGATCCAGACTATTCTGGACTGGGCAGCTCCAAAAACCCAGACTCAAGTCAGGGCATTCCTTGGCTTGACTGGGTACTATAGGAGGTTTGTGAAGGGATATGGATCCATTGTGACAGCCCTCACAGAACTCACCTCCAAGAAAATGCCAAAGAAAGTAAACTGGACTGTAGAATGCCAACAGGCCTTTGACACCCTGAAACAAGCTATGTGCACAGCACCAGTTCTAAAAGCTCCAGATTACTCCAAGCAATTCATTGTGCAAACAGATGCCTCTGAACATGGGATAGGGGCAGTTTTGTCCCAAACAAATGATGATGGCCTTGACCAGCCTGTTGCTTTCATTAGCAGGAGGTTACTCCCCAGGGAGCAGCGTTGGAGTGCCATTGAGAGGGAGGTCTTTGCTGTGGTTTGGTCCCTGAAGAAGTTGAGACCATACCTCTTTGGTACTCACTTCCTAGTTCAAACTGACCACAGACCTCTCAGATGGCTGATGCAAATGAAAGGTGAAAATCCAAAACTGTTGAGGTGGTCCATCTCCCTACAGGGAATGGACTTTATAGTGGAACACAGACCTGGGACTGCCCATGCCAATGCAGATGGCCTTTCCAGGTTCTTCCACTTAGAAAATGAAGACTCTCTTGGGAAAGGTTAGTCTCATCCTCTTTCGTTTGGGGGGGGGGGGGGGGGGGTGTGTAAGGAAATGCCTCCTTGGCATGGTTACCCCCTGACTTTTTGCCTTTGCTGATGCTATGTTTTGAATTGAAAGTGTGCTGAGGCCTGCTAACCAGGCCCAGCACCAGTGTTCTTTCCCTAAACCTGTACTTTTGTATCCACAATTGGCACACCCTGGCATCCAGATAAGTCCCTTGTAAATGGTACCCCTGGTACCAAGGGCCCTGATGCCAAGGGAGGTCTCTAAGGGCTGCAGCATGTCTTATGCCACCCTGGAGACCCCTCACTCAGCACAGACACACTGCTTGCCAGCTTGTGTGTGCTGGTGAGAACAAAACGAGTAAGTCGACATGGCACTCCCCTCAGGGTGCCATGCCAGCCTCTCACTGCCTATGCAGGTGTAGATAAGTCACCCCTCTAGTAGGCCTTACAGCCCTAAGGCAGGGTGCACTATACCATAGGTGAGGGCACCAGTGCATGAGCACTGTGCCCCTACAGTGTCTAAGCAATACCTTAGACATTGTAAGTGCAGGGTAGCCATAAGAGCATATGGTCTGGGAGTCTGTTTTACACGAACTCCACAGCACCATAATGGCTACACTGAAAACTGGGAAGTTTGGTATCAAACTTCTCAGCACAATAAATGCACACTGATGCCAGTGTACATTTTATTGTGAAATACACCCCAGAGGGCACCTTAGAGGTGCCCCCTGAAACCTTAACCGACTATCTGTGTAGGCTGACTGGTTCCAGCAGCCTGCCCCAACCGAGACATGTTGCTGGCCCCATGGGGAGAGTGCCTTTGTCACTCTGAGGCCAGTAACAAAGCCTGCACTGGGTGGAGATGCTAACACCTCCCCCAGGCAGGAGCTGTCACACCTGGCGGTGAGCCTCAAAGGCTCACCCCTTTGTGCCAGCACCGCAGGACACTCCAGCTAGTGGAGTTGCCCGCCCCCTCCGGCCACGGCCCCCACTTTTGGCGGCAAGGCCGGAGAAAATAATGAGAATAACAAGGAGGAGTCACTGGCCAGTCAGGACAGCCCCTAAGGTGTCCTGAGCTGAAGTGACTCTAACTTTTAGAAATCCTCCATCTTGCAGATGGAGGATTCCCCAATAGGATTAGGGATGTGACCCCCTCCCCGTGGGAGGAGGCACAAAGAGGGTGTACCCACCCTCAGGGCTAGTAGCCATTGGCTACTAACCCCCCAGACCTAAACACGCCCTTAAATTTAGTATTTAAGGGCTTCCCTGAACCTAAGAATTTAGATTCCTGAAACTACAAGAAGAAGAGGACTGCTGAGCTGAAGAACCCCTGCAGAGGAAGAACAGAAGACACCAACTGCTTTGGCCCCAGACTTACCGGCCTGTCTCCTGCCTTCCAAAGAAACCTGCTCCAGCGACGCTTTCCAAGGGACCAGTGACCTCTGAATCCTCTGAGGACTGCCCTGCTTCAAGAAAGACAAGAAACTCCCGAGGACAGCGGCACTGCTCCAAAAGAACTGCAACTTTGTTTCAGAGGAGCAGATTTAAAGACCCCTGCAACTCCCCGCAAGAAGCGTGAGACTTGCAACACTGCACCCGGCGACCCCGACTCGACTGGTGGAGAACCAACACCTCAGGGAGGACCCTCCGGCGACTCCAAGACCGTGAGTAACCAAAGTTGTCCCCCCTGAGCCCCGACAGCGACGCCTGCAGAGGGAATCCCGAGGCTCCCCCTGACCGCGACTGCCTGAACTCCATTTCCCGATGGCTGGAAAAGACCCTGCACCCGCAGCCCCCAGCACCTAAAGGAACGGAACTCCTGTGCAGGAGTGACCCCCAGGAGGCCCTCTCCCCTTGCCCAGGTGGTGGCTACCCCGAGGAGCCCCCCCCCTTGCCTGCCTGCAACGCTGAAGAGATCCCTTGATCTCTCATTGAAAACCATTGTAAACCCGATGCGTGTTTGCACACTGCACCCAGCCGCCCCCGAGCTGCTGAGGGTGTACTTTTTGTGCTGACTTGTGTCCCCCCCGGTGCCCTACAAAACCCCCCTGGTCTGCCCTCCGAAGACACGGGTACTTACCTGCTGGCAGACTGGAACCGGGGCACCCCCTTCTCTCCATTGAAGCCTATGTGTTTTGGGCACCTCTTTGACCTCTGCACCTGACCGGCCCTGAGCGGCTGGTGTGGTAACTTTGGGGTTGCTCTGAACCCCCAGCGGTGGGCTACCTTGGACCAAAAACTGAAACCTGTAAGTGACTTACTTACCTGTGAAACCTAACAATACTTTACCTCCCCCAGAAAATTGCACTGTGTCCACTTTTAAAACAGCTTATTGTGTTTTATGTAAAAAGTATACATGCTGATGTAATGATTCAAAGTTCCTAAAGTAATACCTGCAATACCTTTCAAATGAGATATTACATGTAGAATTTGAACCTGTGGTTCTTAAAATAAACTAAGAAAATATATTTTTCTATAACAAAACCTATTGGCTGGATTTGTCTCTGAGTGTGTGTTCCTCATTTATTGCCTGTGTGTATGTACAACAAATGCTTAACACTTCTCCTTGGATAAGCCTACTGCTCGACCACACTACCACAAAATAGAGCATTAGTATTATCTCTTTTTGCCACTATCTTACCTCTAAGGGGAACCCTTGGACTCTGTGCATGCTATTCCTTACTTTGAAATAGCACATACAGAGCCAACTTCCTACAAAAGTGTTATAGTGGAGTGTGGAGTGTTGGAAGATGAAATCAGAAGCTGAACTTGTAGCTAGCTGGCAGTTAGGAAGAACTCCCTCATACCATACCTCTTCTCTATTTATCCTTTTAACCTCGAATACTCGGGAATACTTCGAATCCACAACTGTCTGCAGTATTTCCTTTGATTCATCATTGGTGATAAAGGGTTTGTAGCTATGGTTCATCCAGCTTCACTCTTTATCAAGCACTCCTTGATCAGATGGTGGTGAAAGCATCTTCCTAACTGCAAAAAATGAATTCTTTACCTTGGAAAGGTGCTCTTGCCATCAGTGGCTAACTGTTTAACTCAAACTAGATAAGTTCAAAGCAATGAGGTTACATACTTGGTCACGTGATTTCTAGTGATGGTATCAAACACAGACTGTTACCTAAAAGCCACTTGGGGAGCTCCTGACCCAGCCTAAAAGGAACAAATGATGTCCTTTTGAGAACTCAGACATGCATAATGTGTTGAACACTATTCATACAGTTTAAAAACCCGAAGATTGTTACTTAAAAAGAATTATATAATCGGGGATATTAAACAAAAAGATGCGTTAAGTTGTATGCACCTTGTTCAAAACAAAGTAATGTAGTGATTTGGAGACAATTTGCCAGCAACATGATGGCCTGAATGAGTGGATAGTGGTGCATGGTTTCCAGAACGTTGTGTGGGTCTGAAAGAAACCATTCAGTCATACAGAAAAAAAGCTCCTTTACACATTGCCAGATGTTCTCTTGGTGAACTAAATCCATTCTTAGTTATCACAACCTCCTGGTGAGTATGCTCTCACCAGAAGATGGCAAGGTCCTCCCTGGCAGGTTAGGAACATGGCTGTAGTACTCCAAGCTTACCGGTCTTGTTTACCCTGTCTGTTCAATTGTCTATGGAGACTGATAGTGGACTGGTTACTATTTGTGATGTTCACTTACCAGGAAGTCATTTTCCTAATTCATCCGTGTTGTTCAACAGAGGAAGGCTGTCACATAGGTTTCCTCGAGAGGAACAGCTGTTCAGTGTTAAGTTACTTAAAAGACTAGAGAAATTGCACTTTCTGTGGTCTGGTCGAGTTACTAAAGTTTTAAATGGAGTAGCTAGAGTTAGGGTTGTGTTGAATTTGAATAGTTTTGATTTGTAGTGCTGGGAAGTCATGACGTAGATTTAACAAGTATGATAATGCAACAGATAGTGTTTTCCAGGATCACAATACTTGCAAGCGATTGGAGCATGGTGGTCTGTCTTAGGTTGATCCTGAAAAGTCAGAAGCTGGTCCTATTATATGTTATGATGTGGTCAAAGATGATTTTGTGGGGACCACCTCCTACATTCCAGTTCTGACTCTTTAGTTCCGCAGTGACCACTTTCCTGATTCCCAGTTCTAGGCATCTTCTCTATTCTACTAGTGTTATGATTAGGCTGGGGTCTGGACTCCTATTGTCCGACATTCAGAAAGAGAAATGAAGCACATCAAGTTTTGTTTGTTCTTTTTGTCCGTTGGTCATGTAGGCCCAACCCCCTACAGCACCTAATCATTTGGCCCCTTGTTCATAATACCACAGTAGTAACAAAGTTACTTGATCTAGTATATTAAGAAAATACCTTTATCAAGGTCAGCTTGAGTTTCTTGTCAGTTGCACTTATGAAAATTGTCAAAACAAACGTTGCTGCATCTGTGGGAGGCACAGTGGCTCCATCCAGGACTGCTAGATAGCAAGTTGATTTCTCTTGCTAAAGTAAACTCTGACCAAGAACCCAGTCCGCATTCTTTCACAGTATGGACAGAGAATACGTCGGCAGTGTGCTTCTCAAAACAACTTGTCAATATGACAAAGAACGTTCGTCTAGTAAGTTAAGAACAGGCCTGTGTTTTTTTAGAGCCCACACATTGAGATGCAGATAAGCCAGCTGACATGAAGATAATCAGAACTGACATGAAACTTTGAATAATTACACTAAAAACAAATGTATGCTTGGAACAGATTGCGCAAAAGCTTCTCTTGCTAGCACAGCACACGTGGTGGAGATTCCACTTGCGCAGTAAATTTTGCACAGCCTTGACTCAAATTTACAATGATAAAAGTAGCTTAATGAAGAAGAATGTTTAAATCACTTAAAAAGAACCTCAAAAGTTCTCCTCACATTTTTAAGCATATTATGAATAGGGCTTTGAAGAGGAATCCTCTCAACAAGGAAACCAAGTGTGGTAACATTTTTGTTAAGCTATTCTATACCAAAATAATCCCTCAAGAATTCTCTTCGAGGTTGGAAGATTAAGAATTTCGTATTCTGGAAGATGTGAGCACATAAAGTCTCATGATAGTCTTCAAACGAGTCAGAACAACCTCTGATCTCCTGACAAGAGAAGTCTCTTTACAAATGTATTGCAGAGACACAGAATGATTTCAGGTGACGTGTTGAAGAAATAGGAACATTTCCTGAGCTAAACTCTTCTTCAGAAAAAAAGAAGTGGCGGATTGTTTGATTTGCTTAAAAGGATAGTCGTACAGAGTAAGGAATGCTTCTCTCCAAAACGTGCCATCTCTAAATCTGGCAGTTCCAACAATTCAAGAGAAGTGTAGACCTGTGCATATAGAACCTATTCCCCTTAAGGTAGAAGAGTTCAGAGCAATGTGTTCAAGAAAGGAACCATCTTATGAGCAGATTAAACCTAGAGGCATGAAAAACTGCTACGTTGAAGATTATCAATGAAAGTTGAAATGGAGCAAGCATTCCAATTCAAGACCTATTAAACCAGACGCAGTGCCCAGCTGAAGGAATTTCAATTGAATTGTTACTTAGATGCCACAGATGTCTAAGAATATCTGACTTTTAGATCGGAAGTACAGTTACAAGCCCAAAATATGTTTGAGGGAGCACACCTGCTGGGGAAACAAGGCAGTGCAGCTCTTGAAAAATGTTATTTGGGTGTTTATTATAAGAAAGTGGATTGTAAGATGCAACAATCCTTTTACAGGCTTCAGAGAAAAAAGTCGCCCTTCCAAGCTGAAAACAAACTATCAACTATGTCCAGTAATAAATAAGTCTTATCATACTAACCAGGAGCAAGCAGATGTATGGCGGAGCTAATATCTACACTAAGTATACAGTGAAGAATAAGAACTACTACTGGGAAAAGGGTGAAGAATGCACTTTTTACACAACTGAGAACTGGGCACATAGACTAAAATGGGATCTGAGGCCATGGAATAGATGAATTGGAGCACAGAGTTTTCATGTGATCATCCTATAGAGATATTTCACCATGGAAGACAAATTTATGCTGTCTCTTTCTCTGAAGGGTGTATTCTCTGCTTCCTAATTTATCATAACACAAATCAAATTCATCATCAGTCCAAAAACTTTTCAGTTAGCATCATAAAATCCACCCACAAGGCATTCACCAACTTGTGGTTGCTGCTTATATACGAAGAACATCCATGGATGAATATTCCTTAAAGAATGACTAGCTGGTTAAAGGACGTTATTTTAAGAAGTGCCAGTTTCTGGCATAATGGATAATTCAGTTACTGCATTATCTAGGAGTGAACATTAAGAAATCTCACATAAAATTGCTGCTGTTCTGAGTGCCACCATAAACATGCAGGAAATGGGCTCATGAAGTACTTGAGAGGATTCCTCATTTGTTCTCTGTTTTAGCAGAACATACCACCTTAATGTGAATGTTCATAGGGCAATGGGGCAAGTGGGACCTATTGGGCCCACCATAGAGTTTAAGGCCTTTTATTCCTGATATCCCAGGGCCTGACCTACTTTGGATGACGCTGACGGAGACACGTGAAACACAAAAGCAGGACTGAGCAGGAGAGGGACAGCTTGAAAAACATGACATGTTTATTGCCCCGTAACTGAGTGGGCACATAGGAGGCAGCCCGTCTCCAAAAGAGCTTCTGCCACCACATATTTAATTGCCTGTAACAAAGCGCAAACAATGAAAATATACAAATAAAACAAATATTTTTGGATATTCCTAAAGAGAAGGCACTGAGTGTTGCGTCCTGAAGAGGCCAGATAATTATAAAGGCCGAAACGCGTCGACAATACAGACTTTGGAGGAATGCCCTTGGAATTTACAAACCAATGATTAGAAAAGAAATGGATGGTATAAAAAATACACAAGATGAATATCAACCTAAAAAATGATACCCAAAGACATTTGCAACAGACTGCTAGCAAGAAAAGAGCAGCAGCATGCATAGAAAAGACTCCAGTGCAAAAACGTTCCTTTTTTTTTTTTTTTTTTTTTAAATTTTTCTTTATTATTCTAAATTGGTGACAAAATTGGTGTTGTATGTTGTATATGTGGCATATGCTTTTATTTTGTGTTTTCTTATTATTTATGTCAAAATATATAAACATGTTCTGATCGGTGGCGGGGAAAAGCTACAAAAGAACAGACTAAAAGTTTTGTAAATAAAATAGACAATAAGTGTCTTAGAGTGAATAATTTATTTTTTCACTTCGGATTTATGTCATGAGATATATCTATCTCGCCTGTAAACTTAATTCTTCAACCGTATTTCAGCCCAGATACAGTGGAGTTACAGGGCTTCCTCTCCTAGGTTAACATTACTATGGATCTTGAACAACTGGGTCATGTACTTCACTCTTGACTCTCCGTGGCAGCAAAAATTAGGCAGTCCAAGAACACAGGGAGGTGAACAAAGGTTTACAACTCACAATGTGTTTAATAGCAGCAATAAATGATTGTCCAGCAAAGTACTTCTTTTTATGAAGAAAGGAGTATTTATATACCATCACAAAGTAAAATATGGCTTTTACAAATAATACACCTATACCTACTCCCTTGAGGTCCGCAAGCTAGTGTTTTAATAGGTAGTTCCTGAGTCCCACTTCCCTTTCGCTAGCTGCAGAGCTTCCCCCTTGCTGGTTTTGAAGCTACAGCAGCTCTCTCTGGTGTGTCCTGCACACGCTTTAGTTCCTTGCATTAGGTCTGGCTGGGACAGAGGCTGGGGTTCCTGACGCTCCTCCAGTGCCTGTAAGTTTCCTTGGATCCTCTCCACAGGTGGAAGAGGGAGAAGGGGATAGAAATTGACACTCCTGTTGCAGATCCTAAGTCTAAGTATGGACTACCACAGCAGCTGCTTCCTCTCCGCATTCTTTACCAGACCACGCTTCTTGCCATTTTTCCTGGTCACCGTACTTGGCGTAAGAGTTTACTGTCCTCACACCGCACACAGGCTACAGCCCAGTCGACACAGCATTAATCTTCTTGGTGGCCACATCTAGCATACAGGTTGCTGACTTCCCTCTGCACATGGGCGATGGCCTGATCAGTACAACAATAATCTTCAGGGTGGTCCATCCTGGCATATGGGGTCGCCAACTTCCCTCTGCACATGAGCTACAACACGATCAGTGAGGAAGCTGTCTCTTCACTTTAGAGTTCCATCTCCACTGGACCTGGCTCTCTCTCCAGTGCCCTCCTCTTCCTTGCAGGGCACACTGGTCTTGGCAATCAGGCAAGGAACATGTGTTCCAGTGGCTGGGGGTCTTGTATTCCCTGGGTGATGTCCTCTCACTAAGCTGAGAGACTGGCAAGTCTAAACCTCCAGTCCTGGTCACTGGTTGCAGTTTTGCAGAACTTCTTTCTCACACAGCCCAACTAGCTGCTTGACAGTTGACAGTTTTGGAGGCCTCAAGCTTCCCTTTCTTATAGTCCATTTCCAGACACCAAATGTGATTTGAGGTCTGATTCTTTTAAGTTTTTTGGGAGTCTGTTTCCTTTTGAAGTGCTCTCTCCTCTGTCCTGCCCTTCCTCCAGAAAGCCGTCGGTCACAGCAGGAGCAGCTCTAAATCTGTATGTAAGTTCCTGATATGTGCCCAGGATTCTTTCCAGTGACCTATGAAGTATACTTAAGAGCCCGTCTGTCCCTTCCTCCAGTGTGTCCCACCCAGCTCCCAGGAATGGCGCAGTCCACATATTTATCAAGGGGGATTCCTATCCCTCATTATGCTCCTCCAGTCAGGCCTAGGTATATCAAAATGCACCCGAGAACATTCCATGTATTGTTCCATTCACAGACTCCCCTACACTCAGCACAAGCTGACAAAACATGGGCACAACACTACATCTTCCATGTACTAGTCCATACACAGGCACTCATACACCCAGCAAATGCATATAACACTCATGAACTGCACAGCACTACATCTTTATTATTGTACCATTTACAGGATACACACACACACACACTTCATTACATGCTAACCTGTTGTAGGCAGAGGGTGATTAAGTCAAACAGCAGCGAAACGTTAAATGAGCCAGCCTGTAGGTCTCACTCCAGTGACTCAAGTAAAAACGCTTTCCACTTCTACTGATCACTGCATGCTGAAACCTCTTTGCTCGTGCTGTTTAACTACTAGCAGGCAGTAGCCTTTCACCACTATGTTGGTAGCACTTTAGGCACCACTCTTGGTCCAAAAAGAATGCAATCTGCGAGGCACCTATGCCATGGCGCATATTGATGATTGGTGTTAGCCCATGACAACAAAAAATAACACCAGGGATCCAGACCTCATTGCAGTTATAGACACTGAGGGCATGGGTACACGTCCATAACCATGAGATTTTCTGTCCCAGCGATCAGAGTCGCCAACCTCTGACATTGTGAAAGGTGATATGTACTCGCTATTGTGGTGTGAGTAAGTAATAATGAGGCAGGTTGATCACTGGTGTCTCAGGGACTACTGGTTAACTGAGTTACTCCCATCAAACACATGATTCTCCAGGAGTAGAGAAGTTGAGCACCCAAGGCTTTACTCTTTGAGAGGTGTTAGGGGTTAGAAACTGCTATATTATGTCAAAGAAAAATAGGATTTGTTTTTAGTATACATAAAGAGAAATTGAAATCATGATAACAGGAAGAAAACCAGAATGTTGGTGTTTCTTCTGGGGATGAGTTCTAATGACTCCCATTAAAGTTGCATTTACATGCTGAATAGTTGGGTTTCTAACAAAGCAGAGGTATATCACCACGGTCTTCCTGCCTGGCAATGCTTGTGAGGTCTCTATTACCCTTGGGACATATCTGTTCTGTTCTACTGATTCAACAAGACTCTATTCATGACCAGAGGTGCTGGGTTACAGGATACAGTGCAGCCGCAGCCAGAATTGTGAAAAGCACACCATCCAAAAAACAGGAGTCCTACCCAAATGAAACAAATGGTGACTGGCTTTGAAGAGACTATCACATTTCAGGTGGCGCCCAGTGAACCTAATGTTGCTGTTAGTCAGAAAACAGTTCTGTTGAGCATAAATTAAAGGACACATTTCTCTGTTATCTGTTTTTGAGGTCTCGTCTCCCGGCCAGTAACAGCTGTCTGAGAGCAGAAGACCTTTTGGAGGCTATACCAAGAAACTATTGTGAGCTTAGAGGCCACCCACTTCTTCTATTGGCTGGCTTTGTGGTAAGTCACATTTGTTTGCTACTTATTTGATGGTTTTCCTTCCTCTCCTTGTGTTCAAGTCTTCCCTGAAGCACAGCCTCTTTACCATCCTTAGGATTCTCTGAATTCCATCCTTCCAGTGCTCACGTTTAGATAACTACATGTTTGCAACATGTGTGGCTGTAAATACACATGCTGTGCATCCTTCTGCCTTCTAGTGTAGGACATGTTGCAAGTTGTTTTTTCTTCAAAGACAACTTTCGAGTCACAAGATCTCGGTGAATCTTCCTCTATATGTATTTGCTCATGTTTATGGACTCCATTTTTAGATTGTTTTTCTCCGCCATTAGGTTTGTACATGGTCGAGTGTGCTCCCATTCTTGACAAGTTTGTCGGTTCGGATTGTGGTCCCAAGTTCACTGACTTCCACCCCGTTGCCGGTACATCTTCAAAGCATCAGTTCAACTACTTCCATGGTGGTTCCATTCTCCCGTCCCATTGACGTCCAACTCTATTTTAAGTAGGCCCTGACTCCATCTTAGGCAATGAAGATTGTCATTGTCTCAATTTTAGGTAAAGGGAGTCAACCTTTTTCTCAATCTCAGATGTTATCTGACCATAGCCTTCTAAGAACTGTGAAAGTGACAAAGCATTCGGCTATTGACATAAATATAACAGCCAATGCAACATCAGTTTTGGACAAATGTCTTCCGATCACCATAAGGGTAGTCTTAATTGATGTCCTTTCACCTTGTATTTTCGTTAGGAAATGTCAGGGACACACACCTTGATGGACATCATCTATGTCCGGAATTTGAATCTCTGATAGAATTTGGTATACAAGAGCTACCACTTGACCACTTGTCAGGATAGGTCCTTCGTCTCTGGCGGAATCACATGAGATAATCTGAGCGGTCTCACCTACTTGCCAGCGCACTTCGAAGGTGCTACACCTCGCCTACTGCCAATAAAGCTGAGTCCCGGAGGAAAGCTGCTACCGCAGCATGTTTGCCCTTTGCAAGGGAACACTGCCTTCATGCCTCCGTCGATAACAGCACTTGCTGTCAACAAAGTATCAAGGTACGCAGTGCATCTCTTCCTCCTAAGTAACTCTAGATTGCAAGTTGCTGTACTTTCCACGCTCTTAGTGTGGCACATAGAAGTACGTTTTAGAATGTAAAGTATTAAATGACATTTTAAACATGATAGAAATGTTAATTTTATTCTCCTTACTCATAGAATGCCTTCTTGTTGTGTTTCTTATGACATACATTTTGAGGTGATGCAACAGATGCTTTTCAAGAGATAACCCCAGTGTCACTCTAGCCCTGGTCCACGCCATTTGCAACTTTTGCCCGTCACTGAACCATAACGATAGCCACTGTGACTGCTGTTCGGAGTTCTGCAGTAAATAGATTATCTGCCAGCATCAAGATCGATGGTGAGAACACACCAGGCTGGGACCGTCCACTTCAGAGATACCAGACATGTTCAGAAAGGACGACCACCTAGCTACCAAAGAGGACAACGGCGAGTCACCCGAGCCCCTGGCCCGCAGTCTGAGCCCCAAGTACATCCACTCTGATGTTTCTGAGTTTGACAAAGATTATTCAAGGAGGTGGAAGAAGATTCTCCACCCACCTCCGGTCCATGTGCCAATACAATAACCTGTGTAAGTAGTATTGACACCCCTGTACCAGACACCCCTCATAAGCAGCTACATGTCTGAGCCAACTGCTGCCGCTCTGGTGGGGGTCGGGTATGGAGTCCACTGCTGAAACGGCCATCTTCAGATGTCCTCTTTCTCCCTCCTCACCTCTCCCCTCCTACCCTACCTCCTCCCTCCTCTTCTGTGCAGTCCCCTCATAGGTCCCTGGAGTCTTATTCCGACACTAGCAGCCCAGACCCCTATTCACTGGGTGAAGATTTCACACCTGTGTACCATGGTGTTTCCAGTGACCCGTGGGAGGACGACAGTTTTGCAATCCTCCTCCACCGAAGACTTAAATCAGGGTCTCACACCACCAATTTCCCCCACACCATCCCCCCAGTGACACTATGACATATCATAGTGTCATTCAGTGTGCTGCCGCCTACCGCAAGGTGGACTTCCCCACTACTCCAGGGGAAAAAAGGATTTCCTCCTGGACACCCGCTCCAAGACTAAGTGCTCTATTCAACATCTCCTCATGCTCAAGGGAATGGTCAAATCTGTTCCTCTAAAATCATGCATGGTTACCCCCACACATTGAGAAACTATAAGCCAGTTCCTCAGACCCACGCAACAAAATGGGATGGACCACAAATGCAGCCAATAAAGTGGGTGGGCTCTAAGCCCACAGTAATTTCTTGGTGTACCCCACAAAGAGTCTTCTGCAACCAGGCAGCTATTACTGGCTGGGAGACAAGACCTCAGAATCAGATAATAATGGAATTTGACCCTTAATTTATCCTCAACAGAACTCTTTTTTTTTCTAGACAGCAACATGTTCCCTGGGCACCATCTGAAACTGGATAGAGTCTCTTCACACCCAAAGTAATTTGTTTTATTTTGGTAGGACCCCTGTTTTTTGGATGCTGTGCTTTTCACAGTTTTGACTGGAAATTCAGTAGCCAGCGTGCTGCCTGGTGGTATGTTATACAACATCTCTGGTCATTAATCGAGACTTTATCAATAACTGGAAAAGAACAGACAAGTCGAAAGTAACAGATCCCACAAGCATTTCCAGACAGGAAGACAGTGGTGATATAGCTCTGCTTTGTTAGAAAATCAACTTCCCAATTCTTTCCCTATGATCCTTCCCCCTTCGAAAGAGCTGAAGATAATTGAGGCATTTGGGAAACAAATGTTATAATCGTCCAGACAAGCTCTGCGGTCAGTCAATGGCAGCTGTTTATGAGGATGATATTCTCCTGCTCTTTGGGATGTAGTCAGTGAGATCTTGCTGACAGTCCCTGAAGAATTTCAGGCTTCCACAGCTCAGATCATCCAGGATGGTCAGGACCATCGCTAAAAACATGGACATGACTTGATCCGGCTTAGACACTAGCAATTAGAACTTGCATGGTGCTTAAGCGTCCTGCTTAGATGAGATTCAATGGCTTCTCTGGAGACATGCAGGCATCACTCCTAGATATATAATTCAACAGATCTCGCCTGTTCAGTGAGAAAGCTGATTCTGCCTTAGAATGTGAGCTGGGCCACAGCACGTTCCTTTTTACCCCTGCTAGGTAATTTCATCAGGAGTTTTGTTCCTTTAAGGGCTACTCCAGAGGTGTGGCGTACCAGCAGTGCTAAGACCCACCACCCCCTCATTAGGCACCCCAGTCCTTGATGGGATGGAGATCAAGCAGGCCATCCTTAGACCACCAGGGACAGTGATCTACCAACTCCACTGCCCCCTACAGCAGTAGCCTCCAAACAGCCTAGTTTGCGTTTGTGACATATAACCACTCTGTGGGAGGCAGTATAAATATTTCCTTCAAGTGTGGCAAAATATAACATGCAACATATAGGCCCAACAGATTGGTCAATTTGGGTATGCCATGCCATTCCTTTCCAACCCACACAACTCCTGCCCACATCAGAGTGGCTTTCAGAGCAGTACCGGTCTATCTTGCTTCAAGAGATGCAGGGTGTTTTGGCTGAGGGAGCCTTAGAGTTGTGACCCCCGAAAAAGGGACTTGGTGTTGCTCCTGCTTTTTCATGTTGCTGAAGAAGGACGAAGGCCTTCATCCTATTTTAAATCTTTGCCCTCTGAACTCCTAATAGAACGGCTATTCAAGAAGCTCATGTTGGCTCAGTTTCTGGCTCCTCTAGATCCTGGCGCCTGGATGGTGGGTTTGTGGTTGAGGGCAGGTCAGGAGCATTGTCAGTTTGCTGTGCTCCTCTTCCGCCTCACCAGTGCCCCTCACGTGTTCACAAAAATGATGTGGGTGGTCAAAGCACACCTTCAGGAGATAGATTCTAGTTTTCCCGACTTCAATGACTGTTGAAGGCAGGGGTCACCACAGTCAGTCCTAGTTCACCTCCAGATAATGGAGAACCTCGTGACATTATTAACGTTCACTATCAATCTGCCGAAGTTCCACCTGACTCCTTCATAGATTGTGCCTTTCATTGGAGCCATTTTAGATACAGTGCATTTTTGTGACTTTCCCTTCACAAGGAGTTCAGGACATTCGGGCTATGATTTTGAGGTTCCAGCCTCAGTTCTGGTTCTCAGTGAGAGTGCCTCTGGGGTTTCATGGCTTCTTGGCCTCCTGCATCCTGATCATCAACTATGCCAGGCGGCATAGGCGATCTCTGCAATGGAACCTGAAACTTCAATGAGTCGAGCACAGGGGAACCTATCACATTCCATACAGGTTTTGGAGGAGACTGCAAAATATTAGCAGTGGTGGCTGCTCAGCCACAAATGGACCTTGTAATGAAGAAGAGGTTTACCCAACTAACCCTACCTGACCTGGGTAAGGAAACATGGGTAGATACAAAATTGGTCAAAAGGCCGGGAAAGATTACTCTATTTTCTGGCAAGAGAAGTGATGAATACTCTCTACGTAAAATAATTTGTTTGTAATATTTATTTATATATGTTCATGCCGGACGTAGGAATAAACAAAGGGACGGATTGCCCCAATTAAGCCAGAACATAGCACCAAGGGTGACATTTACACAACATTACACAACATTACCAATTACACAAAATGTGAGAAAATGCAGACAAATCACGAGAAAATGATAATAAATGAACAAAATGTAACATCTGGAAATTGTCCCAACTTATTCTCCTCCATTGGAGGTGGTGGTACGTAAATCGGTTAAAGACGTAATCCACTCTAAAGTAGATGGTTGTAGTAAGTTCTACCAACAGATGCTGTACCCAGATCAATTACTTCCTTGCACTGTGTGATGTACTTATGGGGGGGGTCAAGATATGCTTTCTACCCAACCTCTCCACAATCCACAAGGTGTCTAAGCGTTTCGGCCCCTTCAATTCTGGGCCTCGTCAGGACTACAAACGGACAACATTGCCTAATGGTAAACCAAGACAAATAAATATCAGCTAAAAGCGTATAAGAGAAACACAAATAAAAAATAATAAATATCCAATTCCAACCATTTGGACATCCGGTGCAGGCTCTGTGGCAGAATGGAGTCAAAAATCCTCCAGCGTGAAAGTCTGAACCGCCATGCTGAGGGCAAGGTAAAAGCCAAAGTTAAATAAAAATAACTAAAGCAATACATGTGACACACGTGCTCGGGGTCCTATCATACCGTGAGACACACAGGTGGAAATGTAAAAAAATGTATATATAAAATGCTCAGGCCCTTGGACAGAGCGTGCTTTACCTTGACTGTGCCTGTAACTTGTGGCAGTCAAGGAGTACTCCGTCCGAATGAGCCCTGAACGTGGGAAAATATCGAGCTATAAATTGCATGGCGTAAAATCTTAAAGATCTATAAGAATTGACTGGAGTTCCATAGCAGAAATGTGAAGCTAATAGGGTTGACTCACTTACTGCAAGAGTCGGTTGGCGAAGTGCCTCAAGCTGTCACGCGTCTCTGGTCTGCGTGAAGCTGCTTCATGTTGTTTGAGTGGAACGTTCTGTGGTTTAGGGCATCTTGGTCACAGCCTCCTGGCAGGCATCGAAATAGTTATGTAATGTGCCGGGCTCGAAGACTCTGCGCTTTTGAAGCCGCCACGTTGGTTCGCCGTATCATAAAGAGTGTGGGGCTGCCTTGGAAGTCGGGTCGGCCATCTTAAAATGGCTATAGGCTGAGGGAGAGGAAGTACTAAAGGTTGAAGGGTATTAGAAAGAGTATTAGAAAGAGGGACTGCTGGACCTGCGGCCGAGCATAGCCCATCCTAGGGGTAAATCAGGAGTCCACTAGTGTATTTTAAAAGGATGCTTGGCGGGAAACAAAAAACGCTAAAAAGGGGGGGGGACCTGGCTAATAGTGTGGAAAACTAACATAATGGAGATCTGTAAGTGGTCTTGGCAAAGGGCCGTCAGCCGGTCGCACTATAAATAGATTGAAAATACGAGGGCTCTAGAGTCCTATGTTCTCTGGCTCTTGTGAGTGTTTGAATGTAGCTACAGGTGTCAAAAATAGAAGTGGCATGTGTAGAGCCACCTAAAAATACAAACAATAACTGAGGAGGCAAACAAGCAGACTGGCACCGGTTGTTAAATGAGTGCCCATATTTCATCAATGTCACGAAGTCCTTGCATGGCTGTTAGATATTTTTCAATCAGACGTGCTTCCCGTCTCAGGAGTTTGTTGGTTATGGGTTGTCCATCTGTCTTGTTTGTACTACAGCCAACACAGTCCAGCGAATGTCCTCTGCTGTGTGTTCCATTTCTGTGTAATGTTCCACCAATGGTGCTCCTTTTGTAGAACATTTTATCCTTGATCTGTGTTGTAGGATGCGGGTCTTGACCAACTGAGAAGTTTGACCAATATACACCTTTCCACAAGGGCACATAATACATTAAATTACATTCTTAGTGTTACAGTTTGAAATGTCCCTTTGGAAGTGCACTCTTCCATTTATTAACACTTCTTTTGAATCACGTGTAAACTGACATGCCAGACATTTACAACATCCGTAATGTCCTTGTGTATTAGGTAACTGAAGCATCGTTCTGAGCCCTCTTTTATGTGTCTGTGTGTTAGCTGCTCTCACCCATTGATCATGTAAGCTATGTGCTTTTTTTAAAGCAAACGGGGGGTTTTGTTATCCCTAGATCTTTAACTATCTTCCAGTTCCTCTCTATGATGGATCGGATCTTCTTGGCTTTCGGGCTGAATGCGATTACACAAGTGAGGGGAGTTTCTTTAGTTTTTTCTTTGGGGACTAGTAGTGTCCTTCTGGGGGTGTACCAGGCTCTTTTAGCGGCTGCTTTCATTAGTTTTTTGGGGTAACCCCTATTTAAAAATTTTTTGTTAAAATAATCCTCTTTGTCACTGCAGTTACGCCTGATGCGGAGGAACTGGCCGTATGGCAGATTCTCTCCTAGTGTCCTGGGGTGTCCACTTGAGAAGTGTAGAAGTGTGTTGCGGTCTGTGGGTTTCTTGTACAAGCTAACTTCTAAATGTCCATTTCTAACTAGAATCCACAGATCTAGAAAGTTGATTTTTTGGCTGTCTTTGCTCATGGTGAATTTAAAATCAGCTGTTCGTTGGTTCAGCCAGTCGTGAAATGAACTGAGTGTTTCTTCATTTCCTTCCCAGATCAAGAGCACATCATCAATGTATCAATGCTATTTGATGATATTTTTTCCAAAAGGATTAGAGTGTGGATAAATCCATTTCTGTTCAAAGACGTCCATCACTAAATTAGCTATTTCAGGTGCAAAGCTACACCCCATAGCTACACTTTTGATTTGTCTGTACCATTTTTCTTTGTATTAAAAAAAAAAAAGAAAAATTGAGGCATAATGTGGCTAGGAAAACTAAAAATTCTGTGGGGGTGTTCCTAGACTCATTACTGTTGTCTAGCACCTTCCTTATCACCTCTATAGCTTCATCCTGAGGGACGTTAGTGTACAGAGATTCTATGTCAAATGTGACCAACAATTGAGTGTCCTCATTGAAGGGACAAGCTTCTATCTTGTTAATGATGTCCACAGAATCACGGACATATGACTGGGTCTGGGTAACATGTGGTTTAAAAAAAAATCCACAAATTGTGCAAGGGGTTCTAGGATGGACCCACGAGCTGAGACAATGGGTCTCCCTGGTGGTTTATCTATATTTTTGTGGATTTTTGGTAGGATATAGGAACATGGAATTCTACCGTCATTTTGGTTGAGGAACTCAAATTCTTTCTTGCATATCCATTTATTGTCTCTTGCTTTGCATGTGATCTGTTCAATTTGTGAGCTAACTTGTTTGAGGGCATCGGCTTGTATCTAGCGGTAATGTAGTGTGTTATTAAGCTGTCTCATGACTTCTTGATCATATTGGTCGAGATCCCAAATCACTATTCCACTGCCTTTGTCAGCTGGTTTTAGAATGATATCATTTTTGTTGGCCAAATTGGTGATTGCCATTTTCTATATTCTGGTACAATTCTCTTTGAACATAACCTTCTTAGAGTTGAGTAAATCAAGTTCTTTGAGTACGATGTCCTCAAAAACCTTATTTCCCTCGGCATGACATTCCTATCTGGAGGGAAAGTGAATTTGGGTCTTAGCCCGCTGTTGTTCGGCTCTTCTTGTCTGGGTAGCTTGTTAAAGTAAGCTCGTAGTCTGACTTCACAGCGGAACCTCAGGACTTAAATTTTACTGTCTAAAGAGTCTTGATTTCTCAAGGATACAAACGAAAGGCCTTTACTCAGGATTTGTCTCTCTGCTGGATGGAGGGAATATGTAGATAGATTGTAGATGGGGATAAGATCTTTCGGTCTTTCTACCTCCTGTATGCTCTCCTCCGGGTACGGATGAAGCCTTGGTCTTGGAACTGTCCTCTCGGTGTTCCACCCTCTCTTACTCCCCTCCGGCTGCCTCTGCTTAAAAAAGGTTGAGCCGGGGGTATGTACACTGTGCTTCTGGGTCTGGGTCTGAGGAGGTATCAGAAAAGGTGATGAACTTCCTTTGAGATCTTGGTTGGTATTGCAGATTTATGGTATTGGGGTTATTGTTCTTACAAAAGTCTTCTCTTAAGTATGGATATGGTGTTAAGATGTTGAAGTTTTTTATATCTCTTGCCAATTTAGATGTTTTTTTGATTGATAGTATTGGTTTTAAAATCTGCAATTATTTTATTAACATTATCCAAAAGCTGTTTGGCATTCTGAATCGTGCTATCTATAGAAATTTCCTGTTCTAGATCCGCTATTTCCTTTAGTTCTGTCTCACTAATCCTAAGGGCTGTTTCGACAGAACATATTTCCCTGCCCCACCCAAGGCTGATGGTGCTGACACGTGTCCTTGTTGGGCTGGGGAGGTCATCTTTTAGAGGTTGGGGATCAGAGAACTATGGTCTTTGGTGGAGGCCTGGCTTCACTGTTGGAGTTGTGGACCATTTGTGTGGCGCTGAAAGCCTTCCAACCATCCATCAAAGCAAAGCTGGTTCCGGTTGTCACAGACAACACCACCGCTATGTGGTACTGCAATAAGTAGGCAGTGTGGAATCCTGAGTCCTGTGCAAGAGGCTCATCTGCTCTGGAGCTGGTCGGAGTGCCAAGACATTTCACTGGTCATGGACAACCTGGAGAGATCTTTGCCAGGCCTCACAAACTCATTTGGCAGTACCTGGCAGTTTATTAATTGCAAGTACATCACAAGGTGACACAGGGCATCTGCCAGGAACGGGGAGTACCATGGCTGGATCTTTTTTTCAGCACTGAACAATTTGCGCATAGAAGTTACTAAGAAAGCTCTTTCAGAGGGGCGCATTCCTGCCAATGAAGAGCACAGGACTCCTGCATACCTTTCTGCCCTTGAGAGTGCCCAGAGTTCTAAATAAGATCAGGAATGACTGGGCGCAAATCATCCTAGTGGGTCTTGTTTGGGCCAGGAGAGTGTGGTACTTGGAGAGTGTGGTACTTGAAGAGTGTGGTACTTGAATTATCTGGGCATGAGAATCTGTCAGACAATTGGTACAGGTGCATCTCCTGTCAAAGCAGCAGGGCACGGTCCTGCACCCAGACCTGCACAATCTACACCTTTATGCATGGAAAATGAGCACAGACAGTTGACTGTGTTCCATCTTCCTCCCAAAGTTGTGGATGTCATCCTTGCTGCTAGGTATGCCCTACAAAGTCTGTGCTAGGCACTGAGACCAACCCATAATACCTACCCATTAAACTGTAAACCCATTACAGGCCAAACTGTTGGATGTCTTGTTTGTTTTATTTATGGCCCAGAAAGACCTTCCAGTGGGCACCATCAAAGTTTATTTGTTGCCCCTTTCTGCCTTTTTTTTTTTTGCATTTGCATTTGCATTTGCAGGATCGGCCTTCCTTGTTTGAATCACCTATTGTGATTAGGTTTTTAAAATGTTTGACACACCTTCTTCCCTTCCCTCCCACCACCCCTCCAAACCGTTTGTGATGCCGCAATGGGTTATAAATGTGGTTCTTACTTTCCTTATGTGCACTCCCTTCAGGCGGGTGCACAGCTGCACACTACGTCATCTGACAATGAAGACTGTTTCTAGTTGTGATTGTCATTGTCTCTAGCTTGTCGAATGAGTGAGCCCCTTGGTCTCAGTGCAGCTGCTTACACAATCTTTCAAAATTATGTTGAGCGGGGCAGCCTTTTTGTCATAAGTCATGACTACTTTTTACATTGAGCAATCCCTCACCCTTCAACATTGTTTCTTCCTCCTTGCCCCTTGAAAGAGGAGAAACTCCATCAGGTGAGCCAAAAGAGATCTTCGAGCTTTGACATCAATTGCACCAAGGACCATCAAGTGGACAATTAGCTTTTTGTGGAGTTCTCTGTAGCAAAGAAAGAAAGGCAAGGCAGAAAAGAACTTTGTCAAGGTGAATAGTTAGCTGCATTAAGATCTGCTATGCACTGGCCAAGAAGCAGCGTCTAGAAGGACTGAGGGCCATTCCACCTGGGCCAAGGCTGCTGCCATTGCTTTAGCAAGCGGAGGGCTTGTTCTTGATATAGGTCAGGCCTGACCTTAGCATCAATGCACAAGTTCATAAAGCATTTCTTCCTTGACAGCCACGTCTGACAGGAAGGGAATTTCTCCCATTCGGCCTACAGAACGTTTTAATCTGATTTATTCCACACCGTGAAAGGTACTACTTTGGTCTCTATTGTAAAGGTGAGGAATCTGTGGGATAATTCAACTATCAGAAGGACAAGTTCCTTACTTTTGGTAATGATCTTTCTAGTGGATATTCTATCTAACCACAGATTCCTCACTGCCCTCCCACTTCCCCTTTCTGTGAGTTGTCTCATTTCCTATCTAAAGCCATCCCAGTTTTGGAACCTGCATACTAGTATTTATGATTACTGCAGGGTTCTGCATCCTAGTGCCTGAACAGTCAAGAAAGAAGCTGATGTTGGTGCGCAGAGGTGCTACTTAGATGAGACTCCATTTGTCACCTGTGGGGTGGAATAAAGTCATGCAGAGCTGTACAAAGCCACCTAATCAAGCACAGTATTGGTGATATTTTTAATCTTTCAGATCCAGTCTGGTCTCTGGACATATTGTAAAGGTGACCAATCTGTGGTTGGAGAATCCACCAGAAAGACAGTAAATATAAGTACTTCTGTATTTCAGTCTTCCTCATGAGGTTTGCAGTCTTCCTACATTGCAAGTTGCTTCAGAGTTTCTTAGCTTTTTTGATAGGATTGTAGGCTCTCTAATGGCATTGGAAGCACAACTTATTGTTCTTGTACAGTTTGTTTCATAGGCTTTGAAAAGCCCGGTTCTCAGCTTTTAACTCTTTGGAGAATAAATTGATACTGCATTGGTATACTGTGATTCTTGAGATCTTGAGAGGACTCTGTGTAGATCACAGTAGTAGGAGTGCTGCTGTTAGAGGTCTTGTGCAGTTCACAGTTTTAGGTTGAACATAGCAGCGCGCAAGCACTGCTGTTCTCGACATGTAATCTATTCGGTGGGCTTTAACCACGCCCACCACTTTCATTGGTTCCTTGGCCTGCCTTTCAAAAATCCCTTGATGTCATTGGTAAATGCTTTACGTTTGTCCTGCCTTGAGGCTGGTTTATCACCCCCTTGGAGACTGACTTTGTTACATGGATTATTGCAGGATCAGTGAGATACCATAGTGTGGTGCACTATTTTTCTCTTTTGCCTCGCCCCTTCGTGGTGCTTTGCCGTATGTTGTTTCTTCCTCTTCCTTGTTTTCGTGCATCTTGCTGTTTCTTTGTGATGTCTGGGCGGTCTTTTTTATTTTATTTTTTTTGCAGTTTTATGTTGCGCAAACTTGACACAAAGGTATTGGAGCGCTTTATTAATTTTTGCAGTTTTATATAGCCCGAACTCGATACAAAGCATGATGAGCAATGGTTACATTACACAAGAACACATTAATCTATGGTAGCAAGGGAAGATTAAGTGATTTGCCTAGAATCGCAGGATGTTGAGACAGCGCTGAGACTCAAACCGTGTTCCCCAGCTCAAAAGGCGGCAGCTCTGGCTCTTACTCCACCTCTTCTCCCCTAGGGTTCTTTGTCTGGTGCATGTTGGGGGCAGTCTGGGAATAACTTGTTTTTTGAAAAGCGCTTGGTAATACAGGTTCTGCCATTTCATAGAGCTGCAACGCAGGTGCCATTCTTAACAAAATCACTATAATTCATTTGCATCGACCTTGCGGAGATGAAGAGGTGATAAAGCAATGTCAGGAATGTAATCTGTGACATTCTGGATTTGTCAAGACCTCTGCAGTGGGTGCATTAACCAACTGACTTGAGTAGAGCTTAACACTAGGCAAGAAGATGGCAAAAGGCCGTGTCTCCAAGATGGTGGAATGACTCCAGACCCAAGCACTTCATGGCCTCGAGCTTGATAGCAAAAAACATCTAGCCTTTGGATGTAAATTGAGCTGCTTCAAATAGAGTTCAGTCAGTAGAGACTGCGATTTTCCTAACCCTGTAGCGAAAGAAGCCAATACAAGGGTTCCACAGTGAGAGAAGCAACGCATCATAGGGAACAAAAGTGGAGCAAACTCCGTCACTTCCTCCTCTCAGAATTCACTGGTTTCATGGCTTTTACAGTCCCCTCACAGCTACTGCAACCTTGCAGATGCCACTACTAGAGGTGCTGTCTAAAATAGCCCTCAGATAGCACTTCTTCCTGTTTGAAGTTTTCCCACCTCGAATACCCCCCACAGGCGCAGAGCGCTTCCCCATCACCCTCTGGACTCCTGTGTATAATATCACAGCCAGTCTGTAGGAATGAGGCAAAACACTCCCAAGTTGGTTGCTTTGTTGTGTCCTCTCTCC
This sequence comes from Pleurodeles waltl, assembly GCF_031143425.1. Taxonomy (NCBI): domain Eukaryota; kingdom Metazoa; phylum Chordata; class Amphibia; order Caudata; family Salamandridae; genus Pleurodeles; species Pleurodeles waltl. The sequence goes on from NC_090443.1 coordinate 867,497,932, forward strand.
TGCAGGCCTAGGAAGGTTGCTGTGGCACCTGGCATACATCCACTGCACTCCAAACCAAAACAAATAAGTAAAAGACATTGCCATTTACAACGCCAATAGCTAACTCTGACAGATGTGAAAGCTATTGCATTGCAAATGCTTGTTATGTATTATTATCAATGTGCAGAATGGATTTATTCTTGAATGTACATGTACACCTTGTTGTGGTACTATTGCATCTGAAACAAATCTACTATTAACTGTAGACGTACCTTTTCCTGGCTTATGTTAACTAGGCCTCAGTTGGGCCTCAAAGCCATCTTGTTTGAAATGGATGCCTCTTGCATGTTCATCATTTCTGCAGCACCCACTGAAGCGGAGTCATGTGGTTGTTTATTATCACTGGTGTTCTTTCGGTTTCATCAGAAAACGTTGACATGGACACTAATGTTGCAGATTCCCAAGACCTTTCCACTAGTTCACTGTACTGCATTCATTCACAATAGTTTGCTGCTGTTCCAAGTAGTTTGTCCTACCACCTATGGACAACACTAACAGAGTGGCAGAATCAATATTCATGTAGTGGGATAGTGCTTAGATGATACGCAATGTATTTATTAGAACGGTGCCCTGATTTGCTAAGAGTGATTTATTTGCTAACACCATGATGATTTTGCAGAAACTAATGCATTCTTTATTCAAGAACCCCAGATTTTTGGGAACGAACCAGAGCTTTCCTGAAGCATGCTATTAAGCTGAATTTTGGGGTGTAAAACTATTTAAAGGTTCCACATGTCCACACAATTCTGGTAGCAGAAGATGATTGCGAGATAAGAGCACACTTCCTATCTAGTTTTAGGCATTCCTTTTTTGCCCAGTATTTAGTGAGACCACTGTGAATTTTCCATTGTGGATTTTCCTAGTGGATTACTTGCCAAGTACTGATTTGCAATGCTGTTCCGGAGCAAAGAGAATAGTAGGTATAAATAGGGCAAATGTTTTTTTTGTATTGGAGAGTGTTTTGATGTGTTGAAACAGTGTGATTTTGTGTTGTGTTATGGTTTATTATGCTGCATGACGTTTTTGGTTATGCAATGATGATTTTTGGTCCAGTTGATGGTTTGATTACTGCGATAATGATGTATTTGTCTTATCTGTAATTTTAATCAAAAACGTTTTGGTGTTAATATTGGTTTATTTAGCAATCTGATTTGTCAAAATCCAAGATTTCAAAATATTGATGAAGTCGATTGCAGAAAGGTAGTGTATTTTGTGAGGCACTACATTCATACAGATGGAGATTTCATTTTAGCAAGGTTTTCTTTTCAGGCTTTGCTGGGTTAATTTTGTTTATTTGCTCTTTGGTGCGCAAAAGTAAGTACACAAGTTAGACGTGGAGTGTCGGTGGATGAGAGTCCACTTTAATGTGAATTGAGTTTGACAGGTGCTGCAGAAGTACTAGTCTTGTACTATTGTTGTTTGTGAGATTTATTTAATTCTAATTTACTGATTTTAGTTCCTATTTAGGTTGACAAGATTTATTTTATTTGTGTGCATTCGTTGAAAAAGGTTGTGAAATTGTTTTCCCATTTGCAGAGAAGAAACACTGTGATTGATTAGACAGCCCAGGAGCCCCACCGGGATTGGTGAAACATCACCATAGAGTACTATTGTCATTGGTTGGTTACTGTCAAAGTTGTGCTGTGATTAGTTGACCTTTGGAATAGCCACACCGGGGCTGCTTGTTGTCTGTGTATTGTTTTTGTGCAGTTTAAAAAAAAAAAAGTTATTTTAAGTGAAAATTATGGATGTGGTATTAGGAAAGTAAAGCCTCTGCTATGGAGAAACAGAGGTTATCAGCAGAAGAGGTGCCTGCCTTTGAGATGCTGTTGAATATTTTGCTTTATACGTATACGTACTTAGACCTACTCAATTCGAGGCATTGAATAAATGCGATACAATAGCTACAGAGAAAGGAAGAACAAAAATAAAGAAACATTATAAGAGTTACCTGAACAGGTGGTTTAAAATCAAGATTGGGGTTGGATAGGGGATATGATAAGGAAGTGAGAATTGTACCTGCAATATTTAATGCAATAACTGGTAAGACGAAAGCTGAAGAGGGAGTCCAGGAGAACTGAAATAAAGAATAAGATTCAGGTAAGGAGGATATTTTTTTTAATGACCTTCTGAATTATAGACCGCCTCAGTATTCACAGACACAAGTGGTTTTAACTCTAGTACTATATATTGAGTGAGCAGAGTACAGGCGCACAGGGATTGTCAGCACTTGCAGTGACACATAGAGGTATACCAACTAATTGAAGTGCTCTGCCAAAGAATACATTGATGTATTTGCCTGCTACCGAGCCCATTATTGGTTCTCCCTCTCCAGAACCTATTGTACTTCCTAAAGAGTGAGAGGTTAATATTTGACTCATAAGGATTGAATGTGGAGACATTTTACAGGGAAGTTGATTTAAAGAGACTGATGCCATGGATGAAATAACTGATCAGTGAAGCAGCAAGGTGTGCATATGAAGCACATAGCAATCTTGAGAATGTAGCTGATGAGCACAAAGTAGACATAAACAACATGAAGAGTTTAATGAGGAACTATAGAATGGATTTGATTGCAGCAGAAATAAAGGAAATGGAATTATTGACATTACCGGCTCATATCAAAGACTTGGGCAAGATTTAATCTTGGCAGAGGGGAATAAACACGTGATAGATATTGTGTCTGCCGTATTATGATCCCATTCTATCCTATGGAGATCTTAATATTGTGGACGGGATATCCGTCACATTTGTGACTGAGTATTCCCCTCCTCCAAGATCTAAATCAGACCCTTAGTTGAAAAGTCTTAACGATTGTAGTGACCTAAAGAAAAACAGTGAAAATTGGAAGGAAAGGATTACCACTAAAACGAAAAATACAGAAGCAGGGAAGAAAGCAGAGATGGTAATTAATGAGTGGGAATCGGAGAAAGTGTCATACGTTCCTTCGTGAGAAGAACGTGGAGGGAATTATGTGCATGTACCTTCCAGCAGGGTTGATCTTTATTCCTTTACTACAACTTTTCCAAGATTGAGAATGGAATCTGACAAATGGTACGAAGAGGTCCTTAGGTTGGTGACAATTTTGAAAATGCATCACTGTTGCTTGGCTGACAGGAACCATCTACAGCTGCATCTAATGATGATTAGTCAAAGGTGGTAGTTGACAAATAGCAGTGATAAAGCATTTGAAAAGAAAAGTGCCAGAGAGAGAGAAATACTATGGGCAAAAATAAGAACTACACAACGGCCAAAGAAGCCAGTGTGTGCCTATTATGAGAGGCGTATATAGATTTATAGCAAGTACACTAGAGTCAAAGAGACCAAGAAAGTAGGTGTTACCGGTTTCCTATCTGCTCTTGTTTTGGGTTTGCATCCAGAGCTTAGTTCTCATATTCAGGAGAGTGTGATGTGCTGTCAGACCAAGGGGCATATTTATAGTGCCCTAGTGCCTTCTTGCAGCACATAACCGTTTTTGAAGTTAATGTGGCCCAACGAGGCCGAAATCCCCGTGCCTTATTTTCAGGGTGGCGCAATGCATGCATTGTGCCACTCTGTAACCCTTTGCGCTACATTATGCTGCGCCAGGCATAATGTATGCAAAGGGAGCGTTCCCCCATTAGTGGAGCCGGAAAAATGGAGTAAGGAAATCTGTGAGATTTCCTTATGCCATTTTTTTACAGCACTTTTAACGTCGGCTCAAGAGCAGGTGTTAAAAGGGGGCTTCCATTTTTTAGAATGGGGCCCTTGGTACTCTGCAGGTGTAGCAGCAATATTTTGGTGCTACTCCTGCAGAGTACATCAACAGCGTCATGAAAAATTATGCTATTGCCCCTACCCTGCACCACGGTGCACACATGGTGGCGGTGGGGAGGGTGCTAAAGGGTGCAAGGAAAGTGGTGCTGCACTCGCTGCAGCGCCACTTTCCATAAATCTGTCCCCAAGTGTATTTGTTTGACACAAAGCAGAAATCAGATGATGGGCTCAGATTCTGGGTTTGTGCATTCTAAAGACAATTTTGGAATGAATAAGATGTAGAGCATGCAAAGTGTCAGAATGAGAAATGAGATGGTAAAGACACATGGTTGTGGTAGAGGAAATGTGAATAATTATGAAATTAATGCAAATAATAATTTGCTCAAGAGGAGCACTGCTTGTCATTTTTGTGGTAAAATAGGGCACTTGAAACACAAGTGTAAGCAGAATCCAAATCAAATCCAGAATGATTTTGTTTGCTAAATGCAGCAGACTGCTAATCAGATGCAGACTCAGTCGATTACCAAAGCTCACCTTACTTGTGCAGAATATACAAAATTAGAGACAGTTGGATATTCACAGAATCCATTATTTCTAGTTAATGGTGTTCCTCAATCCTAATCGGAGACTAATTCTCAATTTATGTGCTTGGGAGGGCAGGAGGATTGCATGCTTCTCGAGGTAGACCAAAGTGGCCCCTTTGTACACGATGAGGTGAAAGGCCACCCATATAATTTCTATTTGACATTGGTGCTACCTGGTCTACAGTTCGTTCTGTGAAGGATACAAGCCTACCCTTCTCAGGACGAGTAGTTCAAGTTGTAGGCATTAGCAGTGGACAAATTGTTAATCAGGTTACTTCAGACGTTCCAAATAAATCACAAGACTCAGGAGTTCAGTTGTTTCCAGTGCTTTTTTTTTTTATACAAAAGATGACCTGCTGCCTATGGATCTAAGACCTATTGTATGGGATTTCACTCGTAAAGAGATAGGGTTTGTTAACAAAGTGCAAAACCTCTCAGAATTAATGTCAAACCTGATTCAGTTTTTCCTAGAATTAAGCAATCCAAACTTTCGACAGAGGTAGAATAGGGAATGAAGCACACTATTAAGCAAATGATGGAACAAAATACTGCGTGAGAGCTGCTTAATAGTTATTGTAACTCTCCGATAATGGGAATGCAAAAACAGAGTGGTAAAAGAATAATAAATTGACCACTGATCCCATGTTTTCTGATGGTATCAAATCCTTCTGTCATATTGTTTCAGATTCAGAAGATATATCCTCCAACCACCCAGAAGGAGGTGAGGATGTTCCTAGGAAATGTTTGACTACTATCATCAGAAGATTACAAACTTTTCCCTGACTGTTAAGCCTTTAATAAGGCTTACTCATGGTGATACCAAAAATCCGGTAAAATTTGATGATGAATGCTGAAGGCCTACTGAGAATGAAGAGAAAATTTGTGTAAAGCGCCTGCTCTTGGAATGCCTGATTATGACAAAGAGTTCTTTCTCTTTTGTAATGAAAAAGGTGGGTGCAGTTTATCCATCTTGCCTCAAAAATATGGTGAGATCATGAGGCCTATAGCATACTTCTCTGCATTGTGAGATTCAGTAGCTGTAGCTCTTCCTGGTGGTCTGAAAGCGGTTTGAGTTGGTTGCTTGACAATTAAATAAAGAGAAGGAATTGTCATGGGATGTCAACTTATTGTGTTGTTCTTCATTCAGTTGAGATTCTCAATCAGTAGATACAATCACTTAAACCCTGCAATGCAGATTTCGGTCTAAGCAATAAAGACAATTATAATAATAATAATTATGATGATGATGAACCACAATATGATTGTGTGAATGTTACTGAATTATGTACTAAATGGAAACCAGATATTACAGACGTTCTTTAAAAAATGGCTGATTTCCCTTTGTTTGTAGATGTTTCTTGTTTGAGAGACAATCATCTAACATTAAAGTCTGCCAATGCAGTTTGTTCCATTTCTGAAATTGTTGAAGCATCATATCTGCCTAATGTAATTTTAACACAAATGGTAAAGTTGATAGCATTGGCAAGATCCTGTTGCCTTGTAAATGAATTGAAAGTGAGCATTTATACAAACAGCCAGTAAGGTTTTAGAGTGATACATAACTTTGGTCACAAAAGCCATCCTCTAGTGGCTCCATCAGGAATAGTCCCTATATTATTAATCTTTTGGAAGCAGTACAACAACCAAAAAGAAATGATGATGGTCGAGTGTACAGACCAAAAGGCTGGTGATACGGTTACAATAGGAAACAAATATACTGACCACATGGCAAATTATTGTGAACTTAAGAATGCAACTGTGAGATCAAATCATGATGCATGAGTCAGAATGTAGAAAGCTGGAATCTGGAGGTACCAGAGGATTAGACACAGAAGTGGGAACAAGCAGATTGGCAGCGAAGCTACAAGAATGTTTGGGTTATCCTGAATATGAATGTGCCCTACCTGCTATATTCAGTGACCTGCTACTTGCATGGTGAAATCCATATAGGCAGAGACTTGATGACCAGAACAATCAAAAAGTATTGGTTCCATACCAGGTTCAGAGCTGTTGCAGAGGATGATTTGTGCTAGAGGAACAATCGGGAAAAGAGGACCATTGTTGTTATGAATCGTATTGGTATATCAGAGGGCTCATTAATTAGACTCCAAACAGACTTCATTAAGATGCCTGTTTGCTAGGCGCTTACGTATGTTCTTGAGATGTATGTGATGGTCTGGGTTGAGGTCTATCCTACTTGGAGATGTGAGAGTATGAGACTTGACAAACTCTTGTTAAGGGAATTAATACAAAGGTTTGGCTTACCAACTTCTATTAAGATGGGCTGTAGGACTCTTAAAATTGAGATCACAGCATTGATGTGTACAACTTTAAAGATTAAACAGGTTCAATTGTAGTTATTGTCCTAAATCATTTGGTGGTGTTGGCAAGGTAAAAGAAACCATCAATAACAAGTTGGCTAACATGTGTGCATTCACTAATCTGAAATAGCCAGATGGTCTTTCTTGTTCCAATGAGTATTAGAAGTACCCCGGATAAAAAGACTGGACTATCCCTTTAAAGTGCAGAACTACGTGGATTGCATATGTACCCTCGGCTACACTTGTTTAAATTACTGATATCATATTAGACTACTGCAAGGACTGGCTGATGTGGCTCCCATCAAGTGAATTTGGCAACAGAAACAAGAAAGGAAATTCAATGCCGCCACTCCAACATGGAAACTGGGTCCTGATTAAGACGCTGTCATAACGCTCGATGGAAAGGTCTGTACCAAATTGTGCTTGTGACTAACACTGCTGTGAAACATGCTGGAATCCCACAGTGGACCCAAGCACACAAGATGAGTAAAGACGCCATATGAGGAAGTAGTGGCCACAACCACTAATTCAAGCTCAAGTTTGCAGCATGGCAGTTCCTCACACCCCCTTCTACTCCTTGCTGCTTAGACTGCTGGAGCTTCAGTGGTTCTCTCTCCCCCCCTGTAATGGAATTGTAAGATAGTGTATTGCTAGCATCCGCCATACTGTTGTTGTTGACTATTGTTTGGCCGCGGTGGGGTCTTCTGCATCGTCTGTATTGTTTAAATAAAATGCATATAAACAGATTTGTGCAAAAAAATAAATTGCAGCGTGGATCCAGAGGGAGGTGAAGAAAAATTTGAAACTTGTGACGTTGCTGGTAAAAGTGAAGAAGATACTTGTGAAGGTACCAGTGACCAGGTTCAAGGCCAGAGTGAAGAATCTTTGCAAAGTCACAAGCAACAGCAAGAATAAATAGTCTCTGATCCAGCTGAAGAAAAACTTCAGCTGAGAATTTAAGTCACGAGAACCACAAGGGGAAGAAAGTGGTATACAGTGAGTTGAGTTGCTGGGTAAAGCTCAAGTTCAGCTGTGAGCGAAGAAGAGTCTGCAATAGTCACAAGTGAGGGTACTGGAGTCGTATCTTCCAAGGCAGTGAAGAGAAGTTGCAAAAAGAGACTTTAGGAGAGTGAAAGGACAGAACCAGAAGTAACTGAAACAGATTCAGAGAACAGTGATAGTGTATTGCCTGTTGCTAAAAGACCAACAAGAAGGAGAATCCCAAACAGAAAACGTACCTCTCCTGAAAAAGCATATCGGGCATCTGTGTCTGAAGGAGAGAGAGAAGATTCAGATTCACCAATAGACTGTTGTAGATTCTTTTTTTTGAAGAGCCACCTTGAACTATACAAATCCTGATGGTCATGAAATTATTTAATCTAAAGTTTTATGTCTTGAAAGAAGATGTCTAGAAGAAGAAATAGTTTTGAATTTATGAACTGAACAAGTGAGGTGAAAACAAAAATAAGAAACTCAGAAGTTTGATTATTTTTTTTAAAGGAATTTATAGGTTTGTTTTAGAAAAACATTTTCTGAAGACTGATTTTTGAATTATGAATTTGTTTTAATTTTTGTTTTTGATCTCAATAGAAATGGCATACCTCAAAATATGTAAAAGTGTTAGCTTGATTCCATTGATAATTATGTTAATAGTTTTATGTGAATATAACACACATAGGGGGAAGATTAGTTAGTAGTTTCAAGAGTAACATTTATGCAAACATGTTGAATGAATATGTTGACAGTGTACCTTATTTTGGTCCACTATATAAAGAGCCGGCTTCCTACATAAACCAAATGAAAACAGTGCATATTTGAATGAAAAGTAAACTACGTAAATTGTTTTGAATAAATCCGATACAGACCACATTGAGTGAATTGGGAGAACTGCAGGAGGAGGTACCAGAGGATCAGACACAGAGGTGGGAACTGTTGAGAACTGTTTAGTTTGTACTTTTCTTCCTCTTTCTGAAGGTGAAGGAGCTAAATATCCACAGGTTCTGTTCTCAGACCGTTATCATGCACTGTTTTGTTAGTGTATTTAATAAGCAAGAGTTCCTACTTCCATACCTGTTGGATTTTAACATTTTGCTTGAGAATCTTCTGGTTTCTGAAGATGCTGGGCATAGGGTAATCTATGATAAATATATGAATAAAGTTGCACAAATTGACCTTCACACTAACACTAATAAAGAGAAGTGTGGGTGTGGCTTGAGTTAAAAAGAGTGTGAGTTTGTTAAGGAATATAATGAGAGGAAAAAAAGATTGTGAGAGATTAGAAGTATGAAGGGAACAATAGAAAGCATATAATCATTGAGGAAGAGTTTAGGCTTTCAAATGTGCATCCTAAATTGAGATTGGAGCATGAGAAAGAGTCAATTGTGAACAGTGCATCATGAACATATAGGAGTCAAGTCAATAGAGGGTGTGGGTGAGAATGAGTGTGAGGGAAGTTATGTTGTTAGTGGTGGTTTCCTGTTGGGCAAAGAACCAATATTTAGAGGAATTTACTATGAGTGAGATAAGATTGCTTATTCAATCTACCTCGTAATTGAATGGGTTCTTGTTATTTAGCTCTGGTGTTTCCTAGAGTTTATCACATGAGTGAGATCAATTATGTTGTTGGTTTGAAGAAAGTGAAGTATGATAATGGACAGATTGTGTTGGATGTATTAGGAGCTATATTCAATTGGTGTGGCTAGGAATTATCTCAATTATATTGTCTACGGTTATGGATAAATTTACTTCTAATACTGCCGGAATGATACCACAGATTAATTTAGTGTTAATTGCTAAGCGCATCGATAATGCAAAACTGCTTTGCGCTGAATATCCTTCTTGTGAAAGAAGGTTGTGTTTGCAGGGTTTTGAAGGTTACAGTGTGGGGTACCTTCATTCCCCAAAACAGTAAGATTATTAATGCTTATGTCGACAAAATTACTTACATTGCTCATGAAGTTCAAGCTTTAGAAGAGGATGGCTTGAAAGAAGCATTAGTTTCCTGGGTTAGTGAGATAGGAAGGGGGTATAGTAAGTTGGCGAATAGATCAATAATTTGAGAGGTGGTATGTTTAGGACAGTACTAACCTCTGAAATTACTGTGTTGATTTGTGCAATTGTCCAGGTTCTCTTGTTTACATTTTCTGACCTTCTATTTCCAAATTGTGGGTGTAAAGAGGAAGGAGGATGTTTTGGTGCATTAACAACATACAAAACATGGATTTACTCTTGAATGTACATGTACACACTAATATGGTACTAGTGTATTTGAAATACATTTGCTATGACTTGTTGAGTACCTTTTCCTGGCTTATGTTAACTAGGCCTCAGGCTCAACACGGTCTTGTTCAAAATAGATGTTGTCTCCTGCGTGTTCCTCGTTCATTTCTGTAGCACCCAGTCAAGCGTAGTCATGGGGTTGTTTATTTCCTTTGACATTTTTCTCGAAGAAAACTTTACAACATGGACACAGTAATATTTCAGTTTCCCAAGGACCTTCTACTAGATCTCTGTACTATATTCAATCACAATAGTTTGCTGCTGTTCTTGTAACTAATTTGTCCTGCTGCCTCCGGATGACATTAGCCTAGAGTGGGCAGAATCAGTATTCATATATTGTGATAGTGGCAATAGCCATTTCTTAGAACAGTGCTCTGATTTGCTAAAAGTTTAATTCCTAATCATCTGCACCTTATGATATTTTATTGTCCTTTTCAATTTGTGTAATAAATCCTTTAAAATTTCTATTTCTACCCTACAACTCATTTATGGAGTCTGTCCTTAATTAACTGATTAAGTGTTTGTGATGCTGGGTTGTACCTTCTCTCAGGACACATTGCCTCATTAAATTAAGGTTTAACTTAGTCACTGACCCACCCATCCATCTATGGGCATGCTATTAAGTTGTGTTTTGGAGTGTAAACAATTGAGGCATTTCCCACACTGCCCTTTCATTATTATGTGGTTTTACAGTGGATTCAAGAACAGCGATTGAGGAGCACTGAAAATGATTTTCTTCCATGGTCTAGAGAGGGCCCTAGTTTTTAATGTAGTTAGCATTTTTGGTGTGGTTGGATGTTTGTATTGTAAGCTGGTAAGAGTTTTGAACACTCCAAGTGAGAGGGCACTTATCATCCTAGAGACAGAACTTGGGGAGGAAAATATCACATCTAGAGTGTACCCAGCTCTGTGGTTAAGGATATCAGTCGGTGTAGACTCCAAGTTTCATAGTTAGAGCAATCTTGTTTGGAGTAGATCTGGCTTGCCAAATTAGATGTTGAAGTCAAGTAGGAGGCGTTTGTTGGGTTGGTAAATGGTGATGATGAGGAAGGTGTCCAAGGAGGTGGTATTGTGCAAGAGGGTCTGTAGATCAGTGTCAACAATAAAATTCTAAAACAGCATGACCATTTAACAAGTACCTATTTGTGTACTCTTGTTCAGAAGTCCTTGAAACTAGTAGCAGTGAGGGACATTTTGGAAGATGACTTCTCCTCAGCTATGGTTTCACTAGCCAGATGTCAGTTAGATAATGGAGAGCCAAGTTACAATGAAACTCTGACAAGTAAGTAGCCAATAAACATTTAATTTATACAATAGGTCCGGTGCCTTAGTGAACACTCAGAACTGCCTTGAGGCATAGAACATAGAGCCTCAGCATTCTAAAATAGTTAGGAAAAATAAAAGGGTTCTGGAACATACCAAGCGCAAATGATGGAAAAAAGACACATTATAATTATCAAGGGTGTAACAGACCAGCTTGTAGACTGATTTCTGTGGAAGTTTGATTCAAGGATATAGGGTTGATGATGTGCATGAAAAGCAGTGGTTTGGAAGAGGAGTGGGAAGAGTTCAAAGTCTGAGTGGAGTTGGAAGGGCTAGTGAGAATAGCTATAAGAATTCTGGACCCTGAAAGGATTTGAGAGGGTTAAGAATGCATGGTGTGGGGGAAGGACTCTGGTTAAGAGAAGGTGCTAGAAGGGACGAAATTTAATGCAAGAGTGACTGGACAGAATAAGAGAACTGGAGTAAGGAAAGAGCACTGGTTCTCACAGTGAGAGTAGGAGGGGGTGAAGGAGGTAGTCAGTATCCATGAACGAGTGTAAGGGGTGAAGGGTAGTAGGAATTGGAACTGGAGAGCAGAAGTTTGAATGGACAAGGGGGTATGGGTGGGAGGGTATAATGAGCTGCCAGTAATTAATGAGGTACCCTACTTTACACTTCCTCCCTCACTGGGACGATGGGGAGGTTATGTGCATAGTAGAAGTAGAGGGATTTGTCAGGGAGTGGTGAGCAAAACTAAGGTTTGAGGAAGATGGGGATTACATTAGAAGAGAAGGATAGGTCAAGCAAGTCAGAATGCATGCAGACGTGTTGAGTAGAGTTTGGGTATTTTGAGTGATCTCTTGAGGTTTGTGACTCCAATGGAACCATTCAATTCTTGAGCAGTACCCCCTGCAGGCCATCAGGTGGTGTTGCTTGGTTCCACGTCATCTGCGGTGCTTATATAGACACCAAGCCAGTGTGCTGACATTAGTTCTTTTCTTTTGGAGTCTGTCATCACAAATATGGAGGTTGACCCACATTTTTCGACATTTTGTCAAAGCTATTTTTGAGATTTTACTCTCCTGGTGTGCTAAGGATGTCCCCTAAAAAAAACAGCGGGGTTCTAAGCCTGTGGTGTCTGTCATAGGCAAATGTCTGTTTGTTTGTGCTGCTTGAAAGGAATGATGTGCTAAGAATCTGAAGGTGCTGCAGGAGCATTCCCTAAAGCTCCTCACCTCTTAACAACTCCACACAACACTCATGATCCTGGTCGTATGGAGCGTCCCAGAACCACTTGCAGAGCTGCTCTCAATGATCGCTATCTCAGTCCAAGTCATCAGGTATGTTACACAATCATAAGAAGTCCAAAAAACGCTTCACCATGTTGGTCCAAGTCCTCGGACGAGGCGCAAGAATGACACCACTACTCGAGGCATCAGTTCCCCACAGAGCCTCTGCCTGGGTCCCCTCTGTGTCGTCCAGTTTCCAGGAGCCAGATCAACCCCCGCCCAACTAGAGTTTTATGAGGCCATGCAACTCATATTTGGGCACCCTGACCCCTCTGGCGAGCCTTTGGGCCCATGGGCTTGGGTAGGGCCCCTACTGGATTCCTGTTGGTGAATCTACCCTCAGTGCCAGTTTGGCCCCATGGATCCAGTGCTGAATCCGGAGAGGTGCCGGCCACGAGGCTGCGACCTTTCATGAAGCCCGCTCCACTGCCGTTGTTCCCCGCACTGCCGACACTCCATGGCAGCTTCAACCCCTATCTTCATTCCCAACTCCGATATGGAGCTGAATTGGCGTCCCTCAACCCCTGCCTTCTGAGTCTGAGCTAGTGTTTTTTCTTTTGATCGTCCTTTAAAGTGGGTGATTAGGTAGGAAGGGTCTGAGGAACTTTATGGATTCCACCACCCCCTTGATGAACCAGAGGACAAATGGTGTGAGGAACTTGTGGATGCGAGTGGTTTGGGCACCTCACCAGACGCTGGATTGGTCTCACTTCCTACTGTGGCTACAGAAGAGGGAGCCTCTTTTGCAGTGGTGGTGCAGAGACCAGTTGAGGTCCTGGACCTTATGCTGCCTTCTGTGGCAGTTGAGACAAACATCTTGACCGAGGTGCTTCAGCTGGGAGTCCCTCTCCTCCTATTTAATGACACCCTCAATGTGGCCTGGTCCAAGCCCTGCACAGGGGCACCTGTGCACAGCACAAGTGCCTGCTGCCACTGCCCCACTCCTGGGAACCCCTAGGTTCCTCACCCAGCATCCTACCCTGCTTGGTGGTCTAAGCTTTCACCTCCCCAGTTAACCCTGGCATGTTCCATTCCTCTCCACCAGATAGGGATTCCAAAAGGTTGGACACCTTTGGTAAGAGGATTTTCTCTTCTGCTAGCTAACAGTTGCCGAACACTTTGATGGTTCTAACCTCTTTTGCAAAAGGGCAGACTCCGCTCTAGAGCACCTTAAAGACAGTAGGTTACATCTAGATCTTTGGGCCTATCCATTGCTCCACTTCAACACAAGGCTGCCTTTCACCCCTTCTGTGACTACAGTAGGGGGGCTAACAACTGTGTCCTTTCCCACCCAGCCACAAGGCCACCAGGCTTCCCAGCCTTTTTGTGGCTGCAGATCTGGTTCCTACAAACCATGTGGGACTGCCAGCCAAAGGTAAGGCCAGTCCACTGTTCCCTTACTCCCTGGCAGCCGCAACAGCTAAGCCACTTTAGTTTGCCTTCATACCAGCACAGTCTCCAAGTGGGAGTTAGGATTCACCATCACGTGCCCCACTGGCAGTCCATACCATTGGACAAGTGGGGTCTTCAAATCGTCCTGTGTGGTAACTCTATCCCTTTGCTGGAAACCCCTACTACCATGCCACATTTCCATGGCCAGCTGATGGAGGACCACTTCTTTCTCTGTCAGGCTGTAGTGGCTCTTTTGGCTAAAAGAGCCATTGATAGGGTGCGGGCATCAGAAGTAGGTAATGGTTGCAGAGGCCTCAGTCCTATTCCAGACCTGTGCCACCTCAACTTCGGTGGAACTGACTGACTCTGCTGGGCCTCATGATCTCCTCCTGCATCCTGCAGGTAAATCATGCCTGTAGGTATATGTGGGCTCTGCATCCGGACGTGAAGTCTCAGGTGAATCTCTCAAACATGGCCCAGATCTCGGATGGAACTGAAAAAGACCTGCAGTGGTGGTGGCGAATCAGTTAGCGGTAGACCCCTCTCCAAAACCCAAGCAGAGATGACTAGTGACAGATGTGTCAATCATAGGCTGGGGCAGCCATCTGGCAGAGGTTGAGTTCAGAGTACTCTGGCCTCCAGGGAAGTCTCAGCTCCAAATCGACCTGCTAGAGTGTGTGCAATCCGACTGGCATTAAAAGGCTTTCTTACTTTGATCAAGGGAAGGCTAATTCAGGTGTTCACGGACAGCACCACCACAATGTGGTACTCATCAAAAAGGGTGTGGTGGGGCTGTGGACCCTATGTCAAGAGGCCAGGCATCCCTGAACATGGCTGGCCCTTTGGGCATTTCTGTGGTGGTTTAACATCTGGGGGCCACTCTTAACGCCAGAGCAGACAAACTCGGCGGTCAACGCCTAGGGGATCATGAATGGCATCTCCAAGGTGTAAGGTCTCTTCTGAGACTAAGGAGAACCTTGGTTAGATTTTTTTGCTAGTTCCGCAAATGTGAAATGCCAGCAGCACTAGAGTTTCCCAGGGTGGCTCTTACTATGAGACACCTTCCATCTTGAGTGGAGCTGTGGTCTCCTGTATGCCTTTCTGCTGCTACCTCTCCTGCCCAGAGTTCTCAAGAAGATCAGGGCCCAAGTCATTCTTGTTGCTCCAGATTGGGCATGGAGAGTTTGGTATACAGAACCCATAAGCATGAGCATTTGTCTTCCAATCAGGCTGCCCCTTGAGGAGGATTTTCTGTCACAGCAGCAGGACAGGGTCTTGCGCACTGCCTTCATGCATTGAGTGAGTGGGGGCAGGTGACAGCTTAAAATTTTCCTCCCGAAGTCTGTGACATTATTTTGGGCAGCCATGCATCCCTCCACCAAAATGTTATATGCCCCCAGTTGGGACAAATTTGTGACATTGTGTGCATCCAAGACAAACCATGTTCTGAGAACGTGTGCTTCCTTCCTTTCGAATGTCGTGACATATCACCTAGACTACTTTCTAAAGAAGGGGAGAGACTCCACCGTCTGGACCCATTCTACACTATATTGATCATACTAGAGAGTTCTGAGTGGATGATCAACTGTTCCTTGAATATTTTGAGGCAAAGAATGGAAAGACTTTGTGGAAATGGGCCATCTCATGATGGATAGTGCTCTGCATAAAAATCTGCTACATATTGGCCAACCGTTGAGAATTTGCATGCTCGTTCCATCAGAGCCAAGGCAGTGACCAGTGCATTAGCCTGTGGAGTCCCTTTCCTGGACATCTGTCATGCAGCAATGTAGGAGTCCTTGCACACGTTGACCAAGCACTGCTGCCGGGGTGGTCAGGTCTGTCATGAGTGGCACTTTGTCTGTTTGGTCCTGCAGGACATTTTGGTCTAATCTGTTTGTAGACCCATCTCCAGGAGGGTATTGCTCCGGTATCTTTTTATGGTAAGGAATCTGCGGAGAGAAGCCTCTGTCTGATGAACAAGTTACTTGCCTTCGCGAATGCCATATCTGGTAGAGGCTCTATCTAGCCACAGATTCCTTACAGACCCTCCCATCCTCCCCACTCTGTTAACAGATTTCAACATAGGGTCACCCTTATGAGCCCCATCCTGATGCACACCAGTTCATTCACATTCTTCTGGCTCTGTGCTTCTTGTGTGGAAAGGTTGCGAAAATAAACTGATGTCAGCCCGCTAGGCTAGTACTTATATGAGCATCACAGACGACACTACTGGCATGGGGGCGAAACGATGCCATCTACCAGTGTGCAGGGGGTTCTGCTCAAGAATTTCTGAATCCTTTCTGATACCTGGGGATAATTCTAAGGTAAGGGATCTGCGGATAGAGTTTCTAAAAGAGTAGGTATTACCCAAGGTAAGTAAGTTGCTGTTTTCAAATTTTTTGTATTGTCTCCACAATGTCTTTCTAATATGAACCCCGATTGATCGCTGTTGATTGGCACCCATCTTAGGAATTTAAAGGGCGACCACCCCAATACCATCCTCCTGTATGTCCACCATACGTAATAAAACGTTTTTTCAATATCTAGAGAAATCATGATTGCTTCTTTTTCTGTACACTGTACTTTTTCAGCTTTTTTGTGTTATCTCCACTAAGTCTTTCCTTTATGAACGCAGATTGATCGAAGTCAATTAGGGTGGGCAATAATGGGGCCAGTCTGTCAAAATGCCTGTAAATAATTTGGAGCCTATATGTAAAAATGGTATTGGTGGAAATTAGCACATAATCTGGGGTCTCACCCTGCCTTTGGGATTATTGATATTATCGCCTTTGTCATTCCTTGACTATATCGACTGCGCCGACCGCCTTGCTCCACTCAGAAAACCCTCCAACAACCACATCAACAGAAGAGCTACCTGGTTCACCGACGACCTCCAAACGCCACTGCTGAAAACTCAAGCAAATATGGCTACTCGAACGCACTCCAGACAACCACACAGCACCTAAGGATGCCACACGCAAACACCACCAACTCATCAGGCTAGCAAAAAGATCCTCCTTCAAAACCCACCTAGAAAACAACGCCCACGACTGCAAAGAACTTTTTAGCATCGTAAAAGAACTCTCCAACCCAGACGCCACCGTCAACGACATCACCCCCTCCCAAGAACTGTGCGACGCCCTAGCAACCGCCTTCCACCAAAAAATCACAGACATCCACGACCGCTTCAACTCCCCTCACACTCCAGACGCTCCTACCCCACCCACCACAAACTTCACCCGCTCCAGCCGACTGACCTCCTGGACCAACATCGGCGACGACGAAACCCGCAAGACCATGAACTCCATCCACTCCAGATCACCATCAGACCCCTGCCCACACCACATCTTCAACAAAGCAGAAACAGCCTTCGCACCACACCTACGGAAAGCCATCAACATCTCCTTCGAAACTGCAAGATTCCCGGAAAGCTGGAAACACGCCAAAATCAATGCCCTTCTCAAGAAACCAAAGGCAGACCCCAAGGACCTGAAAAACGTCCGGCCCATCTCTCTGCTCCCTTTCCTGGCGAAGGTCATCGAGAAAATCGTAAACACTCAGCTCACTCGGTACCTCAAAGACAACAACATCCTCGACCCCTCCCAGTCCGGCTTCAGATGCAACCACAGCACCGAAACCGCCCTCCTTGCCGCCACAGACGACATCAGAAGCCACCTTGACAATGGAGAGACATCAGCCCTCATTCTCCTAGACCTACCAGCCGCCTTTGACACCGTCTGTCACCACACCCTAAAATCCTGCCTCTACGCAGCAGGAATCCAGGACCAGGCCCTCGAATGGACCGCATCCTTCCTCGCCAGCAGAACCCAGAGACCGCCTTCCCTCGTGCCAATCCAAAGCCTTCAACATCATCTGCAGCTGACCCCAGGGCTCATCCCTCAGCCCAACGCTGTTCAACATCTACATGGCCCCCCTCGCACAAGTGGCCCGTCAGCACAACCTCAACATCATCTCCTACGCCGACGACACCCAACTCATCGTCTCCGTCACCAAGGACCCGCACACCGCCAAAACCAACCTCCACGATGGACTAAAAGCCATCGCCGATTGGATGAGAGACAGCCGGCTAAAACTAAACTCTGACAAAACAGAGGTCCTCATGCTTGGACGCTCCCCCTCCGCCTGGGACAACTCATGGTGGACGTCCACGCTGGGTCCTCCACCAACACCCACCGACCGCGCACGAAACCTCGGCTTCACCCTCGACTCCTCAGTCTCCATGTCAAAACAGGTCAGCGCCATCTCCTCCTCCTGCTACAACACCCTCTGCATGCTTCGCAGAGTCTACAAATGGATCCCAACAGAAACAAGAAAAACAGTAACCCAGGCCCTTGTCAGCAGCAGACTCGACTACGGCAACGCCCTCTACACTGGCATCTCAACCAAACTCCTCCAACGCATCCAAAACGCCTCCGCCCGATTCATCCTTAACATCCCTCGCCACTGCCACATCACCCCCCACCTAAGAGACCTTCACTGGCTTCCCGTCAACAAGAGGATCACCTTCAAGCTCCTCACCCACGCACACAAGGCACTCCACAACACCGGACCATCATACCTGAACAGCAGACTCAGCTTCTACACCCCCACTCGGCATCTCCGCTCCCCTAACCTCGCCCTCGCCTCCATCCCCCGCATCCGATGCAAATCTTCCGGCGGCAGATCATTCTCGTACCTCACACCAAGACCTGGAACACCCTCCCGCTGGGTCTACAACAGACCCAAGACCTTCTTTCCTTCCGAAAACTCCTCAAGACCTGGCTCTTCGAGCAGTAGCAGTACCCTCCCTCCCCCACCCTCCCCCCTGCACCTTGAAACCCTCACGTGTATGTAGTGCGCTTTACAAATTGATTGATTGACTTTGCATAGGAATTTGCCTTGGTTATCCCTCATCACTTTCTTCATGTTGCAGAACATAATAGCACTAACCCAGCCTTTTTGTGCTGTCCAGAGGCAAAGTATTTTGTTGGGAACTATTTTGTTTTAATTGTAAACCAGTCCAGTTTAAGAAGGTGAGTTTCTTAGAGACAATAGATGTTACCCTTGGAAGCCGTCATGTAATTAACTTTCTTTGGGGAATTTAGGCCCCATATATTCAGGTGAAATACCTTAAACATTAGAGGCCATATTTGTTAAGATTTGGCACAACATAACACATCAAGACAACTCACTGCACTGCATCAAATAGAGAAGGCAGGAATGCACTAGTCTACTAAGATAGGGTGCATTACATATCGCACATTACTGCTCTCTCGCTGCACTGATGCACAAGTGGCTGCCAAGCTCCAACGCAAGTACCATTACACTGATACAAGGATGCCTGCACTGTAGGCAGGATGGTTTTTGTGCAGGAAGAGACACCTTCCTGCACAAAACAAATCCTCTGAAACCTTTTACTCGATGTATGCTGCAGAATGCAGAACACCTTGAAGGAGAAAAAAATGAGGAGAAATAAACATATTTCTCCTTGTTACACCATTTTTGGGAGGGTGTAGTATTATGACCCATTCCCAGGTTTCCTATTGTTAACCATGGGTAGAATACCCCTGCTCCACCCATAAAATTCCTTCCCAGGCCAGAGTAACGCAAAGTAGCAACTTGCGCTGCCTTGTGTTACTCCAGATTTACTATGCCATGCAGAACCACCCAAGGTTGTTCTGTGTGCCATAGTAAATATCAATTAAGGGCTTGCATTGGCCTCGCATCACCTTGTGACACAAGGACAATGCAAGCCCCTAGTAGATCTGGGTCCTGGTCTCAATAAACATGGACCCTTGTTTTCTGTGTCACATGTGATGACTGTTCTCTTGATCTCTTGGTAGACCCATGTTTCTCTCCACCATGTCCTTCCAACTCCCAAAAACCAGAACAGTGAACACGTTGCTCGCCTGGGTGACATTTAAGTCCGTCAGAATTTGAGAACGTCATTTTGTCAGATATGGTGATGCTAGATTGGTTAAAGTTTTTATTATTTATTCTGGTGTCTCTTGCCTATCCCCATATGCTCCTCTCCTTTCCCTTCACTGTTTTGTGTCTAGTATTCCTTGTCCACAACCACATTCCATTCTTGTTGTTGGCACCTGAGATCTTCAATGCTTGGGCGTCCTAGGTGGTTGGCTCAGCCTGCTCGGAATCGTACTTGGGGCTTACACTTAAGAGAATCAACCCTTCTCCGTGTAGACATATTATTCTTCTACAGTCCACTAGAAAAATGTTCACGTAGCAGTTCTTTCTGAGATGTCTATTCTTGTTCTGTGTGTGGGGGATGGGAGGCAAGCATTTCCAGCCACTCTAGAATTAGGGGGAGCTAATAGGGCAGGGCAATGTTAAGGTGCTACACTATCAAGGTATTCCATTTAGTAATATTTCAGGCACTTTATTGTTGATTTAATAGTTTGACATACAGGCGTACAAGCGTCAGTTTCAGATGAGGACTCTCCTCTTGTTTTTTTTTTTTTTTTTTTTTTAAATAATATAGTGTAGGCCATCAAAAATACTACTGCACCAGGGTGGGTGCTGTCTTTTCAAGCCTTTAATTATATCGAGTGGTAAAACAAAGGACCCAAGAGTTTCTTAAAGGCCATTTCTCAGTGGTCGCGTCAAAAAAGCGTAGTGCTGAAGGTTTTGGTTCCCAGAACGATGTTTGAGGTTTTTGTGTATTTTAATTGTCCAAAAAGCCTAACTGGGGCGGCAATAGCCTCAGTATATTCTACTACAGTATATTTGGTAATGCAATCAAAATAGGTTAGCGTCCTCTCTAATACAGAGGTACGGATATATGTATTTTTATGTACCCATTCTGTCTGTTCTGAAATTCTATGCAGAGTCCAAGTGGCAGGAGTTAATCGCCTTGATCACCACAGATGTGGGTGTCCTACAGGCTTGGAACTTTGTGGAAAATTGAACTGATCTTCAGCATGGCCATATTTGGCCTTCTCTTTTAAGCCTAGAGCCTCTTTGGTGGTTTGAGTGAGAGCCTTACACTTTCAGACGCCTATTGCTTTGTTTGTATTTGCCCCATTTTTTTTTTTGTTGCTTGCACCTTTTTGTGAGGTTCAAGAACCTAGCTGTATGGATACGGTAATCTTCACACTGGCCATGGTTTTCAGTTTTCCATGATACTGTCATCAAATAGCCTCCCTGTCTTTTGTAGTGAGGCATATCTCTTTCAAGCAGATGGGCAGCACGTTACATGACAGCAGCAGTGCTTGTTTGGAAGAGTGTTGAATTGCCGTATGGCACATGTGCAAAGCATTTTGATGACGAGTGGTTCTCTTATGTTACCGGTCCTTGCGTCTTAAGCAGTGGCACATATAGAAGTGAGTGATAAAACATATGCACTCCAAATTAACTTACTATTGTCTCTGGTTTGAAGGGTGTAGGTTACAATTATGGCCTATGTGGAAAGTGTTTGGTGTCATGCGTGATCAGTAGTAAAGAAAATTCATGTTGCTGCGATTGTGAAGCTGCAGGTATGCATAGAGTGGCATGCAATTGTGTGCTTGCCTTCGATCCTTTAGGATAGATACCGATTTCTGGGGGACTTTGAGCCAGTGCTTAATTTGTAAATAAACAGGTGCCGGTACTCAAAGCCCTCCTCTTAACCTTTTTACTGCGGGCGTCGGCCAGTGGCCAATGCCCACACTCCCTCCCTGGTGCGGGTCACGACCAGTGGCCGACACCAAGGAGGGTATTAATAAATCTGCACCCGAGGATTATTTTTTTTATTTTTTATTTTCCCGGGAGACACAGAAGCTTCCGTGTCTCCCCCCCACCCCCCACCCGCCCCTTTGTGACGTCAGCGCGCCACGAGGCGCGCTGACGTTACAAAGTTGTTTTCCCCATCGAAGCAGGAAGCAGCCTTGCGGCCGCTTCCTGCTTCAATGGGGAAAACGGTCTTCCCCACGTTCGGGAAGGCCTCGTAAAAAAGGGGAGAGTCTCCCCTTTCTTACAAGGCCTTCCTGAAAGTGTTTCCTGGCCCCCGGTCGCAGCTGTGCTGCGATCGGGGGGCCTGGAAAACTTTCAAAAGGCCTCGTAAGAAAGGGGAGACTCTCCCCATTCTTACGAGGCCTTCTGAAAGTGTTTTTCCTGGCCCCCGATCGTGAAACACCACTAGACGCCAGGGATTTCACTTGGGGTGGTCGGCCCCCTCTGAAAACGGGCCGCCCCCACTGGGGGCATATTTAAAAAAAAAGTAGGTGCCCCCTGACCTTTTTTATTTGTATTTTATTTTTTTTAAGAACATTTTTTTTTTCCTGGGGGGGTGCGATTGCACAACCTCCCCACCCCCCCCCCAGGGGAATTTTTTTTTTCTTCAAAAAAAAAATATACAAATAAAAAGGTCAGGGGGTCGCCCGTGGGCAGGGCGACCCCCTGTGGGGGCAATATTTTTTTTAGATGTTGTAGGGTTTCCCTGGGGGCCATTTTGGCCCCCAAGGAAACCATACAACAACAAAAGAAAATAGATCTATATATAGATCTATATATATAGATATATCTATGTATATAGATATATCTATGTAGATAGATATATATATATATAGATTTATATATATCAATCAATCAAAGAGATTTAAAAAGCGCGCTACTCACCCGTGATGGTCTCAAGGCGCTGGGGGGGGGACGGGGGAAGGGAAAGGGGCTGGGAGGTTCACTGTTCGAAAAGCTAGGTTTTGAGGCCCTTCCTGAAAAGAAGTAGGTTTTGGGTCTTGCGAAGGTGGGTTGGGAGGGCGTTCCAGGTTATGGGTGCAAGGTAGGAGAAGGATCTGCCCCCGGTGGTGGTGTGTTTGATGCGGGGGACAGAGGCGAGAGAGAGGTCAGCTGAGCGAAGGTTTCGTGTGGGGGTGTGGAAGGTGACTCTCGTTGAGGTAGGCAGGGCCTGTGTTGTGGAGTGATTTGTGTGCGAGGATGAGGATCTTGAAGGTGATCCTTTTGTCAATGGGGAGCCAGTGGAGGGATTTGAGGTGTGGAGAGATGTGTTCGTGTCCGGGGAGGTCGAGGATGAGTCGTGCTGCTGAGTTCTGGATGCGTGTAGTTTGCGCTTGAGTTTTAGAGTGGTGCCGGCGTAGAGGGTGTTTCCGTAATCAAGTCTGCTGCTGATGAGTGCATGAGTGACAGTTTTTCTGGTCTCTGTGGGGATCCATTTGAATGTTTTTTCCAGTATACGGAGTGTGTTGAAGCATGAGGAGGTGAGAGCGTTGATTTGTTGGGTCATCGAGAGGGAGGAGTCTAGGATGATGCCGAGGTTGCGTGCGTGGTTGGCGGGGGTGGGTGCAGGGCCTAGCGTGGTGGGCCACCATGAGGGGTCCCAGGTGTTTTTTTGTGGGCCAAAGAGGATTATTTCGGTTTTGCTTGATTTGAGTTTCAGGTGGTTGGCTGTCATATATATATCACTTTTGTCAATATGTGTGTGGTTTCCCTGGGGGGAAAAGGGTCAGACTTGTCTAGTGGCAGTTTTAGTGCCATAAAGAAGCGCAGGAGGTTTATATGCCTACTGCAAAGAGCAAATCTGTATTTTATGTAAATAGCTGAGTACATTAGTAAAGTCACCCATTACCTGCGCTATAATACCAATGAAATGTATGTGCGGGGTGGAGGGCGGCTATGGAGAGATGAAGGGCACTTTTGCTGGGTGGTAATGAGGGAATCCGAGGAGGAGGGAGTGGGAGCAGCAATAATGATTGTTGGACTGGGTGCAGGAGGTGCTAAAGACTGTGACGAATGGTATGTGACAAGGTGTTTTTTGAGTGTCTTGAAAGAACGTGCTGATTGAGGGAAGAAGCGCAGGTAAGGTGGCCTCTACTGTTGCACGTATCTCACACACACCATCGATTTTGTGACTGTCTACGTAGGCTAGTGTTTTAGAGCAACAGTTTAGCCAATAGCAGAGATGGCATCTTGATGGATGACTGCTGCCTGCACTCGGGTTATAGAGGACCGCTCTGACATAGGATCAGAGACTGAGACATCAGATACTGAGACAGCATCTGAGGGACAGGACAATGGCACAGACTCTGGAAGTGATTTTTCAGTCGGAGGAGTCCCATTCGATAACTCCTCTTCCAGTACGTTATGAGGGAGGTGATGAGGACAGTCCTGCTGTCCCTTCGCAAGCTGTTTGTGCAACTGGGTAATAGTGGGTTAGCCCAACCCAGAGAGCAGGTGAATGCGGCGGCAAGCAGAGAGAGAGAGAGAGAGTGCTCTCTTGGGAGCTCCCCAATTTAGTTCAGCCCCAAATTCCACCACCCAAATCGTATTGTGGAGACATCAAAATTATCTATGGCAAAACAAACTGGTTTTGTAAGGCAGGCACCTGTGTTTTTGGTCCTAGATTCGGCGGCCATATAGAGAAACACACTAAAGGAAATTTGTGGCTCCTCTCAGATTCCAGAACTTTCTGTCACCGAAATGTGAGGAAAAGGTGTTTTTTTAGCCACATTTTGAGGTTTGCAAAGGATTCTGGGTAACAGAACCCGGTCAGAGCCCCATAAGTCACCTCATCTTGGATTCCCCTGGGTTTTTAGTTTTCAAAAATGCGCTCGTTTGCTAGGTTTCCCCAGGTGCCGGCTGAGCTAGAGGCCAAAATCCACAGGTAGGTACTGTTTTCTATGAAAAAATTTGATGTGTCCACGTTGTGTTTTGGGGCATTTCCTGTCGCGGGCGCTAGGCCTACCCACACAAGTGAGGTATCATTTTTATCGGGAGACTTGGGGGAACGCTCGGTGGAAGGAAATTTGTGGCTCCTCTCAGATTCCAGAACTTTCTGTCACCGAAATGTGAGGAAAACTTGTTTTTTTAGCCACTTTTTGAGGTTTGCAAAGGATTTTGGGTAACAGAACCTGGTCAGAGCCCCACAAGTCACCCCATCTTGGATTCCCCTAGGTTTCTAGTTTTCAAAAATGCACAGGTTTGGTAGGTTTCCCTATGAGCCGGCTGAGCTAGAGGCCAAAATCTACAGGTAGGCATTTTGGAAAAAACAGCTGTGTTTTCTGTCAAAAAATGGGATGTGTCCACGTTGTGTTTTGGGGCATTTCCTGTCACGGGCGCTAGGCCTACCCACACAAGTGAGGTATCATTTTTATCGGGAGACTTGGGGGAACATAGAATAGCAAAACAAGTGTTATTGCCCCTTATCTTTCTCTACATTTTTTCCTTCCAAATATAAGAGAGTGTGTAAAAAAGACGTCTATTTAAGAAATGCCCTGCAATTCACATGCTAGTATGGGCACCCCGGAATTCAGAGATGTGCAAATAACCACTGCTCCTCAAAACCTTATCTTGAGCCCATTTTGGAAATGCAAAGGTTTTCTTGATACCTATTTTTCACTCTTCATATTTCAGCAAATGAATTGCTGGATACCCAGTATAGAATGAAAACCAACTGCAGGGTGCAGCTCATTTATTGGCTCTGGGTACCTAGGGTTCTTGATGAACCTACAAGCCCTTTATATCTCCGCAACCAGAAGAGTCCAGCAGACAAAACGGTATATTGCTTTCCGAAATCTGACATTGCAGGAAAAAGTTACAGAGTAAAACATAAAGAAAAATGGCTGTTGTTTTCAGCTCAATTTCAATAGTTTTTTATTTCAGCTGTTATTTTCTGTAGGAAAACCTTGTAGGATCTACACAAATGACCCCTTGCTGAATTCAGAATTTTGTCTAGTTTTCAAACATGTTTAGCATTCCGGGATCCAGAATTGGTTTCACACCCATTCCTGTCACTAACTGGAAGGAGGCTGAAAGCACCAAAAATAGTAAAAATGGGGTATGTCCCAGTAAAATGCCAAATTTGTGTTGAAAAATGTGGTTTTCTGATTCAAGTCTGCCCGTTCCTGAAAGGTGGGAAGATAGTGATTTCAGCACCAGAAACCCTTTGTTGATGGCACTTTCAGGGAAAAAACCACAAGCCTTCTTCGGCAGCCCTTTTTTTTGGAAAAAAAACGAAATTTTCACTGTATTTTGGCTATTCTCTTGGTCTCCTCCAGGGGAAACCACAAACTCTGGGTACTATTAGAATCCATAGGATGCAAATTTGGCGTGGTTAGCTTATGTGGACAAAAAGTTATGAAGGCCTAAGCGCGAACTACCCCAAATAGCCAAAAAAGGGCTCAGCACCTGGGGGGGGGGGGAAGGCCCAGCAGCTAAGGGGTTAAACACGCGGCTGCCACAATTAAATGTGCGAGCACAGAATACTGAGGCCGTGTAATCCTGAAGCCGTCTCGGGCCTCTTCAATCCATTTTAAGGTACTCCCTGCCCCCTCAGCTCACTCTTGCAGCTTTCTGCTTTCTGCCATTGTGACTCTCGTTTTTCTCTTCCTCCGTTTTTGCCATATGTGTCTTTTGCTCGCAGTGAGTGCTTGAGGTAGAAAGATAAGCGCCGGCCCGCAAAAATAAGTGCCGGTGCTCAGCACCGGGAACAACAAGCACAAATTAAGCACTGCTTTGAGCGGGAGAGGAGCAACCCACAAGAAAGCTCTGTTTAAAAGCAGCCAGATGCTCTTTGGAGTTCATTGAAGAGTGACAGAAGAACAACTTAAGGTAACGCACTAAATGCAGACAACCAGGGTAAGTTCTCTATGGCAGTAGTTCTTAACCTGCGCTCCATGATTTTTTTGAAAATTAAAGAACATTAGCAGATTACTATAACATACATAGAAAACAAATATTTGAAATTGCAAATTTTAAAATACGTTGTGAACGTGAAGGAATTTCATCATGGGTGCTAAACATTGAGTTAGTATCAGCTTGTTTCATGGAGCAGCACAAGTAAAGCAAACAAAATCTAGTTTGAACAATTGGGGATCCAACTTGAAGCACCAGTATGTGCCAACAAAAGACCATGCATTACGAGTAAAAAAAGATAAAGGGCGAGATGTCTTAACTTATCTTGTGGTCCTGAACACTCCAATTCATACAACTGGGAGTGTTTGCGATGATAAGTATGAAGCTCGTTTTAGGAGTCAGTAACCTTTTCAGGCTGAGTGGGTGCTACATTAACTGTTTTCAGTGGAGCCCCCAAAGATTCCTGTGGACAAACATAACTGGCACCTCAGCTCAACCAATTGCAACCTCATGCTGGCCGAAGAACAACCATCCCTGTTGAAACCAACTGTTTCATACACCCACATTAAGACTCGCCCTCTGCACTTAGTCATTGTCCCATCACCTGCATGCCAGGAAACTGCTATGTCTCTCAGGGTGGCTGAGAAGCCAGCTGTGTGTGGATAGAGTAGCCGGGAGCGGTGAGTGAGAAGCCTAATATGTATGGGCAGAGTAACTAGGAGCCAAGGCAATGGACTAGCAGTCTGGTGGGCCTATCGTAGCTGGGTGCTGGAAGGCGAGGATCCGGCTTCTCCCAGCTAGGCTGAAGATCTTTCATGTAGCCAACATCAGCAGTGGTACAGTAACCGTTTGGTGGGACCCTCAAGGGAAACGATTGAGAATTGGAAGGAGTACTAAGGTCCATATTTACACTTTTTGACACAAAACTGGGCATGCAGTTTTGCGTCAAAAAGTGTAGCACTGGCTTATTTATGCAATGCTGCAAGCCCGTGCAAAGGGTGGGCTAGCGTACATTTAAAAAAAAAAAAAAAATGACATTGTTGGGGTGGGTGTGGCAGTATGGGAAAAGGGGGGGTTTGCACCAAAAAATGATGGTAGGCTGGTTAGAGGCAAAAAAAAATGCCTCTAACCAGCCTAGTGTCATTTTCTGATGCAAAACCATCCATACCACATGATTCCTGTTTTATAAGAGACAGGAGTCATGCCCACCTCCCCAATGGCCAGCACAGGGGGCCAGTGTCCCCTGGGCATGGCCATTGCACCCTGTGCCATGCAGGGGGCCCCAAATCGGGCCCCCGATGGCACTTTAATTTAAAAAATAAAATACCCTACTTACCTGGGATAGGGTCTTCCATCCTCTGGTGTCCCTCTGTGTGGGTGGGGGTGTTCCTGGGGCTTGAGGATGGCACCTGTGGCCCCATTCCATGCTGGTCCGATCCAGGCGTTAAATAGCCCCTCCCCCCACCCATGTGTAATTCTAGCACGGGGATAAATATGGGGCTATGGGGTTAGCACCATTTTTTAGATGGGATCTCATTGACGCAAGGTAGGTTCATGCATCTAAAAGAAATGGTGCAATTTCCAATATTTTGATGTTAGACGTGTCTAGCGTTAAAATATAAATATTGAGTTAGCTTTACGCTAAATTTGAATTAAAAAAAGACGTAAATTCAGCGCAAATGAAGTATAAATATGCCCCTTAGTTAAAGAAACACAATATTTTGTAAAATAATCTACATTTTTAGGACTTTCAGAACAGAGATGAGAGCGTGTGTGGGGGGGTTTTGTTAGTGTGCGCATGCAAACATCCCAGGTGAAATCTGGCAGACACCTCACCATACCCAACTTGAAAGCACCTGTACCAAACTATTCATCATAAATATAAAAAAAATTTTGGGGGGGGAAGAGTTGTAACACCCCCAAACACTCCCCTTCAGTAACTTCCCTGGGTTTGCAAATCTTCATCTTTATGTTACCAATATAATCGTTAAGAGTATTTCCAGCACTCAGGAGAGAGAACCCTTCCGAAGGTTCCAAGTATAAATGCTTCTTTTATCTCCTGGATTACAGTTAATAGATTTTTAAAAAAACTGTGGGTTCCTGCCCTCCCTTTTTTTTTTTTTTTTTTTTTTGAGCAGTCCACGATTGTATGTGATTGTATTCAGTGGATTTGGTTTTCTTGTTACATGATTTTGGGCTCACACATCTTGGAGATTCAGGGTACTCCTTTCCTGAATCTCATGCTCATATTGGATCAGCATGGGAACTTTTCAGGCAGTTGTAGATAATGTTCACCATCTTTCCTATAATCAGCAGCTTTCCTACAAAACTTAGTCACGTGCCCATTATCACTATACACGTAATGGAAATCCCCGGGTTTTGGTCCTTGTTGCAAACCTCCACATTTTGTGCCTACCTTGTACTCTTCAACAGCTTTATTTCTCTGTTTGTCTTGTTGTGTTATAACATGGCATAGTACCAACGTTATCCACAACTGTGAAGTGATGAACTGGCAATCTTAATTCATCATCTCCTCTAGCAAGTTAGTACAGACCTGTTCCCGGTGGCATTCGATTCTCTGTAAAGGTCTAAAGACATGAATCTGAACAATAGTCAGATGCTTCAGATTATCAGCAATGTAGATGACTTGCTCCAGGAAGACTCTTGTACGTTGTGGGTGTGATGGCGTCTTTTGGACAGGCTTCCATAAAACCGTAGATGATGGGTCTTGTTCCGTCCAAGGGAAAGACGTAAAGAGATAGCTATCAACCAGATCAACATTAATTTACTGTGCAACCAGTTTGGTCACACAATAACTTATAGTGTGACCAAATTTCATCAAGTTAAGCAGCTTCCATTTTTTTTATAGACCAACTGAAGTAAATGTTCCAGTCCTTGGCAACTAGGTATTATTTCTACTTTGAAGGACAAGCCAGAAGACCATGTATCAACAGAGTCCATACACTTGCAGAGGTTTTAGTAGGGTTTTACTGCATCATTTCTCCAGCTGGTTTGCATTTGTGCGCCTTATGGAAAGTTTAGGTAATAATGTGATTCCCTAAACGTGATCTAGGAGAAATGTAGGTGTAAAATAGAGTGAAAAATGTCATGACAATAGTATTTGTACTGTTCACAGTATGCTAATGATATAGTACTGTGTTGCTTTCAGTGGTTGACTGTAGGAAGGTTCATTATTAATATTATTATTATTAAATGCTTATATTACGTGAACAGCTACCTACTTGGGTTTTCCCGGCACTTTATGCTACAGGTAGAAAGGCCTGACTCCAACACATTAAAATAGCTTTAATTGATTGTGAAAATTAAAGTGTGAGGTGAAAGATCTAAATAGTATAGGTAGAATATTCCAGAGTCTGGTGCCTGTAGAAGAGAAGGAACGGCCTCCCATATGAGAAGGTTCAACCTAAGGAACCATGCAAAGAAAGTGGTTGCTAGAATGCACATTCCAGGTAGGTTAACACAATGCCTTAAACTGAATTTGTTTCTCCACCTCAATCCAGTTTAATTCACAGCGCATAAAGGTCACCAAGGCAAATTTTAGTAGCCAGTAAATCAATTTTGCTGCTGTGTTCTGTACCACTTGTAGCCGCTGCAGGGAGGCTTTGTTGACCCCATTTTAAAGAATTTTCCCATAGTCCATGTGAGACTGAATAAGTGCCTGGATTACAGTTCTCTGAGCCATCAAGGGAAGCATCCAGACACATTTCCATAGCCATTCCATTATGGCAAAGTAGGTTCAAGCTACCTTTGCCACCTGAGGCTTCATGGAAAGTTTATCAATTAGAAAGCCTAGGTTTTTGACTTTAGACACAGGCATAGGGCTCTCCCCCAGTGCAGCTGGCCAATCCTGCAGGCCCCAGAGACCGGAATATTTTCTTGGGATCAGCAATTCTGTTTTGATGCCGTTCAATTTCATCAAGTTGTTTATCCAGGTGGCAACCTTGGCTAAGCATGCATTCAGAGAGCTGGGGTCTTGATTATATGATAAAAGATGATTTGTATATCATCAGCATATGAAAAAACAGTGAGGCCACAGAGCTCTAACAGCTCAGCCAAAGGCCGCATATAGATGTTAAAGAGGGCTAGACTTAGGGCTGATCCCTGGGGGACTCCAGCCGTCATTTCATAACATTTGGACTTGAAAGGAGCAGCCGCTCAAAAAAAGAGGAAAGCCAAGCTAGGGCATTTCCCTGAATCCCCACCTGCCTGAGTCTTTCCGGGAGAGTGGCGTGGGACACAGTATCAAAGTCTGTGCTAAGTTTAAGATGGATCAATGCTGCCGTCTTGCCATTACCTAGAAGCTGCCTCAGATGTTCAGTGACACCAAGCAGGGCGGACTCGGTACTGTGTCCTGCTCTAAATATGAACTGGGAACTATGCAATCGTTTTGGAGACACCACATAGGCCGAGAGTTGTTTGCAGACATGTTTTTCAAGAGTTTTAAACATAATGGGGAGCAGGGGTGTGGGTCTGTAGTTAGACCAGATGTCAGGATCTAGATTAGTTTTCTTCAACAAGGGAAGACCAATGGCATGCCTCCACGCCAGACGGATGGAGCCCTGCTGAAGTGAACAGTTTGGGGGGGTTTACCAAGAACAACAGAATATCAGAGTTTGACAAACAGAGCAATGCAGGAGGGACAGGGTGGATTGTGCCATAGACATAAACGTAGGCAAATCCAGAGTGTGCCATGAGGACAGAGAGTAACAGACAGAAGGAGGGTTGCTATGGGTAAAGGTATTCGTAGCAGAAAGCGAGACAGTGTAAGCTATTTGAGGATTCCCCCCCCCCCCCCTATCCCGACAAAAATTCCTGGATATCCTGTACTTTACTCATGCAGAATGAGGCCAATTCCTCACATTTGGCCTGTGAGAGGGCCGGAGCTAGGGTCATATTGCCAGGGTCAGAAAGCTTGCTGACTATCTTGAAAAAGGTTCTTGGAGAGCTCGAGGCTGATGAGATCTGATCAGAGAAGAAAGAAGCCTGAATCGCTCTGCATAGGTCATGATACTTCTTGAGAGCCATCTTATATTTAAGTTTTGCAGAGTCATCATAACTGAGTCATCAATCCTTTCTAGGCTTTTACAGCCAGTTTTCAGCACCTGTAATCCCTCAGTATACAAGGTAAATGGGGGGTGGAGCCTAACAGAGCGGCAACTTTTTATAGATAGCACACAATCCAGAGAATTGCGCAGCCATTCAACCATTAAGGGCTGGTCAGTCATAATGTCGTCCTCTAAACGAGGGGCAGAGATTCTCAACTGACTATTAAGAGCATTGATATCTAACTTTGACCAGTTCCTAGTTATGGATTTAAGCTTGTTTTGCTCTCTGATTATACTAGATGAAATAGATATAGAGAAAGTCACAGCCAGACGATCTGACCAAAGGAGAGGAAGTGGAGGGAAAGAGTGAAGATTAGAAATGTTAGAAAAGACCGGGTACAATAAGTGCCCTGCTTGATGAGTAGGGTTAAAGTTATGAAGGGACAGGTTCAGTTCTCACAAATCTTCGATAAATGTTTGCCCAGAGCTACAACCAGAACTCTCAGAAGGAATGTTCGGGTCGGATTGCACCACAAAGTTGGCTGATCTCGGAATAAGAGGAGCTAATAAGTCGGGTGCAGACTTAACCCAGCAACATGCTTTGCCAGGAGGACAATAGACCAAAACGCCAGAGAGGGTGAATTGAGGAGAGAGTTGGAGTGCAAAAGAGATTGCTCCACAAAGCAGAATGGTTAGGGCTTGAGTTTTGCATTTGGATATTTTTTTTGTAATTGTAGCCAGTCCACCCCTAGGTCTATCTGCTCTCTCCCGTTTTGCAATAAAGTAGTTCAGGGGAAGAGCAGCAATCACATCTGGTGTAAAGGCATCATGTAACCAGGCTCCTGTTATAAACATGGCACCCGGGGCATAATCCTCCACAAAGTTAAGGCGGTGGAGTTCATGTCATGGTAGTGAGCGACTATTGAGACAGAAAAAAGGAACTCACTTTGATGTCTGGTATCTTGCAAATTTTTGGGCTGGTACCATGGAATTGCAGGCGAGTGTACTAGAGAACGAGTTCGTCCATTTTTGAGGAGAGATAGAGAACCAACATTTTTTTATAGTTTTTACATTCCTAGCCAAGTCAAGTCAAGTGAGCTTCTGCAAGTCTCTGAACAAGAGGTCTGGAATGCTCTTAAATGTGTTGTGGAATAGGTAATGTAATTAGATCCACAAGAGGCAGAGGTCATGCCCCCTGGATCCATTTGGGCGCGGACAGGTGCAGACTGGCTTGCCTTAGGCTCGCTAAGCGTGCCCACTGCGCCCCTGTGATGTGCCACATATTAAATAATCCCCCCCCCACACTAGCCACTAGACCGCACCAAAGCATGACTGGAAAATGGCGACTAAAAAGAGTGGAGCAGGCACCTGAATACGTGCACCAGCTCGAAAGGAAAATAAGGTATGTGCCAAAATAGAACGTGAATTAAAAACAAGATTTTTTTTTTTTAAGATCTCTTTTATTGCTTTATAATTGCATGAAACGCGTACAAAAACAAAATAACTTCCCATCTTTTTGTAACTCCCCCTCCCTCTCCCCTTTCGCACTTCCCATCAATTATACAGAGGTATTTGTTCGGTTCACAAATTAATCACTTATTTGGTCTCTTGTACGATCTTCAACAGGAATGTCTTGATCAGTTATACATGATCTGTTTCTGGTAAATCTGCCTCCGCATCAGAGTTAGAAGTGTCAGGTGTTCTAAAATTCTCCAGTATCATGTTCCAGTGCTGAGCATTGTCTCTAGTTCCTAGGCCCCTGAGTGTTTCCCTTAGTAATACTGTCCCTTCAGTTTCCGCCCACTTGATTAATGCATTTCTCCAACGATTTATCTGTGGTCCTTTCGGATCTTTCCAGTGTGAAGTTATTTCTCTCCTTGCAAGTATCAAAGCCAGATCTATGAATCTGTTTGTGATTTTATGCTTGCTGGGGCGAGAGAAATCTCCCAAAACCGCCACCATGGCTGATCGGGATAATGTTCTGCCCGTGCAAGTGGAGAGTGCTTCAAATATCCCCATCCAGTAGTCCCTGATTAGTGGGCAACTCCAGAGCATGTGCAGCAACCCTGCTGCTAGTTCTGCACATCGGGGGCAGCTGGCATTTTCTACACCATAAATCTTTGATATCATATAGGGGGTTAAGTAAGCTCTGTGATAGACATATATGTTTATTAATTTAAACCTGGCATTTCTGGAAACTATATATATGTGTGTGGTTATTCTGGTCCACTGTGTGTCATCTATTGTAACATCCAGTTCCCCCTGCCATTTGGTCTTAAGTTTATTTAAGGGAAGACATATGCTGGTTAGTAGAGATATATATATCCCTGAAATCAACTTCCCTTGGTCTCCTATAGTGCATATTTGGTCACAGGTGTTATGTCTGGGGGGCTCTTCTAGTCCTGTACCCCATTGTCTACGAAGAGTCCTAGCACTTGCGTTAAAGGTTAGGAACAGCCCTGGTGGTATCTGGAACCTTTCCTGCAGTTCTGCATAAGTGCACAGTTTCCCGTTATTATATAGAGCCCCTATGGTGTCGATCTGAAGTGCCATGAATTGGGTGATACCCCTTATTACATGATTTCCTGTGACGGTTCCTATACAGATCAGGGGGGCCTCTGGCGAGTACGGTGTTCTGGTGTGTGTTCGTTTTAGGTATTGTTCCCAGCAGTGACGTGATGCTTCCCATTCTATCGGAAGTGTTTTATTCTGTTCCTTGGGGTTTAGTAGAATGCCCAGAATTCTATCACGGGGGCAGTGGAGAGGGGTTCTCAGTGCTTCCCCCACTGGGGGTGCTCTGATGAATCGCGCCAGCCATTGGAGTTGGCTCGCCCAATAGTATAATTCAAAGTCAGGAACAGCCAAACCACCCTCTGCTGTTGTTCTCTGGAGGGTGCGCAATGCTATCCTTTGTCGGTTGGTTCCCCATATAAATCCTGTAATCAAGGACGAAATTGTTTTAAATACCACCCTCGGTATAATGAGTGGGATGGTTGCAAAATAATATAACATTCTAGGTAACACTATCATCTTAATCAGTGCAACTCTCCCAGTAACCACTAGCGGGAGTGTCTGCCAGACTATCATGCTGTTTTTGATACTCCTAATTGTGCTCTGAATGTTCCCTTCTAGTAAATCCTCAGCGGAGTGATAGATATTGACCCCTAAATATTTGAATGTGGACGGGGACCACAGAAGACCCCGATTGTCCATTGGTTCTTCGATACCCCTAGCAGCTGGAAAAATGGACGACTTCCCCCAGTTTATCCTGAGTCCAGATGCGGCTCCAAAGTTGTCTAACATTGTCATTGCTCCTGGTAGATCGGTCTCTGCGTTCCGGAGGAAGAGTAACATGTCATCCGCATAGAGAGCAATATGATGCGTCCAAGCATTGATTGTAATGCCTTCGTAGAACCTCTGGGACCTAGCTGATTGGGCTAGAGGTTCAACTGCCAAAGCAAAAAGCAAAGGTGAAAGCGGGCATCCCTGTCTTGTACCCCTACCTATGGCAAAGGAAGGGGATATTGTATGGCCAGTGCGTACTCTCGCTGTGGGGTTTGTGTAGAGAAGCCTCGTCCATTTGACAAACCCTTCTCCTAGTCCTAGCTGCAGCATCACTCGTTCTAGGTAGTCCCATCGTAGGCTATCAAAAGCCTTCTCGACATCTATCGAGATGATTACTGCTCTATTTGCGTCAGGGGGTAGGGCATGAAGGAGTGAGATCAATTGACGGATATTTTGGGCAGTGCTTCTCTTTGGGATGAATCCCGATTGGTCCTGATGGATTAATGAGGACATATATGGTAGAAGTCTATTAGCTAGTA
This sequence comes from Pleurodeles waltl, assembly GCF_031143425.1. Classification (NCBI taxonomy): domain Eukaryota; kingdom Metazoa; phylum Chordata; class Amphibia; order Caudata; family Salamandridae; genus Pleurodeles; species Pleurodeles waltl. The sequence continues at coordinate 867,533,327 of NC_090443.1, forward strand.
CCCTGCTTAGTATTTTATAATCTAAGTTCAACATTGATAGTGGGCGGTATGATCAAACTTCTGTGGGGGGTTTGGTAGGTTTCAGAAGGGGAATCATTATTGCCCCTGTAGTGGAAGGAGGTAAGCTGTTGTTATTCCATGCCTCTGCATATAAGATGCTGAGCTGGGAGGTTAATGAGTCCTGATATGTAAGGTAGAACTCCAGAGGGAGACCATCTGCTCCCGGTACCTTGCCCCTTGCCATACTCTGGATTGCAGCCTTTATTTCTGTAAGTGATATGGGAGTCGCCAGGGCTATTCTATCTTCCCCTTTCAATGCTGGGAGGTTGAGGTTCCCCAGATCTTGTAATTGAGCGTCGCTGAGTACTTCGGAGGGAGGCGCATACAGCTCTGAGTAATATTTAAGAAAGGTGGTATTGATCTCCTTCTGTCCATATACTTTTATACCCGGGGTGGTCTCTAACTCCACCACTATGGTTTGAAGTTGGGGCGGTTTGGCCAGCCATGCCAGTAGGGCTCCTGCTCTGTCGCCCTCTGTATGTTGCTTCTGCAAGAATTGTTTGTAATCGAAACATGACAATCTAGTGTTAGTTTCTATTATTCTAGTCCTTGTCTCTTCTAGTTGTGTTGAGAGGTCGGGTTGTGATGGGTGCTTACGTTCGAGTTCCCTAAGGGAGTTCTCGAGATCGGTTAGTTCTGTCTCTAGCACTTTCCGTACTCCCACAGTAGTGCTAATACAATATCCCCTGATCACTGTTTTAAAGGATTCCCATTCGACAGATCTGGACGAGGCAGTTCCAGCATTGTTCTCGAAGAATTCCGTAATCTGCGTGCCCAGTTGGGTTCTAAAAGCTTCGTCTTCAAGTGACTCTGCTCTCAGGCGCCAAGTGGGAATCAAAGGTCTTTCGCCGCACCAGGCCAAAGAGATCAATAAGGGATTATGATCTGAGATGGTGCGGCCAAGATACTCGGCCTTCGCCACCACAGACTGCACCTCTGGAGATGCCAGAACGGTGTCCAGTCGTACATGCAGGTCGTGAACTGCTGAATAAAAAGAGTATTCTCTATTGGGGGGATTAAGTTTGCGCCAACAATCCGTTAATTGCCAGTGTTTTTGCCACTGCTGGAAGTGCAGTGCTGTTTTATGAGTTACGGATTGTGACAATGGTGGGTGCGATCTATCCATTGCGGTATCCACTACACAATTAAAGTCTCCTCCTATTAATGTAGTGCTAGTGAGAAGTGTGCTCATGATCAGTGATAATCTGTCTAGGAATTTTCCCTGTTCATGATTTGGGGCGTATAGTCCCGCAAGAGTTACCTCTCTCCCGTCCAATCTACCAGATATTACTACGTATCTCCCCTCAGTGTCGATCAAGGTGTAGTGTGGTTAGTTTTACGTATACTTTGCGCATTAGCTTCAGACTTTAGGCCTTTGTGCACTTTGCCCTGAATGTATTTTATTCATTTGCTGACAGCTTAGAGCCTCTGTGCACTTTGCTCTAAATGCTTTTTATTAGGCTTCGTACTGTTATTTTTCAAATAGCCAGTTCTACGGTGTTGTTTTTTATTCATATCACACTGTTTTGCCTACTTCAGCACTGGAGTTCTTCATAACATATTCACTCTGTGCTTCAGTCAAGGATACAGTCTGGTACATTGCCGATAGATGTGGTAGGAGTTTAGATTTGGCATTCCTGCGTAGGGACATTTTGTGATCACGATGACATGTTAGTTATAAAATCACTTCCTTGTCCCAATACATGCAAGAGGGAGATTCCGACCAGAGACCCACAGCTAGACTCTGACTGCTTTGTTGCAGATGCTGAACCAGATCACAGGCCTTTGCTCAGGTATGAGGGCGTATGTCTCCCCGGTGATTCGGAAAGGCAAGCTAGAAGCTTAACATGCTGTGCTCTAAATAGAACAAGCAGAGGGAGAGTAGAAACTGTTAGGAAATATGATAGCTTTATTATGTTTTACTCTCCTGGTGACTATATCAATCCTACTATGTTGTATTGTTCTGGTTATTGCGGCTCACGCCTTATTATCTAAAATACAGTTGTTTTATTAAAACATTATATAAAACTTATACTGTCTTTGTCATTTGTATATGAGATCATATTGTAAATGAGAGAGTTGGTTCGGATCTAAGTGACCACGACTTCCCTGAGAAGTTCCAAAGATGTCATGCGCTCGGCTGCCTAATCATTTCTTCCCCGTGGGAGAAATGAGGCACTGCTAGTTAGCCGGAGCAAAAACCGGATTTAGGGTGACAGAGTTCCTTACACGTGGGTCAGACTCAGTCCCCCACACCGTTATCGATCCTGCTGCCTAGAAATCCAGTAGTCTCATTTAGGATAATGAGAGCCCACGCGACATGGCGCCGTCAACGATTGGTCTGGCTCTAATGTTTAGGTCCGACTGACTCTTTCGGTCTCATATATATTTTGACTCCTCGGTTCCGTACGCGGAGACGTCCGTGGGGCTGATGGTTTCCGCCACCACGGGATAGGTACGTCCTATTGCTTAGTGGTTGGTTGTTCAAGCTTGAACTTTGAAAGGAAAAACCCCGATATTGGTGTGCCTTCTCTGACCTAGAGCTATTTTTTGCAAATGGCGAATCCTAATGTAGTGAATATAGCAATCAATATGCGTCACCCGCTCACAGGACATCTGATAGCACATGGACTAACAGTCCAGGGGGGTCCAGTCACTTTTGTGGTGGATGCCCATGCAGCCTATTGGACAGAACTTTTTTATTCTTGGGTCGCATTTCCAGCAGTTGATAGGGGTACAAATACTTTTCACGAATACACTGTTGCGAATGCCCCTGTACAATACAGGGCTTACGCTTATTTAGAGATACCTCTATCTTATCAAGAACACCATAATTGGCTTGATGGCGCCCTCCCACATACAGTAGCACAAGTGAGGTTAGGTCCGTTGAGTAATGATGGTCCGACCTGGCCTTTATTGGCTACTTACACACCATATCCTGCGGTTGCAAATTTGGCAGTGGCTGATGTGCGTCGTTTATATATAGACTTAGCTACAACATAGAGAAGACTGGTTCAGTTTGTGATGCAGACATTAAATACTAATGCAGCGCGTGCTGCTCCGGCGCACCCACAAGCAGTGGTTCCGGGAATCAATCCGGCCACTGTACACTCAGTTATGGGCAAGGTACCGGCTAAACGTGAGGAGACTCCATTTTGGCTGGCGCAAAAAATTAATACGCTGGAAGCAGTATTTCCCCATACGGGACCTCAGGATAAACATAGAATTTTGACGATGTGTTTGCCGTATGGGATGGTTCCTCCGGTGGACCTTTGTAATACCTGGGGCACGGTGTTTGCCGCGCTCTACACTACTGCACACGGTACACCGACTTTAGCTAATTTACCGGAAGTGCTTAAACAAATTCAAGATGAATATCTTATATCTTAGATTTGGGCATGCAGTTAATGGGCAATTTTGCCGCAGTTTCTTCTATTATTTTGAGTAATCTCAAGGGAGAGGCAGTAGCACTAGCAGTGCGAATGCGTCTTCGGGATGTTCCGCAGATTGATCAAGAGCGGGAACTTCCGAGAATAATAGCTGAGACATACTCAAGTATTGGTCGCGATAGCCTAGGGGCTAGACCGCAGAAACCCCAGTTGCAGGGTAAAAATAATAAAGATAATGCTAAGCAACAGCAACCTGAGGGTACAAAAAAGCGCTGGGAAAAGAAACAGCAAACACCTAAAAAAGATGGGGGACAGTCTCCGCAACCGGAGACCCCGCAGAATAGGTATAATCTCAGAAATAGGGATAATTTGAAGACGCCTGATAGATATCAATAGACTGATACACGCCAATCTCGTTCCTTTCAGGACTCCTCAGAGAAGAGAAGTGAGAGAGGTGGGCGGTCAGAGCGGAGGACGGAGTACGTGAAACCGAGACAGGATTCACAACGCTCAGCGGAGGTTTCTGTTAAACAAGAAGAGAAACCGCTGCAACAAAAACAGCAATTTAAAAAGAAAAAAGTGGCAGCAGTCTCAGTTAGACATTCCGCTCAAGAAGAGAGTTCTCTTGACGAACAAGACATGGGCGTTAGCACTGTTAGACAGCACGGCAGAGGTCACAATAGTTCGCCGGAGTCTTCTAGAGCATCTGCAGGTGAAAGCAACTGATGACTTCATACAAGTCGAAACGGCGGACATGCGTGTCTCTGATCCTGATAGAGTATATCATGTGACTCTACGATTAGAAGGGGACATTGACCGCATTGTACACGCCATCTTTTGGGACCATATGGTAAAATCATATGATGTTCTGTTGGCCGAACAGGATTGGCCACCTGACTTTGTTCGCGACTGTCCGGTTGGGGAGGATGTTATTGTACCTTCCTTCTCACCACTTGTTCCGAGAGAGCTAGCGGAGTCCTATGGTAAAACATGGGCTCTAGCACAGGCTCCCGCCCTATATAGAAATAATGTGGGGTGGGATAGACAATCACCTTATCATGTAATTCCAATAAAGGGCACACCTCAGCCACAGCCGCAGTATCCTATTAAATTTGAGGCAAGGGCATCGGTTCGGAAAATTCTTACACAATTGGAGTACCAGGGTGTAATTGAGCCCTGTGTCTCGCCGATGAATAATCCCTTATTTCCGGTTGCTAAACCGGACCATTCATATAGGATAGTGGTGGATTACAGACATTTGAATAGTCACACACGCACATATGCAATACAGAATTCACATAGCGCAGCGCTTATGAACAATATAGTGCGTAAGAAATACTAAACAACGTTGGATATCTCGAATTGATTTTTTTGCCACAATATAGCGCCCGAAAGTCGGGACTATACCAGTTTCAGTGCGTTTGGCTCTCAGAAAAAATGTTGTTGTTTGCCTCAGGGGTATAAGAATAGCCCAGGACTGTTTTCGGCTCGCGTGACTGAAATGCTGCACGAGTTGGACCCTGAAGCGTTATCATATGTTGATGACATATATCTGACTGACGAGGAGATTCTGCAACATCTAAGGCGCGTATTGCGCATTGTTGTGGGGTTTGCTGATATTGGCTATAAGTTTAATTTTAAGAAATCAAAGATTGCCTTCCTCAGCATCATTTTCCTGGGATATGAGTTGTCGAGTGAGGGCAAGAGCCTAGCGCCACATTTTTTGGAGAAATGTGCTTTATTGCAGCCTCCTAATACGGTTCGGAAGCTCCAGTCATTGTTGGGGTTTCTGAATTTTGGCAGAACTTACATTCCTGATTATGCTACGCGTATAAAACCATTATACGAACTGATTCGCCCGAATTTTTCGAGTAGATTTTGGACGATTGAGCATACACACATACTGTGAGAGTTACAGACTGATCTCTTAGCAGTTAAACATTTACATACACGGGACAATAAGACACATTTAGTCATCAGGGTGATACCTGGGGCTGTTGGGTTTACGTATGTCACCTTTAATGAGGGTGAGACAGTCCCGATTGCATACAAGTCCCACTTGTATTCTGCTGCAGAACAATGATTTGCACAGACTGAGAAAATACTCACTGCAGTACAGATGGCTGTGATCAAAGAAAGACCGCTTGCCCAGGGCCAACGCATCATTGTCGTTTCCCCGATTCCGGCCTTAGAGGCTGTTACAAAAGCGAGTGTTTCTAATTCAAAAGCTTTACACCTGCGATGGATACAATGGGCTACGTCTTTGACAGCCACTGATGTAGATTACATATTTGACCCTAAACTGCAGACTCAAGAATTTCTTCAATATGAAATAGAGTACCCAGTTCCTGCTGGCACATTGCCTATTGACCAATATCAAGTGGTCATGTATACCGATGGCTCTGCGCAACCAGCGGTTGGGACTAAACAACAGTATTCTGCTGCATGTGCGGTGGTGAGCGGCACTATGGAGGGGGAAGTGTTCTGCCCCGACATACTTATACTAAAACCTTGGGAGATTGCACGGCGCAGCTGGCTGAGCTCAAAGCTCTATTGTTAGCGTTGGAGCACGCGGATCCGGCGATTTTGACCTTGCTGGTCTGTGACTCCTACTACTGTGTTCAGTCTTTCAATGAATATCTGCACTATTGGAAGTTGAATGGGTTCAGAGATTCTAAAGGCAACACCATTAAACATAAATTGTTGTGGGGTAAGGTTGCGGATCTGAAAGAAACGCTTCCTAAGGTCCATGTTGTGCATACACTTGGACACCAGCGCGTTGGAATACACGTTGCTGGGAATACTTTGGCTGATGAAGCCGCAAAGTCGGCAGTGGCTATCGCCACTGTGGCCGCAGTGACTCGTTCGAGTTCCAAACCAGACACAGAGATTTCGGCTGCCATAAAAGCTACGGCTGATGGCACACCGTTTCCTAAAGGATTTCCTTCTAAATATAGTTACTGCTTGAGTGGTGCGCTAAGTGCTGTTGTTAATATTCCAGGCATTGGTGTACGTGAACTTCCCAATAGAATTGAGAGACCTCGATTAATTTCTGCAGCACATGAGGGGGTGGCATCTGCACATGCTGGTGTGGCTGCCACGATTTCACTTTTACAGGCTCGTTACTGGTGGCCTGGTCTCTATTAAGAGACGAAGCAGTATGTCCTTTGTTGTGACGTCTGTCAACAAATTAAAGCATCGTCGGCTAGACGCCCGCAGCAGACGCCCCTTCTGATTTCAAACAAACCGTTACAGTGTGTGTACTTGGATCATTGTGGTCCGCTGACACCAGATAGTGCATACAAATATATATTGGTTGCTGTAGATTCGTGCTCCAGATTTGTGTGGGTCTGGCCTCAACGCTCGGCTGACGCTCGGACTGTTATTAAAGATTTGCGCATCTTTGTCGATACATTTGCAGTTGCGGCTTTTCATTCGGACCAGGGCCCTGCTTTCGCCTCTAAGGCATTCAGGGACACCATGGCTTCGTTGGGGGTCCAGTTCTCGTCTCCATTTCATCCCGAGGGAAATTCTGTTGTGGAGCGTTTAAATCGTGATTTAAAGCAATCCTTAACGGCCAGGGTTATAGGTACGGGTCGTAGTTGGCTAGCCCGCCTATATGGAGTACAGAGAGCACTTAATAACTTGCCTAGACGGTCACTGGGGGGTCGTACTTCATATGAGTGCCTGTTTGGAACACGAATGTATGTTCCTGATCTAGATGGTCCTGGTGTGGAGGCGGCAGTTACGCCCTTTGACATAAATGATCGTGTCACTGTTTTGCAGGATTTACAACAATTCCATGAAGATAACTCTTCTGCAAGTGCTGCCTCCTCAGGAATTAAGGATGAGCCAGTAACACCTACTGGTTGGATACCCAGGATTGGGGATCTAGTGCGTGAAAAGGTCGCAGTAAAGAAAGAATTTGGTCCTTCTTATCGAGCACCTGTCCCTGTGTTAGGGGTGAGCGGCACGAGAACTGTGATTTTACCGCCGCTGCAAGGGGCCAAAGGAAATCGCTTTGTTTCTATTGATAATGTCAAGTTACAACATGTGGCCGATTCTGCACAGCAGACCAAGAGGGACACCCAGTAGTTCCGGCATCCCTCTCACTACTGGGGAAGAAGTCCCGCTGCAGGTGATTTACACCGACGCTGTTTCCTCTCCGAGCTTGGGGAGGGTGGAAGATGATCTTGCGATTGTTCCACAGACAACGATTAATATGGAATCTTTTGATCAAGTTGCTGTACGTTCTACTGATGTTTCTGAACATGTGGTTTATAGCGTACCTAGGAGAGAGCCTCCATCTGCTTCTTTGTTCACAATTGCACCTTTTGCAAGAACTGCCTCTGGCTGCTTCAACGACGCTGATGAAGCAGTGTCCAGCTCCTCATCCTCGATGTCTTCTGTCCGAGGTCCACGTAAGCTGCTGAGTTGGCATAAACGCACATATTTTGTTTTTCCTTGGAACTATTTATGGCTTTTTATGGCTGTAATGACTCTTTTTTTTTATGGTTGGGATTTGTAGTTACTTTTTTTCTAGTGATACATGGTCATTTTCTTCCTGATCGATCTGACATTGAGCACGTGGAGACTGTGTTGAGACCACATTTTTCGTCTCATATGGTTCGAAGAGACTTGTCCAATGTGAACATTTCTGCAATACCGATTCCGGATGGGATTGTATGGGATAAAGTGATGTTTGATATATATGGTCCCACTGAATTGATTCAAATAACGTATGTCCTCAAGTTATCAATGAATGATATTGTTATACCAGGCATTGTTTCTGATGATTGGGATGTGAAGACAGTAGATTCTATGCTAACAGATTTGCAATATTATACTGTCTATGACGATGAAGATGCTTACCAATTTAGAGATAATCATGGTGACATGTTGTAAGGAAATGCCTCCTTGGCATGGTTGCCCCCTGACTTTTTGCCTTTGCTGATGCTATGTTTACAATTGAAAGTGTGCTGAGGCCTGCTAACCAGGCCCCAGCACCAGTGTTCTTTCCCTAACCTGTACTTTTGTATCCACAATTGGCAGACCCTGGCATCCAGATAAGTCCCTTGTAACTGGTACTTCTAGTACCAAGGGCCCTGATGCCAAGGAAGGTCTCTAAGGGCTGCAGCATGTCTTATGCCACCCTGGAGACCTCTCACTCAGCACAGACACACTGCTTGCCAGCTTGTGTGTGCTAGTGAGAACAAAACGAGTAAGTCGACATGGCACTCCCCTCAGGGTGCCATGCCAGCCTCTCACTGCCTATGCAAGTATAGGTCAGTCACCCCTCTAGCAGGCCTTACAGCCCTAAGGCAGGGTGCACTATACCATAGGTGAGGGTACCAGTGCATGAGCATGGTACCCCTACAGTGTCTAAACAAAACCTTAGACATTGTAAGTGCAGGGTAGCCATAAGAGTATATGGTCTGGGAGTTTGTCAAACACGAACTCCACAGCACCATAATGGCTACACTGAAAACTGGGAAGTTTGGTATCAAACTTCTCAGCACAATAAATGCACACTGATGCCAGTGTACATTTTATTGCAAAATACACCCCAGAGGGCACCTTAGAGGTGCCCCCTGAAACTTAACCGACTGTCTGTGTAGGCTGACTAGTTCCAGCAGCCTGCCACACTAGAGACATGTTGCTGGCCCCATGGGGAGAGTGCCTTTGTCACTCTGAGGCCAGTAACAAAGCCTGCACTGGGTGGAGATGCTAACACCTCCCCCAGGCAGGAGCTGTAACACCTGGCGGTGAGCCTCAAAGGCTCACCCCTTTGTCACAGCCCAGCAGGGCACTCCAGCTTAGTGGAGTTGCCCGCCCCCTCCGGCCACGGCCCCCACTTTTGGCGGCAAGGCTGGAGGGAACAAAGAAAGCAACATAGAGGAGTCACTGGCCAGTCAGGACAGCCCCTAAGGTGTCCTGAGCTGAGGTGACTCTAACTTTTAGAAATCCTCCATCTTGCAGATGGAGGATTCCCCCAATAGGGTTAGGATTGTGACCCCCTCCCCTTGGGAGGAGGCACAAAGAGGGTGTACCCACCCTCAGGGCTAGTAGCCATTGGCTACTAACCCCCCAGACCTAAACACGCCCTTAAATTTAGTATTTAAGGGCTACCCTGAACCCTAGAAAGGTAGATTCCTGCAACAACAAGAAGAAGGACTGCCTAGCTGAAAACCCCTGCAGAGGAAGACCAGAAGACAACAACTGCCTTGGCTCCAGAAACTCACCGGCCTGTCTCCTGCCTTCCACAGAACTCTGCTCCAGCGACGCCTTCCAAAGGGACCAGCGACCTCTGCATCCTCTGAGGACTGCCCTGCTTCGACGACGACAAGAAACTCCCGAGGACAGCGGACCTGCTCCAAAAAGACTGCAACTTTATCCAAAGGAGCAGCTTTAAAGAACCCTGCAATCTCCCCGCAAGAAGCGTGAGACTTGCAACACTGCACCCGGCGACCCCGACTCGGCTGGTGGAGAACCAACACCTCAGGGAGGACCCCCGGACTACTCTACGACTGTGAGTACCAAAACCTGTCCCCCCTGAGCCCCCACAGCGCCGCCTGCAGAGGGAATCCCGAGGCTTCCCCTGACCGCGACTCTCTGAAACCTAAGTCCCGACGTCTGGAAAAGACCCTGCACCCGCAGCCCCCAGGACCTGAAGGACCGGACTTTCACTGCAGAAGTGACCCCCAGGAGTCCCTCTCCCTTGCCCAAGTGGAGGTTTCCCCGAGGAAGCCCCCCTTGCCTGCCTGCAGCGCTGAAGAGATCCCTTGATCTCTCATTGACTTCCATTGCGAACCCGACGCTTGTTCTAACACTGCACCCGGCCGCCCCCGCGCCGCTGAGGGTGAAATTTCTGTGTGGGCTTGTGTCCCCCCCGGTGCCCTACAAAACCCCCCTGGTCTGCCCTCCGAAGACGCGGGTACTTACCTGCTGGCAGACTGGAACCGGGGCACCCCCTTCTCTCCATTGAAGCCTATGCGTTTTGGGCACCACTTTGAACTCTGCACCTGACCGGCCCTGAGCTGCTGGTGTGGTAACTTTGGGGTTGCTCTGAACCCCCAACGGTGGGCTACCTTGGACCAAGAACTGAACCCTGTAAGTGTCTTACTTACCTGGTAAAACTAACAAAAACTTACCTCCCACAGGAACTGTGAAAATTGCACTAAGTGCCCACTTTTAAAATAGCTATTTGTGAATAACTTGAAAAGTATACATGCAATTGAAATGATTCAAAGTTCCTAATGTACTTACCTGCAATACCTTTCAAACAAGATATTACATGTTAAATTTGAACCTGTGGTTCTTAAAATAAACTAAGAAAAGATATTTTTCTATAACAAAACCTATTGGCTGGATTTGTCTCTGAGTGTGTGTACCTCATTTATTGTCTATGTGTATGTACAACAAATGCTTAACACTACTCCTTGGATAAGCCTACTGCTCGACCACACTACCACAAAATAGAGCATTAGTATTATCTATTTTTACCACTATTTTACCTCTAAGGGGAACCCTTGGACTCTGTGCATGCTATTCCTTACTTTGAAATAGCACATACAGAGCCAACTTCCTACACATGTTTTGCTACAACTATTATGGACACCACTTTATTCATAAAGCTAGTAGCCCTAAGTCCATGTTTAATTATGTGCAATGGGAACATTGCTCGACTCCTCCACAAGGGAGTTCAAAAACGTATTATGATAAATTTGCATATTTTTCTGGGCATGATCAACGAAATGCTAGGTCTTACTATTTTAAAGTTACTCCGTATTCCAATAAGCAAATGTTACTGACCGATACTAAATTACTGTATTCAAATTTGTTTGTATCTAAACTTTCGGTCGAGGGGTATGAATACTGGTTTAAGACTGTTGACTTGAAAAGTGTTTGGGGTACGAAAAATTGGCAGATGCAAGGCAGGGATACATTATTTAGAGCATGTATTATCCCTGTACAGATGATTTTCCTCAATGACACAGTACAACAGACTAGCTGTTTGGGCTTAGCGACAATTAGAGAGTTGACTTTGCCTAGTATACCTGTCCCTTCCAAATTAAACAACTGGCAGCACTATGTGAATGCTACTTTTAGTGAATTTACGCATTGGGTCCAGAATGGTACGCTTAACCCTTCATCGTTACATCCGGGCGGGTGGTTATTATGGCCTGTAGACACTAATCAGTGTCATCAACGTTTTGTCACCTCTTCAGGGGGGTTCAGGACTAGTAGGGCAGACCCTCGTTACATTTCACCAGAACATGCTGATATTATAACTACGTACAGCGTGGGGAAGCTTTGTCAACAATGGTTGAAGTCATCCACGCTGGATGCAGTTAAGTCACATCTCAAGTTACTGTCTAATGGTACTGATTTACAAGATTTTTTGTCAGGTACCACGGAAGAAAAGGTTTTTATATGAAGTTTATAATGAGATTTGGAAACTTTCACAACAGGAGGCTGCAGCCCGGTTGAGGCAGATTGATCAAGAAAATCTACTGCAGACTTTGTCTGTTGTTGATAATGGCATGCATACCCTTTCTGACCGTGTTTACACGATTGACAGCATTGTTTCCTCTGCTACTGACATTATTAAATCAGACATGTCTTCTTTATATCATGGGCAGAGTCAGACACAGTCCATCATGCAGCTGGGTTGGACTCTTCAGACCTTGAAGGCGGGTCACGTTCCATGGCAGCACATTCGTGCCAGAGAGATCTTTATCTCCTTTAATTTGACTCGTCAACAACAGTTGATGGCTAAAAAGGAAGCGACATATGTTATGTTGAATATTGAGAAATTGGAGAAACTGCCTTTCACGGTGGCTGAGATTCCGTCAGCTGAGTGGTTGATTCCTGGGGTTATTAATTTGCCTATTTCCACTCTGCAATTTACTTCTTGTTTGAAGCACATTCCGGTGGGTAGATATGAACTATTGGGAGACAGTTACATACACGAGGTGTGGGAGCTTCCCTTTCAATACGGATGTGTTAATGGTTTGAGGGAGGTTTTTCTTAGCGGTAGCGAATGCGAAGCTTCTGTCAGCCATTCCATGGTTTGTAAACAGCTGTCCTTGCACGGAGCGTGTTACGCTTCGATTGCTAACTTAGCTTGTTATCTGAAGGGTGTTCCAGTCCCAGTTATTAAAAACACTTTCCAGGTGCTTTCTAACGGCAGTTACGTTGTTCTTAACAGCGAACGCTGCTGTGGCATGCGTGCCGGAATAGTTTACGTTGTCGTCGTCAACAAGGCCGTTACGTGCTGCGGGAATGTGTTGTTTCCCCCCACTCAAATTAGGGAGGTAGCAGACATCTGGCCTCATATTGCTACTTCCAAGGTTGATTTCGACAAGTTGAGTAGGCTGAAAGCTTTATTGTTTCAAAAGCATGTGGCCCTTACATCTGCTAGCGATACCTACGCACTTCAGGTGGCAAGGTCATCAGCGGAGATACAGTCCCTTTTGAATACTAACTTTCCAAGTCACTTCGGTGAACTTGTGGGACGTATATTTAATGCATCCAGCACTGCTGGTATTGCTAATTTTTTCAAAGCCGTTGGTGTTGGTTTCGCTCACACCTTCTCTTCCATATTCGGTTTGATACCTTCGGCTATACACTCTATTTTCGGAAGCATTTTTGGGGGTTTCCCGATTACTTTGGCTTTGTTGGCTGGAGTCTTGCTATTGTTGCTATTTTTTTGCAATGGCTGTCCCGCCACGACAAAATCCTATATTGCTGCTCCCGTCAGCGCAGCTGTGTCGTGAACGCATGATGCAGCATTTTGGAGCTACACTCCTGAGCCATTTGGAGTGTGACTGGTCTCTGTCATTCAGACCGGTTTTGGATTGTGTGCAACCCGTGTTTCGATGCCTTTGGTGCTCGTTTGAACATGCACTGGCTTTCTGTCTCTCACTGCAGCGCCCTCCAGTGGTCGATCATGATCTGTTGATGTTCCCGATTAGGGCTCATTCCCAGACTTGTGCACTACGGTTGCGTTTGCTTCGTGAGGCGGTTTATGAGATTCCCTTCCTGGAGGAAGATGGTATTGTCTCTTTCATTGGCGCTGCACGGGGTGCCGCCCTGAAAGGTTTTGGGGCTTTGGAACACACCTGCTCCATGGTACTTTGTGGCGTGGATCTTCCGATATTAACATATATCGAAGTGGAGGAGCTCCTACGTTCTATTGCTTCTGTCTGACAATTGGATTTCGGCAAAATTGACACTATATTGAATTTGGCTTTATCGTCACATGTTCCCTAAATTTATGACTTTGTTGTCTTCTTACCTTGTCGAAATATATTGTTTATGTTTGGGGCATGTTTTTATGTTATTGGAACCACTTGCTACCACAGACTGCACCTCTGGAGATGCCAGAACGGTGTCCAGTCGTACATGCAGGTCGTGAACTGCTGAATAAAAAGAGTATTCTCTATTGGGGGGATTAAGTTTGCGCCAACAATCCGTTAATTGCCAGTGTTTTTGCCACTGCTGGAAGTGCAGTGCTGTTTTATGAGTTACGGATTGTGACAATGGTGGGTGCGATCTATCCATTGCGGTATCCACTACACAATTAAAGTCTCCTCCTATTAATGTAGTGCTAGTGAGAAGTGTGCTCATGATCAGTGATAATCTGTCTAGGAATTTTCCCTGTTCGTGATTTGGGGCGTATAGTCCCGCAAGAGTTACCTCTCTCCCGTCCAATCTACCAGATATTACTACGTATCTCCCCTCAGTGTCGATCAAGGTGTAGTGTGGTTAGTTTTACGTATACTTTGCGCATTAGCTTCAGGCTTTAGGCCTTTGTGCACTTTGCCCTGAATGTATTTTATTCATTTGCTGACAGCTTAGAGCCTCTGTGCACTTTGCTCTAAATGCTTTTTATTAGGCTTCGTACTGTTATTTTTCAAATAGCCAGTTCTACGGTGTTGTTTTTTATTCATATCACACTGTTTTGCCTACTTCAGCACTGGAGTTCTTCATAACATATTCACTCTGTGCTTCAGTCAAGGATACAGTCTGGTACATTGCCGATAGACGTGGTAGGAGTTTAGATTTGGCATTCCTGCGTAGGGACATTTTGTGATCACGATGACATGTTAGTTATAAAATCACTTCCTTGTCCCAATACATGCAAGAAGGAGATTCCGACCAGAAACCCACAGCTAGACTCTGACTGCCTCGTTGCAGATGCTGAACCAGATCACAGGCCTTTGCTCAGGTATGAGGGCGTATGTCTCCCTGGTGATTCGGAAAGGCAAGCTAGAAGCTTAAAATGCTGTGCTTTAAATAGAACAAGCAGAGGGAGAGTAGAAACTGTTAGGAAATATGATAGCTTTATTCTTATGTTTTACTCTCCTGGTGACTATATCAATCCTACTATGTTGTATTGTTCTGGTTATTGCGGCTCACGCCTTATTATCTAAAATACAGTCGTTTTATTAAAACATTATATAAAACTTATACTGTCTTTGTCATTTGTATATGAGATCATATTGTAAATGAGAGAGTTGGTTCGGATCTGAGTGACCACGACTTCCCTGAGAAGTTCCAAAGATGTCATGCGCTCGGCTGCCTAATCATTTCTTCCCCGTGGGAGAAATGAGGCACTGCTAGTTAGCCGGAGCAAAAACCGGATTTAGGGTGACAGAGTTCCTTACACGTGGGTCAGACTCAGTCCCCCACACCGTTATCGATCCTGCTGCCTAGAAATCCAGTAGTCTCATTTAGGATAATGAGAGCCCACACGACAAAGGTATGAAGAACCTGTAATGTAACGCCTGGTCTGATCCATATCAACACTCCCCTCGCAAATGCAGAGTGGTTAGTGGCAAATATTTGTCCCCTCCAGTGCTTTTTCAAGGCCTTGATCTCCTGCTCCAACAAGTGAGTTTTTTGTAAGATAGCTATGTGCACTCCCCTTCGTTTAAGAAAGCTGTGAACTTTGTACCTCTTGGACATATTATTTAGGCCCCTGACATTCCATGTGATTATCTTGTATTCTGTGGTCATAGTTTAGGGAGGGGTGTGGCGGCGGTCCGCTAACACCGCTCTATTACTACTACTGGACAAACCTATTGAGTCTCGTAATCTAAGGTGTGAACCGTTTGGGCTGCGAGATAGATGTGCCTGATAAACCCTGAAGACAACACAACCAAAATCAAACCCCCTTTGTAACTCCCTCTCCCCAGGACCGGTACCTACAACTCTCCCCGTCCAAACCATTACAACTATTGTAATCCTAATTATCAACCTATTGGAGGGAGGCGTGCCAGAGACCAAGAGGCAGCGTCCCGGACTCTCCCCCAGGCCCGATTATATGTAATGTGCCGGTTAAGAAATGACATCTAGGTTCCGATAGCTCTATATTTACGGTTGGGTCTTATCAATGTCCCTAAACAGATTGAGGTTCCCCCACAATTGTCCGCTCACTTGCCAACTTGTTCTTTTAGCGAGGTCAGATAATCTTGTCCGCCGTTCCTGGGGTGATCAAAGGCAAGCCAACGAGAGTGTCCTGGGAGGATATTGAGGACTGTTCGCAGTTTGAGTCAACGTCTGATGTAGCATCTGGGGTCCGGCGTGTGTGGAAGTCTCCCCCGCTTAATGCTGCTGCTGTTTCCACCGCATCGCGCATCTCCTGTTGTGATTGACGTTTCGATGGAGCCGCTTCTGTGGTCTTTTTCCGGGATCTGCTACGTTTCTTCCCGGGGTTTCGGAATGTCCGGTCGCGGGTTGCTCTGCAGTGGATGTTCAGCGATTCAAGCCATTCCATCGCCAGCTGAGGTGTGAGAAAAAAGTGGGTTCTGTTATCGTATTCCACTCGGAGTTTTGCCGGAAAGAGCATGGCATATTTTATACCATGCTCACGCATGGCTCGTTTTACTGCGATGTAGGATGCCCTTTGCGCCTGCGTTTCTCTCGTAAAGTCTGGGAATATCATAACCTTTTGGCCATCCGATTGAATCTCACCTAGCTGGCGGGATTGTGACAGTACGTAGTCTCTATCTTTGTGGTGGAGTAATCTAGCGATTATTGGCCGTGGCCTGACTCCTGGTGGGGGTGGTCCGCCAGGGATCCTGTGGGCACGTTCCACCGCAAAGAATGGTGAGAAGCCCTCTGATGCTATCATGTCTCTGAGCCACTGTTCCAGGAATACTTCTATATTAGCTGTGGAGGCCTCCGCCCCCTCCGGAACCCCCACTAATCTGATGATGTTCCGTCGGGCTCGGTTTTCTGCATTCTCCGCCCTTGCCTCCAATGTTTTCAGCCGGGTGGTCAGGTCTTTAATTTCTGAGGATGAGCCTTTGTGCCCCGCTAATACTCCTGTCAACGTGGTCTCGTGCAAACCCACTGTTTCCTTTAATTTACGGTGGTCGTCTCGCAAAAGGGAAAGATCTGTGGTGAGGTTATCGATTTTACGCTCAAGCGCTTCCCGGGAATCTTTAATAGCCAGTAGCACAGTGTCCAGAGTTGTTTCTTGTTGTTCGTGCCCCGTTTGCGATTCTCTGGCGGGCGTTGGGGGTGGATTCTCAGTGTGCGGGGAGTCCCCCGCTGGTGATTTGTCTTGTTTTTTTGGTTTTACCATTGTAACAGGTCTCAGACGCTTCTCTTCACTTTTTGAGATCTTAGGTTGTTATTATGGCAGTATCTAAGCTTTGGGCCTGGATTGTGGCCCGAGGGTGCTGCCCTACACTGTATTCGCTGATGTTCCGTACTGTTGCTCTCGTCGTTAGTGGCAAAAGTGTCTGAGTCCTTTGCGCTCTTCAATGGATCGAGGGCCGCGGCTGTAGCTGGTTTCCTGCTCCGTCGCTGCCGCCATTTTATGTCGTGGCAGCCGCGAACTTGTCAGGGGGAGTTTTTTTGGGGCGATCTCTGCCCCAAAGTGGAGCGCCGCGGTTCCTACTTGTGCTGTATATTCTCCGATCGCTTTTATACAATTTTTAAGACCTCCGGTCGTTATTATGGCAGGATTTAAGCTTCGGGCCTGGATTGTGGCAATTAAAAACAAAAATAATACTAAAAACAGTTTTGCCAGCAGTCAAACAAAGTGAAGCAGCTATGTCATGCGGTGCACAACTCCTCTCTGGAGCTGCGCGCTCGCGATGTGTGAGGTTTAATCCCCTTTTGACGGAATAGCCCTAAAAGAGACATACGCATAGTGTTCACCTGGTAACAAGAGGCAAGTTACGCTTCTAGAATGAGATGGTAGGCACCTTAATTTGATTCTCTCTAAATTGCTATAACCCCAAGCATAATTATAATGCTTTCTAGCTACTGATAAACCACACAGTAAAGAAGACACTGTTAATAAACTGGTTCCCAAACTGGGAGCCGCGGCTCCCTGGTGCGCCATCAAAACTAGCCAGGGGCGCCGCACACAGTTTGGGAACCACTGGCTGTAGTTTTATTGTGTCCGAACTGGAAATAGCTAAGTGGTTCCTGTGTGCGGCGCCCCTGGCTAGTTTTGATGGCGCACCAGGGAGCCGTGGCTCCCAGTTTGGGAACCACTAGAAAATGGAATTTAAAA
Source organism: Pleurodeles waltl (assembly GCF_031143425.1). Taxonomy (NCBI): domain Eukaryota; kingdom Metazoa; phylum Chordata; class Amphibia; order Caudata; family Salamandridae; genus Pleurodeles; species Pleurodeles waltl. The sequence goes on from NC_090443.1 coordinate 867,551,315, forward strand.
ACCCCATAGAAATGCACTTAAAAAAAAAAAAACACACACACAGAGGCTACAGGGACGTTATAGGTTGGTTCATATTTTACTTGCGCAAAACCATAGAAATTCAGCAGTTATAGTTATCTCAAGTAATTATAACTCGTGAAATAAGGTAACAATATGTTGCGCCCGCTACGTGTGTGTGTGTGTGTGTATATATGTGTGTGTATATATATATGTGTATATATATATATATATATTCATTCTCTCTCTCTCTCTCTTTTCTCCCCCCCCACCCCCACCCAATCTATATATTATATGCCTATATCTTTGGCACCGTTTGACAAATCTTCACAAAATTTTCCAAGAAAAGTGCCCAGGCGATTCTTGTTGCGAACGGAAAGCTTTGGGTGATCTGTTGAGATGGGTCCGAAGAAAGGGGGCATCAAAAAAGTTGTGTTTCCCGTGTTAATTCCGATAGGATCTTTGAACACGACTACAGCCTGAGCAAATGGACAGAATGACACCAAATTTGGCAGAAAGCTAGCTTTTGGTATGCAGATTACACCTTTGCTTATTTGGTGTAAATCCATTCAGTATTTTCGAGAAAGTAAAGGGATAATAAGTGTGTACATTACTGGCTGCAATAACTTTGCGAATAAGGATGAGCTCATGCAGGTAAATGCAGACCTCTGATTGGCTGCCAAAACTTTAGTCAGGAAGTGTTGGCAGCTATCTTGGGAATTGGCTTCAGCCAAGTCCCACAAAAAAAGTAAAAAAAAAAAAAAAAGGCAAGGGGCCAGGGTAGAGTCACTCTGATCCTTTAGCTCTGGTGCTGGGGTCTCAGAGAGACCCCTCGAGGGATTAAAAAAAAAAAAAAAAAAAAAAAAAAAAGTTTTGCCACGATTTTGCGCTGACTTTGCACATTTGTGGCTCCTGCACTTTTTTTTTTCTTTTTTACACAAGCTCCCCTGGTGGGCCACATCCTGGGGACATTCATATTCTGGATGGGAGGGCAGGCCTGCCCCTCCCCCCCTTGCAGCCCTGGGGACCGCCACTTGCTCTGGGTGATTTATAAAATGTATGTGGGTGTGGCACCTGCCCCTTCTACCCCCCCCTCCCCTAGCCCTGGGGACTGCTACCTCCAGGGCAAAAAATTTGAGGGGTCTGTTTCAGACCCCCGCAGCCCTGGGGATCACCACATCCCCATAACTGTTTGCTCTGACTTGGTGGGAACTTTGACAGCTCCCACCAAGTCTGAGCAAACACTTCACTTTCTGCAAGTGAGAGCTGTCAAACAGCTCTCACTTGCAGAAAGTGAAGTTGTCATCTGTTTCCCTGCATGCAAATACGTATGCAGGGAAACAGATGAAAACATTGCTCCCACGAGCAGGGAGTTGCTATTTAAAGCAGCTCCCTGCTTGTGGGTGCAATGCAGACTCCCACTGGATGCGGAGAGCCGGCTAGGACCGCAGCGGCCTTCAGGCTCCCACCACGTCCTCTCACTTGCTCTTTTCCATCCCACAGTGGGATGGAAGAGAGAACAAGAGAGTGTTGGTCATTGAAATGGACTCTCCATGCAATGACTTCTAAAAGTTGAAGGTTCAAATCCTAGTGCTTCATGGCATTGTTTCTGTTTATTTAGTAGTGTTTTGACTGTTAAACCTTCCTAGTGATGGAACATTCACATGTCCTCCCTATCAAAATCTTTGGGTTGACTGTCATAGGTATGTCTGGACAGAGCACAGTAAGGAGTCACCTGTGGCATAATGGTTAATGTCTCAGACCCTTACACTGCAAGTTGAGGGTTTTAGTCCTAGTAATTCTTTCCAACTTCAAATGTTTAAGGTTCATACTGAAAGGAGATTTCACTCGTTTTAATTGACAAATACACTTGGCTTTTCAATTTGTCCTAAAATTGAAAAGCCAACATAGAAATTCATTGAAATAAAACAAAGGTTACAGTGACGTTATAGTTCGGAAATAGTGTTAAAAAAACAGAAATGCACCCAGGGTACAGGGACATTATAGTTAGGCTCACATTTTAAAAAGTACAAAACCATAGAAATTCACCTTTTATAATTATAGTTATCTCAAATAACTATAACCCATGCCCTAAGGTAACTATAACTCGCCCCCCCCGCCATTGTATTGCTCTCACTTGAACTAAGAGGAAACAATGCCAAAAGAATGCAGCACTCTTAGACTAAATAATTAATTTATTAAGGCACTTCCTAAACATCAAATAAAAGTCACACAAATATATGAGAAATAAGCATGTAACTCAAATGCAGTAGAACATGTATAAAAACAAAGATGAATGAATATATATTGCGGTCAAGATTTAAAAAGAAATATGTAATATATCAACAAAGCATGTATACAATAAGCTAATTAATCAGGATTTAAAATGCATCACCATGGGGGTAGACACCATCATCCTCACCAGCCTGACTGGGGAACCCTTCGATCAGCAATGGCAGGAGACCCTCTTGAATGGGGTCAAGAGATCCTGGGCAGCGCATCCGCTCCGCAGGTGAGTTCCAGTCTTAGTGACGCCTCCCCGTCTTTGATACCTTAAAACACACTCAAGGAGAGAATTCTAGAAATCGCCTCCCCCCCTGTTATGAAATGAAATGCTTGCTGTACTTCACCTGCGTCAAAAACATGCAAAAAGAGTTGGCCAGGCTCCCTATGCCTGTTTTGAGGCAGAACTATACATTCCTCTGATAAGACCGTCTCAACCTTGTGAGCCTGCTTCCCCCATAATATGTTCCAGCACAGTCTGGTCCTGTTCTTGTGGAGAGAAAAACAAGTCCTGTGTGGAAAACAAGTTGTGTGTGCAAAAACACCTGGGCTGCCCTGCAAACGTAGCAGAGCACAAAATGGAATTATTTGCACAAATTGGAGTTGATGGTCAAACATGGAGTCGGTGGTTTAATACATATAGCATCACAGCCACGCACTGCTAATTACCCCACAAATTATAATATTTGCAGTAACATTTTTGACGAAAAAACTGCATGGCAGGGGCCTCGTAACCTTTGTTTTTTTAATTAAATATATATATATATATATATATTTTTTTTTTTGTTTTTTTATGTGTGAGAGAGAAATTGGGTTGTTGGTTGACTGGTGTGTGAGCCCTAATCAAGCAACAGCCACAATCCCTTGCAGGATGAACCACAAAGTCACCAATTTAAACTGTGGGTAACCCTGGGTACCTTAGCACAAAAAGCAGTCAGGCTAAACTTAGAGGCAATGTTTTAAGTATTTACACAGCATGGAAACAGCAATACATTGAAAACACATCATAATAAAATTCCCAAACCAATTTGGACAAATAGAGAACATTTTAATAAACTATTTGACACCAAAACCACCAAAATCCAATTGGTAGAACCAAAGTTATGAATTGTAAAGTTTAAGGTTCAATAAAGTGAGTCCTCAGTTTTGGAAAACAGCCACCTGGGCACCTTTAGCACCACAACTAAGGGTTCAGGAGACCTACTGGGGGTTCAAGACTCACTTAGGTTGGGTCAAGGTGCAGGTTCAAGATGATGTGAGCCTTGTATGTCTCTGAGGCTCTGAAGAGGAGGCAAACTAAACTAGTCCTTAGAGACAGTTTTGAAGTCCTGGGTGAAGATAAAGATATATGGGTCCACAGCAGGGCTGGCCTCCGAAGGTTCAAGGCAGGCTGCAGGCAGCAAAGCAGTCCTTCTAAGTACAGCAGCAGTCTGGTAGGGTGCACATCAGGTCATAACAGCAGGCAGTCCTCAAAGTCCTTCTACAGGTCCAGTATTGAAGAGTGGGTCTGAGAGCCCTATTTCTTTTTATAACCAATTCTATTGTTTAGGAATAGTACGCACACCACATACATGAACAATAGCAAACATTGAATCTTCAGATCAAGTTCCACATATTTCTCTTTATCCATATACATTATAAACAGCATTACATTAGTACACCATGATAGTTCCACCATTTACCCCACACTTTGTCATGTTTCTTTGTACAACCGCAAGAGGCATAAATCGGCTTTTCTTGGTGTGCACACCAGTCCACCCCCGCCATCGATGGAATGTTATGTTGCTTCCACATACGGGCTATGTCTCTCTTAGCGATGAGGCAGGCCACGCCTATAAAGATCCGCTAAGCGCAGGGGCCTCCCAATTCCTCTAATAGTCCCAGTATTGCTGTTTTGGGGCACAGAATAATTGGATGCCCCAAAACCTTCAATATCTCTTTACCGACCCCCTACCAGAAGGGTTTTATCTGAGGACAATCTCAAACCATATGAAATAAGTCTCCCAATGGAAAGTTACATCTAGAACAGGTTGGATTAGTATTGGGGGACATTCACAGCAATTGTGCAGGGGCTAGGTAGGTTGCATGAAAGCAGTTGAATTGTATCATGCGTAGTGTTGCTGAAATAGCTAGTTCCCTTGGGGCCAGGGATGCCTCCTGTCAATCATCATCATCCAGCTCCCTGACCCACTTAGGCCACTTTTGACTGAGGAAGCCAAAGCCACCTGGGGCATTCGTAAGCAATGATCTGTGAAATTGGGATAATGCTTTTTTTCTCCAATATCCCTGTTAGTATCTTAACTTCCAGTGGATTATATTCAGGGAGATGAGTTTCTGTGGGGATGTGTGCCCCTAGGGCATGCTGCATTTGTAGATAGCGGAAACATTGTGTATTGGCTAAGCCATACTGTTCTTTTAGGTCTTGAAAGGACATTAGCTTTCTCCCTATATATAGGCGTCTCCCAAGTGAGTAATCCCTACCTGGTCCCAGCATTGAAAACCTTTAAGTGCTGTAAGCTATTGTAGCCACGTCCCTTGCCAAAGGGACGTCATTTGAGTTAAACACCGGTCCTGTTTTATTAAGCACAAGCCCGCTCTCCAGCAGTGTGTGGCTACTTGAGTGCAAGAGGGCATCTCTTTGGATATTTTAGCCTATACAGCAGACCAAGAAGACCATTAAAGCCCACTGAATGAATCTCAAGTCGGTAAGCAGGGTCATCCCAGCCCCCTGCCAACCAATCATTGACAGGCACCAGCTGTGCGTCAAGATAGTAAATATATAAGTCTGGAATTCCCAACCCCACCCCACCCCTCACAATAGGAGATTTCCGGCCCAAGTTGAAGGCTACTTTCTGTCGCCCCCATACTTACTGGCATTGACAAAAAGCCTGGAGATCTCCCCATACAAATCCAATAACTCCAGGCACCTAGGACCTGAGGTAGATGGGTCACCTAAGAACACCAGAACATGATCCGCATATAAAGCCACTCTGTCTTCCAATCTGTCCCCCCATCTCCAGCCCCACATCAGAGGGTCACAGCACAACAAGCACGCCAAGAGCTCTATAGCTAAGGCGAAGTCCAACAGGGAGAGGGGACATCCATGGTGCGTTCCCCTCGTAATTGGAAATGGGGGGGGGACTGAGTTTACCCGGATTTAAGAGGGGGATCATTTTGCAAATTTATGTTCCCAGCCCCTTATGCAATAGGACCACCTCCATAAATTCCCATGAGATCGTGTAGAATGCTTTACAGAAATCAATGAGAAGCACGGCCAGTTTACCATATGGCTGTGGGCTTCCCGAAAGAGCCGCCTGGACCCAACGCAATCAGTGCCGAGTACTTCTGCCTGGCATGAATCCACATAGATGTGGGTGGATAAGATGAGATAGTGTGCGGGGGAGACGTGTCACCAATACTTTGGCATATATCTTCATATCCGCGTTAATGAGAGAGATTGGATGGTATGATGCACATTGGTCGCAAAGCAGCCATTCTTTCGGGAGGACCACAATCGTGGCACAGTCGAGTTCATGAGGGAATTAGCCTATTTGCAATGTCTCCTCATAAGCATTTAGAAGACAGGGCACCAGAAGAGATTAGAACATTTTATAGTATTCTGTAGGGTATCCATCTGGCTCGCAGTTTTTCCTCCCTTAAGATCAGATATAGCTGCCTATACTTCCTCTCGTCTACGGTTGGTCTAAATTATGGGCAAGGGAGGGTGGGATACTTGGTACTGGGATGTCCCAGATAATGGACTCTCCTTCTGTTAATTTTGGCAAAGGGCGCCTAGCATAAAAGTCCTGGTAAAAAGTCGCAAAGGTTTGAGCTTTCACAAGCAATTCCATCTGAAGGTTCCCTTCCTGATCGCGTATGATTGGCACCACTTTGGTAGATGCTGCACGTGTCGCCAACAAGTAGAGTAGTTTACCGGGTTTGTGGCCCTGCCCCCTAAATTCTACTGGTGAAAGCCTGCCAGCATTGTTTTGCCGCTTCGAGAGGTATTTATCGCAACTCAGTCTGTGCCCATGACAACTGACGTATGTACTGTGTGTCTGACTGTCGGGCTTGTCGCTCTAACTCAATTATCTTATTCTCTAGGGTTGTGCACTGTTCCTTTTGTATCTGCTCTTATCGTCTAACGTATCCTTGGATTATTCCCCCTCATTGAGGGTTTGCATGCCGCCCAAAGCGTCATTTTGGATTCCACTGAGCCCACATTGCAGAGGAAGAAAGCCTGAAGCTCCCCCAAAACAAATTTGGCACATTCAGGGGATTTCAGATGCCATGCACTGAATCTCCAGGTCGGTCACTGTCTCTGCAGCGCTAAGCCCTATTCCACTAACAGCGGCCCATGGTCCAATATGCCCCAAGGAAGTATTTGAATGGAGCACAGATTTACCAGACTGTTGCCGGTACCCACGTGAGGTCTATTCGGGCTTCAGTATGGTGGGCTGCGGATTGGTGAATGTATGCATGTTCCTTAGGGTGCCAGACCCGCCATGCATCGCAGAAACCCATAGAGTCAACCCAGGTCTTTAAGCACACTGACCAGGTATGGCGGTCGGGGCTAGGCTCTGTCGAAGTATCCCAGATCGGATACGGAACTGTGTTAAAATCTCCCCCTACTAGGGTAGTCCATGAGGCAATGATGTCAGGAGAGACCCAAGTGTCTCGAATGTGGGCTGAAATAACTGTGGGGGAATGTAACAAGACACCAGACTATATTGCTTAGCCGCAATCTGGCCCTCTGCACCTACATACCTCCCCTATGGGTCCTCATGGACCTACGTCATTGTTAGCGGGAGCGATTTATGCAACAACAGGCCTACACCTCTAAAGCCCCATGCAAAGCCTGAGTGGAAAACCCTGTCATATCCAAAGCACCCTAAGAAGGAGCATTCGGTCCCATTGAATGGGTTTCCTGTAGCAAGACTACTGTTGGTGAATGCCTCTTTATGTACCGTAAAACTGCATTCCGTTTAACACGGTACAACAGCCTGTTAACATTCCATGAAATTACTGAGATCATTAGAAGCAAAGGGATAACCATGTGTAGTCCTGGAGGATTTCCAGTGTACAGAGGTCATCCTCCTGGGACATTCAACTGTGTAAGTCTGACCCTCTAGAGCAATATAGTGTATGTGTCGGTGCACCTGCGTGTGTATAACGTAAGCAAAATTTGCACAACTGTAGATTATATAAATTGGAAGAAAACAACAGGTATAAACAACATCCCTACCCCGTAACGCCCACTCCACATACTTCATCCCTAGAAGCATCTGTCGCACTTATTGTAACCATTTTGTAACTCTATTGACTCGTGGAGGTGTTCTAAAACGTGGTAGGATGACTCCCCTCAATGTACGGATATTTCGCCTGACAGCTTCTTTCTGATTTTATAAGCAGAAAAGGGACATCAACTAGGAACCTAGTCCAACCCGAGCTCCAGAACCCTACCCCCCCAGATTATTACAGGGTTAGGAATGACCCGCAGCAACACATTGGTATCCGTTAGCCACATAGGGGGGCTTATTGCAGTTGCAGTCAGTAATTACTTGTGTCTAAGGTGGTCAAGGCCATGAATTGGGGGGGCTCCCCTCAGAATGAAATATGGACTGTGTGTCAGATAGGGAGGTCTCCTGAGTCACCTAGAACACCCCCCCAACCCCCCACCAAATCCCCAAGTCCTTGAAAGGGAGAGCCATCACTCTTTAGCTTTGCACAGCTAAACAAACAATATTAGCTAAATGGGATATGGACACCATCCCATGGAAGCGAGATTGGCTCCATAAGCTGTAGAGTCTACTTGGCATGGAGAACCTAACTGCAGTAATTGATCACAGATTGCTGCAATTCACAAAGCATGGGGACCATACATACGTTTCCTCTCCCAGGAATTCAGAGAATTATCTTGCCCATGATACTAACACATACTCAGCCTCACATAGGGAGAACAGAGTCCCACAGAGGAAAAACACACCAACCTCGAGCCACGTTTATGCTTGGATTTACTATCCAACACAAATCAGGATTTGCGTTGGTTAGTTGCCCAAAGCCATGCAAAGTTATGCTATACCCTGCTTTGCATTATTTTGTGTCAAGGGGGCATTCCATGGGTGGTACGTAGGCCTTCTCAAGCAACCACCCAGTGGTTTGGACGCAAATCCCCATCTACAAACATTCATAGTCAGGGATTTCTGTCAATATTGTATACCTCCTTCAGGCAGGCTTAACACTGAGATATGTTTTCACTTCCCCTCGTTTTTCCAACTTTGCATGCATTCTACTTTGTACAGCACACACACACATAAAGGAAAACACGTTTTAAAGTGGTGGAAGCCCCCCTCCCTCTAGTACAAAAACTGTTCCTTACAGAAAGCATACACCCTTGAACCATGGTGCAAGATAGCAGCGGATACCACAATTCTCAAAGCCAGGAGGGGCCTAAAATAATTATTAAAAACAAAAAAAACGTACCTGTTCCTGCTGCCGCCTAGCTCCTCTTCCAATTGGTGTCACAGCAGTCCCTGGGACACCAGCACAATCTCCCCCCATGCAATCCTGGTGCTGCTCTCATGCTATAGCTAACATGAGAACCACAACAGGATTGATCTGAGCAGCTTGGTTTGCCGCTCAGACAGTGCACTGGAATCTGTGCAGTTTCTCCAACCCAGCTGTGCAACACAGCGGGGTTGGAGAAACCTAAGTGTGTATGTCAGTTTGGCCGGCATAAGACGGCAGGCCAAACGGACATGTGCACTTAGAACACTCACATCACTCCTCCCCCTTCCATGGCCCAGCCCCACCCCACCCTTCACATGCTGGCTGAGCCAGCTGTTGAAAAATAAAACAGCAGCAAAATATTGTTTTATTTTTCAGCTGCTGGCTCAGCCAGTGAGGCGACGCTCCTTTGCCATTGCAAAAGAGCCATCCCTAGCGCAAGGGTATGTGCATTGGCGCATATAAGCCTAAACAGCAAGCACAGGGAGTGGAGAAAATAGCACCATATCTTAGTTTATATAGCACTATTCTTCTCTCTTCCTTTTCACGCAATGTAGTGCAGTACTGTTGTGTGAATGTTTCATAAATCTGGCCCATCATGTAACAAGCACATGCCCTACTTTCTGTATACATGTTACATTCTTTGTAATGTGAATACTTTGTTCTTTTTGCTTTTTATCATTGCCTTTCCTTAATATATGTTTCTCTTCAGTATTTGCTCTGTATTTTCCTTTTGGTTGGATGTAGGTGTGTTATTCAGGCTCAGCGGTGTAACTGTGTCTTGGAATCCCTAACCCTTGTTCTATAAGCAAAAGAGAACGTTTTGTTGTATACGGTTGGGATTACATCTTCGACTATCTGATGGATGGAGTCTTTTCTATCAGAATAAGCCTGTACTTCACAACTACTTCATGTGAGCAGTTTATTTGATATAAGAAATCCCTCACCCCTAGTTTTGGAAATGTTGTGCCTTTTCTTTCCAAAGGTAGTTGCATCGTCAAAATGTAGGTTGAGTGTTCTCAAACACTGAAAAAACATCTTCGCCACCTATGCAAATTACTGGAACAGGCAATGTTATTAAGCTGTGGACCAGAATTTACATTGCCAAGGATCCCAAACATACTTCTTAAGAAAGGATTAAGAACCTTAAATACAACAAACATTTGAAATGCAATAGATTTCACTTTGACTGTCCCTTTCTCTTTCTCTTTCTCCAACAATGGGGCCTTGGCAAAGATACTGGAGAGAGGTTTGGCTAAGGATGTATAAATTATATATGTTCAATTATATTGTTTTCTTACTTTTGATTCTACTAGAACTTTAAACATTATTTATAATCATGCCTCAACACCTCATATGATGGCTACCCACAATATGCAGAAGATACCACCATTAAGCTAGTACCAGCATTATGCCAAGGTTGGCACAATCATGGCATGAATGCCCACAATATGGCATGAATCACCGCCATAATGCAAGACAAGAGTCAACAATACAAGAGGTAAGGGTACCATTGTAAATGAATGACCACAATATTTGAAGAATTACTACCATTGTGTTGTGGATGCCCACAATATGGCAGGAATTACCATACTACTACAACATACTGCCAGAGCCACCAGTATCTCATGGATGTCCACAATGAGCCAAATATTCCCACCATTGTGTCTGGGGTGAACACTATGCCACAATTTGGCATCACTGTATAAAAGATGCCCCAAATATCTCAATATTTACCACCATACAGCCAAGAAATGGGGTCTCTAGTTGGCAGTCGGTTTGCACCCTGTCCAAGTAGGGACCTTCACTCTAGTCAGGATAAGAGATACCCCCTCAGATAACCCCTGTTCATCCCCTTGGTAGCTTGGCACAAACAGTCAGGCTTATCTCAGAAGCAATGTGTAAGCAATTGTACATAACACACAGTAATACAGTGAAAACACTACAAAAGGACACTACACCAGTTTTGGAAAAATAGCCAGTATTTATCTGTGTAAAACAAGGCCAAAAGGAGCAAAAATCCAACATACAGTAATAAAGATATGAATTTTGCAAGAATGAACTTAAAAATATGGTTCCTTGCAGTCAATAGCTCCACCTGGTGCTATCACGGCGTTGTGATCAACAAAACCAACAGTTCAGACGGGTCGCGGGCCTGCTATAGTGTCGGGAAGACCTGCAAACAGTACCTTGGAAATGCAGGGCGTTGTGATCCTCGCGATGAGATCCAGAGAGCGGTGTCGGTTCCGGGGGTCGTCGGGCCCTTGAAGTCACATGCGATGCAGATCGAGCTCCAGGCTGATGAAGTCAGGAGCGCTGGCATGGATGGCGTCGGACTGCGATGCGAAGCAGGACAATGCGACATGCGGTGCCCACAGGTCACGGTGCAGGCAGCAGCTCGGTGATGGCGTCCAAGGGTGTCGCTGAGACCAGGGCTGTGGTGTGAAGCGGGGCGGTGCGACATCACCAGGTCACGGTGCAGGCAGCGTCATTGTTGCTGCTGAAGCGCTGACAGGGACGTCGGTTGACAACACTAGAGTGAATGGTGCTGGTGTCGGTGGGATGGGGCTGCAGTGCGGGATGGGTCCGTCCTTTGTGTTCCTCACAATCGGTGTCCAAAGGCCACAGTGCAAGGAGCTGCACTGGTGTCAACAGGAGTGGCAGCATTTGGGATGCCCAGGCTGCGGTGTAAGCAAGGCGATGCCGGAGTGCGGGCCTAAAGGTCACAGTGCAAGCAGCGGCTCAGTGGTGGCATCAGATGGTGGCATCGTTGTGAGACCAGGGTTGCGGTGCGAAGAGGGGTAATGTGACTCCGTGCGGCGTCGGCAGGTCATGGTGCTGGCAGTGTCATAGGCATGCGTCGCAGTGGTTTTTCTTCTTGAACAGCACAAATCACACAGTTCCCAGTGCTGTAGGCAGATGAAACTGAAGTATTTGATATCCCTGAGACTTCCAACAGGAGGCAAGCTCTACTCTAAGCCCTTGGAGAATTTTCTCAAGCAGGATACACAGCAAAGTTCTCCCTTTGCTTTCTTTTAAGGCAGGAGCAGCGACTGCAGGCCACCTCAGCAAACCAACATAGCAAAGGGGCAGTACTTCTCCTACAGCTCTTCAGCTCTTCTCCTTGGCAGAGGTTCTTCTTGATTCCAGAATTATTCTAAAAGTTGGGGTTTTGGGTCCACTACTTATACCCCTTTCTGCCTTTGAAGTAGGCAAACTTCTAAAGAAAGCAACCCCTAACCTGCTTTTTGGCCGGGAGAAGCTCCCTGCGCCACACAGCTCCACCGTTGTGCTCGTGTCCCTCTGCCCGCCCTGGCAACTGCTACTGCGAGTTCAAGGCCCTCCTCCACCCGCAGGCCTGCGCCTCATCCCTGGTGTTTTAGTGGTGCCGTAAGTATGGTCTGTCTGCTTGCCTTGTGTCTGTTTTTCACTTTCTTTTTGTTGCCGCTTCTCTGTTTTCTTGCTCAGTTTTTTTTTGTGCCACTTTCTCTGTCCCTCTGTTTTCTGCCCTGTTTCCTTTCCTTGGGCTTCCCCCGTGGTTCCCCTGCTGCTGCACCCCCCCAACCCCCTCGTGCACCCATTCGTGCTTCCCTCCCACCTCCCCCTCTTAATGGCGCCGGCTGCACGGTGAGGAGAGCAACCCCTGACCTGCTTTTTGGTTGGGAAAAGCTCCCCGCGCTGCGCAGCTCCACCGTTGTGCCCGCGTCCCTCTCTCCGCCCTTGCAGCTGCTACTGTCTGTTTTTCCCTTTCTTTTTGTTGCTGCTTCTCTGTTTTCTTGCTCTGTTTTTTTGTGCCATTTTCTCTGTTCCTCTGTTTTCTGCCCAGTTTCCTTTCCTTGGGCTTCCCCTGTGGTTCCCCAGCCGCTGCATCCCCCGCGGCCCCACCCCCCTCACGCACCCATTCGTGCTTGCCTCCCAGCTGCTCCTCCCTCCCACCTTCCCCTCTTAATGGCGGACGTGCCACTGGAGCGCCATAGGCAAGCCCATCTGCACCCGTCCGCACCTGGACCGCACCCATCGCCAGTCCCCCTGGCCGCCGGGATCCGCCCAGCACCAGATGCTACTATGACGCCAACGCCCTCCAAGCCCTCAACACCGGCTGCTCTACCACCTGCTTCCAGGCCTCACCAAAGCTCGTCCACGGACCCTTCCCCTGCCGGAGCTGCAACTTCTCCACCCTCCGAACCACCACCTCACCCGCCAGAACTGGATGCAACCACCTCAGGTGCATCCTTCTCAACACCCGCTCCATCCACATGCACGCCATTGAGCTCTGGTACCTTTTCGTCTCCTCCTCCCGGAACATCGCATTCCTGACAGAGACCTGGATGAACCCATCCTCAGCTCCCGACATCACCATAGCCATCCCAGATGGTTACAAGATCACCCGCAGAGACTGCACCAACAGACCGGGAGGAGGGATCGTCATCGTCCACAGGAACACCATCAGAATCTCAACCAACACCGAAGACACCCTCAGCACCGGCGAGCACATGCACTTCCAAGTCCACATCAACCCCAAGACTACCCTCAGGGGTATCCTCATCTACAGACCCCCCAGACCTCGACCTCAGTTCAGCGACTCCAGCGCCGACTACATCAGCACTCAAGCCCTTGCTTCTACTGATTACATCCACCTCGGGGACCTGAACTTCCACCTCGAAAACACCAATGACAGCAACTCGATCGCCCTGCTCGACAACCTCGGACTCAATCAACTCGTCACATCTCCCACCCATTCCGCTGGATACACGCTCGACCCCATCTTCTCTGCCAGCAGACACATCACCTTCAGCCACACCACAGAGCTCCACTGGAACGACCACTGCTGCGTCCACTTTACCTTCAATAAATCCACCACCCACTACTACCCACAACCGATCCCCCGCCACAGCTGGAACAAGATCACCAACGACCAGCTGATCTCTGCCCTCACCTGAGCCCCCACTAGCTGACTCCACTGATGCTGACTCAGCCGCCCGCAACCTCAGGCAATGGATCGACGACTGCGCCAACACTCTTGCCCCGATCAAACCCCCCCTTCCCACAACTGCACCATCAGAAAGGCCACCAGGTTTACCACTGACTTCCAGACATCCAAACAAGCCTGCCGCAAACTCAAGAGGAAGTGGTGCCAGGAACAGACACCGGCCACCCACATGGCCCTCAAGAACGCCATCCGCAAGCAGCACCAGCTCATCTGGGCCACCAAGAGATCCTCCTTCAAGGAACGCATCAACAACAACGCGTACAACAGCAAAGAACTTGTCAACATTGTAAAGGAACTCTCGAATCCTAGCTCCAACACCAACAACATCCCACCTTCGCAAGACCTCTGCGACTCCCTCACCACCTTCTTTCACTGCAAGATCACAGACAACCACGACAGCTTCAACAACAAGACCCCACCAGCAGCCACCAACACCTTCTACTCCTCACCCCACAACCACACCAACCTCCTGCTCGCCAGCTGATCCTCTCCCTCACCAAGGACCCTGCCACAGCCAAAACCAATCTCCACGAGGGTATGCAGGCTGTCGCCAACTGGATGAAAAACAGTCGACCAAAACTAAACTCAGACAAGACAGAGGTCCTCATCCTCGGCCCCAACCCCACCGCTTGGAATGCCTCCTGGTGGCCGCCCTCGCTGGGAACTGCACCAACGTCCACTAACCACGCCAGCAAACTGGGTTTGCTCCTTGACTCATCGCTCTCCATGACCCAACAAGTCAACGCCGTCTCGTCCTCCTGCTTCAACACCCTCCGCATGCTCTGCAAAATCTACAGGAGGATCCCTACCGAAACAAGAAAGACAGCTACCCAGGCCCTCGTCAGCAGCAGACTGGACTACGGCAACGCTTTCTACGCGGGAACCACAGTAGCTCTCCAGAAAAGACTGCAACGGATACAGAACGCCTCCGCACACCTCATCCTCAACATCCCCCGCCACAGCCACATCACAGCCCACCTAAGAAACCTACACTGGCTTCCTGACAAAAGGATCACATTCAAACTCCTAACCCACGCCCATAAAGCACTCCACAATGCCAGCCCGGCATACCTCAACTATCGTCTCACCTTCTACACCCCAAATCGTCAGCTCCGCTCCACCAATCTCGCCCTCGCCACCGTCCCACGCATCCGCAAGACAACAACCGGCGGCAGATCCTTCTCCTACCTAGCAGCCAAGACCTTGAACACCCTCCCCATCCACCCTCGGCAGACCAAGGACCTACTGACCTTCAGGAGACTCCTCAAGACATGGCTGTTCGAGCAGTAGCAGCGCCTCCCCCTCCTCAAAGCGCCTTGAGACCCTCACGGATGAGTAGCGCACTCTACAAATACATTGATTGATTGATTGATTGATTGATTGTTGCTGGCAAGATCCTGCCCTGCCCAGGCCTGGCCCCAGACACACATCCGGGGGAGGGGGTCAGAGACCGCATTGTGTGAGGGTAGGCACAGCCCTTTCAGGTATAAGTGACCACTCCTCCCTTCACTCTAGCCCAGGCGACTCATCCGGATATGCATGCTACACCCTAGCTCACTTTGTGTCAATGTCTAGAGGGAATTCACAACAGCCCAACTCTTAGTCTGACCCAGACATGAAATACATAAGCAGGCAGAGGCACAGAATGGTTTAAGCAAGAAAATGCCCACTTTCTAAAAGTGGCATTTTCAAACTCACAATCCAAAAACCAACTTCACAAACAGATGTATTTTTTAACTGTGAGTGCAGCTACCCCAAACCATAGTTCTATCTGCTCTCAAAGGGAGACTGCACTTTAAGGATATTAAAAGACAGCCCCCATGTTAACATAGAAGATAGATAGACCTTGGAATAGTGAAACCCGAATTTGGCAGTATTTCACTGTTAGGACATGTTACACACACCAGTACATGTCCCACCTTTAACATACACTGCACCCTGCCTATGGGGCTACCTAGGGGCAACCTTAGGGGTGCCTTACATGTATAAAAAGGGAAGGATTAGGCCTGGCAAGTGGGTACACTTGCCAAGTTGAATTGGCCGTGCATGCATACACACAGAGACACTGCAGCGGCCGGTCTGAGACATGGTTATATGGCTACTCATGTGGGTGGCACAATCAGTGCTGCAGGCCCACTAGTAGCATTTGATTTACAGGCCCTGGGCAACCCTACTGCACTTTGCTAGGGACTTACTAGTAAATCAAATATACCAGTAATGGATAACCAATCAACCATACAATTTGCACAGGGAGCACTTGCACTTTAGCACTGATCAGCAGTGGTAAAGTATGCAGAGATAATAAACCAGCCAAAAACAATAAGAAAAAAATAGGAGGAAGAAGGCAAAAAGTTTTGGGATAACTCAGCAAAAAAGGCCATTTTCAACAGTGCCATGTGCCAGATAGATTAAAAATAGCAATCCTTCTATCACATTATGCATGGGATAGGCTCCATCATACCATGAATGCCCATACTAGGTTATAAAGAACCACAATTAGGCAAGGGCCAGCATTATGCACGACGTTGCCACCATGACAATATGAATGCTAGGGGTGTGACAAAGTCATGTAATTTGCCTAGGTGTAATTACGCACAGTATCAGGAAAATTATGCAAAACGCAAATCCTGAATTAAGTGTATATTTTACTATGAAATGCATTCTTGCCTCTATTTTAGATGTAATGATGCATTGTGCTGCGAACAACAGCCACTGGCATTCTGGTTGCATTTTTCCTACACTCCGGTACCATAATTCTCCTGTAAACTGTAATTATGCAATGTGGTGTAGTCATAAAGTTTAAGGAATTTTGCATAAGTGTGATGTAAAAATCCCCCATATTACGTGAATTACGCCAGTGTAATTTAAATGTCACCCACGCCTTATGAATTTCCACAGCGTACCAAGCTATACCCCATTCTACCAGAACCAGCATGGATGACCACAAGCCCATCTTTATGTGAAAGCCAGCCACTTTTCTAGGGGTGGACATACTGCTGTGGATGCCTACAAGTTGTCAAGTAATACCACTACTATGCGAGGGTCAGCATTATACAATGGATAGACAATATTCATTATGCCCACAAGTTTCCAAAAATACCACCATTCTGCAGGACAGGCATTTTCCCAGAGGCAGACAATGGGCGTCATGCCATGGAGGGTCACAAATTGCTAATAATTCAATGCTTTTTTTCCGTTTGCAATCCTGATTGCTGCTGGTGTTCCGATTGCTGCTTCATGCAGAATTTCTTCTCTAGCACATGGCATAAGGCTGCTGGAGGTGAGGTTCCATCTGCTTTGCCAGGAGCAGGAATGCCTCATACAGAGGAGATTGCCTCTTGCTGAAGGGGTAGGTTGAGAATGGGTTTATAGGGTGTTTTTTGGGTAGCCATGCAGGGGAGACCCTCAGATTAAGGTTGACCAGGGGCAGGTCTGCTGTAAGGCGTGCTTTGGATATTTGGTGAGATTGGGTGAAATGGAGAAACAACGGCGCATGACCAAGGAACCCTTCAATAGAGCCGCCTACAAGGCAGCCCTCAACAACTACCACCATCATATAGGTCGCAAAAAGAGCAGCAATCACTGCCCGCATCGACACCGCCAACCACACAAAGACCTCTTCAGAATCAACAAAGAATTATCTAACCCAATAGCCACAGAGACCACCATTCACCCATCCTAGGAACTCCACAACACCCTCTCAGAACACTTCCACAGCAAGATCACCACCATATACAACAATTTAGACCCCCGACCGTTCACCTCGAGCCTAGACAACAGCTCTCAAGCAGCGAACACCAAACACACAATAACTTCCTGGTCCTCAATTACCACACAGAGCACAGCAGCAATCATGTCACCCATCCACTCTGGGGCACCCACCAAACCCTGCCCCCAGCAACATTATTAGCACAGAACTAACCTGTATCCACAACACATCGCTCTCCACGGCAACCTTCCCGGACAAATGGAAGCATGCAGAGGTCAGACTCCTCCTAAAGAAACCCTCTGCCAACCCCAGCGACCTCAAAAACTACAGACCGATATCCCTGCTCCCCTTCCCGGCAAAAGTGCTCGAGAAAGCCATCAGCCTACAGCTTACCGACTACCTTGAATGAAACCACCTTCTCAACCCATAACAATCAGGGTTCTGGGCCAACCACAGCACGGAGACTGCACTGACTGCCGCCACGGACAACATCAGGACCCTCCTTGACTGAGGAGAGTCAGCACCTCTGATCCTTCTGGGCCTCTCCACAGCTTTCAATACAACCTCCCACAACACCCTCCTCAACAGACTCCACAACACAGGCATTCAACAAAACACCCTTAAGTGGGTTGCCTCTTTCCTCTTAGCCATTCACTTCTACACCCAATACACTACCTGAGGCATACCCCAAGGATTCTCCCTCAGCCCAACCCTGTTCAAAATATACATGACCCTCCTCGCAGGCATCGTCAGATCCTATGAACTCAATATAGTCTCCTATGCCAATGACACTCAACTAATCCTCTCACTCACCGCAGGCTCCCACAATGCCATGACCAATGCAGCAACATGGATGAAAAACAACTGCCTCAAACTAAGCACTGACAAAACAGAAGTCCTGATCTTCCGGAAGAACACCTCCATATGGGACCGTAGCTCAGTATGGATTTATGTGATGCTAGCTTGTCATGCATTGTGGATCCGTCATTATTAGTGAGTGGACAAAATAATATTTTAAGAACACTTCTTTCTTAGACCTAGACATGGAAACCTATTTGTGGTTATGAGGTTGCCACCCAGCGATACTGCTGGGTGCTACAAGCTTATGATCTACAGTGCTGTGATTGCCCCACACTTGGCATTAACGTGCTTTAAAGATTACAAAGGACTCACCCAGTACTGTACTTAGTGCTCACGGATGAGCATGTTCTTGAAAAGATTTACACACACATTTTGAAACCGACTCTGCCAAGATAGGCTGCTTTCAGTTCGGTCTGGTAATGTGTCGTACTGATCTTGGTCACTGCTCACCCTGTTGTGACTGTGAAACAATATCTATCACATCTAAATGGCCAAATGTTTACAGGTATTTATTGCACGCCTATTCCAGATACTCTAGTTTTATTTTATGTGGACTGATCTAAAAACTCAAGCTGTATAAACTGCACAGTACAAGTCATTTCTTAGGATACACTTTAAAAGACTGTGGGATAGAGCACAGAGAAACGAATTTACTCTTGCCTAAAGCTTGGCATGTACAAGAAACGTTTGACAATAAACAGCTAGACCCTAGTAGATAGAGGTTAGAGGTATTCCAAATGTGCTTGTTCCTCCGGGATGTTTTGCACAGCCTTCACTTAAGAGACTTACAAATGCTTACAATGCCTTATCGGCGAACTTTGTCACTACACGCTGTATCCCATAGTCATGGCATGCTGCAGAATGTTTGTATACTAATAACCTTGTAAATGTACCGTACTCTCCCGTGGTCACTCGTTGAAGTGCTAACATCACACACAACTGGAGCATTCAAGTTCCTCCATATTTCTCTTCCCTATGTTAACAGCCTCTGACCTAGCCCTTTAAGTGGAAGAGCTAAGTTAAAACTCACAACCTACATTGCAGATTTCTTCCTGAGTGTTTCTTTCCGTTCATGGACACTGGCACTGGAAAACCTGTGGGGGTGTGGAGAGATATTTATTAGTTTATGCAACGTGGCGCAGCAAGGGACTTGCTGTCTGAGAGAAAGGAAGCAGAAATGCTCCATATATACAAAGATATGGAAAAATTGTCCTCTTCCCTTGCACTAGTGCACAGTGTGCTGCCTACTGCCAACGAAGGTACCATTGCACCATAGTGCAAGGGGGCTTGCGTTACTGGAAGGATTATTTTTGTGCAGCAAGGAATAATAGGTACAGTAATAGCCTCTTTCCAACGACCTGGTGGAAGAGGTTCATGGTGCTCCAATCGTTGGGTGAGAGGTGGTTCCTTAGAACTTGTAATCAGCTGTATGTGTCAACCCCATTGGAGTTACACCAAAATTCAGATCAGCGGATTCATGCCCAGATTTACAAATGTTCTCGGATTGTAGGGCAACACAGCAGCCAAAAAAGCTGTGTTGCTTTGTGTGACATGGAGGGAGCAGGAAAGTGCCATATCAACAGAGATCTGGCTCTCTCCTCCCCTCTCCCTAGTGCCGTTGCAGATTATAGCTGCTGTGCGCCACACACACCTTTGAGGCATAGTGCAAGGGTTTGTGCGCGAGTCTAGCATAGGTTTTGTACTGAAAGGGTACCCTTCCAGTACCAAATACTATGCTTTACACACTTTACATCTTTTCCTCCTTTGTATGCGTGCTGCACAGTGCAGCACGCATGCAAAGTCAGAAAAAAAGAGAAATAAAACCATTTCTCCTTTTAACGCTTCCTTTCAAATGCCGTTAACTTTTGGTGCTAAACTTTGCTCCCTGCTGAGGACGGGCTAAACCCAGAAACACGTGTACAGGGATATACAGCACTTGCTAACACCTACGGAGGTGAAAGACTCTTTTTACTTTCTGAACGGACTATGAATCAACTGCTTTTACCATGATGCACTGGGGTCATACTTTGTTGCTGGAGTGCAGGCAGCGTGCTCCCTCTCTTTGAAACTGTCTTTTGACGGCTCCCTTGAGCCTCGGCTGACAAGCCATCGGGAGGCATCTGTGCGCCATGAGCAGTACTTAAACCCAAGAAGAGATCTGCCGGCATTCCAAGCAGGCCCATAATCGACGCTGCTCCCTGCTGAGGACGGGCTAAACCCAGAAACATGTATACAGGGATATACAGCACTTGATGCACCTATGGAGGTGAAAGACTCTTTTCACTTTTTGAACGGACTACGAATCGACTGCATTTACCATGATGCATTGGAGTCATACTTTGTTGCTGGAGTGCAGGCAGTATGCTCCCTCTCTTTGAAACTGTTAATCAAGTATGCCCAACTATAAATGTAAAATGCAGAAGTGTAGGTCTATGATCCATATAGACTAATTTGGTCAGCATACAACAGTATGTCCATTACTGATTTCCCTAACTAAATCTGCCTTCCATGCCTGTCTACTTTGTAATGGACGATCTGCTCTGAAATCAATGCACATTCTGTATAACTTAAAGACACACTGTGTGGCAACTGGTGATCGAATAAGATGGGGTAGCAATTCAAAGTCATTAGGCTCTTCCGTGAACACAGATATGTGTTGCTGTATTTTATACTTCAATCTAGCAGATACAAATTGATCCATTGGGGAAATACTGCTTTCGGACTGTAGTTGTTCAAGGGCTATAGACTCCTTACTTGTATAAATTACCAAAGATCCTACTTTGTTATGATTTGTTGTACTAGGCGTTGCTTGGTGAGTAGTAAGAGCGGGTTCTATGTCAATCGTAATGCACATCTTTCTGATGTGAGATACAGCAGCCTTGTATCTCAGTGATACCAGTATCTGGAAACTTGACACTGCAACAGTAGATAGTACAGTTCTAGATCTAGGATATTAAATCCTCCTTGCTCATATAGCAATTTCATGGTCTTACACCTAATTTCAGGCTGTTTGCCTAAACATGGTCTCCCAACTAGTCCTAGCCTGTTTGCCCACACCCTTACCAATCTTACTGATAATCTTCAAATTAATACAGTTCTATATAGAGCACTGAACATACCTTTAGACCACATAAAAGTTATAAAGCAGCACCAATTTCTTAGCTCTAGCACTGCTATTGGCCAGAAGAAAAATGAATATGGCATGGAAAAAGCACCGTTCCTCCCCCCCGTCATCAGTTGACAGGTGGTATACCACACTCCCAATAGTGTACTGATGCCACAAATTATTGATGCAAAGAGCTGCTATTATAGACGACAATAACCTACCTTAGATTTACCCGCCATAATGTATGGGTACACTGAGGGATATAGTCCCCGCTGTTTATACTGAGTGAGTCCTGTCATAGTCAGTCAACATAGTGTTTTACTTCCGTAGGACCTATGTGCACTTTAGTTATCGTTTTGGCCACAGAGCCGCTAGGCTGTGGAAATCCTTGCAGATGGAATAACCACCAACTAAAAAAAGATAGAGAGGGCACCCCAAAAATAGACTGCCCTACAGTAATATTAAAAATGTTTCCCCTCGGAAAGGGAAATCTCACAATCAGAACCACATCATTCTTTCACCATTCACTGCCACCCCCCAATGATCAGTAATAATAAAGGAATGTAAAAAAATTATTTCGTATTTAATAAATAATCCCACACAGAATAAAATAAGTGTAAGCACATAAAACCTAGAGAAAACCTTTATACAACCAATAAACATTTACTAAACACAAACATTAATGAGAGACAAAACAAAAGACACCCTCCCTAGTCTATCACTGGTCACTGTCCTGTATATAGTATCCATGAAGTAAGTACACTGGCTCTTCTTGTTCTTTCCTTAAAAGTTTATTTCCAGTTATAATGTACAGACAGAGATACATGAGCTTGCCATCCCCAAACCGGCACAACTCTGACCTTTCATATGAAAACATTCCAATCCCCAGTCACAGCCTGCCCCAACATTCCACTGCCCCAACATTCCACTGCCCCTGATGTCAGAGCATTCTTCTTTTACATACAAACCAATACATCACTACACATCCCCTTCCCTTACAAAAAAAAACAAAAAAACAAGAAAAAAATAAAATAATAATATGTATATAAATAAATATATATATTTTTATTTAATCACACACAAAATTTTCTAATACCTTAGGTTTTCTCAAAACCCTGCCGAAACAACTTTTCTTCACTTCACCACAAACTAAATTTTTATTCTGTTCACGCTCATTCACATTACATTCAAATTCTCCCATATTAATACGAGTCTGGACACCTTCCTGACAGCCCCTAGCTCCCAATTCCCCAATAACTCTAGAATCTTTGTTACCATCAATTTCACACTCCAACCACCAATATTTGTTATTATTACCTTCCAGCAAATCATACTGCACAAATTGTTGTTTGCAAGGCTTAGCAATAGCAACGCGACTCATGTGACATACACTGCCATCATCCAAAATGACAGTATTTCTCATCACTTTCTTAATTCTTATAGGCTCGCCAAACTTGCTCTCACCTTTAGCCACTTTCCTTATGGATTTCACTCTCACCCAATCTCCCACATTCAAATGTGCTTCTTTAGTGCCATATTTATTATTAAAATATTCCTTGTTCTTTTCTTGTGAATTCTTTATGCACTTTCTTACATGTTCCTTGCTCAACTAGGGTTAATCTTCAAAAATGGAATTCTACCTCACATTATATCAAACGGACTTTGACCTATTGTCTCATGAGGTGTCACTCTATAAGCCCATAACATTTTCCTTAACTCAGAATCTATATTACTTTTGTTTCCATGCTTTGCAATTTGAATGATGCCCTTGAAAATCCTATTTATACGTTCCACTACAGCATTCCCCCTGGGATGATATAAAGCTGTAAACCTTTGTTCAATACCAGTCATTTTAGCAAAAGTTTTCATTTCCTCAGATTTAAATTGAACACCATTGTCCGTCAGTAAAATTCTGGGAAATCCTTCCCTCAAAAATATTTCCTCCAAAAAATTAATCACTGCCTTGGTATCAATTTTTTGTAACACAGAAAATTCAATCCACCTTGAAAACAAATCAACTAAAACCACAATAAACTTTGAAGTCCCATCATTCCACGTAATCGGACCCATAATGTCTAAAGCAACTTCTTCCTATGGTATATTAGGACAACTTGAAGAAGAAATTGGCGGGTTAAGTGTCTTTTGAGATTTGTCACTATTCTCACACTCCATGCAGTCACGTACATATCTCTCAATTTCTACATCAATTTTTGGCCACCAATAAAGTACTTTAATTCCTCTTTTGGTGCGAGATATTCCTGAATGACCTTCATGTCCAATAGCAATAAGTTTATTTCTAATACCACAGGGGGGAATAATCTTCCCACCTCTACACACAAAATCACCTTCAATGCTCAATTCATCTCTCACTTCCCAAAAAGCTCTTAACATATCACTGCTTTTGACTTTCTTGTCATTATACCAACCGAACATCACTTTGTTTTTAACTTCTTTCAACACTTCGTCTTTCTCATACTCCATGATCCATTCTTCTTTTTGCAATGAGCTTAAAGTATTCTCATCAAACACACCAGCTACACACCAGTCATTCCATGGATGTTGATCCAACTCTCTTAAAGGTAAGGACATTCTACTTAAAAAATCTGCAGTAACATTTTTTACCCCAGGAACATACTGCACTTCATATAAGAAATCTTGTAGTCTCATAGATAGTCTAGCTATTCTCGCAGATGCTCTACATAAACCTTCTGTAGATAACAATTTAGTAAGAGGCTTATGGTCAGTCCGTATGATGCATTTTTGCCCCCAAACAAATTTCCGAAAGTGTTCTAATGCCCATACACATGCCAAAGTTTCTCTCTCTATTACAGAGTATTTTTCCTCTGTGGGAGACAAAGAACGGGATGCAAATGCAACCACATATTCTTTACCCCCATTGTCACTTTGTGTTAATACACTACCAAGGCCCTTACCACTCGCATCCGTAGTGATAATAGAACAAGCTTTTGGATCGTACCCATGCAACATTGGAGCACTCACAATTGCATTCTTAATTTCCTGAAAAGCCTTCTGACAACTTACATTCCATTCAAATTTCACTTTGTTTTTTAGTAACAGTCTCATTTGGTAGGTTTTAGCTGAAAAATTTTCTACAAATTTCGAATAAAACTCGGCTAGACCTAAAAAGGATCTCAAATTATCTTTAGATGTGGGGCATGGGGCATTCTTAATAGCTTCCACCAACTTTTTTTTAGGTCTTATGCCTTCATGATCAATCTCATGTCCTAAATACGTTACTTTTCTCTGTGCAAATCTACATTTACTGATCTCTGCGGTCAAACCTTTTTCTTGTAAGATGTTCCAAACATTCCTCAATTCCTTATCATGATGTTTCTTGCTACTTCCCATAACTAAAATATCATCCTGAAAGAATGTAACATTAGGCAAATGTCCAAATAACTGCGCCATCAACCTTTGAAAGACGGCAGCCGCCGACGCCAAACCAAATGGCATACGTTTGAAACGAAAACAACCCCATGGTGTACAAAAAGTTGTAAGATGTCTGCTATGATAGTCCAACCTAACCTGGTGGTAAGCAGACGACAAGTCCAAAGTGGAAAACCATTTAGCATCTCTCGTGGCAGACAACATCTCATCAATACGAGGCAAAGGAAACTGATCTACTATGATATTATCGTTCAAACCTCTCAAATCCACACACAAACGCACTTTGCCATTAGCTTTACGCGCAACAACCAAAGGTGAAACCCACTCAGAAGCTTCAACTGGTTCTATAATCTGTGAATTTTGTAACCTGTCCAACTCTTTTTTTACCTCTTCCCTGACAATAAACGGAATATTCCGTACCTTATGAATTTTTGGTTTGGCATCCTTTTTGAGTCTAATCTGATGTATAAAGCCTTTAAGTTGACCTACTTGCCCATTGAACACTCCTGGAAACTCTTGTGTGACCCATTTCTTTGTGTCTTCTTCATCACACATTACTAAGACTTGCTCTACACTGTTAGGATCAAGCACAATATGCAGTTTCTTTTGGTCTTTCCAGCCTAATACCGACGGACCATCCTTAGCCACATATAATTTACATACGGCTTGTCTTTGCTTAAATTTGAATACCAGCAATCTAAAAACAATAATATCTATTCTATCACCAGTGTAACTTTCAGGCGAAATGTCAGAGGTTTCTAAATGTTCCCCTAAACTATGTACAAAATGCTTTTGCCATGTGCATTCTGAAACAATACTGTATGGGGAACCAGAGTCTGCTGCCACCTGCAACATAACTCCCCCAAATGATATCCAACACAAGGGTTTGTTTGATGTTTGTCCTGAAATGTTCAAAACCACAGTTTTGTGACCCCTCAGTTTATAATTTACGTCTTCATCACTGTCATCAGAACAGTCTTCCACCACTTCCTTAATGCAGGCCACTTTACTGTTCACCTTCTTCAGTTGTTTCTTCCTGCACACCCTAGCAAAATGGCCTACAATTCCACATTCCAAACACTTAGCATTTTTAGCTGGACACCCATCAAATTTTGCAGAATGAAAGGAACTCCTGCAACGGAAACACTCATTTCTGGATCGATCAGGCATGTTAGATTTTTGATTTTTCTCTTTTTTAAAGTCATTATCCCGCTTATCCATGGACCATTTGTTGTGCTTGCGATCACTAACTTTGGCAACAACTTCTTCAAAGTTCTTATCCTGTGCCAAAGTGATTTTCGCACATCTTTCGGATAATTCTGCTTTCTTTACTAAAGCAATAATATCCTTTAGACTGGATTCGCCTTCAATCCACAACCTCTCTTGAATAGATTTGTTTTTAGTATACATTACAATCTGGTCCCGTACCAGTTCATCATGTAGACCAGAAAACCTACATGAGCTAGCTAAATTTTTTAAAGCAGAAACGTAGCTCTCTATGTCCTCGTGTTTCTCTTGTTTCCTGTGGAAAAATGCGTGACGAGTAACCGCAATGCAAACAGCAGGAGAAAAATGATCATTTAAATCCAAAATAGCACTTTGAAACACATCTTCATCGCCTCTATCGTGTTTTTGTAGTTGATTGTAAATACGAAGACCTTCAGGGCCTAAACAGTGCATTAAGATCCTTTTTTTTCTTTCAGCAGAGATTAAACCATTGCAATCTTCTAAGTTTGCGATGTAATTCAAAAAATATTCCTTCCACTCCTTCCATTGTACAGCTGGTTCACCAGGAGACGCTAAAAATTCCTTTGGTGTACTCAACTGCAAAGAAAGCGACGTCCCTGTACCAGAAGAATCTCCACTCGAAGACATGGTGTACTAAAAATTATAGCTGTAAAATATAACTCTTTAGCTTACTTCTTCAGCAAGACATGTATCTCTGTTATAATAATTTCTGTTTGTTTTCCTTTGTGCCGGATAAACTTCAGCAATGAAGTTGCTAAAAAATTAAGAATTGTAAAAAATAATACCATGTACTTGGTACTAATTAACATTAAAAGGGCGCTGTTCCTGCTCCCATGTAACTTCCAGCGCAAGAACCAGCACGTTCACAAGACATTGTTATTAAGCATTATGTTGTCCAGGCAACCAGTAACCAAGCGGGGGTGCACGCGAGGACCGAGGCGATGAAAAATCTAACGTTTGAGCAGTACACATGCGCCTCAAACAAAGTAAACAAACGGCAACTGTATTAGAGAAAGAGAAAAATAAATAAATAATAAAAAAAAAAAACTTCCCTCACTTGCTTAAAATAAGTTGCCTTTAACAAAGCAGGTCCGAAAATAGCTGCTCTCCAATCCTCAGTCTGATGTCTGTAGCGTTGCCTTCCAATAATTGCAGTTTTCTCAGTCCAATGCTTGCTGCTTTACGATCCTGCTCGTCGCCATGTGAAGTAAGTACACTGGCTCTTCTTGTTCTTTCCTTAAAAGTTTATTTCCAGTTATAATGTACAGACAGAGATACATGAGCTTGCCATCCCCAAACCGGCACAACTCTGACCTTTCATATGAAAACATTCCAATCCCCAGTCACAGCCTGCCCCAACATTCCACTGCCCCAACATTCCACTGCCCCTGATGTCATAGCATTCTTCTTTTACATACAAACCAATACATCACTACAATCCACAAGCCAGTTGACTGATACAACAGATTCCGGTCTATTCTTGGCCAATTCCAATGGATGCAGTCTTCAATTTGCCTCGACGCGTTTTGGTGGCCTTCACAATTTTCTTCAGGACAATAATATAATCTCCCAACACATTTAGAACATATCTGTGTAATTCTACGGGCTCCCAAAAATTCATAAAAATATGAGTGATCCTCCTTTAAGACCAGTAATATTGTGTATCGGATCGTTATGTGGATAGATTTTTACAGCCATTAGTTAGGGAACAGAAATCCTATATTAGGGACTCAGCTCATATGATATCCAAAGTTGAAGGGATGGTTTTTGATCATAATAGACAATTGCTGGTTACCCTAGATACAGAATCACTCTATATGAACATTCCACAGGACAACACCACCAGAGTGGTAAATGATATCCTGGAGGGTGCCGATTTGAGAGGGGCGAGTAGGGAATTTATTATTAAGTGTGTGACATTGGTTTTTATGAATAATTTATTTTTGTTTAAAAATGATTTATATCTACAGTTGAAGGAGACCAGCATGGAAGCCACCTGTGGTCCGAGCCAGGCCTGCCTTTATGTAGGATAATTTGAGAGAAAGCATATATATAATGAGATGGCCTCCTTCTTTGAGAATGTGTAAGTCTGGTTTCGTTTTAATGACAATATCTTCTTTATATGGGAAGGTTCCCGTCAAGGATTAGATGATTTCCTCGAATAATTAAATCTGGGTGATATTAACCTGAAATTCACGGCTCATGTGAGTAATACTACAGTTGATTTTTTAGATATTTCTAGAAAGAATAATGAAGGGTTTTTGGCGGTAGAACTGTATATTGAACCAACAGATAAAGATACCCTTCTTCATTATTCTAGTTTCCATTTGAAAGTACAGAGGGACAGTATTCCCTTTGGACAGTTTCTGAGATGTAGAAGAAATTGCACCTCTCTAGATGACTTTTATAAGCACTCTGAGGTATTGAAACAAAAATGAAAGGATAGTGGGTATCCCCGTAAATTGATTAGTCACTCTTTTAAGAAGGCTCGGTTTTATGATAGGGATAGTATGTTTGAAAATAGGAATAGGAACAACAACATGGATCGGATTGTGTTTGCTAGTCAACATACTGGCATTAGCAATAGGATTAAGGATATCATAAACAAGAATTGGTATATCCTAAAAATGGAAGAAGAAGCACCCCTCAATAAGCCCCTTTCTGCGTTCAGATGAAACAGAAATTTGAGGAATAATTTGGTACATACTTACAGGGAGGAACGTTCACCTATACAATTGAGTCTGATTGGAAGAGAAGTAACGGGTAATTACAAATGTGGCAACTGTAGTAGCTGTAATCTATGTATAGTGCAGAAATATATTCAGTACCTTGATTTTAGAGTCACTCCATCAACCATGAACAATTGTCGGAGCAAGAATGTAGTTTTTTTACTCATCTGACCCTGTGGCTTGGGCTATGTGGGTGAGATGGGTAGAGAATTTAGGACACGTTTAAGTGAACAAATATCAGCCATTAGAAAGGGTAAATCCAATGCTTCCCTGGTGGAACATTTTCAATTAAAAGGACACTCCGATAAGGATTTGAGGTGGTTTATTCTGAAAAAGATCTTCTCGAAAAAAGACAGGAGGTAATGGAGAAAATCTAAGGACGAGGAGAGAATTTTGGTAAATTGTTAAATTGGAATCAGTGAAGAAGGTGTTAAATAGTAAGGAGGATTGGGAGAGAGGATTAAATTATTAAGGTTTTTTTTGTAATCAATAAGTTCAGTGATAGTATGGGTTTTTGTTTTTAGTTTGGCTTGGTAATTGTGTATAATTTTACCTGTCTCTCTCCCTTTTGGTATCCGCTATGATTGAATTGGATGCTGGTCCATGGTTGTAAACAAGAAGTTTGAATATTGAGGGCACTGGGTGGTATTTAGTGGGCCTCAATATGTTATGGGTTACACTATCATCTAGGATGGAACTGTACTCGGATCAATGGTAGAAGATAGTCACATCATCATATGATTGATTTCCAAGTTGGAAGTACCTGGAGTTTTATATGATGCAGTTATATTATTATTGGCGTAGGGTACTCTTTATAGGGTCCAGTAGAATATTTTGTGGAAGTTTAGAGTGGCATGAAAATGTTTGGCGGAGTGGTACAGTAAATATTCGGGTAATTGTTAGGAGGGAAGATTAATAAGCCTCATAGTGTTAGTACTATTATTGGGCTAAGGAACTCCGTTTTGGCGACAAGTTCAACATATTATGTGACTCTTTTTGAGTGGTGGGACTGAGGAGGTATCGGTACTGTGGTAGGAGCACTAATTGGCATTTTGAGGCTTATAACCATGATTGGGATTTGCTCACAAGGGGATAGAGGTAAATCCATCATGACGCTGTATGAAGGATCCAATATGTTGGGTTTAGCTGTATAGTTGTACTGTTTAGATAGCACAGGATATGAGGTAGAAAAGATGGGAGGTGTTTTTGAGCACGATTGCTACAATGAGGATTGGTCAATCGGTCTGATGCTTTAATGGCCACTCCTAATATAAGGAAGACTCTGTGTAGGAGGCTGGCCTGGCTTAGCGTGGGTACCTGATGGTACTTACACCTTGTGCCAGGTCCAGTTATCCCTTATTAGTAGATTAGTAGTGTTATAGCAGCTTAGGCTGTTAGAGGTAGCTATAGCAGAGCAGCTTAGGCTGAACTAGGAGACATCCAAAGCTCCTACTATACCACTTATATCATCTAGCACTATATCATAAGAATCACAATACTCCGTGTTACTAAAAATAAAGGTACTTTATTTTAGTGACAATGTTCCAAAAATATCTCAGAGGATATACTCCCTTAGGAGGTAAGTAAAATACACAAAATATACACACAAACCAAAATCAGGTGGGGAAACAGTTAGAAAAGTAGTGCAAACACTGTAGAATACAATAGGCTTAGGGGCAACACAAACCATATACTAAGAAAGTGGAATGCGAACCACTTGGGGACCCCTGGCCTATTGCAGTGTGTAGAGGGTCGCTGGGAGTGTAAGAAAACGCTAAGGGTGTCCAAGATACCCCACCCCCAAAACCCTGAAAAGTAGGAGTAAAGTGACCCTACTTCCTCAGAAACACACTAAAGTCGGGATAGGAGATTCTGCAAAGACCACAACAGACTGCAAAGCACTGAAGACGGATTCCTGGACCTGGGGACCTGTAAAGGAAGGGGACCAAGTCCTAGAGTCACGAAAGTGTCCAGGGGGGGCAGGAGCCCACTAAACCCCAGATGAAGGTGCAAAATGGCTGCCTCTGGGTGGAAGAAGCTGAAGATTCTGCAACAACGGAAGGTGCCAGGAACTTCTCCTTTGCACAGAAGATGTCCCACGGCATGCTGGAGGGATGCAGAGTTGTTTCTTTGGAGAAAGCCCGCAAACAAGCCTTGCAAGCTGCAAAAGTCGCGGTTGAAGAAAAAGGGTGCTGCCCGGGCCCAGGAGGTCGCCACTTGGAAGAGGAGACAGAGGGGGCCCTCAGTAACACAGAGAGCCCATGCAGAAGAAGGCAGCACCCACAGAAGTACTTGAACACAGGTTCAAGAAAACTGAGCACGGCGGTCGTCTCAACACTATAAAGGAGGGTACTACGAAGCCGGTGGTCAAGTCAGTGAGTTGAGCAATGCAGGACGGAGTGCTGGCGACCTGGGCTGTGCTGTGCACGAAGGATTTCTTGCAAAAGTGCACAGAAGCACTAGCAGCTGAAGTTCACGCATTACACAGGATTATTGTCTGGTGAGGGGAGGCAAGGACTTACCTCTGCCAAATTTGGACAGATGGACCTCTGGACTGTCGGGGTCACTTGGATCCAGCACTTGTGTTCCAGGGACCATGCTCGTCACAATGAGAGGGGACCCAGAGGACCGGTGAAGCAGAAGTTTGGTGCCTGAATTGGCAGGGGGAAGATTCCGTCGACCCACGGGAGATTTCTTCTTGGCTTCCAGTGCAGGGTGAAGGCAGACAGCCCCCAGAGCATGCACCACCAGGAAACAGTCGAGAAAGCCGGCAGGATTAAGCGCTACAATGTCGCTGGTAGTCTTCTTACTACTTTTTGCAGTTTTGCAGGCATCCTGGAGCAGTCAGCAGTCGATCCTTGTCAGAAGTCGAAGAGGGCGATGCAGAGGAACTCTGGTGAGCTCTTGCATTCGTTATCTGAGGAAAAGCCCACAGGAGAGACCCTAAATAGCCCTCAGAGGAGGATTGGCCACCTAGTCAGGTAAGCACCTATCAGGAGGGGTCTCTGACGTCACCTGCTGGCACTGGCCACTCAGAGGCCTCCATTGTGCCCTCACACCTCTGGATTCAAGATGGCAGAGGTCTGGGACACACTGGAGGAGCTGGTGGTCACTCCCCTTTCCTTTGTCCAGTTTCGCACCAGAGCACGGGCTGGGGGTTCCCTGAAACGGTGTAGACTTACTTATGCAAGGAGGGCACCATCTGTGCCCTTCGAAGTATTTCCAGAGGCCTGGAGAGGCTACTCCTCTCAGGCCCTTAACACCTATTTCCAAAGGGAGAGGGTGAAACACCCTCTCTCAGAGGAAATCCTTTGTTCTGCCCTCCTGGGACTGGGCTGCCCAGACTCAAGGAAAGTAGAAGCCTGTCTGTGGGTTGGCAGCAGTGGTAGCTGCAGTGAAAATCCCAGAGAGCTGGTTTGGCAGTACCTAGGGTCAATGCTGGAGCCCCGGGGATGCCTGGGATTGGCACCCCAATACCAGATTTGACATGGGGGAGACAATTCCATGATCTTAGACATGGTACATGGCCATATTCGGAGTTACCATTGTGAAGCTACATATAGGTATTGACCTATATGTAGTGCATGTGTGTAATGGTGTCCCCGCACTCACAAAGTCTGGGGAAATTGCCCTGAACTATGTGGGGGTACCTTGACTAGTGCCAGGGTGCCCTCACACTTAGTAACTTTGCACCTAACCTTCATCAAGTGAGGTTTAGACATATAGGTGACTTATAAGTTAGTCAAGTGCAGTGTAAAATGGCTGTGAAATAACGTGGACGTTATTTCACTCAGGCTGCGTTGGCAGTCCTGTGTAAGATTTGTCTAAGCTCCCTATGGGTGGCAAAAGAAATGCTGCAGCCCATAGAGATCTCCTGGAACCCCAATACCCTGGGTACCTAGGTACCATATACTAGGGAATTATAAGGGTGTTCCAGTGTGCCAATTAGAATTGGTGAAAATGGTCACTAGCCTATAGTGACAATTTTAAAGGCAGAGAGAGCATAATCACTGAGGTTCTGGTTAGCAGAGCCTCAGTGACACAATTAGGCACTACACAGGGATACATATACAGGCCACAAACTATAAGCACTGGGGTCCTGGCTAGCAGGGTCCCAGTGATACAGTAAAAACACCCTGACATATACTCACAAACAGGCCAAAACTGGGGGTAACAATGCTAGAAAGAGACTACCTTCCTACACTCTTCAGCAGTGCGGCTGAGTGTATTGTTGATGGAAGCTGAGACAAGGACGTTGCCCCATTTTAACGGTAAGGAGATTTTCGAACAACGTGGGGGTGGCCCTTGCATTTAGGGAGCCTTTTTGTGGATGCCTTGGGGTAAAATTTTATGCCATGTGTTTTGCCCATACATATTTTGGGCCGTGAACCTAATCAGAGGTGTGGCATGAAGTTTATTTTATGAAAATAAGAGCAGGTCACCTGAATCCACGGTAAGGAAATGGGAATGATTTAATGAGACAGTTGTTAATTTATTAGTTTTATTATTCTTCCTTGGATATTTTGGGGCAATTCTACATGGAATGTCCATCAATCACTTTATGTAATGCACGGCTACTCACCCGTGAGGGCATGTGTGTTGTTTGCGATCTTTCGGTGCGAAGAACATTTATTTTACTTGGTGTAACAGCGGTGTGAAGTGTGTCTGTTTCAAACAATATAACCGCACACTGACTGAGTTTATGGATAGAATATGGATGATTTATTGCACGGGTACCTAATTTAATAGCGGTTATGGGGTTTTTGATACATTTGGCCAATTAATTTTTTGTTACTTGTTTTTCCCCCATAGATATTTGGGGCTGAGGGCCTACCGGTGACGGGGCGCAAAGAGTGCCTATTTTAAGTATTCCAATTGTGCGCTACCGGAATTTACGGTAAGAATTTAGGATGATTTACTAAGCTAGCATGCTATTCAGTTGGGTTCATCATTTTCCCTGGGCACTCTTGAGGTGCATGTTTCCCTCATGGGAGTTTATTTACATGGTGTGGTATACTGAGAGCTGGTTATAGCTTGTAAAGATTAGTGATATCGAGGGATGGGTTGATGTCCTTACGGGCCTCATGATCAGATTTTAAAGGTAAGCTTATAATATTGAAGGTGGTATTTTTTATATACATGATGATGAGAATGGTGATATTAATTATAGATGTGATATATCTTTGTTTTAAAAGTAAACTGTTTTTATTTTATTTGATCTTAAATTAAGAGACAATTTTCGTATAATTAACTTAGCTGGTCATATGGTATATATTGGATATAATTTTAATAAAAAAAAAAAAAATATATATATATATATATATATATATATATATATAAACAGTGCTTTAAATGGAAAAATAGAAGTGCAGGTACTCTCTATCAGAGTACCTGCTTGTTTCTGAGAAGTGCCGGTACTCTCCAATTAAAAGTATTACGTTTTTCTTGAGATATGCCGGTACTCTCCCTCTCAAAATAAAAAAGTGCCGGTACTCAGTACCGGACAGTACCGGCCCATTTAAAGCACTGTATATAAATATATATGTATCCGTTCAATAGAAATATAATTATTCTATAAGAAGAGAAGTATGAAAAAACTCTCTCTGAATTTGAATTTATCATGATTGGATTAAGGAGTTGTATTCCACATCATGGACGCGGGTGAGTGTTGGGGTCTGAGTAGTTTGGCCGTGATGATAGAAAGGCTTTACTTGATGGTGGTGGGCACCTATTTTGGTGTCTGATACCATTTAGTGATTGTATGGATTAGGCTGGTTTCGTGTGAGGTTCTGATAAAGGAATATATATGCACTTTTAGTGGGTGGTTATATTTTGGTCTAATTAGGGTTTTAAAATGGGATAGGATTGGGTATAGGAGAAATTATATTTTCTCTCCTATTTTTAGAAAAAAAGAAAGTTTTAAGGGTGATTGGCATATTTTATCAGGTTATTCTCATCTTTACAAAGATATTGGATTACTATTAGGATTGGCATATTTTATCTGGTTATTCTCATCTTTACACAGATATGTTCTAAATGTGCTGGGAGATCATATTATTGTCCTGAGGAAGGTGGTAAGAAAATTGTGAAGGCCACCGAAATGCACTGACACAAGTTGAAGACTGGATCCGTTGGAACTGGTCAAGAATAGACTGGGAATCTATGGTATCAGTCAACTGGCTTGTGGATACCATTTACAGGACAGTGACCAGTGATAGACCAGGGAGGATGTCTTTTGTTTTGTCTCCCATTATGTTTGTGTTTATTTACTGTTCATTGGTTGTGTAAAGGGTTTCTCTGGGGCTTATTGGGTCTCTCTTTATATTGTGGTTTTATGTGTTTATACTGATTTTATTCTGTATGGGATTATTTATTAAATGAGATATATTTTGACATTCCTTTATTATTACTGCTCATTGGGGCGTGGCAGTGAATGGTGAAAGAATGATGAGCACATGATGTGGTTCTGATGGTGAGGGGTAACATTTTTAATATATCCACTGCTAGAAATGGGGTTTCTGGTTGGCAAGGGTATGCACCTCAGCCAGGCAGAACCCACCCACTCTAGTCCGGGCAAGGGAGTTACACGTCCAAGATAACCCCTGCTCACCCCCTTGGTAGCTTGGCTCGAGCAGTCAGACTTAACACGGAGGCAATGTGTAAAGCGTTTGCACAACACACACAACATGTGACACAATATCCCCACCACAAAGGAAACACAACACCAGATTATATGAAAATATACTGTATTGTACACAACGTAATTATTAGACCAACATCACATAACAGTAGTATCCTGCTACCTTAGCAGTTGTCAGAATGTTACACATTAGTTACTCTGCGAACTAGCAGTAGTCACAAATAACACACGTTACTCAATATTCTGCAACATAAGTAGTAGTCAGGAAACATGTTATCACATTAAAGTACTTGTCATAAGAATATCATGAAACGCCCATAGTAGGAACATTAGAAAACAGATGGCAAGTTAGAAAAACATATTAGCAAGTCATGCCCATAAAAGGAATATTTGCATACATATGTAAAAACACATCAAACAGGTAGGCAACATATAAACTAGCAAAGTCTCTAGCACGAACTTAGAATTTATATTGTCTCTTTAAGCGCGCTCCACTCACGCTAAAAGGAAACAGCCACCCCGGGCTGCGGCGGTGATCTCTGCCACCACGATGCGCTTTTGCATTAAACGGAGCCCGGGTCGCGGCAGTGATGTCTCCCTGCAGTACAGCACTTTTCAAAGCGCAAAGGAACAACAGGGGGCAGCGCTTAGAAGCGCTACTTTTCGTGTAGAAGCAAAGCACTCCCCCTGGTGAGGATGGATACAGGGGTCAGGGGCCACAGCACCCTGCCCCTGGGGAGCAGATCCTGAGAAGCAGGCCCACAGGTGGAGGGGGGCCCTGAAACAGGCCAGCGCAAAGAGGGTGCCGGCTAGTGGCAAGACCTTACAGTGACTAAGCAGGTCACAGGTCAGCACAGCAGCAGCAGTCCATGGCGGTTCCTGGTGAGTCCTTCCTCAGTCTGTGTCCAGTTACAGGGTAAGTTCCAGAAAGTCCCCAAATTGTGGGGAAAATTCCCCTGTACTTATAGTCAGTTCTTATAGTGTTTTACAATGGTAGGAAGAGGAGGTTCCAACCAGTTACAACTGGTTCTGGGAGTGCCCGCTCTTCTCCTGCAGCACAGGCTCCAAACATCAGTTGGGGGGTAAACGACCCTATTGTGCGAGGCCAGGGCACAGCCTTTACAAATGTAGGTGCGCCCCGCCTCTCCCTTCTCTCAGCCCAGGAAGACTATTCAGTATGCAGATGCACCTCTGTGACACCTCCACGCTCCCTGTGTACAGGCTGTCTGAAAAGTATGCACAAAGCCCCAACTGTCACTCTGCCCAGACGTGGATTGGAGTCAAGCTGCAAAACACCAGTCATAAGCACAGATAAATGCGCACTTTCTAGAAGTGGCATTTCTGTGATTGTAATAAAAATACACCTATACCAGTAAGCAGCATTTATTATCCCCATCACATCCATACCAAACATGCCTACGCTACCTCTCATAAATCAGACAATACCACTTACACATACAGCAGGGCATTTCTAATGCAATCCTCTGAGGCAGCAGCACTCACAGCAGTGAGACACCAAGTTAGGCTGTTTGTCACTACCAGGACAGGCCACGCAACCTGCCACATGTCCTGCCTTTCTACATACATGGCACCCTGCCCATAGGGCTAGCTAGGGCGTACCTTAGGGGTGACTTACATGTAGTAAAAGGGGAGTTCTTGGCCTGGCAAGTAAATTTAGATGCCAGGCCCCTGTGGCAGAAAACTGTGCACACAGGCCCTGCGCTAGCAGGCCTGAGACAGGTTTGAAAGTCTACTTCAGTGGGTGGCGCAAGCAGCGCTGCAGGCCCACTAGTAGTATTTAATTTACAGGCCCTGCGTATAGAGATACCACTGTACAAGGGACTTATAGGTAAGTTAAATATGCCAATTAGGTATAAGCCAATCATATCAACTTTAGATGGGAGAGCACCTGCAATTTAGCACTGGTCAGCAGTGATAAAGTGCTCAGAGTCCTAGAGCCAACAGCGAGAGGTCAGAAAAAAAATAGGAGGAAGGAGGCAAAAAGACTGGGGATGACCATGCAAAAGCAAAAAGTCCAACATCCACCAACTAATACAGCATTGCAAGAACTTTAGGTTAGCCCACCTCTTCGGAGTTACAGGATGAGTCTTGGTCCAGCCCTGGCATATGGGGTCACCGTTCATACTTCACACATAGGCGATCGCCCAATCAGAAAGGCAGTGATCTTCAAGGTGGCCCCCTCTAGCATACAGTGTCGCAGACTTCCCTCTGTAACAGGGCTACAGATTGATTGGCATGGCAATAATCTTCACTGATGCCCCTTATGGCATTTGAGGTTTCTGAATTCACTCTGCACATTAGCTATGCCCTAACTGGCATAGCAGTAATCTTCATGGTGGCCACCTCTGGCTTACGGGGCCGCCAACTTCTCTTTGACCACAGATCAGCACAACAGTATTGCTGACCACAGCTAACTCAACGGTGGCTCCCTATGACATAATGGGTCAATGACTTGAACCTGTACCTGGGCCACAATCTGATCGGAACAGCAGCTGTCTCCTCACACCTCCACTTGCCAGGATCCCAGATTGGCCCTCGCTCCCTCCAGTGCTCACCTTTTCCTCACAGGGTACACTGGTCTTGGCAAGGAGGCAGGCGGCCTTCGATATCCCTGGGTGATGCCCCCTCACCTAGCTGAGAGACTGGCAGGCTTTAGCCCCCAGCTGTGGTCACAGGGAGAAAATTTGCAGAGATTCTTCTCCTCACACAGCACAATGTATCATAACATATCTGATAAACTGCCTGTGGTTGACTGATGTTTCCTGCTGCCTTGTGCCTCCTGTTTTTTTGACTGACAGTGTTTATGGGGTTCACTTACTGTTGTATGTTCTTTCTTTTGTTTCCTAATTTCCCACTGGTAGCAGTCTGATTGGAAAATAAAGAAAAGGGAACACTAATGTTTTGTATTGCAGATTAATAATACCCTTTGCATATAAGTTGTTTTTTGAATGTTTTTGTATTACTGCTAATGAAAACGAATGTTAAAAAAATAGCTTTCAAGATTCTTCCATTCACTTTGTAACAGTTTACGATTCTCGCAGTTAACAGGAAGGCAGGTAGAGGATGAAACAAGCTGCTGGATTATTTTTGAACTAGTTCTACTCTGGTCTTAATTCATAGGAATGCCAGCTTTTTTAACCCCAGAGGAAAATCAGATCTCTGGGTCAATATTCCCCTAGGAACAGGATCAGGAGGCTGAATGTCATAAGATTCTAGAAAAGGCCAAGATGAAAGTGAGGTTGGAGAAGATGCTTTCCACAAAGGCGTGGAAGGAGAAGAATCAGGAACCTTTGGCAAAATATATATTCCTTCTGTATTACTCCTGAACCTCTGGAAGGCCTCTACTAAGGATTAAATGACAGCCTGAATCTGTTCCTCAGTAAGAACTGGAGAAAGAGGTGGATGGAGGCTGAGGAGGAGAAGCCTTCTAGTCTTTACACCTTCTCTTGTACCCATTATCTCCAGATTCCTAGGAAGAATGATTTATCTTCCAAGTGTGCATTTTGTGCTATATTATGAAGGCACAGCCTGCACACACTGAGGGGAAAGAACATTTTCCTCTAGATGGCTACGCTAAATGGGCCCATACATGCCCAGACATACAGCTTGTAAAAGAAAAGGACTACTTTTAAAACATTTTTTTTTTTTAAATCTATTAAATATTTAAACTTAAAGGTTCAAATTGAACCTTTAAAACTTCAATTATTCCAGAATTCTGCAGAAATAGAACAATACATCATAATGATTCCTTTCATGCAGAGGAAATGGGCATAGAAAATAAACAACTGACTCTGCTTCCAAACAGGGAAAGGAGGAAATCTGGCATTACTGATTTCCAAGAGTGAAATGAAAGCAGAGAATATGCTGAAACCTACACATATTTACAGCAGATAACTCAGCTTCCTTATTTTCCTGGACCGGACTGGCTTTTTCAGACGATTTACATATGCCTGGGTCTGCCCCAGGCAGATAGCCCCACATACCACAAAAATGTACCTTGGGACTAAGACAAAGCAGAAGACCCCAGACCTGCCAGAGAGCCCAGTCCTCCACACGCCAGCTTGAAGGAGTGTATCTTAATTTTATGTTGCCGATCGGGTCCCCAATAGGTAGCCCAGCATCCATCCACACTTACCAGTGGACCACAGATGCGAGATAAAAGTAAAAATAAAATATAGTGACCCAGCTTCTCTAGAGTGTCCCAATGCCCTAGAAAACTTAGAAGCGGGTCAAGAAGCTCCATAGCTAATGGATCCACAAACATGGTTCCCAAGATACTAGTCTGTAGGATGCAGACAAAAAGAACAGGATGTGTTTAGGGCTTTCCCTCCTTTTTATTCCCAGGTAAGGGGACGGAGTCAAGGAGATGAAAAAACACAGGAAGGGAGGTAGTCTTTTTAATTTTAGCTTGGGCAAGGGGATGGTGGAACCTCAAGTAGAATGTTCTACGCCGAATAGAGAGATGAGGAGATAATGATTCACAGGTAATCTTTTTAACCTCAGTTAACTGTTAATCCTATTTACTCTGTAAACAACCAAACATTCATTAGGTATCAACGTTATGTACATTTCTGTTGGAAATGTTTTTTAAGTGTTCACACAACGAAGTACGTGCCTGCAACATCAAGCGCTTCTAGGACCAACATAGGCAAAATGTTCAGAACACTGGTGCTTTTCGGCCCAAATAAAGCTCTGATTCAGTATGATCATGGCCTCCTCAAAATCCTTTTTGTGAGACACAAACTAAAGTACTCCTGGTGAACCTCTGCCAACAAGGACGAGGAGCTGCAAGGAGCTCATCATGAAAGCAAGGTTGTGGTTTTGTAACAATGTAGCATGACACAGGGCGAACCATGTCTGATGGATTCAGGACCGGTGCCTGTGGAGGAAAGGTCAGAGCAGAAGATGCCACCAATGTGTAGACAACCTGCAACTCCAGAAGTGAAGGAGTCAAAGACACACCTAGAGCTGAAGGCAGATCATTGGGACTTTGAAGGTTGTCAGCATAATGAGGCAGTGGCAAAGGTGGAAGCACAGCTGGGGTGTCCTCTGGCTCTATGGTATCCAAAGAAGCACCAGAGAGAGGTATAGTCAACTTAGATTTTTACAGCCTGGCCTCCTTAAAACCAGGAAGTGGTATTAATCCGATGCAACTTTTCAGAATTCAAAAGGGTCCAGATGAGTACTGGACCTGGCTCAGGAGTGGTCTGCAGGCATACATATCCTATTTGCATTGTTTGAGTGTTTTCTCTGAAGCTGCATCCTTCAACTTTGGCTTACCAGATTGGGTGACTGGCCAGTTTTGAGTGGACCATCACCATGTACAACTTGCCTCCCACTACTTGATTGCTGTGGGGTGTATGAGGGAACATCTGACAAAAGACCTTGAATCATATTTAGACCTAAACACTGAAAAGGCTATGCGGGTCTGTAATCAGCACCAGTTTCTAACACTTTGAGCTTACACTGCAACATCCTTTCTCATGCCCAACTGTTTTGGGGAAGAAAATGTCTGAAGTAGAATTAGAGATCAGAGGACTGAAGCCCTGGATCTGTATAAAAAGGTGCAGTCAAAAGCAACTTATATCAGTGCACAGGGATGGTGCCTATATACCACTCTGTCATTTTCAGAGCGGGGAAGAGCTCTGGCTAACGCTAATAGTGCCAACAACCAGTGCCTAGGAGTTATAGAATCTTTTCCAGATCTAAACTGGTGGCTGGGAGGATTCGAATGGTGAGAAATCTGCAGGTTAAAGTATCCATCTGAAACACAAGGTTTGAAGCGAGAAATATTTTAAAATATTAACTTCCACCTGAAGAAGCCTATTTTAAGTAAAAAGAAGCAAAGTATCAACCTTATGTTCTCTGCTCCAACACTAACCTTCCTACTCCTCGAGTTAACTCCTTTTCTTTTTGTAAAAAGTCTGATTTGTGCCAGTTCTCTTCCAGTATCATCTTCCCCTGGATTTTAGAAAACCCTGTTCCGGATTTTTTTAATTATGTTTCACTACATATTTCATAACTATGGACCCGATTCACAAAGGTAAATAAGTGTGTATATTTACTCATGTGCACACTTATTATTACAGCTGTAACTCTTCACTTTTACCATTTCGAGGGGAGATTTCTACTATGAAACTCTCCCCTTTTTTGTTATTTACCATTTTACCAGCCACACTAAATTAATTATAACTGGGCCCTTCTCCACATCATTTATACCATGCGACATCATAGCATTGATAACACTTATCACACCTTAAATATCAGAATTCATCATAACACAGTGCATGGTAGAGTGGTTAGTTATAGTTGATGTAGTGTGGTGAGTGAGGTGACAACACAGTGTACGGAAGTGCGTGAGTTATAGCTATTTGATGGTGGTAAGTAAATTATAAATTTAATTATAACTATAGAATTTCTAATGTTTGCATAGTTCAGTGTTGTTGAGTGAAGTGTCGTACAGTAGAGTACCAAAGAATCTTATGGAGTGTAGTGTTGTACAGTGGACTGTGGTACAGTGGAGAAAAGTGTTGTATAGTGGACTTTATGAGCATACAGTAAAGTACAGAAAAGTCCAGTGGAGTGTATTGGGACAGTGTGCAGTACAGTGTTGTAGACTGGTATAGTGTAGTGAAGGTTTATTGAGTGGAGTTATATACAGTGGAGGAGAGTGTCTTAGAGTGGAGCGGCATAGAGTGAACTGTCAAAGAGTGGCGTGGAGTGGGGTAAAGTATTGTACAGTGAAGTAGGCTTGAGTGACGTTGCATAGGTTAGAGTGGAATAAAGTGTAAAAGAGTGGCGTGTTATGTTGTAGAGTAGAGTGGCGTGGAGTATAGCAGCTTGGCCTATCACACAGTGGAGTAAAGTCTCAGAGTAGAGTTCTGTGTTGTACAGTGGAGTGGCACGTCATAGAGTGTTGGAAAATGTTGCAGAGTGGAGTAAAGTGCAGTGCCACAAAGCGGCTTAGAGTGTTGTACAGTGGAGTAGCGTGCAATATATAATAAAGTGCTGCACAGTATGTCAGAGTTGAATGGCATACAGTCCTGAATAGTTGAGTCACCTAGAGTAGCAAAGAATGTAGTGGTGGAGTACTGGAGTAGAATAGAGTGGCGTAGTGTGTCAGAGTAAAGTGAAGTGGAGTTGTATAGAGGGAGTGTTGGAGGCTGCACATTCTAGTTGGCGAGGCCCTAGCCAGGCAGAACCTACCACTCCTGTCAGGGGTAAGTGCTTACAGTCACTGTATAAACTGCGCTCACCCTTGGGTAGCTTGGCACAGAGCAGTCAGGCTCATCACAGGTGCAATGTGTAAAGCACTGGCACAGGACTACCACCCAATAAATAGAGTGAGCGTCACAAAAGAAACTTCACATGAGGTGTATGTAAATAAAGTTTGTATTTAACACACATACTAATTAACACAACAAAAATACCATATACATCTGGGCGTAAATCACATTTAGAAATATCACTAGCAGTACTAGGCGTAACTGTGTTAAAACGATATTAGTACTATGTACGTGTGGGAAAAATATATGTTAACTCCCAGC
Source organism: Pleurodeles waltl (assembly GCF_031143425.1). NCBI lineage: Eukaryota > Metazoa > Chordata > Amphibia > Caudata > Salamandridae > Pleurodeles > Pleurodeles waltl. The sequence goes on from NC_090443.1 coordinate 867,594,361, forward strand.
ACCCTCATGCGGTGCCAACACATTGTCAGCACAAGACCCACCCTAATGATTTCCCCAATTCAATGTCACACGATTCTAGGATGCACACTGGTTCACAACAATAGTGGCAATGTATACAAACCGAGAACAGTAGCACTTTTAGATAGATTCCAGAGGCGAAGGTGGGCGGAAGTAAAGAGATAACGGCTGATCAGGCAATAATTGACAAATGGAGATCGGCGCGGGACCTGGTCTGCCGGAGATAGGAAACAGAACCTTAACTCCATCTAGAAAAGAGGGTCCATTTAGTGTCATTCAACCAAATGAGCATACAAACTCAAAACGTATGTGCTACGCCCTGAGTTTCAGTACATAGATAGTCACAAGGCGTAGGCAGAGAAAGAACACAATCAGTTCCAAGAAACACAGGTTATCTGGAGTCAGCAGAACACCCCCAGTTGCAGGGAGTGTAGAGCGAGGGACATACATTAAAAGGGCATCACTTATGTGTGTGAAAGAAAGAGGCTGAGAAAGAAGTCATGTGGCTAGCAGATGTGTTTGTAGCTTGTACCATGTGCATCTGCTATTGCATTCAATGCCTGTTGAATTGTAGAAATATTGGATGCAGTCAGCTAGTCTTTGAGAATCTCCCTTGTACGTGACTTCATATGCTGCACTACAGTGTCTCCCAGCCGTGAAGTCCATCCTGAGAACCCAAGACAGAAGTGATAATTTCTAAGGGCAGAGAAAGGAATATTGGCCAGAGTTGACACTGCCAAGCATGGGGAGAGGGTCAATTTGGGACACAGGCTGTTCACAGTGGCGCCCAGCCAGGTGCTCCAATATACAGATAGTTACTGTATCCACACATCCCTGACAGGAGGCGCAGCTTGTGGGGCTTGATGACTTGAGTTGCCCCGGAGAGCCCTGGTTGCTCACAAAGCGTTACCAAATCTGGACCTCCCTGAAATGAGACACAACGTCTGGTGCACGATGACTTGAGTTGCACCAGACAGTTCCAGACACACAGGGAAAGTTACCAATGCCGTACCTCCCTGAAATGAGGTACAACGTCTAGTGCGATATGACTGACGTCTCACCAGACAAATCCGATCACACACTGAAAGTTACCAATGCTGACCTCTCTGGAATGAGGCACAATGTCTGGTGCGCGATGACTGGAGTCACACCAGACAAATCCAATCACACACAGAAAGTTACCAATGCCGTACCTCTCTGGCGTGCAATGACTTGAATCGAAACCAGACAAATCCAGTCACACAAACACACACACACAGAAGCCAGTTCAGCAGTGCCGCACAAGATAGAATTCAACACTGCTCAGGGTACGCCCCCACCTACGAGGGTGCAACCAGTGAATCGGACGCTGCACACAATGAGCAGGCAGTCGCGTGTCACAATAGAGAAATGTGGCACGTTCAACAAAGATGGACCACATGGGGTTCTGCAACCAGTGAATATGCTCACTACCAACCAGATGCTTATGCGTGTTGTGGCCCCAAGATGAAGAGCCACATGATCCTTGAATGCGGGCAGTATTTAAAGGCTCCACACCAAGCAAATCTGGTCTCCAGGTGCAATACTTAGTTCCACGACTGCACCGTTGCTACCAGGTGACGTCGAACAGATGATGTAGGCACTTAAGAGGGCACTGCACTCCAAATGACACAGGTAAAAGGTGTAGATCCCTTGCAGGAGGTCTTTGATGTCCCACAAATGGACAAGGCGCAAGCCAACAGGCCCTTGGAGAGCACACTTCAGAGTGCCAAACAGCAGGAACCAGTTTGCCTAGGCCAGGCATGATGCAGGAAGGGTGCGCAGCCCCTTCCTAGGGCAGTAATTGCTCCTCATGCATAACAGATCCTTCTGGCTGTGTGCATCATGTTCCTTCAAGTGTATCTATACTTTGCTGCAGTAGTTATACTGTAGTGTGCCTTTGAAGTTGGGGGGAGGTTCAGAGTGTTCTCCTTTGAACCACAGCTGTCTCCCCTAATTGTCAGTCCTGTCTGCCATGGGGCTGTGGAATGCAGATCTTAATCTTTAGTGGGACCATGATATGGATCTGAGAGGCCAAGTGTCAGAACCTCCCACTCCAATCTATACAGCCAGGCCCAAAAATGTCAGAGGTCTTCATTCCAGTTGTGTGCCCAAGTTTTATAGCTGTTGCTGGGGAAAGCACAGATCTGCTCCTCTATACCTCAGTGTGGACTCGAGTCAAATTAAAAGGCACACAAAGCGTTTTAGGGCAGAGAAATGTCTACTTTACAAAAGAGGCAATTCTCCATATTTATTGAGAAAACTACCTTTACCATAGAAAGGTGTCTGTCAAGATGAATCTAATTATAGTAAACAACATTAGACTGCTATGCTGCAATACACTGTTGCAGCTAGGTGTAATTGTAACACTTCTCCCATGTTAACCTGAAGGCAGAGCAGCTCTCCATGCAGTGAAAACACACAAAAGTATTGTTCACTCTCTGGGCATACGTGGCCTTGCACACATACAAGCCTGCATTGCAGGCTGAACGCATGTTTAAAAGCACCAAAGGTGCAAGTGCACACACCGTCCTGCTAAGTCAGGCAAATTACTGGTTTAAAGTCCCATAGGTGCTAGTGCACACCCCTAGGCAAGTGCCACTTCTCAACATTGGTGGGAAGGTGCGTGTGCACTTTCACACTGTACTTACAGTGGGAAAGTGGCGAGAGCCCTAAGGCCACTGGAGAAATTATCAAAACCTACCAGAAAAAGCAAAAACGTTTGGGGAAACACCACCTCAGCATGTCTAGTCTAACAGGGAGCGTTGTACAGTGGTACAGAGAAAACTTGAGTGACGCACACGGAGATAAACTCAATGGTGTTTAGTGGAGTGCTATAGAGTGAAGTATGGTTTGGCAGAGTGGAGGGGCGTAGAGTGTTATTAAGTGGAACGGAGGAGCGTAGAATGGAGAAGAGTGGGGTAGAGTGTCAGAGTTGAGTGGAGTACAATGGAATAGCTTACACAGGAATGGCATATAGTGGAGTGTTTAAAAGTGCTGTAGAGTGGAGTGGAGTAGTGTTGAAAAGTTTCGAAGAGTGGACTACAGTGGAGTGCCATAGAGCCGATTACAGTGTTCTACAATTGAGTGGTGTGGAGCATAGTAAAATATGCTACATAATAAAACATGGTACAGTGTGGTAGAATGTATGGTAGAATGGAGTGGCATACAGTCTCGTACAGTTGGGTGGCATAGACTAGCACAGAATGTTGTGTTGTAGAGTGGAGTAGTGGGTCAGTACAATGCAGTAAAGTGGGGTGGAGTTGTACAGAGGGATTTGCGTAGGGTGAGTAGAGTGGCGCACAATTTGACATACTTGAATACACTGGTGTATAGTGGAGTGCTATAGAGTGAAGTATTGTATGGTAGAATGGAGGGATGTAGAGGGTTGCTGAGTGGCCCAGAATGTCGTAGAGTGGAGCGGGATGGAGTGTCGTAGAGTGAAATAGCGTAGAGTGGAGCTGCATATGGTGGACTAGTATGTCAGATTAGAGTGGAGCAAAGTGAGGTGGGGTGGTGTAGAGGGTGTTGTTTAGTGTGTCGTAGGGTGGAGTACGGGGTTGTACTGTGGCACAGAGCTGAGTAGAGTGTTGTACAATTGCATACAGTGGAGTAGAGTGTTGTATTGAAGTGTAGTGTCAGAGTGTAGTATGGTGTTGTACAGTGTCATCCAGTGTAGTAAGTGTTGTAGGGTGGAAATGTAAAGAGTAGAGAGTTATAGAGTGGGGTGTGGTACAGCGGCACAGAGTGGATTAAAATGTCCTCTATGAAGCAGAGTTGAGTGGTGTTGTGTAGGGTGGAGAAAAGTATTAGAGTGAAGTGGCGTATCGTACATTACAATGCTATGGAGTACAGTGGAGTGACAAAGCATACACTGGAGTAAAGTGTCAGAGTGGCGTGTTGTAGAGTGGAGTGATGTGGCATGTAGTACAGCATGGGGTAACTGTTGTAAAGTGGAGTAGAGTGGAACAGTGTTGACCAATGGAGAGAATTAGAGTGCAGTACAGTGTCGTACACTGGAGTGGCATAGAGTTTTGTAGAGTCGAGTGACAGTGCCATTGAGTGGAGTGGAGCAGTGTGCTGTTGAACAGAGAAGAGTAAATTGTCATGGAGTGTCATAGAGGGATGGTGTAGAGTGTGGTAGAGTGTCAGAGTGGACTATGGTGTTCTATAATCACACAGACTGGAGTGCAGTGTTGTAGAAGGGAGTAGAGTTTGGTAGAGTGGAGGAGGTAGAGTGTTGTAGAGTGGAAAGGAGGGTTATAGAGCAGAGTAGACTTGACTGGCGTAGACTAGAGTAGCATAGAGTGCAGTGCTGTGTACTGTTGTGTCATAGAATATTGTATTGTAGAATATTGTGGTGTAGAGTCTCATGGCGTAGAGTCTTGTTGCGTACAGTTTCATTGTAAACAGTGGAGTGGCGTATAGTTGAGTGTCAGTGGATTGGCATACATTGGAATTGCGTATAGTGGAGTGAGGTACAATTTAGCAGCATAGACTGGAGTGGCATATAGTGTAATAGCATGCAGTGGAGTGGCATGCAAAGGGTTAATGTACAGTGGAGTGGTGTAGAGTGGAGTACTGAACAATGGAGTTGCATATAGTGGAATAGTGTAGAGTGGAGTGGCAAATAATGGAATACAGTAGAGTGTAGTGGAGTGGAGGTGCGGACAGTGGAATGAAGTAGAGTGTAATAGCATAGTGTGGAGTAGCGTACAGTGGTGTGCCATACAGTAGAATAACGCAGAGTGGAGCAGCATACAGTGGAGTGGCATAGAAGGAAACTGCAGAGTGGAGAAGCGCACAGTGGAGTAATGTAGAGTCGAGCGCCATACGGAGGAGCAGGGTAAAGTGGAATAGCATAGGGTGGAGTGGCATAGAGTGGAGTTGCATACAGTGGAATAGCAGAGTGGAGTGGCGCACTGAGAAGAGGAATACAGATAAGCAGCGTACAGTGGAGCAGCTAAGAGAGGAGTGTAGATTGGAATGACATACAGTGGAATAGCGTAGAGTGGGGCGGCATACATTACAGTGGCTTAGAATGGAGTGGGGTGGAGTGGCGTAGAATGGGGCAGTGCACAGTGGTGTACAGTGGAGTGGTGTACAGTGGATAACCTAAAATGGAGTGGCGCATAATGGGATGACAGACTGGAGTGGCGTAGAGTAATAACGTAGAGTGGAGTGGGTTGGGGTACAATGAGGGGCATTGAGTGTAATAGTGTTGAGTGTAGAGTGTATTGTGGCACTTGAAATAGACGTAGTGTGAAAATGGGTGAACAAATGTATGTGCAAGTGTCAAGATAGATTATGAGGTGTAAATGGTAATTTTTGGTACTATGTATAAGTAGTATAAGTGATATTAAAGTTAGATGTGGCAAAATAGATCGCTCTATATTGTGCTGCAGTATACCCTGGTAACTTTGTGGTATACCATGGTACCTGCCAATGAGAAGGCAGTATCTGATTGGCTAATGCCTGTTTTTACAAAAGGTAACAGGCAGTCATAGCATTTTCAGCACACTTTTTGCTGCGTTCGTCGTTTCACTGGGTTCTGGGGTTAAGGACTTAAGTATAAGTAATTAGCACTTTTTATTGTTGTTCCCTACCAAGTACCACTTTATTGACGTGGTAATAGAGAAATATCATATTTAATATTCTATATATTATTCTATATATTGGCAAAGCTACATATTGGTACAGAACTTAAAGGAGAAGCAGCTTTTTTTTTTTAATTGAAGTAGTGCAATACTTTTTAGGTATTACTGCAGTACTTTGAGAAGTCTTTTTGTAAAAACACTGACAACACACTGTAATACACTATATTTGTCAAATATGTTGTATTACAGTGAAGTTGTAATGTTTTAACATGTTTATTATTTTTTTATTTTATGATAGCAGTACTTCCTAAGAAGTACTGCAGTACTCCTGCTTATGTTTTTTTTTTTTAATTAGGCAATCACATAATACCTTGTCATCGCTATATACCACAGTACTTTCGTAAAACACAAAAATGTTCACAAAACTACATAGAGAACAGGTTATCATTAAGTTCAAATGCCTTATAACTTAAAGTACACTTACCCTATTTACCACGCAATCTACAATTCGGCCAAATTTCATGAAAATCTGACTAGACTTTTTGCCACCAGCATGAGTACAAATCTAGGAAAAATGCAGTGGTGCCCAAGCGTGTTTTGGGAACCCCCTTTTATCTTAGTAACTCCTTGACCAATCACCACAAAACGTTACATCCTCTGCCCATGTAGAAAATGCAATAACAGTTTGGTGAGATTCATCAAACGGGCTAAATGTAATAACAGCGAAAATCCAAAGAATTTCTATACCTGGGAATCCTAGCTATAACTACACTGTGTACATATACATACACATATAGTAGAGAAGGAAAGGAAATATCTGAAGAAAGATAATCCAGTCACACCTACTATATATTTCTTACACAAAGACAAGATCAACCCACCAGGACGACCCATTGTAAGCTCAATAGGGGCGTTCCTGGAGAACACCTCTAGGTTTGCGGACATCTTTTTGTTCCCCTATGTACCGAACTTGACTTCATACATGAGGGATTCGATAAACTTCCTGAATAGAATTGAAAACATACCCTGGAAGAAAAACTACTTGATGGCCACACTCTGCGTTGTCTCCCTCTACACTTCCATTGATCATGAGGACGGCTTAAACACATGCAAGTACTTCCTGAGGTCCAGGTCTGTGAGTCTATTGGAACACACAGAGATGTTAATAGAGATGTTACAATTCTGTCACACCCACAATGTATTCCTTTTTAACAATCAGTACGATCTACAAAAAAGAGAGACAGTGAAGGACACGTCCTTTGCCCCATGTATGCAATTCTGACAATGGGGTGGTGGGAGGCAGAGATTGTCTGGACAGACAGGAACTCAAAACGTTTATGGGTACACTACATTGACAACTTTTTATAATTTGGGAGGAGAACAAAAAGATCTGGAACGGTTCACGGTCTCACTTAATAATTCACAAGGACTAAAATTCACATATGAAATAAGTGCAACAGAGATCAATTATCTAGAAATAGGAATCTATATACAAGATGACAAGATGTGTACAGAGATTCACAGAAAACCAACTAGTTGCAACAATATATTACATGCAAATAGTAGGCATCTGAAAGCACTTAAGTGGAGTGTGCCATATGGAGAATTTCTGAGAGCGCAACGCAATTGCTCAGAAGATGCTGAGTTCGAAACACAAGCAATGAACATGTATACCGGATTTATCTAGAGAGGGTACCCAAAATCAGTGCTTGAATATGCCATGGTAGGAGTGAGGATACGTAAATGACAGGAGTTATTAATACCAAAGTCAGTAAATAAGAACAAGATAAGGTATATTATGGAATTTTATACTGCCAACCAACAGATGAAGGAACTTCTGAAAGAAATTCGGAAATTATTGATGACGGATGAGGCACTTAAAATGTTATTACCAAATCATCCACAAATCTCACCTATAAGAGAACAGCTTCTCCAGTGGATTATCCGACAAAGAGCTATATGGCACCACAAAAATCTGACAATACAAACTGGGTAAAACAAAAAGAACTTGGCTTTCGAAACTGCCCGAGATGCAAAGTATGCTCGTTTGGTAAAAATATGAAGTCGTTTGACCTACAGGATGGAGAGTGATGAAGGTAAAAGAATGGATAAATTGTGAAACTTCCTGTGAGGTTTATGTATTGGAGTGTGGCTGTGGTAGAGAATATGTGTTCAGCACAACCAACAAATTAAAACTATGCATTTTACAACACCTTAGAGCGATTAACAACAGAGACATGACCTGTGCAGTCAACGGCGGTTCCTCAGTGGGAGTGATTTTATTACCATTTTATTTTTTATGCTTTCTGCCAGCAAACAAAGTGCAAGGGCAGGGCTAGCCAGTGCATCACTGCTACCAATGACTGGCAGCAGTGAGCAGTGGCACCTTTATTTGAAGTGTGCATGATGGTTTGACCGGCTACCTTGCTATGGCCAAACCAACATGCGCATTTCAAACCTCTGCTGGGTTGGAGAGAAGGCATAGGCATACAGTTCTTTTTGGAGGGTGGAGTCGGCCAGCTCCAGCCAATCAAGACACTTTTTTCATGCTGCTTAGCAGTGTATTGAATGGATGAAGTAGTTGGCTGTGGACTTCACGCTGCAAAGACGTGCTGCAGAATGAGGACATGCTGCAGGGCATTGAGTCAGGTAAGTTTTCTAAAAAATATTTATATTGGTGTACGTTATGTATTGTATGTGTGTATGTTATATTATGTTATCTATGTTGTAGTTTTATGCGCCCCTCCAATTTATTTTGCTGCCAACCGCTACTGATACAATGGCCAAACACATCTGGGAAGAACACAATGGCAAGACATCTGAATTAAAATATTATGGCATCCAGCATGTGAGTCAGGGACCAAGAGGAGGTGATCGTGAAATTGCAATTTGAACAGCAGAGAAGAGATGGGTAATTTTGATTGGAAATGAAATTCCATGGAGGTTGAATGTTGACTCAGAGCCTCTTGTACATTTATAATGAAAAAAAGAATAGCCAGATTCTGTTCAGTGTTACCCGTACTTTTTTTAATCTTAAATGTACTGCAAGCTGTCTCTGCTCTGAACTGTTAAATGCAGGTGTCCCCTATGAAAATATCCTTTGTAGTACCAGACATGGGAGGATCTTGCAATTAATGTCTTTATATGACCATCTTCATTTATTTAGCGGACTCAAAGAAATGTCCTGTTTACTTTTACCCTATTTCCTCTGAAGCATGGTATGTATGATGGGAGCACTGGCACTTAAATGTGATTTAACCTATGTCTCTTGAATTTCATCTGGGCACTTTATTTTTGAGTGAAGCACCAACACTTTAAAATAACATTACTTATACCGACTTCAAGAGGTACATGTCCCACTGTCTAAGCATATATCCTAGAATCCAGTGTTGAATATTTTTGCAATATTGGAGTATTACTGGAGGACAGATAACATAGGTAGTCTGGAACTTTCACTAGACTCATGTCTTAAACATGTTTACAACATTAAAGCATCACTGGAGGACAAGTAATAATTTCGGTATTTTACAGTCGTCCCTAAGCACTTTATATAGGATAGAAGCACTGAGATTTTAAGGTGACATTATGTATACTTCTGGATATTTCTCAGCATTTTAGATATGATGGAGGCACGGGCACTTTCTACCATACTACTGTCTATGCTCAGATTTAGCGACCTGTGTATATCGCTCCTGTAGTCACTTTGGGGATATCAATTCAGATAATTAAGAAATAATTGTGACAGAGATTACAGACATGACAGTAAGACTAGCATCTTAATCCAGTGTCACATATGGTTTTACTGCAGGTATCGTTCTGAGTATCTCATTAAAGTAAGTTTAATGGTTCCTGTAGTTGTCTCAAAGAAAGTAATACTTAGTGGTGCTGAATAAGATAGAGCATATAATTTGGATTGTGATACCGTGTTTTTAAAACTTTTGGGATATTAGCACAGGCACTTTACAGCAACTCTGGCCAAATTGAGCAAACATGTACATATGTGAAGTAAATAGGTACTCTACCACTTAATTACATGATTGGGCCTAGAATGAAAAGTAACACCGTGGACATTTAGTATCGTTTGCAGTATCACCGATATGTTGTGCCACAAAAGGGTTTTTAATGATATATAAGAATATGTCTGTATTGGTCATCTAAAGAAGTCTATTTCAGGTAATCCTGAACAGGACAGAGTATAATTTTCTTTTTTAAGGTATATCTTTATATAATTTTTTTAAGACAGGAGCACAGGCACTTAAAGGTATCTCTGGTTCAAAAGAAATAATATTAGCCGACATGCGGTACACAGGTACTTCACCTCTTAAGATTTAGGCGAGAGCTGGAGATGTTTTACAATGCCCTTGGCAGTTATATGTGGGCTCTTCTTAGGAAGTGATGAAATTGTCAATCTATTTGAAGAAGAAAAGAGGTAGACATTCCATTGTCAGCCTGCCACATGTCATTCTCCTATCATGGATGTCTGAATTGACAAGTAATACTTTAAACAATGACAGAATACAGTTTTTAAGATTAAAATGTCTCGTTTTAAGCGCAGGGATTCCTCTGATAAATGATTCAGAAAATATAAAATTATGACAATAATATGAAACTTAAGAAACTGAATCTTCACAGTAATGGCGCCTATGTGGAAACATGAGTGTTTAAAAGGTCAGCGGTCAGATCTATTTTATAAGGTGGTGGTAGATTGGTTCACTTCACTTTAAAATACACTCTATACTGTGAAACCTTATGGCCAGCAGCTTTGTCCACGACGCCCAGAGCATTGGTTGGGAGTAAACGTGGAGAAGAGAGACAGACACAGACACAGACACAGACACAGACACACACACACACACACACACACACACACACACACACACACACACACACACACACACACACACACACACACACACACACACACACACACACACACACACACACACACACACACACACACACACACACACACACACACACACACACACACACACACACACACACACACACACACACACACACACACACACACCCCTCTACATACCTACCGGATATCACCACTAGGTAATTATATTTAGTACCTTTTTTTCATAGACAGAGCGTTTTTTGTTTTGCCAATAACTGTGGTGCTGTTTAATGACCCCACAAAATTTTCAAAACTTATACTTTGGTCAGTTCAACTGCTGTCTTGAAAGTTTCGGGGTGATCTGTCAGCGGGGGCTGGGAAAAAGGGGGAGGAGTCACAAAACACTTTTCCCTGACTCTACATCAATGAGATTTTTTGTATATTTGATCACAACTACAGCCCGAACCACTGCACGGAATTACACTAAATTTGGCAGAAAGCTAGCTCTTGTCCACAAAGTGCACTTTTTTTTTGATTTAGTGTAAATCTGTTCAGTAGTTTCTGAGATACAAAATATAGATATGTAGGGAATCTGATCCTCGGCGGATCCGGACCTGTGGCTTCAGGTCCAGATCCACGGATCCAGGGGAAAAGCAAGGCCCTGATTGGCTGGCCACAACCTGACAGAAAGTAGTGGCCACCATTTTGCTTGTTGCATCGTCTCGAGGGTGGGAAAAGAAGAGTGCATAAACACATTAGGGGTCAGGATACAGGTATCCTGACCCCAGAGGATACATAGAGGAGTCCCTGAGGGTCTACTCGTGGGCATAAAAATGCCAATTTTTTTTTTTTTCATCCAATCCACGGATCCACTGGTAGATCCGCAGATCCGGGGAAAAATTTGAAAAAACAACCACTGCATCCAACCTTGTGCTGCCATTGGCCCTGCACAGCCTGGGTTTGGGTGCATGCAGAAGGTTGGCCGCAGGGCCTGGCCATAAGCCGCTGGTTATATTTACGTCTGTGTGTGCTAAAAAAAAAAACATAGCAATTCACTGAAAAAAAAAAATCAAAGGTTACAGGGACGTTACAGTTAGGTTCTGAATTTATTTACACAGAACTAGAAAAATTCAGCAGTTATAATTATGGTTAATTCAAGTAACTATAACTTGAGCCCTACGGTAACTATAACTTGCGTCCTACGGTAACTATAACTTGCGCCTTCGCCATGGACAGCTAGTTACTCCACAAATTACATCATTGACGACACCTTCTACGACGTCATTAATATTATTACTGCAACATTTGCAATAAAATTATTGATGAGAAAACTGGGCATGGCAGGCCGCGAGGTATAGTTACCTTAGGGTGTGAGTTATAGTTACTTGCGTTAACCATAATGATAACTGCTGAATTTCTCTGGTTTTGTATGAGTAAATTCAGAACCTAACTATAACGTCCCTGTAACCTTTGTTTTTTTTCAGTAAAAAAAAATATATATATATATATATATACATACATACATACACATGGAAAATGTCACTTACCCAGTGTACATCTGTTCGTGGCATGTTGCGCTGCAGATTCACATGCTGTGCACTGTTCCTGCCATCTAGTGTTGGGCTTGGAGTGTTACAAGTTGTATTTCTTAGAAGAAGTCTTTTCGAGTCACTGGACTGAGTGACTCCTCCCTTTCGGCTCCATTGCGCATGGGCATCGACTCCATCTTAGATTGTTTTCCCCGTCATAGGGTGAGGTAGGAGTGGTAGAATGAGGATACTAAAGATGTCCATGCAATGGTATAGATATGTATGTACATAATTTGTGGTAAAGGAATATTTATTTACATATATACAATGTAAGTGCAACTTAAACGGCTACAGGCTCCCGGGGAGGTGGGAGGGCGCATGTGAATCTGCAGCGCAACATGCCACGTACAGATGTACACTGGGTAAGTGACATTTTCCGTTCGATGGCATGTGTAGCTGCAGATACACATGATGTGCATAGACTACAAAGCAGTATCCTCCCGAAAGCGGTGGTCAGCCTGTAGGAGTTGAAGTTGTTTAAAATAATGTTCTTAGTACAGCCTGTCCTACTGTGGCTTGTTATGCTGGTAATACATCTGCACAGTAACGTTTAGTAAAGGTATGCAGTGTAGACCAAGTGGCTGCCTTACAAATCTCTGTCATTGGCATATTACCTCGAAAGGCCATTGTTACTCCTTTCTTTCTAGTGGAGTGTGCCCTTGGTGTAATGGGTACGTCTCTTTTAGCTTTGAGGTAACAGATCTGAATACATTTGACTATCCATCTGGCTATACTGTTTGGATATAGGGTTACCAGCATGGGGTTTTTGGAAAGCAACAAACAATTGCTTAGTTTTACGAAATTATTTTGTTCTGTCTATGTAATACATTAGCGCTCTTTTTATGTCTAATGTATGCAGTGCTCTTTCTGCTACCGAGTCTGGTTGAGGGAAGAAGACTGGGAGCTCTACTGTTTGGTTTAGATGAAACGATGAAATGACTTTTGGTAAAAAATTTGGATTTGTACGGAGAACTACAATATGTTTGTGTATTTGTATAAAGGGTTCTTCGATAGTAAACGCCTGTATTTCGCTAACTCTTCGTAGTGAAGTGATGGTTATTAGAAAAGCTACCTTCCAAGTTAAAAATTGGATTTGGCAAGAATGCATGGGTTCAAAAGGTGGGCCCATGAGTCGTGTAAGTACAATATTAAGATTCCACAAGGGTACTGGTGGGGCTCTTGGAGGTATGATCCTTTTTAGTCCTTCCATAAAGGCTTTAATAACTGGGATTCTAAAAAGTGACTTTGTATGTTTAATCTGCAGGTAAGCAGGGATTGCAGTGAGATTAATTTTGATGGAAGAAAAAGCGAGAGTTGCTTTTTGTAGGTGTAGTAAGTAGCTCACAATGTTTTGTATGGAGGCCTCTAACGGTGTGATTTGGTTTGCTTGGCAGTAGAAAACAAACCTTTTCCATTTATTAGCATAACAATACCTTGTTGACGGTTTTCTTGCCTGTTTAATAACTTCCATACACTCATTTGAAAGGTTGAGCGATGCTGGATTGGGGTGTCTGATCTGTTGTTTGTGTTGTGTTAACAGATCTGGTCTGTTTGGGAGTTTGATGTGAGGTACTACTGAGAAGTCCAACAGTGTGGTGTACCACGGTTGGCGAGCCCAAGTTGGTGCTACGAGTATTAGTTTGACTTTGTTGACTATGAAAGGAATGAGTGGGAGAGGGGGAAAAGCGTAAGCAAATATCCCTGACCAACTGATCCATAGAGCATTGCCCTTGGACTGAGGGTGTGGGTACCTGGATGCGAAGTTTTGGCATTTTGCGTTTTGTTTTGTTGCAAACAGATCTATGTCTGGTGTCCCCCAGTGGTAGAAGTAATCTTGTAGAACCTGGGGATGTATTTCCCACTCGTGAGTTTGCTGGTGATCTCGACTGAGATTGTCGGCTAACTGATTGTGAATGCCTGGTATATAGTGCGCTATCAGGCGAATGTTGTTGTGAATTGCCCAATGCCAAATTGTTTGTACTAGGAGGCATAGTAGTGACGAGTGTGTCCCCCCCCTGTTTGTTTAGATAGTACATTGTTGTCATATTGTCTGTTTTGACAAGAATGTGTTTGTGGACTAGAAGGGGTTGGAAAGGTTTTAGTGCTAGGGATCCCGCTAGTAGTTCTAAGTGATTTATGTGAAGTTGTTTTTGTTGATTGTCCCACTGACCTTGTATATTGTGATTGTTGAGGTGTGCTCCCCACCCAATCATGGAAGTGTCTGTTGTAATAATGGCGTGAGGCACTGGGTCTTGAAATGGCCGCCCTTTGTTTAAATTTACGGGGTTCCACCATTCAAGCGAAAAGTGTGTTTGGCGGTCTATCAACACTAGGTCTTGAAGTTGACCCTGTGCCTGCGTCCATTGTTTTGCTAGGCACTGTTGTAAGGGCCACATGTGTAACCGTGCGTTTGGGACAATAGCGATGCATGAGGACATCATGCCTAGTAGTTTCATTACAAACCTGACTGTGTACTGTTGGTTTGGTTGTATGCTTGACACTATATTTTGAAATGATTGAACTCTTTGTGGGCTTGGAGTGGCAATTGCTTTTTGCGTGTTGAGTGTGGCTCCCAAATATTGTTGTATTTGGGATGGTTGCAAGTGAGATTTTTGGTAATTTATAGAAAACCCTAGTTTGTGTAGAGTATCTATTACATATTGCGTGTGACTTTGACACCGGTGTTGAGTGTTGGCTTTTATTAGCCAATCGTCTAGATATGGGAATACGTTCATGTGATGTCTCCTTATGAGCTGCTACTACAGCGAGGCATTTTGTAAATACTCTGGGTGCTGTTGTTATCCCGAAGGGCAATACTTTGAATTGGTAATGTTTGCCCTTGTATGACAAATCGGAGTTATTTCCTGTGAGATGGATGGATGGGTATGTGGAAATACGCATCCTTTAAATCCAGTGTTGCCATGTATTCTTCCTGTTTTAGCAAGGGAACTACGTCTTGTAGTGTGACCATGTGAAAATGATCTGATTTGATGAAGAGGTTTAACGTCCTGAGATCTAGAATTGGTCTTAGTGTTTTGTCTTTTTTTGGGAATAAGGAAATATAGGGAATAAATCCCTGTTCGTTTTTGATGGTGTGGTACTAGTTCTATGGCTTGTTTTGTTAATAGTGCTTGCACCTCTATTTGTAGTAGGTCTAGGTGTTGTGCTGACAGTTTGTGCGTCCTTGGGGGAACATCTGGAGGGAAATGTGTGAACTCTATGCAGTAACCATGTTGGATAATTGATAGAACCCATGTGTCCGTGGTTATGTCTGACCAATATTTGTGGTATTTTGTTAATCTTCCCCCGACTGGTGATGTGTGTTGGGGAAGTGTGACATTGAAGTCACTGCTTGTTACTGGGGGTCTGCTTGGCAGGCTGAAATGTTCCCCTTGCTCTTGTGTATTGTCCCCTGTATGAACCACAAAACCCCCCTCTCTGGTATTGAGACTGGTAGGTGGGTTTTGTTTGGGAGGTGGATGGCTCTGAGGGTTGCTGTCTAAACCCTCCCCTAAACTGTGGCTTCCTAAATGTTCCCCTATACTGGGAAGAGTAGAGCGCGCCCATGGCTTCGGCCGTGTCTGTGTCCTTCTTCATTTTTTCTATCGCAGTGTCCACCTCCGGCCCAAATAGTTGCTGCTGGTTGAACGGCATGTTTAATACCGCTTGCTGTATTTCTGGTTTGAAACCAGAACTGCATAGGCATGCCTGCTGATGGTAACTGCTGTGTTGACAGTTCGTGCTGCTGAATCGGCAGAGTCCAGTGCAGAACGGATTTGGTTGTTGGAGATGGCCTGTCACTCCTCCACCACCTGTTGAGCCTGTTTTTGATGTTCTTTTGGCAAATGCTGAATAATATCCTGCATTTCGTCCCAATGTGCTCTTTCTTAACGGGCGAGGAGGGCCTGTGAATTGGCGATACGCCATTGGTTGGCTGCTTGCGATGCCACTCTTTTCCCTGCCGCATCGAATTTACGGCTTTCTTTATCAGGGGGTGGCGCATCCCCTGATGATTGTGAATTTGCCCGCTTTCTTGCGGCTCCCACTACAACAGAGTCTGGAGGGAGTTGCTGTGTAATAAACACTGGGTCTGATGGGGGAGGTTTATATTTTTTCTCCACCCGCGGTGTAATGGCCCTTCCCTTGACCGGTTCTTGGAAGACCTGTTGTGCATGCTTAAGCATGCCTGGTAACATTGGCAGGCTTTGATATGACGCATGCGTGGACGCCAGTGTATTGAAAAGAAAGTCATCCTCCACTGGTTCTGAGTGCATAGTGACATTATGGAATGTCGCTGCCCTAGCCAGTACTTGCGTGTAGGATGTGCTATCCTCTCTGGAGGAGATGGCTTTGAAGGATAACACTCAGGACTGTTGTCTGAAACTGGTGGGTCGTGTAGGTCCCAGGGGTCTGTATCGTCCTGCGTCTGCACAGTATGTGTGGGTGACTGTGCAGTTGGTGTGCCAGCTGGTGACCTTGTCCCTTGTGGCGAGTGAGGTGGTGACATCTCTGGTGAGAAATGTGGGATTGATGACCTTTCTCTAACCACTTTTTCTCTTGGCTGCTCAGTTTCAGTCTCTGCGTGAAAAGCCAATTTTCTTTTAAACTTGAGCGGAGGGATGGTTTGAATTTTTCCAGTGTCCTTCTGGATTTGTAACCTTGGTTGAGGTTGGTCAAGCTCCTCCAGATCCAGCTCCTGCTCAAACCTGTGCCTCTCTTAAATTTGTTGGGAGAGCCCATGTTCTTCTGTATAAGAAGTCTTTTTCCGCTCCGAAGCCGTTTTTTTCGGTACTGAAACACCCATGGTTACGGTTGGTCTCGGCTCCGAGAGGCTTATTCCATTCGACCAATCGATGTCGACTCTTTTCGATGCCGGTTCCTCGACCCGAGTCGTAAGACTTCGGCACGATCTTGGCCTTTTTCGGTGCCGAAGATGTTATTTGGTCACCACTTTTCTTGTGGGTCGAGCCATGGCCTATCGGCAGTGGCATCCCCGAGGCCTTCTGTTTTTTCAACTGACTTTGGGGCTAGGTTGGGGCAAGCATACTCACTTTTTGTCCTGCCGTCGGTGGTCCGTCTCCGTCGGAGTCGTCCGATTCTGAACCCTGGATCGAGATAGCCATCTCTTTCTCCTCAACGTCGAGGTGTTGTGTCGACTTCGATGCCATCTACAAGCGCCTTGCTCATCGATCTCTCAAGGTCTTCTTCGACCGAAAAGCCTTGCAGGCCTCACAGGTATCCTCTCTGTGTTCTGGCGAGAAAAACAGATTACAGACCCGATGCTGGTCTGTATAAGGTTACTTGGCGTGGCATGTCGGACAGAAACGGAAGGGGATCCGGTCCATGAGTCTTCGACGACGGGTGTGATCGGGCCGACCAGGCCTCGGTTGAGTGTGGAAGCCCCGAAGGGCCGCCGAAGCGGTTGTCTCGTCGGTGCCGATGTATCTATAGAAAACCGGTCCCGAACGCAACAATACCAACGGATTTCGATGATTTTTTAAACTTTCCCGATTCGAATTACGGAGCGAAGAGGAACACGTTCGAACCCGATGGTGGAAAGAAAACAATCTAAGATGGAGTTGATGCCCATTTGCAATGGAGCCGAAAGGGAGGAGTCACTCAGTGCCTAAACCCCATGCATTTAGTAGCATTAATATCCATCTTCCAGGCACTGTCCCCTGGTAAACCCACATTTACTGCAAAAAATGAATCTATGAGTGAGGAGATCTCCGCACATGTGGCAGAAACATCTACAATGAAGCGACTGGCAAGGTAGATGCAGAAGTCTTTGGCAGAGGGTCTGTAAATTGCAATTCGTAGTAGCATTCTGTGTCTATTTTCAGTAGTACAGATGCATTGTTCATAGGTCAACATTTGTAAATATTTTATTTGTCTAGCCATAACTTTAGAAATGAGCAAATTCATCTGAAACAACTGGTGTATAAACTTTCTACAAGCATCTTATTGGGAGTATCCTTTACAGCTGACAAGATTTGCCTCACAAGAGAATTAAAGCTGCATTCAGGAAGGCTTATTGGTCAGATTATGAATGAATTGCTTACTGATTTACTCCTGTCCTCGTCAAGGGTTTCTTACAATCTTCCTACATAGAAGGTAACCGTTCTACCAGAATCCCAAAACTCCTCCTCTGACACCACAAACTTTGGCTCTCCACTATGTCCCCTTCCAGCAGTCAATCTCCCATGGAGAAATGGGGCTTACATTTTGAATCCAGGAAAGGCAAATAAAAACCATCATCATGTGGATCTAACTGCAAGCTTTCTCTACTCCATTTCACTATAGCTCGCCCAGGAAAAAACAGAGAACAGATCTTCACTAGGTCTGCAAGGAATCTATAAGTTATCTACTGCGCATTTGGAACTAGAGCAAGATGAACACAGGTGTTTAGTGTTCTGAAACCCTCCCATTTGGTAAATCAAAGGGTTTGAAAATGGTAAAACTCCGTTTGAAATACATTAAGACCATTTAACGATTCAGAAAAGGTTTACTGTCATTAAATGGGTTGAGGAGCTCATATCGAATTGGTATTTAGAAGGGGCGTGTCCCTGCCAAGTACTGATTCCTTATGGTATGCATATGGTTATGTGGGCGCAAAACATTAGCATTTTACCAACTACTCAAAGGTAGTGGTAACTAATTCGCAATCTGAAAGGGGTCACAAAGGCATCCCTTCCCCTTAGGGAAAAACTTTGCCAATTTTTTTTTTATTTTCTTTTTTAAACGCAGCCCATTTTCTATCAAGGAAACAAGCAACATTAAAAATGATTTGTTTATTTAAAAGCAATCACAGACACGGTGGTCTGCTGACTCTAGCAGGTGACGATCGTTCTTATGATGGTGAATCATAGTGAGTCACAAATTGTGACTTCCCCCATTAATGTTCATGAGGTATGTCGAATTGCGATCCACTACAATTTGGTATTTCAAGAACCTACTTCCTAGCACATTAGTTGGTTTGCAAAATAATAATGAATTTGGTAAAAGTCGATGCGCAAATTAAGGCCCCTTTTAACAAATGCATTCTTAGTCAGTTACGTACATGTTATAATTGATTGCATTTATTGCCACTTCTATTCTGAAGATATTACCAGAAGGCATGCGATGGTCAAAGATTGAAGTCTTGATTTCTTTCTGGATGCATTTCAGTTGCTTTTGACTACTTTATTATCTGTACTCAGGGTTTTCATTTCCAATGTGAACAACTAAAACCAAATATCTCATTCCATACCAAACATAAAGGTACACTTTTAGTTGGTAACCTTTCAATTTAACCATGTTACATGCTGTGACTGAGTGGTGGGAAGAGAGAAGATGTTGGAGGGGTGGAAGAGAAACGGTCCAGGTTGAAATAAATGATTAAAAGAGAACCAGACAAACACAGAAACGTCCCTCACCCAATAGACACAGATTATATATAAAAAAATTTATTATCACAAATATTTCCTCCACACCATCTGCCACATAACATGTCGGATTTATCCATCTGTCAAAAAAATAAATACTCATGATTCATGTCCAGTGAACAAAGTGAATTCTGGAGTAGGAAGAGCGATGTCCGTGATGATTTGTGTTTTCCACCCAATGGCAACGAAAGTTACACTGTGCCATGTAAATAGATTGCCAGAAATTTCTTGAACGTGTCGGGTTGGTAACCAAATACACCAGATGGCACCTAAAGAGAAAACCAAATTCAGTTAAAGTTCTGCTCCTAAGCTGCAGCTTTCCAGTATAGTATTGCAATTATTTCAGTCCGGAGGTAGAAGAAAAGCATTCTTATATTAAAATGTTGATAATTAATTCAGTAAATTGTGTGCAGTGAGAAGGAGGAGATAAAAGATTATGGTTCCATTAGAAAAATGAAAAGATGTGAAGAGTGAATTACAGATGCAGGGGCCATTTGGTAGGATTTCCATTTCAAAACTACTAAGGATAAAACTACAAGAGAGAATAAACTGTGTTCCACAAGCAACATTTCCAACGCTTTAGAAAACATAACAGCTCCTTCCTCACATAGGATTGATGGGTCCCCTGTTTATGGATCAAATCTGTTTATTCTTATTTTCAATTATAAACATCACATACGCAGTGCATCAAAATAGTAGTTGCCATGGTATGAGGCATGCTCCATGTATAGTGACAATAAACATGAACAAAACTTTACCTTTGTTTCCCTGCTTCTGGCAAGTCATACAGCCATCACTCAATCCCAAGCCTTGTTCCAATGTGATCTTGGTCCTCCGTATAAATCTATACTGCTCACTCACTCCCTTTCGCTCAATTCAACTCCAGCACCCTCAAGTAGGCCGGACATGTCAATTCTGTGAACTCCGTGGATAGTATTTGTAAGAATGGTTGCCAGAGTTCCTTAAAGTCGCCACTGCGCTGCTGTGAAGCCAAAGTGAGCTTTTCCATAGCGAGGATGAACCACAGCTTATGGAGCCATGATGTTACTGTCGGGATCTTGTCAGTCCCCCACACGGCCAACAGCAGCTGCAGTGCCACATTCAAGGCCAAGGCCATCTGCCGTCTCTTCAGTGATCTCAGGGGGAAAGTAAGCGGGTTAGGCAGGCCAGCAAAGTATACGCTGGAAATCTGGGGATCGGAGTATCAAACGCCGCGTCAATAGTGTCTATAAATATTCTCCCAGTACCGATGAAGCTTAGGGCAATGCCATAGTAAATGCACTAGCGACCCTCCGACCCCGCACTCCCTCCAACAAAGGCTAGACTTATTGGAATCCCAAGCATGAATCCTTGCTGGGGTGTAGTACCAATAGGAGGCCACCTTATAGGTGGTCTCTGTGCCTGCCGCATTGTAAGCCATGTGGTGAGTCCTGTAAAAGATGCCCTACCATTCCTCATCAGAGGGCTCCCTCTCCAGTTCCCTCTCCCACCTCAGCTGACCCTTAGTCTTAGGCAAACGGGCTTCCCCCCTTAGGAGACCGTAAAGCTCAGAAATCACCCGCTTATCATCCTTTTTCACTAAGATCCATTTTTCAAACGGTGTTAGCGGCCTATCTATTAATGCTCTATTGGCTGGCAACATGGCCCAATGTCGTATTTAGTAATGCATCATCCTGTCTGCCTCCGTTAAGCCATATGCCTCCCTCATCTGATCAAAGGAGATCACCCCCTGCTCGTCGAAAAGGTATCCTACCCTTTTGCAGCCCCCTTCATACCAACGGCGTAATGCCTCCCGTTGCAGGCCCGGGCCAAAATCAGGGTTCGCACCTAAGGGAGTCATTGGGGACGGCAATGTCGTCAAGCCCAATCTGCTAGCTACCACATCCCACACCCTCATCAATACTTCCGTGACAGGGGACGCATACAACCCCTGCGCTCTATAACGGCGCCGGAGCCAGGGCTCCTTCCATATATGGGAACCCACCACCGCCTGGTCCATGAAACACCAATGTTTCTCGGAAGACGGGCGACTCCATTCTAATAAAAAATGCAATTGTGCTGCCTGAAAGTATCATAGAAGGCAGGGGACCGCCAATCCTCCCTCCTGCTTAGGGCGATACAACACCCGATGTGGTAACTGCATCGCCTTTCCCTCCCAAATAAATTTTAAAACCGCTGTTTGGAGGGTTGCTATCGTCCGTGGCGGGGGCGCCACCGGAAGTGCCTGGAACACATACAGAACTCGTGGTAGGATGGTCATCTTCACCGCCGCCACCCTACCCAGCCAAGACAGTTTAAGTCTCCCCCAGGTCTCTAGGTCACGCTGCACCTCCCGAGTCAGTTTCGTGTAATTCAACGTCGCCGTACGAGCAACAGTGGGCCCTAAATCAATCC
Source organism: Pleurodeles waltl (assembly GCF_031143425.1). Lineage (NCBI taxonomy): Eukaryota > Metazoa > Chordata > Amphibia > Caudata > Salamandridae > Pleurodeles > Pleurodeles waltl. Next base: position 867,616,247 of record NC_090443.1, read on the forward strand.
CCAAGTACGGTAGTTTTGAGGAAGACCATATAAAGTGGAATCGGGCCTTCAGATCTCTTTCATGCTCAGCACTAATAAACCTGCTCATGGCCTGCGACTTTAACATATTCACCCGGAATCCCGTGACCCGTCCAAATTCATCTAATATATCCATTAGTGCAGGCAGTGAGGTCGCGGGTTCCGCCAGGGTAAGAATCACATCATCCGCGTACAATGAAATGATGTGCTCATCTCCCCCAAACTTCACTCCCATGATCTGAGGGTTATCCCGAAGCCGCTGCGCCATGGGCTCCATATAGAGCGCAAACAAGAGAGGCGACAGCGGGCACCCCTGCCGGGTCCCTCTTTGAATTGAGAACGGCAACGAGAGCGTCCCGTTGACCCGAACCGCCGCCCGAGGCGCCTGATAGAAACAACGGATCCATGCCATGAAACCCGGGCCCAGTCCAAATCGCTCAAGCACCCTGAACAGGTATGGCCAGTGAACCCTGTTGAACGCCTTTTCGGAATCAATAGAGAGAAAGAGCGCCTCCCTGCGTGAGCGATCAGTTTTATCCAACAGATGAAGCAGTCGCTTGGTGTTATCACTACACTGGTTGATCTAATGAAGTCGCCTCTCTCTCGGTCAAAGAAGTAGTTGCTATACCCTCTAGGAAAGCCTCCGGAGATGCATTACCGGGATCCTCAGCCCCATATAGTCCCCGATAGAATTCCGCGAACGCCTCCACAATTTGGTCCCTCGTGCGCGCTTCCGCTCCCGATGGAGAGCAAACCATTTTTATCATTGACGCCGCGCTGCGCTCGCAACCGATGTGCCAGTAGCCTCCCACATCTACTGCTTCCTATATAATACTTATGCTTAAGGCGCACTACCGCATACTCTGCCCTGTCCCAATCCAACCTCCTCAACTGCTTCCTTACTTTCTCAAGCTCTCGCCAGACTCTCGGTGCACCGGTATGCTTATGTGAACGCTCCAATACTCTCACTCTCTGTTCTAAATCCTCTCTAAGCAGTCTCCTTGCTTTATTATCCCTAGCGGACAGCGACATCACCTCACCCCTCAAAACAGCCTTCAGTGCCTCCCACAGCGTCGCCAAGCAAGTGGTCCCATCATCATTAAGGCAAAGGTAGTCTATTATTGCACTACGAATCGCCTCTACTGTTGCATTTTTCTGAAGCATTGAGTCCCTGAATCGCCACCCGATACGCCCACGCGCTCCATACTCATGACAACCTCAACAGTAACCGGAGCGTGATCCGACAGGGCTTGTGGCTCAATCACTGACTCCCTAACCCGGGGAAGAAACTCCTGCGAGGCCAAGAAAAGGTCAAGCCTAGAGTATGTCATGGTCGCTGCTGAGTAAAAGGAATATTCCCTTAACGTGGGGTGCGCCCTCCTCCACACATCCTCGAGGCCACACTCACTCAGCCATTGACGACCCGCCACTGTCATTGACCCCGTCTGCCCATACCGGTGACCTGAGCAATCCAAATCACTATCCATCACCAGGTTAAAATCACCCCCCACCAGGATGGCACCGTCCGGAGATTATAGCAGCGGGGTCAAAGCCTGTTTTAGGAAGACTTCCTGCTGGGAATTAGGCGCATATAGAGAAGCAATAGTGAAGGAAAAAAAAAACAGTCTCAATCTCATGGCTAGAAGCCTACCTTGCACCTCATGCAGTTTTGTCACCACTTCCCCAGGGAATGAGCGCGCCAACAGTATCGCAACCCCTGCATGTTTCGATGATGCCGAAGACCAGAACTGCCTAGGGAACCACTTAGAGCGCATGCGATAAATATCTTTTGGGACAAGATGTGTCTCCTGCAGCAGGCATATATGACTCCCCGACCTCTCTAAGGCGCACAGGATGGCTAGCCTCTTCGTAGGAATATTAAGCCCACGGACATTCAAGCTTGTACATTTAATAATCATACCCTACAATGAAAGCAGTATTCAAGAAGGAAGGGACCTCACAGGAAGAGCACCCCCCAGGCCAGATGATGAACCACCTCAAACACCCAGGCCTGAGAATATCTCCAGACAGAAGCCAGGATCGCAGGGAAACACAGCAACATTCAAACAATGCGCACAACAGGTGCTCACAACCAAGAAGTCCTCGCACATCCATCTTCACGAGGAAAAATGTCCACAGGGCCTTAGATCCATCCATGTTTGGTAAACCATGTCCAACGCCCCCGCCGCCCCGACCCTCTTCAGCGGCCGGCAAGCCGTTAGCATCAAGGCCATCCGCAGTTCGGGTCTCTCCTACCCCCCCTCCTCCAGGCCGAAGTTCCGGCGGCCACGCTGCTCAGAATGGATTCCCGCTTCGACCTCAGCTCCGAGGCCATAGGGAGCTGCAGTTTCCTTCTTTTCTCCTTCCGCCGCCAACGTGGGGGGCCCCCCAACAGGCAAGGTCGCCTTCTCGCTCGCATCCTGGCAGTTCTCCTCCAAGCCCAAGATCCGAATTGCTTCTGACACAGATCGCACCTGCCGGAGCTGTTCCTCCCAACGGAAAACCAGGTGGAATGGGTGGCCCCAGGAGTAAGACACATTGTGCGCCCGCAAGTGCTCCGTGATAGGTCTAAATTCTCTCCGCCTCTGCAAAGTCCGCACAGAGAGGTCGTGGAATAATTGGAGCTCATGACCTCTAAAAAAGTACCTGCTAAAGATTGCGAGCCCGCTGTAGGATCTTTTCTTTAAGCACAAAATTGTGGAGACAAGCTAGGATATCCGGGGGTCGGTCTCCAGGGCCACCAGCACGGCCCACACGATGAACTCTGTCCAGGACTATCTCCTGAGAGTCATCCGGCCCCAGCATCCGGGCCCACATAATCGCCAATGTCCTCCTTTTCCGCCCCCACCGGAGCTCCTCTGATGCAGATATTTTGTCTCCTTGAACGATTTTCCAAATCCTCGACCACTATCTGGAGGAGGTCCTGCTGCTCTCGGAGGCGAACGACCTCTTGCTGCAGGCCCGCCACCTCTTCACCTCGCGGGATCTCGCCATCTACAAGCTGCGTCACTCGATCTCCCAGGGAGGTAACCTCTCCTCGCAGCTCCTTCACCTCCTGGGATATGTCCCTACGAAGCTCCTGGATGTCGCTCCGAAGCGAATCAAACAGGGAGGACAAAAAGCCCTTCATGACTGGAGAGCCCTCATCTGACTCGATCTCCGTCCGACCCTCCAGGGGTCTCGTCGCCAGTGGATCCTCAGCCATACCACCCGATGCCAGACGGGCCCCTGTCAACATTTCTCTCACTGAGCGTTCCCGCTTGGATTTGGACGCCGCCATGGCTCGCGGGCACGGACTCGGCTCGCCGGGTCACCCCCCCGAGTTTTTCCGAAAGCTCCGACTGGGACTAAATCACCAGGTGTCACCGTGTCACAGATTGCGCCTGGCCTTCGCACTTTGTAGCCTCCTCCAACTAATCTTCGCCTTATATAGCCTCTGCCGCCTCACGCAGGGGCCCGCACTTACTTGTAGTCCTTGCTGGTGAGTATGGTGACCTCGGGGCAGAACGAAGGCCTCCCCTATCCTTGTCCGCGCCTCCAGGCCCCTCCGCAGTCCTGGAGAGACCCTCTGGGGTGGGTGGAGGGGGGCTCCCCTCCATCCCCCGACCAGATCCTACAAACGGGGCACCTTCCGCGCCCAGGGCGCCTACTAATCCTGGGGTCTAGGCCCCCTCTGTGGTCCTGCCGCTCGCGGGGCCCAGCACGAACCTTCTGGGGCTCCGGCCCCTCCGATACAGGGCCCAGGCAGCCCCCAGAGAGAGGCCCGCCTTGTGGCCCAGGCTGCCGCCCAGGCCACTTCGCAGCCCGAACATGTTTCAGGGACGGCCGCTCCTCGCTCCCCAGGAGCAGCGTCTCGCGCCAGTCAGCCCCCGTCTGGCGGGCACCAGCCCACAGCAACGCCCGGCGCTTCGGGGGGGGGGGGGCCTCAGGACGTCCCCTTGCCAGGCCAGTCGTCGGTGTTCCGGGCCAGTGCGGCGGAGCTCGGACAGGCACGTCCTAGCGCGCCACCATCTTGGCCACGCCCCCTCGGGTCCGCTGTTTAGTGCATATGATCACTCCCTTTCCAAAATAATACTGTAAGACGAGAAATGCTCTAATTTACGGACAAGTTGCATACAGGTGTGCTACACAAACAGGATTCAAGACAAGGGCTTCACATAATCACTAAGGGTATCATTATGACCCTGGCGGCAAGCCGGCGGTAACACCGCCAACAGGCTGGCGGTGTTCCGCAAGCTATTATGACCGTGGCACATTAGCCAAGGCCATACCGCCGGCCCCTCCACTATACTGCCAGGCTTCTGCCTGGAGGTCATAATCCCGACCGCCAGCCTGGCCACGGCGGTAAACACCGCCATGGAAAGGCTGGCAGTAAGGGGGACTTGGGGTGTCCCTGGGGGCCCCTACACTTGGCATGGGCAGTGGAGGGGCCCCCAGGTGTAGCCCCGTCATGCATTTCACTGCCCGCTGCACATCAGCATTGCCGCCGGCTCTATTACACTGTTACCGTCCGCTGGCCCAGCAGAAAAGTTGTAATCGGGAGCCAGAAATACAGCCAGCACTGGTGGTATTCTGGCGCCCGCAGCCTCGGCGGTCTTTGGAAAAGACCGCCAAGGTTGTAATGAGGGCCTAAGTGTTTTAACACATCAACCCTTATCTTTTATATGGCAAAGTTATGTTTAGGCCATTTGACCTGGGTAACTCTTATTTTTCTTTTTTATGTGCATATTTTAATGTGTGCAGTGGATATTTAACTCAAGTTGAGGTTTACTCCTGATATGTAGTGCTTCTCTGGATTTCATGACATACCACAAAAGCACAAGCGAGACTTTTATTTCTATTATTTTGTAAGCCACTTTCATGCTTACTCTTTTATTTGAGCCTCTATTAGTGTAAACTGGGTGGTACCACTGCCCTGTAGCCTTGAGTTAACCCCACTAAAAATAATTTGATTGCCGTCATCAGTTTAACAACTGGGCATTCAGACACTAATTTGAAAGCCTTGTCAAAAAGGACTTGATCAGTGAATTTAAAAAAGTGTCATCAAACAAGGCAGAATAACTAAAAGTCAGAGGACTGCTGTTATTAGGTTTTTAGGGTCAAGCCTGCGAGTGCATGCGCTAGCGCATGCATCTCGCTTGTGAGACTCTGTTGTGTACAGTAAAGGGCTTGGAGCACTCCTGCCACTTAACATTTGTTGGCTTGCTTGACACTCTTCTTTACAGCCTGGTCATTCGTCACTACAGGCCAAGCATCATTTCTGTTCCTCTGTGTGGAGTAGGGACCAAGCACTGATTGATTCAACTTCATCAGTGCTCGTCTGCTGTTCCAGACGTGACTGAGGTACTATTTTGTTCTTTTTAACTTCTAGTTCCCTTCAAATAGAAGGCACATGACTGCCAAAAACATGCCCATCAGGACAAACAAATTGCAAAGGTTTTTATTCTATAGTTAACTTTATTTTAATTTACCAAGGTTTTTTTTTCTCACTTTGCATTCATGTTTTGTTTTGTTTTTGCTTGTGGGCGGTGTTCTCAAAAGATTACCATTATCTTGTTCTAAATATTGCAAAGCAATATGGTTTCTTTATTATGCGTAATTTCTGAAACTATGTTTTAACACATAATCATGCAGTACACCCCAATCCCCCCCACTGCAATCAATGTCCATGCACCCCACCCCACATCAATCCACCCCAGACTAATCCAATCCACCCCACTCAATCCAATCCGCCCCAGACTGATCCAATCCACCCCACTCCAATCCAAGGCACTCACCCCAATCCACCCCACTCCAATCCAAGCTACTCACCCCAATCCAATCCACTCCAATCCTACCAACCCACCCCACTCCAAAACAATCTGGTTCACTCCACTCCAAAACAGTCTGCCCCACTCCAATCCGCCCCACTCCAATCCAAAACAAAACAATCTGCCCCACTCCAATCCGCCCCACTCCAATCCAAAACAATCTGCCCCACTCCGATCCAAAACAATCTGCCCCACTCCGATCCAAAACAATCTGCCCCACTCCGATCCAAAACAATCTGCCCCACTCCGATCCAAAACAATCTGCCCCACTCCGATCCAAAACAATCTGCCCCACTCCGATCCAAAACAATCTGCCCCACTCCGATCCAAAACAATCTGCCCCACTCCGATCCAAAACAATCTGCCCCACTCCGATCCAAAACAATCTGCCCCACTCCGATCCAAAACAATCTGCCCCACTCCGATCCAAAACAATCTGCCCCACTCCGATCCAAAACAATCTGCCCCACTCCGATCCAAAACAATCTGCCCCACTCCGATCCAAAACAATCTGCCCAACTCCAATCCAAAACAATCTGTCCCACTCCAGTCCAAAATAATCTGTCCCACTCCAGTCCAAAATAATCTGTCCCACTCCAGTCCAAAATAATCTGTCCCACTCCAGTCCAAAATAATCTGTCCCACTCCAATCCAAAACAATCTGCCCCATTCCTACCTGCCCCAGTCAAATGTAACAGTCTGCCCCACTCCAATCCAAAACCATCTTCCCCACTCCAATCCAAAACAATCTGCCCCAGTCCTACCTGTCTCAGTCAAATGTAACACAGTCTGCCCCACTCCAATCCAAAACAAACAGCCCGCTCCAATCCATCCCACTCGAATCTTCTCCACTCCAATCCAAAACAGTCTGCCCTACTCCAGTCTGCCTTACTCCAATCCAAAGAAATCGGCCCCACTTCAATCCCTCCCACTCCAATCTAAAACAATCTGCCCATTCAAGTCCAATCCAACTCACCCCAATCCATCCACTCCATTCCTATTCACCCCACTCCAATCTAAAACTATCTTCCCCACTCCATCCAAAACAATCTGCCCCACTCCAATCCAAAAAAAAGCTGCCTCACTCCAATCCAAAACAATCTACCTCATTCCAATCCAAAACAATCTGCCTCATTCCAATCAACCCCACTCCAATCCAAAACAATCTGCCCCACTCCAATCCACCCCACTCCAATCCAAAACAATTCACCCTTCTCCAATCCACCCTAATTCAAACCACCTCCCGCAATCCACCCCACTCCAATACATCCCACACAATCCATTTCACCCAACTCCAAACCAATCCACCCCAATTCTGCCAAATCTAATCACCCCACTCCAATCCACCCTACCCCAACCCACCCCACCCCAAATCCACCTCAATCCAATCCATCCACCCTAATCTACCCCACCCTGATCTAATTAGTCTCACTCCAACTCAGTCCGCCCCACCCAACCCACAGCACGCTAAGCCAATTCACATCACTTAACCCCACTCCAATCCATTTCACACGCTCCAATCCACCCCACCTCAGTGCAATCCACCCCAATCCAATCCTATCCACCCAACTCCAATCCACCCCACTCCAATATAATCCAACTAATTCGGTCCACTCCAATCCAATCCACCCCACGCTACTACAGTCTAATCCACCCACTCCCCTGCAATCCACCCCACTCTGCCCCAATCAACCCCACCCCAGTTTAGTCCACCCCACTCCAATCCAATCATTCCAGCCCATCCCACTCAAATCCACCCACCCCACTCAAATCCACCAAACTCCAATCCAATCCACCCCATTCAGTCCCACCCTACTCCAATCCACCCCAGTCCTATCACTTTAATTCAAACCACCCACCCCAAACAAGTCTAATTCACTCAACTCCAATCGACCTGACTCCACCCCAATCCAATTAATCTCACCTGATTTCAGTCCAATTCACCCCATCCAGTCCACACACTCCAATCTACCCCATTCCACTCACTCCAACCCACACTACCACAATCTACTCCAATCTATTCCACCCCACTACCTCGATCAACTCCAACCCACCTCACTCTATGCCACTGTGCCCTATGACACTCTCTGCCACTGAACTGTACTCCCCATTACTCAACTCTACATCCCTACTCCATTCTACAACACTCTACTCCAACAAATGCAGTCTATGACACTACTGCAATAAATACAGTCTATGAAACTCTACTCCAACAAATCTAGTCTACGACTCTACCCCCCCCCCCCACTCCATACCCCTAACTTTTAGCCATGCTGATCGGCAGACACACTGACAATGCAAAAACACATTGCCAAAGTCAATAGCTCTTACATAGGCAAGACCTATTGGCTTTGGCTTCCACTTTGAATTCTTGCTGCTTCATTGCTCCTACTGTACAGGTGTTAAATTACCCTTACTGTATTCCTGTTTCTGTGCATGTTCCTCGATTTTGACAAATGTGTCATTAAAGGAAATCTCCTCTTCCTTTAGTTTCCCTGTCAGATTTCATCCACTGTCAATGAAATCTGATGCATTGATGACTGATTCCAAACAGAAGTGTTACCTCACTGACAAAACAAGATTCCACTAACATTCATGTCTGTGTCTAACTGCACTGAAGAATACGTCACTACCAGCCTTTCATTCCCACCAACAAAAATGTCTCATTGTGTAAATTCCCACTTGGATAGATGTCTTCTGAACCTACATCACTTAACGTCTAGGTGTATGCGAGTCTTAGGCAATTATTAAGCTACATTCTTCCACACTGAACAAGCTACATTTCATCTGTCTGGGATTGTGCTGCATCACTACCACTCTTGACTAATATTTGTATGAGAATTAATAGACATGATATGGGGTGGTATGTATCAATTTAGGTTTTTTTTCAAAAGTTTTGTAGCAAACTATGGGTAGCTATTTTGTTATTACAGAGTGCTGAAGGTGGTAAATAAGGCACATGTAGAGTCAGAAGGGGAAGTAAAGAGTGCGCTTGGGTACATTAGTGTTAGATATTGGGTCTCTAATTGGCAGAGGTATACACCCTTGTCCAAGTAAGGACTGCAATCCTAGTCAGAGTAAGTAACCACACGATCCAAATTATCCTGTGCCCATCCTCTGGTAACTCGGCAATGAGCAGTCAAGCGTAACTTAGAAGGCAATGCGTAAAGTGTTTGTGCAATAACTCATCCAGTAACACAGTGAAACACCACAAAAATACACCACACATGTTTAGAAATATAGATATTATTTATCTGAATGAACTAAGTTAAAAACGACAAAAATCCAATATGCACAAGTTGAGATACCACTTTTTAAAGGTTTAAAAGAGTCTCAATCCTTAAGAATCAGTGGTTGTATCTTTGTATCACACAGTACCTAGGATGCGTAAAAAATAAACATGCAAAGGAGCTGCAGAGGAGGAGATGTGTTGAAAAATAAGGCGCTGCATCATATTTGCTGGCGAGGCCCAGACGATTTGTTGTTTCTTTTCACATTGCAAGGTGATGCGTAGATTTCCTGGAGTGCAGCCTTGGTTCCTCACCGCGATGGAGGGATATTTTGATGCCCAGGGACAGTGTGGGAAAATCCTGGACACGCTGGTAGAAAGGAGCAGGTGCTGTGTTGATACGGTAGGCGTTGCAGTGATTTTTCAGCTGTGAGGCAGGCACTGCATCAGATTTCCAGTCGTGAGTCTGCTGCTGCATCAGTGGTGCGGCAATTTTCCAACCGCGTTGCACGTGCTGCGTCGATTTCTACAAGCACTGCATTGATTTCCCGACGCACGAGGATTTCCTGAAAAGGGGGTGGGGGAGGAGTTGGCCCAGATACATCAGACACAGGAGGCAAGCTCAATCCAAGAACTTGGAGAGCACTTGTCGGAAAGACAAAGTCCTTCCAGCAGAGTCAGAGGCCAGCAGGCAGCATGGAAACAAGCAGGGCGTCAGCCCTCCTCAGCAAAGCAGTCCATATGAGTCCTTTGGGCAGCCAGGCAGTCTCTCTGACACAGTCCAGGTGTAGCTCCAGAATTGTCTGATTTGGTGGGCTCAGAGACCCAGTTTATTTACCCAAAAATACATTTGAAGTGGGGGAGACTTCAAAGAGTGCACAAGTTCCCATTTCAGCCCAGTGCTGTCTGCCTGGGTCCATGTGGGGGGTTATCAGTCCTTTGTGTGAGGGCTGGCAACTGGCCTTTGAAATATAAGAGAGAGCCCCACTACCCTTCCTGCCCAGGGAACCCCATTTAGTCAGTCAGTCAGATGTGACTGAGTTTCCTGTGTTTAAGGCTGTCTGGGTGGAATGCTCAACGGCCAGAACAGTCCAGAGCTTGATTAGAAACAGGCTGTAAGGCACAGATGGCAGTAAGTGGAGAGAAATGCCCACTTTCTAAAAGTGGCATTTCTAAACTAGTAATATTAAATCCAACTTCACCAGTAGGCAGGATTTTCTATTGCCATTCTGGCCATACTAAACATGATAGGCTACTCCACAACCTACCACTTAAAAATACACGATGGCAGGTCTAATGCTAGTCTATTGGAGGAACAGGCCTCACAGTAGTGGAAAACGAATTTGTGGGGTTTTCACTACCAGGACAGGTCCTGCCTTTTACTTACATAGCACCTTGCCCCATGGGTTACCTAGGGCCTACCTTAGGGGTGACATATATAAAGTAAAAGGAGAGGTTTAGGCTTGGCAAGTAGTTTAAAGTCTAATTGGCAGTGAGACTGCACACACAAGCCTTGCAATGGCAGGCCTGAGACATGGATAAAGTGCTACTTATGTGAGTGGCACAATCAGTGCTGCAGGCCCATTAGTAGCATTTAATTTACAGGCCCTGGGCACATGTAGTGCACTTTACTAGGGACTTGTATGTAAATTAAATATGCCAATTGGGTAGGAACCAATGTTACCATGTTTAGGGGAAAGAGCACATGCACTTTAGCATTGGTCGGCAGTGGTAAAGTACACAGAGTTTAAAAAACCAGCAAAACAGGGTCAGAAACATGGAGGGAGGCAGGCGAAAAGTTGGGGGATGACCACCCTAAGGCTGTCAGGTTGAACAGTTAGTAATAATGTCTGTTGTTCTTCAGTCATGATCACTGAGCTTATGCAGAGTTCACACTTTTACCAATGAAAGGGCATTCCACTGTTTAGGTCCTTGAAAACCCATGGATGGGTTCCTTCCATCCTCTTGAAGCAGTGTTGGCCAGATGCAGAGACAAGTTCCTGGTAGGTGAGTAGTAAGGTGACCGTTTTTGTACATATTCTGGACTTTGGCCTAATATGCTTTGTGGACACAGGACCCTAAATTTGATCCTGCCTTCTACTTGAATCCAATGGAGTGCTTTTACAGCAGCTTTGATGTGGCAATACTTTATGAGCTTTCAGCATGTTCTGGCTGGCTGATTCTGCAGACTGGCAAGGAGGTTCTTAGGCAGGCCTGCATAAATTATGATACATTTGATATAGTTAAATGAAAATCATTGTGAGCTACCAATAATGATAGTGTTGTAACAGTGACCACATCAGAAAATATTACGTTAGTGACCACCATATGGGAGATTAATAAGAGATCACCTTAGTGTATCAGGCAGCGCCACTAGCAGCAACGTTGAAAAAAAAAAAAAAAAGAAAGTGTCAATTTGCAAGGCGTCTATATAGTTAATACAGGAAAGCCATTTCTGTAATGACATTGGCACCAGGGAAATAATATTAAAAAGAAGTCTCTCCTCTGCCGCATGATTTATTACTCAAATATCAGCTTTAAATATATTTTGGAAAGGCAACCATGTTTCTCCTAACATCCACTTATGATTCCTGAAGCAATACATCTCTTTGTCTCGCATACACACTCAAAATGCGGCATACATTTAACCAAGCAGAAGCACCTAAATTGGCTAATTCCTGATAGCTGAAGAGGTGCATTTAGGCCACAACTACTTGTTAGCGAAACCTGTGTTACAGTAATCTTAACCTGCCAGGACTAGGACTTGCTGTCTATTTGCTTTCCCAGCTGGACTACTACAACATCCTCCTTTTCGGACTACCATATTCATCACTACCTAGAATTCAATGAATCCAAAAATGGGTGGTGTGTGTAGCACGCAAACTGCACAAAATGTAATCTTGTTAAGCAGACTCAAATTAGGGTTGATAGGGTCTCAGTAAGTAAAAGGTTACTTTTCAAAACGCTCTATTTAATCACAGGCACTTTTACCCAACGTGAAAATCTCCCCTCTCTAAACATTTTGCTCACTAAGACTCTGATCTCAGCTTTAACTGCTATTTACCATTCTCCTGTGTGCAATAGTCTCGCCTGGGAGTTTGCTCACTGCGCTACCTTTGCCCTTACCGGTGGAACAACCTACCTCTGCAACTCCCACATCTCCTTTAAGAAAGTTTTTTAATCTTTCATTTCCTGGTTGCTGAGTGCTTTATTTATCTCTCAATCAATCAAGTTCAGTGTTTTTCCATTCAAGCAGGACAGTCCCATTAATTAACCCCTTTGCTGCCAGGCCTTTTCCCCCTCCTGTGCCGAGCCTTTTTTTTGGCTATTTGGGGCAGTTCGCGCTTAGGCCCTCATAACTTTTTGTTCACATAAGCTACCCACGCCAAATTTGCGTCCTTATTTTCCAACATCCTAGGGATTCTAAAGGTACCCAGACTTTGTGGGTTCCCCTGAAGGAGACCAAGAAATTAGCCAAAATACAGTGAACATTTTGTTTTTTTCAAAAAAATGGGAAAAAAGGGCTGCAGAAGGCAGCTCGTGGTTTTTCCCCTGAAAATGGCACCAACAAAAGGTTTGTGGTGGCAAGATCACCATCTTCCCAGCTTTCAGGAACAGGCAGACTTGAATTGGGAAACCCAATTTTTCAATACAATTTTGACATTTTACTGGGACATACCCAATTTTTACTATTTTGTGTGCTTTCAGCCTCCTTCCAGTTAGTGACCAAAATGGGTGAGAAACCAATGCTGGATCCCAGAAAGCTAAACATTTCTGAAACGTAGACGAAATTCTGAATTCAGCAAGGGGTAATTTGTGTAGATCCTACAAGTGTTTCCTACAGAAAATAACAGCTGAAATAAAAAAAAATTGAAATTTAGGTAAAAAAACAGCCTTTTTTCTCCACGTTTTGCTCTGTAACATTTCCCTGCGATGTCAGATTTTTGAAAGCAATATACCGTTACGTCAGCTGGACTCTTCTGGTTGCAGGGATATATAGGGCTTGTGGGTTCCTCAAGAACTCTAGGTACCCTGAGCCAATAAATGAGCTGCACCTTGCAATGGGTTTTTATTCTATACCGGGTATACAGCAATTCATTTGCTGAAATATAAAAAGTGAAAAATAGGTATAAAAAAAACCTTTGTATTTCCAAAATGGCCACAAGATAAGGTGTTGAGAAGCAGTGGTTATTTGCAAATCTCTGAATTCCAGGGTGCCCGTACTAGCATGTGAATTACAGGGCATTTCTCAAATAGACGTCTTTTTTACACTCTGCCATTTGGAAGGAAAAAATGTAGAGAAAGACAAGGGGCAATAACATTTGTTTTGCTATTCTGTGTACCCCCAAGTCTCCCGATAAAAATGGTACCTCACTTGTGTGGGTAGGCCTAGCGCCCACAAAAGGAAATGGCTCAAAACACAAACGTGGACACATCACATTTTTTCACAGAAAACAGAGGTGTTTTTTGCAAAGTGCCTACCTGTGGATTTTGGCCTCTAGCTCATCCGGCACCTAGGGAAACCTAGCAAACCAGCACATTTTTTAAAACTATACACATAGGTGAATCCAAGATGGGGTGACTTGTGGGGCTCTGACCAGGTTCTGTTACCCAGAATCCTTTGCAAACCTCAAAATTTGACCCCAAAACCCCTTTTTCCTCTCATTTCGGTGACAGAAAGTTCTGGAATCTGAGAGGAGCCACAAATTTCCTTCCACCCAGCGTTCCCACAAGTCTCCCGATAAAAATGGTACCTCACTTGTGTGGGTAGGCCTAGCGCCCACGAAAGGAAATGGCCAAAAACACAACGTGGACACATCACATTTTTTCACAGAAAACAGAGGTGTTTTTTACAAAGTGCCTACCTGTGGATTTTGGCCTCTAGCTCAGCCGGCCCCAGGAAGGGGCAGAAATGGCCTAAAATAAATGTGCCCCCCCCCGCCCCCGGGGAGCGACCCTTGCCTAATGGGTCGCTCCCCATCTCTAAAAAAAAGAGAGAGCGCCTAGAGGTTTCTAATAACAATAGGCCGATCTGCCCCCAGGGGGGCAGAAATGGCCTAAAATAAATTTGCCCCTCCGCCAACCCCCCTCGGGAGTGACCCTTGCCTACAGGGTCGCTCCCCTTGCGTGACGTTGGTACAAAAAAAAAATATATCCCTGGTGCCTAGTGGCCAAAATCCGCCGATCTGCCCACGAGGGGGGCAGAAATGGTCTAAATACAATTTTCCCCGCAGGGGAGCGACCCTTGCCTAATGGGTCGCTCCCAAGCTCTAAAAAAACAAACAAACACCCCGGGGCAGAAAAGGCCTTTAAATCCCCCCCCCCCCCCTCCCCGGGAGCGACCCTTGCCCAAGGGGTCGCTCCCCTTGCGTGAAATACGCAGAAAAAAAAAAAAAAAACTCCTTGGTGTCTAGTGGTTTCTGTCCCTTGGCCTCATAAAAATAGGCCAATCTGCCCCCCAAAGGGCCTAATGGGCCTAAATATAATTTGCCCCCTAGGGGAGTGACGCTGGCCTAAGGGGTCGCTCCCCACCTCAAAAATATATATATTTTTTTAAATGCTCCCTGGTGCCTAGAGGTTTCTGCCCCCAGGGGGGGCAGAAAAGGCCTTTAAAAAAAATGCCCCCCTGGGAGCGACCCTTGCCCAAGGGGTCGCTCCCTCATGCCAATTACATTTACAAAAATAAATCCCTGGTGTCTAGAGGGCGTTTCAAAAGCCGGATTTCTTTACAATCCGGCTTTTGAAGCGCTGAGAGAGACTTCAAAGGGAAGGAAATTCCTTTCCTTCCCTTTGAAGCCTCTCTTGCCTCCTCCACGTGATCGGAAGAGAAATGCAAACCGATTGCGCTGGAAGCTGAGCTTCCAGCGCGATGGAGGAGGCCCTCTGTGACAATCAGCGCGCGATCGCACGCTGACGTCACGGGGGGAAGAGAGGGGGGTCGGGGTGGAAGGAGAAGGTCTTCCCCTTCCATCCCTGCCTTGGGGGGGGGTGGGGGGAAACCCACAAAGGGAGCGCTAGTGCTCCCTCTGGGCTCTGTGCCCAGGACGTAATGGTTACGTCCTGGGCACACGAGCACTGTGTCTCAGGACGTAAGCATTACGTCCTGGGCACAGAAGGGGTTAAAACAGTACATGATTCAAGGACACAGTAACGTTAGTTAAGCTGTCACATTTACTGTCAAGCTGGAAATAGATTTCCGCATCAATCGTTACAGTTGAAAATTCATGTGGTTTTGATGTTGGACGGAGGAAACAAAAAAGATGACTCGGGGCATGCCACAAAATAAGAGGCACATGGCTGCGACTGGTGAGAAAGGACTAGGAACTAGATCCACCACAAGAACGTGAAGGTGGGGGGAGTAAGGGGAACTGTTGTGCCCACCTATTGCCTGAGCCTCTCCAGCAGGAAATCAACAATCATATCAATGAATCAGAATAAAGGCCACAAGCAAAAGATCACCGGCCATCCAGATTAACATATTTGCTTTGTTTTCCATGAACAACACTTAATTGAGGTAGATTGTACATTCAAGATAAGATAATAAGATTATAAATTCAATAATCTGAAGGATCTGGTCTATTTTAGGGGCAGCTGAGAATGTTCTTAGGCTCAGGAAGGAGTTGACAATGTGGAGAAAATGTGTGAGGTCCTTGCCTTGGAGTCATCTGATGATGGATGAAGGAAGGGCACAGTGTTTATAGCTGGTTGACTTTTAAGAATATAGGATCCTGGAGAGATGTATGAGCAAGACTGGATTGAAGGAGATCCTTTTGAGGGGGAAGGCTGGAATTGAGCTGACCAATAAAGTGGTAAAAATGCTGGATTCGAATCTTGGTGAAGAAGGGGCTGGTGGCACTGCATTTGCAGACTAAGACAGGGACAGTGGATTCCGGGAGAGGATCAGTGCAGTGTATAACAGACTTGAAGAGGGGTTTGCTTCTGTTGGTTGCCTCACTAATGGCTGTCTTGTAGTAGAAGCTTTTAGCTGTGAAGATGAATGATCAGCAGTTAGATCGGGGTGTTTAGAGTAGGCTTTGGATACAGTAGAACATATCATTCAATATTACTGTTAATATAGGTGTTATAGATGTCAAAGAAAGGAATGTATGTCGGAACAACGCATGCCTGAACGAGGAGGTCGGAACAACGACCGCATTGTTACCACTAATGCCTTAACAACGATTTTTCGTTGTAAAAGCATTCCTGGTAAAGGTATTAGTAATAGGCATGCATGGTTCTAGCATGCGTCCACCCTGTCCCCCCACCCCTAAAAATTACCGCGACCCCCCACCCCTTCCCCTAAAACACACCAACCCCCCCACCCTTGCCCCTAAAACTACCCCAACCCCCACCTCGTCCCTAAAATTACAGCAACCCCCACCCTACCCCCAAAACCTAAAACACCACCAACCCACACCCCATCACTGAAACCTGAAGTACCCCAACCCCACCCCTAAAACCACCCCGCCCCTAAAACTATCCCAAACCCCCCACCCTGCCACTAAAACCTAAACCCATCCAAACCCCCCTAAAATAACACGACCCCCAACCCACCCCTAAAACCACCCCAACCCCACCCCTAAAACAACCACAACCCCCACCCCCACCCCATCCCTAAAACCTAAACTACCCCAACCCCCACCCCTAAAACCACCCCCAACACCCCTGCCCCTAAAACTACCCGAGCCCCCACCCCATAAACCTAAAACCCCCAACCCCACCCCTCAAACCTAAAACCACCCCAACCCCACCCCTAAAACCTAAACTACCTCAATTCCCCACCCCACCCCTAAAACCCTAAACCAGCCAGACCCCCCCACCCCTAAATACTAAAAATACCCGACCCCCACCCTCGTCCCTAAAACTAAAAATACCCCTCCCTAAACCTAAACCGCCCAACCCCCACCCCTAAAACTAAAAATACCCGTCCCCACCCCGCCCTAAACCTTAATTGCCCGACGCCCCCTCCCCTAAAGCTAAAACCCCAACCCCCCCCCACACCAGCCCCTAAAACTAAAAATACCGACCTCCCAAAAGTAAAACCCCCCCGATCCCCGCCCCTAAAACTAAAAATACCCTGACCCCCCAACCCCACCCCTAAAACTAAAACCCCCGCCCCTAAAACTACAAATACCCCGACTCCCCACCCCGCCCCTAAAACCAAAACCCCAACCCCACCTCTAAAACTAAAAATACCCCAACCCCCCACCCCTAAACCGCCCGACACCCCTCCCCTAAAACTAAAACCCCACCCCGCGCCTAAAACCAAAACCCCAACCCCACCTCTAAAACTAAAAATACCCCAACCCCCCCACCCCTAAACCGCCCGACACCCCTCCCCCAAAACTAAAACCCCAACCCGCCCCTAAAACTAAAAATACCCCGACCTCCCACCCCCAAAACTAAAACCCAACCCCCACCCCTAAAACTAAAAATACCCGCCCCCCCACCCCTAAAACTAAAACCCCAACCCCGCCACACTTACCTGACTCGTCGCGTCGTCCTCCTCAGCAGACTACCTTGTTTTGTGCCTTAACCACGCATGCACAATAGCTGATATTTAATTCTCTAGTATTGCAGTCTAGTATACCCACAGTGTCCCATTAACCATAATGCAGCATTTCCTGGCATGTGTGCTTATCAGGTACCATGACACATTGCAACAATATTATTGGTATGTGTTAAGGTGAAAGCAATTGGAACTAACAGGGTTTGGTTACACTTTTTTCATTTGTTTTTTTAACATAAGAGGTAAAAAAAAAACTGGCTTTGAAAAGTTTACTTGTAAGTTTGCACTGCCAGGTATACTGGGTGTTTATTTCACATTTTGGTTAGTTACTTCATTTAATGTTGTCAAAATAATGCGCAAGAAAATATGGCTTTCTTAAAAACTAAAGAAAATCACTTACCACCACCACTCTTTTCTTGAGCTTTGGGAGATAATTTGCGTAGTCATACAACATCTGATCGGAATCCATCCACACTATATTTTTGACTCCGTCACTAGAATTTAAATCTGTTGTATTTAACTGAAACACAACAAAGTGCAACATCCTGCCATCAGTGGCAACACTTTGCACTACCACCGGGTTCTCCAGCACCTTGGCCTCTTCCTAGAACAGAATACCAGAAGATGTAATTAGGATGCCATCAAAACAACTGTTTGGGATAAAGTATATGTCATGAAGGCTAGGGAGCAAGCTCACATTGCTGCTGCACTGAGAGTACAAAACACTTGTTAAACGACTCACACTTCAGATCAATGGTCATCACGCGTAGACACACTATGACTGGAACAGATGTCACCGTTATGCTTATCAAATCCCTTACCAAGAGAGCAGCACACCAAAATAACTGCAAGTTAACCCCTTAGCTGCAGCTGGAAAGCAATATACCGTTTTGTCTGCTGGACTCTTCTGGTTGCGGAGATATAAAGGGCTTGTAGGTTCATCAAGAACCCTAGGTACCCAGAGCCAATAAATGAGCTGCACCCTGCAGTTGGTTTTCATTCTATACTGGGTATCCAGCAATTCATTTGCTGAAATATGAAGAGTGAAAAATAGGTATCAAGAAAACCTTTGCATTTCCAAAATGGGCTCAAGATAAGGTTTTGAGGAGCAGTGGTTATTTGCACATCTCTGAATTCCGGGGTGCCCATACTAGCATGTGAATTGCAGGGCATTTCTCAAATAGACGTCTTTTTTACACACTCTCTTATATTTGGAAGGAAAAAATGTAGAGAAAGATAAGGGGCAATAACACTTGTTTTGCTATTCTATGTTCCCCCAAGTCTCCCGATAAAAATGATACCTCACTTGTGTGGGTAGGCCTAGCGCCCGTGACAGGAAATGCCCCAAAACACAACGTGGACACATCCCATTTTTTGACAGAAAACACAGCAGTTTTTTCCAAAATGCCTACCTGTAGATTTTGGCCTCTAGCTCAGCCGGCTCATAGGGAAACCTACCAAACCTGTGCATTTCTGAAAACTAGAAACCTAGGGGAATCCAAGATGGGGTGACTTGTGGGGCTCTGACCAGGTTCTGTTACCCAGAATCCTTTGCAAACCTCAAAAAGTGGCTAAAAAAACAAGTTTTCCTCACATTTCGGTGACAGAAAGTTCTGGAATCTGAGAGGAGCCACAAATTTCCTTCCACCGAGCGTTCCCCCAAGTCTCCCGATAAAAATGATACCTCACTTGTGTGGGTAGGCCTAGCGCCCGCGACAGGAAATGCCCCAAAACACAACGTGGACACATCAAATTTTTTCATAGAAAACAGTACCTACCTGTGGATTTTGGCCTCTAGCTCAGCCGGCACCTGGGGAAACCTAGCAAACGAGCGCATTTTTGAAAACTAAAAACCCAGGGGAATCCAAGATGAGGTGACTTGTGGGGCTCTGACCAGGTTCTGTTACCCAGAATTCTTTGCAAACCTCAAAATGTGGCTAAAAAAACACCTTTTCCTCACATTTCGGTGACAGAAAGTTCTGGAATCTGAGAGGAGCCACAAATTTCCTTTAGTGTGTTTCTCTATATGGCCGCCGAATCTAGGACCAAAAACACAGGTGCCTGCCTTACAAAACCAGTTTGTTTTGCCATAGATAATTTTGATGTCTCCACAATACGATTTGGGTGGTGGAATTTGGGGCTGAACTAAATTGGGGAGCTCCCAAGAGAGCACTCTCTCTCTCTCTCTGCTTGCCGCCGCATTCACCTGCTCTCTGGGTTGGGCTAACCCACTATTACCCAGTTGCACAAACAGCTTGCGAAGGGACAGCAGGCCTGTCCTCATCACCGCCCTCATAACGTACTGGAAGAGGAGTTATCGAATGGGACTCCTCCGACTGAAAAATCACTCCGAGTCTGTGCCATTGTCCTATCCCTCAGATGCTGTCTCAGTATCTGATGTCTCAGTCTCTGATCCTATGTCAGAGCGGTCCTCTATAACCCGAGTGCAGGCAGCAGTCATTCATCAAGATGCCATCTCTGCTATTGGCTAAACTGTTGCTCTAAAACACTAGCCTACGTAGACAGTCACAAAATCAATGGTGTGTGTGAGATACGTGCAACAGTAGAGGCCACCTTACCTGCGCTTCTTCCCTCAATCAGCACGTTCTTTCAAGACACTCAAAAAACACCTTGTCACATACCATTCGTCACAGTCTTTAGCACCTCCTGCACCCAGTCCAACAATCATTATTGCTGCTCCCACTCCCTCCTCCTCGGATTCCCTCATTACCACCTAGCAAAAGTGCCCTTCATCTCTCCATACCCGCCCTCCACCCCGCACATACATTTCATTGGTATTATAGCGCAGGTAATGGGTGACTTTACTAATGTACTCAGCTATTTACATAAAATACAGATTTGCTCTTTGCAGTAGGCATATAAACCTTCTGCGCTTCTTTATGGCACTAAAACTGCCACTAGACAAGTCTGACCCTTTTCCCCCCAGGGAAACCACACACATATTGACAAAAGTGATATATATATGACAGCCAACCACCTGAAACTCAAATCAAGCAAAACCGAAATAATCCTCTTTGGCCCACACAAAAACACCTGGGACCCCTCATGGTGGCCCACCACGCTAGGCCCTGCACCCACCCCCGCCAACCACGCACGCAACCTCGGCATCATCCTAGAGTCCTCCCTCTCGATGACCCAACAAATCAACGCTCTCACCTCCTCATGCTTCAACACACTCCGTATACTGGAAAAAGCATTCAAATGGATCCCCACAGAGACCAGAAAAACTGTCACTCATGCACTCATCAGCAGCAGACTTGATTACGGAAACACCCTCTACGCCGGCACCACTCTAAAACTCAAGCGCAAACTACACGCATCCAGAACTCAGCAGCATGACTCATCCTCGACCTCCCCGGACACGAACACATCTCTCCACACCTCAAATCCCTCCACTGGCTCCCCATTGACAAAAGGATCACCTTCAAGATCCTCATCCTCGCACACAAATCACTCCACAACACAGGCCCTGCCTACCTCAACGAGAGTCACCTTCCACACCCCCACACGAAACCTTCGCTCAGCTGACCTCTCTCTCGCCTCTGTCCCCCGCATCAAACACACCACCACCGGGGGCAGATCCTTCTCCTACCTTGCACCCATAACCTGGAACGCCCTCCCAACCCACCTTCGCAAGACCCAAAACCTACTTCTTTTCAGGAAGGGCCTCAAAACCTAGCTTTTCGAACAGTGAACCTCCCAGCCCCTTTCCCTTCCCCCGTCCCCCCCCAGCGCCTTGAGACCATCACGGGTGAGTAGCGCGCTTTTTAAATCTCTTTGATTGATTGATATATATAGATCTATCTATATATATATATATATATATATATATCTATCTACATAGATATATCTATAGATATATCTATGTAGATAGATATATCTACATAGATATATCTATATATATAGATCTATATATAGATCTATTTTCTTTTGTTGTTGTATGGTTTCCTTGGGGGCCAAAATGGCCCCCAGGGAAACCCTACAACATCTAAAAAAAATATTGCCCCCACAGGGGGTCGCCCTGCCCACGGGCGACCCCCTGACCTTTTTATTTGTATTTTTTTTTTTTGAAGAAAAAAAAAATTCCCCTGCGGGGGGTGGGGAGGTTGTGCAATCGCACCCCCCCCCCCCCCAGGGAAAAAATTTGTTTCTTAAAAAAAAAAAAATACTAATAAAAAGGTCAGGGGGCACCTACTTTTTTTTTTAAATATGCCCCTGGTGGGGGCGGCCCGTTTTCAGAGGGGGCCGACCACCCCAAGTGAAATCCCTGGCGTCTAGTGGTGTTTCACGATCGGGGGCCAGGAAAAACACTTTCAGAAGGCCTCGTAAGAAAGGGGAGAGTCTCCCCTTTCTTACGAGGCCTTTTGAAAGTTTTCCTGGCCCCCCGATCGCAGCACAGCTGCGACCGGGGGCCAGGAAACACTTTCAGGAAGGCCTTGTAAGAAAGGGGAGACTCTCCCCTTTTTTACGAGGCCTTCCCGAACGTGGGGAAGACCGTTTTCCCCATTGAAGCAGGAAGCGGCCGCAAGGCTGCTTCCTGCTTCGATGGGGAAAACAACTTTGTAACGTCAGCGCGCCTCGTGGCGCGCTGACGTCACAAAGGGGCGGGTGGGGGGGAGACACGGAAGCTTCTGTGTCTCCCGGGAAAATAAAAAATAAAAAAAATAATCCTCGGGTGCAATGCACCCGAGGATTTATTAATACCCTCCTTGGTGTCGGCCACTGGTCGTGACCCGCACCAGGGAGGGAGTGTGGGCATCGGCCACTGGCCGGCGCCCGCAGTAAAAAGGTTAAACAATGCGGGAACAACATTTCAAAGAAAACCAGGGAAAAACAGTGAGGTTATCTGCATCAAAAGACAAACCAGACCCACTACATCTTAACCTGCCCACACCAGAAAAGCAACGTTTTTGCTGTGTAGGCAGAATAGGACTCCTTGGGGATTTATGGATTGTTTCTTTTGTGGGTGATAGTCTTTATGAGTGATATTGTACTTTTTGGGGTGATCGGCGCTTCAGAAAATGCCTACATCTGGTTTCAAAAAACATCTTATTAGTGAATTGCTTTGCACATTCTACTTTCAGTAGTGCCCCTTGTTAGAAATTATCCTCCATTTATTTAACCTTCAGCATTTCATCTAGCATCTCAAAATACCCCAGCTGTATTTTCCCTTTTTGTTTTGTTCGATTCTTTCCTGGCTGACCCTTGTTCCCATAGGTAGCCACGTGACAGTAGTTTGGGCCAAAGGAGAATTTGTCTCCATGCTGTTCTGTGACCAGCTAGTGCCATTGGGAGGTGTGGTTGATGCATGTCCCGGAGAAGAGGTGATCGAGGAAACACCACTCCTGATGGGAAGAGGGGAAAGGACGATGTGAGCTGACTAGAAGTGTGCTCAGTGGAGAGTGCTCTTGGGTAAAACCCACTGCCCCTCTTGTTATTTGGCTAATATGAACCTCCAACTCAGGCACAGTGAGTCAGATATGCAGACATTGGACTACAGCTGTGGCACGGCTTCAAAAACAAATTCCAACTAGCCCTTCCTGGTGAAACATTTTGTAGTGCTGTAGAAATATCCTTCTGGAAGGAACTGATTGCCATAAGGGGATTATGAAAGTGAAAGCATAACAACAGAGAGAGCACTTCATCTTTCGGAGAACCACAGTTAACCAATGTAAAAGTGTTGCTACAAGGCACAGGGGCCTTCTGGTGTGATCACAGGACTGACATCAGATCAGCCCTCTACTGTGAAGGATATCAGTGACAACTATAATGGCTGAATGAAGTGATGACGGCCCTGAAATGTTTTTCAGGGTATATTAAGGTCTGTTCTTGACCTCCCTGTTCATGGGTTGAGAACCTGTAGTGGCTGTCAGAAAGCCCATATGTAAAAGAATTACATTAATTTATGTGCAATCAGTGACCATGAACCAGCTGATTGGCTTTGGAATGTAATGTAGTGAAAGGAGGCAGCCATAGACCTGTATCTTCTGAGAGTATTCAGACCTCCCTTCCATGAGTGGGCTAATGAGAGAAGTTCTGTTAATTGGATGAGAAGCACCTAAGTGAGGATAATCCTCTCCAAGTGGAAAACTCATGTACATGGATACAGATGTGAATGAGAAACAGATGAGTTTGTCTGAAGACAACAACAAGGTTTTAACGTTCTCTATTTGTTGGGATCCCCGGATAAAACCCAAGGCAAGGTGACTTAGCAATGAACAAGACTTTCTTGACCCTGTGAGCAAGAAGAAGGGCTGGAGAATTAGGGTCCAATAATGACCAGAAAGAGTGGAAGCATCCAAGGTCACAAGAGTGGGGTCATACTTCCAAAAAAGTCTTAGAATACCATTGGACAAAGAAGTATGGAGTAGGCTAAGGGTGCCGCACCAGAGGTTAACTATTGAAGGCAAAATTACCACAACACCCAGGTTTGACCGGAAATATGCATATTACCCAAAGAGAGGCCTGGATAAGTCAAGGAAGTCAAGCCCATATAAGCTACAAGATTGAATCAAAACATCAGAGTTGCAAAAATGGCAAAGGTCAGAGAGGAACAAAGTGATTTAGACATGATTGAGTAATTGGGCACAGAAAATAACATGACTCCTGGACAACACCAACTGTGCCATCTCTATGGAGAGATGTAGAACCTCCTCATTTAAGGTGGAGTCCCAAGTTGAGGAAATTAACACAATTTGAAGCCTACACAGAGGCCAAATTCTGGATGTTTTGTGAACATTTTATATAAATTACAATAACACATTTAAAACAATTGGCAAAAATGAGGTGTCCATGAAAAGGTGTTCCCTGGTATAGCCTTTAGGAAGACTGGAAAGGGCAGGGCCTGGTCATCCAACTACACTCACTACTAAGGTTCTCATAGATCACACAGTGGTATGGATGATTGGATCCAATGGTATGACGAGTGACATGCAAGCTCTTTTGTTCCAGGAACAGCTGAGTAGCAAAACAGTCCTTAAATGAGCAGTGGAATGATGCAGGTAAACCATCCTATTTTTGCAGTAATGTCAGAGAGAGAACTGCATGGTTGAAACCATGGTGACTCAAGTGATCCCAAATGTGTGGTTCATTCAGAGTGGGAAGTTTTAGATTTTGTTTTTACTGTGGTCCAGTTCCATGTGCTGGCCCCAGTAGGGCTCTCGAGAGTGCAAAAGAGCATGATAAAAAGGATGAAACCAGGTTTCCAAGAAAAGAAGCTACTGTGCAAACAGTGCTACACCTAGTTTACAAAAAGCATTTTCCTGATCCCACAAAAGGACAATCGTGTCATAAACTTCATGATTTCAATGGATGTATAGTTTACTGTTAGTTTCAAGATGAAGAATATCAGTTGCCCTCAGAAATGCTTTCAGGAGCGAGACAGATTTCATAGGGTAGCTCTCAAAGACAGTTATCTGGTTGTGCTCATCTCCAACCCTAATCACAGATTCCTGCATCTCATCAGGGAGAGGCAGGTTTGGAAGTTTAAAAGTCTTCTCATTCACTCTGTTCTTAGACTACTGATGTATAATCAAGCTGCTGATGACGGTAGCAGGAGCACTTCACACTTGTGTTTTAAGGTTCACAAAAAATACACTAAAAACCCTATTTATCTTGCCAAAAATCTCCTGAAGAGCGCAGATTTACTGATATACTGAGAAGTGCACAGGGAGATTTACTAGGACCTAAACAAGAACCCTTTGTTTCTCCAAACATTGCACATGCTTGGCGGCCCATTGTCTCAGGATATCTTCCCAGGATCCCTCCACTACTGAGGTTTAGAGTACAGTAAGATTCATTCTACATCTGAGCAGGGATGAGGACACTGGGGGAAAAACTCCAGTGGTGGTTAAACAACATGGGAGTATAGAAAGGAAAGACAATTTTTTAGAAAAGTGCCCAACATGGTCATTACATTGGATGCAATCATATACTGGTGAGGAGGTAAGGATATGACCACCTCCTTGATTAGGCAAGAGTGGCCTTCACATTAATTATTTTGCACTTTTATTCGGATACTTTGCAATTCTGTATCTGGACAGAGACAGAAAAAACTGAGCATTCTGCTACACAGACATTTTGTTTGCAGTGATATATCAATCTGTCTAGAGGCAAACATGTTCAGAGTTTCGCAAAGTTTCAACGGCTTTTGGCACATGTGCTGCATCACAAGTTCAAGTCCAGGCAGAACACCTTCCTAACCTATTTGGTGCTGTAGCATTTATAATTCCAGATATTTTTGGACAGGAGCAACTAGATGCTAGTTTGCAAGCCTGATGCACAAGTTCAGCCCATCTGTCAGAGAAACGTTTCAGTCACAGCTTCCAAAGCTCCAGAGGCCATACCAAGTGGCAAAGGTAATTCATGCAAACTTGGATTCTGGGGACCAGTTATCCTTTTCCATCATTTGTGATGATTGTCTGAGTGAAATTACAGTTGTGAAGGCAAAGGATGTTAATTACCCTCATGGGAAGATCGCAAGTCTGGTTTCCTATTTTGAGATTCTCCAAATCTTTTTACCAGATTTAGTCCTCCTGTCCTTTAGGAGAAACATGACCTCTGCTTGAGGGCAGAACCCTGCGACTTCAGGGCTTTTCGAAGGGGCATCCTTTTTTCCATGTGGACCCCAATACTAGAAAGGAGTACAGGTCTGCAGGGAAAATGCTGACTGTTTGGAAAGGAGACGGGATCCTGTTTTATTATGACTGGTAGAAGTCTTCCTATTTTCTCCAGTTTTGCAGAAAGCAGGAAGGATTATAAATCAAGAAATACTTTTTGGTCAGTTTTTTCAGCCGCATAGGAACCAGTAGCCGGGTCCACATTGAATAGCAATAATTTTGTATCTACCTTCTGAGCGGAATCAATCACACTAAACGCCTTAAGGTGAGGTATCAGCCTACTTGGCATGCCAGCATGGTTCTGGAACTCTTTGAGAGGTGGTTAGATAACAGTGAATTTCTAAGGAATCCCTCTCTGTGAAGTTGGTGATCCTCTGCTTGGTAGAACCTGTAGTCCTGAATGAGTTTCAGATTTCTACAAACATATGGAATGTGCAGATAATCTGGATTACATAAAATGTCACACGCCATCTGCAAAGAAACAAAAAACACTGCTGTAGAAAGCAACAAATGCTGTACTGGTCCTGGAATGACTATTAGGTGAATTACCTGACACTTAGCTGTCTCTAACTCAGTTTCTCTGGTTTGCTAAGAAATGTGTTTTTAAACTTGTTTTACCTATTTTTGCATTAGCTGCTTTAAGTTAGTAAAGAATGAAGTAGATATATTGCAAACATTTGAGCCTGTATATTAATTGAGGTTAGCCATCATTGTAGTCAGGAAAATCGATATTCTGCAACAAATTGGCCTACAGCAAAATCAACTAACACTCCTGCACTACTCATGACTATGCATTATAGTTTGGTACTCAGTGGAAAACCTACGATGTTTGCATTGATGGGAAACAGCTTATTTAATTTCACTCATCAGGCATAGGTCATATGGGAAATTGACCAGTTACCTTTGGTACCTTAGGAAGGCCATTATCTATGACATTCCTATTAATCATTTCGGGTTTACTTATGCTCTGGTTGGTATTTACATTAAAGAATATGAGCATCTAAAGTGAATTCGAACAACATAGTTAAACCCAAACACTTCAAAATTAAAATTTAGATGCTAACTTTATAAAACCTAAATGCAAACACTGTAAAGTTCAGAAAAGGTCAAATTCAAACACTGTAAAGTTTCGATTTACATTATTAAGGAACATAAGCAGCCTTTAGCAGACCTCTTAATCACTACAGCCGATGACCAGCAGCTACAAATATCTGGATGCTGTTTTTAAAAATGAATTGAATTGAATTGAACACCGGGGAACATCTTGAGCAGGTATTTGGTAGAAGACAGAGACCCATGATGGGTTTACCAAGTCTTAATTGATATTGTGTGCTAACAGGGCCATTGCTAAATGTACATTATGCATTTGTGTACCAATTAGATGTATGACATGTCTAGAACTGGCCACAGAGTGTATGTGTGACCTGAAGAAATATGAGGGATGGGAATAGTGACATACACTAGGGCTACCATTGAGTACAGGTATATATGCTATTTGTTTAGGATTAGGGCTGTGTTGAGTTCAACATAGAATTGAGATGATATGTATACAGTTCATCGCTTCCCAGTCAAGTGAGATTAGCTGTAGCGTCTCAGAGTGTTCGATAGATCTTCTACGGAGTGACACAATTATGAAAACATACTAGTAACAAAATGTAAATACTATTTGAAAGTTATGACACTAATTGTGATTACAACAATTAATAATACGTATCTCAGTGCAAGTACAATCACCTTGAGAAAGCTGGCTACGGGGAATTGTATTATGGGAAATAACTATTTTGAAAATTACCAAAACGTTTCTTACTTATTAAAATGAGCTACAATTAGCACCTGCACTAATCGTTATCTGTTAAGCGGTAATAATCCAAATTTATAATACCAACAGTTACTTTTTCACCATGGCACAAATTCTTTATTATTATAATTTGAATATCTGCATAATCATCTTCCCTGCCATAGTGTGCAAAGTCTACTAAATTATTTTGCTTATCCAATACTTCAAATTTTGCTTATCCAATACTTCAATGTAGCACCAGACGTGCATATAATGTATCTGAAATGTATTTTAAAAGAAGCTCAAATTTGGCTGATGCAGAGGGCAGCTGAATATTTGTTAGTTGTGGAATCAATTAAAGTGCAGGTAGTATTATGGTTTGAATGCAATTTGTAAATGGATTGCTACTTAATTGTAAATTGTAGTGTCGCTAATTCTTTTAATAAGAGTTTTGTAGGCTCATGTGTGTAATTAATATTGGATGTTGGGTGTGTTTCGATGGATGAGAAGTCTAATAAACTACATTTGAACTACTACTACCACTCAATACATTTGTTGACAATGTTTAAAGTTACAGTAACAGGAACGACTTTCACAGCAAATTTAATTCACTGCCCTAAATTTTGCTCCTGGATACTAATAACTGGGTTTTACTCTCAATGGCCGGCACCAAAAATTCTAAATATATTGTTTAAAAGATGCCATAAAATGAATACCTATAAATCGCCTTTGAGATGGCAAGCACTATAAATACATTGCAAGCTGCCGCAAGTGCCAGATTGCCTACACTCTGAGAAGCCTTGGGCTGCAGCACTCCCATATAAAGGAGTGCGGCCCTTTCATTTTCTTGCCAAGGCTTAATGTTTAGAAGTGATAATGCAAACACCCAAAACCTCAAAATTAACATCGTGAGTAACCTTAATCGAATGATAGTCCAAGGGAGAAGAACGGTTTAAAGCTTGTGTTTTTAAAGCACACTTTGTTAGTGGCAAGATGGGCACTGCATGGACTCCCAGGGCGGCTTCTGCTTCTCAGACCTAAAATATGGCCCTACTGCTGTGCACTTGTGCCGTGGCTACGTGTATAGGGAGCTGATATGCCTGCCAGGTATGAATGAGGGAGTGACTGAGGAAAAATGTACAGCACCTACTATCCAACAGCACGTCTTTGTTATTTAGGAACATCACAGGAGAGGTAGAAAAGCACAAGGGCATTACCAGAGACACATGACCTTGCCACCGGCCAGCTCTATCACTGGGAGACATGGATGTTGGCAAACATAGCAATGGATTCCCCCACTGAACATCAGCAAAATGAACCCTAACCGTGACATGAGCCACAAGAATAAAGGACATGCTGAGGGTGAGACATTTAGAACATGGAAGAGATCAGCTGAGACAGGTATGTAATCAGAAGCTTCCAAAAAGGTGGAGGTTTCAGTATGCAATGTAGACTACTTACCCCATGCAATTTCTTTGCATTAGCCAATGCGTTGCCAAACGAAAACATGATCATCTTGGCCTGGAGATGCTCAGGTTTGAACAGAACACCATCCGTTTGATTGCACGTGTGCGTCAAGTACAAAGTGTGTGGGTAAGCATAAGGATAACCTTCTTTAAAACCTACAAATGAAAAAAAAGATTAAAAAGCATATCTGCTACAGACAAACTGAATGTAACATCAGACAAGACCAAGAACAACACACACACTTTTGTATGTCACAGTGTAACTACGTTACTAGTTTTTTATGGCTCATTCGGATATCCATTTTCACTGTTTTTGTGCCTGCCTGTTTCAGGATACCACTTCAGGGGTGAGAGTGGTGCACAATAAATCCCATTAACACAACACAGTTAGGATGAAAGCCACCATCTACACACTGTTGCAAAAGATCACTGCTGAGATTGCTTCCATCATGGTCCTCTTGAAGTCCACACTCGGTAATGAAAGAGTGAAATAGCTCACATGACTGCTGCTTTATCAAGGACAAGGGTTCAAAGCCTATTTGAAAAGTGTCATTCTTGACTGTTAAAACATCTTATATATACTACCTCAACAATTCTTTCACCTTTAGTTGCTAATATAACGTTGAGTCACTGTACCTGTATCATTTACTTCGTCATACACGTAGGTTTCCTGAAGATCAATAGTGGGTGTGATGGGATAGAAGGTCTCCAAAACATGTTTCTGAGTGTCAATTATCTCCTCCTTGGAAGCCAGAGGTTCTAAAGGACTCTTTGCATTCAGAAGAATCCCATTAAGGCCACGCACCTGAAAAAGGTCAGACTCTAGAACAGACAAGTTGTGAAATGTAGATTTACTGTGATATGCAATCTAAAATGCAATGTTTAGCCTAAACATACATTTTCTAGATTTCAACTGAAATAATTTCCTTTGCCACCAAGTTTTAACAAGCATTTGGAATGCAATAGTCTCGTGTTTGCTCGAGTTAGAGCTCATAGCGTTGTAAATTACTGACTGGACTTTTATTGCCACACAGACTGAAAATAACAGAGGAAGAGAGCGAGGGTGAGCTGGCCCTGGAAAAGCCCCCCTTTGATGTTGGTTTAATTTTACAGAGGGAGCTGGTGAGGAGGAGGGACTGAAGAAACATCCACAGTGCAAGGCAAACAGGCCAATATTGAAAGAAAAGTCCCCTTCAGAAGAGATAAACAGGACATAGCGTAATTACACAGTACTTTGTGCTGCTCCCAAAGTAAAAAAAGGCAGGACAAAGAGGCAGAACTGACCACTAGCAAGCAAGGATTTTTGAAGGATACTGCAACAAACAAATCAGAACGCTGAACTCACTCTATTGTATACTTTAGTATACAGCAGGCCGAACGCTAACGCTCGACCTAAAAAAGCAACTACTTTTAAGACCAACCAATTCCTGCTGCTGTCATAATTAATTGTTATCTTGTTTATTGAGCATTGTGTAGGGTTCATAAATATAATATAACAGACAATTAATTAACAGTAGGTTTACAATTGGAATCATTATAATTTCTGTCATTTGAAGTCTTAATTTACACCCACAACAGATTTAGTAATATGACAATTTTTCAATACCTAGCTCAACCCTTTTCCATAGAGGTATGGGGATATCTCACCCCAAACATGACATCTCCAAAGCACTTTACTTCATTTCAAATGTATACCACTCTTGACACTCACCGAGCACAAAAAACAATCCACTGAAATTAACTACCTTCTATGTGTCAAATATTTAGACCTTCTCACAGACAAATGACGCAACCGATAACTTCCTATATATTTGACTAAACTACCCTAGGGGGAACATCACCCACCAGACATACCCCAATGAGTCAGGTTGTTGACTTTTCATCATAAAAACTGTAACCTCCCTACCTGCAAACCATTCACACATTAATGATCCTCTTTCCACCACACTCGTCTCAACTCACTGCACCAAATATCAATTTACATACTGCCACATGGCTCTGACGAACATTTCATTAACATCTTCTTCACCATCCTCTTCATATTTCTCTCCACAGATAATGCACATCTGGTGATTTTAAACTTGCTCAAAAAAAGAATAACAAGGCTGTGAAAGAATCATTTCAGCAACCTCGAGCTCATCTGCCCAAGCTCCTTGGCTGGCCCTACCTATCTGACCAGCAACCCAACACAACATTCAGATTCCTCAGAAAACTTCCCATCAGAGTCCTTGCACACTCCATTGCAGCCACCCTCCTCCGGATGAACCAAAATGAGGATGCCCCTAAAGACACACCCAATTCCACTTTTAACTCGTTTGTCAATATACATAAAATCCTTCGTACTAAGGTCAGAAGCCTAACAGCTTCCCCTGGCACTCCCTAGAATAAAATCCATCCAAGTGCACCCAGGATGCTTGAGACAATCTTGTTCCAACTCACCTGACGATGTGATATAACACATGTTTCTAACTCAGAATCCAGATAGTTCTACACTTTTCTGCAGCACGATATATCAATTTCTGGCACCTCCTGAACAAACCTTCATTCTAGAATTCTTAATAGAACATTTTTAATCGATTAGTAGATTCAGCCTTGGTGTGTACCATTTTACACTTAACAAGTACTCTCCTATGGTGTGGCAAGGTACCAGTCTGCTAATCCGAATCTGTGCTCATTAGGTCTAAGTTCTGACTGTGCTGAATTGACCCACAGAAAGTAGGTTTCAGTTTACCTACGCTTTTTTGTACTGCATTATTGCAGAGATATGCACTCACCTCTGTTCCATGTAGTTGCCAGCCGATAGTTTTCAGCTAATGCCCTTCTTGAGAGCATTGGGTATTTAAAATTGAGAGTCCTGCAGAAATGTATCAAGTCCTGTAGCAGAACAGGGCTGAGAAAGAAACAAACAGTTACTCATATGCTAAATAATAGTAACATGCATAGTACAGCCCCCAACGTAAAGCACATGTTATGGGCCATGTGCAAAACTACATTAAGTAATGGTTATTATTTGTTCTATCGCAAATACTAAAAGCGTTTGGGGGCAGAATGACCACATCATGAGCTATACACTGTTCTCTCTAAAGTCTGCATTTTTAATATTGTTTGCTCTGCTGCAATTTAAGCTAAGCTTGTATGATTCTAAAATGTACAGTTATTTACTTTTTGCTTTGCCTAGCTGCTCCACCAGAGGATAAACCACTTACAATAAAGTCTTGTTTGACATAACACACCATATACATACAGCAGTGCTCAGCTGCTCTAAGGAACAGAAGGCCGTTTCTATGAAACAAACCATATAAACATCACCCAAAACCATGATACACAACACAATCTCCCAGTCAGTGCACAGTCAACAGACTAACCACAAACACATTAGATATGCCATAATCTGCTGTCATGGTACACCCAACAGCGGTTTAGAATGCAGCAATACCAACTAAACAACACCTTGCCAATCACACCTATAAAGTGCCTTTCCCAAACAGAACACTACAGACAGAACCTTTACATGCACATTTGCACAACATGTATTCAAGCCAATAGTTGGTGAAGTGCTGCCAACATACCCACTCACACACATAATACACTTCAAAGATCTAAGTCAGTATTCAAATTAATCAACACATTTTCTCTAATCAAACAGAACCAATAACCAGCAGACAACTATACACAATCCTACATGATAATCCTAGAACCGTCTGAATAAGATACCCAGCTTCAGACCGTTGTATCATGCAATGTTAAAAATCAACACATAACAATGAATGTTGAATCTCCAACACTGTCCGTGCTCTTTTCGTAACCGATAATCAATTGGTTTACAGGTATCCGGAAATACAACAGCATAAAATAAATGTACTGAATTTAAGTGACATCACTTCTGACAGTGAAAGGTATTTTCTTCCAGCTTAACTTTGCACTCAAGATATAGATCTCAGTGCCTTAAGCTTCCAATTCTTCACTTAGGCTTTGTATGTATGTATGTATATGATATTTCTATAGCATGAACTTGACCAAAAGGCAAGGGAGCACTGTACACAGTCAAAGAAAAAGTCAACGAGGGATAGGAGAGGTACATGGGTAGTGTACCATTAATGTACTGTGATGTAGTGTACTTTAAAAAGCTATGTCTTCATCTCTTTCCTAAATTGTATCAGCGTTAAGGTGGTCCTGATGCTTAGATGAAAACGTCCTCCTGCTTTATTTTTCCTTTTTTAACACTTCTTAATCTGCTGTCTGATGGTGTCCTCGCTGCGAGTGTGCTAAGAAAGCTTATGTGGAAGGTAAGTGAGGGTGCTAGTCATGATGGCTTTGTAAATGATGGAGCTACTTTCGAAGATGTTGCAGGCTGGCAAGGGGCGTCAATGTCGTTCTATCAAGATTGGGAATGACGTAATCACATTTATTCAGTCCCTAGATGAGATGTGATGCATCATGTAGGATGCTTTTCAGGGATGCCAGTGGGGAGTCTTTGGGGGGTATGGAGCACACCTGTCCATCACCTCATTTCTCAATTTCATCCTTCTACCATACTACATTCCTCCCATCCCACATCTTGATTGCACACAACCTTAACAGTTGTAAGTGACCTCTCTTCCAAGCCACATTTCCCCCTCTAAAGTTC
Organism: Pleurodeles waltl; assembly: GCF_031143425.1. Classification (NCBI taxonomy): domain Eukaryota; kingdom Metazoa; phylum Chordata; class Amphibia; order Caudata; family Salamandridae; genus Pleurodeles; species Pleurodeles waltl. The sequence goes on from NC_090443.1 coordinate 867,650,322, forward strand.
ATTAATACTACCTTTAATTCCCTATACCACCTCTACCATCACTTGTTCCTCTCCTCCTATTCCTCTTCATTTTTTGATATTGCAGAACCAACTTTTTGACTGCCATAACCACAGCAAACTCCATGCTTCATGTACAATATTATAATAAACATTCAGGCAATCACATTTCTAAACTATGTCTTCAGGAGGACCCTTAAACAGAAGTGTTAAACTAAATTAAGGGGCACATGCAAGGTCACCCACCTTTGCTATGCAGCACATTTAAACACAAACAGCAATGACCCATAAACAAGTGAATGACGACTACTGTAGTACTCTCAAAACACATGATTCTTCTTTTTAAGAGAATAAGCACATAGCAATGAAAACGTATTCTACTCCCACATACAATCACATTTTGTTGTTATCATTGATTTCGGAATGCAGTGGAAAACATATTATGGTTTACTGGCAACACTTACCAAAACATCTCTCTTTCTGGCTTGGTCTCTTTGTTACTCCACAGACAGGACCGTGAAATAATCTCCTGTACTTTCTCATCCTGGTTTTCAAACTGAGTCCCAAACTCTTCACTGATCTTCTGGATGTTCTTGGGTAAGCCTTCTATTAATTTTGATTTTGTCAGCCACAATGCTTGCTTAACTCCTAAATCACAAAAGAGGCAATCATAAACATATTAAAAATGTATTTTGAAAAGGGCACGATCACATTGAACTTGGCTGCATTGGACTCACAACAGTAACTTACTGCTGCCTTCCTCAAAGGTGCTTATTTTGCCAACTTAAATGAACAAAAGTATGAGCTGACCTGCAAGGCTTTCAATTTGTGAACACCAAGCTAACAGATTCCAGCAGTGGATGCTTTAACCCCTTCTCTGCTAATGCCCTCAAACCCCCATGCTAAGCCTTTGTTTGGCTATTTGGGATCGTTCACGCTTAGGCGCCCATAACTTTTTGTCTACATAAGCTATCCATGCCAAATTTGCATCCTTTTTCCCCCAACATCCCGGGGATTCTAAAGGTACCCAGAGGTTTTGGATTCCCCTGGTGGGGACCGAGAAATTAGCTAAAAAATACAGCCAACATTTGTTTTTTGGGGGGAAAATGGGGGAAAGAAAGCACTGCAGAAGAATGCATCCGTTGTTTCCCCTGGCAATAGCATTAACAAAGGGTTTGCAGTGCTAAAATCACCATCTTCCCAGCTTTCAGGAACAGGCAGACTAGAATCAGAAAAACACATTTTTCATCACAGTTTTGGCATTTTACTGGGACACACCCCATTTTTCCTATTTTGTGTGCTTTCAACTTCCTCCCAGTTAGTGACAGAAATGGGTTTGAAACCAATGGTGGATCCCGGAGAGCCATACATTTCTGAAAAGTAAACAAAATTCTGAATTAAGCAAAGGGTAATTTGTGTACATCCTTCAATGTTTCCCTATACAAAGTAACAGTTAAAATAAAACAAATATTGAAATTGAGTTGAAAAAAAACGAGCCATTTCTGTCTGTGTTTTTATCTGTAACTTTCCAGCTATGGCAGATTTTCGAAAGCAATTTACTGTTACATCCGCTGGACACTTCTGGTTGAGAGGATATATAAGGCATGTAGGTTCAGTAAGAAACCCAAGGTACCCACAACCAATAAATGAGCTGCATCTTGCAATGGGCTTTCATTGTGTACCGGGTGTACAGCAGTTCATTTGGTAAAATATAAAGAGTGAAAAATAGGTATCAGAGAAACCTATGTATTTCCGAAATGTGGGTGCCCAAAGAAGAGTCAGCCTAAAAAACGTATAAAATTAAAAACTGAGGGAGAAACAAAGTGGGTTTAAAAGGGAAATCTACATGTTTTTGGCCCTTCCCTGTCAAAGGCGCTTGGTCCACCCACTTGCCAGAGGAAAATATGTTTTTGTAAGCTAAATTTAAGGTTTGCATGGGATTCTGGTTAAGAAAATGTTAGGGGAATCAAAACAAGCCACATCTCCCTGGACTCACCCAGGTGTCTAGTTTTTCAGAAATGTCTGGGTTCGATAGGCTTCCCTAGATGCATACAGAGCCCGGGATCAAGGTTCTCCCCTTTCCAATGATACCTCTGCCATCTGCCTCAGTGCTCAGGGGGCCCAGATAGCCTCCAGAGCACCAAAGCAGTGAAAGTGACGTCAGCTCACCCTGATCGTCATTTCACTGAAACAAAAGAAACAGCCTTGGGAGATGGGGAAGCTCTCCCCCATCTGCAGAGGCTGTTTTTTTCTACAAGAAATCCCTCTGGTGCCTGCACCAGAGGGATTTCAAGTGCCATGTGGTCGGATGGCCAGGAGCCATCCACCGCACATGAGCACTGTCAGCTCCTGACCGTCTGTATTGTTTTCACTTAAACTAAAAGGACACAATGCCAAATGAATTCAGCACTCAGTCTAAATAATCAATTTATTAAGGCACTTCCCAAATATCAAATAAAAGTCATACAACTATATGACAATAAGCATATATCTCAAATGCAGCAGAATGTGTGCAGAAAAAAAGATAAATGTATATACCAAGTGGTCAAGACTTGGAAAGGAAATGTGCAGTGCATTAACAGAACATGTATACATGAGCTAAGTAATCAAGATTTAAAATACTGCACCGATTGAGTTGAATTCATCATCCTCGCCAGCGCAACTGAGGGAGCCCTCAAATCAGTCAGGAAGGCGACCCGATCTGAATCACAAATCAGATCCTGGGCAGCGCGTCTGCTCCACAGGTGAACTCCTACCTGAGTGCCAAGTCTCCCCATCTTTTATGCCTTAAAAGACCTCAAGAGGAAGGTTCTAGAACCCCCCTCCCCTGTGTTATGAAATGAGACGCTGGCTGTACTTCATCTGCGTCGAAAACACCAATTGAAGCTGGCCAGGCTCCCAATGTTTGTTCTGAGACAGATTTGTACATTCCTCCGGTAAAAACAGTCTCAGCCTTGTGAACTCTTATCAAGTCTGCATCCCACATAATATGTGCCAGCACTGTCTGACTCTTTCTTATAAAAAGAAAAACACGTTTTGTAAGGAAAAACACCTGTGCTGCCCTGCAACCGCTGCAGGGCGCAAAATGGAGTCACTCACACCAAATGGAGTTGATGGTCAAATCTAAATAGCATCACACCGTCAGACGCACAGAAGGGGTTAACCCACTAAGAGACAAACTTATAATCTAAATACACAAACATCACACATTAATAGAGAACCACTAATGTTTTTGAAAGGTTTACTTAGACTAGCCTTCCACGACTTGTCTCAGTCCTTAAGAGAAAATGCTGAACAACCCCACCACACTTTGGGTTAAATGAAGGTATGGGGAAAGCAATTAGTGATCTACGGAGAATTCTAGAAGGCTGGGAATTTCTGCAGCTTCCTCTCTTTTTGAGTCCAAGCAAGGTTTGTAAGGAAAATACTCTGAATTGCCAATACTGCAATCAAACAAGCAGGGTATGGAATTGCACATTAATATGCATATTTTAAGAAAGGTGTAGTAAGTTAAAGTTATTTAGTAATTCCCCTATCTCCTTTATTAGTGACATAAACAGAGATAAGGCTCTTCTGCAAGGCTTGGAGGGCAGCATTTTCTGAAATAGGTAGTGTTGCCCACAGTGTCTATCTACATTGGCAGTCTCTGGGAGAAATGGCTGACAAGCACCAGCAATGGGTCTTGAAGTTGCTGCGCAACCCAACCAAATTCTGAAAAACACCACTTCCAAATTTGAGGATCAATAAAATGCCACGTAATTTGTGATCTCATCTGTGACAACATGGGTGAGATCTTGAGAGGTACGTGGGGTGGTTTTGGTTGTAGTGCTCACCATAACTGGCAAATTACAGTATTTTTAGGTATTGCACTTTAATAAAATGTAACTTCAAATAAAGGTTTTCAGGGGATGCCTATGCTTTTTCACAACAAATAGTATTTTGTCACCTGAACGAAATACTGGGCCAGATGTACAACCTTTTTTTTGCAACTCGCAATTTTTTGCGAATCTGAAATTGAAATCCGCAAAACAAAATGTACAACAGAGTCTAAGACACTGTTAGAGATTTCCAAATGGGTTGCAAGGGACCTGCCTCATTAATATTCATGGGGCAGGTCACAATTTGCGACCAATTTGGGAATGGCTACATTCACAGGGGTGGTGACCTGCTGGGGTCAGCAGACAACCAGGTCTTGGACTGCTTTTTAAATAAGCAACGTTTTTAAAAAAAGCAGCCTGTTTTCATTTAAGGAAAACGGGATCCATTTAAAAAATGAAATGAAACTTTTCACCTTCATTTTTTCCAAGTAGGCAGTGGTCCCTGGGATCACTGCCTGCTCTGAAAAAATGTTAGCACCCCCATTCACAAAGGTTTGAAATTGGTGGTAACTGTGATTGTTTTGCGACCACATTCATGGACATACATCACACATGGCCTACTACTCACAATTCGGAAGGGATACCCTTGGAACGCTCCTTCCTAATTGTGAGTCACAATCTCTATTTTGCGAGTCAGTAACTGGATAGCTTTGTACATCTGGCCTATTGTCACATCTCCTTATTTAATTTCTTTAGTGCTTTTTTGTTCAGAGGCATTTGATCACCAGACCTTAACAACTAGCAAGGGACTGACAGCAGCCTGTAAGGGGAGAGGTGGAGTGAATACAGACAGTTGGTGGCAGGAAGAATATGAAATGATTGGTCCATAAGTGTGATAAGTATGCAGGTTTAGGGTAGGAGTTGTGAAGTAGTAGAGGATTTAGAAAATAATAAGTTTGTGAGTGTGATTAGAAAGCAGGTTTAGGGTAAGAATTGTGAAGCGACGGGAAAAGAACAAACAGAAAACATGTTAGAAGCATGTGGTTGACGGTAGTATATTATATACTCTGACTGTTACTGGTTGTTCATAAGATTCATCAGCTTTGGTTATTTCTTTGTTACTCTTTGCAGATAGCTTGTTAGGGGACACCTGATCTCTCAGAGTTCTGAAAGGCTCTGCGTTGTTGTCTGCTCATTTGGTTTCGATCCTATGCAAACTGCATATAGTTTGACAAATGGTTGAAGGTTGTGGGTCATAACTTTCAGACTATTGCTATCCACTGGGGAGCTGTGGTGCAAAGTAGGTTTAGGAGTCTGGTTTGGTTTTGTGTACTGGGGATGATGAAGAAATATTTGAGCTTAGACAAAGGAGTCTTGTCTCTTCTAGTAAGACGTTTTGGACATTGAAACATCAAGTGTTCAACAGTTGCATTGCTGATTATATTGCTCCAGCGGTCGAGGAGCTTTGCTTTAGATAGCTATTCCAGTGATCAAATTCCTCTTGTGTATGATAAGGTAGATCAACTCTATAACTGATGCTGATCTAGAGCATTTATTGAATCTTTTTCAAAACTGACTTAAGTCTTCCTCTTGAATTTGGCGATTTAGTCTTTCTTGCCATGCTAATAGAATATTCAGTTTTGATGATTTTTTTTTTCATCCGCAGATATGGGGAACTCTCGACAGATGCCACTGAAGTAGTGCAGGGTTGTTTCGGTCACCTTTTGGGTAAAGTACATTGTTGAGGGTTTTTGCAAATGTTATTTGAGAATGATATATGAAACCTCATTATATTGGAGTAGATTCAAGTTTTGAAATTCTCTAAATGGGTTGATCATGTCATTATTGAAATAGAATATGCTGTGCCTCATCCATGTAGTCTGGTACAGAAGCAGGTTCACTGTTTTTTTTGTTGTATAAGATAGAACCATTAACCCACTTCTTTCCTGTTGTGAAATATAGCTGGTTATGCTTTGTTAGTATTTGTTTGCGCAACAGGGGTATGCTTGGTTGTGGTCTGGTGTTTCGAATTTCAGTGGTTTAGTAGGAAATTAGTTGCAAAAGGGATATTAGAAATGTTTCCAGTTTAGCCCAAGGGAGTATCAAATGGTCTTTCGGTGGAGAAAGCCACTGGACCTCTGGCATAGATATGCAATAAGTCTGGCCACCAGACTCCCCAGGGATGTTTTAGAAGCTGTAGATTACCTACTGATATATTGTATTGTTTAATATTAAATGTGAAAATATCTCAAATAACATAAATGAAGTTGCTAGCACAATTAGTGTGGTTCTTTCGATTGTGTCTAAATGGATAGTGGTTTTGTGAAAAGGAAACAGAGATGGAAGACATGATAAGGCTTCCAAATTAAGGTGATACCTTTGAAGAAGTATTTTTTGGTACGGAACTGTGAGAAGTAATAGCCCAGTTTTATCTCAGTTTAGTTTGTAACCAGGTAATGAGGTGTGCTGGTCCATTACTTGATGGATATTGTAGGAAAGTGCCATCTTTCTAGCATAGTTACCCCCACTTTGTGCTTGATGCCAGTGTGTTTAGACTGTGGTTCACTGGGACCCTGCTAATCAGGACCCCAGTGACTGTGCTCTCTCCTCTAAATTTGGTTGCTGGTAAACATTGCACACCCACAATTGGCATACTGTTGCACCCATGTAAGTTCTTAGTATATGTCACTAAGGTACCCACCATTGGTAAACCAAGGGTCTCCCATGGGCTGCAGCATATAGTGTGCCACCCATGGGAGCCTGGGGTGTCTGTAGGCCTGCCACTGCAGCCTGCATGAAATGGTGCATGCACCCTTTCACCAACGAACCTGGTCACTGCACTTAGACATTATAAGTCACCCCTCTAGTAGGCCCTTCAGTCAAAGTGCAGGGGGCATGTCTCTAAGTGTGAGGGTACCCCTGAATGAGCAGGGTGCTCCTACAGACCCCAGTACCATTCTTGGACTCTGCAAGTGCAGGGAAGCCATCTTAAGGTATGTAGTGGACATTAGTCAACACCAGTGATCCAACTACATAATGGCTTCTCCGATCCTAGGCATGTTTGGTATTCCAGTGTTAGCTGCATGATACAAGGTACTCTGGGGATTACTTGGAGGACTGTCCAGTTCTGCCTGCACAGCCTTAAGGGGTCTAGCTGCCAGCCTACGCTGCTGCTGACTCCAGACACTGTTTTCCTCTCCTGCTGGTGAGCCAGACTCTGTCTGGAGAGGGAGAGCAAAGGATTTCCAACAAGGGAGAGGTGTGACCATCTCCCCCTGTGTATTAGGTGCTGAGGTGACGACCAGACTGCTTTGAAGGGCATATTAGGTGTCCTCCTTGCATAATCCGGTTTGCAACAGTTCAGGGACCCCAGGTTCCTGCTATGGTGCGAAACTATACAAAGGACAGGGGAGTGACCACCACCCTGTTCAGCTCCTCCCCTAGGGAGATGCACAGAGCTCTGCCAGGTAGTCACTTGATTCTGCCACCTTGGAAACAAGATGGGCAGAGGCCCTGGGGAGCATCTGACTGGTTAGACCAGGTAGATTATGTCCCTGAACTCCTCTGATAGGTGGGTCACTTCAGAGAGTGACCAATCCCCTTTTGGGTTATTTAAGGTCTCCCCCATGGGTGGGTCCTTTGATTCATCGATCAAGACTCTCCAAGGAACTCTCTGCAAGACAAATCTTCTGCTCCTGGCCTCTGGAACCACTACTGGTCTGCTTTGGAACCGAAACACGTCTGCTTCTGGTGGGAAGGCTCCAATTGCAACATTGTTTTTCCGGAACCTGCAAGAATTCCGCAACATCCAAGGCTGGGCATCCTTAAGGGTCACAAGGACTGTTTCTGCACCCAGAAGCACAAAGGAATCTCCCTTGGAGTGAAGGAGTCACTCTTTAAAAAAAGGAGTCACTCCCCTGCGTCCACAGACATCTCTAAACAACGTCTACCGGCCGCTGGGGTCTGCTGTCCCACAGACATCTGAAAACTCTTCTTCACAGGTGGTGTGAGTCTGTGGCTTCCTCTGGGTCCTGCTTGCCTTCTAACCAACTTGGGAGACTGTTTGCCCTTACTCCTGTCACTGCACTGTAACCCCTGTGCACCGCAACTGTTGCACTTGCCAAGGCTTGTTGAAACTTCCTCCAAGAGATCTTCGGGCACCAAGAAGCCCGGGCTCCAGCACTCGGCAGCATAAAGATCAGCCCCTGTCATGCAGCTCCTGCAACGTGGGACTTCCGTTCTGTCGTGCTGGTAGGTCTTCCTTGTGACTCCCTTTGTCCATCACCTGTGGGTCACTCGTGGGGGTTCCATCGACTTCTACTGGCCGTCCTGCATGCCGAGGGCCAGCCCAGACTCCCCCTCCTGGGTAGAGTCTCCTGGACCTTGCTGGTCCCTAAAACTTTGCAAACACTTCTTCAGCTCCTGCTTCCATTTGCCAGTGCTTGTTGTAGACCTAGCTGGCCACTGACCCGATGGCAATCCGGCGGCAGTCGAGGGACACCTCATAGGTGACTCTTGGGATCTTCTGAAGCTCCTCCACCCCGCAGCTGGACTTCTTCTTCCACCGACTTGCAGAAACTTCACCTACCGGAGGGTGGGCAGTGCCACATACACCTCCTGGGCACTTCCTTTGCAGGTCCTCCACTTCCAGAATCAGTCACTGGGTTCCGCCAGCCTGGTCCACGGTTCATAACAGCAATTGGACATACATTTTTATGCTATTTCTGTTGGCTATTTTGTGTATATATTGTGCGTATATATCTCAAAAGGGAGATATACCACTGTTAGTAGTGCTGTAATAAAGTATCCTTCATTTTTGCAACACGTATGTGGTTCTTTCTTGTGAGTGAGTTACTGTCTTACTACTGTGGTAATGCAAGTGTTTTACATTCCTCCTGGATAAGCTACAGCTGCTCGCCTCAGCTACTCCTACAGAGAGTTTGCTATCTGGACATCTATTCACTATCACTAAGGGTTGCCTGGACTCAGTACAGAGTGCTACACCATAGGTGTACACCACAAACTGGGCCAGCCTCCTACAGATATGAGCAATTCATGTTTTGGGTTGTTTACTTGAGGAACACCCCTAACATGCTGATAATTTGAATTGAAGACTCAAGTTTCAGAAGTCATATATGTGTTTGTCATCTCGAAATTTTTGTATGACCGGCCTAATACTAGTTTGCAAACTAAAGGAGATAAAGAACATCCTTGAAGGGTTCCTCTTTGGAGATTAAATCTGGAGGCGAGAGCAAGTATTGTAGCCTGGACACTGGAGTATACCAGATTACTGTATGTGCAAGACCATGCCAGTCTATTAATTTAAAGAGGCAGGTCCATTCAAATATATTGAAAGCCTTTTCCACACCCGGTGCAATAACATCACGCTTGATGATTTTCTGTTTGGTCAAAGCAATTATGTAGGAAAATAGTTTTGTGTTGGAGATTGATAATTTGCCCTTAATAAATCCTATTTGGTCTTGATGTATTAATTTCTGAAGTGGTTTATCTAGTCATGTGGCAAGGACGTTTGTAAGGATTTTACAGTCTGCATTTAAGAATAACATCAGGAGATATTTTTAGAGTTCTGCATGTATTTCCCTTATCTGTGTATGAGGCTGATGTATGCTTCACCCAAAATGCCCTTTGGGTTTTGGTTAATTGTGAAGTGAATATACAGTTTCAGTAACTAGGGGCTAGTTGTTTGCAAGTAATAGAAAGATTTCATGTGATAGCCATTCTGGTCCCGTTGCTTTATTTCTTTTGTAGAATTTGAGGTTGGCACCTATTTAATTTACAGTGAGGTTGTTTCCTAATGCTTAAAAGTCGATGTGTCGGTTAAGCTTCTTAGAGATAGCTGAGAAGAAGAGGTTTAGGTCTTGCTCGCTTGGTGATTTTTCACCAGTATAGAAGGTTCGCTAGAGGTCTTTAAATACCAGAGATCTGTCTTTATGCATATGTTTCATTTGCACTTTTGAGCTTACAAAAGAGCAGAGGTTCTAAACGTTTTGACTTCTGCGGTCCCCCACTCAATCATTACTTGGAATATGGGGACCCCAAGAATCATTCTTGGAAGCTGGGGCCCACGGCCTAAACAATTTCTTTGATTTTAACTTACAATACACAAAAATAAGTATGCACCAAACAAATGTTCAAATATTGAAACATTTTGTTTTAGTTCACCATCAATTACAGAAAACGTTTTCACATTTTCAATGTTGCTACTTAATTTTTATGGACTTTATTCTTTGTAATGTATTACTGTTAATATTATTTAATTTGGTAACAAGGTCATGCCCCTCCAAACGAGTAGGCCTTGCAGACCCCCAGGGGTCATTGGACCACAGGTTAAGAACCACCCTGATAGAGGATATGCTGCATTTCTCTTTTCTAGATTTCAGATAGTTGGCACCTACCTTCCCACCTTTGTTTCCACTAGGGTGGTATGTTACTTTAATGCTTAGGCAGATATGATCTGCAAAGGTAGTACAACTCCTATTAACTTTAACATTTAGCTATAAAAGAGATTTGTATGTTGTTGGATGGTTGACTTGTATATACTTGTTTTCCAGAGTCTTCACTTGTTTAAGCATCTGCACAGTTTCTTTCTGTGATTCTTTTTGACTCACGAACACCCATTAAAGAACTGGTTTGTAGTTAGGGTTGCTTCATAGGCATTCCAGGGGATAATGCAGGTTATCCTTCAGTTTGAAAGTTTGTAGCAAACTGCTGTATGTGTTGGTAACACAATCTTTTTAGTTAAAAGTGCAGTACTAAGGTGTCATCCTTGGGGAACAGAGGAATTAGTCAATAGCTTGATGGTTATTAAAAATGGTGATTGGCATGAGAGAATCTCTGGATGAGCTTCTGTATCCATTAAGGAACCATGCATATTTCTATGTGAAAAGAGATACACTATTCCCATATTTGAGAAATGGGGGTACAAGAAGAATGTAAATTCCCTGACCTCTGGTTTGCTGATCTCTAAACATCTGTTAATTTTTCAACTTCAATTATTTTTTTAATGCTTTGTGAAACTTATTTTGAATGCATCTAGTTTTTAATTTCCTATAAAGCCTCAGTAGGTGGTGCAACGCCCACCTGGGAAAAGGTTACATTAATGGGGGACACCTTTAATTGGTCTTGCATGACTTTCAATAATGGAGCGTTGCCACATGTTGGAGCACACATGTTGATTAAGGAATAAGCACATTTGTCAATTTCAACAGAACCATAAATCCATCTATCCTTGTTACCAGACGTAGTTGTGAAGACTTGGGATTTACATTTTCAGTGGAGCAGAGCTGCACTGCCATTTTCCTCTGGTTGATGGGCCAGGCAGCCCATCAAAAGTGGGTTCCCCCTTTGAAGCCTGCCTCTGGACTCACCCACCCAAGCGGCCATCTGGGCAGAGGAATTTACACCTCATTGCTGTGGCACTGCCCTTTGTTCATTCACACATCTCTCCAGGCGGTCAGAAACCTGTCTGAATGTGTATTTCTTTGTGAGGCTGCCCACTATCAAAGTGACATTAATTTAGGCTTCGGCATCAGGTCGCATTTAATGCCACAATTAATTGGATACGTCACATGACCCACTATGGTAGTCCCATTCAAGGGTTAGCCAGCTATGTGATATCAGGCAACGGGGCTACCAACCTTACCCAAACAAAATGACAATTTGGAAATTTTGCCGCTAAGACATATCATAAAACATGCCTTACTTAGCAAAATAGTGCTCCCTGCCATAGGACTCGATAGGCCTTCCTCAGGGGAGACTTACATATAATGTTAAGGGATAGGGTTGCTTTGCCATAGGTTTAAATGGCAAAGTGAAACTGGCAGTGCAAACACTGCTCATCTAGTCTGCAGTGATAGGCTGGGAGCCATTTTGTATGTTGTCACATGAAGGGTGGCACAACAGTGGTCCAGCCCTGAGTGGCACTGTCTTACAAGCCCTGGGTACCATAAGGGGCGGCTCCTTCGCGAAGGAGCGTCGCCCTGCTGGATTTTTTTTAAAAGGAAAAATAAAATGATAATAATGTACGCTATGTTACTAACATTTTATTTTTCCTGGGAGTAAGGAGCGGGGCTGGGCGGAGGGGTTCGGAGGAGGGGTTTTGCAGCACAATGTGCGCATGTCTGTTTGGCTGGCCGTTTTGGGCCGGCCAAACAGGTATGTGCACTTTGCATGTTCTTTACCCAGCTGTATTGGACAGCCGAGTGGAGAACATGCACAGGCTCCCAGTACCTGTCTGAGCAGCGAAACAGGCCACTCAGACCAATCACAACACTGCTGTCATGCTGGTGACAGCACCGTCGTGATTGGCTGGGAGCATGTGTGCAGTGCAGCCAGGAAGAGGAAGAGGATGGAGGGGAGATGAACGCTTCTCCCCTAGCAGGCAATGTTTTTTTACATTTTTTATTATTATTATTTTTTCAACCCCCCCCCGCCGCCTCCCCCGTCCAGTCGCGCCCGCCACCCCCGTTCAGTGGCAGCTGCCACTAGTACCATATACTAGGGACTTATAAGTACATTAAGCCTTGCCAATTGGGTGTATCCAATTCCACATGCAATTTGTATGGGGTTAAAACTCTGGGCCGGACGTCTGGTTAGCAGGCCTCAGTGTACTCTCAGAGTCGAAAAACCAGCCGCATCAGTCCAAAAATGTGAGGGTGAACATGCTAAAAGAGGCATTTCCTTAATATATTGTAACTAAAGCATTGTGCGGTTGCACACTGTCATCTACAGGCAGGGCATTATCCATTGAACGGGCACTAAATTTGCACAGACATACAAAACTAGTAAACTAGATGATAATGTGTGGAAATAGGGTTTCAGTGAATATTTATCATTTGTGCATCACTAAGTAGTGTCTTAATCCTATTAAAATTTTAGGTTCCATCACACTTCAGAATTACAAAAAGATTATGAGCTATCCTACAGCCTTTCCTTTCATACTCCTTGTACCCAAGCAAGAGTGATACATAATTCACTTTAGTTTTCTTTCTCTGACTGAAATGCGAGAGGAGCTTGTAAACATCAATCCCCTTGTTAAAAACATAAGCAGCAATTCGTCAGAATGCAAAGTGTGAAATCTGACCTCTATCTGTGCAACAAATGTGACAAGATAATTACAGAATTTAAAGCCATTTTATTAATTTCTTGGACTTCCACAATCCAACAAAGAAAACAACTTGCAACCCACGACTTGGGAAACATTGTTTAAGTAGTGTAAGGTCCTAGCTCCATATCATGTTTGGGATCATTTCCTTCAGTTTTTTTCTTTGGGGGCGAGCAACAAATCTTAGGGAATTTAAAATGGGACTGATCCACATGAAATTTGCAATGATCCAGATGCTGAACAGCTCATGCATTTTGACAAATTATGCACAGATTTGTCAAACTGTGGCAAAGTCAATAGCAAACACACAGAGACCATTTCCTGGGTATGTCCAACTCAACCATAACTATTGCCAACAAAATAATAAGTTATACAACAGGTACTCTGTAGTTATGGTGATGTTAATGATGCTCCATTTATAAAGTGAGACTGTTACCCTAACAGGGTGTACTGGCAATGGAAGACTGAAAAGATGAGAAAATAGTTTATTGGCGCAACGGATGCCTTTACATCCTTGCTGAACCTAAAATGGTTACCTTCAACTCTCAGGTGAAGGGGGAGTTGATTCCAGAGTTTAGGGGGCCAGGAACACCATCGGCCTCCCATCCTTCCAATCAAAATTAATTTGGGAAACTGTGAACAAAAAGACATTGGTAGATTGTAAATGCCTGAAGGGCAGGTATCTCAGAAATTCATCTGATAAGATTTCTGAGCCCTGTTTATAGAAGGGTCTACAAGTCATACAAACAATTTTAAACATGACTCTTAATAACAGCAAGCCAGTGCAGCTGTTTAAGTTGTGATGCTTCGTGCCCACAAAGAGTCTTTCCACCTAATTTTGGACTTTCTAATGCTGTTAGGGTTTTTATCTGCAGGCCTACATAAAAGGACATTGCATTAGTCCAGGTGAGATAACATTGTGCGTGGAAAATAATTTTGTGAGTTTCAGTAGCGCCAACAGCACTTTGTGTAGCATCCAAAAATACATAAAACAAGAGGCAGAGACCGTGTTTATTTGCTTATCCATCGTAAGATCCTGCTCGGTGCTAGCCAAGATTTTTTGCTGATACTGGTGAAGGTGGATCTCCCAGTTCTATAGGCCACCAATCTGAAGAGAGGAAATTACCAGTGGACCAAAGTACAGTAGCTCTGACTTGTCCCTATTCAAATTCAAGGCATTGGCACACATCCACTGTGTCACGGAAACCACACACTCATGAAAGTACCAGTCTCTTAGGATTTGTCAACAAAAGAGACTACAAGTGTATAACACAAGGGATGACCCAAATTTTATCATCATGGCCAGCAGAGACACTTAGAAATAAAACAAAATGTGGTTCAGGATGGGCCTTGAGACACCCCTGCATAATAGAGATCTACTATTTGAGGAGAACGTTGACATCCCATCCTGACTGTTTGTGTATGGTTGGCTAAACACGAGGAAAGCCAGTCTGAGGCTTTTCCTTGCATGTCCAGTAAATGCAGTCTGTGCCTCAAGATGCAATGCAAATCTGTATCAGATGCAGCACTAAGATCCAACAGGATCAGTGTCGCACTACTACCACATCTAATGACATTGTAATATGATCCATCCAACCTTCACTTGACCCTTCAATGCCTGGATGTTACAGACCGACCTCCCTGCTCCACTCATCAGCAAAATTGTGGAGAAATTTGTCAATCAAAGTCTATCCGCATTTCTGGAGTATCAAGGGATCCTCAGCCATACTCAAACTGGTTTCAGAGTAGGGAACAGTATGGAAACTGCCATGCTAGCAGTAACTGAGGAACCTAAAGCAAGTTTAGATTCGAATTGCTCAGTGCCAGTTATATTTATAGACTTAAGAACTGCATTTGATATGGTATCTCATTCAACATTTATCAGAAGATTGGAAGAAGCCGGAATTACTGGTAATGCTCTTAAACGGTTAACCTCATTTCTAAAAAGCAGAAGTTTTCAGGTTTGGGAGGAATCATTCTGCTCAAATACACTGACATTGGAGCACGGGATGCCACAGGGCTCATCATCAAGCCCCACCTTATTCAATGTCTGTGTCCAGCGTTTGGCAGACATCATAACAGGATATGGATTTTCACTGGTAACTTATGCTAACAATACGCAAATAACCATCTTTCTGACACCAGATACTGCTGCTCTTTCCTCTCAGCTTAATGATTGCCTCAGAGATGTTACTGACTGGATGTCCAGCAGCAATCTGAAATTTAATGGAGATAAAATGGAGGTATTGGTGGTTGGCAATAAAGCCACCCTTTGGACTGAATTACAATGGCCGGACTATCTAGGTGACCTACCGCCTCCTAAAAAGGAAATCAAAGGCCTTGTCTTCTGGATCGACTGCCATCTTACCGTGGAGGCCCAGGATAAGAAATTAGCAGCTACCTGTTTTGGCCTAGTCAGGTCACTGAGAAAGGTACTTGGTTGGCTCCACAGGCCACTTGAAGGACAGTATGCCGGGAACTTGTGCTCTCCTGTCTTGACTACGGTAACTCAGTTTACCTGGAAAGCCCTTTGTATGTGATCAAGCGTCTACAAATAATACAGAATGCCACAACCTACATTCTCTTTAAGATTCCCAATCATCATTCAGTTTCTTCATCCTCAGCAAAACTGCACTGGTTGCCGGTTCACAAGAGAATTCAATTTAAAACTCTTTGTCTGGCCCTCTATGTGATATGAAACAACAGCTCCCTTCTAACTCAGCGGTTTTGTAAACATCAATCCCCTTGCTAAAAACATAAGCAGCAATTCGTCAGAAGGCAAAGTGTGAAATCTGACCTCTATCTGTGCAGCAAATGTGACAAGATAATTACAGAATTAAAAGCCATTTAATTAATTTCTTGGACTTCCACAATCCAACAAAGAAAACAACTTGCAACCCACGATTTGGGAAACACTGTGTAAGTAGTGTAAGGTCCTAGCTCCATATCATGTTTGGGATCATTTCCTTCAGTTTTTTTCTACAGCCCTAAAAGAACACTACGCTCCTCAGATCAGAGACTTCTCATTGTGGCAAAATTTAAAAAGACAAGGAGTGGAGGGTGTTCTTTTGCCCACCTCACACCAAAGCTCTGGAATTCGTTGTTCTGATCTCTGAGAACGACTAAAGAAGACACAAAATCTCAGATAATATTTAAAGCACATCTTTTTGAATAATCTGCTTTGCTTTTCTATTATGTGATGGACTTGACTTTTAGCGCTGAGAGACAAGTCTGGGTAGCCATGCGCTTTACAAATCTCATAGCATAGCCACGCGCTTTACAAATACCATAGCATAGCATTGCATCCATCACTGATACCAGAGCAGTCTCTGTGCAGTAGGATAATTTATATCCTGCTTGGGTTTTGTTAAGCAACTTATTAGTCTCAAAGGGCCAGATGTATGTAGGGAATGGTTTGAGATTAACAAATAGCACATTTTTGTGATTCGCTATTTGGTAATTGCCAACATGCATGTATAAATGTGTGTGTGAGTCCCAGAGGGTTTTAAAGAGACCTACCCCATGCATATTAATGAGGAAGGTCTCACTTTGTGACCCACTGGGAATCGCTAAAAATACAGAGATGGTGGCCTGCTGGGTCAGCAGACCACCATGGCTGTGACTACTTTTAAATAAAGCACGTTTTTTTTTTTTTTTTAATGCAGCCAGATTTTCTGAAAGCAAAACAGGATGTGTTTCAAAAAGAAAAATGAAAACTTTGCTTTTCAATGTTTAAGAGTAGGCAATGTAAAGGGATATCTTCCCATTTGCGAAAGGAGGACTGCCAACTTGAAGTTGATGGTAAAATGTGAATGTTTTGCGACCGCATTTCGGTCGCAAAACATTCAGACATACCACTGATATTCAGTATTAGAAGGTGATGCCATAAACACACCCCTCACTAATACTGAATTGTAAATCCAATGTGGGATTCAGTAATAGGTTACCGAATCGCAACTAGGGCTTGTACCTGTAAAAGCATTTTTCTGCTCGCAAACAACCTGATTCTGCAAATTGGGCCATTTGAGAGTAGAAAAATCCTTTGTAAATCTGGCTCCAAGTGACTTTTCAGTTGCTTGTCAATACCTCTGCATTGTTGCACTTAAAGACAATCTTGAAATCGGTCTATATTGCGATAGTTGGAGAGGGTACAGTGAAGGTTTTCTTTTTTTAAAGAGTACGGATGATTTGAGCATCACTTCCACTGCTGGGGGCAGACTGCGGACTTAACTGACAAACTGCCCAGCTCCATAAACACCGGTGCCAAAGTATCCACTGCCAAGTGGAACCAGGAGACATGACAAGGATCTATTGGTGATTCTAATTTTGTTAGCATTGATGCTTTTACTGTATTAGTTTGTAACAGTGCAAAACATGACCGTATTGAATGTAGAAAAGCCAGAGGATTATATATCCCCAAACTATTATAGTTCAAATTTGTACTAATGTTATTTGGATTCTCATTGAAGAAGGCTGAGAAAGCTTTGCACATATCCATGGATGCCACGGTCTCTGTTCTGGAGAAGGAGGGAAAACATAGGACATTGACTTTTCTAAAGACTTCCTGATCAGACTTCTCAGCCTCTGAAATTGTAATTGAGCAGTAACGTTTCTTAGTTGACCAGCAAAAAAGTTGAATAATTTTTCAGCATAAATTTATAGTCATTTATATCCTCCTTGGAAAACATTCTCTTGGTCTAGAATCTTACAACCTTTCTCTTAGCAGATGGCAATTCTGTAGCATACCAAGAGGCTGGAGCATCGTTTTGTTACTCTTTACTTTCAGTGGGGCAACAGACTCCAGTGCATCACTAATCTATGAGTCTCTATCGCCTGTTGAATTACATCCTCAGTGTGCTCCCTACACAAGGGATGGAAGTCATTCAGGGCTTTATTAAACACAGCCCCGTGACATTTGTCGATGCGTGTCCAATTGTCTGGGGCCCAGGAGAGCCTCCTGGGCTATGTTGTATTTTATCTTTCAGTTGGGAAGCTACTCCATACTGATCCGACACTAGCAGGTTAGTCAGAGTTCCTGCCGTCATTGAGTCTTCCTACTAAAAAAAAAAAAGTACATTAAAAGTCATTTTGTGTGTGTGTGGAGTAAGAAATTGTTGCACCAAGTTCAGTGCTGACATGGAGTGAAGCAAGTTCTTGATATCACGACTGGTCACCTCCCACCAAATACTAATACTGAAATACCCCATAATAGACAGGTTGGATGACTTTAATAGATATGGAGTAACAAAATCAGCAACGTTACTTTGGAAATTGGAGCAGTGAGTAGGTGGTGTATATATATATATATATATACACATACATACAGGCAGGTAGTGGTAGCTTTCTCTGAGCGTTTTATAGAAAAAACAGAGTTTCTGCCTGATTAAAATCTTTTAAGTTCACCTTTAAGATGTTTAGGTGCGGACTGGGAATTACTGCCAAATGGCCTTTTTTGCTGCATTGATAACTATGTTGTGGTTTAGAGTGTCCAATATGTATAGCATATGAGTAATGCAATCAGCTAGGTTTTAGTATGTTATATTTCAATGCATCTCTGTCTAGTGGGGAAATAGCTAGACAGTTGAGAAGAGTTAAAAAAAAAAAAATCTATTTAACCCCCCTGGGAATACTTGATCAACGATATCACAAAAATTACAGAATATCATTGTAACAAACCCGGCATCAAACTATAACTTTTTTCCAAAAGAGCCTTCAGCCTTACACAAAGGGTTATGATCACTGGGGGCTGGGTGCAGGCCCTGGTTGAAGTCAGTGGTTCTTTGCATGGTCATGAGGATTATGTGTATCAATACAAAACCCAAAAAATTCAAAGAAGACAGTCTTGTGTCAATAAGACTCACGGGTAAGTACCCAGAAAATCAGAATCAATAGTTAAACAAAGCATAAGTTCCTTTAAAAACGTCAGTTGAAGAGATGTTATGTTTTTGACTTAGAGTCTAAAAAACACTGGAATTTGTCGGTTATGGTAAGCAATGCAACCATAACTGATCACCATAACTACTCACAGATGTTATCACAAAGCACATCGATGATGACATTGATGACACCACCTGCCCAATGATACTTTTGATATATAAAATGTATTTATATTTGCTTTCAACATACAAAAACTGCCTTTCGCACAACCATAACTTACATCACAAACATCAATTAAGGTACTAAAGAAGAAATGAAAACAACACACAAGACATGTGTCCTGAACTCATAATATACAGACATATTATGTGCAGTGGAGATGTTAGGCTGAAAGTCCTTCAGTTTTTCGGACTTATTTCAAGAGTTTTTCCTCACATTCCTTTCTTTTTGGTATCTCCCTACTCATCTAGCTAGCAAGTCAGTGATGTCACTTAATAAGAAATGGTTGCCTTCTCAGCCGATTCAGGATATTCTTTGTTGATGGTCTGTTCGAAGCTCCTTCTTTTAAATGGATCCTCCATTAAAGGTTATTTTACAAGTTCTTCTATCTTACGTTCCAGCTTTTTACCAAGCATCGCCTAGTGCCTCTGAAGTGATGTAACTTAGAAAAAAGAAGATGCATTCCTCATCGGACGCAAGGTTTTCTTTATCTAGGATATGTCTGATGGTGAATATCCTAATATTTGTTATAGAGCAGGCATTTTAACAGAAAACAGGAAATATTTTCAATTTCATTACAAAGACGATTTAATATGGATTATGGTTTTTCTATTGTTTGCAGACAGTTTACAGGAAGAGTGTCACTTCTGGTTAGTGGCAAGAGCCTTCTTTTCCTGTAGCATATTCGTTTTGCCAGATTTGTTTGTGCTTGAGGCGAAATATCAAACAATCCAGCTAGCCTTATTTGGCGAAAGCTCTAAGATTTTATTTTCTGTCCATTTCCAAAGAAGAGAACCGTTTTTTAACAGTCCTGTTTATTCTTTGCATCATCAGCCATTTTAGTCACAGGTTGTCTGTAGTTCCAGCTAGACCCTGACAATTTGATTCCTTCTGATAACAAGTGACAATGTCAGATTTTTAGAAGAAATTCTGAACCTGTGCAGCCACAGAGGGACCCATAACATCAATCCCTACCTTTATCCAAGGTCTAGATGGAACCTCAAAAGAAGTCAAAGGAGGGGTTGCAACCTTCACATTTTTGTCTGCAGAAGAGCACACACCACAACCTTCCACCACCTCACTGATGTGTGCATCCATCCTGAGCCATTAGACAAAAATCACAAATGCGTTGTTTAGTGAAAGTCGTACCGAGGTGCCCCTTAGGAGCATTGTTGATTATACCGCATCTCAACTTATGAAAAGGAACCAATTTGTCAGACCTAAGTAACATCCCATCTTCCGTGGAAAGTTCTTCACTTACTTTAAAAAATGGCTGAAGTGTTGGAGGTATAAAAATTGGCTGAAGCATGGGAGGTAATACTGTTTCCCTCGGCCAACCATTTTTGAAGAGATCCAGCAATTGTTTTAACACCAGGTCCTCTGTTACAGAAAGTCTCCATTCATCCTCAGAACAAACACCCAGTTTAGGCACATTGATGGATGCAACCAAACAATCCTCAAAGTGTACATCCATAAATTCAGCCCAAACAAGTTCATTCACATCATTGCTTTTGTTTGGGAGCCAGGAAAGAAATTTGGCTTCGACATTCCACCAGCAATGTGTCAACATCAAATTGAAACTATAAAAGTGTAGTATTGTATTGTATTGTAATCGTATTTATATAGCGCTTACTACCCCTGACGAGGCGTTGAAGCGCTTTTCGGTGAGTAGCACGCTACTCTGGAACCCAACAAGAATTAGTGATGGATTAGATAATCTCAAAATCCTTGGCGTACAACATTTACCTCTACCACCACCCATGATAGATACAAAAGGTTTGGGGTCTGTCTGTAAACAGACCCACTTATCCCAGATGTAGCAGCAAAACTTTTGATAGTCTAAAAACACGAAAATCTTTCTCGATTACGAAGTATTGCAGCTCTGCATCACGTAGAACTCTTGAGGCGAATGCAATGGTAAACTCCACATCTCCCTTCTTCTGTATGAGCACAGCTCCCAAACCCACCTTGCTGGCATCAACTGTGATACAACACTGTAAAGAGGATCAAACAGTGTGAGAGCTTTACTCTCACCCAACTGAGACTTAATCCAAGTAAAGGCTTCAGAACAAGCCCCACCCCAACTAAACTTGGAACCATGCCTGAGCACACTACTGATGGGTCTTGCTTTGGATGCGTATTCAGGAATGAATCGTGGGTAGAATTCACACGGCCCTAAGAAAGCCTTGACTCCACACTTATCAACAGGGGGAGGAGCTTCTTCAATGGACTTAATCAACCTGGCCTGGGTCTGATGCCATCTTTGGAAATCACAGGTCCCAAACACTCTACCTCACTACATATAAATAGGCACTTCTTTCTCTTAAGTGTAACACAAAAAATCTCGAGATCCTTTTTCAGAATTATGTTGTGTGTGATTACATCTTTTGCAAAAATTAGCGCATTGTCTTGGAAAACCAAAACACCCTGCACTTTTAACATGTTGTACGTTATTCTTTGGAATACCTAATGGCATACGTGATACTGGAATGTCCCCTTTGGGAAGACAAACGCTGTGAAGTGTCCTGACTCCGGGTGCAAAAACTCTGGTGTGATATGCTGAAGCAAGGTCAAGCTTTAAAAATAAACTTGCCTGTGCAGTGTGCGCAAAAATGTCATTAAATTTTGGTAACAAGTGAGAGTCTACCCAAATTTCCTTATTTAGTAACTTCAAAATCGACCCACACACGCTGTTGGCCACTACACTTATGTGCAACCACTAATGGGAACAACCACAATAATGACTCAACAGGTTGGATGATCCCCTGTTCACACAACATTTTAAGCTCTTTCGCAAGATCATCTCTAACACTGTATGATACTCCATGTAACCTGTGCTTGACTGGAACCGCTCCTTCCTTGACCTTGTGTTTGAAAACCTTTATTCTACTGAGTGCATCTGAAAAAAAACTTTAGGGAACTTATGGCTCCACTTCTCTGAAATATCATCCCATTCCACCACCAGAACTTGCTCTTTGTGATCAGGTCTGAGGACCATCCCAAATAAGCCTTGGTGAGACCACCTCAGAATTGTCAGCCCCTTTACAGCAACGTAAATTTTACCTTCAATTCTCCTGCCCTTGAATTCATGTAAATCCTCTATGTACCTTGTATGTCATAGTGATCCTTGCTGCTGAGTCAGCTAAACGATTTATGGCCATATGTACGAACACATTTTCCCATTGACACAGAATGGGAAAAACCCTTTGGTACATCTGGCCCTTAGTGTTTTTTCACCCACACATGTCCACAATAGGATCAACACACAATGAAGGATCTCCATAAATGGGACTGACCTTCTTATAGTTATGGGTGTTATTAGAACAGGAATCTTCATTGCCCACACTAAGCACCAGATCATTCACACCTTCAATGTCAAACTCAGAGCCATCCTCACAATTGGACTTCGTCACACACGCTTCTAAAATGAGGGTATTATTACTTTTCTTCTGGCAAACCTTAGCAAAATGCCCTAAAGTTTTGCAGTCATTACAGGTGACATTTTTAGCACACCAAACTTTCGAATTTTTACCATGTGGAGGATTCCTACAACTGAAAAACATATTGGAGAATGGTGCTTCCATTTTAGAAACAGAGGGTTGTTACAATTATTTTTCATGTGAAATTCGGGCTTTTTTCAAGATGATTTGTCGGATTTAACTACATTCACTGATTCTGGAGGTTTCTCCTCAAGTTCCTTTACTGATATTTGAAAAATCCCAATGCCTTTTGCTGCCTTGATGGCTTCATGCAAGGATGAGTCCCCCATAGATAAAGGTTTTTGATGGATCTGTTTGTCTTTGCACTGGAAGCGACCTGATCTCTAATCAGCTGATCTGTGAAATTTGCAAACTGACATTGTGAGGCAAGTCTGCACAGTGCTGTGAAGTAGGTATCCATGTTTCCCTCAAACCTCTTATCTTGGATTGTTTATCAAAACTCATTTGTTCGGTTTTTTGGCACCTACTTGATACTCATCCAGCACTTCACCCTTATCCAACATCAAGCCAGGTAAATACCTGAATATGGATCTTCCTTCAAAATCTAATGTGTAAAATCAGACATGTTTTCCTTTCTGCACCTAAAAACGTCTGAAAATGTATCAAATCAAACCATACTGACCATATGACTGGGCGATCTCCAGGAGAGTCTTGAAATGATGGAGGCAGAGCCACTGGTTGCATGATAAAACCGAGAATTTCCAAATAAAATTGCTGCAACGAATGCTAATACTACTGTTTTATATAGGCAATAAAAAAACAACTTTCTACATGCGAGATTTTTAAACTGACCAAAGAAAGCAGAGAGACATTGGCTGAGAAGAGAAAATTTAGTGAACAGAATGAGAAAAGGGTGCAAGGACTGAGCAGAGGAAAGAAAAGAAGAAGAGTAAAGGAAGGAGAAAAGGAAGGGCAAGTGCTGATGGCAGAAACAGATAGAGAAGAGGTGGTGTAGAAAGTGGGGTTAACAGTGTGTCTGAATCTAGCATGATGGAAATGGAACTTATGAGCTACAAGATGCCAAGTGGCAACTATTGCTGAGGAAGTGAAAAGGGAAAAAGACCAATAGGAAAAGTCGCCGAGAAGGAAACATTGAAACGATATGAAGGAAATGGCAGTACAGATGGAAAAGGAGAAAGAAAGATGAATTATGGACTGTAGAGTGAGGGTGCAAGCAAGGTTTGAGCAGAAGATGATAATGGGAGAGAAAAAAAAAAAATCAAGGAAAATCAAGAAGAAACAGGGAAGAAAAAAATCGCTAATGGAACAAATATAAAAGGTAGATGAAAGTAAATGGAGGAGATGGGTATCAGGGAAAGGTTCAGGGGTGAAGGATAGGGTGATTTAATACACACAGCAATGGAGGAAGGGATATGGGCCAATAGAAAATAGGAAGCAAAAGGGTCAGAGAGTTGGTTAAGGTGCGTAGGTAAAGGACCAAAAGGCACAGATGGATTGTGTACTGGCTCAGTGGAGAATGGATTCACTCAAAATAGGTGGAGAAAGACAAGAAAAGGGAGAGCTCAGTTGAAAAGTGTAGATACTGAAGAAAGAAGGTTGAGGAAAAGAAGATAAGGGGCGAATAATGGTCACGAGCAGAGTGGTAGGGACACAGAAAGATAAGTTGCGTATGGAAGAAGAGGAGGTGTATGAAGCATTGACTGAGGAAGATGAGGACAGCAGTGGTGAATAAGGTGAACAAGGCAGCTGGAGAGGTGTCCCTAGGTGGGATACCTTCATGGCCGATCACAACTGTAATGATGCTCCCAGATTACTGGATGCAGAAACACCAAGCCTGATTTTTACCAGCAGGAAAAGCCAAGCAGGGAAAGTGTGTGCAGATTTAGACAGCGAAAGCAGGCACAGCCAGCCTATCTGCCTGACCTCTCCTACACAACAGGGTGACTAAACAGCCCACATCCTGCCCTTCCTCGCCCTCCCACCACTGCCCCCTTACCATGCTCCCATTTAGCGCCTGTTCGGAGCAGGCGGATGATAAATGGGAGCAGACGTGTTCACAGGCATGTTCCCAGAATCGGAAACAGTCATACAGATTTGGAGCAGGTAACATAAGGTGTGCATTTTTATTCCAAATTATGGACACAATGGCTTGTAATTCCAGGGGTGCAATTACCAGCTGGAACTTGTGATTTGAGATCAAGCAATTTTGGTATCCTTGCACTGTGAAACTTGTAATAAACACATAAGTGTGTTGTAAGGGGGTTAAGGAACAGAAAAGACAGTGAATGGTACAAAATGACTAAGTAGCCAACTTAATCCTTGTCATTACAGACTTAGCATCCAGAAATTGACTTTCTTCCAGCCACTTAATGCATTCTGAGGTACTGTACTGTTGCCTACCCTAAGGAGTATTTAAAGGAATGCTGAGAGGTGGGTGACAGAAGATCGACAGGCTTTGGGAAGCATAATGAGAGGGAGAAAAGAGGGTGACATGAGGTTGAGGGAAACCGTATTCTAGCAACGAGTTTGACTGAAACAGAAAGCCCAGCAAAAGATGTACAGGACCAACAAATGCAGCCTACTTCTATGACATATCTAAATGAGCTGCACAAATCGAATGAAAACCTGACATGCATAAAGATAGCAGATTAATCTCATATTTTCCTCATACCCAAGTGCGTGGATGTTTTTGAAAGGCACTATGAAATTATTTATATGTACGCGTGACTGTTTCATAACAAGAAAAAAACACTACAGGCCGAGTTAAGGATTTATAGTCCACAACACATCACTTACAGCTTAATGGAACAATGACCTAATGATTTGTTATATAACAAAACTAAAGGCAAGTTGTCTAATTTGCTGATACTACGATGGAATGTTATTGTAAACATTTTACAATGGGGATTTTAATTATTTTCACTTATATCATTCGAGTGATTTGTTTTAAATTGTAACTGGCTGATGTTGTTGGGGTTATAGATCTAATTTCCCGTGATTTCACCAATAAGGCTAGCCACTTTTTCAGTCGAGGTTAGGGACTTCGCATCAACTAACCCTAGCTCTTTAGCAAACAGAAATTTGCATTCTGGAACTTGTAGTTTTGCCCTTCGCGGTCTTAAATAAGCTCCAAAAGCCTAGCATGCAAAACACTGTTTGGTAAAACGCCAGGGCCAACTCAAATTGTAACGCGGGTCAACGGTGTATTCTGGATAATGCTTGTGTCAAATATGTTACTTGCGTCACCTTATAACTGGAATCTTCCGATGTTTTTTACGCTCTCTACACCACATTCAACCCTTACAGTCTTCACTGCCCGTCCTCTCACCTTCTAACACTTTAGTCTTTTGGTGGAAGATATAGCACGGCTGAGTCTTATACAGCGGCATGTTTTCCAGCCGAGGCCCAAGCTGATGGTGGGGGTCGTGCCAGCCCTTGTCCCATACCATGGGCTTGGGCTTTGCCAGTTCAGGTATGAAGTGCATCCTGTCAGCGTAGGTGATGGGTTCCAGGCCGGGGATGTCATACTCCTTTTTCTTTGGGGGGATGGGGGCGCCTCTGCCGGCGCGGACCGGTTCCAGGACTTTCTTAAATGTCGCCCACCGGTTGAGGTACAACTTAGCCAATGTACCTTCCATCTTTACGATGGGTTCAATTCTCCCCACTAAAATGTCACTGCATGGGCGCCGCCATGTTGTGTATCGAAGGAGGGGCAAAAGACACAACACTGTCAGCAAGAGCAATGAAGGACATTCTTACCGTCTCTTTGTGGGGGCCATCTTAGGGTGATGTGGATTGTGGCAATCCAATATGCCTCAGATAATGTACCATGTGCATTAAGTAATGGTGTGCACTACACTTTAAGACTGCATATACGATTAATGTTTGTTGAATAACAAGTAGGTTTTCTATACAATTTCAATTTTTAAGCCTATAGTAACTTTGTAAATTGCTTTTTCTTCAGATGAACATTTCCATGTTTGTATATTATAAACCTCCCACTACATTGAAGCCGCCGCCTCCTACAATGGCACTGTGATCACAGAATTCCGTTTTAGGAATGCACATTTTATTTAAAATTTCGTATAACGCTGTTAGAACCAGCTGCACGATTATTTATTTTTCATGTTACTAAACCAATTATATTGCCCTGCAAACATTTATATGCACTTTTATCATTAAACGTCCTTTACCTTGTTCACTATCAGTACGTGATGTGCTAATGTGGCGATACAAGCTAGTTATCTTAGTATGGCCGCCAATTTCGATAGGGTGACCGGCTTTTGTTTCTGCCCTCGCCTCTTTCTACTTCCATCCCACCTTGATCCTGTACTACTGTATCTTCTCTCGCTACGATAGAGGTACTTGTGCGAGGTAACGCTTGATGTGGTGTACTTAGCGTTGTTAGGGGTCTTTGCTCTGATGAAAATTAGAGATGTTACCACAAAATGAGACTTTGCTTATATGACAGTTCAGTGTTTTCAGTGGTCATGTGTGACATTTCAATGGCTTATGTGTAACACTGAGTCACACGCTATCGGAATTTGTGAAACGCTGTTATGTCCAAGCAATAAGATACGTTTTTTAAAAATGTCTCTTTGTGTGATGTAATGGTTCAGGCATTGCTTTAAAACACATAAAAGTTTCCTTAAGTGCTTCATCGCCTCCTCAGGGATATAGTAACATATAAATGCATTTTTTTAAAAAATGGAAAGTCGCTAAGTCTACTTCCAGACATTACAGACCAGCACTTGGATGCCTATCATGGTACCTTTTACAGAGCCCATCATAGTTTCCTCCCCACCACCTAGTTTCTTTAACTGACTTCTAACAAAACCCACCATCGCCTTTTTTTCTGGGAGCAGTTCACCCTCTCTTCAAACATAGATCCCTCAACTAGTTTAAGGATAGGGTGTCAAGGTCTACTTCCACCAACCTTGTATCAGCTGTTGTGCTGTGCAGGTAATGCTTTGTTTAAGCTGAACGTATTGTTCTGTTCAAGAAGGAAGTTGGAACTGGAACTTGCAGATCCTGCAATTGTCAGCACCCTTTGCAGAGGCCACAGAGGAGACGGGCTCTTGAAGTTCTTTGCCACTGGTTCCAGTAGTCCATCCTACTACGGCCCTGCAAAGTGGGCAAAGTACACCCTCTCCACACATGACTCTCAGGGTTGCAAAAGCGAGCAGGTAAAAGCTTTTCAGGGAGGTAGTGTGGGGCAAGAGCCCGGAACGCAACAGTCACCCTACAGGCACAATAACATATTGTCCAGCGAAAGTACTTTAATCACATAGCGAAATTAAATGATACACAGTGCAACTAGGATTCCCAGTTACAGGCTTTCGATCCGGTTTGCAATTTCAGCCAAGTGCTGTCCTCCTTTGGTACCTCCACCTCTGCTACAAGGGTTTCTTAGTGGCTATAATTACAGATGTATACCTTAGGTGTTTGCATGAATTAGACACAGGCACAGTTCACTTAAAAGTGCCCTAAAGTCTAAAGAACACATTGTCCTCCTCCTCCTGGACAGTCTCCTGCAGGGCGAGGCACACACCCTCCCTCTCTCAGCAGGTAGGCTTCTAGGATCTAGACAGACCCTTAAGTGGAAAGTGCAGACTTCAGGGGATGTCCCTTTACTTCTGTGAGAAGGGCTGTCAGGCAGACAACAGCCTTGCTCACCCAGCTGTCCCTTGAGTGTTTTCTGGAGCACTCTCTTCCTTGGCCATGAAAAAATAGGAACTGCAAAAAAGTAGGATGTTTGGATCCCACTTTAATACTAATTTTCCTGTCATGCCATGTGTATTCATTGTCTAAGGTTTCAAAACTGGTTCGAGTTAGTGCACTTTCAAATGCCATTATCTGGCTATTCCTCAGACACTTATTCTACAAAATGAGGCAAACCCATATTAACCCTTAGACCTCGGTTGGTAAATGATAAGTACAAATTTGGTCACTCAGGGGAAGTAGATGCCTAGACTTCCACGGCACTTAAGTTCACAGAAACGTCTTATATCGAGGTATAATGTCCTTAGATTCGTTCGTATTTCTTGTTTATTTCTTTTATCCAGAAAGGTCTAAACATTTATAAAAGACTTAAACATTTCAAAATATTCTCTTCAAAGGTGCCCCTGAAATAACGGTACAGTGAAAGTGATTAGTGTGATAATTAAAGTGACAGAGTGTAATATACAATATATACAAGATGTGGTTAAAAAGCATAAGAAAACAGTGAACTTCAAGAAGACCCCTTTATTCCAGGTGTCTTGAAGTCACCTTGTATATTTAATCCACATTTAAATCAACGTTTCGACCCTATGTAAAGACATTAATCAACAACAGGTCATCTTCAGGACTGAAAAGTTCTTTATGCCGGTAGCACCTTAATAAAAATGAAATAAACATTCCTTTTATGAACCTCTCATAAATGATTTCATCCATATTTCAATATCATCTTAACGGATGCCAGCCCAAAAAAAAAAAAATCCCTCACCTATTATTCAAGATTTTAACAAGTGTTTCATAGTAGTTATCAAAAACGTCTGATTGTTTTTCTGAAACAAAATAGATAAATTACCTTTAAGCAATTTGGCAGTTAGTGAGTATCTCATTTTAAAATTTATTGCCATATATATCATCGGCATCCATTGTTGCCTAGGTCCTCCCTATTTTACTTTTATTTCTTGTTAATGAATACCTTACAGCCTTATCTAGTTTGTCTATTGGGCTTCTATATCACCACATATACTCAAATATTAATAATTGTCATTACTCACTTGAATTTCAAAATATTTGGCAAATAACCATCTAAGTGGTCTCACTTCTTGGCTTCCGCAGAGGCACAGAGCCACAACTTCATTTAATATCCTTCTGCAAAACAGGACAATTCTTTTCTAAAATACTGGGCACAACCCGAGTTATATCTCTAAACATAATTCAGCTTGTTTTCATGACTCTCTGTACTTGCTTGAGAGAGATCAGCTAAGTACTCCAAGTACGATCTAATTAGTCAAAACACATACAAGCGCAATATATCGCTCCTATATAACAAATAAATGTCCTTACACATAATTAATTTATTTAATTAGTTCTGTGTGAAAGCTCAGGAGACAGCATCTGACAGCCTCCGAGCACTTCAAAAAATATATGGCGAATGTGTCCTTGCATTTTTATTGATGAAAAATCCTCTTTCTGGCAAGTAATATATCTAAAATACCAAAATGTATACACAAAGTATCTTTGTATTTACCTTACTTATTCGGATTTCTCTGTCTGCACTCACAAGAAGACGGCGCTTGTATCTAACCGCGCGCGCCAAAGCAGACCGGTTAAATAAACTACAGGTCTGCGTGGCGTGTGTCACTCTGATTGCCCGCGCTCTCTTTCGCGACCCTGTGCCCTCACTGTTGTTTTAGATGGTCCGACCAGTAAAACTATGCACATGGATCCAAAATCTTGAAACATCAAATCGATATACAGTCACTATTTTTTTCAAAATACAATTAAAAACAAAACATGCTTTTTTGTAAAACTTGTTTTTTTGTAAAGACCAGTACACCACACCCCAAGACAAACATAGAATACTGACTGTGTGTCTGCCTCTTGGGATGGTGCCACCCGTAGAGGAGTGTAACACCTGGTGAAGCATCTTTGCATGCATTTATACTAGTACACATGGCAGGCCTACATTGGCAGTTCTCCCAGACGTACTTGTACAGGTACAGAATGAGCATGAATCTGCACCAACTCATGACTTAGGAATGAAGTTAAAGAGGAACCTTTCAACAGTCTAATCTATCATTCTAAGCAACATTCAGGGAGAAGCCTCAGTTCTGGCCATATGCCAGAGACTAGACTTGGTTCCAGTTCAAGGCCATGAATGGGAACTACCAAAAATAATTGCGGAAATGTATGCCTCTTTAGGACTTGAAACCTTGGGTACACAGCCTGGTAAAACACATTTAAAGCCTAAAAATACCACTGAGGGATCCATTAAATTGAAATCTGCAATGGAAGGGAAGAGAAAACAGAGGGACATAGAGAAAAAACAGAATGGTGAACCTGTTTCCAGGAATCCGGCAGTAGTTGTTACAATGTACCGGGCCGCAAAAAAACAAAAAAAAACTGAACAATATCAGTATTCTGATAGTTGAAGTTCATGTTCTTTTCAGGACACTGACAGGAGAAGAACGCAGAGGAGGAGTTGATCTGAATACAGAAGGAAAGAGCAGTACAGTAGAAAAAGTGAAGCAGGACACAAGACTGACGTCACCTTAAAGAGGGAGGAGAAATATTGGACTCTAAAACCCATTAAAGAAGAAGAAAGTAGCAAGACTTTCTAGAAAACATGATGATACAGCTATGAGTCCTCCTGCTTGACTGAACTTTGGCTGGAGCACTTCTAGACAGTGCATCAGACCCTCAGAGGTTTCTGGATCTGAATCTAACTGATGAATTTATACAAAGCGAGACTTCATTTAAGCATTTGAATCCTCCTAATAGAGTTTATCATTTAAATATACACTTTGAAGTGTATATACCATGTATCATTAAAGCAGTCTTCTGGTCACAATTGTCCAATACTTATGACATCATTCTACATAAAGAAGACTGGCCTCCAGTCTTTATTAGGGGAGCACCCCAGGAGGAGAAAGTAATAAGAGTAGCTTTAAGAGATCAGGGAAACCTAAACCAGTTAATGGGCTGTAGGACAGGCTCCGGCCCTATCCAGAAATCAAGCCGGGTGGGACAAACCTTCAGATCCACATTTTATTCCCTTATGCTGTGAGCGTCAAGCACAGGCACAATACCCTTTAAAGCCAGAAGCAAAACGTGATATGCAAGCAATATTAGATTATTTGCAGTAACGGCATAATAGCGCCTTACCTGTCATCAATGAACAGGCCCCTTTTTCCTATTTCCAAACCAGGTGGCTTCTATCGGATAGTTTTAGACTACAGGAATTGAAATTCACATACACAAACTTATGCATTGCAAAAATGCACATAGCACAGGTTTAATGATGAACCTGGTGCAGAAAAAATGCAAAACGACCCTTGATATTTCCAGTGGTTTCTTCAGTCAAAATATACCGCATGGAAATAGATATCTGCTCGCCTTTAGTTACAAAGGTGTGCAATTCTCATTTTGACGCTTGCTTTTGGGCTATAAAAACAGTCCTTGCTTGTTCTCAGTGCATATTATGGAGATCGTACAACCAAATTCCAAGGTATTGTAATACTTTAATGATATCTATATTACTGATGGCAATGTGGATTTACACCTGACAAGGGTGGACAGAGTTATAAGCATATTAACATCACATGGTTACAAAATTAATTTTAAGAAATCGAAGATTACCTATGTTGGCCTTTTTAGAGTATGAGTTACCTTGCGAGGACAAGGGCCTAGATGTGGACTTCCTTCAGAAGTGTGCTATCCTGCAGCATCCTGATACAGCGAAAAAGTTGCAAACCCTGCTGAGATTTCTAAACTTTAGACCTACTTATTTGCCTCACTATGCTGAGCGAGTAAAGTCCTTGTATGATCTAAGTTCTGCCAGGGTTTCAGTCGAACAATGGACTAGCATGTACCCTGATATCCTCTTTGCTCTACACAGACAGACATGCTGAACACTAAATATTTGCAAATTAGGGATAATAGGACCAACCTAGTTGTCAGAGCCATACCCAGTCACTATGGTTATACAATGAGGGACAGACTAGCCCTGTTGCTTGGAAACCCCACTTGTATTCATTGACCGAAGCATGTTTTGCTTCCATTGAAAAACATCCTTGTAGCTGTGCAGGCCTCTATCTTGAAGAGGGCACTTTTGCACAGGGAGACATATTATTGTTGTTTCTCTCGTTCTGGCACTAGAGCCAATCCTCGAGAACTACACTCAAGGTGGGTCCAGTGGGCCTCTTCTTCAGGTGTAGTGTAGGTAAAGTTTAAGTATGATCCCACTCTTCATAGACAAACTTTTCTCCAATATAAACAAAATGTTGCCTCAACTCAAACTACCGTGCCTATCGAGTCATACCACAGCACATTCTACACAGATGGCTCTGGCCACCTAGCGATTAGGAACAAAATACAAATACTCTGCAGCCTGCGTGTCAGTGCAAGGAGTAGTGTAAAGTGTTGAATTTCATCCGCCACCCACCCACACTAAAATCCTATGTGATGGCACTGTATAGCTTGCAGAATTACATGCCCTGTTACTTGAATTACAAAAGGCTGTCTCATCTTTTCCCGCGCTTATTATGTCCGACTCATCCTTCTGTGTGCATGGACACAATGTTGACTTTCAGCATTGGTGTTTGAATGGATTCAAGGATTCATAGGGAAAACCTATAAAGAATAAACAGTTTTGGGGAACATAGCTATCTTACAAGATAAGCTTCCATTGGTCTATGTAAGGCACACTTTGCGTCATAAGCATGATGGCATTCACGCTAAAGGACACGGTGCAGGCAACTTAACTGCTAAGGCTCCAATCCTCACTGCTAGAGTAGCAGTCCAATCTAGATCTCAAACGAAGATCGACACAGATATCTTAACATCCATAAATGCAACGAAACAAAGGGAAAAACGTCCTGCAGGCTTTTCTCTAAAGTACTATACCCTTATTTTGGACAACATTCCTGTAGTCACTCTACCAGCACATTTGTGACATTTGTTAACTGTTGGCGCCCATCGTACACTCAGTGGTAATATATTGATTGAGTACTTTACCATTGCCAATTTTGAAAGTACTTGTGAAAAGACAAGAACATTCACCTGCATTCAATAGTAATCTCAAAATAAGACCACGTTAACCTGGCAACTCAAATAAAGCAAAACTCTACATCACACTAACAGTTCAGGGTGGTCAGCAATAAAGTCATTAATCCATTTGGGTTGCACGTAGCCTTAGTTAGATGCGTTTACAGCATGCCAATGGCTTTGTTGTCACTTGAATGTTTATAGGGCTAGATGAGGAATGATGGTGAAGACAGCCATTAAAATGCAGAAGCTATTGTGGTTATCCAAGACCCCTTGGTTTCTGGAGGCTTCTTTAATAGCTTAGGAAGTGGAAAAGACGGTGTGTGTGTGTGTGTGTGTGTTTGTGTAGAGGTGTGTGTGTGTGAGTATGTGTTTGGTAACTAAGAGTATGTGAAGATACTGTGATAGGGAGGATATTTATACCTATTAAGCCTTGTGTGGGGTGATAAGGCTGTTTCAGGCGGATGCTATTAGACTCTCTGTCATAGGTTTTCCAATAGCATCCAGAGATATGAGATAATTTAGACAGAGATGTATCTGAGAAACCTGACTTTTTAAGCCTCAGTATACATCCCCTGAAGTTTCATGTCCCACTTTACAAATTTAAACTACTCTTTTTGACACAGCTTAGTAAAATGTTCAGAGACAGTGCATTTCCGATTCTTCAAATGACTATTATCTATGCCAAACTTTATGATCTGTTAAATCTAAAGCGATGTATTTTCTTTTGAAAGTAATTAACAGCTTCCTTTCCTCTGGCTGCATTCCTTTTAAATTTAAATGTGCTTTTGACTTTCTTTGTCAGCATGTGACCATTCTAATTATAGATAAAGCTCCCTTTTGACCTTTGTATCTAAATTACAGTCAATGTTACACTTCATATCTATTGTTTGGAGCACCTCCTTAAATGTTGTGTGTATTTGTAGATAATATTATTTTAACTACATGTAATAAAGTCAAATATTACATCTTATTTTGGACCTTGTACGTATCCTTTTCACTGTAATGGATACCTTGAGAGGATTTATTTTCTCTCCTAAATAATGTATATGATATGTTTTGACTAAGTCTATAAAAGCATTGTTGTCAATAATGATTTAAAGAGTAGTCCGGTGTTAAATGAGACAGTCACTGATTTGTTGTGCGCATATAGCCCCAGTGGACACCCTGTCACACTACTCAAGTTACTTGTGTGCGGAGAGGATCAGAATTCCAGGAAGTAAGATGTGTCCTAAGTTGATAGCATCTTCAAGTGAACTGGGACTCAGTGTTCAAGGTCTTGAAACATTTATGTGATGAACAGAGATGCTAAAAAATAAACAAGAATGAAAAGGTGTATGCATAGGTGGGTGGAACGGTGTCTTTGCAGAATCCCAGGAAGATAGTTAAGGACTTCCTGACCTTTAGGCCTCCCCCATAGATGGCAGAGGTGATGGTATGCTAGAGGATGGCAGTCAGCGGAAGTAGTAGTGGTTGTCCAAAACTACTCTGGGAATTTTTGCAGAACTGAACAATGATAGGGTTATAATGGGTGTTGTTTAGTGATGGTTGTCAGTTGTTTGAGGTCTGTTCCATTTCACTACTCCTTTCTGTGTGATGTGTTGGCATTACATTTGGGTTCAATCACCATGTGGTGTCCCTCTTCAGGCTCCTCTCCTGGTCTTTCTGCCAAGTTCTTCTGGTCGTGGCAGGCATCTGCCTCCACAGAGGATGGCAGGCGATCCCAACAGTAGATACTGATGTCTATTGATAGGGTGTGATCCTGGAGGGTGACGTTTTGCTATGTCTTCTGTCTGCCTACAGTCTCTTCTGAGAGGTGTCATATATTTTGCAAGTGTAACATCGAGCAACATTGTAACCAGAGGTCTTGTACTGACGGTCACCACCTTGAGTGTCCTGTGGCACACAGCTCAGCATCTCAATTTTCTATTGGTTCTCTTTTTTTTTGGAAAGCATGCAGTTTCTCCCACCTATTTGTACTTCATTTCAGTGTTTTTTGTTGTTTATAACTCTGTTTTTATTGAGTTTAGAAAACATAATCAACAAAAACATTAAAGTGCAGTGCGTATCAATACAAAAGATTACAGAGTCTTCTTTTTTATCACATTCCTATAGGACGGATTAAGCACACAGTCTGGAATAAAAATGTATAATACCCACTGCAGCAGAAATAACACTCCACTGACCCACCCAAGAAAGATCTACCTGAGACCAAGTCTTACATATCTTAAGAATCGCGTAGATGCAACCTCACCACAGTTGGTCGTCACTCCTCCAGTCAAAACAAGGAGCACTTAATCAGTCATCCTCATCCGTACTGCCCTCTGTTCTTAACTCTCCCACACCAGTGAACCGATCCAGTAATGTCCCCATGCAATCACGTCCGTAAGTGCCCCATCCCCTCTCCGTGACATGCGCATATATTGTTCTTCAGCAGCACCCCATTCCATCAAATCTCGGATCCAGCAAGGGATGGAAGGGCACCGGGCACTCATCCAACCAATGGCCTCCCTGCGTTTGGCAAACACCAAGGCCAATTGTGTGAGTTTGTATGGGATATTCCTCACCCGCGGCCTCCTCACCACTCCTAGAAGGCATGTCACAGGTGTTACTCCTCTACTCTACCAACTACTTCCCGCCAGTAACTGTGCACCATCTTTCATGACCAGGCCAAGTGTAAAAAGGAAGCATCTAACAGGCCACATCTAGGACAACCCTTGCTGGGTCAATCTTACTAAGACGGTCAGGTCTGATGTATGTTCTGTGCACAAAGTTGAAGTGTAATAGTTTGAACCTGTTGTTACAGTACACCGTATGCACCAGCGATAACATCATTGCCCAATCCACATCCTCCATAGGTTCTCCACATGCTCCCATGCTCTGCACACAACACTCTTAGGACCCGGTTGATCCGCCCGAAGGTTTTTTTTAAATCGAGTGATCAGATGGGTCTCCTCACCCCAATTCAATAATCCATTCAGCACTGACGATGCCTGAGGGGCCAGCGGAAACCCACACCAGATCTCTCTAGCCACACTCTCCATTTTGGCATATTGCAAGAACAGACCTGAGCCCAATCCGAACATATCCCCAACATCCGGGAATGAGATAAACTCTCCATTGGGGTATAGGTCTCCCACCACTTCACATCCTCCCAGCCTCCAGCCTTCCATTGACATTAAGGTATCCTTATCCCTGAAGGGGCTAAATCCCAAATCTTGAATTCTCTATCAAACGGGGCATGTCATATGACTTTCTTGACAGCCTGCTCCCATATCCAGGCAGTGGTTTTGACCAGATATGGTACGTCAGACTCAGACCGGCCGCCCGACATCAGTAGATTTGCCAGCGTCTTCCCACCCAACAGTCCTACGGTCTCTTCTCCCAGTTGTACGATTCAGTCATCCACTTCACAGCATGCTGTAGGTGCGCTGCATAATAATAATATCTAATGTTAGGGATTGCCAATCCTCCCTCTTCCATCTCCCTCTGCAGCATTGACAATGACACCCTACTACGCCGCCCAGCCCACACCAACGAAATCAACAAGCTCTCCAGTCGATTAAAAAGTCAAGCAGACAGCGGGAACAGTGAGTTCTGAACCAAATAAAGACACCTTTGCAAAAACACCATCTTGGCTACACCCGCCCTCCCTATTACAGAGAGAGGTAGCCTATTCCAAAACAGTACTGAGCGCTCAAGGCAGGACACCACTCATTCCACATTATGCTTTTCATGAGCTACCACAGTGTGAGTTACCCAAATACCCAAATATTGAAAGCTTTCAAGCTCCCATCGGAGCCCCACCACCGGTAACCTCTCCGGGGGGGCACCACAGAGAGAACCCAACGGGAATAGGAGTGACTTCTTCCTATTCACTTGAAGACCCAACACAGCCCCAAAAGCCTCCAACAGCTGCAACAATGCAGGCACCGAAACACTGGTCTCACAAAGATACACCAGTGCACCATCTGCATAAAAAGAGACAGTGTGTGTGGTCCAGATGCCCCAAGGTTCCAGCTCCTCCCGGATCCAAATCGCCAATGGCTCCACCGCCAAGGCAAAGAAAAGCTTTGAAAGCGGACAGCCCTGTCTAGTTCCCCTGCCCATCTCCTATGATTCTGAGAGCTCTCCTCCCACTCACACACGCGCGGAGGGTGCAGTATATAGCAACTTCACCCACGCACAAAATTGTGGGCCAACCCCCATACCGTGCAGCACCACCAGTAGATAGCCCCATTCCACCATGTCAGAGGCCTTTTCCAGGTTCAATGACACTAGCGCTAGTTCATCTTCCCCACCCACAGTTTGATGCAGCACATGTGCCAAGTGACGTAAATTGTAAGTCTTACTACGACCCGGAATAAAACCACATTGATCATCATGCACGAACCTCCAACTCTCTCCTTGAAGCCTAGTGGCCAATATTTTGCAGAGGATCTTCACATCACTATTCAACATATTAAGCAGGTGGTAAGAGGAGGGATCACCAGGACCCCCCCAGGTTTAAGCATCAAACAGACAATGCCTTGGTGCATGGTTTCTGGCAGGATGCCATGGTGTCGCGCCTCTTTAACAATGTGTCCCGCAGGAGAAGGGGAAACGCTTGATATAGCTCAGTCGGGAACCCGTCACCCCGGCGACATAGATTTCGTCATTGCCTCCACCGCCTCGCTCACTACCTCAACTGTTATTGCATTCTCAAGAGCCTCCGTACAATCCAGTTCCAAGCGCAGAAGCTGCATGAGCTGTAGAAACCCCACTAATTTATAATCTGGGACCAGCCCTCAATACTCGCTGCAGATTCTCTACCAATACCTGAAGTATATCCTTCCGCTTGGTAATCATCTCATCTTTGGCATTCCTAGTATACAATATGGAGGGATTCTCCACTTCTTGTTTTAGGATCCACGCCAATAATTTGCCTGATTTGTCCCCCTCCCTATGCAAACGCTGTCTATATTTTCTAAGTGTTACCTTGCTTAATGTGTCCCAACAGTTGTTCACCATCTTGTACAGCCAGAGCTGTTCCCTCTCAGTCTCCTGTGTAATTGGTGTCTGACACTGCAAAGCCGCCAACTTGTTTTCCCACGCAGTAAGTTCTTGCTCCATTTGTTTACGCACCCCACATGCAGTACCAATGCAAGCCCCTCTCACAGCCGCCTTCCGTGCCTCCCATTCCGTACCTCTAGAATCCGTAGTGAACCAGTCCAGGTCCAAATAGTCTTTGACAGCCAGAGCCAACTTATCACAACACCCAGCATCTTCTAAAAAACCCACAGACATCCTCCAATTATGTGTTAGCCCAGTATTATCGGGTCCCCACTGCAACTGCA
The DNA here is from genome assembly GCF_031143425.1 of Pleurodeles waltl. Classification (NCBI taxonomy): domain Eukaryota; kingdom Metazoa; phylum Chordata; class Amphibia; order Caudata; family Salamandridae; genus Pleurodeles; species Pleurodeles waltl. Next base: position 867,688,915 of record NC_090443.1, read on the forward strand.
TCAACACAGGTGTATGATCAGATAGAAACCTACCCAGATGACTAATGTCCAGAATCTGTGAGGAGTTCAGGCCACCCAAGAGAAACCGATCCAGCCGACTGTGTGTGTGTTATGCGTCTTAGAATGACAGGTGTACTCCCTGCCCTCCGGATGTATTACCCTCCATGCATCCCATAGCCCTAAATTGTACATTACCTCTGCGAGAGATATCGTCATCAGTAGTTTGGTCCCCAATCTAGGAGGGAGACAATCCTTCTCACCATCCAAGATACAGTTATAATCGCCCGCCCATATGAGAGGCGTAACCAACCCATTACCTATATTCTCAGGTATACCATCAGAAAAGGAGTGATCATCCACATTAGGCGCATAAATATTCAGTATAATGAGGGGCTCCCCGTCTAAAGTGTTTGAACAAGCACATATCTCCCAGCAAAATCTACCTCACTGTATACATGAGTGAAGGGGACCCCAGGGGCGATCCATATCGTCACACCTCTCGCGTAAGAAGAGAACATATGACCCTGCCATTTCTTTGCTAGCTTTTGAGTTTCCTCCTCAGTCTTATGCGTTTCCTGGAGACAGGCGATATGAACCTTATGACGCTTCAAAAAGGAATGCACCCTGTATTGTGTAGTGTAATTCTTCAGCCCCCTGACGTTCCACGTCAGTATATTAATCTGTCAACCCATACCAAAATGTTATCACCTTCCGTCACACTTTCCCTCCATCCCTGTCCGCCCTTCAAGCGAGATAAAGCAGGGTGAGAGCCCATTCCATCTCCTGCACACACACATGCACTGCTATTTTAAACTGCAAACATTTGCAAACCTGACCAACCAAACAACCCAACTCCCCATTACCCACCCCGGATGAACAGTAAATTAAACACATCAAACCATACTGTAGATCCATATGTGTGATTGTTGCCAGGACAACAGCCTAATCCTCAACTCCCTAGCTACTCGGTCCTACCACAACTGTGGAGTAACCACCCCCCATCCCGACCGCAATATTCTTGTTTTCGAGTACCTACCAATAGGAATCAGTAAACAGTTTGTCCCCCCATTATACAACATATATGCTAATTCAAACTCTAATAGGGCCCCCCTCATTTCAGCACCCCCCAACATGCATTCCAGGCGACTCCTGCGGGGGCCCAGGCCCCTCATCAATAGAGCACGGCAAAGGCCATACGATACGAGCAAGAAGGAAACATCTCTGCACCCTGATCCATCGTTCCCACCGATCCATCAGCCACACCAGGAGTTACCACAGCCATTTTTCCATCATGCTGAATCTCAACTCTAGTGGCAGCAGCAATGTCCACCACCTGGTCTGCGGTGCCCTCCAGCTGTCTTTCCCCGCGAATTCTCCAATCCGGGCTAGCTGCACCCGAAGGACGATGAACCGTCAAGCCGGTCATCTCTGGCCTACCAGGAACAACTTTGTCCCACATCTCCAGCCATCTCCAAACCTCCTCTGGTCGATTGAAAAAGTGGTATTTCCCCCCCGGATATCACCTTTAAGTGAGACAGGTACAGCAACATGTATCTGACGTTCACGGCACGGAGCTTGGCTTTCACCTCCATAAACCCCTTTCTAGAGGTCTGAACCTTGTTCGTATAGTCAGGATAAATGGAGATTTTACGGTTCTCAAATAGCGCTCTCTCAGACTCACGAGCTGCCCGCAGGATACAGTCTCTGTCCTTATAATTCAGTAGTCGGGCCGTAATAGCCTTTGGGGCGCCCAGGGATGAGGCGGCGCCATCAGGGTCCTGTGAGCTTGCTCCACTACAAACACCCTGGACAATCCAACTGGCTACAACACATCCTTAATCCAACTCTACACAAAGCCTTTCACCATGGCTTCCTCCGCACGTTCCGGGAACCCCAGCAAGCGGATATTGTTCCGGCGGGACCTGCCCTCTGCATCCTCCAATCTGGCTTCCAACCTTCCGACCGTAGAATTAACCTGTACCATGTTTGTGTAGAGTGCCCACCACATTCTGCAGCTCCACAATGGAATTATTTGCTTCCTTGACCTTCTCAGAGATCTTTCTGAGATCCACCCATAGGAGACTGACCTCCACCGCCACCATCTTGATCTTCCCCTCGAGGGACACCCTGGAGCCTTGTATAGTTGCGAGAAGTTCCTTTCCGCGAGGGCTGCCCAGTGGTCCCCGGCGCACTCAGAACATTCTTGGGCCCCCCAGGTCGCGTCTAGCGCAGTGGCACCGGCGTGGTGTATTGTTCAGTGGTATTCCCCTGCGATGCCACCGAATGCTGGTGCCGCCCCATACTGCCGCCGGCAGGAAACAACGCGGTATCGGCACCACTAGTTACCCAGAAGGGGAGCAGACATACCTGAAAGGTGCAACACCACTGAGTAGCAGGAATTGTCGCCAGGCTGCGCACCGTGCCAGCTGTGCAGCGCATTTGTAGCAGACAAACAGCCCCGGGGTCAATTAATTCGCCCCCTGGAGTACTGAGCAGCGAGTCCAATACTTCCTTACTGGACAGGCCCTGGTTGTGGGCCACGAACGCTATATCAGCCAGCCAATTCACCACCCAGAGGTCTGCAGCCTAACCATACAGGCAGCACCACAGACTGTTCAGCAGCTCCAGGCTGCTCATCCACTGCCTCCACGCAGCCAATCCAGTGCCTGTCACCAGGCCCTCGCTCCTCACTGTCCACAGCTCCTTAGTGGCTACATCTCAGTCCAAGCCTCCCATTCCCCCCACCCTCATCATCAAGCCATTAAGCACTGAGAAACTCAAAGGCAGTGATTACAAGTGGAAGAGTGTTTTCCAATCACTGCATAAACCACTGTTTGCAAAGGGGGTCATAATTCTGAGTTGGGTGGTATTTATAGGATCTGATAACATTCATGAAATTTCGCAAGGTCAAACCTGTGGGAATTTGAACAGGGGAAAAGTGTATGGTTATTATCGTACCATTCAGATTCTGGTGCCGTATTTACCATAATCCATATGTTATTCCCCAGAAACAGGTAATAGGTGTTATTTATCGTGCTCAATAAATGACTTATAATTATTTATCTGGTGCGATATAAAGTACTTGGATTCTGACAAACTCCGAATCAGTGCCTTAGGTGGAAGCAGTTCTCCAGCACGTCAAAGAGCATCTCACAAGGAGGTGTTCAGAGGTTTGTCAATCAACAAACACAACACTTTCTGCACAACTTGTTCTAGGGGTGACGGGTAGAATAGATGAGAGCTTTGAATGCAATCTCTGTTCCGTTTGAGTAGTTTGACTGAAGCTTTATGCTGATATGAAGTATCGTACAGTTTTTAACAACTTTTATACACTTGTCAGTTGAGTCTTCATATGTTTGAAATAGGTCATGTGCGAATGCGATGATGATTGGCTGTCTCTGAAGCCTGTCCAACCGCTTTCATCACAATGTTGTGGGAGTGGGTGCATACCTTGTGTCTTTGATGTGTACCAGAATGAGCTGGCACGTTGGGAAGAGGCAAAGGCGCGGAACGACAAGGATTTTCTGTGTAAGAAGCAGGACAAGATAAAGGTGAGAAAGTTTCCTTTTTTTCCGTGTATGTTTAAAGTGTATGATAATTATGGCTCAGTGGTTCCTTTGGAAGGGAAGATGACAATAAGTGTAATTTTCATGTACGCATACGCCATTATGCATAAACCACTAATGCAAGCAACTCCAAGCCATGGAATGCCAAGTACATGCAAAGAATACATGAATGGATTTTTTTCTGCCTTACTATAAAAATAAACTTAAGTATCTGTTGGTTTTCTAAGAGCTTCACTTAGATCCTATTTGTCTTCTCACCCCTTCAGAGCCCACCTCCCTTGACTGTTTTAGCTTAATCATGGGCATGACCCTAGGCTTCCAAAGAATATTTGGCAAAGAAACAGCTATGCAAGGTCATTCATTGTAAACCACACCCAAGACAATCTCATACAGTATTTTGTTTACCATACAAGGAGACAGAACGTACTTCACATTATCTGAATTGGCCAGGGTCCACTATCACCTGGATAAACGAAGAATCACTACAGTTTATATCTTCACAGTAACCAACTCTTCAATCACATATTTACCACCTGTACTTAGAATCCACCGTGTTTCAAAGGTCCAGTGAAGACAAACCGCTTATTTACATTTGTACAATATGAAAGAGGGGAAGTTAATTTACATCGTGAACAAAACACTCACATGAAGGAGCATTGTAACCGGAATAAAATCAAATGTCCTACATATCAACAGACTAGTACACCATAATATAATGGTAATTCAAATGGTTCGATATGCTATATAGTTGGCTTTGTTTGTATCCAATAAAATGTGTTACAAATAAGTAGTACCTTCACTTCTTTATCCACAGCCCGGGCAGAGCCACGTGGGACACTTCAACAGAGAGACTAAGGACAACACAGCTCGCCAGAACAAGATGAAGTGAAGACCCCATTAGAAAGATATAAGAAAAACTAGGACAGAACAGTATCCAAATATCAAGGGGTAACAGCAGATTCAGAAGTACAGTTCAGTCCTTGATAGTCAGAAACATCTGACACATAAAAAAAGAGCATGCATAGAGGACCGTTTGCTCAAACACTCAGAACTTGGACAGTTCATTATAAGGAACTATTAAGCTTTTTGGAAACATTTGTGGCACAGAATTACTGAATTTACTAGGGACGGTGGGCGCGCCAGGGTTCAACTGAGTACACCCAAACTCCTGAATGAGAGAATGTTAGGATATAGCTTCAACATCTTCTGCTTTGGATGGTAGATATCCCTGACTGGGAAAGGCTCTATTGGTAAGTTTTTATCCCCTGGGTGTGCTAGTTGTGGCATCTTTTACTTCAGTGTACAAGTTAGGACAACCCTATACTTCATAGTACTGACGTCTCAGGTCTGGGAAACGTTTTGTAAATATATAGTGAGGGGGTACTCCTTTCTGGTCTTATTTTGGGATGTGAATCCCCCCAGCTTTCACAGTCTGGCAAGGGTTGTTGAAACGGCAGGATGGATTGAGAGTGCGTGCTGCAAATTAGGGGACCTATATGATGGTACTTGTTTATTACATTTGAAGAGACTAGAAATAAATTAAAGATTGGTCCTGGCCAGTTTTTGACGTTTGCTAAATTGACTGCAGCTATACGTAAATGATGGACTTGCTTTTGAATCTCATACACCGACTGCTATTGTGGGACTTTTGAATAGGAGCCAATGTGTCTCTGTGCTCTATACAACATTATTGAGAGGCAGGGAGCACAGCCCCGAATTTTTTTTAATGGTAGTGTGACATCACAGACTCAATTACTGTCCAGGACTGGGACAAGGTCCTGGGATATCATAAGGTAGTTTCAAGTAATGCTAGATTTCACCTTTTGTAATTTAAACTCCTACACAGTACACATCTATCTGCCTATGTCGTTAGAAAGATTTACTCAACACACAGGGGGGACTATACACAATGCACACATGCTGTGGCGGACTTTCTTCACATGTTATGGGCTTGACTACTGATCACTGACTACTGGGGTCTGATGACAGAGGGCCTGGCCAAGTTACTGTGGTTGAGGGTCAAACACTTTTTCAGACACTGTATACTGGGGTTACATTCCGTGCCACATAAGAGTAACATTCAGTACAGATTTACGTCACTGGTGTTGTTATTTTCCAAGCGTAGGATTATGATACATTGGACTCGACCTAGAGGTCCTCTGATATACAAGTGCTACAGAGATGCCAGAGAGTGGCTTTTGGCAGAGGAAATATGGATAAAAATGGTCTGTGCTGATGAGAAGGTCCTTGACAACATTCAGGAATGGCTTGACAGACATACTTCTGGAAGGAAATGCCGCACCACCTCCAGCCTAATCATTGAGTGCTGCATAATCTTAGTACTCTTAAACTGAACGTATTGTATTATTCGCTGGTATTTGTTTAGTTTCTATTGGAATAATAACAACCAGGCCCATCGTCTATGCATTATTTTGTTTTGTGATCCCTGAAATGCCATTTCTGCATTGATTGCGCTGCCACGTCACTGCTCGAAAAATGTATACAATTGCATAAATTAAAAAAAGAATTGCAGGACAGAAACTAAATTGTAGTGGGGGCATGAATAAGGAAAAGTCCAGAACATCATAAAGTTGGTGGTGTACAATGCACTCACAACATTTTCGCGAAAGACGGAAGGAGTAAACCTGATGATAGTTATCAGTGAAATACAAATTAAAATTGAGAGACAGTTTTTATTGACTTGAAGGGTGAAATTCTTATTAAAGGAAGCTGTGATTTTACTTATAGAGGGCGAAAGCTTGGAAAAGTAGCTAAGACCATTTGGTATGGGAGAAGGGTTATAAGAGATGAGAAAGGCAGTTAAGGGGCTAGACTGAAGTGAGCTGGAGTTAGCACAATTAGAACCTAATTCTGCTCAGTCAGGGGAGCAGGGAAAACAAACAAAGAAAGTTATAGTTGATGTGCATGTACATAAGCCAGAAAAGAAGTAAGTTATAATTGTGAAGAAGCTTGCAAAATCTGGAGTTGTGAGAGAAGAGAGGGTAGAATTTTAGATGAAGAGTAGTTCAATTTGAATGTTATTATCAAAGTGCATAGTTAATTAAAACCGTTAGACTGGCAAAAGTATATAAAAAAAAGCAATACAATTTTGTTTCTACAAAAGAGTTCATAAAAGTTCATTTCTTGATTTTGATTGTATATAAAAGTACAAAGTGGCTTTGCGTAGGTGAAGAGTAGGTAACGGAGAGCTTCAAGAAGATTATTTGATGGAGGAAGCGAATAGAAGTGAGACCCTGGAAATCGATGAGATGTCGCAGAGCCATATACAGTATGTCAACCATCTTGGTGCACTTGTTAGTTTTGTCTGCACCTTGACTGATCCAGAATTGTTCATAGTTCCTAAATCATTTAAGTATATTTTTCAGGAGACCACAAGGAGCAGAATGTTGAAACCCTAGTTCATATCTGTGCATGAGGACCAGGATATTTGTTTGTTCATCTGTCCTGAGTGGCAGCCTTTCTGAAGGTCCGTGCAGGTGTTAGAGGGGATGGGCACCTCATCAGTGAGGCAAATCCCTAGCACAATCATACGCTTTTGAAATTGGCCCTCTGAAGTAGGACATCTGAGGAAAAATGTCTCAAACCATTATCAGTGCTTTCTCGTTTTCCCTCTTGTTAGAAGTGAGGTGCACTATCTTAGTCTCCTGTGACTCACGAACTGAAGACATTTTCCCCATACACTATTCAAGCGCCCTGTGCCTTGATTGAGTGGGCTGTGTTCCAGGGATCTCCTGTGGCACTTTGATGCCAGGAGCACTCACTGCCTCTCGTCTCTGCTCTTTCGTGTGAAGGAAACACCAGTACAGGCAGACAGGAAGAGCTGGAAAGGCTGGCTGTATCATGCAGCACTAAGAGCAGATTTTTGGGCAGACGGGACTGAATCAACCACATACACGCGGTTCCCTTTCACACTTGGGTGGCTACATTAGACAGTGGCGCAAAGATTAGTATTGTGAACTATCGAGAGGAGGATTGCCCCATGAGGTTACAGGTGATTCGGAGAAAAACTGTCACATAGGACCATAGAGCTGGTCCACAATTTGAATAGTTCTTGCAGGTGGCACCGCAAGAATTAGGCATCCCCTGAGACATTGGGGTGGCTACAGAGAGAGGAACGGTATGCCCTGGAGACCCTAGCACAATGAGAAATTTGTCAAATTCTAAGTCATATAGAAGGGAGAATATGCACACACAATGTTTTCACTTCTCTCTGGGGCCTAGTGTTTATGGAGACCCAGGAGTGAAGGCAAACAGTGTAAACAAAGTAGCTTGATATATAATTAGGTCTGGATGTTGACCTGTTGGTGGAGACCTTTTAATGTTTGTACATTTCGTACTATCATTGATAAAGCCATTAAGCTGTCTGAATGTATTTTAATGGTCGGCCAGAGGCTATAGGCTTTTCTGATTCTCCCCTTTTGAAATACTGACGATATGGCTTAATATACAGTTTGGCAAACAGGGTTCTCTTTCCGCCAAACTATGTGTCCCCCAGCCCTATTAAGAGTCAAACAGACCGTCATGTTTCCGAGGGCGGTACCCCTGCTCTGCCTTTAGAAGCCCTGTTCCAACTTCCCAACAAAGTTGGGGCAGTCGATGCAGGTGCATAAGACTGTCCGCCTTATTTCAAGTGAATAGTCTGATGTACTTTTTTAATTCTAAACCAAGCACTGGCAGTGCTGAACAATAAAAAATAGAAAAATGGCCCCACACTCAGGAAGAAAAGTCCCGGGGTGTCCAGATCAATTTTTTTGTTTTTGGAAAACAAACTCCCAGTGTAGGAGTTTTTCTTTGGGAAAAAAAAGTTGATGAGTGACCTTCTGAAAAATGGTGCCCACTCACCAAAGTTTTAGTGTCTTCAGAGGAGCTGTCAAGATAGCACAGAGGTCTCTGCCTGGCCGTGATAGATCTCTTAACATGGTGGTAGTGGTCCAGGCAAGGTGGTGAAGGAAAGACCTTCACCATTCTGAAAAACAGTGGGCTGCCCACCAAAGTAAAAATCAGCCCCCAAAATCTGTGTTTTGAGGACAAACCAACTATGATACAATTGCCTAATAAAAGCTGATGGTTTTGTAGGGTTAAGGCTTGCAGGCATTCAATTGTAATTTCCCATTGAGAACTGGTAAAGCGAGAACGTATTTAGCACTGTATGCATTAAAGTGCTAAACGTTTTAGAAGTAAAAACATTCCCTGGATATAGATTTTATTCAGTGTAATGCTGTGTGTTACTGAGTTCTGCGTTTCCAACCCGTCTCACCTCTTTGAAGTGGGGCTTGGACTGATCTACTATTGCTAATTCAAGAGAAAAATGCTGAAAGCATGTGTTTGGTTTTCATTTTGTGGTGACAGTAATACAGTGACCCTAAGACTCCGTGGTAAATGATCTCAATTGAAATAATTGAAAGCACAGAAACCCGTATATGCCCATTAGGACCGGACCACCCAGAACAAGTCCTCACAAGTCCCATTGGTTTATGCGCTGAATAGGGCAGTTTGGTTCTTCCAATAGCCCCCATGAAATTTAGTTCTAGAATTAATCACTTTGGAACCTGTTTCACCTCCCATATCTCATAATTTATATATTTGCCTTTTTTCAGGATTGTAATACAACACTTATTGATTCCGAAACATTTAATCCGTTCAAGCTATGCCACATTGAGCGAGTGACAGATGATACCTGTCTGTACAGATTTGATCTGCCAAGAGGAAGGAGCCTGGGACTGACTGTGGGACAACACATTGTATTAAGGTATCATTCTTTATAGTGACTTTCATATCTACCAATTTTGTCATTCATAGTCTGTGTATATTTGGTGGAAAGAAGAGAAACATAGCAAAGATGGTATTTCAGAAAAATGTACAAATGCCCACGTTCATCAGGGGCAGCCTACTGCTGTATACTGTGAAACACAGACAGATAATATGGAAACCATTTATACATTGACACACATGATTACATTTGTTTTAAAGGGTGGCCTGGCCAGGTTACAGTAAGGTTTCTAATAGCAGGTGTGGAAGAATGCCCTAACATTCCCATCAAAACATTCTGAAAAGCAATATACATCATGACACTTCTTCCCCATTAAGATACAAGAAAATACTAATAGATTTCATAAGCAACAAATGCTACAAGTTCTCTTATCCAGTACCTGTAGTGAGGTACTCTGTCAGCTCTTGCAATCTCAGCAGATTCCCACCTTCCCCAGTCTGATAATGAATGCTCGAGATGTGCCCTTTCAGTAGGAACGCAGGAAAGCCTGGACACTATTTACATTCTGGAGAATATCTATTTTGAGAATTAGTACTGTCAATCACTGCCTCAGGTTGGGCGGTACTGGAATGACCAGCAGACTTCACAAGAAAACTGGCACAAACTTCATTACTGGTCTCACAAGCATAACTTTCATGTTTGTACCACCCACTTCCAGAATGATCCCTTGTATGTTCTTGCCAGTCCCCACGAAAATGTTCAGGCTGATTGTCTATGTCAGAACCTATAGGATTCTGTTTGACCATCGGCTCACATCCCACCATTTGCTGCTATGTAGGTGAGATGTGTTTCCCAGATTATGAAGCTCCTCAATCACAGCACAGACCACAGAGTGATCAAGCCTGTTTGATCTTCTGCAGTTAAATAGAAAACAGTAATAGCGGTAGTAGTGGGTGTTATAGCAGATGGAACTCTGTGTATTATTCGTCTAGGAGCTTTTACAAATGGGCACAACTGCTATTCTCACAAATGTGTATTTAGAATCTGCCCACAATGCACTTCTGTCCCAGTGGTTGCTGGTTCAGATTATGCCCATGATGCACTTGTGTCACCACAGTGGAACAGAGTGTGACTTAAACAGACTAGGATTTAGAGATACGGACCAAGATAGATTGAAAGAAGCTGTCCTGTACTGGCAGGGAGTGAGTTGGACTCAGAGGATGAGAGAAACAGACAGTGACAGACATTCTATTCTATTCTATTCATTCTAGACAGAGGCATACGTAGAGCTTGGATAGATAGATAGATAGATAGATAGATAGATAGATAGATAGATAGATAGATAGATAGATAGATAGATAGATAGATGAGCTCACGTCTCCCCATTGATGGAGTTTGGCAGGGGGACACATCAGGGCTGGTCACTCTCCCCCTCTGTTATTTGCTCTGGCAATTGAACCCCCGGCAGCTTAGATGCGCAGAGATGGTTGAGTATGGAGAATCTATCTTTCAGGTGATCTGCAGGCCAAATCTCTGTATGCTGATGATATTCTTCTATATGTCTGTGAAGTTAGGGATGGTCTTGATGCAATTGCCCAAACTCTAGAGGCATTTGGCCAGACCTCTGTCGCCTTGTCAATAAGAGTAAATCTTGTCTCTTCCCTGTATGTTAGGACCGTCCCCTGCTTGCATTTTCACTAGGGGGAAATCAAGTCAGATGGGAAGCTTGTACCTTCTGTTGCCTCAGTGTTATTGTACTTTATTTGATCCACGGCCTCTGAGATGGCAACCTTTTTTTTTTTTTTAATAAAGAGCTTTTATTGATTTTAGAAAAAATAAACAGAAAAGAAAGTGCAAACACAAATGCAAATAGATTGGCACCATTAAACCAAAGTGCAACGTTCGACCCATTGTCCCCACAGGCCCCCCAAACACTAAGTGCGTGTATTCATCCAATTCTGAATCTATAGATCACAGTGATACAATGAATAAAATAATGTATGTGTGCATCTTAGCTAGAGTTCCCTCGTCACGGAAGCGCCAGATCTGAGGCTGGTGTGTTTCGTCTCTCATGGGCACATACAGGCTAGGTATCTAATGCGGTTTCCCATTTCCCCCACACTCTGCTATGCTTGTCTGGGCGTCCCCTTGCTTCATATATAGGTTTTTTGCATTGTGCGCACCAGTCCACCCCTCGCCTCCACTTGGCCAGGGCCAGTGCTGTTTCGGCCTTCCAATCTGCCATGATGTCTCTCTTAGCCACCAAGCACGCCACTCCCAGGAAAGTTCGGTTTGCTCTAGTCAGACCCATTTCCCCCATGGCCCCCAACAGGAGCCGTATAGGAGATATCTCCAACTCGGATTGTAGGACTTCTGAAACCTCTCCTATAATTGCCTTCCAATACGTCTCTATGACTGGACAGGTCCAGACCATGTGGAAAAAGTCGGCCTCTGGGTTGGAGCATCGGGGGCAGTTAGTTGTGGACCGGAGGCCTGCTTTAAAGAGCCTTTTGGGGGTGAGGTATGCTGCGTGCAGGTAGAGGGTTTGCAGCATTTGGAATCGGGAGGAAATGGCCAGTGATCGGGGGGCCATCAACGCCTCCCTCCAATCTGCCTCATCTATAGGGCCCATCCAGCCCTCCCACTTTAAACAGAGTCCCTCGAGGGGCGGAGAGCTGTTAGTGAGTATGGAGCGGCACAACTGGGAGATTCCTCCTTTTCCCAGGCTTCCCATTAGGACCTTCGCTTCCAGTGGGCTGTGTTCTGGGATATCGTCCCCTGGTCGCACATGGGTGAGCAGGGCGTGTCTAAGTTGTAAGTATTTATGGAATTAGGTATTATTTAGTGAATAGATTTCTTGGAGCTCCCCAAATGATCGCATGTGTGACCCTTCCCAGACGTCCCCTAGGGTGGAGATTCCAATAGTGTCCCATTTCTGGAATCCTTCCAGTGTGGAGACTTCCGCCAACCACCTTCCCTGCCAGAGAGGAGTCTGTTGGGTGAGGCGGCTCCACCAGCCCGACACCTTTTGAGCTGCTCGCCACCCTGTGAGAGTCATTTTAGTCACTTCTGGGGTATTCCGTGGAATTGGGTCTCCGTACAGTGCATTGAAAATCCCTTTATAGCCTGTTGTTTGGAGTTCCAGCCTATACGCCGGGTCCGTCCAGCCCCCTCCCATCCAGTCATTAATTACTAGTAAGTGTGTTGCCAGATAATAGAAGTAGATGTTAGACATACCCAGCCCTCCGTCATAGATATCTCTCTGAGAGGTAGCGAGGGACAGTTTGGGGCGGGAGCCGTGCCACAGGAATTGGCGCGCTGCTGACTCCACCTCTTTGAACCTAGGTATGGGAAGTTCTGTAGTTGGTATAGGAACCTGGGAAGTATCATCATTTTATAAAGCGCAATCCTGCCCAGTAGATTGAGGGGTAGACTCCGCCACCGTTGGAGGTCATCTCTAACTTTCCTAATGAGCGGAGTGATATTTAATTCCCATGCCAATTCAGGTAATAGGGCTATGTGTACGCCCAGGTATTTAAAGCTGTTGCGGCGGATTGGGATATTTTGTTGCCAGTCGACACAGTCTCTAGAGGGGTGCAAGGGGACCAACAGGGATTTTCCTGGGTTTAAGGTCAGGCCTGAGGCCTGTGAGAAAAGGTCTAGTAGTTGTAGGGCTCGTGGACCGCTCGTGGCAGGGTTAGAGAGGTAGATGAGGACATCATCTGCATACAGTGCCACCCGGTCATCTGGGCCTGCTGGCCACGACCAACCTTCCAACAGGGCGTCTTCCCTTATCAACCTCGCTAGCGGTTCTATTGCTAGTGCAAATAGTAGCGGGACACCGGGCATCCCTGCCGAGTACCACGGTGGATGGGAAATGATTCAGAGGCTACCCCATTTACCTGAACCCGCGCGGTTGGGTTGGAGTATAGTAACTTTACGAGACCACGGAATTTAGGCCCAATACCGTTGCTCCGTAGGACGTGCTCCAGATAGGACCAGTCCACAGTGTCGAAGGCCTTCTCAAAGTCGAGCAGAAGAAGGGCGACATGCAGTCGTCTGATGCAGTGTCTGGTGCTACGCGATGGCATAAATCCGCACTGGTCAGGGTGTACCAGTGATGGGAGTGCAGCCCTCAATCTGGCGGCGAGTATGGTCGATAGCACCTTGATCTCAGTGTTCAAGAGAGAGATAGGTCTGCATGCCGAGCGGTTGTGAGACGGAGGTTGAGTTTTTGGGATCACCACTATTGTGGCTTGGTCAATCCCGCAGGGGAAACAGCCATTCTTCTCGGCTTCGTCGTACATATTGAGCAGGTGAGGACTCAGAATATCTCTACACCTGTTATAAAGTTCTGACGGGAAGCCATCTGGGCCGGGTGTTTTGCCCGTTGATAAGCTGGCTATTGCCGCTGTGATTTCGGCGAGTGTTATGACTTCGTCTAAATTTTCTCTGGTCGTTTGTGAGATTTTAGGGAGGACGATGTCGTCTTGGAGGGGGGATTCCTTCTCAGCCGGGGGCCGGGGGCTTTCCGCATATAATTGCGCATAGTAGGAGGCGAAGCTCTTAGTGATTTCGCTAGGTGTCTTCGCAATTGAGCCCGTCTCGTCCGTAATTTCAGGGATAATTCTATCGACTAGTGGACGCGAGGCCAGCCAGTGTAGGAGTTTGCCGTTCTTGGCCCCCAACCGTACACACGTGCCATTGATGCCCTCCAGGAGTGTTTCGCAGATTCCAGTACTAATTGTTTTATTCTCTTCCCTGACTATGGTAAGGCGTCTCAGGACGGATGCTGAGGTAATTGTAGTATCTAGTCGTTCAAGGTGTAATGCCTTAGCCTCAAGTTTCTCCACCTGTGAATCGCGGGCATGTTCCCTGATGCGGACGAGGTGTTTGGCGTGGCCTCTGAGTGAGGCTTTACATGCAGCCCAGATCGTGCCCGGAGATTGTACGGACCCTAGGTTTTGGTCAAAGTATTGTGTGAGATGATCCCTAATCTCGAGGGTATATTCCTCTTCTTGTAGGTGCCATGCGTTCATGCGCCACATCGGGCGCTGGGTCGGGTCGATACCTCCCAGTCGGATTCGCACAGGAGAGTGGTCCGAGACCCCCCGCAGTAATATTTCCGCATTGGTGACCCTGGAGGCATCCAGTGCAGGCATGAACATGAGGTCAATTCTGGCTTGAGATTGGTGGGCAGCTGATGTATGTGTGTACTGTCGCGCCCTGGGGTGCCAGGCCCTCCACACCTCACACAGACCCAGACTGGCGGCCCACCCGCTTAAACTCGACACCCTCCCGGACCGAGTGGTGGATATAGACCCAGAGACATCCAGTCTGGGGTCCAGGACGGAGTTAAAGTCCCCACCTATTAGTGTGATACCTTGAGGGAGGTCTGTCAGAACCTGGCGGAGCGTAAGTAGAAAGGCGTTGAGCCCAGCTGGGGGGGCGTAAGCACTCACAACATTAAATGGTAGGCCGTGTAGCGTTCCAGTTACTACCACAAATCTACCTTGTGGGTCTGAGTGTGCGGCTGTGACCACCATAGGTAGTGTGCGATGGAATAGGATGGCCACCCCTCTAGAGCCCCTTGAGAATCCTGCATGGTAGACCTTGTCGTAGCCACCACGTGCCAGCATGGGACAGTTAGTGCTGAGGAGATGAGTCTCTTGCAACAAGACCATCGACGGGGCGTACCTGCGCAGGGTGCTAAACACTGCGGATCTCTTGATTTTGTCTAATAGCCCGTTTATATTCCATGAGAGAACTTGTGTCAGTGAGTGAGCTGTATGCATAGTGCTGAGATCGTGAAATATCAGGAGCCCGTCCGGGGGCCCAGAGGTGAACGTTCTAAGCGAAGAGGATCAATGTAGTTGGTGCAACAAAGGAAACCTATCAAAACAACTTTACTAAACCCTAAAGAAACATTTACCCCCCCAACCCCATACTTCTACCCAGGAAGCATCTGTCGCCCAAGTACCCAACTGGGGTGTCACAGTCAGATGGACTGTCCCTAAGTGGAGTGGTGGACCCCTCCTTTCAGTCGGATCAGTTGCAATCGGCTGCTATTAGCCTAACTTTGGATATTACTGGAATTTATCGCGCTGCGTTGTGTGTGTGTCCCCGCTCCCATCTACACGGGTCAGCGCCAAGTGTTGTTGCTCCCCCCCTAATGTGACGGAACCCAATGCGTGAAACCACATTAACCAAGTGTAGGGGACTGGCTCAAGCGGTCCCCCTCCAGCCCCTGCCCCGGGGTCAGGGTTTTCCTGTCAGTCCCGGCGTTCCCCACTTGCCCGGGAGTCCGGGTCTGGTTCATTGTCCTTGTCTTCCTTTGCCGGGGCGTCGGCGCTCCTCCGCCTTACGCGTCTGGACCTTGTCCTTTTGCGACCTCTCCGTATGGCCAGTCGGGGGCCGGCTCCAGCTCCCGGAGCCCCCCCCGGGCGGGCCCGCGGGGCCCCGTCGCCTCACCGCTCCCTCCTCCGTGAGCCAGTCCCATGCCTCTTCAGGTGACTCAAAGAAGTGTGCTTTGCCGGCCAGGATAACTTTGAAGCGTGCGGGGAAGAGGAGCATGTAGGAAAGTTGCATCGCTCTGAGTTTTTGTTTTACTTGTTCGTATGACCGACGCCGGGCCTGGACCTCTCGAGTATAGTCAGGAAAGATCATTTTGTGGTTGTCCCAGAGGAGGTCGGGGGAGCGTCTGGCCTCCCTAAGAATGATGTTGCGGTCTTTAAAGTTGAGAAAGCATGCGATCATGGGTCTCCTAGGCCCACCCGGCGGGGGCCGCGGGACCAGAGCCCTGTGGGCCCGTTCAATTGCAAACCATGGTGAGAGGGTGTGTTCTGGCATCCAGGACTTGATCCAGCACTCCAGAAACTCAGGGGCTTTGCCATCCTCTGCTCCCTCCGGGAAACCGACAAAGCGTAGATTGTTGCGCCTAGAGCGATTTTCGGCGTCTTCGGCCCTGCGATGCAGTTCACCAGTTCGAGTTTGCAGTTGAGCTACCTTGGTCCTAAGGTCAGCCAGATCGTCTTCGGTCTGTGATACGCGGCTTTCCACTTCCGTGATCCGGCCCACTGTGTTTCTAAGGTCTTGTCTGATGAGGCCCACGTCTTCTCTCACCTCCCCAATTTTGGTTTCGACCGCCTGTTGTGATGTTTGGATTGCTTGATGGATAGCACTGACTCCATCTGGAGTCGGTTCGCTAGGTGGGGGCTCACCCCCGGTTCGAGAGGCCGTCGGTGTAGTAAATTGGTCGATCTTCTGTTGGGACTACTGCGGCTGTCTGGAGGCCCTATCCTTCCCCATGGTTCACTCAGGAATTGAGCAAAGCTGCTGTGGCGCCGCCCGATCGGGTGGACGGGGCCCGATCACTCCAAGGACCCCCTACGCCCAGCGCACCCCCAGGGGGTTGCCCGGAGGGGCTCCGTGTCCAGGTCGTCACCAGAGCCGGGGCGCCGGTCAGTAGCGCCGGGACGCGAGCCTGCGGTTGCGGGGCAGAGCGCCAGGTCGCTCGCCGGATCCGTAAAATCCGTTGTGCTCCAGGTCACCACATCCCGGTCCTGGTGGGTCCCCAGACCGGTCCAATCTGGAGGGGGTGTCTTCCCCGCTGGACCAACGAATCGGGGAGCGTTCCTGTGGCGGCCTCTTCCAGAGCAGTGGCCAACCACCAGTCCCCCTTCAGGTCTGAGCAACCGGGCCGCGACCAGCGCACCTCCACGGCACCCCGGGCCCCGGGGTCTCCAGGGGGCAGGGTCGCCCACCGCGTCGAGAAGGACAGGAGGAGGAGGGGGCCCGCCCCAGTCGCTTTTGTCCTTGTCCTGTTGACTCAGGACCACTCCTGCTCCCAGGGCATCCGGAGGGGGGGTCCCTGGGGTCTCCGCCGTCTGCCAGGTATTGCAATGTGGCGCCTGGGGGGCCACATGTCTCCTCGCCCCCGGTTCAGATGCCGACCTCTGGTCCCAGTCCGGACCCAGCCGTGGGGCACAGCACACCCCCAGACTCCGGTGGGTCACTGGTGCAGTAAGGAATTGGGGTGGGGGGGGGGCGAGACTGTTTCTCCACTCCCCAGCCTCGAGCCCCGCCGAGAAAACAAGGAGAGGGCCCCGTAAACCTCACCAACTGGCGCGTGACTGGCGCCTTTCCAGCTGTCTTCTTCGGGCCCCTGCCCACGAACCTCCACTTGGGGCAGGGCCTCGCCGCCTCCTCCCGTGCCCAGGTCGGCTCCAGCACTTCACGGCCACCGTCCGGGGGGAGCAGCTCGTTCCAGGGGGAGCAGCCCCGGAAAACACCATGCGGGATCAGTTATGGCCGCGGCAGCCGGTGGGCGGCCGCCTCGACCCCCGGCTGCACAGTATCGGCGCAGCGCTTCCACCGGGGGGGCGCCAGCAGTCGACACGCCTCCGCGGAGCTCGGCCCGGCAAAGCGTCCAGGCCGGGAGTGCGAGGCGCTACGGGGAGTCCTGGCCCCGGCCGCCGCAGGCCTGACCAGCCCTTCAGAAGGAGCGCGAGCTCCCGGACGTCGCGGGTCAGGGCCGATCGGGGGCACCAGCAGTCAGAGCACGCCCGGGGGTCCCGTGAGCGAGAGGACGGGGACAGAGAAGGTGGATTGTTCGGGCGGATGACGGAGGGGTCCAGAGGACTCCTAGAGTGCGACCGCCATCTTGACGCCCGTAGCCCTGAGATGGCAACCTTACCAGCAGTGTGACTTCCCTCCGTTCCCAGGTGAACTTTTGGAAATCGCTTCCGCTCTCAGTCAAAGTCTGATTCTCTATCTCTAAGATGGTCATGGTGCAGCGATTACTATATTACTCTGTCAATCTTCCCCTGCTTCCCACACGCCAGTTCTTTTAAGAACTGGACTCACTTCTGATAGGACTCCTATGGGCAATAGGCCGCCGTCATGTGGCTCTTTCATCTTTGTTGTACATTTCTGCACAGGGTGTGTATGGGCTCCACTTTAAAGTCTACCATAGGGCAGCCCAGCTCCAAAGGCTCACCAGATGATTGGCGGGACAGGGCCTGGAAGAAACTGAAGCTCATCTTCTGTTCACCCAGGCTACGATATGCAACCCCATGTGCATATCCTTGTGGGTTTTCCCTGAATGTTTGACAATAGCTTTCAAATCCTTGTTGCAGCTCCATACCCGTATGAAACCTAAAACCCCATACACTCCCAACATAGCACTTCTGGGCCTCCCACACCAACATCTTACATCCTGTTGTTCTGGGCAGGCAGCTGAGGTGCGAAACGAACTGCCATGCCTACTCTCAGCATTTCCAGGGCAAATAAAAAGCATTCATAAGAAAATAGATACTACCTTCCAGTACACAAGTCCTAAACCAGCCTGGTGGGGGCGTGGCAAATAAAGCTGCCTCATGCCTTTCCTTTTCTGAACATAGTGCCAAAAGTAAACAAAACACAAACACAGCTCCTAAAGTAAATAAAAAACAAGAGAGCATGGCAGCCGTGAAGAAAGAGCAAGCACGGCAAATGAAGCAGCAGGGAACCTTTCGACAAGCCGGCACACAAAGTTAATAAAACCCAACAGTTAACACGAGCAGAGGCAGGCCAACCAAAAAAAGAATGTGCTCAAAGTATCCAAACAAAAGCCAGCATTTACAAAGGTCAGAAAGGGGAACAATGGGTGGTGCTTGAAGCTCACATTGTAGATACAGCATGTCTCATATTTTCTGAGTAGAGAATGTGGTTATATACTGGCCTATAAATAGATAGATAGATGGACAAAAGAGAAATAAATGAACAGTTAGAGAAATGGATAGGGGGAGAGACAGATGTGGACAGAGATAGATGGATCGGTATGGATAGATATAAATGGACAAGTGTATTGATGGAGATATAGAGACAGACGATGATAAATGGACACATAGATGTAGATGGACATAAATAAATACATATTTATAGATCAATAGATAAATAGAAAGGTAGATGAAAGAAAAGACAGTATATTCAGTTTAGGGTGTACCTGCCCTCTCTATTTCTTTTTCTCTCTTCCCGCTCTCTTTTCTCTGTCTCTTGATCACATCAATTGATCTCTTGTCTCTCTCTGTTTCTCCCTGTCTTCCTCCCTCTGTTTCTTTCTCGTAGTCTCTCTTTGACACACTCCCTTTTCCTGCTTCACAACACTCCCTGTATCAATGTCTTTCTCTTTCTTTCTCTTCTTGTCTTTCTCTTTCTTTTGTTTGGCTGTTTCTCTTTCACCCTATGTTCGTGTTGCTCTTGCTCTTTCTCTTCCTCCTTATTTCTCTTCTGTTGTTTGTCCCTGTCTTCCTCTGTTTCTATCCATCTTTCTCTATTCCTCTCACACTCTTTCCCTGCCTCTCTGTCTCTCACTCCCTATTTTTCATTGTCTCTCCTTATCTTTCACTGTCTATCCTTGGCTTTCACACATTTTGTGTTTGTCCCTTTAACTTTTTGTGTTCTTGTATATCCATGTCTCTCTTTGCCGTTGTATGCCTCTCTCCCTCTTTTTGACTTCTCTTTTACTCCAGGCTTTCTCTCTCTAAAGCCCTGTCTCTCCCTTTTCTCCCAATTCCTTTCTCTCTATATAAATACTTCTCATTATCTTTTACTGAATATAGTTTTCTACTCCCTTCTGCCTCTCCTTCACTCTCTATTGCTTTCCCTCTCTCTTTCAATGTCTTGTGTGTCTTTTTCTCTTAGATTTTTACAGGAATGCAGGACATCATAAGGTAAATTATTGAAGATATGGCCCAAGCATAAATGGTTTCCACGCACACTTTAAAGTCAGACGTTATGAGAAATGAAGGATGTGGGTTAGTGCACTAGATGGAACTAACTTACAGACACTCATTTCCTGGTTTTAAGGTGAAATTTCAAAGGCCAAGGATGGGAGAAGCTGTATAAAACCTCCTGTTTGTCATTAGTGGCTCGGCTACTTCGCTGCATCTTAGTTCATCAGGAACTTAATTCCTCCACTTTGTTGTGCTTCCCTTTTCAGCTTCCTTTTCCTTTCCTTGCCTTAAATCCTCGCCCCATTGGACTTGTGCCGAACCTTAAATCCTATGTTCTTTTCACTTCATTTGGAGCATGGCTACCGTGTCTTAGAGTCCAGGGGCTTTGGTTCTGGTTCCCATTTGGATCTAGAGCTCAAGAGTGCTTATCCGCACAGAGAAAGGGAAGGGGTGTAGGAAGTTGGCTCTGTATGTACTATTTCAAAGTAAGAAATAGCATGCACAGAGTCCAAGGGTTCCCCTTAGAGGTAAGATAGTGGCAAAAAAGAGATAATTATAATGCTCTATTTTGTGGTAGTGTGGTTGAGCAGTAGGCTTATCAGAGGGTAGTGTTAAGCATTTGTTGTACACACACAGGCAATAAATGGGGAACACACACTCAAAGACAATTCCAGGCCAATAGGTTTTTATATAGAAAAATATATTTTCTTAGTTTATTTTAGGAACCACAGGTTCAAGATTTACAAACAATACTTTAAATGAAAGGTATTTCACTTAGGAACATTAGTAACTTTGAATTAGCAAAATAGCATATACAGTTTTCACACAAATGGCAATAAGCTATTTTAAAACTGGACACTGCAATTTTCAGCAGTTCCTGGGGGAGGTAAGTGTTTGTTAGTTTTGCAGGTAAGTAAACCACCTACAGGGTTCAAAGTTGGATCCAAGGTAGCCCACTGCTGGGGGTTCAGGGCAACCCCAAAGTTACCACACCAGCAGCTCAGGGCCGGTCAGGTGCAGAGGTCAAAGTGGTGCCCAAAACGCATAGGCTTCAATGGAGAAGGGGGTGCCCCGGTTCCAGTCTGCCAGCAGGTAAGTACCCGCGTCTTCGGAGGGCAGACCAGGGGGGTTTTGTAGGGCACCGGGGGGGACACAAGTCAGCACAAAAAGTACACCCTCAGCGGCACGGGGGCGGCCGGGTGCAGTGTGCAAACAGGCGTCGGGTTTGCAATGTAGTTCAATGGGAGACCCAGGGGTCTCTTCAGTGAAGCAGGCAGGCAAGGCGGGGGCTCCTCAGGGAAGCCACCACCTGGGCAAGGGAAAGGGCCACCTGGGGGTTGCTTCTGCACTGGAGGTCGGATCCTTCAGGTCCTGGGGGCTGCGGGTGCAGGGTCCTTACCAGGCGTCGGGTTCTTAGAGCAGGCAGTCGCGGTCAGGGGGAGCCTCTGGATTCCCTCTGCAGGCGTCGCTGTGGGGGCTCAGGGAGGTCAACTCTGGCTACTCACAGGCTCGCAGTCGCCGGGGAGTCCTCCCTGTAGTGTTGGTTCTCCACAAGTCGAGCCGGGGGCGTCGGGTGCAGAGTGCAAAGTCTCACGCTTCCGGCGGGAAACGTGTGTTCTTTCAAAGTTGCTTCTTTGTTGCAAAGATGCTTCTTTCTTGGAGCAGAGCCGCTGTCCTCGGGAGTTCTTTGTCCTTTTAGATGCAGGGTAGTCCTCTGAGGCTTCAGAGGTCGCTGGACCCTGGGGGATGCGTCGCTGTTGCAGTTTTTCTTGAAGTGGGGAGACAGGCCGGTAGGGCTGGGGCCAAAGCAGTTGGTGTCTCCGTCTTCTCTGCAGGGCTTCAGGTCAGCAGTCCTTCTTCGTCTTCAGGTTGCAGGAATCTAGTTACCTAGGTTCTGGGCGCCCCTAAATACTCGATTTAGGGTTGTGTTTAGGTCTGGGGGGTTAGTAGCCAATGGCTACTAGCCCTGAGGGTGGCTACACCCTCTTTGTGCCTCCTCCCTGAGGGGAGGGGGGCACATCCCTAATCCTATTGGGGGAATCCTCCATCTGCAAGATGGAGGATTTCTAGAAATTAGAGTCACTTCAGCTCAGGACACCTTAGGGGCTGTCCTGACTGGCCAGTGACGACTCCTTATTTTTCTCACTATCTCCTCCGGCCTTGCCACCAAAAGTGGGGCCGTGGCCGGAGGGGGCGGGCAACTCCACTAGCTGGAGTGCCCTGGGGTGCTGTAACAAAGGGGGTGAGCCTTTGAGGCTCACCGCCAGGTGTTACAGTTCCTGCAGGGGGAGGTGAGAAGCACCTCCACCCAGTACAGGCTTTGTTACTAGCCCCAGAGTGAAAAAGGCACTCTCCCCATGTGGCCAGCAACATGTCTGGTGTGTGGCAGGCTGCTAAAACTAGTCAGCCCACACTGGTCGTTGGGTATGATCTCAGGGGGCATCTCTAAGATGCCCTCTGGGGTGTATTTTACAATAAAATGTACAATGACATCAGTGTGCATTTATTGTGCTGAGAAGTTTGATACCAAACTTCACAGTTTTCAGTGTAGCCATTATGAGGCTGTGGAGTTCGTGTTTGGCAGACTCCCAGACCATATACTCTTATGGCTACCCTGCACTTACAATGTCTAAGGTTTTGCTTAGACACTGTAGGGGCATAGTGCTCATGCACTTATGCCCTCACCTATGGTATAGTGCACCCTGCCTTAGGGCTGTAAGGCCTGCTAGAGGGGTGACTTATCTATACCTGTAGGCAGTGTGAGGTTGGCATGGCACTCTGAGGGGAGTGCCATGTCGACTTAGTCATTTTATCCCACTAGCACACACAAGCTGGCAAGCAGTGTGCCTGTGCTGAGTGAGGGGTCCCCAGGGTGGCATAAGACATGCTGCAGCCCTTAGAGACCTTCCCTGGCATCAGGGCCCTTGGTACCAGGGGTACCAGTTACAAGGGACTTACCTGGATGCCAGGGTGTGCCAATTGTGGAAACAAAAGTACAGGTTAGGGAAAGAACACTGGTGCTGGGGCCTGGTTAGCAGGCCTCAGCACACTTTCAAATCAAAACTTGGCATCAGCAAAGGCAAAAGGTCAGGGGGTAACCATGCCAAGGAGCGTCTTCATTTTCTAAGTGGAAGAACCTGGAAAGCCCATCTGCATTGGCATGGGCAGTCCCAGGTCTGTGTTCCACTATAAAGTCCATTCCCTGTAGGGAGATGGACCACCTCAACAGTTTTGGATTTTCACCTTTCATTTGCATTAGCCATCTGAGAGGTCTGTGGTCAGTTTGAACTACAAAGTGAGTACCAAAGAGGTGTGGTCTCAGCTTCTTCAGGGACCAAACCACAGCAAAGGCCTCCCTCTTAATGGCACTCCAACGCTGCTCCCTGGGGAGTAACCTCCTGCGAATGAAAGCAACAGGCTGGTCAAGGCCATCATCATTTGTTTGGGACAAAACTGCCCCTATCCCATGTTCAGAGGCATCAGTCTGCACAATGAACTGCTTGGAGTAATCTGGAGCTTTGAGAACTGGTGCTGTGCACATTGCTTGTTTCAGAGTGTCAAAGCCCTGTTGGCATTCTACAGTCCAGTTTACTTTCTTGGGCATTTTCTTGGAGGTAAGTTCTGTGAGGGGGTGTCACTATAGATCCATATCCCTTCACAAACCTCCTGTAGTACCCAATCAAGCCAAGGAATGCCCTGACTTGAGTCTGGGTTTTTGGAGCTGCCCAGTCCAGAATAGTCTGGATCTTGGGCTGGAGTGGCTGAACTTGGCCTCCACCTACAAGGTGTCCCAAGTAAACCACAGTTCCCTGCCCTATCTGACATTTGGATGCCTTGATAGAGAGGCCTGCTACTTGCAGCGCCTTCAAAACCTTCTTCAGGTGGACCAGGTGATCCTGCCAGCTGGAGCTAAAGACAGCAATATCGTCAAGATAAGCTGCACTAAAGGACTCCAAGCCAGCAAGGACTTGATTCACCAACCTTTGGAAGGTGGCAGGGGCATTCTTTAAACCAAAGGGCATAACAGTAAACTGTTAATGCCCATCATGTGTGGAGAATGCTGTCTTTTCTTTTGCTCCTGGTGCCATTTTGATTTGCCAGTACCCTGCTGTCAAGTCAAAGGTACTTAAGTATTTGGCAGCACCTAGTTTGTCTATCAATTCATCTGCCCTTGGAATGGGATGGGCATCTGTCTTGGTGACAGAATTAAGTCCTCTGTAGTCCACACAAAACCTCATCTCTCTCTTTCCATCTTTGGTGTGAGGTTTGGGGACTAAGACCACTGGGCTAGCCCAGGGGCTGCCAGAGTGCTCAATGACTCCCAATTCCAGCATCTTGTGGACTTCCACCTTGATGCTTTCCTTAACTTGGTCAGACTGTCTCAAAATGTTGTTTTTGACAGGCATGCTGTCTCCTGTGTCCACATCATGGATACACAGGTGTGTCTGACCAGGTGTTAGGGAAAAGAGCTCAGCAAACTGTTGCAGGACCTTCCTACAGTCAGATTGCTGTTGGCCAGAGAGGGTGTCTGAGTAGATCACTCCATCAACTGAGCCATCTTTAGGGTCTGTGGAGAGGAGATCAGGGAGAGGTTCACTCTCAGCTTCCTGGTCCTCATCTGTTACCATCAACAGGTTCACTGCCCTGTCATGGAAGAGTTTTAGGCGGTTCACATGGATCACCCTTTTGGCGGTCCTGCTAGTGCCTAGGTCTACCAGGTAGGTGACCTGACTCTTGCTTTCTAGCACTGGGTAAGGGCCACTCCATCTGTCCTGAAGTGCCCTGGGAGCCACAGGCTCCAGAACCCAGACTTTCTGCCCTGGCTGAAACTCAACCATAGCAGCCTTTTGGTCATACCACATCTTCTGGAGTTGTTGGCTGGCCTCAAGGTTTTTACTTGCCTTTTCCATGTACTCTGCCATCCTTGAACGTAGGCCTATTACATAGTCCACTATATCTTGTTTAGGCTCATGAAGAGGTCTCTCCCAGCCTTCTTTTATAAGAGCTAGTGGTCCCCTTACAGGATGGCAAAAACAGAAGTTCAAAGGGGGAAAACCCTACTCCCTTCTGAGGCACCTCTCTGTAAGCGAAAAGCAGACATGGCAAGAGGACATCCCATCTCCTTTTGAGTTTTTCAGGGAGCCCCACGATCATGCCTTTCAATGTCTTGTTAAATCTTTCTACAAGACCATTGGTTTGTGGATGGTATGGTGTGGTGAATTTGTAAGTCACCCCGCACTCATTCCACATGTGTTTCAGGTATGCTGACATGAAGTTGGTACCTCTGTCAGACACCACCTCCTTAGGAAATCCCACTCTGGTAAAAATACCAATGAGTGCTTTGGCTACTGCAGGGGCAGTAGTCGACCTAAGGGGAATTGCTTCAGGGTATCTAGTAGCATGATCCACTACTACTAGTATGTATTGGTTCCCTGAGGCTGTGGGAGGTTCAAGTGGACCCACTATGTCCACACCCACTCTTTCAAAGGGGACCCCCACCACTGGAAGTGGAATGAGGGGGGCCTTTGGGTGTCCACCTGTCTTACCACTGGCTTGACAGGTGGCACAGGAGACACAAAACTCCTTGACCTTCTGGGACATGTTGGGCCAATAGAAGTGGTTGACTAATCTCTCCCACGTCTTGGTCTGTCCCAAATGCACAGCAAGAGGAATATCATGAGCTAAGGTCAGAATGAACTCCTTAAACTCCTGAGGCACTACCACTCTCCTAGTGGCACCAGGTTTGGGATCTCTTGCCTCAGTGTAAAGGAGTCCATCTTTCCAATAGACTTTATGTGTTCCTGTTATTTTTCCTTTGGCCTCTTCAGCAGCTTGCTGCCTAAGGCCATCAAGAGAGGGACATGTTTCTTGCCCCTTACACAACTGTTCCCTTGAGGGTCCCCCTGGGCCTAGGAGCTCAACCTGATAAGGTTCTAACTCCATGGGCTCAGTTCCCTCAGAGGGCAGAACTTCTTCCTGGGAAGAGAGGTTCCCTTTCTCTTGTTGTGTTGAAGCTGGTTCCCCAGTCTTCTTTCCTTTTCTCTTGGAGGGTTGGGCCCTTTTTCCAGGCTCCAACACCACTTTTTCATCCTGAGCCTTGCACTGTGCCCTTGTCTTGACACACACCAGTTCAGGGATACCCAGCATGGCTGCATGGGTTTTGAGTTCTACCTCAGCCCATGCTGAGGACTCCAGGTCATTTCCAAGCAAACAGTCTACAGGGATATTTGAGGAGACCACCACCTGTTTCAGGCCATTGACCCCTCCCCACTCTAAAGTTACCATAGCCATGGGATGTACTTTAGTCTGATTGTCAGCGTTGGTGACTGGATAAGTTTGTCCAGCCAGGTATTGACCAGGGGAAACCAGTTTCTCTGTCACCATGGTGACACTGGCAGCTGTATCCCCCAGGCCTTCTACACTTGTCCCATTAATTAAGAGTTGCTGCCTGTATTTTTGCATATTAGGGGGCCAGGCAACCAGTGTGGCTAAATCCACCCCACCCTCAGAGACTAATGTAGCTTCAGTGTGAACCCTGATTTGCTCTGGGTACACTGTTGATCCCACTTGGAGACTGGCCATTCCAGTGTTAGCTGGAGTAGAGTTAGAAGTGGAACCTTTCTTGGGACAGGCATTGTCTCCAGTTTGATGTCCTTGCTGATTACAGCTACGACACCAGGCCTTTTTGGGATCAAAGTTTTTACCCTTGTACCCAAAATTGGATTGTGAAGAGGCTCTGGACCCTCCCTCCTGAGCAGGTTTTTGGGGCCCTATAGAAGACTCTTTACTTTTTCCCTTGGATGTCTCAACACTCTTCCCCTGGGGAGTCTTTGTGACCCCTTTCTTTTGGTCACCCCCTGTGGAAGTCTTGGTCACCCTAGTCTTGACCCAATGGTCCGCCTTCTTTCCCAATTCTTGGGGAGAAATTGGTCGTAGGTCTACCAGATGCTGATGCAGTTTCTCATTGAAACAATTACTTAACAGGTGTTCTTTCACAAATAAATTGTACAGCCCATCATAATCATTTACACCACTGCCATGAATCCAACCATCCAGTGATTTCACTGAGTAGTCTACAAAATCAACCCAGGTCTGGCTCGAGGAGTTTTGAGCTCGGGGAAGCCACCACCTGGGCAAGGGAAAGGGCCACCCGGGGTTTGCTTCTGCACTGGAGGTCGGATCCTTCAGGTCCTGGGGGCAGCGGGTGCAGGGTCCTTACCAGGCGTCGGGTTCTTAGAGCAGGCAGTCGCGGTCAGGGGGAGCCTCTGGATTCCCTCTGCAGGCGTCCCTGGGGGGGTCAGGGGGGTCAACTCTGGCTACTCACAGTCGCCGGGGAGTCCTCCCTGTAGTGTTGGTTCTCCACAAGTCGAGCCGGGGGCGTCGGGTGCAGAGTGCAAAGTCTCACGCTTCCGCCGGGAAACGTGTGTTCTTTCAAAGTTGCTTCTTTGTTGCAAAGATGCTTCTTTCTTGGAGCAGAGCCGCTGTCCTCTGGAGTTCTTGGTCCTTTTAGATGCAGGGTAGTCCTCTGAGGCTTCAGAGGTCGTTGGACCCTGGCGGACGCGTCGCTGTTGCAGTTTTTCTTGAAGTGGGGAGACAGGCCGGTAGGGCTGGGGCCAAAGCAGTTGGTGTCTCCGTCTTCTCTGCAGGGCTTCAGGTCAGCAGTCCTTCTTCTTCTTCAGGTTGCAGGAATCTAGTTACCTAGGTTCTGGGCGCCCCTAAATACTCGATTTAGGGGTGTGTTTAGGTCTGGGGGGTTAGTAGCCAATGGCTACTAGCCCTGAGGGTGGCTACACCCTCTTTGTGCCTCCTCCCTGAGGGGAGGGGGGCACATCCCTAATCCTATTGGGGGAATCCTTCATCTGCAAGATGGAGGATTTCTAGAAGTTAGAGTCACCTCAGCTCAGGACACCTTAGGGGCTGTCCTGACTGGCCAGTGACTCCTCCTTGTTTTTCTCATTATCTCCTCCGGCCTTGCCGCCAAAAGTGGGGCCGCGGCCGGAGGGGGCGGGCAACTCTATTAGCTGGAGTGCCCTGGGGTGCTGTAACAAAGGGGGTGACCCTTTGAGGCTCACCGCCAGGTGTTACAGTTCCTGCAGGGGGAGGTGAGAAGCACCTCCACCCAGTACAGGCTTTGTTACTAGCCCCAGAGTGAAAAAGGCACTCTCCCCATGTGGCCAGCAACATGTCTGGTGTGTGGCAGGCTGCTAAAACTAGTCAGCCCACACTGGTCGTCGGGTATGGTCTCAGGGGGCATCTCTAAGATGCCCTCTGGGGTGTATTTTACAATAAAATGTACACTGGCATCAGTGTGCATTTATTGTGCTGAGAAGTTTGATACCAAACTTCACAGTTTTCAGTGTCGCCATTATGGTGCTGTGGAGTTCGTGTTTGGCAGACTCCCAGACCATATACTCTTATGGCTACCCTGCACTTACAATGTCTAAGGTTTTGCTTAGACACTGTAGGGGCATAGTGCTCATGCACTTATGCCCTCACCTATGGTATAGTGCACCCTGCCTTAGGGCTGTAAGGCCTGCTAGAGGGGTGACTTATCTATACCTGTAGGCAGTGTGAGGTTGGCATGGCACTCTGAGGGGAGTGCCATGTCAACTTAGTCATTTTATCCCCACTAGCACACACAAGCTGGCAAGCAGTGTGTCTGTGCTGAGTGAGGGGTCCCCAGGGTGGCATAAGACATGCTGCAGCCCTTAGAGACCTTCCCTGGCATCAGGGCCCTTGGTACCAGGGGTACCAGTTACAAGGGACTTACCTGGATGCCAGGGTGTGCCAATTGTGGAAACAAAAGTACAGGTTAGGGAAAGAACACTGGTGCTGGGGCCTGGTTAGCAGGCCTCCGCACACTTTCAAATCAAAACTTGGCATCAGCAAAGGCAAAAAGTCAGGGGGTAACCATGCCAAGGAGGCATTTCCTTACAAGGGGTAATACAAAATGAGTGTGGACGCATTTTTCATCCTTCACAGGAATCACAACGAGGTCAACGGACCTTTGAACCCATAAAGATGTGTGGTGAACTATCAACAATGCTTCAACACCACTCCAAACAATTTATACACCATGACCAGTGTGGCCACTAAAGGAAAATCAGGAATAAAATTAGAAGATTTATCATAAGCAAACAAACACAAGCTCAAAGTCATGTAGTCAATACTCAAAACCAAATTATAAAGATAATCACCAATGGTTGCCCAAAGCGACAAAATAAATTCAGATAAACTCATATTAATAAAATTCATCATTCATGCATGAAGTCAATAGGAATATCTGACACCGATATTGCACATTGCTCAGAATTTACAATCATTAGTCAATTAGATGTTAGCAGAGTCAATAATCTTTGGCTGGGCACAGGTCAACCCTACAACTAACCAAATCAGGGAAATACATGAGTGGGGAGGAACACATGCAGTGAAATACAAAAAGTACAAAAAGGACAAAAATATAATTTGGAAGAAGAAAATCTTGGACTGCAGAATACTAAGTAAGGCAAAAGGTAAGTAAAAAGTGAAAGCGCTAGTATATTGGAAGCTCAGGCACGAGTATTCTGAAAGGGCAAAATAAAGGGTCACTAAGTATAAAAACGCATTTAAAGGGGAAGGACAAATGGCAGAGAGGAAGATACAAGGGATACAATATTCAGGGAATCATCAGCAAAACATCAGGATCAACAACATCTGCAAGCCGCAAAGGTCTGCTCAGGACTGCTCAAGAAAATGCTACAGACTGACTAAAGTTCAAATGTCCATTGATATATCAATTTACAAGAAATGTTCTGATTTGCCAAAGGTGTGAGTTCACATTTACATTGATTAGGCATCATCCAATTATAATTCACCACCAGACTACAGGTTGCAACGGTTCAACAATTTCCCAAGTCTGTCATGGGAACATCTCCTTTTTGTGTGACTCCAAGCAGGTTTGAAACAACTGTATACGATCTCAGTCCATGTTCCTGCAATGTAATGTTTCCAAGGACAAATTTCTTGCAAACTTATTACAAGAGGACTTTGCTTCTCATGGGAATGAATTCTGAAAGAAGATTCCACTTTATGAAAAATAATTTAACACTTTTACATGACTGCAAAATGCATGCTCTGTAAACTACACTTACGCCAACACAAGGATAAGTATAAGATGCATTTAATTAATACGTTTTAGTAACACACATGTAATATGCAAACTTATAAATTCATCATTAATAATATTTCATCAGTATGAGTAATACATTTCATATAAATGGAAAAAGCGTTGTTATTCTATTTAATTAAATATAACAAAGAAGTGCATTTTACTCATTATGCATGTATTTTCAAACTCATTAATTATTCATTAAGCATAAGAAATTCAATATTGTTTCTATATGCACTGTTAGTTTAGAGTCTAAATTACATTTTAGGGGGCGTGGCCAAGATGGCGGCGTGAGCGCATGCGTTGGTCCGAGCTCTGCCTCCTAGGCCCTGGATTTGCTTCCCGACCCCGATCGGGAGGGCCCGTGAGGCCCAGACAGGATGCCTGGAGCTGTCGGGCGTGGGGGCCCAGCACTGAAGGCCTCCGCGGCCGATCGGCGGTGTGCGCGGGGCCGCGTGTGTTGGGCCGGCGTTCGCGGCGGCCCACGCCGGGCGGCGGGCCTGGAGGCTAGCCGGGAGGCAGCGGGGGGTGCGGCGGTGCCCTTAGCGGGGGCCGAGGCTCCCTGGAGAGACGGGCCTGTGACGAGGCCTCGCCGGTGAGCTCGGCGCCAGAGTGGAGAGACGGCGGGCCCACCTGCTGGGCCTTGCGAGCTGAGCCTTCGGAGAGGACGGCGGAAGGGCGAGGACCCCCTTGAGTGGCTGTGCTCTGCTGCGGTGGGGACGCAGGGGGTCTCGGACTCCCGTTGGCGGTGCGGGCGGCCCGTGGTGGCCTTTATCTGGCACGGAATCGAGCTGTCTCTCGGAGTGGCCCCACTGAGTGCCCTGCAGAGGAGAGGCTGACAGCTGCTGGTGAGGGGCCCGCCCAGGAGAATACGGCGTCCGGTGTTGGCGCGCAGAGGTCTGGCTGAAATACACAGGCTGTAGCTGCCAGAAGGTAGAGGAGATGGCGACCTCCAAGCCCAAGCGGGACCGGACGGTATGAGATATGTTGACGGGGGACGCCCGGTGCTGGGGGGGCCCCTGAAGATCCGCCAGCCACAAGGTCCCCTGAGGCAAGGAGAGAGATATCGGAGGAGGAGGCGGCCCCAGTTACGAAGAGCTTCTTCACCTCCCTGTTTGAATCGCTCCGCGGGGACCTGCAGGAACTCCGCAAGGATATATCGCATGAGGTGAAGGAGTTGCGGGTGGAGCTTGCGTCCCTGGGTGAGCGGATAACCCAGGTTGAGGATGGGGCAGCGGCCCGCGGCGAGGAGGTGGCGGTTCTGCAGCAGGAGGTTATACGCTTGCGGGAACAGCAGGACCTCCTTCAGATGACAGTGGAGGACCTGGAGAACCGCTCGCGCAGACACAATATCCGCATTAGAGGAGCGCCAATCGGAGCGGAGAAGGATGACATTAGAGGCTTTGTGGTGGCGTTGTTCCGCTCAGTCCTGGACCTGGAGGCATCCCAGGAGATCGTCCTGGATAGAGTACATCGTGTGGGCCGAGCTGGAGGAGCCGGGGACCGCCCGCCGGATATCCTGGCATGCGTCCACAACTATGGGTTGAAAGAAAACATTTTGCAACGGGCACGCAATCTCCCGCAGGTCCACTTTAGAGGCCATCAATTGCAATTATACCAGGACCTGTCGGTTCGGACCTTACAGCGATGGCGGGAGTTTAAACCTATCACAGAGCACTTGCGTGCACATGCCGTGTCCTACACATGGGGACACCCGTTCCGCCTTGTTTTCCGCTGGGAGGACCAGCTTCGCCAGGTGAAGTCGGTATCTGAGGCTCACCGGATCCTGGGCCTGGAGAGGGACACTCGGGGCTCGGACTTGAATCTGGGTCCGGCGGGAGGAGATCGCCCGCGCTGGAGGAGGAAGGAGAGAAGGAAGAAGCAGCAGCGCCCTACTGAGTCGGAGCAGATCTCGGAACGTCAATTGGCAGTGAGCAGTGTAGCGGCTGGGACAAGGGCCTAGGCGAGGAATGACGGAGTGCTATTTGTCAGCAAGGGGTCACTGATTGCGGGCCTGTGCCCATTTGAGCGGGCCTGGGCGGTGAAGTCGATGGACTTAACGGGCGAACTGGTGTGGTTCTACGGCCCTGTTGAGACTTTTCCTCTTTGGGATGTGTGTGAGAGGACTTTTTTGTTATGAGCACCTGTTGTGCGTTATAGATATATGTTTGTATGCTTCCCTGCGGGTTTGGTCACTATGGGCCCTTACGGGTTGGTCATATTACTTGGAGCGGCTGAGGCGCTGTTCTGAGTCATGGCCCCTCTGTGGATCCTCTCCCCCCCTGAGCGATTTTCTCCCTGTGATGGTATGACAATTAAGTGCTTAAGTTTGAATGTCCGTGGGCTTAACAGTCCAACCAAGCGGTTAGCGATTCTGTCCGGTCTAGAGAAATCTGGGAGCCATATCTGTCTATTACAAGAGACCCATCTGTTACACAAGGATACGTTTCGCATGCGCTCAAGATGGTTCCCTAGACAGCTTTGGTCCTCAACAACTACGAAACATGCGGGGGTGGCAATATTGCTTTCGAGGACTTTTGCTGGGGAGATAGTTGGGAAGGTACACGAAGTCCCAGGTAGGTTCCTGGCTATTAGAATAAGGCTCGGGGCCTTCTCTTTCACCATTGCTTCCCTTTATGCTCCGAATTCCCAGTAGGAGACCTTCCTGAGACAGTCAGTTACCCCTGTACTTAGTTCGCTGATAGTGCCATTTTGGTAGGGGGAAATTTTAATCTGATGATGGATAACAAGCTTGACCGCTCGGGCCAGCGCTTTGGGCTGGCTGAGTGTGGGTTGGAGGATGTGTGGAGAAAGTCGCATCCCACACTCCGAGATTATTCCTTTTATTCAGCGGCGACCAAGACATATGCACGGCTCGATCTTTTTCTGGCCTCACACGAGTTTATGCCCCGGGTCAGGGAGGCTACGATTGAGCCCAGAGCCTTGACTGATCATGCCCCTATTACGGTTGAACTTGCCATGCAGATAGGTCGCGTTGGCACACCGAGCTGGCGCTTTAGGGACTCCTTGCTTCAGAGCGAGATAGCGGTGGAGTCGCTCCGGCGTGCAATTAGGGATTATATTAGCTTTAATGACGATGGCAGCACTTCTGTGGGGACTGTGTGGGAGGCGCTGAAGGCTTTAGTGAGGGGCTAGGTGATGGCATTGTCGGCGAGGGATAATAGAGCAAGGAGAGAGGTGAGGGAGAAGCTAGAGCAGAGGGTAGCTGTCCTGGAGCGTTCCCATAAATCCACTGGCACGCCTAGAATCTGGGGAGAGTTAGAGAAGGCAAGGCAACAGCTGAAACGACTGGACTGGGATAGGGCAGAGTACGCGGTAGTACGTCAAATTGATTCGTTTTCCTTCCGGTGAAGAGGCCTGCACGAGTGATCAGATTGCCGAGGCATTAGCGGGGTTTTACCGGGTTTTATACGCGGCGGATGAGCGGGACGACGCGGCCCTGGATTCTTATTTAGAGGGCATAGCAATCACTCCTCTTGGTGAGAGGGAGGCGTCCCTACTAGACCAGCAGATAAGGCCAGAAGAAGTTATATCGGCGATCTCCCGTCTAAAGAGTGGGAAGTCCCCCGGCCCTGACGGGTTCACGGCATTGTTTTATAAGACCTTTTGTGTGGAGCTCGCCCCGCTTCTCGTGAGGCTTTTTAATTCTTTTCGGACAACGGGAACCCTGACGCCGAGTATGCTGGACGCTACCATTGCTGTTATACATAAACCGGGCAAGGACCCGGAGGAGTGTGCTTCATATAGGCTGATTTCGCTTCTGAATATAGATGCCAAACTATTCACAGGGATTCTTGCCTACCGCCTTAATCCTTATATGCCGGGTCCAATTGATCCGGATCAGCCAGGTTTTATTCCAAATCGACAGTGTTGTGATAATACGAAGCGACTTCTGCATCTGCTAGATAAAATTGATAGATCTCGTAGAGAGGCGCTTTTCCTCTCTATCGACGCCGAAAAGGCGTTCAATAGGGTTCATTGGCCTTATCTCTTCTGGGTCCTGGAGCGCTTCGGTCTGGGCCCGGGCTTTAGATCTTGGATCCAATGCGCCTATCGGTCCCCTAGAGCGGCGGTTAAAGTTAATGGTGTGCTGTCTACCCCGTTTTCGGTTGGGCGTGGGACCAGGCAGGGATGCCCGCTTTCCCCCCTTTTGTTTGCGCTATATATGGAGCCCCTCGCACAGCGCTTGCGGGGCAGCCCTTTGGTTTCTGGTGTGAAATTTGGCAGAGACCACCATCTTATTACCCTATACGCAGACGACGTGATTCTTACATTTGCGGAGCCAGCGACCTCTTTACCTGCGCTTATGGAGATACTAGTTGAGTTTAGCCAGGTTTTGGGATTTAAAGTGAACATGCAGAAGTCTCAGGTCCTTAGTCTGTCTTTGAGCGCTGATCACGAGGAGGATTTGAAAGCTCGATATTCCTTTATTTGGTCGTCCTCGCGCCTTTCCTATCTTGGGATTGAGTTGTCGACGTCTGCCATAAAAACGGCGAGCTTGAACTACACGAAGCTGGTTCGCGATATACAGCGGGACCTGGAGTTGTGGGGGAGACATAAGCTGTCTTGGCTGGGTAGGGTAGCTGCGGTCAAGATGACAGTCTTGCCGCAAATACTATGCATGTTTCAGGTGCTCCCATTAACCCCACCCCCCCGGACGATTGCCACTCTACAATCAACGGTCCTGAGATTTATATGGGAGGGTCGTCCGGTGCGTCTACCGCAGCAGGTTTTATATCGCCCCAAGGGCAGTGGGGGATTGGCGATTCTGTGTCTTTTGAGATTTTTTCAGGCAACACAGTTGCGCTTTCTTGTGGAGTGGAGCCGCCCACTCACGGAGAAACACTGGTGTTTTATGGACCAGGCGGTGGCGGGCTCTCATATATGGAAGGAGCCTTGACTCTGGCGCCGGCATAGGGCTGGAGGTCTTTATTCTTCCCCGATTACCGGAACAACGTTACGCGTATGGGACGCAGTGGCTTGCCGTTTAGGGCTGACTTCCTTTCCGTCCCCGATGACCCCCATAGGCGCGAACCCTGACTTCGAGCCTGGACTCCGTTTGGAAGGCCTGAGACGTTGGTACGAAGGGGGCTGTAGGAGAGTAGGAAGTATTTTCGATGAACAAGGGGTGTTGTCCTTTGACCAGATGAGAGAGGCCTATGGCCTAGTGGAGGCGGATAGACTGATGTATTATCAGGTTCGGCACTGGGCTCTCTTGCCGGCGAACAGAGCTCTAATAGATAGGCCTCTTACGCCATTTGAGAAATGGCTGTTCCTAAAGAAGGATGATAAGAGAATCATCTCAGAACTTTATCGGCTTCTGCAAGGGGAAAACCGCCCGCCTAAGTTAAAGGGTCAGTTGAGATGGGAGAGGGAGCTGGAGAGAGAGCTCTCGGATGAGGAATGGGACAGCATATTCTATAGAATACAATACACAGCATAAAATGCAGCAGGGACAGAGACATCATATAAAGTTGCTTCATACTGGTACTACACTCCATCGCGGTTGCATGCATGGGACCATGATAAGTCAGACCTTTGCTGGAGGGGGTGTGGAGCTACAGGCACACTTGTGCATTTGGTTTGGAACTGCCCCAAGCTACACCGTTATTGGGAAAGCATTATAGATGATATTGATGCAGCGTTCCAAGTTAAGATCCCAAGACTCCCATCGTACATTTTATTGGGGCTGCCCAATCCCCTTCATTTTTTTTTTAAGATCTCTAAAAGGGAGGCAGATGGCCCTAGCACTTAACGCAGTGCTGCAGCTGATCCTAGCTCTTTGGGGTACAGACAGGGTCTCGACGCGTATCTCATTGGCTCCAGAAGCTGTGGTTTATCCTAGCTATGGAGAAACGTACACTAGCCTCCCAGCAGCGGATAGGAGATCTGGGTGAGTTGTGGAAGCCGTTCCTTCGGATTCTTTCCGTAGAATTTACTGAACTGACATGCCCGATCTACCTGAGAGTCTTGAGGCTGATTTGAATTCTTGGTTAGAGGGCTGGGGGGGAGGTTGCTGGGGTAGAAGTGAGCTTGGACAATGCAAGGGGTAGGGGAGTGGAGAGACAGGAGGATGACATGGTTTCTCGGATGGAGGCATAGTTGATGTGTTTGCATTTATATGTTTATGTGGTTCTCATCTGTGGGACTGGCACTTTGGAAGGCTATTGGACACTGCCAGTGGGCACATGGCTCTGCAACGAGAGGACTGGCTGGGTGGTTCCTCTGGGTGTGGTCTTGGGATTTACAAGAGAGACCTCTGTATGAAGATACAAAATTGCTACTGTGCTGATACATTTCATTTTATGTCCCGCGATGAGCTGTGTTTTGTATGTTTATATATTTTTTTTAAAACAATAAACCGATTTGATCCTAAATTACATTTTAACATCAGTTTCAACCTTCTAACTCGTGATTTAATTCAAAGGGCACCTAAGTCGAACTTTGAAATACAAGGAATTGCACATTTAAAATGTGTCAGTGCAGCTTTGTATGTTAGATTCTCTCTCTTTTAATTTCATAAACTAAAACTTGTCACATTCCTTTGGTGGCGAGATACGCCATCATAAAAGGCCAAATTCTTATTTCAGTGAGACAATTCAGAATTTTGATGACTTATTCTGATAAGGTCTGCTGTAGTCCTCCAATCTCTTGAAGTTACAATAATAAAAAGTAGGTTCCTACTATTCCCTTTCCAAGGTTCCCAAACCATTTTCCACTGGCTGAAAAAACACTTCCAGTAGCTTCTCACACACCGGTGACTGTCAGACTTTTCAGGTCTCTTTTCAAGTCAGTCATATTTGCAATGTACTTTCTTATCTCCTTACCATTGTTAGGTATGTAGGTGCAACTGTGTTGGGCATGTAACTTTTTACAGACTCTGCCCCCCCTTTGCAAGCAAAATGTCAAACACAAGACGATTCTGCAAAACCATTGATTTCACAGCAACCATCTCTGTATCCATTAATAACATAGCTTCTGCAGTGTCAGTAGATAGTTTGTCTACTATTGTTGACAACTTCCTAATCTTGAGATCATTCAAGATTAGTCCCACTGATGGAATTATGGCACCAAAAATATCACCCACTATCTCTGAGGCATTTGCTCCTTTTTTGACTCCGGAATTTGATTTCTCATCCCAGGCTGGGTCATTGATGTTGCCCACATGATAAATTTTCAGAAAAACTACTCCCAGGTAACATGTTCCATACTAGTCTTTGGTGAGCTAAATAATTCTATTTACAAAAATTCAAAAGCTCTTACTAAAATTTCAAATGTCTCTAATAAACCATCTGGTAATTACTAATCAGCACTTCAAACAAATAATGTCTTTGTTTATCAAGCAGCAACAAGATTTCGAAGTTCGGTTTCAAAGCAATTTCAAGTTCTAAAATGTTCAGCTGGAGTCGAATTCTAACACAAAAGGCAATTAACTTTCATTCATCAGTTGTGAAATAAGTCAATGTGGGAGCAGAGTAGCTTTGACTTGGCACTATTTTTCTCTTTGACCGCCTTGTTACATGACCCTCAGTTTCACTGTCACTTTGATCTGATCTTCAGTGACTTCAGCTATAGTAAGAGGCACTTTTATCACTGATCTCCGGTTACAATTTTTTTTCTCTGTCACAACTTGGGTTTCAACGTGATCTGAGCTAGCAGGAGTAGCCTAACTCTGTCTCAACCGTTCTGTGCCTTCAACTACTGTTGACTCACTCAGAATGCCATCAGACCATACATGCTCTGTGTTAGCCACTTGTCCAGTCCCCACAACTTAGCTAACCTAGACAATTCAATTAAATCAAGCTGCATTTGGATGAACAGACCTCCTGATCTGCGTTTCCCTACATTCATCTGCTGACACCTTATACATCTGTGACACACTGCTTCTGCAACCAATCTAAATTTGAGATTGTGCCAAATTTGTCTGAATGTTCAGATCATTGCATACCTACCAATATGAGCTGGTCCGTGGTAATACCCTGCCATCGGCTACAATAAGCTATTTGGCAAAACTGCTTTACCATCACGCGACACCCAGACATCATCCTTATTCCTCTAGACACATCCTGATCTTAACCCAACCCTGCTTTTCTTCCTCTGTCACTTCATCCTGCAATATTTTAACTTATTCCCAAGTATCAGTGCCTGTCATGAAGAACTTTTGACTTGTCTCATCATCATTTCCATAGCTTTTTTCCTCATTAAAGGAAGTGAAGTGCAGGGCACAATACCTCACTACATCATCTGTATAGGTATTGCCCAAGGATATATAATCACTTGACTTCTGGTGAGCTGCACATTTTAGAGCTGCAATTTTCACAGGTAACTGTAATGTTTTCAGCAATTGATAAACTTTGTCGCCATTTCAGATTGATAATCCAGAAGAGGTCATGAAACCCCTCTGGGACCACAACTGTCCGAAGTCATGAACGACATCAAACCTGTATTGGCTATCAGTGAAAATTGTCACTTTGAGCTGTTCAGGAACACAGCATGCTCTGGTAAGAGCAATCGATTGGCTACTTGGGCAGAAAAGACTCCTTGAAGCCAAGAGGCTTCTATCACAACTGAGACTTTGCAAACTGATTAACTTGCTTTCAGGGCACCATCAGAATTTTATAAACAGGAGCCACGAACAAACATGACATAGTCATTTTCATCCAAGGGAACATCTTTAATATCAGGTCTTGGTTTGGTGCACAGTTCAGTCACATCAAGATAGTCATGCTCAACCTCATCTTTGCTGTCACTTGCACCTTCAATAGAATTTGGCAAAAGAGTACCCACATTTAAAACATTGCATCTCTTTATATTGACATTTGATGAACCCAAAATAATCTGCTCATAATGAATGAAACGTGCATTGGTCAGGAATCTTGGTACTGGTTAATGAAATTTTCACTGAATGGGTGATAAGAATGTTCATTGGATGGCCCATAACAATGGTTTCACACTGTTCGATACTGAAGCTTAGTGCTGCCACGGCTCTTAGACAACCAAGCAACGCTGCAGCTACAGGATCAAGTGTTGCTGAAAAATTTGCCACAGACTTGTTTGCATTTCTATGTAACTGTCAAAACAGACACAGCACATCTATCCCTCTCACAACAAAATAAAGAAAAACATTTATTATAATCAGGCATTCCCAGAGCTGAGGCTCAGCACAAGCTTCCTCTCAGCTCAGTGAAGACAAGCATGCATTTGTCATTAAATGGTATGGGATCAGACACATGTCAGCCTCTGTAAGGGCTTGGACAAAAGGGAAAAATCAGAATGCATTTGCGGCAGTAGCCAACCATTCCCCAAAACATTCTACCTTACCTCTGAGTAACTGGGGATTCATCTGCATGATTGCTGAAATTCTCTCTTGGGACACCTTCCTTGCACCCTTCTCTATGTGGTGACCTAAATATCTGACTTCCTTGTTACAGTACTGCAACTTTACTGGGGAAACTTTGTGTCCATTTTCTCCTAAATGATTCAAGAGAGCTATGGGGTCTCTTCTGCAGCCGTCTCGAGTATTTGACACAACTAACAGGTCATCAGTATACAGCACTAAGACTTAATGGTAGGGCATTTTAAGGGACTCCAAGTTATTCTTCAAAATCTGATTACAAATTGATGGTGATTCCATTTACCCCTGTGGAGTATGGCACCATGTTAAAATACAACTG
Organism: Pleurodeles waltl; assembly: GCF_031143425.1. Classification (NCBI taxonomy): domain Eukaryota; kingdom Metazoa; phylum Chordata; class Amphibia; order Caudata; family Salamandridae; genus Pleurodeles; species Pleurodeles waltl. The sequence goes on from NC_090443.1 coordinate 867,728,769, forward strand.
TCAGATTTAAAGGCAAAGAGGAATTGGCTTTCTGTATGCAATGGAATAGAGAAGAAGGCCTGCCACAAATCAGTGACTGTAAACCACTCTGCTTCACATGGAATCTGAAATAAAATCACTCTGGATTCAGTACCCTAGGACAACACGGAACAACAATCTCATTTACTTTTCTCAAATCCTTTACTGTGCAGTATTTTCCATTAGGCTTCCGCAATCCTATAGTAGGGGGTTAAAGTAATGACTTCCCAAAATTTCCTTCAGAACACCTTGCTCAATCAGACTCTTAATCAAGGGTGTTATTCTTGCAACTGTCTCGGGTGTCATATTGTAAATGGTATCCTCGGATACATTGCATTTAGCTTCGCTGTTATTTTGACTGGCTCAACTACTTTTATGAGACCTATATCCTTTCCAGAAAAATCCCAAACTTCAGGAAAAACTGTCTCCTGCAATTCTTCAGGCAAATCATTGCGTCATCACTGGATATAGTGAGACGAGTGGATACTGTTCTACAATTTTACAAGGGTCATCTTCCTCATTTGTTTGTATTTCTATTCCTTAAGGTGCGCAGCTCATGGAACAGTTTACCTTGCACAACAGGTCACATCCTAACAGATTTACTAGACTTGAATCGCAAACCACAAATTTGAGCTTACCTTCAAATCAACATGATTTGTCCACTGCTTATTTGCTACTCTTACAACCTGAATTCTCCTTCCTGATAGGGGCAAGTCTGGCACTTCTGTTGTTCTTTCAGTGGAACGTGTAGCTTCATTGTCATGACACATCATGCCCCATAACATTGGCATTTTCATAGGGACCACATTGATCTACCTCTAAGGATGCAGCTAACATACAATCCTCATAATTAGAACTATCACTGTGAAATGTTTCTAAGAATTTGTCGTCACTCAAATCAATTATGGGAAATTGTGATGCTATCTAGTTCATGTTTGCATTTGCCAACTGATTCAGGTTTGCATTCACCATCTAATTCATGTTTTGCTAAGGAGCAATCACCTACTGCTGTGTCATTCATCAGGGCTGGTGGTACCTGAGTCTGTCATACTGGGGACACTTGTACATTCGGATTTTGGGGGTCTTGGATTCTCTGAATTTGGACCTGATTATTACCTTGAGTCTGAGTAACTCCAGCATTCTGTACTATATTATTCGCATTATTATAGAAACATTCTCTCCACCAATTAACGAAATTTCCGCAAGCATGACATGGATTTGTTTTCTTCAATGACTAAACGTCAACCAAATTTCCACTCTGATGTACTTGAACACCACATCCTCTACCTCTAGGCTGAACCACATTGCACACCTTGCATTCCACTTGTATTCACCATCACCTGTGGGCTCTGACTTCTTCCATGTGCAGCCTTCAATTGCAATACCATCAACTTTTGCATATTTTTTTTTTTGCTTCAATTCAATTTCATCGCTGCAGTATCTTGCATACTGCAGGATCTCTTTAGTAGGTTTGTTCTGCCAACAAATCAAATGCTGCTTGATCATTCCACTAATGTCTGACTTTAATACTTGCACAAACCTAAACACAAAATGACCCATATCTTTAGGCTCTATGTTCTCTGTATGGCTATGCTGTTTTAAAGCTTGCAGCAATTTTTCATAATAAGCATAAACAGACTCTTTAGTTTACTGTGCTGATCTGTTAATTTTCTACCAATCAATATCTCTCGGGGACACTTTGTTCTTCACAAATTCAGTTACCCTATAATACTTTTTCATCACCTCTTCGGACAGCGAACCTGTTACTGGATCTCTCACAGGTTCACGCTTAGGCCAATCAGCACTTCTTTTGCACTCGGCCCACAAGTCTGCTGGAACCACAATGTCAAATTATTTAAAATCTTCCACAGGCATTTTGAAAGTTTCACAAACCTTTTCTGCCTCCTTGTACCGTTCCACTACCTTCTCGCCTAATCTCGGGTAATCATTAGTGAATGGTAGTATATCACTCCCTTCAGGGTACATGCACATAACCTCCACCTTGTAACTCTCTCGTAGCCATAATTTTTACATTGTCTTCAACTTGATTTGCTCCACCCAAAGACAAATTCTGCTTTGCTTTCTTCTGATCTCTTTTCTTTTCCCTTCTGCATTCCCATTTATCTAATGCTCCCAATGTCTGAATGTATGTCATGAATTCTTTAATTTAATGTGCAATCTCATTCTGGGTGATCTCATGTTAATAATAACTTTGGTGCTGAACTCGAATCTATAACTTCTCTTTGGAGGTTTAGATTTTTCTAAGTCCAATTAATATTTTTCTGCTAATTCTGCTAACTTCTCATAAGCCTCTCTTGCACATTGGGTAACATCCTAAAACATGAATCACAATTCATCTTCTCTGTATGTTTCCAATTGCTCTGTATCTAGCATTCACAAAATTAATTTGTTTAATTCTACTTCCTATCCGGGCACATTCACTGTCCTATCTCTCTCTCTCTGGTGCCTCTTCTGTTCTAACTTTACTATTTGTTGCACCAGTTGCACCATGCATGCTCAAATTGTTTAACCGATCCGTTAACTGTTGTGCTAAAAGACCTTACAAACTGATATTATTTCTCTGTGGCATATCTTGCAGGGTACTGCAATGGATACTCGTAATCTGATCTGGTGGTTTTAAGGAAGTGGGGTTCCCTGTGGAAACCTTGCATCAAGAACTGGTCCTGCCTGATTTAACATCTGGTTAGGTTCTGCAAGTCATGTAACAGTCAAAGGTGGACCAAACAGAAGGTGCTCTCCCCATCCCTGAATTGTTTGAATGAACTGTTCTCTGCATACCAATGGGTGATATCCTAGTAGATGCAGCTGGTGTCTCAGGAACTACTGAAACATTCATTGAATGGGCATTACTTCTAGGGTTACCTGAAGCATACAAGGGAACAAGTGGAACTATAGTCACGGGAACCGTTAGTGCATCGGGTGCATTGGGACCCATAAAATTTGTCTGGCTCTGTGGAGTTGTCATTCTAGTACTCTGACCTGTTAAAACAGTATTGACAGTCTATCCTGTTTGATTCGGGGTATCATTCGACATTATCTGCCCTGGTATAAACATAGGCATAGGCTGAGTCAGAGTAAAATTCTGTACAGGGGTAGTCATATGAAGGCCCTCATTATGAGTCTGGCGGTCTCTTGACCAATAAGCTGGGGTTCCTTCGGTGTGGCTACTTCACCCTCTCTAACTGGAATAAACACATCTTCTCTTAGCACACTTCTTAATGCCTTGAAAAATTTAATTTTTGCACGAATTCAATTAACCACAATGATTTTTTATCAAATCAGGAAGTAATTTCAATCTCACAATCCTTTTCACAAGCTGTTCTCAACCAATAGCAACGTGACACTGTCCACCAATACCAGTGCGGCTTTACACTAACTAACCTATACCAGCGTGGCACAAAGTGACGTCACACTCACTTCTCTCAGCAGCTGCGATCGTTTCTCAATTGTCTCTCACACAATCGCTCACTCACACCTAATGCTAAATATTGTGAGCAAAAACCCACAACCTGTCTGCACACTACTGGTAGGAGCTGAAACACTTCGAATGCTGTACGGGCTACACTTCTGACTATGGCTTTCACAATTACAGAATGAGTGGAACTTAACCAGCAGTTCTCACTCTGGTTGCTATAGATCCTCTGTAGGCATTTCAAATTCACTAAATACCAAACAACAACTCACACTCACTCAAGGAACAACTATTAGCACAGTCAATGATTTCTCATGTGAAGTACCTCACTCAAGACAATAAATTAACCAAGTGTCTTCTACACTTGTGCGTTATCTCAGGATTTTGACCACAATGAACCCGTCAACAACAACTGCGAAAAGTTTTGAGCACAAAGCACAACAATCATGAAATTAGATGAAAGCACATCGGTAGTGCTATTTAGTTCAGATTATGAACCCTAAGACTTTTCCTAGCAGGCATTTGGCCCAACCTTGTGTTTGCATCCTCATGAAATTCTGTTTTTTCATCATTGCACTTTTGAACATTTGATAAATTCCTCAAACTCACATTCAGTCCTAAATTATCGTGAGGAACACCCAGCAGCAAGTCTTTACCCTCTGCTGAAATCTTAACTTTTTCCACATTCCACCAATTCCGTCCATTAACACGAATTGCATTACCATACACTTTGTCAATCTTTAGTAATTCAGAATACTTTGGGTCACCTTTCTTGATAAAATTAGGCAATTTGACCCGTATCCAATCACCAACTACAAACTGAACCTTTATCACATTTCAGTTCTTATTATAATACGTTTTTTGCCTAGCTTGAGCTTTCTCCATATTAGAATGAACCTTAAAGTCAATGTCTTCTTTATCTGCTGAGTGCTTAAAAAATTTGGACAACCAAGCTGGTCTAAACAACGTGGTGGGTTTCCTTCCTCTAAGGGCTTCAAATGGAGATGCTCCCGTCCTCGAGTGGGCTGTTGTTCTGTAAAACCACAACATGCTCTGCACAGCCACATCAACACCCTTTATCTAAAGCCCATTGCACACATTCACCAACCACACAATTGAAATGTTCAACCAACCAATTGGTTTGTGGTTGGTACAGGGAACTCTTCAAATGTTTGATCGCACATTCATTCAGAAAACGTTCTTCTTCAGCGGATACAAATTGCACCCCATTATCAAAATAAACTCCTTAGGAAACCCTTCGTCCAATAAAACATCTTTAAAAAGTGACACCACCGATTTAGAATTGGCATCTCCTACAAATTTCACATGTGGCCACTTGGAATAGTAATCCACCACAACATAAGCATATCATAACTTAGGTTGAAGAGAACAGAAACAATCTTTTCCCATGGACCAGAAGGACACTCAATAGGCTTCAAAGGAGGTGTTGATGTCTTTAGTGACTTGTCACTTGTAGCACAAATTTGGCAACATTTGACTAAAATATCAATGTCCTTGTCCATTTGCGGCCACCAATAGTATTCTCTCACCCTCTCCTTGGTAAGTGCCGAATCCAAATGACCCTCATGTGCTTTTTCCAAAATGACCGATCTGATAACACCCAGAGGTACAATCTTGTCATTTCTCATTAGAACCCCATCTTCAATAGATAGTTCACCTGATACTTTGAAAAAAGGTTGAGAACTCAAATCCAAAGTCTTTTCATGAGGCCATCCTTCCTTGACATACATCAAGACTTTAGACAGTAAGGGATCATTAGTAGATGCGTCTTTCCACTATGCTTCAGAAAATGAACCAGAACGTTCCAACTCGATAGCTGCAATGAAACAATCTTCATCTTGAAGGGTATCTTCTTCACCATCATCACTGACAATCGGGTTCTTAGAAAGACAATCTGCTCTCACATTTTTTCCCCCCAGATATGTGTATAACGGTAAAATCAAATTGCAATAATCTGGCCGCAAATCTTGCAATTCTTGGTGTGCTGCTTTTAACATTGGTGCAATTTAAGATAGAAACCAAAGGTTTATGGTCAGTTTGCAACAAAAAATGTCTCCCCCAAATATGACATTTGAATTTCTCAGTAGCCCACCAACATGCTAACAATTTTTCTCTCTTACTGAATAGTGCTCTTCACCCGGTTTAAGAACTCTTGATGCAAAGCCAATGGTATGTTCCCGTTTACCACTGACCTACGTCAACACAGCTCCAACACCAAACTTGCTGGAATCAACCGTCAAACAGCATCCTAAATTGTGATCATACGATTGTAAGACATTAGCATTACTTAATTCTCGTTTAATGTTGTTGAATGCTTCCACACACTCAGCATCCCACCTAAATTCCATTTTGTCTTTCAGCAAGTTCGAAATAGGTCTGACCAAGATTGCAAAATTTTCAATGAACCTTGACTAGAACTCACAGTGTCCCAGAAATGATCTAAGACCCACTTTGTCCTGAGGAGCAGGTGCCCCCACTATTACTTCCACAAGACCAGGTTTGGGATACACACCTTCCGCTGTTATAACATGCCCCAAGTATTCTGCAGAAGTTTGTAAAAACTGTAATTTTTCCTGTTTTAACATCATCAAACATTTCAAGAACGTGACCTAAAATCACATCATGTTCATGACTATCTCTAACATGATTGAATACGTCATCTTGAAACACGCATACATTTTTTATATCTTTAAGTAAGGTGGACATCATTCTTTGAAACACTGACGCTGCAGACGCCAGCCCAAACGGCATCCGGTAGTATTGATATGTCCCCCAAGGGAATACAGATGCAGTGTAGTGATGGGAATCAGTTGTCAATTCTACCTGGTGGTAGGCAGAGGCTGTGTCAAGTTTCATAAAAATGTTTCTCCAGTTATACAAGACAGCATTTCACTACTTTTTGGCAGTGGATGTGAGTCCACCCAGATTTCCCTGTTGAGAGCCCTCAAGTCAAAACATACTCTTAATTCTCATTCTTCTTCTTTGCCACCACCAAGGGCGACAACCATAAAGAGGACTCAACAGGTTCAATGATACCTTTCATACGCAAATCCTCCAATTCTCTTTCTAAGTCATCCCTGACAGTAAATGCTACGCCTCTCAATTTGTGCTTTATGGGAATGGCATTGTTTTTTTACTTTTATTTTGTGTTTAAAACCTTTTATCTTGCCTAATTCTCCTGAAAAAAACATTAGGAAAACCATTCAGCAAATTCTCAATATCAAAGGAATCTCTTATAGCTGACACTTGGTCACACGTTCCTGGATGTAACACCATGCCAAACAGACCTTGATGAAACCATTATAAAATATTCAACCCTTTGACAGCCACATATATTTTCCATAAATCCGTCATCCTTTAAAAACAAGGACATCTTAAAAAAAAAAACCACTAGATCAATCCTCCTTCCTTTGTATGAAACAGGTGACCTATCTGGTGGATTAAGCTTCCTTAGACCCCAATTGTGCTCAAACAAATCCTACGTTATCCTAGTGATTCTGGCACCAGAATCTGCTAATAGCCTTAAACACTTTTCACCCATTTGTACCAAAATGTAAGGATCGACACAGTGATCGGGATTTCCATATTTTATGTCACCATCGTCAACAGCCAGATCCATTTCCTACATGTCATTCATCAAATCATCCATCCTGTCTTCGCATTCTTCCACCACTGCACTAACTTTAGTGTTTTTACCTCTGATGGCAAAATGCCCTCTTTTGCCACATAATCTACATTGAGCATTCTTTGTCGGGCACATTTTCTCACCTTTCTGATGTGGCAGGCGAAACAAACACCTGAAACACCTGAAACAAATGTTTGTTTGTTTAAAAAAAAAAAAAACATCATTAGATGACATTTTACTCATTTTGCGTCATCTTGCTGTCATCTGATCTCTGAACAACATTTATGTGATCAACCTGTAGGTGCTCCAGTTCCTTTGCTGATTTAATTGCTGTTTCAATACTCTTTGCTACTGTAATAGTATCTGATAAAGATGGATCTCCCATGGACAGTAACTTTTGTTTGATAGACTTATCCAAGCAGTGACATATAAATTGTTCATATATTAATTAATCCATAAATGCTTCAAAATGACACTCTGAAGATAGTTTCCTTAAAGCAGAGATGTAAGTATTCACATCTTCCCCATTTTTCTGTTCCCTCCTAAAAAACGTATGTCTCGCTACCACCAAACTAGGTGGGGCATCAAATCTGTTAACCAGTTTTTTAGGGCTTCTTCAGATTCGTCTAATTCTTCACCCTCTTCCAGATGAGCATCTGGTAAATGTTTAAAAACTGATCTGCCTTCAAATCCTAAGAAATGTAGCAATAAGCATTTCTTTCTTTCAGCTCCGAATCTTGATGCACCAGTAGCGCCCAAATAAGTCTCAAATGCATCATACCACTGCTTCCATGGTATAGCTGGCTCCCCAGGTGTTTCTGAAAATGGTGGAGGGGGATTAACAGATTGCATGACAGAAAAAAACACATGCTGCGTAAGTGAAATACAATCAAAAATTTGGAAAGCAGAGCTAAAGTTTTAAAACAGATCTGTGGAAACGATTGAAAGTTTCCTAGAAAATTAGTAAAGATCTTGTTGCAAGTACAAAATGCCAAGGTAGGTATTATGCAGCAAATAAAATAAATGTTTAGTGATGCTTTAAGATGGCCGCCACATTTGCTATAAAGAAAAGTATCTTTCTTGCCACTAACTCGAACAACATTGTTATGTCAAATTAAACTAACGAGCTCCAGAAATGCTTTGCGGAGGCTCACCGTGAATTTATGTGTCCAGTAACTCGGTACTAGGTTCCTTTGCTGATTTAATCACCGAGGTCCCTCTTGGATGAGATAATCATCGTCTGAACAGTCTGTCTGATTGCTGAATGCCAGGTAAACGTTGCGGCTGGGGTGATTCAGCTCGTCGCCAAATGAAATGAGCTGAAATCACCCCTGTATTGCTGTTTAGTTCAAACAGATTTATTCAGTTCCAACTTAAAATCACCCCAGTGCAGTGTGAGCAGTAAAGACCCCTGCTCGTCCAGCTATCCTCCCCTCCGATCACCTTTTCGAACCACAACACTGCACACGTTAATCCGACATCGGACACAGCGCATCACGTGCAGAAATACATCTTTGTCCAGTTGCCGAGTGCAATTTACAAAAGACTTCATAGTTTAAATACTGCAAATCACTTTGAGTATGACAACTCTGCAAAACACTTCACAACATCACACTTCACCGCAATCTCCAAGCCAAAAGCATGTCAAGCGCAAAACCCTATTTATACTCATGCAACACATCACTTGTAGGCACATCGCTAGAACTTCATCAATCTCTGAAACAAACCATGGGATGAATTACATGATGGGCAATTCTTGTACTGGGCAATGACATGGGGGTCAATCCTAACTCCCGAGCACTAAACAAGATATGGTTCCCCCTCTTATGGGACGAGGCCATCAGTCTGCTACCAGATCTGTGGATGCATTTTTCATCCTTCGCAGGAATCAGATGCGCAATGAGGTCGACAGAACTTTGGACCCAGAAAGATGTGTGGTGAACCATCAACAATATTTCAACACCACCCCAAACAATTTAGACACCATGACCAATGTGGCCATGGAAGGAAAACTCCAATCAGGAATAAAATTAAAATATTTATTACAAGCACAAGCTCAAAGTTGTGTAGTCGATGTGCAAAACCAAAATATAAAGATAGATAATCACCAAGTGTTGCCCAAGTTCACGAAATAAATTCAAAGGAACTAACAATAATAAAACTAGGCATTCCAGAAAGATAATACATAAAATCAATAAGAATATCTGACACAGATATTACACAATGCTCAAAATTTACAATCATTAGTCAATTCAATTTTAACAGAGTCAATAATCTTTGGCTGTACACAGGTCAACCCTACAACTAATCACATCAGGGAAATACATGTGTGGGGAGCAACACGTGGGCAAAATAGAAAAAGTACAAAAGGGACAAAATATAATATGGAAAAAGGTAGTCTTGGACTTCAGAATACTAATTAAGTAAGGCAAAAGTTAAGTAAAAAGTGAAAATGTCAGCATAACAGAAGCTCAGGCACGAGTCTTCTGAAAGGGCAAAATAAAGAGTCACTAAATCTAAAAATGCATTTCAAGGGTAAGGGCAAACGGCAGATAGGCAGGTACCTCTCCAAGGGAAACAGTATTTAGGGAATCTTCACCAGCAAAGCATCAGGATCAGTAACCTCTGCAATCCACAAGGATCTGCTCAGGACTGCCCAGGAAAATGCTGCAGACAGTCTAAAGTTCAAATGTTGATTGATATACCAGTTTACAAGAATTGTTCTGATTTGCTAAAGGTGTCTGTTTATATTACGTTGAAAAGGCATCATCCAATTATAATTCATCACTAGACTTCAGGTTGCAACAGTTCGACAGTTTCCCAAGTATTTCATGGGAAGATCTCCTTTCCGTGTGACTCCAAGCAGGTTTGAAACAAATGCATACAAACTCAGTCCCTGTTCCTGCAATGCAATGTCTCCAAGGACAAATGGGTACATCTCTCTCCATGTTTAAACAATTAACTTATTATAAAAGGACTTTGCTTCTCATGGGAACGAAATGTGAAAGAATACTTAACGTTATAAAAAATAATTCAACACTTTTGCATTAGTGCAAAATGCAAGCTCTATAAACTGCACTTATGCCAACACAAGCATAAATATAAAATGCATTTAACTTGTATGTTTCAGTAAAACACATATACTATGCAAACTTATAAATTCATCATTAATAATATTTCATCAGAATGGATAATACTTACCTCTTTGTTTGTCGCAGACTTCGTATTAAGAGGTATTTTGCTTGCTTGTATGGCCCCTATCTCTGCATAGACCCCTCTCCCCCCCCCCCCCGGCAGACCTACCCCATCATGCTAAGCAGCTTGGTTACACAGTTGATTTTTCTTGCTCAGTATCGGCTTCACTTTCAGGTTCCATAAGCTTGTTTATCATATCCCACCACAGCTGTAAGTCGCATTCCACATTTTCATGTGTACGCACCGCCTTCATTCTTCTTTAATCCACTGGCTGTCATTCCCTCATATCATTTCACCAGGGTACATATGTGATGAGGAGTACTATAAAGTTGTTATGTGCCAAGATTAGTAATGTTCCTTATGCCTGCATTGTTGGATAAAATAATAACTGGTAACATAGCATATGTCTGCTGTATGGACATTTTGGCTCCGTAATGTATCTTTTTCATAGATATGTGGACATCGTATTCATTTGTACTATTTCAGCTTTTCATCGTGTCTACTTTGATCAAATGAGTAACAGTAAGTTGGCCAATAGTAAAACTTCTTGTGCTGAAGGTTACAGCAGCAGTCACTTACAATATATTTGTATTTGTTATTACATTTCATTTTTATTAATGCTAAGTACATTATTATGTTTTGCATGTAGTTTGGTACTGATATTTACTGCTTTAGTGGCAACATAGTATTTGACATCCAGTATCTGTACCCTGGTACATTAGTTCCCTAAAAGACTATGCAAATTTACATAAAATGTCTACCTTTGTGTAGGTGAAAGGCAACATGAGTGTGAATCCCTTTTGTTTGCAATTTGGCTGATTTTTGACAATTCATTTGAATCCTGCATTTGTAGGTAACTGGTCCCTTAAAATTGAACTATTCTCCCATAATATTGCGGGAGACCATATGTTCCCTTGGATGCTTCAGAGTGAGCTCAGTGCATTAAAATCTGAAGGTCATCTCCACATTTCTTAATACCATACTGCGAAATTATATATCATCAATATGTGCCAGTAGTAAAATGTTTTTTAAAGTCATTTAGAACCTTCATCATCCTTGTTAGTGCAAGGTTCCAAATTGTGCTGTTCTAGACCAAGAATCTGGATATGCTGTACATTTCTAATCACATATAGGACACCAAGCGCAACCTTAATCAGACGTGTAGGCCTGGAACAATCATCTGAAGAGATTCAAAGTCAACCATGTGTTCTCCGAGTTCAGTCCCATGTTCTTGTCCTGATATTCAAGTGACTACATCTGTAGGACACCATGATAAGGTATTAAGAAAAAATCAAGGTTCTATTTCTGTCTGATCCTAGAAAAGGACACGTCCTTTATCTGTTGATCCGAATAAGTGAATAAATCACCAATGTTTCCTCTTATTGTACACTTAGAGGGATTGTTAACGACATGGAAATTCATCGAGCATATACTCCAGTTAACCCTGTGAATGCAGAAGAATATTTTGAAGTACTAATTAAGGTAAAAAGCCTTGTTTGTTTGTTTTTTGCAAAATTATTCTGTTGAAATGCCACACTCCTGGAAGTCAGGAAGCAATCCTGAAGTTACACTATTTCCATGAAGTTAAATTATTTCGTTTGTGTGCTACTTAAATTGTTTCTGTAGTGAAAGTACAAGTAATTGCTGAGCCTAGCAGTTGTATTAGCATTTTCTTGGCACAATAGCTCATATAGTTCACTTCATTGGTGGCAGGAATGTGAGCCTATATATCTCATCAGGGTACCTGGATGTGGAGTTAAGAAAAGTAAATATATTCTTATATAAGTATACTTACCTTTATAATATTGAGATCATAATATTCCTATTATGGTATATAATGACAATATTTTTTTCCTTGCTATTCTGACATGGAACCCTCAGTGGCCTCAACACCTTAAGCTTTGGAATGAATTGTATTTGCATTCAGTTAGCTTATCACAAATTCTTGTATGGCCCAAAGTGCTGCATGCTGATGACGCTTAACTCTTTGCTTGATGTTAAGGTTTTCTTAAGTGCCAGGAGTAGGCAACACACTGAAATTAAAGCTTCACTATCCCTTAAATAAACTAAATAATTGGATGAGGTCTGGTACTCAGTTGACGTTGTTGAAAACTGTCCATTTACTCTCACCCAGTTTGTATAAAAGTTAGTTCATATATCATAGAATCATATATGGATGCTGGCCTAGCTTGTCCTTTGAAAGTGCAATCCTAATAGGTTAAAATCACAGGACTTTGTTAGGGCGATATTAAGTTCACCTGTACAAACATCATTCTGTGACCTCCCAAAGTATTAGGCTGCAAGTCTTCAAGTGGAGCTTGGTTATGGTGATGGTGTTAAGTGCAGAAAGGAGCTATGTTTTAGAAGTAATAGAACCCGTATTAGTAGAAAAGTAATATGCTGCTCGGTTCTGAATGTATGGTGGCTACCCAATTTCTTTGGTAGGACAGGAACTCACATTTTAAAAGTACAGTTTTGATTCGTCTTTTGTGATTTTTCTTGTGGCCACACCTTTTCCTGATAATAATGGCTACATGCTTCTCTATAGTTTTAAATAAAGGAGGTCTTTATCAAGAGATCGTAATTGATATTTGTAAAAAATGTTTTTTTGCCTATGAGTGGGATCCTGAACCCTTTTGCAAAAGAATAATATATGCTTTTTTAATATCCAATATTTTATTGATTTTCAAGAACATTTCAGAACAGACGCACACACCATTCTCCAGTGCAGATGTTACGTACAACCAAAACTTGAATGTATGCTCTTTTAATACATTATCTGTCTATAGATTTTTTATCTTCCTGTTTTTAAGTAATAATAGAGCAATAAAGTAGATTTTTTATTGTGTAGGTACTTAAAATCAAACAATAAAATCAGAAGATGTAACAGAGCAAGTACACCAGACTTCATTGTAGAGAATCTGCCTTTTCTGCATGGTCCCTGTATTTTCGCCTTTTGCTGAACCCTATATTTTTGCTGAAGTTATGCTTCTGCACACTTTAATCCTGATAACCAGCGGTAAAGTGTCTGTACTCCCCCTTAAGATATGGTTATGTTGACATATTTCTAATGGTGTATTTAACATATTTATAAGTTCCTAGTATATGGTATGAAATGTAGCCAGGTATTGTTAATATTTATTAAAACTGTTGTTATTAATTATTAAAAATCCAATTTAATCCAAAGAAATATCAAGGAAAAGTACATTTTAGAAAGTTCTTTTTTCGTTGCCTGAAGTTCACAGAGGCTAAATTTGCATTTGCTCTCTCACTTCCCCCAGACAGTAATTGGCATTTAAATAGGCGTGGAAAAGGTGTGCATGCCTCCCAGGAGCAAACAATAGGCTGACCAGAATGGGCAGAAATAATTCCTCTTAACAGCCCTGAATATGCAGGGTTGGGGTCTAAGTATCCTTTTTAACATTAAGGTGTAAAATCCTGCTTGAATGTAAAATCCTGCTTGGCAGTTCTGCTCTGCTCACATAGAACTTTTTGAGGCGCACTTGAAAGGAAGGGAAAAAGGATGCTAAAACAATTCTTGTGTATCTGCTGTTTGGTTTCTGGAAAACCCTACTTTTGTTCTATTAGACTTTTGTCTCTCGATTTTATGTGTAACACTGGGGGGCTCGTCTGAAAGGAAGGTTAACAGTATGCGCTCAGGTTAATTTAGTGAATTTGCGGGATCACCCAGACAAGGGCTGTGTTTATTCCTTGATATGGGTAGTCATCCTTCCCCCTCAAAATACACCCATGAGTTAAAAAGGAAACATTGTTCACAATGGACATCGCTTAATTAAAATATCATGAACGGAGCCCTGGCTGGCTGAGATCTTTAACGCCTGTATTGGTCTTTGGCTCACAATCTTTTTTTTACTTTTGTACCCTTGACTGAGAATGAGCCACTCCTGAGCATGATAAGCCTGGTGAATGAATTTGGAAGGAGAGGGTCTGCCATGCAGTGTCCACCATCTTTATTGATGACTCTGTCAGCACTTAGCGCTGAGTTCCCCCCTTTTGCTTCTTACAGCCAATGCATCGAAGAGTGTATGACTGGACATAACCCCACTTGGGACAGGCAGTGGCACCCCGACGTAGCCCAGCTGTTTTATTCTGGCCAAGGGTGAAGGCAATATTGGATTTGTGTTTTGGGCTGGTGAGAAAGGTAGCAACAGATTCTAAGCAGGTACTGTGAAAGAACTGGCACTACCGTAAAATTGAGGTGGTCCCTAGTGCTTTATCAGTGGATGTGGGTTTGAGCCCAAGGGGCAGAGGACAAAAGGCCTCAACACTGTTTTACTGCTACCATCTGGTTCGTATTTACCTTCATTCTTAAAGCTGTGCCTCCAGCAACATGACCTCTGCAGTTGCTGAACTCGTGAATGAGAGTATTCACTTTTGGTCCCTGTGCATGTTGGTTATTTTGTGAATTTATTCTTGAAAGGGAATCTGATTAAGTAAAGCCTCTTTCCTCATCCTTGTTTATTGTAAAAAAAAATGCTCAAAATAAAGGACAGCCTACAGAGATCAATCCCAAAACAGTGCAGTTTACCCAAGATCATGCAGATTCAAGAGGGGAAGACGTTTCCTACACACTTCTTGTCAGTGTTTTGCTCTCTTTGTTGCCTTTTGTGCTGTGGCTCTTCCTTACCTGTGCTCTGGTGTTGCTGCAGTGAGCGAGATGGGTTTCTTGAGGGTTGTGAGTGGTGCAGTGCATGGGACACAACAAAAGGATTCCAGAATGCCTCATGGCATGCAGAATGTCAAACCTAGGCTGCTCCTTTGAGATTGAGCTGACAGCATAAGTTCCCAAATGCAGTGTAGGCTGGCCTTATAAAAAGCCCTTGCCAAGGGATTGGTTGGAATATCCAAATCCAGTGGCAGCATTTCATCCTGTGAGGTCAGTTGCTGGTTCTTGCATATAAATGGCAACGTATGGAAAGGATGATGCATCATAATGTATTTCATTCCCAGATTTTTCATTGCATGGAACTTCCACTTGTTATTCATTTTTTGTCCTTGATTTAGGTATTTTTCTTCTGTTAATTGTCCTCCTTGGCCTGTTATTTTATGCTTGGTGTATCACAATATTATCATTCTTTTCTCAAGCAGTTGGAATTAATTGTCAATCTTTCCATGGATTTGTTGTTTCTGCTTCCCTCTTTTCTCATTCCTAATGTTTAGGGGACGTTTGTGCCTTACTGTTATCAGCAGTGCTATCTACATCAACAATAGTTTGATTGCCAAAGGAGGTTTATAATTTTGTAGATCCTTCCTTCTCACTGTAACTGTATAAAGGAGACACCTGACACCTTTTCAGGTATATTGTTCTGTGGTGGATGGCACTGTGGCTACTGGGAGGAGGTGCCCTTTTCTCAGAAGTTCTGAAAGAGCTTGCTGCAGACCATCTTCGCATTAGGTCCTTGAAAGGTCCCCATGATGAAGTGGAGCTAATCATCGGTCAATACGTTTTTCTTCATCAAGACTTTGTACACAGAATTGTTAGCGTAATTCTTGCTTTAAGTAGCCATGAAGGATGTGAAGGGAAATGGAGAGAGCTCTGTATTTGTAGCCCAAATGGAACAAGACTTGATGCTATGATTAAACACCAGACTCTGCAAAGAAGAGATAACACGGTGAGGAAGTCATTACAGGGGATGGTTTCCTCTAAAAACTGTGTAGTAAATAGTATTTTGTAACTTGATGCCAGGGTAAAACCACTAGACAACCTGAGCAGAGGTGCCAATCTGCAGCTATTAGGTCTTCCTCCATTGAGTCCTTCTGAGGACGGGGCAGTTATATTTGATACCAAGCTTGATGAACTACTACAGGTGGGGGAGGTATCAACCCAAAACCTGATTAGCAAAGCTCACCTCATATCTTCCTGTAGCAAGCGTCAAAATCCAGACTTGGAGGTAAAGTGATGGTATCTTTGTGTTCATGTGCATGACATAATCCTGCAATTATTTTGTATCTTAAGAACAAAATGATGCTAGAAGGAAGCCGCCTTCTTCTTATCCCCAAACTCTATTTTCATATCTTATTCCGGGAATGAGCCCAATTAGAAGTTAAAAGTGCCTTCAGTAGCAGAGCATTACAAGACTTTGTTGGTTTGTAGTTAGTTGATTAATAGTGGGACAGAGCCTAGGTACTCCAGAGAATTGTTGGATAACTTTAAAGGTGACTTTGTTTTTGTTTTCCTGTGATAGTGTACTTAGGTATGAGGTTGGAAGTGCAATGCTGGGGATTATGATATATAAATTCTAGGGTGGGCTATTCATGCTGCTTCATTGGAGAAGGGACTTGACGAGTTGTAATTTGTAATTGTATTTAGGGAAAATAGTGAATGAGTTGGAGAATGTAGTGTACTTTATCACTGACATTGTTTACCAGTTTTGTGTTTCCTGTGGCTACCTCTCTCGCTTCCCTTTCTGTGCCCTTGGTGAAACTCAGAAACTGTTTGACTGTGTTAGTTTGCTTATACAACAATAAAATGGAGTTTTGGAACTATGGGGATGTGTATTTGTGTAGATGGGCATTATTTTCTTCTGTATCATCCAGTGCTTGGCACCTATGTTGTATTCAATAGTCAGTCCAAATAATATGTAAATAAAAAATCATTAAATACCAAAACTATAAGTACATTGAAATAGTCCATAGATAGATTTACAAGCTCTCAACTTTATCTCTCAAAGAATTATGAAGTATCTCTTCAAAACTGACAGCTACAAATGGATTTCATTGTTGGGAGATACCAAGCCTAACACTACCGCATCACATCTTGTGCATATTGGTTACTCTCTAAAAGTTGGTATTAATTATGTCTTGTGAAAGCTTTTCAAGTAGGATAATAGATCAAATATATAGAAACATCTTGGCAGTGATAACCGCATCAAAATGTAGTCTGCCATCCTTTCCATGAAACTCAAAACTAATTTATGCTTAACAGTAAACCTAAATTGGTACAGAACCTTACCGGTTAAGGATGCATCAAATATGCTGTGGGTTAAGGGCCATTTGTATGAAAACAGTGGCTTGCGAATCATAAATAGCGATTTTTAAGAAATCGCAATTTCTGAGTCGCAATTGGCCATGTAACAATATTGCGATTCTTAAAAATCGCTATTTGTGATTTGCGAGGCCCATTTACCAAATCGCAATTTGCATTTTCGCAAATTGCGATTTTTTTGTGATTCGGTAAAAAATCACAAATTGCGAGAAAGTTCGAGAAAGCACACGTGGTGGAGCCTGATGACATCACCAGCAGGAAATTAGTCATCCCAGGCAGTTTCAGGTGCCACATCCAAACCAGCATCCTGAGAGAGAGCAGCCCAGCTACACAGAGCAGCACTCAGAAGGAGCCAGCAAACCTGAGCAAGGATGGATACCCCAGGCCAAGCACAGGAGAAGGGTGAAAGAAAGCGCAAGCTGAAATTCAGCGAGCAGGAGCTTGAGGTGCTGACTGAGGAGGTGGTCAGGAGCCATGACCGCCTTTTTGGAAAAAGCTCACTCCAGGTGCCTGAGAGTGAGAAGAGGAGACTATGGGCGGACATACAGTCAAAAATCTGCGCAATTGGAGTGTCACAGCGCTCCATTGAAGAGATCAAGAAGAGTTGGTATGACCTGCGGTCCCGTGCGAAGGAGAGGGTGGCAAGGAGACTTGCGGAGGCCAGGGGCACAGGAGGCGGTCCACCCACAGAGGCACCATCCACACCATTGGAGGACCTAGTCGAGTCCACACTCCTCCCTGAAGCTGTGACTGGGGTCACAGAGATCGACACCTCCGGCACACCAAGTACCAGCCAAGGTAAGTGCAATATTGATTTGTAACCCCATATGTGTATGCACAAAAGCCCCTTAGGAATTAGCAAGTAATGTTATACAGTGTGAGAAGTAGTCCTGTCCACATCTTAGAAGCAGCACAACAATGCAGTCCACAACCCAGAACTGAAAGTAGCACATACAATGTATTTAAGTAGAGTGACACCCAGAGGAACACAACACACACAACACAGTGTAGAGAAGTACCTGTACCTTTATTACCATTGTCTGACAGTAAATGTAACATACATAACTGACATGCTGCATATTGTTGTTGCAGGTGGGCCAGGCCCAGCAGCCACAGCATCAGCACGGGTAGGCGAGACAGACACCCATCTGGCCTCCGATTCAAACACCAGTGGGTCCCTCAACATTGCGACTGTCCGACGCAGGCCCAGGGCACTGCCAGAGCTCAGCAACGACTCAGATGAGCAGCAGGAAGGGCCAAGTACCCCATCAGCAACAGGCAGGCGCAGCCAGATGCAGCGGGTCAGGTGTCATCAGAACACAGCACCACGCAGGATGGCGACAGATTCCTGGGCACAGCAGCATGAGGCAGGTGAGGGTCCCTCCTTATTTGGTGGCCTGGAAGCTGCTATGTTGCAGCAGCAGCGTCTACAAAATAAACGGATCCTCGGATTAGATAAGAACTTGCGCAAACATAACCGCAACATGATGGGCCTGCATCGCCAACTTGACTCCCTCAATAACGACATTGTACAGCTGCGTGAGGGACAGGTGCAGGCATCACAGGACACCAGGGACCTCACAAGTGCTGTCCGTGAACTCAGCCAGGAGCTGCGCCATGAGAGGGTGAGCCAGCGCAGACAGGAGTGCAGATTTCAGATGTTTGGCAGCTTCTGTCGTTCCTCTAAGAGGGTGGCAAATTCAACAGCACTGATTGCCCATCGTGCAGTGGCTGCGCAAGTGGAGGCAGCACACAGCAGCAGGGATGTTGTGAATGGACTTGTGCAGATCACCAATGTGATCGAACACATTATGGGACCAAGGTCTGCCACTCCGAGTGAGCTTGCACTGGGGGACACTGAGGACAGTTCCAGCCTCAGCAGTGTTGCTGTACCAGCAGCGGACACCAGACGGCGCAGTGCCAGGCACAACACTGCCACTGAGGGTGACAATAGAGGTGCCAGTGATGTAACTGGGCACCCGAGTGGTGTGCGTGGGTGCAAAAAATGACTCTAGCTGCCAGTGGACTTCTGTTGACACTATGAAGTAATAATGCATTACTCTGGTCCTTCATTGTTTTGAGTTTCTCACATAACCTGTTTTTTGTTATTACTCACACGTACATTACCTGACTTAAGGTAATAAATTTATTTCACTACAGGTACAGTTGTCAGAGGATTTGTGTCATTTATACTCACGTCTGAAATGGTTGTGTGTGATGTCGGCACGCCTTTGCCTTCCCTCTGCTGCACTGGTCCTGTCTGCTGCCTGTAGGGGTGGTATGGGATCATCATCCTCATCAGGTTCAGTATCACATATTTGTACAGGTATGCCCCTGGTGGTAGCTATATTGTGCAAGATTGCACAAGTAGCCACTATTCTACATGTCGTCTCTGGGCTGTACTGTAGTGCCCCTACACTTTTGTGGAGGCACCGGAAGCGACTCTTCAGCAGTCCAAATGTGCGCTCCACCAAATTGCGGGTTGCCCTGTGTGCTGCATTGTATCTCCGTTCAGCTGGTGTTGCAGGATTGAGGTAGGGCGTCATCATGTAGGTGCTCACTGCGTAAGCACTGTCTCCTGGAAGGGACAGAGGGTATGATGAGTAACTGAGCCATCTGACATCAGCACGCCATCAATGCGCCAGTGTACAGAGTGACAATACCTAGTAGATATCCTTCACCAAACTCCCCAGCTAGCAGTCGTGTGTGAATCCCACTGTGGCGAAAGATGTACGAATCATGTGTGCTCCCTGGGTACCTGGCCACGAGATCAGTAATGATGTAGGAGGCATTGCATATCACCTGTATATTCATGGAATGTTGGTATTTCCTGTTGCGGTACACATACTCTGTGGCTGATGGTGGACAGATTGCCACATGTGTCCCGTCTATGGCACGTAGGACGTGGGGGAACTGTGCTATCTGGTAAAAATCTATTTTGGTCTGCTGTAATTCCTGTGGGGTGTGGGGGAATCTGATGTACTGTTGTAGTTTGCTCAGCATGGCGTTGATAAATGCATTGACAAATCTGGAGAGGGTACTCTCTGAGACCCCTCCAGCTGCTGCTATGACCCCTTGATAGCTCCCTGAGGCAAGTAGGTGGAGGGAGCATAATACCTGCACATGGGTGGGTATGCTGTGAGTCCTTAGTGTTCTGCGCTGCAGTATGGGTTGTAGCTCAGCTATCAGATCAAGTATCATGGCTGAGTTCAACCTATACCTCTCATATATTTCCTCCTCTGTCAGGTTAAAAAGTGTAATGAGCACTCTAAAAATGCGCTCCTGTCTCCTCCTCCCTCTCCTCAAACCTGCTAAGATCCTCATCCTCATCGCCATGACGTAGAGTGCAGCCATTGTTGAAAAGAGTCTGAGGCATTCTGGGCCTCTTTATATAGGTTGCACCTGGTTACCACCTGGTTTCAGTTCATGGTATTTTGCATGTGCAAAATGCCATTCTGCGAAAAATCACAATTTGCGATTTTTTGATGCATCGATTTGCGACTCGCAATTTGCGACTCGCAGTTTCCTACTGGAGATACCGAATCGCAAATTGCGAGTCGCAAAACCAGGTAGCAACGCAAAAAAACGCAAATTTTGCGATTTCTTATTTTTGGTCTGCGAATGCCTTTCATGCATCGCAGACCACTTTTTTTCACTCGCAAACGGCCGATTTTTGCGATTCGCTCCCTTTGCGAGTGCAAAAAAGTTTCATACATCTGGCCCTAAGTTCCTTAGAGAAGGAGCCAACATTTAGCACTATTATGGAAGATTCCACGACTAGATAGTTGTTCTCCAAATGATGTCATAGCTGGACCTCTGCATCTTACATTCACCAACATTGGTGCTTTCATGCTGCTAGACCTCTGACAAACGAGGTTTGGCAGCAATATCTTTAAATACTAATGAACAAGGTGAATTCCATGAGGTCGCCTCAGACTAAATAGGCCTCCCCTAATGAATGTGCAATCTGTTTTGATTCTGAGGTTGAACATCTGTTTTAGAATAAAAACAGTCTGACATACATTTGGAACAAAGTTCCAGTCTCAGGCAGGGCATCGCAATAAAACTGCTTAAAATGAGAACATTTAATTTCCTATGTTGAATTTGATGCTATATCAAACATGAAATAAGGATGGAGGAAGTTTAGTTGCTACCACATGTAGAAGTGATACTGCTAGTGGTGAAGGAAGCTTCTCTCTAATTTAGGCAGGCCATGTGTAAACCAGAGGAACTAGAGTAGATGTCTACAGCCCGGGGGAGGGGGCTCCATGCCACCTATCTGGGATCGACACTCAGACCACAAACCCCTTGAAATAGCAATTTTGTTGGAGACGCATACAGAGTCCCATTCCCGCCTGGAAACTTCAGCCAGTATGGCAGGAAGACCTAATCATAGGAGACACTTTGCACAATGCAGCCGTAGATGATTTCCATACGAAAAAGGGTATGGCCTTGTGCCCCTTAGAGGAATAGGAGGGATTCAAGTAGTGATCAGTGTGGTTTGTCTCCAGGCCACAAAGGGTGCCCAAGGCGTGCTTCAAGTGAAGCTAAAAACCCTAGAGGCATCCCTTCTGTCCCTCAAGGTGGCAGCCATAGGTGATCCCTCAGTAGAGCCGAGATTGCAGGACATGTACAAAAATCAGGTATGCGGCAGGTACGATGACTGGGAGCCATTGGGACCTGGCAGAAGGGGCAATCCGGATGACCACTGAGCCCCTGAGAACCACAAGGGAGCACTGGACCTGCTCTCGCTGTGCACAAGTGAGCTGGGAACAACCAAGAGACTCCTGGTGACCATGTGGGGCACTGGGAAGAAAAGCTGGGGTACACTGACTTACACCTGTCAAGCTAGAACTGAATTCTAGCTGGGGAAACCACTGTGTGCTCACAGTGGATGGTCTTATTTCCAAAACTCCCTTCCGCTCTGCCCAGGTTATGAATAGATGCCTGAAACCCGAGCCTATGTGCTTTGTTGTGGGGGACTAGTAATTAGAACTCTGCCTTTCGAAGAGGAGATGCAAACTGCTTGTGTAGCTGGAGAGGCCCCCTATGACTGGTGATGGAGGACTGCGAGGGTCGCTCTAGCTAAAGATGACTGGTGAGCTGCCTGATGGCCGCAGCAGTGTGTTCAGAGATAAGGACCCTAATGCTACCTGTGGCCTTTCTCTGAGATAAGGTGGCGGAGATCCTGGGGGCCGCCACTCGCCTCATAAACTCACGTGAGCCAAGGGGCCTATATTTGCAGTGAAGAGACAGGGCAGAGGAGGAGGGCTGTCCGACAGGAACTGCCATGTGGATGACTATATCTCACCAATGTGACCTTTTGGACATTCTGGGCCTCATTACAACCCTGGCGGTCATGAGACCGTCAGGGCCCCGGTGGGCGGACCACCGCCAAAGCAGCTTTCCAGCATCCACATTACATGCAAAGGCTGGCGGAAAGGGGGTTCTGGGGGCCCCATGGGTGCCCCTACAGGGGCCCCTATAGACAGCCCCAAAAGCGCGACGGATGCTGCTGCACCCGCCAAACCGCCACATTGCCGCCGGCTTGTAATCAAGCCGGCGTCAATGTTAAGGCCCTGTTTCCCCCCGCCGGCTCTGCGGTGAACTTGTAATAGGGCTGGCGGTGTTCTGGCATCTGTCGCCAGCCAAAATCGTAATGTGGGCCTCTATGTTGGCGAGTGAGTCTTTTGGATAAAGGAGGGGCCTGTCAGACCTCTAGGGACAAGAGACACATGGACTTTTAGCAAGTGGGGAGATGCCTTGGTTCACGCTTAACTCCATTGTGGCGCTGTTGTTGGACTTTCTACCTAAGCCGCTACCCAAGTGACTACTACCTCACACATATGGATTGATGTCACCAAACACTTGCTAGACTTAAGGAAACCTCGAGTTGAACAATCTCATGTCCACACCGATACACCTGTTCCCAGGCGAATACATCCGGAGGGACTGGGGAAGCAGACAGCATGGCATCCCCCATGCAGCTACAGTCTGATAAAATTGGCGGCCACTGCGGACTGCCCTCCAGCAGGATATAAGTGCAGTCTCAGTGGGGCTCGGGTTTCTGAGAGTCGAACTCCACAAATTGGCAGAGAGAGTACGACAGGCCGAAGTTGGGATTGAAGAATTGCGCCAGGAACAGAAGGACCTCACTGTCAGGGGGACCAGATCCTCGGGGTCTGCGCACGTTCCCAACATGTCCACCACTGAACAGCTCCAAGACTCTGATAGATGAATCACAGAGACTGAGAGAGTTCAAGAGGGGAAAAGGGGAATTAGGATGGGAACAGCTGGGAAGGAGACCTGTAGGGAGTAAAAGGTTAAACACACACAATATCAAGAATATATCACATTAAACATTTCCTAGACTATGATTCTAAGCATTGTCAGACTGTAACCAAAGATAACTTAAGCATGGACTAAATGACTAGGTCTCAAGACGATTGGTTACCTGGGAAGAAATTAAGAAGGATTAAAACAACATCTCAAATGAATCCCTTAATGAAATGTTACACATTTACTTAGAAACATAAGAACCCTCTAGAATGATGTTTTCAAGATCACACATAGGTGGTCATTATGACCCTGGCGGTATTATAACCGCAGGGCCAAAACGACGGGAGCACCGCCAAAAGGCTGGCGGTGCCGCACGGCGTATTTTGACCGTGGCGGTAGCGCCGCGGTCGCACCGCCGGGGCCGGCGGTTTACAGCCACAATGGCCCCGGCGGTTGTAATCCGCCAGGGCAGCGCTGCTTGCAGCGCTGCCCAGGGGATTACGAGTCCCCGACCGCCAGCCTTTTTCTGGACCGCCAGGAAAAGGCTGGCGGTACGGGGAGTCGTGGGGCCCCTGGGGACCCCTGCACTACCCATGCCACTGGCATGGGCAGTGCAGGGGCCCCCTAACAGGGCCCCGGCCTGCTTTTTACTGTCTGCTTAGCAGACAGTGAAAAGCGCGACGGGTGCAACTGCACCCGTCGCACGGCCGCAACTGCACCCGTCGCACGGCCGCAACACCGCCGGCTCCATTAGGAGCCGGCTCCTATGTTGCGGCCTCATTCCTGCTGGGCCGGCGGGCACAAACTTGGTTTGCGCCCGCCGGCCCAGCGGGAATGTCGTAATGGGGGCTGCGGGAGTGCGGCTGCATTGGCGCCCGCACGGCGGTTAATGACCCCCATAGTCTTTTGCATGAGAACAAGGAAATAACCTGAACGTTTTTTCTGGAAGCACCATAGGAATTGTATTAAGGGCCTTATTATGAACACATAATGTAACATCTAGAATTCTAACATTTATGGCCAGATGTACCAAAGTGTTTGCGAGTCGCAAACGGCGAAAAACGCCGTTTGCGAGGCGCAAAAGCCTCACCGGTATTCAGAAATGCATTTTGCGAGTCGGATCCGACTCACAAAATGCATATCCGACTCGCAAATAGGAAGGGGTGTTCCCTTCCTATTTGCAACTCGCAATGCAATTCAATTCCATTTGCGACCGCGAAAGCGGTCGCAAATGGAATCGCAGTTACCATCCACTTGAAGTGGATGGTAACCCAGTCGCAAACGGGAAGGGGTCCCCATGGGACCCCTTCCCCTTTGTGACTGGACAAATAAATATTTTTTCAGAGCAGGCAGTGGTCCAATGGACCACTACCTGCCCTGAAAAAATCTGAAACTAAAGGTTTCGTTTTTTTTTTCAAAGTGCAGCTCGTTTTCCTTTAAGGAAAACGGGCTGCACTTAGAAAAAAAGAAATGCTTTATTAAAAAGCAGTCACGGACATGGTGGTCTGCTGACTCCAGCAGGCCACCATCCCCGTGAGTGCCCCTACTTGCAATGGGGTTGCAAACTGCGACCCACCTCATTAATATTAATGAGGTGGGTCTTTGCGACCCCATTGCGAGTTGCAGAAGGTGTCTGAGACACCTTTCTGGATATCAAATTGCGACTTGCAATTTGCGAGTCGCAGGGACTCGCAAATTGCAAGCCGCAATTTGGATTTTTGGTACATCTGGCCCTTAGTTCCTTTTTAAAATGCAGAAACATGAATAGCGCACATTGCTGATCTCAACAAGAATATGCAAATGCCATGAAATGATCGCGCACACTGCAAGCGATCCGAAAACATCCAGTTTTAAATGCAGGAAATTAATCGAGCGTCTCGCCGACTCGAATGCCACAATGTAAATGCCAAGAAATGGTAGCGCACAATGAATATCATGAGTTAAGCACAAGAAACAAATCGTGCGTCTTGCCGATTCGAAAGCCACCATGTAAATGGCAAGAAATGGTAGCGCACAATGAATGTCATGAGTTAAGCACAAGAAATGAATCACATGTCTTGCCGATTCAAAAGCCAACATGCAAATGTCAGAAAAACCAAGCGCAACATTCAAACGCAAGGTAAAATCTTTTATCATGCAAATTAGGCCCAGGAACTCGAAAGCCTTCGAGAACGGGATCGGAGGCCCAGCCCGACCTCCGTCTTACCGCCCTGATCAAGGATCACCAGCACAATGAAGGGTAAGGCCTGGAAGATCAAAGTAGGCCTCCGGAACAGGAGCTCAGGAAGTTGCTGCTGCTCTGCACCAGGACCTCTGAATAGTGAGCACCTGGAGCAGGGCTGGCTCCCTTATATAGAGTCTTGGCCCAGCCCACAACCACACCCAGTCATGCTGCAGAGAAAGCTTCTAGAAGGCCCTAGAAAGGGACCACACGCTGTTACACTCTGAAAGCCTGCAGCAATACATTGCAAACGAACAGTATTTCTAAGCACCGTGAATATAAGTCTTCAGGATTGAATTCTGCAATGCAAAAGGTTAAACAACAGCATATCTGTATAATGCATGAATTACGTTATCTTGTAAGTGCTGGGTTTTTGCATTCCAGTCGTTCGTAGAGGTTTATCAGGTCTTGACAGTCTGTACGCTGCGAGTCTATTTGAGCTAGAATATCTTTTAGCTCCTCCTTGAG
The DNA here is from genome assembly GCF_031143425.1 of Pleurodeles waltl. NCBI lineage: Eukaryota > Metazoa > Chordata > Amphibia > Caudata > Salamandridae > Pleurodeles > Pleurodeles waltl. The sequence continues at coordinate 867,755,035 of NC_090443.1, forward strand.
TCCCTTGTAAAACAAGGCCGCTTGCTTTTCTTCAGGCCAGGATGTCTTGGCTACTAGCCGATTGAAGTTAGCTAAATATGACACTAGATCCTGGTTACCTTGTCGCAAGTCTAATAATTCACGATCTGCCGACAATGTCACAGTTCTACTATCAAATACTCTTTCAAACTTACGAACAAAATTTTTCCAATTGTAAAGCAGGGGACTGTCTTTACGCACAAGAGGAATAGCCCAGGTAGCTGCATCCCCAGGTATGATAACAAGAAAGCTACTCTGGATTGGGCATCAGGGAAAGTGTGTGGTCGGCAGGTAAAATGTAATTCCACTTGAACCAGGAAAGATTGCGCTTTCAAGGGGTCGCCTGAGAAACGTTCTGGAGGAGCTAGGGGAATGGCCGAAGGAACGTTGAGGGAAATGTTTGTAGGATTACCTCCAGAAACCTGAAAAGAAGGACCAGGCCAAGACACACCCATGGGATTTTGATCCTTCTTCTCTACCTTTTCCTGTAACTGACTCACTCTCTCAGCTAGGCTAGCTGCTATATCTTTCGATGACATTACCTCTGCTTGGAGCTGTGATAGCCTTAACTAGCTCATCCAAAGTGGCCATGCTGAGAACACACACAAAACCAGGAGGATATTTAATTTCTGGGCTCACTATTCTGTCAGAGAGACCAGATCCTCGGGGTCTGTGCACGTTCCCAACATGTCCACCACTGGACAGCTCCAAGACTCTGATAAATGAATCACAGAGACTGAGAGAGTTCAAGAGGGGAAAAGGGGAATTAGGATGGGAACAGCTGGGAAGGAGACCTGTAGGGAGTAAAAGGTTAAACACACACAATATCAAGATTATATCACATTAAACATTTCCTAGACTATGATTCTAAGCATTGTCAGACTGTAACCAAAGATAACGTAAGCATGGACTAAATGACTAGGTCTCAAGACGATTGGTTACCTGGGAAGAAATTAAGAATGATTAAAACAACATCTCAAATGAATCCCTTAATGAAATGTTACACATTTACTTAGAAACATAAGAACCCTCTAGAATGATGTTTTCAAGATCACACATAGGTGGTCATTACAACCCTGGCGGTCGGTGTTAAAGTGGCGGTAAAACCGCAAACAGGCCGGTGGAAAACAAAATGGAATCACGACCATGGCGGAAACCGCCCACAAAGACAGCCACTTTAACACTCAGACCGCCACGGCGGTACAAACAAACAGCTTGGCGGTCACCGCCAACAGACAGGCGGAGGACAATGTACCGCCCACAGTATCACAATCTACCAATCCGCCACCTTTTCTGGGGCAGATTCACCTCGGACAAAAACACGGCAGAAACAGGACTTCGAAGGGAAAACGCTTACCTCTGCACACCCCACGAGGAATCCGGACGCCATGGAACCCGAGCTCCAGATACTGCCAGCCCTTATCTTCTTGCTCCTCTACCAGGAGCACGAACGCCGGCGGCGAAGACAACGGTGAGTACTGCACCTACGACACAGGGGAGGGAAAAAACAGGGACAAACACACGCAATAAGCAACACCCCCACCCCCACCCTCACCCTCGACAACACACACACTAATACAGCATAATACATTACAGTTACACCCCGCAACCCCTGCTGAAGATTGCAAAGACCAAAGAAAATGAGTGTAACCATTGTAATATATTAAAATCCAGTACGCAAAAATATATATATACACTATAAACAAAATGTACACCAAGAATAGTAGTCCAGGTAGTGCTACATTGAAGTCCGTGGAACACTGGGCCCACACAGTATGGGTGAGGCTCACACTCAATCCCCGAACATGACGGAGAGAACACTGCAGTGGCATCAGATAGCAATAAAACAGGCACCTCAGGGGGAAGGGGAAGGGAGGGCACCTCAGCCGGTTGAGTGTACAACACCAAATCCACGAGGGGGCCACATGCCCACTGTGCAATCCTGGGGAGTGCAAAGCCACAGTCTCTCAAGTCTCTACAGTGGGTGGTTTGCCCACTGTTCAATCCTGGGGAGTGCAAATCCACAGTCTCTCAAGTCTCTACAGTGGGTGGTTTGCCCACTGTTCCATCCTGGGGAGAGCAAAGCCACAGTCTCTCAAGTCTCTACAGTGGGTGGTTTGCCCACTGTTCCATCCTGGGGAGAGCAAAGCCACAGTCTCTCAAGTCTCTACAGTGGGTGGGTTGCCCACTGTTCTATCCTGGGGAGTGCAAAGCCACAGTCTCTCAAGTCTCTACAGTGGGTGGTTTGCCCACTGTTCAATCCTGGGGAGTGCAAAGCAAGTCTCTCAAGTGGATGCCTTTCTCCACTGGTTCTGGAGGGGGCTTTGTGCCCAGAGTGCTTCATCCTGCCAAGGACAGAGGTAGTGGATTTGATACTCCACTGGTTCTGGAGGGGGCTTGGTGCCCAGAGTGCTTCATCCTGCCAAGGACAGAGGTAGTGGATGCCTTTCTCCACTGGTTCTGGAGGGGGCTTTGTGCCCAGAGTGCTTCATCCTGCCAAGGACAGAGGTAGTGGATGTGATACTCCACTGGTTCTGGAGGGCGCTTGGTGCCCAGAGTGCTTCATCCTGCTTGTGACAGACTCAGTAGCGTCAGTGCCCTTGGCGCTCATGGGCCAGCGGTGCTTGTTGCGGCGGTGCCCTGTTCAGCGGTGCTTGTGGCGGCGGTGCCCTGTTCCGCGGTGCTTGTGGCGGCGGTGCCCTGTTCAGCGGTGCTTGTGGCGGCGGTGCCCTGTTCAGCGGTGCTTGTGGCGGCGGGGTCCTTTTCAGTGACTCAGCTGCTGGCGGTCCTGTCTGGCCCAGCGGGGCTGGTGCTGGCGGTCCTGTGTGGCCCAGCGGGGCTGGTGCTGGCGGTGGCCTCCTGGGCAGCGGGGATGATGGCGGTCGCCTCCTGGGCAGCTGGGCTGGTGCTGGCGGTGGCCTTCTGGGCAGCAGGGCTGGTGGCGGTGGCCTCCTGGGCAGCGGGGATGATGGCAGTGGCCTCTTGGGCAGCAGGGCTGGTGGCGGTCGCCTCCTGGGCCGCAGGGCTGGTGGCGGTCGCCTCCTGGGCAGCGGGGATGGTGGCGGTCGCCTCCTGGGCAGCTGGCCTGGTGCTGGCGGTCGCCTCCTGGGCAGCAGGGCTGGTGGCGGTCGCCTCCTGGGCAGCAGGTATGATGCCGGTGGCCTCCTGGGCAGCAGGGCTGGTGGCGGTGGCCTCCTGGGCAGCTGGGCTCGTGGCGGTGGCCTCCTGGGCAGCTGGGCTGGTGGCGGTGGCCTCCTGGGCAGCACGGCTGGTGGCGGTGGCCTCCCGGGCAGCAGGGCTGGTGGCGGTCGCCTCCTGGGCAGCGGGGATGATGGTGGTCGCCTCCTGGGCAGCTGGCCTGGTGCTGGCCTCCTGGGCAGCAGGGCTGGTGGCGGTGGCCTCCTGGGCAGCGGGAATGATGGCGGTCTTCTCCACCGTGCTGCTCTTCCCAGGCTTGCTGACTTTCTTGTGGCCCTTCCCCACCTTGGAAGGTGTCGCAGCTGACTCCACACTCCCACCTGTACCCCTGGGAGCGGCTTTGGTGGCTGGAGTCTTCCCCTCTCCCACCGGGCACTGGCCAACCTTTGATGCTTGACAGGTGGGGGACTGTCCATGCTGTGGCTCCGTGCCACACTCGCTGCCCTGGTGGCCGGTGCACTCCAGATTCCGGTGACTACAGGCACCACTGGTCCCGGAGATGTTGTGGCTGAGGTGCTAGGTTGGGACCTGGAGAGTTGGGCCCTAGGAGACGGACGGGGTGGAGGAGGTGAGGAAAAGAGGTCAAGGTTAGACAGGAAACTTTTTGGGGAAAACTGGGACGGGTAGCTGGAGGGGATCTGGGAGTGGAGGAAGAGGTTGTGGTTGTAGGAGGTGTTCGTTTGGTGACTTTGGGTGAAGGTGCATGCGCTGGAGGCTATCGTGAGGTGGATGGTTGTTGGGTGGGTGTGTGCCTGCGTTTGTGTATCTTGGGAGGTGGCGTCACAGACACACTGGGAGAGGACACAGGGGACGTGTGAATGGCAGTGGGGGTGGTGACTGCACGTGAGCGGGGTGTGGTGGTGTGTGTGCTGGTGATGGAAGTAGTGGCTTTTGATGTAGTGCATGCAGGTGTGAGTGTAGACGAGACTGGGAGGGAGGAGGGAGACGAGGAGGACACAGTGGAGGCAGTGGATGTTGGTGTCTCTGCATGTGTGTGATGCTTGTGTGAGTGCCTGTGGGATGTGTGGTGCTTATGTTTGCCAGAGCTTCCCTTGTGTGTTGATGTGTGTGCATGCTGGTCTGAAGGTGTGCTTGGGATAGGCTGAGGTACAGGGGTGTGGGTCGGGGTGTAGGAAGTCCGAGGGGGGAGGCTAGAGACAGGGAAAATGGCTGCCATCAGTGCTGAGGCCAGAGCCTGAAAAGCTCGCTGAAGGGCTGCCTGACCAGAATGAATGCCCTCCAGGAATGCAATGGTTTGTTGCAACTGCCTTTCTACACCCTGGATGGCATTCAAAATGGTAGACTGCCCAACAGTGAGGGACCTGAGGAGGTCAATGGCCTCCTCACTGAGGGCAGCAGGGGTGACTGGGGCAGGGCCTGAGGTGCCTGGGGCAAAGGTGATGCCCACCCTCCTGGGTGAGCAGGCACGGGGCAAAGGCTGCGGGGCTGCTGGGAGGGCGGTGCTGGTAGGGGGGTGGCGGCTGTACCTGTAGATGTGGGGGGCACAGATGTTGCCACCACCACAAGGGAGCTCCCATCAGAGGACGAGTCTGTGTCACTGGTGTCAGCTCCTGTCCCCGCCGTGGAGCTCCCCTCGCCCTCCGTCCCACTGGTGAAATCCGACTCCATTGTATCGCCCTCCAGGGCCATGTGGGATGCAGCTCCCTCGTGCTCCGTTGCCACTGCTCCTCTGTCTGATGATGCTAATGCACACAAGAACAGGGAGAACACAAAAAGGGAGGTACAACAGAAGAAAGACATGTTGAGTGTATGCATTACCGCTACCGTTGGCGGACACGACAGACACAGAAGCCCCCTGCACCACGCCGCGCACTTGGACTCCACTGTTCAATCCCTGGGACATGGCCTACAAGGCTATGGACAACATCTGCGCACATCGATTTCACAGGAGCCTGACTAGGTGTTCTTGGCACTGTACACAGGTGGGGTGCCACAGGCTCTGCCAGCACAAGGGGACCTTGCCTCCTAAACTCGCCCTGGCCTAGGGAAACCCACAGACCACCTCCCCCACCCAGACACCTCCACCGCGCGCAAAATCAGCAGAATGAGAGTGTACTCACCCCCTTGTGGCTGCTGTGATGCCCTCAAGTGCCCATCCAACTCCGTGTACGCCACCGCAAGGATCCTGAACATCAGGGGGGTCATGGTGCGACGGGCACCCCTCCCACGTTAGGAGGCCATCCCCAGCTGGGCCTCCGCCGTCTTCTTGCTCCAGCGGCGAATGTCCTCCCATCTCTTACGGCAGTGGGTGCTCCATCTGTGGTAGACCCCCAGGGTCCGGACGTCCTTGGCGATGGCACGCCAAATATCTTTTTTCTGGTGGGCGCTGACTTACATGAATTGTACAGGGGGAAAAGAAAAGTTATTACCAAATGCATCGTCACAGTCATTGGCCCCCATCCCTACCCTTGCCATGATGCGCATGCACTCACCGTCGTTTCATGCACGCCTCAATCTCCCCCCCATCTTTCATCCACCCCACTCCACACAGGCATAGCCCATACAGCATGCTCCCAGTGTACTTACCTGTTTGTCTGGAGGACCGTAGAGTAGCGTGTACTGGGGGAGGACTACATCCACGAGTTTCTCCAACTCCTCCGATGTGAAGGCAGGGGCCCTTTCCCCAGACTCACGAGCCATTGTCTCTTCCAGACCGAGGTCACAGCAGCACTTGCAGTGTAGGTCCTCTCCTGTCGAAGATCAGGTATCGAGTGATTGAACAGATAGAAAATGGCGGTCACGTCCGCGGCGGTGCGTACCGTCACCGCCGGCGTACATCATCCTTGGCTCCTGGGACCCATAGGGTCCAATGTTAACCAATGCAGAATTGCGCCGCGGTCTTCGACTGCCTACCGCGACGGTGTACAACGCCAGCGCAGTTACCTCACATCCCATTGTCCCACTTTACAGGTCAGGCAGCTGCCATTTCAGGGGCCCACATGGCTTAATTTATAACTGCATCACACATACCTAGGCCTTGCCTCAACACTCATACAGGCCAAATTTCGGATTATGATTCGTGTTCTGTGTAAGCTGTAGGTACGTACCTCTGAGTTGGTTGACTCTGTGCTCGCTGTTGTCCTTCATAGGCACCGTCCGCTGAGACATGTGAGGAGATGGCGGCATCCACCGGTGTACAGATCGCTGGTGGACCTGTCGACAATGGAGGAAAGACATGTGATCATCACCTACAGGCTTGACTGTGCCACAATCCTGGAACTGTGTGCCCAGCTGGAGCCAGACCTGATGTCAGCTATCCGCCATCCCACAGGAATCCCCCCTCAAGTGCAGGTGCTGTCAGTACTCCATTTCCTTGCAAGTGGGTCATTTCAAACAACAGTGGCCATAGCATCAGGGATGTCCCAGCCTATGTTTTCCAACGTGTTGTCCAGAGTGTTGTCTGCCCTGCTGAAACACATGCGGAGCTACATCGTTTTCCCTGAGGTGGAGGATTTGCCTACAGTGAAAGGAGACTTCCATGCCCTGGGACATATCCCCAACATCATAGGTGCCATTGATGGGACACATGTGGCTTTGGTCTCCCACGCAGGAGTAAACAGGTGTACAGAAACCGGAAGAGTTATCATTCCATGAATGTGCAGATGGTGTGTTTGGCCGACCAGTACATCTCCCATGTTAATGCCACATTCCCTGGCTCAGTGCATGACGCTTACATCCTGCGGAATAGCAGCATCCCTTATGTGATGGGGCAACTCCAGAGGCACCGGGTGTGGCTATTAGGTGAGCACCTGGAAGCAAGTCAGTGGGAATGGTTGTCTGGGTCTGGGGATATCCCTACAGGTTAGTGTGTGTCTAACAGTTGTCCCTCACCATTTGCAGGTGACTTTGGTTACCCCAACCTGTCATGGCCACTGACCCCAGTGAGGAATCCTAGGACAAGGGCAGAGGAATGCTACAATGAGGCCCATGGGCGAACTCGGCGGATAATAGAGCAGACCTTCGGCCTCCTGAAGGCCAGGTTCCGGTGCCTCCATATGACAGGTGGATCCCTATTCTACTCACCAAAGAAGGTGTGCCAGATCATCGTGTCCTGCTGTATGCTTCACAACTTAGCTTTGCGACGACAGGTGCCTTTTCTGCAGGAGGATGGTCCAGATGGCGGTGTTGTTGCAGCTGTGGAGCCTGTGGACATTGAAGACGAGGAAGCAGAAGAATAGGACATCGACAACAGGAACTCGGTGATCCTGCAATATTTCCAGTGAGACACAGGTAAGAATACAAACCTGGTCTGGCTAATTAAATCTGCAGTGGGACAGGAGGAGAGCGATGAGGAAATTGGAAAAGATATTCAGAGAGTCCATCGGGACCCTTTTAGGATGCGGATGAACAGTATTAAACCTCGGAGAATTTTGATACATTTTTTGACGTATGAGATGAAAGAGAAGATCCTGTCTAGAGCGTTGAAACAAAAATCTTTAAAAGTAAATGATGTTGTCATTGAGATTAGGTCTGATCTGTCTAGGTCTACCATGGATAGGCAGTGGGAGTTGGGGAAGCACTTGGAGGTATTTAAGAGTTTGGGGGTTTCGGCTCAGTTGAAATTTCCAGCCTTTCTCCGGGTTATGTATAATAACAGAATGTATAATATCAGGGATATAACTGAAGCGGATGAATTATTGGAAGTAGTTAAGAGTGGGCAGACCGTAAAATAGTGGAGTTTGATGGTTTTCTTAAGCCAAGATCACCCAGGAATGCAGGGGCGTTCTAAAATTTGGACCAACAATGGTCTCTATATGGGGGGGGGTTCTCTACGAGTGGGGTAGGTGGGGGGTGGGAGGTGGGGGGTTGGGTAGTGTGGGGGATGGGTAGTGTGGGGGATGGAGGAGAAAGAGTATAAAAAAGTGCCTTGTTCAACCCAGTTATTTTTTTTGCAATATTTGAGATATAGCTAATAGGGGGAGAGGCCAGGGGACAAGGGGTACACTACTGCAAATTCTCTCTTGGAATGTTAATGGTTTGAGAACAAGAGGGAGAAGGGATAGAATATTGCAGTATTTGCGTGATTCAACTGCACAAATTTTGGTTTTGCAAGAAACCCACTTAGCAAAGGCTGAGTGTATGAGCTTAATAAAAAAGCTGAGGTGGGTTCAAGCGTCTGTATGCACAGAGCACAATTATCATACTAAAGGTGTGGCGATTTTGTTTAAACGGCTCCAACAGGGAAATTTAGTAATATTGGAGGTAAGATCGGATACAGTAGGGCGTTGGGTTGTAGTTAAAGTACAGCTTAATGGTCGAAACTTGGTCTTAGTGGGGTACTACGGCCCTAATTGCGACGACATAGAACCTCTAAGACGGCTTTTCTCTCAGCTTCTTGAATTCTCGGACCCGGTTATTATGATGGGTGTCTTTAATGTTGTGTTAGACAATGAGCTGGATAGGGATAATTGTAAGTCGCTAGGCACTCCCAAATCGCAACAATATTTAAGGAGGATGATGAAAGAATTTGGGTTGTGTGACATTTGGAGACAGAGAGTGGGAAACAATAGGGATTTCTCCTTTTTTAATAAGAAATATAGACATGCCTCCCGAATTGATTATTTCCTACTAGATATACGTTTGAGAGAGGCTGTGGAGAAGGTAGTATATCTGCCCTCTCACTTATCTGACCATTCTGCGATCGTTTTAGATATGATTTTTCTGCAGAGGACAATCAGTAATAGGTGGACCATTGACCGCTCTTTACTGCTGGATCAGGAAGTGGTAATGCAATTGCGCAAGGATCAGAATTTTTCTTTAGTGTAGATGCAGGGTCCGCTCCAACGGCAGTGGTAGGGGACACTTTCAAGGCTGTTATAAGGGGGAAGATAACGAACATTTCATATTATAAGCATAAGCTGTTCAGAAATTAAATTAATTTGTTAGAGCAAGAAATGTTGAAGTATAAGTCTGAGTCGATAGAATTAGGTGAGGCAGAGGTTTTGAGGGCTAGTTTGGATGGGCTGAGAAAACAGTTGGAGAACGTATTACACAGGGAAGAATTTTAAAGAGATGGGAGGTAAGTAAATTGGCTCATTTTGAGTATGGGGAAAATGCTGGGAAGCTTTTAGCTTGGAAGTGTAAAGCAGACCGAGTAAGGAACTATATTAAGTAGATTGAAGTGGAGCAGTTAGGGGAAAAAGTAACGGATAATGATGCTATTGAATCTGCTTTTCAAAATTTGTTTGCACAGCTGTACACAGAGGAGTTAGAGGTGGGAGAAGATATGGTGACCGATTGGCTGTGGTCTGATATATCTTTATGTATAGCACCGCAGGAAAAGGAAATACTGAACGCCCCAATAACGCCAGAGGAAATTAGGAGAACCTTGAATAGCAGTAAGAATGGGACGGCCCCGGGCCCAGACGGCATTCCAGTGGAAGTATATAAGGCATTAGGGGACTCGATTATCCCAGCCCTGACAGACTTGTTCGGGGGCATTTTCGAGAATGGCTGTAGTATTCCTCTTTCGTGGAATGAGGCTATTATTTCATTGATTTGGAAACCGGATATAAACCCGGCAAAATGTGCTTCTTATAGGCCTATATCGCTGTTGAATTGCAATTATAAATTATTCGCTAAAATCTTAGCAGATAGGCTGAGTAAGATAGTCAATAACTTGGTTCACCCAGACCAGAAAGGCTTCTCTAAAGGTAGATATCTGCATGAGTTGACTTTTGAATTGATTGGGGCGATAGATTTGGCCACAATCTCTGGGTCACCGCTGGCAATTATTATTTTAGATGCAATGAAAGCATTCGATCAGGTAAACTGGAACTATTTAAAATCAATTCTAAGGCGGGCCGACTTAGCAGCTAAGGGCCAGATGTAGGTAGCCTTTTGCGCCTTGCAAACGGCGAAAAACACAGTTTGCGAGGCACAAAAGGCCTCACGCGATGCAGAAACACATTTTGCGAGTCGGTACCGACTCACAAAATGTGTTTCCGACTCGCAAATAGGAAGGGGTGTGCCCTTCCTATTTGCGACCGCATCGCGATGTAGAGTTGATTTGTGACCGCGAAAGCGGTCGCAAATCAGCTCGCAGTTACCATCAACTTGAAGTGGATGGTAACTCATTCGCAAAAGGGAAGGGGTCCCTATGGGACCCCTTCCCCTTTGTGAATGCTCACAAAAATATTTTTTCAGAGCAGGCAGTGGTCCTATGGACCACTGCCTACTCTGAAAAAAACCGAAACAAAAAGGTTTCGGTATTTTTTCTATTTGCAGCTCCTTTTCCTTTAAGGAAAACGGTCTGCAAAGAGAAAAAAAAAAAATGCTGTATTTAAAAGCAGTCACGGACATGGTGGTCTGCTGTCTCCAGCAGGCCACCATCCCCGTGAGTGCCTAGACTCGCTATGGGGGCGCAAACTGCGACCCACCTCATGAATATTCATGAGGTGGGTCTTTGCGACCCCATAGCGAGTCGCAGTAGGTGTCTGAGACACCTTTCTGCATTTCCTTTTGCGAGTTGCAAATTGCGAGTCGCTGGGACTCGCAATTTGCAACTTGCAAAAGGAAACCTACCTACATCTGGCCCTAAGTTTTGTGGGGTTATTGATCAGATATATACAGCTCCTTTTGCTAAGGTGTTGGTTAACGGGAATCTTACAGGGCCTATCACAATTTCTAGAGGTACTAGGCAGGGTTGTCCATTGTCTCCTGTTTTGTTTAACCTGTATATTGAACCATTTGCTAGAAAGATTAGGCAAAATAGCCTCATCCCTCCTTTTTGCTGTAATGGTTGGGAAAAAAAAATATCCTTATATGCAGATGATCTTTTGATATACACTAATAATTTATCATTGGCCTTCAATACAGTTATAGAATTGGCTGAACAATTTGGAAGCATATCGGGATATCGGGTTAATATGGGAAAAACCAAAACTATGCAATGGAATATGGAGGTAGGGTCGATATAGAGTAAGCAGGAAGTACGGTATTTAGGTATTTTAATGACCCATGACCTTAAGGACCTAGTTGAAAGGAATTTACGAAAATTGTTAGCCGAGTGTAAAGGTATACTGCAGAAATGGGCACATCTCCCTTTGACGATACTTGGGAGAGTCAACTTATTTAAAATGTTTATCTTGCCTAAATGGAACTTTGTGTTTTCAGCTATCCCACTTACAATGCATAAAGGGTATCTGGATAAAATGCAGCAGGCGATAAACAGCTTTATTTGGAGTTCAAAGGGGCCAAGGATATCTTGGAAGAAATTACGTAGAAGAAGGGAAAAGGGAGGGTTGGCTTTACCAGATCTGGCATATTATGCTTGGGCCTTTTTATTTAAGAACTCAAGGATGTTGTTTTCATGTCCAGATGCTTCAGCGGTGGGTGTGATGTACAAGGCGATGGTCTCAACTGTTAAAGGGGTGTGATCGGGTGGACCCGAACACATCCTCGGCAGCGGCAGGCACTGACGGGTCGGGTATTCCCGACACGTCACTTCCGCGTTCCCACGTTTCCGTGGGAACGCTCTCAGAATGAGGACAGCGTTTCCCGGTTGCCGGGGAAACGTCACAGGTCTTCCGGGCCGCGGGGTTGAAAGAGGAGACAGGACGCGGAGACGGGGAGAGGAGAGGAGCGAGCGGAGAAACCCCGAGAACACCAACCCGTACAGAGGAGCATATCGTTGGAGAGGAGAACCTGACCAGAGAAAAGTGAGAAGAAGGAGAGTGTCGACGGAGGAGCGCCGAAGGCACAACGCCCAGGAGCCAGCCACGACCCAGGAGGGTCGTGGCTTGCAAAGGTACGGTCCTTGTGGGGCACAAGAGAAAGTACACAATTTAAAAAGCCACTGGGGAAGGGAACTGGGGAGAATTAAAAAGGGGGGGCCGGGGAAGGCAATTGGAAAGGGCGTACCTGGGCACAGGAGGTCACATATCACGTGCACTTTAGGATGTACTATATACGGTGTCCCACCACGCTACCAGCACACCCCTTCCCTTTTTTCCTCTTCCCCTTGTTTTTGTAAAAACACAAACCCCGATGTAATTCACCACTTACCTTAGCGTTCTCCTTCTTTTCCCGGTAAATCCGCTGGAGCCATACGGGGGACCTAGGAGCCACCGACCTAAAAGACAAAGAAGAAAGAAGCAAAACCCTAATTAGAAGATTAGAAGAAGACATCCTGAAACCTTAAGAACCCTGTAACTTTATAACAGAAAAACAAGAAAAGGAAAACCTAATAAATAAATCACTTACTTTATCACCATAACCGCTCTCCGTTGTCTTTATACCGTTCCGCCTGCCACAGTGGTGTCAGAAGTGGGATTAGGCGAAAAGGGCCCTAAGGCTACCGAACGGTATAGACAATGAGCGAAAGTCCCACATGGGAGGACATGATTAAACAGCTGGCGGAAGGCCAGCGCCACTTACAGTTGGTATGGGAAGCTCACCAGCTAGAGGCGAAAGAGGACAGGGAGGCCTTACAGTCCCCCTTGAAAAGTCAAGCCACTATACTAGCGAACAACCAACTGGTACATGAAACGGCGATGAAGAAATTAACAGAGACAATAGCCGCCAGCAAAGTCCACCCTAATGTTCCCAGTTTGGTGCTACAAAAATATCAGGAGGGGGAAGACCCGGACACTTTCTTTACCAACTTTGAAAGAGTGGCTTCCTCCGCCCAATGGCCTGAGGAAAGATGGGGACAATACATCGCGCCGTTACTTACAGGACTCCTGCAAGCCGCGTACTAAGCAGCGAATCCCGGGGGAACAACACCGTACAAAGACATAAAGAATAGTATTTTGGAACGGGTGGGACACGATACCGAGTACTATAGAGTAAAGTTCCGTAAAGTAAAATGGGGACAGAATGAGGACCCCCGAACCTTTTATTTCCGTGTTAAAGATTTAGCCCTGAAATGGTTGGGACCTATAGGAAATAGCCGGGAGGAGGTCATACAGACAATTGTCCTCGAGCAATACTTGGACTCTTTACCTACTCCTACAAGAAATTGGATAAGACAACATCCAAAGGTAGATACAGACATGGCCATTGACTTAGTCTGTGCATACCATCGAACCACCGATGTGAGAGGTATACAGCCCAGGCCTAACATAAAAGCCGTTATACCACCCCCCAAACCCTCACCGAGGTTTCCTCTAGAAGACCCGTTTCCCCGGAAACTTGGAGAAGGTCCTCCCATACAGGGACCCCAATGTTTTAACTGCGGAGAGTGGGGTCATATAGCTCGCATGTGCCCCAGGAAAGTAGAAGGAGGAGAGCCTATGGAGATCGGAGTAACCCGACGTAGAGTACTATGTACAGGAGGGGGAGACATTAAATTTAAACAAACCATAAAAGTCAATGGACGGTCCCTATGTGCTCTCATAGATTCGGGTTGCAGCCAATCCGTCGTTCGCGAAGATTTAATAGGCCCTATAGATAGGGAAACCAGTCAATGGGTCAATATTGGCTGTATTCACGGCGATAAGGAACAATACCCTGTTATGGTAGTGGAACTAGAGTGGGGTAAATACAGGGACTTCCTTCCTATGGGAGTTATGGACCAACTCATTGAGGAATGTATCGTTGGTACCGACTATATACATTTCCAACAACTTTTAAATCATATCCAAAATCCAAGAGAGAACCTGGAGTGGTGGGCTGAGGCTCCTTTTTCTGGAAGTCCCATTGAATGTCCTCTAATCCGTAGAAAACTTTCTCGCCGAGAGAAACGGGATGAGAGGGTACAATTCCGGGCTCACAAAGAGAAGGAGCACCCCCTAAGACTTATAGCTGAGAATCATGAAGCACCCTTAAGCTTCCGTCAACAACAGAGAGAAGACCCTACCCTCACTCAGGCCTGGAGAACCGCAAAAACCGAAGAAACCAATGAGGTGGGTCCCTACTTCCTGGTAAAAAGAAACCTCCTCTATAGGGTTACCACTACCCGAGCAGGGGATCGCAAACATCAATTAATAGTCCCAGAATCCTATAGGAACCAAGGCCTTATCCTAGCACACAACCAACCAGGCGGGGGACATTTTGGGAGAGAAAAAACTGAGGAGTATCTCCTCAGACGGTTCTATTGGCCAGGAGTTTTTGCACACATTAGGAGATATTGCTCTCAATGTCCCAGGTGTCAGCTTACAGAACCAGGTAGGCCCAAGAAAGCACCTCTCTTACCACTTCCCATCATTGACATTCCATTTAGCAGGGTGGGGATGTATTTAATTGGACCTTTATTACCCTCCTCTAAAGGCCATACCTATATATTGGTTATAGTAGACTATGCTACCAGATACCCCGAAGCCCTCCCACTGGCAAGTATGACAACAAAAACAGTAGCACAGGCGATGATAACCGTATTCACTCGAATAGGGTTTCCCCGAGAAATACTCACTGACCAAGGTACCCCATTCATGTCGAATCTCATGAAACAGGTATGTAGGGTACTAGGAATTTCCCAAATAAAAACCTCAGTTTATCATCCCCAGACGGACGGACTGGTTGAGCGCTACAATCGGACCATCAAAACACTATTGAAGAAAGTAGTCGAGGACTCTGGGAGAGATTGGGATCAAAAATTACCCTTAGTTCTTTACGCTATTAGAACCCATGAACAGGCCTCAACAGGCCATAGCCCATTCGAACTAGTGTTCGGACGGCAACCCCGTTCCCTTTTAGATATGGCGGTAGAAACCTGGGAAGAAGAAGGGGAGGAAGAAGAAAGGCCGTTGTTGGAATATGTCCAAAACTTGAAATCCCATTTACAAGGACTATGGGAAGATGTACGGAAAAATATGGAACAGGCCCAAGAGACACAAAAACACTATTATGACAAAGGAAGTAAATTGCGTACCTTTCACCCAGATGACCAAGTCTTAATAATGCGTCCCACGTCTGAGCAAAAGCTTCTCGCAAGATGGCAGGGACCCTATCGGGTTATTAGAGCAATCTCCCCTGTCACTTATCTCATAGAACTAAATGTCAATCCTAAAAAAAAACAAATTTATCATGTGAATCTCTTAAAGAAATGGGAAGTCGCAGATGAACCAGACAACCCAGTAGAGATGGGCCGGCTTTTATATCCCAGTAAGGAATTAGACGTAGAGTTCTTCCCCAAGGACAAGCAAAATAATGCAAATACGCCCTCTGTCAATGCTTCTCTGACAAGGCCGGAAAAAGAGAAGTTGTATTTCCTGCTAAGTCAGTATCAACATGTCTTTGCAGAGACGCCCGGAAGAACCTCTCTAATCTGTCATAAAATACGAACAACCCCGGGTCAAACAGTCAGACTGCATCCCTATCGTATTCCTGAGGCAAGGAAACATATCATAGAAGACGAGATACAGAAAATGTTAGCCTTGGGAGTGATCGAGCCCTCTAATAGCCCCTGGTGCTCTCCAGTAGTCCTGGTTCCAAAGCCTGACGGGTCCGTCAGATTTTGTATGCGATATCTATGTTTGACACGTATCCAATTCCCCGAGTAGACAATGTCCTTGAGAAACTAGGAAAAGCTAAATATATGTCCACATTGGACCTCACTAAGGGGTATTGGCAGATTCCTCTTTCCCCAGACGACAAAGAAAAAACAGCCTTCTCTACACAATCCGGTCTCTATCACTTTACAGTGTTACCCTTTGGTCTTCATGGAGCCCCGGCTACGTTTCAGAGACTAATGGATAGGTTACTAAAACCCTTTCACACATTCTCTGCAGCCTACTTGGATGATGTCGTCATTTTTAGTGAGACATGGGGGGATCGTCTTCACCACCTTCGTCAAATATTTAATACCCTGGCGGAGGCAGGGTTAACAGCCAACCCCAAGAAATGCATATTAGGGAAAACAGACATATCTTATCTCGGATACAAAATTAGCCATGGTACGCTACAACCACAAACCACGAAGGTGGAGGCCAGAAAACTAGCCCCTACCCCTAAAACAAAGAAAGATTTGCGTTCTTTCCTTGGTTTAGTGGGCTACTACCGTAGGTTCATACCGGGGTATTCCACCATTGCGGCCCCCCTTACAGACCTCCTGTCGAAATCCCACCCTAACAAGTTGAGACCCTTTACAGACTGTCAAACGAATAGTTTTGAGAGATTAAAATCATCTCTTACTGAGGAACCTGTATTGAAATGTCCTGATTTCTCTAAACCATTTCATCCGTATACAGACGCCTCTAATGTGGGGCTTGGGGCGGTTCTGGCTCAACCTGATGGGGACGGCAGGGATCACCCTATTGTGTTTATCAGCAGGAAACTTCTTCCCCGGGAATGTCATTATCCCATCATTGAGAGGGAGTGTTTGGCCATTAAATGGGCAGTGGACAACTTGCAATATTATCTTTTGGGCAGGCCTTTTAGTCTGTAAACTGATCACGCTCCCCTTACCTGGCTGGCCGCTCATAAGGATTCCAACTCCAGGATTTTACGATGGTTCCTTGAACTGCAGCCTTTTTCCTTCCAGGTCCGCCACATACCTGGGTCGCAACAGGGGCCTGCGGATTATTTGTCCCGTTTTCCCTGCTCTTCTTCGGTCCTCGAGCAGGACCGCTCTTGGGATGGGGTGTGTGATCGGGTGGACCCGAACACATCCTCGGCAGCGGCAGGCACTGACGGGTCGGGTATTCCCGACACGTCACTTCCGCGTTCCCACGTTTCCGTGGGAACGCTCTCAGAACGAGGACAGCGTTTCCCGGTTGCCGGGGAAACGCCACAGGTCTTCCGGGCCGCGGGGTTGAAAGAGGAGACAGGACGCGGAGACGGGGAGAGGAGAGGAGCGAGCGGAGAAACCCCGAGAACACCAACCCGTACAGAGGAGCATATCGTTGGAGAGGAGAACCTGACCGGAGACGAGTGTGAGGAGAAGGAGAGCGTCGACGGAGGAGCGCCGGAGGCACAACGCCCAGGAGCCAGCCACGACCCAGGAGGGTCGTGGCTTGCAAAGGTACGGTCCTTGTGGGGCACAAGAGAAAGTACACAATTTAAAAAGCCACTGGGGAAGGGAACTGGGGAGAATTAAAAAGGGGGGGCCGGGGAAGGCAATTGGAAAGGGCGTACCTGGGCACAGGAGGTCACATATCACGTGCACTTTAGGATGTACTATATACGGTGTCCCACCACGCTACCAGCACACCCCTTCCCTTTTTTCCTCTTCCCCTTGTTTTTGTAAAAACACAAACCCCGATGTAATTCACCACTTACCTTAGCGTTCTCCTTCTTTTCCCGGTAAATCCGCTGGAGCCATACGGGGGACCTAG
The DNA here is from genome assembly GCF_031143425.1 of Pleurodeles waltl. Taxonomy (NCBI): domain Eukaryota; kingdom Metazoa; phylum Chordata; class Amphibia; order Caudata; family Salamandridae; genus Pleurodeles; species Pleurodeles waltl. Next base: position 867,772,488 of record NC_090443.1, read on the forward strand.
GAGCCACCGACC